>NC_135269.1:69576967-72104467 GCF_051311805.1 Agelaius phoeniceus
TGAGTTACTGTGTAAATGTGGCACAGCCAGTGGGTCAGGCTTTGCAAGAAGTTTGAGCTGTAGACTTTATCAAATGTAGAGGGTTTTGATCATCTCCAGCTCTGCTGGGCTTGAGGTCAACATTTTCTGGTTTGATTTTCCCTTTAATATAATTTATCGAGGCATAACTGCAGAGAGCCTTGCAGGGATGAGATGCTGGCAGCTTTATTAGGAGGAGTGGGGAGTAAATGAATTATCCTGATATTTTAATTGTGAAACTCGGACAAAAAAACCACTTCCTGAGTGGGAAATGCAGGGTGTGCACTGCTGTGGCTCTGTGAGTGATGGAGAAAATGGAGGAGGAAAAACAGTGTTTGGTTCAACACAGGTCTTTTTGTTTTGGGAGTGCAGTAGAAGTGTTCTTTAGAAATATGGACAAGGCTCCCAGCCGTGGCTCTGCAGGGCTGTGGCTCTGGTAGTGACCTTGGGGCACTCTCAGCTCTCTGCTCAGGGGAAAGTTTTCTTCCCTGAGGCCAGGTCTCATCAGCTGGGGTCACTCTTCTTGCTTCTCTTCAGTGTCTGGTGGAACTGGCTTAGAAAAGTTCCTTTCTCCCTGTCATTCAACCATAAACTCAAAGCCTCTGCTTTGTGCTCACCAGTATTTTCCTTCAGGAAAAAGTCAGTGTTTTTTCCACTCAAAAACATCAGGATGGCTGTCTTGGAGTTTAAACACCCACGAAACTGTCTTGGAGTTGAGTTGCAGCAGACTCAGCCCCCCAAAAGTGGATGCTGGTCCCTCCTTGCCCTTTTACCAGGGTTAGACTTTGTCTCAGGGGGTTTTGGCCTCTCCTTGTGCATTCATCTTGAGATTTTTCACTTCCATCCCCGTGAGATGCTCCTGGAGAACCCAGCCCTTGCTGAGGATCAGGCATTTGAAAAACTGAAACCATGCAAGATTGTTTAGTTTTCCAGTGGAAAAAAGAAAGCCCAGAGCTTGCACATGAAGTAGGCTCTGTTTATTAAAAGCAAGAAAAGAAACACACTTTTATCAAAACCTAATTTTCCAGTAAGAAGCCGTTTCAGCAGAAACATGCCCAGCAAGCCTAGTTTCTAGGGACAACAACATCTGCTTATGCTGTATTTATATTTATTTATGCTCACAAGCAAAATGGAGGGAGGGGAAAAGGAGAAAAGGAGCAGGCCTGACCAGGCAGCCCGTGGTCCAGCAAGGCAGGGATATGGGCAGTGTCTGTGGGCACCAGAACTGCTCAGGAGCCTGCAGTGCACCTCAGGTGCCTGTTCAGCACCTGTATTTGGGTGCTTTTTTATCACAGAACCCAAGAATGGTTTGGGATGGAAGGGATCTTGCTGATCATCTCATTCTAACCCCTGCCATGGGCAGGGACACCTTGTGCAGAGCAGAATATTACTGAGGATAGTTTGGAAAAATCAGATTTGGCCTACACCTAGATTAGTTATCAGTGCAAGTCCTTAGCGGGTTGACAGTTTCACTGATGCAGTTTTCCCCTAATGCAAATCCTGGATTTTTGCAGATTTCTGGATGGAAATACTTTTCATCTATAACTGTTGCTTGTCCTTGTTCCTGTACTGGACTGAGCCGTGTAGTCAGCAAACCTTTTAAAAAAATATGACTTAGTTTTGCAGCTAACACTGAGGATAATGCAGCACTGTTTACTCTAGTGTGTTATTAACCCAGCTCGGAGCAGGGGTTTAATCTGGAGCTTGGCTGGCAGCCAAGGAAGGGTTCAAGAAGTGGTTCTCCAGTGGATGAGGTTTGGAAGGCAGTGCCTCAGACATGGCCCTGCTGCAATGAATCCACTCCCTGCCTGCTCTTCCCTGGCTTGGGTGGACTCTCTCTTGTAGCTGCATTTTTCTTCACAGAGAAAAATCAAGGCACAACTTCCCAAGGATATTTCTGGGATTCACATTCTCTGAACCTCAGAGAAAGAAAAAAAAACAATTCTAATGTCAATTGCTGCTCCTCTTGTTGCTCACAAGTGGAATGCATCATGGAAGATTATTTACCAGAAGGAATTTGCTTGATTGGATTCTGGTGTGGGTGTTTTGATTCATTGACCAGTTGAATCCAAGGGTGTGTGTTGGGACTGTCAGGTGACAGTCACGAGATGCTGTGCAGTTGGGTGCTTGTGCAGATTCAGTTCAGGTGGAATGTAATATAGAATAACATAGTAAAATAAAGTAGTCTAATAATATAGTATAATAAATATAGTATAATAAAGTAATTAATTAGCCTTCTGATATCCATGGATTCAGATGCATCATTCCTCCCAGACATCACGCAAAAATATCACCGATGCTCTGTTCTGACTTTTATCTCCACATGCTGCTGCCTTCCCCCATAAAGGAGTGATGCTGCCATTCCCACAGCAGCTGGGTGGTTTGCAGCATTTTGAAGGGTCCCTTTTGGGTGCTTTGGTGCCTTTGGGTGCTTTGGTCCCTTTGGTGTTGGGAAGGCTGAGTGATGAATCCTGTTATGATTAAAGAAGCAGCACCTTGTGTACAAGCAAAAGCAGAGCTGAGGATCAGGGATATTGCTATGAAAACTGAAAGCCTAATCCTTTTATAAACAGTCTGGAGGGGGGAGAAGAAAAAGCAGTGATTTTTTTGGGGGCTTTGACAAGTTATAAATATATCCTGAGTGAAACCAATAGTGTGGAGCTTTATGAAAGATTTAATGAATGAATATTTCATGCCCACATGGTGCTTCTTCTGTAAAGTGTGCTGTTGGTAAAAAGCAATAAACAAAGAACCTCCTTCAGGGTTTGTTTGGGCTTTTAAATTAAACTAATTTAATCAACTTTTTCAGTCAAGCTTGATATTAGTTCCTTTCTGTACACAGCACTGTACTGGGTTCTGTTTGTTTTCTCCTGATACCTGTTCTGCTGTTTGGGAGATGCTTGAATATCAGAGAATGATTCATTTCATCCTGCCCTTATGGTGCATCTGGGTTTTCAAGGCAGACAGCTCCTGACTTTCTCCTTTTCCTAAAACCTGAGGAGCCATCCATCCTCTACCATCACAGCTGGAGGTGTTTCAGGACTCCAGCTGAGGTCATTATCCAGGAGGAAAATCACTTGAGCATGCTGGTCATTTCTGATTGTAAGCAATTAGGATTTTTATGGGTTTTGGAAGCCTTCAGCACCCAGTTTGCTGCTGCTCGAAGGATTAGAACTAGCCCAGAGTTCTCTGGAGTCTGTCCCCTATGGCCAGTGAGGCTTGGACATTTCTGCACTGGATATCACAGATTTAAGCAGGGAGATGGAAATTCTCTTCAAGCTCAGGCTTTTGGCAGGGCTGGGGCTTGGGTGTGCTGGTAAAGTTTCTTTATGGTTGGCAGCCGTAACAAATAGGAGGAAATCAGGGTATGTGTCAGCTCTGTGTTCCATGTCTTTTGCAATAATTTCTAAAAAATCCTTGGGGATGTGATTTCTCCTTGGGAACAGCAGGACTGAAGCCAGTTGATGTTTTCACAGCTGGACCAGCAAGTGAAAAGCAAATGAGGCAAGTAGGGAGATAAAAGCAAGGGTGATTGGAGGGGTAGAGGTAACTTTGGGAAGGCATCAGCATGAGCTGGGGATCCTCTCAACCCCACACCTTGCATGGAGTGGTGGGGTTGGTGTTGCATGGAATGAGGCATTTCTTAGCTGCTTTTGCCATGAGAAGGAGTAAAAGTCCTTTTTTTCATTTTTTTTTCTCCCTTTTTTTATTTTTTCTTGTGGAGCCAGTTGATTTTGTAGCAGGCAACTTTGGGAACTGAAATTAATCCCTCTTGGCTGGATGGAGTACGGCCCTATGAGGTTTCTGCTACATATGAGCAGGGCTTGGTATTAGAAGAGAGGTTGTGTTAGAAACTGAGGGGGTTTTGCTTGTCCAAACCCCCACAGATCTGAGTTCCATTTTTTTGGTAGGGTTATTAGGCAACGTGTGAGATTCTGTCTCTGTAGATCAAGTCTCAAGCCCATTGCACAGCAAAAGCATTAAACCTCAGCGAATACTGATGCAGCAAAACTCCCTGCAAGTGATGCTGAGCTGCAACAACTGATTCATCCAGCCCAAAATGTTGGCAGAACCAATTTCTGTGGCAGCTCCTGACCCCCCTGCAAGGAAAACTCATTTCAGTGGGACTCAGGCTCTGTTCAGGGTGCTTGGAGCACTTGAGGTGAGCGGGTGGGACCCCGTGGCTTTGCCTTCTGTTGCTCATGATTCTGATCACAGTCTGCAGCCTCCACCGTGACCAAAGCATTGGTTTTGAGCCTGATGTTCAGTGCAGGTTGTGCTGGAGGAGCAGAGATAGGGCAGGAGGGGAGTAATTGCAGCTTGAGGCAGAAACTGTCAATGAGGAGCTGCATTTCCAAGGAAATACTGCAGGAAAAGGCGGTGAGCAGACACCAGACTTTTCTGCAAGTAGAGATTTCCTCCTTCTTTAGCAGGGAGTGGAACAGGGTGGGTTTTTGGGTGGTACCTTTGAGACCATTCCAGAAAAAAATTCCCTTTGACAATTCTTGCAAAAAGCTTCTTGCATCCACTGTGTGAAACAGCAAAATCCTCCTCCTAATACATTTAAGTGCCAAGATGGAAATTATTTCATAATTAGCCTCTGTAAGGCTCCTTAAAAAAAAAAAAAAGTTTAAGAACTACTGGCCCTGTTGCTCTGAGTTTAACCATTGTTTGATATAATCCAACTCCTTGGTTCAGACCATGTGAATATGAAACAAAATGCAGAAAAGTTGAGAATCTGTTCAGCATTGAACAGAAGAATTACAGCCCCATTTGTAGGCTTGGTGTGTGGTCACTGAGGAGACTACAGTGACATTATTCAAGCAAAAACCACGGACATGCACCTTGCTCATGACTCTGGAGATCCCCACACCTTGAATATCCAGCAGTGAATATCCACAGTTGTTCTTCCATGTCCTGGGACATCTGCTCTCAAGCTGTGGAGCTAAAAAGCCCAGAAACCACAGAAAAATGGGATGGTTGACCCTGAAAGCATAACAGTGGGTGCAGACCAGTCATTTTTGTAATTGTCAATTTAATTAATGTCTGGCTAAATGCATTTTTAATAAAGTACTCTTAAAAAATTATTAGTTTGAGAGATTTTAAAATAGTCATTCTTGATAATTGAATTTAATTTCCCTTCCCCAGTCTCCTGTAATTTTCCCCAGAGGAGTTCTGGAATGGAAATGCCACTTCAACTGTAAGACTAGACTTAGGTAGTTAATGATAAAAAAGGTAAAGCATGGTCAAACTTAATTAATCTCTATTGGAGACATCTGTGGAGACTTAAAAAAAATCCCCATGTCTTTGATATTCAAAGTTAGACAGTTTTGGGTGTTTATATCAGAGAAGGAGGTGATATTTTTGGTGCATTGGGTAGGAACTGGGAAGGGTGAGCAGCGCAAGGGATTTGCTCCAGAGCATGCCAAAATTGAAGTACACTTTTCTGCAGTGGACCTTTTTTTGATCAGTTTGGATATTAAATTACACCTTTTAGTGCTGAGCTGAGGGAGGATGTTCTGAGCCCTTTTAGGCCAAGGACAGAGCAATATGCCCAGTGCTGTGTCTTCAGCAGAGCTTTCCTTCGGGTGCACCTGGGATCGGCGAGGAACAGGCACGGAGTGAATTTGGGAAGCTGCTAGTGGCAGATGCAAGCACCAGCATGATCCCGAGCCAGCTGTGACTTGCACTTGATTTTTCCTTCATTATGCATGATAATGTGGGCTCCCAGTCACCGTGGAAGGAGCTGGATTCCTGAAGCAGGCCATATGCTCCTGCAGCCCGTGGAGGTGGCTGATAACAACACAGAGCGGAGCTTTAAGGGATGCTCCTAGAAAGCATTTTCCTGATGACAACTAAAAATCAATTCTTCCAACCCAGATACCAAATTCTGGGTCAGTTCTGGCCCTTCTGGATTGGAGAACTTTTGCTCTGAATTCCCACATAATCTGTTTCTGTGTCTGTGCGTGCGTGCTCTCGCTCCCATTTGATTTTGGTCACAGAAGGAATAAAACCCAGACCCACAAATGAGCTTAAGGACATGCTGAAACCCATCCTGATTGATGGTTTATTTTGTGTTGAGAGGCAGAGCATCCACCTCCTGTGTTTGTAGCTAAAAAAAGCTTCTTTCCCCACGCTGTCACTTGGGAATGAAGAAACGAGGGGAAAGTCAGTGTTTTTAGGTGTAAAAAATGTAGCTACTTCCTAAAGGGCTGGAGTTGATGTAGAAGATTAATTATATCCAGGGGAAACCTTTCCAGATTCAGGAAATCGTCCTGCTATGTGTTGTAGCAGTTTTAGTGAAGAGGCTCTGCCGTGAGGAGTACAGACCCTAGAGAGGGGGGAATCCTGCAATTCCCCTGTGCCAAGCACCCCTGGGAAGGTCAGTGAGGAGTGAAACATCTACACCCTGAGTGTTTTCACTGCTGAGGGGGAAATCCTGCAATTCCCCTGTGCCAAACAACTCTGGGAAGTCCAGAGTCCTGCCCATGTGAAGCATCTACACCCTGATTGTTCTGACTGCTGAAATTACCTTTTCCATAGAATCCTGCTTTGCTCTGAGCAGTTCTGCTGTTGAGCTTGACCTTCTCAGCAGGTGGATCTTTTGGGAAGGCCTCTTCATGTAGAACATCTAAATTTATTTAGAAAGAAGGCAAATAAACTTAAGAGGAAGCATTGTATGATGAAGATGAGATTAAGGGCTCGCAAACCAGTTGAGTGAACCATGGCTCTGCACTAATATTTGATTTAGCAGTGAAGGCATTTTGGTTCACTGGAGCATCATCATCTCCAGTCAGAAAATCCCAGTTTGATGGAGAAGCTAAAGTTTTGTAATTGAAAGGAAATTCAGAGCACTGTGGAAAAGCTGCTCCCATTTCAGGTCCTGTAGCACATTGTTATTCTCAGTTCAAACATTGCTTTGCATAATGCTCCACGTCGATCTCCGATTCAGATTTAAACTCTTCAAAGTTTCGGGGGATGTTTTTGATCCTGGGATTTATAGTTCAAGCCCCTTTTCTGTTTCCAAGTGAAGAAAACACATGTTTAGCAAGCACAAAATGAGCCTTGATGGAGTATTTCTTTGATGGTGTTGTGATGATGGTTATGAATTTGCATTTTGTGCATAGGATGTTGAGCACCTCATGGGGCCTGGCTGTGCTTTGACTGTACCATTAATTTCGGGAAAGGATGCATGATGAATGTTCATCAGGCCCTGCAGGTTCTGATTTGTGGTGCTCACATCACACAGCTGAAAGGCTCCAGAGTGATTAAACGGGACTCAGTCATTAGGAGCTGGCAATACAAATGTGATTAATTACAGAACGCACTGTAAATTGTGAAATGAGTTTGATGGGATTTTTTGGAAAACATATGTTTCTGCTTCATGGGGTGTCAGAAGTTGGAGTCGTGGTGAATGAGGCTTGTTTGCTATTTCCATGATAATTTGGGAGTGTGCTGGGTCATGGGAATGGTTACATTTCCACTGTTGTCCCAAGCACTGGGGGTGAGCAGTGAGATTTGGGAAGAGTCACAGGCAAACCCTTAAATCAGACCTTACAAGTCCATCTTGGAGCCCACATCCAGGCTCTTGTACTGCCCAAGGTGTATCCTTTGAAGACCTTATAATAAATACCTACTTTATTCCTTCAGCTCTGTCTAGCCTGTGTTTCAGGTCAGCCTCTTTAAACATAAATCCCTCACTAACCCAAGCACAGTGGCACCAGCCTCCCCTTGAGTCCTGACAGAATTTTCCAGCAAAGAATCCCTTTGCCTCTTATTACTGGGATGCATCTTTGTGTTGGGGGTGTCAGGCTGAAACTAGTAATGGCTTGCTTTTTCACTTTGAAATCACTGCTGGTGGGAAAAAAAAATATTGGAAAAAAATTGGGACACACTGCCCAGAGAAGCTGTGGCTGCCCCATCCCTGGAAGTGTTCAGCACCAGGCTGGATGGGGCTTTGAGCCACCTTGTCTAGTGGAAGGTGTCCCTTCCCACAGCAGGGATGGAACAAGAGGATCTTCAAGGTCTCCTCCAGTCCAAACCATTCCATGATTCTAAAATAACTCCCTTAATTTTAAGCATTAACCAAAACTTCATGCCTTTTTTTTAATTGGTGTTTCTTCTGTTGTGTAATAAACAGTATAATGCATACAATAAACTGCAAGCATCATCCCCACTCATTCTCCTCTTTCTGTAGAATACAGAAAATGAAAAAGAAACTAAAACCTCCAAATCCCAACCCCAAATCAGAATGGATTTCTTGGACATCACATCCCTCTATTTGTCTTCTATGTTTTGATGCTTTTATTTGTAGTGGATATTTGCTGTAGACTGTTGGCACTACCAGGGAAAAACAACACAATTGTGCAGTGAACTGGTTTATGCTTTATGTAAGAACATTGTGCTGCTGTAAATTTGTTGGGTTTTGCAGAGCTGTCTCCAAAGAATATCCTTCAGAAAGTGACTGTGGGGTTTGGGAGTTAGAGCAGGCACTTGGTGTGGGGGATAATTGGATGGAGGTTGGAGGTGTGAGGTCAGAGCCCTGGGAAGGATGTTTATACTGCAGTGACATCCCAGGACGGAATGGCCCATAAATTTTAGGTGTTGTTGTGCCACAAAATCTATTTGGGGCTGGTTTGTGAGATCCCAAAGGCACAGGGCATGGAGCTGCCTCCTGTGTCCATTGCCAAGGCAAGCCAAGGGGAGGGTGTGTGGTGTTCAGGAGACCTCCAGGTTTTCTTTGGTTCACTGTGGGGCATCAGTGACACCTGGGGCAATGTCATTTTGTGTGAAAGAGCCCAATTCATACCCCCTGTTGGCATGGGCCAGCGTGTGCCCATGCTGCCCAGAAATACTGATTCAGCTCTGAACCAGGCTGGTGGCTGGCTTGCAGTAGTTCTGGCTGTGGTTAGGAATTCTGACTTGGATGGGGGTTTATCTAGGAATTCAGTGTTTTGCTCTTTAGACACATTTTTTTCCCCTCTTTCTGCGTTTCTGGTGTGGAAAAAGTGCACCAGGAGCTGTGGAATGCTACAGGAAGAGTTTGCCAGGATTGATGGCTGGGCAAGCAGCACAAACATCCTCCCCCATGGCTTTCAAAACTTTTAAATTATACTTTTCAAGCTTCTACTTTTGAAACTTTTAAACCTTTCGGGATTTTACAATTTCTCCTACATTTGCCTGTGCATTTCTGTCTACCTGCCACAGTAAATCTCTTTACCTGCAAAGATGACTAAATGGTTTTTTGGTTTTCACCCAGAGGGGCTACAATTTGGAAGGAAATAACCATGGAAATGCCTGCTAAGTGCAAGGAATCTGGTGTGTGTGCTTGTTTCTCACACAGGTGAATTCATAACCTTCTCATGCAGTCACTGTGAGCTCTGTGATCTGGTTTTGCTTCTGAGCACGTTGGTTAAGATGCTGATTTTCCCTGGATAACAGCACTCTCACAATGTTATTGCTATTATTCTTTTATCTCTATGGGCTAAAAACTGATGTAGAAATTACAGTCACAATACCAGGTTCCCCCCTCTTTTCCCTGAAAGCTCCCAAACTGCTGATTTCACAAGGCCTTCATTAAAGACTCCTGGGTCTGGAGATTGGGAGCTGGAGCTCTCAATCCATTTCTTCTGAGCCCTGGGCACGGTGCTTAATGCACAAGGAAGGAAAAAATAATCAGGGAATGTGTGTGGAGGCTTGGGGTTAAGTGCCAGGAGCTGCAGAGTTTGGATGCTCATTTTCACAGTGAGCCATCACCCTAATGGTCATTGATACTAATGATGGGAGAGCCCCCATGGTGATGTGGTGTGTGCAGAGCTCTCAGAATCCAGGCACTGCCTGCCTCTCAGAAATGCCTTTCAGGAGCTCTCTCTACACATCCAAGATCATTTCAGTCAGCCAGTCATGATTTGTTTCTAAAACTGTTGTTGGCAGCAGTGAAATTCAGGTGCCTTGTTCCTAGAATTGAATGGGGCAGGGAGCAGAGTTACTGCTGTTGTTTTAAGGAGTGTGCAGTTCCTGTTTAGGGAAGAAATTTTGGAGGAGCACAAATGACCAGCTCTGGGTGAAACAGTCTCTGTAGTTACACCTCAGGTTTTTTCCTAATTTATCACACAGGTAACTGAGACTAAAATCAGCCCATTTTTGCCACGTTGGATTCTGTAACAAAATGAGAATAATCAGCCTTCATGCATGCCTGCAGAAAACTGCCCCACTGCCCTAGGGTGACTTCATGCTGCTTGTATCCCCAGTTGTCTGTTCTGCTCATGCTGGATATTGAGTTCTGTGCTTTGAAAACCTGACCTGGGAGCCAAAGGGGGGAGAAGGAGAAGCTGTGGAATATCTGAGCTGGCTGTATCCAAAAATATAAAAAGCTTCAGTTTTCCTTCTCACAGACTGTGTTGTCTGCAGCCTGGGCAGCAGGAGAGAGCTCTCCTTTGCTTTTAGTTAGTTTTTAGCTAGCTGAGGCAGAGAAGTTCCCCAAACTGTGGCTTTTCTTCTTCTTGGACCTGATCAGCCTTCAGTTCTGGACTGAAAACCCAGAAAAACATCAGGAGCCCATGCCTGTGACTCACTGGAGCCTGGGACATGGCATTTTCCAGCACAGGAGAGACTGATAAGAGACTGAGTGAGCTCAGCTACACCTCACCACAAGGACTCTGAATTTCTTCAGAACAATGAGAGGTTTCATTGTTTAATATTACTCATTTTTTATGCTTGTGAATACTTTGCTTGTTGCATAAACAGTTTTTTTTCCACTTTTTCTCAAAGGAGGTTTACCTCCTGAACTGGTTGGGGGGGGGGACTGCTTGATTTTGCTTTCTAGAAAAGACCATTTCAGAAGTTTCCTCCCAAAATTTGCCCTAAAGCAGGACACTAACTTAAAAATGGTTGTGTCCAGGAGATATTTTTGCACTCCCTTCCCAATTTTTGGTGGCTTTAATGAGGGTGGGTTTTGGTGTCTACTCCAGGTGACAATGTTGCAGAATTGTGTCCCAGGTGAAATCTGTGTAAAAATACCTTAAAAATAAATAAGTAATCGTAGAATTATTTGGGTTGGGAAAGATCATTGAGCCCAACCATCAAAGATCATTGTTTTCTCCCAAAATTTGCCCTAAAGCAGGACACCCACTTAAAAATGGTTGTGTCCAGAAGATATTTTTGCATTCCCTTCCCAACTTTTGGTGGTGTTAATGAGGGTGGTGACACTCCAGGTGACAACATTGCAGAATTGTGTTTCAGGTGAAATCATTGTAAAAACACCTTAAAAAGAAATAAATGATCACAGAATTGTTTGGGTTGGAAAATGTCATTGAGCCCAGCCATTAACCTGGCTATAAATATGTGGTAAATGCTCTAAACAATTGAATGCTTCATCATTAAATTCCAACCTGTTGAGGCTGGATGGCCACAGGTGACTTTTTGTTATGCTGAAGGACCAGGTGAAGGAATTGGTGGCATCCCTGCAAGGGATGGGAAGAGATTAATTCCCCTCTCCTCCTGCCATGTCCCACCTGCATCTCTCTCCCCTCATTCCCAGACCCTGAGGGAGAGCAGGGCTGTGTCTGGGTCATTCCAGGCTGGCTGATGCTGATCACACCTGGGTGAAGGCTTCAGACAAGCACAGGTGGAGCTGATGGATTTGCTGCTGCTCCTTACCTGCATAATCTGATTGCAATTGAGAAGTAACAGCACCAAGACAGAGCTGAGTCCCTTCCCATTATCAGCACCCCTCTCTTTTCTACCCCTTCTCTAAAAATTTATTTTAAATACTTCAGTGCTGATCACACTTGGGTGAAGCCTTGAAACAAGTGCAGGTGGAGCTGATGGATTTGCTGCTGCTCCTTATCTGCATAATCTGATTGCAGTTGAGAAGTAACACCACCAAGACAGATCAGAGTCCCTTCCCATTATCAGCACCCCTCTCTTTTTTAGCTCTTTTCTAAAAAATTATTATAAGTACTTCAGTGCAAACCAGGTATTGACTTTGACTGAAGGGAGGTAATTAATCACAGCACTTATGATTAAATAATTTACTGCTGGCTGGGTACCTGAGGCTTCTGTGCTCAGGGAGTCAGGGCAGGCTGATCTGGCTTTGTGGCACTGTTGGGATCTATGGGACAAATTTCTCTGCTGATCTTGGGCAGTTTGACTTGGAAGCAGAAAGCCACAGTAGTGGGATGTCAGAAAAGTGTGTCTGCATCCATTATGTTGTGTTTGGGGTGCAGACAGTGAAGAAGTCTGGGTGAAACAGTCTCTGTAGTTACACCTCAGGTTTTTTCCTAGCTGATCCTGCTGCATGGGAGTGCCTCAGTAGTTGGTGGTGGTGACCAAAGTGTCTTGTTCAGCTTCCTAAGCTGCAGTGAGTTGGTGGAGGGGGTTTTTACAAGATTTTGCATAATCAAAAAAAAAAAAATCAGTATAATAGCATCCACTCACCCTGTCTGCACACACTGATGGTTTTCTCCCACAGCATCCCACATCCACCTCTTCCACCCAGAGCTCCTGCAGCTGGGTTGGAATTTGTAGCCAGTGCTTTTTTTTTTTATTTCAAGAAATGAAAAAGCAACTCCCAAACCACCCACTGCTTTTTTATTGTTCAAAGATAGCAGTTAATTAAAGACTGGAGAAACACAAGGGGAATGGTGTGCATGTCTGTGAAGAGCTCAGAGGATGTTGGGAAGCAGGGTGTCCTGTGGACACTGAGGCAGCTTTTTGCTCATCAGCTTGCTTGTTTTGACCCAGAGGATATAAGCAGATAATTTCTGGAAATTCTGAATGGCAGCAGGAAGGATAAAAGTTGCATTGTACTGAAATTCAGTGTAGTTGAATAGAAAAAACTGTAAGGGAGTTCAGGTGAGAACCTGAAGCATGTGCTCATGCTTTTATCTGAATTTTTTTTTTTCCTTCTTTTTCTAATCAAGGACTGCTTTTTCATGCAGAGTTGGATGTGCAAGGATTAAAGTCTGTGTGCTGGCCCTTTCTTGGGTCAGGACCACAGAAACTACAGTGTGGTCTTCTTTTAGAAATGAGATCAGGGTGGTTTGGATGGCCTGAGAAAACAGAGGGCACCAAATATCTTGAAGAAAATTTAACAAACATGCAGAATATTGTTACTAAATGACGTAGCTCACATGGGCTAAACATTAATTTGAAGTTTGCACTTAACTCAGTTTTATTTTTTAAAAAGTGAGCTAATTAGGAGCAAGCAGATTAATCAACAGCTTAAAAGGATCATCTACTGAGAGAATGCAAGAGTGACACGTTCTCCTACAGACATCACACTTCCTTCCAGCACCTGCTCATTAGCCTGTTGTGAATGCACATGGATGGGAGCACAGGGTACTGCTGGTCCAGAAGTGTCTTTTGAGCACCTGCATTCTTTGATGGACAGTGGCTTAGGATTTCTGGTTTCCATGAAAATCCTCTCTATGTAGTATTTTCCTTGAGCACTTCATTTAAGACAGGTGTATAGAAGGCAGTGCCTGAGCTCTGAAGTTGGGGTCTCATGATATTTGTGGCTGCACCACGAGGAAATCAGATCAACAGCTTTTGATGCATTTCTTTTCTTTCCTGGACTGAATTTGCATTATTTTGTGATCCAGTTCAAACCACAGAACTCTGCTGCTGTGAGAACAGAAGACTGTTTGAAGTTTTAAGTAAGAAATTGTTTGAAGATGTCTTTAGCCCCATTTGGCTTTTTTTTTCAGGGAGCCCACAAAAGCATTCAAAGCAAACAGTCATTTTTATAAAAAAAAGTCATTAAAGGACTGACTAATTTTTTTTTTTAAATGTAGGTTTTACTCGATTTATTTTGGAAATTCTTAATAGGGGACCTGGCTTTGTAGGGTGTGCAGTGGAGTGTGTTCCCAGCCCTTTGGGTCTTGGGGAGGGTTCAGAAACAGCCTGAGCCTTTACTTGGGGACAGCACTCAGCCCCCATCCTGTTTTCACATCCAGTCTGGTTCACAGGGATGTAAATAGTTCAGCAAGAGGAATGAAAATGTGGGGATTCAACCGTTTCCTGTCAAAATGCTGTTTTATCAAAATGGAAATATTTTGTGAGAACATGTCAGTTTTGACAAATTGTTTTGATGGGTGAAGTCTAAACAAATTGTTTTAGCATTCTATGTTATTTTGATATAAAGACATCTCATTTCTACTCCATCATTTAGGCCTTTATAACATAGTTACAGCATTTATGTGTTAATATTTTTGTAACTTATAAACACTCCATCGGATTTGTGGCAACTTTAAAATTAAAAGAAAATGTCAATATTGTAAGCTTTCTATATAGTTTTGCAGTATGCTATTTAGCTTTTAAAAACCTGCATATCTTTCACAGAGTCCCAGGATGGTTTGGGTTGGAAGGGACTTAAAGATCATCTTTTTCCACCTCCCTGCCATGGACAGGGACATTTTCCACTAGACTTTGGATGCTCCAAGCCCTGTTCAGCCTTGGTTTTGCTGGCTGGGTGACCTGTAGCAGATCTCCACTATAAAGTCACCCATCCCTGCTGGATGGAGTGGCTGGAATTCCCTTGTGTTGCCTTTCAGGTGCTCTCCTGCTGATCTGGGATCCTTCTCTCCAGGGTCTGGGCATTTCTTTCTGGCACCAGCAGCTTTACTTTAATGTATCTTAAATGTGTATCTGATTCTTATATATATGTGTGTGTACATATATTTTTTTTAATATATATATATATATATATATATTGTGTGTATATATATATATGTGTGTATATATGTATATGTGTATCTAATTTGTATATCTGTATTAAATTTTGAACATCCTGAATTGTTTGTTTAGGAAATTAATCTTTTAATGAGATGCTGGTATTTTAAATTTATTTCATTTATTTCACAATGGAGGGAAAAGAATTGCCTGATTCCCACCCAGCTATAATTCCCCTTGTTAACTATTTTTGTTCGTTCCAGTCCTAGGAAAGAGTTAAAGTTTTTAATGATAAAAATAGTTCCCACGCTGAGAGTGTTGTCACTTAGCAGATTAATCTGAAAGATCTTAAACCATTTTATAAAGCTGTTTAAGATGCTGTTCTTCACATATGAGAAAATTAAAACTCTGCTGTTTAGAGGTTGATGGGTTCCAGTGGGGATTTTCCAGTAGAGGTGTCGACAGGTTCCTGGTGACCCTGAGTTATTAAAAAAAAGAGAAACCCAGCATGAAGGGTGTTTTGTTGTTTTTTTGGTTGTTGTTTTCTTTTAGGTATGGACAAAAATGAGCATAATTTGATATATTACTGCTTGTTGGGCACATGTATCCATGGGGCATGCTGAGGTGTTTCCAAGGAGTAGCTTATTTTTAGGAACTGTATGCCTGTAAGTTATATATGCTACCATTGCTTTATTTTACCAAATGCAGCAGTTCAGATCCCTGAATCTTGTTCTTGCCAATCAAACGGGTGCCTTGGGGGGAAAAAACAGTCATGAAAAGTATAAAAAACAAACCATGTTCTTCCCATTGTCATGTCTGTCTTTCAGATTTCAAGGTTTTTCCTGCACTTTGCAGTGCCCTGTTCTTGGGGGCAAAAAAAAAAAAAGAAAAAAAGGAAAATGAGAATTTCCATGTAAACCTGAGAGGAGTGGCTCTCAGCAAAACAGCAACTCCTAGAAAACGAGATAAAATCCCAAGAGCTGCTAATGTGATAATAGTATCTCATATTCATTGAATGGAGTGCCTGTGCCTCAGTGCTGCCATGGGACTGTGAATGTGCTTTTAATCTCTTATTTCTCTAGAGAGGCAGATAAATCTGAACCCATTATGTGCTGAGGCTGAGGCAGGGCACAGAGATTTACAGGGTTGCAGGGAATGAAGCTGCTGTCCTGGCTCTGGGGCACGTGTTCAGGGGGATTGGATGGGCTGTGCCTTGCTCCAGCATTTCCAGCTGCTCTTGGAATGGTTTTCATGGTCAGCAAGCACAGAGCAAGGGGAAAGGGCTGGGCAAGAGCAGCTGATGGGGAAAACCTGATGATAAATACTAAATACACCAGGCAGGGAGCAGCTGGCAGCAGCCCCTGCTCCTCAGCTGGTGCCAGGTCCAAATGCTGCCTGGAGTCTCAGGACACAGCTGGGAAAATGAGGAAAATGAGGAAAAGGGAGGAAATGGCAGTGGGTGAGAAAGGGGAGAGAGGAATGGGAGTCAGAGATGTTGTGAGCAAGGTGAATTGAGTAGGGAAAAGTGGGAAGAATTTGAGGGATATTGGATATGATCCATTTCTTGGTGGAGTTCAGGTCTCTGGAAGGAGCACTCAGTTTTATAACCCGAATCAATGTTGGAAAGGTCCTTTTTCTTTCTCATTCAAGAATTTGCTGTAATACTTGCCAAACTAGAAGGTGATCTCTGAAATAATAATTTTTTTCTCATGGAAGGAGGCAGTGAGCTGCAAGGTTTTTATTGGTTTTTACTTTTGCAGGTGTGGATAATTTCACTGAGGTCTCTTGGGAATGGTTCACCCTTCGCCAGCCCATCACTGAGTCTGGGAACTGGTGCATCCCTACAGCTGCTCCTCAGGAACTGGGGAGGGAAATGTGGGCTCTTTTTCAGGTGTCTGAAGCCCATGGACCACTCCTGCCTCACTGAATTAATTTAAGGCAGTGAAAAATGTTTTGAAAACGGGAATACTAGTGGAGTTTAGGTCGCTATGGAGCAGGATTCTTTATCCTGGACACTTTCCCTTCCCACCAGCTGGCCAGCCAGCTGCAAAAAAAAAAAGTAGAATTCTCCCAGCCTGTCCAGCAGTAGGAGAGGTTCAATAGAGCCTTTTCCTGTAGCTAATGATGAGGGAAAATGGTAAATAGTGATGGAAATTCGCTGCTTCAGTCCCCAGTACTGATATGCCAGAGGAGCAGCAGCATTTCTGGAGAGGGATGCTCAGGCTGGGCACCCATGCATGGCACTGACAGCTATTCTCATTTACCCAGCAGATTTTCCTTGGTTTGAATATATTTGTTTAACATTTTCCTTGGTCCTCAAAGGCTTTTGCAGCTATCGTGATCATTCAGATTCACTTCATTACTACTAAAAATTAATATTTGCACTGTGGTGACTTGAACTGTAAAACTGAGAGGGCTGATTGTGCTCTGTAGGCACAGAGGAAGGTACAAATCGCTGTTTCTACAACTTCCAGTGCAATTTCCTGTCTCTCAGAGGTTTTCAGAGTCGTTTTATCTATGCCACAAAAGCATAATAAAGGAAAACCCTAGAAATTAGATTTGTATGAGAAGGATGGTTCTGAAACCACCTAGAAACTGAGAATGGCTCAGGGGTTTTTTCCAGCTGAGCCTATTTAGTCTGAAAACAAGAAGTCACCTTGTGACTTTTGGACTTTGGAAGTCTCTAATCCAGATCTGAATGTGGAGAAGAGCTTATTTAGATGTCAAACTGTGAGGTGCAAGTCTTTTAAAAAAGGACAGGGAATTTTTTTTTCTCTCTCTGAAAGGCACTGGGAGACTGACAGACAGCCAGATCTGTGATTCAGGCGTCGTTATGACATCTCCAGTTGGGCATCTGGAAGTGGAAGCCCCTGAAATCTGTTAATCTGTTGTCAACTTTGAAAAATCCTATTTTCCCCCCCATCTCCCTCCCCCCCCCCCCCCCGACTCCTGCCAGCTTTGAAAGTTCAAAGTGTGTGCTTTTTATCACATTTGTCATTCCTTGGTAGTGAAGCTCTGGCGTTCGGAAATTTGGCTGACAACTTTGTGGGAACGAGCCAAGATCGAGTTCAACTTGCACCTTTGTGTGCTGCACCCAGTGCTGTGCTCAGGGGGAGGCAGAAATCTGAGCTAGAGGGACCCCAGCCTCATCCATTACCACAGTGACTGTCCCCCTCCCTGGTGCCAAAATTCAGCTTTTTTTTCTTTATCCTGAGGTAGGTGGACGGGAACTGATGAGTTCAAAGCAGCAGGGGTGTTGGGAGAGAAAGTGTCACATCTAAACCATTTCTTCTCAGGCTGTTCTTTCATCTTAAATAATGCAAAGGTTAGAAATCTTCCAGAAATCATGCAAAACTGGTGTTGCAAAAGACTTAGAATGGTTCCAGGCAAGTTCAAACACTTATTTTATGGAGGCTCGAGTCCAGCAGTGCAAGGCTTGATAATTTTAAGTCCATTTAAATGCACATTTAAAGTAATTTAGATATCTAAATGGGATGTATAGCTCAAGCTAGGAGAACTGGCTTTTGGGGAAGGAGCACAGCTCAGAAATGAGGTTGAGGTAAGGTGCCCTGGGCATGGCTTGTATCTTTATACATGTCCAGTCCTGTGGATTACCATGGGGTAATGGTCTTTAAATAACATATCTAGTTGTTTGTTCAGAGGAAATGTTTACATTTTCAAATGTTTGTGATTTTTCCCTTCTGTAGGTGTTTCTAAGTTAGCAAATAACTGCATTCCTGATGATTCTCTCACATATAAGTGAGATTAGTTTGGAGAGAAAACAAAATTTTCAGGTGTACTTTAATTCTCCTCTACAGGCAGGTAGAATTAAAGTCGAATTTCTGGATTTTTGATTGCAGCTGCACAGTGCATTTGAAGAGGCATCTCCGTCTGTCAAGCTGAGATTTGCTGAATTACTACCTTCATGTATCCACTGATTTAAACCAGAACTGACCTGGAATATGAATCCTAGAGGCAAAATTTATATATTTCAGTTCAAATCTTATAAAACTGCCTACATGTGCTAAATTAACGCTGGTTCACAGTGTTTACCTCAGAAATTATTCTTTTTTTTTCTTTTTTTTTTTACTAAATGAAACAGAAGTTCCTGATAAGGGAAAGACTTTAAATCTTTCTTCTTGCTAGTGTATTGACTCAGCAGCTGATATATGATGTTCTCAGGGTTGATTTTTCTACTCTGTTGGAAAAACACCTGGAGTTTCTGGTTTCCTGTCAAGGAATTGAAAGTTTGCACAGCTTCTTTTTTTCCCAGAGGTCATTAGTGAACATACAGAGAGACTTTATGAATCACATCTGAGCCCAGGTGATAAGCAGGAAACGAGTGGTTACACAGGCAGTGGCCAATTCTGAATGGGAGAGATGGGGGTGATAAGCCACGATGTTGTAAATCACTGTCAGTGGCTACAGTGGAGCAACACCTTCCCTTTTTTTGGGATTTAACTGTGTGCACGGGTTGCCCAAAGAACTGGACAACAAACCAGCTTTTTTTTTCCTTGTCTGAGTTGCAGTTGAATCCAAAACTTTGGAGCTGGTAAATCCTGAGATGTTTCTGATTGAATCATAGGATGCTTTGGGTTGGAAGGAACATGAAAGATCATCTCATTCCATGCCCTGCCATGGGCAGGGACACCTTCCACTATCCCAGGGTGCTCCAAGCCCTCTCCAACCTGGCCTTGGATGCTCTCAGGGATGGGGCAGCCACAGCTTCAATGGGCACCCTGTGCCAGTGCCTCATCCCTCTAATAATGAAGAATTTGTTCTTAATAAATACACCAGGTCCACTGTGGGACACACACGTGGCAGGCAGCTGCAGTCTGTTGTGCTAAGCATTTCTTTTCTTCCCTTCCCTTCCTTTCCCCAGCAATCAAGGAGAAATACATGGACTGGACAGAGTTTCTCATCCAGGATCTGACTGGCGCCAGGACGGCCCCTGCGAATTTGCTGGAAGGTGTATGTATTAGATTGCATTCCTCCTCCTCCTCCTCCTCCTCACTGTGTGCTTGCAGTGTCTGTGTCTGCCAGCCCTGGGACCTGACCCTGCCCTGCCCCAAAATCCATGGCAGCAGTGCCTGGGCTCTGCTGGCTCTGCTTCTCACCCTGGCACGGGGAGTTAGTTTTGCCTTTTCATTCTTTAGAAAGTTGGGTGCTCAAAAGAGGCATGGAGTGTGGAGGGGATCCACAGAAGGGAGAGCTCGGCCCTCCAGTGCCCCATTAGATCCATCAAACTGGTGAGCTGAGCTGCCAGTCCATCTCTGCTCCATCCCTGGAAGTGTTCAGGGCCAGGCTGGACAGGGCTTGGAGCTGTCTGGTGTAGTGCAAGGTGTCCCTGCCCATGGCATGGGGTTGGAACTGGGTGATCTTTAAGGTCCCTTCCAACCCAAACCATTCTGTGACTCTGTGGCACAGGTTGGAGAGGGAGTTTAGTAGGTTGGTGGGGAGCACTGTTGGGTTTGTCTTTATATGGGCAGTGCTCCTCAAGGACATTCCCTCCCCCTAAATCCAGCAGTCACATTTAGCGGGGAAGTTGTTGGGTGAGGTGGCCTCAGAAGAGCAGAAGGGTTCATTTTTTAGATGCTCCCAGAGCCCAGTCTGTGCAGCAAATCCATGGGGTGGCTTGCACCTGGGACAGCCTCAGATCCTGGACAAAAACCCCACAGCTTCACCTTGAAACCACTTTTGCATCAGGGCCTGCCCTGCTCTGCTGTGGGTGCTTTGGAGAGGAGACAGATGCTCCTGCAGGAGCCCCTCATTCTTTGTCCCTCTGTTCAGGCTGAGAGCAGGGCCATAAAGGAATTTGTCAAAGTGCTCATGTTGGCTTTTGGGAAGCCAGTGTCCATCCAGGCACCATTTTTGGTCATTTTTTCCCTGTTCACTTCCACCATCCACAGCTGCATCCTTTTTCCACGTGCCCGAGCAGTAAGGATGGACCTGGCAGGGATAATTCATATTGTACCATTAGGGTTTTTTTCCCCCCAGCCTGAGCGAAGAACAGCCTTGCAGCCCCCAAACAATCCCCATCCTGCTGCATCCCCATTCCTGGACTACTCCCAGGTGGCACATGCAGAAATCTGGTGGTGTCCAGCCCCCATCCCTGGTGTGTGCCAAACCTCCCCTTTCTGCAGGCAGGGGAGAGAGGCAGAAAAGCAGAGAAAGAAAACACTGAGTTGGCTCAAAGCAGTTTCTGACCCTTCCCTGGTGTTTTATGTGCTCAGTGCTGTCTGTGTCCTGCAATGTATGTTGGCCCCTGTTGACAGATTTGCTGTTCATGAGTGCTGCAGATTGTTGTTAGGCTGTTAAATCAATATGTAGTGCTACTTTTTAAATCCTTTTTTTTTTTTTTATTTTTACGTGCCAGCTACGCATGTGAAGGGTTCTTGCATGATGGTAAATGTTAATATTTCATGCAAGCTGATTATTAATCCTAGCCATTCAGTTCTCATGGGGTAAGTGACAGCCCATTGGCTTAAAATTTAGCACACAAATCAGGGAAGCAATATTCACTTTGATACAGCCAGGGATTTATTATAATAAGTTAAATCATTACACCATCCTTTCATATTAAAGAATATTTGGTTGCAAGCAGTTGTATGAGAGGGGAAAAAATCCACATTAAAGTGGATTTCTGTTGTATTATTAAATTCTGACACTGCATTTTGCCATGAAATAATATTTGAAGAGATTATACAGATGCTTGCAGCTTGCACTGTAGAAAAGTAGCTTATTATGGCAAATATATTGTTCTGAGAAATATCTGTTAATCATAAATTTGTTTAAAGTTGTACATGTGATAAGCTTTTTGTTAATTTTAATTGCATTTTTTACCATATTCTCATGCTCTTGCCTTCTTTTTTGGATTAAGAGAGATGTATGAAAATCAATTGCATCTCAAAATTTCAATATTTTCAATATTCACTAGGAAAAATAACTTTTTGAAAAATAAGGCTTTCTCCTTATTGTTTTGTTTTGTAGCCACTACTAGAAAGAACCATCCTGGACTGACTCTTGATTTACAGAATTAATATTTTAAAAAGTAATGTGAGATGTTTATATGGTTTAATTAAGTAAAATTGGGACTAACACACAGGAAAAAAATAAGTCTTTGTTTTTAATGTATTTTGCCTTTGCTTAGCATCTCCTTTGGGGACCAGTGCTTCCAAGTCTTGGGGTCATTTTAATGCTGCTCTTAAAACCCCGGAAACTGAGACATTGCATAAGAATTCAAACATGTATTTAATAAAAAAATAAGAAATCTAGCCATTATGTTAAAGCTTGAGAACACAGAGATGCTCACAGTCACAAAACAAAACCAAAGCCCCAAAGGGGTTGTTCTGCAGAGCATCTCGTTGTTTTTTAATGCCTGAACTTGCAGGTGGAAAGTTACACACGTGTGTAAATAGCTGCAGAACTGGATCCCAGAAAATAACCATGTGGAAGCAAATAACCTCAGTCACTGGGATTTCTTGGGCATGGTGGCTTGACCCAACAAATCCTGTGTGCCTTGGGCTTGGCTCCAAACCTGCTGTGGGCTTTGAGCTTTGGAATAACCCCCACAGACTCCTGCATCCGTGGCTGGGGGGGATAATTTGCTCTCCATGCCAGTAGGAATAAGATAAAGCTGATCTTTGGTGAAAGAGATCAGTACACAGAGTGAAATTTCTGGGTCATGTACAAAGTAGTCACCTTTTAGGTAAATATTAGGGTCCAGTCCTGTGGTTGGTTCTTATCAGCTGCAATCAATGAGAAATTGTTTAAAATCCTTCAGTACAACTGGGCTTTGAGTAGTTCAGGAGCATCCTAAATGGATGTGCCTCACGAGCTGTTCCACCTTTATTATTCTTTTTTTGTTGTTGTTGTTGATGATGTCGGTTGAGAAATTAGCACAACTGTTGTTTTCTGTTTTACTTCTGAATTTGCACTTGGAAGACATTGGGTAAAATAGAAGAAGAACAGACTGTTTGCTGATCGCTTGGATGATGGTGTGAAAAACAAAAATAATCTTCTGCTGTCATCTGTTTCCTTGAGAAGTCTTCAAATAAAGTTTAAAATAAGGAGTTTTGCTTCTATTCAAACAGCCTCTGCGAGGAAAAAACCCTGTAGACCTCATTACAGTTGATTCCTTAATAGAGCTGCAGGATTCCCAGAATCCCTTTCAGTACTGGATAGTTAGTGTGGTTGAAAATGTTGGAGGAAGATTACGCCTTCGCTATGTGGGATTGGAGGAGACTGAATCCTATGACCAGTGGTTGTTTTACTTGGATTGCAGACTTCGACCAGTCGGTTGGTGTCAAGAGAATAAATACAGAATGGACCCACCTGCAGGTAAGGAACCTCCTTGAAATACTGTCTCCCTTCGTGGGTGTTCAGTGATGTTTTGAGATGCTTTGTCCTTTTCCAGCGTTCACATTGCTTTGTCAGTAGTTTCTGGCTGTGGCACAGATGGGAGGCGAGGTCCATCTAATTTGGGTTCAGAACTGTATTGTTAATTAAAGAAATTCAGCTGAAGTCTTTGTGAGTCTGTCGGACCGTATGAAGCACCAGGACATCACAGCTTGGAGATGAGGTGTCTTTAGGGTTTGAAAGTCTTTAGGGTTGAGTTTAGTGTTCAAACCAGCTTGAATGGAAAGGGATTGGGGCTGCAGTTCAGCCAGTCTGGGGTCACAGATTGATCCACCTTCTCCTGTGCAGGTTGACAATGTGGCCAGGTCTGTGCCTCATTTTCTTTCTGCTGTGGGTGTTAAGTTTTTCCGTGAGTATTAAGTTCCCCTCCTCTGGGAAGGTGTTTCTGATGTGGCTTCTGTCCCTCACACCCAGTGAGGAGAGTTGACCCCGACATGTTCAATTCTCATGTTCACAGTTTGTCTGGGACTTGGGTCTTGAGTGCTTTTAGGAAGTGTTTTTCTTCACTGGTAGGCAGGAATCAATGTTCCCCATCACTTCTAAATTAGATGTGAGTGCTGGAGATCATGAATATCACCCACTGTTATTTTAGAGTCTTTGTGTTACAGAGAAACAATTTTTTCAGTGACCATCTCTGAACCCTCTTGGCCTGTATAGGTTTGGGGAATATAGAAATGGCCCAGAGGAGATTTGTGCTTCCTCTTTGTTCATTCCATTTGCTTTCTACTCTTTCCTCCTTTTATCCAGTTGTGGAATCCTTCTCTGTGGATTCCCCACCCCTCATGCCTTTCTTTTCATTTTTTTTCAGTTGTCTTTAAACTTGTTACTAGATTCTTTATTTGCTGGAGTTGTTTACTTTTCTTCTCCCCTCTCCTTGATTTAACTTTTAAAATTTCTGTCTCTTGTTCTTACCTGTTTTCACCTGATAGCTGTTCCCTCTAATTTCTCAGGTTATTCACTTTTTAGTCAACATTATTATTAATGGACTCAATGCCCAAATCTTCTTCCTCTCTTAAATAGGTCTTCATTACTTTACATCTCCTGAAGTTGAGCCTTGTAGGATTTTGCTGTGGAAAGACCCTTCAGGTCTGAACTCTTCTGTTTTTGCCCAAATCCTCTCCTGATCACTGCTTCTGGGGTCTTTCATTGATCCCCCCTTGTGACCCAGCTCTGTACTGCAGGAAGTAGCCAGGCAGGAGTGGAAATTTGAGGAGTTTCTGGAGCCAGGAATTCTGGTTGTTCCTCTCCTGGTCATTTGATGTCCACCTAACACGGAGTCACAGAATCATCAAGGTTGGAAAAAAACCTTCAAGATCTTCCTGTCCAACCATCCAACGTGTCCATGAGGCACAATGAATTAATAAAATGTGTGAGATATTAACTGAGAGGAAGAAGACAAAAAACCCTAAGTGGCTGATCTTATGGGATATGCTTCAAATTAAAGTCTCTGCAAAAGGAATCTTGGAGCAGTCAGGGAAGCAGTAATGAGTTGTGGGGATGAGATGCTGGCAGCAGAGAGCTCTAAAGTAACTCAGGGATGAGGCTGTCAAACTATAAACTCAAAAAATGAAGTTTCCTAAGGACCTGAGGCCTGGAGACTCTGTCAGGGGTATATCCCCTGGTGACTTCTTTAGGGAAGAGCATTTGGACTAGGCAGATGTCTGTTGTGTGAAAGACCTAGTGTGGACCTTCTTAGAGAGATTCTATGGGCAGTACCTTGTTGTTTTACACAGCAGGGTTTAGATTCACCTGCCATGGGGCAGGCATCTAAAGACAGTTCTGCATGAGAAGTCTCTTTCTCTTTATATTGGGTAGGGAAAAGAGGGTGCTAAGACACCTAACATAGGTAAGATGACATGACATCTTTTTAAGCCTGTTTTTTTTCACTCACGGGGGTTTAAAGCAATGAACACACACCTGGTTGTCCTAAATTTTGAACATCTGAAGCCAGTTAAGCCTTGATTGATAAAGGGAACAGCCTTGGACTGTGAATCAAATCTGTTATCAGTCTCCTCTGAGGAGATGCTGAGGACATGCAGCTGCTCCCAAAGCAGGCTGTGTGTCCCCTTGCTGTCAAACAAGGGTGTTTTTATACATCACTGCTGCAGCTTGTGACAGTGCTTTGCCTACCCTGAACTAGGATTCTACATACCCACCCTGTGCTTTATTTCCCTCTGTGTCTGGGGTGTGGTTTTGCCCTGTTGATCCACCTCTGGCACCTGCCAGGTTTCCAGGTCACTCTTTCAGGATGCAGAGCATCTCAGATAAAGGAGATCCCATGGACCCAAACAATATTTTGGATGGAGGGGTCTCTTTCCTGAAGCCACCCACATCCTAACACCCACTTAATGTGGAAGAGGGTCCTCAGGTTCTTGGAACTAGATGATGTCTAAGGTCCATTCCAACTCAAACCATTCAGTGATTCTATGAAACAGCATCTCAGCTGTCTCCCTCAAATGGACTCTGTATCTCTCACAAGCCCATTTAACTGAAGCAAAGGGGTTATAGCTTATTTTTCTCTTCAGATGTACATCTGAGTTTGGAATAAGTCTCCTTGCTAGTGCAAATTGGCACAGGCTGCTTGACACAGAGCCACTGATGGCCTGAGCTCAGCTGTTTATGCAGGACAAGATCATCCTGTTTCATGCCACTTTCTATTTAAAGACAAATTGCCAGTCATTTTAATTGCTCACTGCTTGTGAACCCTAATACAAATTGACACAGTGCACTTTGTTCAATTACCTGGAGCCCTGACACTTAAATAAATGCTTTATGCTCTTTTAACCGTGCAATTTAGTGTCCATACACTTGCCCAGCATAAGTGAGATGCCACTAATTCAATGTGCATATTCCTTGCTGGTCCTTGAAACCACTGGAGGTGCCTCTCTATCTTGAATTTTGTTGGCAATGCCCAGAGAATTTGCTGCTTGTTTTCACTGATTTTGGCCAAAGTTGCCCAAAACTTGACCAGAGTTGCCCAAAATGCCAGTTTCATCTTTCCTGTGCTTCACTGACATCACAATAGAAAATGAGTGTCTGTTTCCAGCAGGGAAGCATCAGGCAGAGTTTTTCTGAACTCAGACCTGAAACACCAGGCTGGTTGCAGCATGGGGCAAAATCATGTTGTGTTAAGTATTTCCCTGTAAATTAAACCAAAAAAGAAAGAAACGAGTCATCCCCCTCCCTGAACTTCATGCTGATCAGAATTCCTGCAAGCAAGGGAGAAGTGGGGCAACAAAACTGTAAAATAATGAACAATTAGATAAAGAGGGCACTTCTTAACACTTGTGCCCGCTGCACACATTGTAAACAAAGATTTGAAATCTATATTCCCATTAATAACCAGACAGCTGAGGAATTAAAAATACTGCCCTGAAAGGTTAACATTCCCCTTCAAGTGTGTTTAAATTCATATGCATATCCTTGATGTCTGTTCTGAAGTAGTGAGATTTGATATAGTGGAAGTATAAATACATCCACTTCAGTGAGTGATTCTGCAAATCCTCCTTTGATAAGGTCTTAAATCTGTTGAGTTCAGAGCATAAAATTCTCTTGTACCATCAGTGCTAGGTGGAAACAGTACTTGCCAATTCCTTTTTTGTTTTTTAACACATATTTTTTATTCCCTCTTTCAGAATTGTAAGATACAGCAGTAAATCTTCTGCTAGGTAGTAAATATATATGGTTATTAGATGTACAGGATTTAAATGCAAATTGGGCCAAATTGAACCTTGCTGTGAATGAGGGGAGCCAGACTGGCCAAAGAAAAGCTCCACACTCTTCACTCTGTATCAAGGTTCGAGTTTATTACTGAGCACATGTTCATTTCCATTTTAATAATTGTTGCAATCTATCTCCCTATCTTCTCTCTTTGAGGCCTTGATATGAATGTTCTGCAATAACTTGTTATGTGCAAGATAACAATGTGTTTTCTAGGGCAGGAGTAAATCCAGTATAATGTTCCTCATCACAGCATTGTTTCCTACATTGTTCCCTTTGATGATTCATAGGCATTTCACTGCACTGAACCATAAAGGGCTTGTTAATATCATGATTTAATAATATTAAACCTGTGTAAAGAAACTCACTGCAAGCAATGTGAAGCTGCACAAAGATGTTGCCTAAAAGTATAATGATGAAAATTCATAAGTGTAAGGCCTTGCTCTGGTGTGATGCTCTGGTTTGAGTGTGATACCAAAAAATGTGTCTGGGTAGAGATTTAGCTGAAATGTTTCTTCCCACACCCACCCCAACCTTGCAATTAAAAAAAAAACCCAAACCCAAATTCTTTCTGATGAACAGGTGTCTTAATAATGATACTATTTGTTTTGTTCAAATATGACTAATATTGCTTGAAGACCTGAGGCTCCTCAAACTAGGAAACATCAGGTAGTTTGAGAAATGAAAATGAAAGAGTTTTTCACTATTTTCAAGTAATGAGATAATATGATTATCATTCCTTTAGCAGAATTTGAAGGATGTGAATTTTTCTGTGTTTTACTCCAGGTTATAAAACACAATCTTTCTCCAGTGTGCCCCTGCTAGCTGCTTTTGTGTTGAATTTATCCATGCTGCACAGCTTGGAATATAGACACTGTTCATTTCACTTGCTCTGTCCATTCATATGACTTAAGAACTTTAGTCTTCCAAAAATTTCTGATCTCCAAACAGTCACCTCTTGGTTTTGTTGTTCTTTTTTTCTTTTTGTTATTGTCATCCCTGTAGATATCTATTCTCTGAAGACTATAACTGAGTGGAAATGCGCTCTGGAAAAATCCCTTAATGATGCAGCAAATTTTCCTCTTCCAATGGAAGTGTTCAAGGTAAAAGACATTTTCCTTTGCTTGTGGAACTTGTGATGAATAAATATCATGCCATGTTTAGTAGCTAATGTTAAACTTACTCTGGAAAGGCCTTTGCTATAATATATCACTGTGGAAGGTCACAAGTTGGATGTTTGTATAAAACACTTTTATGTGTGGACTTATTTCTTAGTTGGTGTTTTCTGGGGGCTGGGAGTGACCAGCAGGGATTTCTCCAATTATTTTTCCTTTGTCTTACTCTGTTAAATCTCTGCAAAGCCATCATACATAACTGAAATAGTAAGGCTGTGACCATAAAAGTTTACACAAACTGGACAGATTTCTGTGAGCCTTGCACCAAAGTTTTCACCTGATCACAAGCCACAAGGTAGAGAAACCTCCTTCAGGGAGGGACCTGTAGTGGAAGGGAGAGATGATTTTGTTCCTACATCTTCTTTTTTTAATTTTTTTTTTTTATTCTCACTCTGGTGCTTCAGCCCCAAGGCCCTGCCTTTAATTTCCCGTGTAAATCTGCACTGCTGTGAGCCATGGTGGCTCCAGGTGATCCTGATTTACAGCTGTGCCTGCCTGGTTTCAGCAGTTCCATCCTGGCTGGGGTGGGATGGGCAGTGTGGGGATGCTCAGGGAGGTGTGAGAGCACAGCAGTGCCCCCATGGCTCTGCTGTCACCTCTTGCTTGGGGACCTGCTGGGCCAGGCTGCCTTCCCCACCACCCCCAGCCTGGGGACCCTCTGGGTTCCCCCCAGCCCTTCAGCAGCACTGCACTGGGCTACTCCAGAACATCCCTGGAATTGGTGCAGCTCATGTGTGGCACTTGCTGGTGGCCTTGGCAGTGCTGGACTTGGATCTTAGAGGGCTTTTCTAAGTGAAACAATTTGATGGCTCTGTAACTGGAATAAGTCTCTTACCATGTCCCATTGTGGCTGCCACAGAACCCCAGTGCCACCTTCACCCTCCCTGCAGGGACATTCCAGCAGCTTCCCATGAGGAATCCAGGCTCCTCACCCAGCTGGGATGCACTCAAATTAGCAACATTAATTAGGGGACACTTAGCTCAATAGCCCGGGCTCATTGGCAGTGTGGGAGCTCTGCTGTGCTGGGAGGAGAGGGAAGATTGGCCTTGGGCACAGGGCTTGAGGAGCCCTGTGCTGGGATGGAAGTGGTGAGCACAGAGTTCTGGGTCTCTGCCATTCATCTCATCCAAGGCTCCCATCTGCCAACTCTATTAAAAGTTTGCATTGGCAGCTTCAAGATCAAAAATGCTTTGTGTGGGGCAGGGATTAAATCACAGAAGGGAATTTCTAATGTGTAAGTTTTATTCCTGTCTGTGTGAAAGAGTGAAGAATGTTTCTGATGAGGCTCATGAAACATCCTTTCTGAAAAATAGTTTATGACTAACAGCTGTGTTGCTGGCTCTTCCCAGTGTGCCAGACTTATACCCACTTATTTTAATTATTGCATGCAGGTCATAAATTTGAATTCATAAAATCCCAGTTGCTGTGCTGTGTGCTTGGAGCTTTGGAGCTTGCAAAGATGTTCCTCTTAGAAGACAGTACAAAACCTTGGAATGCTTGAATGGCCCAAGAGTAGAGTAACTTCGGGGCAAAATGTGGCAAAAATGTCAATGTTTAGGTCCATGATTAGGTCAGTAGGACTTCTCTGTTTATCATAATGTGGAAGGTGAGCACAAGATGAGCAGAATTCAGATTTTGGTGCTGGGAAGGCAGGAGACTGAATAAATTTTCTGTGTGTGGGCATCACTTTATTCTGCCCATTTAGGGTGAATCAACCCCATTTTGTACATCTTAATTAAGGAGAAAAAGACAAGATGTCATCTGTGCCTGTGAGCAAGTCTTCCTCTAGTAATGACTTAAACATGAGTTAAGGCTTTAGGAGACTATCTGGGAGTAAACTCAACTGATATTGCAAAGAAAGCCAAGGATTATTTATCTGTGGGACCTTCAAGTAGAATCCCAGATCCCAGCAAAGAGTGTCATATCCAAAGGTGTCTTTTATAACTTCCTTTTAATTATAATTTTTTAAATTTTATTTACAATCCCAGCACAGAAGTAGTGTCTCTACACCGTGCCTGGGGCTCCTTGCCGTTGTAGCTGTTTGTTAGATGAGATAAAAAACACAAGGTTTGACAGCTGGCAACTCTTAGAGATCTTCTGGAAAGCTGAAAATGTCTATTTTGGCAGGCATGGTGACTGCACACTGAGCAGTTACATTCTGGTTTTTCCACATTTCCCTGCAGAATCCCCTGGCTGAGCAGGGTGTAGGCGTGTGCTTGCTCTTCATGGGCACGTCCCCTGTGCTGGGTTGTGACTTAAATCCACGTTGTCCTTAGAGCTCTGCGTGGCTGAGGGAAGTGTCACTGTGGTGCCATCCAGCTGTCCCCAGGAGGTGGCACTGGCAGAGCAGAGCCGCGTTTGCAGGGTGAGAAGCAGCTGCTCTCAGGGGTCTGTCAGCCCATTGCTGCTGTGGCACTCCTCACTTTTGGTGTCACAGGGTTGGGTGCTGCCTGAGAGCTCAAAAAACACGGGTTTGAGCCTGAGTTATCAATGCTCAGAAGTGTGTCAGAGCTGAGCTTGGCATGTGGTGGTCTTCAGCTGCAGCTCCAAAAACCCCTTGCAGAAGCACAGCCCTGAGCCCCTCTTGGCATCCAGGGAGAGGACACCAGACCACAGGAGCTGGTTGCAAAAATCAGGAGAGAAGGCTGCAAACAGGATTTTCTTTTATTTTTTTTTTCCTGGTGCTGTTTTACACTTGGCCATATGTTGGAAGTGTTTGTAAAATGCTTTAGGATCCTTTGAGAAAGGAACATGATGTTTAACTGTCACAAAATGCTGCTATTATGCAGCTACTAAACATAGTGTTTTGCAAACTGCACATCCTGGAATAAATTTTCCTCCTCACAAAAGCTTTTTGCAATGCACCTGCTATTTTGTCGTTCTCTGCCTTTCAGAAAACATGTTGATCCTTGAAGAAAAATAAATACAGACAGGGTTTTCAAGGATGTTTGAACGGCTTAGGAGCACAAATCCTTCCAAAAGGCCACAGCCCAAGGACATGTGTCCTTTGCTGTGTCTGCTCTGATTTCAGACTGCTGTTGAATGCTCCCACACTTGGTTTGGTACAGGTCATAAATGATGGCTTGGGCTTCAGGTGACACCTGATAAAATGGTCAGGGCTTGTTGTGAATAAAAATGGTCAAAATGCTGCCAGGGCCCGATTTCAAGTTCAGTGGAACAATTTCAGTGGTTTGCTTCAGTGCTGGCATTGCTGGTGCTCTCTAAGAGGGAACCATGCTCCAAACACAGCTCTGATACTACAAACCAGTGCATATTTTAGAGTTGCAGCCCAGCAGCTTGTGTAAGGTGAATGGGTTTCATTTCCTGGAGAGAGGCAGACAGGAGATCCTGGATATCCTCTCTGGCCTCCCATTCTGCTTTCTCCAGTCTCCTGTGCCACATCTGTGGGTGCCTTGCAGATGTCATGGATCCTCACCTCACCTGTTTGAGCAGCTGAATCCTACCTAGGATTTGGGGTGCTCATCATCTTTCCATGGATTTTGCATATTGGCATCCTGTTCCCAATTCCTATGAAGTGAATCCTGATAGCAGGCTTGGATGGAACTGTTACCAGCCACATCCCTGAACCACAGCCTGAAAAACTGCTTGGAAAGCACCTAGGAGAGAGAGGTGTTAGATATCTAAGACAGGTGGAAGTTCCTGCTTTATGGCCTTTGATCCTTTCCTGCCCTCTGCCCTCATCCTTTCCTGAAGCTGTTGTTTGTTCTTTCCAGCTCTAAATCTTTCTAGCAAAAACCCCTCTATATTAGGTGCAGCCTAACATATTAGGTGCAGTTCCCCTATTTCTGACTGGAGCTTCTGGATGTCTCCTGTTACCAGTTAATAGTATTAATTCATACTAAAACTAATGACATGGAAGGAATCAGTTGGGATAGATCTCTCCTAAGGAGAGAGATGGAGGGACCATCCACCACCCAGACAAGAGCTGCCCCTGAATTTCAGGACAGAGTGGTGCTTCTAGTTCTACACTCACAAGCCCGAAGACAAACATTGAACAGGACTCCTTCCTACCAAAAAAAAAGCTTTTTCTGAAAAATCCTCTTTGCCCAGGATTCTTCTCCTGGAAAGCTGAGAGGCCTGAGAGAAAAAGGAAAATGATATTATCTCATTTGCTTCTCTTGTGTTTTGCTGCTCTGGAATGTGATTTGAAGATTGTTTATCCAACAGGAGGTTGTTTGATTGGCTTCATGTGAATTGTTTTGACTTAATGACCAGTCACAGTCAGGCTGTGTTGGACTCTGGAGAGAGAGTCATGAGATTCACTATCATTTTCTGTAGCCTTCTGTAAGTATCCTTTCTCTATTCTTTAGTATAGTTTTAGTATAGTATTCTTTCATATAATATCATAAAATAATAAATTAGCCTTCTAAGAACATGGAGTCAAATTCATTCCTTCCTGCCATGGGGGACCCCAGAAAATAACACAGAAGACAACATCTCTCAGAATTTAGTAAACATTTTGTGTGTTTCAGAGTGTTTTTTGTACTGGAAGAGTTGAAATTAGAGAAACCTGTCGCCCTGGTTTTTTAAGATTTTCTAAGCCTTCTGATGTTGACATTCTTGTAGCGAACCTCCTCACACACTTTCTGTAAATAACTCATTGGTTTGCATTCTTTCATGGAGGAGAAGAAATTTGATGGACTGTTGGTTTGTCCAGTGTCATTGGAGAGGTGGCACTGTCACCCTCCAATCCACTGTCACTTTTGGAAAACTATAAATGTTGGAGTCAGAAAATAAACTTCCCTCTTCTTCCTCATCTTGAGAGCAGCGGGGTGCGCTTGTGTTCTTTCGTGTCCTATAGTGACAGAAACCCGTAGGATTTTCAGCTCATCCTGACCTGGCTCCATGAGTAGCTTTGAAGCCCAACAGGGTTTTTGTGTCTTCTTCCCCCCTCAGTGGATGGGCACGTGCTGCTGCAGCAGCTTGAGAGGAACGTGCCTTTGGTCTCCCTTGGAAGCCAAGCCCCAGTCCCGAGCTCCTTCATGCCCTGCTGGCTTGGCTGGCCCTGGCTCGGCACGCTGTGCTTTAATAACCCACGAGTTGTCTGCAGGCTGCCAGATTATTTATACTCCATCTGTTCTTCCTCATCTGTGGGCTCTCCAGCCCTTTTCCATGGCTGCTGGTTGCCTGGCTGGGAGACGTGCATGGGGTCTTGGTTTGGAAAGCCAGGTGTCTGAAATGAAAAATGTAAACCCCCTCCCTCTGAATTGTTACATATTTGAAATTAAGGGGCTCTCAGGCAAATATATGGGAGTAAGAGTAAGAGTAACAGTTCTTTATTAGGGAAGAAAATAAAAAGATAAAATAAACAATGCAGTAAATTAAAACAACTCTGACAGAGTCAGAGCCCAACCTGACACCCTGTGGGTCAGGGTGTTGGCAGCAGTCCCATTGGAATTGTGGCTGCAGCCCTCCTGCAGTGTCAGGGCTGGTTCTGCTGGAGCAGGGATCCTGTAGAAGGGTGCAGTCTCTGCCTCTGACAATCCAGTGGAAGGAGAGGCAGCTGCTGCTCCTCTGGGAAATCCAGTGGAGAAGCTGTGCTGGTGTTCCAGAATCTCCAGATTATATCCAGGTAGGAATGCTTGGCTCCTCCCTCTGGGCTCACATCTCCCAGTGGGATGCTGTAGCTCTTATCAGCCATGCAGTGACATTCAATGGCTGTTATCAGCAGATGTCTGCCCAGAGGGAGGAGTGGTTGTGGAAGAGATAAGGAAAACTGCCCCCTGAACAGAAGACAACTGCCATACAGATGGCAAATGGAATACAATCAGCTTGACAATCCAGGACACATGGCTTCCCAATCCCTCTGTTGTTCTGCTGCCTTTTGATCCACTCCTGCCTCAGAATTTATCTTTGTAAGAACCATGGGACCCCACAGAGGGAGTCAGGATGTCTCTGGTCCCAGAGGGTGAGATGGAGCCTGGTGGTACCTCTGTGAGCAGTGAACAGCTCTAACCCTCTCCAGCTCCCTCCTGACTGCCCAAGGCTGTGCAAGGATTTGGGTTGGGAGAGCAATTGGTTGGGAGGTGGGTGAAGCCAAGCCCTGTCTGAGGTGCCCCCAGGGTCTGTTTGGCAACACCGTATGAAAGTCAGGGTTGGGAGAGAAATGCTAGAGGCAGTTCAAGCCAAGCAGAGGGGAGGAGTGAGAACCAGGTCCCTCAGCCTTCCTCATCCCTCTGGCATGTGTAGTTTTCTTCACTGGGGGTCTCAGGATGGGGAGGGGTCAGCTAAAGAGCCTGGTTTAGTTGAATCACTGCATCCAGCCTTGGTGTGAGGGAGTTTGTGACATCCTGAGCTCCTGCCTTCCACATCCCTGGGCAGTGTTTTCCACTGAGAGGAGCTGATGTGCACCTACAGCAACGTCTGCTCCCATGTATGGAGTGGTGGTACCTAAAAGTCATCCATTTTAGGGCATTTTGTGAGGGCATGTGGTGATAGGGCTTAAAACTGAAAAAGGGAAGGTTTAGGTCAGATATTAGCATGAAATTCTTTATTCCTAATAGAGGGTTGGTGAAGTCTTGGCACAGGTTGCCCAGAAGTTACAGCTGCCCCATCCGTGGAAGTGTCCCAGGCCAGGTGTGTTGGGGCTTGGATCAACCTGGGATAGTGGAAGGTGTCGCGGCAGAGGCTCTGGAATGAGATAATCACTAATGTCTCTTCCAACCCAAACCATTCCATGAGTCTACTGCTGTATGATCTAAAGGTGAATTAATGTCCTCAAAGAAAGCAAAAGCAGCTGTGGTCTGCAGCTGTTTTCCAGGATGGTTGCATCTCACAGTGTGCATTGAATGGGCTCTTGATCCTCTCTGCTCTCACAAATTCCTGTTGATTTCCCAGTAACAATTCCTGCCATGATGTTACCGTGGGCAGCCTCAGTCCCTCCTCATAGTTGAGGCTCTGTGTGTTGAGGGGGTGTGAGCAGAGACGCTGCTGGTTTCACTCTGAGCACTCCAGTAGCTGTTCCCACCTGTGCCACCCTTTCTGTGTGGCTTTACCCTCCATGAAATGGGACCTGGGCATGTAACACAACCGAGTCTCACCGACGCTTGTCAAGTACTGTGGCTCTGAGATGCTAAAAAACCCAAGCCAAACTGTCCTGGTTTAGGGCACATTTGGGAGAAAACCTCCAAAGGGGGCCCCTCCAGAAAGCAAATCCACATGGCCCCTCCCCGCACTGGTTCAGGAAGGATTCCTTGGAGAGAAGTGGAAAGAACCTGTTTATTTAACAGGCACAGCACCCCCAGCACACAGAATGAGCAATACCAGATGACAACACTCTTCCACCGCTCTGAAAAAGATGGCAAATTCAGAAAGTCTCTCTTGGAGGTGGTCACTCTGCTATCAGTCCCTTTGGCACTGGGGCAGCTGCTGCAGCCACAAGGTGCAAACTCTTGGTGTTCCCAGGTCCCAGTCTGCAGCAGGTGGGAATGGTTCCAAAAAAGGGAAAGGAAAAACAGTCCAGGGAAAAATTTGGACTGCTTAGCTAAACTAACTAATGAGCAGAAGCAAAAGGCAAGAGCAAAGCAGAAGCAAGAGCAAAGCAAAAGGCCAAGCAAAAACCAAAAGCAGCACTATGTACTGCCCTGTCTGTGTCCCACGAGCTGTGGGGCAGTGGCTGATAACAAAACCAAAACAAAACTTTCACTCTTCAGAGCCACTCTTGAAGGCACAGAACACAGTATCCAGCATAAACAGAACACACAAATGGGGGATACAACATCATAACGTCACCCTAGGACACAAACACACCAAAAAAAACCCCAAGTGGATGAATATCCATCTCTTTTACCTCTGCCCATGCTTCCAGTGGCCAGGCAGAGCCAAGCAGGCGCTGTGTGGGAGGGGATCTTTGCCCTAATGCCATCTGCCTTGGCCCGAGCCATACGGAGAAGGTGTGCTTGGATTTCGACTGGCTACTCTGCAATGTTGCTGTTTCTATGGCAACTCTTTTTTATTCAACAAGAGGAGCTTAAAATCCGTAGGGCTAAATCCAATCCTCGGCAGAAGCATCTGCAGTTTTTCAAGGGGCTCTTCAGTAGGTGCAGTTTGTAGCTGGCTCTCGTTGCTTCAGGGTTGTGGTGTCTCCAAAACGTCCCTCCCAGCGCCCTTTCCTCATCATCCCACCCCACATCTCTACATTCTGGTCTTCCTCTGATGGCCCTTGTCAGAACAAGGGGACAGTTTGCACGTGTTGGGTCTTACAGGGATTTCTGTCTCCCTGCAGAGAGTGCACCTTCAGGGAAAATTGCTCTGTGTTTAGCAGAGTAAGTTGGTGAATCACAAACAAGACTGATTCATCTGCAAATAACACAGAGGGTTGCATTGGGTAGCGTTTCTTTATTTTATTTTTTTTTCTCAATTAAAAAAACAAATGCCAGATTCCTGTGGAGGCAGTTTAAGCACTGCTATTACTGTGTTTGTGACTGGTTCCCACACGTGAGCTTTGTGATGAAAATTAGGCTATTAGGAACAGCCAGTTTCTTGGAGAAATTAGAGAGAAAAGATGGAGGGGAAGTCATTTTTTCAAAAATAAAAACCAAATCATCTAATATGTTCCCAGTTATACCAGATGGGGCCTGCTTCTCTGTGTCCTTTATTAGGGTAGACCAGGAGAGATGGGACTGAAGGAAAGAGTAGTTCACACTTAAAGTTACACTTAAAGGAGGCTCAGGTCAGTAATTTATTAAGTGATCAGTGTTTCTAATCAGCCTCTCAACCTTGCAGCTTTTCAGCATTCAGACTTAGTTCTGAATTTTGCATGAAGTTGCAGTTTTGTAATTTGTGTGCATCTGACTGTCCTGGACCAAAAGAGCCCTGATTTTAAGAATATTTGAAAATTCGACCAAAATTAGAGCCTTTTGCTCTTTTCTATACATTGTGTAAGGTGCTGTGTTTAAAATTATATTACTCCAGTGGTCTTGAGCAGAATGGGCTAAAAATGGACATGTCACAATCTGAAAGTGCTGCCCTTCCTTGGGTTTGGGGACACAGATAGAGCAGCCAGCCCTATCAGAGTGCAGCTTCCCTGAGTGTCACAGACAAAAGCAGCTTAGCCAGGTCCCCCTGCTCTATCAGCTTTACCCAGTGCACTGTAAAATTAAGCCCCCAAAAAAGCCCCAAAGAGCTCCACTCTTGTGACGTGGACAGAATTGAGTTTATTTACAGCCAAATGGCATTTTTTTTAGCAGAAATTACATTTGTTGACCTGGTATTTAGCTAACAGGTTGGACAAATGGCAGTGATGATTTTGAAATTTCTGAGTCCCATCACCTAAAAATAAAACTTACTGGCTCAATTATCAGGAATTCTAAGCATGTCACCCACACAGGTAGTTCCCTAAGGCTTACTCAGATCCTGAAGAGTTGCAATGCTTTTCTAAATCTGTTTGTGGATCTCTTTTGGAATGACATTTAGGCTGCCATGTCACCTGGCATTTCTGAAATCCACACTGCTGGTGGCTTGTTAGCTGTGAGGGAGAAAATGATGTGGCTATCTCAGACCCTAAAGAAAGAAAGGAATTTGGGAAGGGAATTAATTCCCTAATCTGGGAATTTGGAGCCTGTTTCTGCTCCCAGCACTGTGGCTAACTTGTTAGCTGACCTCCAGATTTTGCAGTTCCCAGCCCTGTGTGTGATGCTGGATGCAGTGAGCTGTTACAAAGCCCATCAGTAATTTTTACAGGATAATTACAGAAACACAAGCCATGTACAGATGGAAATCACGATGCAGATGTGTATCAAAGCAGGGCTGTCTTTCAGGTGGCCCAGAGGGTCATGGCCTGTGCATTTGCAAATGCACCCCCTGCTCTAAGGCTGTGAGTGTGGGGCTGAGTTTAATTGCTTTTTTGGGATTATAGTGAGAGCTGTGACAGCTCTGGCTGTTGCCAGTGGGTTTGGGCTGTGAGTGACAGACGTTCATTGAGGGCTTTTGCAGTGCTCCACTCATTACCCCTGAGCTGTAATCCATCATGTTGGAGACTGTGACCCTTGGAGTGAGCAGCTGTGGTGCCCGTGCCACGTTAATTTGTTCAATGTTTTGTGGCATGGTTTCTCACTTTGCTCTAAGGGACTCTTCTGAATCCTTGCTGATTGTCAGTCCAGGTCACTCAGCAGCCAGAGGGTGTTTCCATTGCCCTCTCAGGGCTTGTGAACCCCAGGACAGGCAATCCTCTGGTGTAAATTACAGAATCACAGAATCATTGCCTCATTTAGTTTGGAAAACACCTCCAAAATCAAGTCCAACCATTAACCCAGCACTGCCAAGCCCACCACTAAACCATGTCCCCAAATGCCACATCTGCACAACTTTTAAATCCCTCCACAACTCTTAAATCCCTCCAGGGGTGGCGACTCCAGCACTTCCCAGGGCAGCAGTGCTTGGCAGCACATTCAGTGTGGAAATTTTTCTTAACATCCAGAGCAAACTTCTGTGTGGTCAGCGAGGCTGCTCCTGGGAAGGACCGACTGCCAGCAGGAGTGAAGGCCCAGCATGCATGAGGCTTTAAAATGCTCCAGCTGGTCAAAACTATTCTGCCTGTTGATCTCCATTTCAAAGGAAATTGAGTCACTTGGAGAAGTTGCTGGAAAATAATGGCTGGTGACATCCTCGCTGGTGGCATTGAATGCTGTGAAATAGCAGCAAAGGGTCGAATTCTGCCACCCATTATCATGTCAGGCATTTCTTTTGTTCAGCTGCAGAGCCTGGCGGGGACCAGGAGAAAGTCTCACCCCTCCAGTCCTTTCCTTGTAGCTGCTTTTATTAAACAGGCGTTGGTTCCTGTCAACGTGAATAAAGGGAAGAGAGAGCAGTTCATTATCCAGTGTATCACTTTGAGTCTAATACTAATTAAAAGCTTTGCCATCACTTCTCTGGAACCTATTCTTAGAAATTATGTAAATTAATTGGAGTTTTGAAGAGGAGCATATGCCAAATCCTAAGTAATTCCCTGCTGGCTGAGGCAGCTCCAGCACTGGAACCAGAGAATGGCATCAGGAATCTTTTTTCTTTCCTTTTGTGGCTGCAAAAATATAAAGCTGCTTTGGTAAATTCTGATGATTCTCTTTAGCCAGTATATGAGACAGATCAAATATCCAGACCCTGACCATTTTCCAGAGAGGTTCAGTATAAAGGCTTTTTCTCCATGAAAGCTTTTCCATCTCAAAAATGACATTTAACACAGAAAGGGTTTTTACTTCCACAGCATTTCTCCAAAGAAATGCATGTTTCTGCTTCAAAGAGGATTTTGACCCTCAAAAGGGAGACGTACTTGAGATCCTGTGAACTCCCCTTGTGAGTTCACTCTTGCTACTCATTTAATGGGGAAAGTATTTACTTGCTATGCTGAAAGACAAGGGAGATTTGATCCCAAGGTACACAGTGCTTTTGATGTAAAATACTTTTAAATATTATTAGTGGGTTTTTTTTCCCCCATCTGATTATTTTTCCCCTTTGAAAAAAAAGCCAAAACAAATAGAAGGAGAAACACCAAAGAAAATGGTTCAGATAAAAAGGAGAAGCAGTGTGGTTTGGTGTCAGTATATTTTGGTCTCAATCAACAAATCACTTTAAAAGTTGATTAAACTACTTGTGTGTTTAAAGATAAACATGATTAAGTACTTTGGTGGATCTTTGCTTATTACATATTGAGGCTGGATCCGAGCGTGAGTTGAATCATGGAACGTTTGTGGGGAGATGCAGGTGCGCATTTTGCAAAGTTGCCTTTTCTTTACAACCTCACCCCAAGGATTAAGAAAATCCGAGCGTGGGTCCTCATGCAGCAGGAGGCAGCCCTCCAGTCCAAATGCTATTTTTCCTTTAGGGGTTTAAAGTTCAGTGCTGGTGATACTGGAGTTTTGCAGCCATCATCTTTTCCCTCTGAAGCCTTTTCAGTATTAAAGGTGGCAGTTTTTGATAGGACTTTAAAGCTCATCTCCTTCCACTCCCCTGCCATGGGCAGAGACATTTTCCACTATCCCAGATTGCTGGCCTTGAGCACTTCCAGGGATGAACATCCACAACTTCTCAGGGAAACCTGTTCTAGTGACTCACAGTAAAGAATTTATTCCTAATATCTGATCTAAATCTGCCTTTTTTCAGCTTAAAACCATTCTGCCTCATCCTATGATTGCATGCCCTTATGAAAAGGATGCTCAAACTCCTGGATGTCTGCTCCATCCTCAACCATTAGTTCCTTGGGCTCTGGGCCATTATTCTTAAATATTCCTCATCAGTATTTTCTTCTCTTTTGAGACAAAATTCATTATTGTTCCGTTGGTGGGTTTTTTTCTGCTTTTTGTTTCTCACCAAAAAGGGCTCCGTAAGGCTGCAGGTTGGTAGGATGAAAACAGCGATTCATTTAGCTGTGGTTGGAGCTTGTAAAAATCCTTATCTCTAGCAGCAGTTGGAATGTAAGATCCCAAAATAGAAGTTGTTAAGCCCTTACAAGTGCAGACAGTTCTTGGGAAAAGAAAGCACAATGAAACACAACTTTGGATCAATAGAAAATCATTTTAGAGCAAGAATACCACGTGTGGCAATGAATGTAGATGGGGTTGTTGTTGCTAACCACTTATTAGATAGCAAGCTTTCTGCATGTATTTTGAAGTAGTCTCTGAGTGTGTGCTAAATACAGCATCATCTCTCTTCATGCTTGTCTTGGCTAATGCACCAGTGGTTTAGAAATACTGCGGGACATTTTTATTGAATGAACTCAAAATGCAGTCATTACCCTGGAATTAGGGTGGCAGCTTGTGTGGCTGTTAGATAGGGATCACAAGGGATGGAGTAATTAAGTGTTAAACTAAACTGGTGGCAAACCAAGGAGTTGAATCTGGGTTGCTTCTGAATTTCAGGACTGCATCCTGCATGCCCAGAGCTGCTGTGGGGAACCCTCTGTGTGTAGCTTCTGGTGCAGCCAGGTTTTATCCCAGGTGGAAGTGTTATGCTGGGGATGTGCTTGAACACAGCTGCCTGTTTTCCTACCATCATGTTCTCTGATCGCCCACATTTTGGGTCTGAGTTCACTGTCCAAGCTCTAATCCATTTCCAGTCTCCTGGCTGGAAAAAAATACCTTTCCATATTTCCATCTTGGAGAGCAGCCCAGTGCTTGTTTTGGTGCCCTGCAGGTGCTGGACATGCATCAGGGTAAGTCAGGGCCATGCTGAGCTGTTTGCATCCATCTTGTGCATTACCCTGGAGGGCTTCAGTTTGAGTCTTGGCATCTGTGGACCCTCAGTTGCTCCCAGAGGGTGATGTGGGTGTCAGAGGTGGAGAGGCTCTGCCCACAGGAGGTTTTCATGCAGCAGTTTCTCAGCCAGGTCCTCATTTTGGTGAGCACAAAATCCTCGTGGACCAAATGCTGGTTGGATGCCTGAGATGGACATAAACTCTGTGCTTTAGGTATGGTGGGCTTGGTGCTGTAGATGTGTCCTCTAGGACTCAGGTTGTCCTGTCTCTTTCTGTGGCTGGGTTGGCTTGAAAGGAACATAGGACCAGCTAAGTGGACCCAACCCACATGGATGTCTTTCAGATAGATTTTCAGATGTATTGGCTTCTTCTTGGTGTCACCACGTGTTCCTCTTCCCACAGGACCATGCTGATTTGAGAAACCACTTCTTCACTGTGGGGATGAAGCTGGAGGCAGTGAATATGAGGGAGCCATTTCATATCTGTCCTGCATCAGTGACCAAGGTGAGTGCTCAGAAAGGAGGGAGGGAAAGAGCTTCTCTGTGAAACCCTTCCCGATTTCCACTACATTTAGGGAAAAATGTAGTGGAAATCAGGAAGTACTTAAAAAAAAAGAGTGGTACTTAAGTGGCTGGAGAACACATTAAGGAATAGGTTTAAAATCCATGGATGTTCCTAATTAATTCTTTCTTTCCCGCAAGCATCACCATCTGATTCCATGCACTTAAAACCAATGGGGATGAGCATGTTCATCTACCACTTGCATGGAAAAAAAAAAAGATCCCTCTTTTGTCTTTATCTCCCCTCCATCCATATGTATTTTCCCTGCCCATCTGAGAAACTTTTGGAAATAAAACAGCTGCATGGAGGTGGTAGCTGGATATTTAATCCACACACTCAAATACAAGACAGAGGAAAGCTCTGGGGTCCTCAGGATCATCTCCAGTTGCTGCTCAGCTGTGGGACCCTGAACCTCAGCACTTTCCATTGCTTCATTTCACCCATCTCTGAAACTCAGGCTTTGATCTCTTGGGTAGAAACACTTTGATGCACAGGTGTTTAGGTGAGAGCAAATTATTTTCAGTTGTTTGATCCCCGAGTTTGGCTGTTTCAGCTTTCCACGTTACCTAATGTTGCAGCAAATCTAACCCCTGATTTTGGTCTCTTCTTTTTCACCCCATAGGTTTTTAACAATCATTATTTACAAGTGACCATTGATGACTTGAGACCTGAACCCAGCAAAATCTCAATGCTTTGCCATGCAGATTCCTTGGGGATCTTGCCAATACAGTGGTGCCTTAAAAACGGAGTCAATCTCACACCTCCTATGGGTTTGTATTCCTTCTCAGTGATTTTTAGGTTTACTCTGAAGCACATTTGCTTGTTATTATTGCCTTTAAAATTGTGTTGGTGGTTGCTGCAGAGCATCAGTACTCTCAAGCCAGAGTAGTTCTCTGGAGTGATTGGGGCTGTTCTGGCTCCTACCAGCCCATGAACATCTCAGCAAATGTTTCTTGCTGTTGGATTGATGTCCCTGTGCTTTGAAGTCTGATTAAGGCTTGTGAAATCCTCGTGAATTCCTGTGGGATGAATCCTAGCAGTTCTTTTTGTGTGTAGAGAGCAAAAGGAGCATTAAAAGTCCAATCACTGCAGAGGCAAACCCTGTTTCATCCACATCGGTACAACACCGAGGCCAAGCAGAGCTCCTAAATCTGAATGTCTGAGCTAAAAACAGCTGCCTGCCCAGGAGTGTGGAGGGATTTCCTTGGCTGTCTCAGCAAATCCCAGGGCACACTGCAGGCAGTGTTCAGGTCACAGGCAGGAGAAACAGCCTCCAGCCCTGCTGTTCCTCAACTTTGTAGCTGTGCACTTAATTACTCCCAACTTCAGACAACCACCTGTGGTGCTCTAGCAATATTTCTTTGCTTGCAAAATGTGTTGGTTCCCTGGAATTTCAGGTTTTTGAAGCTGGCTGGGTTGTTGGTCTATAGCCAAAAATCAATGTTGCTTGGGAGTAAGAAAAGCCTCAAAAAAGAAAAGAAAGAAGCTAAGTTGTGTGTATGAACTTTTGCCTTCATTTTGGAAAAAGCATGATGCTGCCAAACCCAGGGAAGGGAAGGGTTATTCCCTACCAGATTCAGAATCCTCTTATCTATATCCAGAGTGCTTCTTCAGCACATGTAATTTGAAATTCCCACCAAAGTCCTGGAGCCCTGTGCCTGCAGCTGCATACGGTGCATCCATGATTGCTCTGCTGCTTCTGCTGAAATAAATCTGCTGTCTGGGGCTTCAGCTCTCTCCTGCTGAAAACCAGGTGTAATGATAATGCCTGTGTAAGCACTCACTGATACTGGCCAGAAAAGTTGCTAGAAATCAAAGTAAATGGAATATTTTGCAGATTTTCCACCCAAATTTACATGCAGCGTGCCCAGGCAGGATAATTAACTGAAGGAGACCATAAGCTTAAAAATTTCCAATCCATGCTGACACAAAGCCTGTCTGAGATGGTGGTTTATGGGTCAGGTGTGTGTGAAGTCTATTTTAGATGCCAACATTTGAAGACATATCTGAAGCATCTGTCATGTGAATATTTTTCAACTTGGCCAGGTCTGGTGGGAGGTGTCCCTGCCCATGTCAGAGGGGTGGAACTGGATCATCTTCCAGGCCCCTTCCAGCCCAAACCATTCTGTGATTCTGTGATCTTGTGTGGTGCTTGGTTATTGAGATCCACCTGAGGAGGTGCAGAAAGTCTCTCCTTATTCCCCTGGTGAAAATCAAATTGGCTTTCTGCTCTGAGATCAGAAATCCTGGGGGAAAGCTATTAAAAAGGCAAAAAAACAGTGGCAGATAGATGAATTCTATGAGTTGCTGTATTTTTTATACTGTGTATAAAGGCTGCATCTCCAAACTGAATTTTAGCACCTTAAAGCCTTTTCTATGGGCAGACACTTTCTTTGAGTTACTAAAATGTAATCAGATATTAGAATGAGTCATTTGAAAATAAACACAAACTAAACACAACAAAAACCCAAAAACCACTAAAAAAGAAAGCAGATGGAAGGTGAAAAGCATCCAAACCCCTGGTTAATATAGCTTGACAAGGAAGTTTTCTGATCTCAGAATCAACTGATTTTTTCTGGTCAGAACAATATGTCAGGTTGGGATATTGGAGTTTGGAGTCCTTTATTTGTCTGATATCCATTCTCTTTCCTTTTTGCTTATCGGGGCTTTATTGAAGACAAAGAGTAAATGGGTCATGAACAGGAGGTGCAAATATTTGCTACTTGAAATAGAGAGCAGCATTTTCCTGTACAGTGCCAAAAATGAATACCCATTAACTGCTGCTGTATAAACATTGAACAAGCTCTGTTTATATTTATTAGAGCAGGATTTATAGACCACTTCCCTTTAGAGTAACAATCATTGTTTTATGAGCTATTATTAAGTGGGGAAAAAAAAAAAAATTGATAATGTTCCTTGTTGTAAAGCTTACTAAGGAAAAGCCACTTCCAAAACCTCGTGTGCATTTGTATTATACTTGCTTTGAATTAGCTTCTGATGCTGGGCTCTTCCATGCCCAGAGCTGAGGTGGCAAACATGGTGAAGGTGTTGCATGTTTGAGGGGTTCTGCCAACACAGCTCTCAGTGCTGTCCCTTGGGCTGAGCCTTCCAGGGTGTGAGTGCTATGTGCTGATGGAGGCCCTGGGCACCTGGTACCTCCCTGTGTGCTGAGGGAGGCAGAGAGGTTGGAAAGGACCTCCAGGCAAGCTGGGCCATCAAGTCCAACCTTTGATGGCCACACTGTCACGCAGACCACAGCACTGAGTTGCTTCTTATCACTTCCACCCCTTCCCTGGGCAGCCCATTCCAATGCCTGACAACCCTTTCAGTGTTAGAAATTCCTCCTAATGTCCACCCTGACCCTCTCCTAGTGCAGCTTAGTGCCTTTCCCTCTCCTCCTATCCCTGTTCCCTGGGAGCACAGCCCGATCCCCCTGGCTGTTCACCTGTGGCATTCAGATTTTCTGAAAAATCCTTTTGCCCAGGATTTTTCTCCTGGGAAGTTGAGAAGCTTCAGAGAAAAAGGAAAACAAATTTTTATCTCATTTGCTTCTCCTGTGTTGTGCTCACATGTGGAATGTGTTTGGAGATTGTTTATCCAACAGGTGATTGTTTCATTGGATTCTGCTGTGGGTTGTTTTCACTCTTTGGCCAGTTAGTGCTAAGCTGTGTTGGGACTCTGGAAAGAGTCATGAGTTTTCATTATTATCTTTTTAGCCTTTTGTAAGTGTCCTTTCTATATTCTTTAATATAATATATTATCATTAAATAATAAATTAGCCTTCTGAGAACCTGGAGTCAGATTCATCATTCCTTCCTTCATTGGGCCATCCTGCAAATACAGTAGTCCCCCCCGTCAGGGACTTGTGCAGAGCCAGGAGTTCCCTCTGAGCCTCCTTTTCTCCAGGCTGAGCCCCTTCCCAGCTGCCTCAGGTTCTCCAGACCCTTCCCAGCTCCCTCAGGTTCTCCAGACCCTTCCCAGCTCCCTCAGGTTCCCCAGACCCTTCCCAGCTGCCTCAGGTTCCCCAGACCCTTCCCAGCTCCATCCCTTCCCTGGACAGGCCCAGCCCCTCCAAGGCTCTGTGGCCCTGAAGGCCCAGAACCGGCCACAGCCCTCGAGGTGCAGCCTCACCCTGCAAAGGCCACAGACAAATCCGGGCTCATGTGAAATCAGTTCCTGCGTGTTCTCCTCTTGGAACCCTCCCTGTGCTGCTGCAGGGAGTTAATTTTTACCTCCCCAGCTGCCCTTCCTGGTTCCATTCCTGCTGAAGCCTGAAGGAAAAGGCTTCCAGTGGTTCCAGTGGTGCAGAGCTGAGCGGGGTGGTTGCGTGGTGAAAGCACAATCACAGTTTTTGTACCTCACTAAAACATCTCTAATAGGCCTTTTCCATCCACTCTGACAAGATCTGTGTTGATCAAAATTGAGATGCAAACCCTATCCATGAGGGGGTTAAATTGGAGATAAAAAAAGAGATGAAGCGTTGTTACTATGAGGTTTTTTGAAAATTTTTCGTTGCCCAGGATTTTTTCCTGGGAAGCTGAGAAGCCTCAGAGAGGAGTGAAAACAATAATTATCTGATTGCTGCTCCTGTGTTTTGCTGCTTTGGAATGTGGCTTAGACATTGTTTACCAACAGGTGAATGTTTGATTGGTTCTATGTGAATTGTTTTAATTTAATGACCAAATCACAGCCAGCTGTGTCAAGGTTCTGAGGAATTACAGGTTTTTATTATTTATTCTTGTTAAACCTTCTGATGTATCTTTTTTCTTTCTTAGTGTAGTTTTAGTATAACATTTTTAATATAATATAATAATAAATCAGCTTTCTGAAAACGAGAAACCAGATTCTCATCTCTCACCTCATTCTAGAAACCCTCACAAACACCACAAAGTGTGAAGAAAATACTGTTGCAGAAATTGTTAAAAAACAGTGCAAGGATATTTTTTGTATGAAAAAAGAACATTTTTTATAAGTAACTACCCGTTTTTTCCTTCCCTGTACATGTTTAGTTTTTTAATTATTATGCACTTTAATGCCCCACAGAGACAGGCATCATAGCTCAAGGCTTTATCTCAGTAATTTGTTTGTCATGAATGCAATTACTAGGAATAGAAATCATCTTATCCAAGATACTTGGATCTTAGCAGGATGCTTGGCATGTTGTTTTCAAAAATTTTGCCTCCTTTTTTTGGGATCTGGCAGACTGATAGGGGATTATACTCAGTATTCCAGTCCTTGCCTATAAAAAAAAAGCCACAATTTCCATTGTCATAAAAGATTCATTCACATTTGATCTTGAGTGTCCCTTTTTGACTATCAATGCAAAAGGCATTTAGGGATGTTCTGTGAAATGAGGCCAGGCTGAGATTTCTAGGGAGATTGAGGGGAGAATTTGGCCTTTGGGTGACTCCTGAAACTTTCCATAAGAGTAGTTCTGCAGTAATGTCATTAGAGTATCCTCAAGCCCCTGGACAGGATTAGCACTCACTGGTTTCAAGCACTGCAAAAATAGAAACTTAAGAGGAAGGCCAAAAAAAAAAAAACAAGCTCCCAAAAGCAAATGAAAAATCCCCCCAAATGTTTCTGTCCCAAGAATTTATTGCCTAAATTGCCAAGTAGGAATAGTGGATGAGCAGAGGTCTGATTTGTGTTTCTATGATGGGACTCCTTGAGAGATGCTCATTTAAAGGAATCCCTTTATTTTACCTAGAAGCAGAGGCTGAAGGGATGATCTGCTTGCTGAGGCTGTTTGAGGGGGATCTGCATTCATTTTCCTGCTCTGCTCCAGATTTCTGTAACATTTTTACTGTGATGGGATTCAGCTCACACACCCTGAGCTGCTGGGGGGCCACTCAGGAAGGGTACATGAATGAAGAGAGGGGAATTTATCTCGTGCTTTGAAAAGGAGGATGGATCAGCTCCTGATGTGCTGATCCCCTCCCTGTCCATTCCTGAGGGAGCAGCAAATATCCCATGTCCAGCTCCATAACCTTGTCCACCTTTTAGACATATAAAAGCAAGAGAAAGAAGAAGGCTGTAAGTAGCCCTATGTGGAAATTTGGCACAGTGGCACTTGTCATTAGTTATGGGTTTGTTAAAAGTTGGGAGATGCTCACAGAAAAGGGAAAATAGGGGAAATGATTATGTCTTAGTACTTTTTAGTGGAGTCTTAGCAGTGAAATGCAGATGTGTGAGTGGAGGCTGGAAGAGCCATTGGCTCTCATGGTGTGTGACCACAGAATCACAGAATCACAGAATTTCTAGGTTGGAAGAGACCTTTAAGATCATCGAGTCCAGCCCATGTTCTGACACCTCAGCTAGATCATGGCACCCAGTGCCACATCCAGTCTTTTTTTAAACACCTCGAGGGATGGTGACTCCACCACCTCCCTGGGTAGATGATTCCAGTATTTGACCACTCTTTCTGTGAAAAACTTCCTTCTTAATTCCAGCCTGTATCTCCCTTGGCGCAGCTTGAGACTGTGTCCTCTGTTCTGTCTGTTGTTGCCTGGAGAAAGAGACCGACCCCAGCTCACCACAGTCACCCTTCAGGAAGCTGAAGAGAGTGATGAGGTCACCTCTGAGTCTCCTTTTCTCCAGGCTGAACAACCCCAGCTCCCACAGTTGTTCTTCACAGGGCTTGTGTTCCAAGCCCCTCACCAGCCTCGTTGCTCTCCTCTGGACACGCTCAAGCATGGGGGCCCTGCAGGGGTCACTGAGGCAGGATGAGATGCTGAAACACAAATCCTCATCTCCTTGTGGTCTGTTTTGTCCTCTGTGGTGTGGAGTGGTGGCTGATGGCTCTTTTTGTTTTGTTATCCTGCAGGTTACCCTGGCCAGGACTTTGACTGGGCAGACTACCAGAAGCAGTGTGGAGCTGAGGCAGCACCTCACCTGTGCTTTAGAAATGTAAGTTCTTCCTTTTGCTCCTGGCCAGCCATGTGAAACAAAACAGCTTGCACAGAAAAGGTGCTGCAAAGCTTTGAGGGCTTCCTCCCAGAGCACTATGAGGATGCCTTAGGTAGGAAACTGGGGGAATCTTCCAGGTTTCCATCCCTAAAAGAGAAAAAACTTATTTTAGTCTTGTCTTTATCTGTAATTATCCTGCTCTTCATCCCCTCTCTGGTTTTGTACAGCACTAAAAGGATCTCAACTGGTTATTACTATTAATTCAAGTGCTACTAAAAATAATTCAGGTAAAGAAGTTGCACAGTATCATTTGTCCCTTTTTACATTTTAGGTGTTCTCTCTGTATCCCAGGGATACAGAGAAACCAAACCACATGTATTAAAATGCTAAATGTTCAAAATGAAGGAGAGGATGATTAACCCTCATGGATGCTCTGGTCCTTGGAACAGTTCATGTCCCTCCTTGATGCTGAAATAGTGATGTGAGAGTGATGGATGCCATTAAGAGTCACAGCTTTTGAAATAATCTTTTGCAGGCTGTTTTATGGCAGTGACAGTCCTGTGTGGCTTGATCTGACAGATATTCATTGCTTGGGGAAAGGCAGATGTAGCCTTCTGCCTTTCCCAGCAACCTGGGGCTCTCCTTCATGTGCCCATCAGCTGATGAAGATTGAGATGCCATCAGTAACTGAAAATACTCCTGATGGTGGTACCTAAATGTTAGTGGTGCACCTAAAATGAGCACAGAAAGCTTTGCAAAATGAAGTTATGTGGTGAATGATGGACAGACAGGTTTCTGTAGGAATGTTACAGAAAGTCACAGGACTGAGGGATGTGGTATTTATGGAAAGCAGAATGGAGACAGGCACCAGCTGTGGTTTTCCATGGCTTTCCTCGTCTGTGGTGGCCTTGGGGCAGCCTGGCTTGGAAGCTTTGATGGTGAATTAGTGAATTTTTTATTGATGAACTCACAGGAACTGTGCCATGAGCAGAGTCTGACTTGGGCGTCAAACCAGAGTAAGGATTTCTTTGCCCAATAGAGGCCATCTCCCTGAAGGGACTTAAAGCAAAGATTTCCAGCAGTCCTGAGGGAAGCTGGACAGTGATGCATCACACCAATACAGTGGGGCTATTTTTGCATTTCCCTTCTGCAAGCATCCCCACCTTTCCTTTATATCTCTTTTCATTTTGCCAACTAGTGAATCTCTTCTCTCAGCTGTGGCAGCCTTGAGAAAAGTCTCTGCATAATATCCTCTAAGATTAAGTCAGGTCTGGGCATTTTTTGGTCCTTTTTTTTTTGTTTTTAAGGAAACACTCATCAGATGAACATGTGTCTCTTATTCTTCCACTCTCAGTAACACAATTCTTTTCAGAAGGAGCTGCTCTGCTTTCACTTGTGCAGCCTCCTGGCTGGCTGGTCCCCTTGAATTGTGGCTGTGAGGGGCTCTTTGATGGAAGCTTTCTTTGCATCTCCCACCTCGTGCAGCCAGATGTGGTGCTGGCACTGGAGGTGCTGTAGCTGTTTCCCCAGGAGGGATTTTTTAACAAGGAGAGGCAGTTGTGGAATGGATTGACGTGCCCAAATGCTTAGTAAAATAAACTCCACCTAACTGTTTTGCCATTGATTCTGTATAAATGAGCCTCCAGCACCGAACTGCAATGAAAGGAGCCAGGGTGATGATGAATGGCATTTCCTTGTTAGGCAACATAAAAGGCATTTTAACAAACTCAGCAGCTTTTGCAGGGTGAAGCTGATCTGTGTGCTGAGCAAGGCTTGAGGCAGTCCAAGGTGTGCTTGAGAGTAGCAGAATGTTCTAGGATGGAAAAGAGACCAAAGCCATGAGTTTTTAGTCTCTCAGAGAGCTCTCAGTGGTTGTTCAAGGTGAAGTGCCCATGGTCCTTGGTGTTGTAGCAATGGGAGAAGGGTTGGATTTGAGCCTGGCTTCCAGTTTCTCACATAGGATGAGGGTTTGGTGTCATTTTGAGTCAGTGGCAATTATTACCCATCCCAATTATTATCAGTAAAAAAATCTCATTTCAGAGAGGGAACCCTTTCTGTGCTACTGTATGCAGAGAGATGCAGAGCAGGTGGAACAGAGGGGAGGGAAATCCAAGGAGAGGAAGCCCTGGTATGGACACAGGTGTTGCATTAGTGTGTTTTCAGGGAGAGTCGTGGGGGAAAAACTGGGAAGGGGCTGAGAATAAATGACAGGAGGGGACATTGGAAGGAACAGTGGCAATGAGCACATCTGGATCCATCTACACTCCAGCCAATGTACCTGAAATCCTTGTTCATTGAGCTTAAAATAGAATCACAGGATGGTTTGGGTTGGAAGGGTCATTAAAGACTGTCTAGTTCCAGTCCCCCCATCCCATGGGCACTGCTGCCATCCTCTAGATTGGTTGCTCAGAGGTCCATCCATGAAAATTCCATGAAGAAAAGCATACTTGAAAAGGTTACTCAGATATCTTCAGCTCCAGTCAGCTTGGGTGACTGAATGCTTGAAGAGGTTTCTCTGGTCTCAGGCAAGGTGGTTTTTTGCTTTGTAAAGTTTCTCCTAGCAAGGTGAGAGATGCTTAAGCACTGGAGTTCTAGGAACCCTTTAGGTGGTATCACATTAACAGAAAATGATCATTAGCAAACATTCAGACATCCTTGGAGCTGATGTGGAGCAGCTTCCTCCCAGTCCCCTCAGAGTCAGGGATAGGAGTAGAACATGACATGCATTTCATCACTGAGTTTTCAATGGGTGCTGGTGAAACCTGCTCCTGCATGGGCTCCTCTCTCCAGGGTCACAGCCTCCTCTGGGTGTCCATCTCCTGTGACAGGGATCCTCCAGGGGCAGCAGTCTCTACTCCCCTGCAGATCCCCCATGTGCTGCAGGGGCACAGCTGCCTCACCCTGGGCTGCACCAGCACAGCTCTGATTTGGCTCTGGATGCCTTTGCATTCTTCAGGGAATCCTGCCCTTCCAGCAGAAAGCAAACCATGCTAAATTTATGCTTCCCAGCACACAGTCTGGTTGAAGTTGTGCAGTGCTGCAGTGCCATGTTTCAGCGTTGTCTCTTGCCTCTTTTCAGACATCCTTCAGCCGTGGCTTCACCAAGAACATGAAGCTGGAGGCAGTGAACCCCAGGAACCCTGCAGAGATTTGTGTGGCTTCCATCACCTCGGTGAAAGGACGGCTGATGTGGCTGCACCTGGAAGGTACCTGCTCTAAAGGCTGCTTGTGTTTGTCTGCTGCACTCACTCACTCACTCACTCACTCACTCACTCACTCACTCACTATTTCACTCTCACTCTCTCACTCTCTTAATTTTATCCTTCATCCTCTCCACAAAATTGCTCTCTTCAACTTTCCAATTTTATGCATACTGACCAGTTATGTTTTCTGAGGAATTACATTTACCTGCTCTTTCTCTGGGGCAGCTGCAAGTTCCTTCACCCTTTCATCCACATGGTCTTTATCACCATGATGACAACCTCCTCCCTGCCACCATCATACACCCTCATCCTAGGAATAGAAGTTTGCCTCACTTGTGCAGCTGAGACTTCTACAGCAGTTCCCAACCTGACAGTTTGTACAGGAGGAGAGGTCTCTAATCAAAGCCCTTAAAGGTGGTAAAAACATTGCCAGGTAACCCAAAACATTGTAATTCCTCCCAAGTGTTTGCTTTTGGTAGAGCTGTGTGCAAGGGCAGGTTTTGGTTTTTGAACTCTAAGATTGTCTGCCTTCTAGCTCAAGGTAGCAAAAGCTTATCTGGAGCCTGGTCTGGATACAGGGCAAATATTATTTTTTAATTGCTGGAATCAACAATTGTTTGAAAATTCATTCCCACTGAGGCTGTTGTTGAATTTACACCCATCTGATCAGGGAATTTGACCCATTTTGGGGACTTCTTTTCTTAAATGACCAGGTGCCTTCACTTGTATATGCCAAAGATGTGGATAGATGCAGGAAGAGAGCAACACACTCCCAAGTTGCTTCCTTCCCTCATCTCTTTCTTCCTGCCTCTTACTCTCTTAATTTCTTAAAGCATGTTTTTTTACAGCTTACCATAAAAAAGCCCTGTGTACATCTACTTTCTTTTGAGTTCTGATATATAGGTGCTTTAAGCTTGGTTTATATCTCAGTACCAGGAATTGAATGATCTGTCGTAAACAGAAAAGATGCAAAAGACTGCAGAAAACAGAGAGAGAAATCTTTGCTGCTCTAGGAATACATCACTACAGTATGCACAGTGTTATGCAAAAAGCAGGCATTAAAAAAAAAAAAACCACAGCCAACTGCTTGCAGAGTTGTAAAATAAATGTGGCTTGAAGTGAGGCATGGGGTTTTTTTTTACTCCATAAATATAGTGTTGTTTCTAACTGATTATTTATATTCTGGAAGCAGCAAGGCTCCCCAGTTCCACAGGAGCCCCTCACTGAAGACCTCAGGTCCCACCATTTATCACAGGCGCCTCTGCAGCTTTCATGGTTGCCCTCCCAGTTTCCCAGCTGGACAGCCCAGGCTGCAGCCATAAACCAGGAGCACAGGAGTTAAGCAGGGCTGAGTTAGACAGGGCTGAGTTAGGAGCACTGTGTGATAAATCACACTTTGTACAGTAGCAAAACCCTGAACTCGAAGGCGAGCGTTTAATATGCAGCAGTGCGGTTCCCCCGTGGTGGAGGAGAAGCTCAGGACTGATGGGATGCTCTGTGCTCTCTGCTACTTTATTACTCATCATCTGCATTGTTAATTTTTACTGGTTCATTTTAAATTTTAGAGCTTGAAGCTTTCTGGTGTGAATTTATACAAGTAATAATGCACGCTCCCTGCACAGCCCAGGAATTTGAGGAAAACCCTTTGGTTAATCACTTCTCCAGGGAGGTTTCCTGTAATTTCCCCTTCTGCAGTTTTCTGGAGTTGCTGCTCTGTTCTACCCATCCTGTAAAATTCATAGTAGACATTTTCCTCACCCTGTTTCCAGTCTCCTTGTTTTCCCTTTAACCTCCCAATTCCCACGGACATTTCTTGCTCTGAGAAGAGAGCGGCATAAAACGCAACAGATGAAACTAATGAGTCTCAGAAAAGCTGTTTTCCACTCCTGTGAGTGAGGCCAAAGGAAGCAGTAAGATGTTGGAAGTGGAAAGCAGGGTTATCAATTGCCAGAGGGCAGAAGCAGTGCCAGGGAGGACAGAGGAGCTGTGAATATGTCTTACAAGAGGAGCAAAAGTGTTGCTGGAGAACGGGCATTGTGCTGCTTTCTTGCTCCTCAGGGTGACTGCAGCTGTAAACTTCAGAAGCAGAATGTTCATAGAACCACTTTGGTTGGAAAAGACCCTTCATGTCTCATTTATTGTAGCTTGTAAGCAGGAGAGTACGTTTCATCTGGTTACTTTATAATAATTTTGAGCTGTAGAATAATTAAGATTGGAAAGGACCTCTAAAAGAATTGAGTCTGTTTTGTCAGAATAACACCATCACAATAATGAAGCAATTGGTTTTCCCAGACCTTGTGACATTTCAGTGGGGTCTGTGTTGATTTCTTGCTCTGTTTAGGGCTTGATCTATGGCTTGCTCACTGTGTGCATGTCTTGCCACTGACTCACTGTTGTCACATGGGCTCCTTGCCTGGATTTGTGGTGTCAGGTGGAAATGGAGCTCCCCACTGGAGCTTTCATCAGGTTCAAACTGAGCAGTGACCATGTGGTATTATCTTGTGGAGGGAAATGGTTTTTCAGGGAATTTCAGCAGCAAATACAAGATTTCAGCTGAAATCTTGTGTTCAGCAAATTGTGTCCTTGCCCTATGCCTTCATCCCATTCTCTTCCCCCTACTCCAGTGTGTATTTTCAATGGATAGTGCATGAACACAATGCAGGGCTCAGGGGAACACCATGAGGACATCCATGGATCTACACAGACATCCTAATTGCATTTTTTTCATTATTTCCTCCAGCAGTGTTCACCTATTTCCCTGCCTCCTTTGAGGAGGAGGCTTTTTTCTGCAGCCACACACTCTGAGAGCAGCAGGTTTATTACTGATCCAAATGCTGCACCTCAGCCCCAGTGCAGTTCCCATCACAAAGTTCAATTACTGTTTCAATTACACCACAAGCCCTTGATGAGCACACATTAGTGGCAAGCTCCCTGTAGTCCTCTGGCTGTGCACAGTCAAACACTTGCTGCCTTTAGCAGGAGGCAAAGATGTTCTGACAGATGCCAAGGCAAGGGTGATGCAGGGGGAGCTGCTGATCCTTTGGTCCCTTTCATTAGGAGATCACCCCATGCTGGTGCTGGAGCTGTCTCTCCTGGGGTGGAATTGGCAGAGGGAGGAGGTGAAGTTGCTGGCCCAGCTGTACCAGCAACTTGAACTTGAATTGGAGTAGTTAAATGGTGCAATGACTCAGGACACAAGGGTTGCTTTAGAAAGAACTCAAAGCCAGCAGGAATATCTTCATTGGATTTTAAGTGGACATCAGGTAAATTAGGGGAAAAAAAAGTAGGAAAAATTTCCTTCTTTGAAGGGGTGGTCAAGCATTTTAACATGTTTCCCAGGGTAGTGGTGGAATAATGTCTCTGGAAGTGTTCAAAAGTCATGTAGATGTGGTGCTGAGAGACATGGGTTAGTGGTGGGCCTGCCAGTGATGGGTTAGTGGTTGGGCTTGATGATCTTGGAGGTCTTTTCCAACCTAAATAATTCTTTTGTTCTGTGAGTGGGACCCACATCAATGAGGACAGGAGGTTGTCTTCTAGAGGAGGTGTATAACCAAATTGGAAGATAATTGCTTTAACTAGAGACTTCAGGTGAAGTTTTGGAGTCAGCATTGTGACAGAGAGCTTGGTGCATGTGTCCCACTTGGGATTTTTATATTTCTTCTCTCCTGTTGGGTGATCAGCTCTTGTTTCATGTGAGGAACTCTAGGAGAATTCGTGGCACTTGTGGACAGAAGAGTGGGTACCTCTCCCCCTTAAAAAATGGGACTCAAGGGCAGAGCTGCTCAAAAAAGCTTCAGGGAAGCACTGGAACATCAAAGCCTCTGGGATACACTCTCCTACCATTAAGATCAGGCATTCAACAAGTCCTTCCAACTCAGTTATGCAACTTCACAAAATATCCAGGGGTCAGCCAGGCTACCTTGTTGAGGGAAGTTACATATGTTTAACCTCCCTGGCTTTTGGCTGCTTCACTGCACACCCTCAAAGTGCTCTTAATGGGGTTTTCCTCTGAACCACATTGCACTGTAAATGCAGCAGCCTCATCCTTCCTGTCTGTGCAGAACTAGAGATGAAATGGGGCCTGATTGGGGTGCAGGGGAGCAGATTTATTTTCACATGTTCCATCATTTGCTTCCCCAGGCTCGTAATGGATGCTTGGATGGCTCTGGGCTTGGTGTTACCGTGCCTAAATCCCATTATAAATTTGTGTTTATAGGTTCACAGATGCCCTCTCCAGAGTACATTGTTGATGTGGAGTCCATGGACATTTTCCCTGTTGGCTGGTGTGAAGCAAATGCTTATAACCTCACCCCACCACACAAAGCTGTTTGTAAGTACATGGATGGAGACCTGAGCAGTGCAGATGATACCAGGGATTTTTCCTAAGGTCTCTAATCCCATTTTTGACACTATCAACCTACTCAGGAGACCAATAACCAGGCTATTTACAGTACACAACCAAGTGTACACAACCAAGTGTACTTCAATAAATCATAATAAATCTAATTAGTGACCAGACTGGAATTATACAGTTTGTATTTTTCTCTGTGATCAGCCCCTCCAAAAATGGAGTTGTCTGTGCTGGGGGAGGCTGTTCCATGGTTTGGGATTGCAGAGGGGGTTGTGGGTTTGCAGAGGGGCTGTTGGTCAGTGGGGTTGTCAGAGTTGTGCTGAGCCAGGTTCACTCAGGCAGCTGAGTGGATCAGGGACAAAGTCCTCAGATTAAAAAAAAAACAACTCCATAAAATGTCAGGTAGAATGGATATACAGAGGCCATCCAGGTGCCCCTTTCCAAAACAGGATCTGCTTCATCTAAATGGAGAAATAATTGCTGCCATTCTGTGATGGAATTTCTGCCCTTTCCCAGGGCATCTGTCCCTTATTTCACTGCCCTTGCCAGCTCAGAGATTTTCCTTGTGTTCAGTTTAAATTCCCCCTCAGCACAATTAAGCCCACAGTGTTTTGTCCTGCCTCCAGTGCATATTAAGACAAATTTCTTTCCTTTCTATTTGCATTTGAAGGCAGTTCATGAGAAACTTGGTGTTGTTCTCCTGTTCCAATATATCCAATCTCAAGCCACCATGTGAAAAATTGGCCTCATTGTTTATATTAATTAACATCTGAAAGGCAAATTTTAAAATGTATCTTCCCTTCCGAAGAGTTAAATATGCTTAAGTTAAAAATCAGGCAGCCAGAGCCTAATTTAGGAGAATACTGCTATGGCAACATTATGCAGCCTTATCACAAGTTATTGCTGGGGATAAATTATGCTGGAGGTAATCATGCTTGTAAAATGTAATCTTATCCATATGTGGTTCTGTATGGAAAAATATTTGTGTTTTTATTTTAATTTTTTTCTTTTATGCTGATCCCATAAAACACAATATTAGCATTCCAGAGGAAAGATTAAATGTATTATTACATCCTTAAAGTAGGTTTTAATGATGTAGTGACTTACTTAAAAAATACCAAGAAAAGATGGTGATAGTAATTAAGTACCATTTCATTGTGTTCAAAGTCATTTTATAGTCAGTGCATTTACACAGCTTTTTTATGCATTCTGGGTGTACTTAACAGGACAGAAGGGGACAAAACTATTTTTTTCTTTCTTGCTTCATTTTTGCAGTGCGAAGGAAGAGAAGAATTGCAGTTGTGCAGCCAGAAAAACAGTAAGTTGTTTTGGGTTTTTTTTTTTTGTTATTTAAGGTGCTGTTTTCACAGGAATGCATCAGGTCTTCCAGGGGGGATAATACACAGCAGCTGTGTGGCTCAGTAACTACTGCTCAGATACTGCAGCACAGCCAGCAAGAGGATTCTTTGAAGTCTGAAATATTTGTTAGCATATTAGAAAGTCTCTGTAACAGCAATTTTTTGTTGGCTGGGGCTGTGCAGCCCCTGTCTGATGGCCATCAAGGGATGCTTATGGAAGATGGACATATACCAGGAGGGCATTTCCCTGTCTAGCTCTTGCAGTTTGTAGAAACCTGAATTTAAGGGGTTTAAGGCAGGATATTTGGAGCCTGGAGGTCTAAAGCTGGCACATCAGAGTGTATTTTCAGAGAAGGGGTGGATCTGGCTCCTTCATCTGCAGTACCCTGGTCTGTGATCAGCCATGGCAAAGTGGAATTGTGTTGGAGGTATCTCTGTTCCCCATACCAGGCTGTTGCTGGTGTAGCTTTTGGTCCAGCCTGGGGGCTGCTTCTGGCCCTTTGTCCTGTCTGATGCTATTAAATACTCCAAATACTCTATGAAATGCACCCCATTTCTCTTTTAACAGGTTACCATCCACAGTGCCTGTTGAGAAAATACCTCATGACCTCTGCCCAGTTCCTCAGCTAGACACAACAGGTAAGGACCCTTATTTCAAAGAGCCATGTTCCCAAATGGAAGGGGAGGACCCCAGAAAGGCAGTGAGTTCTCATGGGGGTGGGGAGATGGAACCACATCCTCAGGGGCTGTAAGGTGGAGTGAACCCACCTGAGGCACCCCAGGTGAGGGTCTGTTTCTCCACATGTCCTGCTGGGGCTGTCAGAGTTCCCCTGGAGCCTGCCCATTGCAGATGTTGATGTTAAGACAAGGCTAATGACTCTCTCTGGTGGAGATGGGTGCAGGTTGTTGATTGACACTGATGAAATTGGGTACAGCAGGACCTGATGGGTCCCCTCTCTTAGGTCAGGACTGTGTGGTGTGGCTGCTGCTTCTGCTGAAGGCAAATTCCTCTCCCCTTTAGCAGTGGCAGGAGGCTCTGAGTGCAATATTGATCCAATTGATGGTGTGAACCCAGCAGCAGGGACAGGATTTAACTCACTTTATTTCAGCAGGCTGTGGGACACATATTGGCATTGCAGCCAACACCCCATTACAGTCAAATGGGGAGAATCAGGGTCCTTTTGGGTATGATAACCAAAAAAAGTGAGCCACATCTAAAAGTTCCCATTTCTCTCCATGGTCTATGGAGGAGCCCAGAGTAATTAGCCCAGACAAGGAAAACTGCTGTGTAGACCCATGCTGGGTCAGGGAATGGCACTGCAGGACTTGTGGGGTTGGACAGGAGTTGAGGAGGGGTTTCTGAGGCTCTTTCTTCACTGGGAGAATGTTCTCCCTGAGCTGACTGCCTGTCTGTGAGGCTCAGCTCGTGCATCCCCTCCTGGCAGGTTGCAGTGTCCCCCTGCCCTGTGAGTTCTGGGACAGCCCTGGCTCCTGTCGTGGATTAACTCCTTTCTCAGTCCTCCTTTCAGCAGGGTGTGCAGATAAATCAGTCACTATCAAAACCACCTCATTTTCCCATGCTGGAGGGATTTGAATAGCAGAGGCTTCCCTACCCTCTATTTTGTGCCTCCTTTATTCTCCTCCCCTTCCTCCCACATCCAGGAGGAAGAAGTGTGGAAAATAGAAGAATAGAAACTTCCACAGGCACAGGAGGGTTTCATTTACAGCCTTGGAAGAAGCTTGAATTGATGTAAAAACAAAGTACACAGACATTAAACAGAAAAATCATAAACTCATGTTCTATAATAAGTAAGAATATGCTTCAAGTGAGAAACTATTGATGAAGGGTTTATAATATAAGGGTGTAATTGTATAGAATAAGCTAAGAGTTTAGAAGTTACATTAAAAGCATATGTGTGTACATGTGATTGCAACCCATTAGATGAAAGTATACACATTACAGTAGAAGTAAGTAAAGGTGATAAATTAGAAAAACAAAACAAACTTTGTGGCAACTATCCATTAGATTAGAAAGTTATATATTATCTTGTAAGGAAAAACTTGAGACCATTTTGAGCTATAGCTGACTACTTATTCTCTTAAATCTCACAGCCTCTAAGATTGATATTTATTTAAACAATAAATTGTTTTTAACCCAACTGTAGCCCCATCCCTTGAATTAAAACAATGATAATAACAAAGAATTGCCCTTGGTTTATGGTATAAGAGTGCTGCAGGCACCTCACTGCTGCTTTCTCCTTGCAGGCACCATCAATGGGAGGTACTGCTGCCCCCAGCTCTACATCAACCACCGCTGCTTCTCAGGTCCATATTTAAACAAAGGCAGGATTGCAGAGCTACCTCAGTCTGTGGGGCCTGGCAAGTGTGTGCTGGTCCTCAAGGAGGTATGGCCCAGCTCTCTTTTGGGGGGATGTCAGAGGAAAGGATGGGTCATGGCTTGCCACACCCAGAATTTGCAAACAATACACTTAAAATTGTCCTGGAGTGGTTTCCATGAGGCAAAACTGCAAGCCAGGAAGAAGGGGCAGGTTTTGCATTGTGGATTTTGATGGGAGAGCTGGTATTTTTGAAACATGGGGAGTTCTTTTGGTTGGAAGCAACTTCAGTGTGGGTTGCCATCAACACAGGAGCAAACAGCAGTGTCATGGAGACATGGGCATCTCTTTTTGGAGACATAAACAATTTCCCAAGGAGCAGGACAATGGCAGTGGTCCAGCATTGGTCCCTGTTACTTTGCAGAAAATATTCAAGCTTATTATGGCCATAAGCTCAAGCTCATTCTGCCCATGGGAACCAGTTCCAAATTCTGGGAAGGGTGAAAAGAAAACATTCAGGGTGTTGCTGTACCTGATTCCTGGTAGCTGTTGCTGAGATGTGAGAGATGCCAGCAGCATGGAGAGCCACGGGCAGGATGGAGGTGAAAAAATTGCAGCACAATTGAAGTTCCTGATGTTCCTCAGCCCTTTCCACCCAAGGCATGTCCTTACCTCCACCACTGATGCAGTGAAGCATTATCCTGTGTGTGTACCCTTGAATCCCAAAGTTTTAGGTGAGTTACAAGTAACTCTTGTGCAGTTCAGTACCAAACTTATTTTTACAGCCTTGCTGTTCATTATTCCCAGTGCCAGCACAGGTTTTCTGCTGGGACCACTGGTTTATTGTGGTTTCTTTCACTGGAAGAGGCAAGTGAGGTGGCAATGCCTGTTGTTTGACATCAGCTGCAAAGTTTGTCTCATTTCTGAAGTATTTTCTTGGTAAACAAGTTGAAACCTGGAGCCAAATACAATGGAGACATCAGCTACTGCCATCCAGCCATTGCACCTGGGCTGAAAAGTGGTGACTGTAAGGTAGTTGTATGTAATAAAGGCTGACTTGAAGTTAAATTAAAATAAACACATTGTCAGCTTTAGTTTTAGTACTGGGGTCAGAATATCTAAGAAGCACAAACAGTTCTTCATATGTGCCAAGAACTCCTCAGCAACCTTGTAAAATAAAACAAGGTGTCTAAGTTCTTAAGACTCCAGGTGATCTATAACCTCCCCATATTTTAGAGAAATATGCTGTAAAGATTAATTGGTTTCATTGCTTACTGCTCTTACTGTTTTTAAGACACTTTGCTCTTTGTCTATTTAAAAAGAAAATGGACCATGACATAAGATGCCTTTTAGATCCTTGATGATCTAATGAAAGAATCCCAGATAACTCTTCTGCTCCCCTCTCTCTGTCCCACAGACACATCAGTATTCCAAGTTAAAAAAATAAGTTTACTGCCCTGTTTTGAGGCCACCCTGGGATTTAGCATCTCTTATTAGGTAGGAATGTGGGATTATAACTCAGATAGAGGAAGGAAAACGAGTTTTTCCTCATAAGAATGCTGATCATTGAGGTCTTGAATAGGAGAAAAGAGTTGTGATCATATTTTTTAGCTGTACCTTGTCAGTGATATCTCCTAAGAAAACTTCATCCATCTCAAAACTTGAGACTGTTTCAAGGGGGATGGAGATGGGAAATGTGTGAGCACCAGAGAGCTGTCATGGGAAGAAAAGTGCTGAACTGCCCAGTGGCATCAGGCACACCAGATACACTCAAAAAAGAGCCCCTGTGCACATGGAAGTACATGACATGGAGAACTTCATGAATACCAGGTGCTTGTGAGGTGGGGCAGGGGCTTGTGATGGTGCTGCCTGATGATGTTCACTGGTGTGACTCCAGCTCAGTCAGCTCTGAAAATCCAAAGGCAAGCAGCATCAAAATAAAACCTCACTGATGGACAACAGCAAAGGCTGAGCTTGCCTAATCCCCCCTGTGCTCCAAGGCACCCAAACCAATCCTGATGCTGAGGGCTGAAATTCAACCACCAAAATCTCCTACTGGTCACGCTCCAGCCAAAGGAAATTTGACCTGAGATGGTTGATGTAATTTTCCATCTCCAGAGAAAGTTGGAAACTGGTCTAGGTTTCTTCACTGGTTTTGTTTAAATCACAGTTAATTTTCTTTTCCAAAATTCTGTTTGTTTGCATTTAATAGAGTGCAATATGAAGTGGTAGTGTTGCTAGAAGGTACCACTGTTACTATGATGATGGACCTTTGCTGTAGGGTAAAATGCCAAACCCAGTGACTCACATGAGATACAAGAAGAGTAAAAGCCAGAGGTTTTAAATTTTAAGACCAGAGGTTTTAATTTCTTTTTTTTTTTTTTTCCTTCCGTGAAAAGGAAATAATTGTTCTTACAAAACACTCATTTTTTTGAACTGAGTGTAGAACTTTGCAGAGTCCTGCTGGTGACAAGCCAGCTTTGAGAAAAGTCCTGGCGCTGTGGGTGCCTGTGCAGGGCTGCAGTTGATTAGGTGTCTGGGAGAACGCCCAGACAGGGCCACACTGGTACTGCAGGGTTGGGTTTTCTTTTCTTGCTCGTTTCCCAGCTATTCTGACAACTCATGCAAGCACCATTTCACTGGTGAGGGGGCAGGACAGCACTGCTGGTGGAAATTGGTCAGCAAGGTGCCCCAGCAGCCAGTGGGGTGGGTGTAGGGGTGTGCTCAAGGAGAGCTTTGCCAACAAACTCCTGTACAGGGCTTAAATAACTCCCTGGGTTTGCTGATCAAGGCACCTGATGAGCTGTGAACGAGTGTGGCAGCCCCCCAGGCACTTGATGTTTTTGAAAACCCACTTCTGGCTTCCTCATATCAAGTATCAGAGTCCAGTGCTTCTCAGTTTGTGTGGGGAGAGACCAGCAAGAGAGATGTGGGTGAGCAGCTGGAAGGGCTCACTCAGAAACTGTCATTTCATAGCATTTTAAATGGTTTGGGTTGTATGGGACCATAAAGATCACCCAGGGCCAGCCCCTGCCATGGGCAGGGACATCTTGCACTATCCCAGGTTGCTCCAAGCCCTGTCCAGCCTGGCCTTGGACACTTCCAGGGATCCAGGGGCAGCCACAGCTGCTCTGGGCACCCTGTGCCAGGGCCTCACCACCCTCACAGGGAAGCATTTCTTCCTCATATCCACTCTAAATCTACGCTCTGTCAGTGTTTGGTGTCTCTAATTGGACTTTTTTGAAGAGTGGTTTGAGTTATGTTTCCAAGGGCCCAATGATAAATTAAATTTTGCTTCTAGTAAATAACCTATCCAAGCAACTCCAGCCAGTGCCATTTTACAGAGTGCTCTGCAGCATTAAGTGAAGCCCTTGCCTGAAAATGATTAATCCTGTAGGGTTTTCAAAATGCTAGCAAATCCTCAGGTTGCTGGATTTAGAGGGGGAAAAAAAACCAACCCAGAAAAAACCAACCAAACAAACATAAACACATTGGTCACTGCAGTATGACCTAGTTATTTTTTCATTTCTGATGAACTCTGTTCATGGTTGCTGGATAAACTTCATGTTCATCAATCTGAAATCATTTTGCAGGCCCCCAAGGAATTAAGAACAGGCGTTAGGTAACGAGCTAAATTAGATGAAAACCAATCCAGATTCACTGTGGGATCACTCATGTGCATACAATGCAGAGTGTTCAAACACACAGTCTGGTGCTGTTAAGAGATTTGTTTTCCTTGTGTTTATCTCCCTATGCCAAGGGTAGGCTATTAAAGCTTGGATTTCCTGAGCCAATAGCAAGAATCATTTTTATTCTCACTGACTTTGGATTAAAAGGATTGGCACATGTGTTCTCTGGTACAGAGTGGACACACACTGGGCTCCAGGCACACCTCCTGCAAACTCTTTTTGTGGAGACTTCATTGCTATTCTGTTAATACAGTCAAGGCACACAGCTCTCAGGCTCTTCAGTACATTGCTGACCTCTAATGTGTGAATTTCCCCTTCAGTGTTCACTGTGTGGTGGTGCACGTGGCCTGTACCTGGTTGTGCCTTTATTTCTGCTTTCATTTTTTTTATTAAACTGGTCCATGATGGGTGTGCAGTCTGTGCAATCTGCTTTGGGTGAGAGGGTTTTCCACAAAGACAAAATCAGCGGTTAGCAGATTTTTGGGGTTGAACAGAAGCATTTAATGCAGTTACCTTTTCAGACTCAGGTGTTACCTATGGTATGGCAACAATTATATATTCTGGGACCCCTCCTCCTTGCATCCAGCACTTAACCTGTGCAGCCAGGACAGAAACAAGCACCTGCAAGCTGCTCCTGCCCGTGCAGCACCTGTGTGGTCAAGGACTGCTTTTAAAGCCATCATTGTTGCTGGTTTTATCTCCCCATAGGTTCTCAGCATGGTGATCAATGCAGCTTACAAGCCAGGGAGTGTTTTACGAGAACTGCAGCTTGTGGAGGACCCTCAGTGGAATTTCCAGGAGGAAACACTTAAAGCAAAGTAAGTCTTCAATGTGTGTTGTTTTATTTGGGAGGTTTCAGAAAGGAAACTGACTGGGGAAAAAAAAAAATAGAAGAAAAGGGTTTTTTCCTATTGTGAGAGTTTTACTTTTCTAATTATCGTTTTGCTTCATTGAATTATTTGACTCATTCCATAGCAACTTCAGAAATGAAATATTCACCTGAACAGTTCATTTCTTTTGTCTTTCTCCAAGCAGCCATCCAGTTTTTGATGAAGTCAAGTCCTGAGTTTTATGATAAGCTGTTCTTATAAGCTTGGCTATTACTGAATGAACTAAATTCCCAGGTTTCTAGATGGAGGAGTATGGCTGCTTTTAAATTAGAGCCTGTCAGGGTAATGCAGAAAAAACTGGTGAGAATGAGTGGCACCAAAAAAAGTTCAAGCAGATTAGCAGGGACACATTTTTTAGCAGGGGTGTGATTAGGGCCAAGTAGTAACAGATCAGAGATTCAGGTCAAGATTTGATGCCTTTCTAGAAAATATTCTTCAATTCTCTTCTAAACAGCACCAAAGAATGCTGAATTCCTCCTTCCAGCATTAAAATCTACCTGTTTATGTCTTCTTTATGTAATGGGCACTATACTTAGGATGTATTTCAACAATTGTTGCCTCTCTGAAAGAGGGGAGTCTTATGACTAAGCTCTCTCCAGAGTCCTTCTGAAGAATAATTCTTCCCACTTGAAGATGGATCTCAATAAATATTTCTTTGAAGAAAGCTTTCTTTGTTGACTAATGGTCACCTTAACTTTTTAAGTGCTGTAGTTAAATGCAGTGAATCTCACCCTTTGTACTGAACTCTGTAACTCCTTTTCAAAGAAAAGCAATTTTCTCTGGGTTATTTGATATGAATAGCTGCCAAACACAGCACTATTGATGGCTACTGTATTTGCTCTTTGCCCATGCAGGTATTGCAGAGAGTTCATGTGTTCTGTGGTTGAGGGAGGGACTTGAGAAACTTTTACTCTGTGTACACTTAAACTGCTTTCCTGAAGGAGGATTGCAAACTGAGATGGAGATCTGCTAAAAACATCCTATTTTTAATTTGCTGCTTTCACCCATGTGGAGTGTTGGGCTTTTGTGTTTGTTGTGGATGGAAGTCTAAAAGTCAACTTTGTGCATGCAGATTTTCATTTAAAACAGGTCTTTGTCCATGACCTGGTTTTCATTGATTCCAGGATCTCACATCTTGTGCTACAAATATCAGATAATTCACTCCTGCAGGTACTTAGCAGTTGTGAAATCAAGTTGTAATGCCCTATATTACTTAACATCCTCTCCTGCAAAGAACTGAGCTTACAGGCACTTTTCCTATTAGCAGTATCCTGAGTAGGATTTTGTTGGACTTTCCCATTTGAGTGTGGGGATCTGCCTTGTGCAAAAGCAGAAATGCCTATTTCTTAAAGCTGCAATCCATATTTCTAATGGGAGACAGCCTGGGAAATGTTTACCTGACCATCCATGGTAGTATTTTACACTGGCCCCCCCAGTCACAGTCCATGTTTGTGTTCCTGCATGCTGGCAGCCCCAGCAGGCATCCACCTTGCTCTCCAGGCAGCATCTTTCAACTTTATTAAGCCTCAGAATGGGTCATCACAAGCTCAGAGCCCTGACAGCAAGCATTGAAGTGCTTTCTGAGAGCAGCAGTGGATTCTCCTCCTGTGTGGCTCCTGAGGAGACAAAGCTCATGGGGCTGGACAGAACCTGGCTCCTGCAGCTCGCTGGCTCCTGTGGCTGCTCTCTTCACAGAGCAGTGCTTGTGGTGGTGCCAGCTTGTCTGTGGGTAGTTTGAGTACTTTTAAGAGTGGATGGCAGAGGATTGACATGCCCCAAGACTGTCTGGCTACCCTAGGACTTCTTCTTTTTTCCTTTTTAGTTTGCTCCATCCCAAAGTCTTAATTGCATTTGGTTGTTCAGGAGCAAAAAAGAAAATACAGTCATGAAGCCAGATACTGTGGAACATTCAAACAGCAAATGACACTTTCCACCAGGTGTGACAATGCTCCAGAGTCTTAAACAGAGACCTCTAATATGAAACACAGGTCTGCAATGAGCAACTTCCAGCTCCATGGGCTCTGGATGGTGCCTGTTGCTAAGGGTGACAGCTCCAGAGCCAGCTGTGATGGGACACTTCTTGTCACCCTCTTTCTGATGTGGGCTGGCACCTCCTTGGATCTTGGCAGTGCTGTTTGTCTGCAGTGCCTGCAGCAGGGTAGAGCAAAGGGATAGGTGAAGAGAAAGCTGCTTTTCCCACTGTTCCAAATGCAAGGTTTTGCACTGCCAGGAATGCATTATCTCAGTCCTGGGGCAGCCTGTGTTCAGTTCACTCTGCTGCCGTGAGTGACCACTGTGGAATCAATTACACTCACCTTGCAAAGAAGATAAAACAATTTAGATTGTCCAGAGAGATGTGTTTGCAGTGTGTGATGGCAGCTGCTTCCCATCAGCGCTGCTGGCTCCGTGTGAGAAGAGTCAAACCTGATTTATTGGTGATGATGAGTTAGAAATGTCAGGCTTGATCCTCCTGGGTTCCCATGAGGGCTGGTTGAAGCTGTCAGCATTCAACCCTTATAGTTCTGATGCTCTTAAGTGCAGTGCCTACATCTTGATTTGCCTTCCCAATTTTACATGAAATGCTTAAGGGACTTCATGCTTTTCAAGGGTTTTCATTTCTAAGGGCTGATAATGGGGCTGTTTGGATTTACCCATTTTTGCAGGGCTTTGGACATAAACAAAAGCAGTGTGTGCACAAAGTTGTCTCCTGGGTCTTGTATGAAGCCCAGTTGATCAAAATAATAAAGATGAGTATTCCTGAACTCCTTCATTAAATGAAATCCTGAGAACTGCTCAAATCCAGTAGCTGAACTCCAGGAATATTTACCCCTATGCCAGACATCATTGCTTATTTATGAGGCAGCATTTCAAAGAAAGCCTTTTCACTGCAGCTGCTTTAGACTGCCTTTAACTTGTGATAGGTGAGGTGTTTGAAATCTTCTTTGCCTCAGCCTTTGCTAGTGAGGGTTTGCTCTCAGGCTTCCCAGGGCCCTGATCCTGTTTGAAGGAGTGAAGTGTTGCCCACAGTAGGTGGAAAAGAATCTAAAAACCCTGGAAGCAAAGTGGATGTGCACAAGTGCATGGAAGCAGTTGGGATGCAGCCAGCTCTGCCTGGGAGAACTGGCCAATGTCATTGCAAGGCATGTTTGGAAGTTGATGAGGATGAGGGAAGAATGCTAATTTTTGGAAAAGACAATTCTGACACCCCTCCTTAGGAAGGACAAGAAGGAGGATCCAAGTAACTGTACACTGTCAGTTCAATTTTCCTGGAAAGGTTATTAGCCAAATCATCTTGGAAGCCATTTCTGAGAACGTGCAGGACCAGTAGGGGATGGGCAAGAAGCAAAGGGTGAGTTGTGCCTGATGTGATGAGGTAACTGGTTTGGGGTTGAGGAAGAAACAGTGGAAATTAATTTGTGTTCATTTTGAGCAAGGCTTTACAAGCCAGGATCAGTGGAATGATTTAAACCTTTTATTTCTCTAATCAGGAGACTTAATGAGACAAGGCCTTAGAACCAGAGCATTCCAGTGCCCTTTCTGAATCCGGTGTTCAAGAGTACAAAATGCCACTGGAAGATTAAATAGCTTTGAAGGAAGTTAACTCCTTATGTTTGGCAGACTTTAAGGTAGACAGAAAAAATGGAAATTTCTTTAAAAGAGTAGAAAGGAGTTTTCAGTCCCCCAAAAAGAAATTGAGACTTTTTAGTTGCTCAAATTAGTCTCAAGAATTGTCAGAACACCTTAGAATGGGACTTTTGAAAATGGGGTTCTCAATGTTCTTGCTTTTTGAAGTTTTTCAGCAAAAGACTTTCTGTGTCATCACACAGCAGTCCATAACTGGAGTTCTGGAAGGCACTATGTTCTCATGAGCCTCTAATCTATTTTAGGGAGTTTCAACAGAAGAATTCTATTGCAAAGTGCTGTTCATTTAATATTTTTGCTCATGGATCAGCAAGTGTACTTTTCATGGAAACAGTTCCAGCCTTAAGGTTTTCTCTGTGTTTGGCATCTGAGGGCAGAGAAGGGGGAAGAGGAAAGAAAGATTCTTTTGGTTTTAGCTGGAAAATCTTTTTTTTCTTTAAAAAAAGAACAGCGATTTCTAAGAAAACCAAAAATATTATCCTTGACACAGCAATTTTCCAAGTCTCCAGTGGTGCCATGCTGTGCATGTAGATACTTGCTGCTTGCAGGTGGTTGAGAAGATAGGAGCCCTGCTATAAGAACATAAATAGGGTCATCAGTAGTTGGTAACTTTCTGAGAGATGCTAATGGAAAATGTTTTCTGACAAAGGAGCTCCTACTACATGGCTGTCCTAGAAGCAGCTCAGATTACATTTGGTGGTGCCTGAGTTAAAAAATCTTTAGTGTGTGAGGAATATGGAAAATATTAGGAGAACCTGGTTTATAGTTGAAAGAGGTGCTGCCAAGACCAAAATGATGTAAAAAATACTGCTGTGGCCAGTGCTAACACCTTGGCTTATTGAGACTGATTGCTGCAGTCATGGAGATCTCCATTTTGCCATCCTCTCTGTTAATTAAAATGTGTGTTGCATTCAAAGCAGACGATGAAATCAGTCAGTTGTTCATTTTCCTAGTTTCATCTTTTCCTTTCAGCAGGCACTGCAGTACAATGGGTCCTTCCTGGGCAGCCAAACACAATAGGAAGCACACAGTTAGAAAAAGTCAGCCATCCTTGAATAATACCCATCAGGCAGCTTTCTTAGCTTATAAGAAAGAAGATCAAGAAGCAATTTGATTAGAGTGCTTTTGCAGGGAAACAAAACCAGATGCAGTCTTTTCATCCTAGTGCTGAAAGTCAGAACAAGGACAAATAAATGTGAGTTAAATTCAGATGCATCCAGACATAAAATGAGGTGTAGGTACAGGTGCTCCCTGTGCCACGATTCCTCCAGTGGGGAGACCCTCGAGGCTGGTGCTTGTCTGGTAGTGCTGTTTTAGTCCAAGCAGAGTTATTTGGGTCCAGCTGAAAGCAGCACAGTGAAATCTCTGAGAGCAGACTCACTGACCCAACAATCCAGGCTGTCGTTAAACTTCATGGCTGCTGGAGAAGTAATAAGTGCAGGAGTCTTTTCAAACATATTGAAAAGAAATATAAAACTTTCATAAGTAGATGCATTTAAATGCCTGTGGCATTTAGTGGTTTTGTTATATCAGGTATTGCCAAACCCTGCTCAGCCAGCCTGCCTCTGCAGCTGTTTCATGGGGAAGCTGGGATCATAACAGTGCTCTGTACCTGAAGGGAACATTTTCCCTTTTACATCATCTGTCCAGGTCTTTAAGGGTGTGTGAAAAGTTGGCTCATGAAGTCATTCATGCATTCAGGTGAATGAATCCAGGATTGTCCTGGCACCAAAAGGGGGATCAGAGCCTGGCACCTTGCAGGAATGCTCATTCACATTTTATGCTGAGGTGGTAATTTGGATTGTGACCTGAGCATGGTTGGACTGGGATGTTCTCAGACTCAAGTTTCATTTGGGTTTCCCCTTTAGAACACTTCTTGTGCCACAGTTTCAAACCCTTTTCTCACACCTCTTTGTTTCAGAAAGAGCTGTCTGAATGTTTTAGCTCTCTGGTCACATCTTTATTTCACCACCTCCTCCTTTTCCTCTTCCATATCTATCAGCAGCTGCTAGGAAACTGCGGATCTTAATACACTGACAAATGCTTTGTTTCATTTTTCCTGGTGACTGTATCTTTCTCTTTCCTTGCCTCCCATCCAGTAATCTTTCTTCCACTGTTGTTCCCTCTTTTCCTTTTGTTATGTGTTGCTTTTCCCTCCTCTGAGCACATTTGTAATGCCAGCACCGGGCTCTGGCATGGTTGTTCCTCGTGTTGCATTCCTCAGGATATGTAAGAGATGTTTTAAAAACCTTATCTCACTGTTTACAACAGCTTGCTGCTGCTGTTTAATAAATTACGGGGATAATTGGTTTTCCAGGGTTCACATCTACAATGTAGTACAGCAGGGATGTAACTGTATCTTTCTCAGCCATTTATCACTCAGAAACACTTCATATGAAACACCGAAATAAACGTTTCAGTGGCGTAGCAAATTTAAGACAAACCTTTCATTGCAGGTTTGTGCTCCAAGCATTCCCTGCAGGAATCAGTTTTTAGGACCTGTTAAATAACTCCAGAGACTCCTGATGAGTTCCTCAGGTTTTGCAGTGCCCACATCTCAGAGTGGTGAAGTCATCTGGTCCTGGGGTGCCAGAGATTGGTGTTTCACCCAGATACTTCTTCACAACGAGTATGTCCTGATAGCCACAGCTGGCACCATGAGTCTTGGGGATTGTTGGGAGCTAGAACATGATGTGGGAGCAGGAAAGATGGCAATGGAGAAAACCAAAAATGCACTGGGGGCTTAGAGAGTTGAGTGGTGACCAGAAAGCTCTGCAAGGTGTGTAAGCATCTGATCATGGGTCAATATATGAGGAGAGACTGCATCCCTCTCCCAAAACCTTTGCATCAGTTCACAATAAGGCCTTGCTCTCCTGTGTAGTATCCTCACCAAGCCTACTGAGATTTTTTACCTTCTCTTGCCATATCTACAGATATATCCAGTGTGCACATAGATTCCTTCCCAAATCATGTTCACACCTTCAATTTATTCCACCCTTTCCTTTCTCGAGTCCATCTGAAATGGAGCCACTAAAAAAAAGCAGACCTGTTCTGCCTGCATTCTCAAGAGAGTCACTCTCCCAAAGGTCCCTGGGGAGGATCTCTCCCTGGCAGAGGGGGGTCTGGTCTGCAGCACCACAGGATTTTGCTGGATGGGTGACGTGGGGTCCTGTACTCCTCCCTAGGTACAGGGGGAAGACGTACAGGGCGACCGTGAAGATCGTGCGCACGTCGGACCAGGTGGCAGATTTCTGCAGGAGGGTCTGTGCCAAGCTCGAGTGCTGCCCCAACCTCTTCAGCCCTGTGCTGGTGGCTGAAGTCTGCCCCGAGAACTGCTCCATCCACACCAAAACCAAGTACAGTGAGTATTGGGAAAATGATCTTGGTGCTGGCTGGGAACCAGAGGAGTGGGAGGTGGTGTGTGGTGAAGAACAGGAGTTGTGTGATACGTTAATACTGATGAGGATTCATCTCATCTAAGAGCAGTTGTTTAATCCTGAGGCCACCACAGATTCCCTTAGAATCCTCTACCAGAAAACTGTCCCTCTTACTCCATCCTAATGCATCTGTTTGATAGCCATCACTTTTTGGAAGTCTTGAATTTTCTTCATATCTAAAGTTAACACAAGGAGCACGTAAAAGGAGCCTGCAGTGGGGAGCTGAGATTTTAACTTGCTACATCCGAGACAGCTTTGTTAGGTGAGATGAAACCTCCTTGTAAAGAGTTTCTGGCATACACACCAGCACAGGCCAGAGCCACAGTGCTGAGGTGCTGGAAGATTTGAACACTCACTCTCTACTCAGAGTGTTTAATACTTAAACATGATCCTGCCTGTTCAGGAAGGTTGTTGTTAGTGTTCAGTTCTTTTTGTTGTCAATGTTATTGGAATTATTGGCTGTCAGACAGGTCAGGAAAGTGGAAGGGAGTGTTGTCCTTCTTCCACAAAGGTTGCAAAAAGCAGTGTAATTGACCTAAAGCAATTCTTTGAGTTTGGTGCCAGTAGAAGGAGGAATGTGCTCAGGGGGATACTGAGATCCCTGGGGATGGGTTTCTCTAGAAATCTACACCTGAGCTGGAGTCCTGGCTCCCACTTGTAGCAAATGGAGAGCTGGAGGAGCTCCAGCTGAGGTTGTCCCATCTCAAAGGTGATGGTTTATGTGACTGGAAGAATTTTTCCTCAGAAATCCATTGATTTGCTGAAAGGCTCAGTTCAGTTATGAACTTTGCCACATGTGCCAAGGGCCATTTTAGTTGTCCTGGCATACTCTAGCTCGTCAAGGACATTGTGTCTTTCATCCCCAGAGTGTGTCAAAAGGCATTTAATACAAACATTTAATGTAAGGTCAGAGGACTTAATTTCAGCCTGGTCCACAAAATAGTTAAAAGTAATAAAAACCCATTCCTTTGTACATGATTGAGGCTAGCTGGCCCTCTCCCCTCTCTGCTGAAAACTTCAGCAACTTTACCTCACACAGAACTGCATTGGATCAAATCTGGAACTTGTTGGCCTCTTTCCCTCCAAGTCACTGCTCAGCTCTGCCTAAACACATTGTTAAATCCTGAAGTCTTCATTCATCATCAATAAATCTGGATACATAGGAGCTGTAACACTCTGTGCTAGTCCAACATGACCTATTTATGCTGTACAATTTTTTTTTCCCCAAATCAATTTATTTTCAAGTTTAAATTGCACTTAGAGTACATTCCTGAAACTGTAGCAAGGAGCAAGCCAAGGTTCCCTTCTTTGGTTGTTAAACTTTTTAATGGGCATTGTGCTTCATTTCTCCAGCTTATTATTATGGGAAGAGGAAAAAAATCATTAAGCCACCGATTGGGGAAAATAACAACCTGAAAAGTGGCCATGTCAAGCCAGCCAGACGCAGAAAGAGGCGGAAATCCATCTTTGTGCAGAAGAAAAGGAGATCATCAGCTGTGGATTCCAATGCTGCAGGCTCTGCAGAGGTTTGTGTCACACTGGATAAACCAGCAAAAACCCCTTGGTCTCTTCTTCTTGTCCCCCATTCTGCATTTTCCTTTTGGGGGGCTTCTCAGCACACCTGAACACTGCCAGTTTCTATTTTGGATCTTTCCTTGCTGCTCTCTTCCTCTACAATCAGACTGGTTTTACTGGGGCAGTTTGGGGATTTTTGCCTTGGCCATTTCAGAAGTAGCAAGCAGATTTCTTGCTCCCAGCCAGCTCACTGGCTGACATGCTCTAATATCTCCTTTTATTTTATTTCCTTCCTTAAAAGCATGCAGATGAGCCTGTTGGATGCTTTGCACAACATTTAGCAGAGTGAAGGAGCTCTGTGATCCATGCCTAAGATCTCCAAGTATTGCAATAAATAATAATAGCTCATAGCCATTGTGGTTTCAAGGAATTTTGTATATTTTTTAACTATTCCTAATATTTTTGGCTCATAACATCAAGCCTTAGCATGCAAGCAAATGGTTTGTGTCCCAAATACATGGAATTTGAGGGCTCAGTCTTTCCAGTCTGCTGTGTGATATAACAGGTTCTGAGCCTCAGCAAAGATTCATATCCAGATTAAACCTGGAATAGACTTAGCTCTGTGTGGGCTGTTTTCTGAGGGCTTTTCCCATGGTGGCAGTAACAGAGCTCGTGTGGTTTCACTTCCTCAGCTGAGTGCCAGTGATTGCTGCTTTGTGCAATGTGAAATAAAATTGGTTTACTTAAATTCCCTCCACTTCAGCTAGAGTAGGTTATTTTATTCAGCTTTCAGTTGATTGCCTGCATCTTCATGGCTTGGTCCTCATTTAGGTGTAGTTCTGCTTCATTTCCTTAGATTATACCTGCTTCAAAGGAACTTAAACTTATGTTAAGCCTAAATCAACCATTAGCCAAGTTTTTCAACCTTTCAGCCAATACAACTATCTTTGTCTAAATTGCTCTTTCACTCAAGACCTGAGCACATGGCTTTGGGTGCCTGCTCACACTTGGAACAGAGATAAGCTGTCAAAGCCATTTGGGCAGGTTATATATATATATATAAAGTCCAAAATGCACAGTTTCCATCAGTTGCTGAGTGTTTGTAAAGCCCTGTGTGACGGAAATAACAAGAATCTGGTATAAGGCTTCAAATGAACTTAGGGCTTCACCTCCAGCAGTTCAGTGTTGGGCTGAAAGCAGGGAAATCTGGGTGCAATCCTCTGTCCTGAGTTTTGCAGAAATGTCACTAAAAGAGTCCTATCTTGAACATCTAGCCATTTTCAAAAGGCACCAAAATGTCCCTTTTTTCAGGAGCAGTAACACCCTAACCAATTTGAAGCAATGTGAAAGTTTAAAGTCAAGTTTCTGATTTTATTTCATCTCAGTCAACCTGAATTTCATTTTATCCTCTTAGTATTTTCCATTTCTCCTCCTGCACATCTGCAGTGCCACAAGTTTTGAGATACCAGCCCAGGACAGGAACGTTTCATGCCAGATGAGTCATTGCTGTTGACCTTTAGTGATGCACCTTTGCTGGGTGCAGGGTCCGGATAGCACAGTCCTCTCTGGGACAGACTGCCCGAGTTCCTGAGCAGCTCTCAGCCACAGGCAACCTCAGCAAGTTTAAGTGAGATCAGCTCTTTTATTAATGTAGTGATTTAGTGATTTTCAGCTCATTGTGGTTTCAGCCCTTTCAGCTTGCAGGTGCCCAGGCAGGCAGACACAGGGAGAGAGAGGAGAAGGCTGTTTGGAGTTCCACAGTGATGTCTTTATTGATTCTTCTGAGAAGGGTTCCAGTGACAGCTCTTCTACCAGAACCAGGCTAAACCAGCCCTTCATATAGGGTACAGGGGGATCAGAAATGGTCCAGTGGCAAGGGTTAAAGGAAAGTGATCTATAGGGTTATACAGAGGGTTCCAAAAGGCAGAAGAGGGGCTTCTGGCCTATTCACCATGACTTGGCATTTCCTATCTTTAGGCTTCTGCACGCCACGGGGCCCTTGCAGACCCAGGGCCTGCTACACTTTAGTTGGGAGGAGAAAAAGAATTTCCTGCCATACACCTTTTTTTCTTCTGCATTTTGTAACGAACCTAAATGTAGGGCTAATTCACTTACCGCTGTAACAAAAACTAGATAATTCACTTAAAATAAATGTTACCCCAGACCAGCACAGCCATGGGAGTGCAGTCTGCCCCATCCATGCCTTTGGATCTGCTGCTGTGTCCATCTCCCAGGTGCTGTTTGAAATAAACACAGGCAGGAGACTTTTCTCCTTTTTAATGCCTTTATTAAAAGTGATCAGCTCGGGTGGGGAGAACCAACAGGTCCACGCTCACACTGCTGCTGCTCCCAGGAGTGACTCAGGGGAGGAGGCAGAGTTCAGCTTTGTCCACTGGTCTGTGGGCAGAGCTGGGGGTTCCATCCTCACGAGAGCATCAGGAAATCCCTTGTTCGCTTTTTTGGCCTGACCTTCAGGGTCCTGCCTCTAGCCGAGGTCCTCCTTGGCTGGGGCAAGCGTCTCTGCAGGCTCTGGACTTGGTTCCTCACGTCCAGACATCACTTTGATCTCTTAATTCTGTGTTGGCTCGTTGTTTTTGGGGTCTTTTTGGTAAGTTTGGTGGGGTGGCTTTCTCGTGGAATGCTGGCTCCGAGGTCATTTGCATGCCCTCCTTTCACTGTCCGAGAAGGGCCGTCCACCTGGCAGCAGGCAGGGTGGTACTGACAAAAAGGGGAATTCTCAACAGTAGGCATTTAACAACCACTCTTTAACAGGTGATTACAACATGAAGCTAACAAAGAACTCTCCTCTGCCAGCAACCAGCTCAGCTTGTAACTCTGCAACCTTTTTAAAAAAATGGGTAACCTTTTTTTTTTTTTTACTCACAACACTGTTTGTGCGTGCAGGAGAGCGAGGAGGACGAGGCGGACGCGATGGAGGACGAGACGGGCAGCGAGGAGACGAGCTCGGAGCTGCGCGATGACCAGACAGACACGTCCTCGGCCGAGGTGCCCTCGGCCCGGCCCCGCCGAGCCGTCACCCTGCGGGCCAGCTCCGAGCTGGACAGGCCCCCTGCCCCTGAGAGAGCGCGCCGCAGCCGCAGGGCCCAGCCCCACTCCTGCAGCGAGGCCGACAAGGGCACGCCAGCCAAGGAGGTGAGAGTGTGTTTCATAGCGCAGTTCATCCTAAATGAACCTTCAGTGCTGGCATGAACACGGGCAGGAGACCTTTCTCCTTTTTAATGCCTTTATTAAAAGTGATCAGCTCGGGTGGGGAGAACTGACGGGTCTGTGCTCACGCTGCTGCTGCTCCCAGGAGTGATTCGGGGTAGGAGGCAGAGTGCAGCTGTGTCCACTGGTCTGTGGGCAGAGCTGGGGGCTCCATCCTCAGGAGAGCATCAGGAGATTCCCTTGCTGTTCAGTTCAACATTCGAGGTCCTCTGTCTAGCCAAAATCTTTAGGTTAGGGTGAGGGGTAAAAAGGCCTTGGTGGATACTGGATTCTGTTCCTCACATCTGGCCATCACTTTGATTCGTCAGTTTTGTGTTGGCTCGTTGTTTTTGGGGTTTTTGGCTAGGTTTGGTGAGGGGTCTCTCCCATTGCATGCTGGATCCAATGTCATTTGCATGCTGACTCAATGTCCCTTCCCCTTCACCGTCTGGGTGCCATCCTCCAGGAAGCAGCAGGGTGTCACTGACAAAAGGGGGAGTTCTTAATCATCAACGACAGGTGGTTAACAAAAACAACAAGTGATTACAACAACAAACAGTTAGAACTCCACCCTGGCAGCAGCTGGCCCAACCTGTGAACTCTGCAACCTTTTAAACAAAATGGGCAGCTTTTTCTACTCATAACAAGTGCCAAACTTTGCTGCTCTGAGGAGGGCAGCCCTGCCCTGGTTCTCCACTGTTGGACACCCCTCTGGCTGTCCTGGATGGCTCGAGCACCTGTCAGGGGGCTCAGAGCCCAAGACCCTTTGATTATGACCCATGGAAAAAATTACCAACCTTGTATGAGGATCTGCGAGCCACGAAAGTCTAAGTAGAATGACAGTTAGTTTGTCACAGGGTGAAAAGTAGAATTTTGGGGTTTTTAGAATGGGGTCCCCAGATGGAGGAATTTGGGCATGCCTTGTCCTTCTTTCTCCTTCTTCCTAGCCTCCATCTTCTGGGTGGTGGTGGCACTTTTGGATTGGTTTAGGGTAGAGACAGATTGTCTAACATAGGTGATAGGTATTGGGAAATTATTGTAAATAATGTACACATAGTTTTTAGTATAAAAAGACAACACCGCCCTGAAGTGGGGAGTGTGCCACTGACTGACCTGATGGATGGACCTCAGCAGGTCAGGAAAAGAATGTTACAGATAACAGAGAATAAACAACCTTGAAAAGCAGAACAGAAGAATCCTGACCCCTTCTTCTCTTGCTGGGCTGGGAAAAGAGACTCTGACACATCTTGGGGTCATCCTGACCACAGAGACTCCGAGACTCCACAGGAGGTTGTTTGCTTTATGATATCACCCTTGGGCCAAGAATGACACAAGAACAGGTGAGAGACCCAATTGCAAGAGGAGAAAAGAAGGGCTTATTACAAAGGATTCTTAGGTTTTTATAGACCTATAGGATACATTCCACTTGATTGGCTAGTTAATAAAAAACACCTTTCTCACACACCATCCTGGAGAAGAACAGAAAAACAAAGTGAAAAAACACCACCCGTAGATTGTTTGTACTAACAAGTTATCACATTCTTACAACTCCCTAAAAATTCTTACAAGCCACTGGGCTAAACAATTGCCATTTCTGTCTCCCTGACAGGCTGGCATCCACATGATGAAAACCTTTCTTTGTTATTTTTTCCCTCACAGGAAATTAAGCCAGAAGAGGAAGAGAAGCTCGTCCTGGACAGTAACCCACTGGAGTGGACTGTGACTGATGTTGTGAGGTTTATTAAACTCACTGACTGTGCACCCCTTGCCAAAATATTTCAGGAGCAGGTAGAATGCTTTTGTCACTTGTCCCTTTGTGTCTGTGGTGCCTGTTCATGCTACAGGACATCCCACCTTGCTGGCTGGGCCTGGGGCTTGGGTACAGAGACTATGACCAGACTTCAGGTCCATCAGGCCGAGTTATAACACCAATTCTGGCAAGGCATGAAAGCCCTACTTGAGTCAGAACCTTGAGTCAGATCCTCAGAGAGTCCAGAAACTCAATTGCCTTGTGGAAAGCAGGAGTTTTGGTCCTTTCATGCCAAGGTCCACGGTGCCATACTCATGTCCCATAGGTAGGAACCTCAGTGTAAAAACAGGTCATGGTTACTTGGTACACTCTAGGCTTTCTCCCAGCCACATGAGTTCCATCCTGTTCTAAAATACTGGCCTGGGAAGCAGAAAAGTGCTGCTTGAAGCCCAGACTGGCTGTCTAAATTTTGCTATTAACACCTAGATGTCCAAGGTGTGTAGACACCTAATTCCTGACTATGTTCCTCTGAAGATCTGCCAGTCAGGCCTTGGATGACCTAAATTTAGGAGATGCCAGTCTTCTCCTCATTAAGCAGATAGGTTTGCAGGAGCAAAGCCAGTGCTCTTCATCTCAAGCCAGTGAGAGTGTGTACAACCTATGTGGAAAGAGCCATTCCTTGGCAAATGAGTCGCAGCCACTGCTGAGGGTAAAGGGCAGCACTAACGAGCTGTAGTTAGGAAAAAACAAGTGTAGTTAATTAATCAGTGGTGTGGCCAGCTGCTCACTGAACTGTCTCTGATTCTTCACCATGGATGACTCCAGCTGCTGTGGCTGGGAGAAGGTGGAGGGTGAGTCTGGAGCGAGTGAAACTCCCCAGAGCAGGATGCTGCAGTTGCTGTGTCACAGCGAGCTCCAACCATTTGTTAACCAGCCTGGAGCAATGCCAGGGCTTGGAAGCCAACCCTGTCTCCTTTGCCAGAGAGTTTTATAGTGGCTTGAATCAAACACAGATGACTGGAGCTTTTCCTTGTGAAGCCCTGGTGCAATGGTCTGTGCCATCAGCCTTCAGTGGAGGATGGACTGAGCTGTGGACAGTCTGATCAAAGCAGCACTTCAGGTGTCTAAATACTCCTTTTCTAAATCCTAAGTCAAAATCTTAACTCCAAGTCAATTTAAAGTGCTGCCTAATCAGGGCTGTCCTGGGGAGTTTATGTTGGCTGTGATTTGCTGTGCATAGACTCTGATCCTCCCTAAAGGGTTAAAAGCAGTTTTGTGGCCTGATCATCTCAGTCTATTAAAGAACAAAGACAACTCGAGCTTTTTATTAAGAAGAGGATCATAAAGCCAGCAGAGGTTCCCAATAAAAGTGCTCATCCAGGGTACTGGTTCATGGAGTTTGGTGCATAGTTATGCTGGAGGGGAAGACATGACCTGCAGAGGTCCTTTGCAGCCTACACCATTCTGGGATTGTAGGACATTAGAGATTGCAAGGGCTTTGGGTGTCCAGGCCCCTCTCTTGGTCATTCAGCAGTGGAACAAGGCAGGTCCTGGGTGTACCTGGGTACAGGGCATGGAGCAAGGTAGACATAAACCTGTGCTGAGCAATCCTGGCCAGAGGAGGTGGGGAAAGGGTCTGACTTGGCAGTGGGACCAGCATCAGTTTGTCCATTCTGCTCCCTCCTCTGTCTCCTGGAGTCTCTCTGCAGCCTGTCCCCCATTTCAGCTCCTCAGGCATAAAATGGACTGATCAGATCTCTGTTAGCTCTGCAGAGGTTCTTTAGGTGACCCCTCATTTCAGCAGCTGGGAGGCTTTTCCCAAGCTGGGGGTTAAGGTGATAACCTATGCAGAGACACTAGACAACTTCTGAAAAACCATGTTGTATCTCAGGAAAAGGAGATGGGCAATGTCCAAGTGAGAAAAAAGCAGAGGATAAAATAACTTAATTTTTAGGGCAAACTGCCCTTCTTGTTCCTCCAAACTTGCTTATGCATTCTGCCCTCCAGAGTCCACAAACAAAACCATTTTCCCTGTGTTTCTCTCCCCAGGACATTGATGGCCAGGCCCTCCTGTTGCTGACACTGCCCACGGTGCAGGAGTGCATGGAGCTGAAGCTGGGCCCAGCCATCAAACTGTGCCACCAGATCGAGAGAGTCAAAGTTGCTTTCTATGCACAATATGCCAACTGACTGCACTTCTGCATTCCTTCCTCTCCTCCTCCTTGTTCCCTGTCTTTTTTACCATTTCAGCTTGTTCAAGGGGTTTTCTTCCCCCTTTTCCTTTTTCTTTTCCAAGAACAAGTGGAATTGGAAGCACTGGGAGCAATCTGCAGGGGGAAGAAAAAGAAACACAAAAAGAAACGAGCTACAAATGGAACTAAATTTTCTGTACTTGTAAAGCACATGGAAAGACTGCTGGCATCTCTCCTCATGAGCCTCTCCAACCCATTGCCCAGTGGTGCAAGGCCAGCATGGATCAGCTGATTTGTCACCAAACCAAACCTACCAATGGCAGACACATTCCCAAGGAGAAGGGTCAGACATTCCCAGGTGGTCATGGTTTGTCTAGGACAATTTCTGGACATGAACATTTCTTTTAGACAGCTCTGACACTCTTCTTTCATATTGAAATGTAAGTCATCATTTGTAGCATTACCTGGGGTTTAACTGCAAGTTTGATCTTGGAGATCTTGCAGTGATCTTTTTTTTTTTTTTCCTTCCACCTCTCTGGTTTTACAAAAGGAAAAAATGTTACACCAGGCATATAATGGTTATTCCTGACTGAATTTTGAAAGAGGATTCAACCCATGGTCTCTGTGATACCAGACAAAATTGCAGGGGACTGACAGGGGTGGCACAAGACCTGGTGGGGCAGCAGCACACCCTGAGCCACGCTGGCTCTGCACAATCAGCTGGAAATCTCTGTGATGGGATCTGTACAGTGCTCCATTCTTGTACAGGAACATGAAGGCTTTCATAGTCAAAATCTTAACTCCAAGTCAATTCAAAGACCTGTCTTAGAGCCACAAGGTGACAGCAGACTGGGATCAGGGACTCCTGCTCACCCTTGTGCTCAGAAGAACCTGCTGACCCACACCAGGCTGCAGCTGCTGCATTCTCCTTCACTGGTTTCCTTCTTTAATTCTTTGGAGAAGAGGGAGGACCTTCAGATATAAATACTCTGGAATACATCCAGATCTTGCCCAGAGGATGTTTTAGGCAGGAAGCACTGACTGCCATGCATCACTTGGGAATTCCTGGCTTGCCTTTCAGCAAGTTTCCTGATTTGTCACTGAGGAATGGGATTGGTGCACCTGCTGCAGGCTGGACCAGATGCTGAGACTTCATCAGAAATGTTCTTACATGGGAGATGAGCAGGACTGGATCTGTTCTCAACTGTTGCTTTGTTCTCATGATCTTCTTCAAGTTTTAATTGGTTCAAGGCAGTGTTTGTTGCCTCTGCATCAAATGCTGGGGTTTTGTTCTTCAGAAATCCAGGAAGAGGGTTCTGTAGTGGGGCAGATGTTAAAAAAAAATGGGGTTTTGACTGTATTTCCTGCTGACAGTGAAATGTGTCAGTACAACTGATTTGATAACTGCTTTGGATCCCTCTCAGGGTCCCCTGAAAGTGTCGCTCAGTGTTTCACCTCTGAAGACTGAAGGATTGAGCCCAGCAAAGTGAGAGAGCAGCTGAGAAAATCAGGGAGGCTGCTTCTGCCAGCTCCTCCTCGCTTCAGCCCAGTCCTGGTGTCCCATCTGTCAGCAGGAGACAGCTCCTGGGAGGATTCTGTCAGGAGAACTGGTGCATGAGGACATTGCAAGGAAGAGAAGCAGGAGGGCTGTTTGCTAAACAGCATCCCAGCACTGATCCTTTACTCATCAAACCCAGCTTCTTCTGCTGCTCAGATGTTCTTGGAGTTTCTGGCCTCTGGGATTTGTCAGAGACATTTCATGCCTTCTGGGACACACTGCAAAAATGTCATTTTTTGTCTCCATCAGCCTTGTAACTGTAGATATTCCTATGGCAGCTAATTGCTCGTGGAGGCATGACTGGGGAGCAGACACACACAGACTCTGAGAGCAACCAGCTCTAGTGCTGGCCAGCCAATGAATGGGTGAAGCATTGAGCCAAGAACATGGGAATCTTTACTGGCTGTTCAGGGAAGTTAAATCATATTCAAAACTCGAACTATTAAACAACAACAAAAAAGTTTTAATTTTATCTCGCGCCGGCTCTTTTATTCCTGCAGATTTCTCTCCCACTATTTGTCTTTCACTTTATTGCTCTTCAGTGTTGCCTCATTTATCACTTTCTGTCCTCCCAGAGAAGTTGATAACCTGAAATCTTTATGCTGAAATTACCTTGGGTGGTAAATGCTTTATTGTTTATCTTTAGTCTGCAGGTTGGGAAGAGTACAGGATTGGGGTACTGTTGGCTGTTGCTTTGGTTGCTTTCCAGAAAAGGTGGAGCTGAACTTCTTGGGTCATTTCTTACAAAAGTGGAGAATGAGTGGTGTGGAGTTCAACTGGACAATGTGCTCAGATTGAACAGAGATCAGAAGGAACTAATTGCCTTTGCCTGGACATAATTTCAATTCTGGAACATCTGTAAAGCTTTGGAGTAATGTACTTAAAGGAGATGATGGGCATCCAGTCTTGCTGGAGTAAAATGCCACTTCACTTTGCAGTATACAAGTGCAAACCACTGTAAGTTTGTGGGATTTTTTTGTTCCAGACCAGATTGATTCCAAGTTAAATTCAGAGCTGTTGCAGTTCCACAGATGCACTAATGACAGTGGTGAAGCCACATCTCCCCTCCCTGTTGTGAATTTGGCATCCAGGCCTGAAGTTTGCTGTGTTGCCAGCTGCAAAAATGCCACTGCTGAGAAGTGCTGAGCTCATGGTTACCCCAGGCCACTGCCAAGGGCTGGGGAGCAGCCCTGCTCTTATTTCTGGCTGTTGGATGCTGACCTTCAGCACACTGACACAGACACTTTGCTCCCACAGGAGGGCTGTGCAGGTGTTCTGGACTCTCTTCGGGCACAGGACCAAAGATGAGCATTTTTGGAACAAAAACAGGGGGCTGGAGAGTGTATGGTGCCTGCTCATCTTGATCTGCACTGGCTTCTTTGGAGCTTGCACTCAGGCTGAACAGATCCATGGGCAGGTCCCTGCTCCCTTCACAGCCCTTGCCTTGGTAGAATCAGCCAATTCCCACTTTTCAGAGCCAAAGCATTCATCTCTGAAATGGGATTAAATCATTAACTTAAGGAATGTCCATGATTTCCTGCTTGGTTGTCCTGCCTTCTTCCTGCTGTCATGGATGCTCTTCAAGAAAAATGATATTTGATTTCAGGGCTTTTCTTCCTTTTTCAGCTCACAAGCACAGCTGCCAGAATGACCAAACCCTGGCTTTTCCTACCTCTCAGAGGCACAAAGGCTTCTCAGCTCTAGGAGGATTTCAGGGTTTCCAGCTCTTTTGTGTTACCCATATTCCATAACCCTTTATCATTTGGGCCTGCAGGGTGCACAAACCTCCTAAAAATGCTGTGTGCCCTCAGAAAACACCGAAATCCAGGCACAACCTGTCCTTAGTGAATTATTCAGTAGATGCATGTCCTAGCTGAGATGGCCTGACCCACCCTCACAGATGTGTTTGGATGCCTGGTGGGATTTAAAAAGTTTCTCAGTGGGGCACCTAAACTCCTTTATTTTGCTCTGGGCAAACAGCTGATTTGCCTTAAACTGGAAAGTCACCATTCCTTGGCTTTAACCTTCAGCCTGTTGCAGTCCCAGTTGTATGGTGTCCCCACCTCAGCCTTTTGAGGGCAAACCTGGCAATTTTGGGCTGCCATCATCAACATTTAGTCACCTCAAAGCCTGCCTTGGTCTTTCCAGGGCACAAAATCGAATTTGGCAGAGCTGCTGTGCCATCTCAGTGTTTCAGAAGCTCTGTACAATCAGGGCACTTCAAATACTTTGTGCTTTTCTGGTGCAGTGCATGTGGGAAACTCTGAACTCAGAGTGTTCCTCTCATTTCCAAATTCAAGTGCCAAAAGAGAACAACATGCTGCAACTGAACACCATTGAAACCAGCTTTATTATGCATGGATAAATACAGTCCCAAGGGCTCCATTTTGGTGCTAAGAGATGTCACGCTGTATTTTCCATTGCTTGGGATTGCAAAGCTGATTCCTTACTCCAGGAAATATTTTCTGTAATCTGCAACATCTTGAACATTAGATTTATTTTTTTTTTTGTTCTCGTGACTGTACACTTTTTAACTTGGATACACTCAACAAATACTCCACCCACAATACTGGGTGTTTTGGAGATGTTTTATACAGTATATTTATGTAAAAATTCTTTCAAAATGTGGATGCATGTATATTTTCCCCCTCAATAATATTCTTTATCACATCAGCTGACCCAGAACAAAAGGAATCTGTTACTCAGGATTTAATCCAGAAATAACTGAGGTTAGTGTTAGGGCCCTCAAGACGTGTGGGTTGTGGGACCAGTTTCTCTCACATAAAAGTCAAAAAGTCTGCACTTAATTAACAGAAAATTTAAATGCCTCCTTCTCCTAGCAGGAGAAATGCAGCTGCAGTCTGTCAGACTTCACAAGAGAGGGCTTGTGTCCTTAGGTGCTCATGAACTCCCTGTAAAGGAGCAGAAGCCTTTAATGGTCTCATTTATTCTTTGGTACAATACTCCAGCAAGAAGTGTAAATGGTGTTAATGGCTGCATATAGAATATGAGCCAGTCATCAAAGATCAGAATTTTATAGCCCAGCAGTGCTTTAAATGTCAGCTGTCCTGCAGAGTAAGAGTGGTTTTGCAGTGATTTGGTGCCATGCACAGGAATTCTCTTGCAGAAGACACATGAGCTGCACAAACCTGGGTCATAGTTACAAATACTCGTGGCCTTTCTCTTTTTTTAGTCTGTGGTGTTAATTTTTGCAGTGAAAAAGGTAAGTCTTGATCACTGCCAAGGATGTGGGAGAGGAGAGAGAGGGCTTCAAGAGGAGGGAGCCTGGAGTTCTGGACTTGAGTTGTCTTTGTGGAGAGGGGCCTCTCAGAACAGCAGCACAGCTGGGATCTGTGAGCATCATCCCTGAAAGCTTTTCTTTTTCACAGCAGAGATGGTTTTTGAGTCCCAGCAGGGGCTAGGTGAGAGGAGGGAAAGAAGTTTGCAATAGACTCAGAGCCACAATACTGAAAGGTTCTCATTTTTTTTTTCTCAGTGGAGATAGAGAAATCTGACTCAGATGTCTCTAGGCTCATTGGCTGCATAGGAGGGAAAATCAGTCTTTTTTCATTATACCCAACTCCTGTGTGTCTTCTGGAGTTTGGGAGCTGAAGACTCTCCTCTTGCACCTTCCAGACCTCCTTAGGAAATACCAGGCTAAAACTTGAGCTCTCTCCCACAGGAAAAGGTGACGTTGCCCTGAGTTCAGGTTGTGGATGTGCAGAACCCTCTGCTCTGTGTTGTGGTGTGACAGGATGAAAATGCTCATTTCCAGGGCACCCCACCTGCTTCTCATTGCTCCAGCCTCTCTGGAGATTATGGACATACACATGTCTGTAATTTATGCATTGTAAATGTGTGCATTCCATTTCCCAATCCCTGTTCTGCCAGACCTGGTCAGGATGTGCCAAGTTGTTCCAGCAGCCTTCACCTTCAGGGACCTTCTTTCTGGAAAACACCTGGGGAATGGCACCATGACCCTTTCACATGCACAGGCAGGGGTGCCCCGTGTGTTCCAAGGGAGGTGAAAGCCTCAAATGCAGCCTTGGAGGGGAGCTGAGTCTTGTCATGTGCCTTGTGTAGGACAAGGCAAGCACTTCAACCCTCCTGTCTCTCCTGGAGCAGCAGGAATTGGCTCCACAACCAGCAGTTACCCTCCATTCGTGGTGGTGCATGTTGGAAAACTTTTGAATTGTTCTGCATTCCAGTTTGTACTGAAGGTTTTGACTCCCAAGTTCGTGTACATAATCCCTTTGGTGTGTTGATACATATGTGTGTATATATATATGTATATATATGTGCGTGTATATGTATGTGTATATATATATACATATCAATCAATCAATGCTGGTGTTTTTACTTTTTCAAGTTCCCAGGGCGAAGGGCATGTTGTCAGTTTGCTGTAAGATTCTATTCTGTATATATGTTTCCATGTAAATAAGTGAAAATCTATATTCAGAGTTATATTTTAATTTTTATTCAGAATGAAATCCCTTTTTACTTGAAACAGTTGTAAGCCACGTTGTTAATAAAGTAACAATAAGTCATATATTGTTTTTGTTTGTTTGTTTGTTTGACAGGGCTGTGTTTTGATGTATTTGTGTGTCCAGGCTGCCTGGATCAGTTTTGCCTTCACTGAGCCCCCAAACTTCCAGAGGTCCAACACAACCTCCCTGGCTCAGCCCTCCGTAGGCACCAAGCTGAACAGTTTGGGTTTATGCATCTTGAAGTTCTTCCCAGCATCAGGACATGAAACAAGAAAGGTGGTGGGTGGTCAGGAGACACAACAGCATCCAAGGACCTTTTAAGGAAGTGATGGGAGCAGGGTGAGGGACAGGAGTGGAAATAACTCAGTGAACAACAGGCAAAGGAGGGTGTAGCAACAGAGGAGCTGATGGCGGCAGGACAAGAGTTACAGCAGCACGTGGAGTAGGGAGACAGAAAATAAAACTTCCCCCGGTTCACAGCAGCCATTGAAGATGGGGGAAGCCATTCTGCAGTGGGGAAAAAATAGCTGTGAATTGCAAAGGGTGGGCTTCAGACATACCTGCTTTGCCAGACAAAACCTTGCGTGCGTTGCGTGCCTCGTGTGATGTTTTCCCTGCACTTACAGGCTGTGCTGAGCTTAAATTCCAGCTTTGCATGTCCTGTCACCTTTCAGACCTCTCAGTGGCATCCTGAGTCCTGCTCTAAAGGCCTCTGTTTGTTGGACAGGCTTGGCTACCCAGCATTTGCCACTGGTGTCCTCCCATGTCCCCTGTGCCTCAGTGAATGGAGGGTGGTGCACACCCCAACAGCTTCCATTGATGTGTGCATGGGAGAAAGTGGGCACAGAGTCCACAGAATTGGCTAACAAGAGTTTGGATGACTTTGGTTTTGCTCCATTGTTGAGTTGTGAGGTCCCCAGGACAAAGGAGGAATTGAGAATCTGACTCCATGTTCTCAGAAGACTGATTTATTATTTTATGTACTTATATTAAAGAATGCTATGTTAAAACTATACTAAAGAAAGAGAAAGGATACAGACAGAAAGCTTAACAAGAAGAATAATAAAAACCCCTGACTGACTCCTCAGAGTCTGACACAGCTGGCTGTGATTGGTCATTAAGTCAAAACAATTCACATGAAACCAATCAAACATTCACCTGGTGATAAACAATCTCCAGACCACATTCCAAAGCAGCAAAACACAGGAGAAACAATCAGATAATTATTGTTTTCATTCTTTTCTGAGGGTTCTCAGCTTCCCAGGAGAAGAGATCCTGGTGAAGGGATTTTTCAGAAAATATGACAGTGACACTCCATCAATCCTATTTAAATGCCTCTTGTGGATACAGCAAAACCCAAATTTCTCCCTCCATGTTCCATCATTTCTCCAATTTCATCAAGACTGGCTCTTGTCTGTCAGGCAAAAACACAACCGTGGGCAAGCAAATGGGGGTAGAGTGACTTAAAAAAGAATCAAACCATTGAAAACTTGTTAATTTACCATGTCAACAAGTCTTGGGATGATAATCCTGTGGTCTGACTCCTTCTGACGCTGTCCTGAAGCCCAGGCTTTGGGAGGGACAGCAGTGCAGGTGGTTCAGTGAAGTGACCTGTCCAGACAGCCTTGGGAATAGAGCACAGAGCAGTGGGTACTGCTGGCTGCTGACCAATGGCCTGCTGGACCACAGAGGAGCTCACTGAAAGGTGGAACAGAGAATGGGAAGGATTTATCAAAGGAAACAATGCTGAGCTGAATCTGATGATGACAAAACCAAAAGAGCAAAAACTTGAATGGTTCATGATATTCTTTAGGGTGCAGAGGTGAAGATAAACCCAGGTATCTCCCCATCGCTCATTATATACTCATTTAAAAGTAATGCAAAGGTCAGACACTAGTTTTTAAATTTCTGCCCCAGCTCAGGCAAGACTCAGAGCTCTGCAAAGAGACAATTTTTGAGGAATATGAAGTGATTTTAGTCAAACCCTGGCAAAATACTCCAACTGAGTTCCTCGAAATTAATGACCAATGCATGAAATATGGTTGCCATATATCATTTCCTGAGGGGAAAAATACCTACCAACCAGTCTTGCTTCTGGTATCACAGACCAAGATTTTGAAGAGACTTCCATTTTTAGTGTTTTTCATGTGCAATCTATTTGTGAAAGATTTCTAGATACTTGATTTGATTTGTTGACACAATCAAGCAGTCACGTGAGTGGACGTATGAACATCAACATGTAGTCAACCATCCCTACAACAAAAACACCTACAAAACAAAAGTTATATTTTCAGGTCCCTGAGGAAACACCATTTTCTTTCCTGCATACAGAATGAACAAAAGCAGGTAGTTATATTTCACTCCCAAGCTTTCTAGACAGACTTTCAAGGCAAATAATTACTGTTTTTAATAACTATGTTGTTGCTGTTACTGCTGCTGTTGATAGCAGTTTTATTGCTTTTTTAATTTCAAGATTCATGCCTTTCTGTGAAATTTAATGATTCTCCAAGTCCCTCTACTGCTGCAATATTTACTTAAGACTGATACACCTCTTGCTGTAGTGTCTGTACTCAATTACAGCAACTTGATTTTATAACTACATCTCAGCTGAAGTTGTAATTATGCTGTCTTCTCTAATATGTCATAAAATCTTAAAACCAGAGGAAAAAAATAGTGCTGCAGGACACCTTGAGGTGTCAGGTTGACTGTTTCCCTCCACGAGGCAGGACCAATTAGACAAATCTTGTTCCTATTTGGCATTTGTTTAACCTGACCTTCAGATGGGTGTCAAAGTAAGACCTCCAGCAACAAGCCTTTCCCCAGCACTTCCACAGCATGTAAAACAAAAAAAGTGATGGCATTTGGATGATGAAATGTGATATTCTCAGGCAAAACCACAGAGCTGATGTCGCCATGGAGTGGTCATTTCATTTTGAAAAGCTCAGTCTGACTGGTGATTAATGCAGCAATTAATAAAAGTAAAAGCAGGAGATTTGTGGTTAAGATGGAGAAAGAAGGAGGGGAAACGGGAAAGGGGAAAGGAAAAGGGAGAAGGAAAGGGGAAAGGAAAGGGAAAGGGGAAGGGGAAAGGGGAAAGGAAAAGGGGGAAGGGGAAAGGAAAAGGGGGAAGGAAAGGGGAAAGGAAAGGGAAAGGGGAAGGGGAAGGGGAAAGGGGGAAGGAAAAGGGGGAAGGGGAAAGGAAAAGGGGGAAGGAAAGGGGAAAGGAAAGGGGAAGGGGAAGGGGAAAGGAAAAGAGGAAGGGGAAAGGGGAAAGGAAAAAGGAGAAGGAAAGGGGAAAGGAAAGGGAAAGGGGAAAGGAAAAGGGGAAGGGAAAGGGGAAAGGAAAAGGGGGAAGGGGAAATGAAAAGGGGGAAGGAAAGGGGAAGGAAAGGGAAAGGAAAGGGAAGGGAAAGGAAAGGAAAGGAAAGGAAAGGAAAGGAAAGGAAAGGAAAGGAAAGGAAAGGAAAGGAAAGGAAAGGAAAGGAAAGGAAAGGAAAGGAAAGGAAAGGAAAGGAAAGGAAAGGAAAGGAAAGGAAAGGAAAGGAAAGGAAAGGAAAGGAAAGGAAAGGGAGAGGAAAAAGGAAAGGGAGAGGAAAAAGGAAAGGGAGAGGAAAAAGGAAAGGGAAAAGGGAAAAGATTCCCTGCCAAGGCAATCAACAGCCTCCCATGATGATAGCCAGCAAAGGACCTGTTCAGGGGAAGAAAGTGTTATTTATTATCAGCTTCATGGACTTGTCACTGAGACCTGGGGACCTTGCAGGAATCAGGGACTGTGTTCCCACTGGTTTAAGGTGAGATCACACTTGTGTCTAAGCAGGAGTGTGCTGGGGGAGATCACCACATTGAAATGCAAACATTCCTCTGAAATTCACTTCGAACATCCAAACTGTGAAACTTTAGGTTTGCACAGGAAAACTGCAAGGTCTGCTGAGCTCCTGGGTGTATGATTGACCTCAATTGCATTTTCCCAGTGCAGTTTTCTGTTCAGAGCCTCCAGAGCAGGACTTTCCCTGGCCAAGGAGGGAGTGAGCACAGTGGGTCCCCAACCACAGCCACCAGTGCCAGGCTTTGACCCCTTGTTTTTGTGCTCTGTCATGAGGACAATAGAGAGAAGCACAAAAGGAGAGAAGAACAGGAAACTGGACCATCTGAGGCCTTCTCTGCCTCCAAGGATCTACTTAAGCCTGAAATAAAGCCCTGAGATATCAACTCATTGATATGAGGGGAAAAAAAACCTCATTTTGTTCTGTGCTTGCTCAGTATCTACAACTGCTGGTGCCTTGGGGCTTGACTTCATTTTTAACCTCTATTACTACAAGTGATAAATACATTAAAGAGAATATCTTCAACCAAGAACTTGGAATAAATTCATACATCCTTTTTCAGTGGGGAAGCTCTGCTGTCTTCTCTTGTCACATGAACCACTGAGGCAGGCCAGGGTGATCCTGCACACCATGCTGTGCTGCAGTGAAAAATTGGGAATCTCTTTCCTCCTCCTCCTCCCTGATCCAGGGTCTCCAGCACACTTAAAAAGTCAATGTATAACCTTCCCTCCCCTTCAAGTTCTTGAGAACGCAGTGTCTCTAAGAGGGTGGCTGGATGGTGCCTTGGTCATGGCATTTCTCAATGAAATCTGAATTTTTATGGGAGTACACTGCATTTGTGTGTGGGAGGGCAGGGTACAAAAGAACCAGTCCAAGCCCAAATATTTGTTAAGAATGAAGTGGAGGAGGAAAAGACTGTGGAGGAGGAGAAGCAAACCAGTCAGAGAAGATTCTCTCTCTTTTCTCTCTCTTATTTCTCTTCTGGGAATGAAGTTGATATTTGAGGTTGATGCTGGGGGCCTTTTTCTTTTTTTTTTTTTTTTCTCTTTTTTTCTTTCCTTCCAATTTACTTCCTTTAGTAAGAAGCAGCTTTTCTGTTTTCATTTAAAGTTGTTAAGCTGTGGCATCAATGTTCCTGGATGTGTCTCTGTGTGAGTCTCCAGCCCATTGTGAAACACAAACCAGAATATCAAGTCTTTGCATTGCCTTAGATCGTGGGTTTTATCTGATATTGAATTAAGTAAAGGGCTTAATGTTCAAAGTGGTGTTTGGGGAGTTACTTGCACAAATTCTGTTATTGCTGTTAATGGGATTTGTGCAGATTGCTTTGAAGATGAGCTCCTTCATGTAGAATAGGAAAAGACATTCTCAATTATAACTTATTTCAGACAAATCTATCTTTAATTTTTTTACTGATAGGGCATTAGAGACATGAAGCAAAAAAAAGCATTAGATGAATTTTTTATTAGTATTATTGACAGGCGTGTGAGGACAGGTTTGGTTCAGATAATTGAGTGGATATTTGGATAATTTTTAGAAGTGGACAGAAAGAGACTTTGGAATTTTGGAATAGTGATAAATTATAAATTTTGGAATAATGATAAAATTTGGTGACACTTCAGAAAATCTACAAAGCTGGGCAATAATTTCAAGTGTTATTTAATTTTTAGGTGCCTGGGCAGAGAATTTCTCACCTGACTCCAGCCAAGGCATCCAAGCCATGAATGGGATGGCAAAGCCAAGGAACAGTCACAGCCTCTTAGAGCAGCAGAAGTGGCATTTTCAGCTCTCTCAGATAGTGGTAAACACCTATTTTGTGTCAACTCATTCATGTCCCACCTGGATTTCTGCCTCTGCAGCTTCCCTGGCTGTACCAGGTGCATTCATAGACACTGAAATCCCTCCAGACATGGAGATTTCCATTGTCCTTTATGGGAGAAGCAAGATCCACACTCCCTTTGTTGTTTCTGTCTCTGAAGGGATGTGAGGGGTGATAACCACCCTGGTGCAGGCAGCTCCTCTAAGATGGATGAGCAGTTTAATTCTGCTTTTCTCACTGTGAAGATTTGTGGGCCGCTTCCTCCTCAGATCCTTGCAACCCCTATTTTTTATCCCCTGATCTGGATAACAAATCTGACAGAAATTGTATAAATTACAGACTTTGGAATATTAATGGGCTGTTTCTCAGTGATTAATTACAGAGGATCTCTTGCATTCACAGATCAGTATTAGTGAGTCACCCAGTGTTATCCCACAATATCTCTTCCTCAGTCAGCCTGTCCTGGATGGAAACACTTTGGGAGTTTCTGGGCAGAGAGGTGTGAAGAAGTTACAGGAGGAGGAGGACTTAGGATGGACTTCTGTGCTTTTTCTGCTTGTCATAACTTCCTAAATGTAGGTTTGTGGCTCAAAGCAAACAAGGAGGAATTTCATGCTCTTAACCCACAAGCCAAGGTTACTCTGTGGCTTTAGAGGGAGCAATTCCTGCTTCACTGAGTGGCCCCATCCCCTCCCTGTGTTCCTCCTCCTTTCTCCCTCATGCTCACATCAATATTTTTGCAGTTGGGAAATTCATCTGGTTAAAGATTAACCCACATGGAAAAGCTCTCAGCTGGCTCATTTTCCCAATCTATCTACCTGGATGTCCAAGCTTTTCAGCCAGTGTTCTGGTGTGGGGAGGAAGGAGCACTTGGGAGGGAAAGAAGTTTCCTTCTTTTTCAGTTTCACATGGATTCTTTTTCAGTCTCATCATCTTTTTCAGCTGCACATGGATTTACACTGGAATCAGGAACAGGAGTTGCCACAGTGATAAGGACAAGGGCAGACACTTCTTCACACCAGGTGCAGAGCAGGAGAACTGTGTCTTACACAATTCAGTTTTCCACAATTCAGTTATCCACACTTTTCACTTAGATAGAAACTTGGCTCACTATATTTTTGCTCCATTAAAAAAAAAAAAATCTTCATGATTTTGAAATGAGATTTCCCTCTTCCTTTCCCAAAAACCTGAAAAGGGAGTACCCAGCTGTATCTTCAGGCACTTCTAGAAATCTGTCCCTAAGGGAGCAACTACTTACCACAAGCCACAACAGGGCCTTTGCTAAATGAGATGATTCCTTGATAATGCAATTCCCAAGGTAGGGAGGGACAAGAACAAGGACAGCATAAGAGAATTTAATTGTCTCCCTTTTCCAGCAGGAAGCAAGTTGAAGGAATAATTGTTAATGGCTGTTAATTGTTAATTGCTGCCTACTCCATCTGCAAAGTTCCCATTAGGAACTAATGAAACCATGAAAGAGCTTGGATGGGTGTATTATTCTCTGGCTCAAGAACTTTTTTCCTCCACAGCAGGAACAGGCTGAGTTTTCCACTGAGCTTTGTTTAGAAGGATGCTCAGAGTTTCTGACCCTGCCATGTGTTTTCACCATGCCACAGGGGCACATCACTGGGAAGAGTTCCATTTCTTCCACAATATTCCTTGATATTTTGCTTTTATTTTCACGGAATCATGGAAGAGTTTGGGTTGGAAGGGGCCTTAAAAATCCCCTCATTCCAGCCCCCCCTGCCATGGGCAGGGACACCTTCCCCTTCCCCAGGTTGCTCCAAGCCCTGTCCAACCTGGCCTTGAACACTTCCAGGGATGGGGCAGAACACACCAAAACAGGTCTTCAGGACATCCACTTCTGCTGTTCTGCCTCCCAACAGCAGGTTCTGGGGCAAATAAATTTAAGGGCAATTCATCTGGAGAACATATTGACACTGAGACTCAAAAAGCAGCTGAAAATCCACTTTTCAGTCCCACAATTGATTATTGTGCAAAAAGTGTCTGTTGACAAGCTTTGCATCTCCCCTTATCAAGCCTTTTACCTCATCCAGCCTTATAATTTAATTCATATTTTAGTGAAATCTGTAGGCACTGGGCTGTTCATGGGACAGGAAGATGGCAAATCAATACCAGGAGCTGCACTTGAGGAGCTGCCTCACCTCCTGCCAGCCACTGCATCTATTTCACGTATTTTTTCCATCTCCTTGTCTGTAAAATGTGCAAAGTGTTGCTTACTGCACTTCAAGAATCTTGTGAGTTCCTTAGCTGTGGATAACTAAATATTATGACATATAAAAGCACGGGGTATAGATATATCGTAGACTTCACACTTGTATTTCACACTCTCTATTAATGTGGCACTCCACAGTGACATGATATTTACCAAAAACTTCCTGGAAGCAGATTCAAAATTTTAATTTTTTTTTTTTTTTCAGGGCTAAAAACTGTTAAGCTCAGTGTTTATGTGCAATGGCAAGGCAAGGTGCTCAATGAATGGTAATGAAAGGTTTCTAGTCCTAAAAATAGCCTTTCCTAGGCTGAGGAAAGAAAAAGAAAGAAAATACCCTGTGAGATTTTTCTGGCATTAAGGCAGTCAAATTGTCTTTTTAAATAGTGTGAAAATTGACAGATTATAAAAAATAGAGAGAACAATCACTGGAGAGTGTACGATAATCTGGCAATATGGAAATTACAAATTTTAATATTTCCCCAGAGCCAATGAAATATGCAAAGGAACAACTGCATAATGCAGCAGGCTCTGTGTAACCCCGAGGTAGTTTGACTTAGCAAAATATTCTATCCCTGTTGGGGTTTTTTTTTCCTTGGTTAATAACAAATCCACCAAACTACTTTAATGGTGAAGGACAGAAAAATCCTCTCTGAAGTTCAATTGTTGCACAAAGCTGCTCCATTAAATATCCAGATTTAATGATGCTCTGGTAGTTCCTGATCTTGCTGAATTCTTCACTGCAACACGAGAAGTCAGTTGTTCTAAATTGGTGCAGCTGCCATCAGCGTTCAGGTGCCATAATGGATTTTCTTGGTGATCCATCAAACTCAGGTTTTCCTCCAGCAGAAACCAGCAAGCCATCCTGAACTGTGGGGAGGTTTGCTCTCCAGCTTGTAGCTGGTTTCCTTTTTAAATCACAACGATTTCCTGCAAATTCGGAAGAAATCTGAATGGATGTCACATCCAGGATTCCTCTCTCTGGTAATGAAACTGCCAAGTAATTCCTTCTTTAAAGAAGATCAATTCCTTTTTTGAAGAGAACAAAATATTTTAGCGAACATCAGTCACCAAATGACAAAGTGTTTGTTCCTGCAGAGAAACAGCAGCATCAAACTCACCAAGCAGAACATGTGTTTTGCCTGAGAGTTTCTTTTTCCAGGAGCTTTTGTTTGGTTTCATTGCCCGAGCTGCATTTGGAATAATGGATTGCAGCAATTTTCACATACAGCAGGAAATTCAGCCTGAGCTTGCTCAGGCTCCTGATTCAGAAGTGCTCTTCAACGTGTGCTTAATTTAAGCATATATTTGAGGGTCTGAAGGGCTGAACAACACACTTGTGCCCTTCTAATTAGAGATTACTCAAATCATGACTCAACTAATCTTCTCCTAAAGCAGAGCCAGAGGTTACTCAAATCATGACTCAACACATCTTCCCCTAAAGCAGAGCCAGAAGCAGCTCCAATGGATGAAAAGCCTACCTCTCACAAAAAACACAGGGATGTGCCTATAGTTAGAGTTACACAGGGCTGAACTAAACAGAGAGATCCTGGCAGGACTGTCCAGAGAGTCCTGAATGTAGAAACTGGATAAAACAGGGAAATCAGACTGTGTCATTCAATCCCTCTCCAGTTTTCATGGGAGGCTCTGTGAAGTGATGCTTGCTTTGCCTGGGGAGATGATGTTGACAGTTCATGGTTGACCCACCTTAGCTCCAGACTTACTGAACTTAGGGCACCATGCAGTGAACTTTGCATTGTGCTAGAATTGAACAAGTAGTTTTCTTTGAAGGCAGGGTTCTGCACTGGTCAGATTTTGTCATTCAATGTTTTCACTGAAAAACTTCCTGTTTCCAGAAATTCTGACTGTAATTCTCCCAAATGCAGGTGCTTCAGGCAGGAAATCCTCCTCACACATCTTCCCTTTTAACAACTGAACCAACCTGCCTCGCAGTGCCTGGGCTTACAAGATTTCAATAATGATTTTGATGCAAGTTTATCATCTCCCTTCCCTCTCTTTACAAACTACAGGGGGGTTTTTTGTTAAATGTGATGCTTGTCCCTGGATCAACAAGCCAGAACAAATATAATCCTGCAGTAGCAAGAGGAGCAGCCCTTTTTCAGGGGGAGCAATCAATCCCCTCCAGCGACACGTGCCTAATGGATCTGTCTCTTTCATTAGCTCTGGGCTCCTAATAACCACTGTCTTTGCCAAATGAGGGATGTGTTATGTCAGCCTCCTCTGCCTCTTCTCCTCCCTTCCCTGCCTTGTCAGCAGCATGCTAATTTATGTAATCAATTCATAGGACTGCTTAATGAATAGCTTTGAAGTCGTTAGATTCATCTGCTGGTAAAGGGGCTGATTGGTCAGCCTCTGAATCGTTTCCATTTTCTGAGGCTTGAAAGTGTCAGCCAACATAATTGCTTTAGAAACACCCTTGGGAGACACTTGGGAAGGAGCTGTACAATCCCTCTTTATATTTAAGTGGAAGACAAAGTGGAACAATAATAATACTTAGCATTTTTACCACACTTCATATCATTAAAACGCTTCCCCAAACATTAACTAATCCTTGCAGTATGTCCAAAAGGTGAATCATTGCTTCACTTACACAGAGCAGAGTCAGCAGGAAAGACAGTAGATCTCAAGCCTCTTGGATGCTGCAGCTGATGGGTACTTTTGTGCTCAGGAACATGTAAACCCAGAATCACAATGTCCCTTCAGTACCCAGCTCCTATGGAAATCCCGGGGGAATGTGAGCTCTAGGATTTTAAAATTTTAAACCACACAAAAGGCAGGAAAAGGGAAGTGGTAGGATTGTTGGGGTGTCTGTGCAGGGCCAGGAGGTGGACTTGATGATCCTTGTGGGTCCCTTCCAACTCAGGATATTCTGTATTTGTCTGAAATACTGGGAACATTTTCAAAGATGTTCTCCTGCTCCTCTCAGGTCCGTGGTCCTGATGGAGGCACAGGCAGCCACTCACAACTCCCAGTTACTGTGCTTTGGGGCAGCAAGGTTTTTCTTGGAGTCTCTGTGGTCAGGATGACCCCAAGATGTGTTAGAGAGCCTCTTTTCCCAGCCCAGCAGCTGAAGAAGGAGTCAGGATTCTTCTGTTCTGCTTTTCAAGGTTGTTTATTTGCTGTTATCTATGACATTCTTTCTCTGACCTGCTGAGATCTGTCCAGCAGGTCGGGTTGAGGCACACTGACCACCTTGGGGCGGTGTTGTCTTTTTATACTAAAAACTATGTGTACTTTATTTACAATAATTTTCCAATACCTATCACCTATGTTAGACAGTGAGTTTCTACCTTAAACCAATCCAAAAGTGCCACCATCACCCAGAAGGTGGAGGCTAAGAAGCAGAAAGAAGAAGGACAAGGCACGACCAAATCCCTCCATCTTGGCTTCTGAACCCTCATTCTAAAAACTCAAAATTCTACTTTTCTATCTTGTAACAAACTATTGTTCTACTTAAACTTTCGTGGCTTGTGAATCCTCACATAAGGTTGGTAAGTGTTTTTTCCATGGGCTAAAATCAAAGGCACAGGTGTTTTTGACTCTATGCCAAGCTCTCCAAGCCCCCTGCCAGGGTCTTGAGTCCTCCAGGGCAGCCAGAGGAATTTCCTGGGTTCCCAAAGGTTTTTAATCTGGATTGACAGCTCAGTGCATGCCAGCCAAGCACTCTTCTGTCTTCACACCCAAGTCCTGCCCTCCTGGTGGAGAAAGCTTGTTGAATTCCCACCCCAAAGGGGATGTGCTCAGAGGGGACCCTGTGTGGATGGAATTTGCTGCCTGGGTCAGACACTCAGGTGTGTCTCAGCCAGCCCCACCTGCACTGAGGCAAGCTGGGACAACAACAACAACAACAAAACCACACTGGCTGAGCTCAGGAATGGAAAGCAGAAGGTGAGATTTTCTTCCAGCTCAACTGCCTGCTACCAACAGAGCAGGGTACTCCTCTAAGGACTTGAAAACTTTCAAGCACAGACAGTTTTCAGTGCTTTGCAATGTTTATTCAGTGAGCTGTGATGCAGGGTGCCCTCTGGCCACACCAGCTCAGTAATGACTCTGGCATTTCTGACAGAGACTAATAGTAGAAATTGTTATCAACGTTTTTAGCAAAATACTGCAAGCTAGAAATTGGATTTCCCCCCCCTTCTGCATCCTCCTTCACTCGTTAATGAGCCACTTCTTCAAGGTGCCAATGGTAAAGCTGTAAAGTGAGATGGGCAATTAATTTTCTGGGCTTGAGACCCTTAGACACAGGAGCATACAGTTATTTATTTTAATGCATCATTCACATAAAATTACATCATGATTTACAGGTGTAGCAGGAAGACAAGTTTCCTTATCCCTGGAACTTCTAAGGAGATATTGATGAGATGCCAGAGCAAAATGAACATGAGATGAAGAAATCTCCCACTCCAGGTGTAAGTGAGGCTGGTGAGAGCAGTTCTTGCTATGCATTACCACTGGGAATTCAGGAATGGACAGGACATTTCTTTTTTCATGGGGATATTTGGACTTTTTAAAAAGTTACTGGAGACATGTAACATTTCCAATAGAATGATTTGTCCTGCACTAGTTCAGAAGTTTAAAATCAGTGAGATCAATAATGCTCTGGTTGCAATTCCCTATTTCTCATGGTAGCTGAGAGCATATCTGTAACAGCTTCCAGTGTAGGTGTTTCCACCTCCATCATTGACATTTCTGGACTGATGTTACCTGTGCAGTAAAATTGCTTTCCTTCATATTCTCCTCCCTTTCCAGAGCACCCTAATTTTTTAAGGTTGTTTTTCAGGCTGTAGAAATATATGTTATCTCATATTGGATGGATGAGCTTTGCACTTCGTCTGTGGAAACTCAGGCCTGCATCATCAGCGAGAAGCTATTTTATAGGCATATTGATATTTTTATTAGAATATATTAATATTTATGGGTAGATGAACATATCTATTAATATTTTAAGGAAAATACAGAAAACAGAATATTCAAATGTGGAAGCATGTGCCAATCACTACCAGTGCTGCCCCAAAAATGAACCTTTCTTTTCTGTCCTCCATCAGCCCCATGGGCGTCATCTCAGGCATCCCAGGAGGGAGCAACCAAATCCTAGAGGTCTGTGAGAGCAACAGCCTTGTGCCTGGACTGAGTTGCAGAGCACAGAAACGGGCACTGAAGGGGTTGGGAGAGGTTATCCAAGAGGCCTGATGGAGGAAGAGCCTACCCAGAGGTTACAAAGCATTTGGGAGGGTAGATATTGGTGTTTAAAGGAAAAGTCCCTTATAAGCCTTTAGAAAAGGTGTGGTGTGTTCAGGGTCCCCTGTCGTGGGGAGGAAAGATGAATCTGACTCCATGTTCTGAGAAGGCTTATATTATATTATATTATATTATATTATATTATATTATATTATATTATATTATATTATATTATATTATATTATATTATATTATATTATATTATATTATATTATATTATATTATATTATAACTATACTAAAGAATAGAGAAAGGACACTTACAGAAGGCTTAACAAGATACTAATGAAAAACTCATGACTCTCTCCAGAGTCCCACACAGCTTGACCCTGATTGGTCATTAAGTTAAAACAATTCACATGAAACCAATGAAACAATCACCTGTTGGATAAACAATCTCCAACCATATTCCAAAGCAGCAAAACACAGAGAAGCAAATGAGATAATATTGTTTTCCTTTTTCTCTGAGGCTTCTCAGTGTTCCAGGAGAAGAATCCTGGGCAAAGAGGAATTCTCAGAAAATACGATGGTGACAGAAAGGGTCACTCTAATCTTCTGGGTTCTGCACATTGAAAGGTGGCATCAGAGAAGGACAGTGACAAGGCCTTGATTCTTTACTCCAGGTAGTCAGGGATGAAGGAAATATGTTCCAGAGTGGGGACAACTCAGACATGGGCTTTTTGCAGGCAGGTGCAGTGATCCTTGGTGGCTTTTTCTTCCTCATACTTTTTCTTTTTTCTGTTTGTGTTTTCCTTCCATTTGCTGCTAAGGCACTGTGCTGCTCACCCCACTTTTCCTTCCAGGGGAATGGAGACAAAAAAAAGAGAGCTGTGACCTTTCCTGTGATCACAGAGGGACAAGATCTGGTTTTCCAGGGAAAGGTTTCAACACCAGCCCATGCCAGCTGGGGAATGCACCCCCAGGATAGGTGTAACCCCACATGTCAGAACCCAGGACATCCCTCTGGCTGTCCTGGATAGCTCAAGCCTCTGCCAGGGGGTCAGAGACCTTGGCACAGAGCCCAAGACACCCCTGTGCCTTTGATTTTGACCCATGGAAAAAATTACCACCTTTATATGAAGAATTACAAGTCAAGAGAGTTTAAGTAGAATGATAGTTAGTTTCTTACAGGGTGAAAAGTAGAATTTTGGGGTTTTTAGAATGAGGGTTCAAGGTCTCAAGATGGAGGAATTTGGGCGTGCCTTGTCCTTTCTCCTTCTTCCTAGCCTCCATCTTCTGGGTGATGGTGGCACTTTTGGATTGGTTTAAGGTAGGAACTCACTGTCTAACACAGGTGATAGGTATTGGGAAGTTATTGTAAATAATATACATGTAGTTTTTAGTATAAAAGATAACACTGCTCTGAGGGCAGTCAGTGTGCCTTTGTCTGACCTGCTGAACAGACCTCAGCAGGCCAGGGAAAGAATGTTATAGATATAGAAATAATAAACAACTTTGAACACTACAGCTGAAGAACTCTGACTCCTTCTTCAACTGCCAGGCTGGGAAAAGAGACTTTTTACACATCTCGGGGTCATCCTGACCAGCAGAGATTCCGAGACCCACAGAGGTACCTGTGCCAGCCAGACCCACAAAGCCACCATGAGAGCTGGTGCAGGGAAAGGCAGGGACACAGTGGGGAGTTGGTCCCTGAGAGGAGCACAAGGTGAAGCCAGATGGACAAGGACACAGGGGACAGCAGGCAGGGACAGCCTGTGTGGGTCCTGGCCATAATTTCTTGCTGCTGCTTCCAGGGAAGTCAAATATCATTACTCATTTTGTCATGGTCTCCAGCCCATGCCACCACAGGAGCCCAACAGGTTAACACCTTTCTATCCCTCCTGCATTGCTCACCCAGCCTCAGGTTTAATCTCCAGAGAAGTTTAAACAAGGAAACCACCACCACACCATGGAAGCAGTTTAATTTCTTGATGGAATTCCAAAGCAATCCCTTCACCTGTGGTATCTCACATAATTACTGACAGCACCGAGAGGAAAAACCTTGTCCTTGCTGCTTAAGAATGTCCAAGGGACCCTAATGCACTGTTATTATTTTGCAAGAATTCCTTTCATTCATGATTTACATGATTTGGTTTATAAAGGGAGACAGCAAAGCAGTTGTCACCTCTTCTTCCCATGCAGGGATCAGGTCTGAGCAGAGACAAAAGGTGAGTGCTGCTTGGTGACAGGTTATTGCAAAGGTTGAGATATGGGGCCTTTTTGTTTTATTCTCCATCTAAATTAGTTACTGCAAAGAGATTTCCCTGGTGGGAAATGCGTTTCAATATTTATTTCCTACCTGACACTTTATTATTCTTTTATTGAGTGGAATGTGTTTTTGCTCTCTCAGAACAGGTTTTCATGCAGAACTTGCTATGACACTGCTTTATAAACTCACACCATGTGCCTGATCCTGTTGACTGTGCAAAATGATAAACTGTCTGGGGCCTGACCCCTTGTCCACCCTCAAAATTAAAGGTAATGCAAACATCCAGTTCAACTTGACTCAAGATGGAAATAGTAAACTTTTTTTCATATTAATTTAAAGAAAAAAAGAGGATTGGGGGGCAGCTAACACAGCATTCCTATGAATTAGCAGAAAGGTTTCATTCAAAGTGGTTCATTTATATTTTGATAATTTGTGACAATGGGAGAGTAAACTAAGGTGATTTTTATCCACTGGGGGAGGGAACAGCTCAGGTTTTGGAGACTCCAGAGTCTCAGGTGTTGTTCACTGCCTCTCTCTGCTTGGAAGGATGTAAATCAGAATCATTAGGTTTGGAAAACACCTCTGAGGCCATTGAGTCCAACCATAAACCCAGCACCATAAATGATGGGTGATGTCCTGCACCTGGGGTTGGACTAGCTGGCCTTTAAAGGTCCCTTCCAACCCAAACAATTCTATAATTTTGTTGTCCAATTCTTTCTGCTTTGTACAATATGTCCAAACAGGCACTGGAGAGAGGCTGGAGATGTGGCCAAGAGGGCAGGGACTCCTGAGCACAAGGGACACTCTCTTCTCCAGTAGTTCCTTCTCACAGGTTTTTCTACAGTCAGGTACAGGCATATAAATATTGCACAAAAAAGCATCAGACCTGCTTTTCATGGTGGCCTAGGGCTCCAGAAGAAAAATCCCCAACTTAGCAACCTACATGATTTTTGGTTTTGCTTCCCTTAAACAGATTTCAAGATGTATTGTATGGTTCCAAGAAGAGAGAGCAACACTCCTCCTTGTGTTACACCTCAGACTTTCCATTAAAAGGGATGAATGTGATTACAAATTCCAGCAGGTCAAGGAAATTGAATCCTGGTCTTCTACCTCACAGCTAGATTACAAAAAAACCTGTCTTTAGTGATTTAAATATTTTAAATATTATATAAATATCACATACTAAGCCTAAAACACTGCACCTTCTGAATGCTCTGACTTCAGCAGAATTTCAGTAATTCAGCTGCCTCTGGGGCCCCCTTTATCAAAATATGTGGTAAACACATAAAAGTCACCCCTCAAATGTGATGGAGAACAATCAACCCTTATGGTGCTTTTCCTCAAAGTGGTAACCAAAACTGAGTTGCAAATAGATTTTATGTATTTATAAGGTACAGTGGAAAAGATTTAGCAAGAGAATATTTATAATAGAGCTTTTTCACAAAATAACTCTGTGCAGGACAATATAATATTACAGAGCATATCAGACCTTTACATTAAGAATGTAATCTATTTTTATAATGGAACTATAAGAGTTTCTGCTGATGTTTTGAAGACTGAAATGTGTTTTTCTCCTCCCTGAGCTGATTATTTTTTCCCAATTTGGCATCTTATTTGTATCATTTCTTCTTATACAATTTTATTGTGACATCTGGCTGTAAAATAAAAAATGTAGCCTACAGGAAAACTTAGAATTGTGCTCCCCACTGTGCATCAGTCAGACAATAAAATAGCCATCACTAGAAAAGTGTGTTTACAAAAGCTACTCTTTGTAAATAGAAAGGTTTTTTTTCTGGCTTAACATCTGAATGAATGCAGAGGGACAACATTTCAGGTGGGGTAAGCTGGGTTCAGGATTGCTCCACCATTTTTTCCTTTCTACCACTTCTGAGGTCATTTAAAAATGGACCTCTGTTGGGTGAGTTTGGGGTTGGGTTTATTTGGTTGGTTGTTTTCTGTCCCTGTGTGCTCATCCCACCATTCCTTCTCATCCTGTGACCAACTCCCCTGACCCATCTCATGGTTCCCTCAGTGACGTGTGTCCAGATTTAAGCAAAGTGAGGCTGATTTGGGCTTCAATATCCTCTGAAAATGATGAATAATGCAGCTAACAGGTCAGTGGGAGAGTTAATACTGGATTAGAAGCAGCTCCAAGATTGTTATCACAGTGTTAATACATTTATCTACTGCAGGCTTAGGAAAAGAAGCAAAGCAGCATGATTACCTTCTTACAAATTGATTACATCCATGCAAACACTGTGGAGGAAAGCACAGGCAGATCAAAGCATGATTTTGACAGCAGACTCCTAAACAAGTTATTTTAGCAACACCTTAGGAGGCAAAAGAAGGAGAGTCTTGGCTGGAGGCCCCATTGCATGAGCAAGGCCTTGCAGAAGGGAGGGATTGGCTTGAGAAAAGGTTGTTTGGAGCTGGTAAATCTGCTCTGTTCACCTGATTGTGCTGGAAAAGGATTGTTCTGAAAGGATTTGACAAGAAGGGTTGTACTGCAGGGCTGCCATGCACTGAAATAGAACATAAATGTAGGGATGAAATGGCACCTGCTCTTACAGATCATGGAAGGCATCAAATACTCCTCAGGTGTGAACTGGTTTGGATGGTCAGCTTAGGAGGAAATGAGGGGTGCACAAAGTCTCCTTTCCTCCACTCAGAAAAGAGGATAGGTGACCAGTCCAGATGAAGAAACCTCTGTTATTGTTCTCTCAGTGGAAATGAATCCAGACAGGATTTCAGGAATGGCTGGAACTGGCCATTTTTGAAGAGGAGTGGTAAAACAAAACCCCAAATCTGTGGTTTAAATCCCATGCTCTTCTGGTAAAAGTAGAATCATTGGTTTCACAGGATGGTTTGGGTTGGAGGGGACCTGAATATTTCTGAATATTTCCAGTCTCTCTAAATATTCACATTAAAGATCACCCAGGGTAGGATGTAGGCAAATATATCATAACCCAGCCTGTGCTGCCATGGCACTCAAAGATGTTCCTTTGCTTACCAAAAATCTTCATGGGCTCATGATATTTAGAGTGGCTTTAAGTGCTCCTCAGTACAGCCACAGGTACTCTGCCAAGTGACATCTAGGAAGAAGATCATTCCAACCTATTTCATCTGTAGGAACCTGCAGCCCATCCCAACTCATCTTGATGAGGTTATAGTTTTGGTTTTTTTTAATATTTTATCAGACAGATAAGTTTATTCTGACCACAGTGTTTATTATGACCACAGGTCAAATAAATCCATGCAATTAATTTTTCTGCTGGTAATTATCTGCTCATCCAACTGTGATTGTGCAGATCAGAGTAATTGCACTAATGTTATCCAAGCCTAATCAGAGTGTCTTGTGACCTAAGATAACCCACAGAATCTATTTCTTGACCTCTTTTACTCACTTCACCCTTACACAAGTGGAGGTGATAGATCAATTCAATCAATTTGGAATGCAACCAAACTGATCTAGAAGGTCCTTCCCTACCTGTCTCATGATCTTGTTGAAGATTTTAGTCAGGAACAATTGATGTCTTCAGAAGGAAACTCGACAGCAGGGCCCAAGAAACACAGCATCAAGAGAGAAGAGCTGGAGACCAGGTGTGGATGGGAGAAGCAATGAGGATAAATTATTCTGGATGTTTTCAACCACCCAGATTCTTGAAGTTTTTGGAGTTCTGCTTCAAAAGCCTTTGGCGTTTCTGTCAGAACAGGTACAGGAATCTGTTGCATAGGGGCCAGAGTGTGCAGAGGAGACAAGCACAAAGATAATTCGCCACTTTTCTTCTGTTACTTTTCTTCTTCCAGGCCTAAACCTCCAAGGCAACAAGCTGTGGTTGTATCAGCAGATGGGGACTTGAGTGTCTGTGAAGAGCTCCTTGTTTTCCAGTGGCTGCAGATGGCATGGGTTAGAATTCAGCTGATCAGATATGCAATCCATGTGTGTTAGATTAATTCCACCTATGCAAGGTGCAGCACAGCATTGGAGCTGTTAACCCCCAGCTCCCAGTAGGGCCAATGGACACCAATATTCACTTTTTGTGAATGTGACTGATTGTAGACAATTATTTTACAATGAGATGAATGATTTCCTGAAGGTGCAGTGCCCCACTGCCTGTAAAACTGGTCTAGACAAGTAGTTTGGTTGTAGGCACTGGAAGCATCTTCATCAAGACAGGTGTGACCACTCCAGGCTGATTTCCTGCTTAACCTAACCTGCAATCCTTTCCAGATCAACAAACAGACATTTAATTAATTTGAAAAATGTTACAAAGGTGTGTATAAATACTAGAATATTTACAATTATTTTGAGAGTACACAGTCAAATACTTGTTTATTTCACTTTAATAAGGTGCTTAAACTGATGTTGACAATACTCCAACATCAAGAACTGGAGTCTGTCTGCAAGATGAGATGTAGTTTAGCACAGCTTGTTGATCTGGAACAGATCAACTGTAAAGCTGTAAAAATTATATATACCTCAAATTAAATATCTATGTATCTCTCTGTATTTATAAATTGTGTAATCATGCCTTTTCTGTGGTGCAGCTGCAGCATTTAACTCAGATATTTGTACCAAAGGAAAATCTTTTCCAAGCCAGTTAAACTAACACTGTGTAATTTAATTAACCAGTGGATACAAATACAGAGCAGTGTAGTCTCAGACTGTAACATTTCTGATGGTAGCAGAAATACACTGTGGATTTTTCAATGTCGTATTTGCTGACATTTTTCTTAATAAGCTTAGTGAGTGAAGCTCACTGAAGCACATCATCTTCAGAGACCTTCCCATTTAGTTTTTCTGTGGATTTGGATTTTTCCATTTAAGGCCATTTGAAATCCCAAATGGTCTCCTTCAAAGCCACTTTCACTTAAAAGAAAGTTGCTGCAGCTTCCTGAGCTCCCTTAGAAATCAACTTATCCAAATCATGGCATTAAGTGGGGCAACAGTATTTGATTTCAGACAGTCAGGAAATTAACTGTTATACAGCTTTGGTGGTACAAAGATGGCTGGTAATTTCTAATTTTAAAGGTCTTTTGGAGGATTCATAAAGCCCTTGAGAATACTGCAAAAGAACATGATACTGTGTTCTTCTGCTAACAAAATAAAGTGTCTGGGAGATTAAGGAAGGGGAACTCTTGTATTAGAATAGGTCAACAAGACAGATGAAATACTAAGAATTCATCCAGCTCATCAACAAAGGTCTGACTAGATCTCAAACAGCAGAAATCTCTATGCAAACCTCACTTGGATGCCTTTAAACCTGAATCTGACATGCCAGTCTCATATAATTCTCCTTTTCCCAACAAAATGGTGTAACAGCTTCATTGGACAGAAGAAGGGAGAAATTGTGTTTGCAAGAAGCACACAGATGCTAAGATGCAAAATTAAACTCCAGTGCCAAGTCCCCCAGGACCTTCTTTGTCTGGGGATTGATCTCTGGGAATTACAGAATCATTAAAGTTTGAAAAGTCCTCCAAGAGCAAGTCCAGCTTTTCACCAAATACCACCAGGCCCACTAAACCATACCACAAAGTGCCACGTACATTTGTTTTTTGAACATTTCCATGGATGGTGATTCAATCACTTCCCTGTGGAGCCTGTTCCAATGCTTAACCATTCTTCCAGAGAAGAAATTCTGTCTAATATCCAAATTTAATGTCCCCTGGCCCAAATTGAGGCCATTTCCCCTTGTTCTGTCTCTAGCTGTGAGAAGAGGAGAGAAGAGGCCAAACCCATCTTGTTACATTCCTTTGTGAAGAGTCTTGGGACGTGGCCACGGATAAAAACACCACAAAACCAGTGCAAGTTGACTCCTGAGATCAAGAAAACCAAGTGAAGAGGGCAATAAAACATGATTACTAGAGTTGTTCACTCAGCAAATCCCACCCCACTGCTCACCAATCTCAGTCAAAGCCAGAACACTCAGCTACTCCTACAGCCCAGGCAGTTCAGTTGACAGGAAAAGAGGTTTTCTATCTTTATGGGGAAGAAGAAATCAGAAGCTGAGTGTCAAATTCGGCCATCCTCCTACCCGCCAGCTTCAGTTTTACATGGGAGACCAGGGGATGATAAATCCACCTCCTCACTCCTCGCAGGAGCAGCAAATCGGAGAGGTCATTCCAGGGCTGAAAAACGAGCTATAACTAAATGATGCCAGTATATCTATGGCCTTGTGCTCTCTCTCAGGTGGAATTTCCTCCTTACAGCTGAAAACACCACCCATCCCAGGAAAAGGAGTGACAAATCCCCATAGAATAGGAAGGCAAATGCATCCCTGCTGCCTGTAGCTCACACAAGCTGGAGGCTTCACATCTCACAATGATAACACAGCACGTGGCCCAGGGGCTGGAGGCTGCAGTACCAGCCTGCCACTGATTCATCCCTCCTGCATGGGTCCAGCACACAGCAGGACTTGAGGCACATTTGTCCAGCTGATGGTTTGACTTCATCTGAAATGTTTCCCCGGGTCACTGACCTGTTAATTGCAGGCAGATAATAAATAGTCGATACGCTCCCGAGTCGGATCTTTTCCTCACAGTTACCAGGCAACCTCCTCCAGCTCTCCACAGCTCTGCTGACACTTTTCCCTCCCTTCCTGTGGGAACTCAGGATACTCCTCTGGCTGGCCTGGGTGATTCCACACCCTGGCAGGGGGCTCAGAGACCTTGGCATGGAGTCAAAAACACCTGTGCCTTCGATTTTAGCCCATGGAAACAATTCCCAACTTTGTGTGAGGAGTTACAAGCCACAAGGGTTTGAACAGGATGATAGTGAATTTATCACAGGATGAAAAAGTAGAATTTTGGGGTTTTTAGAATGGGAGTTCAAGAGGCAAGATGGAGGAATCTGGGTATGTCCTGTCTTTCTTCTTCTTGTCCTCCATTCTCAGAATCTCTGCTTGTCAGAGTAACTCTGAGATAGGTACAAGCCTCTTTTTCCCAGCCCAGCAGTCAAAGGAGTCAGGATTCTTCTGTTCTCATTCTCAAGGTTGTTTATTATTTCTTATCTATAACATTCTTTCTCTGACCCACTGAGGTCTGTCTGGCAGGTTGGGTTGAGGCACACTGACGGTCCTTGGGAGGGTGTTATCTTTTATACTAAAAACTGCATGTACAACATTTACCATAACTTCCCAATACCTATCACCTATGTTAGACAGTGAGCTTCTACCTTAAACCAATCCAAAAGTGCCAACATCACAGCAGAAGATGGAGGCCAAGAAGAAGGAGAAAGGCTGGACATGCCCAGATTCCTCCCTCTTGCCTCCTGAACCCCCATTCTAAAAACCCCAAAAATCTATTTTTCACTCCATGACAAACTAACTATTATTCTACCTAAACTCTCTTGACTTGTAATTCTTCATATAAAGGTTGGTAATTGTTTTTTCCAAGGGGTAAATCAAAGGCACAGGGGTCTTAGGCTCTGTGCCAAGGTCTCTGAGCTCCCTGCCAGGGTCTCGAGTCCTCCAGGACAGCCAGAGGGATGTCCTGGCTTCTTGTCTTCCATCTTCTGGGTGATGGTGGCACTTCTGGATTGGTTTAGAGTAGAGCCAGACTGTCTAATATAGGTGATAGGTATTGGAAAATTATTGTAAATAAAGTACAGGTAGTTCTTAGTATAAAAAGCCAACACCACCCCAAGGGCAGGGACTGTGCCACAACCCAACCTGCTGGACAAATCTCAGCAGGTCCAAAAAAGATTGCCACAGATAAGAGAAAATAAACAACCTTGAAAAGCAGTGCTGAGAAATCCCAACTTCTTCTTTGAGTGCGGGGCTGAGAAAAAAGACTTTTAATACCTTGGGAGCCATTCCAGCAACAACAAACCCGACACCTTCCCACTGCAAACTCAGGAATGGAGAGCGTGTGTTCATCGCAGGGTAAGAGACAAGGCAGGGCATATTTAAGTTGGAGGGCTTTTTACAAGCATGAAGCAATGCACTCCTGTAATAAACAACTATGCCAGAGCTAATACTCAATAAACAGTGTGCTTTATAAGCAATTAGGGACTCACATTGTGGAACAGCCATTTCAGGGGAAGATACACTACCCCAGCAATGCTTAGCAAGATAAGTGGCTTGTAAAAAGCACCATAATTCTCCTTTAAAAATCAATTAACAGTTTGGTGCATTTTTTTTTTTAGTGTAAGGACTGCTGGGTGTCTTATTCAAATGACAATGAATCCAGGGAACTGCTTCTCATGTTCTATTCATTGGCTGGTGTTTAACCCCAAAAAGTGCATGTGGAAGGAAACCTGCAAAATAAAGAAATAAAATTATTTAACTGTAGTCAAGTTCAGTTGCCAAGAGGCAGCTGAAGTTGCTCAGATGAGCCAGATAAACACATTTTCTCTGGGCAGAGGAAAAATCAGAGCACATTATAAAGCCATTTCCTTTGTGTTTCTTATTTGGCGTTGGTTTTTTTTAAAATTAAATTCATTAATAATCTCTTCCCCCAATCACAACTGGTTAGGCAGAAGTTTAGCTTAGAGATATTTGGTTGTGAGTTCTACCCAAAAAGGCAGTGCAGAGTCCTTTTCCTGAAGTTTCAGAATATCTTCTTTCTCTTCTAACAAAACCTGCTCTATGGGATCCCTGGGAAGGAGCAGTCTCAGGGTGCCAAGCACAGAAAAGAGGGAGAGAAAATCATGGGAGGGGATCAGCCTTGCCATGGCTCCCCTCCATCACCAGCAGCAGGGCACTGGAGAGCCAAATGTCCTCCTCTTTTCACCTCACAAAGGCAGAAATATTTTCAGCCACTTCTGCTTGCAAAGGTAAAAAGCCAAAGCCCTATTCTGAGACTGAATATTTCCAGTCTCTCTAAATATTCACAGGATTATTTTTCCCAGCCCAGTCTGATGCACTCCTGATTTCTGAGCAGCAACGTGCTCTCCTTGCCATTGATTTCCCATCAGCCCTTTACAAATGCCTTCAGTCTTCCCTCTCTGATTAATTATTAAACTATTAAATCAATTGCTGCATCCAAGAGTTTGCAAATCAAAACACAACCTCCACCTGCCTCTCCTCAAATGCAAGTGGCTGCAAAAGAGTCTGGGCAGACTTTATAATCCTGCTGGACTGTGCTGATCTCGTGGATGAATGTACCCTCACACTGCAGAGCCTTGGAGGTGATCAAAAAGCCAATTGTGCTGTTGTTGATGGGACACAAAAATGGAAAGCAAAGGATTTCAGAATCCACCTACAGTAGGAATTGTGGAGTAACATGAGCTGTTCAGAGAAGTTTCCAGGTGTCATGCTTGGATTAAACTAGATAGAAAAATGCTTTTCTGGGAAATAGATGGGGGAAAAAAACAGAATATTTGGCTGTCTAAAAGTCAAACAGTTTATTCCCCCCTTGCCAGGGCTGTAGACTCAGTTGGCTTTTCTCTACTTTCCATCCCCTGTGTGCCCCAGAGGAGGAGCAATGGGGATGGCTGCAGTGGCTTTGCCTTACAGAGCCACTTCTCCCAAACTCCTGATTTAATCTCTGCACTCTAAAATCTGAGAGTAATTGAACAGACTGAAAACTGGGAGGTGGTGCCATCCAAAGAGGCTGCCACAGCTGCTCCAGCTAGAGATGTGTGTTTCTCAAAAGTGTGAGTGCATGTCAAAATATTTACTTTGCCAGTCTTGAAAATTTCTCGTGTCCACCTAACTGATTTTTTTTGTTCATCTTGACAAAGAGCATCTTCCACTAAAAAACAAAAGCAAATGGCACTGCTGAAGATAAACCTGTTCTTACACAGCCAGGCCAATATATAAATATCAACCCAATAGCCAGTATCAAAGTCAATAGAGAAATCTGACTCTTACCCAAAGGTTTATACAACAACAAAAGGTTTGCAGATACAACCTGAAAAACAAACCCAAATTACTGTCTCTATTGCCTTACGGCTTTTTTACTCCTTTGATTTTTTAAAATTAATTTTTATTTGAATCGCTTCAGAATGGGATTATTGGCAGGTCAGAGAGGAGCTAACAGCATTTCTTAGGTGAAGTTTCATGATCCCTGTGCTTTTATTTCAGGCAGGTCAGACTCTCTTCAAGAGGAACTGAAAGGCTGTGACCTTTTGAGTGAAGAATTAAGATTTTCAGTAATTTCTGAGAACTTTAGAGCACTCTTCCACCTTTTTGCTGAGGTAGTAAAACAAGAGTCAGGCCTCTTAGCTTCTATAAGCATATTTATACTGATTGCCTATGAAAAATTTGCATTTAATAACAAAAGCAGAAGGTTTTAAAAATTTTTGCTGGGTTCTAGCCATGGCAAGAATTAAACTGTCAGGTCTCACAACTTCTTTCCTTACCAGGTCCTACTATCTTTTTAGCCTTGATTTATATAAGAAAACCCCATGACTGAAATCCTGACCTTTTTCCCCTCCAGGAACCTGCTCTATTTAGAGGAGATAAACTCAGCAAGCTTTGAGGGTGGAAATGCTGTCCCCAGCCTCCAGTCCACTGTTGCAGGAGCACTTCAGCTGCCACTGAAGGGATTCCATCTCTTTCAAGGCCAGACTCTTAGGGGTCAAAGGTATCAGGATTTTTACCACGTTTATCAATAGAACTCCTCTTCTCTTCTCTTCTCTTCTCTTCTCTTCTCTTCTCTTCTCTTCTCTTCTCTTCTCTTCTCTTCTCTTCTCTTCTCTTCTCTTCTCTTCTCTCCTCTCCTCTCCTCTCCTCTCCTCTCCTCTCCTCTCCTCTCCTCTCCTCTCCTCTCCTCTCCTCTCCTCTCCTCTCCTCTCCTCTCCTCTCCTCTCCTCTCCTCTCCTCTCTTCTCTTCTCTTCTCTTCTCTTCTCTTCTCTTCTCTTCTCTTCTCTTCTCTTCTCTTCTCTTCTCTTCTCTTCTCTTCTCTTCTCTTCTCTTTTCTCCTCTCCCTTCCCTTCCCTTCCCTTCCCTTCCCTTCCCTTCCCTTCCCTTCCCTCCCTTCCCTTCCCTTCCCTTCCCTTCCCTTCCCTTCCCTTCCCTTCCCTTCCCTTCCCTTCCTCCTCCCTTCCCTTCCCTCCTTCCCTTCCCTTCCCTTCCCTTTCCCTTTCCCTTTCCCTTTCCCTTTCCCTTCCCTTTCCCCCTGCTGGTTTATTTCCTCCAGACACAACAAGGAAAAAAGTGATTTTCCCAATTTTAGCTATAATCTGGCCTATTTCACCCCAACCAAGGAAAGTCTTTTGCCCTTATGCCCCCTCACTTTGTCTCCTAGATGACTTCCAAGACAGCTACAGCTGATGGACCTCTCTTCTGACCCCTGATACATCCCTTTGTCATAACTCATCCACACCTCTCAGTCAAAGTCACAATCCTCTTAAACATTCACAATCCAGCCTGGAAACATCTCCTTGGCTCCGGGCTTCCTGGCTCTGCAGAGTCTGGAAAGAAGAATTGTCACTGAAGAGCATCCAAAAATGTGTAAATTTTCCCATATAAGGCCTCCCTGGAAGGTTTCCAGAGTGAGCATCCTTTTGGGAGCAATCAGCTCGGGATTGATCCCACATAACCCTGCACAATGAACACAGGCACAGCTAAATATCCTGGGCAGGGAGGAGCTGGCCACCTCTAAGCCATCCCAGGGAACCCAAAAAGATCATTAAGGAAAGTCAGCCTGCAATCCATAGATGGGAATTTGCTCCTCAGGGTCTTCATCTCCAGTGTAAAATATCTGCAGGGTCTGGCACTTGAAGAAGGGCTTGAAACCCCTACTGGGAAATCACCAAACACGGCCCCTTGGGCTGGATTTGGGTTTCAGGGGTTACACTGTGCTCTTCAGTCCTCTGGTGACTCCAGGAGAGCAGGTGGTGACTCAGTTTTAATGTAGCAGATCTGTTAATTGTCCACATAATCCAACTTGCATGTATCTGGGCCCTCACAAAGGTTCAGCTCATTTTTAAAATCAATATTTGCCAGGGAAGGTGACAGCAAAAGCTCTCTGCTCTGCCTGACAGGATCTTGGCCATTCCCAGGGGTATACTGCAGCACCACAGAATTTGGTGAGGGCTGTTTTTTTTTTTTCTGGTAAATCTCGAGGTGTTGAAATAATAAGAAAGTTGCTTCTTTCCATCTTCCTTGTGCTCCTTCTCATTACAGGAAAAATCTGAAAAGTGGGAACCTAGAGCACCTGGCTGCAAATATACAGAAATAAAAACCTTGTGTTTCATTATTTTTAAATCATATCATTTCTTAAGCCCAAATTTTATTTCAGGAAGCTGACTGAGGTTCTTATGTTTCAGATCGTGTTGGTGCTATGAGTCATAGAAATTCCCTCTGAGACAATCTGAAAGGGGACTGGAACTCAAATGCAAATTCATGTTATCTTTAACCTGGCTTATGGCCTGTTGCATGGAAAATATTCTGCATTCTTAGGTGGTCAAGAAGTAGGCAAATAGGATCATATCCTTATCATTCTGTGAACAATCACTGCAGCAGTAAAATACTGCAAATCCAGTTTTGTAAAACACAGCTCTGCCACGTGCTGCCCATTTTCACCCAGGAATGCACAGTGACTGCTCATGAAGTCTGTTATGATACCTGAAAAGCCTTCACTGAGCAAAGCTGAAATGGATCATAAACAAACCAAACCCCATTTTTCTCCAGGTGTGTTTAAGTGTATGGGGGCTGTCAGGGCAAAGTGTACATTCACAGAATTGTAGAATCCAGAGTGGTTTGGGTTGGAAGGGATCTTAAAAATCATCTTCTTCCACCCCCTGCCATGAACAATTTCCACTATCCCAGGCTGCTCCAAGCCCCATCCAGCCTGGCCTTGGGCACTGCCAGGGATCCAGGGGCAGCCACAGCTGCTCTGGGCACCCTGTGCCAGGGCCTCACCACCCTCACAGGGAAGGATTTCTTCCCAATGTCTTATCTAAGCCTGCCTTCTGTCAGTTTAAAGCCATTCCCAATTGTTCCATAATTGCATTGCTTTGTCCCAAATCCCTCTCCAGCTCTCCTGGAGCCCCTTTGGGTACTGGAAACTGCTCAAAGTTCTCCCTGGAGCCTTCTCCAGGCTGGACAACCCTGGCTCTCCCAGCCTGTCTCCAGCCTTTGGAGCATATCCATGGACTCCTCTGGATCTGCTCCATCAGCTCCATGTCCTTCTGCTGCTGGGCACCAGGGCTGGAGGCAGCTCTGCAGGTGAGGTCTCACCTGAGTGGGGCAGAGGGACAGAATCCCCTCCCTCAACCTGCAGGTCACAGAATATCCTGAGCTGGAAGGATCAGAATGATCCTTGTGGCTCATTCAATCATTCAGGATTGAATGATCCACAAGGATCATGGAGTCCAGCTCCTGGCCTTGCTCGGGACCACCCTCATTAGTGCTAATTAAGACACTCCCACTACTTAACTGGGAGTGACTTCAGGGAGCAGCTCCTGATGTCCATTAACAGCCCCCTGACATCCTGGCAGTGCCTGGGTTGGTGTTACCTGACAGAAGGACACTGACACCATGACAAGTTGAACTACTCCAGATATCTCTGAAATGCCTGCTGGATCTGGATTTGAGAAGGGAAGAGTGTCCCACTCTCCCTTCTCCACTCAAAGCAGGTGTGTTATCCTATTTAATGCAGCATGGACACTGCCTCATTTAGCATGACAACTATAACTGTGTTTATGTTAGCTCAACCCAATTTTGACTCCAGTGTGAAATTATTCCTTTCCTGGTTGGAAAATGAATGACACAGACTAGAAAACATCTCATGCTGAAATCCATATTTTACATACAGCGTGCACTCAAGTTGCACAAGATGTTGCTTCCTCGGGCCATTTTTGTCTTCTGAGACTGTTCCAGCAATCCCCAAGTTTCCCCAGTGGCTTGGGAGCAGCTGCATGTTCTCTAGGCATGAAAAACAGCAGGAAGAGCTCTGAAACTCTCCTGCGATGACACACCTAGAGCTCCAAAGACTGCTGATACTTGAACAGTGCAACCATAAAGCAGCTTCCACCACATGGCCTGGGGACCATGGCCTGTTCCTTGGACAAATCCCAAACACTGTATAGATGAAGCCTATATAATCCTGGCAATCACTTATCTCCCTGAGGACAAAGACCCCATCTGCAAAATATATGGAATAAATGTACCAGCTTTGCAAAGCTTTAATTTAGCTCATGGCTGCAACTCTTCTAATAATGACATATGACAGCTCTGTAAAAGTGGTTTTAGCTGCCAAGAGAAGCAGTGGAAAAGGAAGGCCAGATTATGTTTGAGTCTACAACTTGAATTAGCTCCCCTTGTCTTCCCCTCTGCAGGTGGAATGCATTTTGAGGCAAAGGGGATTTATCTTGAGCACAAGATAGGACTTAAATAACTCCTGTAATGATGTGAATACAGAAGATTAGGGGAGAACAAAAAGTGCCTGGCTGCTAAAAAGCAAAAAGGGAGAAACAAGGAAATGCTGATAATTCAGTTTGACTTCAACTTCCTTTCCAGAGCAGAGCAAGCCAATATTTACACAATATAGGGTGAACAATAGTATATATATATGCTCATGCTCTTCCCAACAGCTTGGCTCTGTCAGCTGGGCAACAGCCTGCAAGACAATGGAAGTCATTCTCCTGTCTGTCCCCAGTGGCATCCCATGTCTGGTTTTGATATCAGCCTTCAAGGAGAATAGTTGGGCCAATGGGAGTGTTCCCAGGTGCAGCAGAGATCACCAGTGTGATGTGCATGGTCTGCAAGAACAAGAGAAAGAGCTGGAGTTGTTTAGCCAGAGGAGAAAGACTTAAGGGGAAGCTTTAGCAAGGCTTTTAAGAAGGAGAAAATGAACTTTTACATGTGCCTGTGGGTATCAGAACAAGAAATGATGGACCTAAATTTCATCAAGGAATTAACAGGCTTTGTGATTCTCCCACCATTAGTTGTGGCACCAAGCAGGGGAATGCTCAGTGTGCCTCCCATCCTGATTCCTTTTCATAGAGATGCTGGAATATAGAAATTGATGGCTCCTGCCACAGCCACAAATCTGACCATGGCCATCAAGCATCTCCTTAGTGTGCTGCTACCCTGCCAGTGGAATTGCTCCAGAGCTGACAAAACACATGAATATCAGATAATCACACATCACCTGGCTGCTTCCCCTCACTAATGGCTCCTCCACTCCACGTCTTCTTTTCCTCCCTCTGAAAATCCCTTGGGTGAGCCTGGAGTGCCCCATTTCACTCTGCTCTAAATTCCCCCAAAGCTCACCCTGCTGAAAGAATCTGACCTCCAAACAGCATGGCTGCTAACACCTCCAAATTTATTTCCCAGGAGACTTTTGCTAAAGCTTGGATAGCAATCTGGGATCCTCTAGCCTACCATATACAAAGGAATATTAATTTCCCGTTGCTCCCAGGGAAGTGAAAATACAGAAGAACATCAGATACATCTGGAGTTATATTTACAGTCCATTGAGGGGGAAGGGGCATTAGATCCCAGAGATTTAGCTTTGGGAGGAGTTCTGCCTGTATCAGGGTTTGAGGCAGTCTTTGATGTCAGTGAAATAAAAGAGAGAAATATTTCCCTCAGGGAGTGGGAAAAAGATATCCAAAGTCTTCAGCCTGAGGTTTTTTTGTATTGCTGCTCCAGCTACTGTCTCCAGAACTCATTACAATAAGCAAATACTCATACATCATTGGTTTAATATGACAACTGTGATGCTTAATAAGGCTGGAAGAAACATCACTGTGACTCTATTTGAGCCTCCTAAACAATCAGTTATTGCTGAGAAGGTTACACCAATTTTTATAGCTCAGGAGCTGATTTGCAATTTGTATTCATCTTTCATTTTGACTAGGCCAATTGTGTGTTCCATCTGCATTATCAGCTCCATAAAAATTCATTCCTATCCATAAAAATAGAAGATTTCTAATAATGCCTCTCCTACTTTGTATGGGTGTATTTGGTTCTATTTAGAAGAGAAAGGCAGTTAATCTGGTAACTGGGTTGTCTTCCTGTCCAGTTTCACTGCAGGACCTAATCCATCTACTCTAAACCCATCCAGTCAGATTTAAACTGAATTGTTTTTGTGATGAGATGGGAGAAATTTGTCTTTGGACAGTGACAGTACGAGTTCTGAGTAACTGTGAAATTATTGCCTATCAAATATCTCTCTGTACAGAGTCACTTGGGCAGATGAGGCTCCTGACAGGTGTGACCCATGTGATCTGAAATGAGGTAAAGAACTGAAACAATTAATGTTTGCAGCCTGATTGATCAATTGATGCCACTGAGGCTTTCTGAGCTGTTTAACCAAGGTCTGTCTCCAGAGAGCTGGAAAATCCCAGTGAAGTAACAAAAATGACAATATAGGTAATAAAAATTATAAAGAAGTTGTGAATACGAGCAGTAACAAACATATTTAAGCAATGACAATACCTTTAGTGTCAAAACCAGTCCCAGGAGCCTCAGGCACCTGTGATCTCCATGACTTTCAGGTGTGTGTGTGCCTGGAAATACTCTGTGAGGGCAGAGCCAGTGCTGGGTTGCCAAGGGAAGGACAAAACACTGACCTGTCATGGGGAGATACAAATGCACGTCCAGAGCAATGGGTATCACTGGGGCCTAATCATTTCTCACCATTGGATATTTAACTGGCATTTGCTGAGCAAACAGCCAGATAATAAATAAATAAATAAATAAACAAACAGATAATATGTTTATGTAAATAAATAATATTATATACATAGTGTTTAAAGTAAAAACTAATGCTATTTTCATCTATTAAAATTAACTTTAAATTAGTTTTAAAAATGTTTTTAAATTGTAATTTTAACTAATTAAATGTTTTATAAATAAAATACTTTATAATGAAGTATAAGAAGCAATAACTATAATAACAGAAATAAAAAGAATAAAGAATAACAAAAAAAAGAAAAAAGAAAAAAATCTGTAGTTCTTAATACTATTCAAAACATCAAACTCTATGCCAAAAAAACCTGCTGCTACTACTACTACTGTTCTTACACAAAACCTTAAGACTCTATACTAAAAAACTTAACACAGACTTTAATATTTTAACACAAACTTTAATATCTTAAACTCTTTACCTTCAAAACTAATATACTCATACAATAAACAACACACAATATATATGGACCTAACTAATATATTCAACTAATATATTCATATAATAAACAACTTTTTAACAACTAACAGCTACTCATATCTCTACCAGCAGCTCCTCCCAGGTGTTTGCTGTCTCCTTCCCAGCACAGGTCCTGCTCCTGCAGTGTCAGAACCCAAGAAATTCCTCTGGCTGCCCTGGAGGGCTTGAGTCCCTGACTGGAGGGGATCAGAGACCTTGGCACAGAACCCATGACACCTGTGCCTTTGAGTTGACCCATAGAAAAACAATTGCCAACCTTATATGAAGAATTACAAGTCAAAAGAGTTTAAGTAGAATAATAGCTTGTCACAAGGTGAAAATAGATTTTTGAGGTATTTAGAATGGGGGTTCAGGAGACAATATAGAAGAATCTGGGCGTGTCCAGCCTTTCTCCTTCTTCTTCTTGGCCTCCATCTTCTGCTGTGATGTTGGCACTTTGGGATTGGTTTAGAGTAGAAGCTCACTGTCTAACATAGGTGATAGATATTAGAAAGTAATTGTAAATATTGTACATGTAGTTTTTAGTATAAAAAGATAACACCACCCCGGGGGGAGGCAGAGTGCCTCTGACTGTCTTGCTGAGCGGACCTCGGCTGGACAAGAGAAAGAATTTTATAGATAAGAAACAATAAACAACCTTGAGACTGAAAACAATTGACTGAAGAACTCTGACTCCTTCTTTGACCACCAAGCTGAGAAAAGAGACTTTCTAACTCATCTCCAAGTCACTCTGACCAGATAGGGATCCCAAGATTGCAGCAGAGGCAGCTGGAACAAACACATGCTCCTGTCCCAGCAATGCTTGTTCACAACCCAGTGCTCCAAAAGAAACTCACCTTCATGAGCAGCTGGAGGCCATGCATGAAACGGGGCAGCTGAGGTGGGGCAGGTGTTTGGTTGGGCCAAAACAAAGAGGGGACAGACATGCAATGTTAAAAATAGGTTAGAAACTGTTGTAAAATAGTTGATAGATCTTTAAGCACATACTGGTAGTTGGGTTATTATATTGTAAAAGGGGTTAAAAGGGTAGTTATAAGAAATAGAGTACTCAATGTACCATAATACACCTCAGTAAAGTGCATCACAAGCCAGCCTGGACAGAACTGTAAGGGTCCAATCAAGAGCCTTAAACCTTCATGCAAATGAAGGATCCAAACAGAAAACAATCCAGAGGGACAAAAAACAGGATATAAAGGGGCTTCTGACTCACTGAATTGTGCTGCTCCACCTGGGACATTGGGGACATCACTACAGGCCTTGCAGCATCCCTGATGGGAATGCTCCTGCTCGGCCTGCGGGCCCCCACATTTTAGGCCTTTCTTTTTATTGTAATAAATGCTGAAATCACTCTAGTACTGGGAGCCTGCTCTTGTTTTTATCAGGTGAGACATTCAGGAGGGGTAGAGGGAGATGGGCAGGAGCCCCTTGTGTAAAAGTGAACAGGCCTGCAGATACCCAAGCACTGAAAGGACTTGTACAACCCTTCTGTTCTCCCCATTCTCCTGATGTCTTGTGAAGGCTGACCTAGAACAGAGACTAGATGGAGTTAAAGACTAAAGTAGGGATTTATTAGAAGGCCTCAATGGATCCACCTTGGGCAGCACAAGAGCCCAGCCAGGGCTGCACCCAAGATGAACCAAAATGGCCCCAAAATGCACCAGCGCTCCCGGGGTCTCTCCCTGGGATCAGTTCTGCTCCATTTGCATCTTGCAGTTCATTGTCCCATTCCAGCTTTAGCCCCTGCAGTCCCACCCTGCTTGTTTTTCTCTCTCCAGCCCATGGGGTTTGTGCTCCTGGGCTGAGATTTGGGTCATTTGTCCTTGGTGCCCAGCTGGAGCAGGAATTGTTTTGTCTCCCTGCTCTGTGCACAGAGCTCACCATCCCATAATATGGAGCTCAGACCCACACACTAAAGCAGCACAGAATGTGAAAAATACAAAAGCTAAGCCCTGAGGCATTATTTCCCCCCACTATTCCTTCTTTCCCTTATTCCTTTTCTCCTTTCCTTGTGTTTCCTTCTGTACCCTGTTAATTATCTGTGCCATGCATGGGGTTTTTTCTTCCCCATGATTCTTGCACGCTGCAATACTGCTTAGATGATGTGCAGGTAGTTGAAAAGAAAATAGTTTGCATCTTTTTCACTTTTGGTGCAATTCCAGGTGTGTTCCTGGTCCTGGATGATAGATGTCAACCAACTCACTAAATATCCTTTTTTAATAGTTTTTTCAAACCTGATTGCTATTGTTGATCATTGTAATACAATAAAACCAGAGTCTGCAAGGCTCTTGATAGGGACAGGACCATATTTAGTTAAGAAGATAGAAGGGCATAAAACCAGGCTGGCATGATAAAGAGACAGAGAAGCACCTGTCTGATCTCAGTGGGTGAAAAAGAAAAAAGAATTTGTCTTCAGGCAAGTGCACTTTCAGAGGAATCCCAGAGAGATCTCTCTGGCCCTGCATTCTTCAATGTTCGTGCAATTCCTGAAATCTCTGAAATCCACTGGGCTGTATCCATTCTACCAGCAGTACATAAGCAACAAGCTCTGAAATTTTGTCTGTGTCTTCCTCCCCAGGGCAGACACCTGGAGGGAAAACCTCAGGAGCCCATTCCAGCTTTGCAGTGAGATGCCACAGCAGTTGTGAGGCCAAACTTGGGTGTTTGTTGCCCAAAGGCAAGAAATTTAGGCACTGGTGGCTTTTAAAGGGCTGGAAGCAAAGGTCATCAGTCCAAAGAGAAGAAAGGGAAGTGGGAACTGGAGAAGGGACAACTCTAGATTACTTGTTGAAACAGAAACTGGCAGGCCTAAATGAACATTTTTACACTTGGCTCCTTCCTGTATGAGACAGGGAAATAAGCATTTATTTCTCACCACTGTAATCAATTTATGTTCTAAATTCTTTGTTAATCATTACATTTGTGGGCTCCAGCCTTGGCTGCTCCTTGATTCTTCATCCCCACCTGCCTCAGTATCCTCTTTCCAATCCATTCCCCAGTGCTCCCAATAAAATATGTCCATTTGTCCCCACCAATATCCCACTTTGGTGTGGCTGAACTTCCAGGAAGATAGTTCTCCAGCTGGAGAGGCAAAGTGGGATCTGTGTTAGGGTGGGAAGGAAGTCATAGGGAGCTCTTTCCTAAGAAGGCCTGGAGTCCACAGCACCTCTTGCCTGCCCTCCAGTCTGCAAACACAGAGGTTGGACAAAGCTTCAAGAACACCTTTCCAGATTAATAAAGGCACCTTCAGAGTCTGTGGCTTGTGCTGAGTTTTAAGCTGCAAGATTCCCCAAACCACAGCTGCTTCAGTCTGAGATACTGTGGCTTTACATGCCCAAATCTTAGTGAAGCCTGAAGCAACCTCTGGCTACTCCCTGCACTCCAAGTAAAGGAGGTTCTGGGGACCATTCAGTCCATTCCCTGCTACCTGGACAAATGGGGACACTAAATTCAAGTTTCCTATTAACTTCTGCTGATTACATTGCATTCATCACAAACTGTGGTGAATTTGTTAAAGCAGCTTTAAATACTTGAAGCAGCAAATGTAAGCACCTTAGTAAATGGGACACAGATAAGGCTCTTCATCTGTCAGCTTTCAGGCAAAGATCCTTAATATTCAGGTAAATAATATGAAAAAAATTGGAAGTAGAGAAAGACTTATTATGGCTGTAAGGCATGTCAGGACATGATTATCCTGTTTCACGCTGTCAGGGGAGTGTGAGATGGAGTAACTGACAACAAGCAAGACTTAATCAATCTGGAAAAGCTGAAAGGAGACAATTTTAAATGGGAAATTTTCCAAACAACCCTCTTTGCCAGTTTAATGAGGGCAATGATCAAATGAATGGATTAGAACAGGATCACCCAGTGTGTGGATGCTCTCCAAAGCAGGTTGTGCACATGCCTTACCACAATATACTGTCCTGTATGTATGGGACACTATGTCCCAGGGATAGGAAAATTCACATTTTTGATCCTTTTTACTTGTCCTTTATATCCTAAGCCAGTATAGATCAACACCTTGGCCTAAACTTTACCATCTTTCCTAAAGAATGGATGTTTATATCAGAAAGGCACTACCAAAACCATCCAGTTACAGCTGCTTCCCCAGAAGACACAATAGGAATTGGTGGATTATAAATTGGACTGGTCTGCAAAGGTCTGGAATTTAGCTTTTCCATGGTACAACCAAGAAATTGTGGTTTATCATCTCATATATTAAATTAGAGATCATATATTAAATTAGGTTCATTATATATTTAATTAGGATCACCAAACCTCTTGGAACAGTGCTAGGAGAACTATAGAAGGTATTGTTATTATTGTTATTATTATTATTATTATTATTACTGTTGTTATTATTATTGTTATGAATAATGCAGTAACCATGCAGTGCATGAAACCACATACTGTGGATGGTGGGAACAGAATATTCTCCTGATGTTCCCAGTCCTATTAAACATAAAATGTGACATCAAACCTAGCAACCTCCTCCATGGTGGAAGACAACATGGACCAAATGGATGAAGAGAAACAGCTTCCACCCTGTGAATCATCACATCAGAACAAAAATAATGACAACTGCTGAAAAACTCCTTTGGCTGGGAACAGCTGAGATGTTGTTTTGTCCAGTTCCCATTTCATGGATATTTCTCTCCTTCACTCCTTCCCATAGTCCTATTCTTAGTTTGAGAAAGTATCTCAAGAAATAAACAGGGGGAGGAGATGGAGGTGTGTCATGGGCAGGGGGGAACATTCGGCATTTTTTTATCTCAGCCCCAGCTGCATAAAATGACATCAACACATCTGGAACAGCAGAGAGAAAATCAGCATTACCAGGGAGGCTTTGCTGGTTAAGAAACAGGAAGCAGCCCTGGAGAAGATGTATGGAGCAATAAGAGATGATTTACTCACACAGATTTTATTGTTTGAATACTCACACTCGCCCCATCCATCCTCGTTTGCCCCAGCGCGCGCGGCGTTCCTCCCCGTCGGAGGATGACTGTGTTGCATTTGTTGGCATTCCCGCCAATATATCACCAGGAATAGCTGCTCCTGGGCCTGGATGGAGAAAAGCAACCCCCTCCCCATGCTGGACCTGGTAATGGGAGCTCTCCATCACGCTGCCAGCTCACGGAGCGGGGTGCAAGGCGTGCAGAGCAGGAGCTCGTCGGAAGCGCTTTTGCGAACGTCGTCGTAAAGCCCCAAAAAAAGCAAACGCTTCCCCAATTACTCTGTTCTCTTTGTGTGCTCCCATATTATGGCACTTGACTTATTCTGAGGAAAAGAAGCAGAGAAAAACCCACAGGATCTGCCAAGATTTTGATATGATGTGGACAACTCAGAGTGGCTGGGGATGTGACACTTCTTTTCTGAGATGGATCTTTCACTGATGAGTCTGGTTTGGTTCTTAGTGAACCAGGGGTCAACTCCAGCTTACTCCTACTCAGGCAGGTGCTGGGGGAGAAGAAGACACAAATATGGCTGAAGACTTTAATAGGGAGAGCCTGAAACCATTAATTAATGGCTTTTAGGTGAAGGAAGATAGACTTAAATCAGATATTAGGAAGAAATTATTCATTGATGTGGGGTCTGGGTGAAACTGGTGGCTGGAGTGTCAGGTAGGGGTATAAATTAAAAACCAAATGCAAAACACAAAAAATATTCTATTTATTTTCTTTGGAGTTTTGCATTACTTCAGACTTGAAATTTTCCTAGGAATGTGAGAATTATATCCCACAAAAAGCCTTTGAATATCTTTTGAAGTCCATTACAATGACTTTGGGCTAGGATTTTCTTGTTCTTCTTACATGATTTTACCTCCTTACTACAAATGGGCTGTGCAAGAAGAGGTATTGCAGCCTATGATGGTGTGACTGATGGGTTTATTTTTTCAGTTGTTTTATTGCCTACCCCTAAAGGTATGTTTACATACATTAAATTTTGAGGGGAATTCTAAATTACACAAACATCTCAGTAATTTCATCTATAATCACAAAGGCAAGTTATGTAAAGAAAATTATGTACAGGACATAACTGGAATTAGGAACATAATGGAACAGCCAATTGACTGTTGGGCAAATTATGCTTTTCCCTGCAATCCAAGTCAAACACTCCTCCCAGCTTTGGGGCTTAATTAGTTAATTATTATTTTAAATTATTTAAATTACTATTTAACTTTAAGAAGTTAAGTAACTTCTAGCTCATTACTGAATATGTGCAGAGGTTTCTTTTCACAGTTTTGAAACTGTTCAGCCCATTCCATCGCTCTTATAGTGGCCACATAACCTGATCCACTTGGAAAATGCTGGACCTCAACTGCACAAGGATGCAGAGAGTCTGGGAAATCATCCTGAGGAGTATTCACAAAAACATGATAAAAATTCTGATAGGAACTGCTTCAGTGCTTAAAATATCCAGGAAAAAATACCCCATGTTGGAAATCTACTGTAGAATTTTCTAGAAAGGAGAAAGGACTTCCTGGAGGCAAAGGAGACTGCTCTCCCTGGCATATTATCTCCTTCAAGATGTATTCCCTTCTAAGAATTTTTACTGACTCTGCTTTTTATCCTTTGTTGGCCAAACCTGCAAGCAGTCTAATTATGTCTTTGGAGATATGTTTTGTTCTGTCATGGTGATAACTTGGCTACATAATCTTGCCTAGGGTTTGATGAACCCCATTTATATCATATTTAGCTCAAGGCATTATCACCATGTGTGCAAAACAGTAGAATTATTTTCCATTTGAGGTTGTGTCTCTGGTTTCAGTAAAGCTGCATTTAGCTGCAGTTGCATCCTCTTTAGGACGTCCAAAAACTTTCCAAACACTCATCATGCTTTCCCTCCAAAGGACCAGTCTTCAAGATATTTAAACTGCATACCTTGCAAGGAGATGCCTTCAAGCTGCAGTCAAGACAAAGTTCTCTGTTCATCCAGTCCAAAAGCCTGAAAGAGTTCAGTTAAAAAGGTTACTTTGGTTCAGTCTTCTCAGATTGACAAAGAAAAGGATGATTCATCAGCTGTTCATTTTTCCACCCAATTTGTTCCTTGTTATTTTTAATAAGCTTTTGAAAGCAAGGAAAAACATCAAGGGGAGATTAATTTCTGTATAACAAGAAAACATAACAAAACTCCGAGCACAAGAGCTGCAAGTTTACATCTTTTCATACCTAAAAGAATAAATAGTATGAAGAAAGACTAAATCATCTTAAAAAACAGTGGAAGGGAATAGAGGGGTTTTTTTGTTTCAGAAAAGCAACAGTCCACTTGAAATTGTTACAGCCAAAGCTCTGAAAGGATAAAATCACTTTTCCTCACCTCTGCTCAAGGCTGTGCACTCATAAACCATTCCAGCAGATGCTTGTGCTGCTCTGAACAGGTTTGTCCTTGCAACCCTTCTGCATGACAAGGTGACAGCTCCAGCTGCTACACAAAATTGCTTAGAAAAATTTGTCACATTTAGAAGCCTTTGTCAAACTCCTTGAAAAAAATCTTCTCCTGGCTTCAGCAATACCTTGATTTAGCTCAATATTCAGGAAGGCCTCTTGATTCCACTAAAAATTGGTATGATTTTTTCATGGATCTCCATGTTTGGGAAGAAGTGTCAGTGCTGGAAATCCTGAGGGGACAACAATCTGGGGACACATGAGTTTTTATCTGGACTTTCTCTATTATAAAATTAGAGGTATGTAGCCAGTAAAAAGGCTTCTGTGATACATAAGATCATTTCTCTTTCCTTCCCTCTATCCTACACCAGCCTTGGTGTTTCCAGCTCTCAGATATAGATTTTCAACCCCCTTATGCTCTAAGCAGTTTTTCAGTGCACATGAACAATTCAAGCTGTCTGAAAGACAAGGCACCCCAAATCAATAATTAATAGTTGTCTGAGTATCAAAACAGAGACATGGGAGTAGGTTTATATTGGATGTTCAAAGGACATTATTGACTGTGAGGATGGCAGAGGTTGCCCAGAGAAGCTGTGGCTGCCCCTGGATCCCTGGAAGTGTCCAAGGCCAGGTTGGATGGAGCTTGGAGCCACCTGGGACAATGGAAGGTGTCCCTGCCCATGGAAGTGGGTTGGAATGAGAGGATTTTTAAGGCTCCTTCCAAACCAAACTAGACTATGATTCTAGAAAATCATGGCTGACCTGGAAAGACCTGACTGACAAACTGGGGCCAGGTAATTCCTGCTAGAATGGCAATATTATTCTAGTAAGTAAATCCAAGAGTATTTGAATGCATGGAAAACTCCACAGAATGAGAAAACAGGAAAGGAAAAGTTGTATTTGCCTACATTAAGTACTGAGGATTTTGTGTATTGGCCCATTTAGTCTATCTGAAAGCAAAGTTAATGCTAGTAACATTATAATAATGTGCTGAGTGAATATGGGAATTTGAGGCCACACTATAATCACCTCATACAAAAACCTAAAAAGAAAATATGCCACTGAATTGCTCCAGCCCACAGGCAGCATGGTGAGAAAAAGTGGCTTTGATAAACCTGTCCCAAATTTGCTGCAAATCACCATAATTACTGTAGTTTAGTGAAAATTCCCTTATTTTACACCATTGGCAACATATTTTGAAGAGCAAACCCTAATACCCAAGGGTCAAGACATCCAAGAGGAGTTTCCTCTCCATGACAGGATCTGGACAACCAAGTGCATTAGGGAGGCTTGTGAGACTCCATGGCTCACTCAGAACATTCTCTGTAATAGCCAGGTAATTACAGATATTTGTGCAGCACCTTATTCCTCTGCTTGTCAAGGTGAAAGAAAAGCTGCTAGGAAAAGGGAATTTATTTGTATTTATCTTTTCAGCAGGCTTCTTCTCTTGTCTGCCTCACTCCAGTGCTTTTCTTTCCAAGAAAAGAGTAATTTATAGGATCATAATGCAGAAAATGACTCATTGTAAGGATTTTACTATGAATTAGTAGGTGAACCTTCAAGGATGTGTGTACTTACATCATCACATTCACTCACTCACTTGTCCTCTGTTGTTACCTGTAGCCCTTTATTCCACATATTCTGTGAATAAATCCATAAATAAGCTCTGTATGTGTCCAATGATTTGTGTTTCCCCCAAGTCCTACACATTTCTTTCCCTTTTCTGCTTCTTTTTCTATGCTCCACCTAAATATTCATCTGTCCTTTGGAGAGCACCAGCACAAACAAACTGATGTCTGTTTTCTCCTTGAACAGCAGCTCTGTTCTGGATGTGATTTTACATTCCTGTTTATTTATTTTATATTTATGTGTGTCTCACATTAACTCATGCATTGTCCTCAAGTGAAAAAAAGGAAAGGAAAGGAAAGGAAAGGAAAGGAAAGGAAAGGAAAGGAAAGGAAAGGAAAGGAAAGGAAAGGAAAGGAAAGGAAAGGAAAGGAAAGGAAAGGAAAGGAAAGGAAAGGAAAGGAAAGGAAAGGAAAGGAAAGGAAAGGAAAGGAAAGGAAAGGAAAGGAAAGGAAAGGAAAGGAAAGGAAAGGAAAATTTCAAAGTCAAAAATTCAAGCAATTTTCAAGTCAAAAACTCTTTTCACTGCCAGTTTTCCATTTCCCTTCCTGAAATTCCCTGGAAGGAGCATTTCTCTCAGAAATGCTGGGGCCAGAACTGTGACCAGAACTGTGGTGTTCCCATTGCTTATAAATTTGGGACCTAAAATCCTGATGCTAATTGTATTTCCTATTATCCATTCATCATCTTCCACCCAGAAGACCTTAAGGCAGGGAATTAACGTCCTTAGGAGAAGGTGAGAAATGAGGTTCTGGATCATTCCACTATCTACAAAGGGTGTTTGGAAACGATGGGGCATTTTGTGGGCATCTGAGTCCTGTTCTGGGGCTAAGTGCTCTCAGGATTTTGAGGGATTTGAGGTCCTGTTGCAGCTCAGAGAATTTTTCTGGAGTAGATCAGTGTCAAAAATGAGGCTAACTCTAGACCCTAGTTGTAATTCCTAGATTAGAGGATTCCTAGATTAGAACTCCTGACTAAAGGATTTCATCCCTGCATTGGGTCCCTGCTGCTAGAGCAGTAATTGTACTTGCAAATAAAATCATCCCCAAAAAATCCAGGGAGCACCTTTGCTGATGCAGAGTGGCTGTTACCTTCCACCCCAATGTCTAGTGAAGGATCTCTTTATTTATGGCTTAAGAAGCACCTGGGAGTTTTTGAGGATAACTGACCCTTCACAAATGTACATTATAATCATTGTCACTCAGACTGAAATCAGCTCTGTGGTGCTTTGCAGTTTAGGGGTTTTTTTTGTAATATTATTTTTCTGTGTAGGAGGGCTGTTAAATAATATATTCCATTATGTGTCAAAATTTTATATTTTTTCTTCTTATTTTTTGTATTCTGTCACTCTTAAAACACTCTTTCTCCTGCAGACACTGAGCTTTATTCTACATTTCAGTTGTGAGGGCTGTGACTCTCCAGAATGGGGCCCAGCATTTCTAATGACAGATGAACAAGACCTTTCCAGTCTAAAAACTTTTCTATGTATACATACATTTTTAAGGAAACATTTTGGGAGTTTTGTTAAATAATTGTATTTTCTTTTTGGGCTGCTTATAATGTGCTTCTTTTGGAAACACCTTAGCAAAGTATTAAACTGCATTTTCCTGATGCTGTACAGCCTGATGGGACTGGTAGTTTTACACCATTTTCACCAATGAAATAATCTCCTCAGAGGATTGTGCTTCCACAATCAGATCTGTGCTGACTTCCCACCAGCCAAGCAATGTGGTTTGTCATGGACATTACATTAGCTAGTAATTAGCATGTAATTATTATGAGCAGGAAGCCTGCTCTAGGAGAGTGGGGGAAATGTGACTGTTTCTGTTTTAACTACAGTTCCCACAAGACCACGTGCTGCTGTGAGAAAACAAAGTTGAATGTTGACATGACTCAAAACAAAACCTTTCAGCAACCCAAATGGAAAGGTTTTGATTTCAGGCATGTCGAAACATTTCTCTTCAGCTGAAAATGTCAAAAAGAGCATTTGACATCTGTTGTGTTTTGACCTTTCCAAATTGAATTTCTTTGTCGCTCCCTCGTCCATTCTGTAAAAAATAAAACCACACATTTCTTTTGTCCTGGTGTGGGGGAAAACACAGACCAGGAATATCTAGGGGATTTGTCACGAAGGGACATTTTTCAGTTTCACTTAGCTCTTCATAAGAAAGCTTAGGCTGAAATAAAATATCCCTTTCTCCAACACCTGCAGAGGACTGGCACTGAGCTGAGCCCTGCAGCACAGAGCAGGGGATAAAGCAGCAAGTGTGATCCTGGGAGACTGTGATTCCTTTCTGGGCACGTGATGCAGAGGTAAATAACTCTGCTCCCACCCTGTGTGTTCCTGCAGCAGCTGTATAGATTCCAGATATTCCTTCTTTTCCATCTCTTCCTTGCTGCTATCTCCAGTGACACACTGCCTGGTTTATTCTTTGTACATCTAGTATGAAATCGAATAAATGTCCTGTAAGTTACTTTCATCTCAGCATCTTCATTATTTTCATGTCAGAAGTGTCTCAGAGAGGGAAATTCAAGTTTGGGTGAGCTCACAGACATTTCTTTTCACTCCTAAGACATGAACAAACCATCTGGCACAGTTAAGCCACTCAGCATGATTGTAAAACAAAGACAAATGCTGCCACTGTTGTTTCATTGTTTAAAACAGACATTTTTGGAGCATGGATTATTTGAGTCCAGACCTTCCAGCTCTTTTTTTTTTGTTAAACCCATACATATTGATACATGCCCCTGTATGTCTCCATATCGCCTTAAGGAATTGTCTCTTTATAAATAATGCACATTAAATATATATAGCAACCATTTCTGTGGAGTGTATCATAATTCCAAAATCCACATAAAACAGCAGAGACATTAAATGGGGATCTCAGCACCCAGTGTGGTTTTCTGCTGCAGACTCAAACAAGACAAGTGCCATAGAAACATGAAATGATCGGGGTTGCAAGGGACCCTAAAGATTATTTAGTTCCAACCCCTTCCATGGGCAGGGACGCCTTCCACTAACTCAGATTGCTCCAAACCCCATCCAAACTGGTCTGGAACACTTCCAGGGTTGGGGTGTCACCATTCCTACATCTTCTCAGGCTGAACATGGCTGTTTGAGAGTTTGTTTATGAACCACAAAGGTGCCCGTGGAGGGACAGAGATCTGAGCCACCCTGGGAAAGAAACAGTTGAAGCACCAATGGTTTGGGGAAGGGCATGAGCTCAGTTTTCTCTTGGATTTCTTTTGACACAGGAATTTTCAATACTTTGTGTTCTCCAGAGAGGTCTGTAAGGGCTGGGAGAAAATAACCTGCTTTCAATCCTTCTAGAAGCCATTTCCAAATGTCTAAAGATAATAAAGCACTTGAGAGAAGTCAGCATGGATTCATTAACTGATCAAAGCTTTCTACAAAGAAATTATTAACCAATGGGTGAGAGAAGAGCAGGGATTATTTCCATAATTTAACAAGGCTTTTGACACTGTTTGCCACAACATCTTAATTTTCAAGCTGGCGAAATACAGGTTAGACAAATGGACAGTGAGTTGGATTGAAAACTAAGTGAAATGCTGGGCTCAGAGGGTCTCAGTTGGTGGAGTGAGGATCAGCTGGAGATCAGGCACAAGGGTAGTCTTGGTTTGAACAGACAGGTGTCTGCCAAGGAAGGCAGGAACCTCCCCTGAAATGGAAAATGTAAACCTCCTCCCTCCAAATTGTTATCATTTTGAAATTAAGGGGCTCTCAGACGAAGATATGGGAGCAGGAATAACAGTTCTTTATTAGGGAAGAAAATAAATGGACTGCACTCTTACCAAAACAGACCCTTTTCCAGCATTGATAGACTTCCCTGCATTTTAGAAAAGTTCTCTTCAATAAAATTATCTCTCTGGGGACTCAGAAGAAAGTTTTGGCCGTTTAAAGTGTGTTTACAGGAAATGGAGCGATGCTTAAGGATTCTGTTGCCATCAGTTTTTTGTGGGCTGCAGTTCCACTTGCCTTCTTTGGGCATCTGCTCCTGTGTGATTGCATTTTTATTCTTTTTCAGAAGGGCAGATGGTATTTTTTTTTTTTCCCTGTGTGCATAATTAAACAAACACACAACAAACTCATCTAAAGATACTAATTAATTCCTTTTCCTAATAGATTGCAGGCAGTCTATTAATATTACTCACTCCTGGGACTAAGAGTCTGTTAGCAAGAGCTTCCTCATCTCGCTGCTTTTCCCTCTCCATGGTGAGACTGGTGAAGTGATCCACACATCCCTTTAAGCACAGCCCAGCTGGAAGGAGCTGTAGCTGATCCTGGCCTGGTCTTGGTGATAGGCTGAGCATCCTTCACCTGATTTGTTAAACATTGCTCCCTTTGAGCCCCCTCATCTTCCTTTCTTTGATGGTCTGTGCTGCCATGGTGCTGCTTGGGTTCAGTATTGGCTGAGGACTGGGTCATTCCCAGCTCTGCATTCATCCAGGGACTTTGGGCTCCCTGGTATTCCTGGGAAGGGTGTGACAAAGGATAAGAAGTTTAATGGTTCTTCTCTTAATATATAACTATATATACACATTAAAAAAAAAAAAAAAAAGGTGAGATCAAAAATGCCGTTGGATGGCACCGAGTGATTGTCAGCTCTATTATAATTACCCAATTAAAGAGGTGATAATGAACCCAGACTTGAAATGCTGGAGGGAGAAAAGGAGGGTGTCACCAGCAACTCAACATTTGTTTTATCCTAAATCTTTATTGTGAAGTAATCACCTGTCAGGAAGTCTGCTGAGGAGGGAGCAGCTGCTCCGTGCAGTGCTGTGATCACAGAAACAGAGTGGGAACAAAAGCAGCAGTGACAGATTCAGGTAAGGCAGTCTCCAGCCCAGGAAACTCCAGCAGCCCAAGGCTTTTTGAGGAACTCACCCATCCTGAGGACAAGGAGGTGCAGCCTGAGCTGGGGACATTGGGTAGAAGCTGTGCTTCCTCCAGATGGTTTTAGTGTCTACAGGGTGGGTCATATTTTTATTATGCTGGACAAAAAATAATCCAGGAGCTGTGTATTCACATGTTCAGCCTTAGAAACCCTGCTGGAAAAAATCTATGGCAATCTGAAAAGAACCTCTGGGGTAGGTGATCCCCTCAGCAGCCTAAAGTGTGCATGGGATACTGGTTCATAGTGGCTTAAATAGAGACAGAAGTTCTTGGGGAATAATCTTCTGTTTTCACTTGGCATTTGTCAGACCAAATCTGGATCCATGGCCCTGTTGGGTGAGTCCAGGTGAGGTCATGGAGATGCTCAGAGAGATGGAACATCTCTGCTGTGAAGACAGAGAGAGCTGGAGAAGGAAAGGTCCCAGGGAGAATTTAGAGCCACTTCCAGGCCTAAAGGGGCTCCAGGAGAGCTGGAGAGGGACTGGGGACAGGGGATAGAGGGACAGGACACAGGGAATGGCTTCAAATTGACAGAGGGCAGGGTTAAATTGGGTACTAGGAAGAAATTGCTGTCTGTGAGGATGGTGAAGCCCTGGCCCAGGTTTCCCAGAGAAGCTGTGGCTGCCCCATGCAGTAGCCAGCCCTTCACCTTCCCCCAGACTGATCCTGCCAGAAGTTTATTCCACTTTTGGGACTACAAATCCCATCAGTCTTCATTGTTGCCTCAGTTATGTGCTAGGCTTCAGGGGGCCACAGGAACAGCTAGACAAACCAGGTGAATGCTCCCTTCTGAGATACAGGGAGGAATGCATTTTATTAAATTCTTTCAGCTTTTAACGTGTGCAGAAATGTGTTTCTTTTCATATGATCCTCATTGCTGGTTTTCAGTTGAGTTCAAAGATGACAAAATGAAAAGGATCAAATGATAAATCAAAACAAGAGTAACACAAAAGCCTGAGGGATACAGAACTGACAACAGATGATCACAGAAGAAAGTGATAAAATTCTTGCTTTTTCCTGTAGAGCAGTCCTTAACTAAGAAATATTTCCTAGATATATGTGTAAATGACACAAAAAATTTTAGATTGATCATTTCTACTGGATATCGTACGATCAAAATTTCAGTTTATTAGAATTCTAACCATCTAGTTCATCATTTTCAAGGCTGATTAGTACTAATATACATATATAAATATTTTAAAATGCATCGAACAAGGCAAAGACCCAGCAACTAACAAATCAATTTCTTATTAGTTTACACTGGAAAATAGAGTGTCCAGAAGTTTGAGCCATTTGTAAACATTAGGTGCATCAATCTTGGTCCCTTCAAACAATCAATTTCCCCATGAAAGGAAGACAAACACTGAAGGGAAAGAGGGAAAAAGAAAGAAAATAAAACCCCCCCCAACCTGAATGCAGAAATATCATAGCAGTGTAAATCTAAATCATTGCTGTTCTACTGTGAAGAATTGATACCCCATTTTTAATTTCTGGGTTTGTTTCTTTGTGCTTTTTTTTGTTTTTTGGGGGATTTTTTTTTGGTTTTTTGTGGTGGGTTTTTTTGGGTTTTTTTTTTTGTTTTAGTTTTTTAGGGTTTTTTGATTTTGTTTTGGGGCTTTTTTTCTTTGGTTTTTTTTTTTTTTTTTTTGCTGTTGTTTTTTTTCCCCCTGACTTTTTTGGATTTTCTGAGCTGCTCTTGTAGCTGATTATAATGGCAACTGGCTTAAAAGTGTTAAGAGGGAAAGATAAATCACTTCTGAAACATGTTTTGTAGTGGGTTAGTTAATGCTAGGAGCCTTGCCACACTCACTGCAGTTATTTCCTGTTTGATGGATTGGTTTCAGCTCCTCTCTGGTATCCTTAGGGATTTCCTCATCTCTCATGAGGGCACTAGAGGAATATCCTGCTCATGGCAGGTACCAGCTGGAGAAGAGCTCTAGGCTGTACAGATGAGGACAGACGGACACTTTGCAGGTCTGTGTGGGCCAGGAGCACCTGATCTGGACTGGGGGTTAAGTAGCACCACCTCAGGGCCATCCTACAGCCACCACTTCACCATGATGTTCCTCCTTTGTTGCTGAGTCCCATCTTAGCCTGAGGAGTCTCTGTGTTAATATGGGTGCACCGTCTCCAGCCATGAATCCATTAAATTCCTTGGGATCCTTGCACCTAGCTTTGTGTGGCCACACCCACCCTTGAGTTCCCTTTGATGATGCTGACACCTGGTTAAAAAGAGCCAAGGACCACCCTGAGGTCCTCAGGCCAGCTGGTCATGACTGGTTTGTGTCCTTGCTGCCAAGGGTATGAAAATGCACAAGTGTTTGATTTTCCTTTTTGTTTAGCACAGTACATCTTCCCCAAAACTGGAGCTCTGCCCCAAAACTGGAGCTCTGCCCCAAAACTGAAGTCCCTCCTGGCCTAAAAGGAAGGATCTCTGTATCCAGCCCCTGAGATCAATGAGGTGCTCAGATACCACAGAGATGCTGCTTTGGGAAAGCCTTTGGAATTACAGGGAGTTGCCTGAAGGTGCATCACAGCTTTCATGGGACTTTCACCATGTTACTCCATTGTCATTCAAATTTATCCATTCCTTTTGCAAATAAAGTCATGAAAGTCCTGTGTAGAGCATGGCAGCAACTCTGTGGTCCTCAAAATGCTCACTGCACATCCAGAACTTGAACCAGGAGGATAAAAAGTAAAATCAGGGAGGATTAACAAGCAGAGAAAGTCAGAGCTGCTTAATGTGGCACTGCAATCATTATGGCTGGAAAACACCTCCGAGACCATGAAGTCCAACCTTGGCTTCTTGCATCTGCCAGCTTGTGAGCAGGGATTGGTACCCTGTCACCACCCTGCTTGTTTTAGTGCCCACTTCTCCCAGTTTTAGTTCCCACTTCTCCCAGTTTTAGTGCCCACTTCTCCCAGTTTTAGTTCCCACTTCTCCCAGTTTCCACTGAGAACAAGAAGAGATGTGGCTGCTCAGCTTGACGAGCACGGTGTGGTTTATTCATGTTGATGTTATTTTTCCTCTCAGCTGCTGCAGCAAGTGCTCTCTTCAGGGGTCTCTGATGTGAGTGCAGCAGAAATGTCATTGTGCAGTGGTTGGTGGTCAGTTTAAATAGCCAGGCTGTGCTTGCTTCTCCCAGGAAAGAAAAGCTTCTTCCAGCCTTAACTGAAAACATACACTGGGGCTTCTTGGAGGATTCTCCATGAATGAAGGAAAATGAATGAATTTCCTTCTCCACGTGAAGGAAAACGTGTACAAAGCACAATGGCCACTGGTGGGACATCCCTTCTCCTTTGCCCTCATCAAAAAGCACTAATTTTATTTTATTATCTCCCATTCAGCTGGGATTCAGATGTTCCCATTGTCAGTGTGATGGAAATCAGACTCCTGGGAACTGATAAAAAATGAGTTTCGTTCAGATCCCCGCACAAATTTGGGCACGATGACTCTGAATTTGAAGGACTTCCAAGTAGCAATGTCCTGGCACACAACCACAGCTCTAAGTGATGTCTATATTTTTTTTTTTAAACCTTGAAGAGGAACAGCTGGGAACCCAAGGAGAGGATTCCCAATTGATATGTGTCCACCTAAACATAAAAATATTCCCTATTTTCAACAAAAGCTACAGCATATATGTACATTCACATACACACACACATTACTGTACTTTTTATCTAATGTAGTGCATAATTTATTAAAAGGGTATATACTGAAAAATTCTGCTTTCCATAAGGGTTCAGGAAAGGGCAAATGTTACTGCTTGTCTTCTGTGAAATAAATTAAATGCAACACTACAGTTAAGCAGGACCATCAGTTAAGAGCAGGTATGTACCACTGCAGTGATGAATGGCTTAATATAAATGACATAGGTGTGCTAAGCCAGGGAAAAAGCCCAAACAGGAGATCAGTAATTGCATCTCTCCATTAAAACTGAATTATCCCTCAGCTGCAGCTCCTACTTCTCTTGTCTAGTTGAGTCTTAAAATCCTCACTGTGGGGCCCTCACAAGCTAATGCAGCTGCTGAGGCTGAAGGTGCTGCACAGAAAAGCAGCAGAGCTCAGTGCACAGGGCCAGAAATCCAGAGGGAATGAGGAGGGACATGGTGCTCCAAGAGGGATAGCTGTGAGCCCAAAGTGGCCATGCCCAATGTGGCCATGACCATGAAGAGCTGATGTCTTTTCTCTCTTGGTCTTGGTGTTGCTGCAAGAGGTGTGCTGGAATTTAGACCTGTTTTGCTTTGTTCTCAGCTCTTCCCTTGGCACAGCCTCTGAAATGGCCTTTGTGAGGGTGAGTGAGTGAGAACTGCAGTGCCCTGTAGGCTGGGGGGTGAAACCTGGGCCCTGCAGCTCAAATCCTCTGGTAAAGTTTTCAAATCAACTTTGGTAAAGTTGTGGTCGTCCCCTCTTGTATTTCTTCTCTTCTCCCCTTTTCTGAGACAAGTAATACATGAATTTCCAAATCTTTCACACCAACCCTACTGGTTTCCAGGCCATTTCTCCTCCTTCTTGGACCCTCTCCCTTCCATATCAGGCATATCACTGCATATCATGCATCCCATTCATATGCCCCTTTCCAGTGTTAAACCTCGCTGATGTGGCCCCAAATTTCCTTCCCACATTGTTTTTCTTCACCCTGTGTTCCCAGCTGGTATTCCTAACCTCCTCCCTTCCCTTCTTGTTACTTCTCTGCCCTCACCACAGCCCCTCACTTTGGTTATGGGCAGCCCCTGTTATTTTCTTTAGTATTAACAGAGCAGAAAGCAGAACTGCTGCTCTCCACCCCGACACCATCTCCAGGATATCTCCTTTTAGCTCCAGTCTTAGGTGACAAACACTGCCTTTTGTTTACAGCCCCACAGCCAGAACAGTGCTTCCCCCGAATGAATTCCAGTCGGTTTTTGCTTCAAATGAGATTTCCCAGGAGGTGCTGGAAGTGCCTCTGGAGCTGTGTCAGTACGAATAGGTGCCTGTTCATCCAGGCACACACCGTGCTGTAACAACCACAGACATCTCGTACTGTCTTGGGGGGAAATGTGTCTGCTGCAGCTTGAACTGAGCTTCAGATGGAGCTGGGAAACCATACACTAATTAGTTAATTGGCTGAAGAACCCTGTGTTCTATTGGATGGATTCAGCTTACAAACTGACCCTAGTTTTGAGGCCAAAAAAAATTAAAGTTAAGCTTTGCAAAGTCATGGACCTTGTTAATCTCAATTTTGCCTTCACCCATCCCAGCATTACATGTGCAAGGGGCTGACTGATGTTACTTTGTACTCAGGAATATTGTTCAAGCATAAAATCAGGAGTGAAGTCTGAATCACATCTCTCTTCCATGCTCTGCTGTGACTTCAGTTTGCTTTGTTGTGGAAAGACAGAATGAGTCACTGACTCAAACAGAGGCAGCACAAGCATGTGTTTTTTGTTTTTTTTCTTTACACCAGAAAAGCACATGGTTTTGGAGAAATCTACACACAACCAAGAGGATTGTGACTGACCTACACACCTGCATCCCTGGTCCATCCAGAAACTGCTCCTGGATGGGAGCATATAGTAGAGGAAATGTACTTGAATATCTGTATGGAGGCTTTGCCCCAGAGGTCCCAGTTGCCCTTGATGGGCTGCAGCTGCCATGTCCTTAACTGGGCTGCAGCTGTAACCAATGAAGATAACTGGGATAAAAGGGGGTGGGATAGCCAGTCAGGGAGAGCCTTGGAGGAGCCCTGACCTGAGAGAGGACAGTGTGCAGAAGAGGGAGTCAGTGAAGATTGGCAGCCATGAGAACACACCAAAGAGGTATGGACTTTAGAAGTCTGAGAATATCATTATGGGACTCTAGAGAAATAATAGAACAACAACAGGAGCACAGTGATCCATCCACTTTGTGCAGAGCTGCTCCTCCATGCAAGCACATCTCATCTCTTTCAGCTGCATGAAGCTGTGCCAGGGGAGGCCTAGGTTGGATATCAGGAGAAGATTTTTTCACCCCGAGGGTGGCTGGGCACTGAACAGGGAAGTGGTCACAGCACCAAACTTGCCAGAGTTCAGAGAATGTTTGGACAGTGCTCTCAGGCACGGGGTGGGATTGTTGGGGTGTCCTGTGCAGAACCAGGAGCTGGACTTGATAATCCTTGTAGGTCCCTTCCAACCCAGGGCAGTCTGATTCTGTGATTTTTCTTGGCTTTACTGCCCTTCCAACACACACACATAGTTCTCAAAAAGAACTTTTCAGAGTAATCAAGACATATTCAAAGTTATTACTGTTTAGCTCTGAACTTCTGGGTAAAAATAAATAATTCTTGACATATGGGAAGAAAAACTGGAGCTGTTCTGGCATTTGGGTTTTGAGATGTTTTCTGATAGCGTGGTGCAGAGTGGAGGGGGGTTTCTGTAGTGTGAAGCAGAATAAAGATCACAATAATGAGGGCATGAAATTAGCTTGGCAGTATGAACTCCTATGCTACTGCATAGGATTTTCAATTAGGATGAATTAAATTGTTGCCAAAGTCAGAATGGATATAGGGATTGAGTAGGGTAGGAGGGAGGGAAGAGGTGAGCCTTAAAGATAATGGCTCAGAGAATCTTGTGTACTCAGGGAATAGCTCATTCATCTAAAACTGTGTAAGAGAGAATCATGAAAATTACCTAGGAAATAAAACATGTGGATGTATAGTGAGAGTGAGACTCTAAAGTGATGTCAGGGAAATCGCAGCAGAAGAATAAGTGATGATTAGAGCCCCTCTCATTCTGCAGACCTGCCAAGGCTGCGTCTTCCAAGAGCACAGCAATAATTTGCACCATTGAAAAACAGAAAAGACCAGATTTCTTCTGTGTGTCATGCCAGGAAGGGTCAAACACGCCTAGGTAGGAAAGCTCATTCAGAGCAGCTCAGCCTCTGTGGTTTTGTACACAAAATGTCTGTAGGATTTAAGCAGAGCTTATTATGTCTTGTTTTATTTATGGCAAATTTCAGAGCCATTCAAGCAGTGCTCTGAGTTTTTGTGAAGAGTAAAACAGCAACGATTTCCCCAGAATGTTCTTCTGTTCTGTAGGAGTCTGATTTTTGAAGACAGTCTTTCAAGAGTGACAAACATTGAGCACCTTCCAACAACTGAGGTTCCAAAAGATCCCACATTGCAAATCCCAGCCATCCATCTTTTCCCATGTCTTCAGATGTAAAACACAGAGAAATGCTTGAAAAGCTTCACAAGAAGTGCTCAGGCACCTGACTCCCACAGAAACACATCTGATGTTGAGTGCCACTCCCCTTCTGCATTTGCCCACTTTACCCTTCCTAAATAGATTATAATGAGTGATTTTAATATTCCAATCATGCAAATCTTCCCCCAAGATTTCAATAATGCCAACGAAGTCTGATGTATACTCATAAATGAGCTCCTCCAATTCCAGTTCTTGTTTATTGCTCAGGCTCCCAGCATTAGAGTATAGGCAATTAAAGAATTTCTTCTCTTCACGTCCCTTGGTGCCTTGATTAATTTTGTTCTTGACATCTTAATTTCGAGCTAAATGAATGCTCATTCATTCCTCCCTCTCTGCCTTCCATCTTCCCCATTTTAACACTCTCCTGACTATTCAGCCTGACACCTTGAAGGCTCTCCTGTGAAGAGGCAGTGTTGGAACACAGTGGCTTTGTCTTCTCACCAAATAGGTAATTGTATTTCTTGCAGGACAAATATCTGCCTCACTCTACTTAAAACTAGAAGTCCTTCATTTCCAGAGGTTTTTTCCTTCCTCTGCTTGTTGGAAACAAAACTTCTGGATGGAATATCCATCTGTAGAATCCAGGAACTCTTCAGCCACCTTCAATCCTTCATATCAATCATAAAGAATGTCCACCACCGTCTGTGGGAACCTTGAGCATTTTACACATGCTCAACCTTGCTATAATAACTGTGATGGGTTTTGGAAGAAAATGTCAAATGACTTCTTTGTCTCTGGGAAATTTAATTGCATTCTGAACCCAGTGCCTTTGCCCCAGTTGATGGGATTGCTGTGACCAAACGTGGACATGTAAGAGGTAAAATTCTCCATTTCCACCTTTATAGTCAGAAGAGAGAAATAAAGCTTTCTGGGGAGAAATTGTTCTGAACTAGGGCAGATGAATCATGCTTGGGAAATGTCCATTGCTCTCTGTGGACTAGGAAAAATACTTCTTGATGTAGTTTTCTGTAATTGAGACCCGTAAAGCATTCCTGGGGTCATTTCTACCCCATGACTCAGCACCAAAACCACCATGTCAGGCTCCTGTCCTTTCACCTGGGACTCTCTGCTCTGTGTGCAGGTTTGTGGATGTGCATTCAGAGTGTGTATTATGGCAGGAACCATACAGAAGCATGGTCAGAGGCTGCCTGTTCCCTGGGGAAACTGTAATCTAAATGAAATCTTCTATTCCTGTCCCTCTCCTGGCCTGGCATAATGCAGGGTAACTTTTAAAACATTTAAAGCCCTTCTTCAGGGGTTTTTGCAGATCCTGACTGTTTCTCTGAGATACTGAAAAACTGATGATATACCTTAAGAACATGCTGAGTTCAAAATAGACCATATTCCTCAGCTGGCATGTAACAGCTTCACCTATGCCCTGGTGCCAAATAAATTCATGCTCCTGCAGCATCTCCAAGCCAGGCCCTTGGAGTACAATTGGTAAAAAGCCTGTGGGGGGGATGTAGGTGCTGCCTTTGGAGGTAATAACCATGCAGAGTGCTGGGTGGTGGAATGACTGCTCTACACAGAGGAGGAGCAGCCCCATGGAGAGGAGGATCAGTGTGGGATGTGCCCTCAGTGCTTCCTGCCTGTCCTGTGGTGTCTGCTCAGATGTGGAAACAACCAGGTTTGTGCGTGAGGCAGAGGAGATTTCTGTGAGCTGCTGGTGCCCTGCAGGAGGATGTGCCCAGGGGAGAGCCACAGCAGCTTAAATTGCCATCCTGGAGCTGTGATTTACTCTGACCTGGTTTAATTTGTGCAGGTGCTGATTAGAAGGGCTCACAAACTCTGCAGGCATAGCTCGGCCAAAAGGACAGACAGGTCACCCCCAAGCATCACTGAAGGGTTGGGGTTAGAAGGAGATCATCTAATCCAAACTTCCTGCCAAGGCAGCTACATCTACATCTCTGGTTCTTTGGAAACAGCCCCCTTTTCCATTTTGAGGTTTTTTAAGATGGATTTTAAATTTACTTTTTTTAAGTTCTTTGTTTGGGCCAGAGCAGATGCCCCTGGAACCATCCCTACAGAAATAGAGCTGGTAGAAGCAGAGGTTTTAAACTGTTTCAGCTGTGGAAATACAAACATGTCCATAATAATTTGCTCTTTGGACTTAACCTTTTCTATTTTACTCCAGTCCAATGCTCAAACTTCCATAGGTGAAGCTCAAACTGGAACCTGTCATTTTTGCTCTGAGCAGCACAGACTTGCAGATGAGTCTCTGGAGACTGAAGCCAAGCTCAGCTCATGGAGTTTCTTGCTCATGTTCCTGGAGATGTTGAGCTTGTTTCAGTGAGGTGGGATTAACTTCCTTTAGCTTTCAGTGGAGGGTTGACACTGCAGGTTAACACATCTGAGTCTCAGAGTCTCCATGGATCTGTTTCTGTGCAAGTTCTGATTGCAAATTCCCAAGGGAAACTATGCAAATGTGTGATGGCATCCAGTTGTCTGAGCACGGGGTCTAGTGATGGTTTTGGTGGTCTGGGGTGTCCTCCTGACCTCCAGCAATACTCTGAGGGTGAGCACCTCCCCTAAATCCCAGCTGCATCTCTCAGTCTCACTTGGGCACCTCTGATCCCCAGAAACTTTTCAAATGTCACTGCATATCCATGGTTTGTGGCTAAATTAGGATTCTACAATTATCTAGAAGAGTAGCTCTTTTTCTAGCTGTATTTTTTTTGCAAAAAGGGCAGTGGGGTTTTTCCCTGTTCCTTCTGTGACTTGTTCCCCTTACCTGTGTGGGGCTCATTGGAGCACTGCCATTCCCAATGTGCTCAGATCTCACTCAGGGCCTGATCCTGGCTGGATCTATAAAGCATGAAGGTGTTAGCAGGCCCTGTTAGATCTGCATCTGTGTTCAGGGAAGAGCACCCTCCTGGGACTGAGCACACAGCAGCTCTGCAACAGCTGAGAGGGATTATCATAAACACCGAGGAAAATCAATGTAAAGGGGCAAAGGGAACACCTGAGCTTCCCTAAACCTGCTCCTCCACCTTCACATGTTAGAACAGCTTTGGCAGAGTAACACTGGAAACAAGATTATACCCTGGAAAAACTCTTTTTAAAGCAATTAAGCCAAACTGTACTACATGGTGTTAATTTAGAATTTCAATTAGTGCACACAATTTGCTGTCAGCTCTGGCCAAGCCATTTGCTCAAACCAAAGCTGCTCCTTGCTTCCTGTTTGCTTGAAGAGTATGAAGATGGAAGCAATTTGTTAACATAATCTGGTTTAATATGATGACTAATGATTTTCAGAAGAAACCATGGATTGGGTTTGTCAGGCTGATTACATCTGAAGCATGACTGATGAGGGGCTCTTTCATCTCTCTTGATCAATGCAGTTCTGCAGGACCTGAGCTGGTCCTGGGCTTTTCCAGGGTAAATTCCAGGCAGCTTCAGTTTACTAGGTAGTTGTAGGATGGGTTTATTAGTTATTATGGGCAGTTTGAGTTCCCTCCTCCCAGGATCCTGTTCCTATTTGTACAAGGCAGCAATCACTGCCCAGTTCCCTCATTCTGCCGAAAATGAGACCCCCCCCAACCCCACCTATCCCCTGTTCTCTACACCCTGTGCACAATTTATGTTGCTTTGCTCTCTTAGGAGAGCTGCTGGCTGTGCAAATCAATTCCCCCAGAGTCTGGGGCTTTTCAGTGCTGGGTGGTTTTGGTTCAGTGCTGCAGAATTGTCACTGCACCCAAGGCTCTTGTCCCGGTCACTGTGGATGCTGACCCCACGCCCTGCAGTGCCAAAGGAAAGCTCCTGCATGCTGGCCAGAGGGTCACTCCTCTGAACACCCTTCCCTGCTCTACCCCTTGGCCAGTGCTTCTGTTGTGGCTCATGTAAATATTGACATTTGCCACGGACCTGCCTTTGTGCTTTCATTCCCTGCTGAAAAGACTTGATGTTTTTCTTCTGGCTTCGCCTGGACTTTTTTCTCGCTCTTTTCTTTTACATAGCCTTTCTCTGAAGAGCCTGGAAAAAAGAAAACCTCTTTTGTAAAGGCTGCTTTTTTTTTTTTGGTGTGTTTTTTGTTGGGTTTTTTTTCCTGGAAATGTTAACTCCCTGCGCAGATATTCTGGGAACTTTTCACTGTTCTTTTATTGCACGACACAAGAAACTAAAAGAGGAACATTATCTCTTCGAGGCAGCAAGTCATTGTACTTGCTTCTAAAAGCTGATCTTGTTTTGTTTGACTCACTAGCTGTTTTACTCTGGCAGTGATGCACTAAAATATCCTTGAGCTAGCTCAGTTGCACTTTGCTTTCCTTTCTTTTAATGCCACATCTCTCTCAGTCACACTGTCCTCACCATGAGCAAACCTATCAGCATCTGGCCCATTAATAACAGCTTGTTATGAAATAAAAATTAATCAAGCACTGAGATTATTGTGCAGCATTTCCCAGGACTTATTACTCAGAGTGATTGTGCAGACATCTTGTTGCATGGGGGTAGACTGTAGTTTGGTTGGAATTAACTCACAACAGCTGCTTTATTGCTGTGATGTGTTATTATTTATGTGGGATGAAAGATGTGACTAGCACTTGAGCACAGCAGAGCTGTTTGCAGGCTGAGGGAGAGGAAAGGCTGGAGCAGAGCATGATAAAAAAGGGAATGGGATGTGTGTTGCTGCAACTCAGTCCATAAACTTCAGCAGAGCCTTTGTTTCTCTGAGCTTCTTGTTCTTCCTCACATAAGGCACAGTTATAAGCAGCATTAATCAAGGAGGTGAAGAGTCAAGAGCTTTGTCTTTAATAACATTGAAGTGTTTCTTGTTTAACTTTCTCCCTGTGGACCCAGTTCTCAGATCTGGCCAAGTTTCACCCTGTTGAGGGGCCAAACAAAGCAGATAAAAGAGGGATTTATGTCAGAGGAACAGCTAGTATATTTTCATCTCAGAGACACAATGATTTGGTACAAGAGTGCATATTAAGCATCTTAAAATAGAGTTAAGCTGTGTGCTGATCTTTACTCTGAAGCCACATTGCTCAGCTACTTGTACAAATCCTGCAAGATAACAGAAGGTGCTAAACAAGTCACTGGGAAAAAAAAAAGATGGAAAAGTGACATATCTTTTAAAACATAAGTAAGACCAAATTGATTTGCAAAGGAAGAATACAACTAATTACACAGTCAGAGCTTTGCAAAGTGTCTGTGTACCAGTCTTAAAAAGTTTAGGAGCAAAAGTTATAATCCCTGAAGGAGGAAATGCTGAGTGCCAGAATGATTGAAACCAAGGTGGATTTGTGTGAAAAAGACCCTCTAACTCCCCCAGTCCATTAAATATTCTTCTCACCCTTCCCAATCTTCTCACTCACAATATATTCACCACAACCCCCTGCCAGTTTCAATGTGTACCCTGCCCCAAATCTTTAATTTTTCTGAACGTGTTTCATGATGTGTTTTTGCCCAAAGAAATGCCAATGGATCTGCCATCAGCTGCACCTTGCCTCTCCTCAGCAGAGTTTTTACCTTTTAAGAATACTTCAAACCTGCCAGGAACAAAAAGGGATATGAAGAACCAATTTCAATTACAGTGTGTGAGGCGGTTTCCCAGCAACAAAAGTATTTAAGAGCAACAAAAATTAACATACCTTCAAAGAAAAAGCAGCAGCAACAGCCACTGATTTTCACGGTGTAATATTTTGTATTCATTAAAACGGAGTTTCTGAGCATTGTTTCTGCCTCAAGGCTCAACTCCAACTCATCTTAAAATCACGTTTCTCCTTTCTTCACTGAAAAGTACGTAGAACTTTATAAAGAGACACAAGGAAAAGGATGGAAAGGAAGAGACAGGCTGGACTGCTAATATAATTCCTTGGAGCTAAGCTACTGACTCCTATCTTGCTGGAATAGCAAAACTCAGGTGCTCTCTTAAGGAATAATCCCTCCTCCTTTAGGATCCAACTCCTCTTTTGAACCACAGAAAGAAACACTCCATCTTAAAATTGGCTTTTTCAAAACCTTCTACCCCTTTTTGTCACTGTACATCCATCCATCCATCCCTATTCTCCCTGGAAAATAAGTGCTTTCCAAAGCCTCTGGTTTGACTGATAAATCCAGGAGAATTTGTGCTCTGTGAAAGAGCTGTTTCCAAACAGAGTTAATAAATCACAAATATTGTGGTCCTGAGCAGGTAGCACAGATTTTTACCTGCAAGGGAGGGAGGGATGGTACCAGTACAGCCCAGTAAAACCCAAAAAATCCCAGTAAGCTCCTGTGCAAGAAGAAACTGGGACAGGAGGTTGATTTTCATATCCTTTTACCTTGAAGGATTTACGGTGTTTGAGTTGCTCCTGTCTTTTAACACCTTTTACTTGACAGAAAATGTCTGTACCAGTGACATCCCTGTCTGGGGTGATACTGCCCAGGTATAAATGAAAAAATTGAGTTTAACATTCCACCGCTTAAAGTGAAGAATTTCTGACCTGCTCAAAACCAAAACTGAAACCATTCAACCTCTTGAATTTGTTTCACAGTCCTTTTTATTCCCTCAAAGAATTCTTTCTCAGAAAAACATTTGAATTTTCAGCTCAAGTTGGGCCAGAAGGGCAATCCATGCACTTGTATGGCCTTGGTTTGCATTTTCCAAGAGTGGGGATCAAGGTCATCTGTTACATTGCACAAAATCTGCAGGACACAGATCACTTGCACTGCAGCCACTGCCCTGACAACATCAATCTTTGGCATTTTGGGACATGCAGAGGTCATTTTGGTTAATCTGCTGTGTCTGGGTTGCTAGACATCCAAAAATCCTGGCCAAACTATCAAATTCCATTCTTTCTCCCTTGTGTGAACAGGATTTCTGAGTGACTAGGGGAAGATATATCAAGGAAAGCTGTTGGAAAAAAAAAAAAGTGGTTTTAGGAGTAGGGACAATAAATATTTTGTTTCTTGAAACACTGCTGATTGACTGATTAAAAGCTGGAGGGGTGCAGATTTATCCACCTGCATCAGTTCCAGCAGTAGGACAAAATCCTGTGCCAGATGGTCCAGTGTTGAGTAAACCCACTGGCTGGTGCCTCCTCAAATAAAGACTATTTTAAGCAGTCACTGGTTGCTGTAATTATAATAATACAACAATACAAAGATTTGAGCCACTTGCCTGCAGACAGGAGCCTTGTTGCAGACAAAATGCTGCTTGAGAAACCCCAAAGTGCCACTTTGGAGCTACAGGAGGTCCTGGAAGTTGGGGGCTGACTAAAACCCCCCCAGTTTCCCCCTGTGCTTGGATAACTGGATTGAATCCTCCCAAGGTGAAACTCTGCATCCTGCCCCAGCCTTCTCTGCTCACTGCAGAAGTGACCTTGGAGCAGTGGAAGTGGCAGCCAAAGAAGCCACAAGGCATAATGAAATTATGGAGATATGAGTGGATGTAGCTGCCTTTCCCCTTCCCTGAGGACAGCAGAGAGGAGACCTCAGAGAGACCCAGGGGCTCAGATTCCCAACAGGTGAACTGTCAGCAGAAAGTCTCTGGGAGTAAGCTATTTGCAATTTAAATGGATTGAAATGAAAGGCAAAAGGCACGAGGAACTGGTCAGCAAGAAGATAATTTGTTAAGTTCCTTCTTAAAAAAAAAAAAAATGTTACTTGAACTAAGTAAGCCATCATCCCTTAATTCAACTTGTCCTCTTCACAATGCCCATTGCACCCAAAGCCACGTGAATCTTGAAATTTCATTTACTCTGCTGAGGGGCAAAAATCCCTCTAAAACATTTTGCTTCTTTCACATCACCTTTTTCTTTCACATCACCATTACTTGCTCATGGCCCTTTGCAATGTCTGTGTGTCCCTGCACAGCAGTGGCAGAGAGATGGAAAACTTCCCCTCATCATCAGTGCCCATTCACCAGCACCTCCAATCACTGGAGCTGAATTTCTCCACAGCGCCATTCGTTTAAACCTGGAACTGGATTTTCACCAGGATTTTCAACCCAGAATGAAAAGGGGAAAAAAAAAAAACTGATACAAAGCATGAGGGGTGAGTTTTCTCACCATGGCAGTTGTGTGGAGCAGGATTTGGTTGGATGATGAAGGCTCTCAGTTCTCTTGAGGGGCTGTCTTGAGGATGAGGCACCAAATCCCCAGGAACCAAGAATTGTGACCACCAAGAAATGCACAACCAGCATTAGAACCCCTTGTAGCAGACATTTTTTCCTGAAAAAGGGATGTGTACCTACTTTTAATGAAGGTGGCTCCCAGTTTCCATAATCTGCAGTGAGGGAGATACCCAGTGTGTGAAGATAAAATGGTCCATGAAATGGGTCAGCTTGTGGGCAATTAACACATGTGGAGAAGGGAATGAGGACAGCACAGCCAGCAGTGGAAATCAGGGGGACTAAAAGCTACTGGGATGCAGAGGAAGCAATTGGGAAAAGGACTGTCTGAGAGATTACATTTGCAGTTGGCTAAATTATATATCTAAATCTAAATCTATATAAAAGATAATCCTTTACCAAAGAATTTCTAAAGAAGAAAGAAACTCTTTACTGGGAGGGAACAGGTTGCTCAAAGGTGTGGATACCCCATCCCTGGAGATTTTAAAGTCCAGGGTGAGAAACCTGGTCTAGTGGGTATCATCCCTGTCTGTGGCAGTGGGGATGGAACTGGAAGGTCTTTAAGGTCCCTTCCAATATATATATATATAAAAATTATATATAAATGAGCAATTGGTGGAAATTTTATGAAGCACTGTGAATTCAATTACTTTTGAGATGTTTTAACACATGATACAGAATGACTTTAGGATGGAACATTTCAAATCTGGATGTAACAGTGGCGTGAGGAAAATGCAGAGGTGTCACAGACATATTTTATGAAAAATCCTTCCCTTAGGAACTTTTCTCCCGAGAAGCTGAGAAGCTTCAGCTTCTCCATGTTTTTCTGCTTTGGAATGTGATTTGGAGAATTGTTTACCCAGCATGTGAAATTGTTTCTACTTGATGACCAATGACAGCTGCCTGTGTCGAGGCTGTGAGCAATCACAGGATTTTATTATCATTCCATTCCTTTCTTTGCTAACCTTCTGATGAAATGCTTTCTTCTATTCTTTAGTATAGTTTTAATATATCATTTTCTTTTAATATAATATATATCATAAAATAATAAATCAGCCTTCTGAAACATGGAGTCAATATTCTCATCTCTTCCCTTGTCCTGGGACCCCTGCTAACACCACCACATTTGGTGGTGAGCCCTGAGTGAGGAACATTGCCACACAGAGGTTTTCTTGTAAACCATTGGTCTGCCAGCCAATGTGGAATAGGCTTCCTTACATGTAAAAAACATTGTGGTTTTTGAGGACCTTTACAGAAAAATGCCAGTAGTTAAAAGGCAGTGAAGCACAAACCAGTGTGTGCTGATTTTTCACTCTGATGTTGTCTCATGGTCATATTCATGGAGAAGGAGAGGCAGAGCCAGCTCTTGGATTCAGGAGGCTGCTGGAATTGGACCCAAAGCCCTGCCTGTGACACCCCAGGGGTGCAGAGTTACCTGTTGGTGGGATGTGTGTCACCTTGTGGGGACACAGAGGGGACCTGAGCACAGGGAGTGGGCACAGGGAAAGGACCAGTGGCTGGGAAAGGAATATTCCCACTTCCAGACCAGGACAGTGCAACTTATTTTGCCCTCATTCTCCAGTTTGCCTACAGTGCTGAGGAGGATTTAAAAATATTGCAAAGATGACAAAAAAGACCAAAAACTGGGGATGATGTTCCTGCTGTTTGATCTTGCTGTTTGGGTGGGGGTCCAGGTGAGCTTTGCTTTCCTGGTGTAACAGAGACAAATTATTCTTATCTGTTGAGTTTGATGTGGAGAAAAAACACATATCAGCTGCCCCAGCTGGCTGAAAGATGTGGAATTAAACACACTCACATTTACAGCCTCTGACTTCATTAGTAAATTATTATATAATGAACTGGTACATGGTAACCTTCCTATACTCGTCCATGGCTAATGCCCTGCTAATATCTCATCCATAGGCTTATTTCACACTGCAGCCAGCCTATTTCTACAACAGGCAGCAGCCTGGTCCCTTTTGGGTTCAATGTGAGCTGGCCTGGATGCTGAAAGTGGAGCTGGAAGGAAACATAGTGATGGTTGTGCTGGGGGAAGTGTTCGACCATTTCATTAACCCTGCTAATGGTTCAAACGAAGACCTTAATAGCACAATCAATAATGCAGCCTCTGATCAGTTTGTTAGCCAGCCTCACATGCTTTGCTTTTAATAGGGGACTCCCAGAAGGATCAGGAACTGTTACTTGCAAGCAGTAATTCAGGGTGCATGGAAAGTATGACTTTGGGTCTAATTTTGCATTTTTCTGAAAAGCATAATCACTTCTCTGTCTCCTTAGACTGCTGCTGGATAACTCACCCCAGGAGTACCAAAGTTCTCTGTCCCCCATCAGCCTGGCATTTCTGAACTAATTATTTGGGTATTCATTCCTGTTCCTAATGCTTTTGCAGGGAAAGTGAGTCTCTGGGCTTGTCCACACTTAAGGCAGAGCTGATGGTAAAGGATAATCCTTTACCAAAGAATTGCTAATGAGGAAAGAAACTCTTTACTGGGAGGGAACAGGTTTCCCAAAGGTGTGGATGCCCCATTCCTGGAGATTTTAAAGTCCAGGATGAGAAACCTGGTTTAGTGGGTGTCATCCTTGTCTGTGGCAGTGGGGATGGAGCTGGAAGGTCTCTAAGGTCCCTTCCAATCTGAACCACTCTGTGACTCTGTGATGTTATAATGGGGCCCCACATTCAGCTCTTGGGGTTTTTTTTACAGGTTCTCTCAACTCTGCCTTTTCTTCAGCTCCAAATCTGAGGCTGTGCAGCTGTGACATGACTGCACCAAGTACAACCTTTCACAGCCTCTGTGGAGCTCATCAGCTCAGCTCAGCTCAGCTCAGTCACCTCAGGTTCCCATCTCCCTGGAAAACCCCATGAAGACACCTCCAAAACAGACTCTGCCCCTTTCTTTCCCATCTCCCCTTTTACTCTTCCTTTCCTTCTCTCCTTCTCTTCAGCAAAAGTTTCTCACTTAACTGAAGAAAAGCTGCAAGACACCTGCATGAGTGCAAAGGCACTCTTGAAATAAAACATCTTGAAATTGGTCCAAATCTGGCATGAATAAAGCAGTGCTCCTCTCTCTGGAGGCACTCTGCCCAAAGGAAGGTGGGCAAGGAGAACCTGAATGGCAATATTTAACATTATAGGTGGATACAAAATAGCAGAACAATTTTTTTAATGCTCTTTCATTTGTAAGAATGCCCCTTTTCTGCTTTACTGCTTAGAATTCTATCTTCTGGTTTTGACACTTATAAACTTTCCACTTATTAGGCTGCCTGTGAGATTTCTCATTGTTGAGAGGTTTTTTATTATTATTTAAAAGACTGGTATGTGTGGAGTTTTCATTGTCAGATTAAACACAGTGAGTAAATACAGTCCCTGAAACAGGAGATTCTATCTGGGAAGCTCAGATGGAATTCCATGGCTGGCTGGAAGTTGCTCAGGTGAGCCCTCTCTGCCAGACTTCAATAGCAAAGGAAATTCTTCCTTCCCTTGACCTTCTCTTCATCATGCATGGGAGGGAAGGGAGTGGGAGCAAAGCAGGGTCATCTTGGCATGGCATTTATTGTGCTGCAATGGCTTCACTGAGCACGAGTAACAAAGCATTCCCTGTGAGCCCAGCCCAGCGCTGAGATTGCACCAGGGGTGTGATGCTGTGCATGACCTGCTCCAGGATGCAGCCAAGTCAGCTCATTTCTTTCCCTTGTCCTCACACTGCAGAACAGTTTGAGGTTATGCAGTTTCCTACCCAGAAATCTTCATTGCTGCTGGCATCAGCTGAGAGAGCCTGGAGTTAATGTAGCAGAGCAGTGGGGCAGCTCTCTGAAGGATGTGCTCTGTTCTCTGGGGCAGAAGTTGTATCCAGAGGGGAAAAGCAGATTCAGACTTGTCTGTCAGGGCAGCCTTCATGTGGTTCATGATGAAAGCAACCACATGTTGTTGTTTTCAGGAAGAGCTGAACTCTGGAGGACTGTGGGTGGTCAGGGCAGAGCAGGGGTAAGGCACTCAGCACATCCTGAGGGCATGGAAAGAAGCACCATGGAAAAGCACCAGGTTTGGGATAAGGAAATCAGTGAGAGGGATTAAATGCAGAGTGTGTCAGGGCATGGGAACAGCTCAGGGTTACCCTTGCTCAGCATCCCTGCAACTGCTGTGCTCAATTCCATGGGAGATGGAGCTCCAGGTGCAATGGCAGAGAGGTGGGAGGTGAAGCTCAGGCACTCACCAGCACTGGAGCAGGCTGTCCAGGGGAGCAGTGGGGACAGCATCCCTGCAGGTATTCAAAATTTGCACAGATGAGATGGATCTGGCACTATTAATGTTTGAACTCGATGATCTTAGAGAGCTTCTCTAAACTTTTGTTTTCTATTCTATTCTATTCTATTCTATTCTATTCTATTCTATTCTATTCTATTCCATTCCATTCCATTCCATTCCCATCTATAAACCTAATTTTCTATTACAGACAGGTCTCTTGTTCTTCAGATCATGGCAGGGCTTCAAAGCAAGGTACATGGTACTGGCTCCTCCCTCAGGGCCCCCTCCCTGACAGGGCTAAATGGATTTCACATGAAAGAAAACAGGGCTCTGCCAGGCTCCCAACCCTTTCCTTTTGTGTTTTGCCAAAACCCACAGCCATACACAGCCAAAAGGATGGGAGCTGAACTGGATCCATGACCCCTACCTGGATTCAACAAAATGTGAAATAATTTGGATGAGAAATGATGTCTGTGTGATGGATCACAAAGAATGTCAGCAGGGGAATGAGGTGGTGGTAGAGACAGGGAAGGGTAACAAACATTTTGCTTCCTGATTCTTATCTCTCACAGAACAGGAGATTTTTTGATTGGTTTCTTAACAGGAACTGGCGAAGCTCAACTCATTAATGCCATAATTAGGATTGAAATCCAAAGATTTCCTATAATGATAGGTAGGAGTGGAGCCAGAGGAGGCCACAAAGGTGATTGGAGTGATGGAACACCTTCTCTGTGAGGACAGAGTTGGGCTGGAGAAGAAAAGGCTGCAGGGAGACCTGGAGCACCTTTCAGTTCCCCCAGAGGCCTTGGACAGATGGGGACAGACCTTTTAGCAGGGAATGTTGTGACAGGGAGAATGGTTTTACATTGAAGGAGAGCTGATTTAAATTAGGAATAAGGAAGAAGTTTTTTTACAGTGATGGTGGTGGAACAGTGGCCCAGGTTGCTCAGGGCAGGTGTGAATGCCCCAACCCTGGAAGTGTTCAAGGCCAGGCTGGACAGGGCTCTGAGCAGCCTGATGCAGTTGAAAGTGACTCTTTTGGTCTTTGTTCCACGTCTGTCATTCAGCAGGGCCATCCCCCTGCAGCTGGGACACGAATCTGCCAACCCTCCTGCAGCTCCTTGGGGCAGCTCTGTCACTCTTGAACCACTTTTCACTCCTGGATGTATTCTGAAGATGTTTGCATCACATTTTGCTTTAATTCAGTGCTCAGGCAGGGTGGGAGACTGTTCTGAGGAAAAGACACTTTGTGACAATACTATTAACATTTTACTTGTGCACGTTTTCCCCTCTAGATTGGTTTTCACTCCAGCTATATTTCTTTGAATGTGACAGATTTTATGGGGTTTTTTCTCCATGTTTTCTTTTTGGTCCTATCCTCTGTTTAAAAGCAAGGTCATCAATAATTTTAGATGAAATACATTTGCTGTAACCCTTCAGGATAACATGGTTTGAATATTTTGATTGATTTATGTCTATAAAAAACAAACTGCATCAGCTGTTTGTCTGCAGAAACCTTTGTTTTCTTTAAAGGCACGAGCCTTGTGCCTCATTAGTCTTCCCCAGCTTTCCTTTTGGTACCTGTTGTGTTTCACACATTTTTATAAGCTGTCTGCCTCTAATAAATGAAATTATACTTCAGCTGTAAAGTGTTCCCATAAGCAATCAAAGAAATGCTGCCTTGTAGTCTGTGAGAATAAGCACCATCAGTACCATTGTCACATCATCAGGACGTAGCTCAGCCTGGTTATTAGTTTTGTGCTGCTCTGACAGCTTGGCTGGCGCAGCATCTCTCAAAAACCACTGCTGGAGGAATCCAGGAACGGAGGATCAGCACATACCAGCCTAAGGTGTCTGGCACTGCAATATTCTGGCTGATTTTCAGAAGGGTGGCTTGGTTCTGCATAAGCTCTTGATTCTATTCAAGGATCAGAAGTGAAAATTGAATGAGTTTAAAGAGGAAATCACACACAGGTTTGTTATCAAAACTGGGAGCTATTGGTGTGGGTTACAGCATCTTTGGGGAGCTCCAGAGAAGCTCAGCCAAATTCCCTGCAGGATACACAGGCAGGTAGAAACTTGTTTGCTTTTCCTCTCGTTTCTTGTTACAAAGAGAGAGAATTGGAAGGATTTTGTTTTTTTCCTGGGACATCCTCATGTCAAGCAGAAGATGAATGAGGCTGTGCACAAGTCCTGGTGAGCTCATTTCTTGCACTCATGATACAAACCAGAGGAAGAAGATGGGCCAGCTCATGACATACAACATCATTTCATTTCAAATGAGAGCTGGCTGACAGCTCCTCGTTTTTCTAGAACTGATGGGAATTTTGAATTCCTGTGGGTTTTATGCAACTCTCCCAAGCTCATGGCAACATTCATTAGCAAAGTTTGGGATCTGGCACCCTTTGCTTCCAACACCTTCCTTGAGTGCTCATCCAATGCTGTGTGTGTACAGAAAGCCATCTGCTGTTAACATGGAATTGTTTAGGGTGGAAAACACCCCCAGGACCACTGAGTCAAACCATTGACCCAGCTCTTCCAGGTCCACCACAAAACCATGTCCTGAAGTGTCACTGTCATATTTTCTGGAAAAATCTCTTTGCCCAGGATTCTTCTCCTGGGAAGCTGAGAAGCCTCAGAGAAACAGGAAAACAATATTATCTGATTTGCTTCTGCTGTGTTTTGCTGCTTTGCAATGTGTTTGGAGATTGTTTATCCAACAGGTGACTGTTTCATTGGTTTCATGGGAATTGTTTTAACTTAATGACCAATCATGGTCAGGCTGTGTCAGACTCTGGAGAGAGTCACAAGTTTTTCATTATTATCTTTTAGCCTCCTGTCTGTATCCTTTCTCTATTCTTTAGTATAGTTTAGTGTAGTATTCTTTTATATAATAGAGATCATAAAATAATAAATAAGCCTTCTAAGAACAAGGAGTCAGATTCATCATTTCCTTCCTCCAGTGAGGGGGTCTCAGAAAATACCACACTGAAGTGCCACCTCCCACATTTTTGGAACATTTCCAGGGGCAGTGACTCCACCACTTCCCTGGGCTGCCTGTTCCAATGCTTGACAACTCATTCAGTGAAGGAGGTTTGTTTTAATATCCAACCTAAACTTCTGGTGCAACTTGAAGCCATTTCTTCTTGCTTTAGCACCTATTCCTCTTTTGCTATCCATGTTCCAGCCCCTGCAGCTGTGAGAGTGAGATATCCATGGCAGAAACATTCCAGCTCAGAGCTGAGGGCACCCCTGGGTCTTAGTGGAATCAGCTTTTTGAGACCAGAACAAGGATGCTGCTCAGGACAAGACTAAGCACAGCACAAAGTTGTCTTTAATATTTCAACAACTTCTCAGCTTCTTATTCACTTCAGCTGGGTGATCTTTAATTACAAACATTTTTTTTGCCTTTTTTTTTTCTCTTCAAATGGGGATGAGGCAGAGAGGAAATCAGCATTCAGAACTCCTCTCTACTTACATGCACATTGCATTGCAGAGATGAACACTGTGTCTGGTTCAGTTGGATCAACTTTGTAGGCAGATTATTAGTAATTAAACCAGAGATATATCTCAGAGGCAAAAGGGAGAATCTCACTGACTCCAGTTTATCCTTTTGTAACCCATCCTGGGAAGAAGCAAAGCAGCAGAAAGCTCTCATTATTTATGTGTATTTATATATATACATAAATGTATGTATATATATATAAATGTGTATATAAATTTATGTGTATTTCCATATATATATGGAAAGCAGATAGCAGTTTCTTCATTTCCCCGCTCTGCCTTTCTGCTTGGAAGCCTATTTACAAACACACAGTCAAAATCCTGCTCTGAAATGGGTGATTGTGTTCATTGTTCCAGAACACATAATAGCAGAGGCAAATGGGAATGCTGAGGCAGTAATAGCTTAAGTTGTTCAAACAGGAGGAACAGGGAAAGCAGCAAATAATTGTCACAACCTAAAGGCTGCAGAGTCCCTGAAATCACCAAATCTTTCACTCTGTGAGTCTTCCACACTTGTTGAGCTACATAATGTCTTTGCTATGTCATCAGGATCTGAGATTCAGCCACAATTCCTAATATCTGCTCTTAAATTCTGTACCACAATTCATCAAATACTGATTTTATGGTGGCTGAATTGAGTTTTCTGGGGCTGCTTCTAAAATCAGAGTTCCCTCCATGTGTACAGTGATCAACCAGGGCCATCTCTTGGATTCCTTTTGGGAAAGAGCATCCAAGGCTTGGTGAACTGGCTTCAGGGAACAGGTATTTACTATGTCCCTCCTGCAGGGACTGTCACAAGCCAGGACAGGGTGTGCAGGCCAGGCAGAATGGGCAAAATACCATTTCTTGCAGGGCTCAAAAGGACAGAGCTACCACAGGATGAGACAGGAAAAGAAATAAATCTTCATCTCACTACTAAGACACAAATGGAAGATGATACCACCATGTAGGAGCACCTGGGCTGGAAGTCAAACCTCATTATAGTCTGTAGAGGACAAAAATTTGGCCCAATCTCCTCAATGCAACCACCCACAGCCCTTTATGGTTTTGTCCCAGGAGAACTCCCACAGACCTGCCAGGATATTTCAGGTGCCTCCAAGATATCTCAAGTGATATCAAAGGAGCCTTTTTTTTTTTCCCCATCCTTTTTCCTCCTCATTTTGTTTTCCCCACATCAGTGGAACAAGCTCAGATCTCTCAGAGCTACCTGGTCAAACTCACTCATGTGTTTTGGCTTCCTGGAGTTATTCAGAGTTTCCTGCACAAAGGAAAAACATCAGGACATGAATTTTGTGCTGACCCATCTGCCCCAGCAGAGCAATTAAAAGCAGAATTGTGCAAGAGCAATATTATCTTAAAAACGCAGCACAGCCTCTGATATGAAACAGCACCAAGAATGGACTTGTCAAACACCATTAGTTTTCTATTTTATTTTTCAATAAAACAGGGAAAGAAGGAGTGTTTACAAGCAAGCCAGTCTGTTCTAAAGTCAAAATACTCTGTGTGATTATGCTCAGGGACCAAGCAATTAACAATGATCAAAGAGGGTAATTGTCGTTAAAAAGTTAATAGGGATAAAAATATCACTATATTAATTTTTTTTGGCCTTTTTCCCCCTCCAGAAATACAACTATAATTTTTCAGCATTTGAAAATATAATCCTCATCACTGATTGCCTTTCTTTGGGGGCAGACAGAAAAAAAACCCAAAAAATAAAGATGAAATAAGGAAAATCCTTCAATTAATCTAATTTTTGCCAAAGCATACCTTAATGGGTCAGATTTACAGATTGCACAAGGTGGTTAGTTCAATTACAGCAGGGAAAGAGTAATTCTGAGAACTAATTAAATATGCTGGTATGCAGATGGTTAATTGGATTAATAATTACCTTGCATATGTAAAAAGAGGTTTTATGTTTGCACAGGCAATTTTTTATCAGGATTCTCCTGGGATAAAAAAAAAATCATGCTAATAAATGATTGTTTCAAATAGCAAAATGATTTTGCCTTGGTTTTGACTAAACTTTAGAAGGAAAAGCTTTCTGCTCCCATCAGAAGGTAATTTAAATAAAAAAAAGATTTCACTTTCTTCTTTTTTTTCCTGTACTCTCACCTAGAGCCACTCCAGGGAAGAGAGAAAAGCAAAGCATGTTGTAATCTGCAGAAATCAGAAGACAATGGAAAAATCTGTTTTTAAGCATTTTTGGGGGGTGGGAACAAATTGCCATGGCAACTCTCTAAACGGATATGTCTTCAAGGAAATCATGCTGTTCTCTTGAAAAGTGAGATGCATAATACAGCAAGCACTTGAAAGTTATCTTTGGAAGGCATGTGTACAGGAGAATCAGAAATATTTTATAAATTCAAACTTATGAAACATTCATGCTGATTCACTAATGTTTCACAGGGCAATTATTCCACCCAAAGGCAGGAGCTGAATAACCTTGCCATGTATATGTGCATTTTTAAGAGTGCTTTGTGGCTGGGCTCATCTGATCTATCAGCACCTTCCCCCTGCTCTGCAGGCACTCAGAGTTCCTTTCCATCAATATATAAGTTGCTGCTAACTCAGATGGTTGTTAAATCAGAGCCTGAAATATTTAACCCATTTCTTAGACCCTTTTTTTTTTCCTGACAGGCTGTGTCAGTCAACATTTCCCTTACCAGCAGCATCAGTGACATCAGTGTGCTGCAGAGTGGGATGAGAGGGGAGGATTTGACCTAATAACTTTTCTTGGAAAAGCTGTTCTTCCTATTTTAAATCAGTCAGATGGTTTGAGGCATCTGGTCACACTCAAAATTATATTTTGCTCTCAGAATTGAAGGATTCTCATCCTGGCAGAACAACTTAAAGAGTTTTACCTCAAGACTGGGGCTAAATGATCTTTAAGGTGCTTTCCAACCCTCACTATTCTATGATTCTCTGCTCCTATTAAAAGCAAGAGGAGGATTTTCTTTGCCATGGGTTATTTAGTTCCTAAGCTTCTGGCCTGAAAAAGTAATAAAATAAATAGGACATTAACTAATATAAAGTGAAAAGCAAATCATGGCATTTATTTGCATCCTTGAGATGGAGCTGCATTTGTGCTTCTTGGCTCCTTCTGACAACTCCTGGGCTTTTCTTCCACAAGGATGAACCATTTTAATTAATGCAACCCAAACCACTTGCTTTATATAAACCAGAGAGAATAACAAAATCTGTCCTGACTGAAACCAAAATCAGCATCCTGCACCAGTTTAAGTGAGGTAATTTAAAATGTCTCCTCGGACTCACGCTTTATGTAGAGGAGCTCAGGGTGGCAGTCACATTGCCAGGCCTGGGTGCTTAAATTTAAGGTGTCAGAACAACAATCACATCTAAAAGGCAGAAAATGGATGCAACAATTCACTAATGTGTCCCTGAGGGTCTTCTCCACGTGTCACTCTCCTGTACTTCAGGGAGCTGAGGCAGGGGCTGCTGTGCCAAGCCAGGGCAATTAGCTGTGGTTCCAAATAGGAGGAGCAGATTGTGAACAGCCCCCTGCTTTTCTCTCCCACGTGTCTCTCTGTGCCTGGTACCCTTCAGTGACTCAGTTGTCTGCTCAGCAGTTGTTCTTGGAAGCAGAATGATCACGGCAGCCAGAAGAAGGAATCCCATTTGGCAGGTGGACACTTGGTGGGAATGGCTGGGACTGAGAGGGCTGGCTGCAGAACAGGGACACAGCTCATCTTGGCTAAGCTCTATCATGATATTTTCTCTTTTTTTTTTTTTTTTTTGAGAAACAAGTAAATATTTTGACAATTTCTAGCAAAAGCTGGCCCTCAGGAGACATCGAAGTGGAAAAAATTACTGCTGATGACAGACAAAAAGACCAGAATACCTATCAGGGCTAATAATTGCTGTATCTGAGAAATGTCTAAAGCCAGATCCAGAATTCACAGCTTGAACAAGGCTCAGAAAGAAGTCTGGTTTGAAAACCCATCATCCAATGCTGTGGTCAGTTTGGGTCACCTGTCTCAGCTATGCTCCCAATTTCTTTTGTGAACCTGCCAGAGTGTGAGACAAGGGGAAAAATATTCCTTGACTTAGGATAAACACAAAAGCAAAAACCTGAACCATCAGTGTGTCATCAACACCATTCCCATCCTGAATCCAAAACACAGCCCTGGAACAGCTGCTGACAAGAAATTAACTGTTCCTGAGCTGAAAACAGGACGGTGATGTTAAAAGGTCTCTGTCACAGACACATTTTATGAAAAATACTTTCCTTAGGATTTTTTCTCCTGAGAAGCTGAGAGGCCTCAGGAACAAAATGTAACCAATGATTATCTGCTGCTGTGGAATGCAACAGGTGCATCTGGGATTGGTCCATGTTGGTTGTTTCTAATTAATGGCCAATCACAGTGATGTGAACTGGCTCAGACTCTTTGTCCAAGACACAAGCCTTTGTTATCGTTCTCTTTTTCTATTCTTAGCTAGCCTTCTGATGAAATCCTTTCTTCTATTCTTTTAGTATAGTTTTAATGTAATATATATCATAAAATAATAAATCAGCCTTCTGAAACATGGACTCAATATTCTCATCTCTTCCCTCATCCTAAGACCCCTGTGAACACCATCACAGGTCTCTTCCAATCCAAACTATTCTGTGATTGTAAGATTTTTCATATGGCTGGGGGAGGCTAAGGTTGTTGCCTGAGGCTGTGGAACAGCAAAGCCAGGCCCAGGTCAGGGCAGCCCCTGCTGCTCCTCCTGCCATGGCTCAGGACGATGCTCTCTAAGCAGATTTCATTTGCTGCGGTCACGCTCGGAGCTGGCCAGAAGCTGTGCAGCTGATGTGGCACAGCCTGCTCCCAGCAGAGCCTGTCACCTTCTGTCACCCCTCTCAGGAGGGGCTGTCCAAGGCTGAAATGACCCTACAGGCAGTGGTGGACACGTGCTGTGACCCCATGGCATTGCTGAGGTCACTCCAGCCACGGAGAGTGACTTTGTGCATGTGTGTGTGTGTCACCACATTTCTCTTCACAGAGAAAAAAAGCAAAGCACAATTCTTCCCAAGAATATTTCTGGGTTTCACATTCTCTGAACCTCAGAGAAAGGAAAAACAATTCTTATCTCATTTGCTGTGCCTGTGTTTGTGCCAAAGTAGAATGCAATATGGAGATTGTTTACCCAAAGTGTCGGTGTTTTGTTTCCTTGACCTATCAAGGCCAGGTGTGTGTGTGTGTGTTGGGACAGTCACAAGATTCTGTGCAGTGTGTGCAGAGTTGAGTGCTTGGCAGATTCAGTTTAGATGTAATGTAACAGAGTGTAATATAATATAGAATATTATAGTATAATAAAGTAATTAATTAGCCTTCTGATAAGATGGAGTCTTCTTCATCATTTCTGCCTGCCATTGGTGTCATCCTGTTCCGATATGTGTGAACAGCAAAAACCACCCTGGGTGAGGCAGGAGATGCTCTGAGGGCTCTGCACCATTCAGAGGTGTCACTGTCATATTTTCTGGAAAAATCCCTTTGCCAGGATTTCTTCTCCTGGGAAGCTGAGAAGCCTCAGAGAAAAAGGAAAACAATATTATCTCATTTGCTTCTCCTGTGTTTTGCTGCTTTGGAATGCGTTTGGAGATTGTTTATCCAACAGGTGATTGTTTAATTGGTTTCACATAAATTGTTTTGACTTAATGACCAACCACAGCCATCTATGTCAAGGCTCTGGAGAGTCATGAATTTTTGATTAGTACCTTGTAAAGCCTTCTGTAAGTATCCTTTCTCTATTCTTTAGTATAGTTTAGTATAGCATTCTTTAATATAAAATAAGTACATAAAATCATAAATTAGCCTTCTGAGGACGTGGAGTCAGATTCATCAATTCCTTCTTCGTCCTGGGAACTGCAGCAAATACCACACAGATGGACTTTGGTTTCTTTTTACCTGGTCCCAGGTGACACCTCCACCAATGCTTTTAGAGCAAGAGTGCACCAGCTCCAAGGGGCAGCCTTCAGATGGGCTTGCATGAGCAAGAGTCTCACTCCACTTGTTTTAAATGGGAAAGAAATCAGCACCATTCAGAAAGTTTGTCCTATGATTTTTTTTAAAAAATTGTGTCATTTCAAAGATGAAAAGCTAATTTTTTGCATGCAGTTTTCCTCAACAAAAATGGGCTAAAGGAATAAAAATATTAAAAAATATTCCCCAGAAACTCCTCCTACATATATTTTAGGAGTTTTCTAGGAGCAAGGACAGGGCAAATCTGTGTCAGTAATCCTGGCAGAGGCAAGGTGGAGATAAAGGTGTTAAATGGCCAAAGAAATTGTATAATTCAATGGCATTTCTTCTGATAAAGCAGTGTTTAATCTGACAGCCACAGGAACTGGGGTGTGACATGAGCATAAGGCCAGGAAATGTAAAATGAAGTAATCACTCTGAAGAAGGAACTACTTTGAATAACACATGATGCTGGAAGTCTTCAGTGCAGCATTGGATTCTGCTTTTCAGTGCCTCCTCCCAGCCATTTGCCATTTATTTAAATATTACTGAGAGAATTTAGGGCAAAAAATGTTTCAACGCCGTCTGCAGTAGCATGAATATTCTTGCTAGAGAACCTCACCATCAACCTGAAGGGTTACAGAATTTGATGTGTAAATTTGATTTTTAAGAGGGATGATTTTAAAATGATGGGAGAGGAAAGTTGAGGGGAGGTGAAAGGTTTTGTGTAGGTCAATATCATGAATGGGATAAGAAAAGACCAAGAGTTTTTAAAAAGGACCTTGGTTTAAAATGAGAGGAACTGGAGGGAAAACTCTTGAGACAATCAAAGAAAAGACAGTATCTTGTAATGTGGGGAAAGGGGATTTTTGACCCTACAGATACCTGAAAATAAATTATTTTGCTACAAATAAAAGCGAGGCAAGGTCATAAGTGCAAGACTCAAAACCCAGCTGCTTTAAGTTTAATTTCTGAAAATGCATCTGAAATAACTAAATATTATCCCCCAGTTGTCCCACTGAAAGTGTCCCAGGGGCACCTTTAGCACAAATAAGAGGAGGTTTGATAAACAGGACATCATATCAGCATTAATGTGTCTTTATCCTTATTCCACAAGGACCAAGTTGAAGCAGAGAGAAGAACATAGTAAATAAAAATAATAAAGACAGGCTGATGCTTCTTTTTGAGCTGGATTTCTTTTATCTAACATTAGCCATCTGAAAATGAGGCATCTGGCTTAGTGCAGACATCTGGACCCTCTCAATAGTCAGTAGAGGGAAGCAGCTCTAGAGGTGATCCATCACAGCTCTTTACAGAGCATGAATTGCCCTGGGAAGCTCCACCAGCTGCAGAAAGAGCCTGGATAACAAGCTTAGCATGGAAACCCACGTGTTCACAGGCAGGAACCAGCCAAGAAAAGTCCCACCCTTGCTTGCTGTGATCAGAAGAGGTCGTGGGTGACGTTGTTCCATTGCATGATGTGCCCAAAGCTGAAATAATGTGATTATTGTTGATCACACACAAGGAGATGGAGAGTTATTGCAGAATAGGTGAAAGTCAGAAAGGTGACTCCAATGGCTCTGCTCATACTAAAGGTGATCCCACCTTTTAATTCCTCACTTAGGCTTCCCAATGTCCTAGGAGAGCCAGAACCCCCACATCTGGTGCCTGAGCCCCAACATCTGGGTCCTCAGCTGAATTCCATGTCCTTTCTGAGGAGCTGGCACAGAAGGAAGGAAGGAAGTGGCGGAAGGAAGTGGCGGAAGGAAGGAAGGAAGTGGTGGAAGGAAGGAAGTGGCAGAAGGAAGTGGTGGAAGGAAGGAAGTGGCAGAAGGAAGTGGTGGAAGGAAGGAAGTGGCAGAAGGAAGTGGTGGAAGGAAGTGGCGGAAGGAAGTGGCGGAAGTGGCGGAAGTGGCGGAAGTGGCGGAAGTGGCGGAAGTGGCGGAAGGAAGGAAGGAAGGAAGGAAGGAAGGAAGGAAGGAAGGAAGGAAGGAAGGAAGGAAGGAAGGAAGGAAGGAAGGATGGATTTGTGTGCTTTCAGTGTGCATCTAATCCAATTCCAGGGCATGACATAAGTGCCTCCCTTGCCCTGGGGATGCAAATGCAAAGTCCCTCCCTTGAGTCATCAGGCCTTGGATTAAGGCCTTCATTCTCAGAAATTTTTCCTCCCTCCAACTGAGCACTCATCCTGATTTCCAACTGAGGAAAATAACAATGCCTTTTTAATTGTTTTTTAAATTTGGACAGGTGCAAGGGTGTCCCTCCAGGAGAAAATTTGTTTCTCTTTAAGCCCCATTTAGACTCCAAACTTGCTAAGCTATTTAAAAAGAAGTAGAGGGGGAAAAAAAGAAATGCAGAGGAAGACTTTCTACCCCTGATCTCAGCTATTTTTCCTTGCAGAAGACCATCTTTGAGCACTATGCTATTGAACCTCCCTGTTTAATGACCCCTCTAATGCACTGCTATCAGGTAGTGCCATCTGTATTTGGGCAAATGTGCTCACTCGTCTGTTTACTCAGCATAAATTAGCTTTATTTAAAGTTTAATGGAAGTTACATCTATTTGGACATCTGTACTTAACTGATTACTGGCCACGTTGGGCCGCCTGGTGGTTCTGCATGAACTTGCCAGCTGCTCTGAAATGATAAGAGCCTGACATATGTTAAGAGCCAGCAACAATCACAGTCAGGGTGTACTTTTTTTAATTTTTTTTTCTTTTTTTTTTTTTTTTACTATTTCTGAGCTGGCAGTTAATAGCAGCAGAAAAGAAATCCACCCACTTCTCCCAACTGCCTCCTCCACCCCCGTGCGTGTCTCTGCTGTCAATCCAAACCTTTTTAGAAGCACACAAAAAAGAAAATATCCCCCCCCCACCCCGCCTTAGGAGTGAGTGGAGCTCTTTGTGCACACCATTAAATCCACGTGCAGTTTGTTCCCTGTTTCGTGCCGTGAAACACTCCTGGCCGTGGGAAGCCAGAGCCCATCCCGGCTCATCAGCATCTGCAGGAGATTTGGAAAGTTGCTGCCATCTATAGATAGGTATGAGGATTTGCTGGCACGGCTAGGGAAAAGGTTGGGATTCAGGGAACAGGATTCAGGGCAAAGAATCGTGGAATCCCAGAATAATTAGGTTTGGGAAAGACCTTTAGGATCATCCAGTCCAGCCATCAATGCTGCCAGGTCCAGCACTAAACCAGTGCTGAGCTGCACACACACCAACAATCCTGGACCTCTGCTTCTGGTTATCTTCTTCTATGATATTATTTTTTTCAGTTTATCTGGAAAGATCATGGCCTGGAAATGCTAGTTTTTACCTAATTAAAAGCTTGTTTGTGAGTGCAGGCGTTAACCTGATGTCAGCTGCTGCCCTGATCTACCCTGGTTAACATTTTTTTTGCAAGTAGTTGTGACTATTGTGCAAGACCAATTAACGTGACCTTGTGATCCCCGAAATGCTGACTGTAGTTAGATCTCTGTGGCAGGAAGAGTGCTGTAGTCCTCTCAATTTCCATCCCATCCCATCCCATCCCATCCCATCCCATCCCATCCCATCCCATCCCATCCCATGGAGCTGGGGTTGATGCAATAGTGCAAATTGCCCTAAATTCAGTTCCCTGCACAGAGACAGGAGATATCATAATTTCTTTGGGGTGTTCCAACCCTCCTATGCCATTCTCTACTGAGTACCAAAAAAAGGTTTATCAAAAGCTTCTTTACTTTTCCTCTGAGTTTTCAGGGTTACTTTAATCCTTTCATACTCAACTCATTTCTCTCAGGGTGAGGTGATTAATTTCTACCTAAACCCTTTGCTGCAAATTCAGCCCTGGAGAAAACATCTGTCAGCTCCAATTTGTTGTGGGTATCTACTGGCCTTCATGACTGCATTTTACTTAGACCCCAAAGAGGGTCCTGCTTAAATGATGGTCCATGGAGCTCCCTGGAAGCAGAACTGGATTTCTGAATATAAACTCCTAAAACCCCATTGTAAAGCTTCATGATTAATCAATGTTGGTAGAGTCTCAGTGAAAACTAACAGCAACCTACTCTCAAAAATCAGGAGATTTTGTGTATATGTATAGTTAGAGTATGTTTAAAGAGTTTAGCATCAGGCACCCGTTTCTGAAAATCTTAGTGGAGTGGAAAATAAACAAAACCAGCCTGTGCCTGCTGGAAGCAAAGAGGCCAATGGTTTTCAGCTGCAGAATAATTGTAGGGAAGCCTTGTGCTTCTGAGGTGAAACCAAACTCTTTCGTGGGCCGTGACCTGTAGGATGTGGGCTGTGACTGAAGAAACACCAGGTGTGGTCCTTGGAGCTGAAAAGAAGGGATGGAGCATCATGGGTTGATGGAAAAGGTGTCACTGCTTTTTTTCCTCAGGGCTCAAGAGCTCTTGTGCAACCCCATGTGGAGTGGTGGGACTCAGGACAATTTCCGTCGCACATCTCCAAAAATCCTCCTCCTTATCTCCCACAGGGATGCCATGGATGTGTCTCATCCACAGCCTCATAAAGACTCTGGTCTGAGACAGAAAAGATCAGAAAAGCTGCCCATTTTTCTTCTGGCTCTTAAGTGGAAGAAGAAAATCTGTCACTGGAGCCTCTTGGTCCATCAGCTCCCATTGCCGCTGCCTTTGTCTTCTTTGGCCTTTCTGGTGTGAGACAAAAATGGATGATGTGTGGTGGCTCCTCTCCTGCTGCTGACACACAGAATTACTTTTATTTACTGCCATGGTTACATTGCCATATGTTGTGTTTTCACCACATGGCTCCGTGTAGTGATAGATATGGGGACTGCATGTCTGTAAATGGACCTTTTTATTCCATGTTTGTGTATGGAAGTCTGATGTCTCCCTTCTTATTTTGCATCACCACAGCAGAGATGGTGATGAAAAATAAAAAAATGCAAGCACAGCCAGCCTGGCTTTGCAGGAAAATACAAAACACACCTAGAAAACGGGGGGGAGTGAGACCTGCAGTTTCTAAAAGGAATAGAGAATGATTTGGTCCGCAGAGTTCAGAGCACCTGAAGTTCTGTGCATTTGTTGGAGGCAGTTTCAGGTCCTGTGCTTTGCATGGGGTGGACTGGTTAATTGTTGGCATCGTGTCCTTGAGTGCTGCTCTGTTGGCAGCAATTCTTCTGCATTACAGCAGGAGGAATTAGATGTAAATCAAGCTGTTAGTGCTGTTTTCCCCCAAACTAAACACGGGGGATTAAATTAGTTGTACCCCTAAACTCCAAACTTGTACCTCTCCTTTGGTTTTAGTGTTTTAGTTGACATGACAGCTCATTCTTAAAGAGCCTGAATGAAGAATTTTTTGTCTCTCTAAATTCAACATTTGCTTGTTTAAAAAATAAATTAAACAGTGATCTCTTGCCCCCAGCACTAAATCATACAGAGCTTAGAGGTTCAAGGAGAAAAACCTTACAGTTTGGAGCTACTATGAAACCACTCTGTAAATAAATCTGCACTTTAAGCCAGGGGTATTTGCCAGGGAGGAAATAGTTTTGCCATCACAGAAAAGAATTTATTATTCTTAATGTATTCAAAACTTTAGAGTTCCTAAGTTATATTAATAGCTTAAAAGTTACTATATTTTTCCATTTTAAGTGTTATTATGTTTTTATTTATCCTCTTATTTTTGATTCTAATGGTCCTGCTCTTTTACAGCTTCTTTCTAGCTATGAACTTGTCTATTATAGAAAGCAGCCCGAGTCTCTCACACGTTCAGCTGTCTCCAGGGGAGAGGAGCACTCAGTCCAAATTACCCTTCTATCACCACCACAGTCACCCTCCTGTCTCCTGAGAATTGCCACAACAGCTCAGGAAATGGCAGCCAGAGTTCCTGGGCCGTGGATTATAATAAATAATCTGCTCCTGGGACGCGCTGCAGGGGTCACCACAGTGACTGCCACTGGCTGTCACCATCCCAGGGGAACACGAGGGGCGGCCACTAACAGGGCCTGTGACCCACAGGGACTTTCTCCAGCCCCTGTTTCTGCTGTGGATCTGCTCTGGGGTCTCCTGCAACCCTCTTGGAGGGAAGGGGATGACCTTTTTGAAATCCAAGGAGGGAACTTGCAAGGTAAAAGCCCAACGAGCGAGTAACCAAAAATACAAACTTACCCCAATATAGATCAGATTCAAGAAAACCCTTAAAAATAAGTTGAAAAAAAATCTCAATTTTATGTTATGTTTGCATACAAAATCCTGAGATCACAAGCATTTAACTGGGTAGGTGCATTTTTTTTTCCACACAGATTTATCAATCTGAGCGCAGATGTCTCAAGACCACTTGGGAAAAACACCTTAAGGACTACACTGACACTGCAGCATGTGGAATTTGGGAGGTAATGAAAGTTTACAAAACATTTTGAGATCCTGAGAGGTGTGTTGCCTCTAGCCAAAAGGTATTATTAGTGTGTGACATGCAGAGCAACTGAACATTCCTGTAAAATACAGAAGGCGCAGCAACAGAGAAGGAAAAGCACCAGATCATTGACAGCACAACAAATATTGAATTTGTTGACAATAAAAGGTGAGGGGGAGGAAGATTAGGAACGCTTAAAAATGTCTAAATCATGAAAAGAGCTAATTTATTGCTGGTAGCCTCTTTGGGAAGGAATGTTGCCAAACAATCCAGCAGCAGCGTAAATCATGCAGAGCACAACTCCTTGGGAAATGGCAGGTGCTCACTCAGTTGACACAAACACTGAATAAAAACACACCCCTGGCTGAATGCCTATTCCACTTTTTGAAGATTACAAAAGCAGGTACCTGGCCCAGGATGTTAACTTGATAAGGAGTCTTTATGAGGTTTACCTGTCATATAAATAATGGATTGTTTCCCTTTAGGTGGCTTTTTTTTGGTTTATTAGTGGTTTCCATTAGACAACAGCTATATTCCCAGGGATCTGCAGGGATTTGCCTTCAATAACAGCACAGCCTTCTTCTTTTTCCCTTTTAAATTAGATTTTGATCCTGGTTTACTTCTGGCAGCATGAAGGAGACAGGGTCTGTCCCTGTGGGAGCAAACCCATCTCCCATGGGAAAATCACCTCACAGCACTCAGCTCTGCCCTTATTTAGCAACTCATGGAGCAAACAAAGCTGCAAAGTCACCAGCCCCAAGCAAACTGCAAGTGATGGGGGTGGGCAGGGAAGCTGCACAGTTACCTCTACAGAATTGGTAAGATGAAGTATTTCCATTCAAGCAGTGATTTTCTATTCATATTCCTTTTCCTGGCTTGTCCACACCTAAATATAGAAGATCTTCTGGTGCACATTACCATTGTCCCTCCTGAAATCTGAGCTTCAGTGAAATGTGAACATAGAAAAGACAAACTTCAGTTATTCAGTTAAAACAAGCCATTTGAATGGGAATTATTTTTAGCCAACAGCAAGGTGATATATTATGGTAAACCTGACAGAAGTGATCCCTGCAGCCACTCAGAGTGGTATTTTCATGACTTATCCAATGCAGTTAAGAAATACTTGGGAAATGAATGTGTAAAGTAGCTAAACTGTGATACAAAGCACGCGTTTAACAGGGTGATTATCTGGTGCTTTCCTCAGGGTAATGTTTTTGCAATTTTTTCTTCCAGATTCTGCTCAGTGCCGTTACAACAGGACAGTAAACTTCCACCATAAAGCAGAGAATTTTAACTGTATTTAATGGGACATCTGTAATTTTTCCATAAATATTTCGGTGTGCCAAGTAAGTAAGAAACTTGGCAAGGCCTGTCCTAGTTGGGCTTTGCTTTATCTTAGTCACACATGGGATTCTGCAGTCCTTAACCAGGATAGAGCCTTAAACACCATCAAATGGAAGTTACACCACATCACTTTACACCAAGTGAGAGTCCATCCCTGGACTTGACTCCAGGCATCTTTTACTCCTGCCCTTCTCTATTTAGAAACCAATTTACTTGAAGATTTAGTCCAGGTTACAAATTAGACCTAGTCCAGGTTACAATTAGAAACCAACTTACTTACAAACTAAGTCCAGGTTAGAAACCTTCACAACAGTAATGAAAACAGAGTTATTTATTCACATTGTGCTGAAAAGCCACCTGGCTTTGCTCCTCAGCCTGCTGGAAGGGGACCAGCCCTGTCCATCACCAGCTAGTGGGGACCATAATCAGAGTCATTAGGCTCAAATGACAGGTTCCACTGGAAAGGAACAGAAATGCTGCTCTTTGTGTTAAATTAATGGCTGCAGCCACAGTTAAAAGCCCATCGGCTCCACAGCAGACAGGAACAGTCACCTCACCATGGGGAAAATGAAACCCTTGGCTGGGTGTCAAGGTTTTAAGTGCAAATCCACACTTACCCTTCATGGAGCTTGGTTATGCCTCCTCCTCCCACCCTCGTGTCTCTGACCCCCAGCTGAAGCACCTTCCCCAAGGATGACCATTTTCTTCCTCACTCTTTGGGTGGTTTGGGTGTTTTGGGTGGTTTGGGTGGTTTGGGTGCTTTGGGTGTTTTGGGTGCTTTGGGTGGTTTGAGTGCTTTGGGTGTTTTGGCTGGTTTGGGTGCTCTGGGTGCTTTGGGTGCTTTGGGTGTTATGGATGGTTTGGGTGTTTGAGTGCTTTGGGTTGTTTGGGTTGTTTGGGTGGTTTGGGTGTTTTGGGTGGTTTGGGTGGTTTGAGTGCTTTGGGTGTTTTCGGTGGTTTGGGTGCTCTGAGTGCTTTGGGTGCTTTGGGTGCTTTGGGTGCTCTGGGTGTTATGGATGGTTTGGGTGTTTGAGTGCTTTGGGTTGTTTGGGTTGTTTGGGTGCTTGGGTGGTTTGGGTGGTTTGGGTGGTTTGGGTATTTTGGGTATTTTGGGTGTTTTGGGTGCTTTGGGTGCTTTGGGTGGTCCATCTGCTGGGTCAGTTGTCCTCTGACAGATCACTCTGACCTACAATTTACTCCAGGTTGGAACAGATGTTCCAGCTGTGACTGGCAGTGGAACCAGAGATGATCTTTTTCCAAGCCAGGAAGACTGGAAGGTGAAGAGCACAGACATGGACAGGATTTAGCAGGACTGGTTCAGCCACCTGATCCCTCCATGAGCAGGGGAGCAAAAAAAATTGAAGTTAAGTTGAAATTAGGTTAAACTTAAGTGAAATTAAAGTTAAATTAAAGTTAAGTTAAATTTGGAGCAAAGGGAAGCTGCTGCTGCATTGTGCTGCAGGACTGACCCTGCTGGGTCAAGAGATGTGGTTTAATTCCATGGTGGCCTTACCCCAGCTCCCAAGAAGTTCTGCTCCAGGGATGGTCAGAGCAAGCTGTGCCATCTGATGTTGTGCCATCTGATCTGTCCAAGCCTCTTTGTTACTGAATGTTCCCATGAGCTCTTTGTTCCTCCTTCCCAGAGGACACAAAGTCAGCTCTATTTAATAGCTAAGCTCAGACCACTCCTGGTCAGTATGGAGGCAGGGAAGGCCATGGAATTATGGAGGAAAGGTGAGGGCTCTTCCTTTTAAGTGTTTATTTGGGTTCTCTCATCATTGGAGTATATTGCAACTGTTAATTTTTCTTCCTTCACCACTCTGGTATTGGAGGGAAATGCTATAAAATACGCCTGGTTTACAAAGACCTGAAACCAGTGAGATCCCTAAACCCCTAAACCACACAGATTTTTAATGTTTTTAAATTGGGATTCAGCTCTCTCATCCAAGGTGAAAGCAAGGGTCTTCTATGGCAGAAATGGGAAATGCAGAAATATTTTCTGGCTGCTCTTATGTTCAACATGGGCCTCTGAAATTTTAGCTTTAGGTGTTTTTCCTGCATGGAGAAGACCAGGAAGAAGGATTGGTCCCTGGACTAAGTCCACATTAAAAGGGTTCTCTCCTCTTGCTCAGAGACCCCCACTTCCCTCCCAGCTCCTTACCCACCACCAAACACATCTCCTGGAGAGACTGCAGACACTGCCTGCTTAAAAAACACCCCATAAATCATTCAGAAACTTATTACCAAGCTTATTATAAGCCATTATAACAAATTAGAACTAATAGCATTGCTTAATAGTAAGATTTTTGTAACAAGATATGATGCCCATATTTATCACTGTGAGGAGTTAGGTGGCCACTGCAGATCAGGTGAGGGTGATTGATCGACTTGCCTTTTTCCTCTTCTGATTATAAAGCCAGGCAGCTTGGATCCAGAATATTAAAGTGCACTATAAAACACATTATTAATATGTACAACAACCCTCTTTTTACAGCCTTATGCCAGTTTATTGCTGGAGTACCCTCCTGAATGTGACATTAATAAAACTGGTGCAGTAACACAGACTCTAAATTGGTGGTTATTGGTAATGAGGGTGCGATTTAGTTAGCGAGGTTTGTTGGCAAAACTGAAGGCCCATTATTAGTCTGATGGCTGATTAATTAGTGATTATTCTCTATCTGTTTTGTGACCCAGCCCACTGTTTTTAGAGATAGTCTCACAAATATGCAATTTTTAAGCTAATAGCCAAAACAGAAGTAAAATAACAGTCTGCTGCCTGAGCAAAGAGTTTACATTCTAAGACAAGCAGCAAGAATTCCTCATCCTCCCTCCCATAAACCAGTGCTGTAAAATGCCAGGACTCTCCATATTCCTGACTCTATGAGAGAACCAAGGCTGACATATGAAAAAGATGCATTTTTTTGGACACTCTAAAGTTGTCAGATGAGTGGATGAGGCTGCCTGAAGGGTCTGATAACATGGGGAGAGTGGAGGACTTCACTTCCCCCCAGGAATGTCCTCTCCATTTTTAATACCATTAGATCAGCAAGCTGCTGCTTAAGGAAAAAAAAGCCAGGTCAAATATTCTGGGGCTTTCTGTGAAATTTTCATCCCATGCAAAATCTATTTTGATAAATCAAAACAATAGAATTAATGCCTCAATGGCATTTACATTGTATTTATGAACAGACCATATGGTCTGCATCCTCTTACATTTTTACAAAATATTTTCATCAGTGATCCTTGTCCACAGAAGCAGCAGCAGCACCAATAACTTCTACAGCATCTGGACATCTTCCCAGGTTATTCTATTTGCTAAACCATAAACTGTTTTCCTAAGTTCACAGAAGTTTTGCAGTTAATATATTTTATTTTTTAAAAATGGGGAGGCCTGATCTTGTTAAGATTCTATGAATAAAATAGCAAAACAATATTAAACATCAAATCTTTTAAAATATTTTGAGTGCTTTGCCCTACAAAAAAGTACCACTGTTCTTTTCTTGGTATCACTAGAGACAGGATATCACCAAGGATATTTGGATGATCCTTCATCGGAGAAGGAGCTCTCCAAGAAGTATTAAATCCCTAATATTGCTCCTTTTCCCAACTCTTGTCAAGGTGATCTGATGTTTCCAGTGCCATCAAAAAAGGTGAAGAGCTGATGGCAAACAAGTAAAAATGGTATTTCCATGCTTATGTGCTCACTGCAGAAAATTTTTAAAGGAATTTTCCAGCATTCCAACTGAAGCTTGCCATTGTCTCTAAAGATATGACCAGGGCTGAGATCACTCTGAGGTTCACACTGTACATGGAGAAAAAAAACCCTGGAAATCTCAGGGATACAACGTTTTTGAAGAGTGGTGACCATCCGAGGAGGTCAAGATCAAATAAACTCAATGAAAAATCGAGAGGGTTGTTTTAGTGAGTTGGGCATGAAGATAGAAAGCCACAGACTGACTCCTCCTGTGGTCAAGAGGATGTTCCCTCATGCGATAATCAAAGGAGGATTTTTATGAAGCCAAACTCCACTCATTGCTCCTTCCAAGTCCACAGCCCCTTTGCCATAACAGAACCGGCAAATATTGAGAATTATCATCTTAACAATTCTTTTCAATCCTGTATTTTATCTATCCCTCTGTTCATTTAATCATGGATTATCTGTTAAGCTTTCTCACGTTTTGAAAAGTGGGATTAATGAAAACACATCCATTTTTCCTATCATTTCACATTGAAATTCACATATTCTGTCTTGTAAGTGGTGGAGTTGGGGCTAAAGAACAGGCTGAGTTTATCTTCACCAACACTTAGTGTTGCTCATACACCCTACACTGCATTACACCCCAGGGTGAAGATAAACCTCCCTGGATGCTGTATTTAAAAATGAATTCATTTACATTTAAACCCCTTCCACAAGGACCTGACAAATCCAGGGAGACAGAAGAGTCACAGCCCATTAACATCTTGTCAAAACACACTCACTCCCTGGTGCTCAGATGTCCATGCTGTGGGACAGAGGCTTCTGGGCCCAAAAAATGAACAGCTGCCAGACTCTACTGCCTCTTTCAACCACTTCAAACCCCCTCAGAAAGGCAGATAATTTCACATAACAACATCCACTGCTGTGTGTATTCCAGCAAACCTCCTGGCTGGCAAACCCAGATCCTTCCTCCCTGTGCAGTCAGGAATTTCTTACCAAATTCACAGCACTGAGGTGTGCAATTTTTAAAATGTACCCTAGGACTTGGAATTGTGAAATAATAGGAAGAGAAAAAAGCTTCCCTGGATTCAGGGTTTTTAGTCCCATATGCTGAAGTGGTACCGCATAGGGAACAATTCAATCAGGAATTCTTTTGGCACGCTAAAAATATCATTGCTTCTCTGTCAGGTCTGTCTGTCTGTCTCTGCCCAGACACGGGCAGGGTGGTTCTTTGGTGGGCGCGATGCAAAGGACGAGTCTGGACTCTTCAGCTTTTCGGTCTTCAGGTTGTTTATTGTTTCTTATCTACAAAATTTTCTGTCTGCCCAACAGAGGTCTGATCTGCAGGCAGTCACAGGCACTCTCTGACCACTCACGGGGCGGTCATGTCTTTTTATACTAAAATCTACGTACATAATATTTACCTTTATTTCCCAATGCTTTTCACCCATGTTAGCAAGTGCACCTTCACCATAAACCAATCCCCAAGTGCCAACATCATCACAGGAGATGGAAGACAAGAAGAAGAAAGAAGAAGGACGAGACACGCCCTGATCCCTCCATCTTGTCTCCACAACCCCCCTGTACCAAAAACCTTAAAGTTTATATTTCACCCTCTAAATGTGTCCCTCTTACACCCTTCACTCTAAAGTGATTCTCTTGTCCTCAAACTCTTGTTACTTCTGTGGATGGATCAAAATCAAGCCACCAAGCACTCTTGGCAACATTCCAGGATTTTCGAGACCCCCAAGGGTTCTCCTGGCATCTCTGGACATCGGGAACGATGTGCTGAGATCCCACACTTCTCCATTCTGTAACTAAACCACTAACTCCTGCTCCCTGTGCAAAATGTGTGTCAGGCAAATAGAGGAGGGAAGAGCCTCCAGCCCCGAGGGAAGAGGAGGATGGCAAGGGTTAGGGAGGGCTGCACGTCTCCTGAATTTCAGAGGGTTCCTGCCTTGGCTGCAGGCTCGGGGAGGGTGTTGGTGCGATTGCACCTCGCTGTCAGAGGCAGCAGTGCCTGTTTGCAGGTTTTCAGGCTGCTTTCTGAAGACATTAACAGTTGCTGACTTGTCAAAAAAGTCCGCGGTGCAGCCTCGAGGGGTTTTGAAAGCTGAGATGAAAAAGACACGGAGGAGAGTTCAAAGTGATAAGACCCCAGCCCTGCTATCTCGCTATCAGGCAGAGGCACAGTGATGCTCTCTGGTGGGGACTGACTGATCCACAAACCAAAGAAGGACTGGGCTGGAGCCAAGGCAGGTTGTTTTAAATCCTTTTTCATCTCCTTCAAGGTAATATTTTCCCTTTTCCCCCCCCCTTCCAACTCCTCATATCACTCCTTGAAATAGAGTTGACAGGCATATGTCAGGAAGAAAGTAGGTGAAGTTCATCCACATTTGGGTCATAGCACGGATCACTAAAAAAAAAAAAAAGGCAAACTCTTGTTCAGAGTAAATAAATAAATAAATTTATTATTGCTTCAAAAAGGGAACACTATGGAAATGGAGGATGGAGAGAGCAGGGTGCCCTCAGTGCTAAAGAGAAAAGGACTTTGATTTTACATCTCAGGAATTCTACTAGTTATCAATTAAGGAGCTGGTGATGGTACAAAGTGGTCAGCTGTGAGGAATTTCTAACCAGAACAAAAGACTGAGTGCCCACAGCAACCCCTGAAAATGCCAGGGCACCACATCTGTGGAGCAGGATTTATGCAGGAAAGGCACCACGTTCCAAAAATGCTCAGCTGTGAAGTGAGCACACACTGGAAGAAAAGAAGAACAAAAGGAGATTGGATTCAGCAAATCATCAAAGAATAGCAGAACTCCAAAGGGCAGCTCAGCATCCCCCAGAAAGGACCCCATTGCATTCAAAAAATACATCTCTGTGTCAGGGACTATAATGCAGCCTTTGGAGTAGCTACAGACTGAGACATGAATAATGGAATAAAGAGAAAAAATAAAAATGAAGCTTCAGGAAAGGAGTTGAAAATCCAAATTAGTCACTCTGAGCATGCTGCATCCTCCCTTCCCATAGTACACCACTCTTAGGGTGAACTGACTGGAGCCAACAGGGTGGTTGAGGAGTAAGGGGACTTGGAGGATGAAAAAGAAATTTAGAATACAGCCTTTGTTTGAGAGAAATTAAGATAAGATGAACTGAAGCAAGTCCAAGAAGTTTGAGAGAGATGAACACTCATCCAGTGAGAAATGTGTCAACAACGTTTTTGCATCCTAAGCTCCCCTTTTCCCCCTGTGGTTTGGTGTATTTCCAACATGAAATAAAATAAAAACAATTGATAAACAGGAAAGCTTAACAACTAATCAGGCTAATTTTTGGTGCTGCTTTAATTATTGATGTTTTTACACCACAACTGTGAATCCAGCTCTTGGTGAGCCCAGCAGTTTGAGATGAGTGATCCACATCTTTCAAATTAGCAAGGCTAAAGTTTCAGAGGGTGACATTTCAGTTAAGTCAATCAAAGCTATTTTTATCATTTAAATTCTACCTGCAGACCCCCTTCCTCTGTTTCATGAGCTAAAGGAAGGTGCAAAAGTGTGGGATTTGTCTTCCAGGCCTGCAGTCACAATGTTGACAGACCCATCTGAGCTGGCTGTCCAACCTACATTGTCAGTGGAAAGAGGAGAATACTTCTATAAATGTGATTCATGCAATTTATCTAAAAATATCATTAGTATGAGACAAGTCCCACCCTACAGATGACTACAAAGGGAAATGAGCTTTGTGGGGACTGAGCTTTCAGGCAGCCAGCATTAGATGAGGAAAAGTTCATATCTGGAGTACAAAACCATGGGGAGTTTTGTTCCCCGGATCTTTGGCTCACACAGCAGCAAAACTGGGTTTAAGGTCTGCAAGATTTCTGCGAGCCTTTGTCAAAAAAGGGGTTGTAAACCTCGATAATTTATGATATTTTTCCGTAAATTCTGACTCTGCTACTGCCCTAAACCACTAAACCAAGCCCACTACACCAAACCAAGCCCATGGGTACCAGCCATCCTCTCACATCCTGCAGTATCAAGTTCTGCTGCAGGTGGATGTGCTAAAAAATGCAGTGACCCCAGTAAAACTTCCTGCATAATATGAAAATTTTCTGTCTGGCGTGTACATAACAGAGATGCCTCAAAAGTTTGCTCAGGCTTTAAATTACTCTGTATTTTCATTTTTTAAAAAATGAAGAGGAGAGTCCTGGGTTGCAAACCACCATGTTCTTGTGTTAGGAACAAGATCCATAAAGGAGACCCAAGGGTTAATTTACATTGTGCTCTTATTTCCCACTGTTCAAAAGGGCATTTTGGCTACTGGATATGAAAGAAAACCCATGCCTGTGGCACGAATAAATTGGTTTGTTCCCGGACAGAAAATGCCAGATAACATTACATCCAAAAGGCTCAGACAAAGCCATTTAAAGTGTTGCTCAGAATTGTTCAGGTGAATTTAAATTTTTGGTAAGGGCCTATACTTTCCCAGCCTGATTCATGAAGTGGGAACAGGAGCAGACAGGGAAAATCTTGCTCTCAGTGTGGAGGTGCCACTGGGTCACAGCTGTCCCCAGCTCCCAAGGGCTCCACACACACACTCATCCCTCTCCCCGGGAGGCTCCTTTGCCACCTGGGATTTCCTCAGCTCCCAGGAACATCTCAGGACCAGGAGAAAGGGCAGCAAGCTCAGGCTTTGCCTTTGCAGAACAAAGGGAAGTTGGCAAATGGCCCAGACAATCTGAATTAGAAACTAAAGTGGAAATCCCTCAGAGAGAGTTGAATATTCAGCTTTTTTCTATATTCACACTGCTCTGTATGCAAGAGGGACAAGGTTGGAGGAAATGGGCATCCATGAACTGATTTTTGTTGATCCTAAGTATTCCCCACCTCCCTAGTCAGGAATTATTTGTCAAAAATATTTTAATAAATTTTCCTCTGTTATGAATAATTGCTTCACTTATTGGGTACTTGTACATGTTTTAAATAGTCACAGGCCTTCTATGGGAAAATCTGAGGACAAATTCCAGCTTGGAAAGGTCTCATGCTTGTTCAGAGTCAGACCAGAGAAGATTGCATGCTCCCTTTCCTGGAGTGGACATTCATTCCCTTTCCTGGATGTTTTTAGTCTGGCACAATGTGGGACTGAAGGGAAAGAAGCAATCTTGATTTGCTTTTTATCATTTGTAAGATAAGCAAAATGTGTCCTGTCTCACTGTGCTGCTGATGTATTCTATCACAAATGAATGTCTGACAACCATTTACCCAAAGAAATATGTATGTTTTCCCATTTTTATGTGTGCTTGAACAGTTCAGAGTACCTGAAGTTTAATTAAGTTGTTATTGCTTTTAATGTGAATACCTGCCTCACAGCAGCACTGTGATGACTCAGATCAGAAGCCAGGGAGAGGGGAAAACACTCATGAAAAATGAAAACCACTTCCCCCTTATCACTGAGCCACCATCCAATCTCGCCACAGGCACTGCAATTTTTTGTTCCTTGTTTGCTTCTAAGGATAAATATAACATGCAGGGTGTTGGTTTTGTGAAATGCTAAGGATGTTTTTCTGTGTAGAAATGTATCTTGTGAATGCCCAGTTGAAAATACTCCTTAATAACCCTGTTTTGATCAGGTGTGACCTCCTGGACTTTACACCTGCTCTCTGGCTCATCTCACACGCTCTGCTCTGGCTGGCACATTCCATCTTAATCCCCCTGTTCCTGCCTTCCTTTGCTCATGGGATACAAGGAATTCTTCCACATTACTTGCCAGCGTGGTGGCTGCAGAAGGGAGATGAAATTCCACACAGTTTTTAATGGGGAGGGTTTCTGTTCACACTGCACTTACAGGAGCATGTGTGGATGGGGGAAATGGCTTTAAACTGAAAGAAGGCAGGTTTAGATTGGATATCAGGAGGAAATTCTTTCTTGTGAGAGTGGTGAACACTGGAACAGGTTTCTCAGAGGAGTTGTGGATGCCCCATCCTTGGAAGTGTTCAAGGCAGGTTGGATGGAGATCTGAGCAACCTGGGATAGTGGATGTTATCCCTGCCCATGGAGAGGGTGGAACTGGAGGAGCTTTGAGTTCTCTTCCAACCCAGGGCATTTGAAGACTCCCTGAGCAGAAATTGAGATATTGAGGCTTCAGACCTTCATCATCCTAGACAAAAAGTGGCTCCAATAGATTGGGAGTGGCAGCTCAACTTAGGTCTTTAATGTTCCTCATTGCTCCAACAGGAGAGAATGGGCTGGAAAACCTCTGCATCTCTGGGCCTTGAGCAAAGAGCAGAGGACTGGGGCTGAACTATGACTGCACACAATATAATTAAGCAGACTTCTCAGGATTTCCTCTCCTTTCCATGCCACTCCCTGAAGGGAAAGAACAATGTCACTGCATCTCATCAAGGTCTTCACATGAGCAGAGTATTGTTTACAGTGACCAAGAGGGAAATAAGATCCTGGCAGCTGACTACCATTCCCTCTCCATTCACAAGCAGCAGCAGCAGTGCCCATGAAGACATCATTGTAAAGTCAGTTTTGATAATACATAATTCAGTGCCTTCAATTTGGCCCTCAAGGCAACTGTGGTATTTTATATAATGGCTTTACTCACGAGGGGGAAATTAATTGCATCTTCCTGGCTGGTTGCTCAGAGCTACAACTTCATGTGCATGAGACAGACTCCCCTTAGGAGTCCTGATTTTTGTCAGAACAATCTGAAATTGTCTCTGTGTCATTTATTACAACAACAACAACAACTGAGCAGCCTATATAAAATACAAATCTAGGTCCATTTAAAACCCATGTTCTTTATTGCTGCTACGAACAGCATGTTTTAATGAAAGTCAAGGAAGAATAGATGTCATTGAAATTTGCCTGGTGTAATTTTGGGACACTTGGCTATGGATAGGAAATGCTCAGAGGAAAACAATTGTGGACATATTGCAAATGGATATCTTCTTACTTACTCATTCATGCTTTCATTTGGCCCTTGGGGCTTGCAGAGAAATTAAAATGGCAAAAACAGAACAGGATGACTCCAGTAACCCCTGCTGTCCAAGCTGTCATGTATCAATAAAGCCACTCACCTAACAATGGATTGTTCACATCAATGTTCCCTGCTGTCCACACGAAGAATCATTATCCAACCTGCCTGGAAAGTTCAGTGAGGGGAGCATCCATAGTCACGGGGATTTGAAGTGCAACAGACAAAGCAGAAAGTTTCTAGAAGTATGATTACATATTTATCATAGCATCATCTCACATTGGGGGCCCCAGTTACAGACAGGCTCCCTTTGTGCTGCTGGACAAGCCCAGAGAGAGTAAAAATTCCCTTTGCTTCAGGCCTGTGACAAAGCTGTTGCAGCTGCCTGTTACTTCTTTGCAGAAGTTTTGGAGAGGTGTTGAACTGCCCAAAGATCAACCCACACAATTAACCCTGATCTGGGCTTTATGTGGAGGCTTCTCCATGTCTAGCATTGATGGAGCCTGGTCCAATCCTTTCTACCACTCAAGGTACTACTAAATCTCAGTGATTTTGCACCAAAAACTTCACCTCAGTGTTTCCCAGTCATGAGTAAACCTTTAGATCCCTTGAGTGGCTGTAAATTCATCTCCCATCCTTTGATTTTCTCATCTCTGCAGTGCCATGTTAAACATCCCACATGTTTAAGTCAGTATTTCCTTGGGACACATAAGGGACGGGTGCTGCACTATGAGACACAAGAGTTTTGGTATTTTAGAGGAAATTTTTTGTGATAAAGTGTGTCTCTCTGCACTCCTGGCACAGAGGCTCCAAATCCAAGTTGCATCAGTCCAAGCACTGGAAACAGCTGGACAAATCCAAAAGTTTTTGGCGGGAATTGAGTTGTTCAGGGCTTTCACAGAAGGAAAAGGAAGAGAAGAAGCAGCCTAGAAAGGAGGAAAGCTCAGTTTCCTATGAAGTTCAGCAGTGGAAGTGCCTTCATGAAACATTCATGCCCACTTTGAATATTATATAAGAACTGTTAGGGAATGATTCATGCCGTGTGTCATTTACTCACCAAGTGCACAGATTGTTTATAAATATGTTATAGTCTATCTTTGGAAATATAAACGACTGTAATTAAAGACTCCTGTTTTTAAGCCTGGTGAAGTCAGTTAACTGTGGATAATGGTTACTGAATGCTGTTTTAAAATACCATCTGAATGATCTTTACATATTCATGGGGCTGCTGCTTATACCTTGCTGTTGGGGACTGCAATTTGTTTTTCCAGATAGGGTGTTAGAGAAGGGATTTAGATCAAGGGTACAGCTTAAAATGCACACTAGCTGGAAATCTCCACTTCAATTTCTGTTGATTACAGTGGACCAAATCCTCTGTTGGTGTAAGTTTGCTTACTTACTGTCCATATTGAAAAATTCATCCTGACCTTCCTGTGCCCATTTGGCTGGTGCTATTTGGTTGTGCATTCCAACAAATAAGCCCTAGTGTTAAAGACATGGAAAAGTGCTTTTCTTCAACTTCTGTTTCCAGTTGCACCTAGATTTGACAATATTAGTTGTGAAAGCTGGGATCATCCAGGTATCTCTGCTTCAGACAGAGTTATTTTGAAAAGTCTCAACAAATTTACCTAGATTCCCTTCAGCAGAATGGAAAGAAAATTTTCACTGCTACTAATTTTTTCCAAGTGCTTCTGTTGGAAATTGGATTTGAAAGGTGATAGAGGGAGAGCACTTATCCTAGCAGAAGGCTCCAAACTTTGAGTATCATCTTCAGTGCACAAGGCCTGGACCAAACTCATCTTCCTGAAGGACCATGGATAAAAAAAGTAATCTTCTTCTTTTCTCATTGAAGTCACATCTCTCCCTCTGGGTTATACTCAGTGTTGTGCATTTCATGGGACTCCTTATTGTCATTCATGACAGTTCCCATGTCTTGGATCCAGTGGCAGAACCATATGAGCACTAAAAATATGTTTCAAGCCCTGATGGCCCAAATAAGAAGTGGTTAGAGCTGCCTGCAGCAGGTTTGCTTTGGACTCCCCTCTACTTTTCGGTTTATTTTGGTTCCTTAAAATAAAGGAGAGGGAAGTGTGAGGAATACTCAAGCTTAACTCTGGCTTTGAAGTACAAAAGTTGAACAGCAAAACCTGGTAAATGGCAAAATTGTGCTTGGTCTCTGATGCAAAACATAAGTCAGGAGAGCAACTTTCCAGATTTAGGCCAGGAGAAGTGGGAATGTAAAACCCACACAGAAGAGGGGAGAGAGGACAAGGCCTGCCAGGCCTGGCTGGTGAGAGGCACCAGTGGTGGGCAGGGAGGCACGTTTCAGCTTTTTGCCCTGAGTCCAAGCTGCAGCATTGGAAGAGGAGTTTGCAGGAGGAAATTAAGGAGGTCAGTAAAGCTTCCTGGCTTCCTCCCTGCCACGAGCCCAGCTACACTGGCAGCCACATCCAGGGGTGGGAATCCTTTAGAGGAATCCCTCTGCATCCCATTCCAACAGTCACAGTTTCCTGTGCTGGCCATCCCCTCTGGGCAGCTGAGGCCAAGGATGTGTGCACAATGGCAATCAGTCAAAGAGGAGAGATTGCAATTTAATTTCATTTCAACCTCTCACCCGAGCTGTTAACGCTTGGGAAAGGCTTTTAATAAAATGGGACGAGCGGTGATCTCATTTGCCGTAACTAACACTATCTTCACAGATGCACCATCTGATTCCAGGCACACAAGAACAGAGGATTATTGGATTAATTCTAATCTCATAATTGATTCATTCTGGGTTTAGTCTGCTTGTAAAGCAAGATAAGATCTTAATATTGTGCATGCAGCACAACAACCGCTTGCCTTTCAGAGCAGCCTCTAATTTCTGTGAGTGATTAGCTCATAGCACATCCCCAGTCTGGCACAGACCCAAACTAGGGGGATATTTGGAGCAACATCCAGACTTCACAGCTGGCTCTTATCTAAAGAAGGGGCCTGGCTATTTTCATGGCCATTTACCATTCAAGCAATGTTAAACTCTGGAGCTGGACACAAGCATGAGGTTAATAATCTGCAAAAAAAAAAAAAAAAAAAAGAGAGATTGTCCCAATAGGGGTTACAACTGCATAGCTGATTTGACACAGGGAAAGGGGGAAAACAATGCAGTCAAAGATGTGATGGGCAACAAAATACTTATATTCCATATCAATGCCAGGCCTGAAGTTAGACCATGGGAACAGACATGGATGCATGACTGCTCTCAAGGTTAGGACCTGGACACGGTTAATGGTTATCTTGGTATTACTGATGATGTGGAAAATGTCTCTGGCTGCTCAGAGAAGCTCTGCTGTCAGTGTGCACAGTCGGGGCATGGCCTCAGGGCATGTTGCTGTGAAGTGACTCCTGTCTCACTGTGCCACATCTACCATCCACCTGAGAACCTTCATCTCACCAGCTTAACACATCTCAAGGGAAGGATGAGCAAGATCAGCTGTCAAAAGTATTCCTGTAAGACATTTCAATCAGCCTGACATCCACAGCACTCTTGTCTCTGTCTGTAGCCTCTTGTTCTGCTGTGTTCCCATTAAGATTTCAAGCCTTTAGAGAAAGGGAATACATATGTCAGTCTGGTTTTACAACACCCACCCAAAGCCTTTCTCAGAACTCAAATCTTTCCAGCCATGGGTTTCAGCCTCAATGAGTGGAGAAGACTCAATTTTGCTCAAGGCTAAGACCTAGGTAAGATGTGCAGAGGGGAGCAGTATCTGTGTGCAGTGAGACATTTGGGCCTTGTCTTGGCAGGCTGTAAAATCTCAAGTTGCTCCTGCAGGATGTGCTTGATGTCATTGGCAGTGCCTTGTGCCTCCTTCATGGAGTGACAAGTCCTGAATCCTCCAGTTTACTCAGACATGGGAACTGACACAACCTTTTGCCAGGAGCAGCAGTGACTTCCCTGCTGGGAATAAAAGTTGAGAACATGTGTAGGTGGTGCTGGTGGGAGTGGGTGACTGGTGAGATAATCAGGGAAGGTAAAAACTCCACTCTTGCTGGTTCTTCAGCACATCTGATCATCCAGACTCACCACAGGCTGTCACTGACTCTGCCACACTTGTGTCCTCTCAAGCCTGATGTCTGAATTCATGAACTCGACCTCATCCTGAACTTGTGCAGCAGATCCTTGATTGCTGTTGCTGTGGGAGGACATTCATGTGACCCAGTCAAGGGCTTTGCAGCAAAAAGAGGCAGCAACTGCCATGGGGAATCTCAGCTTCAGCAGGAGTCATAGAGACACTCTCAAAAAGGACAAATAGTGCAAAAAGTTTGTGAATAAAAGTAATACCAGGGTGACAACAATGCAGTTGTCATGTCTGCTGCCTGCTTCCAGGTCCTCTGCTCTGTATCTCCAGGGCAGGGGTGATTTCTGACTGTTTTTTATGGATCCTACACCCAGAAATTAAGTGGAAACCACTATCCAACATCCCACCAGCGATCTCCTTCTTCCCAGCTGGCTGCAGAACCACACATCTGTGTGTTTATGTGAATTATCCGGGCCTTGGAATGATCAGGGACATGGAAGAAGACTGTGAAGACTGGGAGGAAGAGCAGGAAGGGAGTACACCCAAACCTCCACCAATGGTCTGAGCTGTTGTTTCTCTCATCAGAAGAGCCTTGGGAACTGGCCCTAGAGTCACCAGCCTGTCTGGGAGGGTGGGAGGAACAGAACAGTGGAGAGACAAAAGAAGGGGCTTTCTCTGACCCATAGCTCCTGAATCCTCACTGCCAACAGGATCATGAGACCTGAGAGCATCCAGAGCCCCTTCTTCCATCTCTCATTCTGATGAAATAGCACCTTCCACCAAGCCCAGCTGGGTTACAGACATCCCTGTGAAGGAACCAGTGTCCCTGAGGCTGCATGGGCTAAGGATGACCCCAAATGTCTGCTGTGGAGTAAGGAGAATTATTTCAAACCTCCACCCACTCCCTGGCTGGCTCCATTCCTTTGTCTCCTCTTCATCTTTGCCTGCATCTCCTCAAGCTGAGTTGCCTTTCACAGAATCACAGATTCCCTGGGTTGGAAGAGACCTTCAAGTCCAACCCTTTGCTCAGCTGCCATTGGCACCAAGTTTCCCACCTCCTGCTTTAATAAAATCACCCTGTCCCCTGCTCTCCTCCCTCAAATGGATTGCTCCAGTATTTCAATTATTGTGCTGGTAATTAGAAATGTTGGTGAATGAATAGCAGCTTCATTTAAACAGAGGCCAGAGGAATCTCTCCTCCCCCAGACACATCCCCAAGCACTTTAATTGCTCCTGAAATGCTGCTCAAGGCCACCATCAGTTGCTATGAGATGGCTTTTGAAAAGATGGAGTGTATCTAGCATGGGTGAGGACTGGGTGGCAGGAGTTGTTGTTTCTGTCTTTTTTTTTTTTTTTGTACCCACAGAAAAAGGAGAAATAGAAATGGAACAGCTCTTCCCACACTCAACCTCTACACCCCCAAAAATAGCACCTGAATTCAAGCAATGAGATTTTTAAGGTCCTTATTGTGGTTTTCATTTAATTTCTGACTGTAGGATTCATAATCAGTAGTCAGGAAAGAATCTGGAAACTGGAGAGGAGTGTTTAGCATAAGATAAGTGGGGTTAGAAGGGTTAGAGGGCAGACACAGTGTGCCTGTGTCTCTTACTGCCAGCCCTAACAACCACACCAAACCAGAGCACTGCCATGGGCACTGCTGCTCCCCTGTGGATTATCCATCCACCTGGAAGGGGTGAAGGTTTAGAGACTTTGCCTTGTTAGAAACAGAATGAACCAGAGAGAGCTGCCACCTTCCAAGGAACTTCAGTTTTCAGGGGATGATCTAAACCAAAAAGGAAGCCAATGAGGTCTTTCACAAAAAGATTTTTTGCTTTACTTTCAATTTCCCTAAAAGAGGTACTTTTAGGACAATCGTGCTATAACCTTCATAAGAATTGCAGGTGGAATGAAACAGTGCAATGCTATAAAAATTAATTCTTATTATTTGACTTTAATATTACTCCAGCTGTGATTTGCTGCAGCAAACTTATGCAGGAGAGGTTGGCTGCAAATCACATTGATCTTTTTCACTCCTGAGACTTCAGTGCAAAGTTTAAGTGGCATCTGCAGTGCTGATGTCCTGGACCAGAATAACCTAATTCTTCTTGACAATAAACCTAATTCTTTTTGAAAATAGCCTTGTGCTGCTCTTGGCACTTTTGCAGCACAACAATGCATCCTTAGTGCTGGGAAGAGCAGTGGGGTTTGCTGTGTGTCCCTTTGTACCTGCTCCTGCTCCAAGAGAGGAAGGACCCCACGAGACAGAGGCAAGGGAGAAAAAAAATCACCTGATTTTAATGAATATATAAATTTTGGCCTCTAAGAAGACCCCAGTATTTTTCATTCTGTCTCAGAGTAAATTCCAGGTCTACATGAAGCATTGGCAAGGACTGCAGGACAGGTAAAAATGTCAAACTGGGAGGTTCAGCCTAAGAAGCTCCCCACAGAGGTTTGACACAACTGCATAGACATAATCCCACTGTGCTTCAGCAAGACAAAATGAATTATTTGACTTTTGAAGTGTTCATGGAAACAAATTCATCCCAGCCAGCATCCACACAGAATGGATCTATTAAAGACACTGCCTTCAAATGACTTTAACTCTTTGCCCAGCCCCAGATATGTTCTTAACACATCTGCAAAGTTTTGTTGCTGTTGTCCTTTGATCAGGACAACTTTTATGAGTGTTTCTCCATGGAGTCTGAACATCAGCCAAGCAGCAAACACTAAGCATGTGTGACTGCAACGTGTCTTGCCATTTAGATGATGCTACTTCAGACACAAAGGCAAGAGCAAAGATAGGGAATGTGTCCCAGATGGCAAATATTGGCAGGAACCTTGAAACTTGGACAAAGAGTATTGTCTTTTTGTTACTACCCATGCAGTGAATACAAAGGCCGTGGGTACAGCACTAAGCCTTGATCTTACATAAACTTCTGAACATGAGTAATTGAATACACAAATGCATCCTAATTAGTTTGGGGTTATCCCATGATTACCTACAGCTCTCAGCTAACAGCAGTCCCCTGTGTTGGCTGTGTAGGTGCAAATCAGGTAAATAAAACAGCACAAGTGAATTAGGGACAAGAGACATGATGGTGCATGAGGTCATGTAGGAAATCAGTGCTCAAGCTTTGGGAATTCCCACATGGGTGGACTTGTTCTGAAGAGCTGTTTCTGGGAGGGTTCATATGCACTAACAAGATATAAGATTTCTGCCATAGAAGCTCCATCTGCCACTTTACATGCAATGGATTGTGTCCATCTGACCCAATGACTGGAGATGCTTCAAGGTCCCCACAAATGTGTGGGGAGAAATGATTCAAAAGGTCTCCATTGCAAAATGAGGCACCAGCCAGGCTTGGTTTCTGTTGATGCCTTGTGAAGGCTGACCTAGAACAGAGACAAGACAGAGCTAAAGAATAAAGCAGGGATTTATTCAAAGCATCTCCTCCATGGATGCACCTGGGGCAGCACCAGAGCCCAGCCAGGGCTGCACCCAAGATGAACCAAAATGGCCCCAAAATGCACCAGCGCTCCCGGGGTCTCTCCCTGGGATCAGTTCTGCTCCATTTGCATCTTGCAGTTCATTGTCCCATCCCAGCTTTAGCCCCTGCAGTCCCACCCTGCTTGTTTTTCTCTCTCCAGCCCACGGGGTTTGTGCTCCTGGGCTGAGATTTGGGGCATTTGTCCTTGGTGCCCAGCTGGAGCAGGAATTGTTTTGTCTCCCTGCTCTGTGCACAGAGCTCACCATCCCATAATATGGAGCCCAGACCCACACACTAAAGCAGCTCAGAATCTGAAAAATATAAAAGCCAAAACCTGAGGCATCACTGTTATAATTTCAAGGTAAGTTTGCATTTCCAGAGACAAAGATCCGTGGTTTAAGGGCAAATGGGTTCATTTGCAGGTTACTCCAATCCCCCCAGTGCACTGAGGGTGTTCCATTTCTACCACGGATGATGCAGCTGGGAAGGCAAATCCAAGGATTTGCCATGGTGGCTTGGCATCCAGATAGCCATTTTTAAATTCCTTCTTGACTGGGATGCCCTGGGAAATCCACTTAGAGATATTCCTCATCCAGCTCCTGTAGAAACAACATGGACTGCATGTAGGGGTGTTTCTGTCTTGTCATCAAAGACTTGGATGTCTTTGTTGAGTGGAGCTTCAGATTTTGGAAGACATGCTCCATAATTTTAAAATGGCCAACTTTTATGTAAATCAAAGATCAGACATGAAAAAAAGGTATTGGTGAACAGAGAGTGGCCAGGCAGAAATATAATGGGACTTATTACAGGACCCACAGCACAGAGTAGTTCTTGAAACAGGCCCCATCTCAGAATGGCCAAAATGCTTTCAAATGTCTTTACTTTGTTGAGGAGAAACCCTGTTTGCCTTTGAGGGACATAATTGACCTGGTTTAGTGAGAACAATATAGCCAGACCTTATCAGAAACAGCAATTTGAGTCCTGAAATTAAATGTTTTCCTAATTTTTAACTGTTTTGGTGGGACCTCTCCCCAAAACTTCTCCATTCCTCAGTTAGCAAAGCTGTCAAAAAATACTGAATCATGAGAAACTCATGTAAGAGAAAGTCCATGTTTCTGCATTTTACATATTTTCATTCAAGCAGTTGTTGATATTTCTTCTATGGCACATCGTAGAGAGAGAGGAAAACAAAAGTTTTGTTGTGTATGAGGAGGAAACTTTAGAGTTCTTTTATTGTGATCAGTCCCAGCTCATGATTTTATTTACCCTTTTCTGAAGGCAGACTTCACGTGTGGGGTAAAAGACAGAAATATGGGGAACGTTCTGGGCTCTGTATTTAGTGATGCGAAACTGGAGTCAGCAGCTCCTGCCTAGCAGGGTAGTAACTGAAATCCTCTGATTTTTAGTGAAAAGGGTTTAGTGCATTGATCCAGTTTTCAATGGACAAAAGCCATTACTTCTGAATTAAAGGCATCACAGCTGCTCTGCCTGCCAGTGGCCCAGTACTGAGAGTTTCCCTTAAGTGACTGTGGAAACTGATTTGTCACTGCCACAGCTGGGTCAGAGCAACACTGAAATGTGGATCTCTCTGTAAGGTGAGCAGAGGGACTTGAAAGCCCCATTTAAAGAGCATATTCCAAGCACAGTTATGGACTCAGATATGAATCAGAGTTACTTTGCAGTCACAGAGAAAAGCATTTTTCTGAGCAATGCAGTGTTCTCATAGCTGTGGGGAGCTTCAAATCCTCAACTCAAACCCATTTGATAAATGCTTTCTGTGGCAATAATAAGATTTCTCACCTCAGAAATACCATCTTCAGTTAATCCTCACACATGTAGATATTAGATCTTTTTCTCCCAATTGAATGTAAGCTTTATAAGGAAGAAAAGCAAATTCATGCCCACATGGCATCCAGAGAGAATCACTGCATGAATTATTAAAAGCCAGCATTCAAACCCTTCCCTTTCTGGAAGCAAAGGGCTGCTAAGGTGTACATTCCTCATAAAGCCCCAATTTGAAGTTAAAGAAAAGCTTATATCCATATTGGCACTTTTCTGTCTACCTCTTAATTATCCATCTGGTTAGGACTCTTTCAGGCTTTTGAACTCAAGGTTAAATTCTAAACCCTCTAGAGATAATAGGGTTGAGCCACCAGAGCCAAAAGGATTAAAACTTACATCCTTAGTGATTTTCCTGTGAGTTTACACAGCTACACAGAGCCCAGCACTGAGTTCAGCAAATTCAGAGACTCTAGGAACCAGCATTCCAAATTGTAAACAACAGAATTGACAAGCTGTTTCATTTGCCTCACTTTTTGGACAAATTGTGCTAGGATGTGTGTAGAGGTGGCCATGCAAAACATGCAGTTCCTCTCTCTTTGCCATCTCACTCTGACCATTTGCAGGATGAGGAGAAAGGGATGGGTATTTTGGGTGGTTGCAGCCATCCAGGTGCCTGCTGCTGACCCTGCAGCAAGAAGACACTGGGGAGTGTTTGGCTGCTTTGGTTGGCATTTAACTCAAGAAAGAACCACAGATTTCATTGTGAGGCCACAGAAATCGGTGGAAAAGTTCACCTTCACTTTCTGGATTTTAGATTAGCTACAGCTTTATTTCATCTGCACACAGGTGTTGAATTCTCCTCCAGTCCAGGGCTGTGGTCTTTCACAGTCACAGGCAGGGTGTGCTCTCAAAAAAATTGCACACCTGAGTCAAAAATACCCTGGAGTCATTTTCTTTTTTGTCTTGAGTGGGCTCTGGCACAACATTTCTGGGAGATGTGTCATTACTGTAGCTCTGTCTATGACCAAAGACCACATTGCTTCTGTGTTGAAGCTGTCATTTGTCAGGGATACCCAAGCAAGAAGGTCTGGCAGACACACACAGAGCTTTGCTTTGCTTTGCTTTGCTTTGCTTTGGAGACAGAATGAATGAAAAATGAGCCATTGAGTGTCTGGCTCGTGGCAAGCAAACACACACCACTTCATCCTTTGCTTTGGTGTCAAAACAGCATCTCAGCTGAGCCAAGAATGGCACATTCAGCTTCCAAAGGGCAGAAAACCTCTGTTGGCCACACTGCAAGACAGGAGTGAAAGGGTTTGGTATCTCCAGAAACACCAATGTACACTCAGGCACTGAGAATAGATGTTACCCAAATTAGCTGGGGAAAACATCAATAAAAATTATATCCAGAGTCTTTAATTCATCCAGAGATGGGAACCCACTCCCACCTCCACCTCTTCTTAGATCAGCCCTCTCCACCATGTGCTGTGCTCCTACACTTTTTAGTCTCCTACTTCCATTCTCACTCTTTCCTCAAATTAGGGCCCTTTCTACCTAGCAGCTTTCCTCATCCCAAACATTCAGCCTTATTTTCCCTAAAAACAAGTCCCAGAGAGCATGGATCTGACCCCCTTTACATGCTTGAATCAGACCAGCCTGCAGCCCTTGGCAAGCTGTGGCCCATGTCCCCAGCACACAGAATAATTAATGGCAGTGTTGCTCCCTCCATTGCACTTCCCGGGATTCAGTTGGCATTCCAGAGCCTCTGTTATCAGACAATTACAATTTAATTGTCTCAGCACACACACTTTTATTTAAAAACCCTCTCTGATTATTGCATTTGCATGTTGTCTATAATTTGCTTTCAGAAAGGAGAAAAGACATCAAGAAAAACATTCAATTTAAAGGCACATTTCTAAGACATTTATAGCAGGCTACTAAATGCCTAAAGAGGAGTTGAAATAACTAGTTTATTAGAACAGCTTAAATGGTAGAGTCTGTAAAAAATGATTGAAACACTTTTTTTAAAAACTAGATTATTTAAACAAGCTTTTCACAAAGGTAACATCCAGTTAATTTTTAATTATTTTCCATTGCATTGAAATGTACGAGAATACAAATTACCTTTTTTTCCTTTTATTCAGCAGAAATGCCCCTGTGGGATATTTAGTGTAGCTGTCTCTACATTCTTGTCTGTGGATAAAGAAGACCTGGAGGGTTTTACATCTCCTACAGCTTGTTAGGGCTGGGGTTCCACTGAATGCTTTTTATTCCCCAAACACTGTTCCTTCTCTGCTCTTCTGTAAGGAGACCTCATGTTTTATCCTGAGGCATTTAGGAGTGCAGGGAAACCTACAGAGTGGAAGCAAATAATGTTCTAGTTCACCCCCAAAGGCAGTGTTACAGCAATTAGGAACTGACTCTACTGCTTATTTGAAATAAAAATGCTATTGAAATTTGCATGTGTTTAACCATTTCTAGTCAAGGAGGTTATTCCAGCACCTTACCTTACACCCATCTGAAATATCTGTCACTTGCTCATAACATCATCATTTTACAGCTAGAACAGCACTTCAGACTGCTATCAGCTGGCTTTTTGAAAAGGCAACCTCCAGACCAAGTGAGATCAATAGGATTTAAAAATATACAAGGTAGGTTTTGGTCAAAATGCTTCCAAGATGTGCACAAAAAACCCCTGGGTGTTGCCTGTGAGGTTTCTGTATCCAAAGCTTTTGGATCTGTGCATTTGTTTCCCCTCTGTGAATCAATCCTCTGCCTCAGGGACATTTTTATTCAGAGCTCAGCTGACCCTTGGCTTGTGTAGGGGTTGTTTTGAAAGCACTGAAAATCAAGCTGGGCTGTGGCAACTTAAAAGGGGTTGCAACTATTAGCTAGGATTTTCTAAAAATTGCTGCATTTTCCATAGGGTTGCTCATGGATTCAGAGGATGCCTCCTCCCAGCACATGAAGGAAGATGAGTTGGTTGGTGACAGTGTGGGGCTGGGAATCCAAGGGTAGGAGAAGTTTAATCATCTTTTCCCAAATTTGTTTTCACTAGCCAGAGGATTTTGTAGATAGGAGATGATAAATCCCTAGCAACACAAACCCCTGACAGATGGTGTTAAATGGTTTTGAGAATATTTCAAAATCTGCCCTACTTTTTATTCCCCAAATGTTGCTCCCTCTCTGCTTCTTCTTTTTTTTTTTTTTTTTTTAAATACAGAATTTTCCTACCCTGTCTCCCACATTCTCATTTGTGTTATAATTTATGCTTCCTTATGCTCCAAACCGGAATCCAAATCACCAATTTAAAGGGAGAAACAACCTGCTGAATTTTAAAGCCAGTTCTTTTCCTCCTGTTGAGCTGGGTATCCAATCTGAGAGGAAGGAGAGTGTATCAGGCTGATCAGAATTTACTTCCCATTCTCCAGGAAGGATTGTCTGGGTACACCACATGGAAATCAAGGCAGAGCTTGCCACCAGTCCCATTCTGCAGAGAAAGCAGCAAATTCCCTTCTCACATGAACTTTTTTGAGTAAAAACTTTGTCTCTTTGGTTTGCCAGGATGGGAATCCTGTGTGTAACTCCATGGAGCATTGTAGAACTAGGAATGGCTCCTTAATGTGGTGCACAGAAACAGAACAATGTGAGGTTAAGAAAAGTGGGAAGAATCAGCTTTTGCAGTTTATTTTAAAAAGGCTGGTGTTTAGGAAGTCCCTGTGTCAGCCCCCTGAGAGGAACTTCATGGGTTCCAGCTTTCTCTGGGATCCAGATGCCACCTCCTTCCTGCAGACAGGGCCCAAAATCCAATCTCTGAGACAACTGATGATGCATTGACAAAAAAACCCAAAAAACCCAAAAAACCAAAAATCCAAACCAAAGCAAACAACCTGGCACACACTCATACAATGAAACACACACTCAAAAAGCCCCCAAAGCAAACAGAAAAGGTGCATCTTCTTTTGGCAGGTATGAAACATAAAACCAGGACAAATCTTTTTTCTGTAGAAGGATGGTGCTGTCCATATCTTCATCAGTGCCCATGAGTGACCTCATCCCAGAGCAAAGGAAGATAATTGCTGTCCTTTTGCTGAGGGCTCTGCCACCTTCTCCATGGAGATTTGTTCCAATTACTGCTCTGAGGGCAAACTGCTTTTTCTGATCAGAACCTGCAGATGGAAAAGGCAAACCTCACCTTTTGTCCAAGGCTTCACCGTGTGCAAGTCAAGGAGTCTCACAGCAGTAAAGTCAGTTTTAGGGAAAGAAATCCACAAATCAGAAGTTAAAATTGCACTGGACAAAGTAAATTTCCCATTCCATACCCTCAGATTTTTCTCTTTTAGCCATCTCTGGTCACATGCTGATGTTATATATATTTTACCAGCTCATCAGATGATGTTGAGGGCCAGCACAATTCCCTAGCCTGGCAAAAAATGAACTTTCCCCTCCATCCCTCCTTCCAAAAAAAGGGATAATGAACTGTTTTCCATATAGTCCAACAAGCTAAGCAGGACCAGAACACTCTGATAAGCAACAGCTTCAATACAAAGGGGAGGCAGAGCAGGAAAGAAGACAGAAGATCTGGCAGCAGGAAAGAGAAAATGAGAAGAAAGTGTTTGACAGATGCTGCCTTTTCATGGCAGCTCAGATGTTCCTCCAGTCACACCCCAAATGTGACCATGAAAAAAATTTTTTTTTTGTTCCTGCTTTTACTTTGTGCTGGCCCCATTAGGTCTGGAACTGAGTTTGCTGTAACAGGGACCTTGGACTGAACACCTATCTTTCCCCATGGGTCTGGAAGCAACAAAGCTCACCAGTACTTTTGGCAGATTTCAGATTTTAAGGATGTCAAGACACCCTTAAGCCTAAAAGAACTGCCCTTCAGGACAAGAGCACTGAATATTTATGGATGCCTGAAGTGAAAACGTTAAAGAGCTCACAGCTGACAGCATTTTAACAGGACACCTGAACTAGATTCCTGCCTATTTTCCAGCATGTGACTGGGAATGCTTGCTAACAGGCAGGAAAAAATATGTAAACTTGTTTTCTATGTGTGGATGATTACTGTTGAGCAGCCAATTGCAAGCTGCTGCCTTTTTGTGGGCAGATGAGCCCTTGCTCCAGACAGAAATGTATTTTTGTCCCACTGGAGATACCTGCCCTATGGACTGCACAGGGAGCCAGGGCTGGCTCTTGGAGATGGACCTGTGGCCTTACCTGTGGCCTTACCTGTGGCCTTGAGGGCTTTTAGTTCAGCTAAAATGCTGAAAAAATCTGTCTGAATCCAAATCTCCCTGGACACTCCCAGCTCACCTTGCCTGGCTGGTGGATTCGTGTTCATATCTCCCTGACCAGCTCCTCTGTGCTGATGCCTCAGGTTTTAGCTTTTATATTTTTCACATTCTGTGCTGCTTTAGTCTGTGGGTCTGGGCTTCATATTATGGGATGGTGAGCTCTGTGCACAGAGCAGGGAGACAAAACAATTCCTGCTCCAGCTGGGCACCAAGGACAAATGACCCAAATCTCAGCCCAGGAGCACAAACCCCGTGGGCTGGAGAGAGAAAAACAAGCAGGGTGGGACTGCAGGGGCTAAAGCTGGGATGGGACAATGAACTGCAAGATGCAAATGGAGCAGAACTGATCCCAGGGAGAGACCCCGGGAGCGCTGGTGCATTTTGGGGCCATTTTGGTTCATCTTGGGTGCAGCCCTGGCTGGGCTCTTGTGCTGCCCAAGGTGCATCCATGGAGGAGATCCTTGGAATGAATCCCTGCTTTATTCTTTAGCTCTGTCTTGTCTCTGTTCTAGGTCAGCCTTCACAGGGCATCAGTTCCCAAACATCTTCCATGACAGAATCCACCCAATCCTCAAAAGTTAACTTCAAGTACCCAACCCCAAAGGCCTCCTGCTTTCAGCAGGGTGAATGTTTATCCACTTGTGTGGCCCCAAAACCTTTTTCTCTGCAGAGATGTCACCCTTAGGAGCTCCCCAGGATCCCTTTGCTCTCCTGGGTGTCGTTGTCTCTGGCAGTGCAGCCTCCAGGCTCCTCCTGCCATGGAGACCCAAAGCAGCTCAGTGTGGATGGAAATAAAGTTAAATAACTGCTCAGGTGTGGCAGGAAGGAAATGATGAATCTGATTCCATGTTCTTACAAGGCTGATAATATATAATATATAATATATAATATATAATATATAATATATAATATATAATATATAATATATAATATATAATATATAATATATAATATATAATATATTATATATATTATGTTATGTTATGCTATACTAAACAATAGAGAAAGGATTCTTACAGAAGGCTAAAAGATGCTAATGAAAAACTCGTGACTCTCCAGATTCCCAACACAGCTGGCTGTGATTGGTCATTAAATCAAAACAATTCACATGAAGCCAACCAAACAATGACCAGTTGGTAAACAATGTCCAAACCACATTCCAAAGCAGCAAAACACAGGAGAAGCAATCAGATAATTATTATTTTCATCTTTCTCTGAGGCCTCTCAGCTTCCCAGGAGAAGAAATCCTGGTGAAGGGATTTTTCAGAAAATATGTTGGTGACACTCAGGCAGCACTGGAGAGTTCTAAGGGTGACCACTGCATTACAGCAATTGTCACATCCAAAGAGCACCATGAGGAAGGAAGGTTCATAGAGGATGTGCTAGAAACTGATTTATCCTGATTTTGATGTGCAGCACGTTGTAGTGGATGTGAAATGAAGAAAAGGATCATGCTCAGAAGCTGTGACATAAAGGAAAGCACTGTCTTGTAAGTTGTGAATACATATGTTTGAATTAAATGATCTTAGAGGTATTTTGCAATGATTAATGATTATATGATTCTTTATCAGAGCCTGTCAAAGCCTTTTCTGTAGCTTGCAAACACTTGCCTGGAACATCATTTGCAGAAAGCAGCAATTTTCCAGTTTCCAAGTGCCAAACATGCAAGGAAAGGTCTTCCCTCCATTGGACAAATTTTGTGGAACAGAGAACAAAACAGAAACAAAAAACAGAATAGACCTAAATCTGGCCATTCTAAGATTTGCCAATCAAATGATAACTCCTTGGCTTCTAAAATCTAGACAGTGAACAGAGACCCAAAAACTGTAAAATCAAAGTAAATGGAAGGTTCTGGAGAGAGAAAGACATACTTCATGCTCCCTAATTCTGAGGTGGGTTGTTACCAGGGAATATTCCTTTCTGTCCCAGTCCCTCTGGTGTTTCCTACAGGCAGTGATTTAGATACCAAAAAACCCCTGCATTCCAGAAATATTTAAAAAGATTCTGAATGAAGTGAAATTGGGATACTCCAATAAAGCCACAGCAGAAATGGAACCACAGATATGTTTGGTTGGCAATGAAGGGGTGGTTCCTACCCATTCAAACAGTGACATTTCAGAGCTGTCTTTGGTTGGATTGAAGAGGGAACTGGTTAATTTTATGGAAGATTTCTATTTTCTGAGCTATGTTTTCCTGCCATATTTTTTCTATTACTATTTTCAAGCCTCAAATTGCTCTAATCAGCCTCATGTTGTGGTATAGAACCAGTCATCACTTAAAACAAGATCTTCAGCCCCTCCATTGCTCCACCAAGGTTATTTTATTGCTGGGCAGAGCTCAGAGATGGCTCGAGGCTAAAAAGTCTTGATAATAATTTTACATCTAAACTCCTGCAAGTAATTACAGAAGGAGGTTATGGAAGGGATTTTCCAGGTCACCTTTCCACTGCTTGAAACCAGGGTCAGTGCAAAGTCCTTTGGGACACCATGAGAAGGTGATTTCACCTCTGCCTTGCTGTTTCTGCAGAACACCCCACGTTCTCAGCTGGGTGAGGCATTGCTGGTTTGGGCTCTCTGATCTCCAGGAGCAGCTGCCAGGCACAGGAGAGGGATTATTCTGATGTGAAAAGCTGATGAAGCCTAAAAATGTCACTGCCCTACCAGACAGCTGTGAGAAAGCAAAGTGTGAGGATGTATGAGAGGAGGCAGGAAAGAAAAATAAAAACCTGTTTACAAGAGCTTGGTGAGTCACATCATCTCAATAACTCAGAGATAGACGTAGTTATGCAAATGTCAGGCATCATGTTTGAACAAAAGGTTACTCACTCACATAACCTGAAGCTTTTACTGCTAATGAAGCATTAACTTCCATCTCAATATGGGACCATGAGGAATTTAGGACTTTTTATAGCTCGAGTCATGAATGATTGAGCGATATAAAAATAACAATATCCTGTGTCTCACTTATCTGAGACAGAGGCTTTAGTTTCTTCTTTTCTTCCTACCTGGAGTTTCTAATTGACAGGAAAACTTAAATCTTGATTTTTTTGTTTGTCACTTTACATTGTGGTATGAGGCAGCTAGAGAACAGTGACAGCATGAGATGCAGGTTGTGCAAAATGCTGCCAAGCCTGTCTTACACCAGTGAGGAAGTTGGGACATGGGCAATTATAGACCTGCTTTAGGCACAGAAAAGAATGTGTTTTCTGAATGGCTGAATTAAAAATGTAGGATAGAATAGAATAGAATAGATTGTTTGGAAAGGCCAAAAATCCTACATCAATCAGTTAGTCCAAATGTCTGACTACTTCAGGGCTGGCCAGAGGATAAATCATGTTACTAAGGGCATTTTCCAATTCCCTCCTTAACACTGACAGCCCTGAGGCATTGAGTATCCCCCCAGGGAGCCTGTTCCAGTGTTTGACCACACTCTCAGTGAGGAACTCCTTCCTCATGTCCAGTTTAAACCTTCCCTGCACAGCTTTGAGCCATTCCCACATGTCAACACTGTATTCCAGGGAGAAGGTATCAGCATCTCCCTCCCCTGTTGAGTCTCTGCCAGCCAGCACCTCAGATCCCTCCCTGCAGGGCTGCTCTCTCGCCATTCCTCCCTCAGTTTACATTTGTGCCTGGTGTTTCTCCATCCCAAGTGCAGAATCCTGCATTTTGACTTGGATGGAGAATCTACATGGATTGGAGGCAGTTGTTTTCCAGGAGAACTTCACCTGCAAGTCATTCCTTCAGTGCAAACCATGGTCCAGGGACTGCCCTTTGTGGTCTGAAGCTTTTATGCAAAATCAAATTAAGCACAGCGATTTGCAGAACTTGTCAGTCCTAATGAGCCTGAACCATGGGGAATTTTAGAGTTCACTGAGATCTGAGGTGGCTCAGAGGTTTGGGAGCCACAGGCACAGGGAATGCACTCACTTCATCCAATGGCAATCAGTGAGGAGGTGCTGATTTGGAAAGGTTTGTTTGTTTGTTTTTGTCAGATTTGAAAACAAGAAATAAATAACAAAAGCTCTCTTTACACACATGAACTTTCAGCTGACTGAGCCTCACTGCAGGCTCCAAACCTTCCTGCCCCTGCAGGGGGATGTAGACAAATGTTCCTGGTCACCTTGTGCAAATAAAAGAGATCAAATCCTACCCCAACACCCCCTCCCCAGCATGGCATCGCTGCTTGATGAGAGCTCATACTGCTGAGATATAGAGTTTGCAGGGAAAATATATCTTCTTTAGCACCTTTGCACTGAAGGTGATGTGTTGGCAGAAGGGAAAATGAAGAGGTAGTTTTAAAGGCAAGATATTAAACAGAAACACTTTTGAGGGGGTAATGATGGAAGGAGAAGGGGGGAAAATGAGTTAGATGTTAGCAGGAACTACCTGGGTGAGGAGGTTAATGAGATTTTGGGTAAGGCAGGAGGTCTACACACAAACATATCAGTGTCAGGACTGTCAACCTGCTCAGCCCACTGGGCACAGCAAACATTGTGCTCTGAGCTTCACACCAGCCTAACTCAGACTGATAATTGGTGGCTGCAAGTTGTTCCCCTCCCTTCCCTCCTCCAGCTGCCCATTCCTCTCCATTCCTTTTGTGCCAGCCCCAGATTTCACCAGGTTCTGCTCCTTTGAGGGAGGGTATGAGTGCAGCAGCAAATCTAGTATCATCTTAAAAAAAATATTTTTTAAAAAGGGAATTGTTTTTGGAGTGTGAGAACTGTTTTTGGAGCACAAGGCTGCCATGCAGTCATTCTAGTCTGGTACAAACTCATGCTGAAGCTCAGAAGGTTGTATGATAGCATGATCCTCCAATTCCCAGCCCTGCCCACTCCCTTAGGTGGATCCTTCTGCTCCTGCAAGCAGATAAATTTAAACTTGGAAGTAAATTGGGATTTGTCTGACCATCCATGCTCCTTAATTATTAACACATTCCATGGTGGGTTCTTAGCAGAGCCTCAGTTTTAGCAACAGTTTGTAAGTGAAGAAGTCTTGAACTTCATTTGGAGAAGGAGACAAATTTAATTCTGTTGCTGAGACAGAAATATTCATTGAGACAGAGGTGGCTTAAAAGAGAAATCTCTCAATTTAAAGGTCACTCTCACACACATAATGTTAGAAAACTTGCACAGGCAGAAGGGAAACCACCTACATTACAGTGATGCTTTCCAGGTTCTTTAGAATTTGCACAGAAACTCTCAGAGTTTCTGCAGGAGGTCAATGAAGAGGCACAAAGAAGCAGCCACATTAAACATTTTAAAGGGTCAAACCCCTACAAGAGTCAGCAGTTCAGCAGATTTTCTTATAAGAAAGAAAATATAAGAACATAAGAAAGGCCTAATTTGAGCAGCACAGCATCAAGCAAGCCTTTGCAGAATGTTTTATTTCATGCTGGTGGGATAGCATGGAAAACAGGGTGAGGACTGCAGCTTTAGGGAAGATCCAGGGTGGCAACAAAGGGCAGAGCTGAGGGCATCTTCAAAAAGATGAAATGTGGGGGTTATTTCCACCTTTGTCCATAGAAAACTACCCCCAAACTTTAGATCTTTTAGGACACAACTTCTCAGCATTGGGAATCTTTGGCCAACTTTTTATTGTTTTTTTTCCATATCTGGGTGATAGCATGAATCTGTGACACAGGGAGCAGGGTGAGGCACATCAGTGCATTTACTCTCCCTTCCAGTGAGGGAATTAGGCTTTGGAAAAGCCTAATTCCAGGCTTTGGAAGTAATTTGGTCACCTTCCAAACTAAAGGGAGATTGGGTGACCAAACAAATGCCCAGACTAGATGGGTTAGGGGTACAAAGCTAGGTGGGGCCCAGCCCTAGGAGTTAAAATGTTGTGAGTGGAAGCACTTTTGCTGTGTGCAGCCAAGGAAACAGGACTGGAATGCTGAGGTGATGACAGCACAGTGAGTTCTGGGTCAGGAATGGGGTTTCCATGGTGCACTAACAAAAACAGTAATGGGAATAGGAGATAAGTGCCATAAAGCCTTCAAAAAAGTCATATTCAGAGCCTGAATGAGCCTAACAGCTTAAAACCTGCTCTCATCAGGATGTTTTCCTTAAGGTGAATCCTCTTCAAATCCATGAGAAGTCAAATGTTTTCTTTAGTGGCCCATAGAAAGGCATTAGAGCCTGGCTGTTCTTTAATAGCAATGATGACAGTCACTTTAGGGAAATATTTAGCATTTGGTAAGGACTACAGATGGTCTTTATCTTAGCTAATAGCTAAAACTTGCAAATATTCAAGCAGAGAAAGACCCAAGCTGGTGATTTCTCAGACTCCTATTTCCTGAAGTCCAGAGCCTTGGTCTGAGTAAAGACAGCTGGAGGTTTCCCTCAGATTTTCTGTATCTCATTAAAAAGTTTTAAAATAGAGGGGGAGAGTCTGTGTAGATCCTCCTTACCTTGTGCCAAGGTAAGATCTTTAAAAGTAATGGAGTTACTCCTCATTACTTCTAAGCTGCTGAGTGATTTTATTCATTTTAACCTTTTGCTGGATGTTAGGAGGTGCCATTTCTCTAGGTATGACCTTTATCTTGATGAGAGTTATGAAAGTTATAGTAAATACATTTTTATAGTAAATAATTTTTAAACACCTCTTTATTATATAGTTAGAGCCTGAATTTGTAACAGCAACCCAGTGAAATTTTGTCTGTGGTGTCCACTGAGTAATGTTCCATGTTTTCTTCTCCAGACTGTTCATGATGCAGACTGAGGGAAGGAAAAACAAGTATTTTGTGCTGTCCTACTGCTCAAGACACAGATCTATCAAACCATGAGATCTTTATTGGAGATTCTGACTGCTGGCCACCAAAACCACCTGCTAACCACCTGAGCACCTGGCACTGAGTGTCTGGAGTGGCAGCCAGGAAGACATAAATAATAAATTTGGAAGCAAACTTTGGGTTTTTGTGGTTGAGATGATCTTTGAGGTATTAGAAAGTTTTTTCTTTCCCAGCCCCGTGACAGAAGAAGAAGTTGAGATTCCTCAGTTCTGCTTTTCAGGGTTGTTTATTTTCTCTTATCTATGACATTCTTTCTCTGACCTGCTGAGATCTGTCCAGCAGGTTGGGTTGTGGCACAGTCCCTGCCCTTGGGCGGGTGTTGGCTTTTTATATTATGAACTATGTGTACTTAATTTACAATAATTTTCCAGTACCTGTCACCTATGTTAGACAGTCTGGCTCTACTCTAAACCAATCCAGAAGTGCCAACATCACAGCAGAAGATGGAGGAGGAGGAGGAGGAGGAGGAGGAGGAGGAGGAGAAGAAGAAGAAGAAGAAGAGAAGGAGGAGGAGAAGGTCAGGACATGCCCAGATTCCTCCATCTTGCCTCCTGAACCCCCATTCTAAATCCCCAAAATTCTACTTTTTCACCCTGTGACAAATTCACTATCATTCTACTCCAACTCTTGTGGCTTGTAACTCCTCACACAAAGTTGGGAATTGTTTCCATGGGCTAAAATCAAAGGCACAGGTGTTTGTGACTCTGTGCCAAGGTCTCTGAGCCCCTGCCAGGGTCTGGAATCACCCAGGGCAGCCAGAGCAATGTCCTGGGTCCTGACATCAAGCAAGCTTTCAAAGTCAGCCCTGAGGCTGTCCCATCCCAGAAACCACAGGAACCTCTGGTGCAAAAATGAAGACCCTGAGTGGGAGGGAAGGCAAGGAGTCCGTTCTGCTCTTCAAGCAGATGCTCAGGCTGAGGAGCACAAAAATAACCCTGGGAGTGTCTCACTCAGAGCCACTTGGAGAGGGCAAGCAGCAGTGCTGCTTCCTGAGAAGAGCTGAGTGCCAGGTGTGAGCTTGTAACTTATACATTCTAAAAATTATCCTCATCAAGGCTCTTCTGATTTTTGTTTCCTTTTAAAAACTTCTCCTGTGCCTTGTTGTTGGTAAGAAACCCGAAGAAGTGGCCAGAAGTGAGCACAGTGAGCCCTTGGGGTCTTCTGCCTTGTTCCAGTCAAGTGATTCTGATGAGAACACATAAGAAATTATAAAGAAATCATAAGAAATTAATTATTTTCTAATTATTATTACTTATTTTGAGTTATGGCTTAGGAGAGTTTGCCAGCTGATTTATCCTGAGGTCTGATAGGAAGATGGGAGCTGGGAGATCTCCATCACTCGTGCTTTAGCTTGAGATGAACCCTCAAAACACCACAAGACTGTTAGAGGTGAAAAACCAAGGTGTTCTACCATGGATTTCACCTGGGAGTGTTTTTTTTCTGACTTGTTCAAGCTTCCTGCTGGTACCAAACTAAACTTTCTTGTACTTTCTACCCTGTAAAGAGAAAGAATTTAGGGTTCCTTGTCTCTGTACTGTCTCTGCAGTACAGAGAAAATAGAGCTGAACTGTTGTGAGAACAGTTCAACTCCATGTCCCAAAAACCAGTGACATAATTTTTGGCCGCTTGAAAACTTAATTCAAATTTTGGGCTGAGTTCTGCCCTGTTTATATTGGAGATGTAGTAAAGAGAGGCAGGAAAGCAGTGAAATTTTCCCAGTGATGATTTTCCAGAGTGCACAGGGGTGGTCTACCCACCTGTGGATGCTTTTATATATTGGCTGATATTGATCATGGATGTGATCAAACTCTGTGCAAAACCTCTGCTCTGAGTGGGAAACCCTTCCCAATGAGCAGTGCTCTGTTCATGCTTCATCAGGAATTTTAACACACCCTCCCTGTTACATTCCCTTATCCCACAAAGGATTCAGCTGGAGCATCTGCAGCCAGAATTACCCAGAAGGGCACATTTCACACCGAGGGTTTTAAAAGGAATTCCAAACTGTGAGCTGATGCCTCCCAACAGGAGGGAAATTGTCATGCACAGAGGTCCCTCCCTGGCTCTAAATCATCCTGCTGAGATGCAGGGATCCAGCCACAAATCCTGTTAGCTGGGGAGAAATCAATGCCTAATGTTTCTCTGCCTTTAAATTGTACACTGCCATGCAGAGCCACACCTTGAAATTGTTTGTAAGTGTATTTATTTGTACATATAATTACACAGATACATGTAATGTATGCACGAATATATGTGTCACACAGGGTCATTAAATCATTGATCTTTTACACTTGTAGAAATACATATATACCTACTATAGAGATATTTTCTCTCTTTATATATATATATATAAGTATACATATAGAGTATGTATAAATAAAATATATAGTTATATATTAGCATATAAATATATAATATATCACATGTTATGTATAAAATAATATTAAATATATAATATGTATATTTTATATATTATACGTACATATTAAAATATATTTTTATATAGCAGTATATATACAGTATATAATATATGTACTACATGAAAAAATATATAGAAAATATATATATTTTATATATATAAAAATTTATATATTTCATGTACTACATGAATATATATGTATAAATAATATCTATTATATCTATAAAATATATTATTTATAGGCAATCTTGTAGAAATTAGCTTCACTCTTCCGCTTCATAATTTGATGCTGTTGAATTTCTCAGGTTTGGTTTGTTTGGGTTTTTTTTTACATGAGGGAGTCTATGGAGAAACTCAAGATCCTTTTGCAGCTGCCCAGATTAAAGTTTTGTATTCTTATGGAGTAGAAAAGTTTGCCAACCCAGGCAGCTTCCCACTAGAAGCACCAGGGAATGGGAATTCTTGATCCTTGGGTGCAAATCCAAGGGATTTTTGCAATGGATATTTCTCTGGGTCTTGGTTTATCATTTCTGAGCCATCCCAATTAAAGATCTTGTCAGCACAAATGATTTGTATTGAGCTGATGTCAGTGGAGAAGGATCTCTGCAGCTGAATTCAGCAGGGAAGGATGCACAACCCTGATGCAATTCCCTCCTCCTGAAGCCACAGAGTGTGGAGACTTTTCTAAAAGAATTGCTAACAAGATTCTTTTTCCTTTAGGAAGTTTTTCTTCTGCTGTATAAAGAAGAAGAGTTGCTTATTCCTGGTGCTCCCCAGGGTAAGGCTGACACAATAAGTTTCTGCAAATCTGAACTACAGTTGTGGCATATCCACCTGATGTCACAGTGCCAAAAACACACCAAAGAGTTCCCTCCTGCTTGAAAACTTCTGTTTGACACAGGCTTCTCTCTCAAAAGCCTCTTCTGACACCACACCAGTGGCAGCTGCACTACACAAGCATTAAGGCCCAGAATGCTTCTGAAATACCCAAACCTAAACTAGCTAAGCCATTAGTCTCCAAGCAAAATCCTCTTCAGCTCAGGCAGGTGAGACTTAACCTTTCCTACAGGCTTCCAAAGTTAAACCCAATTAAACTCAAAGAATGGACAGCACTTCTGGGACATCAATCTTCTCATGTAGAAAAGCCTTGAGATATCTGTTCTCTGAGACAGGAGGGCAGGAAAGAATGGTAAAGTAGCAGAAAATGTTTGAATTTCTGTTAAAGTTTCAAAACCTCACAAGCATTACCCAAAAGTGTAATAATTTCACTGTCCTTGTGCATAAATATCAAAACAAATGCATCTGATTTATCATTTTAACCTGTAAGTTTTACTCTGTGTTCCATAGGTTTATTCTGGTGTATAAAAAAGGTTTATGAAAGGTTATTAGGAAGATCAATGCTATATTTAATTGGCCAGAGTTTTGTTTAGATGGGATTCTTCCAGTGGGAAAATATCAGGAGCCTACAAAATAATGAAAACAAAAGAGATAAAATTCCTACAAATTAGGCAAAAGACCCAGCTTTTGTTTTCTGCAATTCCATCCATATCAACAGATCTCTTCATAAAATCTCCTATTTATGTCCATGTGCAAAAAAGAAAAAAGCAAATTCTAATGACCACAAGGGTCTGCTGAGATGCAGAGTACAGTGAAGTAAATGGAATTTCTTTCCACAAAGGCAAACAGAGCTGATGGTGGGAGCAGAGGAGTCATGTGAAATTGAGCACTTAATAAGCTTGGGATAAGATGATTTCACAGGTCCTTCTCAAGAGCAGTGCCCAGGTTCCTGAGGAGCAATCCTGGGATTTAACCTCAGCCACCTGCAGGTTATGGGGATCATAACTCTGCTCAGCCTTCTGGAGGTCCCTTCAGACCTTCAGGACTGATAATTCTGGATGTGCTAAAATTCGTAATTCTCACTGGTTTGGTCATTCTCTGGCTGCTGGGTGCAGCTTCATCCTTTTCCACCCAGCACTTCCAACACATCACTTCCCTCATTCATTTATTTAATAATAACATTTTAAATATTTATTTATTTATTTATTTAATAGTATTTTTGTCTGACCCTTGCCAAAACAGCAGGAAGTTGTGTTCTGCTAATTGCTTGTCAATTATTTAATTGCTGTTTAATACCAGAGCAGTGCTGTCCTCCTCCTGTTTCTGAACATGGTGGGTCACATGCTCAACCTGTTTCTATGTTCTGCAGTTTTGAATAATCCTTCAGGCTGGAAATAAGGGTAGTAACCAGAGTAACTGTAGTAATTACACTGCTCTAGCACAGAAATGTCTGAACAATCTTCTGTAGAAAGAAACAAAAAAGAAAATCAAGGGGATAACGACTGCCTTTGGGTTTTGCAGATAGTAGTCTTCAACAGTTTATTTTTTAAATTATTAAAATAAGTTAAACTGCATCACAAATATTTGGCAGACAAGCCTGTGAGTTTGTCATGCACATGCTGGAAGCTTATGGATAGAGGTGCTCACAGGAAGATCTGTCTGCAGGCTCAGTAAAACCAGTTCAGGAGAAAGCAGAAAACCACCAGCACTGGCATTATCTCATATTTTCTTTATACTCCATGATGATTCTTTATTATGGTGAAAATCGAGCAGTGATGCTGCTTGGCGTAGTAGAAAATGAGTACAGAGTGAGCAAACTTTTTCCATCAAGAAATACACAGAAAGAAGAGGAACAGCAAACCAGAAAATTGAAGAGATGAGATCCTGCAGAGATGTTAAACACAGTCTTTGTTTTGCAGAGATTTATTATGCAGTTTAAGTTAATACAGCCTTTCCTACAACTCAAGAGATACCATAAATACTTACATTGGCTTCCTGAGCCACCCTCTCCAGGTGCAGTTTCTTTTCAGGGATGCCAATTCACCTGACTGAACCTCTTGACTTCAAAGTGGAATATATAAGTATTCAGCAAGAGAAACATCTCCAATATTTAGCATTGAAATGGGCAAAAAAAAATTGACTGACCATTAAGGCAAACCCAGGAAACCTCCAGTTCCTTTAAATTCCATCCTCACCTCAGGCTGGGAGTTATTATCCATGACATGTGTCATTATGTCACATGAGGGTTGCCTAGAGTTTTTCTGACACTTAAATAATTAGTTATCTGCTATTCCCAGCTATTTATAGTCACTGTAAATGCTTTTTTATTGGGTGTGTGTGCTCTTTGAATGGTGCATGAGCAGCTGCTTCAGATGCTCAGCATTTTATGTCTTTATATCATACCAAGATCACTGTCACACAAAGCCAGTGAGCAATAAGAGGCTGGAGCAGAATGAGATTAACCCATGAAAAGGCAGATTTCCCAGGGATGTGGATGGTGTTTCTGTGATGTCACCTGATGGCAAACATGGTCAATGGTAAGAGGGGGAATCCAAGCTCTCCCTTGGGTTTCTCAGCAATATTTCAAAACCCAAATCCATCACCCCCCAGAAAAGGATTTTCAAGATGCTATGCCAAGGCTGAGCAGTGCTCAAGGAAGATGTGAGTTTTGCTGAAGGGATAAATTGATTGGAGAGATAAGAAAGGATGCTGCCAGGAGAAGACACTGCATCTCTGTCAGCTTTAATTTACACTGCCCTTGCTGGACTCGATCATTTCTTTGAAAATGCTTCTTAACTCCAGCAAATAAAATGGGCCATGGCTGATTTCAGGGCTTCAGGGAAACACACCTGAACTCTCTTCTTCTGAACCCAGAGTGGGCCAAGCTCTTCTGTGCTGTATCCACCCCCTCCTTGGTGTGATGTGAGACCTGGTGCAGGAACAAGTCAGAGCTAAAACATCCAAACAATGACTCATGTGCTGGTGTTCACAGGGGTCTGAGGATGAGGGAAGAGATGAGGATCTGACTCCATGTTTCAGAAGGCTGATTTATTATTTTATGATATATATTACATTAAAACTATACTAAAAGAATAGAAGAAAGGATTTCATTAGAAGGCTGGCTAAGAATAGAATAGCAAAGAATGATAACAAAGGTTTGTGTGTCGGACAGAGAGTCTGAGCCAGCTGACTGTGATTGGCCATTAATTAGAAACAACCAACATGGACCAATCCCAGATGCACCTGTTGCATTCCACAGCAGCAGATAACCATTGTTGACATTTTGTTTCTGTTTTTCTCTCAGCTTCTCAGAAGGAGAAATCCTAAGGAAAGGATTTTTCATAAAAGATGCCTGTGACAGACTCAGACTGGCCTGAGCAATCTCCTGGACATTTTTAGTTCACTATCAAATGTAGCCTGAGAGACACAGCACTGGAAGGTGATGGATGCTGACCTACAAGTTGCAATCCTTCTCATACCCTTCCCTTAGGACATAAATCCGTGTGTTTGTCATTTCCCTTTTCCCACCGCATTTTCTGTGCAAGCCCCAAAGTCCAGCTCAGGTCTTGCCTTTGCCTTCTGCAGCTACAAGAGAAAGAGTTTATTCTCACCAATGGTGAGAATGTTTTTGGCATTATTCCCTACAGCAGCAGGGTTGTGTATCCTGGAAAAACAAAGAAGAGCTAAGTGGCTTTGCTGAGGTCTATTAAAAATAATAAGTCTGGCCACAAAAGTTAAAAGAGTGATTGCACAGCACCTTCCTTCTTCCCAAACATTGCTGCTGCCTCTGGTCCAGTTCCAACAGGGATGGCTGAGTGCCAGGAACATCAAAAAATGCATATTAGAGTTGGTTTATAATGAGATTTTTCCTTCATAACAAATATGCAGGATATTCCACAGTGTTTGTCCAAAATGTGATCCCTCAGGTCAATGTGGGAAACTGAACTGAAGGCAGCCCATTCCACCCTGCCTTGTGGCCCTAATTAAACAGAAGATCACTGCACATGACCACATTTTTGCATACTGTTATTATAGATGCAGACAACCTGGTGCAATGTGGAAGATGTTTATTATCCCCAAGGTCAGAAGTGGCATCAGACCCTCTCCAATCCAACCCCATCTGTACAGTCAGGAGAGGAGCAGTGCTGTGAAACCTTAAACTGCAGCTGCAAGCCAGCAGTGGAGGCAGGCAGAGCTGCCATTCTCTGAAGAGGAGAACTGACAGAAGTTGCATTTTAATACCTGATTTTACACCACTGCTCCTTGTTTAATCAGATCAACACAGATCAGGCTGATCATACTGGGAAAGGAAAAAAAAAAAGCCCAACCAGCCCAGAACGAACACTTTTGTTGAAAAACATCAGAGTGTTTGGCAGATTATATAATGTTGCAGTAAGTAACTGCATAGCTTAATTTTATGGTTTCCATGGAAACCATCAAAATGAAAGGTAAGGGTTCAGTGTTCTTGGCTCTGAGGAGCAAATCTCTTCGTGGAGATGTGTATTTGGGGGAGAAGGGATTTCATCTGTCTTGCCTGGCTTTGGAGTGAAGGGAACCTTTTGGAAGCTGTGGGCATGAGGTGGTCTGGGAGGTACCATTTCCATTTCCATTTCCAGCCCCAGCTGGGCTGCACAAGTGCCTGAGATGCACATGGAGCCTCATGAATTTTACATGTGCTGGAGATCCCAGCCCTGCTCACACTGGCTCCTGGTGTGGCAGTGGGCAGCTTGTTTTCCTGTGGAAACCTCTTACTAATGCAAAAAACATCCACACTCACCTTGTTCAGGGGGGGAAAAACAAAAAACACCAAAGCTGCCCAGGGTCACTGTAGAAGCAAAGGTTTCTGGCTGTTTTTGCTGGCTTTGGGAAAGAGCAGAGCCAGTTATGCTCTTCTCTTTGCTGGGGCTTCACCCTGCAGATCTCAGTGGTGCTGATCTTGTTGAGCTGTGGATCTGATGCCCTTGGGTGAGATAGTTTTGGTCTATAATTATATTTAATGCAAGATGGAGACAGGGCTGAGAAGGGGCTTGGGCAGGCCAGACCCATCTGTCCTGCCATGGCTTTGTCCCTGACACAGAGAGAGACTGGCAGGTGGATGGAGAGGCTGTAGCACACTGACCCAGCCTCTCCAGGCAACCTGGGCAAGAAGAGGCTCTGTTTCTGTCATAAAATCATGTAATTCTTTAGGGTTGGAAGGGATTTCTGTGTTATCTCATTCCACATCCCTGCCAGGGGCAGGGACACCTTCCACTGGACCAAGTTGCTCAGAACCCAACCCACCCTGGCCTTGAACACTTCCAGGGATCCACAACTTCTCAGGACAACCTATTCCATCAGTTTGTCATGCCTGGTGCTGTGTCCCCTTCTGCAGAGCCTGCACCCAGCTCCCCTCTGTTATGTGATGCTGCACTACTGCCAGCAAACACCCAAATAAACTGCTTTTCTGGAACACTGAAACTCATCCAAACCATGGACACAGGTGGATCTGCAAGGAATTTGGGGTCCAGCTGTCCTTGCCTCTGCTGAGCAGTGACAAATGAGTAAAGTAGCTCATGAGTGCTTCTAGAGCCAAGCCCTAAGGGGTTAATTCCTCACTCCAAATTGCCTCCTCACTGTGCATCCAGCTCATTTCTTGCTCTACCCTGTTGTCATCAGAGCTGCAAGCGAGCCACCACTTTAACAAGTTTTCTTTTTTCCAGGAATAAAATCATGAGGCAATACCTCTTATTGGGCTGTGTAAGTAGATATTTTTCATGGAGCCAGAAGAGGCAGGCTGGCTGCAGGACAAAAAGCTGCTTTGGGAGCTCCCCAAGCCATGCTGAGTCCTTCCTGCATCTGAAACCTTGGGCTTGAGCCTCTTTCCAAGTGAGCAGAGAAAAGCAGCTGTATTGCATTTGCATTTTGCCTTTAACTGCTGTGAAGCACCTCAATCCTTGTTAGTGCTGTGCTCTGATATATTTTTCTTGGAGTGTGAGAAGTAGATGCCCAAAACCAGTGTCTGAGCTGTAATACCTACACTTGCAAATACTGTTTTAAAAGGCTGAGAAAATTGGATTGAAGCAGATGTGCAAGTGCTTTGATCCTTATTTACATAATATATCTGCCAGTCTATCCCCCTGTGTAACTCTGATGGCTGAGAAGTGCAAATCTTTAAATCTGACACAGGTTTGATCAGGGCTTTTTTGCTCTAAGGCCATGTCTTGCTTCATCATTCAGTGTTGCTGCACTCTTGTCCCCTCTTCTGCTGCTAACTCTCTTCTTTTTGCCCTGTTAATGCATTAAAAATCCAAAATGCATGATGCTCAAGGTGACGTGACAAGCTGGTGTCAGAGCTGGGATCTGAAATGAAGAACAGCTGTGTCCTTTTGCATCCTTGTGGCTCTGTAAGGAGCCTCTGCTCCTTCTCCCATGCATTCATTTAGGTTGGAAAAGGGCTCCAAGTTCACCAAGTCCAACCATTAACCCAGCACTGCCACAGCCACCTCTAAACCATGTCCCCAAGTGCCACATCCACACAGCTCTTAAATCTCCCCAGGAATGGTGACTCCAGTGCTTGGACCATCCTTGCAGTGAAGAAATTTTTCCTGCTATCCAGCCTAAATCTCCCCTGGTGCAACTTGAGCCAGTTTCCTCTTGTCCTGTCCCTTGATGCCTGGAAGCCAAGCCTGACCCCCACCTGGCTGCAGCCTCCTGTCAGGGAGTTGTGGAGAGTATTTCAGGATGAATGGGAGATTCTTTTTATCACCTCTTATGTGAGGTTAATCAAACTTCTTCTTCCATTCCCAGCAAAACCAGCAAGTCTGGTGTTGGATGTAAGCAATGAAGCTATTTCTAGGGACTGGGCACATCTGTGTGCCAGAATCAGAAACTGCTTCCCTATTTGCATAGAAGAAATCAAAATTAATGGGAAAAAAAAATCTGACAGAAACCTGATAGTTCTGTGTATCTGTAGCAAGTGCACTTTGCAGCCAACCCAAAATAAACACTCACAATTAACCGTTATATAATTTATAGTGCAGGATGGGTTTCAGTAAGAGGTGGTCACCCCCTGGTGCTGCTGAGCATTGGGAACTTTTACTGATCTCCAGAAAAACTCTACAAGGCTGAAGCTTTCAACAAATTAAGCTGGCAGATGCCAGTGGGATCCTAGGAGAGGAGAAATTGAAGCTCTTCTCAGAAACTGTACCAAGTCCTGTGATATTCTCCTCAGGAGGATGTGGATGCCATAATGTTACATGGGGTCAAAAAAGCAGCAGGAAAAACTCGTGGAAGAAAAAGGCATTGCAGAAAAAGGCAATCAAGAGTCTGATCCTGGCTTGTGATACTTTGAGGAGCAAGATGTTGGAAGGGAAAAAGGAATACCTGGGGAGGATACCTCTGTGAAATACCACAAGGGATTTGTGCTTGACTTAGTGGTGGGAATGAACTGCTGGCTCAGGACAGAATCAGGGCAGAATTAACTTCAGGAATAGCTTTGAGATCCTCAGAGCACAAAAGGGGCTAAAATGTACCAGGGCACTGTGGGGACCCACACCTTAAGCCAGGTGGGTTATCTTAGCCAGGCAGGCTCTTCCACTCACTCCTCACTTCAGAATCTCTCACCCAACTCCAAATACTTCCCATTTAAGAGTTCCCAAAGGAAGGGCACAGATGGTAATGCTGGAGGTAAGAGTGTTCCTGTCTCTACCCAGTCTTGTTCACCCATCAACCTGATTTTATGGATGGGAGGGGTTATTGTCTTCCTTGAGAAATTTCACATGCATGATGGACTCTTTGCCAGGGAAAATTAGATCATATGTTCACACCATTCTCCACGGAATACACGGCCCTGTTGCAAAACATTTGTTGCCAGATATTAAAGCAGGAGATCTCTTCTGCCAGTGGCATTATTAAACAGCATGGGGAGAGTTTTGCATCCAAAATCCACCTTAATATTGATGTGTTCATAGGAACAGATGTCTGCTTGCTTCCTGCACAATGTGTTATCAGATTAGAGATTTTGCAGCAACAGCCTTAATTAGAAGCATGTTATTATTCAGCACTAAAAGCCTCTTTTGGAGGTGTAAATCCCTGCAACACGGGGATCCAAACCTGCCTCCTCTCCATTCCATCTCCTGCGAGCAAGAGACTTCTGTCCAAACATTTTGCACTTCAGAGATCCACATATTTCCTTAATTTCAAGGTGGGTCTGGGCATGGGATTGAATCTGAGCTTGCACAAGTTGGGGGAGAAAATCAGTGCACAGCAGGACAAGGGATTCAGATCCATGACCCAGAAGGGCTGGGAATGCTCTGGCAGTTTCCTGCTGTTGAATGAAGTCAACACCAAGTGAGGGAGCAATGCTGCACTGTTGGGATGGTAGCAGTGAATTCTTCTTTGCAGGTGGGGCTGCCCTGACTTTATTCTGTCCTTGCTGTGAGTATTGGAAAGCTGCTCCCTATCACCTGTTCTTTCAGTCTCTGCAGCTGCTTCTTTGCTTTCTTTCAAGGAAGAGTCTCTGGAAGAAAACCTGGCAATGGTGCAAATGATGGGGAAAGGGCAGAAGGGAGAGACATTTAACACCAACTAATTCTGTAAGGTAAAGAATGTTATGTTAGCTTGAGTAAGAAGCCTTTTTTGTGTGTGTCCCAACTGAGAAGATTTCAAGGCAGGAAAAGTAATTTCCTTGTTTTTCCTACAGCACCCACCAGCCAGTAGCTCTAATGCTGTTTACTGCCTCTAGACCCGACCAAAATACAAACTTCAAGGCTTTTTGTTTCTCTTTAGAAACATCAGCTTGGCACATGGATACAAAGACATGAGGAAAATTGAAGAAATGCATCAGGTGACTTGGCAAACTTCTATTTTCTGTTCTCTCATCTTTCTGTGGGAAGATTTGTTAGTTTGTAGCACGGAATTTTGTAAGAAACTGCTTTTAGTTAGAAAGGACTTCAGATGGACATGTGTAAAAGAAGAAGGTTCTACTTCTCAAATGGGTTTTTAGTTCAGATTTCTTTCCATTGATCATTTTCTCAAAAATGCTTTTCCATCTAAAAGAAAAAATGCCTTTCCATCTGACCTTAAGGAATTTATTTGCTGTTATAAAATACAGCACAACTGAACATCAAGATAACAAAACAAATAAGAAACTTTGTTGGGAAAAACCACAAAAAACATCAAGAGAAGAAGCCAGGAGAAATATTTCTGGAGATGTTCTGCAAAATGTTTTGATCAAATTTGATATCTGAAGCAACCTGGGATCACCAGAAGTTGTCTGAGCGTTTACCACTCAAAGCTGGCATCAAGAAAAGAGTCCAATCACTGCACATTGTGTCTGGGTGAGAAGATGGGAATGTTCCTCGGAGGGAGAAAGATTTTCAACCCCATGGGAGCAAATCTTGGTTTGAGGGTAAAAGGTTCCATTAAGTCAGGAGAGGAGAAAAGCCTGGCATGACCTTCAGTGAGAAGGGAAACATCTTCCCAGATGGACTTTCCAGTCCCAGCACATAAAGACCAGGAGCAAGCTCCAGTGAAGCATGTGAGAACTCCAGCCAAGAATGCAGCAGGATTTGCTGTCTCCAGGTGACTGTGCTCCCTCAGAAGTCACTTTTTTCCTGGGGTTCCATAGGCTTGGTAGATGCTCTGCTCTGCTGGACCTTGACCTGTGCTCCTGGTACCTATGTAAAGGTTCAGGTCCAAGGAATGGCTCCATATGGAACCAGGGGAGCCTGGAAAGGGCTCACAGGGAGGTCTGAAGGCTTCATGGAAACACATGTCCTGATCCAAGGCTGAACTGGTGGCCTGGGCAGAGCCAGCTCTGTTCTCTGGGTGTGGTTTATCTCCACAAGTTATCTCTTGCTGTGGTTATCACAGGAATCTAAACTTCATCTCTTCACTGGCAAGTTTCCAAACCCTGCCATGTTTTCCTTGGAAACATTAAGATTCTGTGCTTACATTGGCTGAGTCCTTGGAAGGATGCTGTCTCTCCTCTCAAACACTAAGATGTGCTGTTTATTTGATTTTCTTTTCTTGTTTTTAATCCAAACTGGTTTCTTATTCCAAATCTGTAACAACCCTGGTAGCTCCCTTACAAATGCACCAGCACTTTATAAATAGCTCAGGAGGAAAGCTGGGCTGTCTTAGACTTTCAGAAGAAGTTTGTTCATTTGAATAGTACTTAGAATGCATTTGCATTTCCAAAAAGTCTTCAAATGGTTTCGCAGATGCCAGGAAAGCATCAGCTGTTTCAGCCTCCTGCTGACTCCTGCTCTTCACTCAGAAGCTGTGAGAGGAGCAGCACCATCGCTTCCCATCCTCCTGGAACCAGAGGAAAACTGCAGTTGGTGGTTTCTCTGCTGGCCTTGCACTAAACTCTCCTTTCAGAAGTGCTGAATGGCCTCACCTCCCACCAAAGTCAAGGCAAGGTGAAGATGCTCAGCCCCTTTGCTGGATCAACTCCCTGGTTTCCAAGGCAACTGTTCTTGGGTGAGATTTAATGAGAAAGTGAGGACAACCACCAGGCCCTTTGAACAGGCAGGGGAAGGCAGAGCTCACAGAAATGATTGTGCTTTTTCAGGGAAAAAGGACAGGCAGGTGGACGGAACGGACAATAAATTATCTGACATTTTAATGGGTTAACATGATATTGCAGAAAATTACCTGGATAAAGTGGCTCAATCCCTGTGGAGAAAAGTAAAATAAAAGAGGCATAATGGAAAGAGGGCCCATAAAAGGCTGAAATGGGGGTTTATTCAAACTGTCTGAATGGAAGTTAAAGGAGCAAGTTACAACCCTTGTTACAGCCTCTTAGCAGCAGTTGGTCTCAAAATGAATTGGGAAAAAATGTATCTGTGATAACCTGACATAGCAAAGCTGGTTGAGTAAGCTCCATAAAACACAGCCTTTATATCAGTGCCACAAATCAGAAGCTATTTGCAAGAGATTTTACAACAGAGGCAACAGGTACTTCTTGTTCTAATGTCAAGCAGTGTCATCTGTTACAAGAAAAGTGGAATTGTTGCTTGTATCCAAAATGTCTCGGATCATGTTTATGCTGTCTCATGCATTTCTTCACCCTGGAATTTTCCAGGTTTATTATAAGATGAGTAGACTTGCCTTTTAACATCAAGAAAGATCTTGTGAAAATAAAGACCTATCTATCCTGTGTCTGGTGCAGGAGGGTTAAGGAAATATAGACTTCTAATTCTACAAGAAATACTGATATTTTAATACTTTTCCCATTGTAATCATTCACCTTTTTCACTAGGATAAAGTCTGAGCCTTTTCAATTTAGTATTAGAAACCTTCTTTATTTAAAGTCAATCTTGACATGAAATTAGCTCTGTCCACCACATCTCAAAAGGTTTGAGCAAACTGTAAGAGTAATTGTTTCTAACCTTAATAATAATGATTTTATGATTTTGAAAACTCTATTTTTGGGAGATGAAAGAAGAGATTAATATAAAATCAACTTAGAGATGAATAAAGCATTTTTAAAAATTATTTAACAGATGTTCCAAGCTAAAACATTTTGTATAGCTCACGGGGCATTTGTAATAATTTTTGTACCCCTTTTAAATGAAGCACTGGTACTTTCAGACTTGAAAACAATTATTTCACAACTCAAAAGGACATATATATACTTTCAGAAATGCTGAAATAAAATGTTCTAACTGGTGCATGGCTGGGAAAAAATTTGAAAGGGTAATTTTTGACAGAAAGGTCTTCATCCATTCCACCCAATCAGAAATAATTACAGCCCTGCTGTCACCCTCTGCTACTCTGGAGTTGGGTTTTGATGAATGAAGTGCTTATAGAGCTTTAAATAAAGTCAGGAGCTTCAGGCTCATGACAGAAAGACACGAAGCCATTGTAAGGACAGCTGCAGAGCCAGCCTGCCTGGTCATACCCACAAATTCTGGGGGGAATGGTAAATATATGCCACCCTGAGCCAACAGCAGAATTATCCAACTACAGTTTCCACCCAAGAGCCACAGCCCTGCACAGGTTGAATCTCCAGGTGCTGCCAGGGTGAAATAGGAGCAAAGATGGAGATGGAGATGAAGAAAAAGCTTTTTCTACTCTTTTGGTGACTCTGGTACCACTGAGCCCAGGTAAGATGTCACCTCCTCTGCTTCACAGGCAAACCCAGAACACCTGGAGACTCAGTGCTCTGTCTTTCAATTCACAGGCCAGGCTTTACCTCCTTGTTTTCAATCTGATATTTCATGTATTTTTATGAAGGGCTCCTTGTTACCAGTTCCACAGAGGGGGTGGTGCTTTAATACAGTCATTGCAGGGAGAGCAGTGAGTGAGCAGCTCTCCCTTCAAACACAATCCTGAAGGTCACAATTTTAGCATCCAGGAAATGGTTCTTTTGGCCATGTCAGCATTTTTTTTTGCCCATGCTCCTTTATGCATGACTTTAAAACAGTGTCTCCAACCGTAAAATTCCACCAGTGTTTAATCTCACTGAGTATTTTCTTGGATGCTGTAGCCAAGATCACTTGACTAATTCAGCTTGCAAAGTACTACTGGGAAGGAGTATTTATGGTAGTCCCAGCAAGGACAACCAAATTAGCTGTAGCAAGCAGCCAGCCTGAAGAAGAAATAAAACGAGGGAGCCAGATAATTTGGAACAAAATGTAAAAGACACACAAATCATTTAATAAAGGTTTTCCCCGGAGGAAACTTTCCAAGCAGCTGAACACCAGGACAGCTGAGAGAAATGAGGTCAATTGTGTTTAGACACAATGTGTACATTTTATTTTTTAATATGATCATCATTTGTCAAACTTTATGGGCCAGGTTCTTTCCTCAGATTAGCTGATACTGGAATTTAAGTCATTACAATAAGGGTTTGTCTTTAGCAGACAGGAAGGTGGAGAGGGTGATTTATTTCAAGGAAACTGTAAAATATTCACTGAGCTGGAATTGTATTGTCTAGAACTGGGAAATAAAAATGGAGTATAAACAGGGAGCAGGATAGAATAACTCTGCTTTCCCAAGAAGTGCAGCAAACAAACAACAAATACCTGTAATTCTTAAGCAGGAGCCTGCGTTAGAGAACTCTCTTGCACAGAGGTTCAACATTACATATTTTACATTCCTCTTGTTGAATTCATAAATCCAATCCAGACACACATAATAGAAGCATTGGAGTCCAGAAGTACAAGAGGTAAAAGGAACAAATGCCCCCATTCTCAGAATAAAAATGCCTTTTCCATTTGCAGTAGAAAGGGAGCATTTGAAGAATTTGAAGACTTGCTTTTATACAATGCTTTTATATTGCATTAGCCTAATAATAAACTCTGATTAAGAAAAACAAAAAGAAACCAGGAACCCAGGAACCAGAGCTGAAGCTTATTCATCCCCTCTGAAGCTGAGATAACACAATCTTCAGTAGAAAGCACAGTGGTATCCATGAGACAGCTCTGCTGCAAGATGCCAGCATGATTTTATCCTTTCTGGTTTGCATCCTCCTCAACTGCCCTTCCTCTAAAATGAAAACAAAGCAAATTCATTTTTTTCCATTGAGAATATGGGTGATGATATCCACAAACATGCACTGGAACAATCATAGAATGGCTTTGAATGGAAGGAACCTTGGAAATCATCCAGTGCCACCCCCTGCCATGGGCAGGGACACCTTCCACTGTCCCAGGCTGCTCCAAGCCCTGTCCAGCCTGGCCTTGGACACTTCCAGGGATCCAGGGGCAGCCACAGCTGCTCTGGGCACCCTGTGCCAGGGCCTCCCCACCCTCACAGGGAAGAATTTCTTTGGTCTTGGCCAGAGACACTTGAGCAGTTTATGGACACATGGATCTATGGATGGATATATGGATATAGGGATGAACTGGACCCCACAACACCCACCAGAGGGATCAGGCCATGGAGATTGGGATCCCTGCACAAGTAGGGACATTTCAGCAAGGGAGTCTCCTGGAAATTGTTCAGCAAAGACATGAAAAGCTGTGAAATACAGAGCAGACAAAGCCAAGGCATGGCTGGAACTCATTTACTGCAAGTTTTTCCTCTTTTCTGGGCCACCAGGAAACAGCCAGTGAGAATCCTGTTAATTGAAGAGGCTTTGCTGGCCATAAATCACATGGGCATTCCTGGGAAGGGGAAAACTCCTTCAGCAGCCATGGTTTCTCCTGTCTCATGCTGGAGCTGCATGGCCAAAGTGGAATCAAGGTGAGTCTGTGATTGGCACAGAGGGTGAACTCTGATGGAAATCTGTCACAGACATCTTTTATGAAAAAGCTTTTTTTTAGATTTTTCCTCCTGAGAAGCTGAGAGGCCTCAGGAACAAAATGTAACCAATGGTTATCTGCTGCTGTGGAATGCAACAGGTGCATCTGTGATTGGTCTCACGTGGTTGTTTCTAATTAATGGCCAATCACAGTCAGCTGGTTCGGACTCTCTGTCCAACACACAAGCCTTTGTTATCATTCCTTCTTTTTCTATTCTTAGCCAGCCTTCTGATGAAATCCTTTCTTCTATTCTTTTAGTATAGTTTTAATATAATATAGATCATAAAATAATAAATCAGCCTTCTGAAACATGGAGTCAGATCCTCATCTCTTCCCTCATCCTAAGACCCCTGTGAACACTGTCACAGAAATCCAGGGAGAAGGGAAGGGTTCTCACAGGGAAGAAACAAAAGCCAACAGCATCAGTCCAAATCCACATCCCCCTGTTATCCTCCTGCCCACTGCCTTGTTGAACACATTTTGTGTGTGTTTGTGTTCTCTTTGAGGCCCATTTTTATTTAATGCCACAAAGATGTGCTGCTTGGAGAGAGCACGAATCCTTTGAACGTGTAATTAGGGATGAGGGGGGTACTCTCTGCCTCTGCCCACAGACTCTCAGCTCACATCTGGGTGTGCCAGCTTCCCCAGGCACTGGGGGGAATGAGGATACCCTTGAGACTGGGAAATGAAAGCAAAGCAGCCTCAGATCTGCACCCGCACCAAGCTGCTGAGAAACAGCAGTTTAGCTATGCTGATTTTTTTTTCCTTTCTTTTTAATTGACATAGCCCTACATCCTTTGATCTTTGAAGGGCATGTTTATCCAACATTGTTCAGTGCAGCTATACTGCTTCTGGTTACAAATTGTGAGAGTCATGTTCTGTTTCAGTGAAACAATAGGATTTAATTATTAGCAGCCTTCAAAGACAAATGCAGGGCTCAGAGTTTTCTCTGATTACAAGGTCAAAGCAGCAGATCAGTGGCTGGGAGCAACAGAGTTAACAGTATTGTTTACATTATTCTGGGGGAAAAGACTTCACTTCCTAATTTTACATTCACTTTTCAAATTTTCTGTGTTTGTAAAAAAAAAAAACCCAAACAAGTAATCAACACATAAATCAGAATCATGATTGGATTTCACTTAAAGGTGAGATTTATTAAAGGTTGGTTGCCCTTATGAAATGTATGTACTGTGTCTGGATGCTAAATACAGGAATAGAGGGGACAGCTGCTGTCAGGAAGTCAAACAAGGTGGACAAAATATTTATTCTGGGCTTTAAAGATGGGGGAAACAATAGTTAAAAACTTTAGAAATTCTGCTTAAAGGGGAAGGTACTGAAATACTTTATTCAGAGGAGTAATTCACCACAAAATTATTGTAAGCAGAGAATTAAGTCACCCACATGTGATGGATTCTCCATTGCTGGAATTTTTAAGAACAGGCAAGGTAAAGATCTTCAAGGAGCAGTTTGGGAAGGGACCTCTGCTGTGGATGTGTGGGTACAGATTTCTGAAGTGAAGCTTGACTCAGGGTCCCCAACATAAACAGGCTTTGCTTGTCATGATAACCCAAGGAATGTCAGCTTTTACTGCTAATTGTAGATCCTAATCATTTAGGCATATGTGTCATTCCAAGCACAGGATGTGCTCAGTTTATGGCCCAGTGAGACATTAAATTAAAGATAAATCATCTTAGACATTAATCTCTGGAGAATTGTGTGTTTTCCCTCTGTCCATGGCTACTAAAGATAGAGGTAGTCTAGGCTGAAATCCACTAAAGAAAGTGAAATGAACCTGAAACTGAGCTTGCAAATTGTTGTTTCCAAGTAATTTTTGGCTTGAAAGTTTTCATAAATAATCTGCTAATTGTTTTTCATTTATTTTCCTTTTTCTCTTACTAAAACAAGGCCTGAACACACCACACAAGGAGCACAGAGTATGAGATAAAGCACAGAAGACCAAAAAGAACTATCAAAGTTCCTTAACTCAGAAAAAAAGGCTATTTTAGATTAATATTTCACTTAATTGGAGTTATTGGAATAATTAATCTTGTCCTTTGACCATCCTGCTGTGATAATATCACAGGGTGAGGAGAGAGGCGTCCTCTCCAGATGTGAGTTCATCATCCTCATCACAGAGCCCAGCAAGGATTTTGTCCATTGGCTCAGGGACCCCATTCTAACCTGATTTTCACCACTGAGTGGCACCCAATGCTACTCCTTAAAGGATAAGTGAAAAGCAAGACAAGAAGCTTGTCTGGATAAACCTGGAGTAGAGTGTAACCAAAACAGGGAAAATAGGACAAAGCGAGCAGTTATTGAAATCAAAGAATTTGCACTTAGTGCAAACTTCAATTTCTGGACTGGTGACACCAAAGGTGTAAAGAATGACAAGCATGAGGGAGAAGAAGCTGATAAAACTTTGGAGTTCCTGTTTGTTTATTAGTTCTGACAGAGGCTCTGTATGCTGAAATGTGTTCTCATTTTATAAGGTTTGGATTTAATAATGAAGGATCAAGGTTAGACTTCATCTTGGAGGTCTTTTCCAACCTTAATGATTCCATGGGTCTATGAAGTTTTTTGGTTTTGCTGTTTTTGGTTTTTGGGTTGGGTTTTTTTGTTTGTTTTGGTTTGGTTTTTTGTTTGTTTGTTGTGGGTTTTTGTTTGAATTATTTTGTTGGTTTTGGTTTTCGGTTTTTTGGTTTTGTTTTTGTTAGGTTTTTTAGGTTTGTTTTTTTTAATTTGGTTTATTTGGTTTTTTGGGGGGGTTTTTTGGGGGGGGGGGTTTTTGTTTGTTTTTTGGGTTTTTTTTCCAGCTGAGAGAAATGAGAAATTGTTGTGCTTGCTGCTTTTTTAGCTTGACTGTGAGCACAAACAGAAGTCTGGGCATGGAAATATTTGAAGGAACAAGATCTCGTGTATCTTTGGGTCTTCAGGCTGGTAAGTAGCTAACAAAATTTAATTTCTATGTCATCATATTAGGCAGAGGTAACTAATTTCCACTGAGACAAGCACCTTTCCCCACTTCCTTCCTCATCTCTGGAAATCTTTGGACCTGTTTGAAGATACCACATGGCATAGTGTCTTGTTCTGGGATTAGTCCCACTGACCTGCTGGGTTAGAGGAAACCAGGTTAAAGTAAATCAGGTAATTAAGACCCCAATCCACTGAGATTCTTTATTCATTAGCTGCCCAAAGCCTGGTCCAGCAATTAACATTGTATTCCCAGTACAGCCACCAGAGCAAACCATGCCAGGGATTTTATTTCAACACACTGAGACAGTTCCCATACTGCTGGCACACACAACATCCACATTTCTGTTTCAGGAGGTGAAGTCCTCAAATCAGCATTCATGGCTTGGGCTGCAATTCCGTGGCAGAAGGGAGGATAAAACTTGGAGATAAAGCAAAATCCCCAATCATATTTACTGCCCTGAAACCACAGCTGGACAATGTCTGGGTTTTTTGCTTGGTCAGGCTTTTCTTTATTGTGTGTTTTGCCTTAGTGGAGTCCTGTGACACAAACCAGCCTCATTCCACAGAGCATCTCTCATAATCCCAGTCCCCAGAGACATGATCACAGTGGAGATTACAGCAACAGGCAGTGTTGCTGTTCCAAACACTTCAGTCCCTTTCCCACCGTGACTTTTGAGGCTGGGATTGCTCTGTGTGTGTCAGGCTGCGAAATCTCACAGCAGGAATGATGATTCTTAGTTGATTACACCAGTTCACAGATGTGTTCAGCTCCTGTCACACATTTGCCAACAGGATTGTGGGCAAGGATCAACTCTGTTTGGGGAGTTTTCTTTTCAAGCACGTAGGTTCCTAAATCTCATTAATTTCAGCGCTCAAAAATCTTGTAAAATTTGGCTTTTGGACACAAAGCACCCTATGGAATTTTAAACACCTACCTGAGGATATTATTTCTGAAAATCCCTCTCTGCTGCTGGAGAAAACAGCTATTTTCAGAGGGCAGTGCAAACTACCCAAGTGATCACTGCACTCTCAGTCCATGAGTGGGCTTTGCACACCAGATATGCACCTACAGACTCACAAATAAAGTTAAATGGAAAGAAAATGTGGGGGTTTTCCCTCAGAATTCATCCTCTTTTTAGGTTGCTGAAGGGTCTGAGGCACCAGAAGAGGCTGAGGGAGCTGGGAAGGGGCTCAGCCTGGAGCAAAGGAGGCTCAGGAGGGACCTTGTGGCTCTGCACAACTCCCTGACAGGAGGGGACAGCCAGGTGGGGTCAGGATCTGCTCCCAGAGAGAAAGTTAGGATAATAGGAAAGGGCCTTAAGTCATGCCAGGGAGGCTGAGATGGAATATTAGGGAAAAATTCTTCACAGAAAGGGTTTCCAAGCATTGGAACTGGCTGTTCAGGGAAGATGGTGGAGTCACCATCCCTGGAGGGATTTGAGTAAGTCATGAAGATGTGGTGCTTAGAGATGTGGTCTAGTGGTGGGTTTGGCAGTGCTGGGGGAATGGTTGGAACCAAGGAGATTAGATTCCTTTTCCAGCCTCAGTGATTCTATCATTCTGTGAAATGGGAGGGTTGAGGCATCGCTGACACCTCTTGCAGTCACTGAGGATGTGGAGTGGAGCTCAGCTCAGCTTGGACACCCATCCTCAACTCCTTTCAGGCAGCTGAAGAGAACCAAAGCACATGGCAATTAGTACTTTAATTAGTATCAGCCTGAGCAAATACTTAGGCAAAATACACTGCTCTGCCTGAAAGGCTTCAATCTCAGCTGGCATCAACGTCAGTGTGCAGAATTGTTTGTGCTGGATCATGGACAAAGTTACCAAGAAGCCAAATTCAAAGGAATGAATGGAGCTGGGCTGGGAGCAGGAAGAAGGCAGTGAGTATTTTTGCAGGCTAAAGACAATTACTTTAATTATACCCACTCACAAAAAAAAAAAAAAAATAGAAACGTTGCTGAGAGAAACACTGTTGCAGGCTTCTGTTTTCCAAACCTAAATAATGATTTTCATATTCACTGACAAGCTTCATTAGCTGGAATTAGAGGGTGTTTCTTACACACTCTCCTATTCCCCCATGCCCCGTTCATTGTCCCTCAAGAAACAAGGGGAGAGAGATGTTTGAGATTCCTGTGTCAGCATCTCAATGGGAAAAATAGAAGTGTGTTCTTCCTGGAAAAAAACACAACGGCGGTAACTTACACAAAAAATAGCAAACACTCAATAAAATGAACTAGGGAGAAGAAAGGAATATCCTGAGATAATTTGGTGGGGGGTGAATTTAGCCCAACAGCAGGAAAAAATTACCAAGACCTTTGTTTTTGTCCTAACAGTGAAATGTGCGCTGTGTCTAATTAGAGCAACTTTGGGTTTTTTTATGGGTTTTTTTCACCGGCATCCATCCATCCCCTCGTGCTGACGGACAGCTCACACTATCCCAGATTTGTGTCAGGGAAAGGAATGCGGTGCCAAACGCTGAGTAAATGTCTGCTGCCCTCCTGTGTACATCCTCAAAAAGACACAGGCGAGGATGCCAGAGCCCTGCATTTCCCTCCCAGCACGTCCAGCTCCCGGGGGAAGGGCTGGCGTGCAGTGTCTGTTGTGTATTTACCCCTGATTTGTGTCGCTGAATCATCCTCGAGTTGATCCAGATTCCTGCTAATGGATCCGGGCCCTTGTTCTGCCACCATCTGCTTGTTGTGCCCGCTGCTCCCCGCGTGTTTAGATGCCATTTGTTGCTCCATGTGTGCAGTGGGGAAAAAGGGCTGGCAGTGGAAGAAAGGCTGCTCTGGATTGTGCTCTGCCACAGTGTCAGAAGCCAGGACATCCCTCTGGCTGTCCTGGATGGCTCCAGCCCCTGCCTGGAGGGCTCAGAGACCTTGGCACAGAGCCCAAGACACCCCTGTGACTTTGATTTTGACCCATGGAAAAACAATTACCCAACCTTTATATGAAGAATTACAAGTCAAGAGAGTTTTAGAATAATATTAGTTTGTCAAAAAATAGATTTTTGGGGTTTTTAGAATGGGGGCTCGGGGTCCCAAGATGGAGGAATTTGGGTGTACCCTGTCCTTCTTCCTTCTTCTTCCTAGCCTCCATCATCTGGGTGATGGTGGCACTTTTGGATTGGTTTAAGGCAGAAGCTCACTGTCTAACATAGGGGATAGGTATTGGGAAGTTATGGTAAATAATGTACACGTAGTTTTTGGTATAAAAAGATAACACTGCCCCAAGGTGGTCAGTGTGCCTCAACCCAACCTGCTGGACAGATCTCGGTGGGTTGGAGAAAGAATTTTATAGATAAGGTACAATAAACAACCTTGAGAACAAAAACAGAAGAATCCTGACTCCTTCTTCAACTGCTGGGCTGGGAAAAAGAAGCTGGTACATACCTCAGAGTCACTGTGACCAGCAGAGATTCTGAGACCACAGCAGACACAATTAGGGTGGGTTTGGAGCCACCACCAGCAGCCCAGAGTTGTCCAGAGGGCTTTTGCCCAAGGGCAATGGGCAGCAGTTTCCATCAGGAGACTGATAAAGCACAGAAATCACCTACCCAAGGCAGTTTTGGTGCCTCCACTGCTGGAAAAAACACCCCAAATCATATTTTCAGGAACCACTTCAACAGAATTCACCAGGTAGTTCACAGCATCACTGCCCCTCAGCCCTGCCCCCTGGGATTTGTCTGTAATAGTTTACTTGCAACACAATTAAATGGAAACTGAGTGTTCTGGATGCTCATTTCTGACTGTGAGAACTCTTGCATGAAGTTTCCTGCTTACCTAAGCCCAGATCAGGGTTTAGGGCGAGTGCTTTCATGGTGACCATTGGGCATATTATTCTCAGCACTGGTTGGCAGTAAGAAAATGACATGATGTCCAAAAATACTGTGACAGTGAAAATGCTTTTAGACCTTATTAAATCTAGGATATATATTCATTTTCTGTATCTTTTCAGTGCTTACAAAAAATAAGGAGTGAATTTTCACATGGACAGATACAAATGGAAATAAAAGAGGAGATATTTAGATTAGAAATTGGAAGAAATTCTTCCCTGTGAGGGTGGTCAGGCCCTGGCACAGGGTGCCCAGAGCAGTTTTGGCTGCCCCTGGATCCCTGGAAGTGTCCAAGGCCAGGTTGGAACAGGACTTGGAGCACTCTGGGATAGTGGAAGTTGTCCCTGCCCATGGCAGAGGGTGGAACTGGAGGGATTTTCAAGTAATTTCCAACCCAAATCATTCTATGTTTCCTTGATTTTTCTCAGGATAACACACATACACAAAAAAAAAAAAAATTGCATTACACTAAACAAAACAAATTTCTTTGCTCCTTATTGTTTCCCAGCCATGGGGGAAATTTATTTTATTCAAGACACCTCCCTTCTGCATGGTTTCAGCTTTGGAAGGTGAGCAGGTTTTGAAGAGTTAATAATAAAGCTCCTGCTTGAGGAGCGTGAGACCAAATCTTGTTCTTAAATGTGCTGCCCCCCTTGGTTTCAGCTGAGTGATTTCAATAGGAAATCCAGTCATGCAGGTGTAATCATGGGAAAGAAAAGCACAGCCTAAGGGTTCAACAGTCCTCAAACATCCTTAAAAATGATGACAGGTAAAAAACCCCAAAACCACTAAGCTTGGGAACCTAGGTTTTCCTGTTTGTTCCTGTGTGGTTGAGATAAATTCAGGTGTTTCATCACAAATACATCTAAAATGAAAATAAAACTAAACTTGCACTTTTATTTTATTTTACTTTGGTGTCAAAATTCGTGTGTTAGAGGGATTTCTTTTGTAGAATAATCGTTTACATGGCAGAGCTCTGCAAAACACTGAGACCTGGCAGTTTGATCCATGAATTTCCTGAGCTGAAAAGCTTCCCTGTGGAATAAGATCAGGACAGAACAGCATGACATTACACAACAGTCGTGTAGAGTTAAATAAACAGTGTGGGGATTAAATGCCATTTCTCAGATAGGAGTGAGCTGCAATGGTGCTGGCTGCTTTCATGTAGGGTTTTTTATGAGTTGTTGGATGGAGAACCCAGCTGACAAGGACAAGTTTCCAGCTCCATCCCATTTCCTATTCAGCTGCTTTGGCTGGGGGAGTTTGCAGGGCTCTGCTGGGGCAGAGTTATGGAGCTGACACTTTCTTGGCTCCACGTCCCTGCAGAGGGAAGGAAAAAAGAAATCAGGAGCTCTGTGCCAAGACTTTGCAGCCCTGTCACATCCTAGTGGCACCTCTGCCAAGGGTGACAGGGAGGAGAAGGGTGAATGGAGGCACCAAGGGAAGGCACGGCAGTGCCTGTCTCTCTCCTCCAAGGGCTCACCCAGGTTCTGTGATCTCCATGCCTGAGCTGGGGGGTGAGGATGAACTGTGAAAAGCCTTGAATAAGCCCCCCACAGCTGAGGGCAGTGAAAGGGCAGCTCAGCTCCTCACACTGGCTGCAACACTTGGTCCCTAGAACGTCCTCAGAAGATAAAGTGACCCTGCCTGGGCTCAGAGAGGCACAGGGATTGCCTCCACCTCAAAAGATCTTTGCCCTGGATTTTTTTTGGGGGTGGGGGGTTTGGTGGAGCTGGCAGGCAAGGGTCAATATCTCCTTCCAGCAGTTCCTGCCTGAATTGAGCTTGGAATGCAACAGGGTGAAGCAAGCCTGGAATCTCCAATTTGCTCTTTCATGCAGCAGAGCTCAAAAATTCTGCTCAAAAAGTCAATTCAAATTGAAATTCTGCTTTGAGGGAGCCCGTCCTGAAGGAAAATTGAAATTCTGATTTGAGGGAACCCGTCCTGAAGGAAAACTGAAATTCTGCTTTGAGGGAACCCGTCCTGAAGGAAAGCTGTTCTGTGGTTGATGTGCAGACTTGTGCAAGGGAAGAATTAAAGCATTGCTTTTCTTCTCCCAAGTACACAAAAATGTCCATAGGGAGTTTTCCATGGAAAATAGCAGTAAGTGAACTCGAGGGAGCACAATACTGAATTCAATGGGCCAGCCTATGTCATGAAAACCAGAGTTTTCATCAAGACATTAGATGTGGTAGGACTTGAGCCCTCTTCTCCGTTTGTCAACCAGTTTGGGATAATTCTGAATCAGAGGGGAGTCAGATGAGGAATTTGTAAATGGCTCAAAACTGTTGACATGGCTACAGAAATAAGAAGGCTGTTTGGATTTCAGAAGGATTAAATTATATTTATTTATCTCCTGCCTCCCCAGAAAGGAAACATTTTGGTTCTGTCAACTCTTGCTCATTCACATGGTCCAATCTTTACAGGAAGGACCTTCCTGTTACTTTTGGGTGTAGTTTAGTACCCAGCACATAAAGGACATGAATCTTTCCCTTTTGAAATGCAATTCCCCCATGACTAGGACACTCCTTTACTCTCAGACTGGTGTGGGGTTTCTCAACATGACAGGCAAGACTTTACCACCTTGGAAGTGAAGGAGCAAGGACAGGGCAGGCTCTTCCATTCAGGGAAGCAGAAGGAGGAGATGAAAGCAGGAATACAGACCTAGGATAAATCCCAAAGAAATGGGTGGCTTCTCTCCTTGTCATGGGCATGATGATTGTTACTGTGGATGGCCACACTTCAGCAATGGTCACCAGCCCAAAAGTCCTGGCTGTGCCTCCAGCAGTGGCTGCTTTCCTACCTACTTCATCCTAAACAAGGCCTCTTGTCACTTCTGGTTGCCTTTATTTCTGTTGGAGCTGGAAATACACATGTGGGCTTCTATCACATCCACTGGGAACATCCTGTGGGGGTAGGGCATAGCTGAAGGCAAATCAGGTACTCAAAGGATGGTCCAGTCACATGAAAATAATTCCACACATATGTTCTCTCAGGGTGACTCCTTCCTCTTCTCTCTCTGCTCTGGTTTGAATAAGGAAAACTTGCTGAACAGGCACCCCAGGGGGTTGATGTATTCCACAGCCTCTGGAAAGCAATGCCAGCATCTTCCCAACAAATGTTTTTTCCTGCACATGCAGCTCTTTCTTCCAGCAACTGGTTGCAAATAGGCTTTATTGCTCAATGGCTGGCTCAAGTAGACATTTAACAGGCTTTAATTCTTCATCAGGCTTCAGATTTTCCACCCAGGAAATCTTCCTCCTTTTTATCGCCTCTCTTTTCTTTCCCTTTGTTAAAAGGGGGACATGACAGCCTGCAGGGTGATGTCTATTGTTGTGAGTTGAAAGATCTAGCACACTCCAGAGTCTGAGAGCATGAATGAATTATTAACATCCTTCCCCACTGCTATGGGTAATGTATGCAGCACTTGAAAAGCCTTTTCTTCCCTCTTAAAGCAGCGTAGATGTTTAGCAGCTATTCAAAACAGCCTGGCAGATGCTGTGTTAATATTGCTCAACCAGGGCTTGACAGGGGTGAATTTTGGATCCTTCTGGTTGAACAGGAGAAGGACCATGGCCCAGGAGTGGAAGCAGCAGCGTTCCAGCAGTAATTAAACAGCTTGTCCCAACAGCCCTGCTAATTAGTGTGAGAGGAGGAAGGGTTGCACTGCTCAGGTTTCAACCATGGCTGCTGCTGCCTAACTTCTCCCAGATGATCAGGACAGGCTAAACAAGCACAGTCACCTGTAGATCACTCTGTGGTCAAAGGGGTGCTAATGTACAGAATCACAGAATCGTGGAATGGTTTGGGTTGGAAGGGACCTTAAAAATCATCTCATTCCATGGCAGGGACACCTTCCACTGTCCCAGGTTGCTCCAAGCCCTGTCCAACCTGGCCTTGAACACTTCCAGGGGTGTGGCAGCCACAGCTTCTCTGGGCAATCTGTGCCAGGGCTCTCCACCCTCTTAGCAAAGAACTTCTTCCTCATATCTAAATCTACTCTTCTTCAGTTAAAGCCATTCCCTTTTGTCCAGTCACCCCATGCTGCTGTGAAAAGTCCTTCTCCTGCCTTCTTGCAAGCCTCCTTTAGGTACTGGAAGGCTAATTAGCTCCCAAAACTGTTTTGCATCACTCTCCAGTTTTATCTGCCCCTCTCCACTGAGGTTATGGAGTCTCATTGTCACAGCCTGTCTCCTCCTCCTCCTCCTTAGTGACCCTCTTGCACCACATCAGCTCCTGCTCCGCTTCATGTGTGGTTGTGCCCTGTGATGCTGAGCCCCCTGCCTGTGGGGATGGTGATTCCATGGAGCCTGAGCTGGGAACCTTTCCTGGAAGCAGTGGGATGAAAGGCACCAGACTCAGTGTTAGGTTGTTTGATGTCCCTTCCATCAGGCTGCCAGGCACGCTGGCAAGGCTGTCACGTCTCACTTGTTGAGGACAGAGGATTCTAAACACACTTAGGGCACTTTCTAGCATATGTTTTGAAACCAAAACATGGCAATTGTCTCATACATCAAGAAAGGCAAAGGTTGAAAAGTTTGTATTGCAAAGGACGAACACAAGTGTTATCCTGTAGGTAGGAAAAGAAACCATCATGAGGAAAATCGTCCCATGGCTTCTTTGTTCTTGAATTTCTAGGGAAATATGAGATATAACAAAATAGCAATCATGATCTCTTCAGGGACAATTATTCTGAATAAATCAGTCTGATTCCTTGCAGTTTGGTGTCACTGGCCTCACATTCTCTCTTTCACAGTCAGTCCCATTTACTGTCCAATCCTCTATAAACCTCATTCTCCAAAAGTTTCTTGCCTACCCTCTGCTACCTTCATTTTCTTCCTGCATCACATTTTTGCTCTGAAACACCTCAGCTCTACTCCTGCCCATGAGCTATTGAGTCATGGGTTGTGGAGAATGGGTGTGATGGTCAGGGGATGCAATCACAGCAGAAAATCCAAAATTCTTGTGTTCTTCTCTACCCCCAACTATGAACACCTGCGGGGCTGCTTGGCAACACCTCTGAGGCTGCTGTCCTGGTGTTAAGCTCAGTTCCACCTTGTTGGTGGTCCCAGATGTTATCAGGGAGGGCTGGAAGCAGATATGTGCTCTGACAGGCACTCTGTGCTCTCGACCACATTTCTGTCAGAAAGAGATTAAAGAAGTTGAATTCCCCTCAGTTTGTCTCTCTGTGAGAGATGCTGTTAGCTGACCTGCTGGACCACTAAGTTTTGTTCCTCAGACCTTCAACATTTCATTTAGCTGCCTGGTCAGAAACATTTCTGCTCCCTGGGCTTTCCTTGTATGTGAGAATAATTTAAATATTTTCTTGAGAGAAGAGGCTGGAATGGGAAAAGAAAAAATCACAAGCCAGAAACATCTGCATTTTTTTTCATGCTGTTTTTCATGCTGAAAACCAAAATCAGCACTGCAGCAGCTGAGTGATGACTTGGTCTGAGATTTCACCATGAGGGCTGAATTTGTCAAGGCTCCATGAGGGTTTAAACCCCCAGGCTGAATGTCCTTGTGGTAGTGAAAGAGGATGGTGTCAGACCAGCAGGTGATATCTGGAAGGTTTCTCATGCCCATGGTGCCATGAAAGAGGGTCCTGTCTGCACTGCCCTGACCTCTCTCCTATGGCACAATCAGAAAAATCCAGTGTTTCTGGTCACAGACACGTGGGTCAGGATGTCACAGTGAGATGTGACTCTCTCCATTTGTCCTGCTCTACACTTGATCCAGATCACGGGTGTGAGAATTACTGAGAGCTTCCTCCAACAGAACTAAAGTGGCCTCTCCAATGGCTCTCAGCCTTGCTTGCTCATGGCCAAGCAGGCAACCCCAACAGAGACACCCCTACACAGGGACAGAACTGTTCTTGTCCCTGTTCCAGATTGCAAGGCAAGAGGTTCCCTATTACCATCTCTATGGCAGATTATCTTTTGTCAGGTGGGCAGTTTGCCTTATCTCTCTCTCTAAGTGACCACAATCACTCCTCCCTCGGGAGGGGCTATCTGCTGATAACAGCTATTGAATGTCACTGCATGGCTGATAAGAACTACAGCATCCCACTGGGAGATGTGAGCCCAGAGGGAGGAGCCAAGTATTCCTACCTGGATACAATCCAGAGGTTTTGAGACACCAGCACAGCTTCTCCACTGGCTTTCTCAGAGGAACAGCAGCTGTCTCTTCTCCCACTGGATCTTCAGAGGAAGAGACTGCACCTTTCTACAGGATCCCTGCTCCAGCAGAACCACTCCTGACACTGCAGGAGGGCTGAGCCACAATTCCAATGGGACTGCTGCCAACACCCTGACCCACAGGGTGTCAGGTTGTGTTCTGACTCTGTCAGTGTTGTTCTAGTGTACTGCATTGTTTATTTTATCCTTTTTTTTTTCTTCCCTATTAAAGAACTGTTATTTCCTGCTCCCATATTTTTTGCCTGAGAGCCCCTTAATTTAAAATTTATAGCAATTCGGAGGGGTGGGGAGGGCTTACATTCTCCATTTCAGGGGAAGCTCCTGCCTTCCTTAGCAGACACCTGTCTTTCCAAACCAAGACAGTCCCTTGCAATGCCCATGAAGGTGCATCTGCTTTGTGCTGCAGGAGGGTGACACCAGGTGTCACCAGCTTCGTTGTGTGGGACAGCCTGGAGACACAAAGATAGACAGGGCTGGTGAGTGGGGACCTTGACACACCTCACCTTGGGGACCCTGACACACCTCACTCTGGGGACCCTCTGCACACTGTGGAGGTTTGGACTCTCTGTGGTGCCTTGCAGATAGCAGTGCCAAAAGTGTTTCTTTCCATTTCTAAAGAGGATGTGAAATACACAGGAAAATAGGGAGGTTTGTTCTTCAAACGTGCTCAGCCTTAAATCCTTGCTGGAATCTCACATACTCTCCTTCTCAGTGCCCTGTGGACTTAAAGCTAATTATGAGAACTTTGTTAACAAACATCTCACCCAGACTACACAAATCTTCAAGTTTCCTGAAGAAATTTGGATTTTTCCTGCTGCTTCAGGTCAAGGTAAAGCATTTGATGGACACAGTGGCTTAAGAAGGCTTCTTGAGAGTGCACAGGCTGTATAAGATGGAGCAGCATGAAGCTGCCTGGATCAGAGCAAAGATCTTCTCAGCCAAGTTCTGCCTCCAGCAATGTCCAACAAAAAATATGAAAAGAAGCCCAAGAATATCCTGACATCAAGCAGCTCTCAGTCTTCAGCAGCTACCAAGATGATAAGTCCTTAATTATGTTTTCTTCCCAAAATATGTTCTATCATTTTTTGAAACCTTCTAAGTGTTCTCATCTCATTGTCTTTTGGCAAAATGTATCAGAGCTGCACTTCACCCTGCTACAATAAATATGTCTTTTTGTTTTCTGAACTAATCAGACAGCAATGCTATTTGATATTCCCCCGAGGTTTAGTGTTAGGAAAATTAGATACAAGTTCCTGTATTCATTTGTATCAGGTGCCCTCTCAGGTACCTTTTTTTTTTTCAGACAAATAAGATCCTAGAGTTTATTTCTTCATTACAGAGAAATAATTCTAAATTTTAACATTTTGTCACACTGCCACTATTTCCAATCCCAAGATATTTTGTTCTCAGGTGGGGAGACAGGACAGCAACACTAAATAACATCAGCTGAAGGCCATGGAAAGATTTATATAGTAGTGCAATGATGATTTCTGTTATTGTTCTGTTAGCAAAGGCTGCATCACAAACACAAATGACATTTTCTTGATCATAAAATTTTTGTCTTAGAACAATTAAAAACCCCAAATTACTCTCACATCCATGCCACAATTAGTGAGCAGGAGTTGTGGTTGCCCATGAATTTAATTGGTTTATTTGAGAGTCCTCAGCAGCCCCAGATGGTTTGTTTTCTGCCACACCAAGAATTCTGGATAAATAGAAGTCCTCAGGTCAGTGCAGCTCTGGAGCCTGTCTTCCCTCCCTCCCAAAGTGAGTAAAAAAATCTCTTTTTAACAATTAAAAAAGGGGCATTTTTCATTAAAATACAAGCATCAAGACAGCACGCTGAAGAGCACAGAACTAGAAATCCAGAGGACAAATCTCAATACCTAGACACAGATACACACAAGACAGTAATGCTGTGACTTTCTATATTTTCTAACTCCCAAGGGCTTCATGTTTTTCAGACAGTCCCATATTGTCCCTTTTGTCTGAAACATCAGCCTTGTGTCTCATGAGCTAAAATAGCTTCATTTTCAGAGAAATTGAGGGTAGAATTCACCCCACCTAATATCATCTCTGCAGGTGTTAGTCACTCTTTCCCCACTCACAATTTGAGAAAAATATGGTCATTTTTAAGACGTGATTCATCTGACCTGATTTCCACATCTACAATTGTCTGAGTTTGATGTGTTCTGGGGGGGCCTGTTTCTCTCAGGATAAAACCCCTAAACTGCAGTGGATGCTGAGAACACCCATCAAATTCATGGGCTGGCACTTGCACTCCAAATTTGAACATCTGCATCTCTCAGGGTTCCAAAAAAGAGATGCACCATCTCCTTTTGCTCTCTGTATTATTACCTTTTCCAGGTGGTTTGATCTAATTTCACCTCGATTTCTGTGTGACAGAAACAGTCTTTCCTGAAGCAAAAAAAAAAAAAAAAAAAAAGCCACCCACAACTTCCCTGCAATGCACAGACACATTTCCTCAGTGCTAATGCATGTTTTATGTCAGGTAGTAAAACCCTGGCGTGTCACTGTTTACACATCAACACCACGTGCAGGATTAGGCTGTAAAAGGAACGTGCTGATTTTGGTTCCTTTTGCCAACAGGGGTAAATTACTCCATATGTCAAGTGGCAGTGAAGTCTTGGTGTGGAGCATTAGTGGAACTATCCCTTAATACCTGTGGGCCATGGCCAGAAGAGGATGAACATTTGTTTCTTGATCGTCAGGCAACAGCTGGGAATTAACAGAGTTAGTAGTGCTCAGAGAAAGAAATATTAAAGGAAATCACTGGGATAAAATGAACACAGGGATTTTAATGGTATTTTCAGCTATTTTTTTTTTATTTTATGGTAGGATATACAATCCAGAACAAATCCAAGCAGGAGGTGACATCAATCCCTCCCTGAGACAGCCTGGAGCCACTGGCTCTTATCCACTGCCATTTATACTCTGGTCTAGTTCTGAGCCAGGACTAGTTAGGAGTGACTCTGACCCTCCCAGTACAAGGGTTTTTCAATAATTGTGAGCTACTGAGGAAAAAACAGATGCATTACTCAGAGAATTGTGATAAACTACCACAAGTTTGCCTTGGTGGAAAATAAGATAAAAGTACAACTTAATCACAGATCCAACATGTGGTTCTGGCTCCATCATCATCCAGTTTGAAATTGTCTTCTTCCAGTTTGCTGAAATTACAAGTCCTCACCTCAGACTTATTTCCACTAGCCATTGGCTCCCCAACAGCTATTTCATTTATTCTCAGAAATCTAGGAATAACTCTGGGAGCCCCAGCTGTTAGGAAGGTTCATCCATCCATATTGCCATGAAGATGATAACCTAAAGGACAAAAAGCTTGGAAGACAGTGCTCCTTTTGGTCATCAGGAAAATCAGTCTTTTAAGTGAAAGCAAGCCATGCACATTCTTAGTATTCCTTTAAAGGAAAATAAAGCTGGCATGTTTTTGAGAAAATTAGGGACACCTAGGGAAGAACATATTCACTTTTTCTCACTCTGAAGAGGAGGCGACTTCAGATTTTGATAGAACAATTTTTTGACCTGTGAAATGCAGCCCATCAGATCTGTGGCACAGCTTTCATTTCAAGTGCTCATTTTATAGGATGGTCACTAATATTCCATAGGTTTGTTTGAACTGAAATTAAATATATGGTAATATAAGGGGCACAACACTTTAAACTTATCACAGGCCTTGCCTGAAGTGCAGGCCTCCCTAGTTCACGATATCTACTTTTGCTTTCACTTATAAAAGTGCACATTGGTAGTGCATTGTCTTTATAAACACCTATTTTTATTTTTTTTTTTGCTTGATAAACCCACTATCTTGATAAACACTTTTTTTTTTTTTTTTTCTGCAACAGTGAGTGCCTGCAACAGAGTTAGATGAAGAAAATGATGGAGAAAAATCAAGAGGGTGGTCTTGAGAAATAAGTGTTCTGTAAGGAGAAAAACTCTGCTAGTGCTCAGTTGAGCTCCACACTGCTGTGCACTTCAAGCCTCCTTTTCTTTGGAGACATCACCCAGGGGCATTGCAGGTGAGGTGAGGGCACAGCTCGAGTGCTGTGCCCAGCTCTGGCCCCTCAGCTCGGGAAGGACCCTGGGACACTGAGCACGTCCAGAGGCTGGAGAGGGGCTGGGAACACAAAGCCTGAGAGGAGCCCCTGAGGGAGCTGGGGGTGCTCAGCCTGCAGCAAAGGAGACTCAGGGCTGCCCCCATCGCTCTCTGCAGCTCCTGAAAGGTGCCTGTGCCCAGCTGCCCTTGGGCTCTTTCTCCAGCAGCACTGACACAACCAGAGCACACAGCCTTGAGCTGTGCCAAGGGAAATTCAGGTTGGAGAGCAGGAAAAAGCTTTTCCAGCAAGGGGGATCAAGTTCTGCAATGGCTGCCCGGGGAGGTGGTGCAGTCCCCATCCCTGGGTGTGTTTGACAGCCTGGATGTGGCACTGGCTGCCAGGGCTGGGCTGGACTCCATGGCCTTGAAGGTCTCTTCCAGCCTGGTCATTCTGTGATCCTGTGAAGTACCCAGAATTCTTGCCCAGCTTAGGCAAGACAGAAGTGGTCTGTGTGAGGGTAAAAGGAGGTGATTCACTGAATCATGTTCTAAGAATGGGAATCTTGTACCCTGAGAGCCAGAGGTGTGGCTCAGACCACCAACTACCTTCCTGCAGACCTTCATCACCTCCTCATGTATTTTTGGTCAGAGGCTGGACCTGCTTTCTCTGTTCACACCCTGCAGTGATCAATTCACATCCCACTCTGTCCTGGTTCAGGGCAAATTTGAGAGAGAACCCCCAAAGGGGCTCCTCTAGGAAAGCAGATTCAATCGGCCCCTCCGCCCCCAACCGGTTTGGGAGAAAATTCCTCCTTGGAGAAAAGTGGAAAAAACCTGTTTATTAAACAATAAAACCTAGACAATATTAAACAATAAAACCCCTTGCTGCTCCAAAAGAGATGACAAACTGAGAAAGTCCCCTGCCTGGGTTACAGTTCAGGTCACTCTGTCTCTTATCAGTCCCTCTGGTGCTGGAAATGTCGCGGCCCAGGCCCGGCCTGGTGGGCCACTGTCACAGACATCTTTTCACTAAAAATCCTTTCTTTAGGATTTTTCCTTCTGAGAAGCTAAGAGGCCTCAGAGATGGAATGTAAACAGTGGTTGTCTGCTGCTGTGGAATGCAACAGGTGCACCTGTGATTGGCCCATCTTGGATGTGTATAATTAATGGCCAATCAAGGACCGAGCTATGTCGGACAGAGTCCCAGAGAGCTGCCTTTGTTATCATTCTCTTCTTTTCTATTCTTAGCTTAGCAAGCTTCTGAGAAAACCTGTCCTTCTTTTTCTTTATTGGTATAGTCATAATGTAAGATATATATATCAGAAAATAATAAACCAAGCCTTCTGAACATGGAGCAAACATTCTCATCTCTTCCCTCATCCAAGAACCCCTGTGAACATGGTCACAGGCCACAGGTGGGAGCTGCTGATTCTCTGCTGGGTGTTCAGTCCAGAGCAGGTTTAAACAGCACCAAAGAAAAAGGAAAAAAGCCCACAGTCCAGGGAACTTCTTTGCCTCAGCTAGCTAAACTAACTAAAAGCAAAGGAGAGCTCTGTCCCACTGTCTGTCCATCCACAGACAACACAGGCCAGGAGCAGGAATGTGGAGGAGTGAGTGCAGTGTCTGAAAACAAACTGCTGCTTCTTCTCTGCCCCCATCACTCTCTGGAACAAGTCTTAAAGGTGCAAAACTTATTATTCAGCATAAACAGAACAAGATGACTGGGGATAAAAGCATCATATAGTCAACCTAGGACACACTCCCATATCAGCCCAAGTACACAGACCCTGGGGCCAAAACTGCTTAATCTAAATTGATTCCTGATGCACCTTTCCTCTGCTCTTGTCTTTATGCCTCCCTGGCATCTCTGGGAATACAAAGGATACAAATGCTTCCATTTGCCATGATCCTTTCATCTTCCAGTGGGTGAGGCCCTGCTATTACAACCCTCTGTGTGTTGTATAATTATTGTAACAGCTCCCTTCGGGCTCCAGTCATTAGAGCTGTCATTTGATTAGGTTTTTGTCATGGGTCTTTTAAAGAATGGCTGTACCCTTCACACATAACATATGTTAATTTATTTCCACAAACATCCAAGTGTCTCTCCTCAGTTTGACAGTGACTTGCTTGGATTTTGTGTTTCTTTTGCACACATTACTCTCTTTTAACTGCTGACCAGATGGAAAAGACAATCCCATGCTTGATCATATTTTTGCCCATAATTTAGTCTTATCAACAGATCCAACACATGCATTTAACTTACACATGTGAATCAGCATTGGTTCTTCAGACAGCTCTGTAATCATAAGATTAGCATTTAACAATTAGTAGTTTTCCTATAAAATTTTATTTGTAGGAAGAAATTCCTCTTTCTCATGTCTAAGCTATCTCAGTGTGCTTTTACAGGATGTTTAAGTTTCCACTGGCTTCAGTAAGTGTTTAACTCTTTCAGTTGTGGCTATCGGCTCTTTGATGGAGCCACACCTGGAACATCTGTAAGCAAAACACACTCAATTCCTACATTATCTTCTACCATGGATGTTCTTGAAGAGCTTCATATGTTTGAGAAATGCTCATTTCACTTCTACCATCTTGGCAACCTAGTACACTCTGACCACAATACCAGTCACTTGAAAGTTGTATAATATTCCTTTATCTGTGTTTGGACCCTATTTGTTACTAAGGTGTCAAACCCACCACAGAATTTATGCTTTCCTGACCTGAAAACTCAAGTTATTGACCTGTGAGGAGAAATTGTTCCTATGTTCAGAGCTGTTGTGGTCATTCAATTTTATATAACATTTTCTATTCAAGCGGCTGATGCCACAGAACAATTCGGATTAGTTCCCTGGTAGAAGAAAAATCAAAGGAACAGAACTAATTCCCTCCAGCCATCACAGCTCAGCACCACGACATTGTGACCATCACAGCTTGGTAAGAAGGTAAAAAGCTAAACAGGATGGTTTGGATGTCTGGTATCATTTCCTCCTAAGGAAAATACAGGAACTTGCAAAGTGACTCAGTGGCTCGCAGGGTCAATAGCTGTCCTGCCCCTAAGAACTTGATGTTCCTGCACAAATAGACAGAATGGATTTGCTGTTTTGGCGTCCTGCACTGCCAGTGACAACACCCAGCATGACAAATACTCAGAACTCAGGTGCATCTGCCTTTGGCTCCATGTTGTGGTGCCTTGAGAAGGGTGACCTAGAACAGAGACTAGAATAAAGAGTTAAAGAATAAAGTAGGGATTTAATAGGAGGCCTCAATGAATCCACCTTGGGCAGCACAAGAGCCCAGCCAGGGCTGCACCCAAGATGAACCAAAATGGCCCCAAAATGCACCAGCGCTCCCAGGGTCTCTCCCTGGGATCAGTTCTGCTCCATTTGCATCTTGCAGTTCATTGTCCCATTCCAGCTTTAGCCCCTGCAGTCCCACCCTGCTTGTTTTTCTCTCTCCAGCCCACGGGGTTTGTGCTCCTGGGCTGAGATTTGGGTCATTTGTCCTTGGTGCCCAGCTGGAGCAGGAATTGTTTTGTCTCCCTGCTCTGTGCACAGAGCTCACCATCCCATAATATGGAGCTCAGAACTGCATCTGAAATAATAAAAGCTAAAACCTGAGGCATCATCTAAACCAAGCACATTTGTATCAGGAACAGGAAAATGCAACAGGAATTTACAAAATGGTCCCCGCTGAATCTTCAGACCCCAAAAGGGCTGAAGAAAAATGGTTCCTTTAACTTTTTTCACTGATGTGGATGGGTGAGGTGGCAGCACTGAGGGTTTTTGTGATCTGTTCAGCTACAGAACAAAAATTGTGGTGGCTTCCTGTAAAGGAACCGTCTGCTGAGGCAGAACATGACAATCTGTGCCCACTTCAAACACTGCCTGCTCCCTCCTGCAGCTTTTGTTCCAGACACCCAACAGTAAGTTGGGAGGAAATTTTAGGCTGTTTTTTTTTTAGAAGTGCTAATTTTATTTTCATTGACATATTTAGGAGCAGACCTTGCTGCATACTCATTATCTCAACCAGTTATCACTGTTTGGTGTTGAAAGAAAACTTGGAGTATAGGAATTGTCCTTTCTTCTGGGTCCTGGGTCATGTAGAGTCCCAATAAAGGAGCCAATTACAGGAAATAACTTAAAAGAGACCCTAGATAGCCAAGACAACATAAAATCAAGGAATTACTAAGGCTGGAAAAGCCCTCTTAGATCATCAAGTCCAACCATTAACCCTGCACTGCCAAGGCCACCACTAAACCATGGTGCCAAGTGCCACATGTCCTTTGAACACTTCCAGGAATGGCAATTCCATCCCTTCCCTGGGCAGACTGTTCCAGTGCTTGAACACCTTTTTGATGATGAAAGTTTTCCTGATAGCCAGTCTAAATCTTTCCTGGTGAACCTGAGGTCAATTCCTCTTTTCCTGTCCCTGTTCCCTGGGAGCGAAGCCTGAGCCCCCAGCTGTCCCCTCCTGTCAGGAGCTGTGCAGAGCCACAGGGTCCCCCCTGAGCCTCCTTTGCTCCAGGCTGAGCCCCTTCCCAGCTCCCTCAGCTCCTCCTGGTGATCCAGCCCCTTCCCCAGCTCTGTTCCCTTCTCTGGACTTGCTCCAGCCCCTCAGTGTCTTCCTTGTGGTGAGGGGCCCAGAGCTGAACTGAACGTACAGTCCTGTTCCTGTAGCAGTGAGATGAATAGGTCAGGACACCTCCTCTGCCCTTTGGCACGGCCTGTCTGGTGTCTATGATGCCTTTAGAAGGCTCACCTAGAACAGAGACTAGAGGGAGCTAAAGAATTAAGTAGGGATTTATTAGGAGGCCTCAAAGGATCCACCTTGGGTAGCACAAGAGCCCAGCCAGGGCTGCACCCAAGATGAACCAAAATGGTCAAAAAAATGGACAACTGGTCATAAGGTCTCTCCCTGGGATCAGTTCTGCTCCATTTGCATCTTGCAGTTCATTGTCCCATTCCAGCTTTAGCCCCTGCAGTCCCACCCTGCTTGTTTTTCTCTCTCCAGCCCACGGGGTTTGTGCTCCTGGGCTGAGATTTGGGTCATTTGTCCTTGGTGCCCAGCTGGAGCAGGAATTGTATTGTCTCCCTGCTATGTGCACAGAGCTCACCATCCCATAATGTGAAGCCCGGACCCACACACTAAAGCAGTACAAAATCTGAAAAATATAAAAGCTGAAACCTGAGGCATCATCTAAACCAAGCACACAAAGTCAGACCAAGCCCTCACGTGTAGGACAGCACAGGGAGCATCTATTTGGGATTTTGGGATGGTGAACAGCTCTGCACAGAGCTGGCAGTGAGGGACCATGGTGGGAAGGATGTTCCTCCGGTCCATGTGACAAAATAATTACAGACAGCTCATGCCTGTGTAATGTAAATTGATTGTGTGCCAGACCATGCTTATTTATCTCACCCTGCTTCGGTTTCACACATTGAAAAAAAGAAAAAAAGAAAGACCAAACACTTCTTTTTCTTAAAAGCACAGTCAGAAAGTCTGATTTTCAGACGGCTGCTTTGCCCCTGCTGTCTGTCCTGCTCCACCAGCACTGTGGGCTGCACATCAGGGAGGAGAGATGCCTGAAACCCCCAAAGGTGGGAAAGTTTGCAAATATCCTTCTTCAGGAGGCAAACAGCTGCATTTGAGTGTGACAAATTTCCACCTCAAACCAGCCCTCAGTGGGCCAAGCAGATAAAGCTCCACCACAAGATATGGTGCAGCTCATGTGACAATTTTTTCTACTGAAGACTCGAAGGCAAACGTTTGACACATGTCTGGTTTTCTAACCACAGAGACAATATCTCCTTCCTCTGGGCTCCGTGGGGAGGCAGGGGCTGGGGAGTTTCTCACTCTTCCCTCAAGTCCCCTGAATCATTCACCCTCAGAGATACCTGAGCAAGAGGAAAATAAACTCAAGAAGAAACCTCAAGGGCAGTTAGTTTGTGGTCTCCCATCCCAATCTGTCCCAGATAAGTTTGGAATCCACAGTATGGATCCATCTGTTGGTTTCCACCTTGCCCCTCATGCCTTCACCCCAGGGAAGAGTAATGCAGTGCCCCAGAGGCTGTTGGGGTCTGATAGGTGCTACTGAATCATCATAAACAGGGTCAAAGAAAAACAATAAAAATGTGTTCCCATACTTCTTTTCTTTTGTTTTTACTTGCCACAGGAAATAGGCATCAAAGGGCTGCTCTGAGGCAGGCAGAGTGAAAGCAGAGCTGCTCTCGTAACAAAGGCCCTTTGTGATTCACCATCTTCTGCTTTTCCTAGAAGGAAAGTCAAATATTATGGTACTTGTTTATGAGGAAGTTAAAGAAGAGACAGCCTCCTAGAGGCCTGGTCAGAGGATTTGAACCCTGTGGAAAAGTCTGTGACTCAGAGATTTCATGCCCAAATTTGCCATGGTCACACCATGCCACCAGCTCTTGCATGGTCCCTGCACAAAAACATCAGATCACATAATCTCAGAATATCCTGATTTTGAGGGGACCCACAAGATAATGGGTTTGAAGACCTACATGTACCTATAGCTGTCCCCTAAAGCAAGTAAAAAACCACTTTTTAGGTTCTGCTACAGTTTCTCTTCTCATTGGAAAAGTTCTGTGCTCAGAGTGGCAGAAGGAAGTAAAGACATGGAAACATCTTAATTGAAAAACAGTAAAAATGGGAAGTTATTATGCAGATCCATTCAGGAAAAAAAGTGGGGGGTTTTGGAGTTAGTTTTTTTACAATATAGGATTTCTTAACCTCTTGCATAACAAAACAAAGTTTGAATAGAACATGCACAGTAGCACAGTTTTAAATATTAAAATGTGACGAGACTGGCCAACTTTCTGTTTAATTTTGCTTCATGTCCTCAGCAGCCTCACACTGTCATCCAGTATATTATAAACCTATTTCTATAAAAAATAAAATAGCTTAATAAATACAGCATTACAAAAAGAAACTGAAGAATTTAGAAACTTTGCTCTGGGAATTATACTCCCAAGAGAGCCTTGAAGAGTAAAGAATGGGAGATCATCATCTGAGGAGAAGCCCTGGCTCTTGGTCCCTGGACCAGATCCCTCCAGACCTTTGCAGCCCCCAAGCCAGGTGGTTCCAGCTCAGATTCAGGATGAGTGGGACAAGAAGCAGTGACTGAGACTGCTGGGGTGGGTTAGCAAAAGACATGGAAATGGGCTCTGGCTGATGAGTGGGAGTGGGTGAGGAAGATAACAAAAGGAAAAACTGCGTGGCCAGAAGTGCATAGCAACCTGGGCAGAATTCAACAAAGAAACTCACATCTTAAAAAAGAGGAATAAAAGTGTTAAGATTTTGTATGTCTGCCTCTCTAAAAATGAAATGCTGGGGCTCTGAGCAACCTGTTTGCTCTGAGAAGCAGAGTTAACTGTGAACACAGACAGGGGGTTAAATACAGGGGAAATAAAAGAAACCACTGAACCTGACAAGGAACAAAACATTTCAACCTGACTTAAAGAGACCTTCTCTGGGCAGCTTTGTTGATTTCCAAAGAACTCCCCTCAACACCTTCTTTCTATGAAATCTCTCACTCCCCACCTGTATTTTTTTTAATTTATTTATTAATTTCATTTACTGAGCACAGAAGTTTATGACTGCCATGGTTCTGGCCACTTCTTAACTAAACTTGAACTCCTTTTCTTTGCTGCTGGAGGGGCAGCTGGGAGGTAAAAACCCTTTTGCACCTCTTAAAAAACACAGTTCTGCACATATTCCTTTCCCAGTCCCATATGTCCATAATACCAACAGAAGAAGGACAAGAGTACCCATAGTCAGCACCAACAGAAAGCAGAACTTGAAATTACCTCAGCTGGGCATTCATGATGTCAAGTTCAGGTGTCACAGTTTTGGCTGTGTCTCCCAGTTTTTCCTTAATGTGTCCTAACCACATTGTCAAGGCTTGATTCTCAATCTGCCAACACTTTTCTCTTTCTGATGTTTCAGCTCCTGATTACCACCACACTCTGAGCTCCTGTCAAGGGATCTAGCCTCCCACAAAACAAGAATTTCTCTTCAATCTTAGATCAGCCATAAAGCCTTCCATGTTTTCAGCTTCTTTTGATAATGGCTGGTTTAAAGGATCACTCTCACATGTTGTGGAGTGCAGTACTCCTTCCATCCCTGCTCCACCCTTTTGTTGCTAACTTCCTCTGCCTGAGTTAGCTGAAAAGCATCAAAAGAATGAAATGTTTCACAGCCAGCTGCTGTCAGAAATGTTTTCCTTCCATGGCATGCTTATCTAGATGATGCAAAATGAAGCAGTTGCTTTCCTCTCTCCCTAAAGATGTAGTTCCATTAGTGCTTATACCCAGGCTCCTCTTCCAGGCACTGCATTACTCCTTTACATTACTTTAGTTTATTCTTTACACCATTAAGTGTTCACTAACCACTCTCAATGGCTGTGCCAGGGCCCTGCCTTCTCCAGGGTCTGAGTTTCAGTTATTTCTCACTGTGCAACCAGGATGTTTTCACACTTGGGGATTACTGTGAAAACATCCTGTTACCATGCATTAGCTGCTTCTGATCTATTGCTTGTGTTTCCATGTTTTCCAGTTCATGGGAGCTTGCCAAACCAGAGCTTTCCAAATGCAAGGCTCTTTGTTTCCTTTATTTAGAACCACTGAGCTGTCTTGCTCATACCTGGTGGTTTTCAGTAGCTGTGATGTGGCTACATCTCCCGTGTTCATCCTAGCATATTGATTGCAGGATAAAGGCTCTCATTGTTGGGAAAAAGGTGTAAAACTCGCTTGGTGTATTGATTGGCTCGTTACTGTCTTGTGAAATGAGATTCATGACCCGACTGCTGCTGCTGGGTTCAATACACATGTGCATGAGACTGCTGCTGGAATAATGTTTGAGCTGCCTGCCAGCCCTGTCAGACAATAAATCAAGGCCAGAAGAGATCTCAAAAGTTTGAAAAGCTGAGAAGAGTTTCAGTCCTTCATTGCCAGTTCCTCAGTCCCAGCAGAGTTAATCTTCACAAAGATTCTCCTCCAGCACATCTCCCAAGATCTGATAAGCTGCCAGTGTTTAGGGAAGCTTCATTTTTGGATCCTCAGCAAAGAATTTTAAGAAAGCCTCATTTTCAGGGGTTGACACTCAGCCTTTTTTGAAGATTGTCCCCATCATACCCACAAAAATCCATCAGCAGCTTCAAAGTATTTCTGAAAGTTCTATCCTAAGAAGACTGCTTGGGTTCCTACCTTTTGCTTTGACTTCCAGGACTGGAGCTCTGGCTCTCCAGACATGTTCAGCAAGAATGAGTTTGACTCCAAGTGAACAAGTCCTTGACATTTCATGGTCAATCTGTTTCAATGACAATTTCAGGATGACCTCAGTGCTGCTGGCCACATCCCTCAATGCTGCCACTTCTTCTCTAGTGCCCATCTTTCTGAAACAGATCACTCATCTTAATAAGATCAAAAAGGAGAAACTCTCTCTCATTGTCAGGAGAGAAACTTTATGAAGTTCAGAAAGAAAATGAGTCATTTACGTACTGCAGTAGGTTTTTCATGCAGTGCTCCTCTGTCCCATTTAACTTTAGACAAGTTAAATATTATCACTTTTAGGATTTTGAACTCAGGATTTACCACTCACAGGCTAACAGCAAAACTTTGTTACATAAATTGTAATTCAAACTGTTCTTAATTCAACATCCAGATGTACAGGCAGTCTGCAAACATCTTTTATTTTCTGTGGTGTAGTTTGGTCTGTAACTCACATGCATAATTTCCACTAAATGTGATGTGGGTTGGAACCTTACGTTGCCCACTGAAACCCACTGAGGTTCCCATCTACAGTAATTGCTCTTATTTGTGCTGCACACAAATATTTACAGAAAAATATAGATCCAAACTCAGAGGTGGTGTGAGTGTGTTCAGAGAAATCACAGTCACAGTAAATTTGGATCATCTCTTCCATCATCTGTCTCCAAGGGGGATCAACCCTACCTGTTTCAGTTCTTTATACACAGAATCTCAGAATGGGTTGGGTTGGAAGGGACCTTAAAGAACCTCCAGTTCCACCCCCTGCCAATGGCAGAGACACTTTCCACTGTCCCAGGCTGCTCCAAGTCCTGTCCAGCCTGGCCTTGGACACTTCCAGGGATCCAGGGGCAGCCACAGCTGCTCTGGGCACCCTGTGCCAGGGCCTCACCAACCTCACAGGAAGAATTTCTTCATAATATCTGATCTAAATCTCCCCTTTTCCAGCTTGAAGCCATCCTCCCTTGTCCTATTGTGGTATTTTTGGGGCCCCCCATCGTGGGGAGGAAAGATGAATCTGACTCCATGTTCTTAGAAGGCTGATTTATTATTTTATGTACTTATATAATATTAAAGAATGCTATACTAAAACTATTCTAAAGAATAGAGAAAGGATACAGACAGAAGGCTTAACAAGATATTTGTGAAAAACCTGTGACTCCTCCAGAATCTGACACAGCTGGACAGTGATTGGTCATTAAGTAAAAACAATTCACATGTTGGATAAACAGCCTCCAAACCACATTCCAGAGCAGCAAAACACAGGAGCAGCAAATCAGATAATTATTGTTTTAATTTTTCTCTGAAGCTTCTCAGCTTCCCAGGAGAAGAATCCTGGGCAAAGAGGATTTTTCAGAAAACATGACAGTGACAGTCCTATCGCTGACCTTGTTTAATTCCTCATTGAACTCTCCCACAAGTTTTTGTACTAGTGCTGGCTCACCTGACTTGTTCTTAAAACCTCAGGTGATGGAACATCTCCAACCAACCTGCTCAGATTGTCTTGGTCACCTCTGGTGAAACAGCCCCAACGTGAGCCCTAATTCCCCCTTGCTGGAGTTTAAACCCATTACTGCCAGCCCTGCTCCTGCCATCAGAACCAGTGAATGCACCTCACAGCAAATGCCCTTTTGGTGTTCTAGGGTAATGATTGCCTTATTGTGGATCCTTTTTAAAAAAGGAAGAATATATGATAAGGCACCATTTTTTTTCCTTTAGGCACTTGCTGTCAAAGAGAGACAGAAGTGATGCTCTGACAGCAAGGTGCTGTGTCATACACTACCCTATATGACTTCTTATTTAATTAATAGCTCCATCCTGCAAACATTTGCACAATTTTATTCCAGTAATCTTGTGGACACATAAATATTGGCAACATTCATTCAAAGAAACATCTTTCTTCCTTTTTTTAAGATTATGTGCTGTTCATTTGCTTCAGGCCTGATTTAGAAGTCCAAACAGCTGAGGTCTGAATTGATCCTCATATTTCTGTAGAAATGTGCTAGAAAACAGCCTTTCCTTGAATTATTGCAATTTTAAAAAAAGAATATGCACATTTATACCAAACCCTACATGAATAATAGGTTACCAGGATGTGCCATTATCCAGTCAGTTTTAAAGCTTGCATCATCTATTTTATTTTGGCCCGTCATGCTGTCAAATAATCTTCAAAATTTCACATTTGTGATCTCCCTCAAACATAAATCCTCTTTAAGTGCTGCATTTCAAGAGTCTGTCAAAAAAGCCCCAGGATTCAATGTGTTTTACTGAAATTCAAAAGAAACTACACATCCACACACATGCAAACATATATATGTATATGCATATAAATGTGTCTATATATAAATATTTAATTTATGCAGTTTGAAATCCAGATTTAGCCATAAAAACTCAATTCACTGTTTTTCTCTTCGTGTGGGAAAGGATGAGTCAATCATCAACCCAGTGCTTGGGTCTGGATCTCTCCTCCCCAAACCTGGCACAAACAGAAGTAACACAAATGAATTATTTGGAGTTACACCAACATGAAAGTATAGCAATGGAGAAAAGAATAATAATCCTCTGTGCATGAAGCTGAAGAGGTTTATTTTAGTTTCATTTATTCCCAGGCTTTTCAGCTGGGAGTGCTGGAGTTTTTTAAACTTCATATGGTGTAACTTGAGGCTGCTGTAAAGACTCCTTTATTCTTTTAAATTTCCCTTGTGTCATCTGTAACCCTTGACTCTCCCATGGAAAATGTGTCCCTCAAAGACTCCTCACAAGAGGGATTGATTTGAGGTTGGTTACATCTTGATTGCATTTTGTAGGACAGGAAATATAAGCAACGTCGACCTAATCCTATGACCTGAAGTAGGAAAAAACAAATAAATTAAAGGGAAAAGTTTGCATTTGACTGTTTGCCCATGGGGTCAGCTTTAAGGACTCGATGGCCCCACATCCTGCAGGACCTGGGAGCAATATCTACATGGCTTTTGCATAAACCCAGGTCTGATTTATCCAGTTTGGATCCACTAAACTCAGTGCAGATACCCAGAACTCAGTACCCTGCTCTTACCTGGTTCATTGGCAAGTCCTAAAAATGACCCAGGTCACTTTCCTCCAATCACATCCCAGTGTTGTTTAAGGCCATTCCTGCATTTTCAGGACAAATGTCTTGTCCTCAGCAGACACAGAGGAGAGATGCATCTCTTCCTTTGCTTCTGTTGACTAATTTGAAAGAAGTTGGTGTGTTATGCTTTGCTGCTCACTTCTCTTGACCTGAACATCCTCCATGGCTTCCATAAATTTCCATGGCCATGTTCCCTACACCCTGATCCCTGTTACCATCCTCTGGCCTCCTCAAAAAACACATTGCAGCCCACCTGGCACTCACTGCAGTCAAAGTAAAGGTGACACCTAAATGGTCCAGCCTTTTAATACAGGATTAATGCAGGTGTCTTTTAATGCAGCCTTTTAATACAGGTTTCCCAGTCTGCATTAAAACAGCAGTTTCTCCTTTCCATGGAGCCTGTTTCTGTGGGACTTGTCCATCACATCCAGCCTGGCTGGATTTTCACTGTTCAAGCTGCAAACTAAGCTTTGGTTGAAACTATTTCCCTAAGATTTTGCTTTCCCCTTCTGTTCCTGACGCCCTTGTTTATTTTGCTGAATTTAATATCTCAGGATGATTCAGGAACTCACAGGAGCCCAAGGGAATTCCAGCCACCAAGACTGATCTGTTGCAGCAGCCCTGGAGGCAGCACAGAGCACCAAGCTGAGAGCTGTGCTGGGCTCCAGACCCTGCCCTCTCTTCCTGCCTCTTGCTCTGTTTCCACCTGATATTCCCATCCCTGGAGCAGAGTTGGTGGAATGAATGGCAGGATGGGTCCTCATCCTGTGAAATCACACTCTGCAGTGATGCCATCTAGTCTAAAAAATCTCTGCAGTGAAAGCTGTGGGGTAGGGTGGTAAAACCAGATGGATATTTTAGCTTTTGAAAGGTTTATAATCATAGAATCAAGAAAGGGTTTGGGACCTTACAGGCCATTTAACTTCAAACCCCTGCCATGGGCAGGGTGACCTTCCACTAAACCAGGTTGCTTCAAGTTGGTTTGAAATAGCATACAATAATAATTCATCACAAACATCAGAAAAAACCCCCAAAATGGAATCTCATTACCAAGGAATGTGCACTTTAAGCAGATTCATGCACTGTGGATCTTTTTTCTTTATTTACTGTATTTTAAAATACCATTAATTTTATTTGCTTATCTTCTGACATGACATTCTTAGAGTATGACATGCATTTATCTCATCACCACTTAATACCAACAGTGCAGATCCACAGGTCCAAATTACTCAGCATGGGGATGCCACTGTTACACTGCTGAAGGTGCAAAGTGGAATCAACAGAGTAAAATCAGTGCAAATTTTGAAAAGGACACTTATTTTGATGCAGGTAATCTTCCCTGGCAGAGTAAATCCACGAGAAGAGGTTAATGGCAACCCAAAATACATCAGCCTGTCTATGAAAGACATGCACCATCCCAGCAGTTTGCATTGACAGGAGTGTGAGGTTAATTAGCTTGGTAGCCAACAGCATTGCACAGCTCCTGACCTTTGCATTGAGCACCTTTTCTCTGACAAAAAAAAAAGGAAAAAGCAATGTTGGGGGAAGATGTCAAGATCTTGTATGACTCCAGCTAGCAACTGGAATATAGATGAGTTCACACTCACAAAAGATATTCTCCAAAGGGTTTTAAGTTGGGCTTTTCTGTTGGTGTGGTTTAACCTGGCAGGAAGCTGAACAGAACTGCTCACTCACCCTCAGAGGGATGGGGGAGAGAATCAGAAAAAGGGTAAAATTAATGGTTAAGATAAAGACAGTTTAATAGCACAGAAAAGGGAGAAAATAAGAATAAGAATAAGAATAAGAAATAAGAATAAGAATAAGAATAAGAATAAGAATAAGAATAAGAATAAGAATAAGAATAAGAATAAGAATAAGAATAAGAATAAGAATAAGAATAAGAATAAGAAAGAATAAGAGTAAGAATAAGAAAGAATAAGAGTAAGGATAAGGTTAAGGGTAAGGATAAGGATAAGGTTAAGGGTAAGGATAAGGATAAGGATAAGGATAAGGATAAGAAATGAATAAGAATAAGAATAAGAATAAGTACAAAACAAGTGATGCACATTGCAATTGTCACCTCTTACTGATCCAGCAAGAGTTGGAGCAGCAGCTGCCACCCCCTGGACAATTCCCCCTGTTCAGTTTTTCTGTTCAGAGGTTCTTTATGGTCTGCAATATCCCTTTGGCCAGTCTGGGTCTCCTGGCTGTGCTCCTTCCCAATTCCTTGTGCCCCCAGGCTCCTCCCTGCCAGGACAGTATGAGAAGCTGAAAAGTCCTTGACTGAGTGGAAACACAGCAATAACTAAAACATCAGTATGTCATTAACTCATCTCATCCTAAATCCAAAATCCAGCCCTGCACCAGCCACTAGAAAGAGAATTAACTCTATCCCACCCAAACCCAAGAAATATATCCACAAAGCAGTGGTTTTTTTACCTCTTTAAATCTATCCATTGCTCTAATAAAAACATTACCTCTCTCTACAAACCTCTTGTTACTGATATCCTCAGGACATCAGGGCTACAGAAACACTTCTAGTAAAAAGTCAAATGAATAATACATTAAGGAGAATTTCTCTGTAAATATGTCTTTCAGGTCTTGTGTTTACTCACTTGTAAAAAAACATGAAAGAGAGAGCTTTGCTTTACAGCTCAAGAAAGGTGAAGAGAAAGATGACAAAGATGATAAAAAAAATAACCTTGGACTCACTTCCAGGCTGAAGAGGTGGCTGAGGAGTACAAGAAGGGTCTATCACATTTCTATCCCTCTCCTAAATGTTTTTCCCTTCTTTGACATCAGACTGACACACTGCAAGAATCCCACAACATCTCCCCTGGCCCTGCAGATGTTGTAAAAATGAAAGAAAGATGGGGAATAGTCTCAAGAATGGGCTGCTGCTTGCCAGCTTCATGCCCACCAATAAATCCCCATGCCACATCCCAAGGGATAAAACACTTGTTGTTATTGACAGGTCCTGCTGTGGAGCACAAGGATATCAGACCCCAGTGCAGGCTGATCATTGGGACCTTGGCCTGAAAACAAAAGGAACATCTCAGAGCCACAGGAACTTAAGATATGTCATGGAGAGGACCCAGGCCCAAGGGCAATGTAGTGTGGGCATAGCCAGGAACATTCCCAGGACTTGCAAACAGTGCCTGGTTTGGTTAGGTATTAATAAACATTTTTAGGTGTTTATTCTCCACAGAGCAACAACCTCAAATGTTGTCTGGGAGAGACCAGATTCTGGTCAAAAGAAATAAAAAAAATCTTAGGGCACTCTATAGCAGAAAATACCTTTTACTCCCTACCTGTGGTCTGAAGACTCTGTTAGGTGCTGAAGTTGACTCCCAGCTCCTCCTTCCAAGCCACTGCTATTTTTTAAATGTTACTCTCCCCTGTTTCCAGCCACTTCTATGTGTGCTACCTTTTGGCCACACAAACATTTTGCTTCCTTGAGACAGACCCATGGTCCTGGGCATCTGTTTTTTATTTCAGCCTCACAAGGGGGCCTGTGATACTGCAGCAGTGGAAACAATTCATTATCACAATTAAATCACTGCTTCATTTCTCAGTTTAATCTGATTTTTTTCTGGCCTGAAAAGGCACCTCTGGGATTTATTTCAGTGTTGAACATGGCTGAGGAAACTTTCTTTTGCTGTGTCCCTGACTTACAGGCAATAATTCCTCTGGAGCACGTGCTTGGAGCCACATCTCAGCTTCATTCCATATAAAAATGGGGCTTGTGGAGCCATATATTGTGTGTATTCCTTGCTGCACACCTTTGGGTCAGTTTGAAGATCAGTCTGAGGGCTCTGAGAACTTCACATTTCACAGAAATGCAGAGGATGGAGATCCATCCCCACCTACAAAGGTTGTGGCTGCAAACACAATCTTTATCAGACCTTGGAGAATCCACATAGGCAAAACCTCTGTGCTGCTCCTTGCACCTTGCAAGTGGGTGAGAGAAACGAGTTCCCTACAGCAAATCCACATGGAATTAATGGAATGACTTCTTTCCTCCTCAAACTGTCAGCTCTGATACAACCCAACCCACCACCCTCTGCTTCTGTGGGAAAGGGGGAAATGGGAAAGGGGGAAATGGGAAAGGGGGAAATGGAAAAGGGGGAAATGGGAAAGGGGAACCTGAGGCAGGGATCTTCTTCTGTGCTGTTGAAGGGAGGAAGACCCCAGATTTCCTGAGCTGTGTGCTTCATCCCTCACCTGATCCCACTGTGCCACACCTTGAGCTGTAAATTGCCATCTCTGTTTTTGTGGGACAGTGGAGCAGGGGGTGGTTACAGAGAACAGCCCCAAAAACCTCTTTTGGCAGCTCTGCCAGCACCAGGACAGCCCACAGCTTCCCCTGTCTGAAACAATTCCCCCACCAACATCAAACACTCATTTCCTTGAGCTGGGGGGAGGCCACTTGACTTTTGTGGAGAGGAGGAAGGCAGTGCTTGGCTAGAATGTGGGAGGAGGCCACATTTCTACAATTGTGGTGAAAACCCAGAAGAAGACAGGATGTTATCTTCACCAGACATGGGCAAGAGCTTTGTTTGGATGTCATAGAATTGGTCAATCAATTTTTTCTAACTTCCAGGAAAATTGTGTGGCAGGATTTCAGTTTATACCTGAGAAAACAAAGTTATTTCTAACTGCAGGTGTAAGACTGAGAAGTGTGAGGGACATATGAACCCAAGTGATATCCTGCATATTCATGGAGCACCAGGGAGCCTTTGTGCAAGGGAGTTTGTGTCATTCTCTCCCAAGACTCTCTGGAGATTAGTGATGACAGGCTAGAATCAAAAAAGTGTGGGGAAACATCTGGAGATTATAATTTCAATGAAGAAGATGGATCACGCTTTAATTGCCTGTTTTATTTCTATATTTCAGTGGAATGCTCCTAAAGCAATCATTAACAAATTGAATTCTCACAAGAAAGAGGCAGGGCTTCTTTCACTGACCTAAACTGAGATGCCTGGAAGCATCTGAGGATACCTGAGACATTCAGGTGAATTCAGCCAGGTAGGACTGGCTATGTAGGACCTTTGCCTTTCTGGACATGTGGCACTCAGGAGCACCTAAAACTGCACCAGACACCTAAAGAGAACAGCAGTCTGGCACTCTCAGAGTCCAGGCTCCACAAAATCATCTCCATTTTCTGCTCAGGATGTGACATTTCAGTGCAATGCTGAACCTCTAAATGCTGAGGAAAGTTAAAGAGCAGTCTGGCACTTCACAGCCAGCCAGCAAATCCCTACAGCAAAGTATTTTACTAACTTTTATTTTAAGCTTTCCTTTAGCAAACATAGCATGTCTGAACACAAATTATCACAAAGATCAAGATGTTCAGATCTGAAAATACCTCAAAACAACTGTCTGCTTTAACCTTTGCATATTTTATATCTTTTTTCCTGATAATCAGATTCCACCCACTAAAGGATTTCAGAAGCACCGGAAGGCAATGATTCTATAGAGGGTATTTGTTGGAATATAATATCTCCTATAAAATGTAGCTGGGAATTATTAAATAGCATCCTGAAATAGATGCTCCTCATTAGACCTATGCTAATTCAGAGGATCCTGCCCTTTTTAAACAAGATGGTACATGCAAATAACTTCTGTCTCATTTCTAGAAAATGGCCCCAAGCTTAAAAATTTGAGTCTGGATCTAGATCTTACACCTCATGAACTGTCAAGCGCTCCAGGCTTGGGATCTTGATGAATAAAGAAAAAAAGAAATAGAAATGATATTAACACAGAGGTGCCAGCACCCAAGGTCTCTGATGAGCCCAGCAAGCAAGACAGGTGTGGAGCCACAGGTACCAGATAAATTCAGTGACCAGGAGTTCAATCATTGAGCCTTCCTCAGCTGCAGCCATTAATTGCAGATGTGCTGTACCTCTCTGCTGGGTTTTTCACCATATAAATGACATTTCTTCCCAGATCTACCAGAGATGAGGTGATATGGGGTGAGGACAGCTGGAGGTGGATGACTACACCTTCCCAGGAATGGAAAAAGAGAAACCTGGTAAATTCACAGGACTTCAAATCCCTCTCTTTTTTCCCCCCCATCAGCTTTAAAAAAAAAAAAAAAAAATCAAAAGGTGAGATAAGCCTCCTGTTTGTGGTGTTTTCTTAGTATATATATATTGGAAATATATGTATATTCTTGGTATATATTGGAAACACCAATTCCTCACCAATGGAGGGTGAGATCCAGCCTGGAGCCTGCTCCTCAAGAAAGGTATGGAAAAGAAAAGGCAAAACCACCTCAGAGGCTAAGAAAGCATCACCCACAAGAAAAATTAGAATGAGTTGGAGCAATTTAGTGTTAAGACAAATTCAGTGCAGGCAAGATGGTTTCCACTCTTTAAGAGTTACTAATGCCCAGAGAACTAAGAAAAATTATAATAAGCCAAACACACATGTTTCCTTTGATATTTTCCACCTCCAGGAACTTGCATTTCCAGGATTTCCTAAACTAGAGAGCCTACTGGAATTTAATAACCCTTAATGGATTTTATCTGTGCATTTTCTAAGAGCTTTTTGAACCTGCCTAAGCTTTCAGTGGTCACAACATCCTCCAGTGAGAAGTTTCATTACTTAATCATAGGCCTTGCATGCTGCAAGAAGAACTGCATCTTCATGTTTGTCTGAACCTATTTATTTCACGTAATTTGATGGTAATTTGGTGGTCTTGTGCTAGAAAAGACTGTGGGCAATCATCTCTCACATGCTGTCTCAAAGGCACTCGTGGTTTTTAGAGGTCTGCATCACAGGATGAGAAGTCAGAGGCTTATCATGATGGATTTGGATTGCATGTTAATGATAAATTGTCTTTCTAGTGGTAAAGGGAACGAGGTGGTGAAACAGATTGTATGGCAGGAGGATAAGCTTGATTGCATGTGTCAAGGAGGCAGACAATCAATGCTGTTCATGATGCAGTTTATCCCATTCTGAAGTAAATGTCCACATTCAGTCAATTAAATTGCACTTTAAATTCCACTGACTATTGACTGGGTCTTCAGTGACAACCATGAAGCTCCAGAAGCCTTACCTAGAGAGATAACTAAAGTTAGGGGAGAAAAATACCACCCCTTTGGGTCTACCCAGGCAAAGCAGGATTGACAAACTTTCATCTCCAGCAATGCTAAACTGTAGAATTATTGGGAGCTACACCATGCCATGAGGATGATTTGAGTTATTGCTACAAAGACCAGCCTTTCCTTTGTGTTCTTTGATGCCAGGCTCACAGCACCAGGTCAACTCCCACATATTTTGACTTTGCAAATCGTGCAGGGCAGCAGAAAACAGATAACCTGAGCTCTGCCAGGTCACGGAGTGGAAATGAAGCCAAGAAACTGAACTGTGGCAGGAAAAGATGGAATCACTTGAGTTCCTTGCTCTCAGCAAAGCCTCTAACAGGTATTTTTCCCATTGAGAGCCCAGTGCTGTGGCTGTGCACACCAGGATGCTCCTTCCTTTCCCAAATCTCCAGACTTGAGGGACCAACAGCTGAGCTTCCCTCACAAGGGCAGGCATTGACTTTGGGTGGGCTTAGCTCCTCCAAAATTATTTCCATGGTGGAAATGACTAAAAGATGACCTTGGCTTTGACAGGCACCACCACCTCAGCTGTGACACAGCCATGGAGATCAGCACCAAGGAGTGCCCTGGGCTCCACAGCCCACATCCACACGAGTACTCAGGTTCCTAAATCACAGAATCACAGAATGATGAGGTTGGAAGATACCTCTAAGATCATTGAGTCCAACCCATGCCCTAACACCTCAACCAGACTATAGCACCAAGGGCCATGTCCAGTCTGTCTTTGAACACATCCAGAGATGGTGATTCTACCACCTCCCTGGGAAGAGCATTCCAGTGCTTTATTATTCATTCCAGTACTTTATTACTCTTTTCCTAATATCCAACCTGTACCTTCCCTGATGTAGCTGGAGCCTGTGTCCTCTGGTTCTGTCAGTGCTGCCCTGTGGGACAGACTGACCCCACCTGTCTGCAGCCTCCCTTCAGGAAGCTGTGGGGAGCAATGAGGTCACTTCCAAGCCTTCTCTTCTCCAGGAGAAGAGGCTACAAATTCACAGCAGCACAAAGGTGAAGCCTCAACAGGGGAAGCCTTGGACATGTCCAAGGTCCCTCATGGAGCTGATTCCTCACCCAGTGCCACCACTGTGGCTAATTCCATTCCAGCTGGTTAATTCACCACCTTTCCACTCCTTCCAGGTGCAGCTCATTATCCCTACATCTAATTAGCCAGATCTAAAGAAATGCCAATTTTTTAATCTCTTTTTTTTTCTTTTTTGGTGAATAATGGCCATTCTTAAATCTATGTACCATAATAATGGCAAGGAATATGAGCAGCATTTACCAGCCATTGAGCTCAGCACAAGCCCAATTGACATGCAGGAGCCTTTTATAACCAGATACTCTCTGCACTATCATCAATTATCTCCTAATTAAACAACAAAATTCCCTTGAAATGCCCTGGTTAGACATCATTACTAAACATTTTGCCATCACTTAGTGGATTAATGTGTCTAATTAAATAACTTGTAGCGTGGAGGCAGGATCATGGCATGATACTTGAAATGAGGTGTGCAAACCTCTATAAATTGTTTGAAGTCAAAACCTGCTTGGTCTTTTATTGACAGAAAGGATTACTTTAAAAATCAATAGCTTTCTTCTGTTTTTTTTTTCCCATCTGTGTGAATGAAAACAAAGAAACTGCACACAAACTCCAATGACAAATTGCCCCTGGAAATGTTGGATTTTCCTTGCTCAGAGGAGAGACAGCTCATTTGCTCAGTGTTTTCAGGGGTGGGAGTCTGAGGATTTTACAGCAAGGATTTGATAAAATTTTCCAGTTAATTTTCCATCAGTGATGAAATCTGAGTCCTTTATACACCTTCTGGGATGTCACTCCATAATGGAGCCTAACTTCACCTGTAAGAGGGAATTCCTGCACTGTTCATATGATACTAATTACACTAGAAAGAATTTGGGGATGATCTTCTCCTGGGAGTGACCAAACCCAGGCTACTGGGTTATTTCTAGATCCAATCTACTCCCAGGAAACTTGTGGGTTTGCAGGTCCACCTTCAGCAGCTGCAGCTTTCCAGTTAGTGATGCAGACTGTAAAAAAGCTCTTTTAGGATGAGATTCCCCTTTGGAGCTGGGGGGGGGCTATTCACATGTCACAGTGACCCTGATGACAATGTTGACTCTCAAATCCATGGCAGCAAAGGGCAAACCCAAATCACCCTTCCCCTATCCTAGGAAGCAATAAACCAACAGTCTGTCAGTGAAGAAAAAAAAAAAATCTGAGAAAAACATGATTAGGTGGTAAGATATTTTTGTGTCCTGAGGATGTACAGAGGGTTCAGATTTGTATTCAGATAAAGTGATCACAGTGAAACTGAAACTCCCTGCATGGTAACTACTTCTGAATAATGGCAAAGATGTTGCCTGAATTATTATAAACTCTGAGGCACCCACCAGAAGCAAGAGTGTCCCAAATGCTGGTTGGTTGGACAGGGTCCTGAGCTCCCTACTCTAGTGGAAGGTGTCCCTGTCCAATGCAGATAGCTGGAACTAGATGTTCTTTAAGGTCCCTTCAAACCCAAAATATTGTGTGATTCTGTGATTATGTTGTTGGCTGGCACTCCAAAACTACTGATGTCATGGCTGACACACCCTCCACCAGGAGGCAGACATTAAATCCCTTTATTTTGCAGTTGATGATCTTGAATTTTCACTTAATCTGCCCAGCTGGGCTGAGCAGAGTCTCCTCTGTTCTTCTCTTTCTGCCAAATTGAGAGCAGAAGGATTCAAAGTGAAAGTCACACACACACATATGAAAATGATCCCTTTGGCTTTCCTGTGGTCTGCAGTTTGATCACTGAACTGCTTTGGAAGGTTGATTGTGCACCTCTGGCAGGCTGGACAGACATATCCAGGCTATCTCTCACTTCTCTGCTGTGGATTTCATTGTGCTCACTGCCCTAGGATGCCACTGCCTGCCCTCATGCCAACGTGGCACACAGATCACATGAGTGAGAATCAAACCTACTCATCTCCAAACAAGCACTTCCTGCCTTCCCTTCAGCCTCACATGTGTCATCATCTTCTGCTTATTTTACTGCCCAGTGCCCTGTCAGTGATCAGTTCCCCTTTCTGCCCCTGCACAGCATACCACACCAAGGAAAAACCAGAGGGGACAAACCCCTGCCCACAGGGGACAAACCCCTGCCCACAGGGGACAAACTGCTCATAGGCAGGTGGCATTTCCTTTGGGCAAGGGGTAGAAGCTCTTGATAGTGGGCTTAGCACAGCAGCCTGATGAAAAGCAGGCAGACAAACCTGTGCAATAATCAAAGGGATGGCTCGGGGTTCGGGCTGGAGGAGGGAGGTCACATCCAGGCTGTGGCTGCTGAAAGGTTGGCAGGGTAAGTGAGTGGCACAGCTCCTCCAATGTGCAGGTGACAGCCCTCTCTTTAGCCAGCTGGAGAGACAGTGCCACCTCTGCTGCAGGGAACCTGGAGAACAGAGTGTGGAACAGGACTGCAGAGGGACTTTTCACAGGGGCTTGTAGTGATAGAACAAGGTACAGTGGCTTCAAACTGAAAAAAGAGATATTTAGATCAGGTATTAGGAAGAAATTCTTTCCTGTGAGGGTGGTGAGGCCCTGGCACAGGGTGCCCAGAGCAGCTGTGGCTGCCCCTGGATCCCTGGAAGTGTCCAAGGCCAGGCTGGATGAGGCTTGGAGCACTCTGGGATAGTGGAAGGTGTCCCTGCCCATGGGAAACAGAATGGTGTTGAAGGTCCCTTCCAACACAAGCCATTCTATGTTTGGGGACACTTGGGTTGGTTAGACAGGAGCAGCCACCTCCTCCACAGCCCCACAGACCTCAGCAGGAACAGCAAAAGCAAAATTACATCAACCCTGTCCAAGTGGGAAGAAAATAGCTCTCTGCAACTCCAACCTGGAATAGAGCTATAGTTGTTGGCCCTCTTCACCTCCTGCTCCACCTCTTCTAGATTATCTCCTCAAAAGCAGACTCTCACCTTCTGAAATGTCTCCTACATCATCTCTAGCTGCACATGGCTGTGCCCATCTCTGCATTTTGTCTCATTTTCCCTTGAGTCCATCAGACTCCTCAGCTGAGGGACTGCAGCTGACTCAGACCCTGAGCTAGGCACTAGCAAGGACTAGAGGTTCAAGCATGGAAGAGTCAGTCCATCCACTTCCACAGTTCTTCCACTTTAGAGAGGGGGAAATGTCTGCACAGGAATAAGAGCCTGGAACAGCTCCCCTGGCTCTGTGTCACTGCCATGGCACAGCACATCCCCCCTGGCTTCCAATATCTGGGCAAATGCATTGAGAGCATTTGCAAAATTAATAGTGAGACTGGTGGGGAATACAAATAAACACATGCATAAATACTCACATGGGCAGATGGGACACAAGATTGTTCTGTTCCTGCAATTCTCTTTTATCATCTGGGCATCTCTAACTTGTTGTCACCTCCTGTTTGCCCTGCTGCTGGGGGGACAAGGCCCTCTCCTTGGTTTTAATGCAGGTATGACCTGTGGTCACACCCTGAGATGTCTGGGGGTGCACATCAGTAGAACCTTCTGATACCCTGTGTAGATTATGCCCCTGCTACACCCCTGCATGTGAATATTTCTGCAGAGTGCATATGGGTATGGCTTGGCAGGGTTAGGGTTACAGTTGGACTTGATGATTTAAAAAGTGTTTCTCCAACCTAAGTGACTCCATGTATGAATATGGATTTGCATGCATAAATACCTTGGGGTTTGTTAATTGTATGCCTCTAGATTAATGCACAATGGTTTCAGCATTCAGTTTTCTGGCTCTTAAAAGCATGTTTTTTCTCTTAAATTAAGCTCTTGACCTTAACTCTTAAATTAAGATCTCACTCTTAAATTAAGATCTCACTCTTAAATTAAGCTCTCAACTTCCTCTTCCAGAAAACCTCAAATACAAACCAGGCCATGTAACTTTTTGTTCCAGCACATTCCTTCTGTCCCCAGACTCAAACAAAACAAACCCTTCCAGTGACACTGAAGTAAACTCATACAAGTATTCCTCTTGATCCAGACTTCTAAAATTATTGGAGATATTCATGCTGTGGTTTAGGTGAGCACAAACCTCCTCATGTCAGTGAACTTTTTCTGATTTACAAGGAGCTGCCTCTTTGACTTCACCTTCTTGACAAGATGGATCTGAATCTGACTGGCAGTTCTTCATGGAAGTGAAATTCTACATGAATTTCAGAAGGAAAAGACAGAATTTCTAAAGGGAACACATACTGCCTTAGCATCATAGTTATTATTTAGCATTTGTATTGCACCAGCACCTTGGTTAAAAACCCTCAGGCTAGGACGAGTCCAGACCTGTAGAAGTGAAAATTGCTGCCCCAAAGAACTCAGAGATCCAGATCAAAAGAACTGGGGGGAGAAAGGCACACCACTGGAATGAAATTGCAAAAATAGATGCATAGTCTGCATACCCAGTGCTAAGAGTAGTGACATTACCAAAAGTCAAGGCCCCCTGCACCTCATGACCTTCCAATTGCAGCACAGAGCTGATTCCCCATTACTGAACGTGCAAGGGCATAAGAAATAACAGGAATTAGGAGTTTGTGCAGTGACATTTTTAAACATTCACTGACTTTTAGGGAAAGCCCACAATGAATATTAAACAAACCCCTGCCTTTCCTAGGGCTGGTGGGTAAGACCTGACTTTCTCAGTTATGTGAGGTGACCTTTCAAAATCATTTTTGTTGCTGCACCATTCCCCTGTTCCCCTGGCTCTGCAGCCTTATACACTCTGGGACTTCAAAGAATTAAGTCTCTTTTGCTGTTAATAAATGGAGCCCTGCATTCCCTCACCTGGAAAAGGACTTTTGATAAATGCTACTGTGCACAGAAGAGTGCTCACAAATTATAAGAGCATTTGAGTGGAAAGCAGAGGTACCAATATAAAGAATTGCTGGTTTCAATTGTTACATTTAGTGCTACAGCACCTTGATGCCTTACACAAGACCCAGATTAAGTCCAAATCTGCAAGGCTGTACTGGAAGATAAAACACAAAGCCTTCTTATCACCAAAGTCCCACTTGAGCCTTCAAAATAGATTTCAGGTACAACTGGAGTGCTGCACTCAGCTCCTGTGTGGGGGACCCTCTATAATGCAGTCATTTAATTTCAGGGCATGTTTGAGCTTTTTCTTATGCATCCTGAAGGAAATCATAGGACCAACCACTTGGGATGAGAAAGCAAAAAACAGATTGTAGTTTTGTTTTTGCTCTCCATCTTTTGTTTCTCCTCTCATTAGCAGGCACTGCCAAGCAGACTTCCAACCACCTAATCCTCTCTGAGAGCTCTCTCTAAGAATGAGACAAAGCTGGAGGTAAAAAATGATTCATACAGGGATGTGTATTTGTCATTGTCTGGAAAGCAAAATGTTCAGATCCACCAGAGACAAAAGAGCCTGAGCTGACACCCTGATGACCTACTTTTAATAACAAATGAAAGCTTCAGGACTGTGTGTTTGGGGTAAATGTGTGAGGCCCCTAGAGCCCAGCTAGGAGGTATCCTACAGGAAGGATGCTCTGGGATATTTTCACCCTTCAGGTCCTGATCTTCTCCAGAAAGAGAAGATAATGCAGCAATACCATGGCTTTCATTTGTTACCAACATACAACAGGAGCACTGAGGGACAGAGAATCACAAAGGCTGGAAACAGCCTCCAAGACCATCAAGTCCAACTTTCAGTGAAGCAGCCCAGGATGTTTTTCATGCCAGAGGTCCAGAGTACTTGCAGCCAATTGTTAGGTTATCCCAAAGTTGCATTTCCATGGCTGTAGTGCCAAGGACAGTACATGTTATGAGTAGAAAAGTTGTCCATTTTTTTTAAAGGTTGCAGAGTTCTCAAGTTAAACCAATTGCTGCCAAGCTGGAGTTCTAACTATTTGTTGTTAATAAATTCATGTTGTATTAAAGGAAAACTATTAACCTGTTGTTAATAATTTCATATTGTATTAAAGGAAAACTATTAACCTGTTGTTAATAGTTTTCCTTTAATTACCTGTTGTTGATAGTGAAAAATCCCCTTTATCCCCCTGCTGCTTCCTGGAAGATGGCACCTGGGACTGTGAGGAGGAGGTGACATCAGGGTTGGCATGCAAATGAGGAAACCCCTCACCAAATCTAGCAAGAAAAGCCCCTAAAAACAATGAGCCACCATGGAATTAAGGGATCAAAGTGATGTCTAGACGTGAGGAACAGAATCCAGTATCCGCTAAGACCCTTTTTACCCCTCACCCTAACCTAAATGATGTCGGCTGCAGAGAGGATCATAAAAGTCAAACCAAAAAGTAAGGGAATCTCCTGATGCTTTTGTGAGGATGGAACCCCCCAGCTCTGTCCACAGACCAGTGGACAAAGCTGCACTGTGCCTCCTTCTCCTGTGCCACTTCTGGGAGCAGTAGCAGTGTGAGCATGGACCTGTTGGTTCTCCCCACCCGAGCTGATCACTTTTAATAACGGCATTATTAAAAAGAAGAAAGGTCTCCTGCCTGTGTTTATTTCAGCATACAAAAATTGTGATGCAATGCACAGGTACCAGTGATCAACCAGCCTTTCCCCCACATCTGTAGTGTCACAGAGCAGCTCCCTGAGCTGGTTTCTGCTGAGCTCAGGGATTTCTGCGCTGCACTGAGGGCAGCAGCACCGGCATCCCCAAAACCACCCTGAGTGAGGTGACATCCTCTGTGTTCACACAGTGTCCCCACTGCGTGCTGCCCCAAACCCTCACCTCCTGACAGGAGCTCTGTGCCTCTCTCACAGCTCTCTGCTCTTCCCATGGCTTACACGGGGTGCTGGAGGTCACCTACAGCAATAATCTGTCCTTAATTTCTTTCCCTTTTTTCTCCCCCTGGTCTCCTAACAGGAGTGTGGAGGTTTCAGTGCTTCTGTCCCCCCTTGGGGAGAGTGGACATGAGTGTCACACCAAGATGAGTTAATGGAGTGGCCTTCAGCCATTTGTAGGAAAATAGAAACAGTGAGCACCATAGCCATGAAATGCCTGGAGATCTCCCATTTATTTTTACCTCTGCCAAAATCCCATTTCTACTGCAGCCAGCAATGCTGCAGACACTTTGGCACCTAGGTGGGTTACAATCAGCTGTGGACAGTGACAGAGTGAGAGGATCATGGCTTTCTTTAACTTCAGGTACCTTCCTAAAGCTGGAATTGCTCAGGACATTGCCCCAGGTGTCTCCTCCTGAGCCTAGGTGAGAACTCTGGAGCATCTACCTCTGCTGGTCTGAGGGCACTTGGTTTTCAGAGGGAAGGTGGCACATTTGACACCATCTTATTTTGTTCTTTTCCACACTGCTGAAAATTGAGTCCATCTTGTCTCTTTCTGTGTGTCCCAAAGCTGAGATCATTGATGGAAAAAGTATCCTGGACATCCAGTGTCTTCCAGGGAACTGAGGTTACTGTGGTGTGACTGTGTTCACAGGGGTCTCAGGTTGAGGGAAGAGATGAGGACCTGACTCCATGTTTCAGAAGGCTTGATATATTATTTTATGATATATATTATATTAAAACGATACTAAAAGAATAGAAGAAAGGATTTCATCAGAAGGCTGGCTAAGAATAGAAAAAGAAGGAATGATAACAAAGGTTTGTGTCTCAGACAGAGAGTCCAAGCCAGCTGGGCTGTGATTGGCCATTAATTAGAAACAATCACATGAGACCAATCCCAGATGCACCTGTTGCATTCCACAGCAGCAGATAACCATTGGTTACGTTTTGTTCCTGAGGCCTCTCAGCTTCTCAGGAGGAAAAATCCTAAGGAAAGAATTTTTCATAAAAGATGCCTGCAACACTGTGGCAAGTCATAATTTGGAGAATTTTACGGACATAATAGAAAGGATCACAGAATCACAGAACCACAGAACCACTTAGGTTGCAAAAGACCTGTGAGATCAAGTCCAACCTGTGACCACCAATCACCACCTTGTCAACACAGAATCCCAGAATCTATTAATGCAGGGTCACAGAATCGATTAAAATGTGTGGCAGTGATGTGACAATGGTTCCCTTAACCATTGTTCCCTGATGTGTTTCCACCAGCCAGCCCTGATGGTAAATGCGCTCACATCAGAAATTTTTGTAGCACCGAGAAAACGTTTTGACCTTTCACCTTAACCACTAAGAAAAAGCAAGCCAGCAAACCCACTCCTCACCCAAAATATTCACCACACAGAGGTCAGGTCTGAAACGTTCCCGTCAGCAGCCTCTGCTCACCCTGACTTACATTAAGCCTGCAGCGGAGGGGGATGATTTCTGGGAAACTCAGAAGGAGCGTGCAGACAACAGCACCCAACTGAACAACTCATTATTAGCACAATTTCACTGGGAAACAACAATCTGGCAGCACCTTTGTTTCTTGTGAACAGGGCACTTCACAAGAACTAATAAGTGAGCTCACGTGAGAAACACAGAGAGAATTCAGAGAAATCAAACGAGCACCCTCCCAGACCATCTGTGGCTCTCAGCTGCCCGTGGTGGGTCACAGAGGAGGGGTAAAGCTCCCAGGAAGGGCTGGGCTTTGGCTGGCTGGTCCTAGAGAGGGGTGGCACTGGCAAAGCAAGCAGAGGGGACAGATCAAAGCTCATTTTGCATCGCACAGAGGGGGAGCGGGATGGGAGTGGAGCAAGGGGCTGCTCAGCACCCTGGGTTGGGCTGGGGGAGGCAGAATGGGCTGAGTCAGGGTTAGCACCTTCCAAACTCTGTCACAGTGTCAAAGACGTGTTTCCTAAACTACTGATGAATTGTCTCAAAGCCTTTCTTGGAAAAAGCACTATTGAGAGTGTGAAGGCCTCTAAAAGCACCTGATACCATTTTGGTGAAGGGTTTGGTGCTTACATCTTCATCAGTGCTGTGTGCACAGCTACCAGCTCCTGATACATCTCCCCAAGCTTTTCCCTTGCTAAATCAGCTCTTCCTCTGCTGAAATCTTCACCATCTGCAGCAGTTTCCTTCATTCTTTAAGCAGAGGGTGGTGAGGCCCTGGCACAAGTTCCCAGAGAAGCTGTCCCATCCCTGAAAGTGTTCAAGGCCAGATTGGATGGGACTTGGAGCAACCTGGGATAGTGGAAGGTGTCCCTGCCCATGGCAGAGGGCTTGGAAAGATCTTTAAGGTCCTTTCCAACCCAAACCATTCTGGGATTCTGTCATTAATTTATGCCACACCTCAGGAAAGATTCTCCAGTGGGACAAGTCTCCACCTTTCTCCTGCCAGGCCTGGCCTGTAAGTTCTCACCACGTGCCTTACAGATGTGTCCAAGTGCAGAAGACACATGGAAATCAAATTTAGCAATATACAGCAAAAAATTTAGCAAAAATACAGCAATAATCTGTCCTTAATTTCTTTCCCTTTTTTCTCCCCCTGGTCTCCTAACAGGAGTGTGGAGGTTTCAGTGCTTCTGTCCACACTTCACGAAATTTTTTGCACCTTCCACTATCCCAGGCTGCTCCAAGCCCTGTCCCACCTGGCCTTGGACACTTTCAGGAATGGGACAGCCTCTCTGGGAAATTGTGCCAGGGCCTCACCACCCTCTGCTTAAAGAATGAGGGAAACTGCTGCAGATGGTGAAGATTTAGGCAAAGGAAGAGCTGATTTAGCAAGGGAAAAGCCTGGGGAGATGTATCAGGAGCTGGTAGCCATGCACACAGCACTGATGAAGATGTAAGCACCAAACTGACCTCTTCACCAAATTGTGCTGTCAGTTCTCACCCCGTGCTTTACAGACGTGTCCAAGTGCAAAAGACGCCTGGAAATAAAATGTCCTGGGATTTTTATGTAATGTGCCTGATTGCCCAAGAGCTAGACATTGCCCTTCTGTGTCCCAAGGCTTCAATCTCTTGTCTATAAAGGAGGGGAGGCTGATCCTTTTCAGGAAAAGTAAGGATAAATGCATTAAAAACTAGGAAATAGTAATATAATGGATGTGAAAACCTTTGGTCCTGCCTTAAACATCTTGTTCTCTCTGGCTTTCCCCATCCAGATTATTTGCTGTCAGAAGCAAACAGCAATAACAAAAAAGTGTCCCTTTTAGGACCCAGCACAAGAGGTTTCTGTATTGGACACTCAGCACTTCCCAATTATGAGTGATAAACTGCTTTGATTTACTACAGTGTATAGCCCAGAATCCAAGTTATCAGGCAAAGCCTCCCACCTCCTCACCATTACATGAGATGGGCAGGCATCTAAGATCCAAATTTGGGGTCTTACTGCTCTTTTTGGCAAACTCTTCCAACTGTTTGTCTGCTAAATTAGTACAGATTAAACAAAAAAAATATTTTTGGATTCCCGGGAGGAGTTTTCAAACCTGCTGTGAGTGCACACTCACTACATCAAATGCAAGAGCCCTTAACAGCTTTTAGTTTGAAGGAGGTGACTCCAAGAACCTCTGTCCCACCTCTGCAAGCATCAGCAGCATCCTCCAGCCATGATGTTCACTTCAGATTCCACATTCATTTCAGATTCAGATGCTGCAGATTCAATCTTGGTACAGACCTCAGTCATGACAGGACACCATGGCGTGAGCTGTTGGCAGAAAGGAACAAAATTCAGACATTCAAATCCAAAACTGAAAATGAAAAAAAAAAATCAGCCTCACAGTCATCTTGCCTTTAGAGTACCCTCTAGAGGGGTAAAAAGGATGATAAAGATAAATGTAAGCATTCTGGAAATCTTGCTGTTCTCTTAACTCTGTGACCTCCCTGGGCAATGCCTTCTACTGATTCCAAATGAAACCAACCAAAAGGTCTTTGAATTGGCAAGACAGAGGATGTATAAATACACAACAAAATACACAACAAAAGGATCCAAATGCCATTGAAATGGATTCTGCATTCCTGGAGGCATTCAGAAGCTGTCTGGACATGGTCCTGGGCACTCAGGTCTCTGTGGCCCTGCTTGAGCAAAGAGGTTGGACAAGGTGACTTCCAGAGGTCCCTTTCCAGCTCAGAGGTTCTGTGTCTCTGTGATTTCTAAGCTGATTTTTGTCTGTTGATTTTGATTCAGGTTTCCCTGTGTTATTAATTAATGTCACCAAAAGAGACAGAAGTGGTCCTGCAGCCCTCCAGGACCAGGCACTTTGTCTCCAACTGTGGTCAAGAATAATATTTGGAGTGGCTTTGGAGTGGCTTTCCATGGTCCCCATTTCAGGGGGAATTATCAGGGGTGGTGTCTCTGTAGAAGTCTGAGGAGGGATATTATTTTCACACAAACAAGGGGAGACTGTTCTCCAGGACAGCAGAGGAGCTCTCAATCACAAGTGACTTTGCATTTTCCCAGCAGTTCCAAAGCAGCTCACCTCTCATGCAGTGTCACCTGGAGTGCATGCTCACCCACCATGAACCTTTTGTGGAGGTCCTCACCCACTCCCACCCCTCCACCTCTTTCCCCCCATCACTCTGATCACTCAGTCCTTCATGTGGCCATTTCCTGTGAAAATGATGCCTCTTACAGGCAAAGAGCAACCCCATTATTTTTTTGTTTTCTTTTCATTTGGTTTGTTGTTTTTTTTTTTTTCCCTTTTCAGTTTTGCTTTGCTTGTGTTTCTTGCATGCAGGCAGTTGTGCTGCTCTGGCTGAGAGCACTGAGGTGATGGGTTGAGTCAGCAAAGTGAGGAAACCATAGCCTGGAGTGGCAGGAGACAAGCAGAGTGTGGAAACCAGAGGTGAAGGCAGGCAGAGGCTTTGCCTCCCTCAGCCTGTGCCCTAAAATGCATTTTAGACATCTCCTTAAATTGATTATCTTGAGTGCTGCTGACAAACCAGAGTACTGAGCCCAAAATGACCGATAAAAAGCTTTGAAACTTTACAAAATTAGAGATGAGCAGACTTTATGGGCTGGAAACACATTTAGCACCATATGCTCAGTTGATCCTTGGCGTGAGACTAACAACCTGAAGGATTGTTTAGCACCAGCACCACAGCTGATTTATTTCTCTTTATAGCTTGAAGGGGTCAACACATATCTCCAGTCAAGGAGTTCCAAGGAAGCCAAGTCAGGCTGGACCCTGTGGAAAGATTTACTCAACGTTTCCTGGTGAAGCCTGGCAGATGGGCATCGTCACACAGCATTTTGCAAGCGGTTTGATTTGCTCACTGCATTTCCTGTGCTCTTCTGGGCAGGCCAGGGAACTCCCCAGCTGGAATTGTGCAACCTCCAGCTGGGCAGATATCTCATGGGAACAGGGGATTTGGGAGTGCTGGACCTGCTGTATGGTAAAAGGGGTGAAGTGACCTCTCTGCTCCTTTCTAAGCAGTTTTTGGTTTTTTGTCACTGCTAGAAGAGACTGAAATGTAAATTAAACCTCGTGGTAACATGCAGTGCACTCTTGTGGAAGAAGTAGAAACCTTTGAGGGTGAAAAGAAAAAAAACCCAAAAATATAAAAATCTCTGAAAAAAAACTTGACCTGCTATATTTTTTCTTTATTTTTCAAGCACATTAATTAATTCATTTCAATTAATTCAAAGCACAGACCAAGAAGAATATTATATCTGCTTTAACAGCAGTTATTAATTTGTTCCCTTATTATTTCCCTCACTTCCTCCTCTAAATTAACAATAAATTACAAAGAACTACCCTTAAAAAACAAACAACAGAGCCCAAATATTTTGAGAATGAAACTCTTCAGAAAGGCCCACTGCCCAGGTGAAACGCTCAATCAGTTTTGGATTTATTTTTTTTTTCTTACTGAAAATGTGGGTGGTTTTCAAATACAGGAAAGAAAACACGATGGCTTGTGGTGATATTTTCCACCAGAAAGATGCAGCTTTAAGGGCTTTTGGTTTCCAGATACCTCCACCCACAGGAGTGGCCTCATCTGCTGTAGAACCTGATTAGTTGTAGAGTCGAGTTAAATGACAATAACAATGCTCAGCAGTTGTTGTGTGGTTCAGTGGAAGCTCTGTGTCAGCTAGGTAATTATCCTGAGTCTGGGTAATTAATATGGCAGCTGCCTCCCAGACCACAGAGCTTTTAAATATGATTAAAAAAAAAAAAAAAAAAAAAAAAAAAAAAAAAAAAAAAAAAAAAGGAGTGGAATGAAGTGGAGAATATGTTCTCTGTATCCCTGGTGGACAGGATGGAGTTGACCCTGCTTCTTGCAGGGGGTGTGGACTTGACAGCCTTTAAAGATCCTTTCCAGTCCAAACCATGCTCTGGTTCTGTGATCCCATAATGAGAAATGGGCTTAAATGCCAGCAAGGAAAGTTTAGGTTACACACGAAGGGCAGTGAAGGACAACTTTGGGACAGGCTGTGGCAGGCAGGTGTGGACCTCACCAGAGGTCTGGAGTGACAAGATGGGTGAATGTCCCTTCAGAAGGGGCTCATGTTGATTTATTTTCCCTTGCAGCAGGTGTTGGAATCCTTGGCTTGTCTTGCCAACAATTTTCCCTGACCTGAGATCTTGTACAGCTTTGCTGGGGGAAGATGCAGGCTCAAACCTGCTGCCAGATTGGAGGTGTGAAAAATGCGTATTTTATGATTGGCTTTTCACAAATATTCAAATGAATATTATATGTGTTATGTTAGAAAGTTATGCTGTATTAATTCTCTTCAGTAGTGTGGTAAATATTGTTTTGGGTTATAACAAAATGTTAAAATAGAAACTATGCTATGTAGGATACTTTTTTCCTAAAGAAAGGACTCACACCGAGACAGCAGCCACAGGACACCTGAATCTTTCAGAGAAAGAGAATTTATTGCTCCATTATCAGAAGAAACAAACTTCTTCCCACCTCACTCAGCTCTGAAGACACTGGCAGGATTAGGAGGAAGAAGCTGACCCTGACCAGACAGAATCCTGTGTTTGAATAGAATTTATGCATCATGGATGAGGTGTATGAATATGGAACAGGTTATTGTTTTTAAGGCTTAATCCTCTGTTGTTAATGTGGGTCCTTTTTTGGGCTTATACTGCCCAGAAAAGGTACCTGGGCATCCATAACTCTTTGTTTTTATTGTCTCATATTGTCCTAATCCAAATTGTCCAAATGATTATTACTCTAATTGTATTACTATTTTTATAGCCATTTTATTACTATTAAACTTTTAAAACTTTAAAAACAAGTGATTGGCATTTTTCACAGAGGTAAGTGGCCTGTGTGCTGATTTGTGTGTGATACATGGACAGTAACCCTGAGCCTAAATATTTGCACATCTGCCAAGTTCCTATAGGCAAAGGGATCCCCATGGAGCCGCCTGCTGTGTCATGCTCTGACCCCCAGACACAGAATCACAGAATCCCAGGATGGTTTGGGTTGGAAAGGACATTAAAAACCATCTCATTCCAACCCCCTGCCATGGTCAGGGACACTTTCCACTAGACCAGGTTACTCAGAGCCCCATCCAGCCTGGTCCTCAGCACTTCCAGGGATGGGATGTGACCCATGTGAGTGAAGCAATGGGGTCAGGGAGTGGGGGACAGACCATGGGGCTGCATCCCAGCTGGGGAAATGCCAGTACACCACCCAGAGCTTGCACCCAGCCCAAGTGCAGGTAGATATGGTCTTCTAAACACCAGGTTCCTGTGCAAATTTCATCAACAGCATCAGCAACCAACAGAGCTGAAAACTTGGGATGGGAATACATGGAGTTTTGATTATCTACAGCTTGCCTTCAGCTGGGGTGAAAGAATCTATTCTTTTTATATACTTTTGGTATCAACAGCCCAGTGTAATGGACTCTGATGCAGACAGGAAGGATGATGTGTAAGTTAATGGGGTGTGAGCAATTAAAATGCAAAATCATCTGCCTCACTAAATGTCTTTTTCTCTCCTGCCAATGACAGGAATAGGTATTACAGACTAATTGTCTCAGAAAATAGGAAAGAACCACTCTTTGAAAGCAATTAATTTCCCCTCATTTCCAAAATCCCAGCAGCCTTTCCCTTTGCCTCACCTCCCTTTTCTTTATTTTAATGCATAATTTACATTTTAGAGACCAGCATCAAGGGCAAAATAATCACAATAATATTCAAAGGGCCATCCCAGCCTGCTCTAAGTGAATACTTACAGGCCCTAAAGTTTCTAAGCACCTCATTTGGGTGATCTCAAACAAAACATCTTTCACAGAACTGGCAGGTGTGGTGTTCTGTACATCAGCCTTTTAGAGAAACACTATCTGAGATTCTTCACTGGAGCTTTTGGAGCCACAGAAGGTGGCTGAACACGATCTCATATTCTCTGTGGGTTTACCAGGGAGCTGAAGGACATCTTTAGGTCTCCTTGCTAAAGCTGTCATCATGTTGATCTGTCTGCCACCAAAGCCCACGGGTCTCACAGAGCTGGTGTGGCCCTGGAGGATAGGGGAATTTCCCACTGTCTTCTCCAAAATCCCTTGCCACCACATTTCTGGGGTTTCCTTTCCTTCTTGTGGTTCTTCTCCCACGTTCCTGGGCCAGTTTCCTGCTCCAGATCCACCCATCCATGACCTCCAGCATCACACCTTTCCTGACAGCACAGGAGGAAACCATGATTCCCGTGGGGCTCAGAAGGTCTCCTAGGGAATATCCTGAGCAAAACTCACTTTTGACACCCTCAGCCCCTGAAAGGGGTGCACCAAACCCGTACCACCCATCCTTCTTCCACACAACAGCCTGGTCTGAGGTTCCTAACAGAGCCAAGGACATAACACAGTGCGAGAGATGAATGAGGAGAGGACTTCTCTGCAGACACTCCCTCTGCACCCCTGTGGAAAACGCCAATCACTTAGTTTTAAAATTTTAAAAGTTTAATAGTAATAAAATGGTTACAAAAATGGCAATACAGTTAGACTAATAATAATTTGGACAATTCAAATTAGGACAATATGAGACAATAAAAACAAAGAGTTATGGACAGTCCGGGTACCTATTCTGGGCAACACGAGCCCGAAAAAGGACCCAGGTTAACAAAGGATTAACGCTTAAAAACAATAACCTGTTGCATATTCATACACCTCATCCATGATGCATAAATTCCATTCAAACACAGGATTCTGTCTGGGCAGGGTCAGCTTCTTCCTCCTAATCCGGACGGTGTCATCCTAACTGAGTGAGGTGGGAAGAAGTTCATTTCTCCTGATAATGGAGCAATAAATTCTCTTTCTCTGAAAGATTCAGGTGTCCTGTGGCTGCTATCTCAGTGTGAGCCCTTTCTTTAGGAAAAAAAAAAAGTATCCTCCATAGCATACTTACTATTTTAACATTTTGTTATAACCCAAGACTATATTTACCACACTACTTAAGAGAATTAAAACAGCATAACTTTCTAAAACAACACATATAATACTCATTTGAATATTTGCGAAAAGCCAGTCATAAAATAGGCATTTTTTCACACTCGACAACAAAAAATCAGGTTGTCCTGTTTGATTATTTTGGGAGAGAGCTCCACTGCAGCCAGGGACCCGGCCCTAAGGGACACCGTGCTCGGGATGTGCGGGGGCAAACGGAGAGGACACCGGGGACGGGGAGGGGCTGGTCCCGAGGGCGAGGAGGAGGAGGAGGAGGAGGAGGAAGAAGGGCGGCCAGGGCAGCCCCGGTGGTGGCTGCGGACGGCCCGGAGAGCGCTGCTTCCTTGCGGGGGCGGCGGGAGCGCTGAGCCGGGCCGGGCTAAGCCGGGCTGGGCTGTGCCGGGCGGAGCTCAGCAGAGCCGGGCTGGGCTGGGTTGAGCTGAGCCGGGCTGTGCCGGGCGGAGCTCAGCAGAGCCGGGCTGGGTTGGGCTGTGCCGAGCCGGGCTGTGCCGGGCGGAGCTCAGCGGAGCCGGGCTGGGCTGAGCCGTGTTGTCCCGGGCGGAGCTCAGCAGAGCCGAGCTGGGCTGGGCTCTGCAGAGCTGAGTTTGTCTGTGCCGGGCTTAGCCGAGCCAAGCACAGCCAAGCCGGGCTGTGCGGGCAGGACTGGGCTCAAGCCAAGCCGAGCAGAACTGAGCCGAACAGGAGTGATCCGAGCCGAAAGGGGCTGATCCGAGCCGAGCCGCGCTGCGCGGGCAGCAGGTACCGCCGGCGGAGCGGGATGCGCGGGGGATGTGCGGGGATGCGCGGGCAGGGCAGGGCACGGCAGGGCAGGGCAGGGCAGGGTGTCCCGCTGCAGGACAATGTGCCAGGGCCGGGTGGGACCTCCGAGGGTGAACCTGTGCAGCAGCCCCGGGAAAGTTGAGGGCGCTGCTTGGTGCATTTCAGCGTCACTTGCTCCGCTGTAGCCGTCGGCGCCGCTGTTTCGGGGTTTTAAAGGTGATAACTTCGCGTTTGCCCGGAGAGTTGTGTTTTATTTGTTTTTTTACCTTTAAATGAGAGTTTAAGTTGCTTTCAGCTTCTCCACCTGATGTCTCTTGCGAGTGTTTGCGGTTTCGCCATGGCATTTTCCTGCCTTTAAAAGAGAGCGTTGTTTTCTCCCGTGTATCTTCGTGTAACAGTGAAAAGGGGGAAAGTGAGAAACATAATGAAACAACTACAATGAAACAACGACTACAAACACTTTTAGTCAACAGAGTGAACAAACTGGGGAAGATAGAGAGGGAAAACCCTTTCTCCTGCTGGGCTCAGTGATGATTTGTAGGTTACAGCAGTATGTGATAGGACAGACAGACAGAAAATCGTTTTAGAGGCTTTGCTGCATCTCAGCGGCTGGGTATATCACTTTGGGGTCGAGTTTGTAATGTTCTAGAAAGAAGAGCTGCGGTAATTTTGGGCAGTTTAAGGGGAATGAACCCTCCATCCCTGCTCACTCCGCTGCGCTTCCTTTCGGAGGAGGGGACTGAAACCCCAGCCCGGCTGAATTCTCTGCTGCACATTGAACTCGAGCACAGCTAAACTCTTGGGTGTAACCAGAGCCTTTCTACAAGGCAAGTAGCCAACTTCTCGCCTGTACTTTAATCTCCAGGAGCGTGATACTTTTCAGAGAAGAAGGTTTTTTTTTTTTTTTACAAGTTGTTTTATTTGGTTTTTTTTCATTTGCACCGATGAAAGAACAGTAGCAAAAAAAACCGACTTCAGCAGCTGAAAGCCACTGAATTGAGTCATGCTAACAGCAGATTATTTAGTAGGGTTACTAGGGCAGGAAGAGATAAAGTTTCACTGAACTTCTATTAAAAAAAAAAAAAAAACAAAGGCGGGGGGAGCAGCAGAACTATTTGCAGAGAAAAGGGCAATGTTCAAACTTTTGTATTCTTAAACAGCCAAGTCCTTGAGGCCCTGCACGTGTGGGTTTTTTTTTTTTTTTTTTTTTGTATTTCTCTTTTTATCCTTTTTAATTGAAGAAAGGACCTCACATCCCTGTTGAGGCCACCAGGCATTGTGAGTTTCTGAGGAATGAGCTTTAGGAGCAGAGTTGAGGGACCAGCGAGGAGCACCTGCTCCAAGGAGGTTCTTGTCCCACCTGGATGTGGTGGAACAGGACTGCATCCAGCTGGAGGTACCAGGGTGCTCCTAGGATGCTGCTATCCTGGAGTTCACCAGGGAGCTGCCCTTGCCTGAACTCCTGGCATCAGAATTCAATCTGAATCCCAGTGTTGTTGCCTCTGTCTCTTTTGTGCTGTCTCAGCTGGACATGAGGCTTTGGTGTCTGCCAGACACCACTTTGGTGTCTCTTTACTTGCCAAGGCTCCCTGAGCCCTGCTGGACCCCTCATGTTCCTCATGTGACTCTGTACCTGTGTGGACATGAGGTGAATTAAGCAAGTGATGCTCAGCCTGTGCAGAAGTTTTGGCCTGGAAAGAATCCCTGCCTTAAGATGATGCCACAGTTGCACTGGCACAGGCAATGCAGAGTTTAGTTGAATTTCCCCTCACTTTTACATGTATTTTATTATTTGGTTTTTAAGGTCCTATTGAAGATTCAGATCTCCCTCCTGAACCTTTATCCTGCAGCTCAGCAGCCCCCTGTGCCCAGGCTGGTTTTGTGCTCACGTTGCTACACTGGGGAAACCTTTTCATTTTCTTTTTCCACCCCGAGGAGAGCAGTGAGGGTTCTTACACTGCCAGGGTGGAGCTAACTAAGCTCTTTTTTCCCTGCCTCAAGTGTGTTTCCTTTCAAAGAAAGTTACTTGGTTGACTCTCAGAGCTTCTCACAGGAGCAACATGTGCCTCAGCATCCCATCAGAGGTGGATGGAGACCTCAAAGGGAGGAGGGAGAGGTAAGAAAGGAGGGATGGATGGAACAAGAGAAGCAGCTTAGCTTTCCCAACATGCCAAATTTTTGTTTTACTTCCTTGGGATCTTTTGCAGCTTAGTCTCTGTTTCCATGTTGTTCTGAAGGAAGTGATATGGTGAATATAACTTCTGATGGCAACTTTTTGGTTTCTTCTCTTAATAGCTGAGTTTAATTGCAAAGAGCTCTGCAGCAGCCTGGGAGGGAGGTGAAGTATGAAACACCTTCCAGGGCTTGGCCAGGAGAGCTGTTCTGCTCTTGGCTTTTTTAAGGCATGTGTTGGTGGATCCAAGTTAAAACACTTGGCTGCAACCTCTGCTGTTTCTTCCCATTTTGCAGAAGCCAGGATTTGTGCAAACAGAGTGTTGTTCTTTGCCTAAGCTTAGAGAAAGTGACTCTTAAACTAGAAAAGGAAGAGAAAGTCAGTACAGGAGTATGAGCATCCTGAACCTGTGTGTGTGTGTGTGAAACCATGGAAAGGGTTAATCAGAGCCTTGATCCTGTAGTCACAGGTGCCAGGAGCTGTGCACAGCTCCCTCCCAGGGCTGCTCACGTGCCTGTTCTCACACAGAAACGTTCCCCAGATCACTCTGGTGATTGGCACTGGAAGCAGCCTGCAAACACTCACTGACAGTTTGTTTCCATCCCTTCTCTGTTCGCCTCCTTGCCTCGCATCCAGCTCCTGCTTGGGAGGAAAACATTGGCAAAGGCAGCCCAAGCTGCAAACCCTTCTCTGTAGCCAATTGCACAGTGTTTTTATTGTATCATGGCTTGTTTGTGTCAGTTTTGAGATTTATCTGCATCGTTGCTTCCTTGTGTTAATATTGGTATTTATTGGGCTTGTTGGAGATTTTTCATCTCTCACACCCAGCAGCAGAGATAACATTTATTAACTGTGATAGTGAGAGTGGAAGGGACCCAAATTACTTTTCAAATCACACCCAGCTGTCGTAGCAATGGACAATTCCTCTGGTTGCTATCATCCCTTTTAGTAACACCATTGCTTCTGAGTGATTTTCTGGGGCAGAGTGGTGAAATCCCTTTTGGGAGTATTTTTATTTCCACCTATGTGTAAGAACATGTGCTGTGTTTGGGGCAAAAATGCTGAGTGGAGTAAATGTACAGTTGTAAAGGATGTACCCAGGGTGAGGTGAAAAGAAGCTGGTGCAGCTTTCACTAAACTGTGCCTCGTCTCTGTCACCACATGTGTAGTGACGATGTAGGGCTCAATTATCTCTCAAGTGAATTTCCTGATATTTATCTGAGCTCAAAAGACCCATGAGATGTCAGGGGATGAGCTCAACATGATATCTTTCTGTTTTGTTTCTTTTTTAAATGGTCATTTCCACCTCACATTTGACCCATTTTGGGCTGGATTGTTTCTCAGTAATCAACTGCCTCAATTGTTACAGCATTTAATTTGCTTGGCATTCACTGTGAAGCAATGTATCCTCCTTTCCTGATCATCCCACTTATCTGCAGGAAATCAAAATGGAGTATTTGCATAGGAAATACCAGTGCTAAAAGACAAAAAAGTTTCTGGTTGATAAACAAATGAGGAGAGGGAGGTGATGAATCTTGGGCCCATGCATGGATGGTATTCAGCCTGATTCTGTTAGAATCATAGGTCACAGAATGGTTGGGTCAGAAGGGACCCTAAAGATCATCCAGTTCCAACCCCCTTCCACTATCCCAGGTTGTTCCAAGCCCTGTCCAACCTGGCCTTGGACACTTCCAGGGGTTCTTAATGAGAAATCCACATTTACCAAATTTTTTCATTTACCAAAATGTCACCTCCTGGCATAGGCAGGGAACCCAGAGTGATGAAGAAGATCAGTTTTCATACAAGGTTAGCAGACCATGGAGAGTTAAAGGAAAGTATTTGATGTGATGACTAGAGGAGAAAGTTAGAACATCTTCCATGATACTTAAAGAAATCCAAAAATGGCATTAAAAAACTTTTTGTACTTATCACATGATAATTATCAACACATTTGTCAGTGGGAGGACTGTATCCATAATTAAAACTGCCCTGACAGGAGAGAGGGATGAGACCACACATGAATCCATAAAAATAAGTTATTTCTATAAACATATATATATTCTTACCTACAGTGTGTATGAGTAAAAGCAAACTTAGTACAGATAATGGTGCATATGGAAGCAGAAAAGGTGAAAGAAGGAGATGGAAAGAAGGGGGAGGTGTTCCAGCCTTGTGTGTAGCAAAATTCCAGCTCTTCCTGGGCACACTGACCTGCTCCCTGGTGAAGGGTTCCAACAGCAGGATCTAAGCTGGAAGCATCAGGGTCTACAGGCTCAGATGGCTTTGGAGGACAAGAGAAATTGAGGAGTTTTCCTCTCCAAAGCACTGAAGATGGTCAGGGTTTTTTTAAAGTTTTTTAATGGAAAATATTTTGGTCCACAACAAAGATGTTTTGATTCTGAGCTGTTATTTTGTCTTGCAGGAATTTAGTTAAAGATGATGGGTGCATTTCCCTTCAGTTGTTTCCTGCAAAGTGCAACATGACATCTTCATGTGGTGCAGAAAGGTGTTGGCTCTGTCTCCAGTGTCCATGGCAATAGTGATCAGGGAAGATGTGGATCTGTGGATAAATCTGGTTGGCAGAAAGAATGAGGATATGTGGGAACCTTAGGAATAAGTCATTATGATTCGTTTGCTTTATTAAAATATTTCTGACCCTGCAGCAAAACCCATCGCTTTGCTTCAGAAAATACCCATATTTTTTTGGTTGAAAGAAGATAATTTTTTATGCTTGCCAGAATTTTCTATGGCAACAAAAAGCACTTCTCACCACCTACTTCCAATGGGTTTCATCATTTAGAAAGGCAGGAAAATGATGTTTGGAAAGGTGATCCCAGACATTGGTTGTAACATGAGAGAGGGTGTGAGTGTGCCTGCAGAAGTGGACCCTGAGCTGAGGAGGTGATCTAGACCTCAGACTCATCAGGACTGCAATCTGAGGCAGGAAAACACCTGAGTGGAAAAAAGAAAAAAAAAAACAAAAAACAACTGAGAAAAAGATGGTAAGGAGGTGGGTATAAAAGAAATCTGTGGTGAGAGGAGTGTGTGGGGCTGGAACAGCTCATACAAGCCTCCCTCCTGCAGGAGGATGAAGGTTTAAGGTATGGATTCAGCTGTGTTTATGTTGGAATTCAGGACATCCCTCTGGCTGTCCTGGACTGCCCAGACCCCTGCCAGGGGGCTCAGAGACCCTGGCACAGAGCCCAAGATGCCCCTGTGGTTTTGATTATGACCCATGGAGCAAATTACCAACCTTATATGAGGATCTGCAAGGCATGACAGTTTAAATAGAATGATAGTGAATTTATCACAGGGTGAAAAAATAGATTTTTGGGGTTTTTAGAATGAGGGTTCAGGGGGCAAGATGGATGAATCTGGGTGTGTCCAGCCTTTCTCCTTCTTCTTCTTGGCCTCCATCTTCTGCTGTGATGTTGGCACTTTTGGATTGGTTTAAGGTAGAAGCTCACTGTCTAACACAGGTGATAGGTATTGGGAAGTTATTGTAAATAATGTACATGTAGTTTTTAGTAAGATAACACTGCCCTGAGGGTGGCCAGAGTGCCTCTGACTGTCTTGCTGAGCAGACCTCAGCTGGACAGGAGAAAGAATTTTATAGATAAGATACAACAAACAACCTTGAGACTGAGGACTGAAGAGTTCTGACTCCTTCCTCAAGCACCAGGCTGGGCAAAGAGACTTTCTGACACATCTCAGGGTCACAGTGGCCAGCAGAAGCCCAAAGGTGTTTAGGTCTGGCATGTGCTACTGAAGGGCTTTGGTGGTAAAGGTCTGGCTGATGAAGCAGTGGGGGATCAGAGCAATGTACAGGAGCAACCTGCTCTAGTCCAAAGTGTCCCTGCCCATGATCTTTAAGATCTTTTCCAACCCAAACCATTCTATGACTCTCTGACCTATGAGGCTTTTGGAAGATCCAGGAAGAGTACAGCAGACAGCTTAAACCCTGAAGAACAGCTCTAAATCAAGCACAGCTTCCTCCTCTGTCATCACACTGGGGTATTTTAGTGCAGAGCAGCCACCCACCCGGGCCAGGAAGTGCAATTCCTGCCCCAAATGTCATTGCACCACACAATTCTGGACAAGCAAATAAGCCCAGTCCATCCCAACAAGCAGCAGGGCTGTCCCACCACTGTAATGCCCCCATTTGCTGAGAGTGTGGGTTTGGGGTAGCTCATCTCAGGGATGCAGGGATTGAGTGTGGAGGAGGATTCTCAAAGCAGAATGGTTGGAGGGCTCTGCCTGAGTTGTTTTGTGAAGTTGTTCTGGGGGTTTTTTGTGAGTAAGGAACTGACAAATGTACTCCTAGCTCTGGGCTGACAGCAAGGTTTTTCTTGGGTTTAGTAGGGGGATATTTTATCTCTGCCTGCCCTCATTGACGCAGCAACTCATCCCTTTGTACTCAGTTCTTTCCTTGGGATCAAACACACAACAGAAGTTGCCTCACTTGGGCTAAATGACTGTTGGAGAGGCCCTAATCTATACAAACTACCCAGATATGTGGCCTTAATTTTATTTTTTAACCCAAAAAAAAACCGCTGGAAAAGTAAAAGAGAGAGAATTGCTAGAGGGTGGCAGCAGAATTGTCACAGAATCATTGAATCACAGAATGGTTTGGCTTGGTAGGCCTCTCAGACTGCTCCAACCTCCCTGCCATGGTCAAGGACACCTTCCACTAGTCCAGGCTGCTCAGATCCTGGTCTGGAACCCCTCCAGGGCTGGGGAAGGAGATCACACACACTCACATAAAGGTGGAGTGGCTTTCCTGAGCCATGCAGGGGTGTCACAGCTTTGCCTTGGTACAAGTGAAGCCCTGATTCAGCTGGGTCTTTTAATGACCTTTTAAATGATTTTGTAAATAGCAGATATATAAATATATAGAAATAATATAACAATATATAAAAATATATAGATAGATATATATCTAGATATAGATATTATATATATCTTTATATGCATAAATATATATAAATAAATATAAATATAAATAAATATCTATAATATATTTATTTATTTATATTATATATATAAATATATTTCTTTTATATATATATAATATATAAACATATATATTATATATATATAAACATATTTTATATATATAATAAACATTTTATATATAATAACATTTTATAACAGTAAAATAAAACATTTTATATATAATAAAAATTATTATATATATATATATAAATAAATATTTCTTTTATATATATATATATATATATATATATAAGGCAGCAGGATGGCTGCCGCCTTCCCATAGGGGCCAAAATTTGGGATCACCCAGTGCCATAAATCCCCAGGAACCTGGCTTCTGATTGTGCTGGGAGCAGAAGTTTAACTTCTATTTTGTTTCAAATCTAAACTCATACATGATTAATTTTTCACTTGGATCTGAGCATTTTCTTCTGAGGAGGTTTTTGATGTGGTGGTTTCACTTTGCTGTGCAGTTTCTGTGTGCTGGTGGGGCTGCTCCTCTTCCTCACCTAAATCAGCAGCAAAATCAGGGCCAGCTGAGGGTGGGAGGAGAGCCTGAGTGAGAGGGGAGGCATTTTGGGGCTGATATGTCAAGAACAGAAGGAGCAGCTGAGGCTTGTGGAGATCTCTCTGACCTGTGCATGGGATTGGAAAAAGGTTATCCATGGAAAACAGAGACAAGTGCAGCTGTGGGAGTCCCTGCTGCTTGTCTTGCAGGACTGTGCATGTGCTGAGGGCTGAATTCACCCAGGTTTTCCCCTCCCACCCTTACAGTAACTCTTGCTATTTATGTTTTGATTTACACCACGGGTGAAATAGTAAAAAATGTGCATCCTCCAGCTTCCGTTTTCAGCTGCTCTGTCCCTCCTCCCCCTCATGCCAGGGGAGGGTGTCAGCTACAGACATTGTTATTAAAACGATTAAAACATTGGTTAAGTCAATAAAAACTCCAGAGAACAGCCCTTTTTCTCCCTGTCCCCCTCCATCAAAATGAGGTGGTTCTCTGCAATGTGTTTTGTAGTGAAATTGGAAAGGATGGTGCTTTTACCAAATCTCTTCATTAGAAAATTCAATTCTACAGCTTCTGTCAGTTTTCCCAGTTCCTAGTCATTAGCATTGTCCTCCTGCCTTATTTATAGACCAGATTCAAACCCCATGGAAAGTAAATAAAGGTTTCAGTGCATTTTGGTTGTACTTAGGGAGAGCTGTAAACCATCCTGTCCTCAGCTGGTTTTTTGTCTCTGTCTGCAATAGCCTTGTTAGCTCCTGGGGGTTTCAATGCAGAAAAAGCACCCATGAGCTGATCTCCGAATTAACTGAGCTTCTGGCAGCTGAGAGCCATCCCCTCTGGTGTCAGAAGTGGGATTCTGTGTGAGGACACACTCCTGCACCTGAACCAGGCTCCCCCAGCCCTGGGGGAAGGAGGCATTTGAGGTCACCAGGCATTTGACCCATTTCAGTCAGCAAGATGGAGATAATGGAAACTGAAAACCCAGCAGATCTCTTTCTTTCTGCTGTGTGTGAAGGGGCCTGGGGTGAACAGCCCACATGCAAATGGGTATGGAGGAGGTGGGAGAGTGAATGTCCAAAGCTGGGGGTCAGGGATTGGTTTGTTGGGGTGAAGAGGAGAGGGAAGGGACCTTCAGTGTGTCCCAGTTTGGGATTTTGTGAGTGTACCTGGATGTCTGGGTGTGTGAGTGAGCTTTTCTGTGGCCAGTGGTCTGTGAGGAGGAGCAGCACATTCCCTGTGCTCTGCACTGCTGAGGTGAAGCAGATATTGTCTGCATGTCCATGATTGCCCTTTCCTCACAGTGTGAAGATGAACTCATGAAGGTTTGCTTAAGCAGCCATATGGTGATATAAAAAAAAAAAACAACAAAAACCCCAGAAACTAAATTAGAAACTAAAACAAAAACAAAACATCCCAAAAACCTGATTCTTTCTACTTTGGTCTAAAATTAATTTTCTCTGTGTTGTATATTTCATTCTTCATCCCACTGTGTGTGCTATATCCCTCCCAGTCAGGGACATAGCTAAGGGCAGAAGCACAGAAAGAAACTGGTGGGTAAATGATAAAGTTGATGTGAGTTCAATGGTGAGTGGAGTGGGAAGATATGGAGAGCTGGAAAGTCTCCCAGGAACTGATCTGGAGCTCTGACACTGAGAATAGGACACCAGACTATAAATGGGAAGAGGACTTTCAGCACAACTGGAGCCAGAACTTCTTTATTTAAGTAGAAGTGCAGTTTTAAATTTCAATTTAAATTGAATATGACTGAAGAAGAGGAAATGCTATATCAGAGTTTATTTAAAGAGGTGGCTGGAGTCCAGTGGCTTTGGGAGTGGGAAGGACACAGAAAGTGGAGTTGAGATGGTGCTGACAAGAGATGGCACAGATGTGGCACCTGAAATTGAGGGGAGCAACAACAACAACAACAAATTGGGGGTGACTGTGGTGAAGCCATGGCAGCAAAAATTGATGGAGCAGAGAATGGAGGCAGAGACTGTAGATCTGCCAACATCTGCTGTGCCAAAGAAAGATTTCTGATTCTGATATGTATTTATGTCATTATATTTAGCAGAATAAACATGAAGTTTCAAAGGAGTGGAAAAGGCTGGATTACCTGAGTTAGCCCTGGTGCTGTTTGCTGTAAAATGTGAGCTGTGCCAGGTGCTCACAGGAGCAGAGGTCACTGCAGAGTTCCTGGGAGGATTTCAGGCAAAGAGGAGGCAGCTGAGGGCTGTGGACCAGAGCTGGGCTCGTGGTGTTGGGGTGCCTAAAATGAAGGATCTGGATGGTCAGACATATTTTTGAAATTCCTATCTGCTGAACCTGTTAAAAAAACCATCCAGTGCTGCAGAGGAGTGAGGAGGAAACAATGGTTCTCTTTAAATGATGGTGCAAGCTCAGAAGAACACAGCACAGTCCTAGATCAAAATTAGTTCCGTAAAATACAAACAATTATAGAAGGGTTTGGGTTGGGAGGGACCATCCCAACTCCACCCTAAAGATCATCTCATTCCAAGCCCCTGCCATGGCAGGGACACCTTCCACTATTCCAGGGTGCTCCAAGCCCCATCCAAGCCTGGCCTACATCTCCAAATTCCATTTGGTCACACAGAAATCAGGTGTGCATGTCCAATGTGGACTCCAGTTATGATCTGAGTCTCCTGAGACAAATTTGCCCATTTTTTGAGGAGTGTGTGGTAACACCAAGCACAGGAGAAGCTTCACTGCTGGCAGATACCTCAGGGATGAGGTAGACACAGTCTGCTGGGTGGCAGAGGGGTGAATGAAATGCTCTTTTCCAGCCCAACATTTCTGTAATCCAGGGTCCAAATACCCTGAGCAGATTTCTGGATTAAACAAAGACCTTAAATACCTCCACTGCTGAGTTAGGTTCACCACAGCATGAAACTGTGCCTGCACAAGGAAGGATGTTCAAAAGTCTGTACCCCTCTTTGGGATTTTTTTCTTTGTTTTTAAGAGAAAGAAAATAAAAAAATAGGTGCAGATGCTGGCACTGGCAGGAAGTCAGTGCATTAAAAAACATCCTGGTACAAGATGGTGAAGTATTTAAGGAACACTCCACCTGTGTCATTAAAAAAAGCACCAAAAAACACCCAAAAGGCCAGAGCAAGAAATCTGTGAACCAGTGCCAAAATCATGCAGAAGTAGAGAAATTGCTGTGCTAATGAACAAGAGGAACAAAAGGAAAGGACATATTGTAGCTACATCTCAGTTTGGGATGTTTTTATTTCCCTCATTACATTGAAAAGCTCTTGAAAGAATTTGGTGTTCAGTGTTTTTAAACAGTGCTCTGCCACTTCTGGTTTGGTCAGTGTTTGTTAGCAGACAATTAAAACTTGAAAATATAGTAATAAAAATTATAGATAAGTACAATAGGGATAATAATTTGGAAAACTTTTTTTTTGAGCTTGTGTGGTCCAGTGTTACAGAAATGAAGTGATACAGGAAAATAAATTAACCATAAGTTTTCCAGGAAAATAAGGAAGAAAAATTGACAAGTTGCTCTTAATACACTGGACCCTAAAAATGCACAAAAAAGATAAAAGTTTTTCAAAGGAGAATAAACTGAATAGCTGGGCATTTTTCCAACAGTACAAGTGAGAAAGAGTGCTTTGTTTCAGGACCACACATGACAAAAATTCATTAAATGTGGGGAAAAAATAAGGGATCTGACCTGGCTTGAGGGACAGGACCTGGAGAGGTTTCATCCAAATAAAGATTTGGTGGCTCTGCTCTGCTTCTCTTTCCAGTTTGCACAAATAGCAAGGGTTTCAGCTTTAAACACCCTGCCAAGGTAGATAAATTCACATTGTCTGTTGGAAAACAAAAGGCATGTCTGAGAGAGATTCTCCTTCTGGTGTAAGAATTTGTATCCTCTATGAGCAAATCAAAGAGTTCTCAGAGCTGTTCCTGCGCACTGGGCCCTTTTTCCATTTCTAAGCACATTCCAGAGTGGATGATTTTGGTGTGGGGTCCTCCCCCAGATGTTTTTCACTGTCTCTCCAAGCTGTCATCACTGCTAGACAGGAATGCATCAGCTCCTGGAGCAAACCCCAAGAGCTGGGTCCTTTTTCCCTGGGCAGCTGAACAGCAGTGCTAGGGCTGACCTTGGCCATCTTTGTGGCAGAAACAGCAATTCCAGGGTGGGCTTGGCTTTGTTTGAAGTAGCCTCTGTAGGATGGGAAGATGCACCCCTACAGAGGTTGGTATCCCTGTCCTGGGTGTCCTGGGAGCTGGGCTGGCAGCCCATGTGTGCAGTGCAGTTGTCTCTGTACATTCCTGTGAATCCACCTTTAATCTCTTCACAGGCAGCCAGGCCAGGATTTCCCAGCCTCTTTATCCCAAACAAAAGGCAGTTGCTGCACACCACCCCATCACCATCATCACCATCACCATCATCACCATCACCACTCCTGCTTAGTTCAGGCCCCACATCCCTGCAGGCTCAGTCAGAACAGGGGGTGGATGCAGCTGCAAACTCACTGGTCAAGCAGAGAAAAGAGAGGTTGCTTGCAGAGAAATCTGCTCTAAGGAGACCTCAGGCTGTGCTGGAGGAGATTGGGAGGCTGCAGTGTGGCAGGGGGTGCAAAGCTGAACAAAATCCTTGGGCACAGCCTGTGTTCAGGTCAGGCTGAAGGAATTGTGGTGTGGAGACCCAAGGGGATAGAAAAGCACAAATTCCCTGGTTTTAAGGCCCAGCTACACATGTGTCCCTAGAAAGGTTGAGGACTCCATCCTAGGGTCCATGGATGAATGTAGTGACCACTGGCATTCCCAGCAGCTGGGATTCCTGCAGTTCCCCAGTGGAAGGGACACCAAGCCTTCTACAGCTGTAAATCTGTTCACATGTGTTAACTCCACTGTGGTTTAATCATCTTTAAGATCTGAAGATAGACTTGAGGCTCTGTTCTTGCCTTGTGCACCACAAATGCAACAAAAGAAAACTCCTGAGCTCAGCAGAGTCCAGAATTTGTAGGGTGTATATAGCAGATAGATCTTGTTACCAATACACACCCCTCCCTCCAAACACAGCTTCACAAGACATCCCAGAGGGTTTTAAAGAGAAATGTCCATCCCTGACACTGCTCCTAGAAAAGCCTCATTTCCAGAGGGGAAAGAAATGCTTTGCCCAGGTCCTCTGTGTCTGCAAGTGATGGGAAAGCATCACTTTGATGCTCTGTGTCTGAAAGTGATGGGGAGCATCACCTCTGTTTTGAACTCAAGAGGTTCTAGGGAGTTTTGGGAGGCAACAAAAGAAAAGAACAAAAATGCAACAAAAGAAAACCTCCGAGCTCAGCAGACCCCAGACAGAGTTTGTAGGGTTTATATAGGACATAGATCCTGTTACCAATACACACCCCTCCCTCCAAACACAGCTCCACAAGACATCCCAGAGGGTTTTAAACAGAAATGTCCTTCCCTGTGCCTGACACTGGACTAGAAAAGCCTGCAAGCCTCATTTCCAGAGGAGAAAGAAATGCTTTGCCCAGGTCTTCTGTGTCTGCAAGTGATGGGAAAGGGTTTGTGTGGGGAGCATCACCTCTGTTTGAAAGGGTTTGTTTTGATTTCACACCTCTGTTTTGAATTCAAGTGGTCCCAGGAAGTTTTGGGAGGCTCTTCAGTTGCATGGAGTCTGATATTGTACCAATGCCATCAGAGACTGCTGGTCCTGGCTTGCCTCACTCTCCCTCCTCTGCCTTTGGGAGATGTTGAAGATGGGGTGGCTGAGAGCAGAGAGAGGGAAAATCAAAGGGCTCTGCAGCTTCCCCTCCTTTCCCTGCTCTGATCCACATCCTTGTCAAAGGAAAGTGTGAGAAATGGCACCCAGAGGGATTCTGAACTTCCTCCTTCATGGGCAGGCTGGTGTGATCTCCTTTGAAATAGCAGCTGATAGGGACACCTAAAATGAGTCACTCAGGGGACTCATTTTGGATCCCCATTCCCTCCTGTTTGCTCTGTGGGATATGAGGAGTCAGGGGATGGAGAAAGGGATTTCAGCCATCCCTGCTGGTGTTCAGGGTTGCTCTTGAAACCTGCAGAAGGCTTTGAGGTGTGTAATGCTCATGTGCAGGTCTCCACCAGCCTTACACACAGATCTCTGCAGGGTCAGGACCTGCCTGTTTGCTGGGAGATGCCTTGGAAAGGGGGTGAAAGAAAGTTCAGACCCTCCAGCTATAACTCTTCTTTCCCTCTTAGTGATGCTGATCTGGAGATTATGAACTCATTTTGCAAGCAGTTTTGCATAAAAAAAAAAAGGAGAGAGAGTTGGAAATGTTCCCTCTGACCTTGAGAAAATGAGAGTTTGATGACATTAGGAAAGCAGCATCTCAAATCTAGAAATATTTCCCTTTTCAGTTGGTCCTTGTTCAGTAAATTGCCATCTTTACTGTGTCATACATGCATCCATTTTCAGTCAGTGAAAGGCAAAAGCACAAATCCCATCACAGGCAGCTGTCCTCCATCCAGATCCTCTGCTGCTGGGAGCAGGAACTCATTTCTTCCTCTCTGCTTAGCCACAATTGATTAAGGATGTTAAAGAGTTTATTACTTCCTAATATCATCTGGGAATGGTTTCCATATGTTGTATTATTCTCCAGAGTGGGCAGAGCAGCTCCCCAGTGCCAGCAAAGTGGGGTGCAGCATTGCTGAACCCAAATTAGGTTTTGTTTAAGGTTTCAGGAGGAGAAGGTTGCAGGTTGCCTCTCAGAGAAAACTGCATTTAATCCTTGGTTTTCAGACACCTCACAGGATCCTTTCCACTGGGAAATTAAGCAGACTCTCTCCATATCCAGTGCAGCTGTTTGTGGTGTTAAATTAAACTGCTGCTATTGCAGAGAGCCGTGCTGGAGCTGAGCTCTTGCTTAATTGCTTATGGCCATGGATGCCAGCCAAGCAGCAGTCCTGGAGTGGCAAACACTGGAAATCTGACCTGGAAAACAGATGTTTGGGCCAAAGCCAAGGTGGTTTCAGGAAAGGCAGTGGGAGAAAAGAGAGAAAAGCAGGAAACCAGTTATCTGTCTGATTTATTGGGCAGCGTAAAGAAATCCACCCCAGAGCAGAGTGCTCACACGAGGCTGGTACAGCAGTAAACTCTGGTTTTAGCAAGCTTGAGCCAGCCTTTGCAGGAGGGCAGCTGTTGGTTTATCAGTGCTGACTCTTGCTGTGCCAAACCCACTGTTTGCTTTGCAGCTGGTGGAAAGTTCTCACCTGTTTGCTGGAGGCTGCAGAGCATCTCCTGCAATAAACTGGTTTATGTGGAGTCCCAGCACAAGTCTCTCAGATTTGATACATTGAAGGAATCCATTGAAATTTTAATGGTTTGAGGAATCTGATCAAAACTAAATCTTGCAGTGAAGGTGCTTCATGTGAACAGATCATCCCCAGGTATTCACACTGGCTCTCACAGGAGGGAAATCTCACATTGGTGGTTCCAGCTCAGGATCTGAAGGTGCCAATTTCCCTCTGTTCCTCTCTCAGGAGCCATGGGGACTGCCTGTCTTGGGGATGCAGATGTTGCAGACATCTGGGTCTTGGTGAGATCTATCCCCCTGTGTCTCCACAGAACCTCTTGAGCTTTGAAGTGACCTCTTCTTGTCCCCCTTCTTGTCCCCCTTCTTGAGCTTTGAAGTGACCTCTTCTTGTCCCCCTGTCCTGCCCAAGCAGGGACACCAGGAGCTGCCCTGGATCATGCCCTGATGGCTTTTGAATATTTCAAGAGTGAAGATTCCACGACATCTCTGGGGTACCTGATCAGGAAGTGCTTGATGGCAGAGAGCCAAAATGAAGAGTTGCACTGGAGGGGAGGGAGGGAGGGAACATCCAGCATTTAAGATGAAGGAAAGTTTTAAATGCCACTGCTCAGGGAGCTGATCCACAGACCTGAGCAGGTGTCTTGTAGCTCAGCCAAGCTGTGATTTTTGGAGCAGTGATAGGAGTATTTAGCAGGACAAGAGCTTTCACAGTTCTACCTCTGTTGTGAATACATTGATTTAATTGAAGTGTGATGAATTGCAGCTCAAACATTTAGTCCTAATTTTGTTTCTTTAGTACCTGAGTAAATAGTGCCACCACATTTTACTGCTGAGGAGCCATCAAAAGATCTTTGGATTCTTTTAACAACACCCATGTGCTTAGATGCCCGACACACTGACTAAAAATTCTGACTGCCACTCTGAGCTTTTAAAGGGGAATTTGGAAAGTCCTGGTAAGGGAATGCTTAACCCCTTGCACTTCCTCCTGCTCCTGCTTGTGGAACAAGAGGTTCCTGAAGCCAGAGGTGTAGGAATTAGGGATTTGGAAGAGGATCATAATTTTTTCTTACCCAGCAGTGACCAGAAATGGTGGAGTATGGTAGAGGCAAAGAGGACAATTTCTGTTCACACAATTAAGATTCTTGGGCTGTTGTTTTAGTCTTTGACCATCTTTAGCTTTCCACACTGATGCTACAGAATATACAGCTCCTTGGATTTCACCTCTGCTGCCAGAGACCCTTTGATTTGTTTTTCCTTTTGTCTTTAGACTTCATAGGCTTCTTGTTTTTTGAAACAAAGGAAATGTCTAAGTAATAATACATGTCTGCATTGCACAGAGAGAAAGAGAAAAATATATATTAAAATATATATATATGTATCATTTCTTTCCACTGAAGAGATTTTTTTCCCTTCTTAATTTGATCAGGTTTCTCTGCTTCTGACAGCTGAGGCAGAACTTTTAGCCTTTTCTTGCCATGGAGCACTCACAAAGCACTCACTGTACTTCTCTGCAGTGCCACAGGTCTGGCTGTGCTTGAGGATCTGTACAAATGCAAGTGGCTCTCCAAGGCAGCTTCATCAGGCACTTGGCTAATGTGAAACCCCCTTCAGAGATGCTGGCCTCATCCAGAGGAGAACAGGATTGTCCTGATTGCCTGCTTGCAGCCCCACTTGGTGCTTTGCCTTTCCCAGCTTCTGGGACTTTGGAGAAGCTCTGATGTTTTCCTGGTTGAGGGCAATGCCACGTGCAGAGATCCATGACCTCTGCATTCCCAGAGATACACAACAGACACGAGTCACAGGACATTTTTCTCTTTCTCTGCCCCATCCTCTCTTCCCCAGACACCTGATAGTTTTCTTCTCTTTTGAGTGCAGTATTCAAGAGAGTTTTTGACTTTTTTGCTGTTTTCCTGAAAACTCAGCCTGGTTGTTGGCTAACACAGCCAGGAGCTCAAATGGGAACGAGAGTCTTCAGATGCTGTTTATTGTATAAATTGGCCTGATGTAGAGTGGTAAATTTAGGGAAACCTTCTGGGAAGGCAAATTCTTTGTCAGAGAACACGGACAGTTGGCTTCATGAGCCATCTGTGTGAGAAAATGTTGGAATGTGAGTGCTCAGTGCTTGTGAATGCTCAGCCAGAAGATTTGGTGTTCCAGTCCCAGCAATAACTGCAGCAGTTTGTCTTTGTTTTATAAAACAGGAGGAAGGAGAAGATCTCATCAGATCAGGATACAAGTGGAATAACAACCTGCCACCTGGCCATGTGCTGACAAAAAGTTATTCTGGGTTTTGTAGCAGCCCCAGACTTTTGTACGAGGGGCTGATGGAAACTCATCACTCCACACTGCTGGGGAAGAGAGAAGACACTCAAGCAAAGGGCTGCATCTTGGTTCCTCAAATTCTCCTCTCTCCTTGATGGTTTTGCCTCCTGTGTCCTTGAACAGAGAGCAGGTTTTGAAATCAGCCTGGCCAGAGGAGCAGATATTCATTCAGCTGAAAAAAACCTTTCCATGTGTCCACAATAGTGATGAAAAGAGAAGCCCCTCTCAGAGACTGAACTCATCTGTCAGGAAAATACCATTTGCAGGTAAGAAAATGCTATTCCCAGCAAAACACATGGAACTTCTTCCAAGTGAGGCTAGAGAAGCTTCCCTTCACAAAGATAATTTTTTATGTGTAAAATGCAGAAGAGACTTGGCTGCATCCCACACCACGAGTCATTCATCCTTTTGCTGTTGTGCTTGAACAATGTGTCCTTGTCAGTATATTTGACAGATAACAGCTGGTGATAGCACTGATGGCTTTTAACTCTGGTGGTCCAAGACAGACATCTGCAGCTGAGTTCAAAGTGCCTCTTGCTCCCCATTGACTGGAAGAGAAGCCAGGAATGACAGGCTCAGACAATGAGACAAATGTTGGGTGGTAAATCCCAGTTTTGGGCCAGGATGGTAAAATGATGGGCACTAGCTACAGCAGTTAGTAATTTCTGGTTTCAGTAAATCTTCTCTCTGAAGGCTTTGAAAGACCTTGCAGAGAAAGTTTTGTAGTTTTTCAGCCCAAAGGTTTTGTAGTGTTTCCTGGCACCTTGATTGTATTTGTTTCTGTTTTCAGCTGCTTAAAATAAATCCTGAGGTGCTGTTTTTTCTGGTGGGGTATTTTGTTTCACTCTCTATACAGTGTGGTTCATATGAGCTGAGCTTTCTCTTTATAGCTTCACTTGTGAATATGGTTCAGCACCCAGGAATGCCTGAGCTCCTTCCCATGCCATATATAAATAGTGCACAGTTATTTCACAGTTTCATATTCAGCTTGCAGGCTTCCAACAGTATTCCCAAACCCTTCTCTACGCCCACAGCATTCAGGTTCTTGATGTGACTCAACATCAGTTGCAGCAGAGGTTCATCCCAGGCCAAGCAAGCTCTGATTTGTGACTCCTGTGCATTGTCATCCTCGTTCCCGGCAGTCGGTGTGAAGTGCTCAGGGCTGCTCCTGTGGGTTTTCCCAGCCCTGTGATGAGTTCAGCTCCGTGGTTAAGCCAAGAGCTGAGTTCCAGTACCTTGGGCACGTCCAGCAGTGCTGGCTCAGTCCGTGGAAGGAAGTCAGAGAGGCTCCAGCTGGATGGATAACTAGCGGCCAGCGTCCGCTGCCCGACGGAGATAAGGGGTGCTCAAAACCAGGGGAAGTTTTAGACTCTGTCCCAAGTGTTGCCTGTCTCTTGTTTGGCACAGGACTTGTCATGTCTCCCTTCCTGAGGATTGGTTTGTCCAACTATGACAGTGGCCCTTACCTGCCATCCCAGGGGGAGGTGATTAACCCCTACTGCGCCGTGATGGTTAAAGAAGCCGTGGAGTCAGGTAGGTGGGGAGGGGTTGAGTGCGGATGGGGGCTTCTATAATTCATGTCTGTGCTTTTCTGTGTCATTTCCTCTGTGTGGGCAACTAGAATGAACCATAAAATAGGTTGGCTTGGAAGAGACCTCAGAGATCATCCATTTCCAACCCCACTTTATAAAGATTGGTGAAGCCCTTTGTGCGTCCCAGCACAGCGCAAGTTTGGGTTTGGTGTGGTCTGCAAGGCAATCTGATTTTAAGATGGTGCCAAGCAAATCTGTATCTCCAATTTGAGGATATTACCAGCTGCATTACAAGCCCCAGCATGTGACAGAGCAGATGAGCCGAGCTGTATTTGGTTTCACCCTTCCAAGACCAGTTGTTGGTTTGTCAGTGGGACTCCAGACAGGTGGAATCTGAGTGCACTAAAATATTCTGGCAGGGCCATCTTTGTTAATTGCTTTTTTGGGGAAAACTGACAGACCCAGCCACTTCCATAATTAAAAAAAAAAAAAAAAAAAAGGTACTCAGCCCAGTCTCTGCAGAAATAGTTAATTTATCTGTGTAATTGCTGTGCTGTGTAAAAGGTTTGAAAATGAAACTTCCTGAGAAGCTGTTTGCTGTGTCTGGATCTATGGATTGTTGCACATTTATCCTGATTGAGCAACACTGATGGAAAATGTTTTCCTCCTTTGGAAAACATTTATTCTATGTCTTATGCATGAAAATAATTCCAGTGAAAGGATGAAAAGTTCTCCAGTTGTGCTTTTGAAGAATCATGAAGAGCAAGACCTTCAGTGTTAGGGAGTTACTCATATTGGCTGATATTTAGCTTAAATCTTTGATAAATTTCTAATTTGACTGCTGTGATTCTTTGAAAAATAAAATCCACTAGAAATCCCTATTTATTGAGAATCCCCATGACTGTAATCCCCAGAGGATCTTAAAGTAGTTTTAAAAAATTAGAATTTTAAAATAGTTCAGTATTTCACTGGGGTTCATTTTTTGTTTAAGAGTCAGCATTTATCACATTGAACTTTGTCTTGCCTTAAATGATACTTCAAATAATAATGGAAGATGTGGTGAATAGTAAATTCAAAAGGAAAGAAAATACTGCATGACAAGATATCCCTAAGATCTCACTTTTATCAGAAAATACATTCTATTTTAGCTCTGTGCAGAGCTTCGCTGTTTGCTTTAATGAGGCTTTTGAAAGCCATAACTCAAATTGAAATCTGTGTCAGTTTAAAAGTGAATAAAATCAACTTGGTCAGAACAGACCTATATTTATTTGCCTGACACAGAACTGAAAGTGTTTTCTGGTATCCAACAAACACAAAAGTATTTTCTAAGGGATATAATTTTACTGCTCCTCGGAGTCAGTAATCGTCATAGTAATTATATTTATTTTAATTATTACTGTAAGAATTATAATTAATTATTATATTATTATTATTATTATAAATCCTCTACCAACAAGAAATAAAAAATTGTGTTTGAGAGAACTTTTCTCCATTACTGAGGACTGAGTGCAGGAAAGTGACTTTGTGCTATTAGGAGATTTCTGTTTGCTGGGATGTAATTTCATCTGGTGGTGGCTCAGAGCATGGAGGGACAGCCAGAGGCACTCATCTCATCAGTGAACCTCCTGGGACTGCTCCACCTCATCCTCCCCTCCCACGGTGGGCTGAAGCACCTGTGGGAGGTGTTAATCTGCTGGAGGGTGTTTAAATGTGTGGATGGACACCTTTACCTTAAGGGCACTGAGGAAAGTGAGGCCACCATGGAATCCATGCACCCTGTAATTCCCAGGTAGTGATGTGTGAGCAATCCCAGCCTGAGGAACACATCCATGAGGAGTGTGGTGAATCACACCCTGGAAAAGCTCCCCCCTGACCACACAGACCACTCAGAGGTCTCTGTCTGACGTGCAGGGAGATGAGCCTGACTCCAAATTCCAGGAATGCTCACCATCCCAAGGAGCTGTCATGCTCTAACAGGCTCCAAGAAGGCAAAAGGTCTCCAGACAACCATTAACTATGTATATTTGAGGTAGAATCATGGAATCATTAAGATGGGGAAAGACCTCCAATAATGTCAAGTCCAGCTGTTAATCCAATGCTGCCAGTTCCACCACTAAACTGTGTCTTACCCCTGCTTCATGATCATTTTTCTTTTGGTCATAATTTGCTCTCCAGCTCCTTGGTTTGACAAAGCACTTGCTATTCATTTGTAATGTGTTAAATATATATATATATATATTTATATATATATATACCTGATATACAAATTTTGGCTAAAATTTTGGCATGACCAAGGAGTAGGAGTGGACCAGCTGCACAGCCAGTGAGAGATGCAAATCATCCTGGCCTTGTGCACTGACACTTGGCCATGAAAATTTTTTTAGGGCAGAAATTATTGCTGAGCAGGGCAGGACATGCCTACATGTTCAAGGCCAAGGAACAACCTGGTCTAGTGGAAGTTGTCCCTGCCCATGGCAGGGGAATGGAACTGGAGAGTTTTTTAAGGTCTCTTGCAACCTAAACCATTCTGTGGTTCTATGTTTAGCACTGGCAAATTGTGGGCTTTTTGGTTTTGTTTGGTTGGTTGGCTGGGTTTTTACAAACAGAACAGCGGTAGATGATAAATGTGTTTCCAAAAACAGGGAATTTGGGAGTTTGGGTTCATGCCAAAGGCTGTCCCTTGTCAACCAGCCATAATAAAAAGGTCATTGGTCCCCAGGGATCTGAGAGTGTTGAACATCCTCTGTGGACACAGGGATGTCGCAACAAGACCTCAGTGAAGAATTTCAGATAGATCTTGGGCAGCCTGTTACATTTTTCCACTTGCTTATTTTGTAAAAGAACCTTGTCACATTATAATGCAATCTGAAAAAAAAAAGCAACCAGAAAAAACTGAAAAACAAACCACACCTCCGTACAGTTGGAGGTGCTACAGCAATTTATAACTGATGACAAAATATTTCAGAAATTATGTGTGCCTCTGAGATATAAAAAGAGTCTGCCCTTTAAAAGTGGCTTCTGCCTTCACAAGCCACCTGGCCGGGTGCCATTTTGCCACCTGCCTTGGTGACATTTGCTTCATGAAGGCTCCTGCTCCGTGTTTGAACTCAGCAAAGCCTCCAGGAAAAGCTCTCCCAGCCACAGTGGAAGCTGCTCCCCGGGAAAGACAGTTGCAATTTCATTTTTCAGGAGCCTGGGGTTAGATTAATCCCTGGCAGAATTCCACAGCCGTCAGCGGGACGCACCGGGGGTGACTGTCTGATCCCGTATATTGGGCAGTTCATTCACATCCCAGGGCTTGTTTATTTAAGCCTGGTGTCCTGGAGTGCAACACAAATGAAAGCACTTGTTTTGCAAGTGCTGTGTTTCACATCTGTGGCTTTTTCACTGATGCAGCAAAGAAATGATGGTCCTTTACTGAGATTTCTGTTTTCCGGGATGCTGGAAAGTTTATGTCTCATTTTTGTCTCGGATTTTTTGTGAATTAGTCCTCTCATTTAGGGAAAATTTTTCTTCAGCATGTGTTACCTTCCAGCTGCATGTTTTTTTTCTATCTGGAATTATTGGAAATAGCAGCAGGGTCTTTAGACAGGGGTCAGGTCTGCTGCTTTTTTCCTCTTATTCCTTCAGCTTCAGCATTTGATGGGTTGAATATTTGCAAAGAGTAAGTGTGCTAGAGACTTTACCTTGAGTAAGCATCCAAGACTTTTACAGGGCTGTATGAAGTAAAACTGGCTCTGTGAGATAAATAAATTTGGCTGAGACTCTTTTCAGAGAGACCAGTTAGAGAGAACACTCTGCAAACCTCAGAGATACCCATTTTTTTACCCATCACTATATTAAGATGCTGTGAAGGAAGAGGAATTAAAGCACTAGGGAAAGTTTGTTTCATTGAAAACTCTACATCCCTGTGGGATAGTTACAGGTCTGCAAGACTGTTCATGCTTTAATATCCCTTAGCTGGCTCCTGGGCTGGACATTAATCCCAAATTTTGGGGGGTTTGAAGCAAACCTTTCTCATTTTGCAGTGCCCTGGGACAGGTGATAAACAAAGTAGTTGTGTGGGATGGGATTGACCTGATTAGAAGAGGGTGTTTATGGTGTTGGGGTCAGCATTAGAGATGTCCCCAGCAGAACTGGTGGGGTCAAGGGTGGAAATTACATTTTTAGGGTAAATGTCTGTATTTGGTCTCATGAACTACCCTCACTGCATGGATTTGTGTTCTCCCTCTTGACAGAGAATGGCCAAGTGTATGTGCAGAAGAAGCCCACCATGTACCCCCCCTGGAACAGCACTTTTGATGCCCACATCAACAATGGCCGGGTCATGCACATCGTGGTCAAGGACAAAAGTGCTGAAATGGTCTCAGAGACCACAGTGGAGCTTAAGGTGCTGGCAGAGAGGTGCAAAAAGAGCAATGGGAAGACAGAGATATGGGTGAGCATCACTCTCTTCTCCTGCAGGATGTGCTGGGGAGCTGGGGCAGGGTAAGGGGAGGTGTCCTCATGTCCATGCCAGGCAGCACAGTGGGGACTGGCTGGAATAATGTTTGGAGGCTACTTGGGTGTGACTTGAGGGACAGACTTGTCAGAAAAGAAGAGCTTGGCACTTTTATTTTAATTGAAACCTGCCCTGTGCTAGTGAGGATCCTGCTTCAGGTGAGCTGTGCCCACGGATTAATCTTTGCTGAGGAAACCCACTGGGAACAAATGTTAGTATGACTGGCTGAACATGAGTTATTTTATGTTCTCTGGGGAAACAGCTTTAAAAATTTTATCTGATATCAAGCAGCTGATTCACAGCTGCCTGAGTTCAGAGTTATGTCAGAGCAACTCCTTAAAAATCACTGAAGTTATGGTGGCGTAAATTTGAACAGTCTTCACAAGAATGCTGAATGTAAGGTTCTGTTCCCTGCTAGTCCAAGCAAGAAAGATCCTGGCAGAAATCTTTAAAATACAGTATCCATCTTATACATAGTCCAGTGGATTCAGATTTCCAAAGGCACTTATGGATGATGAGTCAAGTAGGTAGGAATTGTCAAGTCCAGATGGAAGGCCCCAAAAAATGCCTGAATCACACAGAATGACTGGGTTGGAAGAGACCTTCAGGATCATCGAGTCCAACCCAGCCCTGACACTTCAACTGGACCATGGCACCACAATAATGAGCTTGTAGCATCCCTCAGGTTGACTGTAAAGGAGTTAGACTTGCAGAACTGAGTGCCTGAAAGATTTCAGCATCACCTGTCTGAAGCTGCCTGGGTTTTTTGAACTGCTTCCACTTTCCCCTTGCAGGATCCATTGGGAACAAGTTTTCTCTGTAGATAGTGGTGGTCCTAATTTGGTGTCAAAAAAGATGCCTACATCTTCTGTGGTTTAATCACATTCATCTTTCCTATCATGCTTCTCTGAGTGTTTGATATGAGGTGATCCAGCCTCCTCTCTCTGTAGCTGCTCCTACCCTACCTTGCTGCCTCACATGGGTATGAGCAACCTGAAAATTAGCATTCATTGCTATTCATCAGTTCCCAGTGGGAAAAGGAGATCACTTGAAAGTCATCTGAAAAGATTTTTCCTTCTCTGAGTGACTGTTTAATGGACTTTTTTTCTTGTTTTTCACTTATCTCAACCAGCTAGAACTGAAGCCTCAAGGGCGAATGCTGATGAATGCAAGATACTTCCTGGAAATCAGTGGCAAGTGATTCTGTTTCTTAATTTATGGCTGTGATTTCTGGGCTCTGGGGCAGACATGGTGTCTTCATTAAAAGCAATGCCTATGTTATTACTGACTGATCCATGACAACAAACATTAACTGCTTGAAACGAAAACTCCAGAAAAGTGATTTTTATTGTGTGGTGACTATTCTTCTGCGATTTGCAAGGCAGATTTTTTGGCTGGTTTGCCACTAAATGGCAGATATTCCCATTATGCTAAACAAGACAGAACAGATACATAAGGAGGCAGCTCCCTCTGAAATAATTCTGCTTTATGTACTGCAAGAAATTCATGGAGGGGCTGGAACATGTCCAGAGAAGGGAACAGAGCTGGGGAAGGGTCTGGAGCAGCAGGAGGGGCTGAGGGAGCTGGGAAGGGGCTCAGCCTGGAGCAAAGGAGGCTCAGGGGGGACCTTGTGGCTCTGCACAGCTCCTGCCAGGAGGGGACAGCCAGGGGGTGTCAGGCTCTGATCCCAGGGAACAGGGACAGGAGGAGAGGGAACAGCCTCAGGGAACAGCCTCAGGTTGGCTATTAAGGAAAAATTCTTGTAGAAAGGGCTGCATGCTTCTCTGTTGAAGGAAATGGGTTTAATTCAAATGCTTGGTCTTATTCTCCCATCTTTGTTGCCAGGATTCTCATACCCTCAGGTGCAGGGTGTAGCTGTGAGGTGCAGATGTCTGGAAGGCTCTTCCAATGATAGAGACAGAGAATCACTGAAAGCAGCCATGGCCATGCTGATATTTTCTTAACCATCCCTACCTTTAATGTGGACTGGACTGCTGTTTGTGTGTTAAAAGGGGTTAGGAAGGCCAAGCATAGAAAATGCAAGTTGTGCTTCTCTAACAAATATCAAGATCAGCATCAGATCACACAGGGAGCCAGTTCCTACAGGTTACCTGTGTGACTCACTGTGCAGTGCAGGAGTGAAACTAAGCAGAGATTGATTTTCTATGTGAATTTCAGATTTGTAGGCACAAGCACATGTAGAAGTGCACGTGAAGTCAGAATTGGTTTGTTTGCTGTCCTAAAAAGTTTAAATAACTGTGAGTAACAGCAAGAGCACAGCAAACAGCAAGGCAAGTGTTGGCATGGAAAAATAACAAGAAGAATATCCTGGGACATAAATATCTGCTTACTGACAAATGAATATGCACACGGAAAAGATTCTGTTAAATACCCATAAATATATATATACACAGACATGTGTTTGTGTCCATATATCAGTAATTATTTTATGTAATCCTTTTAGGGAATGCTTCTTCAGTGCTGTACAAAGTCAAAGTTTTATGTTTAAATTACCTCTCCTTGGGAAATTTTTGTTCTAGTTTTCAAGAGCAGTGTTATGAATACTCAAGAGAGCTCAGTATCCCAAGTCTAAAGTCATTTCAGTGTAGGAATGGTGGATAAAAACCATCCAAATGAGACTTTTGTGGGTTTCATAAAATGATATTTCTTGAAGTATTCGTTACCATGAGTGAATCATTAGCTTCAGTCATGTAGTATTTGGGCAATTTGCATTTTCTGAAGGTACCTGATCAGGACAGGGTACACTTAAATACCTTCCCTCTCCTCCCAGATGCAAAGGACCTGGCTGACTGTGAGACTGAAAGCTTCTTCTCCTTGCACCAGCGCAGGGGAGCCATCAAACAGGCCAAAATCCACAATGTCAAGTGCCACGAGTTCACAGCCACCTTCTTTCCACAGCCCACCTTCTGCTCTGTGTGCCACGAGTTTGTCTGGTAAATGCAAAAGGATCTGGGCTTCTTCTCCTTTTCACCCCAGGAACCCTTCCTGGTGTCACTGGGCACTTGGGAATGTGGCTTAGTGTTGGACATAGAAATGGGCAACATTTGGGCAACATGGGCAAGATCTCGGTTAATGGTTGGACTGGATGATTTCAAAGGTCTTTTCTGGATGATTTTAAAGGTCTTTTCCAATCTCAAAGGTTCCATGATTCCCTGTTAAGTATCTGTGCTCCTCCTGTAAGACCCTTGGCATTTTACATGTGGAGTTATTGCGTCACTTTAAGGATGTGGTTTGCAGTTGTAATTCCAGCTGTGAAAAATTCCCCTCACTTTTTAATTTATTTTTTACAAATATTTTTGGGTTTGGCAAAATGCATAGGTATTTCTCCTCGGTCCAGTTTTCTGTTTGGGATATTATGAAATTCAGGATGTGAATGTGTGCTGAAAAGGCTGTGAGAACCATAGAGAATCACTCCACCATTAGATTAAATGAGGATAATGAAATTAAATAATCTCTACAAAGAGTGATAAAAAGAAAAGCTCCTTCTTTGATAATTATTGCTCTCCTTTCTTCTACTGAGGCTTTCAGACAACTCAGGATTAACCACTGCTCTGTTCATTTCAGGGGTCTGAATAAACAAGGCTATCAGTGCAGACGTAAGAAACTTTCTTTTGTTTTCTTATTGTCATTATTTACTTAATCTTTTCTTAAGAAATTTCTTTATTAACACCATGACACCCTTGCTGTTGCAGAATGTAACGCTGCCATTCATAAGAAGTGCATTGATAAAGTAATAGCCAAGTGTACAGGATCAGCAATCAACAGCAGAGAAACAATGGTAGGTTGTATTACTATTATTATTTGTTATTTTATTTTATTTTATTTTATTATTATGATTCCCTTTAAAAAGTCTTGAGTGTCATTCAGATCTCTCCTACACCACTGCAAAGCAACTTTTGATGAAGCAAAAGGACCTACTGAGCTAAGGACTCTGTGACCTCATCTGTGCCCTTTGCTTTTTATGTTCCCAGTGATTTCATTACCTCCTACTTAAGATTTACTCAAATGCAGCTGCAGAATAAGCAGTTGCTGAATCAGAACTGACATTTTTCTAATGCATAAAGTATAACTCAGAGGGAAGTCATGGACACAAGGTGGAGATTTACTGAGAAAACTCTTCACTATCCAATGTTAGGCTGGACATGAGGCTGAATTTTCAGATTTGTGCCTGAACAAATCTGTGCTTTTGTTATCTGAAACAGTCAGTGGGAGATCTGATGTCTCTGCTGTTATTTGCTTTGTTTTTCTCATGCCAGTTTATTCTAAAATTTTCTTTTTGGTAGGCAAAACCAGATCTTAAACTCCTGATAGGACTATTCCCTTCACTTTGTGTCCTACAACATCTGTTTACTCTCAGTCCCACCCTGGCTCCTGTTCTCCTACAATTTTTATAGATGAGATTGCTCTCCCTTCTCTTCTGACATCTCCAGGGTAGATGTAACCAACTTTGTCATCACCTTTCATACTAAAAGAATTACAACAGGCTCTTCCAAGGAGTGATTCATGACAACAAATGTAGACATCCATTGCAGGATGTGGTGAATGATTTTTAAAAGTACCAATGTTTTCCCACTGAGCATTAGGGGAGGCTGGGAATGTTAATGAGGCACAAGCTGTTTTTTGGTCAAGGCCAGGGGTGAAATAACCCAATTCCCTCTGAATTGCAGTCACTATGTATCAAAATTTGTGTGCCTGACAAACAATTTCTGCTTGGCAGTCACACCAAGGATAAAAGAGCAGTAGACAAACCAACTTCTGTGGCACACGTTTGGTTTTCCACATGGAGCCGAGGTGGAAATGAGGAGTGGATTTTCAGCCTGGCTTTTGTCTTGCAGTTCCACAAGGAGAGGTTCAAGATCGACATGCCCCACCGCTTCAAAGTGTACAACTACAAGAGCCCCACCTTCTGTGAGCACTGTGGCACCCTCCTCTGGGGGCTGGCACGGCAGGGGCTGAAGTGTGACGGTGAGTCCCCGGCCAGGGTGGCACCAGCTGAGCGTGGCAGGGGTCGGTGTCTTTGGAGGGTGGCAGTCTGAAAATCCAAACTCCGTTTATCGCCCTTCTCTGCAAAACCAGTATGAGGTGACACCCTCTCGGGTTTCTGTGGTTGAGATGACCCCTGAGGTATTAAAAGTCTTTTTTCCCAGCCCCGTGACCGAAGAAGAAGTCGAGATTCCTTGGTTCTGCTTTTCAGGGTTGTTTATTTTCCCTTATCTATGACATTCTTTCTCTGACCTGCTGAGATCTGTCCAGCAGGCTGGGTTGTGGCACAGTCCCTGCCCTTGGGGTGGTGTTGGCTTTTTATACTAAGAACTGCCTGTACTTTATTTACAATAATTTTCCAATACCTATCACCTATGTTAGACAGCCTGGCTCTACTCTAAACCAGTCCAGAAGTGCCACCATCACAGCAGAAGATGGAGGACAAGAAGAAGAAGGAAGACAGGACATGCCCAGATTCCTCCATCTTGCCTCCTGAACCCCCATTCTAAATCCCCAAAATTCTACTTTTTCACCCTGTGACAAATAACTATCATTCTACTCAAACCCTTGTGGTTTGTAACTCCTCACACAAAGTTGGGAATTGTTTCCATGGGCTAAAATCAAAGGCACAGGTGTTTGTGACTCTGTGCCAAGGTCTCTGAGCCCCTGCCAGGGTCTGGAATCACCCAGGGCAGCCAGAGCAATGTCCTGGGTTCTGCCAGCACCCAGGAGGGTGAAGGAGTGGTCTACAGGACTGTCCTTCAAGGAGGATCATTCTTCAAGAATGAGGACAGCTGTCCATGTGCTGAGAGATATTTGATCCATCAGGATGATGATTTGCTTCCCAAAGAGACAAAGAGCATCACAGTGACACTGTTCATCCCCCCAAATCACCCCCAGTGTGAACTTGCAAGCTCTATTTCCACTGTCAGACCCAAGACATTTCACTGTCTTCATCATCCCAAAGCAGTGGGAGGATCCTGTTTATCTCTGAGATGATGGCTTGTAGTTTTAGTAGCCTGAACCTGCAGAGGCTGATGGATGTGGAAATGCAACCCCTGGCCAGAGGAAAATACTAAAATATTCTCCACAGGGAACAAAAAAAACTACCTGAGTACCATCTCAAGGACTCTTCAGGTGGCTGATCTCTGTCCCTGGCCAACACCTGCTCCTGCCCACACCTTTACAGCCTTCACTGTCCTCGTGTTCTCTCTTTCAGCATGTGGCATGAACGTCCACCACAAGTGCCAGGCAAAAGTAGCAAATCTTTGTGGAGTGAACCAGAAACTCATGGCTGAAGCTCTGGCAATGATAGAGAGCACTCAGCAGGTAAATAGTTGAAGCATTTTTAGATGCTCTTCTAGATTTTGGCTTTTGTGAGTCACACTCAAGAAGTCACGGTGCTGTTCATAAGCTTGGCACGTGATTTTGGCTCAAAAATTTGCTGGTTTCTGTGCCCCAGGCTCGCTGCCAGCGCGACAGTGAACAGATCTCCAGGGATGGACCTCTGGAAATCGGCTTCCCCGTTCCTGTGAAGGATGTGACACCACTTCAGGCCTTGCCAGCATCAGGGAAAAAAGGTAATTCCTCCTGGTGATACAGGGCAGAGCTTTGTTGTTGTTTGGTTGGTACCTGGTGAGTTGGAGGTGACACGAGTGGGGAATTTATTGCCAAGCTCTAAATAGGATATTTGGAATCCTTCTGATCGCCATGGCCAATTTTCTTTCTGATTTCATATTTCTGGGTGGAGGTTGAATTCCAGTAGCTTTGAAAACCACTGGTAGACCTCCACTTCACTCACTAGGAGCTGATCTAGGTGTCACAGCCCTCTGTGGTACAAGAACAGATGTTTAGGAGGTAAATGAGAGACTGACTGTGCCCTTTGGACCCCAAGGAGAAATAAATGATGTCCCCATCTGTGTTTATTTGTGTTCTGTTCTGCAAGTAGAACTGACTGTGCTGATGTGAAACAGTAAAGCCTCAGGTGGTTTCACATCTGTTTCACATGTGGGTCAGTTTGCTGAGTAGTGTTCAGTGTTTTAGAGCAGTTACAGCAACAGGATAAATCCAGAGGGACAAAATCTCTTACAAGTTCTTATAAATTCAGGTCAGTGGAGTATTGGAAAAAGCTCAGAGTGATTCCACTCCAGGCTGGCTGGAATGGTTGATCTGGAATGCTTCACATCCAGAGCAGGAGCACAGTATGAAAATGCCACCCCACCTTTTCATCTAGCTTTGCCTAGGGTTTTGAAGAGACCTTGAAAAATGAAACTGCATCATAATGGCAAGCAGCAAGATGGACTGGAGAAGACAAGTGGCCAGGAATTAAGGATTTTGTGCCATAAAACAGAAAGATGAAGGAGTTTGTAAATTTTAAAAAAGCTACTGGAAGATGCAGCTTCCTCTGGAGTAAAGTTTCCTCTGGAGAGAGAGCAGTGTGGAAGCAGAGCCAGCTGCTCAGAGATGGCCACCACACTTCCATTTGTCTAAAATACCCTTTTAAACCTCTAAGCAGAATACCTGTGAGTGTTCTGGGGATTTTCTGCTCCTGTCCAGGGGTTTATTTGAGTGCTTTGATGTGTGTTGCAGAGCCACAAGGCATCTCCTGGGAGACTCCAGTGGAGGGCACAGTGAAGGGAGAATCTCTCATAGAGTCAGACTTGGGAGAACAGTCCCAGGAACAGCAGGAGCACCAAGTGCAGTTAAAACTGACCATTGAAGACTTTGTCCTGCACAAGATGCTGGGGAAGGGCAGTTTTGGCAAGGTAAGCATTGGCACTGGGACACCACTGTGTGCATTTGCATTTAGTGCTTTGTGTGGCACTGAATAACATCTGCTTTGAAGGGACACTTAGGGAAAAACATGGAATGGAATCATTTGGTTGGAATGAATGGAATCATTCAGGTGGGAAAAGACCCCCAAGGTTTTTGCATCCAACTGCTAACCCAGCACTGCCGAGTCCACCACTAACTGTGTCCCCAAGTGCCACATCCACGTTTTTTTTTGAACATTTTCAGGGATGGTGACTCCACCACTTCCTTGGGGAGCCCCTTCCAATGCCTGAGCACTCTTCCAGTGAAGAAACTTTTTCTAATATCCCATCTCAACCTCCCCTGGAACAACTTGAGGCCATTTCCTCTTGTTCTGTCCCTGTTCCCTGGGGTCAGAGCCTGACCCTCCCTGGCTGTCCCCTCCTGTCAGGAGTTGGGCAGAGCCACAAGGTCCCCCCTGAGCCTCCTTTGCTCCAGACTGAGCTCCTTCCCAGCTCCCTCAGCCCCTTCTGGTGTTCCAGCCCCTTCCCCAGCTCCATTCCCTTCTCTGGACACACTCCAGCCCCTCAGTGTCTTTCTTGTAGTGATGGACCCAGAACTGAATATAGGATTTGAGGTGTGGCCTCACCAGTGCCCAGTACAGGTCACTGCCCTGGTCCTGCTGCCACACAATGGTTGTTAAATCTCCAAGTCTTCAAAGAATCCTTGCCCTGGCATGGCTGAATCCTGGACTCCACCTTCTCCTCACCTTGTCCTTCTCCCTGTCCCATTAGTTGCTCTCTCATGACAGGACAGGAATGCCCCAGGCAGGGTTTCAATTTCCCCTTCTGTGCAGGTTGATGGATCCAGGATATCCCCAGAGAGCTGGTGGGAGAGGTCTGTGTGCTCTCCCTCTTCACAGGGAGGTGGAAGCGTGAGCTGGGAAGCTGAGTGTGGATCAGCTCTGCTCTCCAGAGCAGCAGGTCCCAGCTGGGAACAGTAGCTGCTCTTTCCAGCTCTGATCTGTGCTGCAGCCCAAAGCAAATTTTGCAGCAGCCAAGAATTTGTGCTTTTGAAACAAGAACCACCTGTTTTCAGTGGGTTCTTTAATCCTGGTGAATTGTGGATTGTTCTTCCCCATTGCAGGGGACTCGTGTTACTCAGTGCCAGCACAGAGCTGAGAGAAGCAATTTCAGAGGGACTCCCCATTGTGTTTTCACAGCCAATAAGGAGGAGTATGGATCATATTGCCCCCATCCCACATCTTTCCAAGGGGGGAAACTGTGCCTTGACAAAAGGGCTGCTTTTTGTCTGCTAAAAGATCTGGAGCAATTGCTGCAGCCAGTTCCTCAACTGGTGAAATATTTCCTGTGTTGGCCTTTCATACTAGAAAGTAATAGAATCATAAAATGGTTTGGGTTGAAAGGGACCTTAAAGACCATCTAGCTCCAACTCAATGGACAGGGAAATTTTCCACTAGAAAGTGTTGTGTCCACTTGTCATGTCCACAGTTTGCATGGGAGCCAGAGCTGAGGCATCTCACAGCTAAACCAGAGTACCCCAAACCAACATTCCAGACTAACCTGAAATCAGGAGTGTGGGTATAATATAGAAACATTTGTATTGGAAAGAAAGGATCTGTGGAGGTCTTCTTATCTAAACCATTCCTCCAAACAGGTCTCATGAGATGAGGTTGCTCAGGTGCTCATCTGTTCAAGTCCTGAATGCCTCCATTGAAGCACATTCTGTACCTTGTTCTAACCCTCATGCTGACATGGACTCTGCAGGCTTCTGCATCTCTCTGAAGTGCACACTGTGGGTGTGGAGAGGATGGGCCATTTTGTGCCTTTCTGCAACAAAAACTCACCCACGAGTTTCCTGTGCTGGTGTCGCTCCTGGTGCCCTCATTTGCTTGGAGAGAGATTCACTTCCCCATAGAGGGGACAGGGTGTGCACATCTCAGTGCCTGAGGGGTCTCTCCAGCTCTGTGTGATCCTGGGAGGCTGAGGGGCAGATCCATGAGGAGATCTCCCACCACCCTCTCTGGATGTGGTCTGGCATCGCTTCCCTGCTCCTTGGAAGGCACAGCACAGGTCACAAATGCAGCACATCCATTCCCCAGGAGAGCAGTGCCCAGCACAAACATGAGGGTAAAAAGGATGCCTGCAGCATCAGCACTGTGAGCATTTCTGTCATTCAGTGCAGAGACAGAGGGAGGCTCTACTCTCTGTCTGGTGCTACAAAGTGAAATGCAGCAGTAGCCAAAAGGGTAAATAAAACTTTTGTCAGGGCTAAAACATGTCTGAGCTTACTCAGTAAATAGTGTCTGGCAGAGAACTTCAAAGACCTCTTTGAAGAGGTCTTTAAATAAATCTTACACATTTATTCAGTCTATAGAAACAGGGTCAGCAGGCTGTTAGTGTGAAGATCAGGACTGTCACTGCCTTCCAGGAGAGACTTCTTTGCTCTGTGGTCTCTAGAAAACCCTTCTCTACTGCTCTGGGTTTCATTTTCCCTGCCTATAAAAATAGACAGAGGTTGTAACTCCTCTGGGAGGTGTTTTCCTATTCCCAGGGAAGAACTCCTGCAAAAGCACAGGGGACCCAGCCTGTGTGCTCAGACCTGAAAACTGAGAGGAGGGAGAGAAAGACATCTGATACAAAACCAGTCTAATTACTGGTGGACATCTTTTTCCACCTGCTGAAGATCTGGTGCAGGGTATTTGCATTTCAAATGCTGACAAAGCAATATTCTGTGTTTTATTATTTGAAGTCAGAAAACAGGAAATGTATCTCAGGAGCATTTGCATGAGGATGGTTTCTGTTATCAGAAGTGTTTGGCTCTCTGGAATGTCCTGTCCATCCAGGCATGTAGGACCCTTCCTCTGTAATTGCCAAGAACTTCCCATCCTTCTCCAGGGCTCAACTTCATAAAACTATTCTGGGTGTGGGGAGCAAACTCAAAGTCCCTAATGGCAGAATGGGGCCTTAAGCATCAAGGTTTTTAAGGTGTACCCCAGTGAATTCCCAGGAGCTCAGCTCCCAGCCTCACATGGCTGTTCTGAGAGGAGATAATCCCTCTTCCTGAGCAGCTGTTTCCATTTCAGGTGTTCCTGGCCGAGCTGAAGAGCACAGACCAGTATTTTGCTGTGAAAGCCCTGAAGAAGGACGTGGTGCTGATGGATGATGACGTTGAGTGCACGATGGTGGAGAAGAGAGTCCTCTCCTTGGCTTGGGAGCACCCATTCCTCACTCATGTCTTCTGCACGTTCCAGACCAAGGTAAGACAAGCATCTGCCACCTTCTTCCACAGGCTGAGGATGCTTTACTGAAATACAGATGCTTGGTGAAGGGCTTGAGCCTGCTGGGGTCCACTTGGGACATGAAGTGGTGCTCAGGGAAGGGATCTTCAGATTAAGCACTTGGTAAATGGCTCCAGGAATTTAATCTATTTTCCCCATATCATTCTGGGGATGGGATGGTGTATTTGAGGATTATGGCATCCAAGAGTCATTGAGGTAAAATCTGCTGTTAAAATCTGGTACCCTGGGCCAAGGATGTGCCAAGGCCACAGCCAGGGTAAGAATGTGTCCACACTGATGTGTTATCTGAACCTCTTGGCCCATGGAGCCTGGTGCTGCAGCTAGCCTGGATCAAAGCCAACCCAAGAAACCCTGGTTTTGGAGGATAAACCTGCTGTCATTCACTTATTTGCCCCCAGATGTTGGTAAATGGCAGCAGACACTGATGGTTCTGCAGTTCAGAGTTCCTGAAATCTCACTTGTGACTCCAAACCGACAACTGAAGTGACATTTAAGTAATCCACATATTTCCATGGTCCTACATGCCAACAACTGCTCAGCTTCCCAGAGCCACAACCAATAGCCTTAACACCAAAGCACACACAAGGCATAGAAAGAAACCATGGAAGTTTGGGGGTTTGTCTTTGTCCAACCTACTCAAACCATTCCTGAGAGATGGTTGATAGCTCAAATTCAGAGCAGCACTTGCTCATGGCTGTTTGTTCAGGGTTTTGTTTGGATGCTCCCAGTCCCTGCTCAGTGCCAGATTTGGTGGCACAAGGCCCTGCTCAGTGTAAGGTTAGGACCTGCCCATTGGGAGGCTCTTCTGCAGGGTCAGGAGAAACAAATACAACCTCTGTGGTACATCCCAGTCATCTGTGGGACATAGCACCTGTTTAAAGACAGGTTAAATTTATAACAGAGAACATCTGGGAACTGCTGTAGGTGATGTGACACTGAGCCCAGGCATTCATGTTTAACCCCTTGAGGACTGACAGTGGAATAATGTGTCCTGGGATGGCATCCTTGCCTGGCAAGGAAAGGAATTAACTCCCTACTTGAGGAGGGCTGGTTTTCAGAGGAAAATATAAATGCCACAACTCCAAAAGAAAAGATCAAGATTTAACTGAAGAGATAAAACATTCACAACAATCACAGCTCTGTGAGGGAGCTTTTACTCCAGGGATTGCTGCCTGTATCTCCAGAGGGATGCTGACTGAAGCCAGCAGCAGACCCATGTTGTCTGTGCTCCAGCCTGGTCTGGGAGCTGTAGTTGTGATGATGTTCACAGGGGTCTTAGGATGAGGGAAGAGACGAGGATCTGACTCCATGTTTCAGAAGGCTTGATTTATTATTTTATGATATATATTATATTAAAACTATACTAAAAGAATAGAAGAAAGGATTTCATCAGAAGGCTGGCTAAGAATAGACAAAGAATGAATAACAAAGGCTTGTGACTGACCAAGACAGTCTGGACTGCTGGGCAGTGATTGGCCATTAATTAGAAACAACCCCATGAGACCAATCCCAGATGCACCTGTTGCATTCCACAGCAGCAGATAATCATTGGTTACATTTTGTTCCTGAGGCCTCTCAGCCTCTCAGGAGGAAAAATCCTAAGGAAAGGATTTTTCATAAAAGATGTCTGCGACAGTAGGTCAGGTTCAGGATGGTACAGCAGGGACAGTCTGCAGCTCTGGGCTCAGGCATGCAAGTGTCCCCTTCCTTCATGAGACCACGGGAAGAAGAGGAGAGGCCAAATGGAGTCATGTCAGGATCCAGGTGGGATTTACTGACTGTTTAAGGGGAAAAAGTGAAGGATGGGAAAGCAATGAGTGCCTGAAAAATTCATGTGTTCCAGGCTCGAAAAGCCAGATGATTTTTTTTCAACACTTCAGGGCAGCAGGACAGAATTGCCCTCCTGTCATGGAGAAAGAGTCCCCATCCAATCTCATCCCAAGCCATCACTGCCTCTTTAGATCTGTGTGATCTCCCCATCCTGGCTCCACAGAGACAGGAGCTGGGATGGGGCTGCCCAGGCCAAGCCTGCTCTGGGCTCTGGTTGATTTTCAGCTCCTGTATTTTCTCCCCTGACCTTTGCAAGCCAGCAGGGATCACCCAGGGCAGGAAAGTCACCCAGAGCTGGGAACTGTGACAACCTTGGATGGTCCTCCAGGGCTCAAAGCACTGTGGCTGTCAGAATGTCTTTTATGGCAATCATTTTAGGATCATGGAATGGTTTGGGTTGGAAGGGACCTTAAAAATCACCTATTTCCCACCCCCCCTACTATGGGCAGAAGCCACAGCACCTCTGTGTAGAGTCCCTCTATGGATTTTAATATTGAAAATATGACATTTTTTTGTTTCTTGGAGTTTCATTGGATAGATAAGTAGTTTCAAACAGAAACACACGTGCCAATGCCTTCCTGAATCCCTCATGCTTTGGCTTACCTGAGCTGCTCCAGGTGCTGAATGTCTCTGCAAAGACAGTAAAAACAGGAATATTCCTGCACCAAAACAAGGACCTCAATAGTCCACATGTTTCTAGAGGGGGAAAAAAGTCCTTTAATCTGTTGGCAGCTCTCTGAGCTCTGGGATGAGTTTCTTTCTCACCTCCACCCAGATAATGAGTGACTGCTCAATTATATAAATCTGGATGGCTCTTCAGACAGGTTTTAGATGGCACCAGGCACTTAATGCCCCTCTCTGCTCCAGTGGAGTCTGAATGGTCAATGCTTTCAAAACTCAGAACGCTTTTCTTGTGTTATTGCATGAGAATAAATGCAAGCCCACAGTGTTTGGGGGTTTTTTTTTGTCCAATCTCTTTTTGAATTTTTCTGTTTTATTTTATTGCAGTAATCTTTGTGTCCAGATATTCAGCTGTCATAATTACATACTCTGAATTTTAACAATAAACTCAAAGAGCTATTCTGCTGTATTAGATTTAAAGGCATGCTGTTATGTTAAAGAGGAGGAAAAACATGTTTATAACTCTGTGAAATCCCAAAATCAGTAATGCCAAAAGAGTGACTAGGCATCCCAGAACTTATGTTTTATTCTTTTTTGCATTTCGCTGATCTTCTGCCATAAAAATCGGCTTCCCCTTTTTGAAAGTCACTTTTATTTCTGTTTCTTTACTTCATTGACCAAGTTTTATTAGCACCCTTTACCTAAATGCAAATTAAATCTTGAGGCATTTTGACTTGCAGCACAAAATAGCAACAGAGAAGATTATCTCACCCCAAAAGAGAAGTAATCGTTACTGCAATTTAAAAGAAAATGTTACAGAAATGTTTATTTTCTGCTTTACATAGGTATTATATGTTTTCTCTGGTGGTGAGCCTTTTTCACATCCTCTGTTGCCCTTGTGTGCTTAATACTGACTGAAAAATCTCTTACACTGGCAGGAAGGAGAAAAGAATTGTAAACCAGGAGTGTGATCCTGATTTGAAAATTCTTTGTTTTCCATGGGTATTTTCAGATTTCTCATTAAAATATCTCCTCAGAGGTTACTTAAATTCCTGAAATTATTTTTTTTTCCAAGCATGATTTTAGTTTTCTTCTCTCTCTGACTGGCTCTTGAGGGGCAGGGCTGATTGCCCTGAATAATGAGCATGGGGTTGGCATGGGGACATTTCACACCCTTTGGATGTTCAGCTCCTCTGCCTGGTGGTGCCAGGGCCCTCCTGAACAGCCCCAGCTCCATCCTCCTACTTTTTCTTGGAAACATCTGTCCATCCCTGTAGTATTCTGAGTCCTTTGAGCTTGGAAAAAAAATCTGATTCGAGGCCAAATTTGAAGCAGCTGATGGGAAATTTCAGGAAAGCTTTGAGGATTTTGCCTCTTGCAACCAACAGGCAGGAAAACTGGCAAGGTCTCGTTGGATCCTGGCCAAAATTTCAACGTGGTTTAGCAGAAATAGCAACATCTCAGCAGAGCTTTGGGATTCCTGCAAGGTTGTGCCAGAGGAGGTGTGAGCAGCTGTAATTATAACATCAAATGTATGAAGTTTTTGTAAGACATTTCTAGGTGATGTCAGCCCATGTGGTGTGAACTGGGGGAAGGCATTGGCCAGGAAAAGAGGAGGACAGCTCAGCAGTGGGGTTTTTGAAGTAGAATATGATTGCCATATTCAACAGACATATTATCATTGCCTCCCTATTGTCCAGCCTGAGGGAAATCAGCCCAAAATGCATTCAGCTTTTCCTGAGATTTCTAAAAATCTGCAGTCTAGCTGAACTTTATCCTGAAAAAAAATTACTTCCTAAAATAAAAACATTTAATTTTTTTCTGTTTTTCAACTGCTGAAATATTTACTTTTTGTGGATTTGGCTACTTTTTGTTTTGGTTTTGGTCTGGTGATTTTTATTTTTTTTTTAATCCATAAATCTTTCTCTAGCCTTGAGAAAATCAGTCTCTCTCCAAGATTCTGCTGGACTCTGATAGGGAAAACCACTTCCTATTGCAAGACCTGGGCTGATGGTGCCTCAGTTTATCAGTGAGTGATGGGCTCTGTCTGCTCTGAGTGTGAGTAAAGGTCTTGGGATCTCAGAGCTCAAGTGGAAGCCAAGCCTGCACCTTCCTCTCTGCAAATGTGTTTTATTTATGTGTATGAATATATCCCTGTGCTTTGTACCAAGCAGATGGGCACACCTCGCTGAGCATCCCAAATGAGCAGCTCAAACAGCCAGGAATGCTGAGAGTGCAAGGATTAGAACAAGGAATAAACACGGAGAGAAAAGGCTGGACTGGATTACTGGGCAGCTGTAAGAAATGCTGCCATCTCCAGAAGATAGGCTGATATTACACAAGAGAGGCAGGGAAAGTATTTAAACCTGAGAACAGAATCAAAGCTTGGATTGCTCTGGTGCAAATTCCAGTGCAGGTGAAGGAGTAACCCTGTGTTAACTGTTCCTCATGACAGTGGACACAGAGAGGACTGCATGGCCCTTTCCCACTGGATGGGATGCTCTGATGGGATTGCAGCACTCAGTGATGTGATGGAAAAGGCTTGAGAGGCTTTTGGGTGCCAGCTATCCCATGAAATAAAACAGATCCAAGGTGTGGATCAGCACCCAGACTGTGCTGAGCTGTATGAAAAGGTGAGACCAGAGCCAGCTGCAGGAATTGCATCATGTCCAGCCTTTCCCTTGGCCAGGGACAGCCTAGCTCAGTGGGAATGCAGGAGGATTAAGTCACTTGATCTGGAGCCTTCTCCACGTGGAGACATTTGTTAGGTTAACTAATCTAAACACAGGTAAAGCCACACTGTCCTGAAGCATTAATTATTCTGACATTCATCCTCCTGGAATCCCTGGGAAGAAGAATTTTTGCTCCTCAGTAAATGATGTTAAATTGTGTATTTGTATGTATGCGAGCGCTTTCAAAATGCAAAGAAAACAAAAATCTGAAAATCTCTGCAGAAAAGTGCTCTGGAGGGCTTCCAGCTGGTTAAAGGATTTTAAGAGCCTGTTAAAGGATGTACCTTCAAAAGATCAATTTAAATGCTGCCTGCTTTATACTCATTGTTTATAAAGTTGAAAGCAGCTCTGATAGTGCCTATTCATTCTCCCAGCAGTGCAGCAGAGCAGGAGCAGGTTGGCTTAACCCCATCCCTGCCGTGTCCTGGAGAGGCAGAGGGAGCAGGTGGCTCTGTGGGGAGGAGCTCAGCACAGGCACTGAGGGATTGAAAAGGCAGGAAAGTGAGTTCCTGCAGTGATCCAGGCTCTCAGCACCTGGCAGGAGTGGCTGGGCTGGGGAGCAGTGTTATTTTGTGTGTAGGAGCTGTGTTTTGTTGTGCAGGACACTGCTGCCATGTCTGTGTGTTGTACAACCTCGTGTTGTAGGGCTCTGTCTGCTGCAGGAGAAGCATTTCACCCTCCCACAGAAGGGTTTGTGCTCTTCCCAGTGCTGCAGTGGAGAAAGCCCCTGAGAGATGGTCTCGAAGTAGGGAATGGCTGATTGTCTTGGTTTGGAAGGACAGGTGTCTGCTAAGGAAGGCAGGAGCCTCTCCTGAAATGGAGAATGTAAGCCCTCCCCACCCCTCCAAATTGCTATAAATTTTAAATTAAGGGGCTCTCAGGCAAAAAATATGGGAGCAAGAAATAACAGTTCTTTAATAGGGAAGGGAAAAAAAAGGATAAAATAAACAATGCAGTACACTAGAACAACACTGACAGAGTCAGAACCCAGCCTGGCACCCTGTGGGTCAGGGTGTTGGCAGCAGTCCCATTGGAATTGTGGCTGCAGCCCTCCTGGAGTGTCAGGGGTGGTTCTGCTGGAGCAGGGATCCTGTAGAAGGGTGCAGTCTCTGCCTCTGAAGATCCAGTGGAAGGAGAGGCAGCTGCTGTTCCTCTGGGGAATCCAGTGGAGAAGCTGTGCTGGTGTTCCAGAATCTCCAGATTATATCCAGGTAGGAATGCTTGGCTCCTCCCTCTGGGCTCACATCTCCAATGGGATGCTGTAGTTCTTATCAGCCATGCAGTGACATTCAATAGCTGTTATCAGCAGATAGCCCCTCCTGAGGGAGGAGTGGGGTCACTCAGAGAGAGAGATAAGGCAAACTGCCCACTTGACAAAAGATAATCTGCCATAGAGATGGCAATAGAAAACATCTTGCATTGCAATCTGGAACACTGATACATGGATATTTGTTGTCATCTTATTGCAGGGGTTCCATTCTGTTGCCTCCTATCAAAAAAGTTTCACATCTCCTTGGTGTTCCTCATGGGCAGCTCCTCAGAGCACTGACTCTCTCCTTCACAAAGCACCCAACTGACTCCAGTGCCCTTCTCACCCAGGCACCCCACTCTTTTATAGCACTCTTCTTCTCACTGGTCACAGCTGTGGCCTGTTAAAGTCAGGCCTGTTCCTAATCTTTGATAATTGGCCTGGCTGCAGCTCCTTAGGGGTAAGATTGCTTTCTACACTGTCTTTATTTTCTTATATTCTATGCCCCTACAGATATTCTTAAGACAACTGGTGTTAAATACATCAGGAAATCTTTGGACAATGCTCTCAGACACATAGTGTGATTCTCAGGGGTGTCCTGTGCAGGGCCAGGAGTTGGACTTTGATGATCCTTGTTGGTCGCTTCCAGCTCAGAATTTCTATGATTTTATAACTACCCCGGTGCAGTGTCCATCCCTGAGTGCAGGAAGGGCCTTTACAATCCTCCTTGAGGTCTGTGGTCACTAAAAATGGTCATGAAGTCTGCAATGAGACCAAAATTTTTCTGTTGTGTGAGTCCAGAACCATGACCAAAAGTTTGGCTTGAGCATTTGCTACCCAGGGATGCTCCCACAGGTGGTCAGCAAGTTATCTGTCACCTGCCTGCAGGGCAGAGGGGCAGGACACCCTTTCCAAGCCTCCTGCAGATCTGTGTGGGTCTCACCACTGAGGAACAACATTCCTGCTTGTTTGCTCAACACCCACAGGCAGGACTGTTGAATTTGCAGGCAACTCCAACATGGGAAGAGACGAGAATCTTGACTCCATATTTCAGAAGGCTGATTTATTATTTTATGATGTATATTATGTAAAAAGAAAATGATATATTAAAACTATACTAAAAGAATAGAAGAAAGGATTTCATCAGAAAGCTAGAATGGAAAGGAATGGAATGGAATGGAATGGAATGGAATGGAATGGAATGATAATAAAATCTTGTGACTGACGAAGAAAGTTCGAGACAGCCGGACAGTGATTGGCCATTAACTAAAAACAATCACATGAGACCAATCCCAGATCCACCTGTTGCATTCCACAGCAGCAGATAATCATTGTTTACATTTCGTTTCAGGCCTCTCAGCTTCTCAGGAGAAAGGATCCTAGCAAAAGGATTTTTCATAAAATATGTCTGTGACACAGGACCACTGCAGGGGATAAGGGCATGGCAGAGCCTTGAGAATCAGGGAATGGTTTGGGTTAGAAAGAACCTTTAAAGGTCATCTAGTCCAGCTGCCCTGCAGTGAGCAGGGACATTTTCAACCAGATAAAACCCCCCTGCCTGCTCCAAGTGCTGACAGGCTCCAGAGCCTCCCAGCAGCAGGCAGGAGCCACCAGCCACCTTTCCCAGGACAAGGGGAAGTGAAGCCGGAGCCTGTGTGCAAGAACGTCCCCCGCACCACGCCGACCCTTTGACCTCCAGCTCTCCCTTGACTTCTCGGTGGTTTCAAGAATGGGTTTTGCCACTTCCCATATTTAATGTTTTCAGTGGCTCTGCAGATCCCAGAGCTAGGAAGCTGACTGCAGCAAGTTGTTGCACTTGGCCTTTCTTGATTACACCTCACCACTCATAATGACGTAGGGCTGATGTCAACCAGTTCTCCTCCACGAGCTGTTCCAGGAATCTGCACTTCTTAAGAAGCAAGGGGAACTTCTGAGCCCCAGAGCAGGAAAGCCAGAGTGATCCTGACTGTTTTCAACAGGATTTAAGTACCACTCTATAGCACCTGATATATCATAAACTTCAGTACTAAACATTCCTAAGTTTGTATTCTCCAGCTCCATAGCTTAAGGAGCAACAGGGTTTGTGTATGTGGATGTAAATTAATCTGAGGGGTTGCTCCACCTTTTCTTCCCTCAAGGATGCTGCCAGAGTCCCCAGTTTCCAGTCAGAGTCCCTGGGTTCAGTTAAACAGATACATCAGATGGTTGCTCAAGTTCCATGAACAAGCAGAGCATGACTGCTCATTCTACTGGATAAACGTGGATTTCAGGTTACAGTTACAGATGTAGCCAAAATCAGTGGACTTTGCAGGAGAACTGAGAGGTTTTCTCCTTCCCAGCCCACTAAAGCTGAGTCTGGCCCATTTCAAGACCCATGAGGTTTCTTCAGTCCCAGCAGGACACACATGGTTGCTGGTGTGTTGTTGGCTAAACCCCATCACCTCCCTGTGTACCTTCCCAAAGAGCATCTGTTCAAGTATTTTCCTGAATGGGCTGCTGAGCTCATGTTGCTTCCAAGATTTATACATTTCTTCACTAAATTTCCCACCTTCCTCTGGCCTTTTTTGCTTGCTGAAACTCATTTATGTGCACAGCCCCCTGCAGCTGCAAGAAACACTGAAAACCTGCGCCCATTTGGTTTAGTGATGGAATTTGTATTCTTTCCCCAGGAGGCCAGTTCTGGCTTTGAGCTTGTTGGATGACAGGTGGGGTTTCCAGTGAGTCCATTTAAATAAGAGTGCTGTAATTAAGAGGATCTGGCTAAAGAAATTGCACAAATTAGAGCAGACAGCTGTTGTTTGAAAGGAACAAGCACTTTTGTGTTTTTTTAACATAGCCAGCTCTTGGCTTGCTGCCAGAGATACTTACATTAGATCTTATGGATAAAAACCTTCAACTGTTAAAAATATAACTGAAAATAACTTTATTTCCCCCCCCCCCAGAAAAAATGTAATGGGCAATAGGCAACACAAGGAAAATATTCAAAAACTTTATAGCATAGCCTAGAGATGACTGACTTCAGGTGTGCACAGAACAGAGAGAGGCTTTTGAGGGGAAAAATACCACATCCATTTTGTTTTATTCCTGCATTTTTGCACAAAAGGTGAGATTCCCAAAACAGAAGTTTAAACTTGGACCATAGCTCAGTGTGCAGATCCTTTTCCTTCAGAAAAAAGGTGTCCTTTCTGCTCTGTAGAGACAATTCAGTGTGGAAAGGATCAATCCATGCCAGCTTCTGCAGGGTTCTGGTGGTGAATTTTGGCTGATGAAGCTGTGAGAGGATCAGTGTCGTGTACATGAGCAACCTGGTCCAGTGGGAGGTGTGGGCTGGTCTACAGGGGGTTGGAACTTTAGGGATCTTTAAGGTCCCTTCCCACCCAAACCATTCAGTGATTCCATGATTCTGTATCAAGGACTGGAAAAGAAACCTCAGTGATCAGTTCTGCTTTTTATATAGAGAGAGATTCTATAATTTCTATGTGCCAGGAGTAGAGTTTTTCACTGCCCTGGTTGAACAACTGATGGTTGCTTGCAACTGGGGACAAGAACTCGACCATGCAGGTGCTCACTGGGTATCTAGGAATATGATTAACTCATTACTTTCCCCACCAGCAAGTTACATAGAGCAGCTTTCAGGGTTAAAATCAAGCATGTGCTTAAAACAAATTGCTGTGTCTGGCTGGTGTCTGTGATGACTTGAAAAAGTCAGACCCAGGTACCTCCACAGAAGCTGTGCAGGAATGCAGGTGACACCAGCTTGAAGTCACTCCACTGGATGGGTACTGAACTGGGATGGGGACCAGAGGAGAGCTGGGAGGGATTTTTGCCTTTTCCGCCAGAAGCTTGTCCATCTGTCCTTCTGCTGTACAGGCACTGTGAAGTCACCAACCCCTTCCTGTGAGCCTAGAGCTCTGCTGGTAAAAATCCACAGCCCCAGCCGGTTGTGAAGTGGCTTTGCAGTGTTTGCTAATGGTGTTTTTAGAAATCAGAGCAGGGAGTGTGAGTATGGGCTTAGGGAACCAAGAGGAGAAATGAGGAATCTAAAAAAGGAGCTGCTTTCTTTCCAAAACCCTCACAGTAACACTTTCCTTCCTCTTTTTGAGTGCTTTCTGAGCAGTTTGATTTTTTTTTTTTTTAAATATTTAAACTTTTACCTTGCTCCTCAGCACCCTTTATTTATTCTCACCTATTCCTTCCCTAGGAAAACCTCTTTTTTGTGATGGAATACCTCAATGGAGGAGACCTCATGTTCCACATCCAGAGCTGCCACAAGTTCGACCTCCCCAGAGCAACGTAAGACATTTACCATTGCCTTTGGGCCTGACCTGATTGCATTCCCAGCTCTGCCACTGCCCTGCAGAGGAAATCCTGGGCAGATTATTTGACCTCTCTTCACCTTGCCCAGCTGAAAAGTGGGGATGATGCTTGTGCTGGAAGCCTCTCTGTCCCAGCTGTCTCCAAACCCAACAAAACCATGCAGGACATCCTCCCAGCTCAGTGAGGGACTGGAGTGAGTCACTTCCCATCCTCTTTTCCCTCCCACAGAAGACTTCTAGACTCCATCCACACAGTTGGCTTCACTCAGACATGACCTTGCTTCTTTACAACACTCTGTAGCCAAGCTGCAGGACCTGCTTAAGCTGAGGTTCCCAGCCCAGTGGTCAGAGATGAAGCTGTTGTTTGTTAGAAGTAATGGGATTTTCCTTTTTTTCCCCCTTCAAGTTTAAGGGGATGGGGTGAAAACCTATCAAAAGCACAAAAGGTAAATTTAAACAAAAAATTATTATACCAGCAGAGAATTAAATATGTATTTAGTTTTGATTAAAGTAAATAGAAGAATTAGAATAAATGAAAGGTGCTTTTGATCCTTCTGCAAGCAAAAGGTATTTTGAGAGTCAATGTTTAAACCACTATAGGAATTACGTTTATTTAATAATTTAATAATAAAAACCCCACACCGTCTTTTAAATCAGTGTTTGATGATATTTTTCAAATGCATTTGAATGTCCAGAATTAAGGGCCAATGCATTGAAGACTGAGGGAGCAGAGCTGGGCCACACTGGAGGGGGATATGATCCTCTGGTTTCATTCCCTTCTGGGACAGCACTTTCATTCTTCACACTGATGCTGCCTCTTTGACCTTTGGGTCAAAATGTGCTGAGAACAACAACTTCAAGCTCAAAAAAAAACTCCAGAGAAAGGCCACCAGCCTGCTGGATAGCCCATATTATGGATAAGCTTTCAAAATCAGAAAAAAATTTCTTCCCTGAAAGCGTGGTCAGTCATTGGAACAGGCTGTCCAGGGAAGTGGTGGGATCACTGTCCCTGGGAGTGTTCAAGAAATGTGGATGTGGCACTTGGGGATGTGGTTTTTAGTGGTGGTTTTGGAAGTGCTGGGTTAATGGTTGGACTCGATGCTAGAGGGGTTTTTCCAGCCTAAATGATTCCAGAATTCCAGGATTCATTTGAAAAGCAGGTCATAAATCTGGGCAGGGAGTCTGTCTGTGCTCCCCATCCCAGATTCCCCCCTGCTTTTCGGAATCCCACGTCACCCATCAGTAAAACACAATCACCCCAAGCCTTCTGGAGACACTCCAAACCTTCTGGGAACATCATAAAATTTTGGCTCTTGTGGGGACAAGGTTTCCCTCTTTTTGGGTTTAGTTGTAAAAACCTTTGGGAAGCTCCTGCTCTGACCTGTGCCTTCTGTCATTCAGGTTTTATGCTGCTGAAATCATTTGTGGGCTCCAGTTCCTCCACTCCAAGGGCATCATATACAGGTAATTTAACCCTTTAGTGTAATTAATATTCTAAATGCTAAACCTTTTCTGCTTTTCCCTGCAAGCACCAATGGCAGCAGAGAGGCTGTTCCTTGGCTGTACTTACTGGCATTGCAACTCCCTGCAGATTTCCCTTCTACATAGTTTGGGTGTTTTATTTTGAAGAGAGACTGTACAAAAGGCAGTTTTGATCCTTCTTTCAGAACCCAGTTCTATTTCAGTTAACATTAAAACAAACCCTGGGATTTATTTTTTACATTTTGCATTTATAGAGCTATTCACACAGCACCCACTGTAGGCACCTGGTTTAAGCTTTCAACATATCAAGGTCAAGTCAGACACAGGAAATTTGGTACATCTGCTGTGCTGGTTACCTTGGGACAGTGGTGACAAGCTCAACCCAAGTAACAAAAGCAGGGAGACAGTGATATATCTTAATTTTGGATTAATTTTGTGCACAGTAGGGAGATGAGATTCATCTCACCATCATGAATCTGAGTTGTCTGTTAAGTTCCTCTTGTAGTAAGCAGAGAGCAGAGGGAATTTTTAGGTTCATCAGGCCTGTGTTAAAATGTGTATGGGAAGTGCCCAGTTCTACCAGAAATTAGGCCACAGTCTGATTTCCCATGGCCAAAAGGAGGAACTGAATTTCTGGGGAGCTCTGGTGAAGCTCAACTTCGTGGCAAAATTCAGTTACTACATTGCAGCCTTCTTTAAAGCAGAAAACAAATAACTTGTCACAAATAAATGAGCAAGCTCCCTACAGCAATGATGTTTTGCTGAGCCCAAAATGAGCTCATTTCAGTGTTTGTCATGTAGCATGAACATTAGAGCAAATGCTGAAAGTGGATGACTTGCTCACAATCCATTTTCCCTTTAAAACACGAGTTTTGATTCTTATTAGTACTCATGTGGGAGCCATTTATAGTCTTTATTGACCAGTGATGGTGATTGCATAAACATGAGATCAATATCAGTGGCATTAAGCTAAGATGATCTCTGGGGCCTCAGCAACTTTTCTGTCTCTAATTATTATTCTCCATGAGTGAAGGGAAAAAATTTCTGAAGTGCACAAATCACTTGGCCATGTCTGTTATTTTTAGTCAGTCTTCTCAGAAAATCTGATTAAAAATATCTGCAGGACATGGTGACTTTATGGCAGAGCTAATGTTGACATTTTATCTGTAATTCACATTTTTATTTGGAATCACTGTGCCAGTGCTGTGTCCCAAATGGGGTTTGGGACCCATTTCCTCCTGAAAGGAGAGGGGTGCTCAGAGTCTGGAGCCTTGGGAATTGAGGGAAAATTGGCACATCTGGGCACTGGTAGCATGTGGATAGGAAAAATATCTCATTCCCAGGAGTTGGTGATATTGCTTTGGGTATCAAGCATTGAGAGAAAAGGTTTAACCAGTCCTACTCTCTTCCCTTTTTCACTGAAAACAATGACAACAAGGTCAGCTGAGAACACAGAATCATCAGTGTCTCTGTCAGAGCAAACTAAGCACTTAGGAAAGTGAACAGAAATAATTTTTGAAGCTACATCTCTTGTGATATTGTAAGAATAATGAATCCAGCTGTTCTGTCTCAGGCACCCACGTTTGGAAACATTGGCTTAAATTTTAACGAATGAGCCGAGGTGTTTTTTGGCAGAAACTCCAGTCCCTGGAGCCAATGAGTTTGAGACTCATCAAAATAATGAAAGGGAACTGTAGGTGATGGGTTTTTTTGTTTTGCTTCGATCTACCAGATGAATAAAAGCAGTGCTGGCAGCCCGAGATTGATCTCAACGTTGTAACTAAAATAAGTCATTCCAGCTGGAAATTGTGACAACATGAGTGTCTGCCACTTGGAAGGCAAATGTCTCTCAGTTTTCTCTGTATTTCTCTTTGATTGATGACTCCCATTTTGTCTGGGGCCATATTCTTGCAGCGGTGAACAATTGCCCCATGACAACAATTTAGTGTGTAAACACTGCAATGTCCCTCACCCTGATGGGGACCTGGCCCAAGCAGGACAAGGAGCTTTGCACAGAGGGATTCTGAAGAATCATCTTCCCTGCAATTTCAGGCCATTATCCCAGGAGCATCAAGCACTGGAAATTACCTTCTTTGAGGAACATTTCTGAAAATACCCCACGTTGTAAAGCAGTTGTCATAGGGAGGGTGTCCCTGCAATAGCCTCATTGTTAGGCCTCTTGCCTGAGATGTGGAAAATCACAGAATCAGATTCCCAGAGTGGTTTGGGTTGGAAGCAACCCTAAAGATCACCAGCCCCCTCACCATGGGCAGGGATGCCATCCACAGGATCAGGCCCCATCCAGCTTAGCCTTTTGGCCAAAATATGTGTAGGCCATGAATTAGTGTGAAAAATAACACACCCTCAGCTGTGGGTGTAATTGTTATTTTTATTTATTATTTTTATATATTATAAGACACACAAATGTGTCTGGGTGCTTTGGGAGCCCTGAGAAGGAGCAGTGATTGGTAGCACAAACCAGGCAGTGCAGGAATGTCTGTGCTCATAGACCACAGGTGACCCAAATTCTACCCACATCCTCACTTAAGTGCAGCATCACTGATCCAAAATTTTACCTGGGTCATTATCTCAAATCAAAACAAAACCTTTAGGAAAGATTTAAGAAAATTAACATGGAAACCATGCCAGCCTTCCTTTCTTTCTGCCTCTTCTACTTTAAAACTTTTCTCTCCTTTCAGAGTTAGTTCCCACTTGAAGACCTCTTTGTTCTCCACCAATGGTCATGATTCATCAACTTGTTTGCTTGTATTTCCTTCTCTGTCCATTTCTGTTTTCTTCCTCTCTCTGGGCTCTTTGCTTCCCAGAGTAGCTCAGAGCCTGAAAACTCAGACAACAGTTTAGCAGCTGAGTGTGAAAGGCTTTGTAAATCCTGGGGTTCAGATGGTGCAGCCCAGCAGTGGTGGGGGCTCTGAGATTATTCTGGGGTTATTCTGGGGTTATTCTGACCCTCTGCAGGGCTTGTGGGTTCTTACCTCTTGTGGCATTTGTAGAGTCTGCACTGCAAGGCAGCAGCTTCAAAGAGAATATTGAGATTCCCAGGGGAGGAGAGAGTGAGAATTAGCTGCTCTCATTCTCCAGGTTGTGTTAGGGCAGAAGCAGCAGCTGGCACAAAGCCCTTCTTAGCTTCATTATTGTGTATCCTTGAAGGAAACAGCTTTTAGAAGATGTCTTGGGTGATGTGATCCTTGGAAGTGTCCAAGGCCAGGTTGGATGGGGTTTGGAGCAACCTGGGATAGTGGAAGCTGTCCCTGCCCATGGCAGGGGATTGGAACTCAGGGATTTTTAAGGTCCCTTCCAAATCAAACTATTCTGAGATTTCATGATTCTGTGTCCTCTCCAGCAGATAAATCAGTGCTGCAACAAGAGAAATGCAGAAGAGGGATGCTGAGACCCAAGAGAGCAGTTCCTCATTTATCCCTCAGCCTTCCTTTGTATTTCCAGCATGTAGGCACTGCACAGAGGCAGAGAATGAGTGCAATAGGTGTAACCTGCTAAAATAACTTGTGTGCTTCACACTTTGAAGAAATTGTTTCCTTCTCTTCCTCCACAGAGACTTGAAGCTGGACAATGTCCTCCTGGACAATGAGGGGCACATCAAAATTGCTGACTTTGGGATGTGCAAGGAGAACATGTTTGGAGATGCAAAGACAAGCACTTTCTGTGGGACTCCTGACTATATTGCCCCTGAGGTAGGTGTGGGGCACAGGGAGTTCTGTGGGCAGGAAACATCTCCAGAAGTGACTGTTGTGCAGTGGTGGAGGTTACAAAGAGTAATAACCTGGTTTGGGGCAGTTCCAGGCCAAAAACTGGATTTCAGCACAGCTCAGAGTCTGTGTTGCTGTTTGGCATTGCTTATTTTTGTGGCTAATTCATTTTTTGGTGCAAGTGGAACTTGGCTTAAACCAAGAAAGAGAATGCTTAATGGAAATTCTTTTTGGACCATGGCAGATGAAACTCCAAGAGGTCCTACAATTGAGGGACAGACACAGCCTGAGGAATGCTGACTGTGCCCTTTCCCTTATTTCAATTTTTAACCAGACAGAAACTTGTTCTTTTTTTTTTCCCTAGAAAATTTAGGTGTTTTGAACTAGATGTCTCCAGAAAAGAGAGAGTTTTCTTAACTTGATGACTTCACACATTGATAGATCTTACTATGGAGAGGCTTTGACTAATTAGGTGGACAAAGAAAATATTTTTTTAGCTCAGAGAAAAACCTACAAGTCATCCATGCATCATGTCTGACATCGGTCTGAAATCCATTTATTTACCGTTCAAGATCCCATTTTGTAATTTTCATGTTTTCATGATGGATATTGGTATTTTCCAAAGAGTTGTCAAAGCCTTTAGGGTTTTTTTTCCCTCTGCTGTAATTCATTGGTCCTTCACTGTGCACTAAGGGCTCGAGTCTGGCTGAGGTTACACCACTGCTGGCTCGAGGGTCTCTTCAAATCAATTGGATTTCTGTTGCCTAAGAATGAGTGTAAGTGTGCTCTGCAATCAAGCTGCAATTGTCTTTTATTCCACTTCAGTATACCTTTATTTAAGAAGAAAAAAAAAAAAAAAGGTTTTTTTTTTGCTCCTAAAAAAAAAATAGCCAAGAGTTGATCCATTATCTGTGATTTTATTTTATAGAAAAAACTGAAATAGCTCAGAGTTTTATTTCTACGCTATGTTTATTTTATTCAATGAGTGCCTGTAAAACATTTTATCTCTAAATTGAAAGCACTTCTGGAGTTTATGGATCATCTCTCCTGCCACAGGCAGGAGCACTGGACTCTCTCAGTATTTCACTGCAGCTGCTGCCACTGTAATTTTTTACAGACCCAGCACCTTGGCCACAGCCATGCAAATAAGGGAGGTATGGGTCAGTAGACAAGCAATTTTTTTCATTTCAAAAAAATCTGACCAGAAAAAAGACAGCCTGAAATTAAATTAATGAGTTTATTTTTGTCCCAGAGAATTTCAAACAAAATAAACCTTTTTATTTCTGAGTGCCACAAAACACTTCAATTTCAATTTCCAGATACTTTAGACTTTTAAAGATAAAGCCTTATAAAAATAATTTCTTTTTTCAGAAGGAAAGGTTAGGATGATTTTGTTTGTAAATGATCCAGAAAAAATATATTAAGGGTTCTTGCTGATTTTTTTTTTTGGCTCTGAGTGGAATTGTATATATTACAGCATGTTGTATATATTACAGCTCATTGTATATATTACAGCATATATTCAAATCTAGTTTTTGTCCTTTTGGCATCTCCTCTTCTGGAGACAGATGGAGTATAGAGCATCCCATTGCAACCAAAACATGGGCTCAAGAGTAAAGATTGTGCTTCAAAATTAAATTTTCCCCTCTACAGATCTAAACTTCTGCTAAGGATCCTACACACCACAGTCATCATGTGAACCCTTAGATATCTGCAATGTAAAAATCTATATATGAGCAAGTTTTTGAGGCTCTTTGAGAGCCAAAGGAGACAAACAGGGGTTGTATTTTACAGCAGGTGGATATTTAATTAGATGTTTAAAACTGGAATTCCCTTCCTTGGCTATAAAAGGAGCTAGTGATAAGTGGTCCAGCTCCAGATATCTCCACAACAGACATCTAAAGGCAGGTGAGATTAATTTTGCTTCTCCAGAGAGGAAGTTTGAGAACTTGGTGATGGTCCTTTAGACCCTGGAAAAGTCATCATTCCAGCTGGATGTCACTTTATAAGTAACACTGAAAGGCACAAACCATGGGACTGACTGAGGACAAATTCCCATTCCTCCATCTAAACCCAGTTGGTCTCTCAAGAGGACAGATCAGCAACCCCTTTCATGTTTTTCCTGGGGAAGATTTTGCTGGGGTAGAGTCACACCCTTTTAAGTGACTGATAGTCCTGAAGTACCTTTAAGCTGCCACATCTGTAATTTTAAAACTCAGCTTGTGTCACCGGAATCAATCCCAAGATGCTGATTCCTGACCATTTGTCCTCTTGGACTTCACAAGCCTGATTTGAACCCTTGGAGAGCAGGCTAAAGATGACTTCTGTCCTCTTTTATAGTTGAGATCTCTCTGGTAGCCAAGGATTTGTTCAATTAATGTAAGAGTTAGATGCAGCCTGTTGTCTGTAGTGCCAGGGACTGTTCTGGCACCCAGGTGTGGCTGTGCCTCGTTGCTCCAGATTTCCACTGGCAGAATTCTGGCTCCTGCTGCAGGCAGGGGGAAGCATTTCTGATAGAGCAGCTGTTGCAAGGCCATGCTCTGGCCACCTTCCTGAAGTTGAAAAACTCATGTCAGACATTTTACTTCTGCCTTTGTGGCTCCTCTTTCTGGGCAGATACTGCTGGGGCAGAAGTACAACACCTCTGTGGACTGGTGGTCCTTTGGTGTCCTCCTGTACGAGATGCTCATTGGCCAATCCCCTTTCCATGGCCAAGATGAGGAGGAGCTTTTCCAGTCCATCCGCATGGACAACCCCTTCTACCCTCGCTGGCTGGACAAGGATGCAAAGGACATTTTGGTGAAGGTAAGAATCACCACCCATCAAATGAAAGCCTTTCTGCCAGAATTACTGTCTTCAGTTTGTTTATCTTCAGCTGTTGTAGAGAGGAACAGATGTAGTTTAGTCCTTGTCTTTCCTGTACCACACCTCTCCCATAAGGAGATTTGGGTGTATTCTTCTCCTGATTTGTGATGGTGGCTCCTCACAGACACCAGCAGAGATCAGCTTATTTGCAGAGCAGTCCCTAAGGTCATTAACTCCTGGGAAAAATACTTCAAACTAAGGGTTACATCAGACTGAGATGCTGAACATCTCTTTTTGGGGCACATGCTGCCATCTTTCTGCCCAAACACCCTGTACTTCTGTCAGGATTAGAGGTAGGAATCATCTTAATACCAATCAGTAAACTTCCTTGTTTAGGAAAAAAAAAAAAAATCCCAACATTTTCTCCATTACGGCCTCTTCTCATCGCACTGACTCTGGATAATTACACATTCCACCCTGCTTTATGCCTGTGTTATCATCAGAGAGTTTAACCTATGGGATCAACATTCCAGCTTTTTGTAAGAGAGCCTGAGAGGAGACTGGGGGCGAGAGGGAACATCCGCCAGCACGCATTCTTCCGGGAAATCAACTGGGAAGCTTTGGAAGAGAGAAGGATGGAGCCTCCTTTCAAACCAAGAGTGGTAAGGATGGATCTTCTTTCACTTCCACCCATCTCAGGTCTTCTAAACTGTGCATTTCTACTGGCTGATCCTCACAGTACTGCTTGGTGGTGGCTGCAAGCCCAGGTCTGACATGCCAACACCTGGGAAACCATAAATTACTCATTGCTTTCCCAGTTACTGCAGCAAGGTAACACCTTCCCTTCACCTCAGAACTGCAGCCCATTCTGAAGGGATTTATAGTAGAGGTGGCCTTTGAGTCCTAGCAAAATGCATGTATTGGACTTGAATATCTGTATAGAGGCTTTGCCCCAGGAGGTCCCAATTGTCCTTGATGGGCTGCAGCTGTGATGTGCTTAACTGGGCTGCAGCTGTGACCAATGAAGATAACTGGGATAAAAGGGGGTGGGTTAGCTGGTTAGGGAGAGCCTTGAAGGAGCTCTGAACTAAGAAAGAGCAACATGCAGAAGAAGAAGAAGGAGTCTGTGCTGTGAAGCTCTGCAGCTATGAGAACACACCAAGGAGGTATGGGACTTTAGAAATCTGATAACAACAGTATTGGACTTTAGAAATAGAACCACAACAGGGATTGCCTTTCATTGCACTGCAGAAGGTAAAACAGTTCAGGAACCAAGTGTTTGGCTACATCAGAATAATCCTGGCTATTAATAACAGTCTTGTTAAATTATTAAAGTCCTGCTAATAACAATAATAGAATTTAATTTGACAAGCACATCATACTTCCATTTTACAGTCTTCCACAACTGTTATGCAATTGGTGAGTTCAGTCTGCCATGTTACAAAGCTGTAACATCCCTGCCTGGCAGAATTCCTGGATCACAGGCTCAGTGCCTCCTTTATATTTATATTTACTGGCTCGCAGCTGAAGGTTGAGCTGAGCCCATAGGAAGCAGCCTGATAGGGCCAGTACCATGGGAATAAAGATCTTAATATTAGTGGTTTGACATATCTTTTTTTTTCCTTTTCTTGAAGAAATCTCCAAGTGACTGTAGCAACTTCGACAAGGAATTCCTAAATGAAAAACCCAGACTGTCCTGTGCTGACAGAGCACTGATTAACAGCATGGACCAAAATATGTTCAGCAACTTCTCTTTTGTGAACCCTAAAATGGAGAAAATATTTTCCTGAGATCTGCCTTACTGAAGGAATTCTCTGTTATGATTTGAGTAGCACTTTGTCAGCTGAAGACTGTGCATGGTTGTTTTTATCAAGAACCCTCCAGAAAGAAACCACCTCAGTGAAAGTTTGTACCATGCCTGGAGGCTTCTGACTTTTTCCAGGCCATAGCAGATGCCAGCCCACTCTTCATTGATGATAAAGTTTCTTTGTGGTATCTTTTGGTCTCTCTTCTCTCTCTTCCCAATGTCCTTGAAGTAGAAGGCATTTGAAAATGAGGAGGTGCCAAAACCTGTTCCCCACTACTTGTACACCCACCCAACAGGTTTCCCTGTAAGGAAAAATGAGTATATTTGAGCATTCTGGTGATGTCAGTGCCCATTTCTGCAACTGTGACCCAGACCCACCTTCTTCTGAAGGAAAAGTGGTTTGCTCAAGGCCTGAGGGTATCAGGGAAGACTCAGGTTGGATGCTTTGGTAACTTCCACTTGTACTTGTGCAGAATTGCCAAAGTGTGCACAGCTTTGAAGAAAGAAATTTGCCTCCTACACCCTTTAAAAATGCTTTTCACATGTGTTAGGACTCAATTTTTCTCCATGAGACAAAGAGACTTTTTTCAGGTGCCCATTCCACATCTCAATGGATCGTTACCAAAGGGAGTGCCAAGATTGGTACAGAAAACCAGAGGTTCACACTTAGTGCCTGAGCAGGAAGGATGGGAAGTTGCAGAATGTTTCAAGAACCCTGTTCTAAAGCTTTAAGTGTCTTCTGACACATCAGACTCAGGGCAAGACCCCAGTGGGGCTTTCTGACATTTTACCCTAAAACCACATAAGAAAAATGCAACGTTTCCTCAAACCATTGTTTAAGCATTGCAAAAGTGGCCTTCCAGTCACAGAATTGGGGTATTTAAGTTGAACGGTGCTAACTGGTCCTGCAAAGGCTGATTTACTTTCTATTTCTCTAAATGATGTCCCAGCTCTTGGGCACAGGTCAATGAGCTGCACAGGATGGTCACAGGGAAGGAGGCACATCAGGTGAGGGTGGCCCTCACCCCCACCTTGTGACATTTTGCTGTGTGTGCTATCCCTTTGCAGTCTGTGGGAATGTGGGTGGGTTTAAATAAAAAGTATTTTCCATGATCCTTTCATCATGGGATCCTTTTAAATAAAGGGTGCACTGTTTTCTGAGGTTGGAGATGTGTGAAACCACCCAGTTACTGCTTGTCACTGAGATACCTGTGCAAAGCTGGGTCAAAATCAAGTCAGAGCCTAAAAAGAAGATTTTGTAGCAACTTGGGCTTAGGCAGTCTCTCCAGTTGGTGTTGGGATCTATTTGAAGAACATTCATTTGGAGCTTTGTTGCATCAGCCTCCAGTCCATGGAGAAGAACAGCTCTGGCAGGTGAGTTATCCCAAAATCAGGTTCCCTTCAGAGGTGCTTTCCTGGTTCTGCTGGTCCAGGCTGTCAATTTGGAGCTCCCAACAGGATGAGTGCAGCCTTGCAGGCAGTGCTGGGATATCACTGGCACAGTGACTGCAGGCACAGAATCCAGCAGGAGCAGGGGCTGAAGTGCCTGAAGTCAACAAGAAGAGCAGAACACCCTGAGAAGGGTTTCAGTCCAATGACTCTGATGCAATCCTTGTTTGTGCTGTGTGAAATACAGGAGGGGGCAGCTGTGCTCACAGTTTGTGGAGGTGATCATCATGTTTAATCAGAACGGTTAACATGAATTTTTTAAATGCCGATGCTGTTTGTACAGTTTAATAAAATGTTGTGTATAATTGGGAAATGGGCATTGAAGTGATTCAACAGGGACAAAGAACAGAGGTGCTTGGAAAAGCCATTAAAATGGCTCTGTGCTGTCTGGGGAACATTCCCCAGGGGAATTTTAACCCATAAATACACAGCAGCAGCAAGCTACTTGAACAACTGTAACTACTCCACAGGGCAATATCTAAACCAAGGATTTGATGCTCTGCAAAGGTACCCAGGAAGAGAGTGAAATGTTCCCTTTTACTACCAAAGGGTGACGCAGCTCTGAATGGGGTCTGGTATCTCAGAGGAGTTGCAGAGGAGATGTGCAGAGGTTTTTATTAAAAGAGGGTGACTTAGGACATCTTCCTTTGACCCCCAAATGAGGGTCAGTCAAGTCATGTGAGGGCCTGAGTGTGTCCATGATTCTGATGGAGTCTGGCCAGCCTCATCCAGACTAGAGACTGCATCTCTAAGCATTTGAAGACTGGCAGTATCCCTGAAGGACTTTTAGGGATGTTCTCTTTGCTGCAGCAGAGCATTTTGGTCTTGACACCAATGCAGGGACAACACAAGAGCATAGACTAAGGGAGGAGGGTGCTGGTTCACCTCTTGTGCTTAAGTCACTGAAGAGAAACAGGTTTTAACACCTCTCTGATCAGAAGGAGGGCTCTCTGCACTCCAGCTGTGGTCCCATAGAACCACAAGCATGACTTGTGAAGGAACTGCTTGAGTAACTGCTAGAGCAGGCCCAGCATGAGGATTAGTGTGAAGCTTTTGATGCAAACCACAAGAAGCAGCACCCGCTTCTCTATGCGAGGCACCTTCAGCTTGAAAACCCCATGAACCCACTGAGGATGGGGGCAGGGACAGGGGGAGGTGGGTACAGTGCACCACAAACGTGCTCACTGTGTGTCCCAGCTGTGCCTGGGGGTGTGAAGAGTGACGTGGGGAGCAGCAAACACTTTCCTGTGGTGACAGTGATTGAGAGATATCAGCCAGGGAGGGCTGAAAGCACCCACACAGAAATGAGCCCAGGTACCCACAGAGATGATCCTTTGCCTTACCTGAACCTGGCACCTCCATTTCCACCTTATTTCTCTTTTTTCTCTCCCCTCCTCCATGAAATATTCATTTTATGGCATAGTAGATCATCACAGGCATGTTTTATGAAAAATCCTTTCGTTAGGATTTTTTTCTCCTGAGAAGCTGAGAGGCCTCAGGAACAAAATGTAACCAATGGTTATCTGCTGCTGTGGAATGCAACAGGTGCATCTGGGATTGGTCTCATGGGGTTGTTTCTAATTAATGGCCAATCACAGTCAGCTGGCTCAGACTCTGAGACACAAGCTTTTGTTATCATTCCTTCTTTCTTTTTCTATTCTTAGCTAGCCTTCTGATGAAATCCTTTCTTCTATTCTTTTAGTATAGTTTTAATATAATATATATCACAAAATAATAAATCAAGCCTTCTGAAACATGGAGTCAGATCCTCATCTCTTCCCTCATTGTCGGGCCCCTGTGAACACCAGCACAGTAGATGGGGCTTGACAGGTTTGGTTATTTGTTTGCTGAAGGCTCAATCCTGTTCTGGAGCCCTGTGGGATCACAGCACTACTGCAGGACCACGGCACCAGCAAACATCAGGGCCTGACCTCCAGCACCACCTGCTTCAAGTCAGGTTTTGGGAGCCCCCAGCAACCAAATGCTCCTTTCTCAGTCTTGCTGCCTCACCTGATGGATGTATGGATTCCTACTTGTTGGCATCCACCAAATCAGGATGAGTGGGAGTCACCTGTCAATGACAGCCCTGATTTCAGCACTCCTGCAAAGACCTCCAAGAGGGGCTGGGTTGGTCTCACAGCCCCTCAGCATTCAGAAGAGAAAACCAAGCTCTGTCCTGCACCCCACCACGCTCTTTGCAGCCTGTGCTGAAAGGAAAGACCACTTTGCCCAGTTGTTACAAGACACTCTTGCAGTACAGAGGTGTCACCAAAATTCCCTGTCCAACAACACAACTCCAAAGAGGGGGTCCTGGTAGTTGAAATGCTCCTCCCTTTGTAATTTTTTTGTACCTTGGACATCTAAAACCCACATTAGAGATCCCAGCTGGGACCTTACCTGCTCCCTCACTCCAGGGACGCCACATCACCTGCTGCCACCAGATGATCATCAGAGTGTGGCTCAAAGTGTGTCTTGTGGTGTGAAGCCTGCAGAGGTCTCAGTGCAGAGCTCAGGAAGATTTTCTACCTTGCTTACACAGAAATTTTATCTCTGGTCCATCACAGCACAAGCAGAGCTGGTGAAATACAGGAAGTAAGTGTATTTTTAGCTCTTCTGTAACTGGCAGTGGGTGCAGCCCAGTGACTGTACCTGCTGTAATGGGGTCCATTCCACTGTTGGTAACAGGAACTTTGGAGTCCTTTATCTTCTACATCACATCAGTGTTTATGTACACAAAGATAGAATTGGAAAATAGATGAGATGTAAAACAAAGGGAAAAACAGCATCGAGCTGTGGAAGGTGAAGCAAGCACAGAAAAGGCAAGTAAGGAAGAAAAGAGGGATATAGGTTGGTGTAGTGTTATGTAACACTTCCCTTCATCCATTGGTTTCAGTCAGAGCTCTGCTGTTTTCCTTCAAAGCCATCAATACCATCCTGGAGTTGCTTTTGTAGCCAAAGCACAGAACTTTTGGAGATTACAGAGGATGGGACAGCCTGAGACCAGAAGGGCTCTGATCTGGCCTCCCAGGCAGCACAGAGCTGCCACTCCTGCTCTGACATCTCGCCTAGAAATCCAAATATTTCTGCTTTGAATCTGGATTCATGTCCCAGTTCAAGTATTGTAATTAGGCTGTCTATAGCAGAGGAATGCAGTTTAACTGTTTGCTTTTAGTCAGGTAGCACCCCTGAGACACCCTGGGTTATCCTGGAGGACTTTTCCTACATATGTGTCTGCCCTACAGCCTGTGACTTACCCCACAGCCCTATTTCCCCCAAATACCCCCAACAGCCATGGCCACCTCTCTGTAAGCAGTGGAGTCAGGCCTGGAGTTCACCCTCCAGCAGGCACCTGCACTCAACCAGTCAAGTCTTGTCAGAAGAAACATCAAAAGTTAGCAATCCACATGTTTTCTGCAGTTGCTAAAGAAACTTCCTGAAGGAAATCCTCCCTCCTCCTGGTACATCCTCATTTAGGGGGATGTGAGGGCACAGCATTCCCATTTTCACTGGCAAGCATGTTCCCTGCTCCCATACTAAAGCAGTGATAATGAGAGAGACACCAAGCTCAGTACTTTTGAGAACTGTCTTTGCTCTTGAAGGGAAACACTTTTAAGCTGAAAGAAGGTAGATTTAGATCAGATGTAAAGAAATTTTTTTTTTAGTGAGGCCCTGGCTCAGGGTGCCCAGAGAAGCTGTGGCTGCCCCTGGATCCCTGGAAGTGCCCAGGCCAGGCTGGACAGGGCTTGGAGCACCCTGGGATGGTGGAAGGTGTCCCTGCCCATGGCACGGGTGGAATGAAATGGGCTTTAAGGTCCTTTTCCACCCAAACCATTCTGTGATTCCATCACAGGAGGTGCTCAGTTACAATTAAGCTCAAGGGCATCAGCTCTTTCTCATTCTGCATTTTCACAGGTTGAATTTTAAAAAAACCAACCCTTAATCTCTGTTCCAAGAGTCAACTGGGTTCTGCCTGTCTGGGACCCAGCAATCTCCCAATTCATGCTGCTCCTCTGCCTAAACAAAAACCTGCCAGTACACAGCAGCTGGGGAGGTGAATCATTTTTTTAATAATCACCTAGAGGAAAACATGCTGCTTGAGTGGAGAGAAAATAAAAATTAAGTATCACATTTAATTTACGATGTGGCCTTTTATTTTAAAGGAACATAAACTGAAAATATTCAGACATCAAAGGAAGAATCTCAGCTTTCACTTCTAAATTCTATTTTATTATTGCTGTTAGCCTCCCAGTAGCAAAGGAAATGAGTTCTTTGGTAATCATTTCCATTTAATTTTCAGCTCCCTTCTGTTGATAGCATCGTGTGTAACCTTTTTTCTAACAGTTACTTTAAATTGTGTATTTTGATATTCCATTCAGCTGGTGGAGAAAGAAAAATCCGTTCTAAAAAAGCCATTTTATCTCTTCTGTACATGAGCTCAGCAGGATAATGTGATATCTCAGTGAGCATATTTATTTTAAGTTATTGGTATTTTCCACCAGGGTGAAATTGTTCAAGATACAACCTCTCATTGCCTCCCCTCTTCCTGCCCAAAAAATGTCATGGGGCCAAAGCAGTGGAGAAAAAGGAACAAAATAGCAATGCTCATTGAAAAGGAACAATAATCCACCCAGCAAATCAACTCAGTTCTGGTCATTCTGGGCAGGATGAAAAGAGTGAAAAAACCTGAGAAAACGGGGGAAATGGAGCACACAATCATCACAGGGATAATAAATCCCTGGGCACAGTTTTTGAGGCAGTGAGGGAGAGGTCAGCAGTGCCACCTTTCTCATAAAGATGTTAAAGCTCAATAATGTGGTTTGGTTCTTCGGGAGATCCACTGACACTGGAATTCAGATGGCAAGAGGAATGCTGGTTTTCCTTTGTGCTGGGCTGTCTCTACACCAAATCACAGACTTGCTTCTCTTTCTTTGGGTGTACTGAAAAGAAAGGAATAAATAGAAAGCCTCCACAAAAGACCTCAGCAGCTTTGGCTGAAAAACAGCCAAAAGCAACGATTGAACCTTCTGAAATGACAACTAAATGCCTTAATATTTCAATTAAATTCCTTGTTGAGACTCAGCAATGCTTTCACAGACTTATGTGGAATAACCACTGAAGAGAGGCAGCTATAACAGCTCAAACCACTGCTTTTAGCAGCAGCACTTACCTTGCAGCACTTGCATGTTCCAAATGGAGGGTCTCCAATGGAGCTCTGGGGAGCTTTGATGTGGCTCTATCAGCACAGGAGCAGATGGGAGATTAAGATCTCGTGCTTCCAGAGTCTTCCAAAATGTTATGTCTAGACATAGCTGAGAAGGTGACAAGGAAAATTCAAGGCTGGGGCTGCAGAAGGCCAGTGCAGGAGAAAATGCCCTTTTTTTTTCTTGGTATAAAGAAATAATAAAGACTGGTTGCTGTGGAGTAACTCTCTGAAATGCACAATTCTTGCTCACCATCAGTGCTCAGCCAAACACTGACACTGGAGTGGTGGAACTATGACCAAGCTCTTCATTTCCAGAAGAAATAAGTCAGCCCTGCAGTAGAGGCAGCTTTCCACCGTGGCTTACCACAGATGTAGCTCAGTATCCCTGGCACAATTCCTGATTTACACCAGGGAATCAGCCCCAAACATCTGCCTGTTCGTTTGATTAGAGATTTTGGATTAACCCTGTGCTTCTTCTGCTGCTACAGAGGAGAGGTCTGGAGAGTGTTATATTTGAATGTGGCTCTGCAAACAACATGAACCTTATTTCATGTGGTAAGGATCCCTTTTATTCACAGTCTGTAGACCTGAGCTGAATTTTAAGTTTGGAATCTATTTTCCATGATAGGACAAGCCTTATTTTTTTCATCTGATTTTAGCTATAGGGATCATGGATCATAGGATTGTTTAGACTGAAGAGGACCTCTAATTCCATGGATTCCAGCCATTAATCCAACACAGCCAGGAGCTCCAAGGGTCCAGCTCAACAGGACAGGGAGTTTTCCCACACAATCAGCAGAGGCACATGGAGAGGAAGGCTGATCCCATCCCAAAAAGGGGATCAACAAAAATTCCAACAAAACACTCTCCAGCTGCCTGTAAGACCAACACCAGGACTGAGCCAATATTGTGTCTGTGACACATCTGCAGCCCAGGTGACATTAAAGTGCTGTAGAAATCTGTGATTTACACTTGCACTAGAGTGTGTGGAGTGTAGGTGTTTGTACCTGACTGAGCACAAGCTCAGCTCCCTCTTCAGTCACTGAGGACTAATTATTACTGTCAGAGAAACTTATAACCCTCTTACAGCCTGCCCATGGAATGCTGAGGGTTTATTACCTTGATGGCAAGCACCAAAAATGTTGTGAAGCATTGGAAACAGAAATGTAGGGAATTTTTAGAACTTTGGGCCTGTAAACCAAAGCTTAGACTTAAACACAGAATTTAATCTGAGACTTTGGAAAAGACTTCCAAACTTAAGTACTCGAAGCAGGAATGTGGATTTATAGTCTAAAGCAGAGACATGTTAAGAAGAAGAAAGTTTAGAGTTTTAGAGTTAAAGATATAGAAAAAATAAAAGTAATTACAAAGATAAACGAGAAGTTTAGAATACAGTCCTGTAAGTTTGTGTATCATAACATGATTGACTAAGAAAATTTACATTGTAATATGAGTCTATTAGACAAAATATGTAACATTTGGATCAAAAACATAAATATCCTTATTAGCAGTGTTTTATTAGTCAATAAAACACTGCTAGTAAGTCTTATAACTATGGGTCTTGTAATCTTCTGAACTATATAGTAAAGATGTGAACCAAACTCACACTTCCTGTCTATGTAGAAGATAAGAAAAATAATCACATCATCTAAAAAACTCAGAGATCTTGTCTCTAACTCATACAAAATTCCTTCAAAAATCCTTATGGTGAAGTAAACCCAGGTGTGATCTCTGTGATATTCTGGCTAAGCTCCTGGTGATAATGCCAACAGGCTGAAGATATTGCCCTGATCCCTCTCTTCCTAGACTTGCCATCTCCAAAAAAGGAGAAATCACCCCATGCTGAAGTGACCTCATCCAAAACATTCAGTGTTGTTACTCCAGATTTACACCACTGTAAAATATTCCAGGTACCTCCTGAGTCCCTGACAATGACAGGGCAGCAAAGGGCTGAGACCTGTTCCCTTTGGATCGACCCTCTGCTCCTCTGCACCCCTCTGCATGTGCAGATGTTCATCCTTCTCTCACCTTTCAGCTCTCAGAGGGGGGATTTCACCTCTCCAGAATTATTTCTGAAGTCACTTTGCGCCAGTTGTGCACTCTCACATGCCTGGGTGAAGCCTCTGGGTCTGTTCCAGGGCAAAGTAAAGAAAAATCCAGAAGCCTCAACAAATTGACTTGAAATAAAATTTACTCAAGTAGCTTTTATGAGTATCAAAATTTTCTTCCTGTGAGGGAAAGAAACCACTTTTATCTACTCTGAATCCTAGCATCTTCCTTCAATGCTCTCAGCAACGTCCTTAGCAAGTTGAAGACTTGGATCCACAATTCCTGCATGTCTGGCCATCTTTGGGCATGGAGATTTAGCTCATCTCAGTCTCTTTTTCTCTCATTCACTCACTGTGTTTAAATTATTCCTTCCTTTTTACTCACTCAGCAGAGAACTGAAATTTGCTGATGTCAGGATCTCGGAACAGATGGGAGAGCAGTATTGATTAGGCAGTTGAGAGGAGGAAATAAATGGCTTGTTAAAAGTAAATAATAATAGTTTAAATGCTGTGTACAAACCTTTATGAAACCTAGTGAAGCAAACAGAATAATCTTTCCAGAAATCCATCTGAGTTTTTTAGCACAGTGATGAAATTCAAGAGACTTTTTCACTTCCTTATGTTAGTGCTGATATAAGAGCTGATTGAATCAACAGTCTGGAACTGCCAGAGATGAGCCTGCCTTCAGCATCCCAGCCAAATGAGATGTTTGCAGCTGATGTGTAAAAGGGAAAAGAGAATTGATGAGGGGGAGAGAGCAGGAGGACAGGAGCTGCAGAGTGTGAGCCAGTTTTGTTAGGAGTGTGGAGGGAAATTTATTTTTTCATCATAAATTCAGAGTCTGGGCCCAAACTCACTGCTGTGTGTGACATCCAAATTGGGATCTAAGGCAGGGCATGGTATAAAGGCATGGATGAGATGTATCCTTATTGATTTTGGTTCAGGTTTGATATGTACAAAGTCCTTCAGAACTGAGAGCTTTGTGAAGTCCGTGCTTAAAATCCATCTGTTCCTCCATCCACAAACCACACAAGTACCCAGCTGGTTTTGACTCCCAGTTATCATGGTAGATCTAAAAACAAATTAAAATTCTAAGATTATGTATCAAAGATCTGGAGAAAGAAAATTCATTTTGAGCTTGGGCTGCTATTCTCCCTCAGATAAATGCCAGGTTTTCTTGATCCATGTCTCTGCTGATCAATCAGAATCTGGACAAAGTCTGCAGCAGAGACCGAGTCACTTCAGAAGTGTTCAGAATTATAATAATAGCTCAAGATGAGGGACAGAATGTTAAAAAAAATTAAAATTAAAAAAAGAGGGAAAAAGAACGGGAAAAAAAAACCTTGCAAGTTATTTGCTAGGGAGAAAAGAGGATTTTCCTGTGGACCCATTCCCTGTTGCTGTCACATGGACTTGTTTCAGCCAAGAAGGTGCACAAGGACATGATGGCAGGACTGGTCCCTGGAATGCTGAAGATGCCTCCTCTGGAAGGACATTGCTTCCCTCAAGTGTTCATCAGTGCTGCTGCAGAAGGAAATGCTGGAATCTCACTGCCTTCATCCCCTGAGCCCTGAATTTCACCCACGATGGGTTGGGCACCATGAAGGGGGTCTCTGCTTCCTTCCCACCCTGGGGCAATGGGCCAGGAGGAAACTCTCTCCTTTGCACCTATGAATTGTTCAAGGTTTCCAGTGACTGATTTCAGAAAAACTGAAATGCCCTGTGTTGGAACCCAGGGCATTCCTCTGGCTGCCCTGGAGGACTCGAGACCCTGGCAGGAGGCTCAGAGACCTTGGCACAGAGTCAAAAACATCTGTGGCTTTGATTTGAACCCATGGAAACAATTACCAACTTTGTGTGAAGATGTACAAGCCACAAGAGTTTGAATAGAATGATAGTGAATTTACCACAGGGTAGAAAAGTAGAATTTTGGAGTTTTTAGAATGGGGGTTCAAGAAGAAGGAGAAAGACAGAACATGCTCAGATTCCTCCATCTTGCTTCTTGAACCCCCATTCTAAAAACTCCAAAATTCTACTTTTCCAACCTGTGGTAAATTCACTATCATTCTATTCAAACTCTTGTGGCTTGTACATCTTCACACAAAGTTGGTAATTGTTTCCATGGGTTCAAATCAAAGCCACAGATGTTTTTGACTCTGTGCCAAGGTCTCTGAGCCCCCTGCCAGGGTCTCGAGTCCTCCAGGGCAGCCAGAGGAATGCCCTGGGTTCCGGCAGCCCTGAACAGATTCTGTTGGGATGTTTTCAGGTGAAATTTCTTGTAGATTCAAGGTGCTGTTGGGATGTTTTCAGGTGAAATTTCTTGTAGATTCAAGGTGCTGTGGAAAAATCCTTATTTAAAGAAAAAGTGAGAGATCCCAACAACTTTTAAAGCAGATTCCACCTCTCAGCATAGAGACAAATTAAATATCTGGCCCCAGGACTTTTAGCAGAAGTGACAGCCTAGGAATCTGAGATATGGGCACACTGGAATACACAGCACTGCAGGGAAGCAAAATTTCTTACACAGCCTCATAACCAAAAAGACATATCAATTAAAGATTTTGAAACAGCTACATGCAATGAATAATTAACTTGTGGAAATCGGTGCTGAAGGATAATGTGGAGTTTAACAGCACACCAAATGTTTTAGCAATCTTGGACAAAAACATTTGAGGAATAGGAAAAGAATAAAAAGAGAAACTCACAGCTGGGTCAGATCAATAGAACTCATGGTGCACAATCAACTCCCCAACCATGGTGAGAAGTCCTTGTGCAGGGAAATCTAAGAAAAAAATGATCCTCCTAATTTCCCCTCTCTTTTAGCTCCAAACTTAATGTAAAGAAGAAACAGAATATCAACAGAAAAAATAATTTTGTGGCAATGGTGATACAGAAGACATTTGAGTATAATCCTATTTTTCAGATTTGCCTTTAGCAAGGGGCAAATATTACCTCTGCACCCTTCCTTTCCTATGAAAAAGAGATTACCAGTCTTCCTTAAAAAGCAGGTGTGCTATAATAGAGCCAGAGCACTTTGGAGATTATCTGCTGATATGATTATGAAAAACACAGATATTAGATAAAAAGACCAATAAAGGAAAAGTTGTTTGTGTTACTCCTGATTCACATGAGGAAAATTCCCACAGTGAAGAATTTTCCTGATGAGCAGAAGGTTGCTGTGTAACAACATTAAGGCATCACAGCAACATTAAAGAGAATTGCTGCAATAAACAAGTTATTTGATATATTGAGAATGTTTTGTTTGCCTTAATTATTCACAAACAGGTGGTATTTTTACTAATTTGTTCTCTGCTCAAAATAGTTGGTTTAAACATATTTTTGTCTCTCTGATAGCACATCAGCAGTGTTCTCATTAGCCCTTCCTGGCTATTTGTATCACTGTTGGATATTAAATCACACATCAGAAATTATGATTTTGCCACTACAGCATCAGCTGCCTCTCAAAAATAAAAAAAAAAAAGGGGGGGAAAACATCCTTTCCTTTTTTTATTTTTTGTTGGCAAATTATCTGCAAAAAGCTCAGCATTGTTTGAATAATAAAAAAAGCTTTTACAGATGGCCGCAAAAGTGTTTGAAACGAGAGTATTCTCATGAATATTTATTCTCACCAATTCTCCTGACAACTTAACTTTCTGCAGACATTCTTACAAGTAAATATTCAAACAGTTTCCAAAAAGCAAATAAAAAGGGTTTGCACATAAACAGAAGAAAACTCACAGATCCTTTATTTTGCAGTGGTACCTTGAAATCTCACCCAGAAGAAAAGCCCTCTTGTGTTCAGTTCTGTAGAGGCACAGATGAGAAATTACCTCCTTAGTGGAGAGTTTGGTCTAAGTGCACAAAAGAAGGATCCAATACTGTCCTCATTTTCTAGACATGGAGCTCATGCTGACCACAGAGGAGACTTCTCCTAAATTAGACAGCAAATTAAAAAAAAAAAAATCACAAAATTTCCCTCTTCTCTCCCTGAATGAGGTTTAGGTCTAGATGCTTTTTGCCAGGCAGTGATTTAGGGGTTTTTTAGTGTGTGGATTTTTGGCCTTTCACTCTCTGATAACTCCAAACAACATATAACCTCTATAAAGGGTTCCCTATGCAAAATCTTAGAGTCATGGTGGAAAGGAAGACCTGAAGACCATTTTGTTCCACCCCTTGCCATGGGCAGGGACACCTTCCACTATCCCAGGTTGCTCCAAGTCCCATCCAAGCTGGCCTTGGGCACTTCCAGGGATGAGGCAGCCACAGCTTCTCTGGGCAACCTGTGCCAAGACCTCACCATCCTCACAATAAAGAATTTCTTTCTAATATCCAATGTAAACCCCGTCTCTTTTAGTTTAAAGCCATTCCCTGTGTCTTATCCCTCCATGCTTTGTCCCAAGTCCCTCTCCAGCTCTCCTGGAACACCTTTAAGCCCTGACAGAGGCTTTGAGGTCTGTCTGGAGCCATCTCTTCTCAAGGTGAACACTCCCAGCTTGGCTCCAGCCCTTGGAGCATCTCCATGACCTCCTCTGGACTGACTCCAACAGCTCCACATCCTTTTTGTGCTGGGTGCTCCAGAGCTGGAAGCAGCACTGAGGGTGGGGTCTCAGCAGGGCAGAGGGGTAGAATTCCCTCCCATAAGCTGCTGGTCACCCTTGAGATGCAGCCCAGGATGTGGTTGAGCTTTCAGGCTGTGAGTGCACCTTGCCCAGGCATTCTGAGCTTCTCATCATCCAGCACCCCAATGATTCAGCATCTTCTGGGTGCAGATTTGCCCCCGAGCAGGCTGCATGGGCCAGATAGCTCAGTCCTTTATGGGGACAGACTGCCCAGAAACCCAAGCTCTCAGCTGCTGGCAACCATAGCAAGCTTAAGGGATATCAGCTCTTTTAATGATTATCAGCTCTTTGTGATTCCAGCTCTTGGCTTGTTAGGTGCCTAGGCAGGCAGACACAGGGAGAGAGAGGAGAAGGCCATTCTGATGTTCTACACCCAAAGCAATGTCTTTATTGGGTGTTCTGCAAAGGGCTCCAGCAACAGCTCTTCTGCTGAACCAGGCTAAAACAGCCCATTATACAGGGTATAGAGGAATTAGAAACTGTCCAGTTGCAGGGGTTAGGAGAAGTGACCTAAGAGCTTAAAGAGAGATAAGCAGGGGTCCAAAGGCAGAAGATAGGGGCTTGCCATGACTTGGCATTTCCTAGCTTTAGGCCTCTGCCCTCCACAGGGCCCTAGCAGGCCCATGGCCTGCTACACCCCGAGTCCTCCTCCTCAGAGCTGCTCTCAGTCCTGTGTTTGTGCTTGGGATTGCCTCCAGCCAGGTGCTAGACCTTGCACTTGGCCTTTTTGAACTTCACCAGGTTAGCAGAGACCCATTGTCTTATATATCAGGAGTTCTATTATCATTATAGTGCAAGGATTCCATACCGCCAGAGTTTCATACCTCCTCAATGTTTCTCATAGGCATCTCCTCTAAGCACTGACTCTTCCTGGTCCTTGCAGGGGCCATCATTTGACTCCAGTTCCCACCAATCCACTCTTTTATACCACTTGTTCTTATTGGCTACAGGTGTGGCCTGCTAAGATCAGGCCTGCTCCTAATCTTCAGTAATTGCTCCAGCTGCAACTCACTGGGGGATAAGATTACATTCTATACCACCCATACTGTATCCCCCTACAGAGACCCACCTCTCCAGCCTGTCCTGGATCACATCCCCCAAACAAGCGCTTTGTAGTTGGTGTCAGTACCCTCCACATCCTAGCAGAGGCAAGAGCTGCAATTGTCCACTTTAATGAGCAGGGGCTCTTTTGCCTCAGCCAAATTCCACGTCCACTGCAGGATTTTTGAAACAAAGGCAAAATCCTTTCATGGACTGCCACAGTGAGCAGCATTTGAATGGCACAGCAGCACGGGTGCAAGGCACAGAGGCTGGAGCTATGGAGGGTGACTGTGAAAAATGCCAATCACTTGGCTTTAAAACTTTAAAAGTTTAATAGTAATAAAATAGTTATAAAAATAGTATATTTTAATAATAATATAATTAGAGTAACAAAAATTTGGACAAGTAAGATTTAGGACAATATGAGACAATAAAAACAATGAGTTAGGGACATCCGGGTACCTTTTTCTGGGCAAAATAAGCCCAAAAAAGGACCCACGTTGACAGAGGATTAACCCTTAAAAGCAATTACCTGTTGCATATTTATACATCTTATCCATGATGCATAAATTCCATTCAAACACAGGATTCTGTCTGGGCAGTGTCAGCTTCTTCCTCTGAATCCGAACGACATCTTCGTGACTGTGTGAGGCAGGAAGAAGTTCATTTCTCCTGATAATGGAGCAATAAATTCTCTTTCTCTGAAAGATTCAGGTGTCCTGTGGCTGCTATCTTGGTGTGAGTCCTCTCTTTAAAAAAAGTATCCTACATAGCATAGTTTCTATTATAACACTATGTTATAACCCAAAACTATATTTAACACACTACTTGAGAAAATTAACACAGCATAACTTTCTAAGACAACACATATAATATTCATTTGAATATTTGTGAAAAGCCAACCATAAAATACGCATTTTTCACAGTGATGTGTTCAGCTGGGATGCTTTTCCCCACCTGGTTCTTTTACAGGAGTTGAATCACTGCAGATTATGCCTGGCTGAAAGGAAACAGTATATTCTGTGGTGTTTAAAGATGCCACACTCATCGCAGAGCTTTTGCAAACCAGTGAGTCAGCAGGAGGAACACAATGCTGGTTCCAGCTATTAGGCAGTTATTTAAAACAAAACAAACAGAAACAAAACAAAAAAACTAAAAAAAAAGAAAAAAGCCAGCCACTTGTGAATTCAACAGATGCTGTGAATTCCCTGCTTTGCAAAGGCTAAAGTGTTTGCACAGAGGAAAGGGACACTTTTATTAACATAAAGGTCACTGCAGTTCAATTCTTCCTTTGAATGAATTATTCAGTATTTCCTTTTAATCCCGTTAAACGTGGATGTCTGTAAACAAATTCTGGAGATGCAGAGAAAATCAGACTAGCAAAAAGCATGTGCAGTGATGGGAAAGGAACAGAACTGACAACTTTTGGGTGCACAAGGAGCACAGACAGGTTTTAGCTCAATGGAGGAAACACATGTGAGAGCTCAAAACGCCATCTTGACTTCTTCAACCCTTCTCATACGTGTCCTGCCTTCCCCATGCGTGGATGGCTTGTTGCAGATGTGTTTCCAGCAGTGCTTAGAGAATGGAAGGGCCTGTGATCCACAAAACCCATCGCTGAACCCTCTAGATATCCAGGCTCCCAGGTAAAACAGGATTAAATTTACTCAAAATGGGATTAAACAGCACAAGTTCTCCTAAATCCATGTGTCCTGTGTTTCCTAGTGGTGTTTCAAAGCCTTCAGATGTGCTGAAGGCATCTAAGTCTACTTAGAAAGACTGGTTTCATGTAATTAGGTATAATTTCAATACACCTAATTTCAATGCTTTATATTTTCAGAATATTGAGATGCTTAACTTCCTTTAAGAAAGAGGAAACCTGAAGCCACCACAGATGACATGGCACAATGTAATTACACCAAGCTCTCTGGCACAGATCTACTCTCTCCCTCTCTGTACATCTGTAAGATGTCAGAATAGATTTGGATGGACTCTCTAGACATAACTGGAATTTAAGAAATAATGTTTTTCTCTTTTCCATGCATAGTAATTAATATATGCAAAGACAGAAGCTCCAGAGCTGTACATCCAGCATCTGGATGTTGGAGCTCTGGAACCAGCTAAAAATCAAAATAGATGAAAGGAAAAGAAAATTACAGCATTTTCTGATTAAGAATTGTCTGTTCACAGACTTTTAATTTTCACCAACTCATTGTCAGTCACAGCTATTTGAGGAGTGCTTTGAGCAGCCATTTCCTCACTGATCTTTGTAGCTTGTTCTTTTGCAACATCTGTATTTGCATTTAATGAGCCTGCTTGAGTGGTGGTCTCACTGTGAACGTTCTCTTTGTTTGCTGGTTCTGGATCTAAAACTCTTCACTTTTAGGCAGCTCTATTTAGCCAAAACCTGGAACTAGCATCTCTTCTGGTTAAAGAGAACACTGTATTTCCAGGAATAACTACTTGCTTTGTTTTCATCTAATGAATTCCTGGTGTTTAGTTACTAAAGCCCTTGGGTTTTATTTGCAGCCCTGCCTGAGCACAGAGATAAATCTAAATCCAAGACTCGTGTCCACTGTAAGCTTCTCCTGGTGGATAGTGATTTAGGCTTGGTACTTTGATCTATGGATTTTCTCTCTCCTGAATTGGTTCTCCTCAGATTGAGAATAGGGTGAAGTAAATTTTTTAAAAGTGTAAAACAAGCTAAAATTGCAGAGATTTGCTCATTGCCAGTCTGAGCTTGTTAGCAAAGGAAGGTATTGCAGAAAACTCATGAACTTTTGATTTCTTGTGTGCCAGAGAAATGTCCTATTTTCTCAGAACTCCTATTCCTTGTAACTACAACTTATTCGCATGGCACTGGAACCAGTCTTTTCTTTTTTTTCATAGTTCACAGAATTATTTTTTTTTCTCTGAAACAGAAAACCACATTGCAAGTTGATCGCCCTTGTGTATGCTTGAGTCAGATTCAAAAATAAAGAACAGGCAAGTTCAGACCCAAACAATGGCATGAAAGAAGGCTCTCCAAGACAGAGCTGGCTCATAACCAACCAATTTCCAGTCACATTTCAGAGAAAGACTTCAAGGAGACTACTCTCAGCCATATTTGGTGCTACTGTACTGGCTCTAAATTGTTCTCTCCTTAAACCCTTTGCATGGAAAAGGACAGACCCAGCAATACCCATCTGTTGTCACCTTTTTCTCCTCAAATTGCTCTTGTGTCAATGCTTTCCTGACAAAGGAAAGAAGGAATGACAGAGAGCAGCCAGGAGAGGGGTGGAACTCTGACTTAGGATAGCAGCCTGATCCTGAGCCTAACTTCACTCACCTGGATAATGACCTTTCTCACAAAGTTAAACACTAACTAGGTCAACATGGCTATTTAATACCTCCAGGAAGTGCTTATGGCCACCTAAAACACAAGTCTAACAGATTCTGCCATCCTGTACAGTCAAGAGGAAAAACCAATTAAAGTTCAAGCACCTGAGCTGAATTTAGGACATAACCCAGAATTAAGAAGCAGACTTCATGTAATGCAGTGCACCCCTAAAAATACCACCCCAGACACTGGATTGAAACCAATTTCAGTAAAGAAAATATTTCAATTTTAATTTTCCTCCTCCTTTTCTAGTTAAATAAGACTTATCAATCCTGTTCTCTGATTTCTTCTTTGCTTGTCTTTTTTCATTGTGCTCCATTCACCTTCTGGATCTACTAAAAACAAAGTTAATAAGCAGAAAAAGGAGAGTGCCTACAAGGAAAGTCACCATAGTCAGGGCTCTTCCTGTGGCCCTGAGGTCCCAGACAACAACCTGTTCATGTCCATCAAGTGCAACTTTTTCAGGTCTCATCAAAACTGACTTTTGAATTGCTCTTTGACCCATGCTAAGTTTTGGATGGTGGAAGTTGTCTGGAAGAACCTCAGCCAGTGAGAATTTCATTTTTGGGTTGATTTTTTTTGGTGGTTTGTTTTCTTTGTTTTGTTTTTTGGGTTTTTTTGTTTGTAGTTTTTTTAATCATTCTATTAACTGAACCATTACAGTCCAGGTTCTTGTGCAATTTCGTGCTATGGACACAACCAGACAGATGTGATTAAAATGTGCCTCTTTGTGGCAAGTCAAGAACCATTCTTGGACTGACAGATTACTCCAGATTTCTGCTTTTGAACCATCAGAACCTCAAAGGTTCACAGAATCCTGGAGGGGGAAGAGAAGATTTTCTTTGAATGAAGCTGATCCTTTCCAAACTGCTCTAAAGTGGAGGACAGTAGGAGCTCACAGAGCCAGTAATGGCCAGTAATTTAAAATAGCTTCTTTTCCCCTTTTCCCTTGTTTTTGGAATCAGCAGATGGGGGGGATTCTCCTTCAGACTTGAATCCCAGCTGATGGTCAGGCATTGCCCAATTCCCTTGAATTATTTGTAATTCTTCCACAAGCAACACTTCCCTGTCACAAATTCAGTCTGAGTCTAAGTTTGGACCACATTAATTGGGATCAGATGCCCTGGAGTTGAAAAAGGTCTAAGACCATGACCTTCTGCTGGAGATTTTTAGCAAAGATTTCCCCTGAGAAAACAAGGAATTAAAGAAGATATTTTATAGCTCTGGGTGACCAAGCCTGCTGGTTTGTGCCCACCCTTGAGAGACTGTGAGCCCCATCAAGGTCACTCATAGCATTTTTATTGTGCCCACCTGGGTGAGTGCTACACTTAGAGCACATTTCCAGCATGTCTGCTTGATTCTTGTAAATTTGAGATCTGCTCTCCAAATGAGTTGCTTTAATTAGCTGTTTGAGTGGAGTTTTCTGCCAGCAAACTCATTTGCTAAAATATGCATAGAAGGTAAATGCAGAAGAATATCTACCAGTTGTGAGCGTGTCTAGAAATTAGAGTGAATATCCAGTGCACTGATTTGACAGTAATTGCTATGATGCATTAAATCTGGGCCATTTTTATGCCTGGAACCATGATTCCTGAAGTTGTCTGAGTCTGTTCTATAAATCCACTTCACTTGTACAGCTGCTGTACCCAGTTGAGGTCGGGTATGAAAGGAAGTCATTTTTATCCGACAGCCATTTGTTGGCAACAATAAAATCAGCTGGCAATCACAGCTCATTTCCTGCTGCTGAGAGGCCTCACCAATAATTCCCAAACCTCACACAATTCCCTGCAGAGCAGCCTCAGGATGGATGAGCAAAGTTGGTCTCAGATCCACAGGGTGGGAATTGTGCAGCATCCCAGGCCCCCTCTGAGCTCAGAGGGAGCAAAAGCTGCCACCCCTGCTCAGGGAAACAGAACAGGGCACTCACAGCTCCCTGAACTGTTCCATTATTAAATTGTTGACTCAGTGGGGTCTTGTTTAGCCTAAATGATCCTAGGATACCATGATGATGCACTCAGGGAGGGCAAAAATTGACTTTTTTCTCTCTGAACCTCCTGTGTGCTGCCTGTGCATGAGCTGCATGGCTGGGAAATATGACAATTTATATCACAATTTACACCTTTCCAAACTCTTTGAACCTCTCCTTGAGTTGCCTGTGCCATGAAACACAGTGCCCAAACCCTGTGCCTGGAAAGGGGAGACTTTTCCAAAAGTTCTCCAGCTGTATTATCTTTTCCCACACTGATGTGGCTTGGTGGGCAGCAGGGCAGGCAGTGCCAGTGCCAAACCTTCTTCCCAAATATTCATGGTATTTGCATTTTTCCTGCCCCTGTACCAACCTCTCCTCTCCTGTTTTCCATCTGGATTATAAAACTTCCATCTTTCTAGTGCACTGGGTTAAAACTGTTCATACTAATGAGTGAAATAAATGTGCCAGGGGATGCTCCCATGTGCTAGGGTCACCTTGAATGTCATGGCTTAACTCTGTGGCACTGACCCAGCAGCCACAGCAAGGCTGTGAGCAAACTGCCAGATGGAAATGGTCCCTGGACTGAACTAATTGCCAAATGTGGGAATGGTTTGGAGGTTACTTAGTAGAAATAAGCCAAATTTGTACCAGGGAATGTTCTAATATTTCACAAACATTGGCAGTGGCCAATAATATTTCCAGCACCCTTGACCAGTTTTATCTGCATAATTATACACAGGTTATATACCTGTACTGGTGTGCTTGTATCCAGGGAGACCTGGTCCACAGTGGGAATTCCTAATTATCCCTCAAAGAAGGTCACATAAATGAGTAAATGATGGTCAATCTCAGCCCTCCTTCAGAGCCATGGTCTCTGATCTCACAGTTTTCCCAAAGAGCAATTCTGACACACATGTATTTTGCAACCAGCAGCAAATCTGTCACTGCTTCAAATCTGGCCAAAAGTCACCTGGTTTTTCTTACAAATGTCTAGTGCAGGTCTAGGTCAAAAACTGGGCACTGAGGTGACAGCATGGTAGGAATTACACAGAATAACAAATACAAATGTTGCTGTGAGCAACTTTTTTGTACATGTAGGTTGACTGGGCAAGATTTAATCTGGCAGTGCCCTGCTTTTTGAAAAGAGGCCAAAACTGTCTTTAAATGTTTCAAGAGCTTTTTCTGGGAAGGAATTGCTTGTTGGATTTAATAACACAATAATCAAGTCCAGATATAGCCCATCAGACTAGATAATGCAAAGTCTCCATGCACTGAAACTTTACAGGGTGGGAAAAATAATCAGATGTCTGGTTTTAAAGGGTGATTGTAGGGATTTACCAGACCATTTATGAAAGGAGAGAGCACAAAGCTGAAGCACCTCCTGAGATGTGAGTGCCACACACCTTTAATCCACTATGATGTGTGAAAAAAAAAAAAAAAATTACTACCTGGAGACCCTGGGTGGGATAGAGATGGAGCCTGGCCTAGACTTTATGCCTCTGTCTTGTGTTGATCCAGTGCTTCCAATAGTTATTATTTTCCTCAGGAAAGCTGCCAAAGAGATTGAGAATCTGTAGCCTGTTGAGTGAAGAAAAAAGCCTCTATCCCTTCTCCAGAAGTGAACACAAGATGGTGCTGCCATCCACCAACTGCCAGCCTTGGCCAGCCTTGCTTGTAACCTTACACTGCTTCTGATTCTTGGGATGTTTAAAATGAGAGTTAATAGAAATGGCTGAGCATGCTCATGTAGAAGTCAGGGTTTTCCCCCCACAAATGTGGTGGGGTCAATAACTCAGATTCCTCAAATTACACCAGAGGAGGTTAAGGCTGGATATTAGAAAAAATTCCTTCACTGAAAGGCTTGCCAAACATTGGACTGGGTTGCTCAGGGCAGTGGTGGAGTCACCACCCCTGAAGGATTTAAAAGATGTGTAGATGTAGCACTTAGGGACATGGATTAGTGTCAGACTTGGCAGTGCTGCATTAATGGCTGGATTCAATGACATTAGAGATCTCTTCCAAACTAAATGTTGCTCTGATTCTGTGAAAATCCTCATTAGTCCAGGCAGAAAGTGCCAGATGGCAAATGGAACATGAGCTGAGCAAAAAACTAGCAACAAAAAAATGCACTCTCCAGGATTATACTGTAACCAAATTCAGAGCTGCTGTGTCTGCAGTGTTCCCACCCCCGTCAGCATTTGGGAAAGACTTCTCAGTCCACAGTGGATGCTGTGCAAATTCCCAGCTCTTTGCTCCTCTCTAAGGAAAAGCCCTGACTGATGTGTGTGAGCCTTGAGCCACTGGGCCAGACTGAGCCAACATCAAAAGGAACTTGAGGAAAAGAAGCATCAACTACCAGGGAGCTGGAGCAGATGGCAACTCACTGCTCCCAGAATCACATGATTACATGAGGCTCACTCTGGAAAAGATGTGCCAGACTAGCAAATTGTAATGAAAATGAGGAAACCAATTCCTCATAATATCAAAATCCTTCTTCTCTTGGCTCCTGAGGCTAAGCCCTGCACATGACTGAGACATTTATGAATCACATTTCTGTTCATGGCTCTTGCACAGGGCCTTTTGTTCCCAGTGACTTTGTGTCCCCTTCATTAGAGCCTCTCACAAAGATTCTTCTTCCACCCAGCCCCATGCTTGCAAAATCCTTGGGCATGTCAGTTCCTGGGAGACTTCTCCCTCCCTCCTGACTGAGATTGGAACCAGCCAAGTGGTTCAATGGTTCTTGGTGGGACCCACAGCACTGAGGAAGCCTTTCCAAAGTAAACCAGGCTAAAGGGAGATTTCTTTCATTGCTGGGGAGACTTTCCCACACATTAAGAACATCATGCAGATGTTCTTTCCACGAGGAGGGAGAGAGCTGCTCTGTGGTTTTGGACTCTGAGTGCCCTATCCCATCACTCATTTCTTGGCTTCCCAATCCAGAGTAGATCATTTGGATCTCTGTCTTTTCCATCTTCATGGTGCTGTGACAGGACCAGGGGCTGTGGTTTCTACAGATGTGGCTTTAACATTTTCTCAGGTGTATTTTTTTTTCCCATCCAAATCCAAATCACACAGCCATGCCACTGGATCTTGGAATATTCTGAATATCCTGAGTTGGAAGGGACCCACAAGGATCATCAGCTCCTGTGGAGGTGTCTTGAGTTGCCATCCTGGTATCATCCAAACTGCAGCTCATGTGGGTTTCAGTGACACAGGGAAAACCCACAAGCTGTTATTGATATTTCTAACCCTGAACCAAACCAACTTTCTCCTCTCAGACCCCTCAAACTGGTTTGAAGCCATTCCTAGAGGTCTCCAGCCCAGGTTTCCTCCTCCAAGGCATAGACACACATTACCAAAAGCCAATCCTCCCCTAGGAGTGCCTGGAAATTTTCAGTCTGGGCTCTGAGATTTGCCTGCAGTTTGACAGCATTGATGGCTGGGTGGTCAGAGGTGAATAAACCAAGCAGTGGAAAATTGTAGGATTGCTCAGATGTTCACCAATTCAGTGGGAGGGTGTTGAATCCTGTGATCAAATCCTCATCCTTCTTTAGATCCCCACTTAGCCACCCCTTCCCTGCAATTACCTTGATCTTTGTAGTAACCAATCTATTTCTTTGTGCTGATTTACCTTCAGGATCATTTGTTTGGAGAGAAATGCCCCTCCTGGAAAGGCCTTTCTGCTGTCACATGAGCATCCTCCTTTCTGTCCCTATTTCTGTGACATCCTATACTTTAAAAATAAATAAGGATGTGGTGGGAAATGTCACTCACAGGCAGACTCACACACAGGTCACTAGTCCAAAACTCTGGATTGTTTTTGAGACAGGTAGATGATACCAGCAAGGGTAAATACTGGATGGGATGGAAAATAAGTGGGAAAAGTACTCCTGTGAACTTTCAAGTGCCAAAAAGCAATTCAAGGCAAACAGCCTGGATGTGATTCCTCTCGACACCACAATTGTACACCATGTCCGACCACTGTGTCCAACCCTTCCCAGTGAGGAGGATGAGCAGGCTACAAACCCAACAGAATTATCTGATAATTCTATGAAATAAATCATCATCATCTGATGATTCTATGAAATCAGGGAAGTTCACAATATGTCTGTCCTGCATTGCCAAGCTGATTGTATTCCATTTGCCATCTGCATGGCAGTTGTCTTCTGTTCAGTGGGCAGTTTTCCTTATCTCTTCCACAACCACTCCTCCCTCTGGGCAGACATCTGCTGATAACAGCCATTGAATGTCACTGCATGGCTGATAAGAACTACAGCATCCCACTGGGAGATGTGAGCCCAGAGGGAGGAGCCAAGCATTCCTACCTGGATATAATCTGGAGGTTCTGGAACACCAGCACAGCTTCTCCACTGGATTTCCCAGAGGAACAGCAGCTGCCTCTCCTTCCACTGGATCTTCAGAGGCAGAGACTGCACCCTTCTACAGGATCCCTGCTCCAGCAGAACCACCCCTGACACTGCAGGAGGGCTGAGCCACAATTCCAATGGGACTGCTGCCAACACCCTGACCCACAGGGTGTCAGGTTGGGTTCTGACTCTGTCAGTGTTAAACACTGCATTGTTTATTTTATCTTTTTATTTTCTTCCCTAATAAAGAACTGTTATTCTTCCTCCCATATCTTTGCCTGAGAGCCCCTTAATTTAAAATTTATAGCAATTCAGAGGGAGGGGGTTTACATTCTCCATTTTAGAGGTGGCTCCTGCCTTCCTTAGCAGACACCTGGCTTTCCAAACCAAGACAATGTCTGAGCAGGGAAAAGTGAACATCAACTCAAAGAGGATCAGCTAAGGGATCCAGTACACACCTAGAGCTGCAAGGATGTACACACAGGTCAGGTTCTACCTGTTGGGGTGGAGACAGACAGCAACAGGCTTTGTCCAGGAGGAGACACAGCTGTCAACATGGATTGGTCAGGAATTCATATCCTTACAGCTGTTCATTTATTCTGTTTATCACCAGAGGCTGAGCAGGAATACATTGTCCAGACCACATCAGTGGTCAGACAAATGAGAGGAGGCATCTTTCTCCAAAGGCCAAACACTTCTGTGCTCCCTATCAGCAGGTACCACACACCTGGGAACACTGCCAGCAGCAAAATGTTGCTCCTCAAGAGTCCCCTCCATTCCTAAAGGAAGGCACAGAAGGCTGGCCCTGCAATGATATGGACATTTTCTGTTCAGAACCATGCCAAGAACTGTCAAACTCATTCATCAGCTGCCTCTGTACAAAGGGCAGCAGCATTCACTGGCCAGAAGCTTGGCAGGGCTTCAGAGCACTGACCTAGAAGTTAAAGGCTCTTTGTTTATCACTAATCCCTGGAGCTATACAGTCCCAAAGCCATTCCCTTTCTGTGCAACACAAGACCAGCTTTCAGAGCCCCCAGCCTGAGCCCAGTGAAGCCAATAGAAAGGCTGCCATTGTCTCTGGTGACCAATGCACTGTCCCTGGATTCTGCAAAACGAGACTGGCTCCTGCTTTTGTTGAAATCAATGCAAGTATTACCAGTGGCCACAGCTGAATCCAAACGGGGCTGTGGCACGTGTCCCTCAGGAGCCTGAAATCCATGGGCGACTTTTTCTGAATATTTCAGAGAATGCAGGATAAAGGCTTAGATTTTCAGCAGGTTTTTAATATTTCAGGTGCCTTTTATTCCCAGAAGGACTTCTTACATCATGTACTCCTTTGTCCTACTCCCACATAACCCTTTTTGAAAGCTTTACATCTCCAAGAAGCTCTTCTGCTGTGATGTGAAATCACTGTCTGGGTATAGCAACATCTTTCTACTGCAAAAACTGAGCTGGGAAATGGGAGATCCAGTAAATAAACATCAGCTAATTGTTTGAAACCATCCAAGAATTTGTTTTCACGTTCAAAGCAAAATCCCTGGGTTATATCCTTGAGCAAGGCTCCTCCTGGACTCCTGGGATCTCCTCTGCTCCCACTGTCTTTGTGTCATTAATAAAATTGCTGCTAATAATTGTCCTTGATAAAGATCAGAATGATTCTCAGATTTGGGGAAAAATAATAAAAATTTAAAAATAAAGCCATGAAATCCTGAGCCAGGCATCTAAGAGGAGGATGAGTTGCCCTCTGGAATTATCCTATTCTCTATATTGACCACAAGGAGAACCAAACCAGTATTTTACACTAAATCCTTGCACTTTCACTGACAGAACCTGAGGAAAACTGACCCACAGAAAGCAAACCCATCCCACCGACCATGGCAAGCACAAGGTTAAGCCACAGTATTTCAGGCTCAATTTTTCAGAGCTTTCTTCAATTCTGGATAATTATTGCAGATTAAATGCATTTTCTGGGTCTAGGCACCAAAAAAGTCTGCATATTATTATTTTCGATATTAAAAGAATTATTTTCATTGGGATTTTGAATGTTGAGAAATGAAAATTTGCTTCCTATTGATTTAGGTCATTTTTTTTTAGAAAAAAGGCTGAGTGGGACATTTTTATGCTGAGTTTACTTTGTTTAATACACCCACAGAAGGGCCCAAGACAGATGCTGGTGGAGGACTGACATTTCTGTTTATGGCAGTAGATGGAGCTACATCCTCAATAATGTTCTTTTCCAGCCGGGAGAGCCCAGAAAAGGAGTTGTGCCGATCCCTTCTCCCAAAACTTCCTCCAGAAGGCAACTGGGTGGACAAAGTAGATGAATAAGCAGGGGTGGAAAGAATGAAGACATTTCCAGGACTGGAATGATTACCCATTTCTCCAAGGGCTTTATTTACCAAACATTTACAGTGGGAGCTGTAAACCCCCTTCACTCCATCCATTGTAACCTGTGCTAGAAGAAAATCCCCTGGGTTACATCCTTGAGCAAGACTTCTCCTGGACAGCTGGAAATTCCTCTGCTCTCGGTGTCTGTCATTAATAACATCACTGATATTTATTAGTTCTTAATAAAGATTGGAATGATTCTCAAATTGGGGAGAGGGGGAAGAAATAATAATAATAGTAATAGTAATAGTAATAGTAATAATAATAATAATAATAATAATAATAATAATAATAATAATAATACCAAACAAAAATAAACAAAAAACAATGCCAAAGAACTTGTTTGTTGCACATCCAAGTGTTTGCATTTCTCCACAGCCTGGCTGCAGTCAGCCTTCAGACTCTTCTCCCAGAGTTCTTTTACTCCCTCCTGTTGAATGGAAGAGCTGGGGTTCTTCATTAAATTCCAGGAATTCATCATTTAATTGCCTTAAATGACTTTATTAGCCTGTGTTGCCAACGTCCAGATCTGGAAGACCCTCCATCTCCTGCCAGGAGCTCTTGGCTTCTTCTCCTTTCCCATGAACAGTTTAAGTCCTGTAGATCTTTTTAATTTATATGGATTAAAACCTCCTCTGGCATACATTCATGCTTCATCTTCAGGACTCCATAAATTCCTTCAGCATTCTCCTCCAGACCTGCTCCTCCCAAGTTTTCATGTATTCTCTCCAAAGGAAGAATAGAGACTCCTTTCTCTCCCCCACACTGACAGAAGCCATAATTTTGAATATTATTTCCTTGAAGTGGTCAAAAAGTGAATCATTGTGCAAGCACAACACCTTGTTATTTATGAGCAGGCAAAACACAGAAAGACATTTTAATAATACCATGTTTATCATCACAAAAACTTCAGCAACGTTTCCACAAGACTGAGCAGCTGCAGCCCAGAGCCTTCAGGTTATTGTGAAAGGCATCCATGAAAATATAAAATCATCTCAAGCTGGGTGGGGCAGGAGGGAAGGTTTATTTATTATTTCTAAATCCATTTTATTCTAACCAGGGCTAAACAAGCTGTTCCTGGATGGCAGAGCCTGCCTGGATTTGTTGTTTGGAAGCTCGTGGTCGGATTTTAAACGCCTGTGAGCTTCCAGTGGGGTTTTCCCTCTACCTCAGGTTTTAATTTGAATTCTTTGGTGCCTTGTAAGGAATGATTTCATGGCACAGACCTTCCTTCAGTGGAGGAATTGATATATTCTCTGGCTTCCTTCGGGCTACCTACTTTCATTAAACTCCTTGGAATCAGTACCTTTGCAACCTTTTTCTTTCTGCCAGGTTCAGTTTAAACAGTCTGTAGCATCCCAGAACTAGTGGGAAAGAAGGACTCGCCTCAGCATCCTCCCAGCTGGAAACTGGAGATGCAGCTGGAAAAATGTGGGATTTTGACATGCTTCAAAAATGAGGCAGTTCCCATGAATGTGTCAGTGTCACCAGCCTCACAAATTCCAGGGAAAAAAAAATAGATTTCCTGGGATAAGAGCTGCAACTGCTGCCTGAGTGTCTGCTTCAGCTTGCGTACCTGAAATGTTTCTGATTTGTGGACAGGGAGATGCTGGCAGAGCAAATTGCCATTCTCTGGTGTATTCCTCCCTCTCTTCCCTTGTCCCTGCCCAGAAAGCAGGAGTGGAGTGACCACTCCCTGGTAATCAGCCCACACCTCTGCATTAAAAAGGCAGCTTCTGTAGCTTTTAATCTGACCTGAAACATGTTGGGACCGGGCAGAGGGAGCTGAGCAGTGGGAGAAGCTGGCAGACGTGTGCTTTGCCCTGTTGTCTCCAAGCATGGAGACAATTTTAAAGGAGATGCAAGTCTGAAAAACACCCATTCATTTCCAGCTGGGAGGCTTTCCAATGCTCTCCAGCGAGGTTTTGGGTGCTGGTGGAGAGAGGAGCCAGGTAAGAGAGGGAAAGCCCTGGAGTTTTTCAATCGTTCCACCCACCACGGAGCCAGGCAAGCGCCAGGAACACATTTCATAACATCTCTGATGTTTTCCCCTCTGCAAGAAAGAGCTCTGGCTCACACACTCAGATAAGATCACAGGGTGCAGGGGCAGAGGGGAGGCACTGACTGGAACTATTGTAACTCTCTCCAAAACTCCTTGGTCTCAGGTAGGAGCCACGTGAGAGCAACACGTGCCATGGGAATCCAGGCAGGAGGGGCACTGGGGCTGGATCTTGTTTATTGTTCTTGCCTGAGCCCAGCCTGCAAGGCGAGGGGGAGCTCAGGAGGACACGATGTACCCTGCTCCCTTCCTGTGTCCACCCAAAGGCAATTTATTCTCAAGCTGAGCCATGGCCCCAAAGCAAAATAAATTCCAGTGTTTGGCTCTGAACACAGAGTACACTGCAGCTAGGGAAACCTTCAGTGTAAAATGCTTCCCATATGGGAAATGCTGATGGAAAACAATGGACAATGTCCCACATTATTGGCACTCCTGGCTGTTGCAGAGGGTTTCTTCTCCCCTTAGGAGGGATTTCAATAGGGTTCATGCTTTTGTCTCACCTTCAACTCCCCCTTCTGGGTTTCCCCAGCTTTTGTGCCCACAAAACTCCCTCTGTCCTGGAAGGATTCTGGATAGTTTAAGAAGATCATGAGAAGGATTGAGACAGATGCCTGGCTGTAGGGATGGGCTGTGTCCCCCATAGTCCTGGTTCCCCAGTTGCCCAGTCCAGGGCCTCATGCTCTTGGTGTCACACTGAGCCTCATGTCCCAACAGGAAACAAAGGTGTGTTGGGACCAGGGCTTCAAGCAAACCATGAATGGTACTGAATCCTGTGCCTACAGGACCTGAGTCTTACTCATGTTGGGTCAGGTCAGTGATTTAATATCTTCTGGAAATAAACATAAACCACAGGAATTCATAAAACGAATTGAAAATGGAGCACTGGCAGAGATTTCACCACTCAAAACTCACTTAGTCTCTTAAAAATATTCCCTGTGGATGTTCAAAATCCCCCTTTTTATTTTCCCCTTGGATTTATAGGAAGGGGGAATAGGAGATATCTATCCCTAATTATCTAAGCAGCAGAATGAAGATGAATCTCTTGCTGTCATAATCTGAAGGGAGGGACAAGCATCTGTCTGTCCTGTATATTTGTCAAAGTAATGCAACAGAGTTTGTTTGCTCCTGTCACCTCCTTACTGTGATGAACTCATCAAACCAATGTCTCTCAGATATCTTCTGCAAAAAACCCACCAGGGTTGAACTCCCTCCAGAGCCAGGGAACACTTCTAGCACACAATTTATCTGCTACACATCTGTGTTTGGAAAACTGAATCGAACATCGCAGTCGATAATCTGGGCAGTGACATAACTCACTCTGTGCCAGGCACCTGCATGTGACTGGCTGGATCCCTGCCCAGGTTCTGTTGATTATCTAAATCTCCTTTGGGCTCCTAAATCACAAGGAGATGCCTCTGGGTGCATGCACTAGGTGCCTGTGTCAGTAAGAAGGATCTGATCTCTGTGTTGGGTTTGTTTGTGAGGTGGAAAGAGCAGCATGGAACACCCCTGTGGTCTCTGATCCCCACTGAAAGGGAGGAAAAATAAGGTTAATGGAAATTTCTCCTGCCTTGCCATTTGCAGGTCCCTCAGTGCTCTGTGGACACAACAGGTGGGTTCATCCTCACTGCAAAAATAGAAGCTGTTTTTAGACCAGATTAGATTACCTTTATGGTAGGTTGTGTTACACTATTCCAACATGACTGTGCAAGTAGCCATCTCCTTCCTGGAAATGGCAGCACAGAGCACAATACCTTGATATTCTCTTACTTGGAAATGGGTGGAGGTGAGGTCTGGAGAGGTGAAATTACACAGAATCACTGAATGTCCTGAGTTGGTCAGGACCCACAAGGATCATTGGGTCCTACTCCTGGTCCTGGCACAGGACAGCCCCAAGAATGAAACCCTGTGCCTGAGAACAGAGCTACAATTTTCCCAAGGGACATCCAGTTAGTTGGAAATGGTCGTTTGGTTTCTAAACAGGCAATGAGGACCAGGCAGGTGCTCCAGGTATCCCAGATTGTGGATAACCATGGAAACTGCTGTCAGATCTGTTGGCACATCACACCATAACTTGTATCTGAAGAAAAAGAACCTGCACTTCATCCCGAGCTGCACACCCTGCCCTGAGCTGATTTCCCTCACCCAAAAAAATGTTTGTGGGCTGCTGGGTTTCGATAGGTTCAAGTGGCAGACTTACAGTGCACCAGCCCTTGGGCACCAGCTATTGAAAAGCAGCCCTTCTGTTTATCTGATCCAGCTCTCACCACCCCCTCTTTCTCCACAGGATGGAATTTGCTGGCACTACTGCCAGCCTATTCCATCTTTTCAATAATTGCCATGACCATGCAGCGTCCCAGGGTGTTGGCAGATGCTCTTCAGAGGAGGAGGGCATTGCTCTGCATGCCTTTGCTTTCATTAAAAAAAATCCCCAGAATTATTATATTAGCCCCTATTCCCAAAACATGTCTAGACAGAGTTATTTAGGGTGGGCTGTATTACAGAGTCCTGCCCCAAAGAAATAACCAATTGTTCATGATTTGTTTATTGAGAGTATCACAGTCAGAGATCCCTGTCTCCCTATATGCTAGTCAACTAGAAAGAAAACACTTGAAACCCAGATATTCATCACCTAAAGCATGTGCAGCCTGAAAAAGATGAAATAAATAAAGAGAGAAAAGAGACCAGTGCATGAGTGCCAAACTATTTAGGTTTTAAAGACTTTGGGTCTAGCACAGAGAAATTCAAGGCCAAAACTGACAGTTTTACCTGTTTATTCTCAACTCAAAACTTTAGGAATTGGTTTTCAGGGCAGGTCTTTAGCAAGAGGGAGTGGAGAAAAGTATGAGGATTGTTTAGGTATTGTGAATCTTTTGAACTTTCAAATTTAGAACAAAGCATAGCCGGATTTGAAATTGGGGGTATCACAAAACATTCCTCCATGCAATTTAAGACATTGTTTGTACAAGTGAGCTGCCCTGATTGATTTCTTTGACTTTGTAACTGAATGCAAGACTGTGTTATGCAAGCTTTAATTATTCTTATTTGGAAACAATTTTCTCTTTTACTTTCAGGGTTCTTTGAGGAATAGGAGGCAGCTCAAAACAGCAGAGTTTGCCAAAGCCAAAGCTAAGAAAATCTTCCAAAAAGTTTCACTCTGTTCTGAGTCTGTGTTGTAGCAATTCTGATAAACTGTCATTTTGGCAGAAGAATGTGTCTTCTCCTAATCTTCTCTTGGGTACCAAATATTATCCAAGCACCATTGCTTCAAAGTAAAACTCTCTGGAGTTTAGTACACATGAACACTTCAGGGTCTGACAGTTTCAAGAGAATAACACCAAGTTCACTGAGACTGGAGAATCAAACTTATTATCCTCAGGGTTTACACATTTTACAAGAAAAACAAAAGAGTAAAAAATGTCAGGCTGGCTGGAAATTCAGCCAGAGTTGAATCCTAGTTTAAGCCACTGCACTAAGGACTTGTCTACACCAGAATTCTAGTAGAAATGTCATTCTGCTGCAGCCATATCGAATTTTGGTATATGAAGCAGTTCTGTATACTGTCAGTAACATTTATTCTAAATACCATGACAATATGTCCCTGAGAAAGTAGAATCATGAGTATTTAGTCTTTCCACTTTGAACTGTGCCATTCAGATGGAACTGTGCCATCCTACAGCTGTGGGACAGGTTAACCTTCAAGATCAATAGATAGAGGGGTGATATTTTTAATTTGAAAGTCTCGCTCCAGATCCCACTTCAGACCCAAATGAGTATCATTACAGGCAATGTTGGTTTTTTTGTTCAGGATGAAAGTAAAGTCATCTGAGCTTTCAGGTTGTTTCCATATTGGGGTTTTGGTTTGGTTTTTTTCTATACTGAAATTCATAGAATCACAGAGTGGCCTCAGTTGGAAGGGATCTTAAAGGAATTTCTGTTCCATAGTCCAAAGTCTGTGCACAGCTCTGCCTTGCAATCAGTCCAACCCCTCTTGTACTCTGCTCCTAATGGCATGGGTGCAATTTTCTGAGAAAAGCTATGGCAAATGGCAGCACTGGGAATGCCCTGAAGGTTAATCAGGTTGACTTGTATCAACCTCCATCTTGTCTACCAGGTCACTGTTGCACATCTGGGCAGGGTACCTGGAGGATCTGTCCCTACACCACTGCTAGGGGAGCGACACCTCCCAGTCTGGACTGGGACAGACATAACCTGCTATGGAACCTGATGTGTAATGGTGTCTCAATGTCCTGACAAGGTTTTGCACTTGAGTTCCTCCTTTCTTTGCCATTTTCACAGCAAATAGCAAAAATATCAACCCCTCCTTATCCAAATTTTGGACATTTCCTACCACCCCATACTGCATATGATTGGGCACACCCAGCCAAGAGAAGACAGGAAGCAACCTGGCCTAGAGGAAGGTGTTCCTGCCGATGGCAGGGGGTTGGAACTAGATGATCTTTAGGGTCCTTTCCAACCCAAACCATTCTGTGATTCCATGATACTTTGATCCTAAGATTCCATGACCAGGGTCAGCTGCTCTGAAGCTCATTTCATCCAAGCTGCTTCTTGCAGCCCCATCCCACACATCCACTCTGTGCTTTGCAAAGGACACTACATTCATCCCCTTCATGCCCCTACCCACCCACAGCTGCAGCACCAGGAAATTTGGGCCAGACCAAGGAGGGGTAGTCATCTCCATGCTGTCCTGTCCCAGGCAACCTCTCCCAAGGTTTTTCTGAGATCATGAGCCTTTCCATCCTGGGCATTGTTGTCTCATGCCTTGAGGGTCTGGAGCACAAGTCTTATGAGGAGCAGCTGGGGGAACTGGGGTTGTTTAGTCTGGAGAAAAGGAGGCTCAGGAGGGATCTTATCACTCTCTACAACTCCCAGAAAGGAGGTTGTGGAAGGTGGGGGTCAGGCTTTTTCCACATGTAACAAATGATAGGTCAGGAGGAAACAGCTTCAAGTTGTGCCAGGCTGGGTTTATACTGGATATTAGGGAAAACTTCTTCACCAAAAGGGTTGTTAAGCACTGGAACAGGTTTTCCAGGGAAGCGATGGAGTCACCATCCCTAGAGGGATTTAAAAGATGTGTAGATGTGGCAGTCAGGGATGTGCTTTAGTGTTGGGTTAATGTCACATTCACATTTTCTGAAAAATCCCTTCTCCCAGGATTTTTCTCCTGGGAAGCTGAGAAGCCTCAGAGAAAAATGAAAACAATAATTATCTCATTTGCTTCTGCTCTGTTTTGCTCATGTGGAATGTGTTTAGAGATTATTTACCACAGGTGATTGTTTCATTGGATTCTGCTGTGAGTTGTTTTGACTCAATGGGCAATCAGTGCCAAGCTGTGTCAGGACTCTGGAGAGAGTCACGAGTTTTCATTATTATCTTTTTAGCCTTCTGTAAGTATCATTTCTGTATTCTTTAGTACTGTTTAGTATAGCAATCTTTAATATAATATAGTATAATAAAATAAAAAATTAGCCTTCTGAGAGCATGGAGTCAGATTCATCATTCCTTCCTGACACAGGGGTCCCAGCAAATACAGTAAGTTAATGGTTGGACTCAATGATGTAAGAGGTCTCCTCCAATCTTAATTATTCTGCAATTCTATGAGTACAAGAGCTGTCACCTTGGGAACAACCCTACCCCTCTACCCTTACCTTTCTGCCTCCCCTGTGAAATGACATCACTGCAGCCAATTTACTGCTAATCAATGGGATTTACCAGAGGCAGATACAGCCCTGACAGAAGCCGCTGATGCAGCTCTATCCTGCCAGCAGCGAACGCCTCCACGCCAGCAGAGCATGCTCTGCCTTTGTTGGTATTTTCTGCTTTGTCTCCCACCAGCATTTGCATCTCCTAATTAAATAAGTGTGGGCAACTGTATAAATATATATATAGCATTGCATTAAAGCCCTGGGATCTGTCTGACAGCCCAGCATGATGCAGCAGCATTAGCAATGTTCGCTGTACCGTTTCAAATGACCTCATTTGGAGGGGAATTGCAGCCAGTCTAACCCAGACAGTTGCAGGCACATGGGTTTTAGCAGAAATACATCCACTGATTTTCGTTTGGCTGTCCTTTTCTTTGTAAAGGCCATGAGTGCTCTTAGTGAAGTTAATCTGTGCCTGCACGACTGTGGATTACATTCTGATGTGTTCCATCAGATAAGTGAGCTGTCAAGCTGTGATGGCAAACTGTTGGAAGCTGACAGATGATTGATTCTTGGGAAACTGCAATTTGGCCTCCTCACACACCAGGACTAGATCTTCAGCTTCTTCTCCCCCAAAATGTCTTTCTCCTCCATGCACAGGACGAGCAGCTCTCCAAGGATGGGTTAATGTTCCATTGGGGAGGAAGAACTGGGGTGAAGGAAAAGTGATAGGAGCAACTACTTGCTTTGGAGGGTGGCCTTCCCCTGCTCACCTTCCTTTGAGGAGGATGATCTAATCAGTTCTACCAAATTTTGTACATTATTTCCATATCACCTTTTTCTAAGCAACCAGTGCAACTCCAGGCTCATTTACACACAGATCAGGGCAGTGTCATGCGCAGCCCAGGCTGGAAATGCTTTTCCACTGACATCAAGAGCTGAATTTGGTCCAGAGGCGACTTTACAATCTCAGGAGTCATTCCTCTTCTCCACTGCACATGGCCTCCATTGTTCACTGAACAGCATGCCCTGTGTCAGCTATTGCTCAGCAGAAAACAAACAGGGAAGGGATGATTCAGATTTCTTGGGTTACCTATGATCTGGTTCTTAGAGCATCAGTGAGGGTGACAATTAACCCTACTCTCCCAGCTGCCAGTGTTTAAATATGTTTCTTAGTCCTCCAAGCAGGAAGCAGGATGATAAGTTAGATTATCTCATCATTATCTGGAGGAAGGAGGCCAGCTGGGTCAGTGCAATGCTGCTTAGCATGACAGCCAGTGTATAAATAGGATCAGGACTTACAGAAGGTGACCAAGGTTAAAAGAATAACTAGTGTATAAATATACTGTGATCATGCTTAAATTCTGCCTGTATTTCCTGTGCAGGGGCTGAGCATGATGAGCATTCACCTTGTTAGGAGCATCAGGGGATCTCTGAAGGCACCACGGGCAGACAGGACAGGGCTGGGCACTGCCATCTGGGCTGGGTGGGTCTGTGCCCCCCATCAACTCCCCAGGCAAAGATGGAAATTGGAAATCAGCTTTCCCCTCCCCGTGACCTGGGACAGACACAGCACAGGACTGTCATGAGGACCAGTCAGTTAATAAGATGCCAATGTCCCCAGGCAGGCAGAAATGTGCACACATGGATGACACAGGGATGCACTGTCTGTGGAGGCTGGAGTACTGGCATGGATCTGGTGGGTTTTCTCTGGCTTCATGAGTGAAAGCTAAACTAAAGTGTCTTCTAGAGTCCACATAGCACCATTCACACAGCACAGGAACCTGCTTGAATGACTGCCACAGCTGAGGAGATCAAGATGGGTGGAGGGGAAGGCTCAGGCTGCTCCCTGCCAAGGAGCAGACCTTGCTTCTCTACACTCAGTTGGCAAAGGCAGGGAATAAGGGTCAAAACTCTCCCTGGTGGCTTCAGGAGGCTTTCAGGCAGGTGAACAAGGTGACAAAGAGCTCAGCCTAGCCCACAGTCTGCACAGGCACTGTGCCTTGAGAAGCCAAGGATCATGTTTTCTCTTCCAAAATCCATGGGCACTTGGTGCTTGTTGCCACAGAGGTCTCGAGTTTGTGCATTTCCTGAGAAGCCTCTCTGCCTTAGCAGTGACCTGCAGCAGATGAGAACAGCCTTAGCTTTTGATGGTGATTTTCCATCCTTTAATTCCCTCCCCGCCAAAAAAATTATATAACCCCATCCATTTTTAGAAATGTAGATCCAGGGCTCAGCAGATCAGGCTAATATTGATTCTTTCAGCCTTTGTGAATTCAGAAAGACTCCACGGGGTGGGACAGGGCAGGGGAGTGAGAACAGAGCACTTAGGAGGTATGGCAGCAGCCATGTGCTCTGGTGGAACAGAGGATGTGTTATCCTGCTTGCACAGCATCTTCTGACCTGCTTGTGACCCAAGAAGCATTTGCATTCATAAATACTGGAGCTGTACCCCTGGGAGATGAGGGAATAAGAGGGAAGGAAAAGAGTAGGTTTATCAAACCAGAGATTTGGGATCACTGCAGGGCCTGAAGAGAAAACTTTCTTCCTCTCTCTTCCAACTGTAAACCATGCTGCATCCAAGAGGGCTTGTTTACTAGCCCTTAGATTGGACAGTTTTCACCATGACAGGTGACCTTTGGTTGAGAGCACAGAAAAATAGAATCATGAGATCATCCTGCTCCCCTCCATGCCTCCAGGAAGGTGTTGACTGAGCAACTCAATTCTGGAAGACTTTACTCAGTGCTGCTGTTGTTTTGGGCAGAAAAGGGCCTGGGAAGGTTCTATATCAGAAACTACTCACTTCTCTGCCATGTAAGAACATAGAGAAACAGGGGAGAAGTCTGGGGACAGCTCAAGGTGGGTGGTGAAGAAGGACATTGGAAGAATGGGAATAAAAGCCAGCATGTAACTGGAAAGATGAGGGTACCATAAATATCCAGATCTGGAATATGAAACACAGTTCTTGTTCTCCAAAACAGACAAACAAAACTGGGAGAGATACAGAGAGGAGTAATAGGAGGGCTGAGATACAGATCTGACTTTGCATTTCAAGAAATATTGCATTTCAGCTGAAAATGGGGTGTTGTGAGTGGAATAAAATGCCTGGAAGATCATGAGTGGCCTGAAAGACAAAAACTCAGAGGGAACACCAATCCCACCTCCAGCTCCTGAGCCTTGGCTGTGCCCTTCTGACTGACAGAGCTGGCAGTCCCCAATCCATGTGTCCTGACAAGTGGTTTTTCTTCACAAGGGATTGCATTTGCTAAGTCAGGCAGGCATAGCTGAAGGATAATTGTTTTCTCCTGTTGAAAATTATTTTATGCCTGCAAGAGCAGCCAAGGCACGCTATGATAAACCAACCAGAGAGCCCTAAGGATGCATCTAAAGGACATCTATTCACAAATTTAAAATCTATAGGAACTTGCTCTTGCTGTAGAGGTTCTGTGGCTTTTGTTTAGGGTTTATTTAAGATAAGGCAGCTCAGTGGTAAGCAGAGATCTAAGTTCAATTCCTGACATTCTTTGGTGGTTATTTTCTCTGGGATCTTCATTACATCTCTCTGTGCACTCCAATTTTCCCAGAAATAACTGTAACTACCTGCCTGAAGAGTTGGGGCAGACACAATAAAGGCTGTAAAGAGCTGAGATAATGTTGTAACAGGAGCTGTAAAAATACCTACAGAAAATAGAGATCCCTTTATATCACCACTGGACCTGATATGTGATGCAGCTTGTGGAAAAGGCACATGGCTGCTGGAGTGTCTTGGGCTCACTGGGGGAATCCAGTTACACTCAGCACTAAAATCACATTGTGTTGTTTCCCTGCCTCTGGCAGAGCAGCCAAATGTTTACACAAAACTTCCACTTTCACTTCAGACACTATCTGAAAGCTCACCCTGTGCCTGGGGAAGCAGCTCACACCTGAACACACAGTCTTTTGCTTTGTTGCTGGTGGTAATTTTAAGGGACTTTTGGGGGTTTATTAAAAAGAGGGAAAGAATCTTCTTATAAAGGCAGTGATATGATAGAGGGGAACAATTTTAAACTAAAAGATAAGAGATTTGGGTTATAAATTACAAATAAATTGTTCCCTGTGAGGGTGGTGAGGCCCTGGCACAGGGTGCCCAGAGATGCTGTGGCTGCCCCATGCCTGGAAGTGTCCAAGGCCAGGCTGGACAGGGTTTGGAGCAACCTGGCTGTGGCAGGAGGGTTGGAACTGAATGGTCTTTAAGGTCTCTTACAGCCTAAACTATTCAATTATTTTATTACTTTTTTTTCATTTAGGTAACCACATAGCAAAGTGAATTTCACTTACACAAAACCAAGTCATACTCATGAGGGTGAGGGAAAACCTGATTTATCATCACCAAAATATTTTCTTCCCCTCTTTGAAGCTCTGAGATGATGGGCTCCATTCAAGGACACATTCCTCAATGCCAGATTGTATGCTGGGAGTGTGGAAAAGAGTAACACCATCCTCTTTCACTTACAGGCACTTTATCTTCTCAAAATTTGATTTCTTGCCCCCCCAAGGAATTTTGTGCACCAATAATTTACCACTAGGGAATGTGCCATAAAGCCTGGCTGTGAAAGGGCACAGTCCCAAGCCAGATAGAACCCCAAAAACATCAACAGCAGAGTCACAGGGCTCTCCTTGGAGCTGCGTGTCACCCGAGGGAGAGGATGGTGCAGCCTTGGGGACAGCCACTAGATGGGGGCACGAACCCACAGGACCACAGGGCCCCAGCTGAACCCCAGAGCACGAACACCAGGAGGTGACACACCACCGACCTTCCCTGCCCCTTGGTACCGAGCAGGAGTCTCCACATTTGGCTCTTGTCCTGGTTTAGGGCAAATTTGGGACAAAACCACCAAGGGGGGCCCGTTCAGAAAGCAAACCCACACAGCCCCTCCCCGCAACCAGTTCGGGAAGGATTCCTCGGAGAGAAGTGGAAAGAACCTGCTTATTTAACAGGCACAGCACCCCCAGCACACAAAATGAGCAATACCAGATGACAACACTCTTTCACTGCTCTGAAAAAGATGACAAATTCAGAAAGTCTCTCTGGGGGTGGTGGCTCTGCTATCAGTCCCTCCGGCTGCTGCCCAGAGTAGGCCAGAGTAGGCCCCAGTAGGCCACAAGGTGCAAACTCTCGGTGTTGCTCAGGTCCCAGTCCAGAGCAGGTTCGAGTAGGTCCAAAAAACAGAAAGGAGAAACAGTCCAGGGAAAAATTCAGACTGCTTAGCTAAACTAACTAATGAGCAAAAGCATAGAGCAAGAGCAAAGCGAAAAAGCAAAAGCAAAAAGCAAAAGCAGCACCATGTAATGCCCTGTCTCTGTGTCCCACCAGCTGTGGGGGAGTGGCTGATAACAAAACCAAAACAAAACTTTCACTCTTCAGAGCCAGTCTTGAAGGCACAGAACATAATCTCCAGCATAAACAGAACAGACAAATGGGGAAACAAGCATCATAACATCACCCTAGGACAGCTATCCACCAAATTCACCTGAGTGAGCCATGCATGTATCCACCCACAGCTGGGGTAATAAGACCTGACTGTGTTGTGGCTTTGGGGAGCTCAGGCTGGGCCATGGACAGCAGCTGGACACCCCATGTTTCTCCCACTCGAGATCTTTATGGAGCCACAGAACATTGGCCTCAGAATCTGCTCCAAAAGATTTCTTTGTTTGATACTTCCAGCCAGCCAATTCTCCCTCACACCACAAAAAGGTGCCTGCCCACTTCTCTAGAGACCTCATCTCCTCCAGACCATCACTGGAAACAGCCTGTGGGTCCTGTCTGCTGCCTGCCTTTTCACAGGGTGTCCCACAAATTAGCTCTGACTGAACACAGCTCTGCTTTCACAGAGCCTGGAGCATGTGAAACCTCCTCCCAACCCCAACACGTCCGATGTGTTCTCTTGGTGAAGGACCAACTTCAAAAGGCTGCCAAACACATCAGCCCTGGAGCCTGAGCAAATCTGTCATGAACTGCAGTTTATACACTCACAAATATTTTCCCCCCTCCAAAAGTGGAGGGAGGGGGAATTTTTACTCTTCTGGGAATGCTAAGCCCTGTTTGTGTGACCAGCTTTGCAGAAACATAAAGAGGCCTAAACAGTTGCCACTAATGATGTGTCATCAATTAAGCAGTTTTATGAGGGAAGGAGATTTGGCTAATGCCCAATCCTGATGACATATCCATGGAAAGGCTCCTTGAGCAGGCACCACTTCATACCCATCCTTCAGATGATGAACAAGCCAGTGAAACTGGGAGCTTTCTTGACCCAATGATAAAGCAAAGCAGTGGAGAGCAGCTTCCCTCCTTGTGTTCTCAAGGATGCTCATAGCAGGTTTTTCAGGAGCCCTTGGATGGGAGCCTACACAGCCAGCCTGTCTCTTGAAATGACTTTTCTCACCCCCAAAATTGAAAGGTCCCCATCATTTCTTGTGTCCCTGCTGACTGACACTGGTCCAGCAGGTTTTCCCTTCTCTGAGGCAGAGAATCCCTGCCATTCACTTTGAAAACCTCTGGGAATTTAGTAGTATATGGCAGGATCCTGTGTCACACAGAGGTTACAATAAATCCACATCCCTTTTCATCCTTCAGCACCTCATGGCCACCACAGTTTAGACACACTTGATCTGAGATCTGGGAGTTGCAAATAATTCTGTCCAGACACTTCCCAACCAGCCTGACCCTTAATAGCCTCTGCAGCCGAGGAAACAGAGAGTTTTTCAGATGATATTGTTTTCTCCCTCTAACTGAGGCTCCTTGTTCAATGCAAGAAGAAAATAGCTCATTGTCAAGCCTGTCTTTGCCACCAACATGTGACCAAAATATCAGTTTCTCCTTTTTGCTAAGGCCCAGTTGCTCCTTTGCTGGTAGAAGGGAAATCCCCGGAAACAGAGAGCAAAGTCAACAACACGCAGGCTGTACCCTGTGAGTCAGCATGGCAAAGTTCTCCTTACTCCCCCTCTGCCAGCCCAAAGCTGCTGGGAAGACATTGTTGTTGTTGTTGTTGTTGTTGTTGTTGTTGTTGTTGCTGTTCTTGGGTGGATTTGGGTTTTTTTAATCTCAGCATTTTCTGGAGTAGGACACCTGACCCTGACTTCTTCAGTTCTGCTTGTGGTGTCTTCACGTGCAAGCCCTGAGCAGCCCTGGGTCTACTTAGCATCTGAATTCCAAGAGAAAGCTGGTTTCAACCCTACATGGCAAAGCACCAAGGAGTCTCAGTTTTGCAAGGTTACATTTTACTTCGGGGTGAACTTAGCAGCAACTTCTCCTCCAAGACCTTCTCTTGCCTTGAAACACTCTTTTCTCTTTCTCCTGTTTTTTTTTTTTTTTTTGTTTTTTTTTTTTCTCTTTTGTATTGAGACAAAATCTTTACTGTGGCAATGACAGCTGAGGATGGCAGCTTCTGTTGAAATTTTGGCTACCCTCCCCTTCTTGAGGGATTCAAAGGTCTTAGCTCTGCATGCTTGGAAAGCCTTTCACCAATAGCCAGGCACTCCATGAGGGCTGGCTGGGCTTGGTGCCCTGAGATGGACAAAGATTTTCCCCTTGATCCAAGACTTCCAGGAGAGTGGAATGGGCTTGTTTGGCCAAGGTCACCAGCCTCTTTATTTTCTTGTTTACAGGCTGGCAGGAGGAAAATGCTGATTCAGCAGGCACGGGAGAAAATGTCAACAGGGGAAGATGCACGAGGGGTATCCTGGCTGCACTTCCTCCAGTTATTTCTCCTTTTTTTCAGACTGATTTCCTTGTTTCCTGCACCCAACAGATACATTCAACAAGGCCAGGTTTTCAAAACCAGAGATACTTCACTTTATCCATTTTAAAGACTCCCTATCCCAAATCCCAAAGGGAGTTGGTAACTGTGCCCGAAGTCAAACTCAAACAGAGCCAGTATTTCTCAGAAATTTGAGCAAAGTTGCAATACAACCAAACAGAGAAAAAAAATTGGTGACAGCAGCTTCTGTGAAGATTTTTGTGCTCTGAGGCTCTTTAGGAGTGAGTTTCTCTTGATCCTCCTAGGTAGGACACAACAGCAGTGGTTAAAAGAGAGGCTGTATCCACACATCCTCCTGCAAGTCCTGAGCTGATTTTCATAAACCCATTTAGTGCTGCAGCTCCGGGTGTCCCAGTGACCCACTCCTGGCCCTGCCTCTTGCAGACTGCCCGTCTTGGCTTGTTGCTTGTATTCATTTCCAAAAACAACTCAGTGTGAGCTGTCACATGCTCAGGGCAATTGTCCATCTGAAAGACTTCATTAAACATTTCTGGTAAAATGTGTGTGTCACTAAATGGCTTTAAGATGAGACTTTCAAATGAGTCTATGTCTTTCATCAGGTCTTTGCTCTTAAAGTAGGCATAAATATTTTTTTCTCACATAAATAAACTCAGATATTTAGGCTGGAAGTGACATTCAAGGAGCTCAGTAAGGCCAGGGGGATTTGGATAACCTCCTCTCTTCAGGTTTTGAAGAATTAGGTCTTTGCTAGAAGCAGCGCAGGCAAAGCATCAGCTGCAGAAAACCTTCAGGGTGAACTTGAGAAGACTTTTTACCTCTCTATGCTTCTGTTTTACCCTCTGTAAAATGAGGATCTGGTTCTTCACCCCTTTCTTTGTAAAGACCTTTGAGCTCAGGGGCTGAAAATTCTGCGTAAAACCTTGACAACATTATTATTTACCTACTCAAACAAGGGAACTTGGTTCTGCAAAGACGTAATTTTGGTTTTAAGTCATTCCCCAGCTCTTCAGGAAAACAGTCTGTGAACAGGCACAGAATTAGTCACACAAGGAAAACAAGCTGTTGGGCAAGTTTTGCTTTTTTTATCTCCACCTGCTACCCAAGTTTCAGGTGTTTCTCTTGGGGAAACATTGTCAGCCACTATTGCTGCTGTTAGAGAATCATGGAATCCTTAAGGGTGGAAAAGAACTCTCTGCAGTGCATGAGAGACTGTGAGAGCTGCCTTGCTTTTGTTTCAAAACATAATGAATTCGAGTTTTCAATTGTTTCAGGCTAAAGAGGTAAAAGGAAAACACTCCAGAAAATACTCAGAAATAACTGACATCCCTTTGGGTATTACTCAAGGCAGCAAAGGTGCCTTGTGTGTGCATGAGATGTTTATCTTTGCATTACTTTCTATTGCTTTATAACCACACATTTCCCTTTGCCTGCTCCTCTTGCCATGCCGTCGGCTGCCTGTGCTGGGCATGCACCTTCTGCATGGCTTCTGCCTGCACAACTGGGCAATTAAACTGAGATTGTCTTCTGTCACCCATGGCATTTGGAGCCACAGAACCGTGCTGCAGGATTTTGAGAAAGCAAAGGGCAAAGACACCGAGGCAGAACTTTATTGGGCTCATTAGAAAATTGCCTGTTATTAATCCTGCTGAGAGTAAAACCAGCCTGGTGTAAAACAGCCCAGCAACAACGCTTCCAACCAATCATGGTGATTTATTCCAGTGTGTTGTCTGGGCCAAACTCAATCATGGTCAGCATTGCTGTACCCTTAGATAACAGGTGCCAATCTGCCATGTGTGAAACATCATCAGCTTGAAACCTGAGATTTAACTGAAGCAAGAAAAATCAGCCTGAAGCTGAAACCACTTGAATTACCAAATCTAATCTGAGGGGGAGAAGGCAGCGAGGAAGATGACAGGGGATGCAATGCTCTGTGGCACTTCTTCAGAAGATTTTTCACACCCATATGAATATTTGTCAAATCAGACCATAAATCAGACCCTGCTAAAAATTTTTATCTGCTTTTGGCTTCAGGCATCTGCTAGAAAGGACCCCTTGAGTCTGTGTTATGTACATCTTGTGAAGTTTGCAGTGCTTTTATTCAGAGTCAGGCTACAATACACAATTCACCCTTTTTTTGGTGGGGGTGTGTGTGTGTGTGTGTGTTATCAGCCTACAAGAAAGGGAATAAATTAACGAAACACTGTGAGATCATTCATAGCACCCTCATTCACTAAAAAAATGTATCACTGCAGCCTGACCCGGCCAAGGGACTCCAGCACAGCTGTGTGACAGCCCCTCCGGGTCAGTGGCAGAGTGCAGAGCTGCAAGGCAAAGGCAGGAGGGGATTTCACCCCGTGGAGCCCAGGGCAGGTACTGCAGAGCCACCAACCCCGCCACGGAGCCGCTGCCCCCGGAGCACACTCGGGATTGTTGACTTTGCTGCAGACAGTCAGGCTGGGGCAGAGTCAGACAGCAACAAACCCTTTATGAAAGCAGCTGGGAAAGAGAATCAAAGACTTCCAGTAACCAGCAGTCAGTTCCTGCTGGACAAATTTAACCCGTTCGGCATTCCCAGGCAAGCAGTTTTCCTCATTGGCACCTGCTTGGTTCTTGCCTTGGCTCAATTAAACACCTAAATTCGGTGTCTCCAGAAACATGAAGCCAGAAAACATTTGCAGGGTCCATCCCATATTCCAATTCCCACCTTCAGTTTCTACAGCCTCTTTTTAAAAGCTGGTTTTTCACCTGTTTTTCACCAGGATCAATTTCTCCACTCCCCAGGCTCGCTGAGGAGCTGTCAGAGAACTCCCTGTCCTGGTGAATAGGACATGTCCTTGGCCCTAAGGTCTTATGGAAAAAAAAGCACCTGGGAGAGCACTGGGACTAAGGTTCCATGGTTGCTTGTTTTCTTCAGGCCATGATTGTTACAGAAACTGTGAGCCAGGGTGGCCCCAGCTGCAGGTGACATCAGTGAGACAGAAGGATTGAAGAGAATAGGAAATTAAATCGGAGAAGAGCTGAGGGAAGAGGCAGAGCTGCCTTCAGCCTTGGAGACCACCTGCTTGGACCTTCAGCTTCTTCCACAGTGCTATGGATGTAAATATTGGCTCTCAGGAAGACAAAACACAGCACAGTTTATTCTGAGCTGGGGTAACTAAGTGAGTGCAGAACCAGCATATGGGTGGACAGAAGGTGACATCCCAGACAAAGCCTGGCCCTCCCACAGAGCCCCCCTGGGAGGGACATGGGTCTGCATTAGGGGTGACAACATGTTAGTGCCCATCTGCTGCAGATGGCACTGTGCCACTTCACAGCTTCATTTCACCAAGGGATGCTGGACTGGGGCAGCAACTTGCTCAGCCCTGCCAGGGTTTCTGTCCCAGGGGCAGGTGGTGACCTCTGAGCAGGCAGCAAACCAAGCAAAACCAAGGGCGAACTGTGGTGGGGTTGGCCAATGCAATCACAGTGAGATGCTGAGGACAACATATCCTTGGGGACAACAGTGCCTGTTTCCCTCAGTCCTTGTGAGGGATCCCAAACCCAAGTTTGTACATGGATTTTTGCCAAAAGCCTGGGAATGTTCTCCTTATCTATGTTGGTTATAGTTTATCTCTCCCATGTTGTTATGTCTGTAGTAGCTCCTTGACATTAGGGCCTCTAAGAGTGTACACAAGCCCTTCTGTACCTTCTGTTTACTCTCTGCTGAGGAAAGGTTGTTCATATTGCAGCATCTGCTGAAAGTTGTAGAACTGATGTTCCTCTGTGACAGGTCCTCATTTTAAGTTTCAGTGCAGTGCTTCCTCTTCCTTAAAAAGGCACGAGATGAGATGAGATGAGATGAGATGAGATGAGATGAGATGAGATGAGATGAGATGAGATGAGATGAGATGAGATGGTGGATGCTTCTTTCTGGGTCACACCAGACATCAGTCTCCAGGAACCACTTATGCAAAACACGAGTTTTATTAGGAATCCAGTACTTTCAACTAAATCTACTGCCTCAGGGGCTTAAAATATTATTCTGACTTTACAGATTGATCAGAAATGAAATATATTACCAGATATTTAACCACAATCAGATGTATTTATATATATACACCCATGCACATGTGTAAATATCTGTCTACCTATTTATATATCTATATATCTGTCTGTATATATGTGTGTGTCCATGGACATCTCACTGTTTTTCAGGAGATTTGACTTATTTATATCAAGGAGATTCTAACTGGGGTTTTACTCTAACACTTTGCCTAGAAACCTTTAGGGGATTTCAACATTCATCTTCCCATTCCTGCACAACATGTAGATACAAAAAAAAAAAAAAAAAAAAAAGAAGAGGTTTAGTACTTGTATCTCTACTTAGGAGATGCCACGTGCTGAAAAGCAATTTTCTGAAAAGCTCACACTGTGTTCTCAGGTGTATTAACACTGATAAATGCAATGATAAGAAGACTCAATGCTCTTGGAGGTCTTTTCCACCCTTAGTGATTCCAGGAGAGAACTCCTGGCCATATCACTGAAATCCAGGTGTGTCCTGGTCATTTTGGCACAGGAAAGCTCAGCATGGATGTGTCCCTCAAGGACAGCAAAGTCCCCCCTGCTTGTGGGATCTCCACCTCCAGAGGACTCCCAGGACAGCCACACTCACACACTTGGAGAGAACTTTTGATTGGAATTATTTACCTCTCCCACTTTCTTTCCAGTAAAACTGGGAGACTCCACTGGCTATCTGACAGCCACAGGAGGGTTTTGTTTAAATGCACTGGAATTAATTTGTCTGATTGGTGTGAGCTGTGTTAATGGCCAGGGCAGGAGGCAGCCAGTTATTTGGATATTTTTTGGCTCTGGGAGAGGTTAAGTGAGGACAGTGCTGAGAGCTGCATTGAGATTTGGCAGCCCCAAAGGGGAAGCCTGTCTCAGAGAGCAACTGCCTGTTTTTCAGCTGAAAATATATTTCCTCAGCTGTCTCTGAAAGTAAAGGTTAAGCTTAATTTAAAGTGGAGCTTTAGCAGCCTGGAAAATTAAAGTAGCAAGAAAAAAATCTTGTTTCTCTTTTCTGCCGCTCTTAATGTCATTTCCTCTATCATTGTTTTCTGTCATTGTAACCACTCCCCTTCTTGCCCTAAGAAAGATTTTTTTTTTTTAAGTCTCAACAAACAAGTCATGCAGCATTTCTTCCAGCTGCCATGAAGAACTTCCAGATTTCCTCACTAAATCCAGGAAAACAATTCACCTGAGTACCCCTTGAGCTTCCCTGTTACTTCTGACACACTGCCTTCTTATGCAGAGCAATAACCATCCCCATCTGATTGGGCTGTTGTGGGAAACACAATGGAAATGCAAAAAAAATATGTGGGAATTGCAGCTTGTAGTAACTGGAAACTTGTCAGCAGTGGTGATAAACAAGATTTGAGCTGTGATGATTTAAAATTTTGTGTTTTACTGGGGAATGAAAAGCAAGGCAAGAGGTCTGCTTGCACAGTCACACCTGTACCAAAGCATGGAGCTGAACCCATCTGCAGTGGCCAGGAAAAGGGGAAAGAGAGGGAAAAGTGAGGAAAGGAGATGACAGGTTTTGGTTTGACCTTATGCTAGAATATGTAACATCAGGCACTGTCAGATCCAGGACATGATGCAAGAGGAAGATAAATCCAGCAGCCTTTGATGGGGCCTGCACTGATGGTGGTTATGGACACAATCAGTACCATCAAACACCCCACAGTGCAGACAGGACAAGAAAAAGAGATTTTTTTAAAGGAATTTCCTAACTGACAGCAAGACTAAAATAACCACATATAAGCACACACATGCAAAAAGGTAAAAATCTTAGAATTTGAGGTTTCCCCCTCTCCCTGTATAAACATGTATGGTAAATCTAACAGAGCAGGGACAGATGAAGAGGGATCTTGCCACTGCTGGTCTGATCACTCAGCTCTTCAATTACTGAGTGTAACTTGCACTCAGGGTGGATGAGATGCAGGACGACAACTGACCTTTGATAGCCAAAGAAAGCAACCCTGGATCTCATTAAAACCCTGAGTTTGCTACTCAGCAGTGATTACTCACAGACACAAAGGCTGGAGCCTGAAGGGGGTCGTTGTGACCATCTCATCAGCCTGGTAGTGACTCAGCTCTGCTGTCCTGATAGAGCTGGACACTGTAGGAAAATATCCTGCTTGGTTTAATGTGTAGGGATGGGACTCAACAGCTCAAACACAGTCAGATCTATCAACATCTGAGCCATTTGTTTCCAATGTCAATAAAGAGAAATTGTCTGGACTGAGGGTTATTGAACCTCAGTAGGGCAAATGAATCACACTTCCAAGTGCCTGATGTCTCCCAGGGGTTCAGAAGGAAGCTGTCAGTGGTTAATTCAAGGTGACATCTGCACAGCAGACACTGAAAGTGCAATTTAACATTAAACACTGTTGTCTGGGGATAAGAAGTGAAGTAAATGTTGTTTCCCTGCATTTTCACACATCATTTCCTGGGTGTGTGTAGTTTTCTGGGAGTGCAGGAGGGTAAAGTGCTCACCACAAGTGAAGCCCTGGAAGGAAGCACAGGTAGGAGCTGGACAGCTGGGACCCAGGTTCTGTCCTGTTGGATTCCCACAGATCCACAGATTTTGGAAAGCAGGTCCAACTCATCCTTGCCTGCAGCCAGCCCCCCACATCCCTTGGCTTCCCTCACCCAGGACAGCAGGTAAGGGACACAGCCCTTCCCAATGTGAGTAAAATAAACAGGTGTGGTCAGCACTGGTTTCTCAGTGGGGATCCTTCTTCTTGGGATGGGACAGGAGCCACATGGATGCAGTGGGATTGGGAGAGAAGGAAAAGAAAACCTTTGTCTCTTTAATTCAGCTTTTGTGGTCCAAAATTCCTTCTCACCTCCTTGGAAGGGGAATATAGGTTAGAGATCAGGAGAAGCCTTCAAATCTCTTCTCTGGTCCTTCCATGCCTGGGGAGAGAGATCTTTCCTCTTCTAGGCCTGTCTTGGTTTGGAAAGACAGGTGTCTGCTAAGGAAGGCAGGAGCCTCCCCTGAAATGGAAAAATGTAAATCCCCTCCCTCCAAATTACTATAAATTTTAAATTAAAGGGGCCCTCAGGCAAATATATGGGAGCAGGAAATAACAGTTCTTTATTAGGGAAGAAAATAAAAAGATAAAATAAACAATGCAGTAAATCCAAACAACATTGACAGTCAGAACACAGCCTGTGGGTCAGGGTGTTGGTAGCAGTCCAGTTGGAATTGTGGCTGCAGCCCTCCTGGAGTGTCAGGGGTGGTTCTGCTGGAGCAGGCATCCTGTAGAAGGGTGCAGTCTCTTCCTCTGAAGATCCAGTGGAAGGAGAGGCAGCTGCTGCTCCTCTGGGCAATCCAGTGGAGAAGCTGTGCTGGTGTTCCAGAATCTCCAGATTATATCCAGGTAGGAATGCTTGGCTCCTCCCTCTGGGCTCACATCTCCAATGGGATGTTTTAGTTCTTATCAGCCATGCAGGGACATTCAATGGCTGTTATCAGCAGACGTCCCCCCACGAGGGAGGATTGGTTGTGGAAGAGATAAGGAAAACTGCCCACTGAACAGAAGACAACTGCCATACAGATGGCAAATAGAATACAATCAGCTTGGCAATCAGGACAAGGCCATAGGTTCAACTGCAATGCCAAGGAATGCTGATCTAAGACCATGCTGCAGGACTGAAAACACAGCATGGAGTCACTTGTCTTCTGACAGGTGTGAAGGCCAGATTAGATCACCATGATGCTCCTTTCTGGCTTACAAAGTTGTGACCATTTAAAAACCAGCATTTCAAAAGGAGTCAGAGAGCTCACACTGACAGGTTGGTCTTTCAGTGCTGAAGTGCAAAGACATGTCTGAGCCTGTGCTGTTTCACCTGACATCCAGAATATCAGTTACAGCTACAAAAACTAAACCACTGCTTTCCCTTGATCAAAGGGAGGTGACTGTAATCACAGCATCATGCCCAGACCCTGCCCAATGGTTTTAGGCACTGAAAATGCTTGGATTGAGAAGGGAGACAATAAATCCTGGCAGTCATATGTGTGTTGGATGTGGCAAATAATCTGATAGAGGGCAAGTTTGGATTAGGTATAAGGAAGAAATTTTACAGTGTGAATTTAGAGTGGTGAGGCCCTGGCATGGGTGGTGAGGCCCTGGCATGGGTTTTCCAGAGAAGCTGTGATTGCCTCAACTCTGGAAGTGTCCAAGGCCAGGTTGGATAGGGCTTAGAGCAACCTGGGATAGTGGAAGATGTCCCTGCTCACTGCAGGGGGTTGGAACTAAATGATTTTTGAGGTCCTTTCCAGCCCAACCCATTCTGTGATTCCATTTGCCTCACAGCAAGGCCAAGGCACTCCAGTGCCACAACACCACAGGGAGCTCCTGTCTGTGAGTCCTGGGAAGGATCAATCCCCTCCCTCCAGCCCAGAGCAGGGTTTGTGCAATCATGCCATGCTGTCAGTGTGAGCTACACCAGCCACAGTGGGGCAAAAGGGATGAAAACCTCATTAGCATTGTCCATCCCCCTTCATCTGCCCAGTAAATCCTACCCAAAACAGTGCAGGGAGAGAAGTTTATTTGTCTTTGAGTCCATCCCCTCCCATTTCTTCCTTCAACCTATTGGATTCTCCTCTCCTTCTTCCCTGCTGTCCTTGGCCCTTCACATTCCCACCTATCTAGGAGGTCGTTGTTGATTTAATTTTATTTCTCCTAATTGCATTCCAGGTTGCAAGGGAGGCTGGCAATCTGCTCTTCTTCCTGGATAAAGAGGCTTTTTAATTTTTTGAATTTTCATTAATTTCTCTTGAATGCTCATGAAACCAAGCATGTCTGAGAAATCCTATCATTCCATCAGCCTAAAGATTTTCTACCCATTTCTGTGCATTAGGTCAATGGAAAATACAGTCTCTGTATAGCTGGAGGTTCATATCATTTGCCAGCAAATTTGAATTCCCATATGTACACAGAGTTTTACTCTTTACCCTTGGGGAAAATGAAAACAAACCACTTCATTTCTGCTTAAAATCACTTGAACCCATTTGTTTTGTTTTGTTAAGCAGAAACGAAGCATTTTGCTTGGGTCGTGCTGACCTCATGTTCTGCCTATTTTCATTATACAGGGACTTCATAAAAGTGCTTTCCAGTGTCTTAGACCTTTTTATTCAGCTGGGAGGCAACATTCCAGGATGGACAACATTTTCCTTGGTACGCCCTAGACCTTGACTTGCACCATGTCCATGTTCATCCAGTAAAAGAGGGGAAAGCAGTGCCTGGCTGGGGGTAGAGGGGAGCCTGATATCATTAAACCCAAACACAGATGGTCTCTGACAGCTCAGAAAGATTCAGGTTAATTGTTATGGAAAAATACTCTGCCAAAAAATAACAACAACCCACAACAAAAGATAATAATTTTTAAAAAATCAAAAAATAAACCAAACCCAAACAAACAGAAATGTTATTAAATCCAGGAATTTGAAAATATTTCCTTTGGACTAGAAATACCAAAATAAGGTATTTAGAGACATGTTTAAAGAGAGGGACAGCTGTTCTGGAAATAAGAGTATTTCAGACTGGTTTTTACTAATTTGGGAAGAAAATAATGGCATTTTACTGATCTCACACCTCTTGTTTCAACTGCCTGTAATACAGCCCTACATCCAGCATCTCCAGACCTTCTGGGAACTGGGTAATCCACACCTTTCATGAGAAACACAGTTTGCCCAGGCTCTTTGGAGGTTGGCTCCTGTCCTGGTGGGTGCAAGAAGAAACAGAGCAAGTCTGATGAAAGCACTGCAAGAAAAATGGGGAAAGAGGATCTGTTGAGAGCTCATAGAGCCAAAAGATGAAATCATGAGAGTGGACTTGTCTTTGTCTAAAGGGAGGAGGCTCATGCTGAAATTAGAGAGCCCAGCTGAAGCCTGCACCAACAATTCCCTTTCCAGGATCATATGAGAGGCATGAGTCACACGCTGTCCCCATCCCTACCTTGGAGGGATGAAGTGCAGCATGGCAGTTTGAAGAGCACTCGGCTGGAAATAATCTCTTTAGGACAAAAAGGCGTTGTTGGAAGCGGCTGCCATTTCCAAATGCCAGCATTTGGAAGCATGCAAAGAATGACAGTCACAGGAATTGGGATTTGAACAGGAAAAGCAGTGCCAAGTGCTATATTTGGGCATGGTTATTGCTGTGTTTGTTATTATTATTATTATTATTATTATTATTATTATCACCACTTGAATTATAGTTCTGGTTGGAGACTGTGCTTGAGATCAGACCTCCTTTTAGCGAGGGCTGTCTGCAAATATTGTGAGAAATGGTCCCTTCTCCCAGGGCAAAATAAGCAAAAATGTTTAAAAATATTCCTTTTCAGTAACAGCAAGGTTACCCTGTGTGTACAAGGAGAGAAGACTTCAGGATATGCAAGAAAGTTCTGATAAGTGCAGCCCAAATTGTCTATCTGAGAGATAGCTCCTCTTATCAAGGAGTTTTATCTCCTAGTAGATGAGAAAGAGTGAAATACTGCCATCTCCTTCTGAGGCACAGGGAGATGAAGCAACTCACCCCAAAACCTACCAGAAGATCTCCCTAAGCTCAGCCTTCCTAGCTGAGAGGAGCAGAAACCTGGTTACTTCTAAACTGGAGTTTGGACACTGGTGGTTTTGATTACAGATGTCACTCACTGCCTGGACCAGGAAAACCCATCTCAAAGTCAAGGAGGCCATCTCACTAAGGGCATCTGGTTGGGCTGGTCTCCTTAGGGGCTCCATGCCAATCACAGCCCAGCTGGTGTTTTTAGGGACTACTTTAAAACAGGCATCTGTTTTTTAGGGCACCAGAGTGTTGGGGTGACCTGCAGCGCCCAAGGGGACACAAGGACTCAGCTGAGTAAATATAAGCATTGTGTGTAATTCCATACCACACCTTCCCAGCAGGTCTCCAGCTGCTCCTCCTCAAGGCATGGATCTCTCCCAGACCTCTGTCATATCTGCCTGCCCCATGTGGGGACATCTCAAGTGACAACAGACACCTGTGTTTAAGCAGCAGATCCTTCTCTACGTGCAGGTGTCTCCCAGCCTCCTGCTTCCAAGGAGACAATTCCTGCTGCCTGCCTCCACCAAGCACTTGGAGCTGCCAAGAGCCAGGTGAGGTGTTCTGGCTGTCCTGAAACATCTAAGCAGCACAAATACAAGAGACATAAGAGCTTCAGGAAAATTATTCCCTTTTGGAGTGGCAGCTGGAAGGTGGGAGGTCCTCACATATGGCACAGGACACTTCTGTTGGGAAGCTGAACCATGTCCACATCCTCTGAGAGAAATCCCTTCCACCCAGTGCATCCTTCTCTGTTGGGTCTTAAAAATCTCTCATCCTTTCTTATGAGCTCATCTGTTCTTGTCTGTTTTCCAGCAGCATCCCAAATGACTTTCCACAGGAAAAGGATCTGTTTCATGGGTGAGGGAAGTGTGGCACAGAGAGGGGAGCTGAGATGCCTGTGGTCATCCAGAAGGCAGAGCTGGGAATGTAGCCCAGGTCTCTTGACCATCAATCCAGGCCCTCTAACCATGAGGTGTAGCTCTGCATCCCAGGCTCTGATCCTCAGATCCAGCACAGGAGTCAGTGCATTCCAGCTGCTGGCTGAAAGCTGCTTTTTTCCTATAACCAGAGGTTGAAAAGTAGTGAAGTTTCCAACATTCATTTTATCTAAACCCCTAAGCCTGTCTCCTGAAGTGACTGGAGGACAGATGTCCATCCCATTCACATTTTGGGAAGGTTTGAAGGTTTGAAGACTATATCCCAGTGCTTTGATGCACTTGGAATTCCCACTCCCATTTGCTGCTGGGCACTGAAAATTTGAAAATTCCCTCTGCCAGTTCCCCCTCCAGGCAGTGTGCATTGATATTCTCCACCACCCAGTGTACTGATGTGACTCTGTGCCCTGAATTTCAATGAGTGGGTAGGGGGTACAGTCCTCATGCAAAAATCCATTAGAAGCTGCTTGCTATTGAAGGGCAGTGAGCAGATAAATGTGATTGTCTACGAGTCTGAAAACAAAGGGAATGTGCTGTGATTTCACTGGAAGGAAGGTACTGTCAGTGGAAATGGTTCAATATGAAAACTGCTCTCAGCTGCAGCGTTGAAAAGTCTGAGAAAATTGAGATGAATAAGGAAAGCAACTTAGCTAGGAGAAGGGGGAAAAGGAAGGGAAAAGGAGCTTTATTTATTAAATTACAGCTGTAGCTTTATTTTTTTAAGTTCGTGGAATGGTTGTGACAAAGGTCAGGAGCCTCATTTTTCAAAGCCAATGTTCAAGCCCCATGTACATCAGTTCAGAGCAAAGATTGCCTTTTCACACTTTGTTCCTGATGTGCCAGACATCCCTGGGGCTTTCTGGGCAGCTTCCTAAGAAATTTCTGACAGATTCTCTCAGCTTTAGCTGGAACAGCCACTTTTTTCTGGGTGCAGGTAAGTCAAATAAAGCCCCCATAAAGACCTGGGGTGGCTGAGTGCTAAAGGAGGCACCACACCTCGTTATCCCTGTGGATCCAGCCCTTAGAATTCCACTTTTGCCACCCTTATGGTGGGGAAGTCCCTTGAAGGGGACACCCAGTGTCAACCAACATGACCTGGCTGGCTTCCAGCTGCCAACCCCTAAGGCAGCCTTGTGGTCCTGTAGGTGCTGGCTCATGTTCACAGCTCCACGTGGATGTCTCATACCTGGGGTGAGTTTGAGCTCATGAATCAAGGCCCTGAAATGGGGTGAGATTATTGCCAACCCCATCCCTAAACAATTGGGCAATAGAGTGCAAAAGTAAAGCAAAAGCTTTGCCAGCAGCAATCCCCACAAGCTGTGCTGGCACCTTCACCTGCAGGTCCTCAAAAAGATGTGGTATTAATTTAGTTTTAATTCTTCATCATGTATCTCAGTGATGGAAAAGCCCAGCTCCCAGCCAGGGCAGGAATAAGCTACAAACTGACTCAGACTCATCCCTGCTTCACCTTCCTGTGCCCTCCAAATCTGAGATTTCAACTTTTCTGCCCTGCAGGCTCCATTTCCCAGCCTTCAAACAACAGCCACAGCACAACATGTCTGTCTCTAAGTGTCACAGCTATAATTTACACTTTAGTGCCACCCTCCAGGGTTTTACAGAACCACTAAATAGCAGGGATGACTTTTTAAAGTGGGGAAGGTGTCCATTGATGGTGTTTTCTGCACTCTGTCCTCCTCTGACTTTTTCACAGACTGGCAGGAAGGAAATTTGTCATTCCAACACAAACTTTAGGCCCAAAACACACAGTTTTCTTCATGGTCCATGTTGGTATCAGCACCAGTGCTTGAAGCAGGAAACAGGTGAAATGAGGAAGGAATCACAGAACAAGTGTAGAGAACTGCTTGAACTGCCAGAGCACTTCCCTCCTGCCTTTTATTTCTGCTCTCACCCATAGCTGTGTGAGAGCACAGCTGCCTTGAGGCTCTCAGACACAAAAATCCCACTTGTGGTCCCTTCTGCCTTGTGGAGTTGGCTGGGACCAAATCCAGGAGCTTGATGCTGTTGGTTGTTCCAACAGCACAGAGGCACCCAGGGCCATTTGAGACACCCATGGGTGACAGAAACATCTGCAAAGGACTTGCAGAGGTGACACATCATCTCTGGGAGGTCAGGAGCAGATGAAGAAAGTGGGAAGTCCCACTTTGGAGCAAATATCTGTAAAAGTTCAGAATTCTACACTAAAAAGTACAAATAGTTCTATAGTAGACACCCAAGTCCTAGACATCAGAATGAAAATAGTGTGAATCCCTATTGCTCTTCCTGCCTATTCCCCCAGATTTCTCCATCCAAAACACATCAGATGGTGCCCATTTTCCCTTGATTTTTAAGCTTCCTTTCACCTTCTGCATAATGTTCTCATACCCCTTCCAATCAGGACAGGATTACACATCTGCTTTGATTTCTTACCCTTCCCCAGCCACACAGCTTTTTCTGCAGGAATAAAGCAACTCCATGCCTCCATCCACATCCCAATTCCTCCTTCAGGACACCCTGTTCCCTGCCTGGCAGGTCTTCACTCAAACACCTCCTTAAAACAGACACTGGAGTGTCAGTTTTGGGATGACACATCCCATAATGGAAACAAACAAGGGGAAAAAGTTCAACAGAAACTAAATTTGGATTGATGCACATTGTGTCACCACTTAAAGACCTGAAGACCTGGTGGGGCAGAAGGAGAGCCCAGCCTTCAATGTTTTTTTTTTTTTTCCTCTGTTTTTGCAGAGAGCACAATTTTATGGGTGCTGACTTTATTTCAAAAATCACGTGGTAAGAAATATGAGTGTCCTGCAGGCTAAATAAAAGCACTGAGGAGCCCCTTGTGTGTGGCTGATCCTTTCAGAAGGACAGATGAGCAGCTGTGACCAGTCTGGTCCTGTTTCACCTTCCCACCACGTATCAATACAGGGTGTGGCACATTTTTAGGCTCTTTACTAGAGAGACAACAACCACAAATGCTGTTGCTGTCTCCCACGGCTCTTTTTTTTTCAACTGGGCTACAGCAATGAGAGATAAAACTGGCATTGCAGGGTGGCCAAAATGTTGGAGCAACATGAAGTCATTAATGCACCAGAGAGCTTAATGCTAAACTTTTCCTTTAATCATTAATCATCTTGTAAATAGCATTAATCTGAGTCTCTGGAACTACTCTGCAAAAGGCTTTGATCCCAGCCTTTTTGGGGAATAAAGCCCTTTGGGAGTGATTTTAAAATCACTTTCATTCTTTCAGATATGATGAATTGAAGAGAAGCAGCACCTCCAGTCGTTTCCACTGTGCTTTAAAACAGGACAAAGATTTCTTCAGAGTTAGCCAAAAATGGGGAAATTGCAAACAGCTGAATTCTCCTGATTTAATTCAAAGTTTTTATTTCCAGACGTACTTACAAGAGATTATGCCAACCTTCACTGCCTTATCCAGAGTCAGCTGTTCCAGCTTCCCAGAGCATATCACAAGTTGGCATGAGGCAGAGATAAGCCTCGCAGGAGGTCAGAGAGAGTTCGAAAGAGCAGAACGAGGACAAAAGGCAAGAAGCAACCACGATAAAAAAATGCAAATGCATGAGGCTGAGCAGAAAGGCACATGAAGTGCAGCTGTATTCTCTGACTCTGAACCTTGTGGAAGGGCAGGTTGTCTAGACTGTGCAGCTGCAGTGAGGGATGGAGCCACATGTGATGGAGCAGCAGGAGAGCACGGTCTGGTAACAGCCCCTGCAATTCCCATCTGCCTCAACCCATTTACATCCAGAGAGCTCAGTTTAAAAGAGATGACAGCCTAGACACAGCAGGAACTTTGGGGTTTCTGAGAGGCTGGGCATTATAAAAATATTATAAAAAAGCTTCTCTCAGTAACTTTGAGAAACTGGAGAAAAGGTTCATGATTTCTGGTGCAGGCCAGTTCCATTGGGACATCCCTCTTAAATTTGTTCACACACCACTCCATCACCTCTGTACTGCACACACACATCCATCAGAGGCAAGAGATGTTCTTCCTGGCTAAAGAGTTTTTATTTTAGACAAAAAAAAGCTGTTAAAAACATAGCAAAGATGGGCACAAAATGAGTCATGCTGTGAAAGAACTCATGTGAAAGGAAAGTTAAACCAGCAGCTTCCTCCTCATCACAGGCTGCAGTGTGCTGCCACATACAAGGAGTGGAGAGAAAAGTGTGAATGTGGCCTTTCTGCTCCATGGCCAGGCACATCCAGTGTAGGAACCAAAGTCCTGGGCTCTCCCTGTGCTCACACTCTATTTCCCCAGCCAGGGCTGCAGTTGCAGAAGTGAAATCAGATTAAATTCTGCCGTGCTTCAGCACAGGGGAACGAAAGCTTTGTATCAAAAAAAATACATGATGCTGCAAGTGACAGCAATCTCAGACCACAGGCAAAGTTGCCACAGTGAAGTGAAACTCAGATTTCTTCACCAGATCAAGCAGAAACACACCAGGTTTACCTTAAGTCATTAGACAGACATTTTCTCTTCACTGATACAGGAGACGACAAATCTTTTCTTCCCTTGTCTTCTGCTTGTCCATACAAAGCCCTGCACCCCTGTAACTAAGATGACCTCATGAGAGAAAACTGGAATTTAAAATAAGAGAAAAGTTTAAAAAAAAACAGCCTTGGGGTTTTGTTCGTGGTTTGGTTCTGTGGGTTTACTTCAACTTTTTTCAGAAGCCACAGTCTGCCTTTCAGACACTCTACCAAACCACCTGGAACAGGGGCAGCCCAGTCTAAATTTATACTCAGTGCAGAGCATCAGGGTCTCATGGGTCCTTGATTTCTCTTCTCACCCCAAGATTCTCCTCTTTCTTCTACTTATTTAGTGACAAAACACCTGCCACCAATACAGTGGGTAAAAATGAGGAAGAAAAAATTAAAACTGCGTGGATTTGAGCAGGCAGTGACTGTTAAAAGATGCCTGCACCCCAGATTTAAAAAAAATATGTTTCCAAAATCTTCTTTACCTGTGATCATTTGCTGAATTAATGCAGAATCCACAGCAAGCTTCTGCCCATCTGAAGCTCTGATTCATGCCAAAACCACCCTCTCAGCCCAAGTCCTGAGCCTTTAAAGTCACTGGGACACCAAAGCCCAGTCCTAACCCACATAGTGCAAGGCTGGGTCTGACAGGAAAATGAACAGAGATGGAAATGGGTTCCCCATCCCCACAGAGGCACTGATTGCTTTCTCAATTATCTGAAGTGGTGAAGGAAAAGGACAGTTTACAATACAGGGCCTTGGGTCACTATGAGTGTGAAAAAAGTCAATCCCTTGTTTTTAAAATTTTAAAAGTTTAATAGTAATAAAATGGTTATAAAAATAGTAATACAATTAGAGTAATAAAAATTTGGACTGTTTGGATTAGGACAATATGAGACAATAGAAACAAATAGTTACAGACAGCCCAGGTAACTCTTCTGGGCAAAATCAGCCCAAAAAAGGACACACGTTGACAGAGGATTAACCCTTAAAAACAATAACCTGTTGCATATTCATACACCTCATCCATGATGCATAAATTCCATTCAAACACAGGATTCTGTCTGGGCAGTGTCACCTTCTTCCTCTTAATCTTAACGGCGTCATCCTGCCCGAGCTAGGCAGGGAGAAGTTCATTTCTCCTGATAATGGAGCAATAAATTCTCTTTCTCTGAAAGATTCAGGTGTCCTGTGGCTGCTATCTCAGTGTGAGTCCTTTCTTTAGAAAAAAAGGGTCCTACATAGCATAGTTTCTATTTTAACATTTTGTTATAACCTAAAACTATATTTACCACACTTCTTAAGAGAATTAATACAGCATAACTTCCTAATACAACACATCATATTCATTTGAATATTTGCAAAAAGCCAGTCATAACATACACATTTTTCACATGAGCTTGTTGCTTTCCTTTTCCTTTACATCCTTAGGGAATCATCAGAGGCAAATATTCTGCTTTAATTTGCCAACCAAGCTGCATATTGACATTTCACCCAAGGCCACAGTTTGTTCTGAGCACTGTCCAGCTTCCCACAGGAAGCTGCTCAGCTTCTAACATCTTTCACCTTAATATTTACTCCTTTTCCTTCTGCTGACATTTCCTGGCTCTGCACCTTCCTCATGACTCAGAGATTTCCCGGACCCCAACTGGGTGACATCAGCTCTGAGAGCTGCAGTTCATAAACACCACTCATTACTTCAAACTTCAATTACGGGGGAGGCAGGGGCAGAGGTTGTTTGGTTTTTCTTCCAAGTGAAGATGTTGAGTTTCCTCTGAAACCATATTTAGCCCTGAGTTGCAGCACGCCTGCTGTAAGGAATCACTGTGATTTTAATGACCAAAGGACAGAAAGGGGATCACAGGGCTTTGTTTTGGTCCCGGGTGTGTCAAGAGACAGAAGTATGTGTAAAGCAAACTGTGCTGCAGAACACCTGGTACAGACATAAGGCAAAAGTCCAACAGAGCTTCGAGGTGATTTCTGTGTCCTGAAGTCACCTCTGACAGTGACTTCATCTCCAGGAGACTCAGTGACTTTAAAAAAAAACCAAAACAAAACAAAACAGTGCAGATATTTCAGACATGCCCAGCATCTGCCGGCTCAAGCAAACATCAGTAACTCTATAAATACATCTGCTTTCCCTGCTTGATGTTGTACATTCACTTTTTACTTTAAAAAGGAGCAAATATCTCATCCTAGATGAGCAAGGTGAAGCAGTGAATGTCAGAGAATCATGGAAAGGTTTGGGTTGGAAGAGACCCTAAAAATCACCCAGTTGCAACCCCTTGCCATGGATGCCACCCACTAGATCAGCTTCCTCAGGGCCCTATCCCTCTTGGCCTTGAAGAATTCCATGGAAAGTAATATTGATACTGTTTATAGTGGGTTTCAGCACAGCAAATTTTGACACAAGTGCCCTAAAATCCTTCATCATTTTAGAGATTCTGAGTCTCCACCGAGATTTACTTGAAATCACAGCTTTTCTGTATTTTTCATATTTTTTTAATATTATTTTTGGTGGGTTTTGGGGGTTTTGTTTTGGTTTTTTTTTTTAATTTTTGCAAGGTTTTCAGGTTCACTTCCTTGATATCTCAATTCTTCAGCCGGAGTTCAAAGAGAGCCGCTTGCAACCACATCACCTTTCCTCTCCAGGACAAGGTGACACACCTGCAAGCACTACCTGGGGCTGTGACTCAGCTCTGCCAGCAGTCACGAGCCCCAGGGACCTGCCAGGGCACAGGTAACACGTGTCCACCACACAGGGGGTGAGCTCTGAGCTGGCACCAGAGCAAGGTGTGAGCACGTTGGGAATTCGACCCAGGCATTCTCCTGTCAGCACAGGAACCAACGAGATTGCAGAGCTGGGGAGGTTCCTGCAGGACTTCCAGGCTTCAACAGGTGACTTTTAATCTGGTTTATCAGCAGGTCATATGAATTTCAGCAAAGTAATTGAATCTACCTCACCCCCTCTAAAAAAAAAAAAAAAAAAAAATCAGACTTCATAACATAAGCAAGATGTTATGAGAAACGCCCTGAAGTACTGGTAGAGATATTTGTTTTTTCAGCCTGGATTTCTTCTTCTTTTTTTTTTCTTTTTTCCTTTTTGGGTGTGTTTTTTAATCTTTTAATAACTCTGTCTGGAATTATTTCTCTGTGAAAACTGCCACCCTGCTCATAAAAGGTAGAAATAATGTTCTAAGCAAATGCAAACAGGCACTTTTTCAATGTCTAAACTATTTGGGGAATTTGGGGTTGAGGGATCAGAGCAGACATGTCCAGGTAGGGAAATCTTGCCTAGCGTTTCAAGAGGAGATTTTGGCATATATCAAACTTTCAGGGCAGGGATTTTGGGCTGGCTTTTCTTCCAGGGCTGGTGGTTTATTGGCCAGCTATAGCAAAAATGGGTCAGCAGCACCTCTGCCCCTCTGTCATGGATACAGGTTAAAGAACCTCCCCCAGATGCTTCCCACATTTCTGGGCCTGGGATTGAAGGTGACCAAACACCTCTTCAGTGCTTGCCCAGGTGAACTTGTCCTCTGCCCTGAGCCCTCTCAGCTCTCCCAATTTATCCTCTCCAGTGTCTCCTGGCCACATTTCACAGAGAAAAGCAAGGCACAACCTCCCAAGAATATTTCTGAGAATCGCAGCGAAGAACCTCAAAGAAAGAAAAAACAATTCTTATCTCAACTGCTGCTCCTCTTGTTCACAAGTAAAATACATTGTAAAAGATTATTTACCTAAAAGGAATTGGTGATTAGATTCTGGTGTGAGTGTTTTGCTTCATTTACCAATTGAATCCAGGTGTGTGTGTCAGGACTGTCGGGTGACAGTCATGAGATTCTGTTCAGTAGAGTTGAGTGCTTGTGCAGATTCAGTTTAGATGTAGTGTAATATAGCATAGAATAATATAGTATAATAAAGTAATTAATTAGCCTTCTGATATCCATGGAGTCAGATGCATCATTTCTCCCCTTCATGGGGGTTGCCTTGATTTACTATACACAACCACCTCAACCCCTGTTGCTCACACTCCCACAGATCCCTATGCATTTCTGCACATTTCTCCACATTTTCCTGATGTTTAAGGTCAGACCTTCACACTGAACAGCTGAGACCCAGTGTAGAAGAAACAGGATTCAGAACAGCCAGCAGCTATGTCCACAGCTGATGCACCTCACTTTCCAAGCTGCTCAGACCAAGACTTTCCCTCCAAGCTCAGCCTCTCCCATGAGTGCTCTGTGACTCACAGGTCACTCAAGGCTGTCCCAGCAGAAGGCTCCCATATTCTGCTCACTCACTGCTGGCAGTGCTGCATGTGGACCATCAGTGTGATCCTGTACAGCTGCTCTCATGTTCATCCTGTTCTTACATGTTTGTTTCCTTTAATTTGAGGGATGGCACTGGCCTGATCCTCTCTCATCCCACTCTTGTGCTCATCCTGTGCACTGTGGGCTGGAATCAGAGAGTGCAAACACAAGTCTTGTACTTATTTGTAGAAAACAACATAAAAATGACTAGTCAAGGGCCATCTAGCCCAGAATTTTGGTTTACAGCAGTGATCTCAGGGAAAATATGACAAGATAAACACATGGTCACATTTTTCCTGAATGCTGTCCCAGTGAATTTGTGCAAATAACTTTCAAAACCCTGAAAGCAGCAGGACTCTGTCCGTGGCATATTTGATGATGGAAAATATGTCCCTGGCAATGGAGAACATCTGTGGATACACAAAGCTCTGCTTTTCCATCCCCTGTGCTTTAAAAAGACTGAGGTGAAGGTGCTGCAGCTCCAAGAGCAGCACCAGGAGAGGGGTGAAGGTTCCAGAGAAACAGGAGAGCAGCACACAGCACAGAAAAGCCTCAGATGCTAACACTGCTCCTTTTCTATAGTCAGATTTATTTGGGGATGTCTAATGGGACCACTACTATCAAATAAATAGGATTTTGCCTGAGCTGTGTTACTGGAATAACTCTGTGAAGGATAGTCCTGCTGCATGAGTAGCAAAGGGTGAATCAAGATGTTTAATGTGCTGGATAGGAAACTCCTCATGTCCCCAAAATTGTCACACCAGAGTTGTACATCCTTATGGGAAGACCTTAGATTTTGCTGCCAGGTATGTTGGTTGTTTTAGTGCTTGGCTGAAGAGAGGCTACAACATAGCTGTGGCTCCTGGAAACAACAACAACAACAAAAATTGAGGCTTTAAAAGCAACTGAATCATTTTGGAATTTAAACGGTGTTGGAAAAAATCTTGAGGAAGTGTGAAAAAATCTCTGGAGTCCCTGGATGGTGACTCCACCCCAGGGAAGTGGTGGAGTCACCATCCCTGTCAGTGTTCAAAAAACTTTGTAGATGTGGCACTTCTCAATATGGCTTAGTGGGAATGGTGGCATTTGCTTGAAGGTTGGACTTAATGATCTTGGAGGTCTTTTCCTACCTTAATGATACTATGATTCTATGACATTACATGATCGATTAACTCTTCTTTAAACCTTAAAAACAGGAAAAAATACTTTAAAAGACTGAAGCTGTCAATGTAATGTCAAGATTTGGTTCAGATCTGGTTGCAAGAACAGAACACTGCTGGCCTGTGGTGAATATCTGTTTCTCAGACAAGCTGCTACTTGAACAGAGCCTGCTGAAGCAAAATAGGTCCCCTCACACCACTTCACTGGAATAATCCTGCAGAGGAACCATTTTTTTTTGCCTGCCTTCTAGCAGAGAAGCAAATGATTCCGTGGATACATGAAAAGCATCACTTGGAAGACCTCACTATGTTTAAAGTTTGTTTTTTTGGCGCAATCGTGGAAGCAAAACTCCCTTGACAACGTCTTGGTCCCTGGAGCTTCATCGCTGACCCTGTGGGTGCTTCTTTCTGTCTGTACCCAGCAGCCTGGAAAGGTGAAGCTAATGACAGCAGGACTAATCTGACATAGAGGAAAGAGCCTTCAATGACTCTGACCCATTAACCCTAATCTCTTAATTACCCCGCCATTGATCAGGAAGTGTGCGCTAATTAGCAGAGCGCTAGAGCAGAAATTCGCACCCAAGGCATGAGTCACAGCCTAATTATCAACATCTCCTCCCAGGCCTCACAAAGGCTGGGACTGCAGCAGGTGATGTTATCGTGTCCCTCTCCTTTTGGGCAGAAATAGCTCACAAGAACGTGAGAAAATGAGTCTTGTGACTTGTCCTGCACCATCTTGTCCTTGTCAGCTGCTTTAGTGGCAACCTGGTCCCAAAAGAATTTATGTGACAGAAATGTCATTATAGAACCACAGAATGGTTTTGTTGGAAAGGAACCTTAAAGATCATCTCATTCCAACACCCTGCCATGAGCAGGGGCACCTTCCACTGAACCAGGTTCCTCCAAGCCCTGTCCAACCTGGCCTTGGACACTTCCAGGGATGGGGCAGCCACAGCTTCTCTGGGCAACCTGTGCTCTCAAAGTGAAGAATTTATTCTTAATATTCAATTCAAATCTATTCTATCAATTTAAAGCCATCCCTCCTTCTCCTACCACTGCATGCCTTTGCAGAAAAGTCCCTCTCCAGCCTTCAGGGTCAGCCAAGCAGAATCCAGCCTTGATTTTGGGTGATAAAAACAAAACCTGGGGGACTAATTCTCATTTATGTTGTCTCATTTTCTTATGCAAAATATGCTGCAGCCCCTGCACAAAGTAAAGCAGCTGTGGAGCAATAACTTAAGACAACCAGGCTGCAGGATCCACTTTGGATCCATGTCTTGCTTGCTTTCTCCAGCTTTCCCCTTGTGCTGTAAGTCCTAGAGGCCCTCTGTAGTTGATCCTTGAAGAGATCTTCCACTGAATTTCTCTAGATGACAGGTTTGCTCCTCCTCAGAAGGGGTATGGGCTTCATCCAGCCACATGTTCATCTGGAGGGGTTCCTGTGGAGGTTTTGGACAGGGGGATTGAAAGATTTCACCAGGGAAGGACCAGCTTTATACCCAGTGCTGTTCTCACCAAGATAATGGGAGCTTTTGGGAAGGAAAAGCCTTCCTCCTGAGCTCTGCTGGGTGATAATGGGAGTTTTTGAGAAGGAAAAACCTTCCTGCTGAGCTCTGCTAGGCCCAAGGGAATGGCAGGCCCAAGGGAAGATCACCCTGCTGTTCCTGTACAGTCACAGGGTTTTATTTCTCTTAGAAGGCTTCTTTTGGCAGGCACAAGGTCCAGGTAGAAGCATCACCCTTCCACGTGTTGGTTATCTCCAGGGGAGGAGCTGGATCTTCCCTCCATGCTGAACTTTAGGCCCAGGAGATCTCACAGAGCCTGGGGAGCTGGGCCAGATCCAGAGCTCCAGTGGGGGACAACACAGAGGAAAAAGGAGCTTTGGGCTTTGCAAACTTTCACTTTTTGGGCTTTGCAAACTTTCACTTCTCACTGCAGACCACCATGATGCCTGAGACCAAATAACCTGAAATATTTCGTTTGTTTGTTTGTTTTTGGTTTTGTTTTTGTAGGGTCTTGTGCAATGCTCAAGAGGAAGAGCCAGAGGCAAAAGCCATTCTGTTTGCCATCAGCATTCCTACTGAAGAGAAAGCATTTCTGGTCAATGAGTCCAAATAAGGTATTTTTTAAAAAATCTTGTTTGTTAATTTTGCAGCCAGAGGCAATTGCAATGTGGGATAGGAGCACTTTTCAGCCAAGGTCTCCAGTAGTCCTCAGGTCCAGGCAATGAGGTCCAAAATGCAGCCCACATTGAGCCCTTCCTTGCTCCATGACCATGGCTCAGGAATGGGTACACATAGCTCCTCATTTGCCAAATGCAGTTTTACTTTTGGTCTTATTTCTTCAAATTTCCAATGTGGAAGGAAAAGAAAGCAAAAGCAACAAACAAAGGAAACTGCACACGAAATACATTATTTTGCTAATAATGCCTGAAAGGTAAGAATAAAATTTTCAAATATTCCAGGAGTTAAGTCCAGGTGAACTCCCAAACCAAGAGATTAATTTGCTAAGAACAGTGTTATTCTGCCTTGTGTCTTTGAGGACATATCAGAATTACATCTCAGGGGTTTTGTACTGGGCTTACAAATTATCTGCTTGCTTTAAAACTCCATTTTCAAGTCTTGTAAGCCACTTGTGACTGGAAATGTTGTCTTAGGCAGTACAAAGTCCAAATAGCAGCTCACCCTGCAGCAAGGATCAAGTTCCACTGCTGCACGTGGTGTGCAGCTCTGGGATCTTGCTACTTCGTATGCCTGGAAAGCAGAATTTAAACGGATAATAATGATAATAACTGATAATAGTTGCCCTTATAATCTGTTTTTCTTCCAAGAATGTTCAGGAGCTTTAGAACTCCTGGGAGGCTTTGGACCCTGAACTGTTTTTGTTCACTATTCTTTCAATCATCACCATGTTAGCAGGCTCTAAACAAGGAGTGGTGAGAATAATGGAAACTCTTTGTGTTGGAGAACTTTGTACCACATGTGTGAGTCATCTTTACTCCTTATTTATCTTTCATCTTTATTCCCTATTTTGGAGGGATTCCCCTCAGCACTGCAAATCACCACAATTTGATTCAATCTGTGTGTAAAGTGGCACTGAAAAGGCAATTCTGCCCGGAGAAAGCCTTGAGGATGGGTGAAAGACATGGCAAACCATGTCCCTCAGGAGCTCTTGTTACTCTTACAAAATATTCTTTGTGTGTCTTCCACAGAAACTCAGAGTAGACAAGAACCTGAAAAAATAAAATGAAAAGGAAGTAAAGAAAAAAAAATTGCTAGAGCAGTACTGACAGCAAAGGATGAAGGGCATGTGTAAGAGATGATCCTGTGGTAGATAAGAGTAAACATCTCCCTTTTCTTCCACTTGGAAAAATTGGAAAAACTTCACTGGTTTCAACTCTTTACATGGAAATGTTAATCTTTGTGAATCTGGAAATAGCTACATCTCTGAGAAGGTGGCCCAAAGTTGTCATCTGACTTATTTAACCTGTGTTGGAGTAAAAGAGAAGCAACTTCTCAGCGGAGAAATTCCCTGTGGACACCACCCACGGGTAGAGCCAACATGACAGGCAGCTTTAGCTCATTCCAGAGCCCACATCAGCAGAATTGGATTCCTACTGCTGTGGCTACTCATGAATAGTCACTTCTTCATCAAGTTAGAGCCTATTAATATACAAAGCTTTAAAATTCTCTGTTATTGTGTGTTTGGATCAGAATCACAGAATGGTTTGGGTTGGGAGGGATGTTAGAATGGTCACCTAGACCAACCCCCCTGCCACAGGCAGGGACACCTACCACTAGACCAGGTGGAAAGCCCCATCCAGCCTGGCCTTGAATAGGGCAGAGTAATCCAAGCTTTTACTTCTCCCCCCTGATTTTGGAGCATTTTCCAGCAGAGGTGTAGATCCCTTTGTTCCTGTTGGTTGTCATAACCCACACCCAAACTTGCCATCACAGGCCTCTCCAGATCATGGAGTGGTTGCTGAAGTCCCAGACTGAAAATGATGAGGACCTTTGCATTCCCTGGCACTCAAGGCTTCTCCAGTCAAGCTGCAGACAGTGAGGAATTCATCCCTCCTGCACGGTTCTCATTGTTCCTCCTGTTTAACACACAGGAAATGTGAGCCACAGAGGTGTTTGAACGTCATGGCCAAGGTCTTGGAGGAGTCTCAGCCACAGATTCAGAAACAGAGCTCAGATGTTTCCTCTCCAAATCCTGCTGATGGAGCACTGTCAAAAGCTCCTTGTCCCATCACCTCAGGTAGATTCCTTTGTGCTGAATCACTGGTAGCAAAAGGAATATAATAATTAGAATAATTAACTCCTACATAAGCCAGGCATGATGTGGTTTGCAGAGATCTCCAAGAATTCCTTATCAGCAATTCACATATACATAAATGGAAGCACTGGAAAGTCAAATAACCCAACCCCAGGCCTGTCCCTTTCAGTCACAGGCATGTCTGGGATCAGAGAGGTGGCTGTGAACTCCTGAAACCCAGCTCTCCTCATGCCAAGGTGCCAAAGGGGGATGGACACCCAAAGGGACACCCAAGGTGGGTGAGAACACCAGTTAATCTTATCCCATGCCCGCAAGCCATCCCAGAAAGTCTGCTTGCAACACCTCATCCTTGGAGCATTCAGCAGGTGATCAAGGTCACATTTTGCATGTCAAATTTCCCAGCTGGAGACCTGGGCAATGCCCCTGAGGAATTTGGGTGTGTTTGCATAAGTGAACCTTTATCAGACATTCAGCATGCCAGGAGGAGCAGCACAAGCATGTCAGCTAGAAGAGATGTTACTCAGGATTTGGTAAAAAACCATGTTTTTTCCAGGAAGTTATGCATGATTGAGAGGAGTCTGCATTTCTCATGCCCTTTTACACCTGGTCTCCAGGACTGGTCTTCAGAAAAGTGACAAAGCCAATGTTTCAGCTGGAGTTCCATTCCTGCAGGAACTACACTGAGATATTTTTTTTTGTTTGTTTTCCTTGGAAAAAGCCTACAGGTTGCTATGCAAAGCATTCCTAATTTACCCAGCCATCTGCAGCAGAAGGTTGGTGGTGAATCAACACCAGCTGGAGCTCAGCAAAAGCTCTTAGGTTGCAATTATGTCGGGCTATGCTCTGAACCTTAATTAATGGCAGATTCCCAATGGTTTCTAATATCTACTGATGTCCTGATTGATCAGATCCTGACCAGAAGAGCAGGCAAGAGGTCCTGACATGCTATTTAACTCCTAGATGACTGCTGGTGTCACAAAGCAAACTGGTTTCAATAATCTCCAATTTTCAGTTCATCCTTCAAAATCTACCCTCCTTTTGGGATACAAGTTCCTCCAAAGCTGCTTCCTTCCATTTTCCAGGACCCAGAGAATCTGACAGCATTAAGAGACCTTGGGAAAGCAAAGTGTTCGTTTTTTGGTGTGGGATGCTGAGGTCAGCTCCCAGATCTCTTGACCAAGATGTTAGATGATGTCCAGGCCACCTGTAGGATTCCCTGCCCTGTTAATGGCTCACAGAATAAGAATATAAAGTTGAATGTGTACATTTTGTCAAAACTCTGACTTGGTGTCATCCTACAGACCTTCCCATTTGAGCAAACTGATCCAAGTTCCTAATAATGGTTTCACTAACCAGAAGAATTAAGTGCAAAAAAATGGGGCTTTGAGCTACCTGGTCTAGTGGAAGGTGTCCCTGCCCGTGGCAGGGGTTTGGAACTACATGGCCTTTATGGTCCCTTCTGACCCAAACCTTCCTAGAATTCTCTGATCTTGGCCATTGGCACACAAGAGTATAAAATCAGTCATTGATTGAGTCAATGAGTTGAAATCTGTCATTTTTACACCTGAAAGGCTTTGTACTTCATAAATAAGGGCAAGTTCAACTAAAAATTATTGATGTTTTTTTCTGGAGCCCCAAACATCTTTGCTCACACCACAGGAGACCTGAGTGCTGCTCATTTCCATTATGTTGAAACCCTTTTAATGTTCTCTGATGGTTTTATAGATGATGTAAAACACACTTTATCTTCCCCTTTGCCTTGAGCATGGACTGCTGAGGACTGGGAGGTGCCAAAGCTTCTGGCCTTTGGCTTCACCTACAGGAGCAGGAGTTTTGAACAGAATCAATTTTGGGTCTCTCTTTCATAAAATGAATAACAACATTCTTGAGCAGCTAGAGATGAATCTGTGTATTTTGAATCCCTGCTACACCTGAGAGTGAAGGGCAGGGACATTCCCACAAAATGCCTTAGAACAACTCCAGCTCCTAAATGGTGGAAGAGATGGATTTTGGGGCTGGCTGTCATAGCTCTGCTCACAAGGATTAAATCCTGGCACATATCAGAAATTACTTGTTGCCTTGCTCCATAAATTTGACCTTTCCTAGGCCTGGAACAGTTTTGACCCTCTAGAGTTTTGTCCTGGGAAGAGCACAATCAAGCTCTGTTCTTAATACAGGAGCTGGCAATTCAATATATCTTCACTGATTTCAACTGATTTGATTCAAGCTGGTTGAGATTGGAACGTGACATAGAGACAGACCCATTGCTTCAGCTGCACATGTCCTGTCACATTTCCCTCTAACATTTCCTCACTGTTTTATGTGAGGGATGCTTTGTATCTGCTTACAGAACCATATTTGAAAACCTCTCTGCAGAGAATCACAGAAGTGTTTAGGTTGGAAGAGACTTTTAAGATGATCCCAGGTTACTCCAAGCCCTGTCCAGCCTGGCCTTGGACACTTCCAGGGATCCAGGGGCAATTACAGGTTCTCTGGGGATCTTATCTTTGTTTCCTTCTGACCTTCACTGAGGGATCTGCTCAATCTTCACAAGTCTATGCTGACAGTGGAGAACATCCTATAGGCAGACAGAGACCAGAAAGAGCAGCCCTGGAACTCCCAGTCACTATCTTTTGCCTGGCGTTTGCTTAATCTTAGATAACAGACCTTAGGTATTTTTCCTTTCCTATGAATTTTGAAGGGAAATGGCACCAGGGTTTTGTCTCCAGACACTGGCTGTTTTTTGTTGTTTTTTTTTTTTTTTTTTTAATTTGCAGTCAGCCCATAAAAACAGGATCTAGCTACTAATTATTCAATCCAATGATCCTGGAAGTATCCTCCAAACCCACTCCTGGAGGGATCACAAGGAGCCAAGATATGGCATGGCAGTAGATGGCGCTGAAGGTCTTGGAGCCCATCAAGGAGCCCTGATCAACCCACTCCCACCTCGTAGGGCTTCCCAAAAAACCTTCCCCCACTCTCTTCCCCTCCTACAGCAGCGCACAGGGAGACTTTGCCACTGAAACCTGGGACATTTCGAGACCACATGCTGGATGATGGTTAGAGGGTCTAACTGGGAGGATGGAAATGGCAACAAGCCAGGGACCACAGAAGATTTTGGATTTTTGTCCTGGTTTTGGACATCAGCCCTTTTCCGCTGCCAGTCTATTTGGAGTGTTCCACACGGCCACAAAGCAGCTGATGGCTCCTTGCTCTGATCTCAGTGATCTCTCCAGAGGCAATTTACATTTATAGATTCAGAAGTGTGTCTCCAATTATAGAAGTGCTGCAAGGCACTGTCTGCCACTGTCACCGTGGGACCCCTGGGGACTCCACTTCTCCAGGGTCAGGAGCCATCCTACTTCCTCTTATCTGATGGAACACCCTGGATCTTAGCTGGAACTTGACAAGTGGTTGAAAAAACACTGCTGTGACCTCCCAGACTTCCCTGCCTCTTCTTCTGATGGTTTCAAGGAAAAAAACAAGCAGAGGAAAGTATTCCTTTGGCTGCTCTGTAGGTGATACACACGTGGTGGTGTGGCTGGAGGAGGTTGTACCTCATGGTGACTCAGACCTGGGATCACAAAGATTTCTTAGCTGAAAAAAAATGGCAAATTTGTGTCTATTCCACTGGTGGGTGGAAGAAATGCACATTTCCAGGTGCCCACAGCAAGGAGCAGTGGAAGGATGACTTCAGGTGGAGCATGTGTCATATTGAAGCACTTTCTGGCGTGGCTAAGATGAGTTGTGCCTTCTGTGCCTCAGAGAGAGCAGAGGAGATGGCCAGGTCTGCCTGATCCTGGCTCCCTGTCCAATCAATTGAGTCAAAGGCACATGGGCATTTTTTAATTTTTTTTTTTAAGTCTAAACTGGACATTACACATGCTGCTTTCTCTGGGAGCTGAGCATCACCCACATTTCCCTTGGAGTTAAATTGCAATATGGGCCCTGCTGGGGCACCTCAGTTAAGTACCATGTGTTCCTGGCAAATTGGTGTCATAAGGGCTATAAAAGTAGATAAGGATAAAATATGTCCTTAATTGCTTGTGAGGACAGAAGCAACCAGACTTGGGCCAGACAAGAATCTCCACATTACCCTCAATGCTTCTTCCAGTTCAAACCAGTTCCAATTCAGGAGAAACACCCCGAGGATGACATCAGAACAAACCCCAGCTCCATAAAATACTCAAGGTAGCTGAGAACTTCCCTCTTTTTCACACCCTGGTAGACATTGGAAAAAACCTTCCCCTGGGGCCAGTTCCCTGACCTCCAGCAGCCCATGGTTACTCATCACATCACAGGTCATTGTTACCATTTTAGACAGGAAATTAAGGTTCTCACTCAACACCCCTTATCTAATCTCCATGGTCAGTATTTCCACCTTGCTTGCACTAAAGACATTTCCTGACATCCATAAAGCTGGGACAGATCACGGGACAGTTATCACCTGGCTGTGTGTGCTCACAGTGAGGGGAAGCTGCAACACCTCCACATTTTGCCTGCAGCCTCATTAAATCAGACCTTGGGTGGAACTCTTCGGTGGTCATGTGATCAAACCTAGGAATTGACCTAGAATTTAGTCACACAAAGTAATTTCATTCTTCTCATGGCAGTTACCTTGAGATGATCAGGACATTGATGCCTGCACTGGATCCATATTGATTTTGCAAAGTACAACAGGTGCATGATTTTTTTTTTTTTTTTAATGAACAGGAGCAAGGGCATGTGGTGACAGGTCAAGGGGGAATGGATTTTAATAGAGAGAGAGTAGGTTTAGATTGGATATTGTCACAGACATATTTTATGAAAAATCCTTTCACCAGGATCTTTTCTCCTGAGAAGCTGAGAAGCTTCTCCATGTTTTGTTGCTTTGGAATGTGATTTGGAGAATTGTTTACCCAGCATGTGAAATTGTTTTTACTTGATGACCAATGACAGCCACCTGTGTCAAGGCTGTGAGCAGTCACAAGATTTTATCATTCCATTCCCTTCTATTCCTTTCAAGCCTTCTGATGAAATCCTTTCTTCTGTTCTTTAGTGTAGTTTTAGTATATCATTTTCTTTTAATATAATATATATCATAAAATAATAAATCAGCCTTCTGAAACATGGAGTCAAGATTCTCATCTCTTCCCTCGTCCCGGGACCCCTGTGAACACCAGCACAGGATATTACAGAGAAATTCTTCCCTGTGAGGGTGTGGTGAGGCCCTGGCACAGGTTGCCCAGAGACACTGTGGCTGCTCCATGCCTGGAAATGTCCAAGGCTGGGTTGGATGGGGTTTGGAGCAACCTGGGACAGTGGAAGGTGTCCCTGCCCATGGTAATGGGGTTGGAATGAGATGGAATTTAAGTTCCTTTCCAACCCAGATTATTCTGTAACTTTTAATTAATTGCTCCTGTTGAGGTTTACTCTGGCTGGGATAACCAGTGCTAACTTAATTCAAACCAGAAACATTCCCATAAAAGCCCATCCTGGTGTTAAGCACACCTAAATGTTCATAACTAGACAGATGGAGAAAAGATGCACATGTGTGTGTGTGCCAAGACTGAAATGGCATCATCTGTCATGCATTCACTCCTGCAAACATCTGATTTATGCATCATTAATGCCAAGACACCCAGATTATCATTTCCAGCGCTGAGTACTCATACGTAGGTGAACGTGGGTGGATGGAGATTTATGTCTGTTAAATGCTTTAGCATACACACATGAATATGTGAGAATTCTCAGTGCAAGATTAGAAATGGATAGACAAATGTGTGGTGCAGAAGAGTTGTTCAGATATCCAAAAAGAAATCTTGTGCACCTAGATGTCAAATTGCTAGAAATCCCAACATATTTATAACAAATCTTGCCAGCTCCTCTCCTCCCCTGCCTTAGCAGATGAAAGTGTGCCCAGGTTTGCTGGGATCAAAGGAATCCATCATCCACGAATGAGTGTGTGCCCCTGTGACACAGAAACAAATATTTTGATGCTGACTGGCAATAAATAAATACCTGCCAGTGTTTATTCCACACCCCAGGGTGGGGCTGGCACTCAGGCTGATCGAGTGAGTCCCTTTTGTGTTTGTTTTGTTGGTCTCCAGGGGGGCTTTTCCCATCCTTTCCCAGCCCTCTGGCGGGGTCTGGCAGGGGCTGGCAGTGCTGCTCTGTGTGACAAGAAAAGCTGCAGAGGTGGGCTGGAGATCGACTCATCAGGGAGCTTTAATGAGCAGTGTGGGGAAAGGAGAAGCATCTCCCTAAATACAGAGTGAGTCAAACTCACCTCTGGCAAATGGAGGAGAAGACCTGGAGCAGAGGAGGCGTTGGCAAGGCACCGTATGTGCTCTCAGTCACATCCTCTGCTGTTTACTCCAGCTGCAGGGATGTGAGCAGAAGTAAAACCTGATTTAGGTCACATATGCCTTTCTCTTTGCTCAGTGCTGGAATCAAAACATCCTGTGGGCAAGAGGAGGAGGAGATGAGGACCGAGTGCATTGTCTGGGAGATGAGATAGGACTTGATGCACAGTCCTGGACTAGGAACCAGGGCATTTCTCCCAGCAGAGAGCTGGTTTTGCTTCTCTCTAAAACCTTCTTTTCTGTTGTTGTTGTTTTTAATTCATGACAGGTAAGTTTGATTTATCTGAGACTTTATTTTCATAATCAAGAAGCTTTGCATAACTATTGAACTCTGTTCCCAGGTTGTTCTGTAAAGCAAACTCTAGCTGGCAAAGAATTTGTTAGATTGATGCACCTAAACAATAGATATGGTTTGCTCCCTCATTTCCTGCCCACCCACCCAGCCTTTCCAGTGCAACCTCTGAGCTCTGCATAAAACCACGTGTCCTTGGAGTCAGGAGCCAGTTTGGGACCTCTGACATCCATTGGGACCTCTGACATCCATTGGGACCTCTGACATCCATCTGCTGAGCAAAGGCAGAAGGAGCTGTGCCAGGAGCCCCAAAAGCAGGTAACCCAAAGGCAGAAAGAGCTGTGCCAGGATCCCCACTCCAGGTAACCCAAAGGCAGAAGGAGCTGTGCCAGGATCCCCAGTCCAGGTAACCCAAAGGCAGAAGGAGCTGTGCCAGGAGCCCCAGTCCAGGTAACCCAAAGCACCTGACCCTATCTCATGCAATTTAGATGTGGGGCAGTGGTAGGACCATCACTTCCAGGGATGGGGCAGCAACAGTTTCTCTGGGCAACCTGTGCCACCTTCTCAGCCAAAAATTTCTTCATTTTATCTAATCTAAATCTCCCCTCTTTCAGTTTAAAACCCTTCCTCCTTGTCCTATCACCATCTGCCTATGTAAAAAATCACCCTCCATTTTATAATCCCCCCTTCAAGTACTGGGAGGTGTTTTAAGGAATCCCTGGAGCCTTTTCTTCCCCAGCTCTCCCTGGGGTCCTGTCTCCAGAGCAGGGGTTCTCCAGCCCTTGGAGCATCTCCATAACCTCCTCTGGACTCTCTCCAGCAGCTCCACATCCTTCTGCTGTTGAGGTCCCAGAGCTGGAGGCAGCTCTGCAGGTGAGGTCTCACTGCAGTGCAGCAGAGAGGGAGAATCCCCTCCCTCCACTGCTGCCCACACTTCTTGTGATGCAGCCCAGGATGCCCTTCAGCCACAACTCCAGTGAGTGAACTGGAAGGAGCCCTCTCTCCAGGAGGCCACACGTAGGGATGGCTCACAAGGCCAGCGCTGCTGGCTGTCTCTGCTCTCTCAACAGCAGAGAAGGAAAAGGAGGCTTCAAGCCCTGTGACCAAGCAGTGGGAGAGCTCTCCACCATCTGCCTGCTGGTAAATTAAACATGAGCTCTGCCTCAGCACACGGCAATTACTGGAAAAGGCTGACTGTGACATGTGGTGACATCCTCCCCCTCGCTTCCTCTCTCCCCCCGTGCGAACGCAGCCGTGACTCCGGAGCAGCTGAGCCAGCCCAGGCAGAAACGCAAAATCTCAGTCACTTCTTGCACTCACCCCTGTGAAAAACGCCAGTCACTTGGTTTTAAAATTGTAAAAGTTTGATAGTTATAAAAATAGTAATACAATTAGAGTAATAATAATTTGGACAATTTGGATTAGGACAATATGAGACAATAAAAACAAACAGTTATGGATGTCCAGGTACCTTTTCTGGGCAGCATAAGCCCAAAAAAAAAGACCCACTTTAACAGAGGATTAACCCTTTAAAACAATAACCTTTAAAACAATAACCTTTAAAACATTAACCTGTTGCATATTCATACACCTCATCCATGATGCATAAATTCCATTCAAACACAGGATTCTGTCTGGGCAGTGTCAGCTTCTTTCTCTTAATCCTAACAGCATCATCCTGCATGAGCAAGGCAGGAAGAAGTTCATTTCTTCTGATAATGGAGCAATAAATTTTCTTTCAATGAAAGATTCAGGTGTCCTGTGGCTGCTATCTCACTGCAAGTCCTTTCTTTAGAAAAAAAAGTATCCTACATAGCATAGTTTCTATTTTAAAATTTTATTATAACCTAAAACGATATTTTACACACTACTGAAGAGAATTAATACAGCATCACTTCCTAACACAACACATATAATATTCATTTGAATATTTGCTAAAAGCCAATCATAAAATAGGCATTTTTCACACCACATGTGACAGGGCTGCACTCACCAGAGAAATAACCTCTCACAGCCCCTGGCTGCCTCCAGGGAGCAGCCAAACCCACCTGCCTCTGCTCTTTGTGGAAATGGATGGACAGAATGCACCTGAAGTCCAGCAGTTTTATGGCTCAGGCTGGCTGCTGTTAACCTTTTGCAACCTTTTCCAACCTTTTCCTCCAGGTGTATTCCTGGAGCAATACAACAATTAATACCTGGCTGTCAGCTGCAAAGGGAGCTGCAAATTTTGCCAGCACCTGCCAAGCAAGGCACAGGCTTTAAATCAAAGCATCAACACTAATAAATGTAATGTCAAGAAGCTAAAGGAAGTAAATATCCAGTTTGGACACCAGTTAGAGGCTCTCCTGTGCTTTATGACTCCTCTGATCCATGAACAAATAGTGATAGGATAAGGAGGAGCAGTTTTAAACTAAAAGAGAAGAGATTTGGATTAGATGTTATGAAGAAATTCTTTACTCAAAGAGTAGTAAGGCACTGGAATAAGTTGCCAGGTGAAACTGGGACTGCCCCATCCCTGGAAGTGTCCAAGGCCAGGTTGGATGGGGTTTGGAGCAGCCTGGTCTCATGGAAGGTGTCCCAGCCCATGACAGGGGGTGGAGCAAGATGATCTTGAAGGTTCCTTCCAGCCCAAACCACCCTGTGGTTCTGCCAGCATCTGCCCCATCAGACAAGATCCCTTCTGCTCCAACCCCCCAACCCCAGCAGCTCCTGACCTAGAGGGCAGTGACCAAAGTGAGGGGAGAGCACGAGGTAAACGTGCCCTGTGGGAACACTGCTTGCTTGGGATCACCTAACAGCAGGTCCCAGGATTGCAGAAAACCCATAACTGGGGCCATGGGGGGGATGCTGGCTCTGGAGGGCAGGGAGGATATGTTTCCACCTTGTCTCTCTTTTGGGAGATGCCCTGGTGATGTTCTAGAGCAGAATGGGCGCCACATCTGAGCCCTGGTTTTGATCTCTTCCCATAGAGGTTCGTGGCTCAAACTGATGGAGATCCAGGTGGGTGTGTGACTCTTCCTAGAGGCTCTAACAGGAATTTATCCCTCCAGGAATCACTGAAGTACCCCTGGGGATCACAGAGAGTGAGAAATGAGGCCATTCACCACTTCTGTCACACCCTTCCTGGACAAATGAACCAAACACAGGGTTTGAGCTCCAACAGATCTATCCTGAATCCACTCTCTGGATCCCTCTCTGACCTCCTGGCTGCCAAGATGTGCAGAGGAGCTCATGCCACTCCCAGACATAACAACTGTGATAGTAACAAAGACAACAATGATAATAGAAATAAAAAGAAAATACAACTTTTCTGTCTATCAAGGCCAGACCTGCCTTGGGGTGATTTGCACACATACAGACATCATCAGCTCAAGGGGTAACTTTCAGTGCTTCAACAACAAGAGCTGGCAACTGAAGGGGGAAATATTTTGTGCCTCTGCCCCAAAGCTGTGCAAAACCAGGTGATTTCCCACAGCTGTCCCCTTCCATGTGCAAGTGGTGGGGATGGAGCTTCCCTCTGAGTGTTGGGGCTTTCCTGGGGCTGTGCACGGTGTGGCCATGGAGTGCCTCAGGCTCATGTGGCCGCAGCTGCTCCCAGTCCTGCCCAGCTCATCCATCATGGTTATTGTCCCCCTGACAGCAGAATGCTGCCCTCAGCTGTGCTCACAGACCCTGTAGTTACAATCCACACCACCCTGTGGTCCACAGGCTGCACCTGTGGTCAAGATCCTTCTCAGTGTGCCTCAAATAAGGAGGTGGCTTGAGCCCTCTGATTTATTTTGGGAGAGGACCTTTGGACTGCAGACACCCCCAGCTGAGGCACGTGCCCAGAGTGGGTGATGGGGACAAAGTGGCTGCATCCCTGAGCCCTGGCATCCCCTGCACTGCTCCTGCCACACACCAGGGACGCAGCAAAACTCCACTGATGACCCCTGCCCTGACCCTGCTGGTTTGCCAGTATAAACACAGCCTGGCATGTAGACGCAGAGAGCTTCAATTTTTGACAAACCAACGTTTTCATCTCAGAAAAAAAGCTCACCCAGAAGAATCCTGCATGGCTCTGCCTGCAATCCCAGCCTCACTTAAACACAGATGACTTCTCCCAGCAGCCACAGCCCTGCCATGATCCCTGCCTGCTCAGATGAGCTCCTACAGACAGTGGCTATAAATAATCCCAGCCAGCACCAGGAATGACCTCCCTGACAGATTTAGTTGCTGCAGGCATGACCAATACACAGTGATTTAATTTGCTCTTTGCACATAGCTGCTTGGGCCCTTTGGTTAATTACCTAGAAGAGGATGCTACTGGATTTCCACCCTGGAATATTTCAGTTTTTGATGGCTTCAGTGCTGTACTGTGTCTCAGCAGAGGGGATGATAACCCAGAGAGGGTTGCAGCTAATGGGATCTGTCTGAAACATGTCCAGGTCACCCGAGGACACCAGGCCTGATCCTGATACAGCATTTAGGTCCATTTCCTCTGGTGGATTTGTTCCTAAGCCCTCCCAGGAAATGTTTCCTTATCCAGAGGTACCTTGATCTCTGGCATTTGCCTATTGAGGCATGAGGGGATTGGGAGTGAGAGTGCATCTCCCACGCAGCCTGGCCTTGGACTCCACCCTTCCAAAGTGGACCCAGACCTCTTCCAGACATGGATTCCACAGCTGTTTATCTCAAATCAGCTCTTCAAAACAATAGAGGAATTTGGCAGCTGCTGAATATTTCCCTTTAGCTTTGCACAGGGGCAAACACATCCCCTTTTGGAGCAGGGACAGTTTGCTTGTGCTCATTTAGCACTTCAACACTGACTTTCTGGACAGTTGGTGTTCATCAGTTGTTGCTTGTGTTTCTTTTGGCACTGATGTGTTTCTTTTGGCACTTTTGGCACTTTTGGCACTGATGGTTTAGGTTTAGGTCATTCTGTAAGGAGTAAGGAGCTGGATGTAATGATCCATATGGTCCCTTCCAACCTGATTTGTTCTACACTCCTACAGCTTTGATCCATAGCCTGCAAGAGATGCACAGACATGGGAACTCCATCCACAGCCAGTGGATGGGCTGGACATTGGGTTGTGTGGGCTCCTGCATGCTCTTGGCAATGGCTGTGCCAAAGACAAGCCATGAAACCAAATCCTCTCCCCCAGGCTAGCACAAAAACCCTCCAGGGCACCCAGGAAGAGAAATACTTTGCAATGCATCGCTGCCATTGAGGGCAGATCCCCAGGCTGCATTTGTGAGGGGAAAAAAAAAAAATTAAAAATTGAAGAGGCTCCTAAAGAAGCTGCAAAACTCAAATTACAGTCTCAGACACACAACCAAACCATGGCAATGGCAGCCCACCAGCCAAACCCAGCACGTGCATGGCTCACCCTGTGGCATCCCTGTGATTGCCTGGCTTAGCTTAACCCTCCCAGCTCTGCTGAGTCGGCCTTCCTGCAGGAAAATCAGCTTCCCAGCTGAGGCAAAAAGCCATCCTGGGCTGGCTGACACCTTCCCAGCCCTAAATCACCCTCCAGCCCGTCCTTCTGCACAGGGCAGCAGAGCTTTGCTAGGAGAGACTCGGGGAGGAAGGTGCAGACAGGCTCAGATCAGCTTAGCAGATAGGAAGGTAATTAATAGCCTGATAAAAGCACCAAGGGCAGGCAGGTGGGCTTTGTGCTCCAGCCCAGACCTCCCAGCCTCTCTCCCTGTCTGGGGCACTGCTGACAGAGCTGCTGAGAGCATTTCCAGGGGTGACAGTGACACCAGAGACACCAGGCTGGGTCACACCTGCATTCCTGAGGTTGCTCCTCTCAGGAGGTGCCTGGGGGTGGTCCAGCCCTGTGCAAGATAAGGGCAGTGAAAACCTCATTTCATGTTTAATGAGTGATAAAAGGTCACTCCCATTCTCCCATCAGTGGTTCTTCTTCCCCCAAGAAGTTTTTTTACTTTACATTACTCCAGTGCAGGGTTTTCCAACAAGGGAATATTTTTTTTTTCAAAGAAGGCCAACACTTCTCTAAAAACATCTTCAGCAAAACAGGGAAAATGATATGTCAGTTCACGAGGTCAAAGAGATCGTCAGAAATTTTGAAAAATATCAGTTTCCATTCCATTTGGACAGGGAGGTATTTTTATTTTTATTTACATTTTAAAAAGAAGATCTCTGGTGAACCAAGATCCTTGGTTTTCAGCCAGCTGTAACGATGAGTCTTTCAAACCTTTTATTACAACTTTTCTGGCTTAATTCACTTCCTTCCCAGTCCCATCTCTCTTCAGGGTTTGCTGACTCCTGCAAGTGATTTTATTTAAGGGATGCAGGTGGATTTTTTTCTGCAACAGACCCCATCACGGGCAAAATTGTGCCAAAAAAAGAGGCTTGAATCAGTCTCTGTGCAGTGGCCATGCTCAGAAATATTCACCATAATCCAGTTACCAAGTCTGGAAAGGCATCCCAGTCATTATTACAAATCAATTATGATGAATATCAATTTTTTATTATTTTCTTGTACCTTGCTTACACAGCAGCCAGTCCTTGCTGGGTAATTTATAGCCAGATAATAACCTCCCCGTGCCAAGTGACTTCAAAAAGGTGGGCTCATCCACACCAGTGATGGTGTAAAAATGTCACTGAGAAAGTGCCCAAATGGATGATAGGAACCTGGGACAAAACACCAAAGCAATGCTGAAGGATGAGGCAGGCAGAGAGGATGAGGTGGGTGTGTGGCAGCAGAACACATCTGAAGCTGTCACAGGTGAGCCAAGGCTGGCAGGAGGAGGGAGAGAGTCAGGGCACCACTGTGGTGTCACTGAGGGGAGAGGGTGACATTAATAATATCCAAAAGGGCGGAGAGCAGGGTAAATCTCAGTCCCTGCAGCCGTGGGAGAGGCAGGAGGGAGATCAGCCATGAGCACTGGGGCCATCACCCCGATGTGCAGGTGACACCCAAGGGGACACCAAGGACAGCGTGCCTGCAGCACAGAGTGCATGGGGTGACCTCTGTGAGAGCCTCCTGTCCCCTCTGCCACTGCTGGATCAGTGCCCTGGGGTAATCAGTGCCAGTGGGTGGACATGGAGCAAGAACCAGAGAAATGCAAGGTGACAATTGCGAGGTGGGACTCCCAAGGGAGGACATCGGTATTTTGAGGTGCCACCAACTGTGAAAAATGGCAACCACTTGTATTTAAAATTTTAAAAGTTTAATAGTAATAAAATGGTTATAAAAATAGTGATACAATTAGAGAATTAACAATTTGGACATTTTGGATTAGGACAGTATGAAACAATAGAAACAAAGAGTTACAGACAGTCCAGGTACCTCTTCTGGGCAAAATAAGCCCAAAAAAGGACCCACGTTGACAGAGGATTAACCCTTAAAAACAATAACCTGTAGCATATTCATACACCTCATCCATGATGCATAAATTCCATTCAAACAAAGGATTCTGTCTGGGCAGTGTCAGCTTCTTCCTCTTAATCTTAATGGCGTCATCCTGCCCGAGCTAGGCAGGGAGAAGTTCATTTCTCCTGATAATGGAGCAATAAATTCTCTTTCTCTGAAAGATTCAGGTGTCCTGTGGCTGCTATCTCAGCGTGAGTCCTTTCTTTAAAAAAAAGTATCCCACACAGCATAGTTTCTATTTTAACATTTTGTTATAACCTAAAACTATATTTACCACACTACTTAAGAGAATTAATACAGCATTACTTTCTAACACATATAATATTAATTTTAATATTTGTGAAAAGCCAATCGTAAAATATGCATTTTTTCACACCAGCCTCTAAGCCAAGACATCCCCTGCTCACCAGAAAGCCTTCTCCTCTCCTCTCTTCATCTCCAGCTCTGCCCACAGGTTGGCACCCAGCTGTGGTGGAGGCATCCAGCACAGGCTCTCCAGTCTGGTTTGGATGACATTTATCAAAATGCTGGGTTTTCCTTCTGCTGATGCTCAGGCACTCATTTGGGTGGGTGAAGGCAGCAAAAGGCAAGACCCAGCTCTGGAAATACCTCCTCATAATGACCAAAATCACAGCTTAATTGTGGGGTTTGAGCTGCAGCTAGAAATGTCTGGATTTGGGGCTGTACTCATTCTTGAGCTGTCCTCCCCCATGGTAATTATTCGTTGGGTCTTAATTACTGTTTCTCTTTGTAGCTCTAATTCAGCTGCATTTTTTGGTCACAGCCTCTGCTGCCACCCACTTCTCTAACTTCTTCTCTGAGCCACCAACATCAAATCAGTACAAAGAGCACTCAGATACCTCTTAAAGATCAAATAATGTTTGCTGGTGTCTGGCCAGGAGTGGGTGCAGTATCAGAGTCTGCATCTTCTACTAGAGGGAGAAGCAATTCATAAAGCCTGGGCGATCCTGAATGTTGTCTCTTCAGACTATGTTAGATCTGAGCCTTAGATCAGCAAGAAAAAAAAATGTTCTCCCTGTGCAGGAAGCTGGGTGGACAGAGGCATCAGCTGGGTTTTATCTGGCTTGCCCTGAAGCTCACCAGACTCAGTAACAGTTGTCACAGTGCAAATTCGATTTTCCTTAGGACTGTGGGAGATAACATCCAGAGAAGACCTCTCAAGGCATTTGTGCCACCATCAGCTGAGCTGGAGCTGCTGGCTACACCCATGTGCTCCCCAGAGCAGTCACAGCTCCTGGGGTGGACCACAGAGCAGGGCACTGCCAGGGGGAGCATGAGAGATGAAGCCAACCTTGATGTAGGCACTGCAAATTCATTTCCTAGAACAGAATCACAGGATGGTTTGGCTTGGAAAGGACATTTAGAGGTTATCTTGTCCAACCCCCCTGCAATGAGCAGGAACATCTTCAACTAGATCAGGTTTATGGGATTATGTCAATGCCTTTGGTGTTGACTCTTACCACTACTCCTCCATCCACGTCTTTCAGCATTGCTGACAAATAAATTCATTTTTGATACACTTTTTTCTACTCACCACACCACTCAGCCTCAAAGAGGACACAGTTGGACACACAGACAAGGGAAATGTGAGGGGGAAAATATTCACATCCACACAGCTTTCCATTATCCATGAATGCAGCAGGAGCTTCCCTGGGGATGGGGAAGGGCCCCTGACATTTGGCAGAGTTTGGGAGCAGCAGGTCTGATTTCCACAGAGCTAGAACCCAGCCAGATCTCTGGCCACCTCCATGAGACCTGTGTGTCTACAAAATGCCTCTAAGCCTGGGGATTCAAACCCTTCCCCACTTTCATCTAAAAACCAACAAAGGGGAGATGATTTATGCCATATCTCAACATAAATATATTCCCTCCCAGGACGTCTTGGTTGCAACAAAGCTGCCCGAGTGCGCCTGGAAATATTACAAATAATTCCTATTAGAGCCCCTTGCAAAGCCATTCCCAAAAACAGCCGTTCCTTTTTATCTTTTTCCTCACAGATGGATAAAAAAGAAGAAAAACCCCTCCAACCCCATGAGCGAGGGCAGCCACTCCCCAGCCGCAGGCAGGTGAGCGCTGCCGGCTGTGCTCCATCCAATGTGTTGCATTGGGAAGGTTTGCCCGTGGTTGAGTTAATCCCAGACACATTCCTGAGCCATCAATCACAGCTGAGTCAGCCAGCGTGACTGCTCTGCCCTTTTTATTTTTTTTTTAAGCCATCACAAGTTCTCTCGCCTTGTTTGCCAGCAGGGAGCTGGGGGGTTATTCTTTTTTTTTTTCTTTTTTTTTTTTTTTTTTTAATAAAAATGGGGCTTGACTGGGAGCAGGGAAATGTTCCTGCTGTCAGAGTATAACCTTTAAGGCTGCACTGCCTGGAGGAGCTTCTCCTCTCTGGGATGCTGCTACAAAATGCATCACTTGGAAGGAAAATAAAGGATGCTGCTGCCTGGGATGGCACTGGCTCCCCTCCCTCACTTTGGGGGTGGTGTGACACAAGCCCCATCCTGCACATGGAAAAGAGAACAGATTTTTGGAGGAGAAACCTTGGAAATGCTGCCCAAAGCCATTCTCAGGGAGGCAAAAGCCTCCCCCCTGTGCTCTCCCCACAAGGACAAGGATTTATCAGGGCTTCCAAAGAGCCCCTGGGGAGGGCAGGGGAGCTGCTCTGATGTTGTGGCTTCGTGTGACCTCAGCCCACCCGGGCTGGAGGCGTTATCAGAGCCCCTGCAGGGCTCCCTGTGAGGCTGGTGCAAGGCCATGTTCATTGCCCTAGAACAAGTGTTGTGTCTCTGCCTGGTTCAAGGAGACAGCCAGGTTGCTAGAGATAAAAAGAATGTCTAAAAAAATAATTAAAATCTAGTGGCTGCTGGATTTCCTGGGGTCCTCCCTGTCCTCAGGATGCACGAAGGGACGAGCATGGTCAAAATCTCACACCTCAGCATGTCCACCTAGAAAATGTTATTGCAGGTGCTTCAATCACATTTAAAATGAGAGAACACCCTCCTTGGTGAGAGGGCCTGGAGCACAGAGCAGCTGGGAGAAGGCAGATGATCCCTGTGCACCCCAAAAAGCTCTGACCCAAAGCAAGACCTGACAGGCTCTGCCAGCCCAGGGGAGAGCAGAGCAAGGGCTGCACATCACCAGCAGGAGCCAAACCACGGAGATGAGCTGGGATGCACAAAATATTCTGCACCTTTTAGCCCCTTCAGCTCCCCACAAGCTTTTAGAGATACAAGTCCCATAGTGGGACAAGCCTCTTGTCACAGAATAGGCATCCACCCGAGGTGTGCTCCCAAAAATTACACCCTGCTCTGCCTTCTCCTACTTTTTCACTGGAACAATAAATGAATATTAAATTAATTAATAAAAAACCCACACATAGTTTTACAGGGAATTTAAATGGCAGGTGGCAGCTGCTCTTTTCCTGCCTTCAGGGCAGAGAGCCCTTATCTCAGGGGACAGCTCTTGTCCAGCCCTTCACTCAGCACCCAGGTATTTGATTTCAAGATCTAGACTAGGCTTCAAGAATGCCTAGTTCTGCCTAATTTGCACCCTGGATTTAGATTTAGGCAGGACAAGTCCCAATACATCACTTTTTCTACCCAAGAGTGATGCAGCATGTAGAGCTTGGGAGGCATTTGCTTGTTCTAAATAGCTGTTAACACTTATAGAATTCATAGATTGGTTTGAAAAACACCTTCCACTAGACCAAGGTGCTCCAAGCCCCCTTCAACTCAGCCTTGAATACTTCTAGGCATGGAGCATCCACAATCTCTCCTTTATGAGAATTTTTATTCATGAGGCACAGGAACACATGTGCAAGGCAGCACAGGGTGACCCTTAGGGCACGAGAGCATGAATTCTGACACAAGGAAGAAGCAGATCACATCTGTATTTCAACAAGATATTTTATTGGTCCAGCAATTGCAAAATATACAAATTTCTGAAAGGCATACCCTGTTTTTAAGCTGGCACAGCTTTATATCAGGCAATTATTCCAGATGTATATACAGAACAGTTAACATATCACAAATCCAAAAAAAAAGTAATCCCAAGTAACTACACCCTTCTCTCCAAGCTTTGCAGTATACATTAAATAAATAAAAAGCGCTTTGCTATTTAAAAAAAAAAAAATTAAAAAAATAAATTCAAGTATCACAAAGGAAAACAAACCAGAGAGCAAAAAAAAGAAAGGTGGGGGAAGAAATCATTGGTGTGGTTTGACATGTCCTCACTGCCAATGTGCCTTGGCTGTGGCATCAACTGCCCAGTCCTTGGCTCTGTTAACTAAAAAGATGGACAGCAATTTTTTTGGGGCAGTTGTGATGGCACAGGGTTGACACCATCCCACCAACCCCTCCAGCACAAGATAAACTCAGGAAAGCATTTTTCCCAAAGCTGGAAAAAACACCATGTTCAAATTCCAGATTTCTGTAGACCTACTGAGACATCTATACTACTCAAGGATGAAAGTTTAGGGCCATTTTGGGTTTTTTCTTTTTTTTTATATATATATTTATATATATATACACACACAAACACACACCAAAACATCCGCGCAATTACACGTGTACGGGATCGATCTCGGGGCAGCCAGACGTCATGTTTGTATTTGCTGGCTTATCTTTTTGCAGCAGCAGCAGCAGGAGGAGAGAGATAAAACTCCCCACGAAGGAGGAAGTTGAAAAGAGCCAAGTGAGTGGCCTGCCCAAAACATTCATTTATCTGGAAGGCAGAGAAACCCAAAAAGCGCAGCTGCCACCCAGGGCACGGAGGGAGACGTCTGCTTTTAATGAGGCTGTTAAAACAGAAATAAAGCAGAGCAGGGGGCAGGGGAGTGTTCTTTGTTTTATCTGTACAGGAATATGATACACATATGCACAAGCTGACACAGGCAGGGCAGTGCCAGGACTGTCACCCCATGGGACACGGGCTGAGCGTGGCCCCGGAGCCCTCCCGCCGTCGGTGCCGCTCCAGCGCGGAGCGCGAGGCACTGTGGTTCACCTTTTCCCAAAGGAAAAAAACAGACCAAACCCACCCCCAAAACATGCACACACCCACTAAGAGATCTTTTCTCCACCAATCCTATCTCTGGGGATGGTGTTCCCTACACAGGACGCTGGGGAATGCCATGGGAAGGATGAAGCCAAAGGGTTGCCCACCCCCGGTTCCCCAGCCTAGTGCTGCAGGAGGGGTGGCTCCCTCCAGCCAAAAAACAAAACCACATGAGATGGGCATGGAGAAGATGTTGCATATAGGTGGAGGGAAAAAAAAAACCCAACCCAAAACCCTAAAAAAAAAAAATTCAAAATCCACAGATTTTTGCACAAAGCAATAGTGGTTAATTGCTATTTTTAACTGCTGTCTCCCAGCTCAGGACAGGCTGCCAAAAAGGGATCTTATGGATCAAAACACTGGGAGTTGGCTGATGGAGTCAGTCAGGTCCTCACCCTGTCCTCCCCACCTCAAACACTGTAACTACTATTGTTTTGTAGTCCCAGCTTTCCAGCATGCAAAATACAATTAAAAACAAACAGAAAAAGTTGCCTGCATTCAGGCTTCCCCGTTAAGGGGCACAACTAGGAAAAAAATAAAGTAGTTATGCTTCTGCCACAAATAAAGTGCAAAAACCAAGCAGTTTCTAAGTATACACATACACACACACACGTGTGTGCATGTGTATATAAAATTTAAAAAATACAGACAAAACTGTCCCTTCTTGTGGCTCTTTGCAGTCAGACAGGGACTCCTGCAACCCAGCCAGACCTCTGGCCACCTCCATGAGACCTGTGTGTCTACAAAATGCATCTAAGCCTAGGGATTCAAACCCTTCCCAATACCTCCACTTCCATCTAAAAAAGAAGAAAGGGGAGATGAAGTACCAGCACAGCACCTCAAACAGTGCCCAGCCTCCCCAAAATTCAACCCATGCCTGAACTCAGACCATCCCTGGGTGCTCCCCAAGATGAAAGCATCACCCAAGCCCCTGCTGGCATGGTTCCTCATGCACTGCAGGCATCTTTTAACCAGTTTTAGCAGCAGATAAAACTGCAAACCCCTTTAAGGTATATTGATTAAAAAAAAAAAAAAAAAAAGTGAAAGAATGGGTTGGTTTTTTTTATTAAACCCAGCAGTTCTTGCAGTGAAGGAGTTCACACAGCTGCTTTTCCTGGTGCTCACAGATCTGCATGAGCCAGGCTGGCATGTGTGACCAGCTGTAGTGTGGGTGAGGGACTGCAGCACAGCATGTTAGGGGCTTATTCAAAAGTAATTAACAACATTAATAATAATTAAAAAAAAATAACGCAAAACCCCTTTTACCCACCCCCCCTTCCCCCTATTTCTCTACTAACCCCGCACCATCCACATATATACACACCCCACCCAGAGACAGATGGGTACCAATCATCTATACAGAAGATCAAAAACCACTGAAAAGAGAAGGAAATGAAACTCCTGTGCACTACAGAAGCACTTTACAGCTCGCTACGACCTAACAGGACGCCGGAGAGGAGAGCAAACGCTGCAGCCTGAAGAGCTGGTGGTGACCCTGGGATGGAGCTGGGCTCCTCCTGGGCTCTCCTGCATCCCTCCCCGCCGAGCAGAGCAGGGTTTGGGGCAGGGGGAGCAGAGCCAGCCCCGCCTGGGTTGGAAGCAAGCTTCGGGAATGGCGATGGGATGGGAAGCTGGCGGCGCCGGCGGCCTCACAGCGGAGCCCACGGAGTCACGACGGCTTCTGGGAGTTGTTCATGTTCTGGAATGAGAGGGGAAGGAGGGGTTGGGGTCAGGCTCCAGCCCAGCAGGAGCTTCTAGAACACGTGAACACAGCCACACATGGGTCACCACAAAGCACCCACCACAGAGGAGAGGACACTGCCCAGCCGAGGAGAGAGGCAGTGACTGACCCACTGCTCAGCTCCTTGCCACAGACATCTTTCAGGAAAAATCCTTTCCTTAGGATTTTTCCTCCTGAGAAGCTGAGAGGCCTCAGGAACAAAATGTAACCAATGGTTATCTGCTGCTGTGGAATGCAACAGGTGCATCTGGGATTGGGCTCATGGGGTTGTTTTTAATTAATGGCCAATCACAGTCAGCTGGCTCAGACTCTCTGTCTGAGCCACAAACCTTTGTTATCGTTCTTTCCTTTTCTATTCTTAGACAGCCTTCTAATGAAATCCTTTCTTCTATTCTTTTAGTATAGTTTTAATATAATATATATCATAAAATAATAAATCAGCCTTCTGATACATGGAGTCAGATCCTCATCTCTTCCCTCATCCTGGGACCCCTGTGAACACCATCACAAGCCCCTCCTCAAGCACTGCCTGGCTTTAATTACAGGGTTAGAATTTAGATATATCCCTAAAATCTGAGCTGAACCCCTCCTGATGCTGTTGAGTCAGGGACAGAATGAAAGACTCCTGGGATCAGAAGGCAATTTAATGAAGGTAGTGGGACTGGACATGGCACTTGGTGCTATAGTCTGGTTGAGGTGTAAGGGCATGGGGTTGGACTTGATGATCTTAGAGGTCTCTTCCAGCCTCATTATTCTGTGATTCTATGGGACTTGCTAAGGTGAGACTTGGTTGGTCTCACAGTAAAAACCCCTCACACTATTGGTGACCTATGAATAGCACACTCTGGAGAACCATATCTATAAACAATGGTTACAGAAGGAGATAATAATTGTTTTAATTCTTTTCTCCAAGTTTCCCAGGCTTGGCCTGGCAGAAATCATCTCTGTTCTTTCTTTTACTGAACTGAGAATATCCACACCCTCCCACCCCACCCTGTCTGCACTTCTGAAGCTGCTCTTTGGTCAAGGCAAGGTGACAGGGGACCACAGTCCCAATCAAGCAGCCCAATTAATCATCTCTCTCTTGCTCCCCTTGAGGGTGGGCAGTGTCCCCCTTTCCTGCCAAGACCATTGTTTGTCCATCCTTGGCAATGCCAAGAACAGGCAGCTCCTGCTGGCCATGCCAAGGACCCACCCACCACCAGAGGTAGAGCAGCACTGGTGACACTCCATGAGGTCTCATGGGCCTGAGACACGCTCCAGACACAGCCCTGGTACAGAATGAGGACAACAGGTACCCACCAGCACGTGGTGAGGACCACAAAACCAGAGACAACCAGCTACACACAAGCAGGAGCAGCCTCCCAGGAGAGATCTGCTCCAGGAAAAGCCCAGGGGACCACAAGGACATTGCCCAACTCACAGAACTACATGAAACAAGGTAGGGGAAAAAAGGACTAGGAAACAGCAAGGAAGGATTCTCTTCTCTCTCTTTTTTTGTTTAGTTTTTGGCAGTTTTGTGTTTGTTTGTTGGTTTTTTTGAGTTTTTTTAATGTTTTTACTACCTAAGCTGCTCCTACAAGCACCAGCAATCCCAGCCAGGCTACAAGGCAGAGCAGGCTGAGCTGTTCTCTCTGTTGTCTAAGGAGACAGAAGGAGGGTGAGGAAAAGCCACATGCACCACAGCCATTTACCTTGGAAATATTAGCAAAGAGAAAACTTTGAGAAAGTGACAAACGGGTCTTCTTTTTAAGCATGAAAAGTGAAGGGAAGAAGAAGGGAGGGGGGAATAAGGTGACTGTTCAAAAGTGCACTTTGGATCACAAAGCAAGCAAAAGGAAAAGAAATCATCACGCCAGGTAGTCCCACATCCCCCAGCCAGCAGGACTCTGAGGCACTCAGCCACGTCCCCATCCCCTCCCAGGTGTCCCCTGGTCCTCCTGGATGGGGGCCAAGACCCCAACAATGAGGGCTGATGCAGTGAAGCTCCCACTACCAACCCAGGCTCATGATTCAAGTTGTGACAGAGGCACTTTCCACCTCCCCAGCCCCTTACAGGTGGTGGCAGAGAGGGACCAAGCAGTGTGCAGGACAGCAGCCTCCCAGAGCTAACAGCAGTGAGTGTCACCAAGCCTTGGGGTTGGCATCAGGTCCTCATGGGTGACACACAGTCCCACACGAGGAGGGGCAGGCAGGCTCCCAGCAGCTGGAGGTTTTAAACTTGCTGCTGCCAGCCTACACCTGGTGTGGGTAAAACCATCACTGCCTGCTCCAGCAAAATCTGACACATCCATCTCCCAAACTCTACCCCTGAGTGTCTTTTCAGGCTCCCAACCAGCAGCAAGGCATGCAGTGCCTTTTGTTACAACACAGATGTGAAAAGGGTGGAGGGAAGGATGGAGAAAGCCTAAAATGCTTTCAGAGCAACCCAAGAGGCTCAGGTTTCATCAGGGGCTTTCGTGGCCATGAGCAGCGAGGGGAGGATCACAGGCATGCAAGGCCATGCTGAGCAACTCAACTTCTACACTCTGTGATCTCACCTAACCCAGCCACCAGCAAAGCCAAGGGCAACAGCCCTAACTTCCCTTTTCTCAAAAATGTTTACTCTAAAAGGGGAAGAAATAGGAGATTCAAAAGCTGCTACAAGCAAGCAGGGCTGAGCTCTGGCCTGGCCATGGTAGAGCAGATCCCTCCATCTTCAGCCCACTAAACAGCCCAAGCCAGGGATGCTCACAGGCTGATTTAAACTGGCCTCAGAGGGCAAAGAGACCTCCTGGATACCAGCCAGTATCAGCTCAGCCCCAGAGTCTTCCCAGTCTTTGAGAAGACATCTGAGCACATAAGTGCTGCTCTCAACTCAATGTAGCATTAACTAAGTCCAAAGGCTTCAGATTTACCCAGGAGCTGTCCTGCTCCTCAGGGATATAACAGTCCTAAGCCAAACTGCCAGAGCCTTCATTATTCATAATTAATGCATGAAATGCTCATGGTGTTTTGCTTTCTTAACAGAGCTAGAGAAAGACAATTTGCATTCATTCTCCCCACAACACCTAGGCTGACTGTTTCCAAAATCCAAGTTTGCAGATGGCTGGTCCCCAGGATCATCCAGCTCCAGAAAACACATTCCTGAGAAGGTCAGAAGCTTCTCAGATGCCTCTCTGGTGCCATCACTCACAACCCAGAGCCCTCAGGAAGGACTGAGCACCCAGGTCTCACCTACAGTACAACATTCTATCACAGAGGAGACAACTCCAGGAAAACCCAACAGCATCACCATCAGAGTGAAAGTCATAATTTGCTTAATTTCACAACAAAACTGGGACATTCCATCCAGCTAGGATACAAACCAGCACCCACAGTCTCCTTTTTACCTTTCCTAAAGCAAATCCCCCCCAAACCAGCAAAATATTAACGCCAAGAAATCCACACCCCGTCCGGATTTTGCAACAACCGAACAACCCAGCAGGATGGCAAGAGACATGGAAAAAAGGGTTGGAAAGGGGAATAAGAGGCAAGAAGGTACTTACAGGCATGCCTTCCCTAGTAAAGGCTGCAGAGAGACAGAGAGAACAGAGAGAGGTGTCAGTAACTCTGTGCCACGCTGGGCAGAGGACAGTGGACAGCAGCGAGGGGCACTGGGCAGCCAGAGCTGGCAAAAGGTTTTTGTGAGGCTCAACCAGCCCAAACAGAGCCCTGGGAGCTGACACAGACCCAGGTGTCCTGGGAGGCTCATGCAAAGCAGCAACCAAGCAGAGCAGTGGTGGAGCACAGAGCCATTCCTAACCTGGGCAAGGAGGGGGACATCACACCAACACAGACAACAGGGAGAGGGGCTGGGCAAGACAGCCAGGTCCAACAGGCAGCTGGTGGGAAGGGCAGCATGGTAAAGGCTCCTATAGATCATATAGGACTCCTTAGTGAGCTTGGGAGGGGGGGTTTGTGCCTGGGAAAGTGAGCAGCAAAGCAAGGCCTCTCTTCCGATGTCCCTTCATGGGTGGGTGACAGAGGAGAGGACACATGAGCACCATGGCAGCCACCCACAGGGTTTCACCCAGGTTCACCACACCAAGAGCCTTCTACTCAATTTTGGTCTCCAGGATGAAGGAGACCCTTCCAGCCAAAGATGAGTCTTGGCAGCAGCTCCTCCTTCAGAGAAGCACAAGAGCATTTGATTTATTGCCATGGGCACGTCTACAACAAAGCCAAGAGCACCCAGAGGGAAGGCAAGGCACGAGCCCTTTGCTCCCGCTCAGTCCAGGGAGGAGCCCCTCAGGAGGCTGATGGCACTAAATTAATGCAGCCTAGAGCTTGGTGGAAGTTGATGATGCTCTCAAAACCCAAGAGAGGATCAACAGTGACCCAAGGCAGGGAGGGGCAGCAGCCATGGGAGGAAGATGCATCTCAGACAGCAGCACAGCTTACGACAAGTGCAAGCAGCTCCTCAGCTTCAGGAGTGACAGGAGGACATCAAACAATAAAACAACAAGAACAACAACAAAAAAAAAAAAAAGGAAAAAAAAAAAAAGGAAAGAAAAAAAAAAAAAAGAGAGAGTTCAACTAACTTGTCCCGGCATCTGCGTGGGCACTTCCTGAGGAACACAGCCTGGCAGGGCAGGAGAAACAGCCACATGCTCCTCCAAGCTGTTGATGCGAGGTTTTTTGGTGGGCTCTGGGCTTGCTAGAGGGGTAACGCTATTACGTCTCATGAGCGGGTTAGGTCCCTTCTTTGCTTCCTAAATTAAAGTGAGACAAAGAAAATAAAAGTAAATATAAAAAAATAAAGCAAAATAAAGGAAAAAGGAAGAAGGCGACAGTTATAAAGGAAAAAAAAAAGAAGCAAGTTGCTTTGGTTTTCTTTTTTTTTAATTTTAGAGCGGTCTCTGTTTTTCCCCATAGTCACTGTCCATGAGCAAAGGATGCACTGAAAGTCTCTGGGCACAAAAAAAAACCAAATCCCTGATGCAAAATGCTTAAGAGCACAGAAGGGGAGGGGAGGAAAAAAAATGGCTCTGCACTCAGATATGAGACAGATTTTCTCTTCATCTGAGTCTCAGCTGACAAAAAAAAAAAAAAGTAACTACAGGTAGCTGAACACACCCAGCAGCCAACAAGCCATGACTCTGCAGGACACAGAGGTGCCCATCAGTCTCCTCCTCGAAGCTGGTCCCTCCACCCAGAGAGGAGTGTAAGCAAGAAGAGGGAAGGTGAGCCAGCCCAGGCTGATCAGGAAGATTTGGGACATGGGAGCAGAGCAGGCAGCGAGGGTCAGCACCACGCCAAGCTCCAACTCAAGCAAGAGGGGATGGAGGCAAAGCTGAGCAGGGGCACCCAAGCACTTGGCACTTGTCACACCCTGTCCTACCCAAGGCCTTGCTGCCATTCCCAGAGAGGGTGGCAGAGCAGGGCATCAGTGTCCCCATGCAGGGGGAAGGACTGGCTTCCCCCCACAGCTGCAGGGAGGGACAGGCGGCTCAGGTGCTGCCACCAGACAGGGGAAGCAAAGGAAAGGAGATGTGGGCCAAAAGCATCACTTTGGGCTCCACCACTAAGCACAAGTTGGAAATGTCCCAAGCATCTTGGGACATGGGTGCTGCCCACTCTGCGTGGCTGCCCAGCCCTGACACTGAGCTTTGCATCCTCCTGTTCTGCCCTCTGAGCTCCAGTGGAGCACTTGGCAGACAGACCCAACCCTACAGGAATTTGTCTCCACAGAAGGGGCCTGCTCCACAGAGCATCCCCAGCCCAGCACTGCCACCTCCCACCCTGCAGAAGGACAGAGAGCCACGGGCATACCAGGAAAAGACCCTCAGGGGCAGATGCAGGGCAAGCATTGAGCCCAGGCTCTGCCAGCCAGCTGGGAGACCTGGGAGAAGTCACCTTCTCCAGCCACAGCTCTGGGCCAGCAGATGACCATGCAGGTGAAAGTCAGAGACCAGGGAGGAGTTTTCCCTGGACCAACACACAGGGAAGCAGGAACGTGCAAACAGTCCTGTTCCCTTGGAAAACCCTCAGCTGGCCACGACTTTGCAGAGCAAGAACACATCTGATGCTCCCAGTCTTCCAGCAGCACTTCCAAGCACCCAGCTGAGCAATCTCCCCATGCCCACCACCACCCCAGGCAGGATTTGGCAGTTCCCACTGCCTGGTGACCACAGGGGACAGGAGGGGGACACCACAGGACAGCTCCAGGGAAAAGCAACACTCACCTCTGGCCGATCTCTGTGGGTGTTGACTGCTTCAATGTTCAGGGAGATGGATTCCACCCGGCAGCCTGCAGAAAGGAGCACAAAGGGACAGATCAGCAGGGCCAGCAGGCACAGGATGTTCCCAAGGGCCCCACCACGGATCCCTGCTTTTCCCCCAGACAGCCTGGAGTCAGAAGGAGGCACAAGTCAACCCCCTGGCATGTTTAGGAAGGTCTCACTCACCATAGGCCACCGGGGTCAGCTTCAACACTGTGTGCAGGGGACATTTCAGGTAGGGCATTTCATCTGCAGAGACAGCAAAGCAGGAGGGTTACCTGAGCAGGAGGCTCAGACACCTTCATCCCACACCAAAGAGATGCACACTGCTGTCACAGACACATTTTATGACAAATCCTTTCCTTAGGATTTTTCCTCCTGAGAAGCTGAGAGGCCTCAGGAACAAAATGTAACCAATGGTTATCTGCTGCTGTGGAATGCAACAGGTGCATCTGGGATTGGGCTCATGTGGTTGTTTTTAATTAATGGCCAATCACAGTCAGCTGGCTTGGACTTTCTGTCCAAGACACAAGCTTTTATCATTCTTTCTTTTTCTATTCTTAGCTAGCTTTCTGATGAAATCCTTTTCTTCTATTCTTTTAGTATAGTTTTAATAAAATATATATAATAAAATAAATATCATTTTATAATATATTATATCATTTTATGAATAAAATATACAATATTTTAATATATAATATATAATAATATAAATATTTATAATAAATAAATTACTATATAATTAATAAAATCAATACTATAATGTATTAATATATAATAATATATAATTATTATATAATAATATAAAATAATAAATCAAGCCTTGTGAAACATGGAGTCAGATCCTCATCTCTTCCCTCATCCTAAGACCCCTGTGAACACGGTCACACACTGCAGGATGTGAACAGCCCAGAGCTGCATCCATCATCCCTCCTCCAGCAGGGCAAATCCTCTTCCAGAGACAGGGAGCTCACCTGCACTCTTGTCCAGGAAATAGGCCAGGAGACAGCGCATGACAGCCTGGTGGCAGATGACAAGGACGTTCTCTTGCCTCTCCAGCTCCATGATCACTGGCTCCAGGCGCTGCACCAGGTCCTGGTAGGACTGGGAAAGAAGGGAAGGGAGGTGAGGCATGGAATCAATGCAAAGAAACAAGAGTCCTTGTCTTGGTACACCTCCTGATTTCGTGCCTCTGAGCAAACCAACAAACTGCTAAAGACAAATAAACCCTCATCCCCAGGCTACTTTGGAACTTCTAATTCTTCTGGCAGAGAAGGAGCCATGCACATCTCAGTGAATCACAGCTCAGGCCTGGAGAATTAAGGTAAACAACAAGGGCTTTGAAGATAGAGCCTCTCCATCATCTTGATATTTTATTTGGTAGAGGATTTGAAAGTTCTGAGAAGTCTGGAGCAACCTGAGAAACCCTAGGGTTTTGAAGGGCCTCATAAAAACCATGACAGGCAGCCAGAAGGAGCCCCAGAAACCCAGAGCTGGTGTCTGATATCCCCACATATTCTTCTGTTAGATACAGGGTCATGAGGATGTCTCCAAAGATTTTTCTGAAATGTCTATGGGCAAGACTCTCAATTTGAGGATAATTAGCTCAAGTCACAGTCTAAAGTACCATCCAGAACTGATGTCAATTCCCACCTCATTGTGTCACACCCTGAAAGCAGACTGCCAGGAACAGAGATATTACCATCAACCCTTAGGGAATGATACTGAGAACAAGGTGAAAATTGCTTTTTTTGGAAATTAAAGGAAAGAAAATTAGGGCAGCACAAAACTGTGAGCAGATATAATGATGGAGGTTGGAATAGAAACCTCCAGAGACCTTTCCATGCTAATTTGCTATAAAGTCAGTGGGACTGTTTGTTAAGTGACATATTTCTTAGTGAGATCTTCATATAGCAAGATTTTGAAAGAGCTCAAAAGGTAGAGGCAAACATGAGCCCTGCTCTCTTAATTCTAGCTTCTTGGAGCTCCCACTGCTCCTCTGCTCAAGAGTAGGGGACAGAATGAGGGGGAAAAAGGCCACATTTAGAGTACAAGTCCTGCAGCCTTTGCAGGAGGTGTCCCTGCACACCTACCTCCCCTGAAGGATAACGGTAGTAATATTTATCCTGGTCACGCAGAGCAAATTCCTCTGGGTGTTGCTCCCTGATTTCTTCATAGGTCATTTCTTCACACACACCCTGCCAGGGCAGGACAAGCACAAGGTTACTGGACATGCTCTCAGCACAGCCACCAGGCAAAACCTCATTTTCTCTTGTTCAGCAACAACCAGCCCCATCCAGCTGCTGTGGCTGCACAGATACTCACGGCATCGATCTCATTGAGTGCCTTCCACTGCTCATAGGGCAGCTGGAGAGCTTCTGCTGTTTGGATTGTCCTCTTTAGCTGGCTGGTCCAAATTTTGAGGTCTTTCAGGTTCTGCTCTTCCACAAATTTGTTCAGTGCCACTGCAAACTGTGAGACATAGAAAAGAAGAGGTTGATTCCTGGTCCACAGCGTCCTTTGTTCCCTATTCCCAGTGAGTGTTGCCTTCCACAGGCAGAAAGATCAGCCTCCTGCTCTGAGGGGAAGGGCAGCCACACATTCATTGATCCCCAAGAGCTACAGATGGACCCTCAGCAGCCCAGCTGTCACCAAACATGCATTTCTGATAGATGAGTAATGATTGACTCTCACAATTAACAGACAAATATCATGTATATAGGTTAAGAAAAGTTTTATAGATTTATAGTTATGTTGTACCCCCTTGCATTGTTATCAAGGGACATCTGGGAGGGTTGGCTTGTCACTGTGGTGACATCTGACCTCCAATCAGGATTTGGGGAAGAGATCTGCACCACTGGACAGCGAAGGTGGAGTAAATATCTGGGGTGTTGCAAAGAGAATCCATCAGATTCCCAGATGCTAGGTCAGGTTCTCAGTGGCTGCTTTCACATTGGACAAATGGAAAGTGCACATCCAGGAGCCAAAAGAAACAGATCTTTCACAACTGCAGTGTCCATGACATAACAGCTGGGTCTGTTCCTGAGGAGCTAGAGAGTGCATTCCAGCCATGCAACAGGTTCTTCAGCAGATGAACCTCAAACCCACACTGCTCAGGGTGCAGGCTGCTGGAATCATGGAAAACCTTCTGGTGACTCAAAGCTGGAGAGAAGTGTTTGTGCCCCAGCTAAACCTGCAGCCCTGTTTGTGGCAGCTGAGGTTTAATTGTATTGATACTACAAATCCAACCTGTGCAAGCTGGTTCACTGCACCACAATGCCAAAACCAGTGGGAATGCCACTTTTCTCTTGTTCTACTTCTGTTTCCAAAGTAGGAAAGTAGCAAAGAAGGGGTTGATGGACAGAACTTTGGGAGGGGTTAAAAAGGGAAAACCTCCATTGTGAGGGGCTGAGCACATGGCAGGAGGGAAAATCCTTTGCTCCCAGCACCGTAACCTTTTTTCTCTATTCGGTTTTCTGCTGTATATTTGATAATGTTTAATAAACCTTCCTAAACTATGAGTAACCATTCCTCACACATTTAACCCAAAGGCACAGCCTCTACTACAGCCACAGGGGGACATTTTCCTTCTCCCTCACCTTCTTGCCCCTGTTGGAGAGGCCAGAGTCGCCTCCAATCCTGCCCTTGAGGTTGAACTCGCTCTCCCCGTGCCGGCAGAGGTAGATGGTGCGGGGCTGGACGTGGATGTTCATCAGGTAATAAACAATCCTGCTCTGGATGTGGTCCTGGACCCTGTTCACCAGGAACCTCCGGCCAACATCGATGACTTTGATGAGAGAAAGTTCCCTGGGGACAGACAGAGACTGTCTATGGTGTATCTATATCTATATATTCACATATATCTATCAATATATATATCTATATATATATTTATATCTATATATATATCTAGATATAAATATCTATATATATATTTATATCTATATATATCTAGATATAAATATCTAGATATATCTAGATCTAGATATATCTATATATATCTATATATCTATATAGATATAGATATATCTAGATATAGATATCTATATACATCTAGATATTTATATCTATATATAGATGTGTGTATATATGTATATAAAATGTATATAGTCATATATTCTTATATATTTGTATATATAAATATATACTTATATACTTTATATATATTTATTTATAAATATATTTATATATTTCTATGTCTTTACATATTTTAATATACATTCCATATAAATCTATATACATTTATAGATCTTTATATTTCGTATATATTCATACCTATTTCGTATATATTCATACCTATTTCGTATATATTCATACCTATTTCGTATATATTCATACCTATTTCGTATATATTTATATGTATTCAATACATAAGTCAAATATTTCTTAATAATTTCTCATCCTTTCTGTAATGATAAGGTCTGATTCCACTTCAGACCCCTCAAGTCTGCAAAATAAGTACTTCCTGCTTTTCATTCTTCTGTCTTTCCTCTTTTCCATAAAATTTTTTTTCTTGCAAGGACAAAAAGATAAAATTTATCTTTAAACAGAGATGAAAATCTTAACGAATAAAATGCACAGGTTAAGGATCTTGATTTCTTTTGCCCAATAGCTCCATATTGCTTCTATGACAAGGAGCATAAAAAAAATTAAGTAATTTCACAATGTCAATTCATTCCTCCAGCTTATTTAGTATTATTTTTTAAAATAAAAATGATCACAATCCCACATCATTTGCATTGATTAAAACAAAACAAAATATTACAATATACTGAAATAATTAATATAGATATTAAAAGAGTGGCCAACATGAAAAAATATATTCTTTTCAATATTCTGCTTTGGATTTTCAGGCTCTCTTCTGGCACAGGCACTTATAACCTTTATAAATGTCACTTCAGTTAACACCAGCTGAAAACATCTGGGCTGTGATACCAGATGTAGCATCATGCACGGTTTCAACCTGCATGATTCTTTTGTAGCTGCTTCCTTCTGGTTTCCCCAGTATCACAGAGGTTTACAATTTCTCCAGGGAGTACTTTTCCCTTTTCCTGCTTTCCTGTCATTCTCCAAAGCAGCCCTGTGAGTTATCTCTGTCCATGTAATCAGCCAGCTCAAAGGATTTCCTGCAGGCTATTTTCAGCAGGGAGCCAACAGGTGATGGGGATTCATGGAGAGCTGAATAGCAGCAGTGTAATCACCACCCCTCCTCTTGCAGCAGCAAAGAGGATTAACCAGGACTAACAGGGAACATGCTCCTCCCCAGGACAGGGACAATCCACACAGGGCACACACACACACAGGTGTTTGTGAGCAGTGGAGAGGCTGGGAGGTGCCTGCAGAGTCAGGCAGGACAGCAAAGCTCTCCCAAGGCACACAGCCACCACAGGGCTTGCTCAATCCTGTGCTTGGAGCCAAGCAGTCCCTTCCTTTAACTGAGACAGTGAAAAAGGCACCTCAACCACTCCAACTCAAGAGCTTTCCCAAAGCCTTTGTATTTAGACCTGCAGAACAAGGTTGAAAACAGCTCATCTGAGCCCAGAAGAGCCTGGCAAAGCATCAGTGCCCATTTCCCTGGCACAGGGCCTGGGGAAAGCAGCATTTTCCTATGAAAGGCCTAAATTCAAGCTGAGGCCTGGCCATAAATCATTCTAGCACAGTTTGAAGTGAAATCCAAAGTGAAATAGAGCTCCACCCTTCACTGCTCCTCTCCTGGCAGAGGGCAGGTGCTCAAGGCAGCTCAGAAGTCAAGGTCCCTTACCTGTCATAGTCATCAGGGTCGAGGGGCTGGTAGCTGGCTTGGTAACAATTGATCCTCTTCATGAAATCCTCCATGGCATCCGTGGAATTACAGTCCCGGTAATCTGGGCTGGACAATTTGACTTCCTGCAACAGAAAAAAAAAAAAAAACATGCCACAAGGAGGTTAGGAAGCTTTCCAAGCCAGACAATGCTAATCTGGAATTTCAAAAGTCCTGCCAAGATCCAGTGATTAGCTGAAACTAAAGTGATGAGTACTTTACAGTCATCAGTCATCACAGGGCAGAAAAGAAGCAAATTAGACCTAAAACCAAGCATCAGGTGGGAGAATTTGGTATCAACCATTGCCTGATTAGTACAGACACCCATCAATCCACTCCCATTCTCCCAGAAGTTGGGCTAGCACTTCACCACCCAACAGCAGGAAAACTGAGCTTCCTAATGGCTAAAAAACCCCATCAGGTTCAAATTCAAGCTGAGAAAGGGAAGTGCATGAGCTGGACAAGCTGCTTATCCCAGCTCAGCATCAGGACAGTGGGATGGCAACATTCAACCCCTTTTTGTGCATTATTTGCTGCAAGCTGTTGGGCTGAAAGACACTAGAAACAGGCAGTGTGAATATACACAACCCTCATGGACTAATTCCTGCCTGAACTAATCTAACAGGCTGCTTTTCCTGAAGATTTGGGTTTGAACAGCAGCATTACACACTGGTAACTTCACAAGCAGTCCTGAAACCAGCAGGATAACACAATGGATCAACACATGTGGCAGCATCCCAGCCCTGGGGTGCATTTTCCACACTGATCCCAGCACTAAGAGCACCATTCATCTGCAGTTCCCTGTGGAGCAAAATCCCATGCTCAGCTAGGAGCTGATTTTCTCACCCTTCAAGCATTAGTTTCCAAATAAAGGGATTAAAATCCTCAAAAAAAAAATCCAGCTTGGGAAAAAAAAACTAGCAAACTGAGCATTTTGTTGTAGAAAAGGCTGTATGCAACCTCTCAAAAAGTTGGTCACTGGGATAACAGCTCCCAGCAGGAGCAAAAGACACTCTTCACCCCCTGTCAGGCAGCAAAATTTGCCTCCAGTGAAGCCATGCTGGCTGTCACCAACCACCTTTTCAGCTTCCATGTGCCTCAGCAGAGCTTCCAGGATGATCTGCTCCATTATCTTCCCAAACACTGATGTGAGACTGCACCTGTAGCCCCCAGTTCTGTCAGGGCTTTGTTTTTCCCAACCCCATTCCTGGCTGCTCAGACAATCTCTGTGTTCCTCCCAGGCTGCCTGTCCCTGCTTCCATCCTCCCTCTGTAGGCTTCCTTTTAGTGCTTGAGTTTGAGTTTGTCCAGGACCTCCTTGTTCATCCTGGCATTTTTGATGGCTGCATCACTTGGAGAAGATGATCCTTGAACATGAACCAGTTTTCTTGGGCTCCTCTTCCCTCCTGGGCTTTTTATCCCACAGTACTCCAGGCCAAAACCTGCTCTCCTGACATCTCACTTCACAGCTGCTGCAGCACAGGCTGCCCTGGAGCTTCACATTCCTCACCAGCCCCTCCTTGTTGGTGACAACAAGGTGCAGCACAGAGCAAACAAGGAGAGGAGCTGTCACTTGGAGAGGGAAGTCACCAACACACTCCAGGAACCTCCTGGATTGGCAGTGCCATGCTGTGCTGTCCCTCCAGCAGATACCAGAGTGGTTGAATCCCACCACGAAGACCAGAGCTTATGAAGGTGATGCCATCCCTACCTCTCTATGGAGGGAAAGCAAAAGCAGGACATTCCCACCAGTTCCACACTTACCATAACGTTGGTGGCAACCACGTTGGGATCATTGCAGACAGATTCAATGAAGAACACCTGTGAAGCAAAGCAGAGCTCAGCTGAAAGCCACCAAAACAAGGTTTGTAACATTCAGCCAGCTGCTTGCTCAACCCAAGCTCCTCCCTGCTGGACCAGAGAGTGCTCCCTCTGCCCCACTCCCATCCTTCCCTTCCCCATGGCTCACTACAGGGAATTAAGGACAAGTTTCATGTTTTTAATCAAACCCAGCAGTGAAATCTCCCTCAGACAGGAGCAGCATGAGGATGACACATGAGTTAGATAAGATACACCAACTCTACACCACAGTGGACTTCACAATGCAGGCATCAGCACCACAGCACCAACCTTGAACCCGTTCTCTTTGGCAAAGTTTAGGATCATCCCTCTCCTCTCCCTTGTGGTATTGGTGGCATCAAACACCTTTAAAAGCAAAAGATCTCAATGAGCACCACAAGGGCCTGGTTTCCCAGAGAGCCCCTCCTCAGAGAAGGGACTGCAGAGGACTTTTGGGGTCAGCACAGCTGCCAAACCCCAGAGCACATCTGGAGCTCACCGCAATCTGCCCGGCCTCCTCCGTCAGGTACAGCTTCACATCCCTCAGGGCAGCCAGGGCACATTGCCTGCAAAAGAGGGGACAGACGTGTGGCCCTGGTGTCCTCAGGGTGTGGTGGTCACCCTGAAGTCACCAATCCTGTACAGATTCAGTTTTGAGCCCTCAGAATCCTCCTTGAGCAGGCAGGGGACATTGAGAACCCAACTCCGAATTTCAAGTCGAGGGGGAAATTCAGAGCCCAACTTCTGTGTTCATCACCCCCAAACTGGGTAACTCTGCTCCCAGCCATGGGCCTCAGCACCATGTGGGGTCAGGGAGCCCACTCTCACCTCCTGACTTTCATGGCTTCCTCGTTGTCAGGACGGAAGAAGTCATAGGAGCTGTAATGCTTCACGGCCTCACGACGATACTCCCCAACGTTGAAAACTAGGTGAGAAAAGCAAAAAACAAACCATCAAAATGAGGGGCATGACCCAGTTGTGTACATTCTGCAGTTAAAGCAAGCTGGGGCCACAAAATTACATCCTCAGGGCACCCCTTGGTCTTCAACATGAAGGAGAACCCAGGATATGAAAAGACAGATATTTATATTCGGCCTGTGGAATCTTGGAAACATCTCCCACTAACTCCAATCTCCCATAGCAGTGATCTAGAAGAATTCCTGAGAACCAGACCTGCTGCTTTCCCCTGGCAGCCAGTGCAGGCCTTACCTTTTGTGGGGACACCGATCCAGTTGAGGTAGCGAGTCAGCTTCTTGGAGATGTAGGTCTTGCCACGGGCTGGGAGGCCAACCATGACTATCACAGTGGGGGAATTGGCAAGCTGAGGCCCACAGGCTGCAAGGAAAAAGAACAGGAGCTGTTAATTCTCCAGCTCAGCCTGCATTGACCCAACAAGGCACTTGTTTTCATCTGGACTCCTTCCAAGTCCTTCAGCAGCTGGAGGAAACATGAAAGCCACAGCAAGAACATCCTGATGGGTGCAAAGTAGCCAAGGAGCCAGCAGCTGGCCCAGGCTCCCTGGAGAGCCTCAGTGCCTCAATTTCCACATTTGCAACTCAAATAAAAAATAATTCAAAAAATAAAATTCAAACTCAAGGCAAGCACAACTTCACATTCCAATGGCTTGGCAATCCCATGAAAAGCTCAAGGATAGCCAAGGACTTTGGACCCATCCCTGCAGCAGTGTCTGTGCTGAAACACCAGGTCTGGTCCAGATCTTCACCCACAGAAAGCATCTCCTAAAATATTTGACTAGATTTCCAGCTGCTAAACAGCCAGCTAACTGGATTTTCTGAAGACAAACAAGGCAAGAGAACCACAGAACTAGCAGCATTTAAAAGCAGATATCCAAGTGATTTATCCCTTTTTTTTCCTCACAAACCCAAGCTGGGTTGTTGGGATTTTTTTTTTGGTTTTTTGTTTTGTTTTTTTTTTGGGTTTTTTGTTGTTGTGGTGAAGAGGGTCCATGTCAAACAGCTGGAAGGAAAACCCATTGGCAGCATTTGCAGGACAGATGGGACCCTGCAGGGGATTTCTCACCCACTCTTCCATCCCTCCGGTGAGCACAGAGACCTCATAGGAAAGGAATGCAGGGAGTGAGTGGCTGGTGGCAGAGCCATAAAACCCAGCTTAATTATGGCCTGGGTGGAGAGCTCTGCCTGCCTGCCACAGCTGCCTCAAGGTGGGACCAGGGGATGCCAGGGGCTCCCTGGGATGGACACAGGACTCGGGAAGGTTTTTGTCAGTGTGGATCTGGAAAGGGCAAACAAACTGAGGGGAACCCATAGAACGTGCAAAGCACATGGGATCACCTTCCCCTTCTAGGAAAATAAATCCAGTACCTGGAGAAACCAAATTAAGGCCACAAGGAAGATTTATGGCACTGGTACCCAGATGACAGAGAAGAGCCACCCATCTTCCCAAGTTTCTCACCAAAGCAAACTCAGCAAGCAAGGGATTAAAAAACTACCTAAAATATAGTTTTTGGTTTTTTTTTTGTTTCACTCCCCAGGCTGGAGCTGCCCTCACTCCCTCCTCCCTTTGTGCAACCTGCCTCCTGCCCAGTGCTGCATTTCAAAACCCCAGGGCAGCTCCCAAAGATTTTGGCAGCAAATGCCAATTTTCTGTGCTGAGGCACAAGGGAGCTGTGCAACATACCAAGAAAAACACTTTCCCCCCTCTAACCATCTCACATCCTCATCCTAGCTATGGGTGCAAGTCTGCTTTGCATAAAACCCCCACAATCATTAGATAAAGGAAGGAGGAAGGGATAATACCTGAATAAGGAAACTCTTCCTTTCCCTACCTGTCAGTGGACAAAGGATCTCAAAGAACAGAGCTAAGAGGATTTAGGGCCATTAAATAGCACTCCAAGAGTAAAGGGACAATGCTGGGCACTGTTCGTGTCCCTGTGGCTCCAGACAGCTGTGACAGCAGCAGGGCTGGCACTGTGTGGGCACACACGTGTCACCTCCAAAGGCTGCTGCAAGAGTTAAACACCCCGAATTTGGAATTTTTGCTGCCCTAGCACCATGGAACAGCACCTCCCATCAGCGAGAGCAACTTTTCATCAGGAATCTGAGCCCAAACCAAAAGTCTCCGGGAAACTTCGCATCAGGGATGAAACAGAACCCAGTGTTTTGCTCCCAGTCTTTCACAAAGGCCTCATTCATCATTTCTTTTCACCACTGCTGGGAAGCTATCAGGGATTTCAATACATATTCATTACTCCTTATCGACATCTAGCCAGGTAAGTCAAGGGCAGGGATGACTTTCAGGCTCAGTCGGAGGGTATTTAACAGGAGCTTATCACTTTTGCTATTTGCCAGAAAGTCAGCTTCACCAGTGGGTAAAAAAAAAAGAGAAAAAAATAAAAAAACAAAACCAAAAACACCCAGCCCAAAAGGGAAGGAAATTTGCTTCTATAACAAGTCGGATAAATCAGCCACCTCCCCACTTCAGGCATTTTCACTCTCTCCTCCTAAATATTCCCGAAACCCCCCCCACAAGCCCAGACTGCCCGTTCTGTCAGTCCCATTCCCCTTTTCCCAGCTGCAATCCCAGCACCTTCCCTGACCCCGCGCTCCCCACCGCGGGCACCGCCACCGAACGGGACCGTCCCCGCCGTGTGTGCCACCCCCACCGAGCCCCAGGGGGGGGAAAAAGCAGCCCCAAGGATGGGGAGAGGCAGCGGCAGCCCCTTCCCTGCCGGAGCATCCCCCTCCCCTCGCCCGGCTCTGCCCAGCCAGCGCCTTCGAGGGCTCCGCTTTCCCAGCCCCTACGTGAGAGACGTGCGGCGTGACAGCAATTTAATGGATCGCCGTCAAAAGGGCAGCTGGAGGAGTCCCTGCAGCCTCCCCTGGACCAGCCAGCACACCATCGGACTGGTTATTTCACACCCGGGATGCGCCATTCCCGGAGGATGCTCCCGCTCCCTCCAGGCATCACGCTGGAAGTGGTCTCCGTTATCCCTCCCTTCCCTCCCGCCGGCTTTGCAGCCCTCGCTCTTTGTTGCTGCTAAGGAATTAACAGCACATCGCTGTTTAAAATACCCCGAGTTAAAAGAGTCAGCTAAAAAAAGCCTAAAAAGCCTCTTCTCACAGCGTGGCTCGCTCCCACCCCAAGAAAATATAATTACAAGCCACATTATGTTATTAATAATCCCCTCGGTGCCTTAATAGATCAAATATGTTAGCTTTTTCCGCTACCAAAAGCGAGCACTCGCTGAGAAACCCGGCGAACGAAGTGGCAAAAAACCACTGCGTGCACAAGGGACTTCTTTCAGAGGTGCCAGTCCTTGAGAAAAACCCAGCCGCAGAGACACACGTGCAAAGCATTAAGCCGGGAGACGTTTTACCCCACTCCAAGCGAAGCCCCTGGGCTACCCAGATGTGCAGCCTGTTGCTGAAATCCCATCTCCTCGGCAGCTCCCGCTGCAGGGCCGCCCTTGCCAGGCACAGGCTGCGCATCCCAACATCTGCTCCAGGGCGCCTGACCCACAGCCACGGGCAACAGCAGCTGGCAAGTTCACAGCATATCTATTTTTTTAAAATAATTATTATATATAAACTTTCCAGCCAAGGTAAATAAACATCGGAAGCGACTTTAAACGCCTGATGAAGGCAAGCAGCGGAAAGACTGATTCACCCAAGCCACTTCCATCCCTCGCCAGGCTGCGAGTGCCGCCCCCTCCATCCCGGCTCCGCACATTCCTGCGAGGCTCATTTCGAGCTGCGAGTCGCACAACCGGCAGCTTGTCAGTGTGGCTGCTAAAGAGCTGCTTCCTGAGCTTTCGGATGGGATCACGAGTCGAGATTTGGTTTATAGTAAGATCGGGATGACCCAAACATTTTTGTATTCCGAGCTTCAGAGACAAGGGGAAACCACTGCAGAAGTTTCAGCGCTGATTTCTGCCTTCCCCTCCACCTGCCTCCTCATCCCCTCAGGGTTAAATGGTAAACTGCGAACGGCTGGTGTCTGGTTGGGGTTTAAAATACATTGCCCTAATCCTTCCTCCACCTCCCCCAAATAAATTAATTTAACACGCTAATTGGACAGGATTTGGAGCAACCTGGTGTAGTGGAAGGCGTCCTGTCACATGGCAGGAGGGTTGTGGAACGAGATTATCGTTACGGTCCCTTCCAACCCAAACCATTCATGCTTCTACCATTAACAAATCCCCGGGCGAGCCGCTCGAGCACGGCGCAAATCCCAGCTGAGCTGGCACCCCGGCTGCGAGGTGAACAACCTGCTCCCTCCTTCCCTTTTAATCCCAGCGCTGGCAGCGCAGAGTGGAAATGGGGCCACGCGTGTGCCGGCACCTCCCCGCATCCTGCGGGGCCATGTGACAGCGGAATGCACCTTCCTGCCCTGCCGAGACTGAGTCACGGGATGGCAGCGCTGGGATGCGGGCACCGCCGGGATGCTGGGGCTGGGGGGACGCGGGCACCGCCGGGATGCTGGGGCTGGGGGGACGCGGGCACCGCCGGGATGCTGGGGCACGCCGAGGAGAAGGGATGCTGCAAAGAGCCCCGCCGCGGTGCGCAGAGAAACGGGAGAGTTCCGCTCCCCATCCATCCTATCCCATCCCATCCCATCCCTCCGGGATGCTGCCGTGCCCGTACTCACAGCGGCGGGGCAGCGCCGGGCGGTTGTCATTGGGAAGCCAAATCTTCTGGATGCGGCTTTGCGTCAGCTCCATGGGCATTTTTAAAACAAAGGTCTTTTTGCGCTCCGCGTCCACCTTGATGCGTTTGAGGGAGGGAGGAGGAGAAATAAAAAAGGGGAGGGGGGAGGAGGCGGGGGAAATATACGATAAAAATATAATAAAAAGGGTTTTTGTTGCAGTCGGTGGTTTGGGCGAGCGGCTGCGGCGCTTTCGGATGCTGCTGCGAGCCTCGTGAAGGTTTTACGGCAGGAGGGGGAGGAGGAGGAGGAAGAGGAGGGCCGGGTCTGCAGGGCACAAAGCCGGGCAGGAATGGCCCCAGCGCAGCCGCTGCGCGCTGAGAAGGAGCGAGGGCGAGCCCCGCTGCGAACCGCGATGGAAAGCGGGGTGGAAAAAAATACAGATATTTTTAAAAAAATAAATCAAAAATTAAAATATCTTTCCTTTGAAATCGGGAAAAAAAAAATAGCAAGAGAAGAAAGGCAGGAGAATCTCCACGCGAGGCAGGCGGGGAAGGAGCGGTGCTACAATCGCGGCTGCTGCTCGGGCCGGCTCCGCTCACGATGTGCCGGCAGCCGCCGCGCCGCCTCTTTCTATCCCGACAGGCCGGGACCGCCTCCGGGGCGGGGCGGGACGGGCAGGGCCGGGCCGGGCGGGCGCTGCGGCGCCGCGGAGGAGGAGGAGGAGGAGGAGAGGGAGGAGGATGGGAGGGAGGAGAAGGAGGAGGAGGAGGAGGAGGAGGAGGAGGATGAAGGCGCGGATGCCGGCGCGGCCCCTGCCGCCCCCTGCCGGCCGCGCCCCGAACTGCAGCGCGGACAAAGGACGCGCTTTGTTCCGCGGGGGGAGCGCGACACCGAGCCCTCCCCCACCGCGGGAATTTGGGGCGCGCAGGGGACCCCCAGACTAAAATATGTATGGTTAAATAAATGCCCTACTTCATTTCTCGCGTCTTTTCGACCAACGATGTAAAACGATGTAAAATGATGTAAAATGATGTAAAATGATGTAAAATTATAGAAATTGAATTAATTTTTTTAAAGGAAAATAGAAACTCGACAAGAAATAACTTTTTAAAAAATACTTTAAAAATAAAAAAGGAGTAAAAGATGCGAAGAGGAAAAAATATTTATTAAAAATTAATTAAGAAAATAAAATAGGGAATAGAGGCGAAAATAAGAAGGGGGAAAGGAAATAAACGAGAAAAAAAATTGGGAATAAAGTTGAACAAAATAAAAAATCAAATTTTAAAAAATAACTAGAGGCAAATGAAATAAAACCAATTTTTAAAAATAAAATAGAGGGGGGAAAAAAATAGAGAAAGAAACCCTTAGTACAACAGCGGTGGGATGCGGGGGGCTCCGCCGGCGCGCCCCTTGCGCCCCTCACTCCGCGGCCAGCGGGCTCGGGCCGGGGGTCCCGGGGGATGCCGGGGGGTCCCGGGGGGCCGGGGGATGCCGGCCCTGCGCTCCTGCACGTCGCTCACGTCGCACATGCGGTGCCGCGCCGCCTCCCCCGGAGGGGATGCCCGGGATGCGGCGGCTCCGCCTCCGCCCGCGGCCACCGCGGCTGCTCCGCCCCGCTCCGCGCCCGGGCGGGGCCGCTCCGCGCCGGGGCCGCCCCGCGTCCTCCGCCAGCAGCGGCCCGGGGCCGGCTGGAGCGGCCGCAGAGCTGGGGATGCTCCGCGGGGAGCCTCTGCTCTCAAACGGGCGCTAAAGCTAATTTTTAATAATTTTTTTTAAATTTTAATATTATTTTAATTTAATAATCTAGAGTCATTATTTATTATTTAATGTTTTCATAAAATTATGTTCTTATTTTTATTATTTTTTCTTTTTACTCTTATTTATTTTTAATTTTTTAATTTTTTCATTATTTTATTATTTCATTATTTCATTTTATTTTTTCATTATTATTTATTTTTTCATTTTACTCTTATTTATCATCTGTTTTCATAAAATTATGTTCTTATTTTTATTATTTTTTCATTTTACTATTAATTTAATTGTTCTTAATTATGTCATTATAATATACAATAAATAATAAAAATATAATAATAATAATAATAATAATAATAATAATAATAATAATAATAATAATAATAATAATAACGTTCTTTTATTAGTTTATTAAATGTCTTAATCCACTCGCCAGGTTCCTGCAAGTTATATTTCCACTCTAAATTAGGCTGTAAACTGCACCCCAGCAATGCTGACACCCCCACACAGCCTCTGTTTGCAGCATGGAGGGGCTGGGACCACCCTGAAAATTCCTGTGATGACACCCAAACCCCAAACATGCAGGTGCCCAAACCCCCTTGTCCCCCAGCACCGATGGAGATGATCCCACCTGTCATGGAGGGGTTTCTTTGGAAGGATTTTGGGAATTTGCCACAGCAGGGAAATGTGGGATTGTGTCACGGGTGGGAAGAGCTGTAGAGGTGGGAGCATCTGCTTTGATGGTGTTTAATACAGCAAATTTTGCTTCACAATTTAAAGCCTGATAAGGAGCATCTCAGATACCTAAAATGTTCAATAATCTTTTTTTACTTAGGGCATTTTCCTTCTCTGGAAGCAAAGGCTTGTATTCTTATAACGCATTTAGAAGGAGGATATTTCTGGCTAATTCCTTACATGGAGCCAAGATGAAGTAAAAAAGTGCACAATCTTTCCCTCTCCTACACAAGGGAAAAAATATTCATAGGCAAAAAGTAAAAAAAAAAAATTAAAAAGAAATTTTAAAAAAAGCTACTATGAGTGAGCTGGAAAAGAACCAGAGATTCGGGGTGTGGGAAGGAAGATGGGAGAGAGCTGTGAGTGCTCCAGTTGGCAAGGATGGGATGGGAGTGAGGCACAACAGCCCTCCCTGGACCACTCTGCACAAAATCCCCAAATCCTTTTCACATGCAGGGCAACCCAAAGCTGCTTCCCAGCTAGAGCATGAGTCAGAAGGAGGACAAAAATTCACATGATTTTACAGGACAAGGAATTCGGGCATCATCATCATCCCCCTTCCCCCAGCAGCTCTCTCCCCTCTCCACGGCTCTTTCCCACCTCACAAATCACCACCCCCACGACATGAAAAGGAGCCCGAAAGCGAAACCCTGCCTGAATTAAAATCACAGTCGCTTCAAATTAGATCCACCTAGTAACTCTTGGCTTAGAAACTCCCAAATAACTGGAGCGGAAAGCTTCAACTCCTAAATAAGTGGCCTGGATTTCAAAGGCACCAGCACCCAGCTGCTCCCAGGGAGGTCAGCTGGAAGAAGCATTTCTATTTTTAAGGCACTTGCACCTGGGGAGAGGGCAGGGAGCACTAGGTGCACTCACAGGATTATTTTTTTCCCCCTCCCAAATTGTGCTATGCAAAACCCCAGCTTCCTAAAAATAGCACCTGAAGTGGTAAATAAAATGCTGCTGGCAGCTGCTGTGATAAGAAGCCCAAAGGGGTGCTTAGCTCAGCGATTTTTCAGGAAATCAAGTCACTGGTGCAGCCTGAATGCTGTCAGGAAGATGTTTCAGCTCCTGGAGAGCCACCACAGGCACAGGGGGACATGGGACAGGCAGTGATGCTGTCCCACGCTGTGGCACAGAGGGTGCAGGCAGGAATCAACCAGCCACACATACCCCAGTCAGGAACTGGCAGATATTTAATAAATGAGAAGGGACAGGGGCATAAATGTAATGCCAGGGTTTGAAATGTGAAAGTCACGGGGGTAGATGAGAAAAAAATTTGACCTTAAGAATCCAAAGGATTCATGCAGCAGGTCCAGAGAGGTGGGAGAGGGAAGTACAAAAAGGGAAAGTCTGGAAGAGATGGGGGAAAACCCCATTTCTGTGAGAATGGAATACCCACCTCTTATGGGGTTTACAGTCTTCAAACTTCTCTGAAACACCACAACTAAAACCTCACAATTCCCTCTTTTGTTCCACTGCTGCTCCAACGTCAAACTCACCTAGCAACCCATCCTGAACAGTGGCATTAGGCTCTGGATGCATCCCAAAATAACAGCTCCAGACTTCATTCTCCATCCCCTTTGGAAGAACCTACTGGTCACCAGCCAGCCTTCCCTGTCATCAAAATGCCAGCACCAACTCTGACTAAGCCATGATTCACCCTCCTCTTTTAATGCCTTTTCTTTTTTGAATTTATTTATTTGATTCCCTCTAAAGGAAACTTGGAAGGGAAGGACCAGTCACGTTCTTGCCTACATTCAGTGCAACACACATCCTCTCCTTTGGATGTGCAGTGGAGGGAGGGGGGGGAGATGCCTGGTGGGATCCCAGTCACACATCCAGGAATTCTTTGCACGGTTGGAAATTGGGAGAGGGTGGCTGGGAGCTGTGTGTACATCTCTGTGTAGGTGCAGCCACACATTGTGCTCCATTCATGTCAGGGCAGCTTCATCTGCAGCACTTTCCAGTGTGGCCTTGGTTTATCAGCCTGGAATGTGGGCACAGAGTTCAGAATCACAGCAGGGTTTGGGTCTAAAGGGATTTTCAAGATCATCCAATTCCACCCCCTGCCATGTCCAGAGACAACTTCCACCATCCCAGGTTGCTCCAAACCCTGTCCAGCCTGGCTGTGAACACTTCCAGGGATGGAGCAGCCACAGATTCTCTGGGCACCCTGTGCCAGGGCCTCACCACACCCACACGAAAGAATTTCTCCCTAATATCCCATCTAAATCTACTTTCATCCGGTTTAAAGCTGTTCCAAAGTGCTCCCTTACCCCGGGAGGGTGGTTGCAAAAATCAGGCAGCAGCTGCCCAGACTCTTATTAGTGCGTTAATGACATTTTCTTGAAAAATTTATTCTTTTGGGCTGACCAAGGGGAATTTATATGGTTTTCAGGAAGAAAAAAAAACCCAAACAAACAAACAACAAAAAAAAACAAACCAAAACCAAAACAAAACAAAAAACAAACAAACAAACAAAAAAAAAACACAAAAACAAAAAAACCCCAAACTTACAAACCAACAGCAACAAAAAAAAAAAAAAACAATTAAAGTGGTGGGATACTGAAGAAGCCAAGAAAATTGTCCGCAACATTTTTCTGGGAATTAGATGCTTTCAGAAAGGTCAGGAAGGAAACCAAATGGTTGATGGACCCCCGCCCTTGCCAGCTGGATGCTGAGTAGTTTTCAGCGATGATGGCGCTTTCTTTTGGAAGGACTTGAGAAAAAGCTGCTGCGGGTCAGCCTCGTGGAGGGGAGGGTGATAAAAGTCTGATTTTATCAGGCTGATAGAAATGTTTGGATTTGGAGAGGCAGCTGGAGTTCACGGTCCTTTGCGCCTGCAGTTTTCAATTGCCTCCCTCGCCCCTCGCAGGTATTTCAGTTACAGGAATAAATAAACAAGGAACAAAGTGTGAACTGTACCTGTACCACCACCCTCCCTCTCCCTCATCCCACCCAGCTCCTGATGCCCGGGAGGGACACCAAGAGCTCCTGCATCCGTCCCTGTAATGGATCGGGTTTTTTTCTGCCATAAAAATGAATTTTTTATTTGCCCTCCTCTAAACAAGTTGTGGTTTGCTTCCTCATTTCTCGCCTGTCACCTCCCCCCCCCCCCCCGTTCTTGCAGTCACACACTGCTTTTCTTCCTCTTGCCACAAAGGGAAACAGAAACCAAGCCAAAACATCTCTTCACGATATTATTTGCAGGCAGCAACATCAGGGAATCACAGAATGGTTTGGGTTGGAAGGGACATAAAAGATTATTCAGTTCCAAGCCCCTACCATGGGCAGGGACACCTTCCACTGTCCCAGGTTGCTCCAAGCCCTGTCCAGCCTGGCCTTGGGCACTGCCAGGGATCCAGGGGCAGCCACAGCTTCTCTGGGCACTCTGTGCCAGCACAAACTCTGTGCCACGAATAGGACACCTCTCAAAACCAACAGATGACCCCAGACAGGGTTTCCTGCAGGGATTAAGGGTTCCTGAGCAGGGATTTACCCTAAAATCAGGGGAGCTCCTGGTCCCTCTGCAGCAGCGAGGCTGAGCCCTGCCCGGGGTGCAGGATGCAGGGCAGGAACATCGTGTGCTCCAGGGCTCTCCCTCCTTTCACCCACCAGTGCAGACATGTGTGCTCCTTTCTGCTGTGGACAATCTGTGCAGTTTTCAGCCTGTTGCACCCTCTAATTGCACCTGATGTGCTCATGAAACTCCTTCCTCGGCCGGTTGCAAGGAATTCCAGTCATTGCTGACAGCAGCCGGGTGCTGGGACAGCACTGGGGCAAGAGCTGGGCTGCCACATGCCTGCCTGTGGCTGCAGCTTTGCCTAAAAATAGCCACAAGCAGAGAAAAGGGGGGAAATTCAGCTTCTGGCATTGAGAAAGCAGGGCTGAGCCCCAGAGAGGGAAATCCCCAGCAAGGCACAGGGCATTGCTCACCCTGCTATCAGCCCCTGTCAAACACTGCACCCAGGGCTGGCCTTGCTTTCCTGGCAGCCAAGGGACAGGAAAAGCCAGGAAGGGGTTGCAGAAATGCAGAATTCAGCCTCATTCAGCTGATATAGCAGGTTGGGGATCTGCTGGTTTTGCTCAGCCCTCTGCTCTGAGCTCCCTGTGTGGTTTCACTGCCACACTCTGAGCCATGCAGGAACTCTTTCAAGGACAGTAAATTCTTCCTGAAGTCAACACTCTGCAAAGTTGTTTGTTTAATTTCTTTCAATTTATAACTCTTCAGGCAGGAGGACAAGGGTTCAGACCTTATTTTCCTTTTGAGTGGTTGGATTTGTGCCCTAACTTAGAGGTGCTTGGTTATAATTGGCTGAGTTAAAGGGTAGCAGGAAAGGAAATGGGAGTTGTAAATGCAATGCCTGGCTTTGATGAATATGGGGAAGAAGGAAGGAGGAAAGCCTTGATTCAATCTCAATTAATCAAATTAAAAGCAAAATCAATCAAGGTTTCCTCTACTGTCCTCAGAGAGGTGGACATGTGCATCCAAATGTGTCTTGGGTGATGCTTGGGAAGACCCAGTAAATCTTAGACCAAAAATGGGGAGGTGTACAACAGGTGTCCATTAGCCAGGATTGCTGACCCCAAAGGAGCCTCCCAGATGGAGGTTCATATTTAAGAAAGGAGGCTTATTTGTAATTTTAAAAAAAAATTATATTCTGCAGTTCTCAAAAAAAAATATAATTTGGGGATTACACTCTGAAGCTGCAAACATCCATTAAAGCAGGGACATTCCTCAAAGCTGGCAGGTCTGCTCAGAAACTGGTCCAGGAGGATTGAGCAATGTCCTGTGAAAGTTCCTGACTGTACAAGACCAGTGCAAAACAAAACTCACCCCATAAACGGGCTAAACCATAAAGATAATTGACTTCATAGGTGGCAGAGAGGGTAGATTTAGGGTAGATATTATAAATAAATTCTTTACTGTGAGGGTGGTGAGGCCCTGGCACCGGTTGCCCAAAGAAGTTGTGGCTGCCCCATCCCTGGAAGTGTCCAGGGCTTGAAGCAATCTATTTTTGTGGAAGGTGTCCCTGCCATGGCAGGGGCTGGAGCTGGATGAGTTTAAAGGTCACTTCCATCCCAGGCCGTTCTGTGATTCTACGAAACACAGGTTTCTAAAAGTAGTTATGGGGTAATTAAATGGCAAGAAGTTGGAATATTCCAGTCTCAGGAATTTAATACTGGTTCTTCTTGAAACAAAACCTGGCTGCAGAAGTTCAGGCTTGGTCTTAATAACAAGGGTTAAAGAGTGCAGATCGGTCAGAGAGCCACAGTTCAGGTTTTGGCATTGTTAGAGCTTCTGAAAAGACAATATTCACATTATCTTGGCACTGGGTTGAGCCTTCTAGTCCCAGGTACTTTTAGTTACATGAAAGGAACACTTCCCTGTTTGCACTGTTATTTTAAGGTGTGAAATTCCCCACTGAAAAGTCCTGGGATTGCTTTAGGGTGTAAATCCACAGGATGTTGAGCTTGACTTTAGGTTACCTCATCTCTAATCAAGAGGCCACAACCACCTGCGACAAGGCACTGATCCAGCAGAAAAATCCTGCTGCTCTGAGAGAAAAGTGTGTTTACAGGGCTGCTCTGTCCCCGCTGCCAGATCAGATGTTCCTGTCCTGCTGCTGCCAGCAGAACCTGGCACGTGTTACCACAGTGCCTTCTCCGGGAAAATCAGCAGAACTACAGCCATGTGCTCACACCTGAACCAGACCTAATTTAGGATTTTTATGGTTTAACCCCGGCTGGGAGCTCAGCCCCACTCGCTCAGTCCCCCACAGAAGGATGGGGGAGAGAAATGGAGGGTAAAATTGAGAAAACTCATGGGCTGAGGTACAAACAGTTTAATGGGTCAAGAAAAGCCACGTGCACAAGCAAAGCAAAACAAGGAATTAATTCCCCACTTCCCACAGGTTTGCAGTGATCCCCAGGAAAGCAGGGTTCCATCACACGTAGCGGTGGCTTGGGATGGCGAACACCATCACCCCTTTACTAAACACGGCAGAATGGAATATTTTATGGCATATTTTTGATCAGTTTGGGGTCAGCTGTCCTTGCTCTGTCCCCTGCCAACTCCCTGTGCCCCCCCAGCCTCCTCAGTGGTGGGGTGGGGTGAGGAGCAGAAAAGCCTCGACTCTATGTGAGCCCTGCTCAGCAAAACCAAAACCATCTCTGTGTTATCAGCACTGTTTTGGCCACAAGTCAGAATCACAGAGCAGCTCCTCTGAAGAAAATCAACCTGTCCCAGCCCAAACCAGCACGGTGCTGCAAAGCAATGCAGCATTTTGGAGATCCGATGGGAAGAACAAAGAATTCCAGCCCTCCTGTATGAGCAGATTGTTACAGGATTTATTTTCATGGAGTTGCCCAGTGGCTGAAGTATGTTCACTGAAGAATTGAATTCCCAGCCGGTGATGCAGGTGGGATGCAGCTCTCCAGCTCTGCTGCCTGCAGGGCTCGGGGCTGGCTGTGAAACCCCTCGTGGATGATGAATCTGTCCAGCCCATTTAGGGTGGACGATGATCACCCTCCGGAAATCTCAGCCTGTCATTATCCCCTGGACTTTGCTATTGAACTGTTTCCTAACTTCTCATTACCGCCCACCTTTCATTAAGAGCCCGGATCGTTATCTCGTCATTGCAGGTTATTAAATCCAACAATGGCAAAGGCTGTGGCCTTTCTGCGGCTGACTCACCTCATTATGTAACAAGCCCGGGCCGGTGACAACCTCAGCATCGCCATGGTGACAGGGAAGCGTCTAAAAAAGTTGTAGGCAATGATGTGGTGAAGTCAGATACCCCAGAGATGCTGGGGAATCTCTTCAAAGTAATGCAAAAAAAACCCCTAAAACACAAAGCTCTGGGGGAGAACACGGGTTTGTGTTTCTGATCATCAAGGAGGATGCGCTTGGAGGCAGCGGCGGGCAGCAGATTAATCACAGCCCAGGAAAAAGGGTATTTTTTAATCTTAGGTCTCAACCCCCGCTGATAATCAGTTTGGCTCCTGATAGAGGGCCTTTTGAAGCTGCATCCCAGAAGGATCTGCACTGCCTGGGAGGCTCAGATGGAAAGGCTCCCCTGAGGGATGCTGAGCAGGGAGGAGGCGTTGAAGCTCTCAGCTCCTGCTGTTCTGCCTCCATCCACAGCAAAGCTGTGGGTAGAGTTGGGGAAGGATTGATGTCATTTTGGGGTGTCTACAAGGAATTGGTCGCCTCTGACCACTTTTACCACCTGTGGAGAGAAATGGGCACTCACTTGCACAGGGAACAATCCAGCTGCCCTGCTGTGGGCACTGTGCAAACCAGGGTGAGATGTGTCCTGGAGGACTTGGTGTCCTCTGAGCATGGAGGGGACCTCAGAGCTGCGCCCAAAACCATTCCACACACACCTCAGTGCTCGAGGTGACCCAAAACACAAGCCCTGGTCCAACCCAGAGCCCCATGCAGGGAGGCAGGGCAGAGCTTTGGCGAGAGCTGCATGTTGAAATCGTGTACGTGCCGAGCATCTTCCCACCCACACCTCACCTTTGTGAGCACATCTGCCCCATGGACAACCTGCTCACCCCTGCTTCCTCACGGGGCTGGCACGACCCAGACCATGGTTGCCCAACAGTGGCCCACACACCTCAGCTCTGGCCAAGAAGAGCCACTTTTGGGACCAGCACCACCCCTGGGGCTGAGCTGCTCCCTGGATCTGCCTCCCCAAGGGCTCCCCTCTCCCTTCAGCTGCTGGAAACCACAAGGTGAGCTCTCAGTGTCCCACTTTTCCACAGTGCTGCCATGTGCTCTTAAACTCAAGACCTGCAGGCACTGCTTTTAGGAGCTCTGTGGAAGACAAGTGAGAGGGAAAGTGTGTGGTCAACAGGCTGAAATTTAGAATAGCAAGGGCCAGTTTTGTTTCCATATCTTTTGCTAGAACTCCTTGAAGTCACAACCTCTCTCAGGGAACCTCCAATTTCCTAATACCTCTCCTAACCAAGTTTTGGACCCAAATCACTGGAATCAGATCACACAGATTGCTGGAATGCAGAAATTAAATAACCAAATTTCCTTATCATGGTTTTCTTAAAATTCTTCCACTTACAGAGCAATGATTTTAGTGCATTTAAGTCCAAGCAGATGATTTTAATTTGTGTATTTCATTTACTTTTTTCTATGCCATGGAGACCTGGCTGGGGAAGAAAAAAAAGTCTAAAATTATTTTAAAACATCTACAGAATTTGTTTCTTCTTTCTCTGATATTTTCCAATCAGACATGAAAAATATTAATGGAAAATTTCTCTGGAATTTTGGGGCAAGCTGAAACAAACAATATGGGGAGCTTGCTGCCAACATATTTTCTCAAATACATTTATATTTTCCAACCTGCAATGACAAGCTGTTAACAGCTCCTTGGGGGAAAAAAAAAAACAAAACAAAACTGAGCTCAGTGTTTAGATTTCTGCCCTGGAGTTTAACAGGGAGTAGCAAAGCAGGGTCTGGGTGCCTGGCAGGGGTCACAAGGAAAGATGCTGTGCTTCAAAGCACTTGTGAGGGCCTCAGTTTTCTCCCAAATAGCTGCTGTTACTGGAGCTGAGAGCCAGAGCCAGGAGGGCATGGCACAGGTGGAAACACATCTTGGCCATTGGTTATGACTCATCCTCACTGGATAAAATTTGAGATGGGGGAAAACCACTTTTGTTGTGTCTGCTTCAGCACTTCCAGCAACATCGCCCATTAGGGAATCACAGAATGGTTTGGGTTGGAAGGGAGATAAAAGATTATCCAGTTTCACCCCCTGCCATGGGCAGGGACATTTCCCATTATCCCAGGTTCTCCAAGACCCATCCAGCCTGGCCTTGGACGCTTGCAGGGATCCAGGGGCAGCCACAGCTTCTCTGTGCACCCTGTTCCAGCACAAACCTTATGCCACAAACAGGGCACCCCTCAAAACAAACAGATGACCCCAGGACAGGGCCTCACCTCACATTTCCATCCCCCCATGTGCCCCCCTGCATGGCTCTGGTGGGTTCCTGCTCCCTGCACGTCCCTGGGCTGTCACCTGTGGTGACAGCATGGCCACAGCCAGGGTTTCACATTTCCCAGCCCAGCTGTTTACCCAGAGCTCAGCCTGAAGGAAAACAACTGCTAGACAGTCAACAAGAGATCTGAGAGACACCCGACTCCTGGGCAGGCTTTCCTGCCAGCTTCCCTCTAAAGGAGAGCCAGGCTCAGGCTCAAGGCATGACCTTCCTTCAGCTCATGTTGTTATTACCCAGGCTGGGACAGCCCCAGGCTCCTGACTGATGGGCACCTTTCACCCACTGCCGGGTGAAATGCTTGTGGTGCCTCAGGAGTTCCATGGATGGTCACTGGGGCACTGGGAGATCCAGTTTGTACCCATGGAGCAGAGCCCAGAGCAATTCCCAAACCTGCCAGCCATCAAAAGCAAGGCCTTTCTGCAGCTGTGGCTAAGGGGGATCCCAGCAGGATGGGTTTGTGTGACCGTGTTCACAGGGGTCCCAGGATGAGGGAAGAGATGAGGATCTGACTCCATGTTTCAGAAGGCTGATTTATTATTTTATTATATATATTACATTAAAACTATACTAAAAGAATAGAAGAAAGGATTTCATCAGAAGGCTGGCTAAGAATAGAAAAAGAATGAAAACAAAAGCTTGTGGCTCAGACAGAGAGTGACTGTGATTGGCCATTAATTAGAAACAACCACATGAGCCCAATCCCAGATGCACCTGTTGCATTCCACAGCAGCAGATAACCATTGGTTACATTTTGTTCTGAGGCCTCTCAGCTTCTCAGGAGAAAAAAATCCTAAGGAAAGGATTTTTTCATAAAAGATGTCTGTGACAGGTTTGGGATGAAGGTGGGGCAGCCACAAGATCTGCAGTACCTGCAGGACATGCTTAGAGCATGGATGTGCTGTGCCCCTGCCTGTCCTGCCCTAAACACTGGCACTCATTCCAGACCCAAACAGCTGAATATCTCTGAAAACCCATCTCAAACCCATTACAAACCCATGTGAGCCCAGAGCCAGCACAGCTCCCCTGCACACGTGCAGGAGCACACGCAGCCACCCCAGCCCTGGCAGCCTCCAATGCCTCGGGATGCTGCTCACAAATCTGGTCCTCTTGCATTCAGGCAGAGCCAGTCATCGATGGCAGGGGTGACTAAAGCTCAGCACTGGCACATGCCAGCCCCATCCCACGCTGCCTTGTCCCATCTTGCCTGCAGCTGGGCCACCCAGCCCCGTGTGACAGCGCAGGCCAAGCCAGGCTGGAAAAGGTAACCTCAGGTCGTCCAGAATTTGGGCTAGGAAAGTCACATCCATAAAATAGAATGCTTCCCACCCTCGTGCCTTCCACCTAATTGCTGCTGCTGTTGCAACAGCCCTACATGATCTAATGGTTTATTACATTGTTCTTTTATTTATGGTGTAAGTGTTTTGGACGTGATCGGTTTCTCAGCAGCTCAGCTGCACCCAAAAATTATTAAGAGAAGAAAAAAAATAAAAAGGGAAAGGAGAAACACGACAGCAACCAGAGGTGATTTAATGTTGAAGGGAAACAAAGGCTTTGCTGACTGTGTTCCCCTGGGCACGTGATCTTCACAGCTGGCAGGAGGTGGAAATCCATTCCCTGCCTTTGGCAAAGCCACCTTGGAGAAAAAAAACAAACACAAAAATCACTGCTGGCAGGTGCCTCTTCTGCCTCAACTCATCCTGCTCAGCTTGGTGCAGCAACATGGAGATTTTGGTGGTGAAGCTACTCCTGAGTTCTTCTTCCCACCACAAAGCCTCTTCCTCAGCCATGAAAGAGATCCAGCCCTCCAGCTGGGACATGGACACAGGCTGGGAAAAAACCCCAAACCCTACAATTTATTTTTATTTATTATTTTTCTATATACAGTTTATTCTATAAATTTATTTTTCTTTATTTTGCTCTGAATGGGAATGTTGTTTTGTGAGCACGGATCCATCCCTGGAGCAATTGGTGTTGGCATAAAGACATCCCACATTCCTTTGGTGGAAGGGCTTTATCAGGGTGTCTAAATCACAGCCTCAGCTATGTCCTGCTGCTCCTGTGAGAAATCCCTTGCTAATAAGGAGGATTTCTAAGAAAGTCAGTGAGAAGGAGAAAAAAACCAAAACAAGTAAAATTCTCAAATCTCTGCTCCAGCCATGTTAGAGTCTCCTACTGGCATTAAGGTGAGTGCTTGCCTGGGTCATACCTGGCATGAAAGCACAAGAAAGCACAATTTTTCTCCAAATAAATTCATTTTGGTGACTGAGGAGCCTTTATTTTGCACTTGTACCAGTGACCTGGCAGTGCTCACTTGCATTTTTGGGGTGGAAAAATTTGGTCTCCTGGGCACAGAACTCAGCAGTCCTCACCTTCAAGCCCACGAGCAGGACTCAGTGCAACCCTGATTATCTCCCAGTAAAAGCAGCTGACACTGTGGCTTCCCAGTTTCAGTCTCTGGCTCAACAGAGAGAAAAAAACCCAATTTTCCTCCCAGTACTGATGTGGTTTTGGGCTTACCTAGGAACAGAGGCCAGACAAAGTTAAAAGAATAAAAATTGATATATTTAATGAAGGGCCTTCAGGTACATTAAGGGCAGACAAAGCCTCCCCAGTGGGCTACAACCAAAAGTGAATGACAGTCACAAGTTTTTCAGACATAAATGAGTTTGGTCTGTTTGCATATCAGGGGTTAATGAAGTCACATACCCCCAGTTTGCTCCCCTCCCCAATTCACTTTCATTTAGACTTTTGGGGAGGCTGTAGGATATCATTGGATCTCAGGCCCAGAGGGATTGTTCTGTCTGACCAAAATGTAAAGATATTTTGTGAAGTTAACTAACACTTTATATGGAGTAGACAAAGCCTCCCCAGTGGGCTACAACCAAAAGTGAATGACAGTCACAAGTTTTTCAGACATGTATGAGTTTGGTCTGTTTGCATATCAGGGGTTAATGAAGTCACATACCCCCAGTTAGCTCCCCTCCCCAATTCACTTTTGTTTAGACTTTTCAGGATCTGAGGCTGTAAGGTGTGCTTGAAACTCAGATCCAGAGGGATTGTTCTGTCTGACCAAAATGTAAAGATATTTTGTGAAGTTAACTAACACTTTATAGGGAGTAGACAAAACCTCCCCAAGGGGCTACACCCAAGAATTAATGACAGTCACAAGTTTTTCAGACATAAATGAGTTTGGTCTGTTTGCATATCAGGGGTTAGTGAATCACATACCCCCAGTTTGCTCCCCTCCCCAGTTCACTTTCATTTAGACTTTTGGGGAGGCTGTAGGATATCCTTGGATCTCAGGCCCAGAGGGATTGTTCTGTCTGACCAAAATGTGAAGACATTTTGTGAAGTTGGTGAAGTTAACTAAGACTTTATATGGAATAGACAAAGCCTCCCCAAGGGGCTACAACCAAAAATTAATGACTGTCACAAGTTTTTCAGACATGTATGAGTTTGGTCTGTTTGCATATCAGGGGTTAATGAAGTCACATACCCCCGGTTTTCTTCCCCCTCCCCTGCAAATTCACTTGGAGAATTCACTTGGAGAATCCCCCAAATTCACTTTTGTTTAGACTTTTCAGGATCTGAGGCTGTAAGGTGTGCTTGAAACTCAGGTCCAGAGGGATTGTTCCATCTCACCAGATTTTGAAGACGTTTTGTGAAGTTTGTGAAGCTAACTAACACTTTATATGGAGTTCAGAGTCCCGCGCTACAGGATATGAAAAATAGAAGAGCAAATAGAAGAGCCCAAGTCACCGGCACCACGGGGAGACACTGACACATTATCCCTGTTGTTTACCAGCCTCAGCTGCTCTCGGGGCTTCCTGGAAAGAGCAGCAAAGGGCACACACACACACAGACACACACAGACACACACAGGAGCAGGGCTCCTGCACGCTCCCTTCGCGTGGCTGCGAGGAGCCCGGAGCGCTCCACGGGATGGGGGCGTGCGGGGCCCGTGGGGCCGGCCCTGCCAGCAGAGCCACTCAAATGACAAACCCAGCTGGTAAACAAGCTCAGCCCGGTGCCCTGGGAAAGGCTCTCGGGGCGTCCGGGCGGGTAAACAAGCTGCAGCGGCGGCTGGAGGGGAGCGGAATGAATAAATAAATTAATCGGGCTGCGTGAAGGGATGCAGCTGCTTCACACCAGCCCAAAGCGGGGCTGGGGCTACACAAGGACATGGCAATACCTCCTTTTCTCCGTGAATTACCACCACCTTCCCCACCATCCCTTGCCCATCACCCCTTGCCCATCACCCCTTCCCCAGCAGCATCGTTTCTCCCCAGCCCATCTCACAAGGAGCCATTGGTCTGTCTCAGCTTGCCCCCTCTGCCCTCAGATAATCTTTTCCAGGGCTGAGCAAAGCTGCCCTTGATTCCCAACCCCAATCAACATCTCTGCAGGTGGGGTTTTAGCACCCTGCTCCTGCCCACAGGGGTTGATTTGGAAGCTCTGCGCTGCACTGCAAGGAACCTTGCACCAGTGGTATCCCCAAAAGGGACCTACACAGGGAACACACACCTCAGGATGCTCTGGCACTGCCAGGACTGGTGCAGAGAGAGCTGGATCCGTGGATATGAGCAGCTAAAGGCACCATCAGCACAGCCTCCAGCCCATCTCAGCCCTCCCGTGCCTCAGTTTCCCCTGCCTCAATTGATAAAGCTGGAAATCACTCAACAAGGAAGAAAGGACTGGGGAGAGGGGGAATAAAAAGGTCTCAGCAGTCAGTTCTGAACAAGCAGCATGAAGTCCCAGAAGTAAATATTATTATTATTATTATTATTATTATTATTATTATTATTATTATTATTATTATTATTATTAATTTATAACTAAATAAATGGGAAGGCAGGGAAACCAAAAGGAAAGCCCAATTCCATGATGTTTTAGCAAGAGGGTGGCATACAAAATGCAGAAAGGTTGGGTTTTCTGGACTGGACTGAATGGTGCTGCTTCCTCAGCACCAAGGAAGGGCACATCTCACTCCAGGCCCTGTGGTTTTTGGAACAGGTTCAGTCTGGGATGGGACATGGTGGGCAATAGCTGGGAGATGTTTTCAGAATTGGGTATTTGGGAAAGGACAAAATGAGAGTGATTTTGTTGTCCAGGGAGGAGAAAACTGGGGAATAGCTTTCAGCCTGGAAAAGGATGCTATGGAGAAGGTAACAGCTGGAATATTATAGCAAGGAATATTTAAGGTTTATACAAGATCTGCTGCCCCAGTGGAATCCCAATACCCCTTGCCAGGACAAGGAATTCTCCAGAGGAAAACACAAAGGAAACCTAAATCTGCTTGTGTGGGCTTCATCTTGACTCCCAGCTGGGGACTGTGCCCCATCCTTTTTATTTTTTCCCCAACCTTAAAGTGTAGTAATGATGGGAAAGAGAATCAGGTGCCCTGCAGAGATGTGAGCGCCTGCACGCACACACCAGGAAAACAGGGATCACACCTTGCTGGCTGCTGGTTTTGAAATCCTCCCACGTCCCTCCATGAAAAAAAACCCAAAAAACCTGTGGTCATCTGATTTAAAGCCTTTGGAGCTGTTTTGTGCTGAGATCAATTTCTCCATCACAGAGGGTGTGTTAGGGAAAGGTTCAGCAGGGCAGCAGCTCTGCTGGCAAGGCTCCCAGTGGCACAGGGATGGTGGAATGCCAGGTGGAGAAGGGACCTGGGGTGTTGGTGGTGGGATCTGAGCGCTGGGGTGAAGCCCAAGCCCAATCTGAGCTGCTCTCCTGTGTGGTAGAACCACTGAGCTTGGTTTCAGCGGGTGGCTGGAGATACAGCAGTGGAGAATCCTTCCCCATCCCTGCCAGGAGGGAGGCAGGGCAGCAAAAGGAGGGGTTTTCCAGCATCCTGAGTTGCTTGGTGGGGTGCTGGCCCTGGCAGGGAGGTTATAGGTGTGTCTGCCTGCTCCCAGGTTGGGCCATGAGGATGTACCTTCAATATTGTTACGTGGTTTAACTCCCAGACTCAGGAAGTCTGAGAGGTGCTAACAACCCACATCTGTCCTGTCCCCACCAGCTGCTTTCTGTGGAGTGATCAGAATGCAGAGCAGGTGCCAAAAGTCCCCCTGCAGCCTTTAGAAGCCTCCCACAAGAGTTTATAGTGCAGTGGGGGTTCCACTTGCAGCTGGTGGCAGCCAGGGTTGTCCCCCCTGGCCACCATGGCCTGGCATGTACACCAGCACCTTGAGACCTGGTGACCTCTGCTGCTTGCTTGTGCATGACCCAGTGAGTGATAATTGGAACAAACCAGGCATGGTGACCCTGAAATCCATTAAAAACTCCCCATGAGTGGCCATAAATGGTAAAGTGCAAAGGCCAGGAGGCAGTGGAAAGGTCGTGCTCACCCAGGGCTTCCTTGGAAGTGCAGGGAGGGGTGAGATGTGGGACAGACAGCTGCTCCTTTGGGTGCTTTGAGGCTGCTGAGGTGAAAGGGGACGAAATGAAACCAAGAGCCAGAGTGAAAATACCACAGTGAGAACCACAGGCCAGGGGACACAGCAGGATGGGAGGGGATTTCCAGCCTTCCAGGGAAGGTGTTCAGTGAAAACAAGGAGCTGGTTTGACTCAGGCACGGGCCTGTGAGTCAGGAGAGCCAGGGCCAGTTCTGCCACACGTTTCCTCCCTGCTCCTTGAGCAGACACCCACGGTGTCACTGTCACCAGGGAGCTGCAGCTGGCAGGACCCCCTCAGGCAGCTCCCGACTCCTCACGAGGCTTCTCTGCATCCATCAGTGCTTAAAAACCCTGCCCAGTGCCTCTGACAGGAAATCCTGGATCAAACCTTTCCCAGGGCTGCCGGGAAGCCACGACATCAGTGAGTGCTGGGTGACATGGCCAGCAAAGGCAGCAGCATGTGGGACTGCAGGGCATTGCCAGCAATCCAGAAACCCTCCCAAAGTGATGGGATTGTCCCTTCCAGTACCTAAAGAAAGCTGCAGAAAGGCAGTTCTCCACTTTGGCTGTACCCATTCTGCCAAGGCAGAGTTTCCCATCGGGGGTGCTGTGATCTGAGTCACTGCAGGAGCTGGCACAGCCAGGAAGGGCTCGGTGGCTCAGGGCACAGGCAGCAGAAGGGACAGCGCTGGGATGTGGCACAGTCCTGCCCTTCCCCTTCATGCTGCAGGCAAAAGGCGCCTCTGCCCCTGCTAGCAAGAGCCTCCTTGGTCACAGCAGGCAGAAAGGAGAGCAGGGGATGGATGTTGGAACTTCTTGTGCTAACAGGATGTACAAAGCAGGGGGAGCAGTAGAAGAGTGAGGGGTCCTGCCTGTGAGACCCCACCTGGAGCACCACGTCCAGCTCAGGGTCTCCAGTACAAGAAGGATGTGGAGCTGTTGGGGCAAGTCCAGAAGAGGCCATGAAGATGCTCCAAGGGCTGGAGAACCTCTGTTATAGAGCCAGGCTGAGAGAGAGGAGGTGTTCAGCCTTGAGAAGGCTTTGGGCAGATCTTAGGGCCCCTTCCAGTGCCTAAAGGGAACCAATTTTTAAAGGGGACAGATTTTTAGCAGGGTCTGTTGCAATAGGACAAGGGGTGATGGTTTCAAAGTGATGGTTTCAAATATGTATTAGGAAGAAATTTATATATATAAATTATATATATATAAAAATATATATAAATGTTATTTTAATATATTATTTATATATAATTTATAATATATATATTTTTATATAATTTATAATATATATTTTATATATATATAAAATTTTTTCTCCTTCCTTATATTTCTATATATAAATATATATATAAATTTTTATATATCGAAATATATATATTTTATATATTTTTATATTTATATATTTTTTCTCCTTCCTTATATTTCTATATATAAATATATATATATATATATGTATATATAAATTTTTATATATAGAAATATAAGGAAGGAGAAAAAATTTCTTCCTTATAAGAAGAAAAATTTCTTCTAATAAGGAAGAAATTTTTTATGATGAGGGTAGTGAGACCCAGGCACAGGTTGCTCAGAGAGGTGGTGGATGCCCCATCCCTGGAAGTGTTCAAGGTGAGGCTGGAGTGGACTTTGAGTAACCTCATTGAGCACAAGATGTTCTTGCCTTGTCAGAGGACTTGGAACTGGGTGATCTTTTACATCCTTTCCAACCCAGACTGTTCCATGCTTCTGTCATCCTGTGTTCATTCTCTGCTCACTGGCATTCCCTCTTATCTCCAGCTCCTTCCCAGCCAGCAGCACAGGGATTTCATTTGTCCTTTGACAGATGACAAATGTCCTGCTGGCTGGCAGTGCCCTGCCAGCTTATCACCTGCACACTCCCAGGCTCCCTGGCATCAGCTGCAGTAATTAAATCAGATTTTTCAGGAAGGGCACTTTAGGTGAAAGCTCCCAGCACCTCCTGATAGCAGAGCTGCAGCCACAGACAGGCCTTTGCCAGGGTAGTGGCACTGCCTGGGGACCAGGGCTCTCTCCAGTGCTCCCAGCTGATGCAGCAGTGCTGGGAGAAATTAATTTCTGTCCTAAGCTCGTTCCTCCTGGCTGTGCTTGAGCACCCCTGCTAGAAATACCTTCCTTTAATACCTGAAACTGCCAAATGCCTTGAGGTTGGCTAAATGGCAGCTGTGACACAGCCAGGGAGTGCAGGTCCTGTGGCAATGCCACTGGCTAAGATGCCCAAGGAGAAAGGAGGCAGAACAGAGCCAAGGCAACCAGGATTTCACAGACACAGGAAAGGGCTGCCAAAGCTTCAAGCAGTGAGAAACCAGCCAGAACAGGGGTGGAGCTTGCATTTTCCACCACAGGATGCTCCATTTCCACACAAAGACAGCTGAGAGCCTCCAAAATGCTCATCCCAAAGTGTCCTTGTGCCTCAAGAGGGTCTACAGAGCAGCAGCCCTTGGGCAGAGCCTCCTGTTTGCAGCCTGGATCAGCCCTGAGGTGAGATGCTGTTCCCAAAAGGCTCCCAGAGTAAAGGCTCAGCCTCCTTGCCAAGTCCCCATATCCCTCTGGGAGGGTCAGGAGCACAGCCAGATCCCAACCCAGCTGAAGCCACCACTATGAGCAAGGATTTTTATGCACCAAGCTGAACTAGAAGGAAAATATCTTCACACCCAGCTCTCCTGCACACTCAGCATGTGCACAGCTTGCTGTGGGCAGCTCTTGAAGGGCAGCCACAAGGCCGTGCTCTGCACAGCTCTCCTGCCCTTGGTGGCTTGTGGATGTGTCCCTGGGGAACCCAGCAGCCACTGAGCAGTGCTCCAGGCAGGGCTGGTGCTGTGGGGATGCTCTGAGCTGAGGTTAAAGGCTGCAGCCAGGTCACAGCACTGCTAAGCCACCACTAAACCATGTCCCCAAGTGCCACATCTGCATGTCTTAGACCCCTCCAGGGATGGTGACTCCACCATTCCCCCAGGCCCCTCTTTTCCAGTGCTTGACTGTGGCATTCACATTTTCTGAAAAATCTCTTCACCCAGGATTTCTCTCCTGGGAAGCTGAGGAGCCCCAGAGAAAAAGGAAAACAAATTCTTATCTCATTTGCTTCTCCTGTGTTGTGCTCACATGTGGAATGTGTTTGGAGATTGTTTACCACAGGTGATTGTTCCATTGGTTTCATGTGAATTATTTTGACTCATTGACCAGTCAGGGTCAGGCTGTGTCGAGGCTCTGGAGAGAGTCACAAGTTTTCATTATTATCCTTTTAGCCTTCCGTAAATATTCTTTCGTGTAGTATTCTTTAATATGACATAGTAGATAAACTAATAAATGAGCCTTCTGAGAACATGGAGTCAGATTCATCATTCCTCCCTGCCACGGGGCACCCCACAAATACAATACTTGGCAACCCTTGTGGTGACAAAATTATTCCCAAAATACACCAGCAATGGACAAACCCCATCCACACCGGCTTCTCTGCCACCTTGGAGCCGCAGGCACGGAGCTGCTCTGGCATTTCAAGGTTGACCTCTAGAGGAAGTTTGGAGGCAGACGAGCCACGGCTGCCACGGTGCCACAGGGGCTGCAGGACAGAACCGCCGAGCATCCGCGGGTCAGCTGTGCCCTGTAAATCCTGCAGCGATGGCAAGCGCAGCACCGTGTCCCAAAGCACCCGGTCCAGGTGTGCTGGGCAGCACCGCGTGGAAAAGCATCAATTGCTGCAAATCCACCGTGTGTCCCCGAGTGCTGGAGCCCTGCCCTTCATTTCCACCCCAGCAGGGCCACGGGAGCTGCTCAGCAACACGGGAAATAACCCCCAGCTCCCTCCCTGCTCCCCCGCTCCGCTCTTTTAAAGCCTCACATGCTCTTTCCTCCCCAGCATCTCTCCCTCTGCTCCAGATGAATCCGTTTATCACCTACAATTAATTAAACTGTGCGCTGTCAAGCTGCGAGGGTGTGAAGCCCATCCCGCTGCGCTGAGCTCCAAAGGCAGCGCAAGCCTCGGCGCCTGAGATGCAGCTCTGTGAGCATCACTGCGGGCACCCCCGGAACATCCTCCAAAAAAAACCCAAATCCAGCCTTCTCCCCGCCGGTTTCATCCCTCCCTGCTGCTTTGCGATGTGCCAGCGCCAGTGTGTGACACCTCTGTCCCTGCCCTCGCCGGCCGGAGCACCTGTGTGCGATGCTGGGCAGCGCCCTCCGCCCGTGTCCGTGCACATCCCCAGTTAACCCTGCCTGCCCTGGCTTGGCTGTCTCCTGGAGAAGGCTTTTCCCCTTCTATTTCTCCAAAAGAAACCACCACAAGCATCCCACTCCCAGCTTCCCTCTGGACAGAGGAGGAGGTGACATTTAAGAGTCTCTGCCTCCCCTGGTTCGTCTGTCTCCTGGAGAAGGCTTTTCCCCTTCCCTTTCTCCAAAAGAAACCACCACAAGCATCCCACTCTGTGTCCCACCGATTCTCTCTGGACAGAGGAGGAGGAGGTGACATTTAAGAGTCTCTGCCCCACAGCAGCCCGGAGAGGATGGAAACTCCTCCACAGCAGCACAGGAAGCACCCAGCAGGGCTTTAGGTCCCATATTTCAGCACCCAGCAGGGCTTTAGGTCCCATATTTCAGCACCCAGCAGGGCTTTAGGTCCCATATTTGATGTTCTTGCCCACACTGCCAAGCCAGGGGGCGGCGAGTGGGGATTTCTGTGGAAAAGGGATGGTTTGGGGTGCAGATCTGAGGCATGGAAGGTGAGGGTCGTTTACCTGCCCAGTCTCTCCTTCCAGCCCCTCCCAAGGACACAAGTGCCCGCAGGCATTGCATTCTCAGCTGCATCGCCCCCAGCAGCACCCCCTGGGCAGAACCATCCCTGTGCCCTCTGTCCCCAGCCCCCGAGGGAGGACAGCAGCTCCTGCCCCTCGCAGGGCACAGACGGAAAACCCCACAGGCAAGGCGGAGAGGGGACAGCCGCCCTTTTCAGGCTGCACAGAGCACACCCGCACAACCTCACGGGTGTCCCCCATCCATCCTCCCCCAAACCCCAAAGCCGGCGGTGCGGCAGAGCCGGGCACAGCCCGGGGCTCCCATCGCCCACCCTGCAGGAGCCAGCCCTGCATGCCCAGGTAATCCCTGGGTGCCCAGGCGGTCCCTGGATGCCCGAGTAGTCCCTGTGCGAGCATCCCGGGATGCTGCCCTCCCCTCCATCCCTACCTTTGCGGAACGGCATGGAGCGGGAGGAGGCAGGGCTGGCTCGGACGCCTGGGTTCCCCGGACGTGGACGGCTTCTCTTCGATATAAACACCAAAAAATATACATATATTTCCTCTGTATCTCTATTTCTTTCCTTCCTCCTCCTTCTTTCAGGAGGAAACGGACATATTTGGGCAAAGCCCGGCAGAAACCAGCGTCATTCCGAGGGTGGCACTGCAGAAGGGAGGAAGTTCTTGCAGTTTCAGAGCTTTTAACCCTTCACTTCCCGGAGACAGCAGAGATGGGAGGGAGGTGACAGGGAGCTGATTGCCTTAGAAAAGGGTGGAAGGTACTGGGAAAGGGGTTTTGAGTGGATTTGTGGTGTTTTTTTCTTGGCAGGAGCAGTACAGAACTGGGTGTGATGGATGTGGGTGTGATCGTGGAATTTTGGCCTCCTGCATCACTTATGCAAATTTGTGAGCTCATCAGAGCACCAATCCCATCTTCTCTGTGGGACAAACTCAGAAAACCCAGCTGCTTCAGAAACAAGGGGGTCAGAAACTCAGATCCCCCTGTTCAGCATCTCCTGCCCTTCCACAGGGCACTGGAAATTCAGATCCTGCTGTGCTGGATCCTGAGGATGAGCAAATACCCCTTGGTGGCATCCCTGGGCTGGGCTGAGCCAGGAGCTTGGGAACAGCATCAGGGCAGTGTGTCCTCATCTCTGGAGCTCAGGTTGCAGCAGGAGGTGAAGGTGGAACATTTTAGCCTGGCAGGGCTGTTTATTTGTACTGTGGTTCCTTTATGCCCTCCCTGGAGGTAGAAAGAGGCATTGGCTTGGGGGGAGCTCAAGAGAAACTCTTTGAACTGTGCAGGAGAGGACCTCATCTATTGTATTTGTGTTGCCTCCAGAAGAAGGAAGGAATGATGAATCTGAGTCCATGCTCTCAGAAGGCCCTTTTATTATTTTATGATACTGTATTATATTAAACTAAACTACATTAAAGAATACAGAAAGGATACTTACAGAAGGCTAAAAAGATAATAATGAAAACTCGTGACTCTTTCCAGAGTCTTGACACAGCTTGGCCCTGATTGGCCAATGAGTCAAAATAATTCACATGAAACCAATGAAACAATTACCTGTGGGTAAACAATCTCCAAACACATTCCGCATGTGAGCAAAACACAGGAGAAGCAAATGAGATAAGAATTGTTTTCCTTTTCTCTGAGGCTCCTCAGCTTCCCAGGAGAGAAATTCTGGGCAAAGGGATTTTTCAGAAAATACTAATGCCACACCCATCCTTTCATCCTGGTGCTTGACAGTGATACCATGAGCTCCATGCTGTGCCTCTGCTCCCTGCTAAACTGCTTCTCCCTCCTGGAGCCAACAAGACTTTCCTCAAACCATCCCTGGGGTGCTCCAAAGCCTCCCCATCCATCTCCTGCAGGCTCCAGCCCCATCCAGACCCCCTTGATGCTCCAGGTGAGTGTTCTTCATCCTCCCCAGGGCAAAGTCCGCCAGGTTTGGCTTATCCCCCTCTGGAGAAACCTGTTTGGGCCATGGGTGAGGAACACTCCAAAAAAACACCCCCCAGGCTGTTTATGAGAGCTGTGACACCAACAGGAATGGCAGGGACAGGGACATCAATGTCCTACATGGCTTTGCTGCCTCTGTCCTGCTCAGGGAGTGTTGGGTGCTGCAGGTGCGGTAAAAAGGTGAACAAAATTGTTGAAGATTTGGTGGCATGGGCTGCTGGGCTTCTTCCAGTGACTGGAACCTGTGACAGGAGCTGGTTTATGCCCTGCCCCTGGAAAACACAGCAGGACATGCTGGGAGTGTGCCCAAGCACACTGAGCAAGCAACCATTGCCTTGGGGAAAAAGCATCCCAACATGGAATTTCCCAGGATGTTTAGTAACCTTAAAGGACTGGGATGATTTAAGGCAGGGGGGTTGGACATCCATGTGCTGTTGCCTGACAGCCCAGAAGGTAAAGGGGAGTCCTCCTTCACTCCAGGTGGAAGGGAAGGACAGCCCAGCCATGCCCAAGGCCAGGGCAGCAGGACGCAGGAGTTCTTTGGGTCCATCTCAACTCCAGCCCAGTCCTCTGCTCTGGCAAACAAGTGAGATTCCTTGGAGTGATGAGCTTTCAAATCTCTACAAAACCAGATTTTTACAGTTTTATTTCCCAGGATAAGTGGGTTTAGCAGTTCATCTCCAGAAGGATATTTCCAGCACATGATTCCAAGGCTTAGAAAAAGAAACTTAATGCAATATACTCAGGGTTAAACCCAAAATGAGTGGTTTATGCATGAAAATCTATGTTTGGATGCTCATGTCCAAGTTTGCTGTCCATAACATCCTGCTGAGTGCCTGCACATCTTGGAAGGGGCTTAACTCCTCAGATGGTTTTTTCCAGAACTGATCCTGCCTGGACAATGCCATTTCAGCTCCAAAAACTTCCCAGCAGGAGCATCCCAGAGTTGTGCAGTTGTGATCAGGTCCTGTATTAGAGGATGATGGTTCAGGTCCCCATTAAGGTGCTTCTGTCACCTGGTCCTTGCCCTGGGATTTGCTCCAGTTTTTATGTGCATTGACCTAGAAAGATCCCAGATGGGACCATCCTTGGTGTCCACACCAATGGATCTGCTTTCCATTTTCCAGAAAACTCCCGAATCCAGCTTCCAAGCTCCAGCCAAGGCCATCACAGCAGTCAGAGCATCATTCTCTAGATCAAATATTACTGAAAAGCAGAAAGCACCTCAGGCAATCTCAGTGGTGCCAGACAGTTTTAATAAGCAGAGAAGACTTCAAACATGGTCTGGGGATTTCTGGTGTATGAGGATCTTCACCCCTTACTCACAGCTCAACAGCATTTCTGTCTGGCATCTAGAAAGGACAACTTAAAAGTCAAAAATAGTAATAATTTTTAAAAATCCTGAGAATCAAGCTGCTCCCAAAACAAGATTTAGATGAAACCAACCAAGCTCTGGTCCAGGATGGTGAAATCAGAGCATCTCTCCTGGCAGAGCACAAATGCCAGAGAGGGTGGCAAGTGGCTCAGCATCATTTGAGGTTTTCAGAACATGTTGAGCAAACATGGTGGGAAGGGTTTCAGCCAGCACTGATTGTGCCCCAAGGCTGAGGGATGGTCTAGAGACTTCCTGAGATCTTCCCAAGCCCTGGTTTCTGTGGGAGAGGCACTTGGAGCCTCAGTGGTTGCTGCCAGCTTTCCCAGCTGTGTCCTGTAGGAAGGGGTCTCCAAAGGAAGCAAAAGCTTAATTTAATTACTAATATATCAAGGGGGTTGTTTAGTTAGAGGATCCTTTTACCTGTCTCACAGGTTTGAAATCCTTGCATTTCATGGAAATATGGAAAAGTTTGGGTTGGAAAGGATCTTAAAGATAATCTAGTTCCAAATCCCCTGCCATGGGCAGGGACAACTTCCACTGTCCCAGGTTGCTCCAAGCCCCATCCAACCTGACCTTGGACACTGCCAGGGATCCAGAGGGAGCCACAGCTGCTCTGGATAACCTGTACCAGAGCCTGCCCACCCTCACAGGGAAGAATTTTCCCCTCAACTTCATCCTTAAGCTCAGAGAAACCTTTTTATCCAGGATGGAGGTTTAACTTGCCTTCCCCACCTTGCACAGCATCCATCAGTGTGCACAAGCAGGCTTTGCACCAAGGTGCAGGGGGATGCAATGAGCTGCCCTGCACATCCCTGCACATCCCCAGCCAGGAAATGAGTACTGAGCTGCTCTCCCTTTGCAGGCAGTGAGCTCATGGCTGGGAGCAGTGGGAGACAGGAATGTCAGTGCTTCCAGCCTGAGAAGCAGTCCCAGGGATCTCCTTCACTGCAAGGCTTGTACTCTACAAGCAAATAAGAATGCAAAGAGCTCCTTTGAAATATTTATAACGTTTGGGATGACTTGCATGGCACAAACCCAAGGAAGAGGAGGGTGCTGGGAATTGCTGGGCACACCAGGGGACTTGCTTACGTGATTGATCCAGCTTGCAAAGTTCTGTTTGTCCTTTTATGAGATGTCTGAGTGCTCAGGCAGGCTCTCCTCCTCCTCCCCTGGGTTACACAGGTCCTGCTTTCCCTGTCAGCATCAGACCCCTTATCCCACTGCTCAGCTGCTCCTGGCTGAGCTGCTGTGGTCACACCTAAGCCAATCTTCAAGGTCACACCTCAGTGACCAGGCAGTGACCATTACACCTCTGCTTTCTGCCCATGCCCAGGTTTTCAGGGCCTTTGCTGACCCTCCCACACTCAGCAGCCAGACACTGGTACCCAGCTGTTACTGTCATATTTTCTGGAAAAATCCCTTCACCAAGGTTTCTTCTCCTGGGAAGCTGAGAAGCCTCAGAGAAAAAATGAAAACAATATTATTTCATTTGCTTCTCCAGTGTTTTGCTGCTTTGGAATGTGGTTTGGAGATTGTTTATCCAACAGGTGGTTGTTTGATTGGTTTCATGTGAATTGTTTTAACTTAATGACTAATCAGGGTCAAGCTGATTTGTTCCTTTTCCTCCTTGACTCCATTATTCCAATAATCCTCGTCTCTGCAGAGTGTGAGTCTCCAGGAAGGCTGGAAGTGCTGAGACTTGAATCTCTCATGCAGGGAAGCAGAGAAATGATCCTTTAGTGTGGGACTTGAGGGAATACAAGTTTTTTCCTGTGTTATTTGTATTCTTGGATGCAATTGTTTTATAAATCCACCATTTACTTGTGCTCTTCCTGAACTGCTTGTCCCCCTCCAAGAAAGAAATAATTGAAGAAATAATTTTCTGCTACATGAAAGATGTCTGATAGGAGGTAGAAATTGATATCTTGATCCTGGCTGTGCTTCCAGGTATTTATCAGTGATAATTTCTTCAATATTCTCTTGATTTGGGGAAAAAATAACCCTGTCTCTTCAGAAGTGAGGAGAATGAATGTTATCATACCATGAGATGAATGTAGATTTAAAATAGCAGCTGTGGGACTCTGGAGAGAGTCATGAGTTTTCATTATTCTCTTTTAGGCTTCTGTCTGTATCCTTTCTCTATTCCTTAGTATAGTTTAGTTTAGTATTCTTTAATATTCTTCTTTAATTCTTTAATTCTTTAATAGTATTCTTTAATTTTAATTCTTTAATAATATACTAAAATAATAAATTAGCCTTCTGAGAACATGGAGTCAGATTCATCATTTCCTTCCTGCCACGAGGACCCCAGAAAATACCACACCCAGCTCCCTTTCTCACAGCAGGCTCTCCTCATTCACATCTCCATTATATCATCTCCACACCTTTACAGAGCACCTAATCTCTGGGATATGAAGATGCCAGCACTAATACCAGAGGTTAACAAAAGTAATCTCTCTAGATCTAGAAACTAATAAAAAATTAGCCTTCTGTAAATATCCTTTCTCTATTCTTTAGTATGGTTTAGTATAGCATTCTTTAATATAATAATATACTAAAATAATAAATTAGCCTTCTAAGAACATGGAGTCAGATTCATCATTTCCTTCCTGCCACAAGGACCCCAGAAAATACCCAGCTCCCTTTCTCACAGCAGGCTCTCCTCACTCATGTGCTCATCACCAGCCTGATGCTTCAGCCTTGAAAATTTAGCAGGGGAAAGTTGCAGAGGGGCCCCTGGCCTGGCCCTGCTGGGCTGACAGACAGCACAACCAGGTCATCAGGGCTTCAGATGCAGAAGGGACTGGGAACAATCAGCTTTTGGAAAGTTTACAGCCAATCTCCCCCTTGTAGCCTGACCTAGAGAGATTACTTTTGTTAACCTCTGGTATTAGTGCTGGCATCTTCATATCACAGAGATTAGGTGCTCTATAAAGGTGTGGAGATGAGATTGGATTAGAGAGGTGCAGGTCAAAGACTTAGGACAAGGAGGAATGGCTTTAAACGGACAGAGGGCAGGGTTAGATTAGAGATTAGAAAAAAAAATCTTCTCTGGGAGGGTGGTGAGGCCCTGGCACAGGGTACCCAGAGAGGATGGCTGCCCCTGGATCCCTGGAGGTGTCCAAGGTCAGGTTGGATGGGGCTTGGAGCAACCTGGGATAGTGGAAGGTGTTGGAATGAGATGATCTGTAGGTCTCTTTCTAACCCAAATCATTTTGTGACCAGGTAGTCTTGGTCCCTTGCAGATCCCAGTCTCCTGTTTTGCACAATTTTCAGCTTTTGGGTTTTGGAGAGAAAGAACTGGACAGAGGTTCCCAGGAGTGATCTGCAGGCAGTAATTACTGCAGCTGTCAGGTAGAAACCTTCCCAGCTTCTGTGCTGCTGCCAGCTCCAGCAGGTTTCTAAATTTGATTTTGCTCTTTCCACGCAGAAAATTCACTTTCCCATCTCCTTTGATTTCTGTGGCTTTGAACTGCTACCACACACCCACCTTGCGCTGAAGAGGAAATGTCATATTTGGAGAAACATCTGCATCCTTCTTCTGATGCATCAAGAGTGACAGATAATCAATTCCATTTCATACAGTCCAGGCTTGCTGAGGCAAATTCTTGCCATGCAGTTAACTCCTCCTGGTTTTAAAACAGGGGGGGAAAAAAGGATGCATTGATTTTAGTATGCCAGCACCATTATTTTTTAGCATAAATGCTGATAGCAGCCTCAAGTTTCCAGGCTTTTATGTTCCCCAACACTGCAGGAAAAATAAAAACCACCAGGCTTTGCCCATGAATAAATCAGCCTGCTGGACAGAAATAAAACAAAGCAAACTACTTGTAAATGATGAGGTAGAAATCCAAGTGAAGAAAGGGGAAGAAACTATGACTAGTATGCAATAGCTGAAGATATTTTCAAAACTTAATTTCCTTATTATCCCTAAATTCCTGGCTTCCTCAGAAGAGCTAAGTCCTTGCAGGTGAATGTGATATTTCTGGGACAGTGTCTTTGGGGGCAATGGTGTTGTGTCATAAGGGATGATGGGCAGGGCTCTAATGGTGCAGGGAGATGGATCTTCCTCTGAAATTTGTGCTTGAAGCAAATCTCTGAAGCCCAGTTTGAGTACACTTCATTGCCACAGGATTATTTTCCTTGAAAGGTCTTTAAATTTTGCTGTTCAAGTGCAACATCCCTTCCTGCAAAGAGGGAAAAGACACTGGGATTTGCTCCAGCTCACATCCTGTCCCAGTGGTAACTGCATCCCTTCAGCTGCACAAACCCAAAACCACAAAACCCCACCAGTTTTCACTCTCCATCCTCCCAAGAGGAGCTCAGTGTGTTTTGCCAGAATATCATTTGAGTTCTGGTTCACAGTTGCTATACAAGTTTTACAAGTTGAAAGCAGAGAAGTCCAAAAGTTCTCCCCAGCTTTGTGCCTGCGGCAGAAGGTGGAGAAACCCAAGAGGGGTGGAAGACCTTTGTCTTGGCAGGACCATGTGGATTCCTGAGCTGTTGACTTGCTGCAAGCTCTCAAATGGAGGCCAGAGATCAACCCCATAAGAGACTGGGAGAGGAAAAACAACCCAAGGGCTGTGAAGTGGCAAGATGCTTAAAGGCTGCTTTGAAAAAAAACCCCATGCTCCTCCCAGAAGAGGACTAAGAAGCAGAAGGGAAGAAAGAAAAGGGTCAGGCATCTTCCTGGGAAAGATCTTGTTTGCCATAGAGCTGAGGGTGTCTTGGGCTTTAAGCATGTGCTGCAACTGCTGGGGCTGCCAAAGCAGGGCAGGGGGATATCCTGCATGGGAGACAGGGCCTGCTGGGTGCAGGACATTTGTGCCCTATCCCCTGATTCCCACAGCTACAGGGCTGAAAGCTTGGGGTGGGTAAGGTTGTTTGGACACAAGACATAAGGCTGTGTTTTTACATTTCTGTACAAACAACCCCGTGCTCTGGGATTTCCTAATTTCCTGATGCTAAAAAGAGAAAAAGCCATAAAGCCACAACCATGACCTCAGCAGGAATCAGGGTGTGAGAGGAAACCTCTGCAGGAGCACACACAAACTACCCCTTCTTCAACTTACAAAATGTTTCCTTTGGCTTTCATTCCTGTTCTTCCATTGCACCTTTTCCTCTTCAATATCCATTTCCCCCCTGCCCCATTTAAACAAGATTTTGCTTACTAACATGGAAAGCTGTGCTTGCACCTGTGCACAAAAAGCCACCAGCAAGATCCAGCCCCACCTGACACAAACAGGCAGCAAGATCCCTAAAGGAGCACAGCTGGCAACAGGATCACTTTTGTATTTGTGGTCAGCTCTGGTTGAAGTACCAAACACAGGCACACAGACAGGGACTTTGTCATTCACTCCTGCAGACTTTACAGCATTTTTTCGAACTGGCTGAGTTGCACCTCGAGCGGCACAAAATATTTTTTGCAGTAAATAGGAGATAAGATCACACTGGACATTCAAAGTAAGCAGCACTTGTAACCCACTGACCTGCAGGAAGAGAAAGGCAATCTTACCAACCCAAGCACTCATTTAGAAAAAGTTTCAGAGTTAATAAATCCTTCAGTGAGGAGGAAAAAGGAGCAGTTACTCCTTTACTGCTCCTGACATACAGCATGAGTATCTATGGTTACATCCAGGGCTGCCCAGGGGTTAAGGTCTGTCAGCTCTGGCTGATGTTATGAGCAACTCATATAATTACCAGTTTTTGCATCCTTAAAAAGTCCTGTCTTCCTCTGTAAAGCTGGAAATGTCACTTGAAGTCTTTTGAGGAAAAGGTTAATTTTTGAGCAACCTGGTCTAGTGGAAAGTGTCTCTTCCCGTGGTAGGGGTTTGGAACTAGATGGTCTTTGAGATCCCTTACAATCCAAACCATACTATGATTTTATGATTCAAAACAAGGCAAAGCAGATGAATTCATCCTCTAAATTACATCACAGGTAAGAAAAAGCTGTGTTCACATATTAAACATAAAGTCAAGTGCCACATGCACTGCCAGGAGCTGCCTGATCATCTCCAGCTGGACTTCAGAAGTACCTTCTACAGCCACAACCAGAAGCCAGTGGTGATGTGTGAGGATAAACCAAACTGATGGATGAGAAAGGCACTGGGATGGCTCTTTAACTGCTCTGCAGCTTGAATAAAATCACAGCATCACAGGGCAAGAGGGAAGTCTTTTATCAAAAGTCCTGTCTACAGGACACACCAAGAAAATTCCCAAGCCCAGGTGCTACTTTCAAACCCATGTATGAAGAACCTGCATCTGCCCAGAGCAGCACAGCAGGAATCCAAATCTCCTGGCTGAGTCCTCTCATTGCTCAGCAGCAGCAAATGAACAGAGCACACACTGCTAGACACAATCAATCCCTGTTTGTCTTTAAGAATAACTCATCACCCAAAGGCAGGAATCCCCCTAAGAACTCATTCATTACAGTGCTGCACTTACTGTCACACAAAGTGCCTGTAAGTGACATCAAGTCCTCCATGACCACAAGCAGCTCCTGCTTTTTTGGGAACAGGAATAGGGTTAGTCTTGCACCCAACTAGGAGCACGTTACCAATGCCAGATGCATCCATACATGGACCTCAGCTGTGTGGATGTTCTTGCTCTCTTCCAATTTTTTTGAGAATTTAAAATAATTTCTACAATTCTGGGAGTAGCTAATCTAACAGTGTGTTTATGTTTATGAAGGACAAGAAAATCAGCAACAGTCAGCTTGGATTCACTGAGGGGAAGTCATGCTTGCCCAGCTTAACCTTCCACAATCAAAGACTGGCCTGGCAGGGGAGAGCTGTGGGTATTGTCTACCTGGACCTCTGCAGGAGTTCCAAACATTGTCACCTGTGAGATCCTCCTAACAAAGAAGCTCTTGAAGCTGCAGGAGCAGACACCAAAAGCTGCCTGAATGATCAGTGGCTCAGGGTCTGGCTGGAGGTCAGGAGCTGTTGGTGAACTCCAGGGGTCAATGCTGGTCCAGCCTTCTTTAACACCTTCATTAAAGCAAATTTGCAGATCACATGGACTGGGAGCAGTGGCAGCTCCCTCAGAAGGCCATGCTGCCACCCAGAGGGACCTGGGCAGGCTGGGAAGAGGCTGGCAGGAACATCATGGAGCTCCATGAGAAGTGCCAAGTCCTGTAGCTAAGGAGAAGAAATCCCAGGCAGGAACATGGGATTAATTCACTGTAACACAAGGTGAAAATTAGTCTTGCTCAAGGCCTCTTGCACCAAGTGCTGTGAGGACTGAAAGTTCTCACTCCCCCATTAGACTTCTGCTTGTGGAGCAAGAAGGATCTGAGAGTTTAGGATCCTCTTTGAAACCTCCCATATTTGTCTTTCTGTCTTTAAGAGAACTGTATGATGTTACAACACATCTTTTCTCTTGCACAGAAGGGTAGAATACCTTGACATACTCAAATCTCCTACAGGAGCCTCTCCTAAGGCAACCACTTACACAGACTGCAGCACATGAATTACATCTCCTTCTGAACTTGCTTCAGAATCCAAAGCTCAAGGGTAAGCGATTCTACCCTTTTCTGTTGCCACAATAAAAAGCAGCTCCACCAGGAACGTGGGTTTTGGTTGCAGAGTTGCAAGTACAGGGGAATAGGGTGTAATCCCAACTCTCCAAACCACCTTCTGCATGTCCTTGGGCAAGATATTTCTTGTTCCTGCCTCTCTCCCTCCATGGCTATTTAGACAGAAAGTTCTTTGGGGCAACAACTCTCACCTTTCGTGTAAGAGTGGCAAAGCAAACTTAAGATTTTGACAATAGTAATGTTAAAAATGTTCCCTGCAAGCTCCATCTCACATCAGATTTTAGTGACTTTACTAACCAGGCAAAGTGATAAACTGACAGTGAAATTCAACATAGGTTAAGTGCAGAACAGTGCAGGTGAGAAAACAAATCATAACCCATGTGCTTAATGATAGGCCCTGAAATAGCTGCTACAGGTCAAAAACACCTTGGGGTTTTAACAATTAGGAAGGTAATCAAGTCACTAAATCCCCACTATTAATATAGTAGCCAGTGTTCTGAATTAAGAAGAGAACAAGGCAGTGATGCCACTGTGCAAATCCCTGTTCTTAAGACCTCAGGGTTGTTAATGCACCAGGTACCTCATTGAGCTCTGGGCTGACACGTCCTCCACGTCCCTCTCAGCCTCCTGCTGGCTTCAGGACACTCAGATCTCTCTAAGCAGGCATCTAATCTGAGTTCCCAGAAGCAATGAACTGTTCATCATACTTAGCCCAAGAGGAGATGCAGTTATCCAATGTATTAGAGAATCACAGCATTTACACAGGTGCTTAAACCAAGGAATTAAAGCTTAAATTTAGGAAATCATACCTGAAAAACACCCAGTGCTTCACATGAAGCACTATAACCAATCCTGCACTGCCAGCAAGGTAAATGTTCCTAACAGCTCATCATCCTCTTCACTTTCTGTGAAATCAGAACTTTATAGGGCACCACACAAAAAGAGAAACAAATATATTATTATTGCTTCAGACCAGTCACCACAAAGGTACAGGACAGAATGAGGTGGCTGCACAATATCCAGGGTGTAAAGACAAACCACCAAATAAAACTTGGTAGCTGCAAGAGTTCCAAATTAAGTGCTGCTGAGCCTTTGGAAAGGGCACTCACTGATGAAACAGAGGAGAAAACTGGATGTGTAAGCAGGAAAAGCTGGAGGTGTTAGATAAAAAGTTACTTGAGAAGCTACTAGAAATAGAAGTCAGTGGCAAGATTCCAGAGGAGGCCAATTCTCCAGCAGAGAAGTAAATTCAGAACCAAGTATTTCAAGGTATGCATGCCTGAGGAAGTCTGAGCCAACACACTGTGTTTAAAAACAGGGAGAAGTTGCATTTGCAAAAAATGCTTCCTGCTAAGGAGACAAAATCTGCCCACAGAGCTCAGTGAGTGTCTGAACCTTTGCAGGTTTCCAGAGCTGTGCAGGTTTGCTTGCATCACCTGCTTACACACCTGGCTCCACTGTCATGTGTTTGTGCAGCCTCCACCACTCAGATGGAATTCAGGGGATGTAAATCTGCTCCAGGTTTGCTTGCTTCAGTGTCCCTATAAAAAACATCTCATTTATAGCATGAATCTCCTACACAAAGTATTAAATGAACAAACCCTCTCCCTTACATCTTCATGGATAAACTTTCCTCCTGTCTTCAACCACAGTAAGGATTCTCAGAATGAAATGGTTCAAAAGTTGCCAATAAAGGCATTCTCAGCAAATGGAAAACCTTCAAGTTATCAGACTGGAAGCTGAGAACATGGTGCTAAAAAGCAGAACAGCTGGTTAAAGGCACACAAACCAGGCTGTGTACCTCAGGAAATCCTTACTGCCTAGTCACCCAAGAGGCATTTGCAGAAATAAGAGCCATAAATATATCACATTGCTTAAAGCCAAGTCATACTTCAAGCTAAGTTCAGATCACACTCAATCTGCTACCAGTGGTTAAACTTTCTACAGCAGCCACCCAAATTATTTGAGTACTACAAGCAAACCTATGCTAATTCATACCAGGCTAATCTGTTTTACTACACAGCAGCAAAGGCCTTAAAGTGTTGCTCAAAGTCAAAGAGAAAACAAAGAGCAGAGGCAGGAACAGAATCTAGATTCTGTTTTTGCCCCAAGTCCCGTGGTTTTGGTGTCATGGCAGTTCCTCACCTCTGCTGCAGGGAGGGTGGATCAGAGAAAATGCCCAACTCTGAGGGACTGCCCTGCACAAGACAAGAGCACAGTAAGGAAGCCAATGCACAGCAGGTAAAATACCAGGTTTTTTAAAAAATTGTGTTTTACAAGCAAATGTTTGTACAGAGGTTGGTGGAACACAAGCAGACAAAATAAGCAAAACACAAGACCCAAGGGTTTGTCATAGAAGTCTGCAGCCAAAACTCAAAAGGGCAAGAACTGGAGATATTCACAGCATTGAGATACAGGTCTGTCCCCCCTCCCCCCAGTCCATGTGTGTAACAGGAAAAAGACATCCAGCATCAGCTTTCAAACAGCTAAAATGCCCTCAGGGCTCACAGCCACTTCAGTATCTCCACAATTCTGGGTGCAATGGGGCACAGGGACAAGTGCCACCATTGCAGAGTCCCCTCTTGGCAACTCTTTGTCACACACTGTTCCCAAACAAAAAGCAAACATAAAACCAGGAGCAGAGAGCTGTGTACTATTTTACATCAAGTTAAAACTAAAAGTAGTAGTGCTTAGTAGTTTGGTTTGTCAACTCTTCAGATTTTCATGAGAACTTCCCTCCATGGCCTCCTATTTTGAAAACTTCCACAAGCACTCCTTCCCAAAAGAAAGCCTAACTCTGATGGTATTTGACCTCAAATACAGAAATATAAACAGAAAGAGCAAATGGTTAAACAAAGTTAGTTGTCTATGTGTGAGTTAGAGAAGTGAGATTCTGACAGCTGGCCAGATACAGGAAGGAGTTTCCCTTCTCCCTGCTAATGACCTGCAATCAGTTATCCCTGGATATTCCCAGCACAGAGCTCCTGCTAAGAGTCCATTAAATTCCCTCTTTTCTCCATTTCCCTGGATTACAGATAGATTTTCTTTTGCTCTATGAAGACAGACTCAGTCCTTGTTATTTCAGTCTCCATTCTGGCACAGAAGCTTTGTCCTGGAGTCAGAACAAACCAGCTGCAACTGTCCAATGACCCAAATCACTGGTGTGCAGAGATGAGGACTCAGGAGAGCAAGGCTCTAACTCTAGGAGAGACCATCAGGGAAGAGCAGATCACAGCACACAGTCCTTGTCCAAAGCTTCACACTTATTGTGGATCCAGCACAGGGACTCCATGATGAAGCACCAGAACAAAGAAAGCAGGAATACAGACAAAGCATCTCCTCAGCAGTGGGTTTTCAACAGAGCAAAGTCATCTGAAAGCTCAAAAAATAACCAGGATCCCCAGAGCAGAAAGCAGAAATGTGCAATTCAAAACTACACAGACGTGAATCTTACTTTCAAAGGGCTTTATATTACAAAAAACCATAAGTCACAACGAATGTGTAAAATCCATTCAATGAGGCCTGTTTCCAGTCTGCTAGGAAAGCTACTTTTCTCTTCTGAATTCCCAGCCTACTGCTGAAAACCTGATTGCCAAAACAATGACACCTCGAGCTAGATTTTTAAAATCAAACTTGCTCCGCCAGATCCAGCACTCTGAACTTGTCCAGGTTGTAGAAACAAGCCTTCACCACTCTGCCTCCAAAATATCTTCCATTTAGATCCACAACAGCTGGAATTGAAACAAAGAGCAGATCAGCAAGCAGCAATTCAATAAAATAAACATCTCTTTAACTAAACAGCCTGACCAGTGAGACTGTTTAATCTCTCTACAGAAGCTAGCTCTGAGCTGCATAGGACACAATTTAGGATCCTACCTTTGATAGCAGATTCAACCCGTTCAAACTCTAGAAATATTCTTACAGCTTCATCATCAGGGGCACCAGGGATCTGAAACAAAACAAAAACCCCAAACCACAAGTAATTAAAACAGCAGTGAGAACATTGTTTTCAATTGCTGTTCTTCACAAAGGCAGTGAAAGAACAAAATAAAAAGGTTCCAAAAACACAATACTCAAGTGTTTTTTACACAGTTGCTATTGTTAGAAGCTTGTATCTTACAGATACAGAAAATCCAGAATTGCAACACAGTAAAGGACCCTGAGGGATCTTCTATGTATGCCCCTCTTAAGCAGTAACACTCCAGTTGTGAGGGATGAGTGCCCAGAGAAGCCAAAAAGAGACACAGATTATCTCTTACCTCAAAGATGACACATTTCCCAACCTTGCCATACTTCTCACATTCCTCCTTAGTTTCAACTTCAAGGTCTTCATCCACCTCCCCAGCACCAACCATGTTCTGAAAGTCAAAGAACAAACCCAACTCACTGGATGGAGTCTGTGCAGGTGATTGTGTAGACAAATCACAGATGCTCTGTGAACTGTGACCACAAATACTTTAAAAGTTTAAGAGCTACAGGAGGACAGGAGGAGACAGTTCCCTGTCCCTAAGGCAAGGGAACTGCACAATTTAAAGCAGTGTTGATTTAAAATCACAGCTTGTACCCCAGGAAGTCACATAATTTCTCCAGAACACCATGGGTGCAGGCCAGAACCATTTGAACTGTGCAGAATTTTGTATCAGGAACAGAAGTTTAAACATTTCAACACCAAGACACATTCCCTTACTCCCAACTCACCCTCAGTAAGACCACTTTAGTTGGGCATTTCAGGATCTCAGTTAAGGGGTTGGAATCTGCCTTCTTGCCCGTTTCTGTTTGAAGACAAAACAGTGAATAATGGTATAATTTAAGATTAAAGCTCAATTAGGGACTTTTATCAGAATCTTATTGATCAAATAGAATAAAAGCTACAAAATGTACTTTCATATTGGTGAGGAACAGTTATTCACAACTTGTAGCTCCCTGGAATGACAGTAAGCAGAAAAATCAGTTCCAGTGGTGTGAATTAAGCAGTAACACTGACAATGTACTACTTCATAGAGGGAAATAATTCCTAAGCTCAGAACTGTATTATAAGAACTACAAGACTAAAAGTATTCTGACTTCTGCCACTTGTGTTCAGAAGCCTGGATGTTGTCTCAAGATCAGACAGGAGCAGGGAAATGAGAGCAGTATCAACAGGATGTGACAGGGAAAAAAACATCAGGGCAGAGCAAGATCAGCCCTGGAAGTGAAGATGCTTCCCCAACACTAAAGGGGAGGATGAGCTAAAATAATGCATACAGGATTACTTTACAAAAAGAGAAAAAAGATAAATTTCCTCAAGAACAAATATGAGTCATTTTTCCAACTCCAATGTTTTCAACAAGGACAGATGGCAAACAGAAACACAGGAGCTTCATCTCCCACACACTTGGTGCAGGACATAATTACCTTTCTCTGTAGATTCACCAACAATGATCTTGCCACCCCTCTTGCTTGTTTTCTCTACTGACAGTGCTGTGCTGAGCCCCTGTTCATGTTTGCCCAGCCCCTGGCCCTCTCTGAATCCATACTTCTGCATGATTTTGTGAGCTACTGTCCCCCTGCAATGAGAAAAAAAAAATCAGTTCATAAAGGTTTCTTCCACAAAACATGAACACTGCATTTCTCCTGAGTGCTCAAATATCCTGCCTCCTAAAACTTCCTTACACAGGGGCAGAAAGTACAGGAGCTTCTACAAGTTACATCATTTTTTTCTAAGTAAAAGGCTAAAAAGTCTGGCTATGTAATGCTGAAAGATTAAAACACTAAGTCACAGAAGAAACAGTCAATTGTGTGGTCAGTAAGGCAGGTTAGGTCAGATTTTTAGCCCTTCCTTCAATGAAGTCAGGGTTCCATAGTACTACTAATTAAAGGTGGTAAAAATGCACAAGCTGGTCCAACAGTACCAAGTTTGGTTATCTTTTCCTGGACAATTAAAAAAAAAAACCCAACAAACCCAAAAATGAGGTCTCTAAGCTGTTTTTAGCTATAAATTCACCTTAATTTGTTGCCACAGTTGTTAACACAAGATCACACACAAGGCAGGAAAGTAAATGGGCAGATTTGCAGCCACAGCTGCTACATTCATGCAAAATACACTCTGAATTTTTCAACAAAGCAGAGCTGAAATGATTTGAAATATCAATTTGCTGGTATGTAGCAAATTCAAGATAAACCTGGAAAAAAAATCTAGAAGAACTAACATGCCACCTGTGTTTTCAAGTACACTTCATTGCCACAAACACTTTATGCTGGAGTGTGGCTACAAAGCACAGCCTTGAATGCAACCACCTCAGGTGTGTTTTTCCCAATCCTGTCAATCCACATTTTTTCCTGTATCCTGCCAGTTTGGACTCTCTGAACTCAGACTGCTCTTCTCTCCTGACAAACTATTTCAAGCTTTTGGTTTCCACCACCTTCCAATGCCTTTTCCCACAAAATGTGCAGGGGTCACTCATTGATTTACCCCATGTTGGCAAGGAAGGAGTTGCTGGGTCCTGTGGGGGAACGAGGTCTCTCTGGCTCATCATACACTGGGGGAGGAATTGCTGCTTTGGAAGAAGGTGCTCGAGGTCTTGACTCTTCCTCATATGGGAATGATGCTACAGCTGGAGAAAACAGACATTTTTGAGATTTTTTCAGTAAAATCCTAACAGACTATGAGAAGGTTTTACACATAAATCCAAATCTCCAAATCAGAAGAATGTTTCCTTTGCACATGCTGTTTTGACATCCTCTCACCTCCCTCTCTCTCTCTCTCAGAAACAACATCTGAGTTATTCTGGGTTTTCCTCATTGGATGTAATTTCCACAGCTCTAGAATGCATTTATTAACCTCTTATTAAATGGAGAAAAAGAACATTAAGAGACCACCTGCACTACAAAGAGATTATCCAGAGGACAAACTCCCATTCATCAGGAACAGAATTATGACAAAAATGGATCAATGCACACAACTCAAGGCCCAAGGACTGTAATAAAAATACACTGCACATTTGCAGAGAAATTAGTTCTATTAAAAAGAATGAATGCAACTCATCTCACTGGAAATTTGTGAACTGCAGCTATTCCTGGTGATGGAGATGGATCTGGATATCTCAATCACACTGGTTAGATTATTAAATCAGCTTCCACTGACAAGTCAAATAGCAAAATGAAAATTAAAAAAGCCTACTAGAACACTAGAAAAAAAATTTTTTGAATGGACTTATGGACTTTTATCAGACTGACCTGATTTTAGAATATTATCTTGTACACTAGCTCTTGTATCTTATCAAATAAAAGGTCAGACACGAATTTTGAGGATATAATATGAGGAAAAGTAATTCCTAGTTAAACAGCAGATGGACTGGACTATGGGACTTTTGCTACACCAATATTTTCTTGTTTTCTTCCAGCCTGGATTTGAGCACCAATAAGAAGCAATACAGAGGTTTCCTTGTCACATTTTAAAAACTCTCCCCTAAGGGTATTTCTACTATTTCCAGCCTATATTTACTTTTCCTTGACACTGATCAATTGCTCTTAATTATTTACTCAAAACAATATCTTTCTGGTTTGAATGTTTATACATATCAAATGCTTTCAGTGTAATTTCCTTAAGTTCTGAGGTACTTTCTACATTTTAATCTTGTCATAAATACAAGGAAGACTCCCAAAGAAAATTTTGTGTGCGTAAGATTTTTTCTTCTTAGTATTTTTTAAAGTAGAAACATACTGGTAATTGCTTTAAATTTTAAAATTTACAACGGTTAGACATGGGAAAAAAAAAAGGGAATGGTTTTGTTCCTATAGCAGGATGATGCCATCTCGTGGACAACTGAGATCCTCACACCAGCACTGCACACAAATCTCTTCAAGCTGAACTGCATCCTGGAAAAATGTATAAAATTCTGTCCCTAGTGCATAACTCTTGTAGAAAAGATATTCACTAAGTACCTCCTCAAGGAAAGAGCAATGGAAAAATTCCCTCTCCAGACTGTGGAGGTTTCTAGTCTACCCAGAGAACCCTGCCTGTGACATTTCTTTCACATCAGAAGTGAGCAGATGCACATGGCTGTAGTTTGCCAAGCCATTTGTCCAGCAATACATGAAGATTTCTTCAGAACAGAGATGTGAAGCAGGGCAGCATCACAGGTCCCCCACAGCCTACCCACATGAACAAAAACTTGTTCATGTCCTGCTGCTACAAAGAATCCAGTAGGAAAAGCAGGAGAACTTAACTAAATAGAAAGTTGAGCAGGAAATGAACACTGCTGGGTTCAGAGAAGAGGATTTTGGAGTACTCACGTTCTTTGTCCTTCTCCACAAGAGAAGTGGGTGGTGCAATGGCAGCTCCTCCCATACCTATGAGCAAAATGGAACACAACACATTTGGAGGATATCACAACAGACTTGAATTATTTACTGTAACTTTGTTGCTGAAAGAGAATAAAGACTGATTTTGTTTATGCTAAGACATATTTCTGACCCACATCATCTGACAAGCCCTAAGGGCACTGATGGAACAAATGCAGGAATGAAAAGTTACAATAGTGAAAACTCAGTGATTCTCAGAGCCTGATTTTATGTCATGCCTCATCCCTTCCCTGGAACCTACACCATGCAGAAACTTACAACAGGTACCCAAACTAAGGTTAAACAGAGGTATTCCCACAAGTAATTTGGCTGCCACCTGCCTCCATGGAAAAATACCAATATTCTACATTATAATATGTTGTAATAAAATGCCAGATTTATTCTAAAGGCTCAGAATGAACAGTGTACTCATGTGAGGACAGAGAAATACAGAATCCATGAAATAGGACTGGGAATTCCCCTCCCTCTTTTTCTCCTCTTTCCACACCAGAACCATAAGCAGTTCCCTTACTTCTTTTCCGTCTCTCCCTTTCATAATCTTCATCTTCATCAGAATCTGGGTCTGGTCGTCTTGAAAACCCACTGGCTTCATGTCTGTCTTTACGCCTTCTAGGAGACACAGCAAGTTAGGATGAGAAACCATGGAAGTTAATTCTTGCTTTGAATTTGTGATCCCACCTCTGCAGGGTGAATTATTCTGCTCCATCCAACTGCCATTTAACACATTTCCCATGAAAGTGCAAGTTAACACCTTCACCATTTGTTTCTTTGTTTTTACCATCATGGGGCTTTTTGGTTAAACAGAAGATGGATCTAAACCAAGATCATTTTTCACTTGCAAGTGAGCCAAGAAGAATGCATGGAAAGGAGGAAGCACCTGAATAAATCCTGAATAAATCCTGTCAAAACAGACCAGAGTGACTGAATGAAATAGGTGTTGCATGGAACAGAGAGCAAGGTAACAGACATTAATTAATCAATCACCCTGCTTTGGACAGAATCCCTTTTACATTTCCCATCACACACTACACAGAGCAGTATCATTTGCTGAATAAAAAAATATCCTCATGCTTAAACATCAGATTGTTGAGACGCTTGCTTGGCAATTAAAATAAGATTCAGGAATAATTTCTAATAAGAAGTAAGGAATGCTTCAAGATTTGTTTGCACTTCAGTTGTTCTCTGATGTGATCAGGAAAATTACTCATTTTAATACAACAAAAAGGAAAAGCACTTTTCCTCAAAAGTCAAGTGCACCACCTAGTGCACAAATCAAATCCCATTCCTAGCACTGCCACAAAAACTGTGCTAAAGGATGACAAAACCAGATCTACTGTGGAAGCATACAGAATTTCTGAATCTCTATCCTATGAAATCAAAACAAATGTCCAGCCTGAACTTCCAAAGAACACATCTGATGAAGGTTTGGCTGAGATTGTTTCCCCAGCTTAAAATTAGATTTTTTAATGCATTTTCCACTTATTTTCTCTAATGTTTATATGTATAAAGACTCTTGGCCCACACACAAGTCAAATACAACTAAAGAGCAGTCAATGCTGAAGCTGTGGGAATGACAACCCAGATTCCTGAGGTCTTGCATGCCAGCAGGACAGAGCCTCAGGCACTCCTTCTCCATCAAAACAACAAAGATATAACCAAGAGAAGACCCAGTGACTAGAGAGATAAATTTCCACAATCTAAACAGGGCAGCAGAACTGTAATTCCAGATGATTCATACTGTGATGAGGACTGTTTATTCACTTCACTTGAAATGAGCAAATGTAATCTTCTGCTTGGCTGGCAGACATTTTACCACTTATAACAATCAGATACTGAATCTGCATTCAACTTCCTTACCATGATTACAGAGATCTCTTATTTCAGGGAATAGGCATTAAAAATAAAGCAGTATTTTCTTTTGTCCGGAGACAATAGATTAATAAACACATCATTAACTTAATTAATAATTAAATTACTGATTGCAGAGTATTAAAAAAGGAAATGCAATTATGCCTCTCAAAGGCTGTACTAGCTACATTTAAAACTGAATGCATCCATGGATCAGTTTGTAGCTTTTAGAAGCAGAAAGGATGGTTCATCACCAAGTGTTGAAAAAGTTTTTCTGCAGTCAGGTGACAATGACATCAAATACTCTAAAACACCTGCAAGGTCAAAGTCTGCTAACGATGCATGATATACCCAAATATTGCTCCTATTATTGAAACAAAGTAAATTTAGAATCATTTTGACAAGGGTCTTTCACCCAAAGAGGCTGCAAAGTTGATAATTCTTATTGTTTTTGCACTTTTTGGTGATTTTTCCCAAGAGCATTAAAACATATTAATTAAAACACTGCTCTTGTTTCCACAAGCATGCAGTATTCACAAACCCCCTAAGAACTTCCAAGAATGTAGAGAGATAAAATTAAACAAATTGACATGGTTATTTAGGTAAGAGTCAATGTGTCAAGCCTCTAAACAAAAGCCTTACTTTTCTCTCTCTTCAATCTCCTTCTGCCTCTCCAGCTCCCGCTGCCGCTGCCGTTCCTCCCTCTGACGTTTCACCACCTTTTCGTAGTCATTTGGGAACATGGGGTCATACTCATCTGCCAGGGGAATCAACACATCTCCTGCAGAAAAACCACTAGGGACAGGATCCTGGAAAAAAGAGAAATTTTTTTAGCTGAGATCTGAAAACAACACCCAGTTGGAGAAGAAAAATTTTTAACACTTCTGATTCCTTCTGTAATGTGAGGTAATATCCTAATCCCACTGGTGCTGGAAGAAATCTTGGCTTTATTTAAACCTAACATTTCATCCAGCCTCTCAGTACATCAAAATTTTCCCATGAAGAAAAACCACCCTCTCCCCTTGCAAAATGCAAATCAGCAGCAAATCAGCATGGACAGGAATTTCTCAAACCCCACTAATGCACTATTAGAAGCTTTAATACATCTTGCTGCTGCAACCATCTGCCAGGGTCCTCCCACACAATCTCATCAGGGTTTTTATCAGCTGCTATTAATATAATACCAACAGAGGCACACAGACTGTTCTTTAATCTGAAAGAACCATTTCAGAACTTTTCCTTTGAAAAAGCTGCAGGGAGAGAAGTTTCTCTTGACTTCTTACCACGAGAAATTATATTAAAAGGTTAAGTGGCTTCAGTTCTTTTATTTTTCAGTTGATTGTTATACAGGTCCAGTTCTAACACTGGTGCCAACACAATTACAGTCATTATTTAGCTGCCCAAATTGCTGTCTTGCCAAGTAATTTGAAGGATTCTAGGATTCTAAGATGTCCAGGATTCTAAGAACACTGTTTTATAACTGCACATTAACCATGGTAATTCCATGCTGTACCACACCTAAGTCTGAATAAAGTTGAAAGGTTAATTAATGAACTCTCAGCAGAGGAAGATATTCCCAGAAAATAATCAGGTTTTTGACCACTAGGAAAGATTCAACTTCCAAAACATTTGGAACTTTCAGCTGCCCTGGGCTTACCTTGAGCCCAGCTGCTACATGAGGGGGTGTGTCCACGATCTGTCTCTCATCAGAGGAGCTGCCTCGTTTCAGGTCAATCACTGGAGCAAGGACTGTGGTTTGTTTTGTTCTCTGACTCTGCAAAAATCACCAAAACACACAATTTCTAAAAAAGATAAAGCAGTGTTCCCAAAATCAGCTTATTTGACATACTTTGCTGTGGTAGGTGAATGGTCCTAGGTTTTGACTGGGAGCAGAAACACTCAATAATTCATCCTATCACTTCAGGTGAGTTTGAACTGAGGTAGTTTCTAAGAAACTCACATTTATTCCAGAGCTACTGTTCTTCCAATTTATCATCAGATAAAATATTTCAAACTCTTTTGAACTCTTGAGTTTTCTAATCCTATCCTATTCTTCTGCTGGGCTATGGATACACTGCACATCAGTCACATGGACAAAGAATATAACAAATACAGCAGTCAGTAAATTTCATCCATGCAGTTTGTTCCAATTATCAATTAAATCATGCCCCCAATTTCAGCAGCATAAATCAGGAGTAATTTCAGTGAAAAAACTGCTGTGGTTATTTGAGTATCTGGCATCAGTGCTACTGCTTCTTCTTTTAATTAAGTAATTTCACAACAGAACCTACACAGCCCAAAGAGCACCTGTGTCCTGCCTGAACCAAAATATCAACACTGCTCAAAGAAAAAGGGTGAAATATAAAGAAGCAGCAATAAAAAGAGAAAATGGCCCTGTCACAGTCTAATAAGAATCAGCTGGCACTCCTCTTTTTCATCTACTCTGGAAATACTTGCTGTAAAGTTTCTAATACATAATGATTTGCAAGTTAGCACCAACAGCCTTTAAATAACAACCATCAAATGATGTAAACATGTAAATAATTAATCACAGTGTGACCCCTACTTACATTAAAAAATAATTTTATAAAGCTGAATCTCATTATCTTTAAAGCTAAACTTGAATATCAGCTTTTGGCTCTGCAGTTAAAAAGTTCAGGGGTTTGCAGCACATACATCAGTGCTTCCCTCAGTTTTAATTTTGCAATGCTCTCTCTAAGAAAAATGAATTTTCCCTTTTTCCCCTTCAGCTTTGCCAGGCTCTTTGCTACAAACTCACAGACAAATACCAGCAAAATTACCTCATTATCATATCAGTATTCTGAGGTGACAAACACAATGCAATGAACATGAAAGAAGTCTGAAAAACAGGAAGGGACTGTACCTTTGCTTGTGTGAGAGCTGCTTTCTTCACCTGCAGCTGAGACTGCAGCAGTTTGAAATTCTTGGACCAGCCTTCTGTTTTGGAATCGCTGGTCTCAACCCCCAAGTCATCGTAAAGTGACATTTTCTCTTCAATTTAAAACTGAAAGACAAAAGGAAAAAAAAACAAACTCTAAATGACACCACAAACCTATTTCCAGGTTATTTGCTAATAGTTTGCATATATGGGTACACCACCTTTTATTTCACTTTTCTTACAGACAGAGGAAATGGATCTTTTCCTGGCTAGTGCTAAATATACAAGACTAGAGCAAAACTGTATAAAAGTAACAGTTTGAAAGTTGACGAGAACTGCTCAAGAATTAATTTAATCCTGCAGTGGAATATGAAAAGTTAGGGCTCAACAGCAAGATGTTTACTGCAAAAAGAAAAGGTTTTGAAGATTATCTGGCCTTGGGATGAACACAGAGGTGGTTATAAAGGCACAGATGAGGACAGGATGTTGTAGGAATTCCCACCTGCCACAGAGCAGTGGGATTTTGGTAGCAGGACTGATCTATCCAGGGGGAGACAGCCTGCACTGGGGAATCACAGAATCAATCAAGGTGGAAAAGATCTCTGACATCATCGAGTCCAAATGGGTCTGGAGACCCAGACCAGAGAACTCAGTGCCACATCCATTTTCAACTTGGACACTTCCAGGGATGAGGACTTCACCACCTCCCTGAGCAGTCTGTTCCAAACCTTAACCACGCTTTCTGATAAGAAATTCTTCCTGACATCCAACCTGAACCTCCCCTGGCACAGCTTGATGCTATTTCCTCTTGCCCTATTGCTTGTTACCTGTGAGCAGAGCCTGATCCCCCCTCGGACTGTCTCCTCCTGTCAGGGACTTGTGGAGAGTGAGAAATTCCCCCCTGAGCCTCCTCTTCTCCAGGCTGAGCCCCTCCAGCCACTCCTCCTCAGAGTGGTGCTCGAGACCCTTCCCTGGACAACGGATGGAGGGAGGGATGGATGGATGGATGGATGGATGGATGGATGGATGGATGGATGGATGGATGGATGGATGAAGGGATGGATGGAGCTGTTTTACAGAGATAATCAAAAACGCTACAACTTTGTGAAAGTTGTAAAGCCAGTATGTTTATTACAGCGCTGGACGCATGTGGAGATTACTCTCCTTAAAAGACATGCGTACCTCTGGGAACTTCAGGTCTCTTTTTATCCCCCTCTCAAATACATATCCATACAATTTCACAGTAGTTTCATACATATTCATTTTTACGAATTTCGCGTGACATTTGGCGCTAGTTCTTCTTTATCAGAAAGAATTCTTAGGTCAGGTTGACTTGCTCTCAGCAGTCTCTCGATCTCTCTTTATCACTTTCTGTCTCCCCTCCCCTTATCTCTGTCTTTCACTGAAGTAGTTTTTCTGAGCTTAGGCTTTGCAGTCAGGCTACATAGCTATGTTTTCTAACTACAGACTCAAAGATGTACATTTCACCTAAATCAAAATAGATTTCCACTTTAAAGAATTTCTACTCTGTTTCACAGGGATGGCACTGTCACCGCGGGCAAGGTTCAAGGCTGCGAGCCACAGGAGCTGTCCCCACGGTAAAAGGAAGGGCGCGCTGCGACCTCCGTCACTCTGAGAACAGAGGGGGCAAAGCAGGCCCTGACGCCCCCCCCACCTTTCGCACAGGCCTGGACCCCTCCGAGGAGCCGCTGGCACACACACCCGCCCTGCCCTGCCCTGCCTTGCCCTGCCCTGACTCCCCACACCCCGCAGCGCCCGGAGCCGCCTCCCCACACGGCCGGGCCGGGCCCGGAGCCGCCGCTCACCCGTCCCGGCGCCGCCGCCGCCATGAGCCGGCGCTGAGCACGCCGGGAAGGGCCGCGCCTGCGCACTGCGCCCCGCGCCAGCGCCCCCCGGCGGCGGGAGGAGGGAGCGGCAGCGCCGCCATTGCCGCCCCTCACGGCCGTCCCAGTACGGAGCAGCGGGGATGGGAGGGCGGCACGGCAAATCCCGGGACTGGGAAGGCGGCACGGCAAATCCCGGGAATGGGAAGGCGGCACGGCAAATCCCGGGAATGGGAAGGCGGCACGGCAAATCCCGGGAATGGGAAGGCGGCACGGCAAATCCCGGGGACTGGGAGGGCGGCTGGGAATGCAGGAGGCGGGAGGAATGCTGTCCCCGCCCCAGCTGCCCACGCGGAGGATAAGCCCGGGTTCCTTCGGGTTCTCACGGTGCGCCTCGGTGTGATCTGCGCTCTCGGAGGTTTTATTTAATCATAGAATCCCTGAAACACGTCCGAAGGAGGCCACGGGGATGGGTTTGGAGAGGAAGCCTTGTTCAGTGCTCCTAAACATTGGCGTTGTTTAGGAGCAGTGAACAACCTCCCTGGAATCTTCAGCGTCCTCCCGAGAGCAGGCGGGCAGGCGCTGGTCTCTGTGGTGACAGTGACCGGAGCCGAGGGCAGGGCTGGATTTATGCCCAGCACTGTTTGCTCTGGATGTTCTGTGTGAAAAATGCATGTATTTTATGATTGGCTTTTCGCAAATATTAAAATGAATATTATATGTGTTGGGTTAGAAAGTAATGCTGTATTAATTCTCTTAAGTAGTGTGGTAAATATAGTTTTGGGTTATTAAAAAAATGTTAAAGTAGAAACTATGCTATGTAGGATACTTTTTTTAAAGAAAGGACTTGCAGCGAAATAGCAGCCACAGGACACCTGAATCTTTCAGAGAAAAAGAATTTATTGCCCTCTTATCAGAAGAAACGAACTTCTTTCTGCCTCCAAGGCGCTGTTAGAATTCGGAGGAAGATGTTGATGACCAGACAGAATCCTGTGTTTGAATGGAATTTATGCATCATGGATGAGGTGTATGAATATGCAACAGGTTATTGTTTTTAAGGGTTAACCCTCTGTTAACCTGGGTCCTTTTTCAGGCTCATGCTGCCCAGAAAAAGGTACCCGGACTGTCCGTAATTCTTTGTTTCTATTGTCTCATATTGTCCTAATTCAAATTGTCCAAATTATTATTACTCTAATTGTATTACTATTTTTATAACCATTTTATTACTATTAAACTTTTAAAATTAAAAAAAAAAGTGATTGGCGTTTTTCACATCAGTAAAACAGTCTCACTACTGTGAGTTCAGCAGCTTTTCATTAGAAGGCACAAAATGGCCAACAATCTCTTGGTACAAGGGCTTTTAAGACTAAACTATCCAATTAAGAACTGACACCTGGATTATTTTCCCTTTTAACCCAATAACTGATCCCAAAGAGCTGCAATGGGGCTTTTCTGCCCAATTACAAAATGCCACCCAAACCCATGAAGAAGAAGGGAGAAGAAGCATGAAGAAGAAACCCAGGATGACACCCTGTGCCCTCCATCTTGCTTCCATCCACAACAGACTAAAAATCCCAAAACCTAAATTTCTCACCAAGTGATACACCTACACTACTCTCTATAATCTATTTCACACTTTTGTGGATTCCAGTCTACCTTGAAGTCTGAGAAACTTTCTCCGTGGATGAGGGTCAAAGTCAGTGCTCCCCTGGGTCAGGGGACACCAAAGCAGACAGAGAAATATTCCCAGTGCCTTGGGTTTCCACATCTGTGGTAGTTTATTCAGTGAGGAACCTGTCTCCATGGCCATTCAATATTTCCAGTTACTTACCAAGGGCACCTGAGATTTTGGTGGGGGGAAACAGAGACAGTGATATGAGACTCTTCTGAGTCTGGCAACACTGAGTTGTTCTCAGTTACACTGAGAAAGTTACAAAACCAGAAAACTTATTCCTCATCAAGTGTATTTCAAATAACTCTGTCTGTTATCCCAGCATGTTTGCTGCCATTTTACTGTGCCATCACTGCCATCACTGAGGTCGCTGGGTAATTGTTACTGCAAAATATTTGGCTATTAGAAGGTCTTGCTGCACTATGTCATTTGGGCCTGAAGTGGACTTGTTTGGTCTGCAGAGACAATTTTTGTTTTCTAAAGCAAACCTTAAAATTCTGCATCTGTCTGAGCCTGGAATTCACCCAACCATACCAATTCTCCAGCCCAATATCTTGCACTAATTATTTAATATCTTCTTTTTGACAGAGGTAAAAATGGATTTTCTTTTTTACTTACACTGTGCTGGTGTATCTCCAGCTCATACCAAGCACATGGAATAGATGAGCTGAGTTTTCTAAGAATTATGGCCCCTTGCACCACATGATGATGCAAATGAACATGCAAGACTGTCTGCAAAGCCAAACACAACCTCCAGCCCTGAAGCAGATAGATCTGGCACCTCAACATTTTACAAGCACTATCTCTGTATTAATCAGAAAGTCTTTATCTCCAGCATTGCCTCTGACTGTGCTACTGTGCAGTTTACTTCCCTGTGGTTAGCTGAAAAAATAAATAAAATAAAGCTACTACTTCCTCTCCTACTTACGCTGCTTTCTATTAACCCAGTCTTTCTAAACACATTTACAGATATGTCTATTTTCATAATGACAGTGAAAGCTCCTTAAATAGAAGAAGAAATTATCTTCACTTTATTTTTAGAGGACCTCCTAAGCATCTTCCTATGGTTTTTTGCCTTAGCAATGCCTGCATTTTTTAAAGGAAGGATTGATGTAATTCCCACATCTGCAACCTCGTGGAAGGAAAAAAATATCAGCAAGACACTACTTTTACAGCATAAGCATCCCACTGAGAAAAGAACTATGTATCCTATGTTAAGGGAAGGAATTAAATAATTAATTGCATCAGAAGGTAGGGAGCGAAATCCCTGTGGGTTGAAATGTCACGGAGAAATATCACAGCATGACAGGCACTCAAAAGAGAAACTCAAAGGAGATTGGAGTCTGCAAAGGTGGAAAACACGAGAGCAATGGGAGATTTCCTCCTCAGAACAAGTCATAACAGGGAGGGTAAAGGTTGAATGATCAGACCTGTAAATAACTACCAATTAAAGCCAGGAAAATCAGATCACTCACAAGGAGAGGAGCAGCTCGTGGTTAAGCCTGGAAAGTGCAATAGGCACGGTCCAAAACTGATCCATTGCTGTAGTAACAGCCACAGTGTATTTGTAGACACCCCCTTAGGAGCAGAGGAGCCAAGAAAATCCTTCTCATTAAATCCAGGGAGGCTGCAGGCAGATAAAGAAACCTCACCCTGCTGCAAAGGTCCCAGACAGACTGGAAATAGAGGGGAAATATGTGAGCTCATCCCCAGCACTGTACATCTTGAAGGTGGGTTAGCTGTGGCTGAAATCTGCTTTTCCTCTGCAAAGCTGGGGAGAACTGGCCAGCTTTTTGCCTCTACAGGCACAGACTTCACAGATGTTGAAGTCTGATCTTCCTGCTATTTTTATTTTTTTCCATTCATATTTCAAACCTTTCCATGGTGGTGCTTTTCCTCTTGAATCCCACTCATGATTTCTGGTGTCACCAGTTCTACCTCTCTAGCTGCCTTTCTAATCTCTGCCTTTATGTTTTCTTGCAGCTCTTTTCTCCCAGCTTCACCATTTTCTCATCATTTTGAGATGAGTTTGATGGAGAGGAGAGGAGAGGAGAGGAGAGGAGAGGAGAGGAGAGGAGAGGAGAGGAGAGGAGAGGAGAGGAGAGGAGAGGAGAGGAGAGGAGAGGAGAGGAGAGGAGAGGAGAGGAGAGGAGAGGAGAGGAGAGGAGAGGAGAGGAGAGGAGGATTATGGAGATGAGATTACTTACAGGGTGGTCCAAAAAGCTGTGAATAAACCAATTTTCCCACTGTGAGAAGAGCCACCAGCCTTGCTTGGAACCCCTCGTTGTAGCAACAGGCCACCTGGAAAAGGTGAACAGCCAAGGTGGTGAAATCTGCTACAAATCCCAATTTTTTCAGAGTAATCAGCCAAAGTTGGAAGCAAGAAGTTGCAGAAGGATGGCGTGGCACTGGCTGGGTGATGAGATGGCAGATGGGACCCAGTGTTAATGAATGCAAAGCAATGCACACAAGACAAAATAGCACTAACAGAACACACACAGCAGCAGCTCTAAATCAGCTGCTTCCATTAAGAAAAGAGATGCTGCATTCACTGGGGATAATTTTCCTGAAATGCCTACTTAGTGAAGGAAGGAAGCAGGAAAGCAAACAGGCTGCTGGGAAGCATTAAAGTCTTAAAAAAGGAGAAAGTATCCTCATAAATCCAACGTGCACATGCACGTTTGAGTGGCCACCTGCACTCCTGGGTATCTCATCCTCTCCAAAAAGCAGCAATGCAATAAAAAACCTAAAGAAATCAGATGTGTTGAGTGAAAAGAGGCAGCTGAAGGGGACCCTGGAAGCATCAAGCACCCAAAATGGTCCAGAAAAGGTAAATTGGGAGTTCTCATTTTTCTCCCTGATGGTGATCTTTAAGAATGTGTGAAATAAAGCAGTGCTGAGGGGGGAAAAAGCAGCCATTAAATGTCTCATTTATGTCTCATTTCCCTAAAGCATTGATAGCAGTTTTTGGTGGATGTTGATGATTTGTTTTATGTTACAGATCTCCTCTGAGGGTGAGGGCTGCTAATATGCTAAAATGGCATTAGAGGGCAGTACATGGCAACCTAACTGGAGTTTTTTGGGGTGAGCTGTGAGAAACCACCCTTTAGAGCCTCTGAGGATCGGGACAACAGAGCAGCTCCCACTCACACAGGTGGGAAATGGTGGGGATCAGCACGTGGCACAAAAGCAGAACATGAGGGCTGATCAGAGCAGTGTCAACCTGCTCAAAAAGCAATTAAAATCTCATTAAATGGTGGTTTCCAGCCAATGGTGGAGATCCCAAGCAGAGAACCAACCCTGCTACACACACCACACTTTTTGTGGTGACCCTGCCAGAACCTCCAAACCTTTCTGGATTTGATTTTCCTTTTTTTTCTTTTTCCCACAAAATGCTTGCTGTTGTCCTCCCAGTGATCTTCAGCTTTGCCCACAGGGTAAAATGAAATATGAAGAGGAAAGTCCCAGGGGAAAACTTGTCCTGGCTTGGGACGATCGGCTTAGGTTTGCTACCTTAGAAAAAACCAAAACCCAAATTTCAGGGAGTAGCAACCTGAAGGAATTGGAAATGGTTATAAAGGCATTTGAAATATTCTTTCTTCTACTAAGGGAACAGCTGAAAATGTGCCTGTGAAAGCAGTGAAGGAAACAGTGCCTTTTGCCATATATAGAATAACCCAAACCCCCAGAAAATTGTGGGGATTTTTCCCTCTATTTTTTACTTGCTTCACAGTTTCACCTAGTTTCATACTTTGGCTGAGTTCCATAACTAAAATGAGTAAGAAATGTCTCAGAACAGAAACATTTCATCACAGATGAAGTTTCCAACACACATACTTCAATATTTTTGATGACAACTGAAAAAAACTCCATTGCTTTTGACACTGCAAAGGGAGTGTTTTTGTTTGGCCAGCCATGGGAAAAAAAACCCATGCTTTAAATGAGGAAATGACCATTTTGTCCTACCACCATGGTCTCAAACTTGTTTGAAGAAGTGAGAAAACGTCAAAAACACAGCAGTGAAAATATTTCACATGACTAGACTCAGTACAGATGGGATATCTGCCATCACTGAGGAAAAAAAGGGTTGTGCTGCTCTGCTAGAGGAAGGATTTGGATAAGAAATTATTCAGAACTCCCCCGTGTTAGCCACAGTGGGTTTCTGTGCCAAAAATGCAGGTTTCTTACATGCTGAAAATCCCACTGCCTGAGAAACTGGAGGGATTTCAGGAGGTTTGTCATTTTGGAATTCTAGAAGATCCTGAGTTGAAATGGACTGACAAAGATCTGGATTAAGAGCCTTTGCTACGAGTTGGACTCAGTCACCCCTGTGTGTCACTTCCAGCTTAAAATGTTCTATGATTCTGTGATTTTATGAAAATGAGGGGGATGGAGGAGTTAAATCTCTGTTGCATTGGTCACCAGTTTTAAAACTAATAAATGAGAAAGACACTAAGCCAAGGCAAACAGTGAAGGAGGGTTTGAAAGAGGAGAAGAAAGTCAGCTTTACAAACATCTGAATGAAAGCTCTATCCAAATTTACAGGTAATCTTTTTGGACTGAAATAAAATTCTGGATGTGAGATTAAATTCTAAGAACTGTGGGTTGTTATCGAGCGGAGTGACAATGCTCTGGAAATGCCTCTGCTCTGATGATTCACAGATAGGTGAGGTTACCCTTCCTCTTGCTCAAGATTCATATCAAATTCTTATGAACCACTGTTTTCAGCCCAATACAGCTGAGTCCAAGAACCTGAAGTTCAAAGAGAATTCTCTGATGTCCTGTCATGGTGGCTGTCATGACATTCTTGGTATAAACAGAATTATTTGGTGTTAGAAGCACATTAATGTGCTCTGAGATGCTCATGGACAGTAACAGATTGCCCAGAGAGGTTGTGCAGGCTCCATCCTTGGAGGTTTGCAAGGCCAAAGTGAATAAATCCAGGTGGGATCTCATTACCAGCCTTGTTTCCAATCTGAACTGTTTGATGAATCTGGGGTTATTTCTATGGCTTTGTTTCTTGCTGTACTTCTCCAGAGAGATGAAGGAGAAGATTTAGCATCCAGACTTGCTCTGGATTTACTCTCCAAGTGCTCTTACCACTGGGAAAATGTCAAAAGGAGTTCTCCTCCATTAGGGATCCCCAGCTTTTAAACAGAAATTCAGCTTCTTTTCCATGCAGAATTTTGTGCTGGGACATGGTCTTGTCTTCTTGTGTGGATTTCTTCCCATGTGGGTCAAGTGCAGCATCCTGGGCCCTGAAGCGTGTCCAGTGGCATTGATATTCCAGGTGAATTTTTGAAGCCAAGACTGATGTTCAGAATCTGTTGAATGAAGAAATGCTGGTTTAGGGTTGTTGTAGAGGACTTACATGCCAACCCTTCCAAATGGATTTTTCCACAGAGGTGTGTGATGCCAACAGAGACAGGAGCACTGGAGCATCCTCATCCCTGACCAGTCTGGTCTAAGGGATAGGACTCTGGTTTAGGATTTGGAACTTCTTCAAACACCAAGCAGCATTTTCCTGCTGTTTAGAAGTTATACTTTCCATCTCACAAGAGGACCATATATATGGATATATATATATAGGGATGTTGTCTTATACAATTAGAATATAATTAATCTCATCAATTTTTATCTTTCTAAAATTGAGATGCCTAATATGTTTTCAGGCTGTGGCCAGGTAGTCAATCATCTCTAGAACACAATCCTTGGATCAGCACTTTCCTAATTTACTGGGACACTTTCCATATTCCACTTTATATCCTAGGGCTTATTTTTGGTCACAGTTTTAATTTTATGAAAATACATAATTGTTTGCCATGCAGTTTTTGATAACTCTAAAATTCACAAGATGCTGCTCAAGTAAGAAACAAAGAGTTGTGTGTTTATTCTGAGTCTGAATCTCATTCAACACAGAAAAACTTTCCTAAGTTATAAAACAACCTAATGACTGGAAGTTAAAACAAGATTAGGAACAAAGGCTGATTATTCTGCATTTTTCTGGGCAGGATTTCTTGCCTCTTCCTTCAGAAATATTATCCTGATTCCTGAAAAAGGCCTGATACTGAACTACCCTGATGGGTAATGCAGCCCAGCCTGTCAACTCTTCTATTTCTTAAAAAACAAAAGCAGTGTAGCCAGAGATAAAGGACTCTAAAGTCCTTGATGATCTGATCCCATCATGGATCTGATCAGTGTATCCTGGAAGGCAAATGATGGAAATTGAACACTGAGCTTTCATCTTTTTCAACCTGAAAATGTTCACCATGTGCCTTGTTTTAGCTCCTACATTCATTCCAATGCCTTAACCATAAATGAGCAATGGCCAGGTGTGAGCATTGTCCTCCCTTCTGTTCCTGAAAAACAAAGAAGACATAAAAAAAAAACCACCCCAAACCTACTCTTCAGGTAAACAGCATTATCTCCACCATCAGACCAGACCACATGCACGTAAAAGGATGTGTTATCAAAAATATCTGTAATGGTGACCTTAAAAAAGTACAAGCAGTGCTAATGAATTTCTTGTTATTTTAGAAAGGGACTTTCTTCTCCGTTGGTGCAGAGAGCTTCCTGAAGCAAAAACAAAAGAAGCTTTTCTCTCTTTCTTTTTAAATGTAAGGTAGAAACATTTTGACTAAAGTTCTGCTCTGTTGTTTTCTAGTTATTCAGAATTATGAGGAGATATTTTCAAAGATCCTTCAGCCTGGAAAAGAGAAGGGTCTGGGGAGAACTTCAGACACCTTCCAGAACCTAAGCAGTCTCCAAGAGAGCTGGAAAGGGACTTTGTATGAGGGCATGGAGTGACAGGAGCAGGGGGGATGGCTTTAGCCTGACAGAGGACAGCATTAGATTGGGTATCAGGAAGAAATTCTTTACTGTGTGTGTAGTGAGCTCTGACACAGATTGCCCAGAGAAGCTGTGGCTGCCCCATCCCTGGAAATGTCCAAGGCCAGGCTGGGCAGGGCTTGGAGCAACCTGGGATAGTGGAAGGTGTCCCTGCCCATGGCAGGGGTGTGGAACAAAGTGATCTTTAAGGTCTCTGCCAACCCAAATTGCTGAGTCCTGTCTTAGCTCAAAGACTGCTCATGGCATCAAGCAGGAGAACATAGAGACATCTCTGCAGTTAACATGAAGGTTTTTATCAAGAATTTATTGTAATCAAGAGTTTGCCTGTGTTGGGCAAGGGGAAAGGCAAGGAAGTGACTTGCCCAATCCACATGTGGAGCTAGTGGAGGAGCCAAAATTAGAACGAGGTGCTCTTAGCTGTCTCCTCAGATGGTAAGAGTTATTGATTAGTGCAAGAGCAATTAACAAAATTACAGAGGAACATACACCCAGTGGTAGCCAATGCCTCTACCCTTTTGACCACACTGGTGGATGAATTAGGGTGGTATACTGTTGTAGACCTGAAGGATGCCTTTTTCAGCATTCCTGTGCACAAAAACAGCCAAGATATAAACCAACATATAAAGTGTTAGCAAATTCTCCTCACAGTTTAGTTAGACAAAACAGTCATTTTCCAGCCTGAGAACCAAGGACACCTTTGCAGCTTCAGGCCCAAAAAGTGTAAACAACAGGGAATTAAGGAGAGCAGTCTGGGAGGATGGGATTTGATAACCTGGAGCTGTAATTAGACAATTAACCCCAATATGGAAATGCACCAAAACTTACTAAATTGTGAAAACTTTTGTCCAGTTGTCCACCTTGGGTGTAGCCACTGCCAGGCTCTTGTACTGCTCAAGATGTATCATTTGAAGGCCTTTTTCATAAATACCTACTTTATTCTTTTAACTCTCTCTAGCCCCTGTTCCAGGCAGCCTCTCAAGGCATCATGGGCTCCTTCTGATGCTTGTTGCCTTTGGCAGCCAGTCCTTCTCATGAAGCTCTCCCTCTCTAAACTCTTCTGGTTTCCCATGTATTGGGAATTCCCATTTGTTGGTTATAATTTCTCATGTCAAAGCTCCACACTGGAGCTGGATGTTGCCAGAATGGAGCATTCCAAGGGCAGAGCCAGGCTGTGCCACCATGGGGAGCCCACAGCAATGCCTGTGACAATCAGTGAGTGCCAGCAGCTCTGCTCAGACAATGTTCACAATGTTCAAAGTGAGCTCTGCTCAATTTTTGGGGAGTGTGAGAAGCTGAGGTTTGGCTGTGCATGGACATTTGAGATGCCACAGCAACCAGGATGCAAACCCAGTTGCATTAAAATGAGTGCAGTTACTGTCTCTGTGCAAATATTTAATTTTTTCATTTTCTTGATCCCACTAAAGAGAAATGATACAGATGTAATCATCCTGGTGAATACTGAACAGCCAAGCAGGTAGGAACTATCATTGTATTATGAATTTTTTTCCATTTTATCTTTCATCTATTCTTTTATAATCTAAGCTGCACATATCTGGCAGAGCATCTGGAGTGCTTTCCACTTCTAACTTTGAATGACCTGACAAAAACACTCCAAATTGAGGAAGCTCAGTGTCTGGCTTTTATTAGTCACATCACATATTCAGGTTTTCCACTCGCTCCCCGTGAAAACGGCTAATGAGATGTTTTTTGAGTGCCACTCTTTGTATCATGCAGGTGACAGATAAAATGAAGATGGTCAAGAGGGCATCTGAGCGAGGGGCAGTCTGGCTGATAGGAAGTAAATCAGCCCTGGAAATTGTCCTCTCTTTGTTTCTTCAACACAAGTGACATCAGCCTCTGTGGGACATGGGGACATGTGAAACTCTACCCAAAATATTCTCACTTTCAAAGGCTTATTTAGTAATTCCCTATATTAAAAGTAAGCTGCAGGTCAAACTCAAGATGAGGGAATGCTGATCTCTGGGAACTAGAAATAAAGAAAATTAGGAGTTGGAACCATCCACCTGAGGACAGAGCCTAAAATTATAAGATTGTTTCATGCTTTCTTCAGAGGACTGCATAGGGTTATGGTTATTACCATGCAGGGATCAAAATAGACAGGACTTCAGAAGGGCTGAACTGTGATAATCAGAGGTATCAATAGAGAAGAGGGTAAGTGTACATCCAGAAGAGGTATAAAAGATCTCACATGTTGGTTTTTTATCTGATCTCCTGCCTGCAGTGTCACTGTACCCTTTCAAAGCACAAGATCATCCCACACATGATGGAATTCTGCTGGATGAAGGTGACCTCCAGCAAAATCTGCACATTTTGTGCAGTTGGTAAATACAATCAGATTCTAAGCCAATTGCACTCACTGTGTGAGCTCAGCATTTTGGGGTGAGGACCCCTTTTCAGCACTGAATGTCCTTAAGTTACAATGAGCTTTGTCCTGATCTCTGGGAGAAAGCTTGAGGCCATTTGGCCCACATGAATGATTCCTCTGCAACTTCCAAAGCCGACCACCAGGCAGTTCCCTCAGCTGGATGGATGCAGGTGATGAAATAAGGTCTGGCTGGAAAACGTGGACAGTTTCATTCCTTAGGGTCAGAGGAGAACTTCCTCAGGGTAAGGGTACTTGTGAACAGCCTGATAAATAGCTGCTGTTTTCTTGGAAGAACAGCTCCAGGGCATGAAATATGAACTGCTTTATGGAAATAACTCCATAAAGTATTTCATTAGCATGCTTTACTGTCTAGCTTACCTTCCTCTTTCCTTTTCCTCCCAACAGTAGAGAGGCATTGACCATCAGAGGCCCTGACCAGAACAGGTGTTTGGACTCATGTGGACATCTTGGACCTTTCCATAGCACAGATTTGCCAGCTGCAGTCCATTGCTTTCACCTTTAATTGCATTACCCTTCAAGAGTGAAACTGTCTAGAATCCAGCCCCAAACCTGCTGTGCTCCAGCATTTATAACCTGTGCACAAGAATTAGAAAGATGGTGAGGGTCTGGATCCAGGACAATTGACAAATTTCTAGCTCATCTGATTGAAGAGATTAAACCTGGTGGTAGGAAAGTTGTTTTTGCACTGGGAGGCTGTTATGGACACCAAGGCAACGCAGGACAATGTTTGGTGCTAATTATAGCAGGCAGAGTTTGTTCGTGCTAGTTGAATGCCAGGTGGGAGGTTTGGTGGGTATCCTCAAACCAAATGTGACATCTGCAGCTTTTGGGTGCTCACAGCTAAGCAGCCACTTCACAGTGGAGCTCATTTCACCCCAATGCAGGCATCAGAAATAGGTCATCTGAGCTGCTGCTTCTCCTCCTCTCCTCTCACTGTGACAGCAGATGGGTGACTAACTCAAAAGTCTGGGTGTACACCTGTCTGGTTGGCTGTCTGTCTCTGCCCAGACACATAGGGTGGTTCTGGGGTGGCCCAGCTTCAAAGGACGAGTCTGGACTCTTCAGTTTTTCGGTCTTCAGATTGTTTATTATTTCTTGTCTACAGAATTTTCTTTCTGCCCAGCAGAGGCCTGACCTGCAAGGCAGCCAAGGGCACTCTGACCACCCACGGGGCGGTCATGTCTTTTTATACTAAAAACTACGTACATGATATTTACCTTTATTTCCCAATACCTTTCACCCATATTAGCAAGTGCACCTTCACCATGGACCAATCCCCAAGTGTCAACACCACCACAGAAAATGGAAGACAAGAAGAAGAAAGAAGAAGGACGAGATACGCCCTGGTCCCTCCATCTTGTCTCCATAACCCCCCCTGTACCAAAACCCTAAAATCTATATCTCACCCTGTAAATACATCATTCCTGCACCATTCATTCCCAAGTGACTCTCATGTCCTCAAACAGGTGGCACATCCCTAGAGGGATCAAAGTCAAGCCACCAGATGCTCCTGGCAACATTCCAGGATTTCGGAGCCCCCCAAGGGTTCTCTCAGTAACTCTGGACATCCAGAGTGATGTGCTGAGTTCCCACATACACCAACATCTCATTAACTGACAAAATGTGAAAACCACCTTGTGGATCCAAAATTCTTTTCTCATCTTGTCTCAGCAGTTGAGCTCCCTCAGGAGAAAGACACAAAGTGCCCTGGGATCCTCCACAGGCCTGTCAAGTTACTCCGAGCTTTGCACCTCAAACATCCATCATCTCCTGGTCAGGGACACCTTAGAGCAGCATTCCAGGATCTAAAGGAGGCTCACAAGAGGGCTGGAGAGGCACTTCTGACAAGGGCATGGAGTGATAGGACAAGGGGAAATGGCCTTAATCCAAAAGACAGTAGGGTTGGATTAGATATTAGGAAAAATTTCTTTACTGTGAGGGTGGTGAGGCACTGGAACAGGTTTCCCAGAGAGACTGTTGACTCTCCATCCCTGGAAGTGTTCAAGGCCCGGCTGGACAGGGCTTGGAACAACCTGGGATAGTGGAAGGTTGCACTACCCACAACAGGGAGGTAGAAACTGGATGATCTTTAAGGCCCTTCCAACCCAAACCATTCTGTGACCCTATAATTGTATGATTTGATAATGTGAAGATCCCATCCCAACCCCACCCTTTTCCACTGCACAAACAGCTCTCAGTCAATGAAAATGGTTTTAGGTTAACTGCACCAAAACAGGCCATGGAGATCTGACTCAGTGGAAAGGGTACCCACCAGTGAGCTATTTATTTAATATCTCACCCATAATTTTCTGTCTTCAAGTGTCTGTCTCTGCTGAACATCAGTGCTCCCTCATTAATTCATAATTGTTCCATTTTAGTTTGCCTCATCTCCCAACTGCTTGAATACTGGTGTCATTGGAGTATTTGAGAACCACTAAATGTGCATCAGAAAAATGCCCTACAAAAAATCCTACAGCAATCACAGGAAATCATGGTTTCAAAATTCTGTCCCAAATCATCAGGTCTGACTTCTGTAACAAATCTCAGCCTGAGTTACTCTGGCAAAAATTGGAAGGATTGCACTTAATTCTGTAAGAAGAGGGTTTGGGATTCATCACAAAGATGTTGGACAAAGTCCTGAGCCTCATTAGAAGCAAGGAAACAAGGCATGTACCTTATTCTGCACTGAATGAAAGGGGCAGATTTAATAATTTCTATTCAAGATGGAAAAACTCCTATTATTTTCTGTTTCTTCAGCCTGGCTGAAGCAAAATGCATTCTGAGCTTTCTACACAGCTTTTCATTTTCTCACTCTGAACTTGTTTCCTGAGTACCACACAAATTTTTACACTTGAACACCAACTTTTCTTGGTTAGTGGTTAAATATGGAATTTTTCCAAGTTACTCAAGCTGAAGAACTTCTCTAAATAGTTCCCACTACTATTTGCATTTAGAACTTCTAATTTTTTGCATTTGTATAAGTAATCCTTAAAATCCATCCAGTTCAGAAGGTTTTTTTCACTCCCAGGGTAAGGCACTACATTAGGGTCTAGGACCTGAAATGAAACTGTTTGCTTTTCATTTCTGTGGCAGAGAATTTAGCCCCAGTTCTTGGAACATCTACATCAGCTTCCTACAAAGTGGTAAATTCAGAGCTGACTCAACAAAATTCATGAAGACAAGATTATCTGTGCTTTTACTGAGCTAAAGGAAGGCACTGAGCTCTGCCTTTCTAAACAGAAGCACCTACCCTGCCCATGAAGGTAAAGAAAATGCAGAAAGGTGCCTCCTGACATGCAGCAGAAAGATTTCTAATGGTGATCTTCAGCCATGGGAAGTTCACTTGGCAATTTAAGGGCCAAAGGTGGGATGGCAATAGTGGGATGTGCCAAACTGAGCATTGAAACTTGCTCACATTTGTCTCTCTTGATTTTAGATGCCTCTAATGGAGGGGATGTGCCCTATTTAAATAGTCCCAGTAGACTCCAGTGCTGGAAGGAGATTTGAGGGCTCATCTAGTCCATGCCTAGATGAGCTCCATCACCACTGCTAAGGCTCTTACATTGTCCCCTTCTCCATCATCATTCCTCAGACAGCTTCAAGTTGTTTGGTTCTTTCTTTTGGAAAATGTCTTCTAGACCTTTTTTTCATTCCCATTGTTGCTCCGTGCTTTTCTCAGTGTGCAGTGCCCACAAGGAGGGGCAGCACCCTGTCCATGGCTTCACTGTCACAGCACAAAACAAGGGATTTCTTTGCATGTGCTGTACAGTCCAGGGTTAGATTTAAGTTTTTCATGTGTGACATTGCCAGCTGGTCTTCATCATCCAGGGAACTGCTGGAAATAGTGAATAACCAAAGACTCACCTGAGCACCACTTCTGAGTGTATCCTTCTCTTCTGGTAGTTAATCAGTGCCTCTCAATATGACCTTCCATTTGACACAGTTTTGAACCATTTTAAGGGCACTTTTCTTTTTGGAGGTTTCCCAATAAATCTCATACTCACCTCATAATTCATCTAGTTATATTTCCATAACTTTATAGATAATATAAAAAATATTACTGAAATAAAGTGAAGAAATGCTATCTTGGGTAAGAAGCTCACTTCAGGGTGCACTTGTGCATTTTACAGGATTAAATAGACTTGATTCACTATAACTTCCTGGTAAGAAAAAGAAGAGAAGGAGAAAATATGGTCATGCAATATTACACTTCATTTACCAGTTCCTCAATTTTTGTTTTTGCTCAGGCCAAGGGAATGATCACTGCAAATAAGAATAGGAAGGAAGTTATCTGTACTATTCAGCTGTATTTGCATGGGGAAGTATTAAGGAACCCAGTCTAGGCATTGGTGTGTTAAGAACATTGTGGCAGTACTCACTACATGGAAACTAAATATATCCAAGAGTTTTTAATGTTCCTCACATATTTATCTCAGCATCAAAGAAAGGAACAGTTAATATGAGCCATGATGACCCATATCCAGGATGTTTGGCAGAAAAGACTGTTCTCAGTCACTAAACAATCAATTTAAATTCCATTTTCAATCCCAGTGTGGATTTTCAGGATGGATTTGTCTCATCCAGCTGGGGCTACCTAAAAGAACTGTTGTGCTGGTTTAGTTGGGTGCAGATGGAAGGGAGAGAGGGAGAGAAGATAAGAGTGACTCATCTGGTGGATGTAGATGTTCAGAAGAGGAGGTGAATCACTCTCTAGATGCCTTTATTGACTCTCCACTGACTAAAGGAGGAACTTTAACAGCTGTGCTGACCATACAGCTCTCTCTTGAGTTGAACCCTCTATGGACATGGTAAAGATGCTCCACTTAAGGTGTGAGATCTGTGTGCCTCTTGTCAGCTCCATTTCACTTCTATGGGAGATAAAAAGCGATTAAAACCTGTTTGACCTTTATAGACAGTTAGGTTGGATGAAAATGTTCTGATGGTGATTTTGAGGGGATGGTATAACTCGGGCTTCCCCAAACCTCTGCCCTGCAGCAGGGCTCGATGCTGCTGTGGAGGTTGGGAAGGGCCCTTGTGGGTGCACAACGTGAGTTCACCACCACCATTACTGTAATTTTAAGGATGCATAAGCAATATGCTGATTAACAGAGTTTAGGTAGCTGCTAGAGCCACCCCCACGCCCTCCCTGGGAAGGTCCATGTGAAACATTATTCCCTTGAATACAGGACTTGTGTAAGAGTGATTAACAACAGAAAAGTTGAGTAAAACACAAAGCTTGCTTATTTCTGTGAGTTACATAGATGTTTGCAGCTACTTTGAACTGGGAAGGGCTGCAGTAAGATCACAGCGTTGCCTTTTCTTCAAGCTGGCTGAGAAACCAGTTTAAGGAAAGGACACTCCTCCAGACCAAATGAGTTTGTGCAGAAGTTTTAAGAGCACTTACAGGATTTCAAAAAGCCCTTGTTAAACCTAGACATAAGAAGGCTGTAGCTGTGTTTGTGGTTTACTCCATGGCAACTCCATTTCTATACTTGTGGTCTTGTGATATTGAATAAAAATAATCTTTATGATCTTGTCTGTGGTGGCCTGAGCTACATGACTGCCTCTTTTCCTCCCAGCTCTCTGCTGAAACAGAGGGACTTACCTGAGCAGCAAAACTCTGCTAATCAAAGGAGGAAAATCAAGGAGCAACAGATATCCTTAATTCTCAAGATGCCTTTTTTCTTTTTCTTTTTCTCCACCACTTCCCAGATACCCACTGAGTTTTCACAGCACCTTCTGTCCTTTATTGTCACTCTTAATTCTGTTGCTAACATCTCATGTTGATCATCTAAATTATAATGCTAGTTATATTTTTTTCCTCATAAATCCCAATTTTTATCTGTGCCTGGGTGCCTTCCCCCCTTGCTGGGTCTCTCTGTTCTCACTCTCCCCTTCTCTACCTCGCTCTACTTTGGGTCTGTTGCTTGCAGAATCTGCTCTGGTTTGTGTTTTTTTGTTTTGTTTTGTTTTTTGTTTGTTTGTTTGTTTTGTTTTTTTGTTTTCTTTTTCTTTTTTTGGTTTTTTTTTTTCATAGAATCATTTAGCAAACTGACCTATTTCCAAAGCTGATCTGGCTAATTCCTCTCACAAACCATAACCGTTTTTTCTGACCTTTAAGAGGTGAAAAATGCTGACTTACAGGCCTTTCTCATGCAATCTGTGTTTGTAGCAATGAGCCACCTGAAGTCACCATTCATTCCAGTACAACTGACTGTGCTTTCCATTTATTCCTGGATAAAACCTCACCTTTTCTGATAAAACCTTAGTGGCTGTTACTCACCTGTGCTGAGGTTTGCTACCTGAAAACAAATGGCTGCATGAAAGGTTGAGCTGGATGGAGAACTGCAGAAAACATCCATCATCTCTGTGTCCATCATTGAAATAGCTGTGGAATTAAATAGTTAGACCAAGCAATAAATTGAAGCAGATGTTGGCAAGTGAATCCCTTCACCTCAAAAGAACAGACCCTGTATTTAGTAAGGAAAGGATAAAAAATTTGGGATATTTTTCCAGGCAATATAATAAATAAGTTTTACCAGCCCAGGGTTCAGGCAGTTACATATCTCCAGGCATCTTGGAAAAAGGTGAAGGATTGGGTTCTAAGACTCTCAGACAGATTTTTCAGGAGTGAAACTCTCTAAGTCCTTCAGAGGGCTTTGGCTTGAGCTTTTCCTGTTGCACTGTTAAATACAGAAGATGATTTGATACTGAAGCAAAGGCAAATAATGAAGCAAATACTGGGGAGCATGAAGCAGCCCCAGGGTGAGCAGAGCGTTGTACCCACAGCAGTTGCTTCAGAAATCTTACTTGTTCTCCATGTCCTGTTGCATTTGGATTTGAGAAGTAATCTCCTGGCAAAGCCTCACAGCTGGCAAACCCTGCAGGAGGATTTGTCACCTGCATCACAAAGCTGCACAAAATCTCTCATGGAAAAAACAAAGGGAGATTTATCAGGAGAAAGGTGGCAGACTGATGGATACTGCCACAGCAGCAGTTAAAAATGTATCATATCTATTTCTTAGCTTGCCTGTTCAGAAGATTTAATTCATTGAGGATTTATAAAGGAGAAATAAATGCCCAGCAGGTAATAATCATGATAGAATACCACAGATAGTTTAAATCTGTTTTTTTTCTATAGTCTATCCCAATTAATTCTCTAGTTACTAAGAGAAAATAATTTCTGTGTAAATGGCTGAAGAAAAACTGCATAAAGCATGATACTTCCTTGGTAATATCCAGTTTTCCACTGGCATTTGCAAAAATTTCCCTGAAGCATGTCACACCCAGACAATTTAGGGAAGGGAAACCTTTTCCAAACTTGGCAGCCTCACCCTTATATTTTTTGGTTCTGTTTTTTTTTTTAATCAAGCTGTCCATCCTTCAGAAACTCAGCTGTGGTTCAGAGAAACTGCACCCATGCTTCCATCAAAACCAAATGCAGAATGGCTTTATCATCACTAACAGAAGACCTCTGAAAAACCAAAAGGGTGAGCCATGGAACCTTTTCTTTGCAGGTAGAGCCTGAGATCCATTGTCACACACCAGACATGTATTCCACAGCCCTGGTCCATCTCTAACACCTGTCCAGCCACAGATTTGGGGCTGAGTGCCTGAACAAACCTATAAAAATCTTCCTGCTCCTACTGACCTCAGCTGTAGTGAAATGTGAAAGAGCTGTGGAGCCAGGAGCTCTGATGTGTCAAACCGTCGCAGACATCTTTCATGAAAAATCCTTTCTTAGGATTTTCCCTTGTGAGAAGCTGCAGTTTCAGCAACCAAAAGTAAACAATGGTTATCTGCTGCTGTGGAATGCAACAGGTAGACCTGGGATTGGTCTCCTGTGGATGTTTGGATTTCCTGACCACTCATGGCAGAGCTGGCTCTTGCTCTCTGTCTGAGACACAGATCTTTGTTATTCATTCTTGTCTATTCTTAGCTTAGCTAGCTTCTGAAGAAACCTTTTCCTTTCTATTTCTTTTTAGTATAGTCTTAATGTAACATATATTATAAAATAATACATCAAACCTTCTGATCATAAAGTCAACATTCTTGCCTCTTCTTCATCCTGAAAACCCTTGTGACCATAGTCACATCAAACCACTTCCTACAGACGATGGCACGCTCTGCCACGCCGAGCACTGACTTTGGTTTCCTGGAGTACAGACTAATACTTGAACAGAAAGCAGCCTTTGTTCTTTCCTGTGGAGCCAGCAAAACGATGATTTGCTGACCAAAGCCCTCTCTGCACACGTGGGTGATGCTCCCAGCCAGCCTCAGCAGGCAGTAATCAGCTCCTTGGCTTGGCTGGCAACAGCTCATCCCTTCTGAGAAACTTCACCATCCTCAGAGGTGTGGAGAAAAGATGGGGACAAGTCCCAAGGAGCACAAGTGGCTTTTGATGTGGCTCTTGTTTGGATTCATGAAGGGGAACAGGACAGGTAAAAGACTTTTTTTGCCTTTCGGGGAGGGAAAAAATGATTTGGGTTTTTTGGTGGCTGTTAGAACCACCAAAACTTAGTCAGAACATCCTGACTCCTTTCAGCAAAGATGTTAAGGAGCTTAAGGAATTTATTATTCTAAAGAAATGAGAGAAATGGGTTCTGTGCCCACAAAATGTCAACTGCAGAAAATCCAGAGCTTTAGAGGATATTTTTTTGTTTGACTAATATATGTATCCTCCAACCCATCACTGGAACAGTGGGCAGATCAAAGCAGCCTGAGGCAGCCCTTTGAATTTCCTTTTTCCATTTTGCTTGTAACTTTAGGAAACAAAAATAGACACTGAAATGCCAGCACCCCTGTAGGTAAAATTTATGTCAATGCTATTAGTTAAAAGATACCATCCAAATTTGCTATGGATACTATAGAAATGAAATATTTTTTCAGCCATGCCTTTCAATCAGCTGTGCCTATAAACTGTGAATGGAGACAGCTAATCCAATTCAGCATAATTTTACACATTTATAAATGGTGACACTGCTTAGATTTGGCTTATTTATTGTGACAAGTGGGTGCATTGAGAAATGGTCTGGTGATGCATTAGTGTATTTAAATTTAAACTGCTTTGTTCAAAGGCAGGGGGAAAAAAAAATCCCTTCCATTCTCAGCGCTCCATAAATGTGATATTTCTTTTTGTGTCTGATGATGATGTCCAGGCTGAGAGGTATGAACAGCCTAAGGCAGGCTCTCAGATATGCTGGTGCTGTAACTGCTGATGGATCATCCTTAGCAGGGCTGGGAATTTTCCTCAGGGCTGGCCATCTCAAGGGAAGAGTGTGTTGCTAATGACTGAACTGATTAATGCAGGAAGGACCTTCAGGAAGGTTTGAAGCCCCAGGTGATTTTATTCTCACTATTTTGCCAGTGAATGCTGCACCTTCTCCTTTCACTGCCAGGTGAGGAACCAGAGGCCAGGAGGGGAAGTGTTTGGTGCTGCGTGCAGGAGCAGCACCACGAGCTGCTCAGCCAGAGATGTGTCAGTGGGATCACTTCTGGGATGAGTCAAGTTCCCCAGATCACACTTTCTGAATTACTCTGCCTGGAACATGTAATGAAATTTCTTTCTGGCAGTTCTCGTTTATCAGAAACCGTTCTGGTTTTCTGGAAAAAAATCAAGGGGTTTCAGAGCAGTTGCATTTTGTGCTATTTCATGTAATTTTATTCACCACTGAATGAATTAATGCACAGGATTGCATTCCCCACTGTATTTCTAAGCTTTTATTTCCTCAGCTTCCTATACTTATTTTCAATGTATTTCCCAATGTTTAAACATAATATTTATATATATATTTGCGATTTCTCCCTGCAAATAATATGCTAAGGTAGAAACACCACCCTTTCACCAATTTAGGGGTTTTTAATCATGGAGACACTAAGGCATTGTGGCTGTAAGACCTGTTGATTTAATTCCTTAAGGGGATCAACAAAGAGACCTGGGAATAGACATAAACAAAGGGAAAGGGGCTGGGTCAAACTGGTCAAAAATCAACCAGGCCAGCACATACAGTACTTTATTATTTTGCCTCACTATTTTCAGCTTGTCCCAGCACTGCAAGTTCAGTTTTGTAAATACATCCAGCCCTAGATGGTGTTTGTAAAAATGCACTATCAGGAATAAATATAATTAGAGGGAAAAGGAAATAAAAAACACTTTGTTTTACAGAACAGTTTCACTGATAGTTCCCAAAGAGTTTTGAGAGGGAAAAGTCCTGGGGGACTGGGGAAGCTCAGGCATGGGATGATCATTCATTTAATAAAAATTAAACTACACCTTAGTGCCAAAAAGAAGAGAAATGCTGGTTTTCCTGTGAAGAGCATCACATTTATCTCCTTTATCCTGCACAGCAGCAGTGCCTGGAAGCTGCAGGCGTGGGTGAAGCCTGAAGTGAGGGTCACACACAGGGTAAAAGCTGGTCTGTGCTCCTACAACCATTCCATCTTGCTGTTCATCATACAGGGATACACTGAACAGATTTGCAACCTAAACTTGGGAAGGATTAAAACTCACAAAAGAAAGAAATTCATTCATGTGAATTTCATTCACACAAGATGGGTACCAGATCTCAGTCATGTAAATGAGAGGAATTTCTTTCCCATTATACTTGCATATTAGTGCTGGCTCCCATGGATTTGAAAAGCAATGCAGAATACATTAAAGTTGTCAGACACAGACAAGTGATTATTGTAAGGTCAACTAGAGAGCAAATACCTTCATAAACCTTTCAGCTACAGTGGCCTTCAGCAACAAAGGGCTCAATATGCAGCTACAAGTAAAAAAAAGTAAAAAAAAAAGTTTTAAAAGTGTGATCCTACTGAGAAAAAGCAGATATTACAGACAGAGATCCTGCAGTACCTGCTTCTTCAGCTGGGGGAATCGTTTTCCCACCTCCTCAGAGGTGAGATCTAATGTCCTTTTTCCTTTTATTGCGGAAGAAAATCCAGATTTTAGATACTTCTAGAGAGCCACTGCTCCTGACTTTGCTCACTGTTGCCTTCAGATTGTTGTCATTTTAATCTCCCTATCTCCTCAACATTCAGCTTTGTCTGCCCTGTTCTCCCTGTTGTATTAATGCTATTTCAAAGCCCAGCTTCTGGATATTTTCTACCCACGGATTCCATTCCCTGACCTTGGTCCTGAATTTTGGAACAACGTGGCTCACTGAGTCTTTGCTCCATCTCCTCCAATGCTTCCCCTAAAACTCACATTTCCAAAGCTCTTCCATGATTTTCCTCACTTGATTCCCTGTTCCTCAGCCCTGCCAGGGGAGCAGCACTCTGTCACCTGCTGCTTTTTCTTGGTGTTCTTATTTTGTAAAGTGTGAGCCTTCACATAAAGAATATATAACCCTCTCTATGTGGAAAAACACTTCATGCATCACGTCAGAAAAATCATGTTCGTGTGCAGAAAACTTCCCTTTCACTTTTGAGATCTCCAGGGCAAAGTTCCATGACCATGCTAAGTCCCTAAGTCAGGTGAGATGAGTCCTTAGCACATATTTGAAATCAAAATTTCCCCACTAGACCTCTTTTTTTTTTCACTTTTCCAAGACTGGGACACACACTTGTTAGATCATTTAATTATTTTCAGAGAGGATATTCTCTACTGCCCTTTCAGCCCTACAAAAAGCAAGACTGAGAAAATTCCAGGCAAAGGAAAGAATCTGTATCTCTGCTGTTGTTTAAAAAGACAATTTTTGTTTCTTTTTAGATGAAAATATCAAAGACATGTGGGTTACTGAGATTAAGCAGAAGTGTCACACACCAAAACAAGGCTTTCATGTATGAGATTCTCAAAACTTGGCTCTGTGTTCTGCTACAAAACCATGTGCCGTGGTTACATTCAGAGTCTGAGCTCTGTGGCTTTACCACAGAACCAAGGATGTTATAAACACCCAGAAACAAAAACAAAAGTTCCCCATTCTTTACTTGGTGCATTTTCTATGCAGCACACTGTGCCCAGGCTAGTTTTCCTTCCTCTTCCTTCTTTGCTAATGTTCCCTCTTCCACATTTTGAGTTCAAGTCCCCAGCCCAGCCTCTCTGCTAGGGCAGGTGTGAGATCTATCAATACATCAGGTAAAGCACTCTGATTATCAATATGAGCATGGAAGAAGGTTCTTCCACCACTGCAGCTGATAAAAAGAAAGAAGCACCTTAAAGCTTTGCTTTGGAGAAGGTAAATTAGGTGTGTCTGGAGAGGTTTGCCCAGCTCCCCTTCTCACAGAAGGAGCTAAGAAGGCACATTCCTGAGGAGAAATTATGCCTAGCATGACAAAGCTGAGTCCACTGTGCAACCTGCTCTAGCCTTGCTGTATATGGGATTTTTTTGCTTTAGATTCCACTGTCCAGGTCAATGCAAACAGCTGGTCAGCAAGATTAAGCCAAGAGGTAAGAGAAGTGCATTTCTCCCAAACCCAGTTTTCTGTGGTCCCAGTTCATATTCTACTTTATTTTACATTGTTTTTTGAACAGAGATATCTGGCACAGCAAACTCAGCAGGAACTGAACTGCCAGATCCTTAGAACAGGAGATTCTTGTTCTCCACTGCTGGGAATATTCAAACCCACTCCATCCCCCTAAGGCTGGTCTCTCCTCCATTGCTCTTTATATTAAAACTTGTGCCTGGTCATTTTATCTGCATGGTATTTCTGTCACATACTGCAGACTCACTATTACACAAATTATTTTTAAGATAATCTCTCTATAATCTAATGAACAGTAAATTATAATCTCACAGGCAAGTTACAATAAAATTGGGGTCTGTACCCCAACCCCACATCTGGGATCTATTCCCATCTTACAAATTCACTTAAGCAATAAATGACATTAATGAGGGAAAGAATCCTGCAGAGATAAGGCTTGCTTGTTAAAGGATCCTTTGGGAATAAGTTTTGAAGTAAGAAAAAGTTCATTACCATTTCAGTCCTGTTGTTGGTATCAATTTCTTCGCTTTGCCTGTATCGGTTTCATCTTCATGAGACTGCACCATTTAGAGAGCCCAGTTTCTCACAGCACATAAATCCCCAGGGCTGATTTAGCTTTTCAGGCACAGCTGGGGAAGTATCTTCATTTTCACCTGGTTTGATTTGTTGTTGTCTCTGGGGAGAGGTGCTCTTCATCTCTGAACTGGGCAGGTGTGTGCAGTGCCTGGTTTCTTCCACTGCTTCTGCCCAAAACTTCAGTTTCCTACCAATCCCATCCTACTGCCTTTGTAGTAAGGGGAAAATTGACCTATTTTTGCACCTTGCTGCTTTAACTTGAGATCAGAATAGTGTCACTGCTGGTGACACACAGCCACGTGACAGAGGAAGTTCTGAGTTTAGGTTAGTGTGGCGTGACTCACTCTCTGTGTTTTACCTAGCACTAAAAATACCTGTTACGAATTTTCCGCACTCACGTCTTGTGGACTAAAGGTGTTGCTTTAGAGCCTCATCTATCACTGCTCTGCCAGCTCAGACATGGAAGAGAAACAGGAGGGAGGGTTTCATGAAGCCTGGTACTGCCAGCTCACCCACCAAGAGTACTTTTGTGGTTGGGTGAGTAACATAGGTGACTGGGAAATGTGAGGGAAGAAATCTGAAAGAGCTGATGCTGATTTAGATACTGGGTTTCTCTCCCTCCAGCATCTCCTGTCTGATATCTGACAGCTCGTGTGGAAATCCCAGATGCCCTGAGGCATCTCAAATGGCATCAGACACCCCAGCTCACACCTGTCTGTTGGCTCAGATGACAAGGCTTGCAGGTCTCAAAAAACTTTTCAAACTTGATTTAGGGAGCGCTTCAGCAGATAACTACCTATTGTCTCAATACACAATTCCAAGGGTTTGTCTCCATCCACTCCATCATAATAATTGAAACCACCTCCAGAACTTCCACAAATGCTGTAGGCACCAAAAAATCCATGAATATGGGGAGACACAGAAATTCCCATCTGCCTTAGGAGAGCTAAGTGTTCTCATAATTCTGCAACTGACAGAAAGGCTAAATCCCAGTGAACACAATTACACCAACCTCTCTGTTTGGCCCATTTATTACCTCCAAGTGCAGAGAAATGGAGTCCCAGGACACTTTTGGGGTGTGGGAAGTGAGAATAATTTGTAGGGGCTGATGAATTTTGTGAATGAATGAATGAGAGAACAGTGGACATCAGACAGCAAGAGAAGGAAAAGGTGGCACACAACACCTTGTCATGGGGATGAAAAATTGGAATATGTGCAGAGGGAAAATGAGGAGGCAAACAAAACATCAAGACATCTCAAGGTAATGTGAGAGCAGCATTTCAAACCAGTAATAGCAGGATTGCAACCCTGGAGAAGCTGAGAAGGGATGCAGAATCCAGAGAAAGCTGAGCTGTGGAAAACACCACAGGCTGTGAGGCAGGTTATGCCCAGGTGTGCTGGCCTTTGAAAAGATTGACATTTTCATATCATGCCAACTCAAACAAGTTGATTGACTAATTACCAGCAAGGTGCAAAACAACAAAAAAAAAAAAAAAACCCAAAACCAAAACTAATCTTTCCTAAAAATGTAAAAAGTCAGAAATCTGGTGAAGAGAAAAAAATCTACCCTGCCATTCCCTTCTCCCTGGATTCTTCCAATACCTTGGCTATTTTACCACTCACACAGCAAGGATGTTGATTTTTTTAGGGGCAAACCATGTATTTTCCTTGGGCACAAAGATGGAATGAAGTTTTAGGCATAATTCATTCCAGAGGTCATTATGGCCCTGACCTCACCAGGTCTGCATCCTCTCTGCAGTCTTCCTAAACTATTCCAGGAGGTGCCATGACATGAAATCAAAGAAAGACATGGAGATGCTGGAACAGGTCCAGAGAAGGGTAGTGGAGCTGGGGAAGGGTCTGGAGCACAGGTCAGATGAGGAGAAGCTGGGGGATCTGGGGGAGCTCAGCCTGGAGAAAAGGAGGCTCAGGGAGGATCTTTTCACTCCCTAAAACTGCCTGGCAGGAGGGTGCATGGATTACATGCCAAGTGCCTACTTTTTCTAGAAAGAGGAGCAAAAACCACATAAAGAGAAGCATTTCTGAAGATATATAAGATATTTGGAGACAATTAAGAGCAATCGTGGCAAAGGATATTTTGCAACATCTGTATTCATTCACAGCTCCTCCCAGTGTGAGAACTGGTGCAACAATAAACCCAAAAGTTGACTACTTTGATCAAGCACATTGGTGAGAAGTATGGGAGGAGAAGCCAGTGTTTTAAAAGGTTATGATGGTTGCAAAGGAGACGGTTCTTGAAAATGGGAGCAAAGTATTTTATGTGACAATGAAGCAGTTAAAAGTCAAAGGGAGGCAGGCACAAGGTCACAACAAGACCTGGGAAATTCCCCTTCCAAAATTCTTTCTGAATCAGAGAAAGGAATATGGTTGTAAAGGTCAAAGAAGATACTGCAGTTATTTAGATGTGAAAAGACAAGAACTTGAGCAATGTGGATGAAATGAAAAGGCTGGATCCAAGAAAGGCTGTGTGTGATCCAGCTGCAATGTGGATGTTCGCCTTCTCTCAAGTGCACCATTTCTGCACAATCCCTGTCTGATGTGTGCAAGTTCAGAAGAACCCAACATCTGATCATCAATTAAAAGAATGTTTGCCCTTTATGATGAGTTGGTTAAATGTTGTGGGTTTTCTTAAGAAGAGACTAATGAGTTGTAGGTTGGAGTGCCTTATGCTGAGATTCAGATCTGCAATCTGCTTCAAAGAGGCTTTTGAAGTCTTGAGGGAAACAAGCTTTTAGCTTTCAGGGAAAGTGAGAGTATATGATCTCAACTTGCTGCTGATCTGATAACTCTTTAATTTTAATCACCCTGACAGTCTGTGGTAAAACATGTGGTTAACTATTTCGGGTGCAGTTGCTTCTCTCAAAGCCACAGTCTGATGTCATTTACAAGGCGAATCCTTTGATAACACAAAGGTACAAGGGGATTAAAACAACCCTTATGCAGATTAGCTGTTAAACTGCTCACATACCTTTCGTTGTTGCCTTCTTCAAACTTTGTGATTTACTAAACAGCAAGACAAAGTAAAGTGAAAAGGGCAGAAAATATCAAAGTGAGGAAATGAAAGAAAAGGGCACTGCAGGGCTGGGACTGGGAGTCACAGGTTGAGTTGCTGTTGGTCTTTCAAGGAGAAAGCACTTTGGGAGTCAAGGGCAGACACCAAATGATGAACAGCTATCGGGGACTCGAGGGCCTTTGACAGTCATTCCTGCCAAAGGCTGCATTAATTATGGCTGCAGAAAATGTGAGAATATGATGACCAAGAAATTTCAGTCCTGATAGCTGTTGCTGTTGTGCATAAGCATAAAGGACCATGGATCATGCACCCAAAGATCCAGAGTGCCAGGCCTGGTGCAACTAGACTATTTGATTCTTTAATTTCTCAGCTTTTAGACCTTAAATAATCATTAAGTAGTGCCTTTATCAACCTCTGGGTCCCCAGCTCAGCTTGAGCAGGCTTTTCAAGTGCACTGAAATGATCTAACTTAATTCGTTCCAACTGATTGAGAAGTATATTTCGATATGATTTGCTGATGACACAACATTTCACATCCTTGTTTTGGGACAAGTTATATTTAGGTTTGCAAACTTATTTCACAGTAATCTGTTCTTTGGTGTCCTCAGACAGAACTGAAAGTCTATGTCCATTCCCAATGTTTGCTTATAGACAATTGCAACTTTTAATTGCTTACTTTTGTCTATTGTGCCTCACTCCATAGACTGAGGGCTGCACACTCTGGTGGTGGTAGCTGCTTTCCAAAACAATTATTAACAGCTTCATTAAGAAAATGTTGACAATAATGATTCTTCATTAAGAAAATGTTTCATGTTGTCCATCTAGGGGACATGTCTGGTATTGAGAATAGGGCAGCTCTTGATTCATAAAGTAAAATGCCAGGCTGTCCTGATTCTCAGGCTTTCTACTTGCAGGTGTATGCCTGTCCTAGGGTGACGTTATGATGCTTGTATCCCCATTCATGTGTTCTGTTAATGTTGGATGGATATTATGTTCTGTAGCTTTCAGACCGGCTCTGAAGAGGGAAAGTTTTGTTTTGGTTTTCTTATCAGCCTGGCGGGACACAGAGACTGCAGCTTTTGCTTTTTCTGCTTTTGCTTTTCACTTTGCTCTCTCTCGCTCTTGCTTGCTTCGCTTCTGCTTGCTTTTGCTCATTAGCTAGTTTAGCTAAACTGTCCAATTTCTTCCTGGACTGTTTCTCCTTTCCTTTTTCTGACCATTTCAAACCTGCTCCGGACTGGGACCTGGGAAACACCAAGAGTTTGCACCTTGTGGCTGCAGCAGCTGCCCCAGTGCCAGAGGGACTGAGAACAGAGCGACCACCCCCAAGAGAGACTTTCTGAATTTGTCATCTTTTTTCAGAGCGGTGTCATCTGGTATTGTTCATTTTGTGTGCTGGGGGTGCTGTGCTTGTTAAATAAACAGGTTCTTTCCACTTCTCTCTGAGGAATCCTTCCCAAACCAGTAGGGGGGAGGGGACGTGGGAGTTTGCTAACTGGAGGGGCCCTAATTTGGAAATTCTCCTCCAAATTTGCCCTAAACCAGGACAATGCCCACGCCTTCCAGAGCCTGAATTTGCTGATGTTACTGCTGACACGTATCCACCAGAGACCAAACTGTACTATATGTGTGACCCTGGCTATGACAGAGAAGCTAGTACATACCCAGGAATTCAGTGCAAGATTGAACAGCAGGGTGCTGTTTGGATATACAAACGATTTAAATGCTTAGGTGAGTGAGTGTTGGTTTTTTTCTATACATAGAGGTGTTTCTCCTCCATGTGTAACTTGGTATAAAACAAATCTGGGCATTAACAAAAGACCTTTTGTGCTTATTTTTCTAAGTTAGAACTTGGAACAGTTTTATCCAACCTCTAGAAGCTTGGGTGCTCTGGCAATTTGTTCTGATATTTGTCCTGCTGTAACTCAACAAATGTAACTTCTCCACAGATAAGAAAAATTTGTCATCAGTGACTCCCATGACTGAGTTGGAACTTACACAGAAGCCAGAATTAGAACCAATGAGCACTGCACCCCAGAAGCAAGACCTTTCAGAGTCCAAACAAAAAGGTAAATAAGAGCTCATTCAATACTTCTCCTGGTGATTTCCATGGAAGTAGTGTAAAAATGGTGAATAATATTTAATTATTTTGCAGACAGAGGGAAAGAAACGATTTCTCTAATATCTTGGATGAGTAACATGATACAGTATAAGCAAATGAGTATTTGACATCCTAACCAAGAATTAGAAAGGCTTGCTATATCCTGCCTGTCTATATTTTCTAAGAACACAAGATTTTCAGGAACAAAAGCAGCATGCAAAATCTGTCTGCTTTAACCATGTGCTGCCTTGTGCTCCCACAGGTTTCTGTAGTCCTCCCAAGACTATTCCACATGCCTCCATAAGGCTGCCCCAACAGCATTACGTGGGACAAGTCTTACATTTCAAATGCCAGACAGGTTATGATAAGAGACCCCCCACCTTTGGCAGCAGGACGTGCAAGGAGGTGAATGGAGAAACCTTCTGGACCCCCCTTGATATGAGATGCACCAATGACAGCACCCAGTGGCCACCACAGACCATTGAGCCAGGTAAGATGGTTGTGATTACACCACAGCAATGTCCTGACCTGCTCATGTGGAGTTCAGACCCCCCAGCTGTCATGGGGAGAGTGGGAGCTTCAAAAAATTTACTAAAGAAGTTCTGCCACTGAGGGGAAGAAAGAACTCCCTTGTGTATTTAAACACCTTCACAGAAAGGGGTTGAAATGAAGGCAAATCCTTCCTTAGCCTCAGATTTCATCAACAGTTTAAATTTAAGGAGTCACTCTGTCCTTCAAGTTCTGTTGATGGCAAATCAAATATATTGATATAAAAAGGAATTGTTTACTAAGACAAATGAACAGGAGGTAACAGACAAAAGGCTTTCATGAGAATTACTTACTACACAGTATAAAATTTAAATAACTACTAGCAGATCATAACAATATAAAACTGTATTAAGATACCTATATTAAAGCCAACAAAAGAAATAGTATTGATACGGAGTAAAATATAACTTACCACTGATATTATGATAATGTACACAGACATTAGAGTGAAGATTCCTTCACTCAATCCCTTGGGAAGTAACCATGAAATAGGTGTCCCTATTCATGGGAGAAACTCCACACATTTCCAGGAAAATGTACAGATTTCTGCTTTGTGAAAGTTTGCCGTGGCTTTTATATCTGTAAATTGCATGTCTGTCAGTGGGAAATTCAACCCATTTTGTCATTCCAGCCCTTGTGACCATACCAGATCACTGCACACACTGTTTCAGCATCAGCCCAGCACTTTCTCCTCTATTTCATAGATCTGTTTCTTTGTGGTGCCTGGTTCAGAGTGCTCCTGGTACAGAAGTCACATTTTGGTGTCTGGTCTTTCCTCTTCCATCACGACACCATTGAAAATTTCACTTGGTGCTATCCAGATAAAAGAATTTCTTGCTTTGATAGATACAACCCTTCAACACACCAGTCCTAGAAAATAATACAGCCTATTGGAATTACATCTATTTAAAAATTGCAAATATTTTAGAATTTTTAAACTGGGATTGTGAAAAACATGGGACTGGACAATAAAAGAAGCCCCCTTGGTCTTTAATTTAATGAAACAGTAATTCCAGTTTCCTGCAAAATGCTCCCAAACCTCAGCAAGGTCAGGTCCTTGCAAACACAGCACCAAATATTTATTCCCCTAAAGTGTTTGTATTTGTTACGATCTGATGTCTGTAATGAAGCTGGAACTTTCTCAGTTCTCCTTCAGCATTCAGCACAAAAAATTTATCAAGAAACCACTATTACAGGACACCTGTTAAAAATCTTGCCCCATATTAGGGCAAGTTTAGACCTTCCTTTTCTGGATAAGAGAGAAATTCAATTAATTTCTTGCACCAGGGACGGTTTAGCTTACATTTCTGGACAAAACCAGGTCCTGGTTGAAACCATGTTTTCAAGTACTAGCTTGACACCTTGAAAGTCATCCTTCCACTCTGATATGAAGTAAAGATCTTAGATGGATCCCATTCCACTTCACTTCATGCCCAACATTAACAGGTATCAGGTCAGCAGATATGTTGGTGTCCAGGCTGGAAAGATCTGTTGATGGCCAAGAAACAAACATGGCAATTTTAAAGTGTTCTGTGCAGAGGGCAAGCTGTCAGACTCCAGCCTTGGAACTGCTCTGGTGCTGGAATGAGCTGGCTCTGCCTGACTGTGCCCTCATCACTGCTCTGGTGCTCTTCATCAGAAGTGCAAATTGATACAAAAATCAAGAATTTATCTCTCTCCATAGGTTTGAATCTTCTGTCCTCTTTCCCTTCCTCATCAGGGACACTGCCAGTGACAGGTATGCCATTTTATTAAAGACTTCACCACCCAGAGCACCTAGTTGGTCTTTCAGTTTGGTGTTCTATTCCAAAGAGATCCCTTTCTGTTAGAAGAGCTACTAAATATGCTGCAAGACAAATGTATACCCATGTATTGTGTGAGAAGTTAGTAAAGACAGAATAAACAGATTTTCTAAGCACTTAGGCTTTTATAAAGAAGTTTTCAAATATTTGTAAGGAATGTAAAAAAAAATAGATCAACCAAAAGTCTGGTTTTTTAAATGGAGCCATTTTCAGATTTTTCTCTGAGACTTTCTGTGAATTCAGTGAATCGCTTTAACTGGAAAAAAAGCAGAAAAAAATGTAAATATTTAAATGCTGAGGTTTTTTCACATTTTCCAAGGAACAAAAAAGGTGGGCAAATAGAACATTTCTTCACAGCTACACCAGTGCATTTAGATCAGTCTGAAGAGATTTTCTTCTCCCCCTTCCCCATTTTCCACTCAGCCATTAGCTGATGGAATAGAAATTAGGTAAGTCTGACTGTGCACATGCTCAAGACTTTACACAAGGGCTCTTGATTCCAGCTGGAGTCTGTTGAAAACTGTAGTGCACATTATGGTGAGAAGGAATAATGGAGTGAGATGAAGGAAGGGAAGGAGGAGTTTTGCAAACTACTCCAGAGACCACAACATCAGCAGTCCCTGGTTATTTGACTCTGGTCAATCTCTAGTTGATTGGGTCCTGGGAGCAATGGGGAAACATGGAAAAATTCCTGCCTCTGGGCAGAGAGGCAAGATGAGACCCTATCCCTAATCTTGCCTGTTTGTCCCAGATGGAGTAAATGTAATAACAAAGATAACTCCAGGTGCTAACCATATTGATTTTCTGGTTTTACAGCTATCTGGCTTGTTCTGCTTATCATTCCCACTGCCTTTGTGTGACTCACCAAGTAGCCAATAAGGTAAGTGGGACAGAATGAGGAAAATGTGAAATCTAACCCAAAAATCCCTAGAGGTGGAAGAGTTATCAACTGGATCAGCCTTTCCCTATTGCACTCCTTAGATTTCTGGACATAGTCTTTGATGTTAAATATGAGCCAGGATTTTGGGATTGTCTGATTCAGCTGTTAAATACTGGCACAAGAAGAGGAGGAATCAGAGCTTTTGAAATAAAAAAATCTTAGAACAAGTTGCCCAGAGAGGTTGTGGACTCATCCTTGGAAGTGTCCAAGGCCAGGTTGGATGGAGTTTGGAGCAACCTGGGATAGTGGAAGGTGTTCCTGCCCATGGCAAGGGGATGGAATGAGATGGACTTCAAGATCCCTTCCAACCCAAATCATTCTGTGATTCTGTAATTCTAAAAAGCAATCTTTGTCCCAGCCATTGTGGAACTGAGGGTGGCAGTTCAAATAATGGGTGGGAGATTATTCTGTGGGAAAATTAAGGTTAACTATGCAAATACATTGTTTCAGATAGATTATGCAATCAGTTTTTTCTCTCTGGCCAAACTGTGGGAAGTGTGGGGGAGCATCTGCCACCACAACCACGTAATTCTGTTAACTTCATCCCCCTAATTTCAGACTTGTGTCATGACAACTTTGTGCTTCAGATTTATTTCAGTCTGGCCTCCTCCCTGTTCCTGTTACTACACTGAGATGCACCAAGGCTGTTCCTGTTCACAGGCTCCCCTGCCTAGTTAAGCCAAGATGTTCATTTGGGAATTCTCTTCTGCTCTCTCTTTGCTAATTCTTTCTCTTCATGTTCCTTACTAATCACTGCTGCTTCTTAGCTGAATGGGGATTTTTCTTGAAAAGTGGGAAGGGAGGACCTTGTGAAACCACACTAGAAGTGGATTTTTGTCAATTCATGGCTGGATAAAGCCATATAAAGTATAGATAATGCTTTGAAGTGTGCTTTAGTGAAGATAGTCAACCATGGTGCAGATTGCCTGGGCCATTTTAGGATTTCTGAAAATATGCTAGGTGACAAAGTATCAAGAATGATCTACATTGTACTGGCTCTGTGGTGGAAAAAAGGTGAAATAGCCAATGCCAGATGAAAGAATAACTGACAAATGAAAGAGTAACACCCTAAATGGTGTCTTCTGCAAAAAATACTCTGTTGTTTTTCCTAGTAAATATAAAAGAAGCCGTAGAAAACCTGCTTCTTCCCACCTGTAATAAAGTGTTTTTCCTGTTGTAGGGAAGACTTCTCAGGGATTTGTGGCATTCAGATGCAAATTTGTGAAAATAATGACTTGCCACAGAAGAAACCAGATTGTACCAGTGACCCCAAGACCAGCAGTGGCAAATGAGGAGGAAGCCTGGACACTCAAATCCAACGTGTGCAGGTGGCAGAAGATGTTACAGCTCAACTCTCATGGGGACAGCATGACTTCCCACCTACAGTGTGGGATTCACATTCTCTGAACCTGAGAGAAGCAGTGAGAGAAGCAGAGGAAAGAATGATCAAAACAATTCTTATCTCATTTGCTGTGGCTGTCTTGTGCCAAAGTAGAATGCAATGTGGAGATTGTTTACCCAGAGTGATGGTGTTTTGTTTCCCTGGCCTGTCGGGGCCGTGTGTGTGTGCCCACTGTGGGTCAGCAGACAGGCATGAGCTGCTGGGCAGTTGAGTTGAGTGCTTTGTGCAGATTCAGTTGAGATGTAGTGTAATGCAATATAGAATGATATAGTATAATAAAGTCATTAATTAGCCTTCTGATAAGATGGAGTTCTCCTCATCATTTCTCCTGGACATTGGGCAAAAATATCGCCGATACTACAGAGGAGGACTGCATCTCATCACTGACTGCTGGGGAAAGAGCTTGAAACTGCTTCCCAAACCCACTTCTCCTCCTCCTACCACGCAGCAGATGTGTTTCTAATATAACTGCAGCCCCTCCCAAGCCACCAGGAGCACATATGGACCATTCTCCCAAGCACACTAAATGGTGCCACTGTCATTTCAGCCCACTCACCATCCTCCCCACAAACAGAGCAGCTTTGCTGGACACCTGGTGTGCCCCTGTCTCTTCCCCACCCAGGTGGGTCAAGCACAGGCACACTTTTCTCCTCAAATTGTTCCCCTTGGAAATTAAACCCCTTCACCCCCTGCACTGAGCTGAAAATCTGACTGGATTCCCTTATGGCTTACTATATACATGCATTCCTCATCACTCCCCTCTTCCCAATTATTTTGGATTTGTGCCTTCCACGACAGTTCCTCCATCATTCCTCCAGCTCAGACAAGGGTGATGCAGATCATGGCAGCCAATTAATTTGACAGCTCCTTTTGTAGCTGCAGAGAGTGAGAGAGCCCAGCATAAAGGCATCTGAGGACAGGCTCAAGCACACATAATACTTGACATGTTCTTGTATTATTGGGAATTTGCAATGTCTGGATAATCTTCTGCCTCTTTTTAGCCACAGTCAGCTGGGTAAGATGGGTTTCACCTGGATGAATGCACGTATTTGTGTCTCAGGCAGGCACTAGGGAGGAACAAGTCCCTTTGGAGAGCAGTTCTTCTCACCCTATGGGTGAGAGAGAATTTGGACATAGGCATGAAGTGACAGGACAAGGGGGAATGGTTTCCCACTGCCAGAGAGCAGGGTTAGATGGGATATTAGGGGTAAATTCTTAACTGTGGGGGTGGTGAGGCCCTGGCACAGGCTGCCCAGAGCAGCTGTGGCTGCCCCTGGATCCCTGGAAGTGTCCAAGGCCAGTTTCAACAGGGCATGGAGCAACCTGGGATAGTGGAAGGTGTCCCTGCTCATGACAGGGAGTTGGAACTGGATGATGTTTCATGTCCCTTCTGGGTTTTTTTCTGGGATAAACAATTCCATAAATCAATGAAGGCCCAGGAAGTGTTTTTCCCCTTTTCCTATAGCAGTACAGCTGCTTAAAACAAGTTTTTTGCAGCTGTTAGAAGAAAAGGATGTGATGTGTTAACCTGGAGTATCTGCATGTGTATTTACAAGAGCTGGCTTATACATTCCCAAACCATGTGGTCAATGGCTCATGTTCTGCCTTCCTCTCCTGTGCTCACTGATAATCACAATCTGTCTGATACTCTTAAACTGCTGTTTTCTGAAGACTTCTCATGCTTGAAACTGGACTTAGCAGCCAAACCTTCTCCTCATTTTTTTAAAAATTTTCTTTTTTTCCTCTCAAAAATCAAGATAAAAACACTTGCTTTTAAATCTTTTTTCATATCTAAGATCCAGAGTTTACCTAGACACAAAGTGTAGCCAGAGTGGGTAGCCATAGTCAATAAATTCCACCTGCATATAAACCAGCAAGGGAAGGGCAGAGATAAATCACTGCTCCTAGAATTTACTCCCTGAAGGAGGGAGGCAGTGCAACCTGTTTATTTCCGGCTCAGAACCACGGGTTCAGCTTTCTTGAGCTTGCAGGTTTTTCTATCATATTTATATCACACAATTTCATTTGCTTTGGGGCTTTGAATATTTTCTGAAGGCAGTGGGGGAAAATGTAACTTCATGTGAAAAGAAAAACAAAAGGATGCCAACTTGCACTCCCAAGGTACAGTACTGCCGTTGAACAGTGTTGGCATTTTCTGGACTTCTTCAGCAGCTGATGTAAAACCCCTCAAACCCACTGGCACAGCAGAACCATGCATCCAGCACTTGAGACAGATCAGGCTGATCTTGAGTGTATTTTCTCTCTTTGATATATGAATCTGCCTTCTTGGAAGGTTCTTTAGATTATGAAGCATTTTGAGGCTCTGAGTTTACAACGAATCACAAATTAGCAGGTCCTTAAAATAATATCAAGTAAAATCAGACTTCTTTTGTTGTTATTTTCAGAGGAAATGTGAATGTGACATGAATGTGAAGCAGTTGCTATTTTCAGAGGAAATGTGAATGTGACATGGATTCTCAGAAGCAGCTCATGTTGTGGCCTTTGAGTATTCCTTGGAATGGATCTGATGTTTACATAGATATAAATAATCACCTGAATAATTTTGCTGAGCCACTCTTAAATGGAGTGCCATCCACCAAGGGAAGGATATATCTGAAAGTGCAAAAAGACTTTATATGTATGGGTTTTGTTGTTGGCTGTTGGAGCTCCAATATTTGCACAGTCGCTGTGTGAAAGCTGAATTTGTAAATCCCATTGAAGGAGAACCCAGACAATAACCAAGAGCAACAGTAAAAAAACCCAACCAAACAAAAAAAAAAAAATTATGGAAGCTTTACTACTGTGTAATTAGTTTGAACAGGTTTGGTGGTTCTTGTGTACATGGAGTGTAACTTCACAGGATCCCATCCAGGTACACAAGAGATGGTAGTTCCTCAGAAATCAAAGGAGGTTTAATCTTATTACATCTTTCATAATAGGAAAGTGTGGCCTTTGTATCCAGAGGCTAAGATGGTTAAGCAAACATCTAATATGGACTTAATGTCTTAATCTGACTTTGGATGTGAAAATAACACGTGAGAATAAATATTTGGGTGTTGATAAATTTAACTGTCCTCTCTTCTAAAAGCTCCCAGCAAGATAAAGCACTTAGACTAGTGAAAGTAGTCTTATCTTTCCTTTTTCTAGATAAGCATTTAATTTAAGACATGAAACTCCCAGCAGGATCTCCTGTGAGACTCAGGAATGACCCTCATGCCTTTGGTCATCAGTTGCCAGGAAAAAGCCTCTCCCTGCAGGGTGAGATGAAGAGCTGGGCATTTTCCCTTGAAGAGCAGCTGGAGATTGACCTGGCCAGTGCCACAAACAGAACATGTTTCATGCAGAACCACACACAGTACATTTGCTGCCTACATGAGAGAGATCTGGTAGCTCCTGTGTGTCCAACCCAGGAGAGGGAGATGGAATCTGCTTTGCCCAGGGGATGGCAAAGCACCAGGAAGCAACTCCCAGGCTGCCTTCCCAATGAGCAGCCAAAGATACTCCTGGGTGGACCAAAGGAGTTTTGCCCAGCAGAGGCCAGGTTATGCCAATGTCTTCATTTTCTTGTTTCCTTCTCCTCCAGAACAGAACTTGACAAATGGAAAGTTCATTTAATGCAATCTGAGCCCTTGCTTTTACTGGAAAAGGCCTAAGCCAGCTGCATGATCCAACACTGTGCAGTGAAGCGGGTTGAGGTGGCAGTGTCTCCTCACAGGTCCCAGCAAAAATAATTTTTCCCAAGTGACAGAAATCCCTGTGACACACTGGAGTCCAGAGCTCTCCCCAAAGATGCACAGACACAGAGCAAACTGCAAAATTACCCTGCCATGGCAGTGCAGCTGCACCTTCCCAGGGAACTCAGGTGCTTCCCACCTCACCGTGGGCATGGAGCAGCTCTGGGCTCAGCAAAGGGCTCCATCCCTACTGCCCAGTCACAGCAGGCTCAGCAGAAAGCAGAGGCCATGCCAGATGAAAGGTGCCTGGCAGCATGCTTGTGGAGCTGGGGCAGCCCTCTGCTCAGCTCCAAGCTGGCTTCCTGGGAGAAGCACCTCTAAAGCCTGGGGGAACACAGCAACCAGGCTGATGCTTTATTTTGTGTTTTCCAAGTATTTCACCTCCTGCTGTGGAAGGCAGGGCATTGCTGCCAGAGTGGCAGAGGACTCTCTAATGCCTCTGCTGCAGTCTGACAATGGTTATTTTTGGAGGATCTCCAGGAAGGAAGATGAGTGGGATTTCCCAAATAGGGTTTTGCCTGAGTTTGTCCAGGAGCTATGCCAGTATTTGTGTTTGTCCAGAGGAAATTTGCACTGTCTGGGAGGGGTTGTGGTATTCACAATGCTAGCAGGCCCTTCTAATTAAATTTTTGAGGTTAGTTCTCAAGGTGACTAGGCTGAAATTTTTTCCCCAAGAAATAAATCAAGCGAATGCAGGGAAACGTAAACTCTGTTGTGATTGCAGTACTGGAGAAAGGGGATTTTGAAGTGACTCGGATGACTCCTTTCTCTCTTGGGCTTTCCAAGTGTTTCAAATGCTTCCTGTGAAGCATTTCTGGGTACTGCCAAGGGTAAAGGTCCTGGAAAAAGCCATGGAAGTTAATAAAGGAGAGACTGATGGAGAGGATCAAGCAGCCACTGGTTCCAGAGCATGGAAATCAAGGGCACTGAGACATGGCATGAGTAATGGTGAGGATGAGTGTGGTCCCAAGCCCCAGCCAGTGTGCAGAGGTGGGTGAGCAAGTCAGAGGGAGCCATAGCCTGAGGTACAGCAGAGGTGTCTGCACAGGGGCCTCAGCCTGAAATCACTCTGATGCTTTCATCCCAGCAGGGGCTGTGGCAGCATTTGATCCCAGCAGAAAAAATCCATCCAGGCAGAGGAGCTGGCACGGCAGGAGCTGTCCAGCAAAGGCAGTGAGAGTGATGTGCTCACTTTGCTCTCCTGAAAGCAAGATCTTCTCCTAGGGGTGTGTGCAGCCCCACTGGCACAAGGCAGGGCTCTTGCTGCTGTGCCCATGGCAGCTGGAGGCAAGAGGAGCAGAACTCCATGGTGCTCCCAGGCTGTGCCCCGTGTCTGCCCTGGCATCTGGTGCCTGTGCTCAGCTGTGCAGAGCCCCCAGAGCTGCCCCTGGGGAATGGGCCTGGCCTCTGGCTGCTGGCCCAGCTGGGGGTGCCTGTTGCCCAGGATCCTGCAGCACATCAGCCAGCCCCAGTGGGGCTCTCCAAAGCTCAGGGCAGCTGCAGGGGCCCAGGCTGCAGCTCTTTATGCAGCTGAGGCAGGCCTGGAGCTCTGCTGGCTGCCGTCACAGCTGGGACACCAGCACACCTGGAGACACCTGCATGGGGCTGCCTCACTCTGCACACCCACCACAACCTGTGTCTGACTGCAGCCCCCAAACAGGTTGGTCCTGGCTGAGCAGTGAGACCCAGCAGGACAATGAACAACAGCTCCTGAGCTGAGATGTCCAGCCCCAAGCTGGCACCTCTGAAAGTGACACAGCTTGCATGAGCTGTTGGCAGCCTGGCCCACTTTGTTCATGCCATTCACAGGAGAATAACTGGTGTCTGATGCTGACACTTGGCTGGGTCTTCCGGCATCCTCTGATTGCATTTGCACACCCAATGTCCTGCAAGGATGCTCTGGGAACCCTGACTTTACTGCTGGATGTAGAAATGTCAGTGGGAAGCAACCTGTGGTTTATAGAAGACATGACCCTGCAATCCAGCACTGCTGCAAATCCCTTTTATTGTAAGCTCTTGCAAACTCCATGATGGGGCACACATTGATCTTTGACAACCATTGAATACATTTCCCCAAATCAGTTTCCCATCAAGCTGCAGAAAAGCTTCAGAGGCAGAGCAGAGCATGAAGGTGTCCAAGGAGAGCAGCACAGGAATTCAGCTTTGGCTGCTCCAAGCTCTCTATGGATCTGATGCCAAAGCCTGCCTGTCTGATACAACAGCTGCTGCTCTCAAGGTGCAGTTCCAAAAGCAAGCAAACAAAAGCATGTGCCAGGATCACAGAATCACTGAATTGTTGTGGTTTGGAGGGACTTCTCAGGACCTTCTAGTCCAGACTCCAGGCTGCAGCAGGATCAGCTAGAGCAGGTTGTCCAGAATCATGTATTGTTGGGCTTTGGGTATCTCCAGACATGGAGATCTCCAGGCAGGATCTCTGGGCACCCTGAGGTGCCCTGGTGCCACAGCTTTGCTAAGGAGGTGAGGGACAAGTCAGCTGCACACTCTTGGGGCCAGCTGAGGAGGAGAGGACTCGTTCCTCAGAGCTCTCTCCTGACATGGGCAGCAAAGCAAAGCAGCTGCAGGCTCTGCCCACATCTTTGTGCCTTTGAGCAGAGCAGGAGGTGCCCTGAGGGACACAGCTGGAAACACACCAGAGAAGGAAGCAGCACAGCCTCTGCCCAGGACATTTGTCCCCCTCTCCTCTGCTCTGCTCAGACCCCACCTGCACTGCTGCCTCCAGCTCTGGGCCCACAGCACAAGAAGGATACAAAGCTGGTGGAGTGGTGTCCAGTGGAGGCCATGAAGGTGCTCCAAGGGCTGGAGCAGGTCTGCTCTGGAGAGAGGCTGAGAGAGCTGGGCATGTTCAGCCTGGACAAGACTGCTGAGGGTCCAGTACCTCAAGGATCTCCAAGAGGGCTGGAGAGGGTCATTGGACAAGGGTATGGAGGGACAGGACAAGAGGGAATGGTTTCACACTGATGGAGGGCAGGGTTAGATGGGATATTATAAAGAAATGAATCACCCTGAGCAGGCTGTGGTATGAGTAAAAGTTACCCAGAGCTGTTTTGACTGCCCCATCCCTGGAAGGCTTCAAGGCCAGGCTGGGGAGGGCTTGGAACAAGCTGGTGTAGTGGAAGGTGTCCCTGCCCATGGCAGACAGGTGAGAATGAGATGATCTTTAAGGCTTTAGTGTCCCATCAAAACCAACCCACTCTGTGATTCTGTGATTCTGTGACTTGTGGGAAAAGCCACCGAACCTTTTCCAATGAGGATGTGAGGCTTATTGCCTGGGACAGGCAGTGCCAAATAGGGTAACTGTTGCATTGTAGAGCTCAGTCAACCTCTCCTCCAGCTCCCCCAGTGTCATGTTCTGCACCTCATTCTTGTCGTTCTCAGCAATGATCCCCCAAGCCTTTGTGGGGTTTTTGTCCACCACGCAGCAGGCAGCTGACCAGATGTGGCTGGGTTTGTTCACCCTCCCGTTGGACACGTAGGTGTTCCCAGGCACAGCACCCGTGACCACAAAGGTGTTTTTACAGCCCTTGGTCATTTCAGGCATGGTATCAGACTCGTAGGTGTTCCACTTGCCATTGTTGAGAATCCTGTCCTGGGGCACTATGTTGGTCTGGGTGAAGGTGGCTGCCATGCTCAATATAGTCTCCAAATGGCCACTGGGGCACAAATGGCCACGGTCCAAACCCTTCAGTTGTGTGTAGTCACCAGGAATAGCCTGGCTGTCTTTGATTTGGTCTAAGGTGAATTTGTGATTGTACATGAGGGTCATCTCACTTGTCATCTCTTTAAGATCATTTTCACCTATAAGCTGGACAGGAAAAGAAAAAATGGTGTTAGAACGGGGACTGGGAGTAATGGAGAAGATTTCCCTAGAGGAGAAGTCTCTGAAAGTCAAGATCCCATTTTTTGTCACCTCAGTGGATAAATTGTATGAATCTGAGAGAAATCATACACATGGACCAACCCACATGAACACAAAAGCTTTAAAGAGGAAGTAGGTCAGATTCGGACTGCTCTGAGTTTGACTTGTGACCTTTGTGATCCAGCCTGCAGCCCGTGCTGGGAGCATGGTTGGAGGCACGAGACAAGGAGCATTCCCCACTCCTAGGATTGAAAGGTGACTTTGGTGATTCAAATCTACTTCCCTTTCCTCCTGCCTCCAGAGCCCAAATCTGCCCTGGGCTCTCCCTGGATGCCCTCACACCACACTGTGATTCTGTGATTTTATGTGGGGTTGCTACAGGTGTACCCCAGTCCTGGAACACCAGAGCTTGCCTCCTGTAACCCCATACACAGGGAGAAGTGTCAGGAAATGAGTCCTGGAGCTGAGGTTTCCCTGGGAGGGCTACAGTTCATTCAAGGAGGAACAGTTTTGCTCAGGAAGCAAAAAGATCTCACTGTGAATGGAATCTGTTCCAGCAGTGCTGGGAATGTGTCTCAGAGCTGATCTGGGCCAGGGAGAATTTTCTGCAGCATCACTGCAAAGAAGTTACAAATGATCAGCCTCTGAGAGGAGCCTGTAATCCCAAAAGAGTCCTGGGGAAAGGAAATTCTCCAAAAAGGGCTCAGGAGAAAATCTGGTTTTTTTGAAGGCCAGGGTCCAAGGTCCAGGAGGAAAATGGCAGGTTGGATAGGCCTTGGAGCATGCTGGTCTAATGGCAAGTGGCCTGGCCCATGCAAGGGAGCTGGACTGAGATGGTCTTTAAGGTTCCTTCCAACACAAACCATTCTATGATGCTCCAGAAAGAGAGAATGTGGAGGCTGCAGTGGTGCAACACCAGATTAGCTGCTTGAGTTCCTATGCATAAGATTAAAAGATGATTTTTTTCATAACTTTAACAACATTTGGTTCATCTTTAGAGAAACATATTTAGCCTTCCTTTGGAGTAGGGCATGTGGCTTCCTTCTCTGGCTCACCTTCCCCCTATGCTGTCCTGCTACTCTGTCCTTACCAATGACAGGAATTGCTTCTTTTTCTCTTCTGCAATTGGCCTGTTCTGCTGAAGTTTGTCTGAAGGACATTTGTGAGGGCTCTAGAGCTTGTGCAGTTCTGCCTGTCTGCTGGATCCTTCTGGACCAAGCCTGAGCCAAAGGTGCTCGGGGTCACTGCCCATGGATGGAGATCACACCCTTGTGACTGGACCAACACTGATGCTCCTCACTTTGCAGTGCCAGAAATGTCACTCCAGAAATCCCTGCACAGTTAACCTGGCCCTCTCATCTCCAGTGCCTTTTCCCTCCAGGCTTTGTCCCTGGGCCATCTTACCCCCTTCTGAGTTTCTCATATTTCTTCTCAAATACCAATCACAAAGCCTGTTTAACTCTTCACTGGGAGCAGATAGGGTTAGGGTTCTGCCAGGGATGGAGAACAGCTCAGGGCAAAGTGGGGATCAGATCCCAGCAGGACTGTTGGTCCCTCAAGTTTAGCCTCTCCTGGATGCCTTTTCCCCATCACTTGGGCACCCAGCACAGCAGGGGACAGGCAGGGGAAGCATTTGACTTTGTCATGTCATGCCAAGTAATGGGATTTGCTGTTCCTGTCAGGTGAAGGCAGAGAGCTGGGCACCTTTGGGATGTGATTCATCTCATGCTCCTGCTGATGTCTCAGGTGCATCAGAGGAACCATGTGGTGCATGGGTTTGAAGTAAAATGAGGAGAGTTCTATCCAATGTATCCACATGCATGTAGGTAGTGGGCTGGGACAAAACGAAAATGGTTCTTTTAATATTGCTTTTAATGCAAACAGGTCATGTGCTGTGAGGAAGACACTCACCTGGGGCTCAAGAAGCCATGCCACATCTGGTCTCTTGCCAGCTCCAGGCCTGTATTTGTATGCAGAGTACACTGGGATTCTCCTGTCTCTGTCGTACAGGGTGGCATAGTGATACGAGTTGCTCAAACGCTGGCAGATCCAGGCTGGGTTCCTTGGGTTCAGGGCATCATTTGGGGGAAGGCCTGAGTAAAAAAACTGAGGACAACTCACAAAGGACTTGACCACCTCGCTGTGTCCCAGCCACAGGCAGCTGGCCAACACCTGCAGCAGCAGCAGCAGCCCCAGCATGGTGGCAGGATTTCAGTGAAGGGCTCTTGCTCCCCTGGAAGGCAAATGCAGAGGGACACTCAGCTGGGAGAGAGCAGGTCATGGCCTGCAGCCTTTGGTGCAGGGGGACAGAGCTGGCAGAGGAGGGGATTGTGAGAGACCAGGAAAGGAGTAATTTCTGTCCTCCTGCATATGGAAAAACCACAAGGGCAATAAGGGTGAAAGCTAAAACAGGGTTTAGGTGCCCAGAGGAGGCAGCAGTGGGAGCACTCAGCCTGTAGGAGGAAGGAGCCAAAGCCACCAGGACTGCAATCAGCTCTCCCAGCCAAGTGATCTTGTAACTGAGGCACAGCCCTGGGACAAGGTCACCTTTGCCCACCTCCCTCCTGCTCTCAGCACCTTCCCACAGCAGACACCTGCACCTGGGCACAGACTCTGCTCAGCCCCTGCCATGCTGAGCTGGGCTTTAATCTCATGGGGCATTGGGCAGGCAAAGAACAGCAGTGCTGCACTTCCTACAGCTCTCTGGGCCCATCCAGGTTCCCACAGACACTCAGCTCTTCCACTCAGACCCAATACTGAACCCCAAATCATCCACCTGGGCTCCTGCCTCTCAGCTGACATTGGGCCATGGCTCTCCTGCTGCTCACCTTGCATTTCCACCTTATCCAAGTCCAGACTCTGAACTTGCAGACACATGCAGAGAGCAAAGGAAGGGGCCAAGCAGATGGCAGCAGCAAGCATGAGGGATAACACCTCTATCTTAGCAGCACAATGGCTGCTGCAGTGCAAGCCCTGAGGGGCAGCTCTTGCCCTGCTTGCTTGGGATTCCTGCTGGTGCCCAGCTTCAGCTTTGCTGATTGATTTCCCTGTACAGGCAAAGGCAGCATGGCAGGAATTTCTTGGACAGCAACCTGTCCTGTTTTGTCTTTCTCAGTGCTGATGTGATTTTCAGCAGTCAGTAAGGTCATTCCTTTATGAGCAAACTGCTGACAAGCTCCCTGGGATGATGGCAAGCAAGCAAGGGGTGGCTTTGTCTTGCTCCAGAGGCAGCTGAGGTTTGGGAGAGCAGGGATGCTTCCCCTTGCATTGCCAGACACTCCTTGGAGAGATTTAATATCATCAGCATTTGCAATAAGGCAGCTGGGACAGGCAGTTCAAAGGGTTCCTGGCAGACAAAGCTGCCACAGCCTCTAAAGCACAAAGCCCACCTTGGGCTGGCAAGGGGCTGAGCTCAGGACAGATGAAGGCTTCACAAGTCACCTTGCACCTTTGCCCTTGTCTTGGTCTTCTCCCTGCCCCTCATCTCTCCATTTCCACTGGATTCAGGATGCTGGGCTGCACACAGCCCTGCTCTGACCCAAGATATCTGGTCCTTTTTCTCTTTTCCAGCCCTGGATCAGGAACGTGGTGACCAATGAGCTGGAAACTGAGAACTGCAACTACAAGTCAGGAATTTTACAGTGCTCTGCAGAGCATTCCCAAAGCTGCCTCAAATCAAGCAGAGAAGGGTCTGAAAAGTCCTTCTGCATGACCCACTCCCTGAGATTAAAACAGATCTAACTAAGGTAATATCTAATATAACAGATTCATAGAATACAGCCGACCTTGAGAAGGAGTGGCACAGGATTCTGCTCACAGCCCCAAAGTGGCAGAGGAGTCTCAAATGCCTCTGCTGCAGTCTCAAGACTTTCTAGGTTTATATACTCTCTAGGAAGAGGCAGTTGGGGGATTTCTCAAGCAGGGTTCAGAGTAAATTTTCCCAGGTGTTCAGACCACACCTGTGTTTGTCCAGAGTTTCTTTGCAAGGTCATGGCTGGAGTTTTAGTACTCAATAAATTCCTCCTTCTTTCCTATTCAACAGTTTGATGTTAATTTTCAGGTAAGTTGGCTTGAGTTTCTTTCCCAAATCTTTCCTTCTGTCCTTGCCCTCCTGTCTGACAGAAAACACTAAATGGCTGCAAAATTAAAGTGCATATATGAGCTCTGATTGCTCCTTGGAGCTCAGCAACTCCAGCCCAGCCTTTGTCCATATATGTATATTTATTCCAGAAAGTCAGGAAAGATTTTTAATATTGGAATCAATGGTGAGGAAGGAGAAGGGGCTTACCTTCAAGCCGAGTCTCAGAACAGGCAGCTGAACTGTTCCTTCTGTCTTCTCTCAGGAGAAAGCAGTGTTTGAATCCTCAGAAGTGCACCTGCAATATATACCCTTTCAAAAATTTGCCCCTTGTTATAAACAAGGAATTCTAGAGAATAGAGAAGTTTTCTATTTTTATTCAGGGGGTATGTGCACACCCACCCTGAAATGTGCTGACTGTTGTTTGTTATAGTTTCCCCAGAATTTCTCCCAACTTTGCTGACTTGCAGCATGGTATGTCAGGATCAGTTAACTATCCACCCAGTCATGAAGTTGCCCTTTCTTGTAAACAGTGAATTCCACAGAAAAGAGAAGTTTTCTATTTTTATTTAGGGATTTTGTTCACACCCACTCTGAAAGATGTTGACATTGTTTTAGTTTCCTCAGAATTTCTCCCAAATTTGCTGCCTTGCAGCATGGCATGTCAGGGTCAGCTAACAGGGTCTGGTGGCTTCCTTGATCATTTCCTCAATGCCACCAGCTGCAGCTGCTGCTGCTCCAGCACCTACACGTGTTTCTGCTCCCCACAGAACAGCTCTGGGGACATTGGATGGACTGGCCTGACTCTGATACACTCAGATATTCACACTCTGTCCTCCTGCAGCCTCCCAGAACATCATGCCCATGGCCAGGCTACACATACTCTCTTGCCTGGTTGCCATGGCTGTGTGACAGCTCCATCCCAGCAGCCTGGGAAGGAGAAGGCTCTGGGGATACCTCAGAGCACCTGCCAGTACTTTAGGAGTCTACAGGAGAGCTGCAGACAGACTTTGCACAAGGGTTTGGAGCTGATAGGTGTGCTGGGTTCAGGATTTATGTTTTTGACAGTGGCAGGTGTGGGGCTGTGTTTTGGAGTTGTGCTGAACACAGAGTTGATAACACAGAGATGTTTCTGGTATTGCTGGACAGAGCTTCCACAGGCCAAGGCCTTTTGTGCTTTCTGTACTGCCAGGCTGGCAAGGAGGCTGGGGGTACTTGGGAGCTTGGGAGGAGACACAGCCAGGACAGGTGAGCCCAACTGACCAGAGCATATTCCAGAGCATGGGACATCATGCTGAGAATATAAAGTGAGGGGAAGGAGGAGGAAGGAGGGGGTATTTGGAGCGGTGGGTTTTGTAGCTGGCTTTTGTCTTCCCAGGTAAGTGTGAGGGGCCCTGCTCTCCTGGAGGTGGCTGAAGACCTTTCTATCCATGGGAAATGGTGAAGGAATTCCTTGATGTGCTTTGCTTGTGTGCACAGCCTTTGCTTTCCCTGTTAAACTGTCTCTATCTCCACCCAGGAGTGTTCCAGCTTTTCCCCTTCCAGTTCTCTCCCTGATCCCGGTGGTCGGGGAGGGAGGGAGCGGCTGCGTGGGGCGTGGCTGCTGCCTGGGGTTAAACCACACCTATGGGACAAGCTGAAAGGGCTTGGAATGGAAGGAGTGAAGGTTTAGACTGGATATTAGGAAGGTATTTGTGACTGTGGGGAGGTGATGCCCCAGCACAGGTTGCCCACAGAAGCTGAGCCTGCCCCATGCCTGCACGTGTCCATGGCCAGGCTGGCTGGGGCTTGGAGCAACCTGGGATAGTGGAAGGTGTCCCTGCCTATGGGAGGGCATGGATGTAGCTGGTCATTAAGGTCCTTTCCAACCTAAAATATTCTGTGTTTCAATGACCATTCATTCATTTACAGCTAAACTGGACTCATTTTCTTCTGTTTCCAAAAGTCCAGGAATAATAGAATGGCGAGTTGGTTGTTACAACCAGAAATATCCAGAAGAATTGTGTGTGACCAAAGTTGGTTTAAAGAAACTGGTTGAATCCTGTGGTTTCGTTTGTCTTTGTTAACCTGAGACTGATGTCTTAAACAAAGTGGGGTTTAGTCAGAATGAGGGAGAAGGCCAAGAAGAAGCAGATCAGCTGGAGGTGGGGCAAATCCCTCCTTTCTGATGGGGCCCAACTGACAGAACCAAGCAGGGCCCAACAGTGGTCACATCATTAGAAGGGGCCATAAACCATCAAAGACCCCCAAAGTGTCCCCAAGCTCCACAGTGCTGCATGACCCAGTGTAAAACCACTCCCAGGGCAAAAGTGGGGCAATGCCACATAATCCTGACTTCACAGAACCCATTGAACTGTTCAATGCAATGACCCCAACCCCCAAAGGATCATCAAAGTTTGGGACATCAAAGTTGGGAATCTTGTTCCTGGATCAATGGAGGTGTCTCATAAGAGCTGTTGGCAGGCTGGCCCACTTTGTTCATGCCATTCACAGGAGAATAACTGGTGTCTGATGCTGACACTTGGCTGGGTCTTCCGGCATCCTCTGATTGCATTTGCACACCCAATGTCCTGCAAGGATGCTCTGGGCACTCTGACTTTACTGCTGGATGTAGAAATTTCAGTGGGAAGCAATTTGTGGTTTATAGAAGATGTGACCCTGCAATCCAGCACTGCAGCAAATCCCTTTTATTGTAAGCTCTTTCAAACTCCATGATGGGGCACACATTGATCTTTGACAACCATTGAATACATTTCCCCAAATCAGTTTCCCATCAAGCTGCAGAAAAGCTTCAGAAGCAGAGCAGAGCATGAAGGTGTCCAAGGAGTGCAGCACAGGAATTCAGCTTTGGCTGCTCCAAGCTCTCCATGGATCTGATGCCAAAGCCTGCCTGTCTGATACAACAGCTGCCGCTCTCAAGGTGCAGTTTCAAAAGCAAGCAAACAAAAGCATGTGCCAGGATCACAGAATCACTGAATTGTTGTGGTTTGGAGGGACTTCTCAGGACCTTCTAGTCCAGACTCCAGGCTGCAGCAGGATCAGCTAGAGCAGGTTGTCCAGAATGTTCTCTGCAGCATCTTCACGTGTGTGGCACAGCACTTGTGCAGCAGCATTCCTGAACACCTCCTGACCTGACCCCCAGGGCTTCTTGGCTGATATTCCTGTGCCAAAGTGCTGTTGCCCATCAGCAAGGGACATTTTGCCCAGGTACAGGAAGTGAGGACCTCATTGTAGGGAGTGTAAGAGAAACCAACCCAGATATAGAACAGATAAGCAGTTCCTCAGAAATCAGAGGTGCAAGCTTAAAATGCAACCTTATAAAAGTTGCCTAACAGGAAGGTTTGGTTTCTGGATGGACCAAAGGAGCTTGGCCCAGCTGATCTATCAATTTGAGGCCAGAAGATGTCACTGTCTTGATTCTCCTGTTTTATGGATTCTCCTAATTCTCTTCTCTTTTGGGACAACACATGGCAACATACTCAGTCCACAGAAAGTGAACCCTTGATGTTAATGGAGAAGATCTAAGCCAGCTGCCTTATCCAACACTTTGCATTTAAGTGGCTTGAGTTCACAATGTCTCCTCACTATTCCCAGCAAAAATAATTTTTCCCGAGTGACAGAAATCCCTGTGACACAGTGGATCCCAGTGCTGTCCCCAAAGATGCACAGACACAGAGCAAACTGCAAAATTACCCTGCCATGGCAGTGCAGCTGCACCTTCCCAGGGAACTCAGGTGCTTCCCACCTCACCGTGGGCATGGAGAAGCTCTGGGCTCAGCAAAGGGCTCCCTCCCTACTGCCCAGTCACAGCAGGCTCAGCAGAAAGCAGAGGCCATGTCAGATGAAAGGTGCCTGGCAGCATGCTTGTGGAGCTGGGGCAGCCCTCTGCTCAGCTCCAAGCTGGCTTCCTGGGAGAAGCACAGAATTCTTTCTCTTGGAAAAGGCCTCTGGGATCGTGGAGTCCAACCTTTGAGCAATCACCACCTGCTCAAGAGGACCATGGCACTGAGTGCCACATCCAGTCTCCAGGAACTGGGATTCCACCACATCCACAGGCAGTCCATTCCAATCTTCAATCACCCTTTATGTGAAGAAATTCCTCCTGATGTGCCACCAGAATCTCCCCTGGTGCAGCTTGAGGCCTTGCCCTCTCATTGTCTCGCTGGCTGTCCAGCAGAAAAGGCTGATCCCCACCTGGCTACACCCCCTTTTCAGGGAGCTGCAGAGAGAAATGATCTCTCAGAGCCCCCATGTCTGGGCTAAAGAAGCCCAGCTGCCTCAGCTGCTCCTCACAGGCCTTTCCCTGCAGGGCCTTCAGCAGCTCCATGGCCTTGCTCTGCACTGCCTGCAGAGGTGGCCTCGGCCCGTGGATCCAGCCTGTCCAGATCCCTCTGCAGAGCCTTCCTGCCCTCCAGCAACTGAGTCTCCCACCAAACTTGGCATCGTGCGTGATCTTGCTGAGAGTTCACTGGATCCCCTCATCCAGATCGTCAGGAAAGATCTTCAACGGGACCGGGCCCCACACGGGTCTCTGGGGACAGCGCTTGTGGCCGGACGCCAGCTGGATGTGGCACTGTTCACCAAGGCTCTCTGGGCCTGGACATGCAGACAGCTCCTGAGGCAGCCAGGAGAGCACCTCTCCAAGGCCTGGGCTGGCAGCTTTTCCAGGACAATGCTGTGGGAGACCGTGCCAGAGGCTTTGGTGAAGTCCAGGCAGACACTTCCACAGCCTCCCCCCTCATCCGCTGGGCCGGTCATCTGGTCAGCAAAGGAGATCAGGTTTGCTATTGTGTTCTTATTTTCTTTTCTTTATTGTTAGGATCAGGGTGAAAGGAGCAGGAGAGAGTGTTTCTTGTGTTTGCTGTTCAGTGTTTATTAATTCTTATCTGTGTTACAATCTTACAAATTGTGAGTCCTGTGGCATTGAAATTACAAGATCCAAAGTGACTCCCTATATTTCTCCACCAAGGCTTCTAAGGCTAAACTATCCAAATGAGAAATGATACCCAAATTATTTTTGCTTTTAACTGAAAAGCTAATGACTGAAATTCCACAATGCAGTCTTTTCTAACAAATTACATAAAACTACCCAAAGCCATGTGAAGAAGATAGTGAAGAATAACTAGCCAGCACCCTAAGATCTTCCCCTTGCTTTATATATATTGCTGTATTCAAAAATGTTAAATCCTAAGTTTTTCAACCTTTGCAATTACATACTTCAAATTACACACCTGCAATTTCAGGGCTATCAGTCAATTCTGGAAGCCTTGTGCAATTCCTCAGGTCAAATGCAGCATTCCCTGGAGGGTCTGTGCCTTTCAACACAGAAAGTTTAAAATTCTCAGCATCCAGGCTTCCAACAGTTCACTAGGCAGGACCTGCCTTTCCTAAAGCCCTGCTGGCTGGCTGGGACTGATGCCTTGGTTCTCCTGGATGTGCCCTGTGATCACACTCAGGACAATCTGCTCCAAAACCCTTCTGGGAAGCGAGGGCAGGAGGACACACCTGTAATTCCCCAGATTCTCCTTCCAGCCCTTCTTGTGCATGGGTGTCACAATGGCGAAACTCCAGGCAGCTGGCACCTCCCCAGTGGCCACCACTGATAGACCTGATGGAAAGCAACAGTCCTCATGAATGAAAGAAGGCAGAGTCCAAGCTGATCCTTTTCTCTCTTGGGCTTCCCATGTATTTCCAAGCTTGCTGGGGATGGCAGGGCATTTCTGATTACTGCCAGGGGTGAAGGTCCTGGGAAGGGCCTGGGAAGTTGACAGAGGTGGCACTGATGGGCTTGGTGTGTTGCTTTTGCACAGCTGGGTTTTTGCAAATGCGGGGACCAAATTGGTGGCTTCTGTGAGAAGCTGCTTCCACCATTGTCCAGCAGGCCCAATCTGTGGTGGCTCTGTAGGTGGACATGCTGCTGGCCCCAGCTGGGCCATTTAGGGATGTTGGTGACACCTGTGCAATAACATATTTAAGAAGAAAATCAAAATGCAGTGGAGCGTGCCGTTTGAATTTCAGCCAGAGATTAGGAGGAGGTGAGAACATGTGAGGGAAACAACATGGAGACACCAAGGTCAGTGGAGAAGGAGTGGGAGGAGGCGCTCCAGGTGCTGGAGCCAAGATTCCTCTGTAGGCCATGCTGAAGCAGCTGTGCCCCTGCAGCCCATGGGAATCCACGAGGGATTCAGAGATCCACCCACAGCCCATGGGGGATGTGCCCAGTCTGAGGCAGGTGGATGCCTGGAGGAGGCTGTGATCCACTGGGAGACCTGGTGAAGAGAGGGCTCCCCTGCTCCCCCACTGAAGCAGCCTGTCCATGGAGAAATGCACCCTATGGGAGGATGACCCAGGCCAGGGCAGTTTTGGGAGGATGTGTGCCTGTGGGAGGGACTCCTGTTGCAGCAGTTTTGCTTGGACTGCTGCCAGTGAGAGTGGAGCCACTCTGGAGAAGTTCAAGTAGAACTGTCTCCTGTGGGAGGGACCCCACGGTGCAGAAGGGCAGGGACTCCTCTCCCTGAGCATAGGAAGAGAACCTTGGGTGATGAACAGACCAGGCCCCCCTCACTCTGTCTCCCTGTGCTGTTGGTGGGGAAGAGGGAAAGACTGGGGGAAGAAAAGGTGTTTTTAAAAGGGCTATTTTACTTTTCATTGTTCTCTGATTTCATTAGTAACAAACATCAAGTTCTCTCTCTAAATTGAACAAGTTTGCCCTTGGCAGTGTGTACTCCCAGTCCTTAACTCATAAATACTTTATTAATTTTTTTCTCTCATCCTTCCAGTTGTGACTGGGGAGTCTGAGTGAGCAGCTTATGTGGGTGCCTGATGTTTGACCAGTGTCAAACCACAACAGTTGGTCAAGCAGCCACTGGTTCCAGAGCCTGGAAAGTGTGGGCAGTGAGACATGGCACGAGTAATGCTGAGGATGAGTGTGGTCCCAAGCCCCAGCCAGTGTGCAGAGGTGGGTGAGCAAGTCAGAGGGAGCCATAGCCTGAGGTACAGCAGAGGTGTCTGCACAGGGGCCTCAGCCTGAAATCACTCTGATGCTTTCATCCCAGCAGGGGCTGTGGCAGCATTTGATCCCAGCAGAAAAAATCCATCCAGGCAGAGGAGCTGGCATGGCAGGAGCTTTCCAGCAAAGGCAGTGAGAGTGATGTGCTCACTTTGCTCTCCTAAAAGCAAGATCTTCTCCTAGGGGTGTGTGCAGCCCCGCTGGCACAAGGCAGGGCTCTTGCTGCTGTGCCCATGGCAGCTGGAGGCAAGAGGAGCAGAACTCCATGGTGCTCCCAGGCCGTGCCCCATGTCTGCCCTGGCATCTGGTGCCTGTGCTCAGCTGTGCAGAGCCCCCAGAGCTGCCCCTGGGGAATGGGCCTGGCCTCTGGCTGCTGGCCCAGCTGGGGGTGCCTGTTGCCCAGGATCCTGCAGCACATCAGCCAGCCCCAGTGGGGCTCTCCAAAGCTCAGGGCAGCTGCAGGGGCCCAGGCTGCAGCTCTTTATGCAGCTGAGGCAGGCCTGGAACTCTGCTGGCTGCCGTCACAGCTGGGACACCAGCACACCTGGAGACACCTGCATGGGGCTGCCTCACTCTGCACACCCACCACAACCTGTGTCTGACTGCAGCCCCCAAACAGGTTGGTCCTGGCTGAGCAGTGAGACCCAGCAGGACAATGAACAACAGCTCCTGAGCTGAGATGTCCAGCCCCAAGCTGGCACCTCTGAAAGTGACACAGCTTGCATGAGCTGTTGGCAGCCTGGCCCACTTTGTTCATGCCATTCACAGGAGAATAACTGGTGTCTGATGCTGACACTTGTCTGGGTCTTCCGGCATCCTCTGATTGCATTTGCACACCCAATGTCCTGCAAGGATGCTCTGGGAACCCTGACTTTACTGCTGGATGTAGAAATGTCAGTGGGAAGCAACCTGTGGTTTATAGAAGATGTGACACTGCAATCCAGCACTGCTGCAAATCCCTTTTATTGTAAGCTCTTGCAAAATCCATGATGGGGCACACATTGATCTTTGACAACCATTGAATACATTTCCCCAAATCAGTTTCCCATCCAGCTGCAGAAAAGCTTCAGAGGCAGATTAGAGCATGAAGGTGTCCAAGGAGAGCAGTACAGGAATTCAGCTTTGGCTGCTCCAAGCTCTCTATGGATCTGATGCCAAAGCCTGCCTGTCTGATACAACAGCTGCCGCTCTCAAGGTGCAGTTCCAAAAGCAAGCAAACAAAAGCATGTGCCAGGATCACAGAATCACTGAATTGTTGTGTTTTGGAGGGACTTCTCAGGACCTTCTAGTCCAGACTCCAGGCTGCAGCAGGATCAGCTAGAGCAGGTTGTCCAGAATCATGTATTGTTGGGCTTTGGGTATCTCCAGACATGGAGATCTCCAGGCAGGATCTCTGGGCACCCTGAGGTGCCCTGGTGCCACAGCTTTGCTAAGGAGGTGAGGGACAAGTCAGCTGCACACTCTTGGGGACAGCTGAGGAGGAGAGGACTCGTTCCTCAGAGCTCTCTCCTGACATGGGCAGCAAAGCAGCTGCAGGCTCTGCCCACATCTTTGGCCTTTGAGCAGAGCAGGAGGTGCCCTGAGGGACACAGCTGGAAACACACCAGAGAAGGAAGCAGCACAGCCTCTGCCCAGGACATTTGTCCCCCTCTCCTCTGCTCTGCTCAAGCCCCACCTGCACTGCTGCCTCCAGCTCTGGGCCCACAGCACAAGAAGGATACAAAGCTGGTGGAGTGGAGTCCAGTGGAGGCCATGAAGGTGCTCCAAGGGCTGGAGCAGGTCTGCTCTGGAGAGAGGCTGAGAGAGCTGGGCATGTTCAGCCTGGACAAGACTGCTGAGGGTCCAGTACCTCAAGGATCTCCAGGAGGGCTGGAGAGGGTCTTTGGACAAGGGTATGGAGGGACAGGACAAGAGGGAATGGTTTCACACTGATGGAGGGCAGGGTTAGATGGGATATTATAAAGAAATGAATCACCCTGAGCAGGCTGTGGTATGAGTAAAAGTTACCCAGAGCTGTTTTGACTGCCCCATCCCTGGAGGGCTTCAAGGCCAGGCTGGGGAGGGCTTGGAACAAGCTGGTGTAGTGGAAGGTGTCCCTGCCCATGGCAGACAGGTGAGAATGAGATGATCTTTAAGGCTTTAAGGTCCCATCAAAACCAACCCACTCTGTGATTCTGTGATTCTGTGACTTGTGGGAAAAGCCACCGAGCCTATTCTAATGACGATGTGAGGCTTATTGCCGGGGACAGGCGTTGTTGAACAAGGTAACCGTTTTACCATAGAGCTCAGTCAACTTCTCCTCCAGCTTCCCCAGGCTGAGCTCCTCCACCTGGTTCTTGTCATTCTCAGCAATGGCCCCCCAAGCCTTTGCGGGCTTTTCGTTCTCCAGGCAGCAGGCAGCTGACCAGATGTGGCTGGGTCTGTTCACCCTCTCGTTGGACACGGAAGTCTTCCCAGGCACAGCACCCGTGATCACGTAGGTGCTTGTACAGCCCGTGGTCTTTTCAATCATTTTTATATCCTCGTAGACCCTCCACTGTCTATCGTTGAGATCGCTGTCCTGGGGCACTATGTTGGTCAGGGTGAAGGTGGCCATTTTACTCACATCGTTATCCATATGGCCACTGGGATTCAAATGGCCACGGTCCAAACCCTTCAGTCCTTTGTAGTCATCGCATACAGCCTGGCTCTCTTTGATATCTTCTGCAGAGATTTTGTATTGATCTATGAGGCGTTTCTCTGATTCCATCTCTTTGAGATTACTTTTACCTGTGAGCTGGACAGGGAAAAAGAAAGAGGTGTTAGAATGGGGAATGGGAGTAATGGCGAAAGTTCCCCTGGAGGAGAAGTCTCTGAGGGTCAAGATCCCATTTTTTCTCATCTCAGTGTATGAAAATATATGAATCTGAGAGAAATCATACACATGGACCAACCCACATGAACACAAAAGCTTTAAAGAGGAAGTAGGTCAGATTCGGACTGCTCTCAGTTTGACTTGTGACCTTTGTGATCCAGCCTGCAGCCCGTGCTGGGAGCATGGTTGGAGGCACGAGACAAGGAGCATTTCCCACTCCTAGGATTGAAAGGTGACTTTGGTGATTCAAATCTACTTCCCTTTCCTCCTGCCTCCAGAGCCCAAATCTGCCCTGGGCTCTCCCTGGATGCCCTCACACCACACTGTGATTCTGTGATTTTATGTGGGGTTGCTACAGGTGTACCCCAGTCCTGGAACACCAGAGCTTGCCTCCTGTAACCCCATACACAGGGAGAAGTGTCAGGAAATGAGTCCTGGAGCTGAGGTTTCCCTGGGAGGGCTACAGTTCATTCAAGGAGGAACAGTTTTGCTCAGGAAGCAAAAAGATCTCACTGTGAATGGAATCTGTTCCAGCAGTGCTGGGAATGTGTCTCAGAGCTGATCTGGGCCAGGGAGAATTTTCTGCAGCATCACTGCAAAGAAGTTACAAATGGTCAGCCTCTGAGAGGAGCCTGTAATCCCAAAAGAGTCCTGGGGAAAGGAAATTCTCCAAAAAGGGCTCAGGAGAAAATCAACAAAATCCAAGGTTTTTTGGAAGGCCAGGGTCCAAGGTCCAGGAGGAAAATGGCAGGTTGGATAGGCCTTGGAGCATGCAGGTCTAGTGGCAAGTGGCCTGGCCCATGCAGGGGAGCTGGACTGAGATGGTCTTTAAGGTTCCTTCCAACACAAACCATTCTATGATGCTCCAGAAAGAGAGAATGTGGAGGCTGCAGTGGTGCAACACCAGATTAGCTGCTTGAGTTCCTATGCATAAGATGAAAAGATGATTTTTTTCATAACTTTAACAACATTTGGTTCATCTTTAGAGAAACATATTTAGCCTTCCTTTGGACTAGGGCATGTGGCTTCCTTCTCTGGCTCACCTTCCCCCTATGCTGTCCTGCTACTCTGTCCTTACCAATGACAGGAATTGCTTCTTTTTCTCTTCTGCAATTGGCCTGTTCTGCTGAAGTTTGTATGAAGGACATTTGTGAGGGCTCTAGAGCTTGTGCAGTTCTGCCTGTCTGCTGGATCCTTCTGGACCAAGCCTGAGCCAAAGGTGCTCGGGGTCACTGCCCATGGATGGAGATCACACCCTTGTGACTGGACCAACACTGATGCTCCTCACTTTGCAGTGCCAGAAATGTCACTCCAGAAATCCCTGCACAGTTAACCTGGCCCTCTCATCTCCAGTGCCTTTTCCCTCCAGGCTTTGTCTCTGGGCCATCTTACCCCCTTCTGAGTTTCTCATATTTCTTCTCAAATACCAATCACAAAGCCTTTTTAACTCTTCACTGGGAGCAGACAAGCTCTGTCAGGGATGCAGAACTGCTGAGGGCAAAGTGGGGAACAGATCCCAGCAGGACTGTTGGTCCCTCAAGTTTAGCCTCTCCTGGAAGCCTTTTCCCCATCATTTGGGCACCCAGCACAGCAGGGCACAGGCAGGGGAAGCATTTGACTTTGTCATGTCATGCCAAGTAATGGGATTTGCTGTTCCTGACAGGTGAAGGCAGCGAGCTGGGCACCTTTGGGATGTGATTCATCTCATGATCCTGCTGATGTCTCAGGTGCATCAGAGGAACCATGTGGTGCAGGTGTTTGAAGTAAAATGAGGACATTCCCATCTGTGTGTCCATTCGCGTGTGTTTAGAGGGGTAGTAGGAAATACGAGTCGGTATTTAAATGCTGCAGCTCATCCCTGAGTGGTTGGAGGGTGATGTGATGTGGTGTAAGAGAGACACCCACCTGAGGCTCAACAAACCATGATTTAGCTCTTTTGCCTTTAGCAGGGTGGTAGATGTATGCAGAGTACACTGGGATTCTCCCGTCTCTGTCGTACAGGGTGGCATAGTGATACGCGTTCCTGAAGCGCTGACAGATCCAGGCTGGGTTCTTTGGGTTCAGGGCATCATTTGGAATGGTCCCCGCATAGAAGAACTGAAGACAATTATCAAAGGAGTTCAGCACCTCGCTGTGTCCCAGCCAGAGGCAGCTGGCCAACACCTGCAGCAGCAGCAGCCCCAGCATGGTGGCAGGATTTCAGTGAAGGGCTCTTGCTCCCCTGGAAGGCAAATGCAGAGGGACACTCAGCTGGGAGAGAGCAGGTCATGGCCTGCAGCCTTTGGTGCAGGGGGACACAGCTGGCAGAAGAGGGGATTATGAGAGACCAGGAAAGGAGTAATTTCTGTCCTCCTCCATATGGAAAAACCACAAGGGCAATAAGGGTGAAACCTAAAACAGGGTTTAGGTGCCCAGAGGAGGCAGCAGTGGGAGCACTCAGCCTGTAGGAGGAAGGAGCCAAAGCCACCAGGACTGCAATCAGCTCTCCCAGCCAAGTGATCTTGTAACTGAGGCACAGCCCTGGGACAAGGTCACCTTTGCCCACCTCCCTCCTGCTCTCAGCTCCTTCCCACAGCAGACACCTGCACCTGGGCATGGACTCTGCTCAGCCCCTGCCATGCTGAGCTGGGCTTTAATCTCATGGGGCATTGGGCAGGCAAAGAACAGCAATGCTGCACTTCCTGCAGCTCTCTGGGCCCATCCAGGTTCACACAGACACTCAGCTCTTCCACTCAGACCCAATACTGAACCCCAAATCATCCACCTGGGCTCCTGCCTCTCAGCTGACATTGGGCCATGGCTGTCCTGCTGCTCACCTTGCATTTCCACCTTATCCAAGCCCAGACTCTGAACTTGCAGACACATGCAGAGAGCAAAGGAAGGGGCCAAGCAGATGGCAGCAGCAAGCATGAGGGATAACACCTCTATCTTAGCAGCACAATGGCTGCTGCAGTGCAAGCCCTGCAGGGCAGCCCTTGCCCTGCTTGCTTGGGATTCCTGCTGGTGCCCAGCTTCAGCTTTGCTGATTGATTTCCCTGTACAGGCAAAGGCAGCATGGCAGGAATTTCTTGGACAGCAACCTGTCTTGTTTTGTCTTTCTCAGTGCTGATGTGATTTTCAGCAGTCAGTAAGGTCATTCCTTTATGAGAAAACTGCTGACAAGCTCCCTGGGATGATGGCAGCCACATGAGGGGCTTTGTCTCGTTCCAGAGGCAGCTGAGGTTTGGGAGAGCAGGGATGCTTCCCCTTGCATTGCCAGACACTCCTTGGAGAGATTTAATATCATCAGCATTTGCAATAAGGCAGCTGGGACAGGCAGTTCAAAGGGTTCCTGGCAGACAAAGCTGCCACAGCCTCTAAAGCACAAAGCCCACCTTGGGCTGGCAAGGGGCTGAGCTCAGGACAGATGAAGGCTTCACAAGTCACCTTGCACATTTGCCCTTGTCTTCTTCTTCTCCCTGCCCCTCATCTCTCCATTTCCACTGGATTCAGGATGCTGGGCTGCACACAGCCCTGCTCTGACCCAAGATATCTGGTCCTTTTTCTCTTTTCCAGCCCTGGATCAGGAATGTGGTGACCAATGAGCTGGAAACTGAGAACTGCAACTACAAGTCGGGACTTTATACAGTGCTCTGCAGAGCATTCCCAAAGCTGCCCCAAATCAAGCAGAAAAGGGTCTGAAAAGTCCTTCTGCATGACCCACTCCATGAGATTGAAATAAATCTAACTAAGGTAATATCTAATATAACAGATTCATAGAAAACAGCCGACCTTGAGAAGGAGTGGCACAGGATTCTGCTCACAGCCCCAAAGTGGCAGAGGAGTCTCAAATGCCTCTGCTGCAGTCTCAAGACTTTCTAGGTTTATATACTCTTTAGGAAGAGGCAGTTGGGGGATTTCTCAAGCAGGGTTCAGAGTAAATTTTCCCAGGTGTTCAGACCACACCTGTGTTTGTCCAGAGTTTCTTTGCAAGGTCATGGCTGGAGTTTTAGTACTCAATAAATTCCTCCTTCTTTCCTATTCAACAGTTTGATGTTAATTTTCAGGTAAGTTGGCTTGAGTTTCTTTCCCAAATCTTTCCTTCTGTCCTTGCCCTCCTGACTGACAGAAAACACTAAATGGCTGCAAAATTAAAGTGCATATATGAGCTCTGATTGCTCCTTGGAGCTCAGCAACTCCAGCCCAGCCTTTGTCCATATATGTATATTTATTCCAGAAAGTCAGGAAAGATTTTTAATATTGGAATCAATGGTGAGGAAGGAGAAGGGGCTTACCTTCAAGCCGAGTCTCAGAACAGGCAGCTGAACTGTTCCTTCTGTCTTCTCCCAGGAGAAAGCAGTGTTTGAATCCTCAGAAGTGCACCTGCAATATATACCCTTTCAAAAATTTGCCCCTTGTTATAAACAAGGAATTCTAGAGAATAGAGAAGTTTTCTATATTTATTCAGGGGGTATGTGCACACCCACCCTGAAATGTGCTGACTGTTGTTTGTTATAGTTTCCCCAGAATTTCTCCCAACTTTGCTGACTTGCAGCATGGTATGTCAGGATCAGTTAACTATCCACCCAGTCATGAAGTTGCCCTTTCTTGTAAACAGTGAATTCCACAGAAAAGAGAAGTTTTCTATTTTTATTTAGGGATTTTGTTCACAGCCACTCTGAAAGATGTTGACATTGTTTTAGTTTCCTCAGAATTTCTCCCAAATTTGCTGCCTTGCAGCATGGCATGTCAGGGTCAGCTAACAGGGTCTGGTGGCTTCCTTGATCATTTCCTCAATGCCACCAGCTGCAGCTGCTGCTGCTCCAGCACCTACACGTGTTTCTGCTCCCCACAGAACAGCTCTGGGGACATTGGATGGACTGGCCTGACTCTGATACACTCAGATATTCAGTCTGTCCTCCTGCAGCCTCCCAGAACATCATGCCCATGGCCAGGCTACACATACTCTCTTGCCTGGTTGCCATGGCTGTGTGACAGCTCCATCCCAGCAGCCTGGGAAGGAGAAGGCTCTGGGGATACCTCAGAGCACCTGCCAGTACTTTAGGAGTCTACAGGAGAGCTGCAGACAGACTTTGCACAAGGGTTTGGAGCTGATAGGTGTGCTGGGTTCAGGATTTATGTTTTTGACAGTGGCAGGTGTGGGGCTGTGTTTTGGAGTTGTGCTGAACACAGAGTTGATAACACAGAGATGTTTCTGGGATTGCTGGGCAGAGCTTTCACAGGCCAAGGCCTTTTGTGCTTTCTGTACTGCCAGGCTGGCAAGGAGGCTGGGGGTACTTGGGAGCTTGGGAGGAGACACAGCCAGGACAGGTGAGCCCAACTGACCAGAGCATATTCCAGAGCATGGGACATCATGCTGAGGATATAAAGTGAGGGGAAGGAGGAGGAAGGAGGGGGCATTTGGAGTGGTGGGTTTTGTAGCTGGCTTTTGTCTTCCCAGATAAGTGTGAGGGGCCCTGCTCCCCTGGAGGTGGCTGAAGACCTTTCTATCCATGGGAAATGGTGAAGGAATTCCTTGATGTGTTTGCTTGTGTGCACAGCCTTTGCTTTCCCTGTTAAACTGTCTCTATCTCCACCCAGGAGTGTTCCAGCTTTTCCCCTTCCAGTTCTCTCCCTGTTCCCGGTGGTCGGGGAGGGAGGGAGCGGCTGCGTGGGGCGTGGCTGCTGCCTGGGGTTAAACCACACCTTTGGGACAGAATTCACAGAATTCACAGAATGAGTTGGTTGGAAGGGACCTTCGAGATGATCATGTCCAACTCATGCCCCAACATCTAAACTAAACCATTGCACTGAGTGCCACATCCAGTGTTTTTTTTAAACACTTCCAGGGATGGTGACTCCACCACTTCCTCAGGCAGACCATTCCAGACCTTCATCACTCTTTCTGTGAAAAACTTTTTCCTAGTGTCCAACCTGTATTTCCCTTGACGCAGCTTTCGACAAGCTGAAAGGGCTTGATATGGAAGGAGTGAAGGTTTAGACTGGATATTAGGAAGGTATTTGTGACTGTGGGGAGGTGATGCCCCAGCACAGGTTGCCCACAGAAGCTGAGCCTGCCCCATGCCTGCAAGTGTCCATGGCCAGGCTGGCTGGGGCTTGGAGCAACCTGGGATAGTGGAAGGTGTCCCTGCCTATGGGAGGGCACGGAGGTAGCTGGTCATTAAGGTCCTTTCCAACCCAAAATATTCTGTGTTTCAATGACCTTTCATTCACTCAAACAAAACTGGACTCATTTTCTTCCATTTCCAAAAGTCCAGGAATAATAGAAAAATGAGTTTGTTGGTACAACTAGAAATATCCAGAAGTGTGTTAGAGAAAAGGTGGTTTAAACAAACTGGTTGAGTCCTGTGGTTCCTTTTGTCTCTGTTAACCTGGGACTGATGTCTTAAACAAACTGGAGTTTAGCCAGAATGAGGGAAAAGTAGGTCAAGAAGAGGCAGATCTGCTGGAGGTGTGGCAAATTTCTCTTTTCTGATAGGGCCCAACAGTGCTCACATCATTAGAAGGGGCCATAAACCATCAAAGACCTCCAAAGTGTCACTCCAACTCCACAGTGCTGCATGACCCAGTGTAAAATCCCTCCCAGGGGAAAAGTGGGGCAACCCCACATAATCCTCAACTCACAGAACGCGCTGGACTCTGTTGCACAGGACCCCACCCCCAAAGGATCAAGAGTAAGGACATCAAAGTTTCAGTCTCATTGCAGGAGCCATGGGGATATCTTGTGTGACCTGTTGCCACCCTGACTCACTTTTACATGCTCAGTTGTTGTAGAAGTATGTGGAGTGTGATGCTGACACTTTTGCAGGTGTTATGGCATCCTCTGGTTGTGTTTGGACACTGAACCTCCTGCAAGGATGGGCACTGTGACTTTACTGCTGGTGGAAATTTCAGTGGGAAGCAACTTGTGGTTTATAGATGAGGTGAACCTGCAATCCAGCACTGCAGCAAGTAAACTTTACTGTGAATGACTGTGTTGGAACTGAGCAAGGTGAAGGTCAGAGCCCTTACATTGCTGTACTGGTAGCTGGACAGTATTGATAAGAGACCAGTGTTTTGGCTACTGCAAAGCAACACCGTCCCTCTGACATTCCTTCCCCCATCAAAGAGGATGGGAGTGGGCAAGATCCTGGGAGGGGACACAACTAGGCCAGCTGACCTAAATTAGCCAAAGGGATATTTCATACCATATGACTTCAGCTTAGATATATAAGCTAAGGGAGAGAGAATGAAGGAGGGGTGTGTGTGAGTTTTCAATGCTGGCCCTTCTAGAGGAATTGTGCCCTGCTTCCCAGGAAGTGTCTGAACATTGTTGTTGATGTGAAGTAGAGACTGGCTTTTGCTCCCTTTAGCTCTTGCACACCCGGCACACACCCTCCTGGAGTGTGTGTGTGGAGATTCCTCCTTGGAGTGGAGATGCCTCTCAAGATCACCTCTCAAGGCTGAGCCAACGAGATTTAATCATGGTCACAATTTAATCATGGTCATGATCTCTATTTAATTGTTTTTGCTGGTTTTAATATAACTGCTTTAATATATTTGCTTCCATATTGCTTCATAGAGCACGCTATTATACTAATAGCTATAGTTTCCATACTGTGAACTAAAAAATAATTCCGATTAACATATTTTTGCCTTATCATTATAATCCTAAATCATATATAATTACATAAATATGCATAATTTGCAATCCTCAAACCTGTGGGACAAGTTGTATAGAGTTTCAATTACATCTATATAATCCTCTAGATGGAAACAATTGACAAAATCTGGGGCTAAGATTGGATCCAGTTCCCTGAGAAGGAGTTTACCAAGCCAGGGAGTCCTTTCTGCAGCTCATGACTCAACAGGAAAGTTTCTCTATTAACCTTTGCCTGAAGCTCCCATTTGCCCACAAAACCATTTTCAAGGAAAAGGGACTCCCCCCAAGATCCCTAAATGTCCATGGTCAAAAGGAACAACAAAAATCAGAAGATATGTAAAATTCCACAAAGTTTTATTAGTAAATTACACACTTGTCATGGAAATTGTTATGTTAGTCCCTAAACTACTCTATAAGCAAGTGGCAGAGGGTATCCTTTTATATATGAATTTTCCTGACCTGAAAACAGGTTTCTCACTTCCTAATGTAACATAAATATCGTGTGAAGTCTGCTCTCTTAGACCTCCCTGGAAATGAATCAGAGGTCTTTGGGAGCCTTGGGTTGTCTTGCTCCCTTCTACAGTCCATTTGTCCCCATCTATTCTGCTCTGGTAAGTCCTCACCTGCAGGGCTGCCTCCAGCTCTGGGATCCACAACAGAAGAAGGTGACAAAGCTGTTGGAGTGGGGTCCAGAGGAGGCCACAAAGATGCTCCAAGACCTGGAGCACATCTGCTCTGGAGAGAGAGTGAGAGAGCTGAAGGTGAGGGAGCCTGGAGAAAGGACTCTTGGGAGAATTTGGACACCTTATAGTATCTAAATGGTTTTAAATGAGAAAGGGACTTTGGACCATGGTATGGAGTGACAGGACAAGAGGGAATGGATTTAAATTGAAAGCAGACAGGGTCAAATTAAATGTTAAGAAGAAATTCTTTACTGTGAGAATAGTGAGGCCCTGGCATAGGTTGTCCAAAAGAGTTGTGACTGCTCCATCCCTGAAGTGTTCAAAGCCAGGTTGGACAGTGACACAGGCTGACCACTTGGAGATGACCACAGCTAGCCCAAGCTCCTGGCCCGTGCCAAGAGTGGCTGCTCCCTGTCTGCCCCACGCTGGGTGGCAGTAAAGCAGGGCTGCCTCACCCTCAGAGGCACCAAAGCTGCTCTCTGCAGCTGCTGCTAGAATCCTGAGTCAAGGAGTCCAGAGTGAAGGAAAAGAGAGGGATCACTTGTATAGGTTCTCAAAATGCTTTAATCTGACAGGATCCAGGAACAAGCGACAGTTCCAACAGGGTAACAGCATCATAAGTATGGGGGAGGGAACATAGGGAGGATACAAACTTGGACCAATGGTGAGACACCTGGGGGGGGGCACAAGGTGGGGTGTACATCATGGCATCCAGTGGGACACAACAGGGGAGGAGAGCAGGCCAAATAGACCAATAGGCATTCCAGGGATCCAGGATGGACACAGAAGTTTCTGGAAACAAAGGTGGGATTTCTGTGATGGACAAAGGAGGAGGGCAGGGTCTCCCTGAGTGGCAGGAAAGACTCTGGAATAAGGGGTTGGTCTTTAGGAAGATAGACAGGGGAATGGGTGGACATTGCTCAGGGACAAACCAATATGTATGGGGGACAACTGGAACAAACAAATTTGAACTTATAACACCACAATTTCATAACAAAGAAACTTACTAGCACAGGACAGGGCTTGGAGCCACCAAGGATAGTGGAAGGTGTCCCTGCCCATGGCTCAGGAGCTGAGACTACAGGGATGGTCTTTGAAATTCCTTGAAACCGAAACCTTTCTGTGATTCTGTGACATATGGCAAAAGCTCCTGAGCCTGTTCCAGCTAGGATGTGAGGCTTATTCTCGGGGACAGTCACTGTCAAACAGGGAAACCTGTCCCCTCCCATAGAGCTCAGTTAACGTGTCCTCCAGCTCTCCCAGGGTGAGGAGCTCAACCTGGTTCCTGTCGTTCTCAGCGATGACCGCCCAAGCCTTCAGGTAGTTGTTGTCCACCACGCAGCAGGCAGCTGACCAGAGGTGGCTGGGTTTATTAACCCTCCCCTTGGCAATGTAGTTGTTCCCAGGCACAGCACCCACAATGACATAGGTGGTTTTACAGCCCTGGGTTCTCCTGATCATCGTTTGCTGCTCGTAGTTGTTCCAGGCGCCGCCGTTGAGTTTCTCATCCTGGGGCACTATGTTGGTGAGGGTGAAGGTGGCCACCCTGCTGCTGTAGTCATCGTGGTGGCCATTAGGGTTCAAATGGCCCCGGTTCAAACCTGTCAGGTTCTTGTAGTCATGAAGGATAGCCTGGCTCTGGCTGAGTTTCTCTAAGGTGACATTGTATTGATTTAAGACTGTCCACTCTTTTTCCATAGTTTTGGGATAAGCTGGGCCAATCAGCTTGACAGGAAATAAAGAGAAAAAGGTGTTAGTACTGGGGATGAGCATAACTGAACAGATTTCCCTAGAGCAGAAGTCTCTGAGTGTCAAGATCCTGTTTTTTGTCTGCTCCTGATGAGGTACAATACCAGATTAGTTGCTTGAGTTCCTATGAGGAACTCAAAGTGCAATCAAACTGCAATTTTTTTTTTTCAGAAATTAATTTCACATTTAGTGCCTTATATTTAGCTTTCCTTTGGAACACTGCATATGGGTTTCTTCTGTGGTTCATTTTCACCTAAATCATTCCTGCCCTCACATCTCCAGTGCCTTTTCCCTCCAGGCTTTGTCCCTGGGCCATCTCACCCCCTTCTGAGTTTCTCTTCACTTCTATCACACCACTCACAAAGCCTGTTTGACTCTTCACTGGGAGCAGATAAGCTCTGCCAGGGATGCAGAACAGCTCAGGGCAAAGTGGGGATCAGATCCCAGCAGGACTGTTGGTCCCTCAAGTTTAGCCTCTCCTGGATGCCTTTTCCCCATCACTTGGGCACCCAGCACAGCACGGCACAGGCAGGGGAAGCATTTGACTTTGTCATGTCATGCCAAGTAATGGGATTTGCTGTTCCTGTCAGGTGAAGGCAGAGAGCTGGGCACCTTGGGGATGTGATTCATCTCATGCTCCTGCTGATGTCTCAGATGCATCAGAGGAATCATGTGATGAAGATGTTTGAAGTTCAGTGAAGAGAATCCTGTCCAGTGTGTTCATTTGCATGTGTATAGTGGGTTGGAACAAAATAGAAATGGTTATTTCAATATTGCTTTTAATGACTGGAGGGTGATGTGCTGTAAGAGAGACACCCACCTGGGGCTCAACCAGCCAAATTTTAGGTCTTTTTCCCGGTCCAGGCTGGTAGATGTAAGCAGAGTAGACAGGAATACGCATCTTCCTGTCATACAGGGTGGCAAAGTAATACTGGTTCTTGTAGCGCTGACAGATCCAGGCTGGGTTCTGTGGCTCCAGGGCATCATTCGGGGGGATCTCCCGGAAAAAAAACTGAGGACATGAAGTTTCAAAGGACTTGACCACCTCGCTGTGTCCCAGCCAGAGGCAGCTGGCCAACACCTGCAGCAGCAGCAGCAGCCCCAGCATGGTGGAGGATTTCAGTGAAGGGCTCTTGCTCCCCTGGAAGGCAAATGCAGAGGGGACTATGAGAGACCAAGGAGAGGGTAACTTCTGTCCTCCTGGATTTGGAAAAATCATCAGTGCTGTGGGGTTGTGCAGGGAGATGATTGGGGATAAAAGGATAGTGTTACAGGAGAAAATACAGTTGCTCTTCCCTGGATGAAACACAGTCAGCATACCTGGCCTCCCACACACAAGGAGGACTAAATCTAAGGTGGGCCTAAACAGCAGGTGGAGTGGAGACACCATGGCCAGGCTCTGTCAAAACCCTTGCAGAGGAGACACCTTGGTGACGTTTTCTAGCTGATAATCTGTGTGACAACTGAAAACCATGGGAGACAAATGAAGATGTCCTGCTGCTGAATCAGCAACCATGGCAAAATTCCTCACCTGATGCACATCCCCATCCCAAGGTTACTGCAGGTACTTTACTGAGATATTCACCCTCAAGGCATGAGAACCTCTCACTGAGAAAGATGTATGACTACATGCAAACATCATCTAAATGTAAAGAAATAGTATAAAAGTGAATTAAAAATGGAGAGAAGTTATGGAAGACTGCATTGTAACTTCTGGGGTCAGTTGATGGGCTGAACCTGCCTTCTCTCCCTTAGACATGCCTATTGGGTAAGAATCCTACTTTAAGCATGCTGAATGATTACCTCAAGCCAGCTTTTGCTAGGGATTAAAGCTTCTTAGTATGTTGTTCTGAATTAACATCTCACTTTGAATATCTCTTTGCTGTCAGATACTTTCACTGGCAAGCCTCAAACTTCAACCTGTCACAGTTTTATTAATAGTGTTATTCTGTAAAGAGTTAAAGTGAATCCTCCAGGGGCACTGACAGTTTCTGGCAGTGGGTAAAGGTGTGGAGACCCGGGAGGGCTTTCTCTGATTGGTGTGTGACCCTGAACAAGTCAGTCAAACCCTCCAACCCAGAGAACTGGTCAGTGAAGGGTCCCTACCACAGGACACCAACAGGCTGAGAAGGGTTTTGGCTTTCATGTGTCAGTAACAGACTGAACACACACTGAAGGTTTGAGTACATCTCCCTTTTCCACATGAGAGGATGAAATCTAAAATAGGTTTTAGGTGCCCAGAGGATGGTGGCAATGGTGGGGGCATAGTCTGTCTGAGGGGTGTTCCAAACTCACCCAATGCCTAAACAGCTCTCATGGCAAAGTTATCATGGAACTGAGATATGGCACTGGGACAAGGTCACCTTTTCCAGCCTATTTCAGTTGAGCTCAGAGCTCAGCTTTGCACTGGCACTGGAGAAAAAAACCCTTTGACAAAACAGGGCTGGGAAGCCCCTACTTCCAAACATGATCTCATAGAATCACATAACATGCTGAGTTGGAATGGACTCATCAGGATCATTGGGTCCAACTTCTGGCCCTGCCCAGCACAGCCCCAGAAATCCAGCCATGTTCCTGACAGTTTTGTACAAACACGTTTTGTACTCAGACAGGTGTGGTGATGTGACCACTTCCCAGGGGAGCCTGTTTCAGGGCTCAACCACCCTCTGGGTGAAAAACTTCTTCCTGATATCCAGCTTAAATCTTCCCTGACTCAGTTTCAGGCCATTCTCACTCCCTCCTGCTCTCAGCACCTTCCCACAGCAGACACCTGCACCTGGGCACAGACTCTGCTCAGCCCCTGCCATGCTGAGCTGGGCTTTAATCTCATGGGGCATTGGGCAGGCAAAGAACAGCAATGCTGCACTTCCTGCAGCTCTCTGGGCCCATCCAGGTTCACACAGACACTCAGCTCTTCCACTCAGACCCAATACTGAACCCCAAATCATCCACCTGGGCTCCTGCCTCTCAGCTGACATTGGGGTATTAAGCTACATATACCCTTGGCTCTGATGCAAGACATCTGGTCCATTTTCTCTTTAGCAACCCTGGATCAGTAAGCTGGAAACTAAGAAAAGGAACAACAAATGGTGACTTTTTGCAGTACTCTGCAGAACATGCCCAAAGCTGCCCCAAATCAAGTAGAGAAGTTCCTGAAAAGTCTTTTTGTATGACCCCCTCCACATGCTTAAAATATACTTAACTAACTTAATGTCTAACTTAATATCAGATATACAGAAAGCAGCCTACCGTGGGAAAGAGTGGCACAGGATTCTGCTCGAGCCCCAAAGTGGCAGAGGAGTCTCAAATGCCTCTGCTGCAGTCTCAGACTGGCTGGGTCTATATGATCTCCAAGTAGGCAGAGTTGTTAGATTTCCCACAGTGTTTAGAGGGAGTTTGTCCAGAAGTTCAGCCACCTGTGTTTGTCCACAGGCCTCTTGCAAGGTCATGGGTGGAGTTTAAGTGCTCAATAAACTCACCCCCCCTCTTACTGAACAGTTTGGTGTTAATTTTCCAGGTGACTTGGCTTGAGTTTCTTTCCCAAATTATTCCTTCTGTCCTCCTTTACAGAAAGTGTTAAAGAGCTGCAAAATTCAGTGCATGCATTAACTCTCCTTGCTCCTTGGAGAGCAGATGTTGGAACTCAGCAACTCTGACCTAGGCTTTGCCTATATATATTTATTTCAAAGCTCAGGTAATTCTTTAAATATTGGAGTAAATGGTGAGAAAGGAGCAAGAGCTTACCTTGAAGCAGAGTCTCAGAACAGGCAGCTGAAGAGTTCCTTTCTTCTTCTCCCTGGAGAAACACTTGGCTGATCCCTCAGGAGTCCCAGTGCAATGTATACCTGGTCATAAATCTGCCCGTTGTCATAAACAGGGAATTTCACTGAAAAGAAAGGTTTTCTGTTATTATTCAAGGAGATTTGTTCATGACCACCCTGAAGTGGGGTGACAGTTGCTATTTGCAATTTCCTCAGGATTTCTCCCAGGTTCTTGCAGCATCATGTGTCAGGAGAAAATAACTGGGTCTGGTGACTTATCTGTTCATTTCCTCATTCCCCACGAACGGGGACCTACATGTGTTTCTGTTCCTGGCAGAACATCTCTTGTGGCATTTGACTGACTGGCCTGTCTCTGAGTACACCCAGATGTTCACAGTCTGCTCTTCTGCAGCCTCTCAGAACACAATTAGTAGGGTCAGGCTGCATATTTTCCCTTGCCTGATTGCAAAGGCTTTGTAAGAACCCTTATTCATGCAAAGCCTTCTGCTGAGAAGGATCTGGGAGACCTTAGAGCTCCTTCAGTACCTGAGAGTGGTTCACATGGAGAGGAGCTTTTGAGAAAGGTTTGGAGTGACAGGACAACAGGGAGCAGCTTTAAACTGACAGAAGGCAGAGATAGATTAGATGTTAGGATTAGATTTTAGTCTCGAAAAGAGCAGGCTCAGGGCACTCTACAATTGCCTGAAAGGAGGTTGTAATGAGGTTGAAATTGGTCTCTTCTACCATGCCAGTAGTGAGAGGACTAGAGGAAAAGGCTTTAAGATGAGATGGGGGAAATTCATATTAGATGTTAGAAAAAACACTTTTAACTGTCATGTTGTGAGACAGTGGAAAAGGTTGCACAGAGAGGTGCTGGAGTCACCATCCCTGGAGGTGTTTCAGAGGCATTTGGATTTGGCACTGGGTGATATGGATTAGTGGTTTAAGGTTTACAGTGGTAGTTCTGAGGGGATGGTGTGACAGGATGACCTTCAAGGTCTATTTCAACCTTGAATTCCGTCATTCAGTAATTTTGTGAAACTGATTCCTTCTTCTTTTTGGCTTCCCAAGTATTTCACAAGCTTGCTGTGGAGGACAGGACATTTCTGGGTACTGCCAGGGTTAAAGGTCCCCAGGACAGCCCAAGGAGGTGATGGAGGTGGGATTCATGGGGTTGGTCAATCACTCATAGTTCCAGAGACTGGAAAGCTGAAGCAGTGGACATGGGATGAGCAGGAATGAGGATGAGTGTGGTCTCAAGCCCCAGCCAGTGTGCAGAGGTGGGTGAGCAAGTCAGAGGCAGCCCCCAAGGTACTGGGATGTCTTTCAGCCTCAAATAGCACTGATGTCTGGGGAACTGTGACATTATTGGTAGTAGAAATTTCAGCAAGAAGGAACTTGTGGTTTATACATGAGATGACCCTGCAAACCAGCACTGCAGCAAATAATTTTTATTGTGAACTACTCAAGTAGTAAATGATCTGTCCTGTGATGTTCTTTTGATTATGACATTGAATACATTGAATACATTGAATATATTGAACATATTTCCCCAAATCAGTTCCCTGTAATTTTGCAGAAAAGCTTCAGAAGCAGGGCAGAGAATTAAGGTATCCAAACAGTGCATCACAGAAGTTTATCTTTGGCTGCTCAAAGCTTCCTTTATATCTAATGCCTCATTCTGCCTGTCTGATACCACAGGTGCTGCTCTCAAGGTACAGTTTCAAAAGCAAGCAAACAAAAGCATGTCTCAGGATCACATTATCACTGAATTGTTGAGTGTGGGAGGGACCACTCAAAATCTTCTAGTCCATATCCTTGGTCAAGGAGGGTCATCTAGAGCAGGTTTTCCAAAATCTTGTCCTTGCACCTGGAGTGCTGTGTCCAGGTCTGGTGCCCACAACAAGAGAAGGACTAAAAATATACTGGAGTGGAGTCCAGTGGAGGCCACGAAGATGTTTCAAGGTCTAGAACATCTCTGTTCTGGAGACAGGCTGAGATAGCTGAGTGTGTTCAGCCTTGACAAGAAAAGGCTGTGGAGAGAAGTTCAATCCCCTTCCACTACCTAGAAGTTCACCAGGAGATCTGGAGAGGGCTTTTGGACAAGGGCATGGAGTGACAGGACAAGAGGGAATGGTTTCACACTGACAAAGGGCAAGGTTACATGAGATGTTAGGGAGAAATTCTATACTGAGGGGGTGGTGAGGCCCTGTCACAGGGTGAGCAGAGAAGCTGTGGCTGTCCCATCCCTGGAAGTGTTCAAGGCCAGGTTGGATGGGGCTTGGAGCAACCTGGTGTAGTGGAAGGTGTCACTGCAAAGGGAAAGGGATGGAACAAAATGATCTTTGAAGTCCCATAAAACACAAAGAATTCTGTGATTCTAATGGCATGTGGGAAAAGCTCATGAGCCTTTTCCACTCAGGATATGAGGTTCGTTAGGGTGGACAGGCACTGTGGAACAGAGAAACCTGTCCCCTCCCATAGAGCTGGGTCAAGTTGGCCTCCAGTTGTGCCCTTGTGAGGTTCTGCACCCGGTTCATGTTGTTTCCAGCAATGACCGCCCAAGTCCTCCTGTTGGCTGTGGTCTGGCAGCAGGCAGCCGACCAGATGTGGCTGGGCACATTAACCCTGTTATTGGAGATGTAGGCGTTCCCAGGCACAGCACCCGTGATCACGTAGGTCGTTGTACAGCCCTGGGTGTTCTGAGCCATCGTTTGGTTCTCGTAGTCTTTCCACTGGCCCTTGTTGAGTGTGCTGTTCTGGGGCACAATGTTGGTGAGGGTGAAAGTAGCCCACTTGCTGTTGTTGCCACTTTGGTGGCCATTGGGGCTCAAATGACCACGGTCCAAACCCTGGAGATTGTTGTAGTCTTGGTTGATAGCCTGACTCTGGCCAATTTGCTGTAGAGTGATCTTGTATTGATTACGGATGGACATCTCTGTATCTATATCCCTGGAATAAGCTGGGTTGATCAGCTTGACAGGGTAAGAAGGGGAAAAGGTGTCAGTACTGAGGATGCATGTAATGAAACAGATTATCCTGGAGCAGAAGGCTCTGATGCTCAAACTTCCATTTATTGTCATCTCAGTGTATGAAAATGTATGAATCTGAGAAAAATCATACACATGGACCAACCCACATGAACACAAAAGCTTTAAAGAGGAAGTAGGTCAGATTCGGACTGCTCTGAGTTTGACTTGTGACCTTTGTGATCCAGCCTGCAGCCCGTGCTGGGAGCATGGTTGGATGCACGAGACAAGGAGCATTCCCCACTCCTAGGATTGAAAGGTGACTTTGGTGATTCAAATCTACTTCCCTTTCCTCCTGCCTCCACAGCCCAAATCTGCCCTGGGCTCTCCCTGGATGCCCTCACACCACACTGTGATTCTGTGATTTTATGTGGGGTTGCTACAGGTGTACCCCAGTCCTGGAACACCAGAGCTTGCCTCCTGTAACCCCATACACAGGGAGAAGTGTCAGGAAATGAGTCCTGGAGCTGAGGTTTCCCTGGGAGGGCTACAGTTCATTCAAGGAGGAACAGTTTTGCTCAGGAAGCAAAAAGATCTCACTGTGAATGGAATCTGTTCCAGCAGTGCTGGGAATGTGTCTCAGAGCTGATCTGGGCCAGGGAGAATTTTCTGCAGCATCATTGATATGAAAATAAAAAACATCAGCTTTTGAGAGGAGGCTGTAATCCCAAAAGACTCCTCTGAAAACTAAATACTCCAAAAATGCGTCTGGAGAAAGTGACCAAAATCCAAGGTTTTTCAGGTATCCTGTGTCCAGGGTCTAGGAACATAAGGCCAGTGAGGGGTTTGGAGCATGCTGGCCTGGTGGCATGTGGCCTGTCCCATGCGGGGGGTTTGGATCGAGATGATATTTAAGGTTCCTTTCAACAGAAACCACTCTATGATTCTATGATTCTACAAAAAGACAGAAGTTTTTATCCCTCCCTAACGAGGAGGCTGCAGTGGTGCAAGACCAAATTAGTTCCTCATGTTCATGTGAGTAACAAGTACAAATGGTTATTTTTTTCATAACTTCAACACTTGTTGTTCATTTTTAGGGAAGCATATTTAGCCTTCCTCTGGAATGGGACATTATGATCTTGCACATTTTCACCAAAAACTCTCCTCCTATACTGCTCCTAGAAAGGTCCAGAATTTGTTGTTCTTCTGTTCCTTAATTGGCCAGGCCTGGCGTGTCTTAGTGAAGTTTGTCTTGAAGGAGATTTGTCTCCTCTAAAGCTTGTGCAGTTCTGCCTGTCTGCTGGATCCTTCTGGACCAAGCCTGAGCCAAAGGTGCTCAGGGTCACTGCCCATGGATGGAGATCACACCCTTGTGACTGGACCAACACTGATGCTCCTCATTTTGCAGTGCCAGAAATGTCACTCCAGAAATCCCTGCACAGTTAACCTGGCCCTCTCATCTCCAGTGCCTTTTCCCTCCAGGCTTTGTCCCTGGGCCATCTCACCCCCTTCTGAGTTTCTCTTCACTTCTATCACACCACTCACAAAGCCTGTTTGACTCTTCACTGGGAGCAGACAAGCTCTGTCAGGGATGCAGAACAGCTGAGGGCAAAGTGGGGATCAGATCCCAGCAGGACTGTTGGTCCCTCAAGTTTAGCCTCTCCTGGAAGCCTTTTCCCCATCACTTGGGCACCCAGCACAGCAGGGCACAGGCAGGGGAAGCATTTGACTTTGTCATGTCATGCCAAGTAATGGGATTTGCTGTTCCTGTCAGGTGAAGGCAGAGAGCTGGGCACCTTGGGGATGTGATTCATCTCATGCTCCTGCTGATGTCTCAGATGCGTCAGAGAAATCATGTGATGAAGATGTTTGAAGTTCAGTGAAGAGAATCATGTCCAATGTGTCCATGTGTACATGTGTGCATGTGTGTAAGGGAAGTGGGAGGAAATAGAAAAGTTGGGTTGAATGCTGCAGCTCATTTCTCAGTGGCTGGAGGGTGATGTGCTGTAAGAGAGACACCCACCTGAGGCTCAGCATACCATGACTTAGATCTGCTTCCTGGTCCAGGGTGGTAGATGTAAGCAGAGTACACTGGAATCCTCTTGTCTCTGTCGTACAGGGTGGCATAGTGATACGATTTCCTGAAGCGCTGACAGATCCAGGCTGGGTTCCTTGGATTCAGGGCATTATTTGGGGGAATCTGTGCATAGAAGAACTGAAGACAACTTGTAAAGGAGTTCAGCACCTCGCTGTGTCCCAGCCAGAGGCAGCTGGCCAACACCTGTAGCAGCAGCAGCCCCAGCATAGTGGCAGGATTTCAGTGAAGGGCTCTTGCTCCCCTGGAAGGCAAATGCAGAGGGACACAGCTGGGAGAGCTGATAATGGGCTGTGCAGGTGGACATAGCTGGCAGAGGAGCTGTCTATTCCCACTGCTCATTCATTGACAACTAAACTGGATTCATTTTCCTCCAATTCCAAAACTCCAGGAATACAGTAATAATGTGTTGGTTGTTATAACAGATATGGTTATGAAGTAATGAATCTCTCAAACAAGTCCTGAGGTTTGTGAGCTCATGGTTTTACATTTCACTGTTTTTTAATAAAAATCTCTGCTCCAGTACCTATTTACAGGATCTTCTCTGCCTTTCAAGTTAGTGGAGGCACTACCTACATGTTGCCCTGATCTGTGTACTTTCTGGATGAGAGATGTTCAGTGAGCTCTGCTGATCCAACTCCCCTGTGGTCTGTTCCATAAGAAAAAACTCCATTTCTTCTACTTGTAAAAAATTCTGTTGGATCCTCCAGTCTTCTTACAGTTGTGAGATCAGAAATTCCTACATGAAGTACTTTTGGTAAGTTTTCCATATCATGGTAAGAAAAAAACTTAACAGGATTTACAGCACTTTTTTAGTGAAATTGTTTTGAAGTCCGGATCTGGCTTCTCCCAGTGGATGTTCTCCTGATTTCTCCTTCAGTTTTCTTTCTGTCAGATGCTAAATGCAGCGGTCCCACCTCATGGTAAAGCAGGGCAAGCTGGGAAGTAGGTGAGCAAATGCAGGGAAATGGAAACAGCTCTTATGACTGCAGTGGTGTTAAAGGGGGGTTTTGAACCAGAGGGCAGTACTGTTTCTACTTTAATGACTGGACGTGGCACTCAGTGCCATGGTCTGAGTGACAAGGTGGTGAATGATCAAAGGTGTGACTTGATGATCTTGGACATCTTTTCCAACCTAAACGATGCTGTGATTCTATTGAAAAAAAATGAGATGTCATCAAAGCCTTCTCCTGAGTTTTCAGTCCCTGTGGAAAAAGGAAGTGAATAGCTGAAGAGATACTAAGTACGTGGAGGGCTGCAGGTCTTCAGGGCAAAGTAAATCACAGAAGCCAAATGCACATGAGGAAACAAAATGCACATGAGAAAACAAAACACAAGAAACAGGAACATTGCTTGGACAGGTGGATTGAGGAGATTTGTGCTCTTCTGGACTGTTCTCCTTCAGGGGCAGCAAAGATCCCATGGCCACAGGCAGGATCTGTGAGTGAGTACAGAGAGGGAGTGTAGGCACCTCAAGGCCAGCACTCTTTACATCAGCCAGGTCTCACCTTGTATGCCAGGTATGTTCATGGAATCACAGAAAGAATCATGGAATGGTTTGGACTGGGAGGGATCTTAGGGATCATCCATTTCCCAATCCCCTGTTTTGACACCTTCCACTAGACCAGGTTGCTCAAAGTCCAATCCATCCTGGCCTTGAACACTTCCAGGGATGGGGCATTCACATGTTCACCTTTGCCAGGTGTACAAATGAGAGTGAGCTTCAAGTGATGGGTAAACACTGACCCAATCAGACCAAAGATTAGAGGTTCACAGAAAAGGCAATAGCTGCTTCTTCCATTCTTCCCCTGTATCCAGAAGTGACCCTAAAGCACCTCTGCAGTGCAACTCTCCCTCAAGGAACATTTTCTATGTAAAAAATAGACCCCTTGTCCACAGCTATATGAAAAGTATCAATTTCATGGAGAAAAGTGCAAGGAAAAGGTAAGGATATAAAAGCTTGACTATGTTACTAAATCGCCCCAAAGACAGCAGATGTACATTTTCCATTTTAAACAATTTTCCTCAAGCCTTTCTATGCAACACTCCAAATGCTGGCTCATGGCAATCCTTGAATTTTGGAGATAAATCATTCAATCCATTTTTTTCCTCACAAGGATCAACAGCTTTTTTTAAATATTGTACAGTTCAGCTGAAAAAGTTGGTGTGGGATTTGGATATCTTTGGTTACATTAACTCCACCAGACCAAGTGCCATGGTCCCTGTGCATGCAGATCAGGTAATACTGAGGTGACAGAAAGGTCACCTCCTTGCCACCAATGAAGCACCACCCTGCTACTAACACTCACAGCTGAGAGCTGTCAGGCTCCCTGTGGTTACACTCTTTCAGTTTCTTTCGGCTTTGGAGACCAAAAATGAGTATATTATTTTCACTTTCAGATCCTCACGTGGCAAAACCTCTGAACAACCACCACGGGAGGCTACAAGGCAGGTTTTCAGCCAGATAAGGGAGAAGTCCCCGTGGAGGTAGGATAGTGTTTTTATCACGGCAATTGTACTCCCTTAAACAGCTGGCTAAGCTGTAGAAATCCCACCCCTTGCCCTTGGGGAAGGTCACATTCACACCTGAGGGTTTTCATCCCTTCTGATGAGCCATAAAGGCCTCAGCTGCCCTGATGTGAGAGGCAGCTGAGAAGAGGTCATAAACCATCACAGAGCCCCTGATGTGTCCCCAGACTCATTCCTGAGGCCTTCCACCAAAGGACTGAAAGCTCCCCCCAGGTGAGGTAGCTGGGCATTCCACCCAGCCTGAGCATATTTTAACTCACTGGGCTTTTTGTTGGGGGGATTTTCCCCCCACACCTGATGGATCAACACTGTGACCATCACTTCAACCAACAGACATCAAAATAGCAACAATAAAATCTTGTCCCTGGATCCATGGAGGGTGAGATCTTTCTGCTCTGATCCTTTCTTTCTTTTTTCCTTTATATATTTCCTTAAGTGATATTTTAATAGATATATACAGAGATATATGGAGATATATATTTAAAAAAAAATATGGATATATATAAGTACATTGATATATATATATATATGTTATATGGATATATAGTATTGATATTAATAAAAATAATACTAACCAAAATTACTACATACCTCCTTTCTATTACAACCAAATTGTTCTGAAATAAACCTTTTTACATACATATATTCTTAAAAACACTGGTCATTCAGTGTTGTTTCATTCTAACCCACCCCAAGGGATCTATTAACAAGAACCTGGATTATCCTTCCCTTCTGGTCTCTCACACTCTGCAGTTGTTCCTCAGGTAAAATGGAAGTCCCAGCATACTAATGCAGCTCTGGAGCCTGAATTCTGAATTTGTGGAATTTTCTTTCCACCATGCAGTGATAACAACACACTTCCTCAGAAGCTGTGGCAGCAGTCATAACTGCACTTCAATTTCAATCACATGTTGGTCTGTATAGAAATTATTCCATGCTGTGGTTTCATAGAGATACATTCTTAGGAGGATGAAATACCATTACTTATTAACACAACCTGCTTATAAAGCCTCCTTTGATTTTTTTTTCCTGGAAAATGTTTGTATATTAGGATTTTACCATGTATGTGGACTCCCAAATGCCGTTGAGATTTCGGGTGCTTTGAAGTTGCTCTCAGATACGCTACCAAGGTGGTCTGAGGCAGGGAGCACACACCTTCAGAAAGGGATTCACACCTTGTGAAAGGGATTCAGACCTGTTGAGTCTGGCCAAAGGGAGGCTGAAGGGCAGCCCAACAGCTGCCTGCAGCTACTCAAAAGGTCAAGAACACCAAAGTTGAGCTCTTTGTGGCAGAGCCGGGCACTGTAACAAAGGGCAGCAGCCACAGACTGGCTTGGAAGGTTGCAGAGCAGGATAAAAATTGCCTCTAGGCACCTACTACAGCACTGGAACAGCTTGTTGGGAAATGACAAATGATGAATTGCAGAGGTGACTCAAGGCTCAGCCAGATGAAAACACAGCTGAATGAGAGTCCTGCAGCTGATGTTGCCAAACAGCATTTCTTTGATCCTCTGATAGACATATCTGCCATCTTCTACCCATCCCACCCCACCCTGGCCTGCCACACTCAGATATTGCCTGGAAAATTATGTCAACATAGGCCAAATCCTCTGGTCCTGAGAGTTGCGCTTTTAAATCTTTCTATAGCCCAAAGTCATAACAAACTCAGCACATACCTGAGAGAGCCAGGAGGAGGACACACTTCCAGAATCCTGGTTCAGACTCTTCTGGGGAAAAGACAGCAACTAGATGAGGCCCCAGCCACTCATCTCTTTCCCTAAGGAGAGACTGATCTTTTTTAACAGTGTCTGCACCAACTTGGTTCCTCTACCAGCCATCCCCACACTCCAATAAATACAAGTTTTGCTGCTGCACATTAGTTATGCCGAGGGTAATTAGCAGTTGCGTCAACATGAGTTCCAGTTTGACTGCTGGCTGACTCCATGTGGAAATGAGGCTGTTGATTGCAAGAGGAAATATGTCAGACCAGGCTTCAGAGGAAGACCCTTGTTGCTCACGAGGAAGAGCAGCCCTCGTGCTCAGGGGCTGTGCCTTTGGTCATCTCTGCTGGGCTTGGCATCCCCTGGAGCCCATGGATGTGGCACAGAAGGAAGGGCCAGCTGTGTGCAGTGGGCAATGCTGATCAACCTTCACCTCTGAAGGTGCAACTCAGAGCTCACTGCCCCCAGCCAGAAAAGATGTGATAATGCTGTGTTGTAGGAGGTGGCAGACTCAAATCCTGGCTTAATTAAGAACATGTCCTCATTATAATGAATTCACAAGAAACTGACCCTTGAGGACAGACTAACACAAACAAACAGCTGTAGGAACTTGCTCCTGGCTCACTCCATCTAAATGATTTGTAGTCCCAGGAGCTCTGGTTTTGGTTAAGCAGGATTCACCCTGTTTAAGGGCTGGTTCAGCATTCCCTGTAGAGGCAATACAAAAGAAATATCCACATTTCCAGGACACAGCTCACATCTGGAAGATGAAGGGAATTACACTCTAAAAGTGTTTCTTCCTCTCTGGTGACCATGAGGATTCACAGAGGGCCAAGCTCTTATTTTGACCTCCAACATTACATGAGTTGAGTCCCACTTTATGTTGCCATCTCTAAATCCATGATGTCTATATCACATTACTTAGCCAAAGCATAACAAAAAATACAAAAGCCATCGATTTCCAAAGCCCTTTCCTTTTGGACAGACCTTCCGAGCAAACAGCTTCTCCTCATTCATTTTCTTGATGTGTCAATCCAGCAGGAATTTCAGGGGAGTTTTGTAACCTGTGTGGGAGGATGTTTTTTTGAGACCACAACAAACAAATAATCAGCATTGCAAGGAACAAGAGGGAAGGATGCACTTCATGCAATTCAGTCTGAGTGTTCTCAGACCAAGATGTTTCACCTGATTGTGGAAGACAACAGAGGGTAAAGAACAGAGATTATTTTTCTTACTTCCTGGCAGGGTTAGCTGTGTGTTTTAAGCCTTACTCAAGCCCAAAAGAGCAGATACAAGATCACCTGGTTTGAAAATGAGCTCATGCTAAACTGGCCATGAACTAGATGCAAATTTGGGTTCTTGAGAAGTGAAGTCAAAAGTTTTTTGTGCAGGTGACTTGCTCTGAGTCAGACCTCCTGCTGGACTAAGAACCAGCTCATGGATGCAATGAAGCAAGAGTCACCTTAGGCCTTCTCTGGGCTCCCCTTAGTCTGCAACACTCCTATCTCAAACAGGTGGGGGGACCTGTGATGCTTCCTTTGTGACTTGGTTTTCTGCTGCAGATACCATCTCACAGGAAATGACCATTGCCAATGGGATGTGTGAGAAAATCCTAAGTCTGGATGCTATGGATGCCTGATTTTATGCTTCTTTTCACTCAGAAAGATCCAGAGAACAAGATTATGGTAAAAATATACCTCTGTCCATAACAAGCATCTGTGGAAATTTTAGATGGGTATTTCCAGCACTAGGTCAACGAGATGTGATGAGTCACAAAATGTGGTAAGAAAACTCAGAATTTCCTTTGTTTTGTGGGATTCTGCACTGTTGTGGTTCTGGAAGTGTTGTACACGGGCAGCATCTCATTTCCCAAGTAGGAGAGAGAGGAATGGGAACATGGAGGAGGGTGGATGGGTTTGCAGGGGTAACTTGGAACAGGATGAGAAAATCAGCCATAAGAATAGGCAAATGCTTCAGTGATGAGCCAAGATTTTCCTCAAACCAAACCAGACATGAAAAGCAGAAATCTTCATGTAGCCAGCTCAGACCTCGCCTCAGCCAGCTCTTGGACAATGAAGGCACTTCCCTAGAACAAAACCTTCCCACCAGGGGCTGACTACCAGGACTCAGCTCTCAGTGAGGGATCTTTTCTGGGCAGGGAAGGCAGCTGATGAGGTTAGGGAAGTGCTGGGCAGCAGTACCCACAGCCCAGCTATAGGTCTAAGGAGAGGCTGTTTCATTCTTGAGAAACAAAAGCAAAAGCACGTGCTGTCACAAGTAAGGAAACCAGCCCAGCAAAACTGGTTAACAGGAGAGGAATTGAAATCCAGACTGGCTGACAAGAGGCAGATCCCATAACAATGAAATTTTGGAGGGCTTTTGAGGTGTTTGTGCCGGTTTAACCTCTGGGGTTAGACCATACCTGGTTGCCCTCATTGGAGCTCTTGGTTGCCTTGGTAGAAAAAAATCAGAATTCACCAGTTCTGCTGCAGGCTGTTGTGCTTGGACAATGCAAGAGCAAATGTTACCATCATAATTTGGGTGTGGGGAACCTTAAACCAGAAACCCATCAACCTCAAGGTGGAGGTACTGAATACAAAGAGATGGATTTGATCCAGTTGTCCTGTGGGAAACCTTGGAGACAACATGAAGCTCAGGATGGAGCCAGTCTTGAGCAGTCTGATCCAGCATTGGTGGTAGATCTGCTGAAAGGATCTCAATGATCTTTTCCAGCCTGAATGATTCTATGATCCTAAAAAAGTACCTTTCTGGCTACAGATGTTGGGGCAGAGGTTTCACCTCTGAGAATGGTGGGGAGAAGGAGTTGGTGTGAGTCAAGTCCAGCCTCAAATGTCAAAAGACAAATCTTTATGCAACCATTGGTTTTGTGAAAAAAAAAAAAAAAAATGTGCAGAGTTATTCAAAATAATACCAAAATGCAGGTCAACGTGGGCAAAGCTGGAGCAATAAGAAGATTGAAAATACCATGTTTAGCACTCAGTTTCTATGTGCTGGTTCTTGTTTTTCAGTCAGATGTAGATCAAAATCACAGAAATCAGCACAAAATGCAACGGTTGATACTTTTATGGTTTTTATAACAACTGTTTCTTAGAAATACAGAGCTGCTATTGTCAGCCCCAACAGGGTATCCTGGGAGTCTGTACTACAGGAAACAGTGCTGAGAACATGACCCTTTCTTTGCATACCACTGTCACACTTGTTCCTGAGTATTACAATCATAGAATCATATAAAGGTTTGGATTGAAAGGGAACTTCGAGATCATCTCATTACAATAACCTGCCATGGGCAGGGACACCTTTAACAAGATGAGATTGCTCCAAGCCCCATCCAACCTGGCCTTGGACACTTCCAAGGCAGGGGCAGCCACAGCTTCTCTGGGTGACCTGTGCCAAATTGGATTCTTCCCAATATCCCAGCTAAGCCTTCCCTCTGGCAGTGGGAAGCCATTCCCCCTTGTCTTGTGCCTCCAGGCCTATGTCCAACATCCCTTTCCAGCTCTCTTGGAGCCCCTTTAGGCACTGGAAGGAGCTCTCAGGTCTTCCTGGAGCCTTCTCTTCTCCAGACTCAACACTCCCAACTCTCTCAGACTGTCTCCAGAGCAGACTGTCTTCTGTCTTCCAGCCCTCCATCCATTCCCTGTGGATGCATTATTTGGAAGGCATGATGAGGTTAGTGGCACAAACTTGCCATTAAAGTCCATGCAATTATTTAATATCAACCTTTCAAAACATTGTTTTTCTGCAGGATTAAAACAGGGAACACCCCTCTTTATTGGAACCTAGGGCAACTGCTCAGCAGATTATTCCATTACAGAGCTCTGCTCTCCTAAAGATCACAGGTGCCCTGCAGCTACTTGGGCATTATCTGTTAGTGCTTTTACCATGAAGTCTTCTGCTAATTTGAGTTTCTTTCTCTGTGTGTTGTATTGTGTATTGAACTTTGGTTTTTACTCTTGGAAATCACTCAAACGTTCAGAAAACAGAGGAACCGACTTAAAGGTATTATTTACCCTCAAACTACTCTTTCATTCTATAAATTATTTTCATTTAGTATCCACTCAGGCAGCTCATCTTTAAAAGGCTGCATGTTTTTTATCCTCAGCCATCCAAACAAAGTAACCTGCAGAAACAACCCATCCCAAAGATAAGCAAATGATATTTACTAAGGGCAGGTAAAAACTCACAGATTTTATTGGTTTGCCTGCCAGAGACTGACTTTGCTGTAGAAGACAAATTTCAGTGTGTTACAAACACTGCAATAAATATTTTTCAATTTCAATTTTGCAATTAGTTGTAATAAAGTTAGATGATTTTACTGATAAGGTTTGAGGAAAAAATAATATTCCAGTATGGAGAATTTCTTTGTCTACCTTCTGCCTGGTGATGTTCAAGGGCAAAGCACACAAGGTATAAAAACTCCAGACATTTTGTTGCCTGACTATGCTCTTTGAAGAAACCTCATCATGAAAGTCCCATCTTCCCAACCCCAAAGGTGTCAGGCTTTCAGGAACTGACACCAGCAATAAAACACAAGGCAATCAAGTTTCACTTTCAAAAGCCCCCAACTATTTTTAGTGCATATATTTCACTCCATCCTACCCAGAGCACTGCAAAGATGTCGCACGGAGAAGCAACAGAGCCAGGCCGCCACGTCATGTTCTGCACCATGCTGAGATGGGGAAGAGGCTTTCCTGGAACCAGGGATGATTTTTGGCCATTTTTTTTTTAAGGAGAAGCAGAAGAGTGTCAACAACCCTGGCACAGGAAGGAGGTTGCCTGTTCTAGACCGTGCTCAGCGATTGTGCGCAGGAAGTGGCGCAACTCTTCCCCTACGCGGCGGCTGCTGAGACCGCAGCGCCCTGGTTTTGGCTGGGGATTGACACTGTTAGGAAAATTAATCTACAAACACCAGGGGCTTATGTCCAAAAGCGGCCAGATGAGTCCTTTCTGGTTTTATTCCAATAAAGGGAGAGGCTGTGGGGCATTCCCCTGGGATCTCTCAAATTTTTGGAGGATGCAGCTTCCTTTTTATCCCAATTTCCTGGCTACATTTCTCTTCTTTCTCCATTGGCTGAGGTACTTGAGAGGTACAGACTCCCCGATACACCTGATACTGAAGATTTCCCAAAAATTTCTCAATAATGTATAATCCTCCCTTTTAATTTTTAATTCTTATGGAATTTAGGGGTTTTCCTTCCCCATTGTTTCTTTCATCTCTCAATGTCTAATTTCGTTTATCAGCAAACCCAAAGTTTATTTGTAAAAGCAGACATCATTTTCCATTCATCAATCAGTGGAATCCTTCCTATTGTTTCTTTTATCTTCCAGGGCTAGTTTTATCTACCAGCAGACCCACAGCTTGTTTGTAAAGACAAATCCACTATTCCTCTCAACACAAGCCCCATGAAGCAGCTGTATGGGATCCTTGCCTTGAAGCAGAAAACCTCTTTATCTTTGCTGTGAGCCACTCCAGCCAGCAAGAGTTTCGCTGGCAAAGCGCAATGGTGTGCACTCAACTTGTGAACACAAGCAAAATTCTTTATGAGAAGTCAGGCTTGGTCTTCCTTTGGCTTGTCTCTGCTGTTATGAACAACACCCTGCCAGCTGCAGGGTGGGAGCCAGGGTTTCCTGAGCTCTGACCTCAGCTTTCACAGGTACTTGCCAAAGGACCATTGCAAACTCCTAAGTCCTCTGCCTCAGCCTCCCTACCTTGATATAACCAACATGAAGCACTTGGGAGCTTGTGAGTGTCCCAAATGGCACAGCAGATTATCCTGGAAAGGGCACTTTGTTCACCACCAACCTCCAGAAAGGTTCAATCCAGAATACACCAATCCTGGCAGCTGCCCGTCCCTTCAACTCACAAAAAATTCTTTATTGTAGACTCCACCACATGCCTGGGCAGCACATCCTTACCTGCATTACCTAACTGCATTGGCTGCCCTTACTGCTGGATTATTATTTTATTCCTATTGTAAATCCTAAACATGTTAGCTACTGACATTGCTGAAAGGTTGATTTAACATTCTGTCCATCAGCCCATCAAGGAGGAGGATGTCAGCATTATAACAAAATTATTTAGGTTGGAAAAGCCTTCTAAGATCACCAAGTCCAAATGCTAACCCAGCACTGCCAAGGCCACCACCAAACCTCATCCCCAAATGCCACATTTACACATCTTTCAAATCCTTCCAGGGATGGTGACTCCACCACTGCCCTGGACAGCCTGTCCACCACTTGACAACTCTTTCAGTGAATAAATTTTTTGCTAATATCCAATCTAAACCTCCCCAGGCACAATTTGAAGCCATTTCCTGTACTACAGTTGGTGATTCAGGACAGCTTTCAATAATTGAAAAGATTTTTTACACTAGTCAGGCCAAAGGGGAAATAACCTACAAATTCTCCCTTTATTTCAGGTCCTAAAATCTGCTCTTTTCCTTAGTTAATAGTTCTATGACTAACCATCATTTTTCTTCTTTAAAGGTGTTTTGGAAGAGTTTTGAAATTCAGATTTGCAAATGCTTATAGCTGAACACACAAGCCTGTCCTCTTGACTAGTTCCTAACATAAAATAAATTATAAGAAGGTTCTGTAAAGTGAAGGAAAGAAGCATCACTACAGGCCAGATAAATCTCAAGCTCTTCACTGACCCCAGCTTCAGGGTGGCATAAAAAAGAAACCAGGTCAGCTTCAAAGAGATGAGCCTCCTTATGTTGAGCTTACTGGGACTAAATGAGAAAGGCCAAACACAGCTCACACCTGATCTGGAGCAATGGAAAATTCCCTTTTTAGGTGCTCTGACCATCAGCATATGACCAGGAGGAACTCTGAATGTGCTGCTCAGTGCACAGGGTGGTTATTGATGGGGACATCTACAAAGCAGAGAGTACCCAGGAGCAGGAGGTGCCTTCACCTTGCCTGTCTCAGGGACTCCTCTGCAATGCTTAAAAACAGCTGCTAAAAATTGACTTGAGGAATTTGAGCAGGGTAAGAAAATGCTTTCACACAAAGGAAGAGGGGAAGTCATGCTTGTCTTTAGAAATAAGGGGTTGGAAGGAAAAGATGGACCCCAGAACCTATAAACCTGGGAGGATGAGCTTCATTTAATTCCAGAACAACTGCTGAGGCCACCTTTCTGCGAGCACCTGTAAAGTAGCATGAGAGAGAGGGTTTGTAAAGACCAGATTTTCTCAGACCAGTCTCATTTCCTCTTTTTGTGAGCTGGTAGCAGACCTGTGGGTAAAGGAGAGACAGATGATTTCATATTGCTTCTTTTTATAAAGACTTTGGATCATGTCTCCCGTGGCAGTGTTTGAGAGACCAGAGGCTGACACAATGTGTTGGGATACCTGTGGGTCTCAGAATCTCTGCTGCTCAGAGTGACCCTGAGATGTGTTAGAGAGTCTCTTTTCCCAGCCTGGCATCTGAAGAAGGAGTCAGGATTCTTCTGTTCTTGTTCTCAAGGTTGTTTATTGTTTCTTATCTATAAAATTCTTTCTTCTGGCCTGCTGAGGTTGCTCAGCAGGTCAGACAGAGGCACTCTGACCACCTCAGGGCAGTGTTATCCTTTATACTAAAAACTACATATATATTATTTACCATAACTTCCCAATACCTATCACCTATGTTAGACAGTGAGCTTCTACCTTAAACCAATCCAAAAGTGCCAACATCACCCAGAAGATGGAGGCTAGGAAGGAGAAGGAAAAAGGACAAGGCACACCCAAATTCCTCCATCTTGGGACCCCGAGCCCCCATTCTAAAAACCTCAAAAATCTATTTTTCACCCTGTGACAAACTAACTATTATTCTACTTAAACTTTCTTGACTTGTAATTCTTCATATAAAGGTTGGTAATTGTTTTTTCCAAGGGCTAAATCAAAGGCACAGGGGTCTTGGGCTCTGTGCCAAGGTCTTTGAGCTCCCTGGGCAGGGGCTCAAGCCCTCCAGGGCAGCCAAAGGATTTTCCTGGGTTCTGACATGTGGGAAGTGATGGGAAGTGCTCCCAGAGTACTGTGGCCTTTAATGGTCCACACCAGAGTAGAAGAACCTGGGTTTCCACAGCCTCCCAAGGTCCTGTTCAATGCCTTCACTGGTAGCTCAGCTGATGGAGGAAACCATTTCCTTCTTGAATTCACATTCTCTTCCAAGCAGGAAAGGAGTTTAAGGACATGGGGGAGCGGGATTAATATTTAACAGGATCAAAACAAGCTAGAGAGATATTCTAGGTGGAAAAATACCACCTTGAAATTCATGATGATGATAACAGCATTACAGCCATCCATTTTCTCCTAGAAATTGTCCCCAAACACTCCTAGAAATTGTCCCCAAAGCACCAAGTGCCATTGCACAGCAGGAGCCCTCACAAACAAGGAGGAGAAGGGGTTTGCAATTCAATCCCCTAAATGTCTCCCACTCCACAGATTCCCAAAGCATCAGTGAACTCCTGTTGGTGGTCAATGGCAACTTGAACCCCCCAGAGCAAATACTGGCCAAGGATGGGAAGTGGAGGGAAGTTTTCTCTCCTGTGTTTTCTGTGCTGCAAGGAGCTTTGGCCATGAAAGGGAAACTTGGTGACTGGGAGCATGTGGGGTCACCAGCACAGATGCTTACCAGGCAAAAATGAAAAGCAGAAGTTGAGAAGGTCAGATTTCTTACACTTGAGTTCAAAAGAACGGGAATTTTCCTTTTAAAAAAGATGTCTGGGTGCAGCCAGGGGCCAGGAGCAGGATGGTGCCTCAGTCAAGTGTTCTCCAGCAGCTCCCTGGGCATTATTCCCAGTCACTTCCTACAAGACAGAGCCATACCTGGTGTGGGGCTTTGCCAGGCTGCTCCAATCCCTAATCACTCTTGGGAGCAATCTCAGTGTGACCCCGTTCCTTTGGGGGGGTGCCACCAAAGGGAGAGAGCAGAAATTTTATGTGGGCACTGTGGGGTGGATAAAGCCCTGTAGGACCAAATAAAAAGCCATAATTCCTGGAGATGGGAGATGAACTGGCAGGCAAGCATCAGCCCTGCAGCCCCTTGGCATGCCAAGGGCTGTTTTCCATCATTCCCTGCTGTCAGATTTCTCCTGCAGCAGTGCCAGTGATGGGCAAATCCATGCAACACCTACAACAACTCCCCAGCCAGGCTCACTGGCCAAACCCAAAGAGACATCTCCCCTCCAAGCCCCAAAGAGACATCTCCCCTCCAAACAGCTTTCTGGCCAGAAATTCGCTTCCTTTCATGAGACCTGGCAGAGAAGAAGGGCTGGCTGAATGGCTGCCCTCAAGTTTTGCCCCAGTGTGCTCAGCACTGCATCCTCTGGACTCCAGAGTAGTGTCCAGAGGTACCAGGGGATGACTGGGGGTCCTGGGGACAGGGCAGGACCCTAACCCTGGTTGTCCATGTCTATATCATGAGTCTATAGGTTTTTGTCTGGCTACATGGTGTGTCCTTAAATATAAATAACCATAACTGCAGCTACTGACACAAATCAGCACTTGTGCATCGAAGAACTTCAACTGCATCTCTCCCCTGGAAAGTGACCCATTGGACTAATTTTCCTTGCTCTTTCCTCCATGTGAAAATGATGTTGGAGCAGACTTGCTGTCCCTACTTTGCACTGTGTCCATCAGCACAGTCCTGGCTGAATTTTCACATTTTCTTACAGAATCACAGAATCTTTCATGATGGAAAGGAGGTCTTGAGATCAACCCTCCTGCCTGGCTAGAGCAGGTTACACAGAGCACATCCAGGTGGGGTTGGAATATCTCTAGAGAAGGAGACTCCACACGCTCCCTGGGCAGCCTTTTCCAGTGCAACCCTCACAGTAAAGGAGTTCTTCCTCATGTTGAGATGGAACTTCTTGTGTTTTAGTTTATGGCCATTGCTCCTTGTCCTGTCACTGGGCACCACTGAGAAGAGTCTAGCACCATCCCCTTGACACCCACCTTTACACTTTTAGGTACTGGTGACATCTTAGGCTTGCAAGGTCCTCCTGATCCTCTCTGGGTAACAGGAGACAAGGGCAGGAGGAGAACCCAGATGTCCTGACAAAGAGCAGAGGATAAAAAAACAACATTCCTGAATCCAGCTCTTACAGCTGCCTGTGAAACTTCACATGTTCAGTGGAGCTGAACATGTGAATGCAGCTACTTAATTCTGCTGCTAAAGGCAGCCCAAGAAACCTTGGTAAAAAAGAGGAAAACAGCCAACAAAACAAGTTATTGCATCAGACGCGTGGCAAACCCAAGGAGTCGATGTCAGGAGTGAATGTGTGCCCTTTAAACTCACAGAATGGTTCTGTACCTGGGGTAATGTCATGAAGGAGCAGCTCCAGAGGCACCATAAAAATGGAGAAAATGTCCCAGAGTACAGCTTGTGGGTGCAGAGGATGTGTTATCACCCAAATGATCAGCTCTGTCCCTAGGCTGAACTCAGCCCAATGGAAAAGTTGTCCCTACCAACTCTGCTGGCCTGTCCATGGTCCATAGCTTGGGAAGGAACAGGTGACCAGTGACACAGCCAGTGTTCAAGCTGGTCTCTCTGGCTTTTAGGGTCAATTACAGGTTGATTTAACCTTTACTGAGAGGTCCAGCTACAGGGGAACACAAAGCCATCAGTGGTGCTGGAAATTATCCATAGTCATGGCATTCCATGGCATTGATTTCCGCTGTGTGGGACTTTGAGATTTGGTAGGAACCTTAAGCACTGATTTGCTCTTTCTGGGCTTTGATTTAGACTTCAAGTGTTTGGTTTGGCTGGTGACTGGGGCCACTTATGCAGGCTGAAGCAGCCTTTGCCACGTGCTCATCTGTCCAGGAATTTGTCAGCTCACAGGGCACCACAGAACCAGTTTTCAACCAGTTCCTTCTCAAACAGCAAATCTGAAAGAAAGAAATAATAATTAAAAGAAAAAAAAAAAGAAAGAAAGAAGAAAAAGGAGCAGCTGCACTTGTTTTTGCTGCAGGAAGTTCTCTGATGGGGAGAAAACTTCCTTTTAAAAACAAGGCATTCGTTAACACTTCTTGTTCTTGTTCTTTTGCCTTCAGGCCATTGCAATACCGCAGCCTTTTTGCACCCATCACCCAGCCTGCTGTTGCTCCAGTGGACAATGATCCCCCCAGGAGTTCCAGTGGCCTCCACTCCTCAGGAACAAAACACAAAAAATACAAAACTATTTTTACCTTGCAGTCTTTTTTTTTTCCTCTGTCTTCCCATGCGAGCCATTTTGCGTATGTGTCTCTCCCTCCTCACCCAAATCACTCCTGCTGGCAATAATTTTTAGCTGTTGAGCTCAAGATCTAATACCAGCTAATATTTTATCTCCTGTTTCCAAACCAGCACTTTATAGCAGACAAACAAACCTATTTCCTCATTGCAGTGATTTTTTATGTACCATAAACCATCTCTGCAGGAGAGATGGCATTGAGAAAAACAGCAAGTTAACCTGTATTGTATGAGGTTGGCAGAAAGACACAGCGCTGTGCTGGCCAAAGCAGCAAGTCCTGGCATTTCCAGGCTCCATGACCTGCACTGGGAGAACCACAATGATTGAGGCTTGTACTGACATGGGCAGAACTCTGTCAGCAAGAGCTGTTATTGAACTAAACTCCTGGCAGCTGCTGGTGAATAGGTCGACTTTGCATCAAAAATCTCTCAGGAGCAGTAATAAATGGAAGAAATTTACAGGATGCATTTCTTTCCAAATATGCCAGGAAATTATCCTGATCTGCAGCTGACAAATGCTTGGGGAAAGCTTTCCCCAGAGGTGTGGATGGGCTGAAGGTGAATTGTGGCCAAGGCAGTTCCATGGCAGAGCTCAGGGTGTAAGTGGATCCAGCCCAGCATGCAAGGAGAGGAGGGGAATCCTCCAAATCTCCAAGGACGAAGGGGGAAATTACTATTTTGACTGCTCATCTTCATAAATGAGAAAATCTCCAGGTCCCAGAGCTGCTGGTTTGGGGACCAGCCTTGTCTGTGGGTGGTGTGGCTTCCATGAGTGGGTGCTGCACATTCCCCGGGGTCCACAGAACAGCAGAACCACCAACACAACCTGGTCACCCCTTCATGATCACCTTTACATGGTCATCCCTCCATGGTCATCCCTCCATGGTCATCTCCCCATGGGCAACCCTCCAGGGTCATCCTTACCTGGTCATCCCCCCATGGTCATCCCTCCATGGTCACCCCTTCATGGTCATCCCTCCAGGGTCATCCTTACCTCATTATCTCTCATGGTCATCCCTTCATGGTCAACCCCCCATGATCATCACTTCATGGTCAACCTCCCATGGTCCTCCCTCCATGGCCATCTCCCCATGCTCATCCCTCCAGGGTCATTCTTACCTGGTCATCCCTCTGTGGTCATCTCTCATGGTCATCTCTCATGGGATCCCTTCATAGTCACCCCACCATGATGATCCCTTCATGGTCAGCCTCTCATGGTCATCCCTCCAGGGTCATCCTTATCTGGTCATCCCCTCCATGGTCATCCCTCTAAGGGCAATCTGGGGCCCTGTCCCCTTCCTGCCACCTCGTGCCTCCTCGTGCCTCCTCCCCCAGACCCCATTAACCCATTCCAGGAGGGTGACAGCTCCCAGCAGGGTGGTGGCAGGGGATGCCCTGCCCGATGAGCTGTCCCCACTGTCCCCAGGAGCAGTGCCACCTCCTCGGCAGAGCAAACGGTGCTCAAAGTCCCCAGTCAGCCCTGCTGGCCACGACCCTGCATTATGGGGTGCCCCTGAACCCCATTTCAGCCCCCAGTGTCAGCTCTCCAGCAGTGACAGGCGCTGCAGAGAGGGGACACGAGACCCAAGTGTGTCCCTGGAGAGCCCAGCATCCCTTCAGCTGCTCCTTTCCCTGTCCCTTTCACGCACTGCCCCTCGCTGGCGCCCTGCCCAGCGCAAGGGGACGAAGGTGTCCCCTTTCTCCAGCTTAGAGCTGCTCGGGGTGTCTCTGCACACTGTCCCTGGCTGCCACAGCAGCGGCGGCGATGCCAGCCCAGCCCCGTGCTCATGGATCTGCTTCCCTCTAGTGACAGCACGGCCGCACATCAGCAGGACCGCTGCTCTTCCCTGGAGCCCGTGGAGACCGGAGCCTTGGGATTGGAGCAAACCCCAAGGATGGGAGTGGGAGCATCTCCATCCCCACTGAGGCGTGTAGAGCTTGACGGGAAAGCTCCTCTGTGCATGTGAACAATCTTAATTTCTGTGTCCACGTTAGCTGCCCACAGCTGTCCATGGACATTCCCTTCCCCAGCACAGTGCTGGGATGCTGGAGACCTTTGGGATGGATACTGGGAAAGGCTGATTTGGAGAGCAGCTGCACGGGGAGGGGGCAGATGGTGGGAGAAATGACCCCTTCCCACACATACACAAGCCCAGCTCCAAAGCCCTTCCAACATTTGTGGTGTTGTGAGGGTCTCTAGGACAAGGTGAGATGAGAATTTTGCTTCAAGTTCTCAGAAGGCTCATTGATATAATATAATAAATATAATAAACATAATATAATATAATATAATATAATATAATATAATATAATATAATATAATATGTATTATATTATATTATATTATATTATATTATATTATATTATATTATTATTATATACTAAATATATTTATATAATATAATACATATTATAATATATATAATATATACAATATATATAATATGTATATGTATATGTATATGTATATGTATATGTATATTATATTATATTATATTATATTATATTATATTATATTATATACTAAAACTATACTAAAGAAAGAGAAAGGATATTTTAGAAGGCTAAAACAAGAATGCATAATAAAAACTTGTGACTGACCAGAGTCTCGACACAGCTGGACTGGGATTGGTCATTAAATTAAAACAATTCAGATGGAACCAACCAAAGATGCACCTGTCATGTTCTAAAGCAGCAAAACATAAGAAGTGATCAGATAATATTGTTTACATTTCTTTTCTGAGGCTTCCCAGCTTCTCAGGAGAAAAAATCTGGCAAAGGGATTTTTCAGAAAATAGCATGGTGACACGTGCCCACCATCCTTTTCCTAAAACAGCCTCATGGAGCAGTGATGAGGGGATGGGTGAGGATGGAACAGGGACAGAGCTGGACTCCAGTCTAGTGTCTGGGGCACTCAGCTTGGAAAAAAAGCTGCCCCAAATTCCTTCTTTTCTGATAAAACACCCAAAACTCACTTACAAATCATGATTCCTTGCTCTACACAGGGTCTCTCCTATGGTGGCCAAAAGCAGCCATGTCCTAATAAAAAAATCTGTACCTTCTGCCAGATGCAATCTCTGTGATGCCTCACCACAGATTTTTTTTTTTTTAACTTTAAATTCCAAAACTTCTGTACACTAAATATTTTCTTCAACAAACCTGTTTCTCTCCATAGTTTTTCTAGGCTCTCCTCATCACTGTTTAACAGGTAGACTCCTCCTTGAGGAGCCTTGAATATACTTTCTATTAAATTTTAGCCAACCTCAAAGGTTGCTCCATGACCCAAACCATGATCCCAATATCTATTGTCTGTGATTCTCCAAATGCCTCATCCCATGCCCCAAAAATGTGTTTTGGAGCTTAGGGGGCTTTGCATCCTGGTCCCTGGGACCCAGCACCCATCCCACAGCAGTGCCTAACATCCCCTCCCCTGCCCAGCTCAACATTTGCAGCCACCTCCCCAAGCCTGAGCCTCCTTGTGCTCCCATCACCTGGGGACTGGCACCAGCTCTGGAGGAGCATCTCCAGGTCCTGCACGTCCCCATGGCAGCCCTGCAGCCCCTCTGCAGGGTGGACACATCGAGGGATCATCGCTCCAGGTGCCTCTGGCAGCCAGGCCCCACACCATGGCTTGCTCACTCTGATTTATCCTCTCCCTGATTGACTCCCTGCCTGTTTATTCACCGGGGGAAAACTTCCCTTTCCCTCTTAATTCTTTCTGTTCTTGTGCTTTCTGCCTCATCACTGCCTTGTTTCGGGAAAAGGGGCTTTTTGGGGAGGTGATTCATTGCTCTGTGGATTTTCCTGCACACTCAGTTCATCAGCTGCCCCATCCTCTCCCCCTTGCTGCTGCTTCCCCCAGCTCACCCATTCCCCAGAGCAAATTGATTCACCGTTGAGGTTTATTTTTGGCTTCCAGCTGTTGGGCTCCTTGCAGCTGCCTAAAGCTGGTAAATTCCTCTCTGCTCCCTCAGAGTCTCTCCTCCTCCTCCTCCTCACTTTCCTCCTGCTGCTACTCCTGGCTATATTCCTCCATCTAATTCCCCTGCTGCCTTCTCCATGCAATGTTTAATGGTCTCAGCATGCCCCACCGGTGACAACCAGAAGCTGGAGGGCAGCAGGACATGTGGCATGAGCAGGGCTTCAGGGTAAGGTGCCACCAGCCTCTGGGCACCTGGTTGAAGGGCTGCCACCCCTTCCCTGCTCCAGGCTGAGCAAGATCAAGCCTATCCCTTCATTCCTCCATGTTCAGAAGGAATAAAATTCCACAGCTGTGATTTACCTGAGGTGATGCCACAAGCACAAGGTGTCCTGGGTGGCTTTAACCACCAGATCCAAAGGAGCTGCTGCCTTTGGAGATGTGGAGAGGGGGGATTTAGGTAGCCTGATGCCAACTGCAGCACCCAAAGCCAAGCCCTGGGTCTGCAAATCCCCCAGCTCAGCTGTTCTTTAATCCTGGAGGTGTCTCAGTTCTGCAATGCCCTCGGCACAAGGGAGATCCTGGCCAGGCAGAGGCTGTGTCCCAGGCAGTCCCAGGGAGCTTCCCCTGACCCTTCCCTTGTTTCAAACCCTCCTGGATGTACAAACTCCTGCGGGGTGCCAGCAGAGAGGGTTGGTCCCTGGGTGCTCTCCAGGCCACCCACCAGAGGAACCAAGGCCCCCCTTGGACCACAGGACACAGTGGTGGTGGGCTGAAACCCACCCTCCTCATTTGGGTAACAAACTGAGCTCAGCTTCACCCTTCTGAGATTTCTTCCTCACTCCTGGGGCTCTCCTTTGAAATCCTTCCCATTTTCCAGCCCCCTTTTTGCAGCATGGACCCCAAGCCTGGGCACAGCATCCCTGTGCCTTTCCCCACATGCTCTCCCTGCCCTGGTTTGGCATTCACTCACAGCAGCCCTTAGCTCAGGTGGTGTTTGTGTCTCCCATTTGGGTGATTATTGACCCAAAACCTGTGTTTTAGGGATTTTCCACTTCCCAAGTGCAGGTGCTCTAGCATTGGATCTCATCCCAGACTGTGCCAAGCTCAGGTTTACACAGCTGCAAGCACCAGGCAATTCATCTCATCCAGTGACTTGTTTTTCCCCCTATTTTTGCCCAGCAAACAGTTTCTTCTCCAATTCCATTTCCTCCTGGGGCTGGATGAAGTAGCTGGGAGCAGAGATCCAAGCCCAAGTGGCCACTGCTGGGAGCAGAGCTTTACCCAACCCAACATTGGTGTTGTGCTGGGTTTGATGTGGGAACACAGGGATGTTCACAGCCTCTTCATGAGAAGACAGAAACTCAGAATCACAGAACAGTTTGGGGTGGAAGGGACCTTAAAGATCATCTAGTTCCAACCCCCAGATGATTTAGGGCTAAGCTGAGCACCTTCTGGAAACCTCACCAGGCTACAAACCATGTTCCCAGGTGTGAAATCCTGTAAAAATAAGCTGCACTATCACACCTTTCTGCTGTCCAGCCTCCACCAGGCACAAATTCCACAAACTTCTGCTTTCCCCTCGCCTGAATCCGCTCTGCCGTGACTCTGCACGCCTGGTTTTTCTCCACTAGGTCGCAGCATTAACTTCTGTTTTCCTCTCCTTACTAAACCAACAAACTGGGCACTTTTTTTTCCAGTAGGCAGCTCTGCCTTGTCACCCCTGTGTCCCCTCCTGGTCCTGCACGGGGTTCCCGGGGGCTGCGGTGACTCAGTGTGGGGTGGCCGCAGAGTCCCCTGAGGTCCCTGCAGAAGGGCCTCGGCTCCTATTTGCATCTGGGCTCGCCTTGCTCATATTCATTGTGAAATGAAAAGTGAAAATATTTCTATTAATCGCTAATTACATCGCCAGCATGAAGCCTGGAGGAAGGAGACAATGCAGGACCACCAACGCAGCCCTTATCTCTCCTCCCAGCCAGTTCTTTCCCCCGGATGGTGATGACTGAAAAGCTTTTCCTGCTGATTTACAGCTTCATCCTCACGAACTGGCACACAGGAAGGGTTCTAGCATGGAAAACACGAGTGGCATGTCCAGCTCTTTCCCCTGGCCCAACCCTGCTGCCACCCTCCAAGGGCAGGATAGGATGCTCTGGGTGTTGTCTCCTGGATGGGGCTGGGTCTAGCAGGAAATCTGGACCAGATGCCCCCTCCAGGGCTTCACATCTCCCCAGTCCAGCACTCTGGAGGTGTCTGGTTTGGGGGGAGTTGTGAGCTGCTCTCTGGACCCCTCCACATGGACAGGAAGGCCCCAGCGTGGGAGACAGGGCTGGGTCCCATGGGAGATGCTGCTGCTGGTGACTCATCCCCCACAGGTGTGCCCACGGATGCTCTGGCTGCTGCCCTGGTTTTGGGGCAGCACAGCAGGGTTTGAAGGAGGCTTTCTGTGCTTTCACTATGAGCAAATGTTGCTGACAGTGGGGAAAAAGCCCTGCACAGCCCTGAGGAGCTGATGATGGGCTAAGAAGTGGCTACAACACAGCCAGGTTCCTCCCTGTCGTGCTGGACTGTGACAAAAGGCACCAGGGGCAAAGTGGGACACAGGAGGCTGGGGCTGGATGTGGGAGACACATCCAGCTCTTGCTGGGAGACACAGCTGCCCTGGGACACAGACCACCTAACCTGTACCCCCCATACTTAGGTGATTTAGGGCCAGAAAGTGGCTGACACCCTGGCTACAGTCCTGCTCAGAGTGGGAGGCTGGACTTCAGATGTTCCTTGGACCCAACATTTCTATGCAAGTTTGATTAAAAAAAAAAATTGGTTTTCCTGCTTCTGTGTGTCCTCAAGCTGCTTTTGTGCTGTCTCTGCAGCCCTGTGCTCTCCAGCTTATGAAATACTGGTGTTTCCAACAGCAACAGTGATGCAGAGATCCAGAGGTGGAGGAAGCAGCAAGGAGGAGCACAGGAATCCCCTGCAGCAGCAGGAAATGCCTGGACAGATGGGTGCCAGGTCCCCTTCAGAGCCATGCAGGCATTGTTCCATGGTGAATTACCATTCCTCCTGCTCCCAAGTCCTCCTCAGCTCTCTCCTACTCAAACCTACACTCCAGGGGCCTTCTGAGGTCTCAGCTCACCGGTGCTGTGCTCATCTCCCCAGCTCCTGTCCTGCATTTGGGATAGATCCTTTGCAAACTCACCAGCACTAATGCAATAAGGCACTAATGCAGCCTCACAAATCCCCCCCTCATTGCCCCACTGCTTCCCTCTGCCAAAGCCAAGTGTGAGGTGCTGAGGCTGGAGAGTGTTTTCAGACATGGGACATGGTCAGTCAAAGCCTGCCTGGCCAGAGGACTCTGCAGCAGAAGTGAAAGGTGGATGTGCTGAGGCTCCAGCTTGGAGGGAGCCCAGGACACGTGTCCTTGTGCGGAGGATCCGGCTGTGCCTGGGGCACTGAGAGCACACAGTGTTCAGCACTGCTGTTCCCAAGGGCTCCAGGGGCTGGAACATCTCAAGAGGAGCACTGCAGCCTCACCCTCAGGGTTTTCCTGGCCTTTGACCAAGTCCCACAAGTACAAGCTACTCCCAACACAAGAAGCACACGCTGGGTACCGCCGGCTTCCCTCTGCCCTCCCACTCCTGCCGTGCTCTGCTCTGCTTCCCCAAACACAATTCCTCCATAGCTGCCTCTGCTAAAGCAGCAATGGGCCCAAGCCCTGAGCACCTGAGGTAACCCCCAGGTTTTTTTATCCCAGATCCAGCTTCTTTGTGCTGCCCTTGCTCTGTGACAGGGTTCACAGGAGCCGCAGAGGGTAGGAGAGGTGAAGACATCTCCACATCGCTCATGAGTACTTTGGCTTGAATCATGTCCTGCTCTCTTCTTCCAGACCTGTGGCTTTTTACCTGCAGTGACCTTCCCTGACTCGTTGTTTACCTTGAGAGAAAGGGAACATTTGCTGCCTAGAGGAGCTCAGCTACAGCTTTTCAGTCAGCGATGAAAACACTCAAAAGCTAAGAGCAGCATTTGAATTTAAAAGTCGTAATTACAGCGCCCAAGAGGCAGAAGTTGGAAGAGGGCAATGAACAAAGCAGGGAGTTGGAAGAAAACAAAGAAAGGCATGAGAGGAATCTGCGCTTTGAACACAGAGTCCTGAATATCTTGCACTGGCTACTTCAAAACGGGCACCCGAAATTAATAGATTCTTTGACCTTCGTTTCTCTGTGCTCTGGTTCTTTGTTTGTAAAGCAGAAACCACAATAGAGGCTCACCAAGGGAAAAGAAAAAAGAAAGAAGATGTCATCAGAGCAACTGTTCCAGCCAAAGCACTCGGATGCTGCAGAGATGAAGGAAAAAAAGCCACCCTAACCCTGAATGGCTTTTCAGCAAGTGAGTACCAGCATCGCGTGCAGGGAGCAGGGAGCGGGGCAGTGTCCTCTGGAATAAAAAATACCTCCCAAAAGTGTAATTAAGGATGAACCACACATGCCCACAGGGGTTCTGTGGGCAGCCTGAAGGCAGGCATCTCTTAACTTTTAAATGCTGTCTCAACCTTGTCACTTCTGGGGTTATTTTGATGAGTTTTACGCATAGGACTCTGCCATATTAAGAGCATGTCTATGTATCTCACAAATAACTCTGCCTGCACAGGAAACCCTGGCACAAACAAACAGAGCCTCCAGGCTGCTCCCTCTGGTCTAAGGAGCTGGATATTGTGCTTGGGCAATTCCAAGAACAGGTATGGAGAATGGATGGGGAGCAGCCCTGGGGAGAAGGATTTGGGGGTGTTGGTGGATGAGAAGAGGTCAACATGACCCAGCAATGGCTGATGGCAGCCCAGACACACCCCCAGTCCTGGGCTGCTTCACAAGTGTGGTCAGCAGGTCAGGGAGGGGATTCTGGCTCCTCTGCCCTGTTCAGGTGAGATCTCACCTGCAGAACAGCCTCCAGCCCTGGGGCTCACAACACAGAAAAAACCAGGGATGCATTGCAGTGAATCGGGAGGAGGCCACAAAGATGCTTGGAAGGATGCAGGCCCTCTGATCTGAAGCCAGGCTGGGACAGCTTGGGGGAAAAAAAGGCTCCAGGAAAATCTGAGAGCTCCGTCCAGTGCCTAAAGGTGCTCCAAGAGAGCCGGAGAGGGAGTTGGGACAACAGCATGGAGTGACAAGACAAGTGAAAATGGTTTCCCACTACCAGAGCGCAGAGTTAGGTTGGATATTGGAAGAAATTCTTCCCTGTGAGGGTGGTGAGACCCTGGCCTAGGCTGCCCAGAGAAGCTGTGGCTGCTCCTGGATCCCTGGAAGGGCCCAAGGCCAGGCTGGATAGGGCTTGGACCACCCCGGTCTAGTGGAAGTTGTTGGGAAGTTGAAACTAAGGGATTTTCAAGGTCCCTTCCAATACAAACCATTCTGTAATTCTGTTTTGGTGATCATCACTGACCACACCATCACATTACTTCACTGGATCTCACTGCTAGATCCTGATGGATTTATTACACCCTGGTCTCTGCAATGGCTGCTCTTGCTGCTATGGAGGATGCAAGAGGAAGGATAAAATCCACATGCCCTTATTCTGGAGTCTTGCTACTTTAAACAGATGTGGGAGGGAGGGTTGGTAAATCCTTGGACAGTTTTTCATCTTGCCTCGACTGGGCTGGGCTTTGGGCTCAGTCTGTTGTCTGGTCCCCTGTCACAGCTGCTGTTGTAATGATTCATCCATCTGGTTTTCTGGGAAAAGAAAATCAGCTAGGGAAATGTTTTTTGGTGGTTTTGTTTTTTTTTTTCTGGCTGTATCTTTCCTGAAACAGTTACAACTTTGCACCCACTGGAGTTATGGGGGGAGAAGGAGTCTTACGCATCAGTTTTCACTGGCTGGAGCAGAGACAGAAGTGCTGAGAATCCCATTCCTCAAAGTCAGAGCGTGACAGTTCCGTCCTGAACTGCGTTTCCAAGGAATAAAAAGGACCCAGCAAAACCCAGCAGAAGATCCAGGCTGTATTTCAGTGGGTGCACTGGACAAAACCTTGTGCTGATCACTCCAGGGACACCCGCTCCTTTCCACTGGCTCCTCGCCTGCCTGAGGAGCTCTCCAGAAATGATGTGGGATGAGCTGTGAGGAGGCAGCTTGGACACAAATCCATGTGGAAAACACAGACACTGAAGGTCTTCTCATTGGATTTAAACAGTTACTCTCATGAGTGGTGTAATTTATCATAAATCAGATAAATATTGGGGGGAAATAATCCAAGGAGATCACAGTGGGCAATGTTCAGCCTCAAAGTGCAACAGGAAGCCACACTGGACTTTCTCCTTCTTGGTCTGCAGTGAGGATGAGACAATGTGCCCACCCAACTGGGAACACCAAGGCCACCCATTCTTGGTTAAGGAAAGTGGCACAGTAAAGTCCCTTTCTCAGCAGCCCTTAAGGGCACTCTTATAAACCAGCCAGCTCCAGAGATCTCCTCCTTCTCCTCACTCCAGGAATGCATCTTCCTCGGTCCAAGCTTGGTTACAGGTTAGACTGGGGAAGCAACAGCCTGCCTGAGAACAATCATTTCTCCATTCAAACACATGATAATGAATTTCCATCAAAGGGGTCGGGTATCAAAGTTCTTTTCTATGCTGCTGGAGCAAACCTTCCTGTGACAAATTCCTGCCCTTATTCCGGCTCTGTATCTGTTACAAGTGACTCCTGTGAGAACCAAACCCACCACACAGGAACTACCCTCCTCGCTGGTCCAGCATCCTTCCTCTCCCGTCCCCCCCTTTTTTTTTTTAGGTCTCCTTCTCCTCAGCAGCCCTTCCTCACACTTGCCCATTCCATGATTTCATCCGAGGTGGGTGGTGAGCTTGCTCTCCCCCGCGCAGCCTCTTCCCAGCGGCTCCCGGGATCCCTGCCAGCTCCTCTCCACCCACGGCCTCTCCCGACGAGCCCAACCCGTGCCAAGGCAGCATCTCACATCTGCTGGGCTGGCTCGGCCAGGCCAGGGGAGCCAAGGAGAGCTCCTCTATCCCCCTGCACCAGTGCCTTCCAGGGCTTGGCACCTCCACCCCTGCATCCCATGGGATCCCATCACCAGGACATGGCGATGGGTCACTGAAGCCACTCTTGAAGGCTCAAAAGCTGCAAGCCCAAATTTGAGTTTAGAAAGCAGCTTTGAGGGTTGAAAACCAAATGAAAACTGCCTTTTTTTGGAACACTTTTTTTCCTGAGCTGCTCCTACACATAAAACCTCTGCGTGGATTTAAGCATTCCCAGCCTGGCCAATGCAGGAGCACCAGGCAGTGAAGTCAGCTGGTGCCATGGCTTTGGACACTGTGGAGCTGAAGATGACAAAGCAGATTTGGATCAGATTTTGAATTTGTTAAACCAAAGTGTTAAAATTTAAAGCAGAGCACAGGACAGCTTCTCAAACCTCTCGGGTTATTCCCTCTGCTCTTCTGCCACAATTTAAAAATATTAATCTTTTCACTATTCCTCCCAATGCCATTTCTGTGAGTCCATAAAAGCATTTGCTCCTTGTCAGAGAATTCCGATGGCGGTGATTTATAGGCTTTGCTTGGAACGCAGCACGCAAGTAACTTCACTTTTTCATTCGCCCTTTCTAAACGTTTTTAACGATCTGCTTCCTCAGATCTGTTTACATTTGGGACATTAAAAGCTAAGCAACAACTCCATTATGAGAAAGAACACCATAAAAATTCCACCATTGCCAGGAAACATCTCAATACAGTGACAAACGTAGCCACGCTCTCGTCCTGCTGCTCATCCGTGGGAAGACTGGTTTATAAATTATTCATGAGTGCCTTAAAATTTCCAGGCTAATCTCAACTAAAAACTGGGGGGGGTTTACACCATTGTTTCACTCCAAAGTTCTCCAACTAGAATTTTGATTTGCATAGAGAAATCTTGAAAATTTACTTGCACTGAATTTCTCTTTCCTTCAAGTTGTGATTTCAGTTCTCACACTGGAAACATAGTGGAGAGTCTTTACATGACAACTTATTTGGAAGCCTGAAAATCCGTGATAATTCCCATGAATTTCCTGAGAAATTTAGGTTTTTGTAGAGGTGATTTTTAAGCAGGTTTGGATTTACAAGGATTTTGGCACCTTTCAGCAGACAATCCCATCACCCCATGGTATTTTTAGTAATGATGGACCATATGGGGAACAATCAAGCCATTCTCTTCCCAGTCTGTTTCACAGTAAGGACAGGCAGGACTGAAGATTATATCATGGTAAAACCTGAGGAAATCACTTTGTGGTCCTCTGGAGGCTACTAACAGACCAGCTCACTCACCTGTGCTCATGGATTTCACACCTGTCAGTCTGTTCTGGGATTTAATCCGCACGGTGGCATTGGAGTGTCTTCCACGTAAAATCATCAATTATAAATAAATCCCACTGGGTTTTTGTGCAGCAATGTTATAGAAGAACAGACAGTGATGATATTTGAAGCAATGAAGTTAAAAAAGTTGCCTTACATTCCTCTTGCTGTCCATGCTCTGCCATGCGTTGCTTGGCAAACTGTTGTCACAGCCGGCTCCTCCACACAGGGCTTTGATGCCCCTTCCCAGCCACTCCATCCCAGGCTGTGCTGCTCCAAATCAGGGTCAGTGTCTGGCTTTCCAGGCTGGAATCCAGCCAGAGTCACACAGGGCTTGACACACTGATTGCTTTGGAGAAGTAAAGACCAAAAAATCCTCCCTCTGCAACAATATGAGAATAATTCTTCCCTGTGAGGGTGGAGATGCCCTGGCACAGGTGCCCAGAGAAGCTGTGGCTGCCCCTGGATTCCTGGAAGTGTCCAAGGCCAGGCTGGACAGGGTTTGGAGCCACCTGGGATAGTGGAAGGTGTTCTTGCCCATGGCAGGGGGATGGGACTGGGTGGGCTTTAAGGTCCCTTCAACCCAAACCAATCCTTGACTTTCACAAGCACCAAAATACTGAACTCAAATCTTTGTGATCCCAAGGCTCACCTCTCCTTTTTTTTTTTTTTGGTGCCAAGGGGGCTTTAAAAAACTTCTTTGACACGGAGAAAATGGTTTTATTGACTTGCCCCCAGGACAGATCATCTGCTTCCATGGCAGCTTCTCCAGAGAAGAATCCTCTGGGGGAGACAGACATGATGCTGAGAAGGCAGCACAGACAGAAACTGCACATAAAGGGGACTTAAATACCCAGCAATCCAGACAGCAGAGCAGGCAGCCACACATCTCTCCATGGACTGTTCTTGGAAAGTTGCTGGAAATCCAGTAGAGTGAGAATGACATCAGGAAAAACATTTTTTGCCTTCTATTTCAAGGAGCTGAGTGGGACTATCTTCTGACCCAGGGTCTGTAACCACTTCACTGACCAGTCCATACTGAACATCCTCTTGCTCAGCAGCAGAGGTGGGAGCACACAGCTGGTCCAGCTTTTCTGCCTGAAGCCCCAAAGTTCCGGATGCTTCCAGAGGAGATGCTCCTGCAGCACCTGGAGAAGAGAACCCAGCAGTTTGATGGACCATTGTCAGAAACCAGGAGAGCAGAGCTGTCCTAGTGATATCTGAAAAGTGACAACCTCTTGCTGCAGGCAGCTTAACCCAGGTTACTTCACTGCCCTCACTGGATCAGATTCACCAGATAGCTAGAAATTCTAACACTATTTTCATTAGGATTACCCAAACAAGGAAGAATTTGCTCTGCTGGCACCTTTACACTGCTGTGAGCTCTCACAGCCTGTTTTACTGCACAGCAAAGCTCTGCCAACACAAGCCTCTGCTGCTTCATACTTAGCAAAGGTCCCAGCAGGACTCAACCAGCCCACAGTAAAAGCCACAATTCCTGAATTTATCCTCCTCCTCATACCTCTGCTGTGTCCTTAGCACACATTTCTGCCCCTGGAAATGTGTGCTAAGGACACAGCAGATCCCACACAATTTTTGGTTAAGAAGTCCCAAATATTTTTGGTTAAGAAGTCTCAAACTGGCTTGAAGGAATCAGGGAGCATCTGGTAGAATATCACAATTTTGTTTCATTTACTGTTCCAATCTTTCACAAGCATCCTATGCCTGCTTGTTCCATTAATTAATGTTGAATATTTTATCAATTATAATGAGAATTATAGTTCTGACCCTCAATTTATTTGCTGTGAAAACAAAGCAGTTTTTCACTATCACCCCAAGCCCCTGCTCAACACAATCAGGTTATTTTCCTCCCAGATTCCCAATATACAGTGGATTTCACAGAACATCCTTATGTAGAAGCCTAACATTTTGAGACTGTGATGCAAGATCACAAAATTTTCAGACAAATGAATTGCAACAATTGAAATTTTGGCTTGATGTAGTAGAATGAAGCGGTTTCAGGACTCATTAATAAAAAACGTGTACACTGTCAGACATTCCTGAAATATTTTTGTATTAAAAATTTCCCAACAGACATCATCTTTCTTTCCCTCTCATCCAGCACATTTTATACTAATCCAGAAGTGAGAGGGTTTTTGGAGAAGCAGTTGACTTCCAGTGCTGCTTTTGGCATAGTCCAAGTGTTGATTTCATTTTAGCATCATTCCAGAACACTGGCAACGGGACAAACTTCTCTGGCCATGGAAACAATCCCCCTGCACATTGCATTTTGTGACTGCTGCAGGGTCTGTAAATGGGAGGATGGAGCAGATTTGCAAACAAGTAATTTAACTTACCCATTGTGGTACCTGACTGGCATTTTGAGACTGGTGCAGGTTTTGTAAGCACCATTTTGCAAAATTGCAAAAATGTCCCACATCTATGTGACAGGGAAGACCTGTCTTCCAGTAGCTTCACTTTTTGAAAAGGCCAGAAGTTGAGAGCAAATTGGATCAATTAAAAAAAAACCCACACCAGAACAGAACAACTTGTTACATACGCCTCCCTCTTCCTGAGATATATTTCAAGCTGAAATGCTTCTGTTTTCATCAGGCAATTTTCTTCCTTTTTTCATCCTTTCTGCTCCTGTTGCTGTAAAGAAGATTGACCATGAGCAGGACACAATCCTGTGTGTGAGCACACAGGCACACCACCAGCAGTGCTCACGTCTGAAAATCTCACTTCTTCCACGAGACTCAAGCACTTGGCAGCTCCATTTTTCTGACTGTAGGGTGCAAAGAATGTCTTGGCTTTCCACAGAAAGAATTAAAATATTATTAACCTTCTCCACCTGTTTCTGCACCACTTTGTAACTGGTTTAAACCTTAAGATTAGTTTTTGTGTTAACAAGTTTCCCTGAAGTTCAGACATTTTGATCCTATACTCACAGCACAAGCAGCAAAACTCCAAACAGATCCCTCTGCTCCTTCAAGAACTTCCCACAAGAAATCATTTAAGCAACTGTCTGCATGGAAGCTACTTAGGCAGGGGATGTACTTAAAACGTGATGATTACTTGCAAGTCACACTTCCAACACCACTTAATTCTGCACAGCTTTAAACCTGCACAAGAACATCTGTCAAAACCCCTAAAACACGTGGAGCTCTGCATCCTGCTGCAACCTCCCCATGCTGCAAGCCAGTCTATGCTTTCCATATTTCAGTAATTTGTTCCATTAATTTAAGGGCTTAAGCTACAGTTTTTGGTACTAAACACAATGCTCACCACTTCTCAAAGCTCTGTGTGGAAAGAGACAGAGCATGAGGGTGGATTTCATCAATGGATGGAAGCCAGAGACTTGAAAGAGATCACAAAGTCCCTTTTGGTTTTTGATAATCTTAATTAGAACTGAAGACCACCTCATTCCAACCCATCCTGCCATGGGCAGGGACACCTTCCACTATCCTGGGTTGCTCCAAGCCCCATCCAGCCTGGCCTTGGGCACTTCCAGGGATCCAGGGGCAGCCACAGCTGCTCTGGGCACCCTGTGCCAGGGCCTCACCAACCTCACCTCACAGGGAAAAATTTCCTCCTAATATCTGATCTAATCCTGCTCTCTGTTCAAAGCCATTCCCCCTTATCCTGTCACTTCTTCTTGCCAAAATTCCTTCTCCAGCTTTCAATATATTTTCATATACAGAAAAAAATCTAGAGGGGATAAAAGGTTAAAATTTGCTTCCAACAACCAGCCACAACCTTAGAAATTCCTCTGAATATTCAAAAGTTGCTCCACTTGTTTAGAAAACCCCTTGTTTTTAGTTACCCCATATGGAACAGTGGGAAAAGCAAGCAGTACATGGCTGAACTCACCAGGACATCCAGGAAAACATCCCCTGCTACAGGGATGCCTTGCTGCAGGCTGGTGTGTGATGTGTTGCTGTAGGTTAGTTGGTGTCATTAACTCCCAAAAAGCTGAATGCAAAATGATCAGCTGACTGAAGGATGATTTTCAGAGATTGTCTTCATGGATAATGAGATCCTGCTGGAACTGGGGACAGGACCCACCTTTGACTCTGCCTCCAGCCAGCTGTGTCTCTGAACAGCTGAAATTTCAGAATTCATATATATTAAACCCCCTTGGAGAGGTGACTCAGGCTGTTTATGGCTTACTCTGTAAGGAGTGTACAAGAGGAGAATGGCAGAAGCTCTCAGGCTGGCAGGGAAAACCTCCATGAGATCTTGCTTTCAGCACGTCCAGAGTATGGGAGCTGCAGATTGGAAGGCTTCCTGCTGCTCCTTTTATTTCCTCATACCTCACAGACAGATCATTAAGCCAACAGGGTGGGGTTCTTCTTCTTTGATCCAAAATCCACACTGGGAAAACCATCTCCCTTGATCTTCCCTCCCAGCACTGTAAGGTTTTCCAAACCATTTCAAGGATCATCTTCACACAGAGGACCTAAACCAAGATCTTGGGTTATACATTTTTACAATTCTCCACCTCCCAGAGTTTAAACTTGTAGCATTCCTGCAATTCCATTCATTAAAATAACACACTTCCCTGTTTTCATACCATTAAAGCTTCTCTCTGGAGCCTCTTCTGTGAAAATTCTCGAGGTGCAATTCCCCAATCACTATAACCGATTTCAAATGGTGCTAGAAATTATTATTGACTCTGAACACCAAAAGAAATCAGTCATCCTCTAAAGGGGTTATGGAGATCTGCAAGGATGAAGACAGCATTTCACACTGGAGAATCCCCAAATACTTGATATAATTCTTATCAAGGCACTGGTGAGAAAACAGAGGTTCAGACAGTGAAAATTTTCAACATCAACCATTTGATACATTTTTTAGTATAGTAAAATACTTCAAAAAAATATAATCTTGAACGACTTCTCCAGATTTCAGCAGACTTGGACAGTATGACCAAGCACCTGTGGTCTAATTCTCAGTTGATGGCCATTTCCATGAGCACATCCAACCACCAACCTGCACTCTGGCAGGTCTTGTCACACAACATAAATAACACATTCTGATCTGCCAAACATGCCACAACAAAGAGCCAAACACACAGGAGGGATGCAAACAGCATCCAGAACTCCCAGTGCTTCAATGCAGAAATTACCTGTTTCAAATTTGATTGTCTGCCTTGTATGATACATGCACAAAGTATTTACAAGTGTGATGGAGCAGTAAGAAAAATACATCTAGGTAAGGCTGAAAACAGGTTTGGAGTTAAGAATTTAGAGCACATGTAGTTCTCTCCTTATTCCTCAGCATGTTGTATGAACTAGTTGTAGTAGTTGTCACTAGTTGGGGCACTAGAATCAACACCTTCAATACTGAGTTACAATTCTGTATTTTACTTTTTTGCCTCGTTTCTGTCTCAAAATCTTCTTGGGTTCTGAAGCTGTTGCTCACCACTCACAAATATTATAAACATGATGAGAGAAGAATTTCTGCCTTTGAAATGATTCTGTGCATTGCTCTCCCAGGGGTCACTGGGGTCACAGACCCACTGAGGGACTTTGTTTGGTGGTGGAGGTTAACTGGAGTGGCAGAACCACAAAAGGTGTTGTTGACTTTCTCTTCTTTTCCTCTGAGGCTCCCGAGGGTCCATTTCCCTGATGTAGGCAGGCATTCTTCCTCCAAGAACACTGATTTCAAATGGTGCTAGACAATGAATAGTTAAATCTAAACCACCATATGAAACCAGCTTCCTGAGGGAGCTTGAGTCTAGCTGGGAGGATATTCCTGTAACAATAAATTGGAAATGCCACAGAAGAATACCTAGCCACGTCGGGTTTTTATTTTTCCTGTTAAAACAGTTGATGCTTTTTTCTTATTCTTACCCTTGATTTTGGTTTGAGTCACTCAAATGCTCACTTCTGTTTTCTATTACAGGGCTACCAACAGCAAGAGAATTGCTTGCAGCAGTGTCACTCAGAGGCATTTTGTTAGTCAAGCTTGAACAACATTGTTAGTACAAGGCTTTAACAAGGAATGAAGGACCTTCATCCTGCTTGTGCTGCTGTCTTCTATTAACACATTCTGTCTGCTGAGCTCTGCCCACAGCAAGACTAGAGCCAGACACACCAGCAAGGGCAGCACTGCTGCAAAACTCCCTCTTGTGACAGCAAAACACGGAAGATGTTACCAGATCTTCATTTCAACAGCAGCAGCACCAAGACCAGCATGTGACAGAAGTTGAACATAAGTGCCTGAAGGCTGAATATTCATCCCAAAGGTGTGCAGAGTCTGGAAACCTGCCCACATGTCAGCAGGCTCTGGCTGAGGTGGGATTTGCAAATTAGGGGAAAAGTGTTTCTCCAAACCTAACGTTAAGGACTGAGTTGATTAAGGGCTATTCAGACCTGGCACTTAGCACCTGGAGCCAGCACAGCTTCTAAGAAGTCTGACAGAGGGTTGTTTCCTGGAAATCTGCTAGTGAAGTGTGTTCTAGACAATTTACTCCCTTTCAAAGAGATTTTTTTTCCTTTTTTCATAAGCTCTCTGCAGCCCCTCATCTCAGCTGGCAGAACAAACATCAGACCCAAAGCCCATCTGCAGAGCGATGTCGAGCAAGTCTTGAGTGTTTGCCCAGCCCTGCTCTCAGTGCCATCTTCTGGGAAGCACTCAGGTCCATCACAGCCTCTCAGAAAGGAACACATCACCCCTGGGCAGGGGCACAGAAGGCACCACAAAGTGCCTGCATGGCAGAGGGAGGCACAAAGACACCGTGTGCCCCATCTGGTGCAGAACAACAGCTTTAAGGAAAACAACCCATCAGAGCAGGCTGGGCCTCTGCAAGCAGGCAGTTCCTGCAGTTACTGGAAGAGCTGTCACCACGCCAGGCCACATCAGCACTGGATTTATTGTGCAGCTTTTCTGTCCAGAAAGTGCCTGTGTGGAGCAGAGCAGGCAGGAAGCAGCAGGACAGAGCTGTGCCCGTGGCCCCGGGCTCTGCCCTGAGCATGCAGCTGCCTGGGATTCTTCCACACGAGCTCACAAAACACTAATGGGTAAAATGAAGCTGCTTTCAAGGGCAGGCAGAACCAAACTCTTTTTTTCCTTCAGCCATGCAGAAGTCCAGAATTTTGCCTTGCTGAAGTGTTTTCAAGAGGTTGAAGCATCTTCTTTTTTTCCCTCCTACAGTTTGTTGCACCTGGGTATGCTCCATACCTGCCTCTGGAAGCCCTGTGAGAGCTGATTTAGGCTGACTGGAACCACAGAACCACTGAGGTTGGAGAAGACCTCCAAGATTACTAAGTCCAACCTTTGATTTAATACCACCATGCTCACTGAACCCTAGCATGAAGTGCCAGGTCCACTTGCTTTTTGAACACTTCCAGGGATGGTGACTCCACTGCCCTCAGCCTGCTTCAGTGTTTAACCACTCTTTCAGTGAAGAAATTTTTGCTAATGTCCAACCTGAACCTCTGCTGGTGAAACTTGAGGCTGTTTGCCATTGTCCTGTCCCTTGTTACCTGGGAGAAGAGGCTGATTCCCTCTCAGGAAAATGTTGGTCTTCAGGTAAATAAGGGCATCCCTGAGTCTCCTTTTCAACCCTCAGCCAGTCCTTGTAGAACTGACATTCCAGACCCCAAACCACCATGCAAGATGACCCCATCTGTCGACTCCTGAGGACAGGCAAATATTCTCAATCTCCTCTTCAGGAAGCAGAAAACCACATTAAAAAAAAAAAAATTACACCTGTTCCTCAAGTTTCATCACCTGCTGACACACAGCTCTGTCTTCATTTACCCCAAGGACAACAAACCCAACCAGCTCAGACCAGGAATCCAACTCCTGAAGAGGGAAAATCAAGCCAGTGTGGACACTCTCACAGGGGTATCTGTCAGCAGCACAGCTAACACACTCCTCTCCAAGAAAATCCTCATGGGAAAAGCCCAAGAAACCAGAGATCCAGCTGTTAAACAAGGAAAGCATGGACAATTCACCAACTGTCTCCCTTGGACAAGGCTAATTCCTGCTGCAGCATCTTTTCCATGCAGTTGCATCCACGACATCCACAAATTTGAAGCTGAGGTCCAACAGCCTGGCTCTGCCTTTACCACCAGCCTTAGGATGGTTGCAGACCACAGTTTCTCCATGTGGCTATCCAGAGAGCAAATCCTGCCATTTAATATCATTTGTACTTTTGAAGAAAGCATCTTTCAAAACTTGCAATAACTCTGCGTGCTCCTAGAGCAGGGTAATGAGAAACACACTGGCATCAGGGCTGTAAACTGTCATTTCTAAATTGGAAAACCAAATGAACTGCAGATAGAGAGCTATTGTGCTGCTCCAAGATGCCTCCTTCTAATTAGGTGCTGGAAGTTTTAAAACATTTTCAAATCCTGGACTGCTCCATCCTTCCCAGATTTAATGATTGAAGAGCTGAGGGCAATTTCCTCCTTGAACTGGGAAGAAGAAGAACAGAGCAGTTAGTGTCTTCACATTTACAAGTAAGAACTTGGGAAACAGGAAAGAACCAACCCAGAATTCAAGGACTTAGATAAAAAAACTGTAGATGGAAGAACATCTGATTACACTTAGGTTTCTGCAGTTACAAATTAAGTGTTCTGTAATCCTCCAGAGAAAATTATGGGAATGACATGTCAGTGACTTTAAGCTCTAATCTTACAAGCTTCATAATTCATGTTTTTATTTGACATTGATGGGATCACTTGAATGAGTAAAGTTTTGTCTGCAATTACAGCACTGCAAGAATGAAGTTTACAAAGGCTTTGTTTTGCTGTTGAATAATTCCAGTGATTTACAGGTGGTTTAGCTGCATTTAAACACTTAGTAGGGAACCCTCTCTCTTCTAATGATGAAGTGCAGAATTCCTGCTCTTGGAATGACATGAGAACTGTCTGTGACTCCAAGTGTCAGCTGTGGCCACTTTATCCCATTCGTCAGGGATAATCACACAGAGCATGCACTGGGTGTGACTTGGAGAGACTTCCACGGTGGACTAATGATTCTGTACAGGAAATTCATTAAAAAATAAGTCCTACTGCTTCCTTTCCATGCCCTGCCATAACAGGAGCTGTGTAAATGGATTTTGTTAGAGCTGCACTCACGACAGCTTTATGATCCATCTGAAAGGCAGAGCCAGAATCTGCAGACAATGTCCTGTGAGAGCATCACATCTGACAAACTGCTCAACTTACTGGAACTTTTTAAATCCTTTTTTTTTTAAATTTTAATAATAAAATGTGGAGCTGAGGGAAGATGACAGAGTGACAAGTCTGCAGAAAGGCTCTGTCTGTACCGTGGGAAGGGACTCTGTGAACTTCCTACTTAATGTCTGGCCATGGATCTCATTTATGAGCTGCTGCAGACACCCCATGGCATGATGGAGATGGAGGAGCCACTGAGAAATTATCCATCAACTGAAAAACCAATTAATACAAACTGCAGTGAGAAAGAACTGTCTACCCAGACAGAAACTGGGATTGTGAAGTCAGTTACAGATGTCTTTAAGGGATTTTTTTTTGTTTTTGGTCATTTTCAACTTGAACTTAAGCCACAGCTATTGGGGAAAAGCTGCTTCATCTTTTCTTTTTCTGCACCATCAATCCCCCAGCGTTTTCACCACCAGCTTAATGAATTCCAACTATCAAGAGAGCTCATCCGCTCTGTAATTTGTCTTTTTTTGTTCCCTTCACTAAACAAGCAGGAAAAATGTTTTTAATTTGCAATGCTGAATAAATACCTACTGTGTTTGCCAAGACTTTATTGACATTCATGGCTGTCCACAAAGCTGACTGACTTCTCACAGAGATGGTTTATCTCCTCAAGTCAAAAAAAATAAACCTGCCCTAACAAGAAGATGTTAATCTTCCTTAATAAAATAAATGAAAAGCAGTAGGTCAATAAATAATCCCGTGGCTAGTGAAAGCCCTTCATTCAGGATATGGTCCCAGAGCAGATTTTTGTTGACAGCAAGATCACACAGCACTGGGACACCCTCCAGTGCTCACTGCTGCCTCTGATGCTGCATTTCTTGTCACCTTCAGCAGTACAACACGACTGCCTGTGGGCCATGAAATTCATTCAAAGGATTCTAATACAGAGGGAAAAAATGAGGAGTTTCTTTTCTTGAGTGAGTTATTTTCAGTCACCTGGTTTTCCACAGGGTCAGGGAAGAGGTGGCACTGCATTGCTGCTGAGCTGGGAATGAATGGCTGGGAGTGGGCAGAAAGTGATTAAGCTGGCACTAGCAGAAGACATGAACTGTGGAATTACACCTTGGATAGCATCAAATCCCATCTCTCTTGCTCAGCTGGTCATGAGGAGTTGAGATGAGTTTCAGCCTGCAAGGAAACACAGTTCTTGAACTTTCACAAGAAAATCAATACACTGAACTCTTGAGGTTCTTACTCAAGTTTTACTGGATTTTTACACAAGGCTCAACCTTCGCCACAGGCCTGTTTGCCTGATTTTTTTCCATTTGAATTTCTCTCACTGAACAATTCTGTCACTTCAAAATGAGCCACGTGCAAGAAACAATCAAAGCCTCCACAGCTGGAATTTAACATCATCAGAAGGTGTGTGGTGGCTTGATATAAACAGCAAGAAAAAAAAAGCATTTGGATCATTTGGGAGGAAAAAATAATAACAAACCATTACTGAAAAGATTCCTACACTGATAACAGTACTCCACATTCCTTCCTGGGCTTTGTTTAGCTGCACTGAGAAGTGCCATGAAGTGAAGAGATCTGGGGAACAATCCTCTGGAACAGGCAAAGAGCCCTCAAATGAAGGCAATCATTTGCCACTAGTGAAACATCCAATTTACCCATTATGCAGGCACACCATGCATTCATCTCTGTACTTTCAAAGCTCCTCAAAGCTTTGAGCAGCAAAGGCCTGATGGCTACAAGGTATTTGCAACAACTGATGCTAAGGAGGGGCAGGCATGTGCTGTACCTGAGAAAAAACAGCTTCTACCATGCAAGAGCTTTCTCTGTGTACTTCTGGAACAATTCATTACTGACAGGTTTGTCCTCAGAATCTGGAAGAAGAAAACACCAGAAGTTGTTTGAATTGTGTTGTTCTGCAAAGAGATGAATTAAAACACAACTTGAGAATCATTTTTCTCCTTTCCTGCAGGTTTTACGCAGATTTTTAACCACGTTATGACTCCTCACAATCTGTACTTGTTTGAGAGCACTCACAGTCAGAACAGGTAATCGAGGTGAGCCACTAACCCATCACTAAATACAGGCATCATGCTCCCTTTGGAAAGAGTAATTTTGGATTAGAACTCACCAAAAATTCACAAAAAAAAAAATTAAAAATTGCTGTCTTTGTTTCCCAACAAAATGTGTGTGTAGGCACTCCTTGTGAGATGTATCCAAAATACATCCAAACCTCCTGGCAGAATCCCTCGAGCTGCAGTCCACTTGTGCACTGCCTGTGGCAGTGGTGCCACAGGAGAATAATTCTTTGTGGAGGCAGAATCCACGAACAGCAGGTGCCAGAGAATCACCTGCTGCACACAGCAACATCCTTGACGTAAAAGTTGTCTCAGATTTACTCTGAACTCTGTTTTGAGACCTCACCAGGCTGATTTGGGGGATTAGCAGGGAAGGAAATCCTAAAAATACAAAAGCAGGCTTATCAAGCTGGGGGAAAGGCAGTAAGATGTTTTTGTGACAAAGGCTTCAGGATATGAATTATGCATTACCAAAAACTGACTTCAGTCTGGATGGGAGGAGGGAGATTTCTGTGCATCCAAATCCCAGCACAACAGGCACAAGCTGCTCTGCAGGGAATTACATACATCCTGTACAAACATTATCCATTTGAGAATCTCACTCTCTTCTTTTTTGCCTGAGTATTATTTTGTGCTGATTGTGAGAATCTGAGGCAGAAAACCACAAATAACCTGTGAAATCCTTGGAATCAGCCTCCATCCAATTCAGAGAGGGCTACTGAAACCATAAGGAAGCAGGAACAGTCTGGCTTCAGCCTCCCTCTATTTCTGTCCACATTCCCACCCTGTGCCCATCACCATAGCAGCTGACTGCTCCTTCTGCAGAACACCAACCTTTGGGGCAGCAGAGGCAGGAAAATAGGGGTTTTTTTTTCCCAAATAGATCTCCATTTGCTGGATGAAAGAAGCTGATGTATTTTAGAAACTGGACAGGACAGCCATAATAAAAAAATCTAACTCCCTGTTGATTGCTGAGGTATGTTAATGAGGGTATGATAATGAAGCAGCCACCCACAACAAAACTCACTGCTGATTGTCGAAGTCTTACATTATAAAAACAATATTTTCATTGGCACTGCTGCCTGACACATTTAAAATCCTCTCAGTGGGGTCTGGGAGAAAAACAATGGCCATTAAGAATAAAAAACCCAAAATATTTCTTCAGCTTAAAATAGTTCTTCTGACTTACAGCTTATGGGACGTAAGAGTGATGAGCATCATTTTTAGCAACCACCCTGGCACTGTGGCTGTTATATAAGTTTCAATAGCAGCTCTAATCCCAGCCCTGAGCAGAAATGCCCCTGTCATGAAGCACTCCAAAGCTACACCTGCTGTTTGTATCCTGGTGCCATGAGCTGGATCACAGCCACTCCTGTCCCTACAAAGTGAGCTCTCAAAGCCAGGCACTGCTGCCCCTCTGCTTATCTCCAGCACTGATTAATTTGCACTGCTCCACACTTCATCGAGGCACTTTGTCTGTCAAAGCATGCAAAGTGACCTGGAAGGAGCTGCTCCTCTGTATCTTTAAAAAATAACAATAAACAGCACCAAAACTTTTATTAGTCTGTGTTTTTTTTTGTCTGATACAACACAAACTCAGACTACTCCACCATTACCCAAGAGGAAGCGAAATTAAAATTATCACACAGAAAGCAGATAACAATTAAGAAAGATAGGAAGTTCAATCAGACCACTTCAAGTTTTAACCTCAGCTCAATTCCCACGCCTCAGGAACACACTGCAGAGGACCTTTCAGTGAAAGACAAATATTCTGTACTCCTCCCATCACATATGACACTGCAAAAAAACCCTGAAACCCAAGCCAGGAATATCTTCAGAGTGAAACAAAGCACTTTAGAAACCTTCCTTGTTATGCTGAAGAAGCAAAGAAGCCAGATGAGGCAATGAGCAGCCTGGGATAGTGGAGGGTGTCCCTTCCCATGGCAGAGGGTTGGAACTAGATGGTCTTGAAGGTCCCTTTCCAATCCAAACCATTCTGGGATTCTATGAAGCAGAAATCAGTATTTTTTACAGATATTCACTTCCTACATTCTGCTGCTGCACAGTGACAAATACATATGTCAGATACATTTATATTCTACATACTTTATAGCAGGAAAAATAACCAGTGCAGAGCTCTTACTCCATCAGGGTACTGGAAACAGAAATTATTTACCTTGCAATTTGCACAGATTTATAAGCAGGTTTTCCCTCAAACAACATATTCCTCTAGCATATGCAAGATGCCCTCTTGAGATCAGCACCTGGAATGTATAAAATGGTTTATTTAAATGCATGTTTGCATTTCCACTTCAGCCTCCCCTCATGAAATGCAGTCACACAGTTATGGTAAAAATCAAGATTTTAGGGATTGATCAATGCCCTGCTAGCCATGCTAAGGACTGGAAGATCCAGGAGAGGAGAGGGATCCTCACTGCATGCTGAGCAAGGACCATCTGGATCAAGTGGTGAGCACCTGGCAGTGCTGCAATCCATCACACCTGCACCACCATGCACAGCTTAGAATATTTACTGGTCCTTACTCCTGAACCCCTTCTACTACTCAGTTTGTGCATGTGACTTCTGTGACAGGACAGTCACAGCATGAGGATAAAAGCAGACATTGTGCTTCAATAGTAAACACTGATGCTGGCACACACCATGGAAATTACAGAGCTAATTAGAGGACAACATAATGCTCCATGTATTGAACACAGCCAGGCAAGGCATGGGAAAAGGGGCTGTTGGATTCTGAAAATAAATTTGGTTCTGCTTTGATCTACAACATCCATTGAACAACTTTAGCTGCATTAGAAAAATATGTCCCTGTCCATCAGAAAACATAACATACATCCAAATTACTGCTGATCCTTTTAGTCTCCTCCCCACAACTGGCTCCACCTTTTGAAGCTGCAAACAAGGTCAGCATCTCATCACTGGAGCATTAAAGGAGAGATCAAGTTCTGATTTTCTCTGGGACCTGAGAAATTCAGTTTGTGCAGTAGGTGTTTACCTTCCCAGTGATTTCCAAGGAAGGAAACTACTGCAGCAGGACAGAGACCAAGACACACTGATCTAGAAGCTTCATATAAAACAGAATAAAATGAGCTTGGTTTTCTAGTTTGCTGCCTGAGGCAAGAAAGAGAGACATTAAAAAAAAAAAGAGAAAGTGTAAGGAATAATAAGACAATAAAACCTGATATAAAGGCAGATTAACAGCCTTTCTACTGCAGGCATCATAGGAAGATAAAGTTTTAAAATAGAGGCTTAAACACAAAGGTGTTTTTGTGGCATTTACAGAGGGTTGGCATGGGAGAAAGCTCCTTTCTGTTGATACAGAACTGGGCTGCAGCAGATTGCTATCAAGCCACGTGTACAAGCCACACAAACATCCTGGAAGGAAAACAAAATGATGCTGCACACAGGTGCAGGTCTGGAGCTTGACTACAGAGAAAGAGAGAGCATAATCAAATCCATTACTGCAGTGGAAATCTGGGAAGAAAGAAGATGCAGAATGTGCACACAGAGAACATAACACCACTGTGCACATTAAAAATATGATCAAGACCTCAAAACCCCCAGAACCATGGTTATTCAGTCAGGATGGAATCTCAAAGAGAAGCATGATTGATGCTGTTGAAAGTCTGACCAGTGTAAAAAAGGAAGGATGAAGAACTAGTGTTGATATTTGGTTAAGAAAAAGCAACTGGAACCATCAAAGTTTCCAATGAATTCGAGGCAGATGTCAATCTGGAAGTGGTGTAGGATGGAATCAGAGAGGTGAACCCTAAATTGCACATGACTGATACAACTTCCTAATTCTAAAAATGTGGCCATTACTAAACTAAGGAAAAAGAAACCTAAAAAAACCTCTAGTGATTCAGTCAATGAGAGATTTCACTGTGTATTCTGCCAGCATTCAAGTTCTCCTGTTTGAACACATAAGTTAATTCATCAATTACTAAATGAGTTCAGTTAGTTCACAGCGTGTAATTAATTTATTCTCCTCTGTTAACAGGCACATCCTAGTGTCACTTTGTAGTATTTTGCAAATTCAATTACTAGACACAATGAGAAAAAGGGAATTTTGAAGGCAAAAAATAAAACTGCAGGAAAGACAGATGCAAAACCTATGGAGATAATGTACAACACAAATAGCATCTGGCAGCAAGGTCCCTTCCCTGCCCAGCAGGGCTGGCTGTTCTGAATTAACTTTTCTGTGGTTGGAACAGGTCTGGGAAGTTGGGAGCAGGAGCGTGGCAGCTGCCAGCCCATGGTGGTGTCCCCACAGCCATTTCCCTGCAGCTGGACTGACTTCTCATTTCTCTCACCCCTTCCAGTCCTTTGCAAACAGTCCCATCAAGAGATCCCTTTTTTCATGGAACTACTCTGGATTTCTTTGTGGTTTTAACAGTGGCCAAGGAAATTCACTCAAGAGGAAATTCACTCCCCATAATTCCTACTGTAGCCACTGTGAAGGTTAAAAGGATTAAATGGTTGAAGTGATGACTGGGATAATAAAGTATGTGCTGTGTAATGCCAGCTGCACAGGCCTTGACAGAGTAAAGCTTTAGAAAAAAATAGAAGAGGAAAGTCTTTAAATATAAAACCTGACAGTCCCTTAAACATATCTGCACTCCAAAGGCCATGTGTAAAGCAGGAGCTGGGAGGAGAGCCCTGGATGGTGTTGGGAGGGAGGTTTCAGGCAGCACCTGCAGCAGTGCCAAGGTGGGAGCAACCCCAGTTAGGTCAGATCTGCCTCTCACACTCACCAGCCCTTCCAGCACAGAGGGAAAACAGCACTGGAGGCACCCTCAGCCAAGGAGGGGAATCAGCTGAACCATGATCACAGTAATGGACTGCAATTACAGCTTCATTAACAGGAAAATTAAGTTAGGTTTCACTAACAAGCCATAAATTTTTTCTTGTGTTAGTGCAGTGCACACAGGGCTGGAGCTCTGGGAGGGCCAGTCCTGTTTCATGGGGATGCAGCACCGGGCAGGGACATGTGGCTGTCCACAGTGTCCCCTGCCATGAGACTGCAGTCTGCAGGCATCAGCCACGTGGTCTGTCCCAGCTCTGCCTGGATTTTGGCAGGATTTAGGTGCCTAGACTCTGGAGTGAGAGAACTTTCTATTCAGGAGCTGCTGGGCCATCAGCATGTGCTGTACCACAGCCAAAGGTGTCCCAGCTGGAGTGAGGGAACCTGCTTCTCACCTAGAATTTCCTGTGATAAAAAAGCAGCCTGAACACTACTAAGTGCCCTGGAACAGCCTGAAATCCACCAAAATCCATGCCAGCACCAGAGCCCTTTCTAGAACAAGGCTGCACAGAGGCCCTGGTGGTCACCAACCTTCCAGTGGATACTGGAGCTCCACTTGAAAAGCAGGAGAGCCCCTTTCTGTGCTGTTCAGCCTTCAGCTTCACTCCACCCTGGCAAACTGGAGCAGCACAGGTGCAAAATGTGAGGCTGAACACGTCTCTGCATCGTTTGTGTGGCTCCTGGTACCCAACAGAGTGTTCCACACCAAACCTGAGCTTCCCTGTGCTCCCTGCCAGGCACACACAACCTCAGAGCAGCTGATGCCCAAATCCCTGTCTGAAGCATCACCAACAAGGGCCCTCTGGAGTGTTTCTCTCTACAGAGCTTATTCTGATTCCAAAATCCCATGACATCCACACCCTTGTCACCCTCTCAACACCTCAGGGGTCCCCCCAGTCTTTTCAGTCTCTTTCTGTCTCAGGAATGGGAATGGAGCTCTGCCCTGTGATCCAGGACTTTTTTTCACATCACATGTAGGAATTATTTTCTAATAATTATTTTCTGATTCTGGCCCAGGCAGTTGAGTTCCACACCCAAGGGCAAAAATCCAGCATGGATACAATAAACTGGGCATCTATGTGCTGTAAAAGCTCAGTACTGGGTATTTCTGAAAAGGGTACATGGTGCATGTGCAAAGGGACACAGCTAAACATCATTTTGGGCTGAAGCTTAAAATACACAACCCTTCCTGAACTACTTCTGTATCTGCATGGAAAATTTGGTGATAATCTTGATGAAAAATGAGTAATTAAAAGAATTTTGAAAGTGGTTAAAAGGACAGTAACAGAGAAGACAAAACTGATTTAGACTACAGCACAGCACTGCAGTGAGACAAGGAATTATGATGATTATGTTTGAGGTGTTGTAATTTAAGACAAACTGTAGCAGAACTGCTACAGCAGCTTGCTAATTCTATTACTAATCCTTACATCACACTTTTCCAGACTCCTTATGGATTTCCCTCCTAACAGCCTCTGCTTTATCAGCATTTTTTTGGCAAAAGGAATTACAGTAACTTCTGCTACGAGGGAATAATTGTGTCAGGGGGTTGGTGAGGAATATTCCCTTGCATTTCCAGACTGGAACAGCACTCTGCTTACTACAACACCTAACTGGAACAACCCTCATCCTGCCCTCAGGGCCATGAAAGTTGTATTAGGTTTCCAGTTAAGGTGAGGATAATGTGTATCCTGTGTGGATGTGACAAGATAGGCTAAACCAGCTCAAATAAGTGAAGTAAAAATGCATTGTACAGCACTGTAAAATACCATACAGGTCTATAAAGCAAAGCAGTCTCAAAGCAAGAAGTCAGAAGTCTGACAGATCATAGGAATACAGATTATGAAGCCATGAAAAATCATTTAAAGCTGGATAATTAGGCCCACACCACAAATACTTCTTTTTCTTCTTAAATACAACAGGCCTCACTTCATGAGTCAATATTATTAATACATTGCTTTGTATCATTGCCCATGAGCACAAACTTCTTTCCTTAAACACTCCAGTCCCAGATATTTTCAGATGCAAAGGAATGGAGGGGAAGGCTTGGCTACAATGCCCCAATCAAACTTGTGGGTTTTTTATCTGCTCAAATCCACAGTTCTGTACCCTAAAAGCCAGATGCTGAGCATATCTGCTGCATCACTTCCCTGAATCCCTGCCAGTCCTGTGTGCTCTCTGAAATCCCCTGCAGAGATTTCCAACACACGGGGAGCCCTGCACAGCTCCGCCCCCAACTCTTCCTGCGAGGGACTCCTGAGCAATGGCTTTTATCTCATTAATTCAGTGTTTTTTAGGAAACTACTTTTCCCTGCCAGTTTTTAAACCCAGAGGAATTTTCTAGATGTGCAGTGACAGCGCATGAGTAATAGCTCCCTCATTAAACGACCAGGGAGTCATAAAACAAAACAAATTGTTCAGCTCCCCAGTGTTTTTCCGATTTGCTTTCCCTTTCCAAGTCCTGTAGTGCTCACAAACATCCCAACTATCTAAGTGACGTCATTTCTAGTCAGAATTCTTAAAGGAAACAACATGTCCTTTGCCTGTTGCTCAATTCTCTGGTATTCTTGCAGTCATTTATTTGTGCCCCTGAGTAGTTTCAAGTAATTTTGGTTTTTTTTAAATCAAGAGCTAGTTGTGCCCATGTGAAATATGTACTTCCAAAACACACCATGAAAAGCTTGTCTGGCATGGGAGAGGAGCTATGTTGTGTTTATTCCTGCTGGGAAAAGGTTCTTTATCCCATTTTGAAACCTGGGAGCCACAACTATACAACTATACAGAGCAGTAATTCCAGGAGTATTTTGAAAAGCCACTATTTGGTTTGTGAGAATGAGACAAGATCTCAGTCTCCTGTGTTTCTGTTCAGGATAGAACAAAATACCAAAACAACTCTGGGAGGTGAAAAGGCTTAAAAATATTTGCATTTAGTATGTATTTTGGCAGGCTTGCAGAAGCACTAACTACTATAGTTTTCAGAACAATCCTTTAAGTTGCTCTTGCAATCCTCACCTTAAGACAGCAAAGGAGGACTGAGTAGTGTCAGTCTCAGGTGACCTGAATTCAGTGTTTTTACTGAAAAATGTGGTTTTCTTCAGGAAAACTTCATCTCTTTAGCCTGAACAAAATCTGGGAGCCGCAGAATGAAAACCATTTCAGACAGCCTGAACATCTCACACCACTGAGATTCTAATTCTTTTTAGATCTTTTAATGAGCAGCAGAAAGCAAAGGAATGAGATCAACTGGGAGTTCCAGACCACAGTCCCCAACACATCTGGCAGCCCTGAAGAGACCCATTACACACACCAGGCTCACTGATCTTGCAGATTTCTCCAGGATTAGAAAACAAACCGGCTGAAAAAGCTTATTCCCCTTTACAGGGAACTGTGCTCTCTGTATCTACAAGTAAATGTTTTGATGCTGCTGAATAATCAGCAGCTTTAAATGCACATCTGAGTCAGGCAAAGAAGTGATGAACGTCAGGGAAAGACTACTTGAGCAAAAGGTGAGCAGAGAGCCCAGCCCAGAGCCTCAGGGATGCTCAAGAGCCTCACTGCTGATGATTTCACTACGAGTTTGGTATTCAAACCCCTCTAAGGACACAGGCTGTCAGAATTTGCCTCTTTACACTGCTTTATAATTGGCAACAAAGGTGGGAACAACTTGCCAGCTTCGCTTGTCACATCATCCTTACGACAGCGTGTGGAGGTACCGCTGAGGAAGGGGGATTTCGTCAGGACTGAAATACATCGCAGACACCGTGGCAGATGGCACTGGGTGAACTGAAATGGAATTGAAAAGTTCAGGGTATTTCAGAGAGGGTTCATTTGAGATGAAATGAAGTAACAGCTTAAGAAATACAGAGCAGTGAAGGGAGACAAAAACGTATCCTCGTCATCCTTCTCCCGACATACGGAGATGCTCAATGAACCGAAATGATTGTAAATATTTTGGCATTTACATCACGGCCACAACTGAATGCTGACTTGTCCTGATACCCTGGAACTCCCCAGACATACAACCCCCACTGCCCTGCACATTTTGCAGTCTAAAGGGTGAGGAAATCTCTCTTGTCATTTGTTTAAATGCAAAGCACAGGTTAAGTGGGGACCTCACAAGAATATGCTAAAGGCAGGACTGGAGAAGGGTTAAGAAATTAAACTTTTAGATAGAGAATGGAAACACCCAAGGTTATTAAGACTAGTATGAAAGAGCAGAAATAACCCTTTGAATCTTTAATAATTGACTTTTACAAGGACTCCATCACCTCTCCCTAAAGTCTTTTGTACTGGCTGCTGCCAGAGATGTTACTGGAATGGGCACATCACAGGTCTGAGACTCTGCTGATGCCCTAAGATACAACTCACTTTAACATTCCAGGAACAAGCCTGCTACTGAAGCAGAGTTTGGACAGCATTCCCAAAGCCACAGAGCCCATCAGGCCTGTGGACAGCTCCTCATTAAAAGAAGCAACAAGGAACAAAACCCCAACCTCTTTTCCAGGCAGTGAATGACACCAGCATGAGACTGACAACTTTCAGGATGAGGTCACCTCCGTTTCCCTTCAGACATGAAGCTGGCAAGTACAATTAACAATAATTAAAAACTCCTTTCACAAAGAGACACTACAACTTTTATTATCTCTGCTGAAGCCTAATCAAAAGCATCACAATGGGCTTGTTGATTTTTTTTTTAAACCAAGACACGGCAGAAGATAGAAAGAAAACTGGCAATTAAGAACAGAAACCCCATTTTCTTAGGTGCCATAGTACTTTGGCTCAAAATACATATTGTCCCCCTGCTTCCCTAGAAGAAACTCAGTACTTACTAGACAGCCATGGGAAAACATAACCAAAAATTTTATTTTACCAAAAAAAAGAAGCTTAATGGATAAATAAAAGTGCTTTTGACACTGAAAGTTATGTGGGAAGTGCAAGCAACAAGTTGTAATCACAGTCATGAAAACTTCCTGGCATTGGATCCCAATGATTTTCTTCAGCACAGAGTTCCAGCTGCAGTAAGTTTCTTTGCATCCCAATTTACTATTAAAAAATATAATTATATGAGAGCCAAACCCCATCCATGGATTCTGCTGCACATCTACAATTCAGTAACAACTTTATAAATCCTTTATAATGTTTTTATTTTTGCTGTGCACATTGAGGGTCCTACTGCTCTTTATCAGGGAAGGTATTTTGCCATCCTCCCGTACACAGGCAGACCTGCCAGGTCAGATTTACCAGCAGAACTTTAGGGTGCAGATTAAACCCTGGCAACTGGCTTTCACCCAGAAACTTGAGTGCTTAAATTGCTTCTAGAAGTGTGATTACTTTTGAAATATTTAGTGTTACAACCCCAAAACGACCCTGCTGCTGTGCAGAACATGCTGCGCTCCCGTGCGATCCGAGCAGCATTAGGCACACACGGGTCCCCCTCTCCCAGGAGTGTGGGTGGATGATTCTCCCAAGATTGAGGCAATTTTAGGACAGGAGGGAAGCCCAGGGACTGAGGAATGAGAGGGTTAAGTGGGAAGCAGGCAGAGTGGAGGGTGAGCCATGCAGCAGGAAGCCCACCTGCCCCCGGAGCAATGCCCGCTGGACCAGGAGCGGTGCCAGCCCACAGCCCAGAATAGCAGCAGGGCTGGAGGAAGGGAAGGAAATGTATGGTCTTAGGCAAGAGGTCACCCCAGTCTGAACACATCAGCACTTGAAGTGTGGTTTTGCAAGGGCCTGACTCCACAAATCCCCACAAGGGTCATGACAAGAGGCCAAGGCTGTGACACAGTCCGGTCACTCTGTCACTTCACAGACAAGTGTAAACAGGGAAGTCACATGGCATCCATCCCTAGTGTCATGTAGTGACTTCCTGAGTGCCACCAAGGCTCAGAACATCTCCTGCAACATCTCTTAGCCCACACACAGTGTCTGCAAAAATGGGAACCTTTCAGCACCTCCTATTACCGGCACCCATCCCCGCATCCTCCGTGACTCAGGAATCCGTCTCTGGATGCCAGCGTGCATTTCCCGCTTCCTCTCCCTGCAGCGCACACAAACGGAGCTGAGTGCTGACACAGTAAGTAGATTGACTGCAGTATTTTGCTTTTTGGACCAAGTCCCAATTTCAGTCTGATCTGGTTCTCAGATAGGAGGCTGTACATTGTCACAGCGTTTGTAAGAGCGGTTGCTACACTGATTCCAGGAGATAGGCGAGGCTGTGCATCTGCATATCAGAAAACCAGATCGTGCACGCTGCAGATGCATCAAATTTTCTCAGAATAATAAAGTGGAGAGACACTGAAACCAGGATGGAAATCAGTTGATGGGCTTCTTCCAAACATGCTGGTATAGATACAGGTCAAATTTGCATCGTTATGTTTTTAAAGCCTTTTGAAAAGCAAATATTTTAAAGCAGTTGAGACAACAAGCCTGGCAACAGCAGATTTGGACTGGTTTGTCCTATTACTACAACACTGACTGTGGATCATGCCACAGAAAAACTCAACCTGCAATCAACTGTGCAAGTAACAGGTGAAATGTTTTCGCAGTGCTCAGCATCCAGAAGATGTCACCACAAGCTGGAATTAAGCACACAGGTGCTTCCTGCTGCCTGACTCATTGAAAATCAAGCCTTTCAAAGGATGGTTATACACTGAAAATGGAGATGGATTAAGCAGTTCTTATCACTAAATATATCTGAAAAGTACACAAGCAACTCAGAAGCTCCTTTTCTACCTACTATAATCCTAACAGATCCCTGCACCTTTTCTTTGGAACTATTTTATTAAGTTTACTCAGGAAAGAATGCAGCCTTGCTCATCCACATGGCACAATCATTATCTTTTAACAGCTGTACCATTTTGAGGCAATTTTTGACACGAATTCTCATGTTATGATACCACTATGATTTGAAATAGAAGTATTTTAGACCAAAACCTTAAAGCTTCCAGGCATCTCCTGAAGGACTGGAGGAAGAAGGTCCTCAGACACCTCACTCTGTGTTAGTTGCTCAGCATTTCTTCTGGTAAATGAACTGTAACATTTTAAGCAGACAAATTGCCTCTCACAAATGTATTGGTTCTACCAGACTGACTAAGACAGACAAATAGTGCAAACTTGTCTCTGGCAGTAAATAACAAGCTGCTTTGAACTATTTTTCAGCCCAGAACTGCAAATTAACAACTCCATGCACAGTCTCCATCACAAAGCACTGTAATATGTAAAAAGGGTGCTATGAATTTTAATGCAAAAGTGTGTGACGTATCTTCCAGATGGGAAGCATTAGAAAAAATGTTATTACACACACATATTTTTAATATTAGGCAAATGAGACATCTTGCATGCAGCCACGTTCTTGGGGCAGCTATCACAACTGAAATGCGTGGCTGATCGTAGGGGATTGAAAAAAAATTATTCAGACAAAACCACAAAATCACAAGGGATGGGTGATGTATTTTTTTACCACCCTCCTTGCCCTACCCCTTTGCAGCAATATAAATGGTTTCAACATGTTAAAAAAACCAAAGCAATTTTAAAAAGTGTATCTTGTTTCTTGAAGCTGTCTGGTTGTTCTCCTACAGACACTATCTCAGCATTACACAGGCACTACAGCCATGAGCTGCTGCTTTCTGGTTTGCTGAGATCAAGTGAGTTGTTCCCCTCACTTTCCCTTGAGCAACAAACAAGAAAAACTCTGGGTAATGAAAGCATTAGAAGATAGAACCTCCAGTAGTAGAATCTATTTTACAACAGCAGGAAACAAATTTAAGATAATATGTAGGGCCTTCAGGGAGACATTGAAACAGCCTTCACCCACCTAAAGGAGCTCCAAGAGAGCTGGAGAGGGACTTTGGACAGGGACATGGAGTGACAGGACACAGGGAACAGCTTCCCACTAGCACAGGGCAGGGTTAGATTTGGTATCAGGGAGAAATTCTTCACTATAAGGGGAGTGAGGCACTGGAACAGGCTGTCCAGAGAAGATGTCCCATCCCTGAAGGATTCAAGGCTGGGTTGGATGGGGCTTGGAACAACCTGGGATAATGGAAGGTGTCCTTGCCCATGGCAAGGGGCTGGAACAAATGATCTTTGAGGTCCCTTCCAACCCAAGCCATCCTGTGATGTGTAACTTCATGTCAGTGGGGTGGTTAAAATATGAGCTGAAAGGCTCAGAACTCTCTGGGGCAGAATGAAGTGAAACAAGCCAAGCCAAAAGGTTTTATTTCTCACCAATGCACCTTTGATCATGTTGTTCACAACTTTCACTGTAGGAGCTACAACATACTGACCCCTTATGTAACCCAAGCCTTGGAAAAGTCCATTCCTGCAGCAGCTCCCTGCACCTGCCCCTGCAGGTAAATAAAGGATTACACGGATCAGAACTGCTGTGTATATGAAACTTTGGGTTTTTTCTGCTCAGCAAGCAGCTAGTTTATTCTTAAAATAAAAGGAGTGGCTGTGTTGGGGAAGGGAAAAAAAAAAGGAAAGAAAAACAACATAATGAAAAGGAAGAACACACCCATATGGAAAAAAATGGCCAAAGACAAAGCAGGCTTATTGCAAATGCTGCACAACCCTGTCACTGACAAAACCAAACTATGAATTAGCCAGAAGGGAAACTTCAAGATTCTCATCCCTGTGTGCACTCAGAATCTGTCCACACTTCCACAGAGGTCTCACGCTACTCTTAAAATTGTCGTGCTAAGTTTTCCCATCAAGCAGAACAATAAACAAACTTCTAGTTAGTCCTGCCACTGTAAATATTTTAACTGTGTCCCTGCAGAGCCACAGGTGGCAATTGGGAGCAGAGTTTTTTGACAAGGCAGTTCAGTTCCTGCAGCTCCCAAAGCACGTGTAAACACCACCAGGATCTCTGCTTAGGTAAGGAATGCAAATGTGAGGGTTTGACAGATCTATAACCCAAAAGGTTTGTATTAAACACACCCCATGTTCCTCTGGATTTTATTCTGCAGTTACTACAGCATTTGAACATCAGCAAGTGATTTGGGCTGTTTTAATGGTAAGAAACATCTGCTTAAGTACAGCAAATTGTTTCTGGATTTGTCTAGGATTAAAAAAAATGAGTAAATACTGTGTACTGTACAAGCTGTCTTGGCTGCAGTTCCAAGCTTTATAGGAAACATACTTTGCAACAGGTGATCATGTTCAAGATGAGGAAGATTCCATGAAATGGTCCAAAGTCTGGAGCACGTCTGCCATAAGGAAAGGCCAGAGAATTGGGGTTGATCAGCCTGGAGAAGGCTCCAGAGAGAACTTAGAGATCCTTCCAGTGACTAAAGGGGCTTCAAGAGACCTGGAGAGGGACTTGGGACAAGAGGGAACGACTTCACGCTGCCAGAGGGCAGGATTAGACTCAGTATTAGGGAGAAATTCTTTATTTTGAGGGTGGTGAGGCATCTTATCTGGCTACCAATGAAAACCTGCAGGGACTGGTGTTTTCAGAACACTGCATATGAAGTTATTCCTTAGTAAATACCTTTTTGGCAGCTCAGACAAGCCCTGTCACTTCCTGCAGTCACTCACCTCTATTTGGGCTTGAAAAGGACTTGCTCTATTACAGTAAGTATTGAGAATGGACTGTGTACAACTTAATATGACTTAACAGGGCAGCAGAGACCTTACCTTGGACAACAGCTTGACTGCACCTGACTACAGAGAGGTCACAGCTGGGGCTGTAACTCTGCCATAGTAATTAATAAAAACAGGAAGAAATTAGTGACAGTGAGCTACATCCAACCTTACAGCACTTAGAGTTAAATATCCTAATAACAACCTTGTCAGGCAGGGTCTGGTAATGATTTAAAGTTACTTTACTTTCCCATCTCCTTCATTAAAATTAAAGGAATTTCAAGTTTGGGAGCTGTCTTTATGCTGAGGCATTGCAGGTTTGTAATTCCAGCATATCCTTCACCTTCACACCTTTTATTAGTCAGGTAACTTTCAGCTCCTGGGAATGCCCACTACAAGCTGCAATAAACCATAAGGTTTAAAAGTTTCTGTTTGGGGTTTTGTTAGAGCCAAAAAAACCTGAAAATGCATCATTATGGTCTGACATCTTACTGCAGGAACAGCAGGAGCATGCAACCAGCTGACCAGGGTGAGGATCACTGCTTTATGCCCAGACACAGTGAGGTTCAGGCAGAGTAAATCACACGCCAGGGGAAGCAGGAGAGGGCAGCAGGGTCTGTGTGCTGCCCTGGACACCCCACAGCCCCCGTGGCAGCTCCCATCCCCTCTGGCTGTCTCCAGGAGGGTGGCTGTTCCCAGTCTTCCAGGTATCCTCACAGAGCCAGCCCAGAACACTACTCCAAATTTTTGCTACCTCCCTCCCCATGCACTCACCCCCTCCCACCTCCTCTCTCACTTGCCAGTCTCGTTTCCCACCCACTCACCCTTTCCCTTACTCACTCCTAACCCACCCATTTGCACATCCCTCATTCATCTCCCTGTTCAGTCACACAACCTGAGCCTCAAACACCTCCAATACACTCAGGGAGAGGAACTTTGCCTCCCAAGACCCACCTGCCTGTGCCTCTCTCATCACCATCCCCATGCCCTGCATCCAGCTTGCCAGAGTTTGAGGGGAGGCACCTTACTGCTCCATGCTCCCCACGTGCATGAGGCTCCATAAAATCCATCTCCACTCACATCACTGCTCAACTTTCCTGCCATCCCTTCTGGATGAGCCAAACACTTTCTATGGCCAGAGTGAGGATGGATGGATGGATGGATGGATGGATGGATGGATGGATGGATGGATGGATGGATGGATGGAAGGAATAAGAACTGGGCAGTGCTGGCCATGCCTCTGTCACATCCATGCATGCTGTGCCTCCAGCAGGCACCCAACACACCCCAACCCTGACAAAACCCCATTCCTGGAGGCTTCCAACCCAGCCCTCCAAACCTCTGGGGTACTCTGGAAATAAAAGCAGAGGTAATGCTCCAGGAACATGCAGAGGACTGGGGTAAAGGTGCTGGATGATATCCAGAGGGCAGCTCTGAAGGGCCTGGCTCAAGGCACCGTGGCTGTGCGCCAGCTCACACCAACCACCCACCCTGTCCTTCTCCCATGGGGTGACTGCAAAAAAAAACAAAGTCCACTTGTCCTTTTTATAGCCAACTGAACTATAAAAAAACTGAAGTTTGCTTTTTTTTTTTTTTTTTTTTTTTAAGGGGGGCATATGGATCTAGCTCTTAGTGGTCAAGGCAAAGGAAAACTTTCGAGACAACCCTCCCTGGGCACTCGAAGCTTCTGGTAGTGAATGAAGAGCAAGCCCTGAGGAAGAAACAACAAACAGGCAAACCCCAAATCCCACAGAAACAAGCAAAACTATAAAAAGAACAATAGTTCTGAAGAATTTGAATGGAAAGCTGGGATGGGGGGTTGGGGAAGACTCCAGTAACTAGACTGCAACTTCCACTAATTCTGTCACTAATAGAAAACTAGTTTTTTTGGTTTCCCTGCAATGCCCTCTGCAGACTTGTCTGCACACATAGCTTCCTCACAGTTTAAATGCCACAATGGAGTTAAAAATCACTTAAATTTTATCTCCTCCATACAAAAACATTTTCATTTCTAATTCAAATTGGTCTTTTCAGGTAATTTTCGACAATTTCTCAAATGACACCAGAACAGACCACTTTTATACTAAAATAAAATATGCATCTGAGAAATTATAATATTAGCAGTTCCATTTAAAATCTATCTTCAATCAGTAGAATTTTCCCAAATCCTGAAAAACTGAGCATGCAGCACTTAAGATAAGTGATACATTTAATATTCAAGAGCACATAATACTATTCCATTCATATTTACAGGCTGTTAACACCCGAGTGAATTACTGAAAGATGAAAATGCAGACTTGAAATAATATAAAATATTATGGAGTAAAGAAATGGAAAAAATTAGGGCACATATTAGGCAAAGAAAAATCTTGCCATTGAACTTTGTGGGAAAGATTCCAGAGGATCAAAGTGGAAGGCCCAGTTCTTAAAGCATCCCAAGCCATAAAGTTCAGGGGAAAAAAAAAAAAACAAAACAACAAACCCACAACCACCCAAAACCACGCAGCAGGAAACATGTACTGACTGGCAAGACCATGGCCCGGATGATCTAATGCACTTTCCATCTCTAACATCTCTGATTCTGTAATTCCATAGGAGCTCTGAGCACAGGGCTGGCCAACTTCTGCAGCAGCTCAGTTGACTGATTGGTGTGTGATAATCACAGCGCTCAATTAAAAGAAGGCCTTTGGAGCTGGGTGTTGCAGCTCCTTCCCATCAAAGCCCTGCCAGTAGGGATGTGACTGGCAGGGGCTTAGTAATGACAGGGTTGAGGGGAACTCTCCTAAAGAGGCACAACAGAATTTATGTCATTAAAGAGACAACCATCATCTTCCTTGCAAAACGCCCGGGGTCAGCTTTTGACAGTGGATTTGATAACAGAGAGCTCAACTGTGTCAACATTTACGTATGCAAATAACTTTGCTCCTACGTGCGAGCGAGCCTTAGAGCGGCTGGATCTATATTATACAGCATTTTTAACTATTTAACTCTTGATTTGTGCACTGAGAAAATCTTCCCTCGGGGTAAAATACCAGCTTGTTTCTCAGATCATGTGCTTTGTTTGCTATTTTCAAGTCGTTAGGTAAGCACACACATGCAGGAAGAAGACGGCGCAGAAGAACGCAGGGCACGAGCGCACCTCTGGTGTTTTACAGGAGTTTGTGTGAGAAAAATGGATTATTGCAACTGCAGTAAGAATCAATCAGGAAAATTGAGAGAAAAATATAGAAGAAGAGAAAAAACTCCAAAGCACTAGAGTAGAAAGCAGAGGCATGTAGAAATATAATCCTATAATCCCAACTGTGCTGTGCCTGCTGGAAGCCAACTGCCCAAACTACTGCTGCCCCAGAACCTCCTGCAGAGAGAGGGATTCAAGGGTATCTTGCCTTTTCTTTTTTTCCCCCCTGGCCAATGGAATTCTATCCTGACTCTGATTACAACAGGAGATGATTTGTGGAATAACAGACAAAGGGAAGTTTTTTGAAAAGTATGACCAGGAGAACAATTTGCGATGCTGTATGAAAAAGTGCCAGTTTGATAAATGCCATGAGCCTATCAGGCTCTATAAAGTTTATTTCTATATATTTATATGTAACAGTAAGATTTAAGGTTCAGATTGGATATTGGGAAAAAATTCTTGGCTGTGAGGGTGGGGAGGCCTTGCACAGGGTGCCCAGAGAAGCTGTGGCTGCCTCTGGATCCCTGAAGTGTCCAAGGCCAGGCTGGCTGGATGGAGCCTTGGAGCACCCTGGGACAGTGGAAGGTGTCCCTGCCCATGGAAAGAGGGTTGGAATTAGATAACTTTAAAGTTCCTCCCAGTCCAAACCATCCTTAGATTCTATGATCAATAACCAGAAATTTTAGCAAGGGATGGACTCCTCTCTGGCACTACACAGTATTATCATAGGTACTTTTCTTTTTCTAAGGTACTTCTGCTCTGAACAGATGCTGAAGTTAGTTGCAGACACCTAAAATCCAGATGCCAAAGGAACACAGGAAAGAATGTACAACAAACTGCTTGTTTTGGAGAAAAAGGTTAAATTAGCTCTTCCTTGAGCTCCACTGTTATGAACAGACAGGGAAGCTGAGGTTTCCTGCACATGCTGATGAACTTTATGCAGCTGTCACTGTTAAGTGACAGTGTCACCTTCTCTTTTGCTTCTGGCCATGAATTCCTCCCACCTCCCCATCAGCACCAGCAGCCCTGCAGTCATGTCATGGGATAGAGCAGCTCTAATTTCCCAAGAGAAAAGAAATGGAGAAGAAAAACCACTTTTTCAAACCAGCTCAGCAAATTGAGCTCTTCAGTTTGAATCACTCCAAGACCATCAGGGATGGCCATGGAAGGAACTGATGATCCTGAAACCACATGTGAAACCTGCAGAGCAGGTACCCTCTGCTCACACTGAAACACCAAAGGCAAAACAACACCCAACAACCACTGCAACCCAAAGCCATGCCCACAGAAGACAACACTGTCACCTTGAGAGAGTATCCCACTGGTTAAGAGCTCACTTCTCCCAGGGCTGGGCAATTCCCACCTCCTGCAAAGTCCCTGAACCAGCAGGCTTCAAGCAGAGCTTGGGCTGAGGCTGCTTTCTGCCCTCCCGCTGGAGCCGGGCCAGCTCAGAGGAATTCAAAACTCACAAAGCCATAAAGAGAAAGCCCTGGAGGGCAAGTATGACTCCATGAGAAAGAGACTCCCAGGAGTAGGGGCAGAGCCCTGTAGTCTGGTCCCTTCTCCAGGAACTGCTCATGCCTACTGCACAGAAGATTAGATAAAATGTATACATAGCTCCCTTTATACTAAAGCTTCAAAAATACATCCTATGAGCTATGTAAACACACCTAAGAGCCAGTGAGAGCTCTGCCCTAACAGGAGAACAGCATATTCCTACCTGTATTCTTGGAAATATTTTTATACTTGGTGGATAAAAGTAAATCAAAGAGCAAAGCTGAGATCTTCCCACGTATGACTCACTTCTGCCAACCTCATGTTTTGGCAATAAAACTGCATGTACACTCTCACCTGAGCCTGTAATAACAGGTCATGTGGGGAATTTCTGTAGCCACTTGGGTTCTTAAAGGTACAATTCAGGTGCCCAAACTTTGCTGAGAAGTGAAACTGCCTGTCAATGTCCATTTGCTGCACCAGGGAACACCTGCAGTCCCAGCAGGACACGACAACACTGCCTAGAGGTGTCCCAGTTTGGCAGCAGAAATAAACCCAATGCTGGATGCCCCATCCCTGGAAATGTTCCAGGGCACACTGGACAGGGCTTGGAGCAACCTGGTCCAGTGGGAAGTGTCTCTGCCCATGGCAGGGTGTTGGAATTGGATGTTCTTTAGGGTCCCTTCCCACCCAAACCATTCTGTGATTTTATGATGTCAGAAGGAAGCAAGGGGACGAGACAGCAGAGATCATCACACACAACTCTACCTGAAAATGCACCAATAGAAGTGGCTTCCATTCATACCTCATGCTGTTGGAAAACATATATCTTTATTTGCCTCAATTACCTCTTCTTTTTTAGATGTTGCTGTTACCATTCCAGCTGAGTGAGGGAAGACTCCTCGCTCCTCTTTTCCAGGTCCAATTTTGAGCTCACCATTTCCTATGCAAACTTTAGCTGCAAACTCCAGATAGCTACAGGCCATAAAAAAGCCTTGAAAATTTACAAAACAAACAACAGCCTGTGAACTTTCACATGGGAATCCCTCAGACATCAGTAAAAATCAACACTATCCAAACACTACCCAGACCTAAAACATCAAGCACTTGGTACAAGACATCACAACACACACCTGTGCATCCAGTTTTGGACTGTGAAGTGTTTTCCTTACATTGCAATTTTATGGCTTGTGTTTCAAAAGATACTATTTATGATGAAGGCAGGGTTTTTTTGGTTAATTTTTGTCAGTTTGCCTGTTTGCTTTTTGCTTTTTTTTTAAATCCAGACTTTCATTAACTACTGCAATGAACAATACTCTCTTTCAGAGACAGAGTGCTGTTCCACCTGCCTCCATGTGCTGCCTTTTTTTAAAACTCAAGATAACAACCAAAGGCACGGAAAAACATCACCTTTGCAACATATAATTTAGATTCATTCAATAATATTAGGTGATATTTTCAAAGCTGCCACTAAAAGGAGATACTGCATGCATGACCAACTCAGCATATTCTATGATTCTGTGAGTCTATGTAAAAAAAAATCAGGTTTCAAATTGTATTTTATTCAGTTTTTTGGCTGAAAACCAGCCCTGTGCACTGTATCAATGGTAAAAGCCTGTTTCCCAAACCAGATGATTTTCAAGAGCAGCACTTTCCCTGTCCCACAGGTGGATACACAGCAGTGAACTCAAGATCTAAGACTCCTTCTCCTCAAACAGGGCCTGCTTGGGATTTTTCAGTAAATGGAACTGCTTCACTGTGATCCTGAGGAAATCTGATCTGCTGCTTCAATACAGGTTTAACAGTTAACAATTTAGCAGCAATAAAAATCTGCAACTTCCTTTCTTTTCATCTGAAGTGATAAGAAAACAATGATTTTTTTTTTCTTTTGGAAAAAGAAAAAATCCCTTCAGAGAACATTCTGATAAGGTTACGGTTAAATAAATGATTTTCCGTTAATTTACAAAAATACAAATGCCGTTAATTTACAAAAATACTTGGCAAAAAAATCTATCTTTGAATATCTAATTCATATAGTACCCCTTGATTTGTTTAATTCAAGTAAAATATTTTCCTCCACCCTTTCCTTTTCATAGGCTTTTCACACCCACATAACAACCAAGTGACTCTTCCCTGACCCGGCCTCCCACGCCTTTGGTACAACTGCTCCCCACTCCTGAGCTCTTCTCCCAAATTCCAAAGGAAGCACTTAAGGAAGGGAAAGGAAACCCAGTACAATGCTGAACCTTCCTTTTTCTTTTTTTTTCCCCCCTCAATTAAACCACTGGGTTTATTTGGTGTTCTGCAGGGATGTGTGGTGCACAGAGAGCCTCCTCCGCAGATGTTTTGGAAAAAAAACGGGAAAAAATATCCCTGAGTGCTCTCTGTAAGTGGCAACACAAGAAGGTTTGGGACGGCAAGGTGTGCTGCTGTCACCATCCAGGGAAACAACAGCAGCAGTGGATCCCTCCCTTTGTGGAGAACCTGCAATTCCTACAGGTGTTGTTTGGAGAAGACACATCACAGAGCAAGACTGAGTAAATAATCACTATTCTGCTTTTCCCATTTTCTGATCAGCTCAGCATTCCAAACGATGCTCTGGAAATCCAAGAGCTACAGTATCCCCTATCAGCATCCTCTCCAAATGGAAAACGCAGTCTTAATGCTGGTAAATCACCAAAGGGAAGTTATATATCACTGCCCTCATTTCAACGACAACTAAAAATAAACTACTTGCCCAAGGAGCTCCCCCCTCCAAAGAATTCCTCCCAAATACAGCAACAGAGTCGACAGCAGATTCAGGGAGCACAACTTCCAGACCCAGCTCTGTCAGCCAACGTGATTCCTTCCAGCCAATAGTATGTTAATGATTTGGGCTTTTTTTTTGAGAAACCACTAATTGATATCTTTTTTTCCTTGGCATTTCACAGAGCCACTTAAAAATAACATAGTTTCTATTTTAGGCATGTTTTAGGGAAAAGTATCATTAGATTTAATTCCAGGGATGAACATCTGATTTTCATGTGAAATTCTAGAAGACCAGAGCCTTGTTCATTCAGTGTAACAGGGAAATTACAGCTTAGCCATGACTCTGGGATGATGTGAGCTCAAAGCTGGAGCTCTGGCCCATCCCCTTTGCTCAGCACCAATATCAGCAGAGGTTTGTAGGTGAAAGGTGGGAGAGAAGAGCAGTTTCAAACTGTTTCTGTCAAGAAACAAATCCACCCTGATCAAGAAAGTTTCCCCCTCATTCACAGACTCCTAACCTGTGGCAGGGCAGCCAGTGCTTTCTGCAAAAGCTCCAGTGGAAAAAAATAAAACAAATGAAAGCACCTCTTTAAAGAGCTGCTGAAGGGCTTTCTCTCAATCCCATTTAGCAAGATACCATCTCAGCACTGAAAATAAGCACATGAACTTACCAAAGCAATATCAGGAGAAGCATCAGAAATAAAGTTCAGGCGTTACTCAGCCGTCAGCACCTCAGCTCCTCCCTGGCACCAAGTAAATCCCACAGCAGCAGGTACCAGAACTGCCTCTGCTCTGCTGCTCACACCCGAACGCTCACAGCCGGGCTCTGAATCTGCCACCAACAAAAGAAACCACAGGAAGACTGCTTCCCTAATGCTTCAGAACTGAGTCAGTGGGTCAACAATTCCTTCGGTTTAGGAGCCAGACCAATTCCCTTAAACACCCCTTCTCTTCTTTCTTTTTTTCTTTTTTTTTTTTTCCTGATGGAGAAGCCAACTGTCTCCTGCCAGTGGCAGCCCATCTGCTTCCAGAACAGAACCAAACCACTCCAAACCACCACCTCGTTTTGGCACAGGCATCCGTCCTGACGCAACTCCATTTTGTCTCCCACGTCTGGGAAAAGCCATGAGAAAATACTTACAATGGAAAAGGCAGCCGGGCAAAGTGCTCCGCGCGCACCTTGCGCAGGCTGCGCCGCCTCGCAGCCCCACGTTCCCATCTCTGTGCCTGGCACGGAGTGGCACAAAGGAGAGCGCTTCTTGTGACCCCACACCTGTCCCCTGGCGTGCCCAGGCACAGAATATCCCGGGTGTGCATTTCAGGAGCGGTGCCTGAACAAAGAGAAAGCTCCGGAGCTGCTAGCCCTCTTCCCCAACCATGACTCAAAACCGTCTGGTTGAGAATTGGTTTCGTAATAACCCTTTAGTACCACCTACTCACATCACAGAGCGATTCTAGCAGCAAATGCACAGGAAATCACCAATGACTGCCAATGGAGCTACTATTCCAAGAACCAGCTCTTTCGGTTATTCCTTCATCACTTGGAAACCGAGATGCTTTTACTTTCCCTATCGCACAGGGTGTAGGGCTTTTTTAAGATGAGCCTTTAACTACGATCCTGTAAAATACTTTGTTGATAAATCACCAGCTGAAAACTTGCCCACTGTATTTAAAAAAAAAAAAAAAACAGAGAGAGAAAGAATTTCACAATAGTCATTCCAGAAAATACAGTAACTCCTTTCTGGAAATAACTCACTGGACAAATCAAGCGGGGAGAATTAATTTTTGGAGACAGTTTGCATCTTGCAGAGCACACAAAGGCGGTGTCGTCAGCCACGTGCCTTTGTGACCACCAACAGCAGACCCCTGACTCACCCAACCACGAGATGAGTCGCTATGAATGAGTTTCCTCTTCTTCCACACTCCCCAGGGGTGCTCTGTGCCATATCCTGAGCCTAATCCCGACTTTGATGGAAATTCCAAAACTCATCTGGGAAGGCTGTGGCCACCAGCTAACGACGTGGCCATCTGCTCCCTCCTGCTTTGAGTCACCTGTCAGCAATACAAAAGGAAATTACTCAGCAGCGAGCACGTGGAAGCCACTGCTACAGCCTCTGGCGTACCCCTTACTGGAATGCAACGTTCTGGAGCACTGGGATCACCCTGAAAGGAAAGTGTTACGTCCTGTAGCACTCCCATTCAAAAAAAAGTGAAATTTGGTTTAAAATAAGGACAAAAATGAATGCCAGGAGTGCAGGGAGAGCGCATTTCAGCTGGGTTCTCAGTGCCAGCATCACGGAGGCTGCCATGGAAGGGGGGGACAAAAATAAAAGAAGACATTTCACAAACACGAGACCTTCACCGTGCGTGACAAGAAAAATAATTAAAACAACTGAGAGAACTAATCTGTGGCTGCTTAGGAAGTTAACTCTTCGAAGGAAGTGATTAAGAGAACAAAAGCAAAGTGTTATGTTTATCAAACAAGTGAACTTAACCCATGGAGAGGGCTTACTCCTGTGAGTAAAGGTGGAGTATCATCACAGCCCTCCCTGCAGGCATCAGTTCACACTGAGCTGGGATCTTAGTGAATATTAATTAATTATTATTTCAAAGAAATAAGTCTTATTAGAAATACGAAGCACAGCTTTGCCAAAACACCAAATACTAGCAGAAAGGCAGCCACAATGTCCCATGCCTCTTTACAAAATCCCCTTGATCTAATGCCTATTCAGGACAAAATTCACTAGTATTTTCCTGAGAAGACCTGATTAACCACTTACAACATTCACAAATTCAGTCCCAGCAACAGACATTTTTTGTTTCATCACACATTACACAGCACACAAATTCAGCCCTGTGAAACAAGGCTCCCAACTTCTCCCCAAAAAAGCAACCGACAAATACGAGACAGTTACTACAAATGCTGCTTTGAATCTCCAGGAATTTCACCAAAAAAAAAAATTAATTAATACTAAAGATCTAATTGTCTAACCTGCTTCTGCATGCAGAAAGAGCCAGACCTGGTGCCTCTACAAGGGGGGGGAGGGAAGCGTTTCTTGTTCCTGTTTCGTACTTGACTTTTTTCCTGCGCAGGAGATGATCTAATTATCCAACGTGTCAGTATATTGCTTCACCCTTCCTCGTGTGTCTCTTTACATTAACATATTTTAACAATTCAGCTCATTAGGAAGGAGGCGAGGAACAAAATGGCAAATTATCCTTAAAAATCAATCACAAAGGCAGAAGTCTTCCCATGTTTTGTCCTGTACCTCTCCAAAACTCTACCGGAGCACACAACCAACGATGCTGAATGCAAACGGGTCACAAATCTCCCCAAATCTCACATCCTCATGCTGCTCAGATGGAAGTGTACCTGTTGAAGACAGGAGCCTGATGGGTGAGCTGTGCAGGGGAGTAATTTTGGGTCCTGCCCAATTAGAAGGGAAAGAAACTCCCAAATGCCAGCCCCTTATTGTTCCCAACCGTGCTGATGCTCAGCTGCAGGCACTGAGGCTTCGAGGGGGCTGGTGGATCTCATGTATAATAATTGAGGATGGGTGATGAAAGCCAGCCATCAAACCACATAAGGCTGCTACCCATTGCCTTGAAATGGATCTGAAAAACCCTGAAATCCAAATATAACATGGACAGCACCTACATTTGCATATGAAGGATGCCAGCCGAAGTTTCCGTGCCTTTTTATCAAATGCCTTTTTTTACAGCCATTCAACCACCCAGCCCTGCCAGCAGACACGGATTTGAGAGATGCTCTTGTGTTTTAAACCTCCCCCCTAATTCCTACAACAGGTTTAGCCTGAGCAGAGTCCCATGGCACACAGTAAAACCACGGGATCTCGGGAAACGTTTCTTCAGCAAGTTTTGTGTATAATAGCAGTGCCTATATATAAATGTGTTTACGGCTATTCCCAAAGAAGAGCCTGTTCTGAAGCAGCTCCTTTATTGTGATCGAACAGGCTGGATTCATTCCCAGTTTTAAGCCTTATATAAGGCCTTCAAGGAAACAGAAACTTATTTTGTACAAAACCATGCCAGTATAGTAGTAGGTGCAACGGAATTATTCTGTTACACATTAAGTTTTACTAATAAAAGACCTGCACTGCCGTCATAAAGTCAAATGCTGCTTCCCACTAGTACAAACAAATATTTCCTGCCAGGTATGTCCACTCTGACTAATAAATAACACAGCTTTCTGAACTGTGGGCTACAGCATAAACCTGTTAGATTATCCCTGTGCCCTGGCAGGAGGCAGGGCAGCCCAGCGTGCCTGCAGGGATGGCTCACTCCAAAAACCCTCCAGGATGCAGCACAGGTCAGGCCATCTCACGGGTTTGGTTCCCACCTCCCCAGGCAGGCTTCTGGCACTGCTCCAGCAGAATCTACACTTCCCAGGATCACCACGGAGTCAATTCCCTCCAAATTCAAATTGCCATCAGGACCAAAAAGCTGGGTATGTGACTAGGTCTTAAAACTCAAGTTCTTGTACTCAAAATAAAAACCACTAAATTGGTAATAAGCAGCAGAAGCTTTAAAATGAAAAATACCACCGAAACCTAACAAACCAACAAAAAAACCCCACTTGACAGAAATGACAGGTTGTGATTAAAATCTCATGGTGGTCTCCACCCTGTGTTGCTGCAGAGAATCTGTTTGGGCAGAACACATCTATGCCTGATGTGGGCTGGGAGGACAGTACAGCACAGACAGAGCCAGGGAGACAGAAACAGCCACTCTGGTGCCATTTAGGTGTCCACATCCAAATAAATAAATAAATCAGTCTCCACTGGATTAGCACATACCCTTTGCACAGCACTTCATTGATAGCACCAAGGCTTTTTCCCCGCGGCCACGTCCCATTTTGTGTTACCACGCAGAGGCAGCTCAAGGACTAAACCAGATCAAAACTAAACCTCCTCTTGCTTAAGATTAAATTATTACAGGACTGACCTTGCAGATACCTTGGCCCAGCTTTTCAGAGGGGTTCATGACCCAGCACTGAGGTTCAGCACAAAGCACAACACTAACATTCTCTTTGGGAAACAGATGCTACTCATCCTTCTGCATCCTCCCATTGCAAAGTCTCTTCCCTGGGAAGGGGGAGACTTGAATTCTGTTTTCTCCTCCTATGCCCACAGCCTGGCACTGGCACTGATGCTAATTTTGATACTGAACATTTATGAGCAGAGTAGTGACCTCTCACCCCTCCTTCTGAAACACGCCACTGCTCCCGAATCACATAAAAGATTCAAAATGGGATGACTGACACTTACTCTACAGAGAAAAGGGCTTCTCAGGGCATTTGGAAGTCTATGTTTTAATTTCTTTTCTTCATTCTCTTTCTGTGTTTTATCCAAGCAGTTTAAGCAGACCCCAAGCCAAGACACCATTTATTATTGCCATACCTTTTTTCTTCCCACTTCACATGCTGGCAATTCGAAGATTCTTAACTCTTCTTACTCGCTCTACAGGTGTCTGCTGTATTATTTTAGGTCTGCAGTTCCAGGGTTGGCAGTTTTTTAGACTGCATTTCTTGGGCCTGAACAGAAGCCATGCTCACAAATCCATTCTGGAGCTATAGAAGCTGACAGGAATGGCTGAATTCTAACCCTGGCATGGAAAGGATGACGTGAGGGGCAGGCAAGGCAGGATGGAATTGCTCTCCTGACTTACTCTGGTAGCTACAACAGATGGATCACATAATCCAATGCAAACAGCCAGCAAGTTTCTTGGTAATGAGAGAAAAGGACACGATGACCTCTAGGTAAAAATCCTGGGAACAGCAAGCACACATAAACATCAACCTGAGCAACTTTAATTCTGTGCCAGAGCCTGAACTGAAGATAACAGCAAAGACAAACACCCAAGACAGATTTAATTCAGACTGTAATTTACTGCATGAACATGCCAGAATTGTGGTACAAACCTCATGCCTTTTAACACTCCTCATTGTAAGCCTATTCTTATCTTGGTGATGAATGTAGGATTTCAGAAAGTTTTTTGATTGTTTTTTTTCCAAGCCTCTTGCAATTTTGGTGCTCTTTTCTTTAGTGGGGAGGAAGCTGGAAGTACTTCAGGTTATTAGCTTGGGTGGAATATGTCCTAGTACTGTCCACAAACACAAGGCATCTCACAACAGGGTGCTGATAATAAATTGTTGCACAGATACAGACAAGCACATTACTGCTACCTCCCTCTCTCCTCCTCACCAGTAAAGGGCATCTTAATTTAAGATTTATTTTGTTTGCAAAGTTGATTCAGCTCCTCCAATGCGAAGCAACAGCAGCATGAAGTGTGTTTTCTTGGTATGAAGGTACAGATCTCTTAGCATATGCTTTAAATAACAGACTAAAAAACTCCCTGCTCCTTCTTCTGATTAAGAAATCCTTGAACAGCTCAGTTCCCCAGCACTCAGAAACCCCAACAGGGCAGCAGGGGCCATAAACACTCATTTTCTGCCTGAAACACGGGAACACTTCAGAAATAATGAGCATTTGGAGGAGGGTGGATTTTTGGGGGGATTTCCTTTATTTTGAGTGCTCCAAACTCATACCACTAGATGGCACGTTTGAAACTCTTGGCATTGTCAGTGAAATCACAAGTCTCTGCTCGGCATCACACCGTGCCTATCCCCCTCCTGGGATGGAAAAGTACAGGTAAAATGATATCTCAGGAGCCACAGAACCAGGACAGGCAGACAATGGCATGGAAAAATGTGCCTGCTTGGGAAGGCAGTGTCTGCCAGCCAGCTGAGGGAGGGACTGCCAAGGAGAGCTGAGCTCCAGCACTTCCAGCTCTCATCTCAGTGTGGCCTTGGTAAATCTCTTCATGTCTTGGGAGAGTATCTGAATTCCAGAGGGAGCTGAGACAAGAGGAAAATGGCAAAGGGGGGTGAGAGTTGAGCCTTTGGGTGCACAACCGATGTTCCACTGTGCGTTGAGCAATGCTGTGCTCTCTGCACGTCCCTGAGAGCTCAACAGACCAAAAACCATCCACAGCCTCTCCAACACAACACTGGCACAAACTGATGGCAGGGACACAGTCAGGGCACCACCAAACAACAGGGGAAAAAGCAGCCAACCCACAGCATCCCATGCAAGATGTGACTTTTCTAGAAATGTCAAGCACTTCCCGCTCCACAGACCTCCATGACAGATAAGCAAACACACAGCAGCCCATGACACTGAGTCACAGCCCCATGAGCAAGTCACCTCTTGTGCAGGACACGTTCTGGAGTGTGCCTAGATGTGCCCTGGTGTACTGGCCTTGGCAGGGATGCCAGAGCCTGGCAGCACCACTTCCTTAAGGCTCCTGGCTCCCTCCTGCTGCCAGTTCCTTAATTTAACTCAGCCCACTTAGAAAGTGCATTAGCACAAGCATGTACCAACATTCCAAGCAAGCAAGCAACATTCCCTCAAAGAAGAACAAGTCAGTTCAGCACCACCGTAACGATTGCGGGCGCTGGGAGCTGCTACTTGTCATGGCATTGCACCCCACATTCCCTCCGTGGGCAGCTTCAATAGACAGGGATTAACAATTTACTAGGAGCACTTCAACATCTGACTCAGTCTCTGGAATGGGCACTCGTGTCAATGGAAAAAAAAAAAAAAAAAAAAGGAAAAAATCCTGTCAATTTGAGCTGGAGAAAGAGAGAGATGTTGATAGACCCCAAAAGGACAATGGCAGAAGAGTGCTTCTTGTCTGGGTGGAAGAAAAAATACCATCTTCCTTCTTCCAAACAAGAAGAGCTCAGCCCCAGAACTGCAGCCAAAAAAAAAAAATTTTTTCCTTATGTAGGATTTAGTGCCCAAAATGCCCTCACCATCATCATCCTCACTGAAGGACCAAAATACAATCTTGAGGCAGCACAAGAAAGCTTTGCCATAGCACCATCCATCCTACACTCTTTGGGAATTCTGCTCTTCCCTGTTCCATCAGTTTGGCACTATTTGTGCATTTACATGCTCCTGTATACACAGCATGGACATGCTGGGCAAATACTCCTCAAAGCACACCAGAGAACATCTCAGTGTGAATGTCTGCTGCTCTGCCAGCCAGTCTGTAAGACATCAACACATGGCTGTAGCATCCTGCTGAAATATTCCAGCAAGGCCTCTAATTTCAATGGACAAACAACTCAAGAGGATTCAGTTTCAAACATAATGATGCAATAATCTCATCTGAATCTTTCCAGTTCCCTTTGGATGCAGCTCTGACCCTCTGATCATCCCTCTCTCTAGTGGTGGATGATGCTAAACCTCTCACAAGTTGGAATATACCATGGTGCCTTGACTGCTTTTAAATGAAGACCACAGGTATTCCACCAGACAAATTCCTCAGTGTAACTACAAACCCCACGGCAATATTTTGTTGGGGGGAAAATGGTAGATCATCTATAAATGAAAATCCTTGGAATTCTGGTTCAGATTTTCCTCCTAATGAACTACTCTGCATCCCAACTGAAAGCAAGGAAAATACTTCATGAGTGGGATCATTCTCACTTCTATTTAAATACCTGCAGCACAGATGTTGATATCTGAGGTTAGTCACAGGGAACTCCTTTAAAGTCAGTGCAAAGAAACTGTCACTTGCATGACATGATTCATCTGACTTATTCCAGGCAGTTATTTGGGATGTTTTCCCTCTCAGAAGGGAAGCCAGGAACATCACAGCCCTGTCAGATGAGTTACAGTGATACCAAATTCTCAAATGCTGCTTTAAGCTACTGTAAAAAAAAAAAGGAACTTTTAGATAATGATTTAGATAATGATTAGATAATGATTTTAGATAATGATTTAGATAAGTACATACATAAACTTTTATGTGTGCACTTATTTAAATGGAAAACCCTAAGTAAGAATGTTGCCCCTCAGAGTTTTTTCCCAAGAGTTTTCATCCTCACATCTCTAAACTAAATTTTGTAGCACTAGCCCAAAACACAGAGATGGACAAAGAACTTTGGGCAATGTGAAAGTAACCGATTCATTTCCCTCTTAAAAGAATGAATTTGAAAGCAAACACAGTAACCTAAAGAGCAGACAGTGGATTTCATCACGCAATACCCTTTTACGTTAATAGAAGGATTTTTATGAGGAAGGAGGAATAAACTTGTGGTTAAGGGCAAGATGTTCAAAGTGCACTGCTAGCTCTAGACTGTATTTTTCACGACTGACTCCACCTCAATGTCACACATTATGTTTATTGCCTCAGATCTACATTTTTGGAGAGGACACAGTCAGGGAAGGAAATACTGGGAGGAAGATGAGGCCGTTTTTCTCTAGCACAGCACCAAGAGCTGATCCCCCCCCTTGTATGGAAAAGCTGACTGTGAAGAGGATGGATCTCATGGACAGTCACAAGGACGTGGCTATTAACGAGCAGAGCTGAAACTCATGACATTTCTCTGGCCTCTGCAGCACGGCTGCCTTTGATGTATCTTATCTGGAAACTCCCTGGCCACTCAGCTTTGTTCTCAGCATAAGGAGAATGAGCACCAGCATTTCCTTAACCTCGCTGACCTTGCTGCTCTCCTCCTCAGCAGACAACCACAAGTATATAAACAGCTTTCTGAAGAACTGGAGAGAGCACAGGGATCACCTTCTGTGGAAGCTGATTGCGTGTCCCTGGGCGTCACTGGCCTGGCCGTGCCCCATGCGTGTCTGTCTGTCCAAGCTCCCCATGCCAGGACTGGCCTCTGAGGCACCACGCTCACTGGGAACTCAGCAGGCACTTCTGTCATTTCTGAGCTCTCTCCTGCTGGTGCAGAATCAGAAATGAAAAACTAATTCAGACAATCACACAATGGTTTGGGTTGGAAGGGACTTTAATGCTCACTTCATTCCCCAGCTGGAATGAGGGGAGCTTTAAGGTCCCTTCCAACCCCCTGCCATGGGCAGGGACACATTCCACTATCCCAGGTTGCTCCAAGCCCTGTCCAACCTTACCTGGAACACTTCCAGGGATGGGGAAACCACAGCTTCTCTAGGCAACCTCTGCCAGGGCCTCACCAGCCTCGCAGTAAAGAATTTCTTCATAATAGCTAATCTAGCCCTGCCCTCTGCCAGTTTAAAGCCATTCCCCCTTTCAATACATGCCCTTGTCAAAAGTCCCTCTCCAGCTTTTCAGTTCTTTTTTTATTTATCTCCCATCTACAAAAACAGCCCCAGTCCACTCTCACGAAAGCTCATAACTGAATTACTGCATTATGGTAGATTAGCAGCTTCTTCTGAAAAACCTGCCTGGATGCCAGAGAAAGTCAACATCCTCGGCCAAAGAGCATCCAACAATTAATAAACTTCATTTAGCTGCCACCAAATGATGTCACCAAGAGCAAAGTACAACAACAGAAGTGACAGCCAGGCGGGACACGAGCTTTTCCCAAGTATTGTTTGGGCAACAAGTGAACAAACCCCCGATTGTTGCTGTGCCCATGGAAGCGGGTGGCACACACACAGCTACCTACGTGTCTCCCAACACATACTGGGAGATGCTCGGGCAAATTTATCACTGGGAGAGAACATCACCTCCAACAGACTGCAAGCTGAATCATGTAAATTTGGGTAAAGAGAATCCCATTAAAGAAGCAAAATTAAAGCTAAGTGTATCAGATGAAAGACTTCACTTCTAAAGCCAGCGCCTGAGTGCAAATTCAAGCTACTTCGAAGATATTCAGGACATTCAGACAATTATTTTAAAATGGCAGAGGAAGACAGGCTGATGATCCATGTATGGAAACAGGAGCCAGAAGCTCTGAATCATTCATAACAACACTTAGCAGCTCTATCATCTGCAGATCTCAAAGCCACTCCACAAAATGGATATGAATCGCTGGCAGCCAGCTGTGGCTCCTCTGCACTGGGTTGGCAGCACAGGGCTGCACTGGGAGGCCTGGAGAGCACCAGGGTGCTTTCCAAACAGCAGGCAGTAATTACAGCTTCTGTCCCTGTTTATCCACCTACCTACCTGCAATTCTCATTTAGCATTCCCATGGCTGACATTCCTGCGGCTCTACCCAATCTCCCTCCACAGGAACCTTTTCATTTAATTCTGTGAATTCTCTGGCAAATCTCACTTTTCAGAATTTAAACAAAAGAATAAAATTGTGGTTTATCCTACCCCAACCAGCCACATGGATTCAGTGGATTCCTCAGCACCTGCTGTACGTGAGATCTTTCATGCTATCCTTGTACTGATGAACAACAGAGTTGAGCCAAACACACCTTTCCCATCCCTACACCCCTGTGTTTTTCCTCACTCAGACTGTTCAGACTGAAACCTTTAGATTTACTTTGCAAAAATCAGGAGGCTAATGCACAGAGAAAGTAAGTGCTGTGCTGAAATAACAGGATGACTTTGCAAGATAAAAGCAGGCTCCACATCACCTGAGTCCTGGCCTCCCACCTGATCCAGTAAAGGCTGCTACACCCAGTTTGAACATTTACCTGGAGGTTGCATAAGATTCCTATAAACTGCCTGTGCCCCAACACCCCTCTGTTAATGCCAGCAGCTGTCTCCCAGGGCAGAAGCACAGGTCTGAAGGGGTATTTGCCTTTTAACAGAAGAACATTTTGTTAACATTGCACTGCTATTACCCATCACTGTTTCTGTGGCTGTATCTGAAGCAGGTTCCTGCTTCCACAGCGCCTTTATCCACCCCATTCCTGCTGTGTCTGGGTGCCAATAACAGGGATATCAGCTGCTGCAAGCTGCTGTCCATGGAAGATCTGAAGTACAGCATGCTGGAACCTTAAGCAGATATCAAGCACACTGTCCTGCAGATAAAACTCCATGACAGAACACGCTTCCCAGAACAAGAGATGCAACTAAATGGAAAAAAAGGAAGAAAAAAGCTGCTACTAAAACCCTGTCAGTTTCTGCTGGGTATGAAAGACTGAAGACACCTAAAGTCTCTTCTGCACTGTTCATCCCTCAGTCAGTTTTCCTACATGTTAGAGGCCCAACTTAAACCAACACCTAAGACTATTATTTAATAAAGACTTTACTCTGCAGCCCATTTTTACTCACTACCACTACAATTAATGTAGGATTAAAACCTCACATTCTTTCAGATGCTCCCTTTTAACTCTATCTGCCCTGACAACTAAGTCGTAGTTCAGTTTTCAATATTCTCTTTCTTTCCCCTCCCATGATGGGTTTATGGAAAGAGAAGTAAAATTCCTCTGCAGGTTGAGCCTGAATTAGGAGGGACAAAGATTTTCTCCCAGTTTTCTCCTAAAATTGGGAAATGACAGGTTGCACAGAAAAACATGGACTAAACACACTGGGATAAATGAGATTTTTATCTTGTAAATCCCCTCTGGGGAGCAGGGTCCTCATTTTTCTGTAAGGATTTTTCTCTCACCTTCTGGGAGTTCTCTGTAACATAGAAGCTGCCTTGTAAATGTGTTTGATATACTTCTCCCAGCACTGCAAACATCATATAATGGAACTACAGGAACTTCAAAGGAAGTGGCTGCTTAGGGCAAAGCTGAAAACATTTATTGTCACCCAGACATGCTTTTATCAACCTGCTCAGGTAGAGTCATTTGTGATACACCTTCCCCAGATATGCCTTCAAAGAGAAGCGAAGCTGCTTCCCCCTCAACACTAAGCTCCAGAAAAAAACATTTCCTGGTCAAGCCCAGCTTGTGCCAAGATATTCCTTGGACGAGCCCTAGTGCCAAGCAGTGCTGAGACCTGCAGCTCACTGATTTTAAGGACTGATTTTAACAAGCACAACTTCCTGCTTTGCAAAGGGGCTTATCTGAATGTCTCTTCTTCCAAATGTGCTGGATATTGCTAAGATTTGTCATGTAATTTCTTCCCTCAGCACATGTACCCACATCCCTCCACTGGCCTCAGCTGGTACCTCAGCTCCATTAGTTACACAAAAATAATGAGCCTTCCACTTCTTTCCAGGTCCAACATTTGTGTCACATTATTTTCACCTCAAATATCATCTAAATTCAGCAATAATGGTCTCCAGTCTTAACTGGGATTACTCAGACTCTGAAGTCAGTCCACTACGTCTAATTATGAAGCCAGGAAATCCCATTTTTTAGAAGACTTATAATATTTTCATTATTATTTTTCTTGTCGTTCTTTCAGTTCATAGAGGAATTTCAGAAGTAACTGTTACTAAAAATTAAGGCCTCAGTGCACAAGATCCTAATTTCATGTGGATTGCTGACATGCATAAAACACTTTGCTAGATAAGGACCTATCAGATCTCCAATTCTTCCAGCAATTCCAGTGCAGTCCAGTAAGGAACACAGCTCTGCTGAAACAGGGGAACTCACACGTCCTCCTACCATTCACAGTCTCCCAACTCTGCATCATCATTAAAGTAAGTTCATTATTCCTGTGCCTGATCCTCCCTTTATCCTCTTTGCCTCCATCTCCCAAAACCACCTGCTTTTTGGAAATTAACTATTTTCTTTCCAAAGCATTGACCAGTGGCCTTTATTCTGCCAGGTATTTTTTCACTACAATGACTAAATAATCACAACCACTTCTAAAATTTCATTTGCAGCAACATTACCAGGTAAATGCCAGAGAAAGCTTATCCTGCTCTGAGTAGGAGGTTGGACTGGAGACCTCATGAAGTCCCTTCCAACTTAAATTGTTCTGTGATCCCATGATGCGAGTATCATGTTATAAAAATCCATGCAGGCTTGTTCATGTTTTTTGAGTCTCGTGGAGAAAAAAATCAAAACAAAACAAAACCCTTGTCTGCTGCCAAAAGGTAGGGAATTGGGTGGCAGCAAAAAAAAAAAAAAAAAAAAAAAAGGCTACCAACTTTCACTTCTTCTCGTAATGCTTCAAACTTGTCTATACTTCTCCGAAATTATTTCCATCTTGGGATCCGAAAATTCCCTACACCCAACTTGTTCCATTTCATAACACCATTCATGCTCACATGTCTATAAGCAAATTCACACTGGCACAGTTGGTGATACCTTATTTATTTCCCTGTGAGTTCCTCTTTGGAAAGAGCAAGGAGATATGGAGCAACCAGATGGGTACAATTGAAGAAAGGTCACCAAAAGAGACAGTATGTTCTTATTTGCCATCCAAATGTGAGGGTTTGAGGGAATATTTGACCATGCACTTCCACCCAACCGTGCTGCCCTCAGTACGTCGCTCTATTCCCCAGAGTTTGAGTGCAGACTTTAGGTCAGCCCTAATTCTGTTTTCACTCCACTTCAGCTCAGCCTCTCCTCGAGCCTCCCCCAGCCCTCGTACACGTAACGTGTTAAAGGCCACAGCGCTGCACACGTGAACCAAGCTGCTTTATGTCTCCTAAAACCTTGAGAACTTAATCCTTTGAGAACCAGTCCCCTTCCACGTCTTCCTCCACAAGCGGCGACACGGATCTGGAGCTCTTGGGTTAAATTTTTCCAGCCAAGCCCAGGGATTTCACTCCCAGCACAGCGAGCGCGCGTTGGCCATCGCATCCCGAACTCTCCACCAGTGTTTGCTATGTGCTGGCTGCTCTCCATGGCAAGGAAAGGTTAAGGCTACAGAAGGTCTCTCCCAGGTTTCAACATGCAAGCATTCAAGAACGAAGATTTAGGACTTGGTGTGCCAAGTGAAAAGGAAAGGATCGTTAGCAGAATGTTGGGGACAAAGGTACTGCAAGAAGGATGAAATTTCACTCTGAAAGACTGACAATAAAATGCATTTTGTATAATCTCTTTCCTTTGCAGAGTCAGTGTAATCCAGATTATTCTGCAGTTCTAATAGGAGATTTGAAAAGTATTCCATACAAGAAACTTCCAGCTGGGCACGGGTAGGAACTTCAGGTTTAAAAATTGTCACTAGGTTTGTCAGCCAAACCATGAAAGTCAAATGCGTAAGTAACTACAAGATTATACAAATTCCCCATACTAAAACTCCCCTGAATGCTCTTTTCATTGTAAGAAAGGATTAGCAGCATATAAACAATTTATGTAAGGAACTTGAACAATTTTATTGTGATGTGCTATTTAGCATTTGCAGAGGCTCCAATTATAAAACTTTTACTTAATTTCCCACAAATCAGCCAGTGAAATAGCGTGTTTTGATTTATTTAACAGCAAGAACCCTTGGTAGGAGACTGTTTTACTAAATGTGGTCATGCAGCCAGCCCTATCATCACATTGCTTGTGGAGGCAAGTTCTGTACAAAAAAAGGAAATTTTGCTCACTGAAAATTAACCAATTGTTCAATCTTACCCAGCTTTGAGGAAGTTCATACAGCGACCGCAGTGATACTGAAGATTTGTGTCTCCAAACAACGTGGCCATGTTTGGATCACAAGGGATACTGAATAAACACCTTAATGCTATCTCTAAAGAAAAGCCGAACTTCTGGACCATGAAGCAGGAGAAAGGAACTCTGATACAATACAGCACAGTCAACTCTCAAATATGTCTGATAACAGGAAGCTGGAGTAACCTAGTTAATGAAAAACTATCAATAACAATACTATTCTTTGCAAAGCCAGCTCCTGGCATCTTTGGGTGGTTTTATTGCCTTGGCCATGGTATTTCTGAGAGGCACGGATCCAGCCTGGATCCCAGAGCAACGTGGCCCTGTTCCTCTAACACAGCACCTGAGGGCCTGTACACAGCAGTTCCTGTCTTTGCACAAATCTTCCACCACCAGAAAGCCCAGAGTCAACAGGGCTGCTCTGCTGTTTGGCCACCTCAGTGTCACCACCCCAAGCTCTGCACACGGATGTCACCAGCCTGACCACGCACACCAGCTCCCAAAGAGGATTCCTGGTATCCTGGTCAGGGGTTGTCCTTGCAGTGCACCAGCTTTGGATGTTCTTTAGAGACAACCAAGAAGCCACTTCCACCCTCAGGAGAGTGATGTCTTCCTAGGAGTGCAGGTCCCAGCACACAGAGGTCCACCGGGACAAAATACGTAACCACACGTGCCCTAGGCAAACTGCAGCCCCAAAACAACCAAAGCACTTGTGCCCGTTCCCCTGAAGGCACAATACAGGTGAAATTTACACCTATTTCCATTTTTTCCATGACCAACAACTTGCATAACACCAGCAGCAAATCTTAGGCTGCTGACAAAGGTGGACTATACAACACAGTGATACTCTGGAGGGTGGAAAGTCAGTAAACAAAACAAAAATAAAATGCAGATGGTATTTAGCTAAAGCAAACTGTATGGTTCACTGCATACCTAGCAGGCCAAGAAGGAAGGGAAATTCCTTCTCAGGGTTTATGTGAACAATGAGTTTCCCTGAAAACTCCAGGAGGTCGTTCCCAGCTCCTCCACTGGCACCATTACTAGGAAAAGCAAATGCTGGAAAGGTTGTTTTAGTTCATTACTGACCTCAGCTGAAGTCTGAGGACCAGTGAACTCCACTGTGGATCAATGTGACCTCTTCAGAGTATTATTGTTGTTACAGTGTGTACAGCACAGAGTGTTGCTTTTGAAAGAAAATACAGCTGTGGATTTGCCATCGCGCTCAAATCCACGTTCCAGTAGTCATAGGTCTGACCAAATCCTGTTCCACGTGTTGCTGCTCAGGATACACCCAGATTCTCCCCCATTTTAAGTCAAAGCACGAGAACAACGTAATGGGTGACTGTAGGTGAGCAGCAACCCAGATATACCACATAAAAATCAGCAAGAACTGCAGGCACCCTTATCAGGATTGTGCATAAAACCCACATTTTGGGATATGTCTATCCCTGTTAGCAAGCTTTGGACAATTGGGCATGGAAATACAAATGAATGGGCTTCTAAAAATCTTCATTAAAATATGCTCAAAAATCTATCAAGATGCTCTTTAAATCTTCTCGAAGCAGTGAGATGGCACCAGTGCATCTAATGGCTATTTTCAAAAGAACAGTGGCTCCTCTGCTGCATTGTTTCTATCGCATGAAAATGTCAGAAATGGTTGAAATGTGAAAAATAGGAAAGTCTCCCCAATTCAGACCAAACCGCAAACCACTTTGTAAGATCATGGAATTCTACAAGTGAAGAGACAAATGAACAAACATGCACACCAATAAAACTGCACAAGAAGAAACATGCCAGCTTCTATTCATTTCCATTTGCTCCTTTCTGCAGATTAGGAAAAAAAGGGCTATAGCAGTAAAGCGTTGCTGGAGCTGGACGTAAATTTTGGAAGTTTCGTTAGAGAATGCAAAATCATTTTCAACATGGCTTCAGTTCAAGGCAGGGAATGTGAATGGAAAAAGTTACAAAAGCATTTCAGAACCTCAAAATAAGGAAGACTGGAATAAACATGAAGTCATCTATGGATAATGCTCTTCAAATATGAATTCCTACGCTCCTATTTTTTGGCAATACTTTGATGTGTGCTGTGGTTAAGCAGAGGGTTGAAAGAAAGGACAAAAAATAGGCAGGTTCTTCAGCTGCCATGTAGGTGCAAACTCATTGCAAAGTTTTGGTTCTAAAAGCCAGTTAAAAACACTGGCACTAATTGTAAATTCCCATCTCTTGTTTTCATAGGGGCTTAGAATCAGTGAAGAATTTCTGAACCTGTGAGCAACTTCATGTATTAGCCTCATTTTACTGACAACAGGGACACCAAGTCTACCCCAGGCATGACCCAGCAAGCCAGGGAGTGGAAAATTCTGCTCCTCTCATGTCCATTTTTCAACAAAAATGAGGACAACCTTTCCTCCCTTAAAAACTTGGAAATGGGTGGCAAAACTACAAATATTTAAAGAACAATTCACTGATCTACCACTTTAAATCCCAAATTAAATAGAGCAAGAAGAGACAGCATCACCTTGCTTATCTACTGTACACTGCATTTCTACTTAGTCAGCTTCTTATACCCAGTAAATGTATGTTAGCACATTCACAGCTTTTGAGCAAAGAGGCTGAAATCCAAATTTCAAAGAGCTGAGTTATTTTTTAAGTCTGGAGAAATACGCATTAAAAAGAATTTTTAAAAAGCCACACACAGTTAATCATTGAATACAACTGCCATGCCAGGAAATATATTTGTGAGAATTTTGTTATCTTGGGTTGGTTACTGAAGGTGTCAGGTTAGGCAGGGACTTCCAAGATCACCTAGTTCCAATCCCCCCTACCATGTACTACTGCACAATTTTAATTTTAATAAAATCTTATTTAGCTGATGGTAATGACTACCCTTCATGTAAACTCCTCTTGCTCTTCAACAAACCTAATTTTAGGTTCTAATCAGCTTGCAACTCAACAGAAGCAATCAGAGTACTGGCATGAGCTGCTATAGGAATAGAGTTTAACCATTAATTGTAACTCATCGTGTCTTGTTTGTCAAATCTTTATGGTCACTTGGAAGAATTCCTGACTATAACAATGCTTGGTTCCTACGGATTATGTTGAGACAACAACAGTAACGAATTAATTCCGTTTTCTTCACGTAAGGAAATAAAAGCATAATCATTAAGGTTGGGAAAGCCCTCTAAGATCATTGAGTCAACCATTAACCCATCCCTGCCAGGTCCACCACTACACCATGTCCCTAAGCACCGCATCTACCAAGAGGGAATATTAATCCCGATTTTCCAGATAGGAAACTGCAACACGGAAGAATACAATCACGTGCCCAAGATCACAGGCAGAGAACTCTAATTTTAACCTTTAACTTTACAGTTCTGATGTACATTTTCCCTGCTCAATACAGTTGACTGCTGTTCTTCCGAGTCCTTGCACTGACAAATACAGAGTTCACTGAGCACTTCAGAAAATCTACATTTTCTGAGACAAACTGACCTGTACTGCAGCCATGAAAATTATTGCAAACATCAGAAGCCACACTGACACATGTCATTAAGCACTTGGCAATATTCTTTTAAAATCAGGACACGTAACCAGAGGGTCCTTTTTTCCTTAAACCTGTCATCTTGCCATTTCCCACACAGCCACCACTTCCCCTTGCACACACAGACACACATTCACAGAGTGACCACATTTGCTGGTGCTACACAAGCCAGAAGAACCAAGACCTTCCAGGATTAAACGGGAAACGCTGCATGTGAAGAACATAGAAATACACCCAGTAATATTTCTGGAACAGCTCCAGAAGGGGCTATCTAAGGTAGTGCTACCAAAATCTAAAGGATTTCCGTTTGTCCTTCCTTCCTTCCTTCCCTCCCTCACGCAAAAACCTTGCGAAGGCGTTAAAGAGCACGAAATTACCCGGTGATATTTAAGAGGTTTTTTTGCTTCAGCCACCAGCCAAACCAAACTTTTCTTTGGTTGTTAACATACCTCTGCTCTCATAACTCTAACAACCTGCACTGGCAGCCAAGGACCAGGAACAATTCCGTGCCTTGGGAGAGCGATCCTCTCGGAACTTATCGCTGCCAGTCCCGCGTTTTGAGTCCAAAGAGAAATAACAAAAAAAGTATCAGGAAGTTCTACACTTCTGAAGCGACTTTCTAAAAATATCCCACCCCGCCAGAGCAAACAGCAACAAGAACTTGCTCATCAGTTTACAGTAATGTACTTTCCCTAACACGAAAGTGCTGGCAACACCAACAGCACACAGAGATGTTCATCGTGGTAGACGTGGATGATTAAAACAAAAACCTATTATAGACTGAATTTTGGCTGCTGATGTCTGCTGAAAGCTGCTTTGCAACCTCCAGTGAAGACAGCTGGGATTTCCACCTGTAAAACATGGTTCTGAATCTAAACTCCCCCCTTTTCTTTACTCAAAAAAAACATACTGGAAAAGGAGGCAGCACTAAGCACATATTTAAAGTAGTTAAAATAACAGATAATCATAAAGATATAAATAGCTTTTCTGGCAAAATTAAAGCACTATTAAAAGGAAAGAGACACATGAAGAATTACCTCTGCTCTTGCTGACAGACACGTAGTCAGAACAAGACAGGCTGCACGCTTGGAGCCGTTAATAAAAAGAGGAGCAAGCGAATGAGCAGCTTTCGGGTGAATCCAAATAGTTTTTGTTTCTGTGCTGCAGTTTCACCACTCCCACAGGGTCATTTCTACGTTCGCTTTATAGCGAAAGCAAAGTGCAGGTCAGAGTAAGAAAGGGAGGAGACCAAAAAAACTCTGCTTTATCAGTCAAAGTTTGTCTCATTCTTGCTGTCTTCTTTTCAAAGGGCTGGTGTGACCAAAGGGGATTTAGAGGGGGTGCTCTGCTGATGTTTAATAAACCAGAAGCTGGGCTCATCTGCATTTTACATGATCTGATTGGTAAAAGGAGGAAGTAAAACCTTTCAAGTATATGATTTATGGAAAGATTATCACATGAGTAAAAAGCACAGAACAAGAAGGACCAAATTCAGCTTTCACTTGCAGCAATGGGGGTCTGTTCTAACTCTGTTGCCTTGGGCAGATTTATGATGTTCAAAATAAGATAAAATACTTGGTCTTCGTGAGGACGTAAAGCCATTTTAAAATCATGATTTAGCCTCTGCTTTTCAAACACAATCATTGGTTCAGGTCTGCTCAGTGAAGAATTTCTGTACTGCACAAGAACCACATGAACTATTTGGAGGGTATTTTCAAATATATTTCTGCCATCTCTACCACTCTGCCTCCAAATAATCCAGCTAAATCACTGCTGTGCTGCACACTCCTGTGCACTTGCACACCCCTATGAATGTTTTAAAATAGATTTCAAAATATTAAAAGACAGGGCAGCCCACAAGTGCACTGGAAATTCTCTCCTGCATTTCACAAAGGAAGTTAAAGGGTTCACTCACTTTATTATTTGGGGAACAAAGTATGAGGATGATTTTATGATGTAACATCCAGCAAGGTATGGAAATTTTTGTCCAAATGACAGTAAGAAACAGTAATGGTCTGGTTTTTTGCTCTGTTGCCAGCAATTAAGTCTACATTTCTATGAAGAGCTGGTAAATTATATGAGCTACAAATCCTTTTTCCCCCTCTATCTCACACATGGATTTCTCCACTAGAAGGGAAAGTGTTAGAGGTGAAAGAATATAGGAATGTTTACCGGGATGCCACTTGAGTGCTGAGGAAAAATAGACAGTAACAAAGAGCTAAGAACTGAAAGCAAACATTGTGAGACAGTGAAACAGAGCTCTCCCAGCAGAGGCATTTTTTTCAGTGATGCCCTCACAGCTCTGCTGTCCACTGAGCAGCTCAGTCAGATGGCAAAAGGTTAAAAGCACTGAGGAAAACCTGAATCATCTGACCCAAAAATGGAAAAGAGGAGAGAGAAAAAAATACACTGTGGTACGAGCTCAGTTTTAATGTGATGCCCTCTTTTGAATAGTGAAGGACTCCACTCCCTTTTGACAAACACTTGGTGAAACACAGACTTTACGTGTGCAGACAACAAAACCATAATGGCAATTCATTTTCTTAGGGGTCAGAAACCTCAATTCTATTTCACACAGCGTCGCAACAAAACATGAATCAACGGGGTGAATTTTATATGTGGGGTTTGTGATACTGTCTGGTGTTTCAAAACAATGTCATTTTATTATTTTATGTGTTTAAAAATGACACACAGATTCAATGAAGACAGATTTCTCTGTACTGCCTGAGGAGACATGGCACATGCCTCATGTAAAGAGCTGAGCAATAATGTATGTGGTTGAAAATACAACTGGTACTCCCTAAAGTGGTTTTTCATAGTCTTTAAACACCGGATCCTCAAGCATTTTCCTGTACATCAAAACAGCCAGATCTGTCTTTAGCATGTGGGGCAGCAACCCCAAGAAAGATTCCAAACAAGATAAAAAGTTTTCTTTTTTTTTTCCAAGTAACTGTTTATCATACTGTCCAGGAAGTGGTGCAAAATCCTGAATAAAAGTGAGTTTTGATTTTAAATCTGTCTTTTCTGGAATCACTCCAGCATCCCTAACCATCTGCAGGGAATAGGATAAAGCACTCATGTACACAAAACACCTTCTGGGAGACTCTGCACCCATACAACAGTGACTAGATTATTGGTATGAATCAGGACTGGGTTTATCTTACTCAGCTACAGGTGCCAAAAAATTACAGACTTACTTTAAACTACCTTCTCGAGCAGCTGTCAGAAAGAGGCAACTGACAATGGTGAATCTTGTTAAATTCCTTAGAAATAAAAAATTTACATGAACATCAGAGAGAGAAACAGCTTTGCAGGTCAGCATGACAGGGAAGCAGACTTCTGAATTCCCTCAGGCAAAAGATACTTTCTCCAATTGGAACACAAGAGTTTCCCAAAATGAAACCTTAGCACAAAAAAAAATCTCAAACCTGTTGCTGTCAGCTTCTTGCTAATTAACTCAGAAATTACTGGCAGATTGGAGATGAAGTAAGGTAATGGAGTCACAAACTCACATAGATGGAACAAGTCAGGAACGAGACAGAAAACGAGTAAAAAAAGTACAGAACACCTTTTAAACACTGTGCTTCACAAAACTTTGCCAGAATTAAACTAGAGGGAAAAAAGTGACAGAATTGCTGCTGGAATCCTGAATTCCACTCTTCTACAATCATCATCTTATAAATCAAAACTCTTTAGAAAAGATAATGAAGATCTGAATGATCTAAACGACATAAATTTCAAAAAACATGACTTTCTTCATTGAGAGTGAAGACAACACAGTGCTGGTTTGAGTTATAGAAGAATTAAAACCATCCAGGGACCTACAAGACATTGTGCATATCATGTATCTGATGCTGCCAACCCATCTTTGTACCACAAGTAAGTAATGGCAGAAATCTTTCAACTGCTACATTTGAATTCTATCACTCACTTCCTCTGGGTCCCCACCAAAAGAACTGCGGAAAAAAAGCAAATTTCAAAAATTCCTTTTAGTTTGATTACACACAGGAACAGGGAAAATAAATGCATGCCTGTCTACCAGTTCATTCAACACAGGAGGGATTAGTCACTTTTCTGAGCACAATATTAGGATGTTTGTTGACTGTGGCCAGTCAAAGAGCGACGATTGAGAACGGAGCCATCAAATTCACTTCCCGGTCAAAAAGTCACAATCCAAAGAGAGATTTCTCAGAGGGAGGGTTAAACACAGGAACAGAGAAGAAGAAACTAAGACTTGGAAGGTTCCTGTGGCTCGAGGTTTAATGGCCATGTAGTTCCTTCTGAGGAAAGGGAGTGTTCCTGCATGACACAGCCAGCAAACTATGCGGGACTCACATCCTGGTGAAGGGTGGCAGCTCCAGACACTTGACCTGGGAGGACAGCTTTATGCACAGGAATGTTGGCATCGGGAATGGAAAGCATGGGGGAAGGCATTTATTTCCAGGAAGGCATTAGGAGAATATTGCTCTTGCTGTGAGAGCGGTGTCTGGAAGCCCAACACGTCTCCCAAGGGATGAGCCGAGCAGGATTTTGCCACAGTTCTCAATCCCAGGGACAACGGCCATGCTGGTGTCTGTGGGGCTGTCAGGAGGAAGGCAGAGCTGAGCAGCATCACCCAGGATGAGCACACCCACATTAACACCTCTCAGGCCCCGGATGACTCCCAGGGCAGCAAAGAAGTAAAGGGAGCCTGTGTGCACCCTCCGTGCTGCAGGAGGATTCCCAACCCTTCCTGGGCTCCCAGGCAAACCTGAATTGCTGCCCCTCCTCATCACCTCTGTCCACCCTGGCACTCACAAGGGCAGTGCAAACTACATAGATTCAGAAGCCATTCCTGTGCACAGTATTAATATTGGTCTAATTTACACATCCATGAGTGTGTCTTAAACGAATCTGAGGACAGCTTTGACTCATTTAGCAAAATCTGACTCACGCGTCTTGGGTATGGAAAAAACTAATTTGCAGACTTACTCCTGCAGGCTCTGAAGGCTTGAATCTCAGTTTAGTTTTATTTAACAACAGCCACATTATGAGACCTCAACTTCCCTGTGCCCCTTGAGCACCGGAGCAGAGCACAGGGAGAAAACAGAAAGCACAAAGGGAGTTAAGAGAGTCACCCTTGGCTTAGGCAGGAGCTCATGGCACACACACTCTTTGGGGGAAAAGTATCTCTACCAAAATCAAACATGCCTCTTTTTTAACAAAAGTTAAAAAAGAGGCATGTTTCATTTGGGTAGAGATACTTTTCACACCCAAAACCAGACTAAGAAGTAAGTCAATATTAGATGTTTGCTTAACTAGTTTAGCCTCTGGATAAAAAGGCCACACTTTCCTATTATAAGTTTTGTAAGATTAAACTTCCTCTGATTTCTGAGGAACTACTTATCTCTTACTACTTACGTGTACCTGGATGGGATCCTGTGAAGTTACACTCCATGTACACAAGAACCACTAAACTTACTCAAACTAATTACACAATAGGAGAGTTTTCCTATTTATTTTTTCACTGGTGCTCTCAGTTATCATCTGAGTTCTCCTCCAGTGGGGTTTACAAATTCAGCTTTCACACAGTGACTGTGCAAATACTGGAGCTCCAAAAGCCAACAACAAAACCCAAACATATAAAGTATTTTGTACTTCCAAATATATCCTCCCTTGGTGGATGGCACTCCATTTAAGAGTGGCTCAGCAAAATTATACAGATGATTATTTATGTCTGTGTAAACATCAGATCCATTCTAGGGAATACTCTAAGGCCACGACAACATGAGCTGCTTCTGAGAATCCAGGTCACATTCATGTTTACTCTGAAAGCAGCAACAATTTAAGCAAAGACCAATTTCACTTGACATTATTTTTTTTAGGAAATGCTAATTTGTGATTTGTAGCCTTGTGTGTTTTATACAGGTTTTGCTGTAAAGTTGGTTATTTTTTATAAACTGAGATTATGGTTTGACCCTCCCCACGTTCCTCCCTCATAATGGTTTGTCCCTGAGTTGTTTGTCCCTTGTTTTCCCGCCAGTGACCTGTCTGTCAAGGTGACCGATCCCCTACTCCTTCCCCTTATGTCCTTATGAGTTTATCTCCTCCCTCCTGGTGCTGCCCAGTTTCCCTGTCCATCACCGTAACCACCCCCTTTTATTTCGAGAAATTTCTATGCCAATTATCCCTTACTTAAGATATGATTTGTCTCCTGAGCCTTTTCCCTCCCTGTGCAATGCAATCCTTATTGGTTCAGGTGTGTCCCTCGCTCCTCCCCTGGGCTTCGTTTTTTGGTTCCCTCACGTCTCCTCCCATCACGCCCATCCCCTTTATCAGTGCCTCCCCAAAGGTCCTTCTCTGACACCATCACTGGTCCTGTCTGGGACAATAAAGCATCTTGGCAGCCATACCAGTGTCTGCTCTCTCCTTCCTTCGCCTCAGTGCTTCGTAGTCCCGCTCTGGCCTGCGCCACCCAGGCCGCAGACGGAACCGCTACCCGGGGATCTTGCGGAGAACCCGGCAGTGGCGGAATCCGCGGTCTCCACCGGCCACTCCGGGCGCGGCTAACCGGCACTCGTCAGCTCCTGGGGCTGCGGGACGGGACTGCAGTGATTCACTGCAAACTCAGAGCCTCAAAATGCTGCGTAATCCAGAGAACCTTCCAAGGAGGCGGATTCATTTATTGAAGAGATCTAAGAGAGAAAATGCGCTCAAGATCAGCCTGATCTGTCTCAAGTGCTGCACTGATGGTTCTGCTGTGCCAGTGGGTTTGAGGGGTTTTACATGAGATGCTGAGGAAGTCCAGAAAATGACAACATCATTCAACCTGCAGCCTGGCTTCCTCCCAGCAATTCCATGACCTGAAGGCCAGAGTCCCATAGAATCACAGAATAATGAGATTGGAAGATACCTCTAAGATCATTGAGTCCAACCCATGCCCTAACACCTCAACCAGACTATAGCACCAAGTGCCATGTCCAGTCTTTTTCTGAACACATCCAGAGATGGTGATTCTACCACCTCCCTGGGAAGAGCATTCCAGTGCTTTATTATTCTTTTGGTGAAAAAATTTCTCCTCATATCCAACCTGTCCCTTCCCTGCTGTAGCTGGAGGCTGTGTCCTCTGGTTCTGTCAGAGACCGACCCCACCTGTCTGCAGCCTCCCTTCAGGAAGGTGAAGAGAGCAATAAGGTCACCTTTAAGCCTCCTCTTCTCCAGGATAAACAGCCCCAGCTCCTTCAAACATTCCTCAACTCCTTCCACGACTCCTGATGGAGCAGCAGGCACGGCTGTGTGGATGGAGCTGCCCTCCAGACCCAAAGGCTTCTGCTGCTCCTCCAGGCTTTGCTGCCCCACTGACTGCTCTTGCTCTGCCCTACCAAAAGAGGTGGGAGATATCCAGGTCCTGCATGGTTTTCATTTCCCCCAGGTAAGCCATTCAAAAAAAAAAAAAAACACTGGGCAGCAATTTGATCAGAAAGAGCTGTTGTTCAAGAGTTGTGGATGGGGACTGTGAGGTTGCTGCCAGCCAACTCACCTACCCCAACAGTGCAATCCCTCACACCAGCTGAGAAGCATTATTCCAAAATTATTTTCTTCCATAGAAACACCTCCTCTCTCCTCACAAAATCATCTCTAGTAATTATTAAAATTAGTGAACCATCTCCCAAAGTCACAATCTGCAGACTAAAACCAGAGCCAGCCAAAACTCTCCCAAATACAACAATTCTGCACTGCAAAGCATCAATTGCGTGGAAATGTGCTGATTTAACCAAAAAGCTCTATAAAAGGCAACAAGATTGGCCAGTAGGCCAGTCTGTCCAGCTTCCTGCCAGGCTGCCTGCCAGCCCCAGGGTGGGTACTCCCAGCTCCTTAATTCAAAAAATAAAAATCAGCTATGAGAAGGCTTCCAAAGGATGGGGACTTTGCTTCCTGTAGCTCTCTGACTAAAATAAACGTTGCACAGGTGTGTGTCAGGAAGGCAGGGACATCTCTGCTATACACAGCAAGAATGGCTTCTCAACAACAGAAAAATTTAAGAAAAATTGTATTTTGAAAGACAGATGCCATTGCTAACAGCACAGGAGGGAGAGGATGAGACATCCCTGCGTAAATCTGTGAGTGGGAAGACAATGGCAAAGAAATCCAAACAGCAAGACGATAAATCAGAGGTGGGGAATCCCTGTCTTATCCCTTCTGCAGCGTGCACGCAGCTATTGTATTTAATTAAAATAAATTACAGCTCGCTTGTGTACAGCCTGCAGGGCTTTTAACACCCCTGAACGGAAGCCCAGGGATGAGCAGCCACCCTTCAGGAGCTCACTCTCCGTGTCTCCAGACGTGGGATGCAGATGCTCTGTCACAGCACAGTCCCAGCAAGGCTGAGGGATGGAGGCAGAACAAAAAGCCCAAACAGTTCTGCTTTTACACCATCCACTTCCTCAGCTCTGTCCCTGGGATCCTTGCCAGGATGCTGGTAATGTTTTAAATGGAGCAGGCAGAGCTGCCCAGCAGTGTGGCAGCTGCTTCTGAGCAGGGATGTTTCACTGGAGAGGGGCTTCTTCTAACAGCAGTGATTTAACACTCTGCAAGCTAAATTTCTGCAACACTTGGCTGAGCAGGATCAATGCACTTTCCTGGTTAACCACTGCATCCACACCCTCTAATTCCTGCTTGAATTCACTCCACATATTTGCAGCAGCAGCACCTGAGGAGAGGAACGTCTCCCTGCACTGAGGTTCACACTCACTGTGCCCCAGTTAGGCACAGGAACATCAGCCCTGCACTTCTGGGAACCAGGAGGTGAGGAGGTGCTGAAGTGCTGTGCCACACACCTGAGGATGCTGCAGAGAACAACAATGATACCCTGCCAGTGCTTTTGGGGGGTTCAAACTGAGTTTGCATCATCACCCAGGTCAGCCACCCACCCACACACAGTGCTCCAGGCTCTGGCTGATTTTTGTGCAAGATCAGCCTGTGAAGGTCTGTTACACCAGGAGGCCTGGAAATTCTAAGCTGCTGGATACCTCTTGACAGACCATGTCCTGCACTCCTGAGGACCAGGAGGTGAGGAGGTGCTCAGGTGCTGTGCCACACACCTGAGGATGCTGCAGAGATCATTGATACCCTGTCAGTGCTTTTGGGGGCTACAAATTGAGTTTGCAGCATCACCCAGGTCAGCCACCCACACACAGTGCTCCAGGCTCTGGCTGATTTCTGTGCAAGATCAGCCTGTGAAGGTCTGTTACACCAGGAGGTTTGGAAATTCTAAGCTGCTGAATACAATGAAGAAGGAAACACCTCTTGACAGACCATGTCCCTAAGAGAATTGGAGACACAATGAACCCAACAGGACTCTGGATTTGGAGCTGCTCAGGGGATGCTCAGACAGCAGAAAGGAGCAGTTAAATCTGACCTTGAGCAGCTGCAGAGTATCAGTCAATCCACAGCATTTGGGAAAAAAAGAAATTTCTATTTATTCTTGTCCTTAGGAAAGCGTAAGTGAGAAGGAAATGGATTTTAAGTAAGCTCAGAGAAGTCCATGATAATACTAATTCAAGATTTTGAAGTGCTTTACCAACAGCAAGTGAAACACACAGATCTCTGACAGGAGAAATGAAGCAGGAAAATGCAAAGCAGCTTGTCCAAGCTTATGCAACAGATGAGAAGCAAAAACAACACAGAGATCTGCAGGCTCCATCTCTGTGTCCTACCATGCTTTCATTTTAAAAACCTAAATCCATTTTGCACTCCAGCAAGGTTTTCCACATAGATTTAAGTGTTAATTCTGGACTGCTTAGACGTTCCTTTTAACTGATGTGGTATCTCAGCCATTATCTCCTCATCTGTACACATAGAATATAAAAGGAATTGGTATTTCAGAGCCAAGAAAACAGGAAAAAAGAAGAAAGTCCTAAATTTTTATCTAAAGCCAAATTTCTTTTCATATGGGCACACTAAATACAGATTTGAAGCAGCACTCCATCCTATGAAGAGAAAAAACATTGCTTGGAAACTATGAAAATTGAAATTGCTAAGATGCTACTAAATATATATATTTATGATGCTTCTATTTCCTGCACTAATATCATGTATAATGCATTTTATGTATTATCTGTTCAGATGCAGATAAACCTCACTGCAGGCAGAGATGAGGCAATTATCCAAAACACTGACAAACCATCCTTTAGCCCCATGAAGAGCAGTGAGTAACACAGATCACACCAGCACACAGCTCATGTGGCACAAGGACTGCTCCTACAAAAGACACATGAAAGGTTCTCAGTGTCCATGCTGGTGCCAGAGTTTTCTCTGTGGAGCCACCTCACCCCCCAAGAGACAAGGCACAAAAAGGAAATCTAAGAACTCATCTTAGCAAGCTCCTCTTTTTTTGCAAAGCACACATTAAACTTACAAGGTACTTTCACGTCTGACAGAAATTAAAAGCTCTCTTTTAAATCCAACTGGTGTTTTTATGTTTCTAAGTCATCTAGAAGACAGCACTGTCAAATGGAGAGTTTCTCTTTGAATACCCACTGCCTGAGTGAATGGCTACTCCCCTCACTGACCCCTTCAGGGTTTGTCTCCTTTCATGCCATCCACACCCATGGACCTTCTCAAAAGAAAAGGGACACCTGAAGAGGAAAATGGCTTTTTTACAAACCCTGGCTGTCTGTGATTTTCTTTTCAAACCCTCCTTCTCATTCAGAGTAAAAGAGAATATGCTCTAAGATACCTACTTGCTCAGAGATGAGGCAGGAGTGAGCTCATCCTGAGGTCAGATATTGGGCTTTTACTGATGAAGAGATAAAATATTAATATTTATTGTTGTGCCTGAGACCTGAAGCAGCCCTGGTGCCCTCACTTCACAAGTACAAGTGACAAACACAAATGACAAAGCCACTCTGTGGAAGGTTCATTAGTTAGCAGAATGCTTCCTCAACCAGTAAAGAGCTTCTGATCATCTGGTCCCTTTTAAGACCAGCCTCACACAACCAACCAAAAATTCAAACAGCACTATGACAGAAAATACTTCCACCAACCCTAAATACGTCTGTGTGCATGGTACAAGTGTTTATTTTCTGTAGAACATCAACTGGAATCAATACAATGCCATGACACAGTGTACTCTTGCCAAGAGCCTACAGGGCAGATGGAATTTTGGAGCCCATCTTTTAAAAGCAAAGGTTGTTCTCTATTGTGACTGTAACAAAAGGTATTTTGGATCATTTTAAAGGACATCACTGAAAAAATGAAGGTTTATGCCTGGCAGTAAAAGCACCTGATGAAAATGCACAGTTAAAATGGAATTATCTCTGTTTGGCAGGTGAGGCCTGTAGGAATACAAGGCTTCCGTTTCCGAAACAAATGTAAGAGATTTAATCTAATTTTATACATTAATCTGCTCTAAACCTTGGGGAAGCTGCTTTGCTTCCTTTTCTGAGGCAGGAAAGAGAACCAAGAACCCCAGATCACAAAGCCTGATTATTTTAAGGAAATGTTTACGTGAATAAGACCAAAACTTATTGCTGTCCTCAGCACGCAACCGAAAGGATGATTCAAGTATCATAAAAAAGGCTTTGATTTGAAAGGACTTTAAAGATCATCTTGTTCCAACCCCCTCCCATGGGCAGGGACACCTTCCACTGTCCCAGGTTTCTCCAAGCCCCATCCAACCTGGCCTTGGACATTTCCAGGAATGGAGCACACACAGCTTCTCTGGGCTACCACAGAGGTTGCAACCATATCTGATGTTCAACTTCAAAAACATCACAGAAAGAAACCAGCAGTAATTCAGAGATACACACTTTAGGTCAAAGGATACCATCTCTCCTTGAATCCCTCTCTAACCTGCTGGTTCTCTCCCTGAACTCCAGATGCCCAGAGTTTTGACCAAAACCACACATCCTTTTTCTTTACAGACGTGATGTTCCAGATGAGCTACTTAGTACAGAAAACTCCTCACCTACTCTTGGCTGAATTACCTCCTTGCCTGCCCCCAGTAAGCAATAACCAATTTAAAGAGTCTTTTTTTCAAGGTGTCAGAAAGCCACAAGGGGTTACATAATGCATGACTACCCCACAGAGACTGACAGACCAGGTATCATGACTTAACCATGCTCACATATCTGACAATTTATTAAATCAATCTCTACCCCAAGGACTGCACCACCCTCAGGTGCAAATGGAAGAGGAAATTAAGGAAGTCTTGGGTGATTTCACTGGTATTTTTATATGAATTTTGAGACAGATCTTTTTTAAAATTAAAAGTTCCACCACACCGTGACAAGTCTCTTATTCTGTATCTGGCTCAGCATTTCTCAATGCAATTTAGTACCTCTATCAGAAAACTCACTGTAAATTAGCAAGAAATGAACAGGGAACACTGGACAACTGCAGTTCACCAGAACAAATGCTGGCAACTTCATTATCACTTCCAGCACTGACCACATGTATTGCAGGGAAAAAGCTGACCTGGTTAAAGACTTTTCCATTTCTATCTATGATCTCTCAGGGAATGTGCTAAGGAAACGATTGTCCTACTGAATCATTTCAAGAATTTAACAGCCAAGATGATTTATTACCATAAAATAGGTCTTGGAAACAAAGATATTTGAGGAGACTCAATAGCTATTAAATCATTGTGGAAAACATGATGCTGAAGGAATTGCAGATGCCTGACACATGTTCTACCACTTTTTTTTTCTTTTTTTTTAAATATTGAGTGTCTATAAAAAGCAACTCTGCAGAATTACTTAAAAACTTTTCTGACAGAAAAAAATAAAAAATAAAGATATAGGTATAAAATCAAATGTATCCACAAAAGTACAAAATAATTTTAACTAAAACACCCCACAAAGGCTGTCGGAAAAACTGGAGTCACCAATAATTTCAAAACCTATGCATTAAAAATACACTTCTCGCTTAGTAAACAAGCTGAGACGCATTTTGCAGAGTTATAGGTATTTTAGAATTGAGTCAATACATAGAAAACCTCACATCATCTTATAATGAGTCCACTTGTTAGCTGGTGTGAAACCAGATTCAGTAAAAGCACCTTGGGTTTTGTTATTACAACTGCAGGGTAGATGTTGTTACCACACAGAACACGCTCTGTTCAAGACAGTTGGAGGCAGCTCTCTCTAAAATGTGCTATTGAATACTGCAAGTGAATCACAAGGATGGTCTGCAAGGCTTGCTATGCAAAATACCCCTGAAGAACACGCTGCTCTTTTGACCAAAATGGAAAAACTCTTGTGCTAAACCTTCCACTAGACCAGGCTGCTCCAAGCCCCATCAAACCATGAACTCTTACAGTACCCAAGTGAACATTTTAAATGTATTCCAAAATACTCAGCCAAAATACAACAGCTTCAAAGTAAGGTCCAAACTCTTCTTACACCAGCTGATATTACAGACAATACTACTATACAACTTTTGGAGGCCAAATACAACTTTTGGAGGCCAAAATCCCTTTCCAGCCCTTCTTGCCTTCAAACCTCTCCTCTCCACATCCTTGGATCAGCACAGCTACAACAATAATTAAGACACAACCCAGCCTTGACCTCCTTTGTGCCTTGACACAGTAATGGCAAAGGCAGAGAAAAGATCCACCTTGTGCCCCTCACATCGAGCTCAAAAACAGGGAACCCAGACAGTTCTACAAACTGCACTCACAAACCAGGAAATGAGGAAAACTAATGGCCTCTATAATTAAATGGATGCCTTATAGTAAAGTTGACCAACAGACTTACAAAATAGGAAAATGAGCATTCCTCTTTGACTTAATTTTGCGTCGTCCTGGTTCACTTGTGCAACTCAGCCACCGTTTCTTTTTCTGCAACACAACAAAGAAAACAAATTCTGTTTAAAAAAAATAAAAGTATTTGCTTGAACTGACGTTTCTCATTACATTGTTAAGTAATGCTTCAAGCTTACTGCTTGCTTTTAGTCAACACTGGAAAATATTTCCATCCTTCTTGACTGTTTCTCTGATTTTGATTGCCAGAGTATTCCTGAAACTGCTCTATCAAGATGAACCTTGGAGACTGCTTGGTGGTTTGAGCATAACACTGACAAACTAGAAATAAAATTCCAAAACCTACTGCAGAGTTGACCAAAGAAATTCCTTGTAGCCACAGATAAAGTGAATAAACATTTTTTTTTAAAGGATTTTATTGCTCAAAGATATCTTTGTGGTGTTCTCTCAGATCTGTGAGTGTTCTTTGCTGGCCTCCAGCACCTAATTCAGAGAGGTGATGATTTCCTCTTGGTTTGGGGTCATACCTGGTACCCCTGTGTTCCAGGCACCCTAAGACACTTCAGTGGGAGTTGAATATTGGAAGGGTTGTTCCTTATGTCCTGCTTTGTGCTTTGGACTCAAATCTATAGAAAATCTATAGAAATCTACAGAAATAGAAAAACTATATCCATACCTTACTGGGAATTGAAGCAAAAGAAGAGCAAGCAACCAGAAAAACAAACAGAAAAATCTAAGTAGAGCTATGAGAGTATTGTCCTGAAAAAGAATGCTCTGATGCTACATTCTCTATTTAACCACATAATTAGCAAACTTCCAGCAGAAGGAGCAAAAAAGAATTCCTCATTCCCTTACTAGGCCAAGTGGAGACCTGGAAGAACTACTCAAACCTCCATGAAGAAGAACTGGATTGCTCCAGATAATGGAATAACTAAATAACTGGGGACAGAGTGGAAAATGAAGCCCAGAACATCTCATCGCTCAAGGTCAGTGCAGTTCTTGTTCTGCTGAAAATGGTAATTTGCAAGGGGAAAAAAAAAAAAAAAAGTATTTGCCAAAAAAAAAAAAGAGATGGAAAGAGGGAAAAAGGAGGACACCAGTCAGAAAGAATCCTGAGTCTGGCTACAGTTTGCTGCCAGGAAGGGATAACAAAGCAACAAGTAAATGCCAGCGTGGATTTGTCAAACTGCTTCCCTTCCTTTTCCAAAAAGTTAGAAAGCCCCAAGATACAGAAATAATTCAGTGATCACCAGGATCACCTGAGCATGGCCTCTTTTATGCCATGCCATTCTCCCAAAACCACAAAGGATCATGGATTTCGAGCATAAAACTTAATTTTTCTCAAGTGACCACCAGGCCTTAGCATGTGGCATCCAACCTTCAGCCTCAGAAGAACCTCAACACATGCAGAATGAAGCTGAGCATCTCATTGATTCATCAGAAAACTATGCACAATAAGTGTTTTCTTAATCCTAAATTCTAAAATCTCAATATGAAATAAATACATGTATCATTAGGGGGTATGAACTCATCAACTCATTTATAAGGGGCACAGTCAAACTTGAAGCTATTTAATTTAGCAGAACAATAGAGCTTTATGAAGTGTGTTTTTCACTAATGACCTGGACACTATTTTTGTTATTTCTGCCTCTAAAATGCACAGCCAATATTTGTGGCTTTAAGAAAAAAAAAAGGGCATTTCTTTCTTAAAACGTTGTTGTGCAGGAAAAAAAAACCAAAAAAAAATAAAATAAACCCGGAGTACAATCAAATATACAAAGGAAAACCACACAAGTACAGATTTCATCATACTCCTCCAGATTTTAAATAGATCAACATATTTTGGAGATGGGTGTGATTTTATGCGAGCTGTGCCCCTTTAAAATTGGCAACTACATTTAATTCAGTGCTGGCTTATTCCAAGTTCCAAACTCCAGTTGAAAATAGATCTCACAATGGAATCCTACAGCTGAATATACTCTGGGAGAAAATTAATACTTTAATTTATTCCAAATTCATTTGCATGACAGTATATCATTAGTATATACAAAAAAATATGTATTATACCAACAGAGGAAAAATTCTGTGCAAACAGTGAAAGAAACTCACATCCCACCAGTGAGATGAGCTTGAAACTTGAAGCAACAAAGCTGTTTTATTTCTCTGAGAAACAAACACATAAAAAAATACCAAAAAGAGCTGTTAATAGTCTAGATTGTCATTTTAAAAAATACCGTATGACCTTAAAAAAAAACCCAAAGCAAATGTGACTCCATGCATGTCAGTTATCTCCTAAATAGCTGAAAAGAGCCACATGGACAATCAAGTGCAGACTAAATATAACTCATGTAACCCAACTCACCTACAAAGCAAGTTTTCCTACCTCACTGATTAACCAGTTGAAGAGGAAAGAAAACACAACCTCACTTTGTAACTCCATCAACCTTGTTGTCCTGGAAACAACTCTTCTACAAGAGAACTACTTAACTGCCAAAACATCTTCTCTGCTACTACTTTTTGGTTTGTTTTTTCTTCCCCCTACTTCCCTCTCTGCAGTGCTCTCAAAGTTTGCTAAGCAGCCAGCACCAAACCTAACCCATCAAATGGCACAGGGATTGGATCTCCTGCTCTTAAAAGGAAATACATCATTCCATTTGAGTATGCAACACGTAGGGAACACCAGGTTTGCACAAAGGCTGTGGAACGGACTCTGTAATTTTGTTGTTGCTGTTGTTGTTAAAATGTCCTATTAACTGAACCTTTCATTTTAGGAAATGACCTCAGGTTGTGCCAGGGTAGGTTAACATTAGATATTAGAAAGAATTTGTTCATGGGAAGAGTGGTCAGGCACTGGAACAGGCTGCCCAAGGCAGTGGTGGAGGCACTATCCTATAAGTGTTAAAAAAAAAAAAGATACAGCAATTTAGCAATTAAGGACATCATGTGGTGGTGAACATGGTGGTGCTGGTAAGCTGGTGGTTGGATTTAAGTGACCTTAAAGGTCTTTTCAAACCCAAAGAACTCCGTAATTCCATATAAACCAGCAAACCTACAGGGTGAACTCGGCCTTCCTTATTCACATGCCCAAGTACCTGGGGTGAAAGTCCTTCCTCTCCCACCCTGTGGGAGTGCAACAAGGTCATAAACCACAAAAAAATTATCTTCTTTAGGTTTTATGGTTACTGTCTGTGTTTAGAAGGGAACAGTACTTTCAAACCCACGTCATGGCAATTTCTGCCACATTGCTGGCCACAAATTCAAAAATGCTTCCTTGTCCCAGTACTGGAAGCATTTGTGCCCTTCCTTTCTTGGTTTAGAATCCTTTTTTGAAACAGGTCTGTGCTTTTATTAGATGAAAAAACTTAATTTTAACCTCTGTATGAAATAAAAGCTGGGTTTAGAAACCAGATTTATCTAGGAAACAGCAGGTTTGTTTCAGACCACAGCTTTACTCTTTGCATCTCTCCATACATTGCTCTTTTTGCTATGCAGCCTGTTTGGGTCAGATGCATCAATTTGGCCTTACCCAAATTGTCCAATCCACTGCAACAAATATATTTACTTAAATACTTATAAATTCCTTATTCCTAAACTACCAGTGTTTTAAAAAATTTGGCATCCAAGCCTCTCAGTCAACCTGCCCACACACAGTGCCCACACCTGTTTCTCCAGTAAAATGTCAGAGTCTGCACTGGTCTCAGATGGGAAAAATCACAATTCACTGTTTTCAAAAGAAACCTGTTAATTACCAAAATTATTCCCACAGCAAGTCCAAAGGGATTTTGGTTCCTTCAGAAGATCCATGATTAAACATAGTTACACTCAGCAGTTTTATTCAGTGTGGTATCTCTGATTTATTATCTTTACTCTGCTAAGGAGACCTGAGTTTTCCCTCGACTTGTTCCAATTTCCAATGTATTCACAAGGGTTTTTTCATGTTCCTTAGCAATGCTGGTTATCCATCTTTCTGTACCTTAGAATTTCATATAAACCTTATCTAATTGTTACCCAGAGAAGCTGTGGCTGCCCCAGCCCCAGAAGTGTCCATGGCCAGGTTGGATGGGGCTTGGAGCAACCTGGGATAGTGGAAGGTGTTCCTGCCCCTGGAAGGGGGTGGATCAAGATGGTCTTTAAGGTCTTTTCCAACCAAACCATTCTGTGCTTCTAATATGCTTTTACACTGATTTTAAACTGTATCCCTGTATCTGCTTTTCCAATGACTTCTCTTTAATATATCAATGTGACTCACAGCTTTGTTTTCCCTTTTCTCCTGGGATTTTATTCTAGACATTGTAAACCTTCAAACATCTGTATTTTTTTTAAGCATCTTCTGGAGAGATCACAGAATCATAAATGGATTGGGTTGGAAGGGACCTCCAAGATCCTCTATTTCTTACCCCTGCCATGGGGAGGACTCTTTGCATTAGACCAGGACCTTCCCCTAGACCAGGTCACATGTTTAGCTGGCAGAATTAGCTGACATCCCAATTAACCAGGATCTGGAGTCACTACCAATTAACAACTACCACTAAGAGATCCAAAATCTCAACCTCACAGTCTTGAGCTGCCTCTGCAAAATGCCACAAGTTAGGGATTAAAATTTCTCATCTCCTCCACTACAGCCCCAGCTGCCTCAGCAGCATTTTACTGCACAGGCTCAATAAACATTCCATGTGTCACCAAGCAGGCAGTGAACATCCACAGAAGCCTCTCTTAACACGTCAAAGATCCAGTGATTTTCAGCATCCCATCCCTCGTACTCAACAGCAGAGACAGAGAGAGGAGGAAGGTATTTGGAAACTTGGTGCATACGAGCAAATTTAAGATTATGAAAATTGTGATGCCTTACAGTAGCAGCGCTGTTACACGCGTTACAAACACTGAATTTTGTCAAACTATTTCCAGTAAATGCATTTTTTCCCCCCACCTCAGCACTAGAAATTCCCAGTGCATGGTATAAATCGTTATGTTCTGCACTTTCTAGCTCAAATGAGGACCAGGTTTTACCAGACAGCTTTTAGGAGTGTTTAGACCCTCCCTCTCTCTTGGTACATAAGCACACTGGTCTCAGGCTGGAAAAACGTATCTTATACTGATTTTTTCCTTCTTATTCCAGGCAAAAATTCCAAACCATAGCAAAGCTTTTGCCTTCTGCTGCCACTGAATACCAGTTGCTGCACAAGTAAAACAGAAAAAGGCTGAAGTTATTTTAAAACAGCTATTTTTCTCTACTTAAGTATTTAGTTTTCAGTAGTTGACTATGTTATGGGTGGGAAATTAATGCCCAAAGTGATGCAAACACCAATACCCCTGAGTAGGGCAGTGGCAACAAGTGAATGAAAAAAACTTGCAGGGTAATGTAAAAATATAGTATGGAAAGTTGAACAGCATTATTAACTGGGGAGGAAAACCTATAAAGCAAACACAACAAAACAACACCCTCTGATGATTCTTTTTAGTCTCAGGCAGTATTGCTACAAAATACCTAATCAAGGTGATGCAAAGAACTTCTAAACCATTTATTAATTACTTGAGGCTATTTTTCATTTTACTGCTTCACTGCAATTTCCATTAGCATGGGGAATTGTACCATTTTTTTCCAAAGAGATATTTCCAGTGAAGTCAGTGTGGATTCAACAAGACCAGGGACCATCATATAAATAGAAATCAGAAAATAGTATTTCCATAAGAAACCACTCAGATTTATTGGATTAACAGGCACTTACAAGTGACTCACGCTGACACAGCCTATAGTAATCCAATCTATTTGAGATAAGAATAAATTCAAAGGAAACCTTAAATTTAGAAAAATCACCTCTGTGGCTGCTTTATTACACGAAATCACATTAAGTGTTCTCTCCAAATGGGAGGACAAATAAATTAAAAGCTAAATTCTAGCAATTTTTTCTCCATGAGTTCAGCATGTCCTTAACAGCAGTAGCTGCCCCACTGAGCATAATTAGAGAGGGATAAGAGAGCCCTGTGTGGAAGTGCCTTGTGGAACACAGCAGTTTTCCTGTCCTACAATCCCACAGGAATAGCCTGTGCTAAAAGAGTGGGAAGAAGAAGAGCCACCAAGCCACCTCCCTTTGTCTCAGGAGAGTTAAGGCAGATTGTTAAACCTACAGTGGCAACCACCCCATTTCTCCTGCATGTACACTGGTTTTCCTTTCTGTCTGGGATTTCTTGGGGAACTCTGACTTCTCTCTAGGAGATGTTACTAAATCCTAACAAATGAGGTGTTCTGGCTCAGCACACTGAAGCATCAATGCTTTCCTGAAACCCTGAAGGATGCATTCACAGCTCTCACACCTCCTTTAAAACATGGCAGCAAGCAGGGAGCTGGGATGGAGCTTATGTCTATAAATACTCCTCCGCAGCAATAAAAGAATTTTTACCTCTTGATATTGCCATGAATAGCAACAGTCTGGAAAAAAGAAGTATTATTAAATATTACAGAGTCACAGAATGGCTTGGGTTGGAAAGGACTTTCAAGAATATCTAGTTCAGATTCCCTGCCATGGGCAAGGATACATTCCACTATCCCAGGTTGCTCCAAGCCCTGTCCAACCTGGCCTTGAACACTTCCAGGGATGGAGCAGCCACAGTTTCTTTGGGAAACCTGTGCCAGGGCCTCAGCACCCTCACAGGGAAGAATTTCTTCCTAATATCCCATCTAAACCTGCCTTCTTTTCATATGTAAAGAAAAAAGCCAATTTAAGGAAAGGTGACACTGGCCAGAGCAAGAAGGGGTCATGCACTGGGCACTGGACTTTTATCTTAATCACCAATTACTGTAAGATAGAATGAAATATAACCTGTAGGCAAGGATATTTGAAAACCACAGGATAGTTGAAAGTCATGTATGCTCTGCCATCCATAAAGCAAAGACACTTCTCTGTATGCAGGGATGTAAATAACGGAGCACACAGATGAAAACTCATTTGTAAGAACCAGCTGCACACTACTGAGGCCAACAAAATCTTATCAAATGCAGACTTCAAGGCTGAAGTGACTTATTTAGAGAACTGCTGTGCTGCTCTCACCTGCAGTACCCAGTTAAGTTAGATCAAGGACAACAGCACATACCAACTACATCATAAGCAGGAGGCTTTAATTTTTTATGCACGCTTTCCCTTCAGGCATACACACCCACTCTCAGCAAATTCCCATTAATGGCCATTCTAGAATCCTGAAAAGCAGTATGTTATAGCCTTGGGCTAACTAAATTAGAGTGAGCTATGCTGAAGCTGCAATCACAGTGAAAACCTGCTGTATGACTTCTACCACAACAAAGATACTCCCTCAGAGAGCCTCTTCACAGTGTAATGCTTTCAAAAAAACCTCACCATAGCCTGCACCTTCTGTGAATTTGGTCATGACAGCCTGGAGCCTTGCCCAAGGACACTCAGAAAAAAAGATCAAAAATTAACCAGTAGTCAAAAAATGTTGATTATACCCAAGATTTTTAATGTGCTTCAAATGGGGATGTGGATCTTGGCTTGAAGGAGTGCAGAACAGATGAGAACTCAAATGGCAAAGTGCAAGGGGACAAGGCACAATTTGTTCTGATTGAAAGACAAGGTTAAAAATCTCATTTTCTGTCACAATGAATTGGGTTTTCAAAGTGAGACCTCCCTGCCCTTGTGCTTTTTTCAGATTTGATTTCTGGAGAAGTTCTAGCCTTTACATTACAGTAAAATGCTGTAAAATTTTCAAATAGCTAGATTTTGTGCTAACCCTAATTCATAATCATTCTGGCCTTGCAACCGTGGTGTGAAATTCACTGAGCTAGACAGCTGGGAAGGGGGGGGTGTGAAGAGTGGGGGTGGTGTTGTGTTTTTTTATTATTATTGCACTTCTGGTGTTCAACCCTTCTACTCTATACGAAATCCATATTCAGAAGTCTGGGAGCATGAAGATGCTTTTACGTACAAGGATTTGGTCAGGCTCTAAAAGCATCTGCATCCTTGTTTGCAATGAATGAATCTCTCTTCAAATTTACTTTGGTGACCAAAATATGTGTTTCTAGCCTGTAGTCCTGACTCATGTAAAAAGTGGTGCTGCTCAGAAAATTGTTTTGCCCATGTAATGCTCTCCAAAATAATTTTTATCCCTTCAAAACCCTCTAAAGGACACCTACTAAGAAATGCTTTCCAATGAAACCTGAGGAAAACTGCCTGAGCTCACAGTGCTGGTACAAAACTAACCTTTAAATGAAGTTCTAGGAAAGAACCACCAGTTTTTCACGTAAACTTGTGGTGAGTTTTCACTGAAGCCCTCAACCCTGCCAACCCATGGCTAAATGTCATACTTCATTTCCTATCCTAAATCAGCCATTAACAGGAAGATGGTTTTGCTCTGTCATTTTCAGACCTCATTAAAACCCCGCACTAAGCACAATTCTGGATAGTGGAACTTGGCTGTGGACTGAAAAAAAAATCCCCAACATTTAGACAATCTAAGAAATTTAGCTTTTTTTTTTTCTTTTTTTTCTTTTCCTACTGAAATGGGCCTTGGGCACAGCTCTTCACCAAAGACATGGTTTTCTTTTTCCACATGCTCTTGATACATGCTGGATCAACATCATGAGGTGTGCAAATTTAAACAGAATTACTTAGGTTGGAAAACCCCTCTAAGATCACAGAGTCCAACCATTTACCCAGCACTGCCATGGCCATCATTAAACCATGTCCCCAGGTGCCACATCTTTTAAATCCCTCCAGGGACAGCAAGGGACAGACAGGGACTCCACCACTGCCATGGGCAGCCTGTGACAGGGCCTGACAACCCTTTTGGTGAAGAAACTTTTACTAAAATCCTGGTGCAACTTGAGGCCATTTCCTCCCATCCTATCACTGGGAAAAGACAAGCACAACCCACCTACAGCTGCTTTGTAACACAAGCACATCACAAACTCTTGCTCAGTTTCTTACGCAACTATCAGTCAACTTTTAATTATTTCCCCCCCACCAAAAATCTTCTATTCTTTACAATTCTTTAAAGGCCACTTAAGGCACAACAAGAGCTATGAAAAGCAACACTGGGCTGAAGTTTCATGGATCATCTCTTAAGGCACCATGCTCCAAAGCACACAACATCACTGTATTTCTGCCTCTGCAATACTGGCTTTAGGCAGCTACAAGTTGTCTCAGTGAAAAAACATTATCTTGTGCATGTCCTATTTAAAAAAAATTAATCTGTTCAACACCTGATGATTCACTCACCCACATGTTAGAAGTCCACACAAAAATGACTCATTCTGTCCGTAAGAATATTCACCTGGGATACCCAAGTCCTCTCATCTTTTCCAGAGCTGGTAACTGTTTTTTCTTGCAAAGGATGGTGGCTTCCCCATGAGAGCAATGGGTGACATGAAGGAGAAACAGACCTGGGACTGGGCCCTGGAAATTTTGTAAACCATCTACTGTGGGGGTACCAGTCATTGGTTTTTCTGGGTTTGGATTGAAGGATTTGAGACATTAATTTGTGTTCCAACACAGGTGTTTATTATTTCTTATCAGTAAAACAGTCTCACTGCTGTGAGTACAGCAGCTTTTCATTAGAAGGCACAAAATGGCCAACAATCTCTTGGTACAAGGGCTTTTAAGACTAAACTATCCAATTAAGAACTGACACCTGGATTATTTCCCTTTTAACCCAATAACTGATCCCAAAGAGCTGCAATGTGGACTCTTCTGCCCAATTACAAAATGCCACCCAAACCCATGAAGAAGAAGGAAGAAGCATGAAGCAGAAACCCAGGATGACACCCTGTGCCCTCCATCTTGCTTCCATCCACAACAGACTAAAAATCCCAAAAACTTAATTTCTCACCAAGTGATACACCTGCACTGCTCTCTATAATCAATTTCACACCTTTGTGGATTCCAATCTACCTTGAAGTCTGGGAAACTTTCTCCATGAATGAGGGTCAGAGTCAGTGCTGCCCTGGGGGTCAGGGTACCCCAGAGCAGACACAGAAATATTCCCAGTGCCCTGGGTTTCCACAATCTACATATTAATAATAAAAATACTTTTTAAGTATTAAAGTTTGTGGATAACTGAAGAATTGGCAAACAGTAAACACTCCACAGTGAGACAGCGGTTGAGGGAACAAATGATTTTAATCCTGACAACTGGTTTTAATCCTAACAATTTATTTTAATCCCAACAACTGATTTTAATCCCAACAACTGATTTTAATCCAAACAACTGATTTTAATCCAAACAACTGATTTTAATCCAAACAAATCATTGTCAGCCAGATTTGAAGGAGTTCAGGCTACTCCTTCATGACCTGGACACTTTCTCCCAGGAAAGGGCTGAATCACCCTGGTAGGGACAGCCAGTGCAGGGCAAATCCACATTTTGGATTTGCTTGGCTGATGACATCAGATTTGTTGTTCTCGTGCAACAAATCAAGCTGAGTTCTAGGCTAGAACTTCATGTCCAGTTCTGATACCCACGCTGAGGAGACGCCAAGGGATTGGCAAGAGTTCAGGGAAGAGTTTGGAAAATAGTGGGTCTGGCTGGGATACAGACTCTGTGACGCCAGGCCAAACGTCTCCTGCATTAGGGAGATGAGTCCCTGACCTTGTTTTCATAGGTACTTTGTGAATATGACAAGTAACAAACAGCTCTTCCATCCTTGGAGAGAAAGGCACAGCAAGATATTACAGCTGGAAGGGAAACAAGCTTGGATTGGAAGTAACTTCTTGCTTTTTAGCAACAGCAGTGCTAAATATTTAGCATTCATTGGTGTTTTGGGGTGGCAGAGCTTCTAAGAGCACTCCAAGATGCACTTCTGAGGAAAAGTTCTTATCTTCTTTCACAGAGAACCATGCAGGCTTGATACAGAGACATGAAGCTAAAAATTCCATGGAATCAAAGAATAATTTGGGATGTAAAGGATCCAATTTCAACCCCCTGCCATGGGCAGGGATACCTTCCACTATCCCAGGTTGCTTCCAAGCCCCATCCAACGTGGTCTTGAAAAATTCCAGGGGTGAGGCAGACACAGTTTCTCTGGGCAACCTGTACCAGGGCCTTCCTACCCTCACAGCCAAGAATTTCTGCCTAATATCCAATCTAAACCTACTCTCCTTCAGCTTTAATCCATTCCCTTGTCCTAACACTGCTTGCCTTTAACTAAAAAATAAAAATCCTGAAGTTAGTATTGAAGTTAATTTTCATGTTTAATTTTATTGTTACTGCTACATAATGCCTACTGCTTTATGCTGTCTCAACATCAACTGTGCTCCCTTGCCTTGAAAGAAGCATTTTATAGATTATTTTCCTCCTTGGTAAACTTATCTGCAAAAATACAGGCATGGAAAATACCTGATTTGCTATTTTTCTTGCACCTCATTACCTCAAAAAGTAACATAGAAAATAACGAGAGGAAAAAAAAAGAGAGTGTGTGACCTTAATTTGGGGGAAAGTAAATGGTAACTCTGATTGTGTATTATTAGAATATGATGAGAATTTATGCAAGAGGACACTGGTTTAGCCAGAAAAGCACTTAACAGAAGTGACTGAAGACATGCTTGCTGCTTGCATGACACAGCCCTCTCTTTCCAGCCCTTCTATCATCCAAACACATTTTACTGCCACCCCTTCTGGAACTCCTGAACCTGAATTTTTGACTGAAGTTTAGACAGTACTTGGAGGCACCAAAGTGCACAGCACACCCAGTTCAGTCATCCAGGAACAGATAAGACTTTCAGATGTACTTGTTCTACCAACACCTTGCATTCCGTGAGGGGAGAGGAACAAAGAACAAACTGGCCAACACCACAAATGAGCCCTGAGAAATGAAAAACACCAAAGGAAATTATCTAATGAAGAAGATCATTTCCTGACACAAGAAATAAAGGATATAGATTTTGAACTTCTGTTTATTTTTAATTCTGTAAGTCAAAAAAAAAAAAATTAAACCGAGTAAGGCATAACTGACTCATTTTTAATTCTGAGTCATCCCAAATCAGTGGATTCCTATGTCAGACTATCTGTGCCCCCAAGAAGGTAATGGAATAGGGCAATTTCTAATCCACTTAAGAATCAGGAAATTCACACAGCAGGTGTGAACACTAACAAACCACTATTTTCACTTTACGCTGAAAAAAAAAAATTCAATCAAGCCCTCTCTATGGAATATAACAAGAGTTCTGAAGAGAGTGGATAAGATAAGCCAGGCTGTTTTACACAAAAAAAAGTAGGGCAAGTCCTTTCCTAGCTCGTCCCACTAGAATTACAGACCTTGAACTTGGAGAAAACAAATAAAAAACTTCTTGACAGCAGTAAGAGATCAGGGCAACCTCCTGCCCACTGCCCTGTGCTGGGGGCTGCACACACAAACCACATCCTGAACAGCACCAGCTCTGCTCCTGATGCCACAAGACAGCAATTCCTCACCTTCCACTGCATCCCAATTGAATATTCTGCACAAGCAAACACACTGGGTTTATGTAATAACTGCCTGTGTGTCGCTCACTCCTTGGGATTTGGAATTTTAACTCCTTAAGGATGCGATCCTAGAGAAATTAATGCATTCCAGGAGCTTGGAATACTCGTATTTCTGGGGAATTTATCACAGAAGTATTTAGCACAGTGGTTTTAAATCTTCTAATTTTACGAGGAGATTCAAACTGCTCAGCATTTTTCTGAAAATTCTTGTTCCCAGAATTACCAAGTTACATAAGAATCTCATATGCCAATAATGAAACATTTTATAGTCTCCAAGGTAGCACAGAAACGCCAGAAATTTGTCTGACATTCCTCTCCCCCTTCCAAAAAAAAACCCAGCAGGCACGTAAAAAGAACTCAAAGTGTTATTTATAAATTCTCATTAATTATCAATTATTGAAATACCAGTAGCCCAATTGCTCCTGAATACTTGGAGAGGAATGTTGTTGATAATTTCCATGCACTCCTGTCAGGTCTTCTTTATCCCGGGAAAGAAAGAGAAGAAAGGAAAAAAAAGGAGAAGGAGAAGAGAGAAGGAGAAGGAAGAAGGAGAAGGAAAGAAGAGAGAGAAGAGAGGAGAAGAGAGAAGAGAGGAGAAGAGAGAAGAGAGGAGAAGAGAGAAGAGAGGAGAAGAGAGAAGAGAGGAGAGAAGAGAACTAGTTTGCATCACAGTTTTCCAGCCTTTTTAACATTACAAGTACCTGATGTTTTTATTAAAATAAGTATCTATGGCTTTAATAAAACACATGAATTAAAGTAAGATGTTTCCTTCCAGGATCACAGTATCAACCACTATGGGATCAGCATTTGGAATAAAATCAGCAGGAGCACTTCCCCATCAATGACAGCAATATACAGCTCTGTTAATGTATTGCTCATTGTTATTCATCATTACTCTGGCTCAAAACAACTTTCAGGAGAGGACTAACTGGGAAACTTTGCATTTTTCCTTAGCAAGTATCTATGTAAAACATAAAAATGAGGTATGTAAACTATCTGCTCCCAATTACAAAACTGTTTATATGATCCACAAATTCTCCTACAGTACAAAAGCAGATTTTAAAAGATTAACACACACATTAAAAAGTCCAAATCCTAGCTAACACTTAAATATTGGTGTCTTAAAGCTATTTTAAGTAAAGAGCAGCAGTAGAGACAAGTGTGGAGCTATGGCTACAGTTCTGCAAGCTACCAAATATCTGATTAATCTGATTATCCATGGAAAAGGATAGCTGGATGCCCAGTGAAGTATCCAAGCTTTCTGAGCTGCTTACAAAATCTCCCTTTTCTCTTTATTTGCTATAGGTGGTACAGTGGCATCACATCACCTGTGCCTGTCCCTACATTAAGACAAGAAAATTGGAAAAATTCCTTCTCACTCCCTCTTAACCTCTTCATCCTCATTTCAGACCCAAAGCCTCCGAAATGTTTTGCACAGGCATGTTGTAAAACTAACTTTAGGTGTTTAGTAGAGTGACAAAGGGAACCATTTTGGGTCCCTGTGCAGAACTAACGCCTCAAACTGCAGTTCTGCTCATTTGTATTTGAATCCAGCTCGTGTGCTGGTATCCCAGCAGCATATGGCAGTGTGTATCTCAGTTGGAAGAGCTTCAAGGAGGAGCAGCAGCATCATTCTAAAAAACTGCTTATATACCAAATCAAGTTGGTTTTTTTCAGTGAGTTTCACTTAAATCTTCAGGATGCTCATGCTCTTCTACCAACAAAAAAAAAACCCTCCATATCCAGAACTAAGTTTCCTTTGCCCAATTATCTTTAGACTGTTACAGGCTTTTTATGGCAGAACACCAAGAAATAACAGCAATGAAGGAAGCTCAAGTTCCCTCTTTAGAACCATGATGATAAAAAGGAGATAAGATCTTACTACTTGTTGTTTGGAATTATTCCAGCAATTAGGAGACTCTGGATAAAGTTCATCTCACTTTAAAAATCAGATATGCAGGTGAGATTAATCTTAATCCAGTGGGATAACGTAGATGTCACTTTTCACAATGCTGGTTAGGTGAAACCCTCAGTTGCAGGGGAAACAGAGCTCTGAAAAGCTGCAGAAGAGATGGTATTTGCATCACAAATCTGAGCAGGAGTCACCATAAACCAGCCACATGTTGTACCCCTGCCAACACCTCAGCAGAGTCTGAAATCCCACATCAAGTGCCTAAAATAGACAACACCAGAAACATCATTCCTGAAATAACTTTGGGACCTTACAGAAGGTGAAAATAGACAACTTGAAGGAAACAAACTCTCTGAGTAAACACCAAGGTGATTATTCACTGATTGCAGAGGCTTTTTCAGGCCTTGATACCAACAAAATCTTCCCAGTGATTTCAGTCAGATTTCAGCCTGAGCAAGGACTGTGGGGTCCTTCCTTTGAGAAGTGCTCAACAAGTAACTACAAACTGCTGTATCTAAAGAAGGTGAAACATCCCCCTGCATATTGTACTCAAACCTTGCTTCAAACCAGTTATCCCAAGTACTCTGTACAGCCCCATCTGTGGAGCAGACAATTCCTCCAGTGAGCATTGTCCCAAACCACAAGAATTTTGTGTTAATTTTCCTTAATTCTTGGCAGCCATGAACTGAAAACACCCCTCTCCGTCCTGACACCATCCTGAACATTTGCATTCAATCCACACTTATTTGATGGGAACAAAGAAACACCGAGCTCTCAGCATCCTTCAGACCTCCAGAAAACACTGTCTTTCCCCAAATTAACATAACAAAGAGATCAGCAAATGCCACTGCTGAAGCAAACACCTGCTCTAAGGTTTGGTGGGCAGAAGAGTTTTTCAAACCTGCTAGAAACTGAGATCAGCTAACACTCAGCTGGAAGAAACCCCAGCCCTACATTATGTAATCTACATAGTTTTTCGACCAGTCTGCATTCTTGCAGAGCCCAAAACTGAGGAAGCTACAGACAGAACAAAAGAGAACAGAAAAAGTTCATCAACGCAGAGGCTGCTGAGGAGTCTGTATTTGCACACTGAGGCAGGACTGCCCACTCACCCACACAAACCTGAGCCCTGCAATCTTGTAACAACCAGGGTAAAGCACCACAAAATTTCCAGCAAGTCAGATCAGTCCTTTATTTGGATGAACAACCACTAACAACTAATAATTTAAAAGACCTGCTTCAGGGTTGGGTTTGGGTTTTCCTTTTCTTGGTAGTGTGTGAATAAGTCCAGACAGAAACTCATCTTAAAAACTCAGAAACAGCTCAAATGATGCTGCCACTGACCATACGGAAGGAACAGAAAGTGGTAACACAAATTCAGCCTGACCTTTAAAGGCAGATTAATCTCACCCAGTTTCTGCTGTTGAGTATGCTGGGGTTTTTCCTCATTTCACAAAACTGCAGAATGGTTTCAGTAAGAAGAGACCTTAAAGCCCATCCAGTCCCACCTCCTGCCATGGGCAGAGACATCTTCCACTATCCCAGGCTGGACACTCTGGGGATGGGGCAGCCACAGCTTCTCTGTGTGACCTGTGCCAGGGCCTCACCACCCTCACAGTGAAGAATTTATTCCAAATATCTCATCTGAAACTGCTGTCTTTCAGTTTGAAGCCATTCCCCCTTTTCCTGACACCCCATGCTTTTGTAAATAGTCTCTGAAATGGAATATGTACTGCTAGAAATACAGCATCTGAGTATATCCCCAAGTTGCAAACTTTTCACTTATGTAAGAATGAGGAAAAACAGGTGAAACTATCAAGCACCCAAGTCACATCAAGCTGTTCCTTGCAATCAACATTATTTTGTAACACCTTTGTATGTGATTTAAAATTGCACTCATATTTTATATTTTTAGGTCACCCACAGACCTGTAACTTATTTCACCCAAAAAGACTTTGCAAGCCTTCTCCTTGCTTTTAATCAAGCATCAAACTGCTCTTTCTTAACCATCATGACTGAAAAAACTCTCCAAAAGTGAAAGCATTGGCCAGTTCAGAACACTGAAGTACCAGGATGGGATTTATTTCACTCCATTTCAAATACCTGCACAGGGTCTAGGAGGATTTTGGGTATCTTAAATCCCTCACTACAGCTCAGGGAATGCAGACAGCAGCTCATCTGACCACACAGAGATGGTGACAGAAGGATGAACCAAAATGCTCATTCCACTTCACTGGCTGGGGCAGCATCCTCCAATTATTCCAGCAGGATAGGAGCCACAAGAAGGAGAAGTTTTCTGGTAAAAACTTTCTCATGTCCTTTTGTCTGACAAGAGCACCTCAAAGTGCATGGGAGCCCATGAAGCTCTAAACCTCTCCCTTCCAACAAAAGCACAGTAAGGAAGAAAAGACACAAAACCAAGTTCAGCAGCACAGAGAGACTTCCCAGTTCCACACAATGCTCCATGCCTGGGAGTGCCCAAAGCAAGGTTGAACAGGAACTGGAGCAACCTGGGATAGTGGAAAGTGTCCCTGCCTATGTCAGGGGGTGGAACTGGATTGTCTTTAATGTCTCTTCCAACTCAAACCATTCTGTGGTTCTGGAGCTTCCCAGCCCCATGAAGGTACCTGACAGTTATCAGCATCAAACATCACCTCTTGAAATTAAAGTGGCCAAACTGCAGGATTTTGGAGGTGGATAAATTCTCAGTGTAGTCACTGTAATGTAAACACTGCATTTTTAGACACCATTAATTAGCACTCCTTCAAACAACTCCAAAAACCCACATCAGAGGCAGAAGCTGACCCAGTCCTGACCTGTGTACAGGATCTTCACTGCTGAAGAGTGGCTGCATTACTGATTACAAAGCACTCAAGTTCAGTACTTGAAACAGTAGTTTTCTCTATTTTTAGCTGTGCAACTAAAAAAAAAATCCCTGTTTGAGCCTGAGGGTTGGACTAGGTGACCTTAGTCAGGTCCTCAATAAGCTCAGGCATTCTGTGATAGTAAAACAAGGAAACTGCTATGAAGAAAACTAAAATGAATAGGCAAAAAAAGGGGAAGGTATTAAGGGGGTGACAGCTTGGTAAAGACCCCATATTGCATATGGAAGAATAGAGTAAGTGCAACTTAAAACAAAATGAAGAACAATATTAAGAAAGTGTTCAAAAGCATGTCCTTCAAAAAGAGAAGTCATACTGTGATTCCAGGAAAAAAAAAAAAGACTTTAACAAACTAAATGCAAAATTTTAAACTGAAAAAAATACTGAGAACTGATGTGTTAAGAGGAAATTTTATCAAATGCACCAGAAGGGCGAAGCTTATGAGAACGCCTGCTAGGCCAGTAGGTGACAGAAGATAAAAGACTTTACAGGACAATGCTGTGGGGAGGGGGAAAGAACCTCAGAAATGCTTCTTTGCCACATGAAAACCCAGATGAACTCAGTGCTCAGGACAGAACAGTTCAGGGAACTTCCAAGCCCTGGCCCCTGCCTGCAGAGAGGAGCAGGAAAGAGGATCCTGTGCGGGAAGTTGAGCATTGCTCACTGCCAAAGCCTACCAGGAATTACACAGCCAGGAGCACGTGGACACAGCCAGATTTCTAAGGAAACCAAATTATTAAAAATCCCAACTGATGCACTGCAGTCTGCAGGTCACAGACAGGAGGGCTCTGAAGGAGCTCTGTGGATGTTGGGAGTCCCTAAAAATTATCAACTTCACAAAAGCTTGAAGAAAACTCAACTGTAGAGCAGAAGGGAGGAAAGATCTTATTAATCAGCACTTAATTTACATGCAGAGAACATAAACCCTTATACACACACATAAAACCAGACTCCTGTACAGGTCTGGAGTTAGACCTCTCTCATTTAACTGTACAATAAATTATGCTGAAAAGGACACACTGTGAGGTCACAGGTCTATTACAGATAAACCAGTAAATGCATCACAGCAGTTATCCTCAGTCTTTTCTTCCAGCTAGTTATTATACAGCGTGACTGGGAGAGAAAACAGAAGATGAAATTCAAGTAGATTAATTCTAAGGCCCTGTATACAGAAAAAAAGCAGCCAATTACACACTGAAAATGAGGGGTTCTAAATTAGTTTTTTTCCTGATTAGGAGAGACCTTGAAGTCACTGCAGATAGCTTTGTGAAAATACAGTTTTCAGAATGGTTGACAACAGGAGCAGTGAAAAAGCAAACAGAATTTCAGAAGTAATCAGGAATGAACAGAGGTGGCAAGAGGAAGGAGCAGTGGGACATTGGAACACTGCACTCTTCATGTCCTCAACTCTCACTTCCCTAAGCTGCAGCTGCAGGACACCATTGGAAAAGTTATTTCATTCTACAGATCCTTTAAAACTGGCCCAGTTATACTAACATTAAAGATGTTTGCTATGTTAATGTTGAAAAACAAGAGCAAGTAGCAGTTTTACTGCTCAGGCAATTTCCTACACCTAATATCTGAAACAAGTGTGTATTTATGACTGTGGAGATTGATTCTGATTGTTACCTAATTTCCCTTATTCAATATTTTCTGGCAATGCAGAGAGTGACAAACCAGCAGGTTCCAACCAAGTTGGTTTTGAGACTAAAAACTCAGAAGATGAAAAATGCTGTGAACAAAGCAGCAGTCGACCTTTTAAACACTAAACATCATCCTCAGTCATCCAAAAAGTTAAATCCCTTGCCCACCCTGTATTTCAAAGGTGAAATAACAAATAGGCAGCACTGGAACACTCTGCCCAGTGAAGTGGTGGAGTCAAGAAATGCATGGATAGATATGGCACTTGAGGAGATGGTTTTGTGGTGTATATGGTGGTGCTTGAGGGCAGAACTTGGTGATCTTAGAGGTCTTTTCCAACCTTAACAATTCTGTGATGAAGAACGACATTGAACCTAAATATTATTATATATCCCTACAAAGTATTTCACAGTGACTCCACATCTACAAGTGTACCAAAACAGGACAGGGATTTTACCACAAATTCAGCTGTGCCACGTGCAGAAGTGGGCAAACCCACCCTGCTTTTGGCAGGACTTGGTGCCATTTCAGCTCTTCTTTCCACAGGGATCTGAGCTGGGATCTGTTCCCAGCACTGTTCAATGAATTCATAAATGACATGAAAAGGGCTCAACAGTGAGATGACAACATCTGCTGATGATAGTAAAGTTATTCACAGTAGCAAAGGCAGTAAATAAGTAGGAAAAACAAAAAAAGAAATGCGTGCAGATAACTCACAGGACATTAAAATCTTGAAATGAAATTCAGGAGTGAAATTAATGAGGACTCTCAATGAAATTAAGTGTGAAGTAGGATGAGTGGAGGTGGGGCAAGTGGCCCTATTTCATGTATATAGGTCAGCAGGCTTTGAACTGACTCAACACTTGCAGCAGGCAGAGCTCTAGAAAATGATGGTTGTAATGGAAATAGTTATGTATGAATTACTTAAGCCTTTTCCAGTGAAAGAAGTGGATTTTAAATGGAGTTCAGGCTCAAAATTTAACAAAAGAAGATGGTTCCTCACTGAACAGGCTGATGTGTTAGTTAAGCTGGAGAACCACAGAGCTTTACACTCCCCACTACTTCTCACTAATGAAGTCCAAAAGACAAATCCAGTAAACACTGCAAAAAAAAAAAAAACCCCAAAAAACATCCAGCTCAGTCCATCCCTGTCCTACAGATGTCTGGAGAGTGAAGGGTGTGCAGAAGGAGGATCCTGTTCCCATTCTGTTGCTCTGCTCCTCCATAACCCACCTGTGGCCACTGCTGGAGACAAATCACTGCTCTAGGTCAGTAAATGACAAGAGATGCTTCTCTCCTCCTACCTTCAGTACCCCTCTGCATGTTGTCAGATTTTTTTATTCTTTTTTATTCTATTCTAGACTTTCTGTGTTGTCTATCAGGGAAAATCCTCTGCACTATGCTGGAAAAGCATATCCAAAATGCCCAGCAGGAGCAGCTGGAGGGGAAAAAGGGATCAGGTGTCTAACATAAAGTCTGTCACCCTGTAGGTAATTCTGTTTGCATCAAAGCTGCAATGCAGCTTTGCTGCCCATAAAACATCCACCCACCAAAGTGCAGCAAAATAGTTCCCTCATACTCAAAGGAAAATCAAGCCTAAGTAAAAGGGTCCATGCATTATTAGAGTTCCCTTTTCCACAAAGGTGGCTTGAGCTTATTGCTCTTTCCCTGAACTTCCCCTACACTGTTAGAATATCCCCTTCTTGTTAGAAGGAAAAACTCCCTTTCAAAAAATCACCTGGATTTCCAAGCAACAAGATGAAAAGTCCTACCTATTCCAGGAAACAGTCCTAATTCACTTAACAAAATTAATGGGTATTTTAATGACACTTTTAGACTATCACACTGTAACTGACTCTTGATGCAGTTGACCTGATGGTATAAAAATAGGAAAATATTAACCACTGTATCAAAATAATCTTTGAAAGAGTTACTATATCACTATTTCCCTTTTTTTTTTCTTCTCAAAAAGACACCAAGTTACTCCAGCATGGAGCAAAACAACTCTTCTGCCACAGAAAAGAGAATTCAAAATAAAATTTTACTTTTCTGGGTGCATATAGCACCAATTCTTAATAACCAAGGCTAAAGAAACAACTTCTGTGTCAACAGGCACTGAATCACTTTAAGAAATAAAATTATTGAACAAATCACTGCCTCTAACCACCTACTCCCTCCCTTCAGTCTTGTAAAACTTCCCAGGGATAAAGATTGTTAGAACGTAACCTACATAAAAAACATCAGAAATCAATTTTGCCTGTTACTGTATTTTCTTTCACACAGCACAGCTGCCTAAATTTAGCCTGGCTGTTTTTATTTCTCTTACAAACTATGTTATAACAAACTCTGTGGGGCTCTTCACTACCCCTGACACTGAACCACAGGCTTGCAGATGAAGGCTGGGAAAACTGTCAGGGTCGAATATCGGAGTTGGGAAGAGGAGGATGATTAAGGGGGTTGTACCAGTGATCAAGTGCAACTCCACTCAGACCTGGAAAGTCTGGAATAGGAATGGAATATAAAGAAACAAGCATGGATGAATTAATTTTATAATTAATTATATATTGGTTTAATTATATATTCATTTATAATAATATATAAAATCTTAATTTTATATACAAATATATCTAACTGCACACTTGAAGCTCCTGGAAGGATTGCCACCTGGGCTAAATCATCTAAATCCAGGCAGAACTATCCATGGAAAAGATGGATTAATTTCTACAGGCACCTTTTTAGAGACAGGTCATCCCCTTCAAGGGGGTCTGCAATAGGAACTGTCAGGAAGCTGCTCCCAATGGCTTCAGCAGCACCTGGACATTGAAGCTCCATGAGAAAAACCTCACTCACAGCATTTGAGGTAAAACAGAAAAATGGAGATATTTGTATGAGTTTGGGATGTTTTGTAGAAGCATCTAAGCTGAAACTCCTCTGTGCACACTCCTGGGAATCCTGCATTATTGTGCCTGATTGCTACTATATCAGGCTTCCACAAATACACTCAGGTGCTCCTTCACAAGTACCCAACTCCATCTCTGAGAGTTACTGATGCTGCTTGCAAAGATCAAGGATCTGGATCCACACACACCAACTACCTTCATTCTACCTACAGAGTGTCTCAATTCTGCATCCTCCTCACTGTGCTTGCTGCAGACACTTTGCCAGCACAGTCCTTCCACATGTGACAACAGCGTTTCCTGAAAAAAAACCCACTTTCCTCAGCTCCACACTGAAAGGAATTAACAGGCTGAAGAATTACTGCAGAAAGAAAACCATTCTGGCATTCAAGATGTGGTGACAATCAACCAATGGACAGGAAATCAAGCATCAGGGTGGAAAACTGCAGCTGTACTCAGTTGGTACCTGCAAATATTTGCTGTTGAAATTAGGTATCATCTAAACAAGGTGAGAGGGTCCTTACTGGATATATTCTATTTGTATTCCCTCAGATCACAGAGCTGCTACCACACAATTCCTATTTCTTCTTGGACCCACCATATCTAAAAAACAATGATCTTCTTGTGCTGTGGAAAGGGATGGAATGTGAAATCCCATTCACATCCCAACAGAATCCCACAAACATTTTGGCAGGAAAAATTTATTATGTAAAGCCCAGATGGCATCCCAAATATTTCTACTTCAAAATTTAGGACTCTTTTTTTTTCCCCTTAAAATAAATTACACAAAAGCATCACGCCTAAAATTAACTGTACAAGAGCATCAGGCAAGGTAACCAGACTTAACTGAGCAGTTATTTGGACTATGGGAAGAATGGGAATGTGGTTTTTCTCCATTTATCCATTGTCAGAAATGAATAATATTTTTCTATTCAACTATATTTGAATGACTGGCAGAGAAGGAAGATATAACAAGCAAATGCATCCAGTAACATATAATACTTGGAGAAGAACTTTTCCAGTTATCTGAAGTCTAACACCTCTGCCATCAATTTCTGAAGCAACATTTCAAACTTTCAGAAACAAATTTGCCATGTTTTGTTATTCTGACAGGCTTCTTTTGCTTAATATTTGGTTTTTTTTTTCCCCACCGTGCAATTTCAGCTCTGAATCTGGGAATATGTGACTTCAAAATGGTTTGAGCTGCTGCTTCACTGAAGCAGCTAAACCTGATTATCAGTTTGGTTCAGCATGGACTTAGGCACTGCCCACCCTTTAAGCTCTGGGATAAAGATCAAGCCTTGATTCCGACTGTCATTTTGCAGTGAGCCCACTCCTAGATTCCTTTTATATCCATCACTGCACTGAATGCCAAAGAAATCTCAGTGTACTTGGCATGAAGGCTGCACTTCCTATATTTATGCTCCAACTAATGTATGCTCCATTTTAGTCCTTCCCAGCTTAAAATCATCCGAGGGAAGACGGCATGAAGTGCAAAACACTCCATGCAACTGTTTTACTAATAGAAAATGCTGATTACTGCCTTCCCATCACCACCTTTCTTGTGCATTTTCCATTTAAACCTACCCAAAATATTAACCCAGAAGGAATCATGGTCATTTCTGTACAACATACAGCCATATCAGGCTTGTTGCTCCACCTCAAAACTTCCAGAAAAATAAACCATTACTTTTTAATTGTACTACCTTAACTTTGCTGGCAGAAGCACGTTTTGATTCTTCAAGACGTGAAGAAAGTGAAACGCTCTCTCCAGGCAAGAATTCCTTAGATCTGGCACGCTAACATTTCATCCTTTTTAATTATTCCACAGGTGGTTGCCTTGGAAACTGCCAAGTAGCTCTTGGATGTGAGGGACCCAGCATGAGACAGTGACAAGCCTTTGTAGCCACAGCATTCAGATCCACGTTGGATGCAGCAGCAGCAGGAGGACGTGGAAGAGTCACAGAAAACCTGGAAGAGATGGTTAAAATTAACAGGCATTAATTACATGGCTCAGTCCTTCGAGCAGAAAATGCAAGGAATGCTGATAGCCCCTGAAGAGTGGATAAAACCCACATTTTAGAGGCATCTGCTCCTGCAGCTCCCCAGCACAGCTCCCCGGATTTCACCTTTGGAGGACGGCACTGAAATGGAGATGCCGGCGGAGCTCAGCCCTCAAGATCCAGCAAGATGAGATTATTTTCCCCCCCTCAGCTTCCAAAGAGACCTTCCTGAGTGTCTGGTCCAACTGCCTGAAATTCAGTGCTATTGTTTTGCTTTGAATAAAAATAGAGGGACTATAAATAGCTGCCATTGCAAATGCTGATTCACTGTATTCCGTATCATACAGCAAATTGCTCCCAACTTCACTCGGACTGAAAAACTGGGAAAATTCTCTTTATTAAAACACATCTAGAAGCCCAGCAAAGCATCCAGCTCTGGATGGTTGCTGGTCTAAAAGCACAAAAGACTTTCCTTTTCTTTCTCTGATTTCTCATCATTTCAAAAGCTGCTAATTTGCACATGAATATATAAATAAAACCACCAAAAACCAAACCAAAGCAAAACCTTCTTACAATTTCTGCTACTGGTCAAAACGGTAAATTTCAAATTTTCAAAAATCTTTTTTGTTTCCCCATTTTTATTTTTTAAACAAAAAACAGGGGAACATAAGACTTAAAAAAATCATTTTCATTAGAACTGTCCATGATGGAAATGGTCATTCCTGCACCTCTCTTTACTGATATGATTAGTATGTCCAAGTCAGTGATTTCTGGAGACCTCACTCATATATAAGTGCTTGGATTTGTGCTATCAGAAATTGCCTGGCAGCACCTCAAGAGTAAGAGGTGGATTTGCTTCCACCCATTCATGATGAGACACCCAAAAGACACAAGAGCATGTTTGTTAATTCCAGAGCTGAGTTTTACTAGAATCAACTAGACAAAATATACATTTATTGCACAGAAAAAAAACCTACAGTGAAGTAAGAGAAATGAAACTGTTTCTGAGCCATCTCCTCAGTGCTCATTTTGCCCTTCCAGGGCAGGTCCTTCCTTCTTTCTTGCCTTTTTCAGTCACTTGCTTGCTTAAAAATTAGAATCCAAAACCATTTTCTTTCTCTCTGTCACTGAATCCCACCAAGGACAATGCAAATCCTGGTGGGTTCCAGAGTTTTTCCTTTCTTGCTTCCCTCTCCACACCTCTTCCAGTCACCTCATTTTCCCATTTATGAACAAAGTTTGTGACAAACCCAGGCACTTTCTTTCCCTTGTTCCCAGCAGTTCCAGAAGTGGGACCTGTTTAATCCTGTCTGGATTTAATTTAGGATGAACACGAGTTTCCCCAGTTCCCTCATCCCACTAGCCCAGGGCACACTTGCCATCCAGCCATCCACCTCCATACTTTGGGAGGGAAATATTCCTCCTTTTCAGCCCATCAGGTTTGGTTTAAGCATCTTTTGGGGATTTTTCCCTGCAGAAGTGGCATTCTAAAACGCTGTGGAAAATCCAGAGCATTTTCTCTGTTCTCCTCTTCCTAGTGACAGCTATCACCTCCTGCATGTCCTGCTAATGCAGGAGAAAACCTCTCCTCTGCCCCAGTTCCCTCAAGAGTCTCTGGCAAACCAAGTCTCCAAAGCCTCAAAATGACCCTTTTATCACAGATGGTTCTTTCCTCTGAAGAAAAGTGGATTTTTTAATCCCTGCCTCAGGCATCTCAACAGTACTCTCAAGCACATCCTCACTCTGCACTCCTGATCCCATTTTGGTTTTTTCTCACAGGGCACACAGGTGAACTTTATCTGCTGCTTGACCAATTTCCCAGTGTTAGTCCTTCCAACCCACTGAGATGCTCTGAAAACCAGGGCATCCAGTTCTCAGCAGGCACCAGTGCCTGTGATTTTCATCTGCCTTATTCTCAGAGCAATATCATCCTGAGATTAAGTCAAAAACTGTGCTGCAAGTCTTCTTCTAACTTGATTTAAATCCTGTACTTTTCTACAGGAATGCCTCAACAAGCTGATTTCTGAAGTCTTCACCTATAGGAGGTGATGAAACCACTGCATCTCTTCCCCCCATCCTGTCATCTCAGACTAAGTAAATAACTTTAAAGACTGTAAGAGAGTTCTTGCTAGCTTTTTTCCCTTTTTTCCTATGTATTTTGGAAACTTCTAGACAATGCATTTATGTTAAATATGCTCATTTTAACACATACTCTTCAGACATTCTGTTTCTGTGAGTGACCCCACCTGTGCATTGGTTTCTCTCTGCCATGTTCCTCCTGCTCAAACTTCTTAATCCCAATTTAATCTCTGCCTGTCTGGTGATCTGTCTGGGTTCTTGGGCTCAGACTTCCTCTCTTTTTATATAAAGGTTATGCATGGGAGCCATGGGATGGACTCCATGAAAGATTTGGTTTTCTTTTGTTTTCTGTAACATTCATCCATCTCACACCTGGATCAACATGGGAGCTCCACCAGCTGAGTTCCTGACCAACCCTTGGAACAGAGGGAGGTCTCACTCTGCAGTTCTTTTCCAAACCTGTGTGGAAGAATTCTACTGACTCTTCAAAATACAAATAAAACCTTCTGTCTCAGCCTTGAGAGGACACTTTTTTTTTGGTTTATTTCCAGCCTCCTGGCCCAGGGCTGCCTCAAGGTTCACATTTTGCCTCTCCCACCCCTGCTCTGGGACTCTGAGTCACAGAGAGTGATGGAAGAGCTCTGCTCCTTCCTTCAGAATGAGCATCATTAAACACTAAAAGCACTGTAAACTCCAGAGCTCCAAGTTATTAGTAAAATACATAAAACATGGGACTTGTGAATAGTAAAATTAAAAGCAAGATGAATAAAAGACTTTTAAGTAACTCCCCTGGTCCATTGTGGTTTCTTTTTTTCTTTTTTTTTTTTTTTCCAAACTTCTTCTCAATCCATTAAAACCTAATTTCACAAATCCCTATGCATCCCTGAAATAAGTCTTTCTTTCCCTGCTTGAACATTTCCAGAGACTGCTGGTTTTGCCCTCCTCAGTCTCCACTCCTGTCAAAGGCTCCTTTCTGACCAGTCTCCATCCCATCCTCCAAAAAGCTGCTTCCCAAAAATACCTCAGACACTTGCAGGGAATGCTCCATCTCCTCCTGCCAGAGCCTTGCACCTGATGGCAAACACAGCACAAAAAGGAACTTTCCCCCCCACTGTGGAGAGAAAAGACCCAAGAAACTCCAACACCAGTCGTGATGCATCCCACACTGGGGTTTTCAAAAAGGCCCAAAAGGTCAGCTTGCCAAAACTTTCATTAACAAGATCCAAGTTCTTATTTCCCCTTTTTCTCTGCAGAATTTCCTGTTTGGTTCATGTCTGGTACATTTTAGCCACGACTTCTTAGGGCAAAGCTCTTTGCCCTGTTCTTGGTTTCAGTCACAGCTCAATGAAGAGACAGATGACCATTAGTTTAAGCTTTTGGTTTCTCTAGTTGTAGTTTGTTTTTTTTTTTAATTCTTCAGAACTGATGCATAGAAGTGATACACAACCACAATCACCTTTTTTAGCCAACGAGAAAATTGATGTTTCCTTGATAACTGTACTTTTACATCCCCAAAGGGCACCCAGACAGCTTGAACCAAGTACAAAACTTCATTTTTATTCAGTGTTTCAAATACTATATAATATATATATTATTATATTATATATAATAATATATATATAATATATGCAGTAATAAGTTATAGATACAACAGCAGATTGAAACTGCATTGAGAGTAAGTCCCACTGCCCCTTTTGGAAAACTCCAAAGCCACTGCATTAAGGTCTCAGAAGCAATTAATAATTTAAGATTCTTTCTTAAAAAACAAAACAAAACAAAACAAAAAATTAAAAAAAGAAAAAACCAAAACCAAAAAAACCCCAAACAACTTTTATTTCAGCATTGTTTACTGATCTTCTCTTCTAACAGCCATTATTTTCTACCTGAAAAGAAGTTAAATGGTATTTTAGCAAAAGGTGTCAATCTTGGATATCTTTTTTTAAAAAAGCTTGTCAACAATTTTTTATGTTTTACAATTTGACACATAATAAGGAGAAAATAGGAGCAATCTTCTGAAAACTTTGAAGGCTGGGAAGAATCCCATCTCTTCAGAAAAAAGAGGCCCTGTGTTGTAAAGAAAATTATTTACTATTTGCTGTGATAGGTTTTTAAGGTTTACTTGCAAATGCTTGGTAAATAAAAAGGCACCTTTCTCTTAAATTATTTTGAAGTATAAACAACTAAAGCAGACCACAAAACCTTCTTTTTAAACTATTCCACCTCCAGGGAAGATCAGTACAGCTTGGCTACTTCACAGCTTTACTATGGTAATACACATCTGCACAATGAATACTGAAACAAATATTTTTTTAAAAAGAAACAATAACAACAACAACAACAAAAAAAAAACCAACCAAAAACAAAAACATAAAAGGCACTCTTTGCTGTCTTCAATAAAAACCTAAAGTAAGAATTTTAAATGAGAAATATGGTAATTTCCCCTATAAAAACTGCAGGTTGCCAGAAAAGTTTCAGCCAAGCAAGCTTTTCCACAGATTCAACCAGAAGATTTTACAAAATACAGGTCACAAGGCACTGCCTGGGACAAGACTACTCAGGATCAGATGCCAACCAGAAATTAAGTATAGAGGGAAGTAAAACAGGCAGGAAAGGTATCAAAGTTTGGAGGCTCAGTCAGTAGCAGCAGGACACCTAAAGAAGGGAAGCACAGAATTATTTAGGTTGGAAAAAGACCTGCAAGTCCAGCCATGAACCCAATACTGTCATGGTACAGCAGCAGAGCATCCTTGGCACAAGTGTGGCCAGGCAACTTTGAGAAGTTTCAATTAAGGCAGTCCAAAATCAGATGGTCACTTAAAAAGATGGTTTTGAGTTGAATAACACTGGGTCAGATCTCAGGAAAAAGGGGTTCCCACACAAGTGGTGGCAACAGCTCTGATGACCTGGGCTGTCAGGAGCTCCTGAATAAAAATGGAAGAGGAAAGAAGATTCCTCTGCAAACAAGGCTGCACAGCTGAGTTCTGCAGCTCCCATGGGTAAAGTGAGACCTGCACCAGCTGAAACTTGTGAAGGTGAACTCTTGCTGAAAGAATTCACAAATTATCCAAAACCAAATCCATCTCAGAAGAAAACTGAATACTTTTCAGTCTTAAATACAAGGAAGTTTTGCTCTGTGCTACCAGGAGAAACATGGAATCAACCACTCAGCACCTCTGCTTAAACAATACTGGAGTCTTTTGGCAAGAAAATACAGGCCAATGTTATGTAACAACTTTCACTACAGTAAGAGTTCCTGGTAAACTGAAATGAAAACAACAAAAATTATTTTGACAGTACTAAAAAAAAAGATCAGTCAACACTTTCAGCAGTATCTGGAAAAAAATCTATTTCCATCTATACAGAAAACATCAGTATGTGATGCTCCAGGAGATGGGTATATTCTGAATTTCTAGTTTGTAACTCCACAGTGTTTTGTGGTGATAGACATTCCCTTGCCCGGACTGCACAATCCTCTCTTGCTGGGGTTGAGCTGTCCTTGGATCTTGGTCTTTACAGTCTCAGCTCTTTCTTCCTCTATCTCAGAAAACCTCCTCCTCCTCAGACTACAGAAGAAGCACAATAAACTGATACCATGTTAGTATGATGCAAATCTCAGATTTATACAGCCTGAAGATGCTCTCCTCTTATTACAAACCACAATAAAGTATTAAAAGCATGAGAGCTGCCACAGAGATTTCTTACTAAATGCTCTCCCTAAGAGAAATAATCATTCCATTGAGAGAACAAAATTATTTATTGTGAAGGTCACCTGGTTTAGCACTAAATACTGTTCAACATCTGGTCTTAAGATAAACACCAATTTGTGTCTTTAAAGCAGAGTTTATTTTTTGAAAAAATCTTTACTAAAAGCAGTCATCACATACTGAGAATTTCCACATTCTACCTGCCAACACTCAGACTAATTTGCCTCATATAAGCCCTCCAGTAAATCCAAAGCCCTTTTCCCTTGTGTATATCTACCAATTACTACAACACAGATACTAAAAACTCAACAGCAAGGTAAATGTTAATACCTAGATAACACTTGAACAGCTTCTGCTACATCAAGTAACTGTAATATTTTTTTTCATTCCAGCATTCTGACACACACCTGGTTGTGAAGTTTTGGTGTTTAACACCAGAAGAATGAACCCAGAGACACTGCTGGCTGCAGGGCAACACAAACCACCACTATTCCCATCAGGAAAGGGCCAAGAACCAACAGCTGAAAGTAACTCTGTGGCTTCACCACCTGCTGCTGAAGCCACCTTTACCCATTTCTCATCCCTGACTGTTCATTCCCCTTCATGCAGCTGTGCCATGAACTAGATCATGGAACTGACCTTGGAGAAATCTGATTTTGCTGCTTTTGTGCCTGGTTCTGCAGTGGGTTCACCCATGGTTATAGGAGCACCAAGCCAGGACCAGGGTCCAGCTGGTATCCAGCAGGAACTGGGGGATGCTAACTGCTTCTTTCAGCAATTCTGCTGGTTTATGCCAGCTTAAAATCCCCATGGAGCTACAGAGAATTAGGCATATCCAAGTCAGAAATGCAGCAAAACACAAAAAAAAAAGGGAAAAAAAAAAGAGAAAGAAGCAAGCACAGACTGTTTGTCCCATAGAACAAATTACTAAGAGAGATACTGAAATCCTCATTTCTAAGTAACTCCCAAATAAGCCAGCCCGCCCTTCTGAAAAGCATTTTCAGCAGATGCCTGTTAATTTTCAATTTTTCAGTCAAACATAAGCTACTGAGCTCGAAACAGAGAGTAACAGTTACATGTAATGACCTGCAACACCCTAAATGTCAGACTAAATTACCCAACAGTTCCTTCTGCCTCCCATCTCTGAAATGCTGATATATTTTAATTCCATCCCTAGCTGTGTCAGATCAGCAGGCTTTAACAGTTTCAAAGACAAGAGTCACATGTAATGCTATCCCTGCCTGGAACAAATCCAGGGGTTGAATCTGATTTCTTCACGTAGAAACAAGCAGCTCTTAACATTTGATCTGGAATTCATACCTCGTTAGGAGGGAAGCAGCAGAAGTCTCACCCATTCCTGGTTCCAAGCTGGTGATGAAGGAGAAGGAAAAGGAGAAGGAAAAGGAGCTGTGCTGTGCTAGAGCTGGTCACCAACCCCATCAAAACCCTCAGCTGTGAGTGCAAATGATAATTTTGCCTGCCACAAGCAGGCAGCCTCTGTTGAGCTGAGAATCTTCACGTTCAGGAGCTCTGAGGAGGAGGGTCAGATCAGAAACCTTGGCTCTCAGCATCACTCTTCGTGCCTCAGTATGTTATGGGTGAAGGAAGATGCCTTCTCTCTGCCTCAGTAACTTGTGTAGTATTTCATCCTTTGCAAATTAAAAAAAAAAAAAAACAACCCTCTAAATTTACAAGACGTGTAGCACTTGGCAGGATTTCATAACTGCTGAGTGACTGAGATGAGCTCATTTAACACAATTTTGAAATAAATGTATTATTTTATATAGCTGAGCCTGTACACTCTGCAAGGCAATGGGAGAAGGGAGGGATGATACAGAGCATGGCCTGAGCAGTGTGGCCTCTTGCCAGTGCCCACACACATTTATCCCTCTCTTTTCCAGCCTCTGTCACACACACCCCCCCTGGAAAGAAACAATCTGCCCAGGGCAAGTAGGAGCATTTTCCAACTTCTGCCAAAATCCTATTTTCACTTTGAAATAAAGACTGTGCTCGTTTAACTACAAGATCCTTGACATACATAGCAACACCTGTCAGAGAAGTAGAAATAAAACAAGCAGGGGGGAGGAAAAAAAAAAAATCAGGATTTTTTTCCATTTCTCTCCTGCTTTCAGTGTGACCAGGAAAGTGGCATTTGTCACCACCATGGGCAAACTGTACTTTTAAATCCAGTATTTGTGGATTGGGGAAGAGTGGTCAGGAACAGCCATGGATACACAGGATGGGAATGCAGTGCTGGGAGAGCCAAACCTATCACTTCTCACACCTGATGCTTCTGGCTTTACACACCTTAAAAACCAACTGTAAAGGAAGACACTGCACAGAATTATCTTCAACAACACAAGGCTTTAAAGTCCTTTTACACTTCCTGCAAATTCACAGCCTCAGCTTAGATCTGCTCCTTTAAGTAGCTCAGGTGTGGGATTTAAGACAAGCTCCTCAGCTGAGTGAGCTGCTTGTCACAGTCAGCATAAAAATCCATTGCTGGAGATTCCTCATCCTATAATTTATATCAGTCAATAATATTAACTAGGTTTCACAAAAAAACCAAAAAAATTCAATGTTGTTTCTAATTACCTCCCAAAAAAAAAAAAAAAGCATTTCAGTCTTTCAGAAAATTAATACCTGAAATTATCAGCCTGCAGTACATGCACAAAACCACCCAGTTAAGAGATACCAGCAACCAAAGCATGACTGAGAAATCATTTTTTTCTGCATTTAATTCCAACACTGACAGCCAGACTGTTCAAGAACGAGACTGAGCAAGCCAGGGGGACAAGTGGCAGCCTACTCATGTACCAGCAAATTCAGCAAGGGCTGAGAAACAGGACAAATGAACCCATTTTCAGCTTGGACTGATCTGGTTATATCACCAACCCGAGCTAAAAGCAGCTTGGGAATCAGAGCAGAGACACTGCTGTCGCTGAGTAAGCACATAAAGGAGGCCAGAGGCATCACTCAAATTCAGGAGGGAACTGTGTAGGTAATAATCACATCAATATGTATGTTTAGGGATAATCTAAGCAAGGTTTGGGGTTTTTTTGGATTTATTTGTTGTTTTTTTAAAGGGTATATTTTAAAAAATGCAAGAATATTCCTTCTCTTTTTTAAACGCCAGGCCTGAGCTGTTCACTGTGGAAGGATCCCTGCATGATCAATGCTGGAAACACTGAAATTCTGTCCCTGAATTACCATGTTCATGGTCCAAGTAATGCAAAGGTCAAGAATGAACACACCCAGAAGAGAAAAGACACCCACTCTTGTGCATTAGAGAAATATTTACTTAATTAGTCATGAAGAAGTTCATTTACCCTTTGAATGACTGAAAATACCTTAAAATTGCATCAGTTTTCCCTCTGCTATAAAATAATTAAAGGCCTAAAGCAGTTCCACAAGTGAAACTCATTCCTGACCACAACTAAGGCATGAGCTCTGCAAGATCTCCTCGTGGAAAAATAATTACATTGATTTAAATAAAACAATGAAATTATTGTTAGTAATAGTAGCTGCAAGCTTGCAGGCATTTACTAGCTCAAGCAAAAATTGCCAGCATTTAAAAAAAATTCTGTAAAAATTCTATATAAAATCACTTGATTTGAAACAAATCAAGCCCTTTTGTGAGCACCACAGTAAGTTATACTCAACTATTACATGAGTATTAAGCTAACCCAGTTTTCTTTTATATAAGTTGCCAAGAGAATGCTCTTTTCCCTTCACCCTTTTCTGATTTCCAGGAAAAAATGTCTTGAAAAACTGCTTCTGCTAGAATTACTGGAATCTGAAGTATGACCAGTAATTTACAATCAGCAAAGGATATTACTTATCCCTAAAAATTTAGAGATAAAAATATTTTTAAATCGAAGCGCAAAAATTAAAAAAAAAATAAAAAATCACAGTAGTCATGACAACCCCATTCCCTTTCCTTCTGCTCACCCATGTCATCAATATGATACCTAAAATAATCCATGGTAATTAAACTATCTGCAAGAGACATCCACTTGTGCAGAAAAGAATTTGAGAAGAATTTACACCAAAAAGTGTTGTGGTTTAATGCCAGCCAGGAACTAAGCTCCACACAGCCTCTTGCTCCCAGCACAGGGGGATGGGGAGAACTGGGAAAAGTTAAAAAATGGGGTGGGATAAAAGCAGTTTAATAATTTAAATTAAGTCAAATATCATTATGATAATATATATATAATATAATGAGAAGGGAGATAATAAGAAGAGAGACAACAAGTGATGCACAAGTCAGCAGTCACTGATTGGATGCCCAGCACATCCCAAAATACCCCTGACTCCTGGGTAACACCCCCCAGTGTACATACAAGGCCATGATGCCCCATGGGATGGAATATCCCTTTGGCCAGTCCAGGGCCATTGTCCCACTCATGTCTGCATCAGCAGAGCCTGGGAAATTCAAAGTCCTTGACTTGGAATAATCACTCCTCAGCAGCAACCAAAAACATCAGAGTGTTATCAATTTATTCTCACACTGAATCCAAAACACAGCACTGCACCAGCTACTAGGGAAAATTAACTCCATCCCAGCCAAAACCAGGACAAGACTTAGTCCTGTTAGTCCTTACTTTGACCTCAATTCCTGGAAAAAAATATGGAGAGGATTATACTGGGTGCTGCTGAGGGTCTTTTGAAGGATACATCTGCCAGGCACCATCAACACAAGGTTAATTAATTTGATATCTCTATATAATAAGGTCAACTGCCCAGGGAATGAATGGGATTTAGTTTTTCTGGATTTTAGTAAGGCTTTTGGCACTCCCAGCACCCTTCTGGGTAAGCTGTCCCACTGTGGGGTGAGCAAGTTCTGGGTGACAAACTGGCTGAAGGGCAGAGCCCAAAGAGGTTCCAGCTGCCTGGGGACTGTCACCAGCAGTGCTCCCCAGGGATCAGCCCTAGGGCCAGCCCTGCTCAATGTATTTATCAATGACCTGGATGCTGCAGCCCTTCAGCAAGCCCTGAGTTGCTCAGGACTAGATGATCACTCTAGGTCCCTTCCAACTGAAATGTTCTATTCCATGCTAACATTTACACCTGGGTGTAAAGCAAGCACCAAGTGGGAAAAATCCCACCTAATCCTTTCAGCAGGGCACTCAGTGCCCACCCAAACCTTCCAATAAAATCTCTAATTTCACCAACATGACTCAATTGTTAGTTTTCCTCCCATTATTTGAACAGCAGGTGACACGTCCAGAGATGGTGAAATCATTTGGGAACATCAGAGCACAGCCCTGTAATTCTGCACCTCTTATTCAATCTATACAAGTATTTTAAGACTACAGTCAACTGCACTGCAGAGTCTGATTACAAGAGCAGAATAAAACTCATCAGGACTATTTCTGGGATTTTAATGACACAGTGGCCAAGGTAGCACCATGGTGTCTATTATGTATCCACACTTGACAGACTAATTTTATTCTAACCCAGTACATTCCCCTCCAACTGCTTGACTCAATTCTTACAACTCAAGAAAGATTCTAAATCAACACATAAGTTAAAAATGGAGAAGTGTGATGTTGATAATTTTCAATTGTGCCTTCAAAAGTGTATTTTGGCGTATATTGTCTTCATTTTGAGAGACAAAAGACCTGGATTCCACAGATTTTCACAGAAAAGCACCACATCTGTAGTAAACCCTTATTTCTTACAAAGCACAGCAATCTAATCACGGAATATTGGGATTTATCTCAATTGTTCACACCAAGTACCAGCTGTCCAGGTACCCCTGTAGGTAAAGGAGGTCCTAAACTAGCAGAGCTTTCATTATGATTCACTTCACTAAATCCAGCTCTCTCCATGAGAAAATGAGGAATCCCATCCTAAACTTCTTAAGGTAGCCCTCCACTGACTGTAAAGTCCAGAGTGACCTGCCCAGATCAGTCATTCCCTGACAGGCTGTTCCTGGAGTCTGGAGGGATTAATCTTGTTGGCAACTCTAAGTTTCTCCTAGGTGGTTTCAAGATCTCTACTTCTGGTATCAAAAATTATATGCACCAGCCCAGAATATTAATTAAAGACACAATGACCCCGTGGTCATCAGCAAAAGAAATTACACTGAGGACAAAGACATTCTGCCCTCCTGCTCTGACCACAACCTCCCTCTGTTGACAAGATGATTCTTCATCTTTCTATGAGAGAAATGAACCATCACATCGGATTTTATTTCCTGAAACTGCTCAGTATTTTATACCTAGAGAGGATGCAACACATAGACAAGAACTTATCTTAACTTAACTTCTTTAAATGGACATGTTTTAAAAAACAAGAAAATCCCTTCTCTTTTTAAAAAGCCAGGTCTGAGCTGTTCACTATGGAGGGATCCCTGCTTGATCAATGCTGACTACACATGGACAGCACTGAAATGCTGTGAGTGGAGGAAACAGAAATTAAATGGAGATAGCAAAGCACAATTTTTCCCCTTCACAATATAGAGCAGTTCCCCTCACCTGATCTCTACATCAGTCAGTGACCTATGTCTTGTAATTAGACAATATTGTTACCCACATAACACAACCTGCAAGATTGAAAGATTGAAACACCTAATACTACTTTACTCAGCATTTGGTTAGAAAACCAAAGCAGAACACCAAAACAAAAATAAAAAAAAAAAACATGAAAATATGCCCAGCAAACTCAATGCTTTCTCTAAAAAAAAAAAAAAAAAATAAAAAAAGATTAATCAACTCCTAAGTTTTCTAACCCAAAAGGAAAATTACCTATTACTGAGTCTTTGCCACATTGAGATCCAGAAAGGCTCCTGGGCTGTTTTAACCTGCACTTCACTGACACAGACCTGGTGTCAGCAAGGGGTTTGATTCCTTAAGCAAGCACTATCAGGTCTGATCACTGCACTCCCTTCCAAGCCTCCAACTCTGTCATTCCTGTTATTGATTCAACTGTATTCCACAGAAGAGAAAAACACCCTGAACAATACCAAGAATAACATCCTTCCTTTCCTGTTCAGATCCATTTCTGTCAGTCATCTTCCTCTCCCAAGAAATTTCAAGGCATCCTCTGACACACAGAGCCATAATTCCACTGGAATTTATCAGTCCTGTGGTTAAACAAGCTGAGCAAGCTTCACCCTTAGTGGCCAACAGCTCTGAGATAACTGAGAATAAATGGAGTTGGGAAACTCTCTCTGGATATCAGTTTCCACTGTTTTTGTTGGAAAAAGCCCCACTTGACCAGCCCTTGTGCACTGAGCAGACCCCAGCCACCATTTTCACACAAGAATTTATGTGATTTATTTCTTTATTTCTATTCTTTCAAGTGCATACCTTCCTTCATTCTTCTCTGTTCTGCCACTCTCTGTTTCGATTCAAACTTGAAGAATATGTTATCAAATAACATCAAATATTGTTATCAAATAACATCAAATACTGTTATCAAATTCAACAAACTGACTAAAGCAAATGAAGGGAACAACCAAAGGCCCTGGAAATTGTGTCTGGAGAAACTGACTGCCAAATGGCCACGGACACACTCTGTACTTTTCCACTGTTTGGTTAAAAGCTGTTAAGACAGGTCACATGGAGAGATGGAAAAGCCTTATTTAATCCCATGTTGGTTCAATTACCTTTCATCTTCAATAAGCCAACTCCACTGGGCTGCAGCATCCATTTCCCGTAAGACAGTTAAATAAACAAGTGTAAAAACACTCCTCTGCCACCCAAGGCACTCTGTGTGACTGCTGCACCCTGGATCTCCCCTCCTGCACCCTGCATCTCCATCAAAACTGATGGATTTGGGTAAGAAAAACAACAGATGGATTTGGGTAAAGCCCCTGAGAGCATGAACTCCTCTGCTGCAGCTCCCAGAACTATTTACATGACAATACAGACACAAAAGACACAGAAATTGCTTTACTGTAAAAACAAATCCTTCAGGTCAAAACAAAAGCTCACGTTCTAACATTGACAACTACACAATGTACAGTTCTTTGTCATTCCCAAACTCAGCCAGTACCCCAGTCCTGCTGCCACCTGTGGCACTTAAAATCAGAAAACCCACTTAGCAACTAAAACCATTTTTAGTTTAAAAAAAAAAAGCTTTAAGGGTGGAAACAAAAAAAGGACAGAAAGATTTTAATGTAAAGCAGGAGGGTAAAAATGACCAAATATTGAGTACAGCAAAAAAGTACATTTACTACTGGAGAATAGTTGATATAACCCTTTGACTGTTTGCTATGCTGGTAAAATCAATTCTAGAATTTCTGCTTTATCCTTAGAATTTTCAGAAATCCAAATGCAGATGATTTCTTGAAAATTTTGTTAGTTATGCCAAAGTGGTTTCTTACTTTTAGGCTCAGACTAGCAGGAATCAGCCATAATTAGAGAGAAACTACAACAAATCATGCTACAATAACAGGACCTGATCCTGTCCACCTTTACCATATAAAAGATGCCAATCTTGGCAAGACAGTGTTCCAAACACAGAGTTTTTCACCAGCACTAATGCACTTCTATACCAAGGCAAACAAGTACCAAATGTGATTATTCACTGAAACAACAGCATGAAAATCCCAAAGAGTTGTGCAGACAAGGAAAACCTTCCCCATTAGCTGGGGGATCTTCTGATTAGAGCAAAATAGATGCTTCATCTTTGGTATATTCTGGAAATAAACCTACAAGAACTTGGGAAAAGCACTGCAGTTCTGGCAACCAGCTGAGAAAAGCTCTATTTCAGCATGTCAGAGCTTCCTCAGTCCCTGCCCCTGTTCAGGAATTCCTTTCCCCATCTCACAGTATCCACCTGGGAGGATGAAGGCACAAAGCTGCTTCATTCATCCCTGATCTGCTCCTTGCAACACCTCACGGGGCTGCAAAACACCAAGTCTGGCAAATCTGTCACAGAGGAGCCAAAAGGCTGCAAAAATTAGGATTTCACGTGTGAGTACACTCCTAGTGGTAAATGCACACAGGATCCTGATGTGCTACCCTACAAATACCAATCCTCACCTCAAATTCCACCTCCTGGCAGTGGTGCCACCTGCACTGCTCCTTTTGGAGCGTCTGCCCCTCTGCTGTCACCTCCTGCCTCCCTCCATCCTGCCTCTGCTTCCCCAGCTGGCCATCCCTCAGTCTCCCAGCTGAGTTTATGAGGATTTAATTTGCTACTACTCACAGAACAAGAAGTCAGTATTGATCTGTTTTCATTGCTCTCAAAATCTGAATGATTATCTTGAATGACTTCCACAGGACTTGTTTTTAGTCAAAGGTTAAGAATCTCTGTTGTAAAACAAAAACCTGATCAAATTGATGTGTGTAATTGAATGTAAACTTACAAAGCAATTTTTAATTTAAAGGGTCTGAATAATCAAAAATCTGCTTTGCTACAACACTGCAAATATTCTGTGTTACTATAATTATTCTCTGTGTTAACACTCTGACAGAACCATCAACTACTCCCTAGTATGAACAAGAAATGTACTTCAATATTTATTCATCCTGAAATCAACTTCTCTTCTTCCAGTAATCTAGTATAACTCCTCAGCACACAGCATTTCACACAGCTTTTGGGGAAAAAAACCCAAAACAAACTACCCCCACCCCCCCAACAAAACCCAACCCTTATTTTTAACATTCTACGATTCAGTGTTACAGCCTCATCCTCATTCTCCCCATAAAATTAAAAAGAATCTTCATCTTTCCTCTGGGTAGTAATATGAGGTCTCATCTTCCCCTTCCATGCTCAGAATTTTCCAAAATTCAAATTAGATCATTCAGAAGACCAGTGCAGACCTCTAATGACATCACACAGTGTTTCTGCTCATACATCAATTACTGTTTAGAGTATTCCAGGCTATTTTTAGGATGAGTGATTAAAAGGTCTTTTTAAAAATCAGAAAGACAGACTGAGAAGTCTCAGTCATTAAAACTTTTGCAGTAAACAAAAAGAACCTGAACTACTTTGCTGAGTCAGGTCGTACTCCAGACTTGCAGAAAGTTCTGCAAAATACAGAAAATCTCTGCAGGGTCAGAAAATACAACAGTGCCCTGACAAACCCTGACAATTTAGCCCAAATGATGAAGAATTAATTGACTCAGGAGGCTGAAGCTTGAGATCTACAGAGTTCCCAGTCTTGTGCATAGAGTCAGAAGAGATCCTCAACTCAAGAGTTTGGAACCAGGCTGGATCCTTGTTTTCCAACAATTGAGGGCCTCATACAGAACACCAAGTTTTTGTTGGAAGGTAGAGACTGATTCCGCGAAAAATAATGATAAAGTCAACTGAACTGATGGGAATACAAATGGATGGACAGGAACTGTAGCCTGCAGGAAAAGTAAAATGCAGGATTTGCTGCAAAGATGAAAGAAATGAATGAAAAATTAAACTGTGTTAGACACAGATGCTGAGGGGAAGGTGAACCAGGGCGTTCACACACAGAAATTTTGACAAAGCAACAATGCAACAGTTCCAGACCATGTGTTTTATCAAAGGGAGATTCAGTGGTCTGCTTTTTAGTCTGACAAAATGGAACTACAGAAACAAGTTTCAATATTGAGGAAAATGTCCCCCAGTGATAGTTCATGAAGCCAGAGATATAAAATCACATTAATTCCAGAAATATTATTTTTCAGGAAGATATAGTTCAATCTTGACCATCTACCATGGCAAAACTATTAGTACATTTTCCAAAGTGACTTTGAACTGGCTTGTGCTACTTTTTGTAGCCTCAGGGACTATTACTTTGGAGGAGTGAAATGATGCATTTTCACTTTTACACATCACAGGGACTCTAAGCAAAGTAACAACAAGATTTCTACACTGAAAGCCTGCAGGATTCTATTCTATACCACAGCAACACACCACGCTTATTAATAATCTCTGTCTTAGTTTCTCTTTCTCTCCATCTGGTGTTATTTCCGTGCATCCTTCAGTAACTTCAAATTTGAAACCATTTTTCATTTTCTCGTGTCATTTTATTTGAAGCATATGCTTCAGTTATCATCTTTGTCTGCATGTGTGATATCAATAATGATTCTATACAGAAAGAGTCAGATTCCAAAGTCCTTATTAGGTAACAGCTTGCCTCAGCAACATGGGCAGTCTACAAACTATTTAAATCAATTAGACTAATTTCCATATTACTCAACCTGACACAGACACTGTACATCAGAATCTAAGTAAACACATATAGACAAGTAAAAGAAAAGCTATTTGCAAACACTGTGAAACACCAACAAACAGATTAAATGAAGATTACAGCCAACACCACATCAAATCCCAGCCACTGATCCACCTCACTCCGTGTCCTGACCAGCAGGAAAACACCACAAACATTGCCCAGAAAGGTGTAAGGAATTCCTTGCAACACAAAGCTGTAAAATAAATGGTAAAAAAAGGGATCACTTGTACCTAAATGTCACCTATTCCTGGCAGGTGAATGCCCTCGAGAATCTGTGCTCTGCTTCACCACCAAAGTAATCCCTGTGAGATTTCCTCATGTCATCACACTCCAGTTCTGCCCATTACCCAACCCTCTTTTAATTTCTAGTAAAATCAAGTATCTTAATTAACACATTACTATATGGCACCCATTCAAGACAGAATTTTTCAGTACCAAACCAGTTAATAGGAAAAGATAAACAATTAGTTCTTTAATATCACGGTCTGTGTGTCCTCCTAGTGATAACTATCTGAAACTGCACTGATCCACTGCTGCAAGCTCCTGTCCTTGCTTTAACTCTTAATTTCCTTCATTCTGCTTTGATTTTGGGAAATTCCAGCTGCCAAGCCACATACTGCTCCCTGTTACTCATCCAAATAAAGCTCCCACAAGCTCAGCATGCTAGGGATTCGCTGGGGATAAAATCAAGATGCAAAGATAACTAGTAACTACTGCACAGCAAATGTAAAGCCAACAAAACAATTTAATGTTTCAGAAGAACACACAAAGTGCAAAGTACTTCAAGATTTAGGATTTTAAGCAACATAGAAAACTAAGTGACCCCAACACAATTTTCAGCTAAGTCTATGTGTCACAGTTTCACCCAAAGACAAAAGTTTTAAAATGTGAATAAACCCAAATGCTCCTCCAGTGTGATCACTGCTGAAGATTCATGGACTTCATTTCTACAACGCAGCTGGACTACACCTCTGCAGGCCAAAGGCTTTAGGTCACTTTATCTGAGCCCTTTTCTATCACAGGTTATTGCATTTCATCCAAAACAGAACTCTACCTGAGGTTTTTTCCCACCTGTCAGCTGGTCATGCACTCACCCAAGAACTGAAAAAAAAACCCAATTAAAGAGGCTTTCCCAGATTATTTCAGATGAATGACAACACCAACCTACAGAGAAATGCAAAAATCATCAAGGGCTTTACCAGACTGAAAGTTCACCAGGACCTCAAGCCAGTACAACTTTTTGGGATAACCTGCAATTCTTATGACCACCACACTGCATCCTCTCCAAGACCCAGGATAAAAGAAAATACACACCAGAAGATGAGGATGTTGGTGCCACAGCTACAAGTTTAAACCCAGACAATGAGAGGAAAAAAAACCCTACAATATCAATATAACAGAACGTGAACACGAATACATTGAGGGAGTTTAAACCCCTGGTTCTTCTTACAGGAGTGACAAAAGCCACAAAGCTGAATTTTAGGAATTTCACTGCTATAGAAGAGGTTTGAGAATGTAAGGGTTATGACAGACAAGCTATTGACAAATGCTAATTACCAATAAAATTACCATGGAAATTCACAGGAATGTTGCCAACTTTAGGTTGACAGGCAGTGTGTCTTTCTGGAAATAGAGTTTATAGCTGTTATAAAACAGCATGACGACTGGCTAAAACCACAGTAGTGTTAAAAGTGCTCGTAAATTTAAGAACTATTTGTATTTAAGAATTTCCCATTGTTATCACATCTGTGAAGTCTGGCAAGTTGCAGTATATTGTGCATGGTCATCAAACAAAATAACCTGATTTGATATTAATGATTCACATTTATCTTCAACCTGCAAACTGCCACATGATGTTCAAACACTCATTTTCACAGCAGAACATCTGTATTTTCATATACTGCAACACTTAGATCAGTTATAAATAAAAGCACTCCTTTAAAGTTGTTCTAGCTAGTCTTTACTCTGCTAGGTTAGGTATTAGCCTTAGGTAGTATTTTAGCTCATTAATATGAAGAAAAAAATCCCCACAAAACAGAAAAAAAATTCAACTCTAATATTTCATCCAGGCATTTTAGGATTATACTGTTATTTAAAAAAATACATATACTTTTGAAATATGTCACTTCTTCTAATCTGGTTAAAAAAATTAAAAACACAGACATAACTCTGTTAAAACTACTTCAGAATTCTAATTATTCCTTCAGACGTGCTTTTCATCTTTCCTGGTTCCCACACATGCTGACCTGCCACAGTTTAGTTAATTTATATTGCTCTATGAGGACCATATTTCACTTCAAAGAAGGCATTTTGGTTGGAATCAACTCTTTTACATTATAAATGTCATACAATCCAAAACTGTGTTCTATGTGATGAGTAATAAAGCTTGGCTGCCTGTTTCCTTTATCACATACACATATATATCCTTGGGGGTTTTTTTATTATTGCCAAATCCTTCATGTTTTACAGAAATTTGATGGCTACTTCCATCTCCTGAGCAACAAGAGACAGGACAAGAAGAAACTGCTGCAATTTCCACCAGGGGAGGTTTAGGTTGGATATTATGGAAAATTTATGCACCAAAAGGGTTGTTGAGCATTAGAACAGGCTGCCTAGGACATATTAGAGTCCCATGCAGGGATTTAAAGAACATGAAGATATGGCATTTGGGAACCCCTTTTTCTCCAGTGCTGAGGGAATGGTTGTGTTTCCTATCTTAGAGGTCTTTTCCAAGCCTAATAATTCCATGATTCCCAAACATACAGGTTTAGAAGCCACCAACAGCATGAGAACTTTGCATTAAAAAAAAGATTTAATTTCAACAGGTTTTGCAAGTAACTAATTGTTTTTTACATACTTAAAACTCAACAGGAAAATAGGAACATGGAGCAATTTTGCTGATGCTGGTTTTACCTCGTTATTTCAAACCTGACTGCATCACTTGCCAATGAATGACTCACAGTTTGCTAAAGCCTGAGCCTGTCAATACTTTCTCCATGTCAGACTGTGTGTTTGTTTCCATGCTCCCACTGCCTGCTTTGGGTTTTTTGTGAGCCCAATTTCTCTGTGCTACCTTCTCCAGCCCATCCTGTGCCTCCTGCAGCATCACCCTCCATTCCAGGGGATCTCTATCCTGCACTGCTGTACAAACTGTGGAGTAGAAACAAAAGTCAGGTGGTCAGGCAGCAGCATGAGAAGGAAAAACAGCAATCAGCTGAGTTTTTCTAAGAAGTACATTTTTAGATGTACCATGCAGAAGGTTTTCAGGAAGCGGCTCGTACCGGAAGCCAGTGACCTCACAGCTTCATGTAAACACCACACAATGACAACATGAAAAAGAGCAGTATTTTCTCACTGCTTCTTTCTTTTAGCATGTTCACTATTCACTCAACGCCACTCAACAATGAAAACTGCAGATCAAAGGAATCAGGTTCTTACAGGTCTAAAAATAAAGATCAATGCAACACTCGTGCCATATCCAAGCAGTTAAACACGATTAAATATCTGTAATATCACAACCTTTCAATGATTTTCTTACATTTTGAATATTAACTCCATTGTGCCAAGCCCCAACAGGCAGATGATGTGACTCCTCACAGCCACACTAACCACCAAAAATCCATATATTCTCTACCAACCCACCCTTTTCCTTCCCTTCCAAAATTACCTGTCCCTACCTCTTAGCCACCTTCTAATTAATAATTAATTAATTACATTAATTCTAATTAATGTAAGGATGAGGAAGGGGTAATTAATGGACCATCATGTCCATTAATGACCCCTTCCTCATCCTTACAAAGGATGGAACCAACTATTAAATGCCATCATCTGCAATGAGAGCAATGTTTCCCCGTTCTTTTGCTGATTTGAATTGACTGAAGACTATTTGAAATTTATTTCTCTTTGTCTGACATGTGTTAGACTGGCTTTCAGGATCTACTTATCTTCTCATCTTTTAAAGCAGTTTTAATCCTTTCTCCATTCTTTATGTTGTTCCTTCTTTAATGAACTTAGCCAAGCATTTTGGATTTGAAGCCTTCATTATTTCTACCCAAATAACAGAAAAATGTAACCATTCTCTTATGAGCTCTTATATCACTGATTAGAAGAACATCCCACATTTCTCCATTCTCAAATCTGCAGGATCTGTTCTGGTTTACCTCACTGAGCAGGGTATTTCCAAGTGAGCTGCAACACCTCCAAGAAGAACTGGACCTCACGATCTGCTTTTTAAATCCACCCATATATCCTGGGACAGTTTTGAATCTTGCTAAAAAAGAATAGGCAAAAATCCAATTTTTTTTCAACACATGGGCTGCACTAAGTTCTTCACATGTAACTAGTCTTGGTCTTGGTTGGTGGATATGTTTAGAGGCTAAGAATATATAAATATATAAATTTGCCAGGTTGGGGTAAGCTTTGAAGTTTTTCCCCCCACTAGTATTCCTGGCTTTTGTTTGTGGCTTTTGATAAAACTGAATTAGGAAAGGAGAACCAGGAAAATCTACAAAAAGAACTTAAAAAATAGACTTAGATAATAAAAGTGGGTTGAATTTCAACAGCAGCAGATGTGGAGTCATATACCTGGGTAAAATACATATTCCCACCAGGTGAACAGCTCCTTAATTTGGAAATTGTGAAGGAGGAAAAATCCTAGCCCATTACTACGTGACCATGGATCATCAGAGTGACACACCTGCTAAATAAAGCAGCCATGACCCCAATTTATGGCTGCCTGGAAAATTCACCTAATTACTGTGTGTGCCCTGCCTAAGGGAACTGGATTCACACTGGAGCATGGAAAGAAGGGTGGTTTTAGGTAGCAGGAATGGCAGCAGATGCAAGTTCTGTGCTTGGCAGATTGAACTGGCCCCAAGTTTAAGAGGACAAAAAAAAAAAACAAAAACAAAAACGAAGAAATAAGGACATTGTTTGACCAAGAGCTGTAGCCTTAGACCCAGAACTCTGAGTTCTCAGCCAAGATCAGTGTCAGAGTCACAGGGCAGTGGCTGCTGGTCCTTGCTGCCTCCCAGAATTGAAGGAGGAGGACAGGCTCCTGCTGTGCCATCCCCTGCTCCATCCATGGTTTGTGCTCAAGCATTCCATGCAGGAATCAGCTGAGGGCAGAGAGCAGAAGCAGCACCTGCAGCCTCCACACTGGGACAGAGCAGGGCAGCCCCAGCTCCAAAATGAAAGGCAGGGCCATGAGGTTTGTGAGGCAGGAAATGGAGGGCGAGCCGAGCGCTCGTTCCGTGCAGCCTCAGCTGCAGCAAACAACAGGCACACGATTAGGAACAGTTCCTGAAATCATGTTTGTGCTTTGATGAACCATTCCAAGTGCGTGTCAGAGCCCAGCACGGCGAGCTCAACTCCCCACAGACCTTCTGGAGGAATCCAGAGATCCTCAGGGAGGGACACTGTGTCCCCATGCTGGTTTAACTGTTCTGGCTGCAGGCAAGGCAAGGTGCAAGGCCAGCTCTGAGCTGAGCCAAGAATGCAGAGCAGGCACAGTTTGGGAGAATGGAAAATTCAATACTGAAGGTAGACTAGAGGCTTTGTTTGCTTACCTGACTGAAGAGGTAGTAACTGATATAGTTCCTGGTCATAAAAGCAATAGAGTAATAAATAGGCAAAGAGGCATAAGGCAAACTCTGCAATTATCGTTAAAAAGTGAGCATGAAATGGCTCTTCAAAATGTTAGGCTGGCAATTTGAAGACATTTAAGGTCCTGGATGCTCTGAAAATTGGAGTCTTTCTTCTAATTCCAATAATGGAAGTAAAAAACCTTATCCTTAAGATGGAGTTTGATTATTTTAAAGTACAAATTATACAGCAATTATACAACATCAGGCTTCCTATATCAAGTGACAAGACTTAGAATCCTAGGAAACCATTTCCAGTTCAATATTCTTACTAGCAGTTAGCATTAATTCTCAGGAATATCACAAACACCATCAGCAGTAAGTGTCTCAGACAGGAAACCAAGGTAGGGAAAGAGAATTATCCAATACTGAAGAAATAATGAACAAAACTGACCCAATCAAAAGTTCTGCTATTTAAAATAACCCCTTTAGCAATAAAAAAAAAATGAACAGGAACTGCAAGATCATCCTTCAGAAAGCAAACAAAAACAGATATTGTAATTCTCTGACAGTAACAAAAAAAAAATAGGTTTCCTCTTCTTAAGAATTCCTTCTCTTAAGAGAAACCAGAAGAACACACATAATAATACACAGAGAAAGGGAAATTGTCACTAGCTATTAATGGAATATATTATTGAGAACAGGAATACATAGACAATCCTTCTCCATGTTTTTTCAAGTCCAAATGATCAGTAATAACATCTGCCACAATAATTCACTTGTTATTTCATCAGTACAAACACACACCACTGCTACTGAGCAAGTGAGAGCACTTCCAGCAGCTGAACTCCCCCAAACACACCAAAAGCAACACTTTTGACACCTTAAATAAGTTGTAAGATTCACACATGCACTAGGGCAACATAACCTCACTGAAGATCTAATTTAGACTAAGGAGAAGTAATAAGGACTGCTAATTTTATGGGCAAGCAGCCTAAAACATTTATTTGGAAGCTAGAAGTCCCTGGAGGAATTTCTACGTTAGTAATAAGTCAAACCTGAATGCCCCAAAACATGATAATTAAAGGGGAGAACAAATCCTTTAAGAGAAAATAACCATAGTTACCAATGCATGGTAATGAGTCATGTTAAAAGAAAAACAAAATATTTCCAGTATGTGAGCCAGATGACTGCTGGACCACATCAGTTTATGGTAAAACACAAGAACAGATTTTTAAACATTTAAAGATAAGCTCTTCAAAAGACAGCATTATCCTGGGCCAACACATTAATCTAGTAGCAACACAAAGACATATCTTTCCATGAAATCTAAATTCAGGATCCATGCATTATTCCTGCACTAACTTCTGCACCACAGCTCCGGGCATTTGACATCCCTGAAGTTAATTCCTCCATCAATTCCAAGTTTCTTTCAATAAAAGGCACCAAACCCTTCTGTGTTTACACAACCAGGTTGAACACCAGCACTCATTAGGAAGAGCAATAAGCAAATCAACAGGAAGCACAGCCAGCTGGAAGGATTATGGAAGCTCCCAGTAGAAATCCAACATGCAGGAAGATGAGACAGCAAAGTGGGAGCCTCAGAACTGCTGCCTTGTCTTGGAGCTGAGCATGAGATGCTATCTTCCCCACCAAGAGGCAGGTAATATAACATTATAATTATATAATAGTGTAACACAGAGTTTCTAAAAGTCAATTGATAGGCTCCTGAAGTTAGCAAAAATGCCTAATAATATGTACTAGGAACATGAATTAGTAATAAGCAGATATAATACAGAGAAGTTCAATGAACTCTTCAAATTTGATTTTTGTGTACAGAGGAAACAGTTCTGTTTGACTTTTTATATTAAACTGTGGACAAGGCAGCGCTGGGTTAATGGCTGGACTCAATCCTAAAGGTCTTTTCCAATCTGAATGATTTTATGATTCTACTCTGGTCTCCCTATGTTAGCCATTTGTCTCTTCTTCACAGTCTCTGACTTTTAAATCTTACCCAGCTGGGGTTTCTGTGTTTCTACACTGTGCTCCCAGACATCAGAGATTCTCACAGAGAATCCCCTCCCCATCTCCTCTGCAGTGCCTGTGACAGTGACCCACACACCCTAAACTCCCCAGGAGCAAAGGTGGCTGTGGATGCATCTCTGGACATCCCCTTGCCCTGCAGGGCTGGACAATCCCAGCCCCTGCTGCCCAGGCCTCCTTCTGTACAGGTCTAAATCTTATTTACAACACTCACAGGAGATGAGGGACTTAGCAGCAGAACTGCAAATACAAACAGCTTGAATTCTGAGCTACCAGTGAAGCTGGTTAACATAATGTAATACTTAAATATGCTCTTATAAACCACAGGAGGGATTCAGCAGTAGATGGTACTATTAATATCAATATTACTTAACAAAACCCTTGAGAGACACAGAATGTAGAAGTAGAGGGGTCAGCTGAGTAAGATTAGCTGAAAAAACATGTATTTATAATCTTCATCCATTTTAAACTAAATGCTAGCAGGGAAATTCATTCTGTAGTCAGTTATGCAAGAAAGGCTGCTAGAAAATCATTCTTAAAATCAAGTATACTGAAAACCTTCATCCATCTACCATACACAGTAGGGATACCAGGAAAACATTATTTACAACCACAGGATGGGAAATCACCCACTTACAGGCCCTGGCCTAGAGAAAAAAACTGGAAGGATTATTTCATAGGAAGAAATTCTTCCCTGTGAGGGTGGGGAGGCCCTGGCACAGCGTGCCCAGAGAAGCTGTGGTGGCCCCTGGATCCCTGGAAGTGTCCAAGGTTGGATGGGGCTTGGAGCAACCTGGAATGGTGGAAGGTGTCCCTGCCCATGGCAGAGGGGGTGGCACTGGATGATTCTTTAAGGTCCCTTCCAACCAAAACCATTTTATGACTCCACAATCCCATTCCTACTCCAGAAACTTCTAAGTTATGAGCCACACTGCTGCAATCCATGGGAACGTTGCTTTAAGCACTGCTGAGAGCCCAGGATGGATTTTGCCCATCCCTGTGCATTGGATACCTGGTGGCAGTGATGAGCAGAAGGGCACAAAACACTCATCAGGATGGAAAGCTGACCCAGAGAAGCTGTGGCTGTCCCTGGATCCCTGGCAGTGTCCAAGGCCAGGCTGGATGGGGCTTGGAGCAGCCTGGGATGGTGGAAATTGTCCCTGCCCATGGCAGGGGGGGTGGCACTGGATGATCTTTAAGGTCCCTTCCAACCAAAACCATTTTATGACTCCACAATCCCATTCCTACTCCAGAAACCCCTAAGTTATGAGCCACACTGCTGCAATCCATGGGAACATTGGATTCCCATGCTGAGAGCCCAGGATGGATTTTGCCCATCCCTGTGCTTTGGATACCTGGTGGCAGTGATGGGCAGAAGGGCACAAAACACTCATCAGGATGGAAAGCTGACCTGAGGAGTCTGACTGCAACTGGATGAACAGAGAACCTCCCTACTGCTGTCCTTCCCTGCTGGAATTTCTGCTCTTGCAGATTCTTTCTTTGCATATCCAGAATCAACAAACCACAAAGATAACCCAGCACTCAGGAATGAGGCAAAGTCTCCTTCTGCTGCAGGAAACACAGAAAAACAAGTGAAGAAAACAGACAAATCACAAATGCCACTTGCAGGGAAAGGACAGACTTAGTCACCTCCTTTTTGTTTCCTGAAGGCAGCAGCAGCCTGAAAACAAGTCCTAGGATAGACACTGACTGCAGGCACAACCATGAAGGAACATTTCAAGGGAAAAGTCATGAACTGGGAAAGAATCACTGCAATCTCTTTCAAAAACATGATGCATATCTGTCCACGTTACCAGAAAGAACAATGAACAGCTGAACAACATTGTTTAAGATCTTTACAAAGATTTAAGTATCAAATATGAAAACTAAATAAGCCAAGCACAGTTTGCCCAGGAGAAATGTGGCAGGCCAGAAGAGGTGTCACTTTATACGTCACATTGGAGCTATACAATAATTAATGTTGACACAGCTACCAAAGAGACTGCATCTCAGAGCTGACTTACAGTTTTCATCTAGCCAGGGAGGTTTTTCTGAAGTAGCAGAATTAGAAAAAAAAAAACAAATTACAATCCTTTTCTACCAGGAATTGTGCACACATCACAAACCTGTGTTCCAAAGCAGACTTTACTTTGGGTAAATACAATTTTTTCATGGAAACTGATCTCACAAGAAACTGCCAGAAGACCCATTAGCACTTTATCAGCCCAAAGCATCTGGAACAGAATTAAACCTCTTCATGATATAGGAGTACTTTGTAATTGCAAAAGAGAACATCAACAAAACTGATAAACACAACCAGATATATCCTACAGAGAACTTGACCAGGAGAACATTAGACATGACAAATTATGTTTATAGTATTTACCTGATCCAGGCAACCAGGAGAATAATCTTCCATAAACCTTCTCAGAGTAACTTTACCCACAGGAACATAAAATTTGCTTCACAGGAAAAGGCTACAAGAGCTTGTTTTTGAAACCAGTGGTCTTTAAATGACAGGGGATTGCATTATATCCTGGAAAGGGGGAAGGGCACAAAAAAGCTGAAAAATGGAGCAATGAGAGCTCCAATTTGGAGCCTGAAATCTGCTGCAGGATCACACTGCACATCTGCCTGCAGTAGCAAAGGGCTGGATCCTGCCATCCAGGCTGCACAATGAGGATCTATTTTCCATGCTTCTGTAATTGAAAGAGTGCTCTGACAGATGCTGCTCTCCCATCACAATGCTGGAGGCCTGGGTTAACCTATCAAACGTCCCTACCAGCATTTTTCCCCCACTGTATTACACAATTTTGGGCTCCAGTACAAATTATTGCTGCTTATAGATGTGACTCATTCGCTGCTGAAGTAAGGCTGCTTTTGAGGAATTCAGTTTTATTCAATAAATAAATAGCATTTCAGCTCACAATTCCTGGTTACTTCTCCACAGTCACCATCTCTGCCTTTTTTGGCTCCACTATTCAGCAAGAACTTGCCTGTGAATGTCAGCACTTCCATTAACAAGGACTGGGAGAACAGAGGTCCCCACTCAAATCCCACTGAAATAGTACAGCTGAGCTCTGCCCTGCTTAACTCCTTTTACCATCAACACCAGCAATACAGGAAACCTACAGTTTCTTGAAAAACAATAAGAAGGCCTTTTCCTAAGTCACAAAAACACAAAGGAAAATAAAATTTCACCCCCCCCAAAAACTTACAATAATAATTATCATTATTAATAAATAAATATAAACCAAATAAAACAAACCACAAAGAAAACCCCCAAGAACAAAAAAAAAACCCAGACAAGTAACAACAACAAAAAACCTAAAAAAAAAAAACCAAACCAAAAACAAACCAAAAAAACAACAAAACAAAACCAAAACCAAGAAAACCCACAACATATAGCTGTGCTGATCAGAACAGCAGATACAGGCAGTGTTAGTGAAATTTTGTACATTTAATTGCTCCAACCTCATTATTGTTTCATCCTGTGTCAACACCAAACAAATTTAAAGCAAATTTAAATGCATTTACATTCAAAACACTGACTTTTAGATCAATATTGGTCTAAAACCATCTGGATTACCAAAGGCAAGCTGTTTTATGGGAAAGGTGCACAGCTCCCTGCCAGAATTAGTTGTGGCTCCGACGGGACAATAACCTTTGGAGAAGCAGCTGATCCCATAATGCTGGATCCAGCGTTTGGCTTTCAGTTTATCCAAACAACCACCCTGAACAGATGCCCACGGACAGAGATGAGGAGGGAGCAGCAGGAATGAGATGCTCTGCCTGGAACAGGGGCTCCAGAAGAAGAGAAGGAATGAGATGCTCTGCCTGGAACAGGGGCTCCAGAAGAAGAGAAGGAATGAGATGCTCTGCCTGGAACAGGGGCTCCAGGAGGAAGGTGGGCTCTTGGAGCTGGAGCTGCCGAGGAAGCGCCAGGGACTCCATCCAGGGAGCCCACACAGCAATCCCTGGTCTCCTCCGGCAGAGGGCAACGCTGGAAAAATCGCCTGGGAAGGAGCGGAGTATTTATTCCATGGAAGCGAGCGAGGCACCGCCGGCATCTGCCTCGGAGCGCCCGCAGCTCCGCGCGGCTCCAGCGCGGCCGCGGCTTCTCCTCCCCTCGGATCTCCCGAGCAGAGCGGAAAATAAACCTGCTGCTTTCCACACTTGGAATCCTGCTCTCAATCAATGGGATAAATGTAATCCCGACCGCTCCAGGGTCCTGGAGCACCGCCACGAAGCCAGAGAAATTAGGATGTAAGGACCGCCCCAAGAGCTACGGATGATCCATCAATAGCCAGCCGAACATTGAAGTTATGCTAAAATTAAAACCAAAAATAAATAAAGGGGTGGGGAGCGACGCTGCAGAATGATACAGCAACTACAGCCTGCTCGGGAGCATTAAGAGCGCTTTCAGTTTACAAAACACAGGCAGATAATCGGCAGAAATGTCCTTTTCCTCCTCCTGCTGGAAGTAAACACGGTGGCTGGAGGCTCCGTCTCCCTCCCAGGAGAGCTGACAGCTGCTCACATGAGCTGCTGCGTAGCAAGAAATCTCCCAAGTTCCAACAATCCAAACACAAGGATCCCTCCCGCTCCAGACACGTCTCAGCAGCACCTGATCAGCGGTGAACACCCTCCTGTGCTGATGTAAATAATCACCGGCATAAAACCCGGGGAAATGCTTGTTTTCTTGCTGAACCTCGGTTTGATTTTGCCTTGTTTCCTCAGCACGCTGGAATTTATTCAAGGCCAGTACCTGCCTTCATTTTACAACTCTATTTTTGCAGAAGCTCCTGGAGAAGCTACTGAAGTTGTGTTAAAATTCAGCAATCTGTGTATAATGCAGGTGTTATTCAAAACAGCTCATTTCAGGGGAATTCCACACACAATGCTATTAAATGAACACAAAAATCATCTTGCTTTTCCGAAAATCTGAAAGCTACCAAAAAATATACCCAACGACAACAAAGATAAAAAAAGAATTAGCACAAATTCAAATTATATTTTCCAGAGAGATCCAAACATGCTCCTCCTGTAGCAGAAGTTCTGTGGACAATGTTCATTATAATAATATAATAATATGATTATCATATTTATATTATTATTTTGCTAATAATTATTACAAAAAACAAGGATTACTTCAGGCTCCACAGTGAAACTGGTACATCTTGGTGTAGCTCACAGGTAAATTGGGGCAGAAATAACTGAATTTTGTAACACCAGAAAATTATGTTTATAAGGTTTCCCTCTCCCCCCCATCTTGTTCACCTCACCTTCCCCCCCCCCAGACAACTAATTGCTGCTTCTGGTAATTGGCAAGATGGCACAAATGAAAAATAAAATAAAAAAATAATAATATCACGTCACTATTACTGGCAGGCTGACTTCACAAGTTTTTTGTTTAGATGAGACTACTGTTCAGCACTCTGCACATGTAAGCACACACCGGGCTTGGCTGCAAGAGAGCAAGGATTTGAAATATAGGACAGAAAAAACAGGATAACTGCTTCAGAATTTACCAACTCTGCTGATTTTCTACACAATTGCACAAATTACGTTCCCTAATAGGACCTGCTCCTTACACAAGACACATTCGGAGGAGTGTTTGGAAAATCAGGGCTTACAAGTGGTGTTATAAATGCCCTCTCAAGCATTTGTTTCTCCATTTCCTTTGCTTATATTTAAGTAAGAAATTTCTATCACAGTAAGAATTGGGAAAAAAAAAAACCCAAACAACCCATTTACCATGGGCTCACTAATATTTCATAATTATGAAAAACTAATTCTCAGGTAACAGTGCATAGAAATTCAGACCACTGAGAGACAGAGTAGGACCACCTCTCTTCATCCAAAATACTCCCCACAAGTCATAAACCACTGTCAAAAGAAAACTTCAATGCCCATATTGACCAAAATTATTTAAAACAGGAATATTATTCCAATTATCGTCTTTGTTTGTCCTGCCAATTAAATCAGTTTTATGTAAGAAACTTGGATTTTCAGCTTGACTGCTTTATTACCATCATGAATATTTCTGCCACACAGACGTCACCATTTCAGGCATTTCCAAACTTACGTTTGGGAACAAGCACAACAACATGGGGACATTTAAATTCCTTCCAGAGCTCCAAGAAGTTCATGAAAATTCCTAAATCAGGACCCAGAGCAAGTGTTAAATTCCCAGATGAGGAATCTAAGGAAGGATGAAATCTCTGACCTTGGTAAGGGTAAAACTCAGCACAAACAACTCCCATTTCCAGCCTCGCTGTTAGACAACAACACTACGTCTGCTGGCTGAGGTGCAGCATCCTGAGGGACTGGAAAAGGACAGGGGATTTTTCACTGCATTTCAAATGAAATCCAAAGCCGAAAGAAAAATATTGTTTATGCTGAAATTCGTGACAAAGAGTTGCAACCCCATTAATTCCATCTCCAGCCATTTAGAAACCCACGAGTCGGGATCTAAAAATTATCATCAAACTGACTTAAAAAGAACTGCTGGGGAGAGGCTGCTTTTTTTTTTTTAACTTTGAATTTCAGCATTCCTGTTTGCAAGTGCTCTAACCCTTTATGTGACAGTATTTTCAAGCTCTTATTCTGGTGCTACTAATAATCCCAGGAGCAAGATGTTTATGGAAAAAAACCGTGCAAATATGGCATGAACTACAGCCAGTCATGCTATACACGAGGTCAAAAAAACATGATTCTGTGTTTTTATCTATAAACACAAAAGAAATATAGTAAACACTTGATTACAGCAATTAAAATCTAACTTGGATTAAAGAAATCCTCTTAATTTTAACAATATAACAGACTCATAAAGCATGAACAATCGCATTTTTAAAGTAAGTTCAGCATTTCCCTTTTTATTAAAACTGACAAAAGCTTTTATTACTTCCTACTGCAAAACCAATACAAACACTCATTTAAATATTTCCTTTTCAGTTGCATTTTGAATACTTACGAAGACTAAAACATCGACCTTTTTGCCACCGAAACTGACAAGGCATAAGACCCTAATATGACACTTTTTGTGTACCTTAGAGAAAAATGGGGATTGTTTCTATAAAAACTGACAATATACCTATTTTTCATAGCCCTTTTTTTTGTATACATTGTATTTGTCACCAAAACAGCTCAGTGGAACACAGTGTGCAGCACACATTGTGCCTTGTCATGAGCTGACAGCAGATCAAGAGAAGGTGAACCAAATTACAAAACAAAAGTATTTTTCTTTTCCCCCCTTCTCACCACCCGACAAGATAAATGATCTTAGTTATATTAAAGAGAAATGGGATAGGGGATCCAAAGGGCTCGTTTTACGTTAACTGCATCTCACCAACAGAAACAGAGAAAGCAATTTCCTGCTGCATCAATTCCATTGCAGCACTTCCACGTACGCTCCAAATTCCGAGGCGTGCGCACCTCCAGGTATCCTCACATCTCCAGCACATCCACTGCTCCCCAGCAATTTCCTCTCTATTAAGGCAGGGCTCTTTCCCTGCCCCCAAAAATACAAAGATAACACGGATATGCCAGCACGAACCACCCCGGCTGTATAAACATCTTTCTGCAGGTAACACCGTGTCGAATTACTCCTGTAACCAACACAAAGCACCAGCTCTCTCTCTCTCTCTCTCTCAGGACATGTGTCACCACCCCAGTTCTTTCACCACTACAGTGCCCCTACTCCTTTCTGGAATTTGTTATTTTCAGGCCAGATTTCCTTCTTCACCCACAGTGGTCAATATCTGGAAGTTCTCATCATTTCAGATTGCAAAAACTTGTACTGAAAAAGTCAAGATGGTAGGGAAGCTTAAGAATGTGAAATATCATAAACTATTCCTGATCCTTTTACCGGACTAGAGCAGCATAAAACTGCAAACCTCATCTTTCTATCCTCCTTCTCATGTTCTGTATTTATAGGTTATTAAAAACCTCCTCCTCCTAAGCAAAGACTTGTTTCTAGTGCAACACCAAAGCAGTTTTAAATATCTGTGTATAGTCCTCACCATTATAAAACCCTCTCTTCCTCTTCTCAACCCAGCCTCGTTGATCTGCTGTTATTTAACTCTTGAAGGCTACTTGAGACTCACTACGTTACTAAAGGTTATGTAACTCTTAAAAATACACTGAATTTTTACATTTTTGAGCTGTACAATAGGAACATACACAACAAAACACACAGTTGAGGGTTTTTTTCTCCACTTATTCTAAACCAAAACATCTCAGGGATCTAGAATAGTGGATTTCCATATTTTTTTCCCAGCCTGTCAGCCACAAAATCCAGTGCAGAAAACAGTATAATGAGCGTAAGCCTACAGAAAACACAACGTCCTTTCCTCTGTGGCTTCTCACTGACCCTGAGTTGTCCACCGCCTGCAAAGCTGAAAGCTGCTGATCTAGAACCGAGTATCCCCTTACTGTTTGCTCTGCCACCCGAGAAGTTGCATTAAAATGGCATCACGTTCCTTAACTCCAAACTGACTCGCCTTTCCTCCACATAACCGACTAACAACCCGTGCTCCAGAGCCTTTCACAAAACCCCATGCCCAGGAACAACCACCCAAAACCAAAACACCACTGCTTAAGGACGCCTCGTTTTGCCACAGATTCGGACACGGAGCAAGTCCTTCACACAGAACACTGCCCAACCCACCTATAAATAGGCTCAAAGCTCCAGGCTCAGGAGACTGAGAGCTCCACATGATCCTTGCAGCGTTCCCCGGCTTCACCTACATAAGAGCCGTGCCGTGACACTGCCGGGCTGGGCAGACACCGAGCTGCTGCTGTGGCTTACGCAGGAGAGCACGGAGGGAGGGGAAAGAAATTTAAAAAAAAAAAAAAATAGAAAAAAAAAATCACTGGGCATAAACAGCTCTCCTCGGGAGAGAAACACCTCCCTCTCCGGAGGCCAGAGCCAGCCACGGACAGGCTGTCACGGCTCGGCCATGACAGGAACAGCAGCCAGGGACAGGCCCTTCAGAGAAGGTTTAATGGGGCCAGGGCCGAATGGACGCTCATGGTGAGCAAGGGCCCGGGGGCAATGGCATGAGGGTGCTGGCCACATTCCCTGGCCAGGGGGGATTCAGGCTCCATGGGCAGGTAGCCAGAGTCAGGCCCAGTCAGACTCCTCTGGGCTGGGGGGCTTCACGCTCTTCCCAAGCTGGCAGCCAGTACCACTCTCCATCAGACCCCACAGACAGCATAGCTGCAGACCCTCTTGTTCCACATCAGACCCCACAGACAGCACAGCTGCAGACCCTCCTGTTCCCCCATAGACAGAACAGCTGCAGACCCCCTTGTTCCCCATCAGACCCCATAGACAGGACACCTGCAGGCCCCCCTGTTCCTCATCAGACCACACAGACAGGACAGTCGCAGACCCCCCTGCTCCCCATCAGGCCCCATGGACAGGACAGCTGCAGACCACCCATTCAGACTCCCCCCTGGACAGGCCCCCCAGTGTCACCCTGTCAGATCCCATAGCAGGACGTCTCCAGGTCTCCATCAGATACTCCCCTCCTAAGACAGATCTCCAGATCCCCATGGTCCCCGTCAGACCCCCAAGGCCAGGAGAGCTCCAGACCCCACGGTCCCGTCAGACTGCCAAGGACAGGAAAGCTCCAGACCCCCGTGGTCCCATTAGACCCCCAAACACAGGAGATCTCCAGACTCCACGGTCCCCATCAGACCCCCAAGGACAGGACAGCTCCACACCCCACGGCGGTCCCGTCAGACCCCCAAGGACAGGAATGCTCCAGATCCCACGGTCCCCTCAAACCCCACGGTCCCGTCAGACCCCCAAGGCCAGGAGAGCTCCAGACCCCACGGTTCCGTCAGACCGCCAAGGCCAGAAGAGCTCCAGACCCCCGTGGTCCCATTAGACCCCCAAACACAGGAGATCTCCAGACCCCACGGTCCCCCTCAGACCCCCCGGCCCCGGGGGCCACGTGACCGGCCCGAGGCACCGGCACGTGGCCCCGACCGTAACAAACAGGCGGGTGGGCGAAAGAGGGCGATGGAGGGGGGGCGAGCTGCGCTGCGATTGGAGGGAAGGGCGCGGAGCGCGCCGGGGGGGGCGTGTCCCCGCCGCGCCGCCCCGGCGATTGGCCGGCGGGGGGGCGCGGTGGGCGTGGCCGCCACCTCCCCCCCTGCCCCCCCCCCCTCCCGCCCCGCCGCCTTGGTGCAGTGCTGAGGAGGCGCCAGGCGGGGGCCGCGCGCGCTTTTCCCGCCCTCGGCGGGGCCGCGGGACCCCCCTGAGGGCGCCGCTCCCTCACACCCGCCATGGCGGCACCGCCGTCACCCCCGCACCGCTCGCGGCACCCGGAGCTGCGCCACTCAGCAACCCGCGGCTGCCAGGTCTTGTCCCCGCACCCCACTTTACTCTCAGTCCCGGCAGCGCCGCCCGCCGCGAGTCCGCGGAGTGCGGGACCGCTCCGGCGTTCCCCACACGACCAGCGCTTCGGCCCCTCTCCATGCACGCACCCACCTGTGGGGCGCCCTCGGCCGCCTCCATCATCGCCCCGCTTAAAGCGCTTAAATATCCCCGCGGCGACACCGCCTGTGTCACGGACCGGGGCTGTGAACGCCAGTGCGGCCCTCCCCGCCTCCCCCCCCCGGCCCGCCCCGCTCCGCATCTTGTTTTCTCCATACGCACTTGGAAATGCGTATGGAGAAAAGCGGGATCGGGGGGGGGGCACCGCTGTTATGCCCGCTCTAATCGGGATACCCACGCAACACGGAGGAAAACAACGCGGCGCAGCCCCGTTCTTTCTCCCCCCACACCACTCCGCGCTGTCACTTGGCTGCTTCCCCCATGTCGCGACGCACACACCCCCCCCCGCCATGTCGCGACAGCGCCCCGCGCACCTGCCGCGCCGCGGCCCCCCCCCGCCCCCGACCCGCCGTGTCCTACCGGGGGTGCGGGGAAAGGGACGTTCGGTTCTCCCTCCCTGGGGGAAGCAGCGCGATGCCGGCGCTCCCCCAGGTGCGCGGGGGCTCCGCGGGTGCGGAGCGGGGGGAGCGGCGGGGAGGGGGCGGCAGGAGCCGGGATGGAACCGGGATGGAGCCGGGATGGAGCGAGCCTCCCTCCCCCCCAGTTCCCCGTCCGCCCCCCCCCGCCGCTTGTGTTTACCTCAAGTTTGAATTTTATCTGCGCAACATGAGCTGGAATGCGGACATGGAGGGCGGGAGGGCGCGCACACGCCCGGCGCTCCGCGGGGACACCGCGGACACCCCGCGCACTCACACCCCGCAACCCCTCCGCGCACACACCGCGCCCGCGCCCCGCGCCCCCCGCCCCGGTCCCGCCGGTAACTTACCTCCGCCACCGGCTCGCCTCCTTCTCCTCCTCCTTCTCCTCCTCCCCGGGGGAAGGTGCCGCCCGCAGCCCCATCAGCGGGGCGGACACCGCGCTCCCGGCGCGCCGAGACAGGTGCAGCCGCGGCGGGCGGGTCGGGGGGCACCGCCACCTCCCCGACGCCTCCCCGGGCTCCCCCACTGCTTCCCTCCGTCCCTCCCCACGATGTTGTTTCGTTATATCATGTCCATCATGTGACACCCGGAGGCCTCTCTATGGAAACTTAAAGGGGACTTTCACGTCCGCCGCCGCCGGACCCGCCGGTACCCCCGGGGGGCTGCGAGCCCCGCCGGTGCCCGCTTGCCCTCCCTTCGCTACCTCCCTTCCCTCCCCGGGGGGCTGCGCTCCCTGCTCCTACCGCCCTCTGCTTAAAGCAAGTTGCTGCGCTTGCTTCTTCTATTATTATTTATTACGGGTTGATTTGATGTTTGGATTTGGGTTGTTTTTTTTTTTTTCTTTTTCTCCTTCTCTTTTTGCAGAAAGGAATAACGGGGGAATAACCGGCCGGGCAGGCACCGTGCGGAAGGATGGACCCCGCTCCTGGAGGCTGCGGGATCCGGTGCTCTTCTGCGGCCGCGGCGGGTCTCCGGTGCTGGAAGAGGCAGAAAAACAACAGCAACAAAAAAATCCAAAACAACCAAAAGAAAAATAAAAATACTAAAAATAAGGCGAAGAAAACCCCTTGTTTGTGTCGGACTGAGGAGGAGCAGATGTGAGCGGTTCTGCCCGTGCGGGGTGGATGCGGTGGTCGCTACCGCCGCGTTTAACTCCGCCAGTCGGTAGCGAAGCGATTTCACCGTCCCGACCCGTCGCGCCGCCGGCTCCCGACAGCCGGCTCTGTGCCGAGCTGCTGGAAGGAGCCGCTCCTAGGGATGTGCGCTGGCCACTGCAACACTACCAGCAAGCAGCCGGCCCTCACGGAAAGGCAAAGGGAAGATGCCGACAATTCCCCGTGGTTCGGGCAGCCCCCGGTTCTCCGCGCATCCCGCTGCCCGGCCGCAGCCGCCGGGGGTGCGGGGCCGGCCGGCGGCAGCGCCGCGTTCCTCCGGCTGCTGTTCCGCCTGCGGTGCTGAAGTGGGTTTTATTCCCTGCTCTCTCTCCACCAGCCCCCAGGAATTGGGATCAGGAGCTGAAGCCCATCAGCTCCACGGTCCCACCGCCGGGCTGACAACGCGCAGGGGGCTCTTGGGGTTTTCCCTCTGGAAGGCTCCTGTGGGAGGCCCCCAAATTCTGCTCCCAAATTGGCGGCATCATGTCAGTGTTGGTGATCAAGTGCAAGGCTTTAGGGGCTAGATTGAGAAGGGAGACATAGTTTTGTCGTTAAAAACTGAAGGAGGAAGAGCAATCCCGCATTCACTCCTTTTTTGCAGCTTCCAGCAGCCCCTCAGCAGATGAAAAAAACCCGATCCACAGATGCAGTAAATTTTAAGTTGGGGATTTAATTTCTTCAGTGTCCCACCACGTTTTCTTGAAGGGAGTCATACAAACGACTTTTTCCTAACTGCTGGGTTGGTGCTGATGGCTGTCAGCCACGGGAGGGGACCGGAGCCCCCCAGCCCAGGCCCAGTCCTGCAGTGACCGTGGATCATCTCCGGCAGCTCTCCCAATTGTGCCTCAGACTTGGAATACCTGTTCTCTGCCCCACTCATTTCCAGTGCCTGTGCAATGAGCTGTATATCTAACAGATCAATGTTTCAGATATCTCTAGTATTATTTTTTGGTTTTTAAATTTTTTTTGAGTTTTGTAAAAATTCCTAATGATTTTAGCTAAAAAGAGTTAACGAAGTGAGGAGCAGTTCATCCTCCTTTCCTTACTTCTTCTCAGAGTCTTCCCTTCGTCCACCCTCCACACTGTTTATGTTTATCTCTCCTTCCCATCCAATTTTGGGGGAATTTCCTCTCTGGGCTCCTTTCTGCCATTTATCCAGGCTGTCCCACTGCTGTGGAGCCTAGCTACAATTTGCCTTGCTTCCCATATCTCTGGGCCTCATTTCCCTGCCTCACTAAGCCTCTTTTTATTCTGCATTCCCTTCTTCCGATCATGCTTAAAGGAGGAAGAGGCTGGAGCTGGGATTTAAAGTAGTCCTTTAGGAGTACTGCCAGAACTGATCTGTTTTACTCTGCTGCTGCTGCTGTGGCTGTTCTGCTGTGTCATGGGAAGAGTTTCCTCTCCACACCAACCCTTGGAAGCGGCACCTCGGGCAGAGCCGCTCGCTGCAAACCCTGGCCGTGTTTTACAAAGCCCCGGGCAAGTTTGTCTGGTGCAGGATTGAGACTGGAAGGGGAAGGCACTGCTGCCTTCCTGGGCTCTGACCTGGAGAGCTGTGCACGATTTTGGGAGATTTGCAGGAGGCAGAGCGGCGGCGGCAGCAGTGACAGCGCATCATCGCTCAGCTTTATTTCATTTTCTCGAGCCAAGATGCTTTAGGTTACAGCCCAGCAGAAAAAGAAAATGAAGCATTTCTGTCAAAAGAGAGCTATTTCCCAAATTTGCTTTAAATTATTGCAAGATCTTGCACGAAAAAAGAGCACAGATTCTGTCTCCTCTTAAAAAATGTTGTTAGTTATAAAATCTTTACAATCTTGGCTCTCTCCCCCTCAGCCTGTCTCCTTCAAAAACTTGCTTTCAAAAATGTGAAGTTTAAAGATGACTCTTCTTTCTCTCTCTGTCCCCTCTCCTAAATTTATGTTCCTTGGAAAGGCCTGAAGAAGCCTGAGGCTGCATCTCTCCGTGAATAAACACCGACGTGCACATACACGTGCATATCCATGCACACACACAGGATTTAAAGCATCCCATTGAAGTCCACATATAGGAAAATCCTTAATCATGTGATAGGCTTTAATATCTGCCTTAAAATTAATCCCTAACTGATGGACTCTCTGTGGTGGCAGATCACAGGAGGCTCAGTAGCTGGGGCTCCTGTGCAGGTTTTAAAAAACTGCCAGATAAAATCCCCTGTTTGCTGTTGTATTAATTTGTTTGCTCACAGCAGCTACCTGGGAAATGCTCATCTAGTGAAACCAAGTAAGAAAACTTTATAGGGCTCTGATCTTGTTTTTCCACAGTTAAAAAGAAAGACCTTGTCATGAGGTCAGGACATGATGTTATTACACAAGGAAATGGCTGAAGTTGGCTGCTTCAGAGTTCTTCAGGTGCTCTGTTGGAGATAACATTTCTAAATTTTATTGGAGGGTGAGTATTGAAGCTCATCCTGCTTAATTCTCAGAGTTGTCTTTGCTTTGTTTTTATTCATTTTTGGTGTTGACACTGAGTTTTCTTGTTTCACTTCTCTTTCCTATTCATTTCACTCTTTAGTTCCCACGTGTTAGAAAGTGCAGTTTCATTTAGACTCTTGAGAGAAGAAAGTCTGATTCCAGAGAGCAATTTGCAGCAATATATTTTTCCTTGCCACTCACACAAAAACATCACTACTCCAACAGATACAGGAATAAACAATGCTGACAAGCCCTCAAAACCAAAATCAGATTGTGAAATTGAGGCAAATAGCCCAGAGAACCCGAAATTTTCTGGTTTCTAAAATGCTGTCTGCTGTCAAAAATGGGGTAAAATAAAGCTTTGTTTACGTGTAGAGCAGAGTGTTTGTTGATCGAGTTTCTAAGGTGATGTAGCAGGAAATGCTGTTCTTGGGGAGAATGACATGAACAAAGCATGAAACTATAATTCAGCAGCTATTTGTCAACTGATAGCAGAAGAATAAAAGCATATTTATAAAGCAGTGAGAGGTTTTCACTGAACTTTTTCTCTCATTTGCTGACATATATGAAGGCAGCTTCTCACCTGCTCTGCTCCTGGATATAACTACTTGCAAGAGCAGAGCTAAATCATTTATCAGAAGGAATGTTTCCATCAGATCCAAATATCTCCACTGGCTGCTGTTTCTACGTCATGTCACGGATGAGATTGATGCTCAAGCAAGGTTATAATGTACCTGCATTTTCTCCAGATTGGTGCCAAGCTTGCTGAGTCATTTTCCCTGTTCCCATTCTGCAGCCGGCTGCTCACTCGCTATTCCCTGTTATTTGTGTGGGTCGTAAGCTCAGCAACAGATGAGAATAAATGCTAATATTTCTTTAGGCTGCCTCCCTAAGGAAATAAAGGTTCTGCTGCGCTGCTTTTCTGTGCAGGTACGTGTCCATCCCCCTCTCCCAAAAGCTTCTGAACCCATTAATGAATTCCAGATGAATTTAGGAGGAAACAGATACTTCCAACTCAGTTATATTTCTGCGAGATGCACGCGGGCAGGAGGGAGAGACTCAGATCAGGAATTGAAGCAGAACTCAGCCCTAACGCCTCCAGGCTGGCATCCACCTTCAAGCCACGCAGCCACCCCTTGCAGGCAATTAATCTCTGTGTAGTGACTCTGAGCCACAGCACTGCCCTCCCCTGCCCAGTACAGTTTTCTCTGGCTGGCAAGGGATATCAGGGAGAAGCAGAAGAGCTTGGCTAACTCAGGGAATGAGCTGTTTTCAAGGCAAAATTATAGAGGAATTTAAGGAGTATCACTATAAGCAATGGAAAAGTTAATACCTGGGAATGGCTGGCTGTGTATTGTTTGTGGGAATGATTTAGCTTTTGTGTCAGTCCCAAAACAAACCATGGCAGAGGAGCAGGTCAGGCTGTTCCTAGAGCCAGCACAGCTGTCAGTCTGGTGCCGTGTTGCTCTTGGCACTTAAGCTAAAGGCCAAGATCCCCCACGCGCACCTCTTCCAGACGTGGATGCATTTCCTCTGCAATGCCAACATCAGGTGAAGAGCAGCCTCAACCACAGGCTTTAGGCTACTGCATCTGACAGCCCCACTCTCCCATCTTCCTTTCTGGCACAGCCTGGCTGCAGCTGAGGTTCAGAATTGGTTTGTGTTTGAGAAGAGTCGAGCCTGGGGTGTCTCCTCATGGGTGGCGCGGGGTCTCTACCTTGGCTGGAGCCCTCCCGGCTGCCTAACGGAGATGGGGAGCGCTCCAGCCCTGCATCTCCACCTTAGGGAATGCTGGTCAGGTTAGGACTGCAGCCAGGATCGGATCCACTCCCACCTGAGAGCAAAGGATTCATTGATGTGTCCTTTCTCCACCAGCTGATCTCACTGGGAGCAGCCACCGGAGGGGGGACACTGGCGCTGTACGTACCACACGCGCTCATCTCCATTGCAATTAGTTTGATGCAACAAACAGCTCCAGCATGACAAACTCCAGGCTAAAAAAAGCCAGGACTTCATCTGCATAAACTGGATGCACCAAGTATGTATTGTGTGTCACCTCCCTTATGTCCCACATTTGTTCCTGCAGCAAATGGCATATGCTCCAGCAATACCACGCGGTCCGAATGGACTCCTGGAAATGCAGCAGGGATCTGACGCTGGTAGTCTTTGAAATTAAGACATTAGTTGTCATCCTGCTTATGGACCTCTTCTGGAAGGAAGGGTTTTGCATTTAAATTAAGATTCATTATCCTCTGATGAATAATCTATAAAATTGGAGCCAGCCTCCACATCGATGACCAAGTTATTATTTTTGGTTTAGCTGTTAGACACCAGCTGACACCAGGGGCCTCGTTCTCCTGGCCACTGTGTAGTCACACCCAAGGAGATAACCTCTGCCTTGAAGAGCTTACAAAGCAGAACAACAAAAGAGTGAGCAATATAACACTCAGGCAGAGCAAACATGGTGACCTTTTGCAAATGTCAAGTTAATACCATGATCTGGAAGTGGAAGGGGCTTATCAGAGGGTGGGTGGGTCAATGAGGATGGGACACACTTCAGGGGGGGGTGGGAATGAGATGAAGGAAAAGCCACAGCAGAAGCTGCGTGGTGTGAGATGCAGAGGAAGCACATGCAGAGCATTCTGTGGTCAATAGGCACACCTAGGGTAAAAAACAGGGGGAAGAGTTTGATGACCCTGGCCACAGTTCACAGAATAACCAGCTCCCCAAAGTCTCACAGCCTGGAGAGGGGAGCTGGAGAGGGCAGGGGTGGACGGAGCAGTTCCTCCTACGCGCTGGTTCCGCACAGGCAGCTGGAGGTGTGATAACCCTGTTTTGGGGCTGTTTCTCTCCGTGGCTCAGCCTCCTGCAGCTGTGTTTGCTGCAGCTGAGCCTCAGGGCTGGAGTGAGACGTAGTTCAGCTCTAAGCTGCTCTAAGTCCAGGGCAGCACATAATTGAATATTAACAGGAACAGCTCTAGGAGCTGCTGGGACTCAGGAAGTCACAATTCCTTCTCCACTGCTCCTTTGCCTTCGTGGGAGGTGATTGCTGGAGGCCTTAATGGATGTGAGATATAGTGTGTTTCCCTCACATTAGCCCCAGTTAGCAAACTGAGGCTTTAACCACATCCTACCCTCCCTGATCATTTCCTCATCCACCTCCTCAGCAGCATGAGAAGTGCAGTAGCTGCAGCCACCCCAGCGACCCAGCAGAGAGGTGCAGAGAACAGAGAACACTGATTTCACACCTCATCTCCCCAGTGAACAAAGGGGTCCCACCTTTAAGGAGCATCAAATTTGCCAAATGTACAATATTGAATTCTTGGTCATCCTCCTGGAAACAGGAATTATCCAGCATACAGTCGTGGCTGTGAGCATCATACAAGATCCATAAAGTGATATTTAAGTTGAAAACCTTTGGTACCGTGGCTTTGTTAAATATTCAAGGTAAAATAGAGCAGCAAATTCATAGGCCCTAGGGTCTGTCCATGCTGCCTGACCAGCTGAACTGACTAGTTGCCCTCTCTAAAAATATCAATGGGTATCTTTCCCTCCTCAAATTCATGCTGCACATCTACACTGAGAAGTTCAGTCTTCAGTCATGCTACTTTTATGGAGGAAGCCGAGTGCTTTGCAAGAAAAAAGGTGCCCACAGAAACCCATCCCTGCCATGTGATCATTCAGAACTTGGTGCTAGTCTAAGAAGGAAGAAGGCAACATGTTCAGAGTACCAGAAAATTCCCAAAGATCCCGAGGGCTGTGCTGCACATCAGTCAAAATCTAAAGTTCCTCCTCTTGCCTTTTTAGTCTCTTTTCCTTTTTTTCCCCTCTCTTTTTTCTCACTTTAAAATTCCCAATATTCTTGATGTATCATTTTCCTTCAGGTCCACCAGCACTTGTTCATTACATAATTGTTTCTTTTTAAAAAAAACCTGCTCCTATATCTCCTTTTTTTTCATTAGTTGAAGTACAATGGACTCTACCATGAGACCGCTCCTGGTTTTGTTTGATTTCTCTTTTTCTTTATCACTACCCAGAGACATCCAGCAGATTGTTTCATAATCTTCTTAGAGTTCAGAGAAAGTATATTTCTTCCAGATAGGAATATAGCCTGCAAACGTCCTCCTCCTTTTTCCTCACCACCTGCTCCTCTTGAACAACACTTCTGGCAAACTTTATCCATGTATTATTCCTTTATTCACAAATTAGATGTTCATTTTAGGGGAAAATGAGGAACACACTGTTCCTCTGACATGCAATGGGTGTTGTTGCAGGGCTGCTTTGCCCTCCAGCTCACTCCTGAATTTTTGGAGCCCTCGGGAGCGAGGACCTCAGCACCACATCCATCCCCAGCAGCCACACGCTGTCTGTGGGAGGTCTGCAGAAGAGGAGGCTCTTCTTTCTGCTTGTGGTGCATTAGGGAAGAGAATTGGTGGAGCTCTGCAGTGCACAGGAGGAAGGATTGCTTTTGTTATTGATCAGGGAAGCTCTGTGCTGCCTTTGGTATCACTGGCTTCCTGCTGTTGGTGGATAATTAATTAACACCAACAGAGTGTTTGAAGCTCTGCTAAAGTGCAAACACAGGATTTGTGTCGATATTTCACATTCTGGCCAGGCATGGGGAAGATGGAAGCCCTGTTATGCCTTGAGGAGACAGCCATGGAACAGGGGAGATGGAGAAAGTCCATGAATTCTCCTTAGTGCCTTGAGCAGGATCCAAACATCCCTGAGAGAAGCTAATCAACTTCCAGAGAGGAATGCTTACAAACCAATTTAGAAACTTTAATTCCTATCAATTTGCACTGAATTTGAAAGCTTTTAGGTTTAATTTGTGGGGTTTTCTTCTTTCCCTGATATCCAGTAACAACAATCTTTGCCAATTTATTTCTGTGGGACCCACAACAATTGTCAATAACCTTTTTATAAGTATCTGCTGCCTTAGAAGGCAGTTTTCATCTTCTCACACGTTTTTCCCCTTCTGGAAAAAGCAAAGAAGATCCTCCAATTTTTTTGAACCACTCATAATTCTCATTGCTTTCCTCCAGCCCCTGTGCAATTTGTCTATGACCTTCTTCTACCTTCTCCTAGCACAGCATCCAAACCCACACCTGGTGTTTCCTTGTTAGAGTGGAATCATTGCTTCTGATGTTTCACTCTTGTTCATACATCCTAGAATAAGATTTGCCTTATTTTGCAACAGCTGTGTCCTCTCCAGTGCCTCTCTCACAGCTCTTTTTCTGTTGAATGCCTGCTTGACCAGAGTTTTGCCACTTTGCATTGACATATTTTTGTTGCTTTTTACTTTACTAAATCAAATCTGGTTGATTTTATGCTGTTACTCTGATTTCCCAGCCACCTTTTGGAACACATCCTCTGGAGTATTTATATAGTCTTTATTTTGTCATCCAAATAACTAATGAAAATATTAGAATCAGGTCCAGGAGCAAACCCTGAGGGAGCCCTTTTGGAAAACCTTCTAAATCCAAAGGAAAGGAATTAGTAATTCTTGTGTGAATACATTTATTTTCTGTTAAGTATATCTTAAGATGATTTGACAGAGATCATAGTTCCTGGTCAGCTTATGGAAATGTCATGTGAAATGGTGTTAAAAACCCTGCTACTTTGAAAATACGTGACATATGCTCCATCTTCCTTACTCTACAACACAGTTGTTGGGTTCAAAGATGGAGTCTGGATGGTTTTAGCATCACTCCTCTATGACAAATCCAGTCTGACTGGCTGTATGTTTTTCTATTGTGAGTCAAATGCTCACAAAGAGATTGTTGCACAGTTTATTGTATTACAGTTTTTGCATTACACGCTGAACTGGCTGCTGTGTAATCCCCCAAGTCCTGCTTCCCCTTCTTTAAAGACAGGCACTGTGTTTGCCCTTCTGCCCTGCTCTGGGATCTCCTCCCTTCTCCATGAGCTCTCCTGGATAATTACTAATGAGTCAGATTGCTCTGGCCAGTGCCTGAAGTGCTCTAGGGGGAACTTCATCCAGTCCTGCTGACTTGAATTTGCTGAACTTCTCTGAATGATTTTAGTGGTGTTTATTTGCTAGTTTGGATTGTCCTACCCTCTGCAGTAAAAGTGGTCCTGATAAATACTAGTTCATAATATTTTTTTTAAATATTTTATTTCCCTCCGTAGCTAAAGCATAAAAACTAATGAATGCCCCAGTCTTTTCTCTATTGTTATTTCTGTTCTCTCATTTTCCATTAATTCAGTTATGTATAATTTCCATTGCCTTCCTCCTATTTCAACACCTTTACAGAGCACCCTTTTATCACCCTCTATATCCCTTCCTAATTGAAACCCATTTTGCCCCTGGTCTTTCTCATTTTAGTCCTCCAAAGTCACACTCTTCTTTTGCACACATAATTTTCCTAGTCTTGTTTCCCACCTTTGTACAGCTTGATGTTCATCCTCCTTTTTCTGCTTCCCTCACCCCTTCCTTTTCTTGGAGGAAGATGTTCCATCATTTTCTTCTCTCTCTCAACGTAATTAACCCCCACCTTCCTGTCCTCAGCAATCTCCTCCCTTTAGTCAGTGCAATCCCAGAGGGCTCCAATGTCCTTGTCCCACAGGAACTTTGCTCCACCCTTTGCACTTCTGCTGCCTCCAAACACAGTTTCACACCCTCCTGCTGGGCTTGCAAGGCAGTTTTTGTGCAGTCTCTCTTTGCAGAGCACCCTTGGCTCGTTTGTCAGATAGGACACCATTATTCATTTTAGCTCATTATTGCAGATCTAATTAATAATGAGTTTGTCTCTTAAGCCCATGCTCACCTCTGCAGTATGCCAGTCCTTGCCCTGTCTTTTTTCTCCATCCAGAAGGATTGGAAGAGGACATTTCCCATCCCTTCATCTCTCTCCCTCTTCTTCCCAGGGCATGCATTTAGAGCTAGGAGACTTCATTAAAACCCTTTTTAAGGTGGTGGATGAGGATGATGCTCCTGCAAGCCCTACAGAGATCACCTGCCTGCTGAAGCTCCCCTCTCCAGCTCAGTGTGAGACCAAGCAGGCTTTTAGGAAAGGCAATTAAGGGGTCTGAGTTTACCATGCATTGAAGCATCCCTTTACCCTTTCAGATTTTATAGTGTCCAGCACAGAGATGGCTTTTTTTTTTTCCCCACCAAAAATTGTGCTGCTATCTTTTAATAAATCAGACAACAAACCCAGGCCTATATGAAACATATTAAAGTAAGTCCCCAGCTCTCTGGGTCACTGTTCTTCATAAAATGATTACATCTCTAAACAAGGAAGAACACAAAGCTGCAAGGTCACAGAGACCTGCAGTTCCATGTAGATCCACCTGCCCCTTCTCTCTCATTAACTGCACACAGCTGACTCTTGCTCAAGGCTTTCCTTAGGCTCTCCAGGCTCATGGGCACTCTCCACTGAGCAGGTCCAAGGACTGAGGGAGCATTGAGGCTGGGTGAATATATCTGGGTGAGTATATCTGAGTGAATAGATCTTCTATTTTGGCAGAGAGCATTAAACAAGCAGCTCTCAGAGGGGCTACTGGTGAAGATGGGCAATTGTCCACACTGGAGGCAGCCCTGGGCCCACAGAGAACACTTGGTGGGACCCAGAAGAGTAGAACTTATTAAAATAAAAAGGCTTATTGCTGTCATTACCTGCCTCTAGGAAATTATGGAAAAGACAACACCAGATTTTCTTGAAGTTGCACAGTGATAGGATGAGAAAAAGCCAGCCCAAGTGGCAGAAAATGATGTTAAAACTAGATATTAGGAGGGGAAAAAATACAACTAAAGTAGTTAACAACAAGAACAGGAGTCCAGAGAGCTTTTGGGATCTCTATCCTCTCCTTTTCCAGGAAAAGGCTCTGGGAAATCTGATGGAAGGAGGATGTGAAAGAGGAGCCTGGAAATCCCTGCAGGTCTTTCCCTCCCCAAATCTCTGTGATGCTGAAATCCTGTATGGGTGGGTCTGGGGCAGTCCTGTTGCTGTCCTGCTCATTCCAGGTGATTGCCAACAAAATTACAAAGCTGCCCCAGCATGTTGGTTCTGTTTTGCATAAATTTGTAAGGATACTCTGTGCAGAATCCAAAGACTGTATAACAGGAAAATCCCAGGTAATTACAAATTCATTGGTTTAAACCTGATCCCAAAAGCATCAAAGAAAATCTGATATAGGCTGTGATTAGTAATGAATTAAAGGATCCTAACCTGATTGATATGCCTGAGCAGTTTTATGGAAAGTCTGTCATGTCAAACAAATGAATGTTTTTTTAATGAGAATGTAAGTTTGGTTAATAAAGATAAGCCTGTTATAAATTAGTTAGATTTCTGCAAGTTATTGAACAGTTCCTGAACACAGTCCCAATTAAAGGAAAACGGCACAAAACCTAATCTGGGATACTAAATGGATTAAAAACTATTTCAGCAAGAGATCTTATAATGCAATTTGAAATTCAATTAGACTGGAGATATTGAAGTCTTCCATTTATTTATTTTGGAGCCTGGGTTGCTCAGTGTCTTTGGGATTGACCCAGAGGAAATGATAATAATCATCACTGATAAACTTGGAGATGACGTGGAAGTTCCAGACTCACGGCAGGAGAAAGCCAAGGAAATAAGGTGAATTTAAATGCAACAAAGTGCAGTGTCACTGTTGTTAAATGGGTGGATTGTGTTGGCAAGAAGAAAGACAACAGCCCAGAATGTGGGAACAACAAAACAGCCCAAATAATCCACTAAATGGGAACATGCTGAGAAAATTTTGCAGTGCCCCAACTCAACTAACAGCAAGCAAAGTTTTGGGGTTTTTTTGTTCCAAGAAAAAGACTTCAGGATGTTCTTGAAGATGAAGAAGAGATTGATTTGCCACCCAGGACAGCATTCAAAGAGCTGTTGCCAGGAGGTACATTGACCACCACACAGGGATTTATATCAAGACAGGAGGAGGATATTGCTGCTACCCACCTACTTTGCACCTTGCAGGCTCTTGGGACACCACGGCCATGATTCAGGGTGCCAGCCAGCAGCTCCAGAGGGGACCAAACCTTCAGATTTCTCCTCATCCTCCCCCTTCCTCACTGACCAGCCCTGGGCACCAAGTGGTTTGTTGGTACAAGAGAGGCTGCAGCCTCCTTCAGCTGTCACATCCTGAATCCCTGCCAGGTTTGTGTTGCAAGAACTGATGCCAGCGTTTTTAACCCAGAGTGTATTTGGCCCCTAGTGTTCTCCATGACATAGAATAAACATTAGGGAGGAGATTCAGGCTTCAATGAGAAATGCTTTCCCATGATACGTTTTCATTTTGGCATGCACACTGCTTATGATGAAAGGATCCTAAAATAATTGTATTAGATGAACCGTCTGTTCTTCTTGCTTTGAGGCCAGTACAGCATGACATTTCAGAGATAAAATGTTGTGGAACAGCCTCTGACTTACAGCCCAATGGAACTTTTCCGAAGCCATCCTTCTCTCTCTTTTTATTTGCTTGAGGTTTATAACCTGAAAACGTCAAGCTTGCATCACACTGTTGCCAAAAGATCATCCTGTGCATTAGCTAAATCTTAAATTATCACCAAATTAATTTTTTTTTCTTCAGAAGTCTGATTCACAAGCAGTCAGCTCCCCTGTGGAAAAAACTCCACCCTTCCAATTCAAAGGAATTCCAGGATTCACAAGAAATACTAGGTTTCCAAGAGGAGACTATCTGTCCTCAGAGGAACTCATTTCTGCCTGCAAGTTCAAGTGAGTCTACGGGACCTTAAATCAAAGGAGCCCAATGCCAGGTCAGTTGCTGAGTAACTGATCCTGATCGTCACATTTTGACCAGCTGGATGAATGACAGCAACAATTTCTTGGGATTGCATCTGGAGTCTTCTGCATTTTCTTTCCTGCAATTAACTCATGACTGCAACCTTAACGAGGGAAAATTATTTTGAGTTGCAGATAGGCGGGTTTGTGCCACGTCCTTTGCACAAAGGTATGTAATGATAAAACCTCTGACTCATTATGTGCATTGCTGAGATTATTGCAATTACAGGAAAGAGAGGGGAGCCCCTTGCCAAATGCTTTGGGAGGCACAAGTGAAAAGCACTAGCTCAAAGCCACATCATTCCTGCTGGGCCAGATCCTGCCTGGCTCCTTTGGGAAGTGCTCTGCAGCTGGAAATCAAAGGGAAAAAAGTTCAGCAGGTGCTTGCTGCCCTTTTATAGAATAGTTTAATTAGAAGGAACTATAAAGATCACCCAGTTCCAACCCTCTGCCATGGGCAGGGACATTTCCACTATCCCAGGTTGCTCCAAGCCCTATCCAAGCTGACCTTGAACATTTCTAGGGATGGGGCAGCCCCAGTCTGTTACAAACTCGACTTTGTGGAGAGAGCTGGGATCCCACCACGCTGTTCTTGCTGGATGGACATGGTGCTCCTTGAAGGAATTCAAGGCCGCCTCTCTACCCTCACCAGGCCACTCAGCAGCAGCCCTGGGGGACACAAGCTGTCCCCAACACGTGCTGTGGCCTTGATGAACCTGAGAGAAGTCTCCCCTGCATGTCTGCAGCTCTTTGGCTGTAGACAGTGACCACGCAGGGCACAAGCTGAGCCTTCACCAGCACAACTATTGCTGTCATCTTCACTTGGGATAGTTGCTTCATAGCTGAGATTTTTGAAAACTACTGAGGACAGTGATAAATGCAGGATGCTGGAAGTCTCAGCCTAAAACATGACAACTCCTGGCTCGAGGAGCTTGGGACTGGCACTCCTGCCTGCACCCTAGCGAGGAAACGGGACAAGCCGAGCAAGGCATTTTTGTTGGATCATTTATTTATTGTTCTGTGCAAAGCACAGGGTGTAACTATCACCAGTCATTTTTGGCTATTGAGCTAGCACCAGACATCACTATGTTACTATTAGAGCAAAACATATTAGCTCATCATGAATTTACTTTTAGCCACGGTGACTGCACGGCTTTCCTGTTTTTGCGCAATGCTGCAGGACGTGAGACAGATCCCACAGTCACAAATTCCTCCTGGGTGGAGACTTGCTTGCTGCAAACAGCCCCATGGGTGTGGGAGCATCGCAGGAGCTTGTCTGTGGGACTGCTTGGAGCTTGGTCTGATCCAACAGTGACATCTACACCAGGATCAGGGCACAGGGACAAGCGTTGCCCACGTTGTTAAATTTTTAGTGTGGTCCTTGGTCTAGTTTTGGCCAAGGCTAATGAATGCTCTCCCAGATCATGTGGGGGCACGAGTCTGAGCTCTTCTGCTGGGCAGTTGGACTATGAGGTCTCTGTTCTGGAGGGTGGAAGAGCTTATCCTGGTGGTCAGATGCTGCCAGTTGGACTCAGGGCCAGAGAAGACAGCCAGTATTGCTGATACTCCTCTGCTCTTTCATAGCAGAGTACACCATTACCCAGGTGTGCTCCAGGCCTTTGGTTTGTCACAGGCTTTTAATGCAATTAACACATGTATTTCCTAATGGCTTTAATACTTCATAGCTAATTTTCCCCAAAATATGTGGAAGTGCATGAAATAGTCCTAAAAACCTCTTGCTCTTCAGTTCATCCTATTTTTCCAGCATCTCTTTGTGCCCTCATATGACTTCTCCAGATAAACACTTCAGAGAGGTGCTAGGAAATACTCAATGGTTGGGGTTGTCCCAAAGCAGAGCACTTGGCAGCACAGCCAGCACATACAAACCATGGCTGGGACACTGCCCCGGGCACTTGCCTGCTTGTTCTTGGGGATTGTTGATGTGGTTTGCATGAGAACATCCAAAAATGTCCACTAAGGACCAGGAATAGGCACTACAGGTGTATATTCTGTATTGATCCCTATATCTCTCAATCCACTGTATGGGATGGGGCTTGGCCTGGAATGTTCTGAAAGGGACATTAGCAGTGCCCATACTGAGAAAACAGCTCCCTGCTTCCTGGGCCTTCTTTGTGTGTCCAGAGCTGGGCAACAGAGCTGGGGAAGGGTCTGGAGGCCCAGGAAGGCTGAGGGAGCTGGGAAGGGGCTCAGCCTGGAACAAAGGAGGCTCAGGGGGGACCTTGTGGCTCTGCACAAGTCCCTGACAGGAGGGGACAGCCAGGGAGGTTGGGCTGTGCTGCAGGGAACAGGGACAGGAGCAGAGGGAATGGCAGCGAGTTGCACCATGGGAAGTTTAGGTTGAATATTAGGAAAAAATTGTTCATGGAAAGGGTGGTCAAGCATTGGAGCAATCTGCTCAGTGAAGAGGTGAAGTCCCTATCCCTGAAGGGATTTAAAAGAGGTGTGGATGTGGCAGGTGGGGACATGGATTAGTGATGGGTTTGGCAGTGTTGGGTTAACGGTCGGACTGGATGACCTTAAAGGTGTTTCCCAACCTTAATGATTCTGTGATTCTATGGCCATGTCCTAAATCTGTACCCAAGAAAGACCAGTGTGCACCAGCCTGTCCTGTGTGCCAAGGACACCCAAGCCCCCAGGAGAGGTCCACAGCACAAGCCCTGGAGCAAGAGGACCAGGGCTAGCACAGGGAGGGAGCACCTCTGGGACCTGAGGCACCCTACCCATGCTCTCCTGCCTGGCTCTTCCTGTCACTCCCAGGCTGGCTCCTTGCTCCTTAAGCCACCAATCACAGAATCCCAGAATGGTTTGGGTGGGAAGGGACATTCCAGACCATCCAGCTCCACCCCCTGCCATGGGCAGGGACACTTCCACTGTCCCAGGTTGCTCCAAACCCTGTCCAGCCTGGCCTGGGACACTTCTGTGGGGAAGGAGCTACTGAAGCCTGCAGGTCTTTCCTGACCCATCCTGGAAGTCACGGGGCTGTGCAGCCTCAGTGGGGATATTACACACACTTATCTTCTGTTGACACTTCAGTTTTTGTTAATTTTGGGTAAACAGGCTCCCTCCAGCAGAATAAGCTGTCTTTTGCATTATGCTGACTTTTTTGCTGCCATAATATAAAAAGCACATGGGCTTCTGCTGACGCAGTTATTCCAGCAAAATGTTTAAGTATGAGTTTAGCCTAATTCTTTGACAATATTCCCAGATTTATTACATGCAATGAGCAAGCACAGAACAAGTATTTCACTGACAACCTCTGGATTGGAAACAGACACAAAGAAATCATTTCTCTTCTCTGCAACATCCTAATTGCCCCTTTTACTCTCTGATGATCTGAAAGATTGCCAGTTTCCTTCCAGGTTTCCTTACTCTGTCTCATGCATTAAAAAAAAATCTGATTTTTTTCTAATGCCCTTCCTTGTTTGCAGTTTGATTCTCCCTTAGTCTTTTCAGTATCTAGATGATACCAGACCTTCCAAGGTTTAAAGCCCACAATTTCAATATACTTTAAGTGATTTTAACATCACGTTTCTTTTCATATGTATCTGTGGATATTTAATGCGATTTTTCTGCCATGCTACCGATTTTTTAGTACTATCAAGTTGTGCATTTTAATAAATACTAAAATAGCTGAAAGACAGTCCACTCACAAGTGAAAATCAACTGCAATTTTAATGTTACGTAATATAGCTTTATGGAGAAAAAATCTCGTAGAACTGGGTAAGGAAAGAAAGCAGTGGGAGTCAATAGAAATGTAACTCAGTTTTATAGAAGTTATTTTAAAATCTGCAGAGTTAAACAGAGAATAATTTAATTTTTACCGAGTTTTTAATAACCTCTAAAATTCTATTGCACTGATTTAATATCAGCTAAGAGCTCGACAGAGAGGTATAATTTCCTGATAAATTCTATAGGATCTTAACATAGGTTTGTAACCTAAAAATAATTTTATGCCCCAGAGAGCATCGTCTCTAGCAGGAGACTGCCTCCCCCCAGCTGAATCTCTCTTTAAGATGTTTTAGCTCCAGAACCCTTGCTTGCATTTTTTTTTTCCTAATATTTCATCTCTACACTGTTGGGAGGAAAAGAAGAAAGAGGTTGCCTATTTCTTGTCTGCTTAGGTTGCCTACTTCTTGTTGCTTAATAAACTCAACATCTTCCCCTGTTTGCCCAAATCTCTGCTTTTGGGAGCTCCATATCATGTCATAAATGCGAACTTGTTCGAACAAACAGGGATTTATTTACGGTGCTGAAAGAACTTTTTGTGCTCCCTGCCTCATTTGCAACATTATTCCCGATTGATTTCTGCCCTACCTATTATTGACTTGCCAGCAATATTCCAGAGTAAGGTTGGGTCTGTGTCAGAAAAATTTGTTGCCTCACACTGAGCCTTTTTCAGCATCGTTTACTCAATATTGTTCCTCTACCCAGCTGCTGCTCCAATAAACCAAAACAGCTCGCTGTTGTCTGAAATGAAGAATAATTGGAAACACCATGCCTGCTTCTTTCAGCACAAGTAACAATTCGGCCATTTAGGGCTCCTCTAACACTCCTGAGTGCAGAACAACCCAAGCCTTGGCTTCCTGCTAGCCAGGAATATTCAAACTCACAAACTCCTGGCAGTGTTTGCCTCCGCGCTGCACGAGGACCGAGCGCTCGGGGTGAAGCCACACAAGGGATCTGAACCACCACATGAAAAAGCTGATGGGCTGCAGCAACTTATCTGAGCACTTCCCAGCCCAGGGCTTGCCTGGCACGTGGGAAGTAAGGAAGCCTTGAAGATGTTCTCCAGGAAAACGCTGCAGTGGTCTGCTGGTGAGCTCTTTGGGGTTCCCTTTGGTTCCTTGGGTTCACACAGATCCCTTGTGATCCTCCTGAGAAAACCACCCATGTTTCACTTGGGATGTGGAAGCTCTCAGAGGATTGGACATGGGACCTTGGAGGACACACAGGATACCACACAGGTAAGGCTGGGATAGATCCCACCAGGGCTGGATGGCAGCCTCCTGCTCCAGGGGTCCATCCCCAGAGGGAATGCTCCAGGACCTCACTGGGTGATTACACTGAGCTGTAAACCCAAGCAAGGCAGTCCCCTGAGACAGCAAAGGGGATGTAGAGCCAGCACAAAGCACACTTATTGTAATTGCAGTTGTCCCCAGACGAAGGGAGGAATGATGAATCTGACTTTATGTTCTTAGAAGGTTAATTTATTATTTTATGATGCTATAATATATTAAAGAATACTAAACTAAACTATACTAAAGAATACAGAAAAGATACTTACAGAGGCTAAAAAGATAATAATGAAAACTCGTGACTCTCTCCAGAGTCCCGACACAGCTTGGCATTCATTGGCTATTGAGTCAAAACAACGCACAGCAGAAATCCAATGAAACAATCACCTGTGGTAAACAATCTTCAAACACATTCCAAAGGAGCAAAACACAAGAGAAGCAAATCAGATGATTATGGTTTTTCTTTTTTCTCTGAGGCGTCTTAGCTTTCCAGGAGAAAAATCCTGGGCAAAGGGATTTTTCCAGAAAATGTGAATGCCACACACACCAGTGTTGTCTCCTTCCCAGCAGCTGGCTCTGACTCATCCCCTGGTTTCCCATCCTACCCATGACTTGTATCTGCAGTGTGATGCACCTGTGATGTCACCTTCTTCCTGGCTTTGACCCCCCTTTGACACATCCAGCAGCAAAAGTTCTCCCATGCTTCTGCCTCTTTGGACTTCAAGCCCTCTCCCGTTGTCTTGGGATCACAGGGATGCTGTGTCAGGAGCTCTCTTTTGCTTAGGAAAACAAATTTCAGTCTTTAAACACAAATATCTCCTGGCTGTTCAGGAAGATGTGGGCATGACACACTCACGAGGAGCTGGCTCACCCTTACTCATCCTATGGAGAAGACGTAGGACACCCCACCATCCTTTGGTCTTTTCAGTCAAAGGTTGGACTTGATGGTCTTGGAGGTCTTTTTCAACCTTATGATTCTATAATTCTGTGTTTTGATGGGATTTTCAACCACCACCAGTTTCACTGGGGAACCAAACCACCTGGAAATGGTTCTTTCCTACAGAGCCCAACTTTGGCAATGAAAATCTGTGAGTCTTTCCTGGAGGAAACCACCCCCAGCACAGTCTGAGCCCTGGTTTTGTTGCTTTTTTTTTTTTTTTTTGAAGGATATAAACCCAAGGTCCAGGATGAACATGGAGCAAAAGCGACTGGCATGATGGAAGTATCTTAAAAAAAAATACACAGAGCTTGCACTTTACTTTTGGACCAGAAAATGTGGAGCAGGAGAACCCATGAATTGTCCAGAGGATGGATGGATGGATGGATGGATGGATGGATGGATGGACAGATGGAGCCCTATGTGACAATGGCACAATGTTAGTCCAGTTCCCAGCCCAGGCATCCCACTGGGCTGGATTTCACCTGTGCCCCAGGCAGAAAAGAGGAAACACCAGGGAAACCCACCTCTGATCCCATTATCCATATTAATTTGCCACAGTTTAAAGCCTGTAATGAGGGAGGATGGGGAGAGGGAGCAGAACTCCATCAACAAACCTCACATCTGGAGGCACAGCATGGCCTGGGAGCATGAATCTGCTCCTGCCCTTCAGCACGGGCAGAAATTCAGGCAATAAAGTGAATAATGAGGTCATTTTGACCCTTCAAAAAGGTAATTCCCACCCACCATGCAAAAATGGGTGAGTTACATTGCCCAACACCCCTATGAGTAAAATGGGCTCCTGTGTCCTTTGTATTGGTAACAGCAAAAAGAAAAAAAAAAAAAGAAAAAAAGGCTGGAAATGGACACACAGCCCAGCAGAGCCAGCAGGAATTCTCAGGGGAGATGTCCTGGCTCTACTGAAATGGATGGAAATCCTGCCACCAGATTTTCTGGGATTTCAGCCCAGGACTTTTGGATACTTTCTGCACACTTCTCTTGCTGTCTCTGCGTGATATAGTGAAGCTGCAAGAAGCATTAGATTGCATCATTGCCTGGGCATCCCGTGAAAAAAGCCTTGGCAATGCTTTTTTTGGGCTACTGGAGTAATTTTTGCCAACTCATGTGGCAAATCTCTGACTCTGTTTAAATCTCTGACTCTGGCTGGCACAAAGGCATCCTATGTTATATCACATTTATTTATTAGTCCCTGGAAGTCCAGAGTGGTATGAGGAGAGCAGTATGGCCCGTCTGGAAAATGTGTTGCAGTCCATAAAACACTGTCCTTTGAGTGTGAAAGGTTAGACTGAATTATTCAGTGATCTTTTCATTATTTAGAGGGGTTAATGATGGGATTAAATTGGTGCATCCTCCACAGTGCTGGGTGGTGCCTCCAATGAGACAACACACAACCTGTCTGAATGGGGCAGGGGGAAAATCCCCTTACCTTCACTGTGGAGGATGAGGAGAAATTCCACCTGGGTGGCCAAGGATCCAAAGGATGCCTGAAGAAATCTCAGAATGTTTTGGGCTGGAAGGGACCTTAGAGCTCGTCCAGTTTGAACCCCCTGCCATGGGCAGGGACACCTTCCACTGTCCCAGGGTGCTCCAAGCCCTGTCCAGCCTGGCCTTGGACACTGCCAGGGATCCAGGGGCAGCCACAGCTTCTCTGGGCACCCTGTGCCAGGGCCTCACCACCCTCACAGGGAACAATTTTTAAGAAAATGAGTAGGTTCAGCCAAGAAGAAGATTTGGAAGAACAAGTGGTCCACAGCCAGGACATTTCTTTCCCACCTGATGCAGCTGGGGTTCATTGTATTGCTCAGGTTATGGAGTTGGGTTTTATAAACAGGGAAACTGAGGCACGTGCAGGGGAATAAGTGCACAGATTTGCTATCACCAACCAGGTTGGACACAGAATGGAGGGTGTGTTCTATAAGATCCCCCTCACACAGGCAAGGGGCATCACTGCCAGCTCACACACAGCATTTCCTGGAGCACCTGCCTTTTCCTTGCAAGTCTCCTTCGCAAGCTGTGAGGAGGCCAAATCCCACTTGGTAAGATGCACCTGGTGAAGCCACCATCCTCTAGCTGTCTTGTTCTCCACGTGGTGGTGGGAGACCCCTGGGAGAGAAGGTGTTTTTTGAGGCAGATCCCTGTGTGGAAGCTCTGCCTCCCCAGGCTGCGCTCAGGCCGTGGGTGGCGCGGCTCATCCCTGCTGAGCTGAGCTGAGCTGAGCTGAGCTGAGCTGAGCTGAGCAGTCACGGGGAATTGCCTGGCTGGCAACGAGACCAGTGCCAGCAGGGGTGTCACCACCCCTGCCACAGGCTGCAAACCCCAAAATTCACTGCTGGTGTGGTCACTGTCCACCATCCCAGCTGCAGCAGTGTGACCGTGTTCACAGGGGTTCTTGGATTGGGGAAGAGACCAGGATCTGACTCCATGTTTCAGAAGGCTGATTTATTATTTTATGATATATATTACATTAAAACTATACTAAAAGAATAGAAGAAAGGATTTCATCAGAAGGCTAGCTAAGAATAGAATAGCAAAGAATGATAACAAAGGTTTGTGGCTCGGGCTCTCTGTCCGAGCCAGCTGGGCTGTGATTGGCCATTAATTAGAAACAACCACATGAGACCAATCTCAGATGCACCTGTTGCATTCCACAGCAGCAGATAACCATTGGTTACATTTTGTTCCTGAGGCCTCTCAGCTCCTCAGGAGGAAAAATCCTAAGGAAAGGATTTTTCATAAAAGATGTCTGCAACACAGCAGCACAAAATGCTGCCAAACAGCTGCTGAAGTGTCTGCAGGAAAAGCAGCCGTGGGCATTTGGGGAAATATTGTGGCTGAAGTCATCTGAGCTGGTGCAAGGAAAACATCCAGACCCTGCAATCCCCATTGGTGCAGGAGCAGTGGGTCAGGGAGGCAGATGGAGTCATGGGTGCACAGCGCATCCAGCGTGACTCAGGGCTGTGTCACCGCCGTGTGACCGGCAGCGGGGACGGGACAGCAACCCCAAGGGCTGGAGCAAATCCCAGCACTGAGTGCTGCACACTTGGCTCAGAGGAGGCACTGCTGGCTCTGCAGGGCTCCTCCTTCTGACACAGAGCTCTCCTTCGAGGGGAGATGGGCTTGGCAAGGAGGAGATGTGGGGGGGCTCAAATCAGAGTCGTGAGTGGTGTGAGATCATCTGGCTGGGCCCTTCTGAGGTGATGAGCTGCTGCATTTCCTGGGTTTGCCCAGCCTGGGGGTCCCTGCACATGCCCATGTGCTCCAGAAAAGCATCACACAGGGAAGGAGACACCACTCACTTCACCACTGGTAGATCAGGTTTCCTTCTGTGGTTTTGAAGCTCTTCTCTTCTTTGAGCTTGTCATTGGAGTCATTGGGTCTTGCTGGGACTGTTTGATGTTTAAAGAGCACATGAGAGCCTACTCCCTCACATCCTGTGGAAGGGCAAACTTCTGCCCAGCTTATCAGTAGCAAAAAACCAGAACTTCCTGACCATTCCCACAAAAACTTTGCCTCCAGTCCCCAAGGCATTGATCACAGAATGAGGGAATCATGACAGCAGGAAAAGCCCTCTAAGATCATCAAATACAACCATTAACCCAGCACTGCCAAATTCCCCACTAAACCACATCCCCAGCTGATATGTACACATGCCTTTTGAACACTTCCAGGGATGGGGACTCCACCACTTCCCTGGGCAGCCTGTGCCAGTGCTTGACAATATTTTCAGTGAAGAAATTTTCCCTAATATCCAATCTAAACATCCTCTGGTGCAACTTGATGTTGTTTCCTCTCATCCCATTGCTGGTTCCTGGAGAGCAGAGCCTGATCCCCTCGGCTGTCCCCTCCTGGCAGGGACTTGTGCAGAGCCACAAGGTCCCCCCTGAGCCTCCTTTTCTCCAGGCTCAGCCCCTTCCAAGCTCCCTCAGCCCCTCCTGGGGCTCCAGACCCTTCCCAGCTCCATTCCTTACTCTGGGTGTGATATTTCTCTCCTGATCCTTTTATCTCTTTTCCACCATCCTCTCACAACCACGAGCAGGACAGAGCTCCCCACCGTGCACAGAAAGGAGGATTTGCTTCTTACAGAGGGTTTGCATCAACCATTTCAACCAGTCTCACACTGGGAGACCACAGTGAGCTCTTTCTCTCCTGGATGATCCCACCTTTCAGAGTATAATCCTTCAGCAGACAGGGATGGCCAGCCATCCTTCTCCCTGGGTGGAGAATTTGCCACTAACAAGTATTTAAATGAGCAGAGTTTGCCTGGGGAGCCCGAGTCAATCCATCCATCCCACCAGGCGTGATCAGAAAGAGGCACATCAGCAGCAGTGACTCTGTGTTTGCCACCAGACTGCTCATCCCTGCGACACCTCACCTTCCAAATTGCATTTGGTGCTAATTCCCAGCCAAAGCTGGAATTTGAGGTCTGCCAGGCAAACACTTTTTAATCCATTTTGCAAATAATAATTTGTGCTCATTTCCAGTGCCAGTTTTTTAATGGAAATATATCCCCAACGAGGGAGTATGGGGTGCAAGGACAAAGGTCTGAGCATTTTGTACTGTCATCATTGCCTCTATCAAACAAACCTGTAATTTCACTCAAGAATGCTAAGCCAAACTCAGTTAAAAATGCTGGTTTTCTATCAAAACTGACTTGATGGATGCTGATTATATTCTTGTCATTTTATACCATATGGACTGAATTGTGTGTCCACTGTTTTGCATGGGACTGTTGTCATGCCTATAATTACTCGTGCTGTCCTGCTTGCCTTGTCATCAATCAGCACTGGATGGAGCTTGGAGCAACCTGGCCCAGGGGAAGGTGGCAGAGGGGCTGGAATGGATGATCTCTAAGGTCCCTTCCAACCCAAACCATTCTAGGATTTGATGATTCCATGATTATCCTTCTCCTGGCCTTCAGGAGCTCCTCCATATGCCAAGGCTTGCAGAATTATCAACACAATCAATCCAGAGGCCTATGGAGGCAGCTCCTGAGGACCACTTGATGCAAATTTCCTCAATGGCTAATCTAAAAATATTTGTCTGTAGTAGATATCCAATATCCTCCTTGGTTCCACCACCAGATGAGACTCATCTCACCTAATTTTAGCTGCCAAAACGTCAGGTGTTCGGCGTGAGCCAAGTCTGGCCTCCCCCTCTCTAGTCAATGGAGGGAAGCAGTTTTAGAACAACTCATCCCACCCATCTCTGGAGTGACTGAATCACTCTCCAGGAGAGGTTTCTCTCTCCATCAGCTGCTTAGAAAGGCAAAGCAGGCGGCTGCATCAGGCACTGAGCCTTGGTGGCCCTCTTCCCTTTTGGCAGTGATTGAACACCTGCACTGCAAGAATTCCCTTTGCTCCTCATTGCCCTTGAGTGCCTCTCCTTGTTTTTCTTGTGCCCCCCAGCCCAGCCCTTCCTGTGCTGCCTCTCACAGTTACAGTTCCCCTAATTAATTTGTGCATGACACTTTCTGTCCAGTGTCTATATCCCCTTCTACCCCTGCTTTTTGCTGATTGGATTCTGCTTTTTATTTCTTCTTGCTGCTTTCATGTGGCTATTCACCCAAGATGAGCACCACGCTGAACACTTGAGTTTTTTGGACATCCTAAAACATCCTCTTCCTCTCAACCTTGCCTTTTCCACTCAAGGGGCTCTATCTCAATGTTTTATCCCATTTCTCTCCACAGCTTTGGGAAACCTACTGTGCCACCAGCTGCTGTGTCTCTCTTTGGGTCTGTTCTCTCTTAGTTCATACCAAATGCCTTTGCAGGTGATGTTCACGAGGCTGTGAACAGCCACCAGCTTCCAGCCCCGTGATAAATATAATTTTATCTGTCATAATGAGGCTTGAACCAGTTGGCTCACATTTGGTGCAGGACCATTTGTGTCAGAAATGATCTCCTTTAATTCTGAGAAGGCTTGGTGATGTTTTTTTTTTTTCTGCTGGCTGCAGGAAACTTGTCTTATACCTGACTCATGCTGACGTTCCCCTTAACAGCAGTTGCATTTTCTGTAATGTGTTATGAAGATGAACTCGTAAAAAACTTAATTTGACTTTGTTCTTCAACTGAGTGACCCATGTTGATTCTCAGATGCTACAAATACCAGCTCTTGAGCTTGACTACAGCCAGCCTGGCTTGATTTGAAAACTGAGAGGGTGGAGAAGTTATATGAGCCTACAAGACCAAGCTTCTAATCATGTTTTACCAATAAATCAGAAAGAAACATTGAGAGGAGCCCCTTTTTCTCTCCATTTCTCTGTCACTCTAAGGGAAACAACACCAGCTCTGCTTTTAAAGGGTTCTGAATGTCTTGGATGGGAGAGGTTGCAGAAGTACAGGCAGTTACTGCTGCAGACTCGTGCTCGTAAAAGGTGTTCTGGGTCTGGAGAACATTCAGATCTAGCTTCCCTTTTAAATAAAGAGGCTCACATGATTACCTCTGTAATGAGCTGGGACCTACAGAAAACACACTGTAAGTACCAGAGCTCAGAAGCAGCATTAGTACAAAAGAGCTCCTTTAAATGCCCCGGAGCCAGATTTACAAAGACAGATAAGACACGGCCTGTGAAAAATCAGACCCCGGGTTCAAATCTCAATTCTCCTAGGACTCATATGTATTCATTTCTCCTCCCTCACTCCCTTTCCTCCTTCCCCGCTGCTTTTGCCAAAGGAGATGAGTTGGTTACTGTTAATGGCATCATCCCGAGGAGCGCTTCTCGTGTTGCAGCACCGAGACTTGTTAAGGAAAATCCCCGTGTAATGGCATTACTTGGCACTTTTGTGTGCGGGACCTGCAGCTGGGAGCTCGAGCACAAACTGATTAAACCCCACAGTGCATCACCCCCCTTTGCCAAGCACCGCACCAGGGCTGGGTGGGCTTTGCTGGCCCCGCGGTGGGGCGGGAGAAGAGAGCAGGGCTGGTTCTCCTGCCTTTCTGACTCCCTGCATCCATACCCTGGCTGGGAATGGCCAGCGAGGCTTCTTTGCAGCCTGTGCTGGTGGGGCACAGCTGCAGAGTGGGGGGTTTGTATGATCCCTTCTTGATTTGGCACATCCCCCCCTCCCTTCTGCTCCCAGTCCAGTGCTCTGAGAGGAGCAAGAAGTGATGATCCATTGGCAGAGAGAGGTTTTCTGCCTCTGCATCCCAGTGGTGGGAACTCAGCTGTGCAACAGGTTAAGGGCTGGACAGCTCCAGTCAAGGCAAAGGTGACCAGACTCCCCTGGTCCCACCTCTGCACACCAGTCTGCCAGCACGAGGGAGAAGCATTTCCCAAAATCCTGACCCTGAGGTCCTTCTCGGCTGCCGAGGTCCTTCCCTGCCACCAAGCAGCAGAGGAAATGCTCGTGCCTCGTGCAGGAAATGGTGCAGCTGAGCAAACCCTCCCTGTCCCTCCCTTCAATTATTTAATGTCCTACAGGAGCAGAAGATGACCCCTGCTAAGCAGACTGTCAGGAGAGCAGCAGCCTTTGATGCAGTAATTGGAAATTTCCATTCTTTGCTTGCAGCCCTGAAAAACAGAAGAGTCTAATATACTGGGAAATCTCCATGCTGAGCTAGGAAATTTCCATGATGGAAATTTTTAATGTATTCTCTGGCTTCAAACTACACAGGTTGATGAGGCTTGGGGTGTTTGTTTTGTGTTTTGTATTGTATTGGGGGGTTTTGGTGTGGTTCGTTTCTCTTTCTTTCTTTGCTTTGCAATTTGCTTGAAAGAATCAATGAGTGGCTGTGGGAAGGGTTGGAAAAATCAGCCTGGCCAGAGGAAAGTGATGCATTTGCAGGGGAAACACGTGCAGGACTGGCAAGGCACCTGTAGCACTGCTGGCCGAGGCAGAGATAATGGGAACCTGGATTTTAACGAGACACTCGCTGCCAGAGGACAGAGATGACTCCGCAAGAAGCTCTGCAGCACAACTTGGAAGGGTTGGAGCTTTTGATGCTCTTTCCACAAAAAGCCCAGCAGCCCAGAGGGTGAATATGTCTTTCCCTCAAGTACTTTGCAGACTGCACAAGAAAAGAAGCAGGTAAATAGTGGAGAAACAGCTCTTAGGGGGAACCTGTGTGAGCCCTCGGTCTAAATACCTGGCAGCTCTTGCTGGTGCTTTGAACAGAGAGTTCTCAGGGACAGAAAATATGGGAGGGAATTGTCAGCTGTGCTGTAAAAATGATGATGAGGAGCTCGTAGGAGCTCGGGTGGGAGGACAGCAGAGGAAACACATTGGAAGCAGAGCTGCCGCCTTTCCTGACTGTAGCACTGGGGCTCTGCACGGGCTCTGTGCTGGCTTCTGCACATCCCTCCCAGGCTGAGGCTCTGCCAGGGCTGGAGCCAGCTCCCTGTTCCCTGTCCTGTCCCATATGGGTGGTGGGGTGGCTCCTGTTGGTGTCCTGAAGCAGGAAAATGCAAAGTAGCCCTGACATTTCAAAATAACAACACGAAAACAAAATCCTACCGAGCCCCAAGATCCCTCAGCAAGTGAAACCCCCTCCATGCAGTGGGACAAACCAGCAGAAGTGGTTGGTTTTATTACCCACTGGGCTATTCACTAAGCAGAAATTAGGGATTCATGGAGGTGGAGACATTGCAGCTTCATTTTGTCAGGCAGGTCCTTGTGAGCAGCACGGGTGGGGAGGAAGGGAGGGAGCCAGCCCCACACCAGGGGCTCTGGGTTTGGTCCACAGGAGCCTTGTGGGGCCAATGCAGGCACAAAAAGCTGCACAAAGCCAGCCTAATCCAAAGACAATGGGAGTTTTCTTGGCTGGTTTCTTTCTAATGCCCCAAAAGGTGTTTACTCCCTTCAGCCCCGTGCTCCCGAGTGCACTCAAGGTGTTCCTGCCAGTTTCCAGTGTGCAGGATCTCAAAGGAAACACTGAGCTGGGATGAATGGCTGGGTGAGCAGTCAGTTCTTCACGTCCAAGCACACAAAACCAAAAAAGCAAACTCGTGGCACAGCAGGGAACTTCACCTCTCTTCCAGCTGGAACAGATCATTGCATCAAAATATCAAAGGCTTTATTTCACTGTGCTCCTACAGAGCTCTTTGAGTACAGAATCACAGAATCATTGAGGTTGGAAAAGACCTCTAAGACCATCAAGTCCATCCATTAACCCAGCACTGCCAAGGCCAACACTAAACCACTCCTCCAGGTGCCATATCTACATGTAGTTTAAATTCCTTTGGGGATTATGATTTTACCACTGCCCTGAGCAGCCTTTTCCAGTGCTTGACAGCCTTTTGGTGGTGAAATTTTTCATGAATTTTTCCTAGTCTAGGAAAAGAGGTGTTCAGGTGTCAGTGAGTAAGAAGAGGTAGAATTCTGAACACAAATCCTGTTGCTATTGGGTCAAGTCATCAGAGTATCCTGAAGTTCTTTGCTTGTCCATCACTTAAGCACCAAATACCAAGACACTAAAGCAAGTTATTTCTAACGGGGCAAGAGCTGAGCTGTTGAGTGTCTGCCTGGGATGTGTTGGCTATAGATGACAAAACAACAGCTAAATCCTGCTCTGAGTTTGCAGTAAATGCAGAGAAGTTCAAACCCTTAGGGTACAATCCATCTCCCATAAAAGAGACACCACACTCCACCAGAGGCAGAATTACTGAGCTCAGAGTCTGGCTCCACAGCACAAGTGGGTGGATCCAAGCCTCACAGACTACAAAAGTGGGTGACTTTGGCTAGACAGATGGCTTTGTCACTGAGATCTCATATTCATTTATGTGTCCTTCGATCTGAGTCCATCTGCTGTCTCCTGTGCCAAGGACAGGAGGTGGAAGCCATCCCTGGGGTGAGGTGAGTCCTTTGCTCTGGGTTTGTACTCCTTGCACAGCCCATCCTGGTCCATACCTACAGTCCCAGGTACAGGAAGAATCTGAACCATCTGCTGCTTCCCTCTGAGTTTGGTTGTTCACCTGAGGAAAAAGTCCACAAAAACTCTGATGGATTTTCACTGTCCTTTGCTAATGATGGTATATTTTCATTTTCAAGGATTTCTTTATTATTTCCTTTTCACCGCTGCTGCTAAAGAGTCACTTGAGTCATTTCCTCCATCCTGGAGCTGAGCCAAGCTCAGGATCAGGTCTCCAAAATAAGGACCACGTCTTTGAGTGGGAGATGAGCCAGAGCCCAGGACCTGGTGTCCTGAGCCTGGCACATGTCTGCTCCAGGACTGGGGCACTCGGGGTGTGATTTCAGGCTGCTGCCCGCTGGGTTTTTCCACTTTGCGAACTCAGCTTGACCTTAGAGCTCCATTCACCGCTGGCTGCCTGAACCCAAGCCAGGTTTGCCACCAAACAGGGTCACACCTGAACTTTTTGGGCTCAGGGAGTCATTCAGCCCAAGCAGGGAACACACCCCCAGGCTGGCTAATTGCTGCTTCTCGCTCCCTGCAGATGGAGAGGGCAGGAGGAGGGCTGACTGCTGCTGTCTGTGATGGCATAGCAAGCAGCCTGACTTTTGGACCTCTCCCTCAGGGGCTTTACTCCTGAAAGTGATTTATTAGGATGGTGTGTTTGATTTAATACGATACGGATGTGCTTTATGGGTCACAGAACTGATATCTGTCAAAGAATCTTCAGCAAATGCTGCCAGTAGTATTTTGCCTCTCAGAACCTTCAGCAGATGCTGCCAATAGTGTTTTGCTTCTATTCCCTCCCATATTCCAGGAGATTTGCTAGATTTGTGTTTTGAGTGGGTGGGGTCTTTTAGCTCAATAACAGTTTTGCCAGTCTGGGTGAACTTTTACCGGCTTACAGAAACTGTACATCAAATTTACAACTAAACATTCGCAGCTGAGAGATTTACATGGAGGCTGAAGCTGTTGGAATAATCAGCCAGTCAGGAGCAGCCATGCTTTCTGGCCAGCCAGAATGATCCCATCCAAATGGAATCAGCTCCAGAGCGGCGCCGGTGCCTGGTCCGTGCAGGGTCACGCGGCTGAGCCCAGAGACTGCAAGCACCCAGCACCATCAGGAGTTGTGATTCCTCCATGGATAATTCATGAGCATAATAAGGAGCCACATTTGTTAAAGAAGCTGGTGCTTATGAATGATGCACTTACCGCTCTGCTCTGGTTCTCTCAGCGCTTCTCCCAGATGCTGGAACATTATCCACATTATACATTCAGCAGGATTTGTTCCAGCTGTTTTCCAAGGAGAGTTTTTACTGTTCCCTGTTAGCTTGGGTTCCCAGGGAAGCAAGGGAAGCGTTTGAGCACTGTTTATTTGGAGCCACACTTCCACGCCTGCCTCTGCAGCGCCTCTCAGAGCTGCTGAACTTGGTGGGCATCTTCATCTGAATTTAACAGATGGAGAAGTGAAAATTGCCCAGAGAAGCTGTGGCTGCCCCATCCCTCGAAGTGTCCAAGGCCAGGCTGGATGGAGCTCTGATCAACCTGGTCTAGTGGGAGGTGTCCCTGTCCATGGCAGGGGGCTGGAATCTTTAAGGTCCCTTCTCACCCAAACCATTCTGTGATTCTCCAAGCATTTTTGGAAGTTTAATGAAAGCAAGCAAAGGGGAGCAGCAAGGAAAAGAAAGATTACAGGCTGACTGCGACTCCCCAGGGAATCCAGAGGGAAATGAACTCTGGTCAGACCTTTGCCTGCAAGCAAGCTGAGCCTCAACCCTGTGAGGCACAAGAGTATTCACACTCAGGAGGCATCCTTATCAGGAACCTTATCTGTTGCTACCATACCCACTTTGGGGAGTTTTAAAATTTATTTAAAAGTTGTTATTTTAAAGGAATAAGTACCTTGTGGTGCAGCATCAGAAGAAAAACACAGTGAGAGGCACCATTAGCAGGTGGAGCTGAGCAGAGAGTGCTGCCTCCCATTGTGATGCTGTGCGGGGCTGAGCAACCCAGAAAGAAAATATTAAACAGAAACAGGCTGTGATATTGGCTGACAGCCTCAGCACAGGCCTGGGGGTTTGGAAATCCAGGATCAAATCATGTCTGCGATAACAACTCCTTTTATTGCCCACACGGACTTGGGGGTTTGGCTACCTTAGTTAAAAGGAGTGGGGATGATGGAAGCTGTCTCCCAGGATCGTTCCTGTCCAGCAATATGAAATCACTTGATGTGCTCAGAGGTTGAAAGCACCCCACAGTGAAATAAAAGGCACCAGCCATCACTCCTGTAGGCATTCTACTCTTCTCCCTACCTTTGACAGCTGCCACGCTACGGCAGAGATTGTTCTGCTCAGCCCCAGCTTCAGAATCCAAATTTAGAACGTGTCCTATGACAGGAATCATTTACATGACAAAATCTGCCTTTCTCCAGATTCCTCTAATTAAGTCCTGCCTCCCTCGCAGCTCTCTCTCGCTGGTGGAGCATTGCAGGGGAGCCGCCGTGGGAAAAGCTGCGTGTCTGTCTGCAGGATGCTCTCCTGAGCCCACCAGGGCACAGCTGCTGCTGCACTTCCCTCTGTGGGATGCTCTCCTGAGCCCAACAGGATCCAGTTCAGCGCTGAGCACCTCAGGGTCAGCCAGAAAAAGGGGTGAGGGCTCCTCATCCTCCTGCACTGGTTGCAATCTCACCATCAGGCTGCAGATGTGGCAGGAGATGACTTCCCTTGGAATAATTTTTAGGGCTGATTTGGATGGTTTTGTAAAGCCTGATGTGGGTGCCTGATTAAGAATGGATGTTGGCAAATGTTTGGCATCACCTGGGTCTCCACTGAGTACCTGTGGTGGAAAGATCCACCATGGTCAACAGCAGTTTCTGTCCTCCAAAGGATGTGCTGAGCTGCTAGAGTGCCTGGCAGCTTGGAATCAAAGCTACATGGCCACATAAATAGGAGGATTTTAGGAAATCCCACATATCCTTCAACCTCTTCTAGGAAAAAAAAAGGTCCTTTCTTACTCATCCTGGGGTCACTGAGGATGTCTGAGCTACTTGCAGCAGAGTACAGTTTCAAAGACTTCCTCCTTGAATAACTGCTGTCTTCCCTACTGGGAAGATCTTAAGTGCACCTGGCAGAGGAGCTTCTTCCTCCCACAGGAGGGACGTGCGTGGAGCCTTCGTGGCCCTCCCCACCTCTGCAGCCCTCAGGAGGGTCAAACCTCCCTTCAGATCTGCCCAGATCCCTCAGCTGAGGCACCCAGTGCTGTCCCAAAGCTGGCTGGGCATTGCTCAGTGTCTGCACAGCCCTGCTGAGTTCGTGGCACAGATCAGAGGGTTCAAGGTGCCACCCAGGCTCGGGGCACCGGGACAGGGTGGCCACAGGCAGTGAAACACAAAGGAAGGAAGGGCGGCACTGGCAGCTCCAAGTGCTGCAGCTCATCTGGCTCCCAAAAGCCTCCCTGGGATGGGTCAGGGTTTGTTCTCCATGGTGGCACTCGGCCATCCCTGCGAGCTCTGGGCGGGATTTGGTGTTGCCGATATTTCCCCAGACCAGGGCACGGAAGCAGCTGGAGCAACAGCAGCAGGAAGCTCCAGGAACCACAAGAGCATTTGCCAGGGATGCCAGTGGAGAAGCTCTTCCCATGGAGGGGCTCTTCCTCCTGCCTCCACGTGTCAGGATGGATCATTTCAGAGGAGCCACGGGCTCTGTGCCCTCAAACCCAGCACCAGCTCCAGGGGTGATGCTCTCATGCTCCTCGTGAGGACAGCGTGTTCCTCCCTGCCACCCAGCCACGTGGTGACCTGAGTCCTTTGCCCTCCCCTTCATCCACCCCTCCATCAAATTCCTGCTGAGAGCCATGCAGTGTTGCCATGGGAGAGAACACACAGGATGTGCTGGCCACCAGCAGCACCAGGGACTCTGCCATGACTGGGAAAAGCCCTTGAACCTCCTTTCCATGAACCTGCAAACTCCCCAGCAGCACCTTCTGATGCTGCCAGCAGGTCCTCCCTGCCTTTCCCCCACAGTTCAGCACTTGGGGCAGGTGCCTGAGCTTCCATGGATGCAAAATTTCCACCACAGGCAACCTGTTATCCCAAACAGGAGCACATCAATTCCACACCCTCACCCTCTGCAGGAGAAGGGATCATTTCACTCAGTAATTCCTGCCAGATTCCACCAAAACTATCACAATTCAGGGTCTGTTTCTGTGCCTGATGCCAGCCACATAATGCTCTTAATCTTGGTGATTGTAGTTTATTAAGGATCTTGGAAACTGGGAAAATGGCTTTCAGAGGAATAAAAAAAAAATAAAAATCCCAAATTCCAAATCAGGGAGGAAATTCCCTCAGAGGATCATGAAAACAAACATGTTTTTGTGCTTCCAGAAAATCAGCAAGACTAACAGTGCCATTGTTTGTGTAAGGGGGATTTCCACATTTCAGGGAACAGCTTGGAAGCCAGCACAGCAGCTGCTCTAGGGAGAGCAGGAATTGTGAACCAGCACCAGGAAAAATCACAGCAGGTTAAAAATCATGGCATTTTTTTAAATGACCATCCAGATTTAGGCTGTGTTTTGATTTTTCTTTCCTTTCTGTGCCTGCTTTCCAAACCTTTAGGGGGCATATTTTCCTGCTTCCCTCATAGCATGAGAGGCACAAATACACCAGACTATTTTTGCCCCTCATAAAAGCTCCTTGTCACAGAACCATGTGACTCTGGCCACCCTTGCGTCACCAATGGCATGAAATATCACAAGATTTATAATAAAATTACATGAGTCAGCAACACTGAAACCTCCCATGAGAAACAAGAATGCCATCCAGAGGGGAAAAAAGTGGATTTCTAAAATCAACCCTGGGCTGTGCATTAGGACAACAACACACTTGGTACCTAGGATTCATTTCCAGATGAAGAACCCCATGGAGACCCCATCTGTACCACCCTGGAAGGGCCAGGACACGGCAGCAGGATGGTTCCATTTGCAGTGGTGAGACCAAAAAGGGACAGAGCGTGGTGGGAAAGGAGAGAGCCATGAGGAGAGCAGGAAGGGAATGACAGGAGGTGAGGCAGAGAGCCTGAGGGAGCCAGAAATCTTTGTCTTGTCTTGATGGCCCTGATGATGAGAAAGACACTGAGGGACTGGAGCGTGTCCAGAGAAGGGAACAGAGCTGGGGAAGGGGCTGGAGCATCAGGAGGGGCTCAGGGAGCTGGGAAGGGGCTCAGCCTGGAGCAAAGGAGGCTCAGGGGGGACCTTGTGGCTCTGCCCAACTCCTGCCAGGAGGGCACAGCCAGGGTGGCCTTTGCTCCAGGGGAACAGGGACAGGAGGAGAAGGAACAGCCTCAAATCGCACCAGGAGAGGTTGAGCTTGGGTATTATGAAAAATGTCTTCACTGAAACAGGTGTCCAGCACTGGAGCAGGGATTTGGTGGAATCACCATTTCTGGAAGTGTTCAAAAGACTGTTTGCACTTGAGGACACGGTTTAGTGGTAAACACAGCAGTGCTGGGTTCATGATTGGGTTTCATTGTCCAAGAGGTCTTTTCCAGCCTAGATGATTGCATGATTGGATGTTCTTAAGGACGTTTTCCAGCCAGAACGACTCTTTGATTCCACGGGGATGGATGCTATCAGCACAAACACTACAGGGAGATATCCCAGCCTCAGCTGATCGCCCTGATAGCGTTTGGAGATTACCATATCCCTTGGCTGGGCTGCCAGCCAGGAAAACATGACTGGGAAGGCGATAAGAAGGGTGCTTTACGGGGAAGGCGATGGCGTCACGCTGACAGAGGTGTTACCTCAGCCCCTCTGAGTAAGCACCGTGTGACCACCCTGAAACGGGAGCAGGGGAGGTGACACAGGGACCCTGCAGAGCCAGGGCAGGGTCACCTTACTCCTGCCACCACGGGTGGACCTGTGACAAATATTTGGTGGGACGGGGCAGGCGCTTGGGATGCTGGAACATTTATTCTGCCTTGGTGCCCACTGGGAGTAATGACAGTGGTTGCTCCTGTGGGTGAAGGAGTGTGGCTCTTCTTGGGTCTGTCCTACATGGGGATGCAAGGTCCTTTTGGGGCGTGGGAAAGAAGAAATCACTGCTCAATTTTAGTACTTTTAGCCACAGATGAAAAGCTCAGCAGAAAAGGCTCCATGCACTTTTGTGGCGAGACACCTTCGCCAAGCAAAGATGAGCAAATGAAAGTTGGGAAGACCCTGGCTTAAAAATATCCCTGCAACCTGCAACGATCCCCCTTGTGTGGGTGAGTCCTGATGGCCCTTAATTGAGCTATTTTTTGCACTGAGCTGCTGCTTCATTTAGTGCTCAGGATGTGCTGTGCTCAGTTAATGAGCAGCTAATCAGTGTTGTTCTTTGGCTGCTCCAGGCTGAGCCCCGCAGAGCTGATGGACCTGGCAGCCCCGGTGGAACAGGGATACTCCTGCTCTTTCTGCAGGTGCAGGGAAGGCACCTGGTGGGCTTTGAGTGCTCTGGGATTTCAGTGGCTGTCACTGAACGCTGGCCTAGGGCCATTTTTGAAGATGATGGAATCCAAAGAACAATCAATCCCACTCCACAGCTGAAATCCACAGATATTTTCTTAAAAGGGGAGAAACATCTTACTCTTCCCTACTGCTGGTCTTAGAAATGGCTGCCTGGTTTTGGCTGAAGGCTCAGCATTAGTACAAAACATTCAGCACAGAAAACTTCTGCCCGAATGTTCCAGAGTTCACAGTGTTAAAAGCAAGGTAATACATCTTCTGGTGGGAAGCTCTGGGTGATTTACTAACCCATCCTGGAGTGCTACCTAGAAGTTAAAAATCATATGTCTCCATCATTCAGTGGAATTAACTGCTCCAGAGAGCAGCTTAGCTCAGCTGAGTGCCAGGCAGGAAGGGGAACAATCTGAAAGATCCAATTTCCAGATTAGATTCAGCCATGCTTTGCTTGTTCTTCCCCAAAAAATCTTTTAAACAAACAAGCCATCAAAGATACCAGAAAATCCATTTAGTTTCCTTAGGGTTTCTGAAGAGTTCAGGAGACAAAAAATAATTATGGAACTAACAACAAATTATAATCTTAGAGATGAAGATGAAGGACAATGAGGAAATACTGAAATTAGAAATACCCATGATAAGCACAGAAACACTTTGTGTCTTTCCACACCTCTTGCAATCCCACCAGTGCAGGGTCTCTCTTTGGAGGGAAAAACTTTCATAAATGTATTAACTAAGGGAAACAAAACTGAACAAAAAGGGCACCTGATGTTTTATAGATTGCCTGAATAAAGCCATTTTAGAGGGTACCAGAGCTCTAAAATTTGATAATAAAAGCCATCATCTTTTTGTACTTCCCAGCATGTCAGATGTGGCCCCTGAGAGTCCTGCAAGGTCTGCAACCCCTTTCCTCCCCATGTGATGTGGAAATGCAGGACCAACATCACTGCAACAGAGAGGGATGCCTTGGCCAAATTGAGAGCTGGCAGCAGAGCATCTGCCAACAAAGCCATCTCCTTGGTGACTCCCCACTGCCCAGGGTTCCACCATGCCAGAGGCAAAAAACAAAGCCCTGAAGGATGTTCAAGATCTGTAAGAAGTATTTGGAGCAAAATACTGAGAATGAGACCTTGAGATTTGGCTTGCACAGAGCTCTCTGGTGAGCCAGGGCAGGACTGCTCATGGAGTTCCTGATTTGTGCTCCATAGCCACAGATTCTGAGCTGACCATTGCAAGAAATGAGAGAAGGTACTTCCCCAAGGAATGAAAAGCTTTTGTAGGGATTAACTTTGTACTACCCTGTGAACTCAACGTGTGGTACCCTATGAATGGATGCCAGGCTTTGACATGTTAAAAGACCCGGACATGTTTGCAGGACAAACAGAACCATTTACATGAAAGGTCAGGTTTTGTGGGTGGGCTGTGGGGTGTCTCACTGAACCCCCTTTATAACTCACAACAAGCAAAGATCATAACATTACAAATGCCAATTGCAGCAGCAGGGGCTGATTTGCTTCATTTTAAGGTTGGCCTCAAAAGTGACAGAGCAGCCTCCAGGTAAAGCTGCGTCTCTCCTTAGCGGGTGACTGAAGGGAGCCGAGGCTGATGAGAGCAGCAGAAGGCTCCTGTTTGCCCCCCAAAGTCAGGGAAGATGTTGTCCCTTCCCCTGGAGTCTGGCACAGTCCTGCTGGGACAAGGAAGGACAGTCCTGCCTCACTGTGCAGAGGAAAAGGTCCAACCCCTGGGCTGCAGCGGATGGCACCCAACCGTGTCACCGCCGGCTCCCGCGCCAGGCTTGGTCCCCGCTGTCCCTGCCAAAACCCAGGCACTGCTGACTTGCAAAGACTGCCCAGAATGATCCTGTTTTGTTGCCAGTCACTCATCTCTAGACACTGACCCTTGTCCTGGACGAGCTGCAAAGACAGGGCAGGAGTAAAGTCCTCCCCTGCTCAGTGTGACTCCATCGCCTTGGGGTCTCACCAAGGCATCACCTTCATGTGACCACAAAGGAAGAGGCCACGAGGGACAAGGAGCAGCGACTCCACAGTGGAGCAGGAGCCTGGAAAACTGGGATCCCCCCTCTGCTGTGCCATTGGCTGGAGAGGAGCTGATGCATCACTCTGGATCATTGCTAATGATGGAGTCACCTTTGGCCAACCTTGGGTCCCACCGGTTCGTCAGCTCAACACTGGAACCTGTGCCTGGACACTTTGAGGCAAGAGCTGATGAATTTGGTAGCTGCTTCTCCTGGATGAAGACCAAAGCTCAAAACCTGGCAGTGGATCAAGTCATGCAGAACATCCAAGTGAAGAGCTGCTCTGTTGAAGGAAGGAGGAAGGATGTCGTTATCTCTGGGCAGGTGTTTGCTGGAGGTGCTGGAGATCAATACCCTTGATGGCCTTGCTGAGGGGGGCATGGGCTCACACAAGCTCTAAATTGGCATCAAATCCAGCAGTTGTAGACCTGCTATACACCACTGAGAGGAAGATGCTTCCCAAGTGACTCACAGGAGATCCAGGTGTTTCATATAAGTTGCCAGCAGTATTTTTTTGCAGTGCTGGAGTGTGGTTGGTTCATTGTGTAGAGTGGAGCACATTTCAGGATTTTGGAATATGGCAGAGTTGTGTAGGTGCTGGAGAGAGGATTCACACTCTAGCCCATGTGGCATCTGTGGGTGAACTCACACTGCAGACAGCACCTGAAAATTCTCCCCTGAAATCTGGCCAGGACAGACCCAGCTCAGTCAAGAAATGCTGCTCTACACGGTGGTCCAGCATCTCAAGCTGGTCACAGTCAGTGCCATTCTCTGCATCCTAAGGGATGTATGATGCTTTTGGCCATTTCTTGGGAAAGGACACTGTATCCCACCCAGTGGTGAAGCCATCCCACCCTGCAAGCTGTGGTTAAGGCTTTTGGTCTCTCTTTGCCTCAGTTTTCCATGTACAAAACAGGTTTGGGTGTTTTCCTATCCCTGCAGAGCTGCATGAGGATGAGTATATTAAAAACTTGGCTGTTGTTCAGGCTCTGGAGTACTGGGAGTGACTTAGATGGATGGTTTAAAGCCAATTAAAGCAAAATCTTTGCTCTGACCATAGAGAGAGGGAAGATATGTCAGGTCACCCAGCCCTCATCCCTGCCAGTGTAGAGTTGTTCTATTTATTTTCTGATCTTCAGCCTTGTCCAAGTGTACATGCTGGAGGCAACTTACTGTATTTCCACCAGGAGAAAATTCAGCATTTAACCTAAACACTCCCTCTGCTAATTTCACCCCTGTATTCCCATTTATCTCCTTGGCAATCCATCCTAAAGCTTGTTTCCAAGCTAATAACAGGAGTCACAGCAGCAACGAGATAATGTCACGTTAAAGGGATGAGCCTGTTTGGCCTGGGAGCATCATCTGGGTGAATTAAATGCTCCCAGGTGCCTGAGATGATGCAGAATGGATTCCCTGCATCAGATCCCCTCCTTGTTCACGCCTCTCTGGCACAAATGTAGGATTTTCATCCATCATCAGAAAGGCCAGTCTCCTCCAGGTTGTGCTTGAAGGTGGAAAAAAGTGTGATAAAAGCATGCAAAAGGGTAAATGTTTGTTGAAACACTCACTGCCCTGAAGCCCATGGCAAAAACACAGTGCTGACTTCTCAAAGTCCAGCCCTCACCTCATCCCTTGGGCATAAATCGCTCTCAACCCCGATCTGTTTATTTTCATTTGCCTCCTTGTCTCATTTTAACTCTGGCTGTACAGACACAAACCCATTTGTATTTCACGTCCTTACAAGTGGTGTTTTATTCAAAGCTTTCAGAAGGTGTTTTTTGTCCGTGGTGTTCCCAGGGGACAGCTGGGATGATGCTGTTCCAGCACCAAGAGCTGCTGAGGGCTTGGCTGCATCACTTTTGTGCAGAAGATCCTTCCCTTCCACTTTAATTACGGGCACTTCAGACCAATGGTTGAAAACAAATAGGGTATTTTGGTAGGTTTTCACTCTTATAAAATTATTAAGCTCCTCAGCAACACCCTGGGAAAGGATTAGCTCAAGATGCACAAGAAAATATGCACAGGCAAAACTTTTTGTTGCAAGGAAACTTTTCTCCAAGCCCCCTGTGCACGTTCATGGAATCATTGAACCCCAGAATGGTTTGGGTTGGAAGAGACCTTAAAGACCCTCTAGTTCCAATCCCCTGCCATGAGCAAGGACAACTTCCATTATCCCAGGTTGCTCCAAACCCCACCCAACCTGGCCTTGGACACTTCCAGGGATGGGGCAGCCACAGCTTCTCTGGGCAATTACTCTGTTACTACATTATTTAAGCCCTGGGTAGGACAGTGACCAAAATAACCAAATCATTACAGTCTGCAGCTGTTGGAGGGCTTTGATCACAGCACAGGGGCACAGGAGCAGAGGTGGGGGCAGGATTTGAGCCTGTGGGATATGGCTGCTCCATGCTGTAGGCTGGATTCCCCTGTGTACCACTGATGATGTTGAGGAGGTGCAGTTGCTCTGAGGATTCTTGGTGTGAGGAGCCTTATTCTGTCCACATGTATACCTTTTAACCACGTTTTTATTTTGTAAACATCAATCAGTCATGGGGTTGTTTTATTTTAATCGAAATCTTTTCATGGCCTCTTTGTGCAGCCTGAGGAATGCCAACACTCTGATTACCAGAAGGCATTATTTTGAGTCACTCTCCATCAGTAGGGCTTTTGAGAGAAATCTGTGGCAGCCTTCAACTACTAGAGTGGAAATAATTTTTAAGAACAATTTGAGTTGTCACCATTTTCTTTGAACTCCCTGATGACTCCATCCATTTGTCTCTATTCAACCCACCCAATTCCTCACATCTTGAGAGGTGCTTCCATCAGCTCTGGTGACAGCAGCAGGTCCAGCTCCTGGCAGTGACAGCACCTGGGGCTGCAGGAGGACCTCTTTGAGCTGGCTTTTCTAACACTGCCAGTGCAGGTGATGCATTTAGGGGCAGCCCAGCTCAGACATTCATTCCCAGGTTGCACATTTAGCTCTGACATCAAAGAGGGTGGTAAAACACTGGTACAGGCTGCCCAGAGAGGTGACTCCACCTCTGGAAATACTCAAGGCCCGGCTGGGTGGGGCTCTGAGCTCTGATCTATTTGAAGATGTCCCTGTTAATTCAACCTGACCTTGGATGTTTCCAGGGATGGGACATCCACAACCTCTCTGGGCAACCTGTGCCAATATTTCACCACCCTCATTGTAAAAGAATTCTTCCTTACGACTTATCTGAATCAAGCCTCCTCCAGTTTAAAACCACCAGCCCTCATGCCAGGAATTTTTATGTGCATCCCACTGTTTCTAGCCTGTCCCACAGGTCTTGGTGGGCAGAGGGACAGTGACCTGGCAAAGCAGAGCCAGTTCGAGTGTGCAAAACTAGTGTGTGATTAATTAAGGCTTCCAAAGCATGTTAAGGACCATAAAAATTTCCTAATGCAGTCAATTTAATATTTGCATGACATCCTTTCCCATTTCTCTTTTTCTCACTTTCTCAGGAGGAGGGGAATGTTTCTTCACTGTAGCAGTTCAGGTGGCAACTCAGCTGGCCCGGGCTGAGCCCAGTTGGGAAGGAAATAAAAGCCCATCCAAAAATGAAGTCCTAAGATCTCTAGCAAATCCCTCAGCACTGCACCTGCCCCATGCCACACACATCCCTTCTGTGCTGTCTATAAGCTGCAGCTTTTTGGGTTTTGGACTGTAAAAAACCATGGGGAGAGAAGATCTTTTCCTCTCTTTTGCTCAGCATTGACACAGGGGTGCTCTAACAGGGATTTTGGGTACCACCCTCAAGGAGCAGGAAGGTGATGGTTTTCCTGTCCTCATTTTCAGGATGGTTTGGAGCAGGACCCACATTTACCACAGTATTTCTCTTCTCTGGGCACAGTGGTAACAATGAGAGCATTGGAAGTAGACTGATGCTTCCCAGTGATTAATTAGTGTTTTTTGAGGTCTGACCATCCCCTGTCCCATCTCATCAGGGCTGGGTGGTGAAGGAGGGGCTGTTGTGTTTCGTTTGCAAACAACTTGGGCCCCCCAACAGCTGTGCTTCACCCCAGAGAGGGGCTGGAGTGGCTGCTGACTGCTGGAGGGAGCTGAAATGTGCCTGAATATCCAGGGCCACCTTCCCAGCTTCCCCACACTCATTCTGGGCCAAATCTGGGGCAAATTCGAGGTCACAACAAAGCCACGGCCGCTGCTTTGCCCCTCTGCCCCTGTCAGCACTTGCTGCTTTTAGCTACGCCCCATCCTCTGCCTTCTGCATCCCCACCAGCCCCGCTCCTTGCAGCGAGGGCTTTTATTTTCCAGCCTAACCTTTGTCTCGTTGAGCCAGTGACTCATCTCACTCATTAGCTGAACTTTGAATATCTCTTTATCCGCTGGATCCCTTTCAAGCTCGTTCCCTGGCAGCGGAAGCGCCTGCTCGCCTTCGCTGTGCTCTGGATTGCAGGGGAGCCGCCTGCCTCGCTCTTGCAGCGGCATCTGCCTCCCCGGCAAGGCAGCAGAATGAACCCAGGCTGGAGCAGGGATAGACTCCAGCCCTTCCCACGTCCCGGGGGTTAATCGCGAGGACACAGCCCTCGGCGTTTAGGAAGGCACCCCGGATTTTGGCTGGCACCCGCCGTTCCTCCCCCCGCGACGCTGGTGCTGCAGTTTGTATTTGCAGAGCGCCAGGGATGCTCCGCAGCCGCTCCCGAGGCCAGCTGTGCTCAGTGCCAGAGCCAGCACAGCCGACCGGAGCTGCCTCGAGGGCTGCTCTCCTTGTGATCCCCCCCAGAAGGTCCAAATCCCACCCCAGTGCCCCCCTTGATCCGTGCACAGTCAGAGCAAGCAGAGGAAATTTCGGCTCTCGCGGCTGAGCAATTTCCTGGGAAGGGCAGGGGAAGGGATGGGTCAGGTGTGATAGGGCGTGGATGACTCAACGGGGTTTAGAGCAGGTTGGAGAGATGTAGGTGACCTCAAATCACTGCTCCCGACGTGCTCCCGCTGCTTCAGACTCGAGGAGCCTCTCACCTGATGAAATAAGAGCACCGAGAGTGCTCGATCAAAGGGAGAAACCCCTTCCCTGTTGCTCCCTGGAAAGTGAACAGGAGGTGACTTTCTCTCGTGGAGAAGACCAGCAGCCTCCTCTGCGTGCCTGCTACCTTTCACCCGGCTCATTTTCCCACTGAAAATTCAAATTTAATTTTTTTTTTTTTTCCCCCTGGTTAGCAGCTCTAATCTCCTTCCCGAATTGCCGGGCACATGACCGAGGGCATCTCCGTCGGCATCTCCGCTCTCCCGCTCCTGTTTACGTGCTGCTGCCCCCTGGTAATTTGTGTCTCTCCGAGCCGGGGAGCTGGAGAGCCCTTCCCCGCGAGGAGCTGATGATTCACAGAAAAGGGAATCAATAAAGGATGACTAAGGCAGCCCTACATCAGGCTAGTGATTAGAGGCTGCCTCCGCAGCTTGGTCCAGAGTGGCAATTTGCAGATTGTCTTTACAATTTTTGTCTTGCGGGGTCTCCATCAGGCTCCCGGCAGCACTTTTTATTTATTCACTTATTTTTGACTCTGGTGTTTCACCAGGATTTGCTGCCTTGAGCTTTCTGGGGGTGAGAAGTTGTGCCAACCTACGAATCTCTCAGCAAGAACAGTAACTCAGGCTGCCCTAAACCAGCCCAAACAGAGAGGTGGGTGCTATTAATCACTGCTCTGGGGCCTCTTGGGGATTGCTTGCCCACGAAAGCACTTTGGGACAGGAGAGTTCTCGAGAGCTTTTGATTTATGAACTCTCCACCCAATGCAGAGAACACACAGACACGATAAGTGCACACTGGACAGGAAACTAATTATGTACTATCAGCTGCTCTGCATCCACGAGAAGGTAAAATAATGCTCAGCCATGAGACAGAGGATATTTTACACCTTGTGCAGCCCAGCTCCCAAGATTACACACAGGTGCTCCAGGGTCTGGAGGTCAGCTCTTGTTCCATGCTATTCCTCCAATTCACTGTGTGCTGAAGCCTTCTAGGAGTAGCACAGGGCTGCTTCTCATGGAAGGTGTCCCTGCCCATGGCAGAGGGGTTGGAATCAGAGGATCTTTAAGGTGCTTTCAAACTCAAACCATTCTGTGATTCTATGGATGCAGCGATGGGCCAGCCTCACTCCTAAAGGATCCAGGAGCATTTCTCCAGCAGCTGTGCTGTCCAAGCAGGGCCTGGGGAGGGGTTTTATATATTGGCAAGGTTATTCTGTGCTGGATCAGTTCCCCAACTGAGGTCATTGTACAGCTCCATGGCAGGGAGGAGAGGGATTTGGGGGCTGTGGGGCTGTTAAATAGAGAATGGCAGCCTTGGTGACAGGCAATGTGAGGATGCTGGGGAGAACTGACTGGTGCAGGAGACAACAGGGAAAAGTCTTCTTGTGTGGAGGGGCTGCTTACAAGACCCTCCAAAGGGCAAACTCCTGGGATGGGAAGGGGAGAGATGGAACTCATTGCCTGATGGCATTTCATTGGCATCCAGGCTCCAGCAATGACACAGGGAGCAGAGACCCCGTGTTGGAGCAGCCCTCAAAGCCTGCTGAGGTGGTGACAGGGGAGAGGAAGGCCAGGAAGGAAGAGGCATTTCCCCACGCCCATGCCAGGAGGATGCAGCACATAATTCCTGGCACAGGGATGGCAGTTTCCACAGCAGGCTCAGCCTGGCCTCCCTCACCACAGGGAGTTAAAATACCTCTCTGATGTTCCTGCTCCAAATTCCCATCAACTTTGAAGTGCCTAATGGGAGAAAGTGCTCTGGGATGGATGAGCATCCGTCCTGGGACATGCCTTGGCTTAGACACTGGATTTAAGTTCTGGCTCATCCCATCCCCAGTCCAGCATGGTCCCATCTATCCAAAAGAGCTGATTCAACATCCCAAAAGTGCATATTTCTCCCTTCAAAGGTGATAAAACTTCTCCATCAGCTCATCCTCACACTTGTTGCTGCCAGCATCGTTTTCATTGCCTCCATCCAAGTGCTTGGGGCCGCCTCCAGGGGGCAAGCCAGGATGCCCAAATTGGCTCTAGGGAATCTGTGGAGGTGACTTGGATCTGTCCTGGAGCAATGAGATGTCCACCAGGCAGAACCCGGGTCTCTCTGCTCTGCTCAGCCCACTGGAGCCCCTGGCTCTTTGGGATGCCCTGAGCAATTCCCACTGGGTGAATGTGGAAGCAAAGGGGGTACCAGCAGTGCTGAAGCACATGGCTGATGGAGATCTGCTTCTTCCATGGCCTCAATCCCCCCACTGCCTCCTGTCCTCCTTCTAGTTTCATGGATGATGTTCCAAGAAAAAGGAAAACAAAAGCCAAATCCCAGCCAGGTGTTAGAGGTGTGGGAGCACAGCTGTGCCCAGTGTTCCCCTTCCTGAGCAGGGAAACACTTTGGGTTAGACCCCCTGCTCCTGGCTCTGCATTCTGCTGGGGATGTTGATGCCATGGATCCCACCAGGAATGGTGATGCCATAGGTAAGGGGATGGTGAGAGTCCCACAGTGGAGGGGACAGTGATGCCACAGCTGAGAGTCCTGCTGGGGACCCCCAGCTCTGGCAGTGCTGCTTCCTGCTTGGGTGCAGCTCCTTCTCTCAGCCTGCCAGCAAGGCTCCTGCTCCTGTTTGGTTCCCAAAAGCCAGTCAGATCACAGGGCTGGCAGGAAGGAAAAGCCATAAATTCCCCAGATATAAGGGGAATTTAATATAAGGGCTGAGTCAGAGAACGAGGTGCCCGTGGCCAATTCCAGAATGGCCTGGGGAGCAGCATGAAGGGAGGGGACAGGGTCAGCTGCACTTTGTGCTGTCCCTGCTGAGCCAGGAGCTCCCTTGGAGGCTGGGAGGGACAAGGAGGTACCAGACAGTAATCCCAGAGCTGCTTTCTCTGGGAAGGCCACCCTGCTTCCCGTGCTTGGAGGCAGAATTTTTCTTTGGTCTCCTGCCCTGCTCAAGGATCATGGCTTGGTTGGAGGGCCTTGCTGACAGCCTGTCCTCCCACCTTAGGGATTGCTGCTTCTCTGGCAGGAAAGCCAAAGGTTCAGCCTTTTGGGATGAAGACCATGTATTATCTTTTTTCCACACCCCCCGCACCCCCTCGTCTATTTTTTAAAAAGAAACTAATTCCTAAATTAGCCTTGACGTGCTGCAAACATAAAATCCACAAATTTCATTAAGAAAAAAAAAAGAAGGGAAGAAACCCCACACCATAAGGAGACATTTGGATCTATTCACATGCATTTCTTTTTCCTCTGTTTGTTTGGTTGTTTGGGAGCAAATTATCCAGCGGCTTCAAACAGTCTCAAACCAAACTGGATAAATATTGTCTCTCCAGAAAGATTTACCCCACACTGCCTGCTCCTGCCCTGTGCAGGGTACAGCCTCCACAGCTGACCCAACCAGACCCCAGCCCTGGTAATTTTGCTCATAGTCCCCATATCAGTCACTGTACCCATTATTTCTGCTCTCTTCAAGTTTCTTTCTTCTCCACCTCAGGGGCACAGGAGAATTCCAGTGGGTGATGATAGAGTTTGCAACCCCTACCTCCTGTTCAAAGTTTTATCAAAGCTCTGGAATTGCAAAATGCACCTACTGAGGAGCAGATCCCACCACACCTGCAGACCTGAGGGTGTCAAAGTTTTATGTCCCTCCCTTCTTCAGGCCTTCTGCTCCTGATATGCTGCTGGTGTCTGAGATCACGGTGCTGCAGCCCCAAGGACAACTGGTCTTGCTCTGACCAGGGCATCTGCCACAGGCAGACACAGCCAGGAGAGAGAATGAGGTTTTGGGACCATAGAAAATGTAGGTGAAAACCACTTCTCCTGCAATCCTCACCTCTTCCCTCTCTCCCTTACCAGGAGATTGACAGATGAAGGAGTCTCTTCCCATAGTGACTCCTGGTTCTCTTACTGAGAGTAACGCATTCTCTGATTCCCTTCCACCTTGTTCTGTGAGAAAAGACAAAAAAGCCATGAAATCCTCCCCAGAAACATCCTGTGTCCTTCTACCCTGCTTAGAGAGGACACAGATGCTGCCAGCTCCCTGTCCCCTGCTGCTCCCTGTCTCCTGATGGCCCAGAGAGCTTGGCTCAGTGCTCCAGGGACCTGGATCAGGCCACTCCAGCCACTCACGGCTGTTGCTCAAGCCCTCACGGATGGAAAGGTCTTGAGCAACAGCCATGAATCACCCAAATAGTGCAAAGAGGAGGCAGCCAGAGGAACATGAGGCCAGCACAGACCTTGAGGCAGCTGGGGGGGACCAGTTTAAGCCACGCTGTGTCAGAGCACTGGAGGAGAAGCGGGGTGGAACACATGTTTGAAGGCACAGTGCTCATCATCATCATCTTTTCCAGCAGTGTTCATTGCAGGTGGGGAAAGGAGAATGAACCTGGAGAAGGCGGCTGCGTGTGCTGGGCTGCTTTGTTTGCTCCAGAAATGTCTCTCTAAATATCAGCCCAGGGTTGGGTCTGCAGCAAGACCTGGGAAATATGCCCATAAGTAAATTGGGAGGGTTAAAAAGAGACACTGAGTGGGCTAAGTGGTGAGTAATGGAGATGTCACTCAGAGAGAGGAGATGTTTCAGCGCGCTCAACACCGCTTGATATTGGGTGGAAATTTCCAGGTGTTCTCAAGAAAACCAGAGACAACTCCTTATTATTTACCAAACTGCTTCAAATTTACCATCCTTTGTGTATCTCATTTTATGCATTGCCCTTCCAGATCATTAGCAAAGATGTTAATGAAACTTGATCTTTAGCCCTGACTCTTGTTCTGCCCTGGTAACTGGGACTTGCTCCATGTAGCCCACTCCTGTTCAGGATTACTGACTGCATCCCAATGTGTTTTCAGTTTGTATAAACCACATTTCAGACCAAGGCTTTTTTTCCCCTAATTTTTGTATTTCCTAAGACAAAGGAGCAAAATACATTAGTCAAAATAAAAACACATGTTCATAAAAGGCCGCACTGCTTTCATCCTTTGGCCATGCCATTCTCTAACAGCATTTCTCTTTGCACCAAAAAAGTTGGAAAAGAAGAAAACTGGCAGTTTTTTGTGCCCATCATCCCTTGAGTCTGACTGTTGTCTCATGGTAATTTTATTCAGCATCTGGCTTCTGCAAATTTTCTCCCCATTGACACTATTGTGGGGACAGAACCAAGCTCTAAATATTTCATCATGATTTTTTAGAGAATATTTGTTCTGCTACTTTTATAGGCTGATGATTGCCAGAATTATATTCTCCCTTTCTTTGTTTTAAATCACCACCTCGTTTCCTTTCTTCTGCCTCTCAGGATCACATTGTCCAAGGATTTTAAAATGCAACCACCCAAGGATCAATATGTTCATTGAAGAAACCTCTTGTTAGCAACTGAGAATAAATACTGAATGTCTGCAACCCACACAGATTGGTTTATTAAATATAAAGTTTCTCAAGAATGCCTTTTTCCTCTTTCTCCCTGCACTTGGAGAACAGGATTTTAAGGATCATTCAGAATATTGGCCCTTTTGGCTTGTCAGTAATGACTTTTTCTTCCTCACTTACCTTCCTACTTCCTTTTTGGGTGTAAATCCCCTCTTAATTCTTTAGTGAAGACCAACCTGCTTTGCTGCCTGGCTCACTGTCATCCTCCCAGCAATTCTTAGCTGCCTCAAAAGGCTCCCATGTGGTTATCTCCCTGTATTTTCCATCCACAGGCAGATGTCCACCCTGCAGAGGGCTGTGCCAGCTGGAAACGTCACTGTGCCCTGGGTAATTGTTACCATCCCCAGCAGCACAGGACAGTCTGCACCACGGTGTCTGTGCTGTATCATTCTGCCCCCAAATCTGCTCCAAGGAGCAATGCTGCTCTGTGTTGAAAGGGCTGGAGCAGCTGGGGGGTGGGGAGGAAAGGCTGGAGGAGGAGCATGTCCAGTGGCACAGCTGGATCCTGGAGTGCACATCTGTCCAGGGCTCCCCATCCCTGAAGAGCCTCTTGAGACTCAGCCTTGGACAACTTTTATGTTGGACAAACTCTTGGACTGCAGCCCTGGGTAGAACCTTTCTTGGGATTTTCCAGCCTTCTCCCTCACCTTTGGCTTTTACTGTCCCTTCAAGCAGAGACTTAAAACCCCCCAAATCCCTGTTTTATTTCTTTTCTTTCTTTATGCAATCCGCACTGTGGCCCAGCTGAACTCCTTTCACAAGCTGCATGTCCAAGGTTTCCCATCCATTTCCAGTCTGGATGAAAGCAGGCTTAGGAAGGTTTTCCAAAGTGTAACTCATCACATGAGTGCATGCTTTGGATCCTTGCATTGGATGCTTACTTTGGGGTGAGCAGCTGAGTTGGAGAGAAGCAGGGACTGGGTGGAGGATTGGCTGAGAAAATGTAAAAGCAAAGTGCAGCCTAGAAGCAGCAAGACAGAGCAACCCAGTAATTTTGGGAGGTTGGGGTGGTCCTTCAGCCTTACAATAGGACCCAATGAGCCACTTCCAAGGAAGATTCAAAGCAACTCAAGCTCAGGGCAGGCAGCTGTAACCAGCTGTGACAGCTCTGGTTTCTCCTGCACTTGTCGTGCTGCCTCCAGGCTCTGCCCCATCACACCAAGAACTGGTCCTTGCTGGCAGCGTCCTCACCTTGGGTGCCAGGAGCATGGGGCCTTGAGGAGAGACACAGGCAAGGGCTGCTCCCAAAATAGCAGTGAGGCTCCTGGCTTTGGGTAAAATGTCCCCTGTGCTGGCCTAGGTGGGGGGACATGTTTCGTGCCACTGTTTCTAAACTCATCACCCAGGGGAAAGGATGAGAGTTCCAAATGCAGAAGCATTTTGAGGGATGCCCATCTCTGCCTGAAATACCACCCCTGCTACACAGAAAGCACAAAAAATGGGAAAAAATGTCCCACTCCAATCACTGTGATGATTAAACTGAGATTTCAGTATCAGAACTCAGCCCTGCCATGGGGAATAATTGCTAAATCACACAGACTCAGTGGTCATCACCTCACTGGACAAACAGGAGCAGTGATGTCAGCCTGCAGACTGCATTTCCCTATGGACTGGCTCTCTCCAGGTTGTTCTGCTTTCCCAGAGCCTGGCTGTTGATGGATTTCTCTGAAAGTGACTCAGTACCAGGGTGTGATTCTGGCTGCATGCACCCAGCAGATCCCAGCCCGCGGCATCCATGAGTTAACACAAAGCCCTTGAAGGTGTCACTAATTTATCTGCTTATTGTGAGGCTGGAGGAGACCAGCAGTGAGGGAAGGTCTCAGGTTTATGGGATGCTGGGGCTGGCAGGGACCAGCCTGGAGGCTCACTCACCAGAGGCCATCCCCATGAGGAATCACCAGGAATCACCCAAGGAAGGATCTCCACAACCTTTTTCTCCTGAACAGAGGAGTCATTTCCCCATGGGAATACCCCAGACACCCCCAAATACCTCATTCCTTCTCCTTACACCCTCAGCCATGGCAGGGATGCTCTATTATCTTTCAAATCACAGGGACTTGTCTTTTCTCTCCCAAACCCATGACAATGCTTGGTCTTTACAGGGCATTTTCCCTAAATTAACCCCATGCCAAGGAGTGCTGCTTGTAGAAGGAAACTAAAGCAGAGAGACAAAGAAAATGCAATTTTCAGAGCTAGATCTCTCAGGAGCTGCAGTGCCTCTTGATCTCTCCCTTACCAGCTTGCCAGGGCTGAAATCACTGGGAAACAGGGATTTTGGGGCAGAATTTAAGATGAAGGACAGCAAGTTTAGATTACAAATTAGGAAGAAATTCTTTACTATAAGGGTGGGGAGGCCCTGGCACAAACTGCCCAGAGAAGGTGTGGATGCCTCATCTCTGGAAGAGTCCAAAGCCAGGTTGGACAGAGCTTGGAGGAACGTGGGATAGTGGAAGGTGTCCCTGACCATGGCAGGGGGGTGGAAGAAGATGATCTTTAAAGTCCCTTCCAACCCAGGCGATTCCATGATTCTATGAGAGCTTTCCCCAAAAGAGCATTAAATCCTCATCCCTCCTCCAAAGCCTTTCCTGCTGCCCTGTGCAAGCTGGAGTCTCTTTGTGAGTCAGAAATGCTGACACCTTGTCACTGAGCAGCGTGAGGGTGCAGGAAGGAGAATATTGCTTAGCAGCACTAAATCCAACCCCACTCCTATTATTGCTGGATTTCTGAACCTGCTTCTCCTTTGCCCGCTTTGTCAACTTATTCACAGTTGCTGTTTATGCTGGAATTATTTAGCAGCAAAAGTTTTCTAGTGGTTCTTTGACGTCCACCTCTTCTCCAAGAGGTTTGCATCTGAGATGCAGATGTGCCAGCTCCAGCTGGCTGCTTGCTGCCCTGGAATTGTTGGAGGAGGTTCAGATGGAGCAGCGTTGATCTGTCGAGCCCTAGGGCTCAGTGTACCCCACCTGTATCACCCAGGCTGGAACAACACAATTATTTCTACTGAAATCAGCAGTAAAGTTTTCATCCACTCTCACTAGACTGAATCAAGACCCTTGGATGGCACTGAGCCGAAACATGATTAATGGTTTTCCAAGTGCAAGCCAAAGGTGGGTGGAAAATACATCTTGGAAACCAGCTTGGTAGCACTTTGATGCCTTCTGAAGTCTTACCAGGATGTGAGAATGTACCTGGCATTTTGCAGCTGTAAATATGGGCTTCACAGCCACATGCAGCACTTCCAGCTGCACAGATGCTACTTATTTTTGTGTTCTCCTGGAACAAAACCTTGCTTTATTTTTCTCACTTCCAAAACAAACTTCCTTTTCTGCACTCCCACAGAGAATTGCCACCAGGAAGAAAAGCTGTGCAGAGTTCTCTATCCAGCAGATTGCCTCTCTGTTCCCTCCACCCCAAGAACCTGAAAGCAGAGCTGGGCTACTGTTTACAGAAATCTGAAGCGAATTCAAAGATGTCTTGTTTCTAAATCCATCCATTTCTGATTGAAAGAAGCTGAGCTAGTCACATTCGAGGAGCTCATTAAAATGTAAACAGCGTTGCTTTTAATTGCCAGCGCTAAAAATTGTCATTATTTATTTTAAATGTCGAGGTGCATAAGAATATGTGTTTAATTGCAAAAAGAAGGAGGAGGTGAATTTTAAATGCACTTTGGAGATGCTGCAGCTTGAGGTCTGGCTGGGTGTTTCCATGAGGAATTGCAGTCAGCTGTTTCACCCTGCAATTCCTTCCATGCAGACACACTTTTTGTACAATTTTTTTTCTCTTTTAATACATCTGTTTGTTTGATCTTTCTTTTATAAAAACCCTATTTCTCACCTTCTGCAAATTTTCATTCTTGAAGAAATCTGGAAATCAGTCCAAAGCTTCCAGATCAGTCATTATTGGATGTTTTTCTGCTCACGCTGGTAAATGGTTTGAGTGTGTGTAATTAGTTAAAGATGTGAAGTGCTGACTGAGTGCTGAGAAATGTTACATAAGTGCAATGTATGGCAGACACAGTGTGCCATGAAAGCCATGGCACTGTTCTGCACCAAACCAGCACCTTTCCCCAGGTTGGCAGAGCTCCTCACTGTTGATGCCAGAGGTTGTCAGCACCCAACAAATTAGCAAATTCTTTTAATACATCTTTACAGCTGAGAAAACGGAGGCACAGAACAGTGAAGTGCCTTTTCCCCTGGGGACTCAGCAGCAAAGCCAGGTATTCCAAATTCCACTGCCAATTCCAGCTCCATAACCTCTGGCTGCATGGATGCTGCCACACACTGTTGGCAAAACCCTGGGGTCACAGTGCAGGGATCAGCTGGGAGCAGAGGAGAAGGATGTTTTGGATGGGATCTGGAGATGCTGCAGCCCACCAGAGTTTGGGGAAAGGCCCACAGAGTTGGTGCACGGCCACAGGGACTGGTTCTCAGTGTGCTGACATGAACAGTTTGTGTGCTTAGAAAGGCTCCCATCCTAGTGAAGGATGGAGACCCCATCTCTTCCTTTTCCACAGTCAAGCTCTTCTGAGAAAGACCAATTTCCTTGGAAAGTGTCAGAGTCCTGCTTCCCACAACTCATTTTTGTAGGGCTTGCTATACTGAGGAGGGAGAGGAAGAGCAGCTTCATCTCCTGCTGCCCAGCTCATGCAATTTCCCATCTCCTGCCCATGCCATGGATACCTGCTGCACCCATTGACTCAAGGACTTTCCCTGTGAAACCCAAGCAGCTGTGTTGCGAGTATGGACAGCTGGGACATAGCTGAGCCACAACAGGCCACTGCTCTGTGCCTCAAGTCACCGGCCAGGAGCTGGGACATGCCACATCCACGGGATGCAGACCCAGACAGATTGTCCCTGGAGGCCTTGGACAGGATATGCATCATCCTTGCTGCCTGGCACCTCAGCTCTGTCCTTCTTCAGCAGCATCATTATGTTCCCCCCACTTCCTCCTCCTTGCAGCCTCTCCCTCCTTCTCCAAAGTGTTTTTCTTTTATAACTGTGCTCTCTTTGGATTCGCAATGTCCTCTGGAAAATCTGATTTCACACCATATTTGTATGTTTAACAAAAATAATTCCAAACACCAAAAACAAGCCGTGCCCTGACTGGCGTTACGTAGCGTTTGTGATAATTGGATTCTCAGAAAGCCAAGCACTTTCTGGGTTTTAATGAGATTCAGACTTTAATTACTGCGGCCCTTTCCCAGGCATGCAGTGGAAGCAGGGAGGAAAATGACCATAATCAGGACTTGGGCATGTTGCAAGAGACAGCCTTGATGGATCGTGTTTTGGTTCCTTAATGAGGGACCATTCTTGCCACACAGTTGGAAAGCCACTTTCTCTTGCAGTGTGGCCTATATTTACACCCCGTAGGATTTTGGCCACAAACCACTGCTGCAGCCTCTCTGAAGACACTTCTTCCCGGGTGGAAAACCAGCAGAGATGGCTTCTGGTCCTGCAGGAGAAGAGAGGGAGACAAGGACATGGTGGTGACTGGCACATGGTTTTGCTGAGTTCTGCATGCTGCACAGGAAGGACATGGACTTGTTGGAGCAAGTCCAGAGGAGGGACACTAAGCTGATTAGAGGGATGAAGGCCTTCTCCCATGAGGAGAGGCTGAGAGGGTTGGGATTGTTCAGCCTGGAAAAGAGAAGGCTTTGGGGTCATCTAATTGTGTCCTTCCAGTACCTGAAGGAACCAACGAGAAAGATGGAGAGAGACTGTTTACAATGACCTGGAGTTACAGGGCAATAGGGAGTGGATTCAAATTGTCAGGAGTGGGTTTAAATTGGATATCAGAAATAAATTCTTCCCTGTGAGGGTGGGGAGGCTACAGCACAGGTTGCCCAGAGAAGCTGTGGCTGCCCAGGGTGCTGGAAGTGTTCAGGGCTGGGTTGGATGGAGCTCTGAGCAACCTGGGATAGTGGAAGGTGTTCCTGTCCACAGCAGCAGGGTTGGAACTAGATGATCTTTAAGATCTCTTCCAACCCAGGCCATTCTATGATTCTATGATTAATTCTATGATTTTTCTTGATGATGATGATGATGATGATGATGCTAGTACAGAGTGATCCTTGGGAAGAGTCCAGGATTCCTGCAGGACCAGCACCAGCTTCCTGCAAGCCCCTAGCACAGATCTCCTCCTGCACAGCGCAGATCCCAGGCAACTCCTGCCCGTAAGGCTGGGATGAGTCACTCGCTGGCTTTCTCGCTTCCCGCCTCCATCCTGCAGGATGCGGTGTTTTGTCGAGTCTTATCTGCACTGAGGTTGGAGGAAGCAGATGAATGCAGTGGTTTCATGGCTGCAGAGTGCTGGCCTCAGTGGAGGGGTGGGGTCTTTAACAGAAACACCCAAACTTTTTCTGGGAGGAATCAAGATTCTGCGTGGCCACCCAAAAGGGCCTTCAGATTGCAATGTTCAGCCTGCATGGTGATGTTCAGATGCAAGCCAAGAGGAATTAATTAAAAATAAATAAAAAATAAAAAGGCTTTGTTAGATGCTACATCAAACTCTTCACTGATGAGTTGATTTATTGCCTTACGGTGTTACCACATCTACTCATTCCACAAAATGATAAGAAATCTCTCAATTTCTGCATTCTCAATAGCCCTACTCCTTAACTTTTGTTATCCCATCGTCCTTTCACTGGTCAGAGATTGATGTCACTCCCTGCCTTCCCCCTTGCTGTGCTCAAGACCGAAGTCAGGTAAAAATTTCCAAGATTGCTCTTCTTTCCGTTCCCTTTTCCAAGTTCCCAGCTATCTGCCTGGTTTTCCATCACTTCTAAAAGGTCACTCTCTCAGCAGTCTGGAGTACACATTGTCCTTGCTTACCACACACAAGCATATTCTTGGAATTACCTTCTTTTTTAACCACTCACTGCTTCCACATTCAGCCGCGCACTCTGGGTGCCCACGCAGCCGTGACTGCTGCTCGCCGGCAGCAGGGGAGGCCGAGGTCTAAGCAGGCAGCAGCAGTGGGAGGCTGGAATGACTCTTGACATGAGGTACTTCAGCCACCATGGGCAGGTCTGCCACCTCAGTTCTGCCCAGTGCTGTGATCTTCATCATTTCATCAGATGGGGCAGCACTGAAGGACACATGTGGAAGCTGGGGAGGAGCTTGGTGGGGCTGGTGCTGTGAGGGGAAAGCTTTGCACCGGGCTCAGAGCATGCCTGGGAATGTGGGTTTTGTGGCCATCCCCTACCAGCACTGCCAGAGCAGGGACACATCTGCCAATCCTTGTCCTCCAGAGGCAGACCCGTGTCTCTGGTACTTCTTGAGCCTCAATGCTCCCTAACTGCTCAGTAGGATCAACCCCCAGCTCAGAATTGTATTGTTGCTCATCCCCCTACCTTCCCTTTTCTCCAGAAAACCTGCTTGCTTTCCCCTTTTCCATTTCCAGACCTGTGATTTTTTATACTCTCAGAGCTGTGTATTCTTGGGGGGGGCATGTCTGCTGCTGCTGTCCTGCTGGAGGAAGCAGGGCTGTTCTGCCTTTCCAGGGCTCATTTTCAGAACTCTGCAGCTCTCATGGGTGACAGGTACTCCCCAGACATCCAGGACAAACAGCAAGCTGGGAATCACAAGCAAATCTGTAGCTTTGGGGTATGTGTAGGAACATACTCCACGAGGTTACAACACACTCTTGAGCTTCCTTCAGTTTTGCATGGAGCCAAATTTCTCATCCTTGCTAAAGATGACTGGATTCAAGGCCAAGGGCAGATCTAAGGGTCTCAGGGAAGATAAGAGGGTGAATTGGAGAGCTCCCATGGGATCAGGGCCTCACCTTGCAGAAGGACACAGCCAGACTTAGGCCCCATTGAGACAAATCCCAGGAACAAGGTGTCTGCACAAAGGCTCTTAACCTGGGGCTTATGCAGAGCAAACTCCTTCACCCCCTGCAGTGACCAAGGAGCTTGAATTTCCACACCTAACTCTGGGCAAACAGGAATACACCAGCAGGTGATGTGGGATGACCTGTGCAGGAAGAGAAGTCTCTTGCTAAGTGTCAAGACTGGAGAAGGGAAAGCTGCCTTTTGGTATCCTTCCTGTTACACCAGAACCAGGAGAAATTGGGATTTGCCTAGCTTGCATCACCACTTCAGGACAAAACTCGAATCTTGTTCTGTGTCCCAGTCTAAAACAGCAAGGGAAAACCTGTCCTGAATGGGGTTAGGAGGGAGCTTGTTTTATTCCAGCACATGTTGGGCTGATACTCCCTGGATTGTGTTTTTCCAGGTGCTCATGTTGAAGGATGTGGTGATTTAGGCTATACTTCTGTCTCTCTTCTCTGACTTTGTGTTGTGTATCCTTCCCTTCTGGCATCTCTGTAGACAGCATCCTCCTTCTCAGCAACGTAGGGAGGCCCCTGAGCCCCACAGTCAATCCATGGATGTGGGGCCAGGTCAGGAAAGCAGCAGGGATGGCCCTCCCACATCCCACAAACCTTTGAGCTCCACCTGCCAAGCCCACAGGGATGATGCCTGTGAGCATGAGTCCATCCCAAGCCTCCAGCACTCACAGGACTGTTGCCTCCCTCCTTTTCCCAGGAAGCAAATTGCAAACCCATGTAACCACAGGGATCAGCAGAGCGTGGAGGGTTCAGGCATCAGTCCACGCCTGTCTGTGGCTCCTGGGAAATTGCTTCTGATGAGGCAGGAGAAGCTGAGCCTGGTTAAAAACAAGCCTCCTGCTGGGTATGTGGCTCTCCTCTCTTCCCAAAAAAATGGAAGCACTATCCTGCAATGAACTGAGAATTTCTGGATCTGTCGATAAAAATCAGCTCTGGACCATGTGTCACCCCAGCCCCTCCCAAAAAGCCTTTTGGTGAGGGTGGGGTTGGGCTCTGGACAGAACTGAGGAGTCTGTTTGGGTGGATTTGCTGCTGGGGCAACAGTAAAATGCAGCTTGAGATCCCTGAATGACCTGTACTGAGTGAAAATGCTTATTCCTCCATAGAACATGATTTCTCTCTTAAGTGAAAGAAAAATTCCTCTCTCTTCATGGGAGCAATATGTTCCCCTTATTTTCCACTAGTGCCTGAGTGCTAAAGAGAGTCTGAAGTGGAGCATCTATGGCCATGGAGGGTGACCTTGGTGAACAAGAATATCCTTCCCCAAGCCCTGCCCTTCCCAGAACTGCTGCCAGTATTTCCACCTACAAAACTAGGAACAGACACAACAGGAAGCAATGCTCTGGAATAAAGCAGCTTTTCAGAGACTGGAGACTGGGCACAACCTCTCCCCAGGAAGTGCTGGGATGGGTTGGTGGGTTTGGCATGTGGATGTTTCATGTGCGTGGCCATTTAATTGCATCTTGTCAGCCTGGGAAGTGAAAGGAAAGTGAAGGCTTTCCTTTTCCAGAGGTCAGGCATTACTGCTCCTTATGGATCTCTGTGTGACAGATCAGAGAACACCCACGGTGGAGAGGATTCCTGACTGTGGAGATTCCAAGTGAGAAGTTTCTACAGGATGCAGAGCATTGGCAGAAGCTGCTGAGATGGTCTGCAGCTGGCTAAGCCACTCCAAGGAAAAGGGATGGGAGCTGGCATCATCTCCACGTGGCCTGTGGCCACAGTGAACAGGGAGAGCCCAACAGCCTCCCTGGAAAAGTCATCTTCTGCACAGATCAAAGCATGAGACTGTCCTCAAGAGGAGAAAATAACTAAAGAGAGTGAGAAACCTTGGGCTGTTTAAAAGAGAAGCAGAGGGAGAATGTGCCTCCCTGGATTGGCCTGGAAAGAGTCAGGCTTGCAGATGTAGTTCAGAATATCCTAAGAGAGCACTGGGAGAGCACTGAATTTTATAATTTTCATATGAAATCAGAATAGGTTAAAAACCTTTGTTTGCAAATCCAGAGCATAATTAGCAGTAAGCCATGGAAAATGTTGTTCCAGCTACTGTAAAAAAACAAGCTGGCACTGAAGGTTCTGCTGGTCATTTGAAAGCACCAAGAGCTTCAGCCCAAGATTCCTCCTTCCTTAATTGCACCACTCTTTGCCACTCGCTCTAAATTAAGCAGACAGGAGCACAAGAGAACTAATGCACTGCTCTGAAAGGCAAACTATTAACCAAAGTGTCTCTCAGATGTTTAACTTCAAGGAGGTGAGATTGAAATCTCATCAATTATGATCAGTGGACATGAGGAGGGCTTGAAGTTCATCCATAACGTAATTTGCACAGTAATAAAAATTAAAGATGTGAAATCTCTGCTGGGCTGAGTCTGCTTCAATCTCCAGGGTGAGTTAGATGGGTCCTTGTACCATAATTCCCACTGTGTTGCCTGTGTGCAATAAGTGCAGTGCAAGAAAAGTTTCTCTGATGCACTTTTTTTACTCAGAGGATATTGCTGTTGAATATTTACACTTATAAACGTAAGGATTTTCTGTGCAGTCTCAGGCATATTTCCTGCTTTTGGCTTCATTGGTAGTTTTCTCTTCCCAAAATTCACCCAGTTTTTCTGACTGTTCTTCTGGACCACAAACAGCTCTCTGCTGTCCCCTTACATCCTCTTCCTTTAAACACTTTGCCCAAGTTCCCTGCCCTCAGCAAACCAGTCAAGAGGAACAATGGACTTAGGGGAGACCGTGACATTCCCGGCTGAAAAACAGGATTGAGTCCTTCACTTTCCCACTGTGCTGCTGACAGAACACTACTTAGCACTCCTACCCTATGACACATTACCCAAACATTGGTTAATTATCCTGCTTGACTCCTTAGAAAGTAGGCAATTAAGTGCTTCGGTTGGTTCTCCTTGTGAAGAAAACCAGGCACAAAAAGAGGTTAATAGGGGACAGACCAATCCTGTCCTATACAGTGGAGAACATCCCTGTGCCTGTATCAGAGAATGGTTTGGGATGGAAGAGATCCTGAAGATCATCTCATTCCAACTCCCCTGCCATGGCCAGGGACACTTTCCGCTGGGTTGCTCCAAGCTCTGTCCAGCCTCTTCTTGAGCACTTATAGGGATGGGGCAGCCACAGCTTCTCTGAGCAACCTGTGCCAGGGCCTCCTCACCCTCAAAAGGAAGAATTTATTCCCAATATCCCATCTAACCTTGACTGCTGGTAGTGGGAACCCATTCTCCCTTGTTCTGTCACCCCATGCTTTTGTCCCAAGTCCCTCTCCAGTTCTCCTGGAGCCCTTTTATGCACTGGAAGGAGATCTAATGTCTTCCCATAGCCTTGTCTTCTTCAGATGAACACTGCCAGCTCTGCTCTCCCAGCCTTGCTCCAGAGCAGAGTTGTTCCAGCTCCTGGAGCATCTTTATGGCCTCCTCTGGACTTGCTCCAACAGCTCCATGTTCTTCTTATATTGGGGGCTCCAGAGATGAACATAGTACCTTAGGTGGGGTGTGACCTTCCAGTGAATTCCAATTGAATTCCTCCAGTTTAGAGTAGGAATGCAGAGCATGGGGCTTGTCTTACCCATCTCAGCCATCTACAATGAAGCTGAGCCCTTCTAGAACGTGCTTAGACAGACCAGCACCTCAGGAGAGTGATCCAGCTTCACACAAGACATGTCCGACTATGGTGGGCTGAATCATCCTCCGGGAAGAGCACCCAAGGAGTCCCCCTTCTTTGTAAGCCTGCAGGGAAAGGTGTGGATGCCCCAAGAAGACAATGTGACTTGTCTCCAAACCACAGACAGCAGTGCTGCCAGTACCAGTGCTCAAGAGCTCCTGGATCCTGGGAAATGTTTTGCTGCTGTCATTTGAGCTGACTTTGGTGAGCATTGGTGGAGCACCACAGACAGAAAGAGGGCCGCAAGCTCGCTACTATCAAATTGATGACCGGTGCTCCATGAATTTGGGATATTTTTGGAGGGAGAAAACGCTGCAGTACACTGTTTCTAATGCAGAGATAAAACATTTAGCAAAAAGAGGAGCTTTTTAGCAACAGAAGGAGATCAAGTCTAGTAACAAGAGCTCTAGCCATTGTGACTAAGTACGCCATAAAATGTGTAATTAGGCACTATAGCAACTATTGAATTCCAAGGCACATTTTGCATCTGAAACACAGGACAGAGCTCTCTTTGGGTGATTCAGAGGAATCATCACAACACCCCAGCGCTCTGCAGTGTACAATGAGCAGCGAGTGCTTGCCGTGGAAGAGCATCCCTGTGGGAGCAGTCCTGCCTGGGATTAACACACCTGCCTGGGGGAGAAGAGATGAGTAAATATTTTTAGCCTGAGGCACAGCTGGGAGTGTCTAGTCTGCTTCCTACGAGTGCTGAGCGTGGAGTGGAGCTGAGCGTGGTGGCGCGTCACATCGGTGGGCACAGAGGGAGTGGCATGGGCGTGATGTTGGAAAACTGCATTTTCCAAAAAGAAGGACATGGTGTTTGAGCAAAGTCCAGAGGAGGGCCACAAAGCTGGCAAGAAGACAGGAACACCTCCCTCACAAAGACAGGCTAAGGAACTTGGGGCTGTTCAGCCTGGAGAAGAGAAGGTTGTGTGGAGATCTCATAGCAATCTTTCAGTATCCAAACAGGGCCTACAGAGAAGTCAGAGAGGGATTCTTCATCAGGAACTGTAGTAATAGGACAAGAAGTAATGGGTACAAAGTGAAAGAGGGGAAATTTAGGCTAGATATTAGGAAAAATTCTTTACTGTGATGGTGGTGTGGCACTGGTGCACCAGTGGGAGGATGTGGATGACCCAACTTTGGCAGTGTCCAAGGCCAGGCTGGATAAGGCCTTGAGCAATGTGACCTAGTAGAAGGTATCCCTGTTCATGGCAGGTGAGGTTGGGACTAGATGATCTTTAAGGTGCCTTCCAACCCAAACCATTCTGTGATTTTACCAAAGGATGGAGAGTATGAGTGTGATTTGTGCCACCATTCCCATCTCACTGTCTTTCCCTGCCCTCAGGTGCCCTATTTCAGTTCAGACAGGGCTGAGCATGCCACGGTACCAAGGAGATCTTCTTTCCCCAGTGTGGCTCAGAGCCACTTGCATCCCTTAAAAGGCATCTTCTGACTCAGATACACTTTCCTCCATTGTCTGGGGCATGTTGTTTTGCAGCTGGAGACTAGTGAATGAAGCTGAGTTACTGACCTTGATTTGAAAAAAATGCACACTTGTGCTTTGCAAAACAAGCCTTTTAAAGCTGGCTTTTATGCAGAGAATTATGCCAATGTGTGCACGGAGGCGCTGGCATTTTGGGCCCTTTTCAATCTTCTGGATTGTCAGTGAGGTCTTTCACTGATTTAAGCCTTCAACCAAAGGACGGATGCTGCAAGAGGCAGTGAAGAGGACTCAAGCAGGTACTGGAGTGTTTAGCCCAGGAGCAGATGCTTGGATTGGGGCCTAGATCAGAAGAGGTATTTTATTATGCTGAAGGAGGTGTTGTTTTACTGCATTGTAAGGAGGCACAGATGATCCCTCTTTGTAAGAGGAGAAATAAAACATCATCTGGTTTTAAGGCTCGTTCTCATCCCTTTTTGGTGTGGATGTGCATGGCAGCCCCAGAGGAAATGGGTCTCAATGAGCTTTGCCACTTTTTTCCACCATGTCATCAAAATGAGAGATGAAGATGAGTGAGGCCAGTTTGAGGAGCTTTTGGAATTCCCTCTGGTCCTGCTCCAGCCTTGCCCACAGGTTAGAAACATTTTTCTTTGAAGGTGCTATGGGAGGCAGCAGGTGTTTGGCTTGGGAGGAAGCTCTTAGCTCGGGTCTGGTGCAGGCAGGAGGTTTTATTCCCTTTGCACCATGAGTTAAACGAGGCCCTGGCCTTGCAAGGAGGAGCTCGGTTAGGTGAGCACCGCCAAAATCTGGTAGGACAATACCCCGCCGGGCCAGCGCTCCGCTTCCGCTCCCTGAACAATGGGAGTTTACACAACTGCAGCCCACTTGAGGTTTCTGCCTTGCTTCATGGCTGAGCAACGAGACCCCAAATGTTACAGCTCTGCCTAATGTCCTTGGCTCTGTCCTGCTTTGGAAGGAAACATGCAGCGGCCTGTGCTGCCAATGCTATTTCCTCTCTCGCTTGTCTTTAAAGGTCTCTTTTTCCAACAGCTGATCGGCTCCGCAGCTCCGGGGAGGACGTGAGATCCGGCTGGCCCACGAGCTGGCTGGTATGGCTGTGTGCCATGTTGTTGTTTGTATTGCTTTCATTTTTCTGGCGTTACTTGGCTCTTCCACGAAACTTGTTTTCATCCTGAACTATGTGCTCATTACATATCCAAACGCCCACGCGAGGTTTTGCATGAGGAAACTCGAAACACACGCGCAGTAGAGAAGCAAGTTTCTGATGGGGGGGGGAGGATGAGATATTTGTCTCGAGGCTGACAAAAATTTGTAAAATCCCCAAGTTTCCTGCAGTTGGGGTTCCAGCTCGTTGATGACAAGCATGTGAACGCTGTCTGTGCATCCTCCTGGCCAAGAGATGTGGGGAACATCTCTTGTGGTCACCTTGGCCTTTCCCAGCAACTCCAGCTACTGTCCAAGGCACACATCCAGGGACCTGCGAGCTCTCTGGCAGGCTGGTCCCTGAACGCCAAAGGGACCTTCTGCTGCTAGGAAAGCTCTCACTTCCCCTGTGCGGCCCCATCCTCAGAGAGCAGCCAGCCACAGGCAGCACAGATCCACCCAGCCAGCTCTGGGCTGGGAGGCACCAAAATGTGCTGGAGGGTTTCAGTGAGGTCCCAAGTGAGGGGGGCGGAAGGAGGAAAACTCTGCACAGGGTTTGCTTCATAAGGACAAGGAAGCTTGTGAAGGGCCTGGAGCACAAGTCTGATGAGGAGCAGCTGGGGGGAGCTGGAGGGGCTCAGCCTGGAGAAAAGGAGGCTCAGGGGGGAACTTCTCTCTTTCTACAGCTCCCTGACAGGAGGGTGCAGCCAGGTGAGGGTCAGTGTCTGCTCCCAGCAATGGGATGAGAGGAAACATCCTCAAGTTGTCCCAGGGGAGCTTTAGATTGGATATGATGGAAAATTTCTTGACTGAAAGTGTTGTCAAGCACTGAAACAGGCTGTTCTGGGTAGTAGTGAAATCACCATCCGTATAAGTATTCAAAAATCATGGAGATGTGGCACTTGGGGACATAGTTTAGTGGTGGGTTTGGCACTGCTGGGTTAATGGTTGGATTTGATAATTTTAGAAGTCTTTTCCAACCTTAATGATTCTGTGATTCTCTGTGTAAGTACCCTCTTTGCAGTCCTTTGCTGCAGCAATGGGTCTCAGTCACTGCTGGAGGTAGGATGAGGCATGTTGGTGCCATTGGGCTCCCCACATTGCCCAGATCCAGTGTTACATTGGCAGAGCAAGCACAGCACAGGCCTGGGCCAGCACAGTGGGCTTCAGATTTTCTGTGTTTTCTGAGTTTTCTCCCCCTCTTCTATGGCCCCGTCACCAGCTGCCCTGGTTGGGATACAGAGAGCTCATCTGGAGGCTGCAGGCCATCCAAATCTGCAGCACAACACTGCCCTGCACATCACGCTCCTCCCCACCGTGCTCTGTCCACTCTGAGAGAGTGTGGAAAAAGCCTCTTCTCCAGTAGCCACTGGTGACTGCACAGGACTGGGCAGGCTGTGCTGGAGGGACCAGTGGGCTCAGCTTGCAGCTTTGGATTGCTCTGCTTCCTCACAGCCTTCCCCGCTGCCTGTGCTGCAGATGAATAAAGATTTTCCAGGGCTGTCAGTACTGCGTATTTCACCAGCATTCCCTTCACTTTAAGTCCAAAATGTGCTAAAAATACGCTGGCTTGGCATCCAGGTCTTGATTCAAGTGGTAACAGGATATTGGGCAGAGAAATCCTGGGGTGGTTTTACTGTGCAGCAGCGAGCTGCTGGCTTGGCTCTTCCTCCTTTTCCTCCTCCTCCTGGCTGCTGCAGGGCTGTTATCCCCACTCTCAGCCCCCTAAATTTCATATTCAGAGGTCACAGGTTTCACATGGCATCTCCTTGGGGTGGCTGTTAGCAAGGCTCCGAACACTAAGGTGACATCTTTTCCTCTGGGGTTGAGAATATTATCAGCAAAGTATTTGTTTTATTATTCCTGTGGTAATTTTGGGAGGGGGATGCCTGCAGGCTGGAGCTGGGATAAGTGAAGTCTGAAATGCCACGGGAAGGCCACAAACTTCAAAAGGCTTTGTTAGTGAAGCAGCAGAAGGAGATGTGCATGTCTGTGCCTCATCCATGGATTTTGTTGTGTTGTTGCTGAGGCGTGTGGCTTTGATACCAGTGAAAACACAGTGAACCCCCTCTGGGAAGGGGTCTTGAGATGAAGTGCTTCCTGCTCCCCCTCGCTTTTGAAACACCCAGTTGATGTTCAGCCTTCAAGGCTGCTGAGCGAGTTTTTCATCCGCAGGCAGATTTTGCTGCCACATTCTCACTCACTTTCCTAAAATAAAGGGGGAAAAAAAAATAAAAGAATCCTTGTGCTAATTTAATCTAGCCAAGCATCCTGCTGTCCTGCCTCATAATATCTCTCCAATCTGTCATTTCCAACAGACAGTGGTTTATTGGTTTGGCTTTTTTTTTTTTTTCCTCCCCCTGCTCTTGAAATATCTCCCCTTCTTTCTCAAGTAGCCCAGAGCTCCCCCAGGGGTGTCCCAAGTTTTCCCCTTGCTTTGGTGGGAGCTCTGGGTGAAAACATCTCCCTTCTCCAGGAAAAACCCTACAACAACTTCAGACAGAGAAAAGCTTGCTGAAGAATGCCCAGCTTATGTGCTGGTCCTGTCGGTGCTTCATTGATGGAGGGACTCAATGGTCTTAAAGGTCTTTTCCAACCTTAACAATTTTATAATTCCAGGAGCTGGTGAAGGATCAAACCTCACTGGGTTTCTCTTGATCTCTTTTCCAATTACCCACCCACACGGGACCAGGGAAGGAGCATTTGGTAATTAGCACTCTCAGCCCCCTGAGCCCCTCATCCCCACAGTGCGTTCCTCAAACTTCTCAGCTCACCTTTGTTTAGGTGAACCTAGACAAAAAAACCCTTGAGGCATCCCTTGAGCCCCTCAGGGCATCCCCTCACACCCAGAGCCCCTCTGAGCCCCTGAGGCCACTTCAGCTCCATGGGGCATTCCTTGAGTCCCTCAGAACATCCCCTCAGACCCAGAGCCCCTGTGAGCTCCTCAGGCCGCCTCAGCTCCATGGGACATCCTCTGAGTCCCCCAGGACATCCCCTGAGACCCAGAGCCCCTCTGAGCCCCTGAGGCCACCTCAGCTCCATGGGGCATCCCCTGAGACCCACAGCCCCTGTGAGCTCCTCAGGCCACCTCAGCTCCATGGGACCTCCTCTGAGTCCCTCAGGGCATCCCCTCAGTCCCTCTGAGCATCCCCTGAAGGCCTCACAGCCCCGAGGGGCAGCGTCTGAACCCCTCAGTCCCACAGAGCAGCACCTCAGCCGCCCCTCAGACCGCTCCCACCCCTCCCGGCGCGGCCCCTTTAAGAGCGCGGCCCCTTTAAGAGCTTGGCCCCGCCCCCCGCGGTCGCTGCCGGGGCCGCTGCTGACAACAAGATGGCGGCGGCGGCGGGTCCGGCGGGCGCTGAGAGTCGCGTGTTGGGCTACAGCCTGCACCGCTGGAGCAGCTTCTCCTCCACCTACCTGCCCGAGTGAGTGCCGGGCTCGGCAGCGCGCCTGGAACGCGCTCCGGGCTCGGGTCTGGGGGTGGCCGGGCGGCTGGGCCTGTGTGCGGCCTGCGCGGGCCCCGCGCTTAGGCCCGCGCGGGGAGGCCGCGGCGGGGGGAGTGGGACCGGAGCTGTGTGTGAGCGGCGTTCTGTGTGTGGGAGGGCTCTGTGCAGCAGATTTTGGGGGAGCCGTGGGTTAGCAGGGTCTCTGCAGGAGAGTTTGGGGTGGCTGCGTGTAAGAGGGCTCTCTGCAGCAGGGTTTGGGGGGCTGCGTTTGACGGAGATCTGTACTGCGGGATTTGGGGGTGTTAGTGGGGCAGGAGGTGCTCAGCAGGGCTGGAGGTTCAGGGACAGGGCACCATCACTTGGGTCTGTGTTTGGGGCAGTGGTTCATGAAGAGATTTGGGAGAAGTTGCGTGGAGCAGAAGGTCTGGGCTTGCAGGTTTTTGGGGTGGTGAGTTAAATGGGGAGGGCCTGGAGAGTCGCCTTTGGGAGTAGCTTTAGGACGAGATATGGGCAAAAGAAAGTTGCCGCTTAAGCTGCCCCCAGATTTGGGGGAAGAACAGGTGCCGGTTTGGGGGAGGCTGGTCAGTTACTGGGTAAAACGAGGAGAAGGGTCAGTGCCCCACCTGCCCTGCCCTGCCTCGCCTCTGTCAGGTGCTTGTGGGCTCTGTGTTTTTTGGCAGCTGGGCGTCCTGTCCTGCCCCTGACCTCTGGAATGCTGGGCTGTGTCCCCTGCTGTGTGTGGCTTTAGGGGAAAGGGGTCACCTGCTGCTCTAATCGCCTGCCTCTAGGAATTTGGGGCTTGGCAGGAGCTGTTACAGCCATCGGTTTGTGCTGCTGTACCAAGTGATCGCATCCTCTGTTGACGTCCAGCTGCAGCCTGTGGAATCCCTCTAGTGCTGACAGTCAAGTTTGGAGTGATCTCAGCGTGGTTTAGGTGTGATGTTTTTGGTACACCTTTGGGATAAGCCATCCTTGGTGCTGGAATTCGGGAGGACTGCTGGGGTCACAGCACAACGAGGTCATTATGGGCTGTCGAGACTCATCCCATCATCGATTGTGCTGCATTTGCTGACCTTTGATTGATGTATCCTCAACTCACCCGCTATCAACAAGTGACAGAGTTGCCTTAGTTGTTAATTATTAATGCCCTCAATTATCTCCACTTTGCAAAATGAGATAAACCTCTAAATCCAGGTTTTTAACTGAACTCTGAATTGTTTTATTTTTCTGTATATTTTCTGTGTTAGATGTGAAAAAGAATTGGTTTCTTCTCTAATTGTTAATCTTTGGTGGTAATTAAGCCATCCCTTTACCTTTCCTGTTTAAACAGCTTGCCCTTAGGGTGCCTCTTTCAGGTCTCTGATGATCTTGTAGTTATTTCTACTGGCATTTCTGGCTTTTAAAATCTTGTTTAAGTGTTGGTCCCTGAGGAGAGGGGTGACAGTCCATTATTGATCTCAGTGATGCTATACAAACACAGAGTATTGTCTTTGTCCTTGATATTCCTTTCCAAGGCTCCCATTAGTCCCTTTTTGCTACAGACTCGTGTCAGGAATTAAGTTTCACGTGGCATCTGCAGTGCTGCCCAAAGTCCTTAATGCCTTCCCTGATACAAATTCCCGTTCCTGTAGCTGGGGTGGTATTTTACAAACGTGTGACCTTGCATTTGGCTGGTTTTAAGATGTTGTTTGAAAGTGCTCGTCATCAGTGAAAACAATTTTATCTGCTTTTAAGCACTGTAATCCCAGCAATGGGCTTGTTCTCTGGTGTGCTGACCTTGGTCTGAGGGATTCTGGTCTTGCTATGGAGGTTTTGGTTTTTGCTTGCTAACTTTTTATTCCCATGGCCTGGGAGAGAGCTGGAATTCAGTCTGAATTGGAAGGGAGAGGCTGTGACCTGTAATTTAATTTAATCAGCATCTCAAAAAGAGAAAGTTTAATAAGAAATGGATGGGAGGGTGGGTTTTTGGGGATGGACTGAAGATGGAAATCTTGAAAATTGCTGGGACAAGACCATAACACCCTGTGGGATCAACGTGCACACACAGCTAAAGGTTCTCTTAGTATTTAATACGCAAAACAAAATGATGCTTGTCTGGAAGAACTTGATCTTAGAGGATGTTTTCCATCCTGCATGATTCTATGACACTGGGAATTCTGGTTATGCTCTAGTTTAAATAAATTTGCTGGCATAGATAGAAAGAAACCACTTTAACCTTTAAGGAGAAAAGGGGCTCTGCCCTCATGTGTGTAGGAGTGAATATACAACTTATTAAATATTATTGATTGTTGTTGGGAGTTGTGGTATTGCAGGCAAAGTGCTCAGGGAGGAGCAGCAGAGGAGTTAAGCCTGATTTAAACACATGCCTTAAGTAGTTGTATGGTTTTAAATGTAAAACCAAGTTCTGGAATGGAAAACTTCCATCACTGCTGACCAGGGTGGAAATTAGATGTCTAGTGACATCTCACCTGCTTATGTGGTGCTGAACTGACATTGAAACTTTTCAGAACACTGAAATCATCTGATAACTTCTCTTTTAATTAAAAAAGCCTAAACAAAGCCAAACAAAAAGTGTTTTTCAAAGGCCTTTCTGGTCATGCTCTAGTTGAGGATCAGTAGTTTATTGAAAAGCACTCATTTTCTTTCAGTGACAGAGAAGCTTCCTCTGCTGAATGCCAGTGTCTTTCCTCTGCATTTGCTGGTGGTACTGGAGGATTAGTTAGTGCTGGATCCAGTTTCTGGCAGTTTTACCAGTGCTGCAGTTACCTGCATGTTTGCAAGGACCTTTCCAGACACTAAGTGAGGACTGTCTTAATGAAAAGAAATACTTCTCCTGTTTTTCAAGTCACTGGAGTTGTCTATTGGTTTGTACCTGCAAGAAGACTGACTTGGATATTTATTTTAGGACCTGTGGGTAGAAATCAAAGATTTAGTCTGGTAATAGTGGCTGTGTTGTAGGGGAGGTTGTGCCTTTGGGAAGAGAATTGATCCAGGAGGAAATTTGGTGTTGAAACATCTGATGCTTTCAGAGATGCTCTGCCTATGCAGAAGTGTGACCGTGTTCACAGGGGTCCCAGGATGAGGGAAGAGATGAGGATCTGACTCCATGTTTCAGAAGGCTGATTTATTATTTTATGATATATATTACATTAAAACTATACTAAAAGAATAGAAGAAAGGATTTCATCAGAAGGCTGGCTAAGAATAGAAAAAGAATGAAAACAAAAATTTGTGTCTCAGACAGAGTCCGAGCCAGCTGGGCTGTGATTGGCCATTAATTAGAAACAACCACATGAGACCAATCCCAGATGCACCTGTTGCATTCCACAGCAGCAGAAAACCATTGTTTACATTTTGTTCCTGAGGCCTCTCAACTTCTCAGGAGGAAAAATCCTAAGGAAAGGAGTTTTCATAAAAGATGTCTGTGACACAGGAGCACCAGTTCAGCATTGAGAAGCTTCAGCTTATCCAACCTGGAAAATGATCAGCCCAGTCCATTGCCTGAGGCTGCTCTGTCAGAGCCATTCCTTGTCTCTCCAAGGTTCCTCCCTGGAAGAATGGAGCCTCAGGAGAGGCTGCTCCCTGGTGCCTCACATGGGGCTGGCCTAGGGATTGTCCCAGCATGGCAGTGTCTTCAGTGACACAAGCAAGTGCTGGTGTCTTTAGACATGCACAGAACCAGGGAGATGGGCTCAGTCCTCTCCCTTCTCTGCCCTCCTGCAGGAAGTGATGAGCTCAGTCCCTTTGTTTCTTTCTGGACAAGGAGGGAATAAAGAGTTGTAGAAGGTAATGCAGGCCCTGCTCCGATTTGGTTTTTTTTCCCCTTTGGTAAGGAATAGAACCAGGAGCTCTTGCTCTTCACTGAGAGAAGCACTTCATATCCTGACTTTTTTAGTGGCTTCTTTTTGTACCTGCTCCAGTTTGAACTTCCTCCTGAGGTGAATGAGAGGTGAAGTGCTGTGCTCTGTGTGATGGCAGCTTTGTACCCTTTTTTATTGCCAGATTACTGCATCCTGGGGCTGTGGCTTCTAGTGGCTGCATCAGCCTCATGACTGATAGCATTTTGTGTTTGATAATGCACTCAGGTCCTTCTGTCACTGTTTTATATGGCTGAAATCCCACTTCAGAGACTAACAAGAGCTTTTTGCTGTGTTCCTCTATTCACATACTTCAGTGAGGAATGTTCATCCTGTTTCTGTTGCTCAAATTTTCAGTCCTTCAAGTTTTCCTGCATGGAATCTCCGTAGAGGAAGAGCAGGATATTTCCTATGTTTGACTCCAGGATTTTTAATTAGTGTTTTGTTTATTTCTTGTGCTAAGGTTGTTATTAAGAATATAAATTAAGATTGGTTTCTTAGCTGATAATTAAATACCATTAGCAACCTCTTAGTTGGTGTCACTTTTTCACTGCAACTCACTTTTATCTATTAAATGATCAACTTCATATGTTCAGAGAATTCCAGTCTTGTCCAGTTTGATGCCTTGAGTGGTGTCCTATGCTGAAGGCTGAATAACTCTCTTGTCCCTTTCCTAGGAAGTAGCCTGGAGCAGGGAAGGATCTAGTTGATTTGTTAAAATACACTCAAAATAATTTTATTTTTTCATCAGTTTTCTGTATTCCCATCAAACTAGGGGAAGAAAACTTAGTGTAAGATACTTTGATAGTAAAATATGAGTGACTCATAGGCTTTTCAAGTGAGTATGCAAATTTAACTTTTGCTTTCTAGTTATGAGGATGTAACAGCAAGTTCCTGGCCAAACTAAAATGTACTGCTGTAGTGGTCTACTCTGAAAGAAGTGTACTCTGATGTTTTCAAATCTTGCAAAACCTTATCCAGAAGGTGAAGAGAACACATGCAGCAAACTTTTTGGGGTAAAGTCCATAAGGATTAAAAACAACACAGACCTAAACAAACAAACAAAAAGCCCCAGGTGAAAAATAACCTGAATTCCAGCTCCTGTGCTCGCTGAGATTTTTGTAACAGGAAAAAACATATGTTTGTGGCCAGTGAAATGTGGTTCTCAGTTTCTCCTCCAACCACATGAAACAGATGACTCAGATCTGTACCATAGAGGTTCATAAATCTCCTTGTAGATGCATCCAGCTCTTGAAGAATCTCCTGTTCAGGCTGAGAGCAGTCATGACTAATGAAAAGGTTTATTTTTAATATTATGTTCCCTGAAACCAAGCTCTGTTCCCTTTACAAGACAAGGATACATTCTGCTGAGGTCTAAGCATTTAAAGCCATTTAAACCAGACCCAAGTGGTGGAAGAGTTGTAGAACTGTGACTTTGGAGTTTTTTGCACTGGTAATAACCATTAATGTACTTTTTTTCAGCTTAAGTTATCAGCATTTCTAGCTTTCCTTCAGTATTTTGATGTAGCCAATTCACTTTCCTTGTTGTAGTTGCTTTGCCTTTAGCTGGGGAAAGGCACAGGGGCTAGCTCTGTAACTGCTGATGACTTTCAATATTGATCAACACTTCCAACATTTCTTAAAATGAGCAGGGGATGCAAACCCTGGCTAACCAGTGAGCTATGCCACTCCTTGCCTCTCTGGGTACAGAAATGCTCTCAGTTCTGCTTTCTGTCCTTTTCAGTGGCCAGTGGAAAATATTTTTTCAACTCTGCTTGTCTGTGTGGACTTTCTGGATGTTTCTAGACAACCTCATGTTCTGACAGGCGTTTTGCCTCTTGTTTACATCACTTCTGTAGCCTAGGGTTTTTCTGTGAGTGCTGAAATTCAGTACTTACAGAACAAAGTATTTCTGTAGAAAATAAAGTTGCCTAGCCACTGAATGTATAACTATAAAATGCTTCTTTGGTGTCTGATAAAATTAATTAGTGAGAATGAAAAATGTCAGAGGTGGAGGGAGTGAAAAAAATCACAGAATTATGAAGTTATGAGGAATTATGAGTTATGATATATCTCTTGCTCCCCAGGTAAAAGCACAAGTGCTGTAGAGTATGAGGAGAAACCTCTTTAGGCTGCAGTTAAAATATAGATGTTATTGAAGAGATTAGACAGGTTTGTTCACTGGCAGGAGGAGGAAGGTGAAATGCTAATTGCTCAGGTTCCCTGGTGTGCCCAACCTGGCAGAACCTGTAGTGCTCTGATGTTCAGCCTATTCTGGGATGGCATTTTACAGAACATTAAGAATGTAAAATTTTCATGGGAGGTGTTAACATCATCAGATTGTGGATCATTTGCTGTGTATGTTGCTGTATAGCCTGGGAGTTTAATAAAAGTTTTCCAGCCTTTAATTACTAATTACTGGTTTAAAGACTAACTAGTCATTAAAACAGAATTTTCCTTGAGATAAATGTTACTGTTCAGGCATCACATATAGTCTGCTTGGTTTTTTTTTCTTTTCATGGCAAAGAATATGGTTTTTAATTCTGTACATTCATTATGTTTTTATCACATTGCTGGTAGAATGATCAGATTTATCACCACCACCAATTTTGTGATCTGATCCTGATTTTTTTGCTGAGATTAAGTGGTGTGGGTAGCACTGATTCCATCACTTACATAGATGGTGACTTGTTCCAAAGCAAGCCAGTACTTGTTGTAAACCCAGATGTAATTTTGCTTTTTTTGCCTGTTGAATTTTGTGGGAAGAGTGAGCTGTAAGTTCAAATTCAATGGGTTTGAATTCCATATACACCAGTTACTGGAAGGGGAGGAGGAACACTGAAGATGTAGAGTAGTTTGTTGCTTTAGGTAGTTGCTATTTCAGTCATTCCTTCCAACTCAGTGTGCATAATCCTTGAGAAATTATTTCCTGAATCAATTTAAATCAAGGAGCACAACCATTTATTTAAGTTGAGGACAGCAGCCTGCATGTCTGAATTTAAACTGCAGTTGCAGTCTGGCTGATAGCACTTGCTCTTCCTTTGCTGGCACCTTCTGCTGTTCCTGGAAAAGGACAGGATCTTCATCATGGAGAAAAACTGTGCTCTGGTCAGTTTGAATTTGGTGGTGTTTTCCTTGGTCTTCCCTGCCTTTCCTCCTGAGACTGGCTGGGTTCATAATGTCATGCTCAAGCTCTGGGTAGGTGCCTGAAAAAACAGTGAAACTCTCTTTAGGACATGACCTGTGTTTTTCTGGAATCCTTTTCTGTCAGTACATAGTTTAAACAGCATTTGGCTGTTATGGTAATTATATTTAAACAGTAATTTCCCAGCCTGTTCTGCACTTGAAAGTTTTATTAGTATAGAAATGCTCTTAACACAGAGTGTTAAATTGGAGGTAAAAATTTGGGTTAGGTAAATTGACCCATGAATAAGGAGTTGATGAATGAGTTCCCACTCCACTCTTATGTGACACTGTACTATTACTAACTTTCAATTTTGTCTTCTAAAAATCCTAATTTCTGCTACAGGGTTTGGAAACTGCCAAATATGAAAGTAATTTTGGCCTGGGAAGCGCTGTATCCTTTAGCATGAATTATGTGTATTGATCCAAAATAAGGAATTATTCCCTAATGTAATCCAGGGTTAAATGTTTGACCTGTACTGCGTTTCTGCACATAACCAGCACTTAACAGGCTGAAACTTCCTTTTCTTTCCAGATCAGTCTTCTGCATTCCCTGAGTTGCACTGTCAGTGAGGGAAGCTTAATTTTGAAAGGAAAACTGTGAAAGTTTTCCCACCTGGAACCAGGAGGCATTTTCCATCGAGTTTTGGTGGAAACATTTCCAAACCTGACATCAGTTTGGGCATGAGGGCGCTTCAGTCTGTTTTGTTGAACATAGTCTGCTTTAAATTCTTTTACAGGCATCAGTTTTTTGGGTGAACTTTTACTGGCTGTGAGGTTACAGTGCTGATGAGTATTAAAGATGTGTTTATGGCTTACATTTAGCAATGTATATCTTTACATATCATCACTCAGTCTGGTTTTGTGGCTTCCCCTGAGTGGAATTATTACAGATATTGTGGAATATAAGAGCATCCTTGCACTGTTGTGAAATTGTGGAAGGCCTTGATCTACTTCCTGGCCTTTGTTAAGTTTTTCCATATGTGCATTAGTCAAGCAGAAATACTCTACTGAGCTTGTGATGCTTCCAAAATACAGCACAGGGAATTTACATAGATGTGTGCTAGACATTGCTTTCTTCTATTCTACTTAAAAAGAATCTGTCCCATCCCAAGGAAATGTTTTTGGAAATAAGAAGTGAACAGTGCTGAAGTGGGCTGCTCCACCAGAATTTTGGAAGATTTGGAAAGTCCAAGTTCTTGTGGTGATTGCTGGCTGTAGAAATCCCTATGTTCGCACACAATCCAAACTATTTTCAAACCAGATAGGAGATTTTCTCAGAATGAAAACTGAATGTTGTTATCCAGTGGTTGTGGGTGGTGATATTTGTTTTAAATTCTGGAGGATTTTACTCCAGTATTTTATCTATTGGCTACAAATTCAGTCAACTGAAGAGTGTAATCTCTTCATCTTTATCCTTGAGTCTTGAAGGGCAGAATTCATGCTATTCTTGGTCTTTTTATTAAGCCAGGGATTTATTTCTACTCAGGGAGTCTTCTGGTATCTCACCTAAGCTTGGTTAAAAGGCAGGAATTCAGATATCCTTGAGTGCTAAAATAGCCTTACTGAGGATAACAATGTGTACAAGTGGACATGTGTAATATATGTACAGGTGAGCACAGAGTATGACATGAGTAAAGGAAACTGCATCAGATGATCTTAAAATCACTGAATTCACTAATACCACTGGCATTTTCAGTTATTTTCTTATTAAAAAAACAGACATTAATCGAAATTTGTGGAAAAGATCTGCTTTAGTGATCTAACAATTTTTAAATTCAAATCCAAAGTTAGTGCAGAGAGAGAACGAACCTTGGTAATTTTTCAAGCTTAGCAGATTCTCATCATCACTTAGCAGTGAAATTGCATCTAAACCATAATCCCTAAATGTTGGGACAATTAGGCTGGTAATCATCTGTGATGCATGAAGTTACTGTGGGTACCAACTTCAGTAAATAAACCTGACTTTATTTTTTCTCCTGTTTGTTTTTCCTCTGTGCTAATATTGATATTGCCTGCCTGGAGCTGGGAGCTCTTGCCACCAAGGATTTGAGTCTCACAGTGATACAGTCAAAAGTTTAATCCGTGATTTAGAGTTGTTGAGTGTCACTGGAATAGAAGTTATTTACTGGGCTCTGATAACTTGGAAATGACCTGAAGTTGTGCCAGGGGAGGGTTAGATGGGATATCAGCAAGGGATTCTTTACCAAAAGGGTTGTCCAGCCCTGGCTCAGCTGCCCAGAGCTGGGGTGGATTCACCATTCCTAGAGGGATTTAAGGACACGTGGATGTGGCACCTGGGACGTGGTTTAGTGGTGGCCTTGGCAGTGCTGTTTAATGGTTGGACTTGGTGATCTTAGGGATTTCCCAACCCCAAGTGATTCTGTAACTTCCTGCACTACAGTGCTGCAGTTTTAGTCATTATTGTTACTATTTCATTCCTGTCATGTCTCTAGGAAGAACTGATGAATCAAAAAAGTCTAGTTTTAGTCTTAACTAGATGGGGGGAGTGATAAAAAAGTACTTCTTAACTTGCCTCACTGGAAATGTCTGTGACAGGGTCATTTACCATTTAAGGTTGGTCTGGCTGGGATGATAGGCAGCTTAAAAAACAAAACCAAACTTTTCATTGAAAAAATTGAGAACCTGATTTTAATTGGGCTGTTTCTAGGCCAGAACTAAGTAATCCCAGGTTTGTTGTTCCAGTGTGATCTGATGAATATATTTCTGTAAGATTTCTAAATTCTTCAGTTTATTTTTGTAATCCTGTATTTACTAAGCTATTTTATTTTTTATAGAAATGGGTTTATAATATACTGGATGACAGGGTGAGACTGGTGAGGACATGAAGGAAAATTGAACAGAAAGTTGGCCAATCTCGTCACATTTTAATATTTAAAACTGTGCTACTGTGCATGTTCTATCCAAACTTTGTTTTGCTGTGCAAGAGGTTAAGAAATCCTATATTGTAAAAAAGCAACCCCAAAACCCCCCACTTTTTTCCTGAATGGATCTGAATAAAAACTTCCTGTTTTTACTGTGTTTCAATCAAGACATTTTCATGACTTTACATCCTTCTGCCACTCTGAGCAGAGAACTTTTCCAGTGAGAAGGAGAGAAACTGTAGCAGAACCTAAAAAGTGGATTTTGACTTGCTTTAAGGGACAGCTATAGGTTCATGCAGGTTTTCAAACATTGCAGCCAGGTGGTTTGAAACCAGCATGGCTTTTAGTGAGTTATGGGAGTTGCAGGATAAAAAAAACCCCTGCATTTCTTTCCAGATCCATTGGGGTTTTAGGTGGTAAGTCATTTTTTTTCCCCTGTTTTTCTTGGTTAAGGCTGTGTGTACATTCCAGTGTCTAGGCTGGGCAGGATTATCTCCCTGGATGCTTTCTGCTGGCTGCTGTGAGGGTTCTGCATGTTTGGAATAGTTCGATCCACCACGTCTTACAGTGGACTTAGTGGAAATTCTAGTCCATGTATTCCAGTTGCTGTGTTCTTCCCAATCTCTTTTGGGATGGTTGTAGGAAAAACTAAAAGAATCATCACGTGGCCAACCCTGGAGCAAGTATTTAGTCCATTTCTAGCCAGTCTGTGTTTTCCTAGCACTCTGAGTGCCTTTTTGCAGTGTAATGGCGTGGTAGCTCTGTGGTTTTGAAGAAGAGAGTCTGAGTTCCAAGTCCTCTTAGTGCAGCCTGTGCCCTTTCCTGCACAGCTGCTCTCTGAAGAGCCACATGAATGTGCCAAGCAAAGAGAGTGTTTGGGATTTGTTTATTCTTCAAGACTTGTTCCTAAAGTCATGGATTTCCCTAATAGCAGCTCCATGAAAATATTTAGGTTAAATGCAAATTATAGCAGCCTTAAACCTAATTTGCAGTGTATTCTGCAAAGTCATCTTACTTCTCCCTTTCCCTCTGGAGCAAAGGAAGACCCTCCCTTAGTGATTGTCGTGCCTGAACCCACAGAGCTCTTTGCACAGAGAGGTCCCCAGGCACGGGGACATCTCTGTCATTCCAGCAGAGATCAGCCAGCAGTTGGCACAAAGGGTATGACAGTTTCTGTGTTGGTAAAAGGAAAAATTATCTCCTTCCAGCAGTTGTGAGACCAGTGTCTGCCTGGGTAATGAAAAGAAACTTGCACTGTGCTCTGCCAGGAGCTTTCTGCATGGAACCATCCACTCTAGTGATGGGAATGCTTACAGTGAGGCTTAGCTGCTGGGAGCTGTGCAGGCAGCCAGGTTAGGAGATAAGGCACACCAGGGCCGTCTCTGGAATTGCTTGTGGTGTTAATGAAATGGCCCCTCCTGCTTTGCTTTTCATAGCAGAGGTGCTAAAATTCTAAAAGCAGAGGGTCTAAAACTCTCAGCATCCAGAGTTCCAACATCACATCATCTCATTTTTTCTTTCCAGTGGGAAGGAGGGATTGGGAGTTCACTCCAGTGGGAGCCCCTTGTCCCAGTCCAGCTGCTCGTATTTTAGTCTCAGTTTGTGCTGGTGCTGGTATGAGCTGAGCTGGAGAAGTGCTCTGATGAAATAAGTTATTTATGCAAATCTTTATTATAGCTGCTGGTGTAGGGAGGGGGAGGAGGATCCTTTGCCAGTGGGTGGGCTGGTCCCTTTGGCAGTGTTGTAAATTTGTGCTAGACTTGATCTTGTACCCACAGCTGATGATGGGAGGTTCTCTCAAACCACCTTTAATGGGTTGCTTTTTTCACAGGAAAAGCTTGCGTAAAACCCTTGGCACGTGTGGTAGCTCGAGGGCTTACAAATACCTTTTTTAATGTCTTGTGAAAATGACATGGAAAGTCGTTGTGTTAATGGAATTTTCACTTCTAAAGTTTCTCAGATTTTAATCTAGGTGTCATATCTGCAAAGCCTCCCTCCGGGTACTGTGTAGGAGTTTTGTGATGTCCAGAAAAAGGGCTTTACATGGAAAAAGGCATCTGCTGTTAGGACATGCATTTGTTTGTTTCTTATTGCCTCACGGCTGCTGCAGTGCTTGAATTCCTCTGAGTCCATAAATTTTCCTAAACTGTTATGGTAAATTGGCTTTGTACACATGGACTTCTGTCTTCAGTGTTTGTTTAATCTTAATAAATTAATACCCAATGTATTTTAAACATTTCTAACTCCATTGATACTGCTATCTTTATCTTTCACATTTCTTTTTATCTGTTATTTTGTGTGAGCTGCCTGTCTCTTTTCTCTCGCTCTGTGGAAGGGTTTTTATCTTGTCTAGCTGTGCTGATTGAGATCTTCCTTGGTTGTGGCAAAACTGATCTTTGACCTGGAGAAGCAAACAAATCTGCTTCTAAAAATACAGTATTTGGGATCTGTCCCAGGTACAAAATGCCTCTTTCCAGCTGGGCATAATCTGACCATGCAGCAGTGCCAATCCCTGCGAGTGTTGCTCAGTGTATGAGGAGTTTATTGTCTAATGTTTAAACAAATGTAATGGAATCATAAATAAAATTTATTCCGTAGGGTAACTTGTCTACTTGTGTTCCAGGATTAGGATAAAGTTCCATAAAGGAGAAAAGCCATACAGCATTATCTAGTTTGATCTGCCTTTGTATCCCTAAAGTGTTTAATATAAGATACATGTCTTTAGGTTTAGCATTTTTTTTTCTCTCCAGATGCTGAGGTATTAAGAATTTATTAAATACCATGTCTTGCCTATGGCATGGTACAGGAGACTGCAGGTGATTATTCTCAAAAGCAAGTGTCTTGTGGTTTCTAATGGTGACTTAGCTTTCAAATTGGCAGCTTTTATTAGAAATTTGTGTTTCACTTCCCAAATTCTTCCTTTTGCTTAGATTTGTTTGTTTTGTCCCAGTTGTTATTAAAGCCAGGGCCAGGTTTTCTCTTGTAATTGAGCCTCGTTGCAGTGCAGATGATGTTGTTAGCTGGATGCTGAATTATGCAGAGCCATGTTTTTTATGTTTGATGGGGTTGGAGCAGAGGGCAGTGCTGTTCCATTGCATTTTCCCAAGTGGGGATGGGTGAATAAAGCAGCCACAGACCTGGATCGGTGCTGGCATCACTGTGTTAATAAATGCTGTGCTCTGATGGCAATCAGCTAAAGGGAGGGGGAACTTCAGTTTTATTCCTGCACTGTGTGAAAATCTGGAGGTGTTCTCCAAGCCTATGGATAGACACAGCCACTTGGCCAGCTCTCAAAAGTGCTCAGATTTAAGAGGCCACCCTGGAGTGGCTCCTGGCCGTGTCCCTCATCCCATCAAGGGACTGCCTGGATACCATTGCTGCTGTGGTGATTTTGGGCTGCCCAGTGTGCAAAGAGCCAGCTGATTTCTGTCTGGTAATGCTCAACCTCTGACTTAACCTCTTTCCCTTTGGAGCTTTCATTGGAGTGCTTTTTCCTCCAGCCCTTTGTAGTAATCCAGATGCTCATGTTCTTTTCCTCCTACACAGCAGATGGAGATGGCAGAAGCCTTTTGATGACTGTTTCCTTCTTTTTACATAAGTTTTATGAGCTGATGAGTTCGTTAGTTGGAAGTGGTGAAGCTCACAAGCCCTGTCCAGCAGGTGGTGCATTGTCACCTTGCCAATAATTATATATATTTTAGGGATTTATAGGGTTTTTTTTTTAGTTCAATCTGGGGTGTGAGCTTTACTGCGTGGTTATAGAAGAGAAAGCAGATGTGTCATGTAACTGTCATGATGAATCTGTTTCATTTTAGCCAAAAAACTATTTTGAATTTATTAAATACCTAAGTATTGTACAATTTCAAAGTGAAGAAAGCAACTCAATTTTGCTGGATGAAGACTTGAACTTCTACTTTTCTGTGTGTTGTTCAGGGCTTATAACTCGTGAAAAATACTTGTTAAAATTTGGCATGGCTCTGGTGGTCATCTTTCTATGCTCCAGGAAAGCTTAAGTGGGTTAGCAGCCCTTTCTCTACCCTTCCAGTATTGCCTATCTACTAAAGGAGAGTTTTTGGCTTACTAACCCTCCAACTGCTCATCATTTTAACTTTATTGAAAAGTTCTTACCCTACTGAGTTGTATAAGCCCATTTTTTTCCACTTCATTACAGTCTTAGGCCTATGTAAATTCATCTGTTTTACATTTATGTCACAGTTTGAATTTTTTTTTATTTTGCAACTTGCAGCTCTGTTTCACAACCACAAAGCTCGAAGGCGTATTTTGATGGGTCCTGTAAAATAGCAATTTAGAAAATCTTTAATAAAAAAGGGGGAAAACCTGAGTCTGTACCTAATGATTTAGTACTTGCACGAGAATGTTACTGATCTGAATGTACAGCACATTTATTGGAGATGTAAAATATGCAGCTGTTACTTAAATTACTTTTGGCTTCTCGTTTCTTAGGAATATCTTGGTGGATAGACCAAATGATCAGTCCTCAAGATGGTCTTCAGAAAGCAATTATCCTCCCCAGGTAAGCTCCTGAATCTGTGCTGCTCTATGGAATATATGCTGGGTTTTTATTTTATATGTAGGCTGCTGCTATTGACATGGACATATTTATAGGCTTCCTTCTCTGAATAAAATGCAGGTTGTTGCTACATGAGATATTTACATTTCTAGCAAATTGTGATCCTTCTAGAAGTGCTTCATTGCGGGGGAAGTTTCAGGTTTCCTCCTTGGCAGTCCTGGTCATGCTGGAAATAATCAAACCTTATGGTGAGATTAAGCTGCTAATGAGGCGTGCAGGTCCCCCTTTGTCAGCACTACTGGAGGCTGTTGTAGGTTCTTGGCCTTGAATCCCACATCTAAGGAGCTGGTATTTATTTTTCCTTATAGCATGTTCAGAAATGTGGCCTCTGGTTAGAGACACAAATGTCACCTCTTCTGCTGGTTAAGCACCTTATTAAAATAAGATTTGTATTGATTTTAGCATTTAATTTGCTTTCTCGCTATTATTAAGGTTGTTAGATTATCCAGAATAGTCTTTTCCACTTTTTTTTTCCAGTGAATATTCTCCTTCTCTCTGTGTTAGATCTGTAGCTTATTACTCTGACATGTTTGATCTGCTTCTATGTTTCTTATGCTGCTTGTTTTCAATTCTTTATTTAAAGCACTGATACACAGCAGAGTGACTTGCACAGTGTCCCTCTCATGCAAATTTCTGCTTATTTACTTATTTAATCCAAGTATTCCTCATGAGTGAAATCTCACAGGATCTTTCTCCAGGTAAATCTTCCTGCTTTGTTTTGGAATTGTGTTAAAGATCCAGAGTCTACACTGGTGGCTCCCTAGAGCAGCAGGTCATCTGCTGCCACTGAAGAGCTTTCACCTGGATTTTCTGATCAATCCTTCTATGTCATTGTGTCTGTAAAATTAGGTTTTTGGGTTTTTTAGAGGAGAAGGAAAGGTATCCTGTGTATTCTTTAAACCAGATTGTGAAGACTGATATTGATCCTCTTGATGCCTCTGTGCATCTACTGCTCTTTGAATTTGATTATTTTACTTATTTATATTTTGATAAACAATGCAGGATTTTAATCCATAGCCTGAAGCAGTTTAGTCTATCTAGGAACTATGGATTGCAGAGTAATGAGTATTGAGCATGGATTGTATCCCAGCCTGTGCCATCCTTTACTTTCTTTTATACAGGAAGCACATGTTTGTCTTGGGGTGGTTTTGTTCCCAAGTCAAGGTTGGCTCATGGTGTATCTTTGGACTGGGTTTTTCATCAGACATGAGCTCTTAGTTGTTGCTTAAATTCACTCTTTATTTTCTGAGCCATCATGAACCTTCAGCCTTTTTAAAAATCTGATTCTGGAATGGAAACACACCTCCTGTAAGTGGATGCTTTAGAATATTCCCAATTTATACTTAAGGCTGCCAAGGAGTGATGCAGGTTATACTCAGACATGTAGATTAAGCAGAGATTAATTAGAGTGGCAGACTTCTGTACAAACCACACGAGCTTGTTAAAGAGATGTCTTCCAAAAATTCCCTGTGTACAAGTCATGACCTGAATGGAGATACTATTGCAGAGTGACTTGACTCCAACCCTGGAGAATTGGGCACTGCTCTGCATGCTAAGCAAGGCATTTAACACAAACTTCTTGGTAGGAGAGAGGTGAATTAACACTGGCATTGTCTACCTGGGTGTCACATACCAACACATATATTAGGTATCCAGAATTAAGGCCTGGCTTGCAAAAAAAAAAAATATCCTAATGTGGCAACTGAAATTGGCAAGAGAGTATTTGAGTTTTATTCTCTTACTTACAAAACTAACAGAAAACGTAGCTGCCTGGCTGGAAAAGACCATGTTGCTGTATCCTCTTGCTTGAATCTTTGTATCTAAAAATGAGAATATAAAGTACTGTGTAGTTGCTCATGTGTTCAGCAAGCCCAATCCTAAACACTAAGTGAGAGAGAGGATGTATTTGCAGTGCTTTTATGCTATATAAAGTACTATATACTGCAGCTAATTCTCGTGTTTCTAATCTGAGTGTTTAATTATTCATGTCAAGCATTTTTTATGGTTTAATTTCTCTGTTGAAAAATCAGCTGGAAAGAGGAAGTAGGGAATTGAAATCTTCAGAAGACTCCTGTGTGCAAAGAGTGCAGTTTTTGTTATTTTTGTGTATATTAAAGCAGTTCCCATTTGTGTTGTCTCATATTTGACAAATGAAAGAACTCCAGATTTGGTTGCATTTTGATCAAAATAATTCTTGCACCTTGTCCATTGAAAGACTGCCAAATTAAATGCAGGAAAACATTTATATAGGTGTTCTGCTTCCTTGTTTTTTTCCCAGTGGCTGAAGTTGTTACAGCAGAATCTTAGCTTGGAAAACTTCAGTTGAAACAGTGGATGACTGAATTATAAATGTGGTGAGGAGAGAATTTGGGGAAAAAATCAAGCTGAATAGTTCATATTCCAAAAAATGTTGATTTATACACATGACTTTTAATCTCTGGAATAAACATTATGGATCCTGTAGGAAATGAAGCTGGAAAGCATTTTCTAGGTGTTGTGTTGGCAGCTCTCCATTTAAAAACTGGTCACTCGTGCGGTGACGCACTTGCTCAAGTGTGTGGGTGGCCATAATGGTCTGGACAGGAAGCGAACCAAAACTCAGGGAAATAAAGCTCTCCTTGTTCCCAGCTTTATTAGCTGAAACCAGGGCTTAGGCACAACACAAGGACTGATGTCCAGCATGCTCAATGTGAGATATTTTAATAAGCTCTGCAGCCCCGATCGCTCGTGTTTGTCTCCTCAGTGCCTCACCTTAATGCCAGGGTTTAGCAATTCCCTGCTGAGGTGATGATGCTGTGCTGGCTTAAGGGTAAAAATATGAGTGAGTCCCTTAACATTGGTTTATTCCCTTCCCTCATTGACTGAAACAAAACTTTTCCAGGCACCTTTTCTTTCAAAGCACGAATCAGAAGAATATAGGCAAAAACATCAAGATGTGTTCAGAAGCTCAATGAAAATGCAGTAAATGTTCTAAAGTCCCTACCAAACCTTTTTAAAAGGAGAAAGAAAATGAAAGTGGAAGTGTAGGCACTTGAAATGCTGCCACGTGACTATATTTAGTGAAGGGTTTTCCTGGCTTCATGGGTATGGTAGAGTTAAATAATTCTCATGGCCATGAAAGCCATCAGTTGGTTATGAATGAGTGCCAGTGAAAGGAAATACATCTGACAGCTGTTTTTCTGTTTATTAAACTAGATATCTTTCTTGAGTCTTGAAATAGATGACCCAGAAATTGTATATTTAATAACAAACCTGTTATGTAGTAACCTATTCAGGCAGGAGAGGGCTGATGGTTCTATTTTTAATGCTGTTCTCGGCTTACATTGGAAGTGTGAAGCAATGAGGCTGGTGATGCTGAAGACCATGACCCTGTCAGAAAGGCTCATTCTGATGATGCCAGTGATGGTCTGATGTGGAAGACTCTGCAGAGCACTTAATTCCCCTGAATGGCTTGATTAATAACATGTAGAACAAGAGCATAGATTTTTATTTAGCCACCAACTTAATTGCAAGAGCAATGGAGATTTTTGTGTGGTGGACAAGGGCAGCCCTTGTTATTTTGTTATTTTGTGGGTTTTATTTTTACATGCAATGCAAGTTTCACTGTTCCCTAATCAAAAATTATGCTTGAGCAGAACTGGTTAAAGAGAAAGAAATTGGTAAAAGATTATGTGACTCTAATTGTACAGGCAGCTTGTGGAGTGCAGTTTGGAATCTAGTTCAGTATATTTGGACACAGAATCAATTAAGGTGGAATAGACCTCTGAGATCAGAGTCCAACCCTTTACCAATCACCACCTTCTCAGTGCCAGAGTCCAGTTAAATGCCACATCCACTTGTTTCTTGGACACCTTCAGGGATGGTGACTCTGCCACCTGCTCCCTGGGCAGCCAGTTCCAGTCTTGTGGAATTGTGAATTTTGAACAGTTGAAGATCATATGCATAAAGCTAGTGGCATTGTCCAAACAGTTGGTTTCAGTTTTGTATCTGAAGACCAGTTTTCCTCTGATTTCCATGCTGCTGTGTAGATTGTATCAGGAATTAATTTAAAGTACATTAATAAAATTTACACTGTTGGTGTGATGCAGCAGCCTACGTATGGTTGTCATTAAATGGTAGCACAGACCAGAGCTTCAAAAAGGTTTGGAATTTGCTGCAGCTCCCAGTGTGACAAGAATGGACTTGCTTTTTTTTTGGGGGTGCATTGTAAGGAGCTGTTGAGTTGCTGAAGTGCCATATGTGACTCACTCTGCTCTTTGTGCATATTTACTTACAAAGGAGTTGGATCAGAAACCAGAAGTTTTCCTCTTCTGGTGTTTGTAGCATCTTTTTTGTTAGTGTTGTGATCTGAGGCCTAACAACTGGGCTGAGGTTTTTGCTCAGTCATGCCAATTAGTATCTGTGTGCCATGTTCTAATGGACAAACACTTCTGTTATAATTTGGATTTCTGGAATACTGCATGAATACGTGGACATTAAATGTACTGATGTTACTCACAGCAATAAAATGGAAAAGTGTCAAATATCTTGATGTATTTGCCTGAAATCTCATAGACTTGTTCTGTTTCCAGGTTGAATAAATCACTTGATCCTACAGACACTTCTGTCACATCTTTTAGAGCTACAGAGAATAGTCTGTCACAGCTAAAATCCTGGTAGCAGTCCAAAAATATTCATGCAGCCAGCTGCTAGCAGCTCTTGAGGCAGTGTGTTTTTTCAACATCAGTGAGGTTCATAGCTGGTACCCACACAGTGGCAGTGGTGTGTGTATAGAAACCCAAAAAGTAAATCTCTGTATTTTTACATGTATCATTGAATTACAGAATAGTTTGTATTAGAAGGGTCCTTAAACATCTCATTCCAGGGACACCTTCCTCTAGACCAGCTTGCTCCAAGTCCTGTCCAACCTGGCCTTGGACACTTCCAGGGATAGGGAATCCAGAGGGTCTCACCACCCTCACAGTAAAGAATTTATTCCTAATAGCTGATCTAAATGTATCTTCTAGTTTGAAAGACTTTCAGTTTGATGTGTGTGTATATGCATTATAAACCAGAAAAACACAAATCTAGGCACAGGTTTTTATAGCAGATCTGTCCTTTGTTTCCATATCAATCAGCAGATAATTCACAAAAAAAGGTTGAGTTTAGCTTTGTTGTTTCTATTTTCTGTAAGGTCTGCATGACTCAGCAGGTGGTGGGATGTGTGGAAGTGGGAAGGAGGGTGGCAGAGTTCCCTCTACTGTCTGTAGGGTTAAGAAATCACTGCTGGCCATGTGGAGTAATTGCTGTGCCTTGCTCCCTTCCAGGCATAAAGGATTTAACTGCAGTCCTGGTTTTCTCTCCCTTAATTTAGGGTAAGAATTGAATAATGCAGGATGACGTTTGTGCCAAGTTTTTGCAAATCTTGTGTGGTACTTGAGAAAGTATGTGTTCATGGCCCAGGCATTAGGTTTGGGATTCCAGCAGGATTAAGAATTGCAATTGCTGGTAGTGCTGGCTTCACTTTTCCAGCTTTGGGAGAAATCTGTAGGGAAGATATGATGGTGTAGGAGGAGTTCTTAGACATTGTGTACTGTCTGTTCTGTATGGGAATTTTGGCAGCGGGCTGTGCCATGTATCAAGTGCTGCCTTGCTCATTAAGGGACCGTCCTTTTGCTTATTCTTTCCTTTTTTCTCTTTAGAAAATCAGTTTTCTCTATAGAATTTTAGTGGGGTTTTTCCCCTGAAGTTTGGGAAGTACTTTGAGACAGCAGCATGGCTTGCTGCTGCATAAATGGTGGGTTCCCACATTTAGGTGGATGCTATTCTTCACAAAAGCAGAAATTTCTCATTAAAAGCATTTGGAAAAGCACTAAAGCGTTCTCCTGTTGTACTCCCACAGTGCTGCTACTGGTTTATTTTCTTAATTTTGAAAAATTTGAGATGATGGAAGCATCTTTGACAGTAAATCTGGTGTTAGTACCTATCCAGTCTGCATCCTCATCTGTAACTGCTCTGTGTACAAGTATTTCTCTGAATCTAAGCTTTTTGTAAGTATAGTAGGAACCAGGCATTGAGGTCAAACCTTTTTCCTGGTGCTCTCCAGAACAATATCAGTACTGCTACTAGATTGAGAATTATTTGCTTTATAGGGCTGAGGGGAAAAAAAAGAAGACTGAGAACTAAATGGATGAGCAAGTTTTTCCTGCTGCTCTCTGAAAAGTTAGCTTTCTAGGGTGAGATTGCCCTACTGATACACTTGTCTAGCATAGTAGATACTCTCCTAAGATGTTTAGCATAGGAGATACCACTCAGGATCTACAGAAAGCAGCCACACAGATGCAGATATCTACTTGATGCTGATGAAAGACCACAACTCAGGCATCATGCCTGGCTTGGCAGTGCTGCTGCTTGGAGGACAGGGCCACCAGCAGAGCCTGTGGTGGGAGGTGTCCTACAACGTGCTGATCTGCTTGTGCTGGAGCCCTGACGACAAGGCTTTGTAACAAAATCCAGCGGGATGAGTAATTGTCATTCTGTGCTTTGCCTCTGTGGTGCACTGCTTATTTCTGAGAAATCAGGGAAGAGCATGAAAAACATTATTTTCAGATCTAAAACTTGATGTGTTCTGCAAGGTGAAAAAAGCCAAGGTGTCTCCAGATTCCCTCCAAGAGCTGTTTGGTAGGGGAAGGTACTTGGTGGTCCCTGATGATGGTGCAATGCTTCCCTTCTCCTGCTTTTCCATGGGAACAGACCTCTTCCTCCAGCAGTGCTGCTGAAGCTGGTAGCTGTGGCCTGAGTATAAACAATCTAACTACTCATACACAGATTGTGTTCACCCAGTGTGAGAGGGGAGCAAACGTTCACAAGGGAGAACATTTTCATCATTTTGCATGTAAAGCTCCTTTTCTGTAATTAAGTGGCTCAGTTTTATCTGGGATGGTTAATAAGCAGTTGGTTCCGCTGTTTGCCACACACCAAACTTTGTGTTAGTGGTTAAACAGCATCAGCCCAGAGAGGAAAAGTAATTTGATGTTCTCTTAGCATGTGGAACATACTGTATTTATCTAATTGTGTATTCAGTTTAGGTTTCATTTCAGGCTGTAGTGGGCGTTTGAATCTTCACTCTCTGTAGTTGGATCCTATTTGCCAGATTTCAGGAAGTCTTGAGTCCAACTTAAAGGAATGTATGTAAGCTCTGAATAGAATTGCTTGGCATAAGTAGTTCAACCAAATCTTTTTCCTAGGTAAACTGATTTAAAAATAGTGTTTTTTTTAAAACCTTTCCTTCATTCCAGGACCAATGAAAAAATACCATAATGGGGAGGTTTCATCTTCACTTTTGTTCTCTGGCTTTGAGTATTTGGAGGCTGTAGTGCTTCTCCCTTAGCGTGTTTTTCAGCCTTAGCTTTAATATTCAAACTCACTGTTTTCTCTTCCACAGTATTTGATTTTGAAGCTTGAAAGACCTGCTATAGTCCAGAGCATCACATTTGGCAAATATGAGAAAACACATGTCTGCAATTTAAAGAAGTTTAAAATCTTTGGTGGGATGAACGAGGAGAATATGACAGACCTCTTATCCAGGTAAGATGTGATTCCATCAGCTCTGGGAATCATAAAGGCTGGACCAAAATGCTCTTCCCCCTTGTCTCCCCAGCAGACACATGGCCAGCAGAGGGGCAGAGCTGTGGTTGTGACCCTGCCATTAGCTGCCCTCGTGTTTATGGTCAGGTCAGAGAGCAGCAATCCCAACGCTCCCTCCAGGAGCCTTCCTTATCCTGCTCTAACCACAGAGGTTTGTGGAGAGCGAGCTTTTGGGGATTTGGAAGAGCTGAGTGCTGGGTGCAGTGTTGGTGGATTGCAGTTCCTTCCTTCCATGTGCATGAGGCATGGAAGAAATGATTCCCCAGGTGTAGGGGACTTTGAAGTAACTTTTAAAAGCCCAATCCCCTTGTCAAAACCCTTGTTGCAGCCTTAAAGATCTGAACTAGTCAGCTGATTTGCCTTTTTCACATGGGTAAATCAATCAAACAGGCAAGTGGAAACCTGCATTTTCCTTTGTTTAGTTGGATTTCATAGAGTTGTACTGATAGGTACTAATAAAAGAGCCTTTGGGCTGTTCACTTTATCCAGAACTTCTGAGTAGTTGCTAATGTAAATTTGCAAGGCCCTTTTAAGGAGTGTGCTGTTTCAGAAAGGGAAATGAGATTTAAAATTCAGGAGTACAAGAGATAAGAGTAGCAAGAACCAGTGTATTTTAGGGGGCCTACAGAAGAGAAGTCCATCTCCAGGGGTTCATCATCTGTAGTCAAGCAGAGTAGCCATGGACAAACATGGGAAATTCTGTGTTGCAGGTGTCATTCAAGAAGACCATATAGAATCTATCCACAACCCTTCCCACACTTTTACCCTCTTTAGATAGATCTGTCTTGAAATTTGACTTCATTGCTGTTACAATTGTGGGAGGAAAAGTCTTTTAGAGTCATAGTAATTATTGGCATTTAATATTGTTTCACTTCTGCTGAAGTTTAATGAAAATCCTCATTTTGGGACCTGTACTTGTATTTTCAGTAAATACGGACTTAAGTTTCTTTATAAATTATACTAAGTATTTGATATTTTTCGAAAGCAATGCCCATAAATGAATCACAAAGCACTTTGTCAGGGTGATCATTTTGAGACCTGATCCATCTCCCTCTTGAGAATGGAAGAGTGCAGTTCAGCACATCAGCAGCTGAAGTCTCAGGGTTCCAGTTGCAGAGGAGCAGCACTGATCCAAAGCCAATTCCCTCCCAAAATGCCAGTGCTGCCTCCCAGGGAGGCACAGGTAGGTGGAGAGCAGCCCAGGCCTGGGTCCAGCACGTGTACTGATGATTCAGAGTGGTGTGAAACAAGCTGCGTGTTTCAGGCGTGACCTAGATTGCATTTATTAGCTAGTCCTTAAATACAAGGTAAGATTTAGTAACCTTATTTATTTTTTCCCACAGTGGCTTAAAGAATGATTATAACAAAGAAACATTCACCTTGAAGCATAAAATTGATGAACAGATGTTCCCCTGTCGATTCATTAAGATAGGTAAATGCATTTTTTCAGCATTCTGAGTAGAAAATAATCTCTTCTGATACTTGTGCCTGTCTTGGCACTTGTGACTTCATTGTACTCAGGCACAGTATCCACAATAGCTGTTCCATTTCATCATCTTTTAGGCTGGTTAGATTGGAACACAGTGAAGTCCTGTTAATAAGAAATAGTAGCTTCATAATTTAGATCCTGGGGAGTGAAAGCAAAATAGAGCAATTTTCAGAAATACAGCTGTTGAGTCAACTAATTGCGGGCAAAGCTGCTTACTGTCCTCCTGTGAATTGCTGTATAGAGCTTTAAAGAAAGAACTAAGCTAAATACCAGTAAAAGTTTCTATTTTGACAGCCCTCTATTCTTGAAAAGTTTTGTTCTCAAACACAGTTGTAACCCATAAAGCAACAGCAGAAGCCTCCCTTGTTCTCTCCCTGCTGCTCTTACCACAATGTCTCACTCACCTCTGGCTAAGGATGACACCCAGGGGCAGGGAGGGGTTGTACCCTCTGATTTCTGGTTTGGCTGGGGCAGAGGTTGAGGGGCCAGGTACTGGGATGTGTGATAGGAGCAGGTGAGGATAGCTCTTCCTTGCTTTCTGCAGGCCTGAGAGAACAAGGAACAATCCTTACAGTTGTTGGATTTAATCCAAGGATTTGGAGCTTTTCAGCTGGCTCAGTAAATTTATCTTTCCCTTCCTACCTACTGAGATAGTACAAGAATGACTGGGTTTAAACTAGCTGTTTAAGGTTAAAAATAGAGCAAGGAGGTAATTGCTGAAAAATAAGATAAGATCCTGTTGGCTAGTTTAGATGAATTTAGGAGTGTTTTGATGTGTTGGGTAATTCCTTTGCCAAGACTCTGATGATAGTGGCTGTGTAGGGGCTCCCCTCTGAGCCCTTTGCTCCACTGTGTTCTTTCTGAATCTCCTCATGTTTGTCAGGAACTGAAAGCTTCAGGCTGGGAATCCAGTAATCATTTGTGGGGTTTCCTGTTCTTAGAGAAGTGGAGTATTTGGTTGTTCACTGGGCTGGTTTCTGGCTGCTACTTTTGGAAGCAACTGTAGTGCTTGGCTTTAGAAAACCTCAAGAGTAGCAGAGGAATCAAGTTAAAGGTTGACTAAATCAGGGAAGTTAAATGAATTTTTAAAAGCTTTATTTTTTTTTATTATTATTTTTTATTCTGAAGCTTCCAACATTAAGTTTTTGGAAAATGTTATTTTTCAGTGGCTAAAAACTAGCAAGTAGTTCCTGGAGGGCTAAAGGGCCCAATGGAAAGATTTCTGGCTGCTTCTTTGGATGTGTAAATTGTATTCTAGGAAAGTGTGTTCTGATGAAATGAAGTGTAGCTGTGAGTTGAAACTTGTTGTGAAAGTGAAAGGCTGATTAATTCCCATTACCAGGATGTTTTCCTCTGAAATTATATCAGTACCTTGTTTTATTGGGATGGGATCTTCATGTAGCACTTCTCTCAAGGGCATGTACTGATAGCACAAGAGGAAACAGCCTTATCTGAAGGAGGGCAGATTTAGATTAGATATTAGCAGGAAATTCCTGACTGTGAGGGTGGGAAGGCCCTGGCACAGGGTGCACAGAGAAGCTGTGGCTGCCCCTGGATCCCTGCAAGTGTCCCAGACCAGGCTGGACAGGGCTTGGAGCAACCTGGGGTAGTGAAAGGTGTCCCTGAGCATGTCAGGGGGATGAAGTTGGGTGCCCTTTCAGTTGTCTTGCAACCCAAACCATTCCATGAATAAACATTATTATCTACGTTAATATTAGGTTTGCAATGAGCTGCCACTTCCTCACTGGTTATGGTTTGAGATGAGTTTTCCTTTATCTATAGCCTTTGATTTCCTGAAGCTGTCTTTCATGAAGAAATTTCTATGCTAAGACAGAATTGGAAATGGTCTTTTCACCTAAACCTATGAAAGCCTCTGGGTGATGGCTGGTGTCATTTTGTTGATGAAGTTTTTTGCTGTGAAACAACTGCAAAGCACTGTTACGAAATTCTGTTATTTTTCAGATTCACAGCTTGAAAATGTTTTGAGTTTGTTAAAATTTCCAAGCTGCTAGCCAAAGTAACTCAAAATTTCAAGCACCGTGCTGTGTTCCTTGTAACAGTGCCAGGAAACAAGGCCAAAATCTGCCCTTTTGGACTCTCAGGGACTGACAGGGTGAAATCCTGCTATCAGTGAGGTTTGGGCTTGGGGGTTCACAGCACTTGAATCAGGAATAGGCTTTATGATTCCACACATCAGCACAGGGACCTACAACAGCACTGTCAGCAACACAGCAGTGGGGTTTATATGGGGGTATGGGGCAGGAGAAACCATGGGCAGATCTGGGAGAGGGGGAGGTTCCTGCTCCAGCCTCCATTGCTCACATAGCAGAGGAATTTTCAGGCTCATAAAATGCAGAAAGAATAACCTCTCTCCTTTGGTCAAGGAAAGCCTTGCACTTCTGTTAGTTTAATTACTTCAACTGCAGTTCCTGAGCACTGAAATGCCCAGTTTTGCAGGCTTTTTGACTTACTTGACAGGTAATTTTTACATTTCATGTAGTACCTCATTAAAGAGCTGGAGAGAGAGAAGAAAGTATTTATCTGGACAAAAGATCAAAGAATAATCTTTATCATGTCTGTGAGCTTTGTTTCTGGCTCTGTTCTCATGATTTCTCCAAGCAGAGATTTTTCTGTGCTGTGTCCTTGAAAGCAGAAGGTGTAAAGACTGATTACCATGAAAGAACTTGAAAAATGCCAGGTGTAATTCTCATTGCAGTTTGTTATTAGCATGGGATTTGGTAACTAAGCTTCAAGATTTTTAGGTTTTGATGGAACAAAAAAGAGGGATACTTTTTTAGTGGATATTTTCTTCATTTTGCAAGTGTACCTGTTTGTATGTCTGCCTGTAGATGAGGGACACAGAAATTAGCTTGAGAGAGGTATTTAAAATTACTGTGTTTAATGCCTTTGCTATTAGCTTCTCTACTATAGAGTTGCAATCCTTGTCTAGGCATAGCTATTACTGAGAAGTATCCCCTAAAATCATCCTTGTATGGATTAAGAAGTGTTTAAGTGACTCAAATACCTTCTGTTTCTCAGAAGAATATTGATTTTAAGAAGTTTTTTTTTCCTCTGCTGAACTCCTCTCACTGTGGAGTGACAATTCAACTGTTCTGAGCAGTTACACCTTTTAGGATGGATTGCTGTGGTACCTGCAGGAAAAAACATAGTGAGGTGGCTTTTTGATAAAAAGTGGAGGAATTACATACCTTTAGGCCTTCAACATCTTTGATTGTAGCACATTTCCATCTCAAAGGTGTGCAGAAAAAAGTGCTTCCATGCTGCACTTAGTGTCTCCTCTTTCCAGGTATAAGTCAGATTGTGGGTGCTCTAAAATGAGATTTTTCTGAAGATCTGAGCACTCCTATGGAGGCCTCAAAAGAGAGAGGGCAGAAGAAAGGGTGAGAGGTGTCTCCTGGGAGTCAGGAAAGAAGTTCAAAAATGGGGAGATGATCCAGCAGAACACTTCAACTTGCCTAACTGGAACAGAAATCACATTTCAGTGTCAACCTTCAGCTTTGTTTCTTTTTCTGCTCCTGTGGAGTCAGGTTCAGTTTTCTCTGCCTGTACAGTTCTGGGGAAGGGTTTTCTTTCCCTTCCCTGTACATCTTAATGTGCTTTCCTTAGAAAAGATTGCACCCTGAAAATCTTGCTGTTAAAAATCACCATTTCTGGTGTTTTGTTTTTTCCTTTTTGTAAAAAAGACTGTTGGAAGCTCTGAGTTAACTGTGGGGAGGACAAATGTCAGCAAGTTGATGGCTTTGCTTTTTCTTGTGTACATCCCAATAACTTCTTGGGGGTTGTAGTTAGCATCAAAGAGAGGAGGGTGAATTGTTAATTTGTTTCCTGAGAGAAGCTCATAGAAGTTTTGAGGAGAATTGCTGAAAAGAAAGGAGGTGGATAGAGAAGGGGGTAATATTTCAGTTTGGAAGGTGGCCTCAGGTTTACCATCAGGAAATGGATGGTCTTGGCCCATTTGAGGTGTCTGTGGTTTAGTTGAGCATTTCAGTTCAGTGAGCTGTTGGATAGACTCTGATGTTTATAGCTGACCAAATAGCAAATTTAAGCTCAGTTTGGTCTGGTCTGTGTGTTCAGGCCTGAGGACAGACCAAAGGTGCTGCCCTTAGATGTGGTATTTTGCCAGACTGCTGCAGTAATGGGTAGGATATCCGGGACCCAACTTGAATTTAGCAGCAGTCATGTTTTATGGTGTTAAGTTACCCCATTGGCAGCTCTCAGCCTGTGCAGGGGATGAAAGTCAGCAAGAGGGAAATTTCCTGGGCAGAGAGTGTGGAATGTGGATGGGAGACAGGTGACTTAGTTTTTTTGACCACCTCACTTCTCTCTTCTCTCCACAAACGTGCACCTACAAGGAACTGCTCTGAAAGCATCACGCTGTGTGCTTAATAATCAAGTTGAAAAAAACCTGTTTGAAAAGATGTTTTGAGAGCTGTACAATAGAAAGGACCTTCTTAGGGATATTAAAATCAGTTAAGAGTTGCATATACAAAGTCTCTTTGGCTCTTGACTGTTCCCAGAAGTTACTGTGCATCTTTAGCAATAGGTTTGTAAATACACTCTCTAAAACTTAGAAAATCATGTGTTTGAACATGTGCCTTGTGCCCAAACACATTGCAGACAATCATAGATGTAGCTTGTTTGAGGTAGAAATACTTAAGAACCTGTAAGAGCTCAGGAGAAGCTTTCTGATGAGTTTGGGGTTTTTATTTCCTCAAGGAGTAGGTCAGAAAAACGTGAGTTCAGCAGGTTAATCTCAGTGGAATTTCACGGTGCCTGTTTCAACAGGCAATTTCTTAGTGGCAAAAATAGTGGAAGGGAGGAGGTAGTGGAGACTCCTTGGTGTTGCTGCTAACTGCTCGTTCAACTTCAATACTGTCTTTTCCTGTTTATCAGTTAGAGTCAAATAAAAAGGAAACAAAAATGTTTGAAATGAAACCACTCAATTTCATTGCAGTTTTAATGAGTCAGAGTTCACACACAAGTTTTCTGGGGGTTGGAGTTGCTTCAAAAAGCAGAACCAGGTCTTAACCTACAGATTAACCACAAAATCAGTGCAAGGCCACAGATACTAACCCAGAGTGGTAGAGAAGCCATAGGTGAGAGGCTGTAGTGTGTTTCATGGGTCTTTTAGTATTTCAGGTCCATTTGTTCCAATATTCAGATGAAATAGTACCAGCAAAAAAACTGCACAGATTAAATAAAGCTTTTAAAAAAATAGAGTTTTTAAGTTAGAAACTGACAGTTATCCCTCCCTCGCTCCTCCACAACTTGCAGATGTTACTAATTTTGTAAAATTTAAACTACCCAAGCTTCTTGTCTTCACCATTAGGGAAAATAATTGTTGCTGACAAATGGGGAAATAAATGTACTATGAGGAGCAAATACTGTCGCTAGTATGCTCGTGATTCCCATCCTTGTCAAAGCTTGTTGCCTCTTGGAGCTGTTTTTAATGATAGTGTTTTTGCTCTTCTGCTTAAAGCAAGCTTCTGCTTTGTAATGATCTGCTGTGTTAATGTTGCTCAGCACAGGTTGCTTTAAATGACAAACTTGAACATGATGTATTTGGTAATTTTCCTAAGCTAAGTTAAATGAGCTAGAACTTAAGTCAGAAACACTGAATTTTGTGTAAACTTTAAAATCATTCTGTTGCAATAGTGATTGTTTGATGTTTATGCATAGTTTTTCTCCTTTTCCTTTCTTCTCCAGTTCCACTCTTATCGTGGGGACCTAGCTTCAATTTTAGTATCTGGTATGTTGAACTAAATGGCATTGATGATCCAGATGTGGTCCAGCCGTGCCTCAACTGGTACAGCAAGGTAGGCCTGCATTTTGGATGCCTGTTTGTTTGAAGATTCCCAGTCTCAGAATCTTGTGAAACCTCTCTTACTGGAGTGATGTGACGCATACTTGGAACCATGTGGCTGACTTTGACCCTGAGGGAAACTCTCTGAATTTTATCTGTTTGTTCTCTTTGAAAGACCAACAAAACAGCCCCAAGAAACCCCAAAACCACCAGCATCACCCAAAAAACCTGACAGGTAGACATCACAAGAAGTGGACACTGAGCCAAAGGGGACAATATTAGTAAAGTATTTTTATTGGGAGGGAAATGAATGTTAACAAAACCAGATTCTGTTTCTTCCTCTTGTTGCCTTCTGACTCTTCTAACTCCACAGTTCATGGAGTCCAGAACCTTTTTGGTTACAGATGCACCTTTTGTTACAGGGTATAAAAATGACCTTTTTTTAAAGAGAATCCTTGTTGGTGTCTTGCTCTTTAGATGTTTCCCTCTTACTGTCGTTTTGCTGAATATCCTGGAACAGAGTGGGGCTGGTGCCACTGGACCGTGAGATGAGATGATTTATGTCATTTGTCATTAGATAGACAGGAAGTTCAAGGGTTTCCAAACTTTATTTTTATAACTTGTGTTTAATTGAGTATTAGAGATGCCTCTCCCTTGGGAGGGAAGTGCACACTGACAACCAGAACACATTTTATTGGTACATTTTGTGCTTTGGTTCCTCTGGAACAATTAATGAAACTCATATTGTGTTGCAGAGAAGACATCCTTCCCAGCTGAGTAGGACTGAGTAGTGGAGCAGTGTATCTCTGCTTCCAGAAGGAAGAACTTAGAAGGAGATGGAGATGGTGTGTGATTAGTTCAGGGTGCTGCCAGAATGGTGAAGAAGCAGTGTGTGACTGTGGTGTCTGGCTCGTGCCCATTTACACCAACATCATGAGCTGCTTTGTGGAGGATTTAAACAACCAGCACAGTGGAAGTTGTCTGGAGCTGCTTTATGGTCAGAGTGGTGTTGTGGTCATGAGTCAGCTGATGATGGAAGTCCACTTGACAGAAGCTGCTGGTGGTTTTCCTTTTGCTGGCTCTGCACGTGGTGGTGTGTCTGGCAGTTTGGACCAGTTGCTGAAAGCAGGAAGCTCTGATTTTTATTTTCTCTTTTGGTCAGGAGTCATGCAGTGACGATGTCTGCATCTGTTTTGTTCCATCTTCTCCCATGGAATGGGTGCTTTTCCTGGTCAGCATTGTGTGTAGGGCCAGCTTCTTCAAGGGCTGCCAGCATTGTTCTCCTAGAGCTTGGAGCCCCAAGGCAGCAGTGCAGAGACTGAGTCATGGTGGTGTGAGCTCTGCTAGGATCCACTGCCAAGTTTTTGGTGATGAGTGCATGTGCCACTGATGTTCTCCTCTCTCACAGAAGAGAGGCTGCTCTTGCTGGATCCATGGAGAGGGATGTGCTGTCCCATATTTAGGGAAAGGCAGAAAGGTTGACCTGTTTCCTCCAGTTCTTTGAGATGGTGGGAATATTTTCACGTGTGTTTTTGGAAATCTCAGAGTCTTTGAAGTGTAATAATTTTCCACTGCCTGCAACATCAGATGAGAGGAAGGTTCTACACCACATTGCCCTTCCTTTTTGTTTTGTGCCAACAAAACCTCCCTCTCCTGTGGGGAGTGGAGCTGGGGATTATGGATAAGGAGTGAAACATTCCTCAGCACTTTCTCCTTGCTGTCCAGCTCAGCCTACTGCCTCCAAACAGCCTTACCCCTCTTTCCTGAGGAGTGGACATATTTCAGCACCTGAGAAGGAGTACTTGATCACTGGGTAGCACTTCTGATAATGAGCACATAAGTATTTTTAATTCTACGAGTGTATTTGACAGTGTTGATGTCTTAGTTTCCTGCTCTTGTTACGTTTTTAACCATAGGAATTATTTACAGCTTCAGATCAAAGCTATTATTTGGGTTGTCATCTCTTTAAACCTGTATGACAGCATTTAAAAAGGAGCCTTTTATATACTTTTTATACATATTTTTTGCTTAAAGCAGGTTTTTACATTTAACTTTTGAAGTACTACCATGATGTCACTTGAATATAAACTTGAATATAAACTTTTATATTGCATCAAGTGGCCAGACTCCATCCAAGCCATTCCTAGCTATCTAAGCCAGGTCTATCAGTCATGAGAGGCTCAGTGAAAGGGGGCAGGTACCCTCTGTCTCAAGTCTGCATTTTGTCTGATTTCTATACTGGAGGATCTAAAAATGCAGAAGCTGGTAGTTACTGGTGTGCAGCTCTCCTTTTGCTTGCTATCCCTTTGAACAAAAAAATCTAATTTGGTTTTGGCCTTGACTCATGCAAGTGAAGATTTGCTTAGAGAGTGTCTTAGGCATCTCTTGGAAAGAAAAAAAAGGAGTTGTTTTTTGCCAGTTGTGCTGTAAAACTGTTTTAGCTTTAATAATTCTTTGCTGCAGCCTTGCATTCTTATCGGTACATGTCCTTGGCCTTTATGTGGGCTGGGAACTGGTTTTCTAAAAATGCATAGTTCTGGCTATTTGCAGCTGTGAAATACTGATGGATTAAGAACTAAAAATACAGCACATGGCCGTGTTTCTTTTTAGCCACTTCAGTTTATGAGATTCTTGCTATCGAGCCATTCTTTCGAGAGCATTAAATTTTGTTGAATGTCAGTGTTAGTTCCAGGTTTTCAGAAATATTCTGTTCATTTGAATACTATAAACTTCACTTTTAGCAGTAGTGTCCATTTAGGAGTAAAATCTTTTGTCTGTAATTTGATCAGTCTTATCGATGCTTAAAGTTACATTTGCTTTTTACCATAGTAGTTGTGTGTTAAAGATGGAAATGGAGATTTTTTTTTAATGCCTTAGAATTTAGGATTGAAAAGTCTGTTTAAAATAAAGTGTTTCTGCTACTTATCAACTTAAAAATCTGTGGTTTTTAAACGTCTTGTTATCAGCTTTGAAAATTGTAGCTCTTACTCAGAGTTTACTACTCCTTCATGTGTCTGTGCCAGGATGTTTGACCCAACGTGGGTTTTCTTCCACCTTTCTCACCCCTTCCCACAGCTGAGTGGGAGGTGGGCAGCTGTGGCTCCATCCGTGGTGTGAAAACAGAGGTTCTGCTTCAAGATGCAGAAGAATATTTAGAAGTTAAAACTTTGGTGTGCACAGAAATCCTTGGTGCTGTGATTGCAAACCCTCACAAACCCACAGGATTTGGGGTCAGCCTTCTGCCTTTCCGTGGCAGGAGTGCTGGTCATTGCAAGTATTCCCATTCTCACAGCTTTTTTTTTTTTTTTTCCTCCTTCTGCTTCTAGAAAAGCTGTGACCTACTTACTCTTCTAAATTATTTTGTTATGTAAGAGTCATACAATCAAATTATGTAACGCTGATAGCGACGGCTTTTTCTTGCTCTGTGCTTCGTGTAGGCCTCGAACAGCAGGGCCAAGCAGATGGGGGGGAAATAATGGTCACCCCAGAGATCTGGGACACCATGCACTCTCTTTCTTGTATGCTTATTAAATTGGATGATACCAAATTGTATAATTTCTATACTGTTGGAAAGTAAATGCCTGCACAGCTTGTAATGTCTCTCACACAGCCTTCCTCCGTGAGCCCGCGAGCCCTTAGCGCGGCGTGGATAAGAGATCCTGTCTCTGGGCAGGTTCACAGGTAGCTGCCAGCAGTGCTGGTCAGAGGAAGAATCTCCATGTCTCAGAGGCTTTCTTGTGTTCCAGTAGTACCGTGAACAGGAAGCCATTCGCCTTTGCCTAAAGCATTTTCGGCAGCACAACTACACCGAGGCTTTCGAGTCGCTGCAGAAGAAAACCAAGATTGCTCTGGAGCACCCCATGTTGACAGACCTGCACGACAAGCTGGTGTTGAAGGGGGACTTCGATGCTTGTGAAGAACTGATAGAAAAAGCTGTGAATGGTAAGAGAATCAGAGGAAGTGATTCATTAGCTTGAAAAAAAGTGCATTGAAATGTTACCTTCTTTTGAATGTTAGTGTGCTTAGTAGTAGAGTTGGCAGGTTCATGTGTTGTTTCATTTCTGGTGTGCTGTCAGCTTTTGGACTTGTGAGTGTGTGTGTGATGAGGGATAAAAATTCATGAAATCTCTTATTGCTGCTACTTTTGGAGTCACTTTCCCCCAGAGATGACAAGGCGGTGCACTTGAGTGGGTAAAGACAAGTTCTTCATGTAAGTGTTGGCAAGCTGAAGGTGGGCTTAAACTGTCAGGAAAGTCACTGGAATGGTGAGCAGGGAAGCAAAAGACTGGAGTTCTCAGTAGTAATCTGGATCATGGTTTCTGCTTGGAGCTCACCACTGAGTTGGTGTTCAGGCAGAAGTTTTCAGCTGTGTCTCAAAGAGGATGCTCTCTTTGCTTATGGGGAAGATAATCCTTGGACAATTCTGTGGAAGTGACTGGAGGCAGAGTCTGTTTTCCTTTGCAGAGTGGGACCTTGGCAGGCCAGTCAGTTTCATTGGAACTGCTATTAATCTTTTGCTTGAAAGCTTTCTACTTAAAAACAGGGTGTATAAACAGCTCTCAACTCCTAAAAGGAGGGAGATGTACTCTGTCTTGATCAATAGGATACAGAAGGAGTGGAGCTGTTGCACTGAAGTGACTCTCAAGACCTGTGCAGCAGTTTTGGATTGCAGTCTGATAAAACAGATGTGCTCTTGGCTGTGGGTGTAGAGCTTTTTGACTCTGTGCAGTCATTTGTTATGGGAGACTTGTGCTGGTGTAAGAGGAAAACTTTGTGTCTGATGCCAGTGGAGTTAGGGACTTAGTGAACCAATTTCATGGATAGCTGGCACCAGAGATATTATTCTTTAATTCTGGGCTAATCAGTCATTTTGTAATACCTTTGGAAAGATGCCAGTGTACCTGCTTGACTCCCATCAGTGTGGTTTGTACCACTCAAGCTGGAAGTGCTTCTCAGAATGTGACAGAAATGTTAGCTTGGAAATCAAGGGCTGTCTTCCATGAAAACCCACCATCTTTTTGTGACTAAACTGTTCAACTGAGCACAGTTTTAAGGAGCTTATTGCAACAGGTCTTCCAAAACTGCAGTAAATAGTTTTCTATGGGTTTGGCTCAAGGTTTCTCTTCAGACAGAGCAGTGGAGACCTGCCCTGTGCTGAGCTCCATGAGCAGCTACAAGTGTTGAGACTGAGAATTGCCATGTTCATCCTCACCCTCCCGAGACAGCGGAGTGTTGGCTGGGCTGGGAGTGTGAACAGCTTCCTGCAATGCAGGGGCATTTTGCAACTGGCAGCTTCCTCCTGAATCGTAAGGGCAAGGGAGGATTGCAGGCTGGAAAAGCAGCAGGGAGCTGTTTCTGTGTGTGTCTCAAAGACACGAGTGCCTGGAGGGAGCTGATGAGCCCACCATGATGCAGCAGCAGCCAGAGGAGTGCTGAGTGCTGATGGTGATGATTTTATCATTGCCTCGCTCTGCTGCCTTGGCCATGGCTTAATCTCAGTGCCTGGAGGCTGTCCTCTTTCCACTTCATTGCAGGCTGGAGTGGAAATGATTTCTTGAATGGAATTTCACTCAAAGTCTTAGAATGTGCTGAAAAAGTACTCTCAAAAATGGAATTTTTGTCTTAGGTGCTAATGAAGTGAATGTTTTTAACCTCATTTTTTGAGCTCTTATATTTTAATTTCTTTTACTACTTAATGTTTGCTGAGAGTGGGGCTGCTGTCAGCAGTGCTCTGCTTTTCCAGGTGTGGAAATACTGGCAAAGGACTGGCCTGGTAGGAAACTGTAGGTCTTGTATTGTTCTGCCTGACAGACACTTGTTTCTTGTCAGATTTGATGTGGATAATCCTCCTTCGCTGGTTTTTGTTATCACATCCCTTTTTGGAGGCTGAGGGGCTCAGCATCACTTAGGTGAGCTGAAGGAATATGCTGCAGCTTGTTTTATCAGCCTTTTTTTAGTTCCAGCAAGTCTTGGTAGTAACAGACGGTGGATAATTTAGCAGGAGAGTCTTCAAGAGCATCATTAGGTTTTGTCACTGCTTCTAAGGGACAGAAAAATATGCATGGGGATGTTTATTTTGCTTCATTTTCATCCAGCACCTGGCTAGCTAAAGTTAAATGTCAGTGTGCGCATCTCCCAGCGCTCTGTTGGTCATCCTTAATGATTTTGCTTGTCTTGGAATACATTAACCTTCCTTCCCCCATCCTCCTGCCATTCTTTATGCTGTCTTCAGCTTTAAATGTACCCATTTAAAGCTCTATCGCCTCCCAGCACTCTTTGGAGAGAAGTGCTATCTATCCCGAGACACCGAGGCTGCATCCCATATTTGCTTTAAGCTGACACCGCTGCGGGTTTTCACTAACTGGGTCAATCCTGCCCTTGCTCAGGACACTGTGTCCCTGGCACTGGTGCTCGTGCTGCCACATGGCCAACCCAGACAGGGAGCTGATCAGGCTGGGGTGGGGGAGAGGGCAGGACAAACCTCTTCTCATAGCCACAAAACCCCTCAAAACTGCAGCTGGAACAATTTGTTTGAAGTTGTGGCAGTCAAGGTGCTGAATATTAATGGTGCTTAACAGCTGGATTCTTCTTGGTAGGATGGGAATAGAGGTTTTCAGCCTTCAGCATGTTCTCCTGCAGTATTCCTGATCCCTGTGATCTTCCACAGTTACCTGTCCTTACTGTGTTCTGCATCTGTCAAGCTCCCCAGCATTTTCTGAGCAGCCTGCTCTGCTGAAAGGTGTCCCTGTCTCCATGGCATGGGGATTAGAACCAGATTATTTTTCAGGTTCCTTCCAACCCAGGCCATTCTGTGATGATTTTTTTATCATTTTACTTTCCTAGCAGCTCTGTTGTGAAGTCTCAGTAGCTTGCTGCTTAGTCTCTAAGGTGTGGGTGTTCTTACCACTGAACTCCTGTCTGATGTGTTGTTTTTCCAAATAAAAGAGGATTAACTTTAGTCCTGTGTCTGTGTACTGTGTAGCTGAAGTGTAGAGTTAATTGAGACATACAGATCCTTAAATTATCCCTGAAATTGTTCAAAGAGCAACTGTTCTGTTGCAGACTGGGCATGAATATGTGAACTCCTGACCGCTTGCTGATCTGGGAGTTCATTGCCTTAAAGGCACAAACAGAAGTGCAGCGAGGTTGACAGAGATACTGCACACTCAGTTCAGCCTAAAATGTCTTCTGGAGAGGCTGATATTTGCAGTGGTGGGTATTGACAAAGTGCAACGCTCTGCATCTCTCGCAGGCTATTTCCATAGGCTTAGTCATGTAGAAAAAGAGTAGGTGGTCAAGAATTAGTGCTGGCAGAGCTAACTCTTGTTCTTTTGCATTGCTAATGATGAACGCTGTCTTCCACCTCACATCACCAGATGATTTCTTTTGAGAGCTCGGTGGCAGGCAGCCACACTTTTCCCACTGATTCTTTTGACTTGTGCGTTACACTTAGAAAATGGGCAAATGGAAACTCTGGCAGCTGCCTGACTTCGTCTCAAAAAGAAAAGGTTCCCTAAATCTCAGCTGGTTCACAGACTCGGTTCAAATGCTTCACATTTGGATCCATTCCTATAGCTTTCGGGCCTATATTATTGAAGGGAAAAAAATCTGCTTAATATTCCTACAGAGAGTATGTGGAGTGCAAATTGCTTGGTTGAACTGCTCCCAGCTCCCGTAGACATGGAAAGCTGCTTGGAATGGTGGAAGAACTGCTTGTTTCCCATTAGTATTCCAGGACTGAGGTGTTCCTTCTGGCACTGCTCGTGTCAGTATGTGACATGTGTTTATCTGGTGACAAGTCAGTTCTGTGCGACAAACAAGAAGTTGTGATGAGCAGCCTGCAGGCTCCAGTGTCTCCCAGAACTCATGATTCACAGGAACAGGAGGCACAAGAACAATTGTATTCCCCCTGGAAACTCTAGACAGACACGTATACCTGAATTTTACCATTTAATATTGTTTGGATTTAGTTCTGAGGAAGCTGTTCTGTATACTGGGGTACATGGAGGAGAGAGGCTGGCTAAGGATCCAAAGCCTCTGGGAAGTAAATGATAGGGGTTTGTGTAGAAGTAGGATAACTTACATGGATTTGAGAGCAAACCTTGTTTCATTTTTATGAAGAACAAAGTGCAGGAAAATATTACAGCTCGGAGGCTGGAAAAAAAATTGTATGTTTCCTTCTTTCTCTCAAGTCTTGAGGAAATTGTCAAGGAATGTCTGGATTTTTATCTGGTAGAACCTTTCTCTCCTTCAGGTTTTCTTTAGAAGGTAGTTTGTGACTCAAAAAGCCTTGAGGCTGTTTAGGTATTTTGGCTGCTTTTCTTTGGTTGGAGAAAAATCTTAAAACCTCAAACCCCAGCTCCCAGAAATTATGGGCTAATGTCACTGTGAAGGTTTTTGAGCCATTGGCAGTGAAGTGAACAGATTTCAGCAACCTTACCTGGAGATGCGTGTTGTCTAAAAACCCCCAAACTTTATACAATTTGCTCCTGATTGGCTTCAGCAAGTTAAATATTTTTGTCCGCAATGTTTGTCGTAATCCTTTCTGGGTAACCTGCAATTGGCTGGCAAAATCAAGACTTGGCTTATCAGGGAGGCAGAATTTACCAAGCTTTAATCACGGTGAACTTCGTGTTGTTACATCCAAAATGCGTCATGGCTTACTGCAAAGGGCTTGAAAATAGTACAAAGTTGTTTTTTTGGCTGTAATTTTAGTAAACATGGACATTGAAGTGAGAGGTCTCCGGAGTGACAGAAAACACTTCATTTAAAAACTTCCACTCAGCGCTTTTTTTCTTTTTCTTTTTTTTTTTTTTTTTTTTGACAAGAGTCTTGAAATTTATTTTAAACTCCTGTTTCATTGGGAACAGCTGACAGACCTGAGCAGGCCTAGCTGTGAGCCTCAGTGCCTCACAGGAGCTTTGGAGACCTTTTGGTCAGCAGTGCTCTCCTGACAAGGAACATAAGGAGTGCGCTGGCGTAGGTCTGGCGTCGGGTACAGAATCCACCTAGAAATCCTCCTTTTTTTTCCCTGGTGGTGTCAGACAGGTGGTGATTCAGCTTCCAAAACAAGCTGCTGCTGGTTTGCAATGCAAGTAGAGTGAATGTGGAACTGCTTCCAGCAGAAGGAAACATTTCTGGGAAGCAAGCTGGAGTATTTCCAAACCAATGTCCCATGGAAGACGAGAAGCATTATTAAAAGAGGCCGAAGGCACAGTAGGGGAGAAGTGTCATATCTTGACAAGTGCAGCCTGTGGGTGTAGAGCATGGGAGAGAGGTTAAATCACCCTTTCAGATCCTGTGTGGTGTAATTCATCCTTTTGAGCTATTTATGTCCAATTATCTATTGGCTGCCATAGGGATAAATACGGTTTTGGTTTCTGTCTTGCAGACCCAAGGCTGTAACGATAACCAAAAAGCTGCATTTCTGTCTGGGTTTGTGGCTGAGTCACTGTGGGATTTCTTACAGCACATGCATTTGTTCTATTAGGCCTGGCTTTTCTGAATCACAATTTATGAGATCTCAAGCTTCAAGCCTCTAGTGTGTTGTCCCAGCTTCATAAATGCTGAAGAAGTGGGAGTTAAGAGCCCTGCTATTAAACCCAAAATAAACCACTTTTCCTTCTACATACGTTGAGCAAACTTCTTCTGGCTTTCCTCGATTACCTCATGTGGTGGGGAGAGCTGCTGGTTTTGCTGCTGAGGTGAAAGTAAAATCTGCCCTGTTTTCAGAGTATTTATTTGGAAAAACTTGCACAGCTGAGTTTATGGAAGTTTTATATTTTCAGACCAAACTCATCACTTTTCAGGAGCTCTTGAGTGCCCTTGTTTTCCTGTTAGATGGTCTCTAAATAGAGCTTTCATCTTCTCCCAGGAAATACTTGCTGGCTTGGATTTTAATTAAAACCTGGATTTCAGTCACGACAAAGTACAGGATGCCAGGAAACACTTGAAAATTTTCTCTGAGCCTTGTGTCGTGTTTAACAAAGATTTTTTACCTTTTTCTAAATAAATAGGGATGCATTCAGTAAGGATCATTCTTTTTTGCCTATATACCTGCAAAGGGCTTTTGTATAAATAAGCAGAGGCATCCATCATTATTAAATTCCTATTGTTTTTCTTCCAGTGCATTAATACATAAATAGAGCAGAAACATTTGCCAGGAAGAGTTTGTGTGTTGAGATGGTGAGTGATGGGAGGGATGTAGCCAGGCAAGCAGTGCTCAGGTGCTCTCATAGTTTGTTGTGCTACAGAAGGTAAGGTAGGTGTTTCAGAGGAGACATTTGAAGAACAAAAGCACCAAGTTCCCCACGTGCTAAGCCCTTCCCAGACTGGAGAGCAGTCCCAGGGAGTGTGGGTGTTACAAGTCTCCTTTATTGGTGTTTGTGTGAAGGACTGCTACCATCTGAACAGGATTAGGGATTTGCCTCTGGATGCTGAGGAGGTGGAGGGCGCAAGGGGAGTGTGGAAAATGCTGGAGCTGGTGCTGCTCACAGAAATGCTGCACTTGGCACATCTGGCCCAGGATCTAACGCCTCCTCTGTCGCTCTTCTTGCTTAACTCTCTGAAGAGAATGTAAACTCTTGTTTTGTTTTTCATCCAGCACTTGGTTGTCCCATATCACAGCATTTAAACAATCTGCTCTGCTTCCCTTCTCAGATGAAGCTCCAGAGATGCTGTCTGACCTAGTTTTAACTTAACATGCACCAAAATGGTTGAATTTTATATGCACTGGCAACTTTCCTTTTGCTTAAATAAGGGGGAGGGATTCTATTCTTAATTAAATACACCACACTGGAGATTTATAGACACTTGGCACGACCTGGCAGGCAAACTGGATAATTCCTGATTGATCTAGTAGCAAGTATTCTTTTTATTTTAGTGCTCGCACATTTAGTTCATTAACAAACTAACAAAAGTTTAACAAACTAACAAAAGTTTAACAAACTAACTGACACATAATGGAGAACTCACTGAAAATGGAGTCTTTGGAGTGGCATACTGGATTGAGTTAGGCTGAAGTTAGCGCCTTAATAGTGATTTTGCTGAAATGGAAGGATAAATGTTTTATCCAGCAAAATTTTTGTTTTGCAGATGGCTTGTTCAATCAGTATATCAGTCAGCAAGAGTACAAACCTCGCTGGGGGCAGATTATCCCCAAAAGCACCAAAGGTAAGGACATTTCTTAAGATAGAACTCATGTACTGCCAGTTCTGTCTTGTTCCTTTGAGAATATGGAGCAAGAGAATGATGCAAGAAAGTCTCCTCTAGGAGAGTTCTAGGGAATGGTTTCTTCTCTGAAAAAGTTGCATTTGTCTGCAAATTCAGTGAAATTCAGCCTGTCCTCTGGATGAGTAAGGATCACTGTAGGAATACTAGCTGTAACTTCAAGAACAGATCATCAGTTTGGTAACAAATCCCAGAATATTGGTTAAACATGAGAACAGCTATCTGTGTTACTGGATTTAGAACATGGAGTTGATGTAAGTTCAATTTAAACTGAGGAGCTGGCAAATAAATACATTATCTCAACAGGGAGTATTTTAAACGAGGTGCATCTTTTGAAGCCCCGATCTGTTACACAGTAAATCCAAACTGCAGAATCTTTTCCATTCCTGTCTGCCTTGAGAGGAGACTTGTAGCAGCATCCTTAACTGCAGAGTACAAAAATCACTGTCACAGAGCAAATGCAGGATCCAAGGTGACAATTGCCAAGTGTGCAGCGCTGTCCCCAAGCCCCTTGGGAGAGGTTATCTGTGTCACCTGTCCTGAATGCTTAAGATAGATAAGGTGGTTGGAAAGCTGCTTTAATTGGACAGTTGGAATTCCCTTACATGTGAGAATAGCTGGTGCAAAGCTGGCTGTGCTCTGTGGTCTGCATCACCTCCTGTTCCCATCCCAGGGGTTCATTTCCCTGCCATTTGAGTATCTGTTCTCACAGCTCAGCCCTCAGGCAGCTCTCAGGTGTGGAGAGATGGAAGGGGAGCCAAAGGGTGACTGTGTCATCCCTTCTGGAGAGCTGCAAGGACATCTCAGAGCTCTTTTGTGTGCACCAAGTGTGTCAGGAGCGTTGGAGCTCCTCTCCAAGGCACTGAGAGTTGCAGTATTCACTTCTGCTCTCTGTACTGTCAATCACCAGCTAGTTCAGTATAAAACTTTGTACAGTTTTATAATGCACAAAAGATATTACTTGGAAAAAAGTGATGTGCCAGTGTTTAAGGAAGGGTGAGTTACTCAGTTCCTCTGCTTCCATGTTGAGACTGTACTTTTCTTTGGTTTAAAAATCTTAAAATGGAAAATTCTCCCTTCCCTCTTTTTCTGAAGGTGATGGGGAAGACAGTCGGCCAGGGATGAGAGGTGGCCATCAGATGGTGATAGATGTGCAGACAGGTGAGTAGTTGTTACATTTCTTAACTAAATTATTTAATCAGGTTTTTTCCAGATTAATATGCAAATGTGTTTTTCTTCAGACACTGTGTTAGCTTCAGGTTTTGAGGAAAAAAGAATTGCACTTTCTAATAGTTGGATTAAAGGTTCTGCTTCCTCTCTGGATCTATATCCCAGCTGCCTTTATCCTTCTTCCCTAATAATTCTGTGTTATGTCTTAGCTATTGTCTTGTCTTAACTAAGACAAGAGCAATTGGTTTTAATTTTTTGTTCCTCCTACCATCTTAGAGCAGGAATTCAAATAAGAGAAGAGAAATTAGGGAAAATAATTTCCCTTATCTTATACAGACTGTGCTCAAGCAATAGATCTGATGTGTTGAAACATTCCTTGTATTTTGGTTGGAGTGGCTTCTAATTCCCACAGCGTGCAAGAAACTCCTGTTAAATATAATTCTAGAAACTCCTGTTAAATATAATTCTTTAGACATCTTTTGCAAAAACGTTTCCTGTAGCAGTTTAAGGAATGGCTCAGCCTCTGTTTCAGAGAACATACAGAGAAAAGAAAGTGGGGTGGTGTATCAGGAGCAGTTCCAGTGATTGTTGTTCTGCATAATTTTTTATATCTTTGTCTGTTACTTAATCAGATTTCTGTGCTACGTCAGTCCTTACTAAAATAAGGAAAGCATCTGCCCGAGTCTTTGCTGTGTGAGTGAAAAGATTGTTCTTGGGAAGGGAGAAACAAGACCAGGGCGTGGGTATTGGACAGGAATATAGGGTGGCATTGAAGGAGCTGGCAAAAAAGTGCCCATGGCCATATCTGTCGTGGTCACAGGACAGGGACAGAGCATGTGACAGGACAGGACCTTCCAGAGTAATTTGCCAAGTCATGGTGAACAAGCAAAAATGCAGCAGTAGCTGCAGCCTCTGGCTTTTGCTCAGAGTAGTTACTGCACTGGAGGAAGCACTCAAGTTATTTGGTGTAGGGGAGTAAACTTCTTTCATTTGCTGGGAGAGGTTTGAGATTGATTAGAACAAAACACTGCTGGAGGATTTGCTGGTGTTTGTCTATGCAGAGGCTGGGGACGCTCCCTAGTGGCCTCGGGAATTAGCAGTGATAGCAGTGAGTGTTTCACAAGAGCGTGGAAGAAACATGATCCTTGTCAACTTGGAAATGATAGTCCTGCACACCTCCTGAAAATAAAATATCCATGGTAGTGTGAGCCTTCCTTTCCACTGCTCTTCTCTAAAGTCCCAGTAAGCTTGTCAGCTCTGCCTTTGACTTCAGTTTCACTCAGCTTTAACAAGGCAGTGAAACTCATCCAGATATTTTTTAATATTTCTCGATACATTTTATATGTATTATAGATACATTTGATACATGTGTGCATTTAATCTATAATAATATTTATATTATTTATGGAAATATATGTATAATACATTATATTATTAATGTATGTATATATATTATACATTATAATATAAATTATCAAATATATATATTTTTAAAATTTTATTTATTTGTTTTACTTGCACAAAAGTGGCTGGACACTACCCACAGAGGTGGAGTCCTGGATCTCCCCCCCTTATGGTGGTCCTTTCCTGCTGTAGCTCTACTTTCAGGTGGTGGGATACCTTCCCAAAAGTTCTCTGTGGGCTGTTTGGGAAGTTGCTCTCAGTTTTGCATCCAGGTCCACTGAGGCTTGTAAAAGCTGAAATGTTTTTGAGATGATCAGTTTTGCCATTTAATTTAGCTCGTGACAGGCCAGGGGAAGTTCTTGGGGCTGTTTCCCATTGCTGATTGCTGGAGTTTTCCTTTTGAATATAGGTGGAGTTTAATGAGCTGGTGGGAATGTAGCCAGTTATGTCAGGATGTGTTTTACAGACTGGAGCTGGAAAGCTCCCTGGCTAACCTTGGACAGATCCAGTGCTAATGGAAAAAGGAGCAGTGGTGTACTCTTCCCTTCAAAGACATCCTCCCTCCTTACTCACACACTTGCTGAGTGGGTTTTTTTCAGAAGACTTTGGCAACTGAAGAAAAATCATCTCACTTTGCACTCCTTTTAGTGGAGTTAGGTCCTTCTCAAAAATCAGTATTTTCTTCAACTTGAATCTTTTGGAAGTGAAGTGAAACAGCAAAAATCATACTTACAAGGAGATTCTGAAGTTTCAGATCATGTAGAATTAAGTATTGGAATCAAATTTTCATCTCTGATGTCCAGACCTGCCATAGCTATAGATGAACTATAAATGGTTCAGTATTTTGATTAACCTCAAAGAGATTTTAACCACTCATTACTGACTAGAAGAATAATTCTAATTTAATAGTACTGAGCCTGCTGGATGCAGGTGCTGGTGTCAAGGTAGAGGATATGGGCTGGTGAGTAGCTGAACTGGATCTTAAGTTGCTGCCAGTGCATGGAGTCACTGAGACTTTGTTTGTCAGTTTTGGGTGGAACGTGGATTAGCTTGGTCTAAACTGCCTTTTAGCATGATTTATCTTTCACTTAGAGTAGGCTGAAAGTAACTGAAAGAGAATTTAACATCTCTGCTGGCAGCCAGAAACTTGTGCTGGAGCTCATTTCCATCTGGTACTCCTGTTCTTAATACCTGCCACAGCTGACTGAGTAAGTGCAGTGTTCCTGATGCTTTGGAAATCCCTTAAAGCAGTTTGAAATGGAACTGTAGGCATTGTGGCATGCAGAACTGAGAATGCAGCTTGATGTCTTCCTATATTAAAAAAAGAGAAATTAAAAATGGGAAGTTAGTGATTCCCATAATATCCTCCATCATTTTAATCACATTAACACTGAGACTGGAATGACTTTGTATGGGAGAATTAGGAAGTTGGATTTGGTATACATGTGCAGAAACAAACGAAGAAAAATTCACAGTTACAGCTGAAACCACTGGTAGGTACTTTAAAGCTTTAGGCTGCAAATGAAAACAGAAAGCTCCTGTAGTTCCTGCTTTTCCCTGCAAGGTGCATTTCTCATGCAGCTCTCCATGTGGGAGGCTGGAGAGTTCTCTCTGCTTTTCTACTAGGAACGGGAAGTATTTGAGTAGTTGCAACCCAGGTACATAGATTAAAACAACATTATCCCCCAAACAACCCCAAAAGTACACAAGAACACAGTGTTGTGTGCTGCATGTCAGGCATGAGAAGCTATTTGTGTAGGCCCTGGGGAAATACTGGGGCAGTAACACTCAGGCTTGTGCAGAACTGTGTTCCCAGGGAATTGAACCCTAATGCAGTTTTGGATGAGGGTGTCAGCATCTGGCACTGGTTCCTTATTAACAGCTCTTTGTGTCTGCCCTCCCTGGCCTCCTTATGGGTCAGATATGCCACATGTTTCACAATTCCTGTGCTTATTCTGGAAGAGGGAATGGGTAAGTGAATTGCCAAAAGCAAGTTTTAAGGAGTAATGTTGGTACTTAGGAACAGTATGTGTGTTGTGTTTTGGAGATGTGGTTTATAATTCCATAGGCAAGGTGGAATCGATCTCTTTTGCTCTTACAGAGCAGACACAGTGAATGACAGTGCAGTCCATAAAGCCATGTAATTGTTTTGGCAACAATAGAAATAGGGACCATGTAGAAATCATTCTATTAAAAAAAAAGATATTTGGTGTTATATCAGGCTTTCTTAAATGTTGAAGTTTTCCCATGAGCCTGCTTTAGAAATAACAGCAAAGCAGCCAGGATGATTTTTCTTCTGTCTCCATTTCTCTTCTCTTTGGCAAATGAAACAATTTTTTGAGGGAAAACATTAGTGAAATGATCTTTATTGATGTGGTACCTCTGTTCTATCGCTGAAGTGCAACTGCTGTGTAATTTTGGTTGTACATCATTTTTGCTTTTCCTTTCGTCCGAAGGAATTCTGTTTGCTTCCTTCCATTAGATAAACGAGGACAAATCTGTAGGTTGGGAACAGAGGGAGATTCAGAGCACTGGGCCCAGCGTGCCCATTGTGTATGTGGGCAGCACAGCAGAAATGACAAGGCTCCTTCAAAAGCAGCATGGAAAGATGAAAAAGATGAAGAGAGAGCAGCAGACATGAAGGATGCTGTTTTGCCTGAGGAAAACACTGCTATCCATAAGATATTTAAAGACAAGACTTGTGTACAGGATGAAGGGATCTCAGAAACAAAACACAGATGGCTTCTAAGCTCTGAAACACAAACAGCTGCTGAATCCTGGAGGTTACTCAACTTCATGGGGCTTTCACATTTGAGACTGTATGCCTATCCTTAAAAAAACCCCTTGTATTCAGCCAACTTGTATCCAGCTGAACTGTGGCTCAGAACCCAAGGAGTGTGATACTGCAAGAAGATTTAAGGCTGGTTTTATATTTGTGCTCTTAAATGCTCCTCACAAAGTGGGCAGCACTGCTGGCACATAACTAAAGGTGTGGGTGCTGCTTGGAGAAGTGACATCCTTTTGTAGAAGGCTTTTGAGAGATCTTACACCTTGGTTGGTTTGTTATTTCTGAGAGGAATCTTTCATAGCTGTAGAGACAGTGATGCTCCAGTGTAGTCCAGCAAGTCTGTGCTGGCAGCTGCCTGTGAGGGCAGTGGCTGATGAAAAGGGGAGCAGGGCCATGAGTCCAGGGGGGCTGCAGGAGAGCATTGTGAGCTTCTGATCCTGCCCCTGGGATGTGACAGCTGTGCAGGAGGACAGGCTGGGGACTGACTGCATGGAAGGATTTGCAAGGTTCTGGAAGCTGAGTGTGCATCATCAACGTGTCCTTGTGGCCTCTCCTGCTGGGCTGTACCAGCACAAGCACGGCCAGCAGGGAAAGGGGAGGGTGATGTTCCTCTTCTGGTTCCTTGGGGACACATCTGGAGTGCTGTGCCTGATTTGGGCTCTCTGGGACAGTAAGGATTGTGTCAAACTGAACTGACCAAGGTGATCAGGGCTGGAGCGTGTGATGTGTGAGGAGATGCTCAGGGAGCCACTTTTGTTCATCTGGTAGGAAAAAGGTTCATGGGAGGATCCTAGAGCTGTCTTCAGCTACTGGTGAGAGCATGGAGAGAGCCAGGCCCATTCTGGGGGGAGCAGAGGGATAGGATAAAGGACAGGAAGGGAAAATCCTGTTGGGGAGTGAATATTAGGGGGAAAACATTGTAATGAAGTAAATTAGTCATTGCAGTCTGAAATGTCCATCCTTGGACATTGTATAACTGAATAATTGCCTGGACAATGTGGTCTCTGCTGAAGTTAGCCCTCCTGTGAGGGATTTGGGGGGTGACTGATGGACCTTGCACAAGTGCTGTAGATCCACAATTCTTTTACATTCCTTAGATAACTGTTCTAGCAGAGACATGGAAATACTACTTGACCAAAGAATATAGTTAAATATGTCAGCAGGACTGGAATGTACTCACTGAGGAAGACCTCCTGTACCAAAATCCCACCAAGTATTTCAGCACATGGAGAAAATGCAGATAACAGGAGTTAGAGAACTGTCCCTGAGAATGTTTCTGAACCTGGACTGAAACCACCCCAGGAATTTTGATATTTCATGGGTTGGAGAAGGCTGCTGTGCTGCTTTTCTGAGAAACAGAAATTAAGGAGAGATTGACAGGAAATATATGTATTGTTGGGAATGTACGTCCTCTAATTTGAGGACTTCTGTGGCACCTTTTAATCATCTAGAGAGTAAGGGAAGAAAAGAACTCAGACATTACAGAAAAATTTTTGACTGAGCAAGCAGTTTAGAAATACTCACAGAACATATTTAATTAAAAGTGTTGAATTTGTATTCAGAAAAAAATGTAGAGGAAATAAGCTGAGGATGCTGGAGGAAAAATTTGACTTCCTAAACGTAGCTGGTGAAAGCTTTGGGTAAATATAATTGCTTTCATGTTTTTTTCTTGTTGCCTTGCAGCTAGGTTTGAAAATTCTCCTGCTCTGCTCCTAAAGCTGAATAGAGACTTGCTTTAATAAAGCAGCATCAATTTGCTGTGTTCCATATTGCTTGGATGCAGAGGGAGGATCCTTTCCTCCTTGAGTTCCCCAGTGCTACCAGAGTTATATTGGAGTGAGACTGCTTGGCTGCCCCACTGCTGCTGCCTGGGGTTTGTGGCCTCTGTCCTCTCCTTTGAATATTGGCCTTTCATATCTGTCCTGGTTGGGTCTCTGCATGCAGAGTGAAAAAATCTGAATTAACAGCTGGAATACAAACAGAGATACTGGTTGGGAAATAGAGTGAAGCTTGACTTCAAAAAAAAAGTTTAAAGTCCCCAAAAAACACAAACCCAACCAAACCAAAACAATCAAATCCAACCTCAACTAAACAAGAACAATCCCACAAACCACCAAACAACTATTTTTTTGCTTTATACCATGGGAAAACAATTACAAATTTTCAGAGAACTATAAAAAATTATTTACTTGACATTACCAGCAACAGATGCATTTATGCATTAAGAAATATTCCTTTTAAAACATGGAACCTTCCTCTAAAATATGTATATACTTCTGCAATAAGCCAATAAGCAAAAAATTATTTTCCTTGGGTCTAGATAGTGATGGATCCTTTCTTTCATATGAGCTACAGTTTTACTTCATGATGAAAAATGGTTCTGGCACAGAGTGCATGTCCAGTTGTGTTCAGGGTGTTGCACTGGGGATGCTCAGCACCAGCTGGGTGCTCGTGCTCCTCTCTCAGTGCTCACATTTAATTCTGTCAGCCCAAGTTAGGTAACTTCCAAAATCTGAGTTTTCATCAGAGTCATTCAGGTTTGCTATTAAATTTCATGTGAGCCAACAAAGCCTTTCCAGGCAGGCCTGACATTTTGGCAAGGCCCCAGTAGGATTTTTAGCTGGTGCCAAATCTTTTATTTTTCTCGGCTATCAATGAAGCTGTTGTGGTAATGTGGGTTTTGTGAGCTGTGAGAATTTATGCGCACAAAGGGACCTGCTCTTTGCAGGGAACACTGGGAGCCCTGAGTCCAGGAGGAAGGGTAATTAAAGTTAATGAACCAGGGTAACCTTTCCATGGTGATGACCACTATCCTGATGGTAGGTAAGGGTCAGGGACTAGTCCCATTTTATAATCATGCTCTAACTCCGTGCTTTAATTGGTGTTGGATTAAAAATTGGCCATTACCTCCATAATAGAAGTGGTTTGTGGATTTTAAAGGAGTTTTTCAAAGCTCTGCAAGTCTTGAGGAGCTTGTTCTTCTTGGGCTTGGCTTTGTGTTCTGTTTTAATGCAGTCTAAAAATGAAGTATTTTTAGAATTTGAGACCAGATAGTGCTGTTTCTATAATGGGAGCAGCTTGGTTATCTCTCCATGGCAGAACAGAAACTCCTTTCTTAAATGCTTCCCTTTTTCAAAGGCTTCATCTGGATTTATCAGTGAGTCTGGGAAGCCTTAGAACTTGCTGTACACAGAGCAGTTGTGGGTTTGAGGTGACAGCCCTGAAACACTGACTTAAATTTGTGACTCTTGTACTCACTGGCTTTTGTGGCATCAGGTAAGTTACTTTATGCAAGACATTTCCCTTGAAGAGGATTTTGTACTTGATTTTTCTATCTAAGGGACGGACTAAACAGAAAAACTTGGCTGCTCCTATCTCCAAAATCTTGTTGATGTATAAATCCTGCACCAAACAGGGCACAGGATGAGATGTCATTGATAGACTACATGCACAGGATCCAAAATGTTAAATATTGTTCATTTGTCTGTCTGGAATTTTAATCAGAAGGCTGTGGGTTTGATTGCCTCTTATGTAAATGTGGAAATAGAAAATGACTCTGAGAATTGGCTGTCTATCAATCCTAAAATCTTCCATTACTAAACCAAACCATATTTTTGTGTTGATGACTAGTTCCATTCAAAGAGCAGTGGTGTTTTAAGTAAAAAAAAGAGTTTAAATTTATCTTCTGATAGTTTGTCTCTGTCACAAATGTTTTGTAGGCATTAGCCTGTTTAAACACATTCTCTTTTTAAAATAAAATTAACTTTTTTTTTTTTAATAGAAACTGTTTATTTGTTTGGTGGATGGGATGGAACTCAGGATCTGGCTGACTTCTGGGCATACAGTGTGAAGGAAAACCAGTGGACCTGTATATCCAGGGATACTGAGAAAGAGGTAAGTTCTGCAAACATCCATATTTTAAAAAATACATCAATGGTTGCCCTCAAAAATGCCCCTCCTAAAGTACTTGTGTTGAAGTGCAGTATAAGAGTGAGAGCCACAGAGTTCAGACCTTCAAGTTCTGAAGACTTTTGAAATGCTTACATGGGGAAAAGATGAGCTGGAGGTGGCTTTGAAGTGCTAAGATTCCTGGAGGGGAAAGGTTTATTTCTCAAAAGCAGAAATGATCGGCCAAAAAATCAGCTCAGCAAGTAGAGCACGAGTTAAATAATTTTGTGTGACTGAACAACCAGACTTATCACAGAATGTTTTGGGTTGGAAGGAACCTTAGAGATCATCCAGTTCCAGCCCTGCTGCCATGGGCAGGGACACCTCCCACTGGAAGGTTCCAAGAACTTGCTAATGAACATTTCAGACCTGATCCTGGTGTTTGAGCTTCAGAAACCAATTGTTTATTTTTTTAGCTTCTGTCAAAAATGAATAGAAATGGACAACTACCAGATGGAAATCTAGAGGACAGGGGTTACTGCCAAAGGCTACACAACCCCGAGAGCTTTCGTGGAATTCATTTGAACCATTTTCCTTGGCCTGTTTTGCTCAGTATTTGACGTATGAAACCTGAAATGAATGTAGCTTGGGTTGTAGGACCAGACAAAAAATGTCCAAGACCTTTGGCTTCTGTAATTCATTTCACTGTACATCTTCAAGTTTTGTGTGGTTATTGTGTTTTGTGTTCATTACTTGTTTGTCAGAGAAAATTCCTGCTGCCTCTTCTTGGAGGTATGAAAAGTTTGATATCCCACCATTTTTAATAAATTCAGGAGTTGATTTCCTCAGCTATTTGCAAGCAGTATAAAAACATCTTGTGTCTCATTTATATTTCTCAGTTTCTTGTCATGGCTAATTTTGTGAGCTTCCTTACCAGATTAAATAACAGTTTAATATTCTCATTTTTTTTCCTAGCAAAGGTTTTTTAGAGATTGTGATCAAGTAGGACAAATAGCCTGAGCTGGGGAAAAAAAACCTCATAGGCATTTCCTGTAGCCCTTGAATCTCTGTGTCATGTACTTACTGATTGGAACATCCTTTACAAAATGGGCAATAACAAAACTGAATGTGATACTCTGGTTTCTGTCATAACAGAGCTGTGGAGACGTAAAATTGTTATATTTATGTACTGTTTAGTCAAAAAGGGGCTGCTGTGCTTTCTTCCTGCACAAACCAGTGTGGGTCAGTCTGGTGTTTAAGGGATGCATTTCCTTCTTGCTGGGGTCATGTCACATCCAGTTGAGTTTCTCTAAAGCTTAGGAGGCCTGGCTGGGATGGGAGAAAGGAGGAATGCACAAAAGGAGAGCTGTGGAGGAGACACAGTAGAAGAGTTGTGATTTTGTTTGATTAAATGATTATAAAGGGATTTTGGAGGGAAAAATGTTAGCAGAGTGTTATGGAAGTTCAGGAAATTCAGATGGAAGTTGGGAAGGGTCTAGCAAGGAGAGGAAGAAAGAGGAATTTTTAAAAAGTGGAGACTTGCTGAACGTGTGAGGAGTTTTCAAGAAGAGATGTATTTAATTGTGAGAAGTGTGGAGAAACATAGCTTTGGAAAGGGAATTCTGGAAGGACTCTCTGTGACAAACTTATTAGGTGGGGCCCCTGTGAGCCTTGTAGAGTTCAGCAAGGCCAAGTGCAAGGTCCTGCACATGGACTGGGGCAATTCCAAGAGCAGATGGAGGCCAAGCAGAGAATGGATCCAAGAGCAGCCCCAGGGAGGAGGAGAACTTGGGGTGTTGGTGGATGAGAAGCTCAACAGTTTTCCATGATGTGGACTTGAGCACTTCTGCTCTGAAGTCAGGCTGGCAGAGCTGGGGGTGCTCACCTGGAGGAGAGAAGGCTCCAGAGAGAGCTCAGAGCCCCTTCCAGTGCCTAAAAGGGCTTCAGGAGAGCTGGAGAGGGACTTGGGACAAAGGCATGGTGTTCCAGGACAAGGGGGAATGGCTTCCCAGTGCCAGAGGGCAGGGTTAGATGGGATATTGGGAAGGAATTCCTGGCTGGGAGGGTGGGGAGGCCCTGGCACAGATTACCCAGAGCAGCTGTGGCTGCCCCTGGATCCCTGGAAGTGCCCAAGGCCAGGCTGGACAGGGCTTGGAGCACCCTGGGACAGTGGAAAGTGTCCCTGACCACAGCAAGGGGTGGCACTGGATGGGCTTAAAAGTCCCTTCCTACCCAAAGCATTCCATGATTCTGTGATGCATTCAGCAGTGTTCAGGAGGCATCCTGAAGTATAATTCAGGTTTTTGGTGACTTTCTGAGGTACAGTGAGCTGCCAGCTGCTGTACTTACATCACTAGAAACCAGCAATGGGTTGTGGTTTTGTTTTTTTTTCCCAAACAGATCTGGAAGAAACCTGATTTAGAAATGAAAAGGTCAATCTGAAATGTTGAGAAGTATATTCAAAAACAAAGAATCCAGATGTTTCTCTAATAGGGACATCAACTGCTCACAAACAATTTGCAAAAAGGAAATGTCTGTTGACATGGAATTCTAAAAAATATTCAGAGTAGATTCCAGTGGAGCTTAATCTTGTTTTGTTGTATTGTGCTAGTTCTTCTTCTGGCTTTTTTATTCTAATTAATCAATGACAGTGGTTAAATTAGCCACTTAATAATGAAACTTGGATAAGAGTGAAATATGGTGAAAGTTGCATCCTGTCCAGTGTTATTGTAGGGATAATGCAGAGTAATGCTTTGGGATAAGGGTACTGGGAGCTTCTGCTGCAGTGCATTAGGAGAACATTGTGTGACCTTTTTAAAAATATTTTTGCTTCTGTTTTTCAGCATTTTCCAGTGAGGTGTCTCTTTGTCACCTGAAGTTGCATTTGTCTTTTTTAACAATTAGACACCAAAGCTCATTTTACATAGCTCTTTTTCATAGAATCATTGAATGGTTCAGTTGGAAAAGCCCTCTAAGTTCAGCTCCAACTGTTTCTCCCAGCACTGCCAAGGCCACCACTAAACCATGTCCCCAAGTCTCACATCCACATGGCTTTGGAGTTCCTCCAGGGATGGGGACTCCATCACTGCCTTGGGCGGCTGTTCCAGGGATGGAAAACCCTTTCAGTGAAGAAATTTTTCCAAATATTCAAGCTCAACCTCCCCTGGTGTAACTTGAGGCCGTTCCCTCTGCTCCTGTCCCTGTTCCCTGGAGCACAGCCCGACCCCCCTGTGCTGTCCCCTCCTGGCAGGGACTTGTGCAGAGCCACAAGGGCCCCCTGAGCCTCCTTTGCTCCAGGCTCAGCCCCTTCCCAGCTCCCTGAGCCCCTCCTGCTGCTCCAGACCCTTCCCCAGCTCTGCTCTCTTGTCTGGATATGCTCCAGCTCCTTATGTCTGTCTTGTATGTCTGGACAAAATGCTCAGGGCTCTGCTGGAGTAGCTGATCACCTACAGCATGAAAACAGGGTCTGCAGGACCTGCTGGTGAGCACAGCACCACTGCTGATGGACAGACAGACAGACCCCACCACCCCTTCAGAGTATGGATCCAGCAGGATTCCTGCTGTGCTTGTCAAATCCTGTTCCTCAAGCCAGAATCCTTCCAGGGAGATGCTCCCTGGAGCAGCTCAGGACCTCTCAGCTTCCCCCAGCTCGTGTCTGTGCAGTGTGTGACAGCCCTGTGAATCAGCTGGCACAAGGCACAGCCAGAATGGGCTTCATTTAAGAGCCTTTAAGAGTTTCTACCCTGAATCAGTTGGAATGTTCTGACAAATGCTGTTGTCTTCAGGGTTTTTTTAGCGGCTGTAGATCAACAGACCTCTTCAGGATTAGGGAATAAATAGTTTTTTTAAAAACAAACCTTGTCATTCCTTGGACATTTTCACTCTAGGCCAGTGTCAGTTAACAGGGAAATTTCATGTGTGTGTTTTGATGTCTATTTCTAGTTTCCAAGTAGCAGCTTTCTCTTTTGAAGGGTAATTTAGTTAAAATCAGTGCAGGAGGCCAGTTTTAAATGTAGGAAAGACTTTGTTTGGTGTAAATTGATAGTCAGGGGATTTTGAAATAGGATCAAAATGCTGAGGGGTGTTGATGCCTCTGGAGATGAGATAAATGAGGCTACAGCAGTGTGATAGTTGGCATATTTTGTGTGTCTCTGGTATTCCTGTACCTTGTTCTAGTATTTCCTAGAGACAAGAGACGGGGGGATCTCCCTTCAAACAGTGTCACTGCACTGATTGGTACCTTCTGTGCTGCTTCTTGGAAAATGCATTGACTCATTCTCATTCTGGCTTCTTCAGAGGAAAATCCTGCTCACAAACCAGCTCTGTGAAGGATGTGGAAATTGTGTAAATGGGTTAGGTTTAGGTGACACTGTGTTTCTCTCAAAAATTGTTGAAGTATTTCCTTACCAAAGGTAGAAGTGAAGGTCTTGCAATGGTTTAACTGCTTGAGAGGATAAATCTTTGCTCACAGTGAAGGAAAGTGTAGGTCAACAAGTGCCTCCTGTTCAGTAGGTCCAAAATGATGTAGAAAATGGGTACATTGTGAGGTGACAGTTTGCTGTGAACAGAAAGTGCTTTTCCAGGATGCTGAAGGTAAAAGCTGACAAGTGTAGAAAGATCTTCTAATGGTGAGAGCCAGGGGGAATTTCAGCTGCTATTGTATTTCAGTTAAATTTTCTCCAGTCTCTGCATGCATTTCTTTGCATTTGTTGACATGGATGAATTTACCCAAAGCTTTCAGTGTCATGTTACCACAGAAGCATTTTTTGTAGGAGTTTGTGACATCTCTGACTGGTTTTTTTGGGTATGATGCAAAAGTACATGAGCTTATCAATGTAAAACTTCTACTCTGTTCTTTTTGAAGTGTAGAAACTGAACTAGTCTCAAATATTGACTTCTTCCCACAGATGGTGATACAGTTTGGAAGACACATCAAGTGACTTGAGGGGCTTTTTGTTGCAAATATTGTGATGTTTACAGACTTGATATCTAATACAGTGAGTGTGCCATGTCCTACTGCTGAGCAGTTCCAGTGGTACAGATGCTCAGTTGTAGGAGATTCCTGGTGCTGCAAAAGCACATAGGGAGAAAGCAGCTGTCCCTGAAAGAAACTTGGATACTGCACACATACCTCGGAGCCAACTCCCTAAATAGTGCAAATGCCTACAAAAGTAGGGACAAAGACAGCAGATGCTGGAGTGAACTAAATGAAAAGTATCCTAGGCTGATCCTAAATATCACAGGCTAATGGTTTATTTTCCTCCCTATTTAGTAGCATAATGGTTTAAAATGTTCTAAGCCAGTATTCTTTCACCAGAATGTTTGAGAGAGACTTTCACATATGGCTAACTGACATCCCCAGTGATTTCCACTTAGGCAGCCTAAAGCAAAAAAAAGCCCTGTTGAGGGAGCAGCACCTCAGCTTTTAAAATAATTTATTTTTAAATAAACATTTTGGGAAAGGTTTTCAGCCTTTAAAGCTAACTGATGTGGTTATGCTACCTTGTGGGCCTCAAGAGTTCTATCCTCTTGATCCTGGTTTATTTGTCTTTTTTTTTTTTTAACTTTGACATTTTTTTAAGGAAAAGATCATCCATATTTGAAAACAGCTTCGGGTCTTGAGTTATTCAGTTTCCTCACTAGGTGCCTGTATTTCTTGCTTCCAGCATGGAAAAAAAAGCCCAGAAAACCAGCCAAACTTCAGTTATTCCTCACACCAGGTGTCTGAATGTGTGGAGGTCCTTTTCCTCCACACACTGCTGTTCAAGTCAGTCTCGTGAAAAAAGGAGCATTAAGTAAATGCCTTGTGCCCGATGTTCTGGAGGCTGCACAACTTTGGCAGCCCTGGAGCTTGTGCATGCCAGTCTTCAGGTTATGCTGAATTTCCAAGTCATCATAAAGCTTTCAGTTGCAAAGTAAAACTACTTTTAGTCCTTGAAGTAATGCATCAGGCAGAGTTGATTTGTGGCGTTTATGTTCCGATAAAAATCACCACTTCAGCTGCAGCTTATGATGAGTTTAATGCTCTGATTTCTGCTCTGGAATGGAACTTTATTTTACTCTACATGGCTTTATTAGGACATTATTGCATCATCCTGATGCATTTTGCAATTCCCTGTAAATTGTAGATGAGGCAGTGTAGAGTCATTCTTGGGTGGCTGTGGATGCATACTGGGGGGAAATGACATTACAGGATTTTCAGGTAAAGATTTAGTGAAGAGGTTGATGTTGGTACAAGGAATTCTGATTTATATCCTTTTGGCTTTTAAAGACACAGAAATATGCACCTGTGAGATGAGCCAGCTGGAATGCCAGGACCCCAGCATTTCACACTGAAGGGATTAAAAGAAAAGGATTTTAAAGAAATAGGAGAATATGTAGAGGTGGAAGGAAAACTTAACTCTTTTGCCGGTGAGTGAAAGTAGCTTCACACACCAGTCAACTTTGCCTTGGGAGTAGAGTAATGTCTTATTTCAGCTACACTGAGAGACTTGTTACATTAATGTTACATTAACATTGCTCAGTCTGTGCAAATACAGAAATCCCTAAAGAAATATCAGTTATCCCAAGGTGGTAACATAAGGGAAGCAGTCTCAAGTAGTATCACAGGCAAATCTGTAGCTAAAATTGTCTAGATAATTACGTGCTAGAAAACGTAGTAAGTTTTTGTGGACCTTGCTGCTGAGGTATTTCAGCAACTGGGTTTTGGAGGTAATTGGGAATTGAGCTTTCTGGAGTGTCTCAAGAGAACTTACTGTCACAGTGACTGGTGCAATGATGCATTGAATTCAGATCTATCTGAAAGAGCTTAGTGTGCTTAATAGGACTTAATCCTTGAATTTTCCAGGGCTTGCATGTGATGGAGATGTTACTGATACTGGGCTCTAGGAAATTAAGCAGCCAACTTGCCAACACCTTTTGTGCAAACTACTCTTTTGTCACAGCTCTAAACTGTCTTCACTTTCTCAGAAACATCTGAGAGCCTGTGGCTGTCAAGGGATTTAGACTTAGAATTTCATGTTTGTCTATCACCAGCATCTCAAGGACAATTAATTACAAAAAAAACCAACTTCCAAAAGTGTAGCTTTGCTTGTAACCTTTTGTGGCTAAACAGTTTATAAGCAACCAGTTAAATTTTTTCAGCCTTCTGGTTTGCAAGCGAGGCTGTAGCCCAGCCGAGTAGTTTGTGTCTATGGAAAAATCTCTCTTGGCTGGACCTTTGCTGGCCATTGTTACTGGTAATGAGAGGACAGAGTGAACTTGTGATGCATGCAAAAATGACCTCATTCAACATCCTGCCATTGTTAATGGGGTTAGTTAAATTCGGCACACGAGGGACGTTGTCCTGAGGGCCCATCTCAGAGCTGGTGAAAGCTCTGGTTCTCTGGTGGGTTGTCTGTTACATTTCATCTGCCTTGCTGAAAGCAAAGCTGAGCACTGGATGTGGAACAAACTGACAATTTACTTGGTAAAATTTAAGAAGTTGAAACTTCTTTCCCATTTCAGCAGTGCGAGCAGCGCTTTGTTTGCAGGTGAATTGTGCCTTTTGTTAGAAATAGCACAGAACCGATGTCCTTTTGCTGCAAGGTCACCGTGTACTGGGGTGTTCCTTCAGTACTTCTCTTGTTTGCATTTGTAAGCAGAATCACAAAGGTTGGATGACTTTTACTTTTGACTGTAAACTAAAGCCTGCACAAGACCTTCATACACATTCCTGCAACCTTTTTCAAATAAATTAAAGAATTACAGAATAGTTTGGGTTGGAAGGGTGGAAAGATCAACTCATTCCACCCCCTGCCATGCACTGGGACACCTTCCACTATCCCAGGTTGCTCCAAGCCCCATCCAGCCTGGCCTTGAGCAGTTCCAGGGATGAGGCAGCCACAGCTTCTCTGGGCACCCTGTGCCAGGACCTCGCCACCCTCCTGAGCAGAGAATTTCCTTCTAACAGCTGATCTAAATGTCTTCCCTTTCAGTTTAAAATTGTTCCACCTTGTCCTGTCACTATCTGTCTGTGTAAAAAGTCCCCTTTCTTTCATCTTTTTTAATAACCCCATTTTAAATACTGAGTGGCCACAAATTATTTCCCACTATTTGCATGCTTGAAGATGTGGGAGCTTTTTCCCCTTCCCACTGGCTTTTAAGATGTTTTACTGCAACACAAGATCCGTGGTGTTATGCATTGCTGGAAGGCCTTGATGATACCTTGGTGTGAGAGCAGAGAGCACAGGAGATCCAGGAATGTGGCTCCTGCTCTGGCAATTCCTCTGGCAGTGGCTGCCAAAGCTGTTTCTGCACTGTAGGAAAACTCAGGCAGCACAGCTGTCAAAGCACAGTGTTGGGGCTTTGGAAAGTTGAGCTGTGAGGACACACTTGGTCCTTAGAGGTGCCTTGATCAGGGCACATCAGGAGCCAGAAGATTGTGTATTAATTCATTCCTTTATGAAAATACTCTCAATTTACTTATTTCTACAAGCAGGTGGCAGGGAGGCTAATAAATATTAATTTCATGAGAACAGAGCATTATCTATTTGTTTTCATAGCAATCCTCATGGGCTGCATCCAGTTTGTGCTGTGATAAACCTGTGCTGATCCCTGGAGGATGGAGCTAAGACTTGGAGTCAAGTTTGTGTCAGACTGGAAGGGTTGAGCTGTCAAGGGTCATCAAATCCAGCCCACTGCTGTCATAAGGATTGTGTTGTATGATCTCTGAGCCTGATCATTTGACTTATAAGCTCATTGAACCGTCTTTCAAAAATAGAACATCAGGCCATTTATTTTTTTTAATTCTAATTTAAGCAGGGAAAGTCTTTTCGTTACTGTAATGAGAGGACAGCTCATGACCACACAGCATCAACAGTGGGAAATTAGGACTGTCCCAAATGTGAGCATGCTTTTAGGAAAGGAGAAAAAGAAAGCTTCATCCTGTTAAATTTTATTGTTTTCCCACCTTGAAGAGATGTGCACACAAAACTGTGTGCTAAAAGCTGCCTCTGACTTTAATCTGCTCCATCATGTCTGAGTCAGATGCCCAGAAAGGACTTTGCTGGTAAATCTATCCCGTGGCATCACTGTGGGAGGGCACCAGTAAGCAGATTAGCCATAGCTCAGATTCTGTGTCAACTGCCTGACCAAGGGTGTCTTCCTGTCTTGGCTGTGCCTGGACTTATTAACAGTTAATTATAACTTTTTAATACCCAAACTTAATATTTATCATAAAGCATTTAACTCTCTTGTGTGAAAAATGGTGTAAATTCATGGCTTTCCAGTCCTGAGGAGTTTTTAGCATGATGACTCTTAGATAGATTCTGGTCTATTTCTTAGGCTTCCCAAAATATTTTTTGACAGAACACATTTAATTTATATGTAACACTTTTCTAGGGAAGCTGTGGCTGCCCTGTCCCTGGAAGTGCCCAGTCCCAGGGGCTTGGAACAACCTGGGGAATAGTGGCAGGTGGGGCAGTGGGACTGGATGAGCTTTAAGGTCCCTTCCAACCCAAACCTTTCTGTGGCTGATGAACTTGCATGTTCTCAGAAATATCCTTTATAACTGGTGAAGCAGACTTAAAAATTTAGTTGGAATGTCTGTTACTTTTATAGATAGTGGCAAGAATCGTGGAATGTTAAAGGTTGGAAGGGACCTTAGAGATCATCTAGTCCCAAACCCCTGCCATGGGCAGGGACACCTTCCACTAGACCAGGTTGCTCCAAGCCCCATCCAAGCCCCTCTGGCCTTGAACACTTCCAGAGATTATTTGTGAAGTAATTTAAAAAATGGAGTGTACATACAGTATCCAAAAAACATTTTCTGGAGCTAAACTCCCATTTTAAGGTGCTGGAATCATTCAGTGCTGTGCTGCATCTACCTTGTGTGACATGCAAAGGTTTTTAATTCTAGTGTTGGAACTGGCTGGTCTTGGACATCAAATGACACGAGTGGCACTGATTTCTGCCATCATACAGAGTAAGAAGTTGGGATGTGCTGTTTGAGGGAGGGTCTTTCATGCTGAAGAAACCCTTCCAGGGGGCTTTGAGCCCCTGCCATGCGCCTGTGCTGGGCTGCTCTGGCCTTGAGCACAGTTGTGATGCTCCTGTTGTGGAACTGGACATGCAGGACCCTCCTTCTGGTGGTTTGGTGCTCCTGGCAGATCATCAGTGATTTCATGGGTGATAGGAATGACACATCAGCCCCCAGCTCCTGTTTTGTGTTGAGGGACCACACAAATCCTCCATGCTACCATCAAAAAAGAAAAGATTAAATTATTTTCTTATGTTTCTGGAACCTTTAGGTTATGATAAACTTCTGTGAGTAACCTGTATGGGATGTAAATGTTTTATTTTGTTGTATAGCTGCAGTTGTTTCTCTTGCTGAATTTAGTGCTCATCTAGAGCAAAGCAAATCTTTGCTGCGGCTCAGATTAAACATTTTGGGACCGCATTAGCTGTAGACTGGCATTGATAAAGCACTAACAAGCTCTAATCTTAAAGCACATGGACTTGAATTAATGCCAGGAATAATATGCATTTCCTTTCATTTTCAAGTTTGTGGAGAACTTTCCCCCCCCTTTTTTTTTTTTTTTATTGGGGGGAGGTGGAGGAGGAAACGAATTATAGTCCAAAACTGGGAAATGAGAGCAATTAATCTCTGCAGTTGTGTGTAGGCAGGAGGGACTATTTGTTGCCTGACAGGCTGCTCTCAGGACTGGAAACAAAGTAGGTTGTTTGTGTCTTTTTATGTCCTCGTCCTAGTTTGCTTTAGGACAAGAGCATTTACCTCATGACGCTTATTTTTGAACTTCATACTGGAGGCAGTGTTCACATTCCACTCAGTCTTTTACAGGACCAAGAACGGAGAATTAGTCAGCTGTTCTTTGTTTTTATTTCCCTGACTCTTGAACAGGATCCAGGCTTGCTCCTGAGGTTTTTCATCTGGATTGGTCTGAATAAAACAGATTTTTCTTGCAACTGAAACCCCTTTATTTGCAAAAGGTTATGATAACCAGAAGAAGCCAAGCTCCCCCAGTTTATGTTTGGGATGGGCAGTGGAACCGGCTTCCTGCGGTCATGTTCTCATTAAAGGAGGTTCATAGGACATTTATTTAAAAACAAACTAAAAAATGAAAGCTATCATGTTTGTGCCTTAATGTAGCATTCCAGGATGCTGTTGCTAAGATGATGCCTGCTGATTCTGGCATAAATAGTGATTTGAGCAGACCCTACCCTAAGGAGTTGAGTCCCAATCCTTTCTCCCCTGTATAGGAACAAATCAATTATTCTAAGGAGGCGGTGTTGTCTCTCGGTGCTGTTGTGTTGCTTTTTGAAAACGTTTTGTAAGTTAGTCCTTAAGTGGGATAATTGCTTTCAGCATTTGCAAGTTAAATGAAGAAAGCTCTAATTAGATTTTATAAAGTGGCTTAGCATGTTGAGAAGGCTTTTCATAAAGTATACTGTGTATTCACTTGGCATTGCACAATTGAATTTCGTGTAGCACTGACGAAACCTAAAAATCCTATTTGGCCCTGGGTGCTTAAAGGATTGAAAGCCTTTCTTAAGTGCTCCTGGCCATACAGCCTCTCTTCCTTTCCCCACCATCCCACCCTCACCAGGGCATTTATCTCTGCTGTAGAGACCAGAGGAGTTACATCAACACCAACCTGTTCAAAGAAGAGCCTTGGAGCTGGGCATAAAGCTTGGTATTTTGTAGCACTTCCAAGCAGGACCCTGCACATGCTGTTTAATCTGTTTTAGCTGTTACTGTGCTGTGCTGATTGTATGGTGGGGCTGGGTGGCACAAGAGCCACTTTGTTCAGGTCACTCCTGGCTCTGTGCGGGCACTTATTGAGTCCCACACAAGCCCAGCAGTGCCTGTGCTTAGTAGATTTTGGTATTGTTTGGTGTCCTGTAGGTTAGAAATGTGATATGCTAATGCTTTCCTCTTGCCATCACAGCCTTGGCAGCAGCTGAGGCACTGGCCAAAGCAGCCTGACACACTTATTGCCATCTGAATAAGGACTTAGCCCAGTCACAAGTTCCTTTCACGTGTGGTTTCTGCAGTGTGTGTGCCAGGAGCTTTCTGATGAGAATTGGAAGGAGTCCCCAGAGGCAGTGTTTGTTCAGATCATTTGGGTGCTGTTGCTGGATGTGACTTTCAGAAGATGGGCTCTGTTTGGGGAGTAACACCTCTGCTACCTCAGTCAATCAGGTCGTGAAGGTTTATCTGCAAAAATGTGCATTCCATGTGTAACAACTTAGAAGAAACCTGATCTAAAGTAAAGTGCTTAATTACAAAATCACAGAATGGTTTGGGTTGGGATGGACTTCAAAGACCCTCTAGTTCACCCCCCTGCCATGGACAAGGACACCTTCCACTAGGCAGGCTGCTGAGAGCCCCATCCACTGGCCTTGAACACTTCCAGAGATGAGTTTTGCACAGGTTTGTTATGAGTTCAGACAGTCACAGAAACAACTTGTCAAAACCATGACTTGGTGATAAGGCCTGAATGTGAAGAAGGGCGTAGGGATTTCTAGTAAGATCCACTCAGCCTGGGACATTAATTAATGGATCATGGTGAGCCTACATCCTGGCAGGGGGATAAAAGGTTGCTCTTTTGCCCTCTAGCCATGCTTGATCTCTTCAACCTTGGCTTAGACAGTCATCTCTGTCATGGTCAGTTTTTCTCACTTATTGCTTTTAAAGGATCAGATTCTTTGAACGCTTGTGGAATCAACAAACTTTCCTGTTTGAATTTACTGGATTGCTGTGTCCATGGCAAGCTGTGGCAGAGTGTTCCTCGTGTGAACAACAGGCTGCTGTTGTAACCACATGGAGCACACAGCTTTGGATGAACCCTCACAGCCACCCACGGGCACTTGATTCATCACATGTGCCTTGAAGCATTTTATCTTTTGTGGTGTCTTTGTAAATGGACTTTGTGTCCCTCTTTGAAGTACATATGAGCTGCAAGGGCTGCCATGGTCAAGCTGAACTCAGAAGTGAACACAGATTTGAACCTTTCCCCTTTTCCTGCCTTAAATGTCAAGCCAGCATATATCACTGTTAATGGAGTTACTTACTCATTTTGGTAACATGTAGGCTAAGGAGGAAACTTTGGCAGGTTCCTTGTGACCTTGTGAGTGGTGTGCAGGCAGAACTCCAGTTTTCTTGGAGAACAGGTTTCAAACTGGATGAAGTTTCCTGCATTACAAGAGATAGCTCATGCTATGGCAGGCTCTGCAGTTTGGTAGAGCCGAAGTTCTTGCTTGAACTTGAGACGATGAGGATTCTGTGTCTGTAGAGATGAAATGTTAAACTTAAGAGCTCTTTAAGAAAGCAGATTATTCCTGTGTGAGATGTGGCTAGGATGTAATTAAAGAAAAAAGGTATTTTTCCTAAATTCTTTTCTCATTTTAGAACAGTCTTAGGAAATCTGTATGTTGCACATTTAGTGTAGCAACTGTGGTTTTGGTGCCATTGCCTTGAAATGGGTATTGAGTTGTGAAGTGTCTCAACTTTGTGTCTGTTTTTAGACAAATTTTGGTTGATGATGTAGTTTTTCATGGCAAGGCAGATCTGGAAATTGCTAAATTGGAGATTTACTCCTGAAAGTGCCAAAGACATTATTTGAACAATTTTGGGAGGATTTATTTTAGTCCGCATAGAGGTGAGAGAGAGGGGGAATGATTCTTAAATTGTCCAATTCCATTAAAAAACTGCAATGACCTGCCAGAGGGGAGGGTCAGAAAGCACAGGTGGGTCCTCACATCTCACCCACAAGGCAGCTGTGCCAAGGCAAATAGGTGCTCATGGGCAGGGGAGTGGTGCCATATCCCTCAGGGTCCCAGCTCCATGGCTTGCCATGGACTTTGCACACTGGGGTGATTTATTGGTGAACCAGGGGCTGCCTTTGTGAGTGCACAGGCTGGTGCTTCTCATGCAAAGGAAGTCGCCCGTGTGTTTGGAACAGGGTCCTCTGCAAGATGCTGTTTTTGTATTTCTAGGAACAAAGAATTGTGTTGTTGCTTTCTGTGTCCAAAGGCAATCAATGAGCTTTTGCTGCATTTCAGGATTTTATGCTAATATTTCACTGCTATCAGTACTTTTATTTTCAGAAAATAAAATTATCCTAATTACCATGAAGTAACTAATCCTCAAAGCTGTAATCATTGCCGACATAATGCTTCATATTTACAAAATATGAACAATTCAGTTCACCTCTTCACATAGTCTTTTGAGTTACTGTAAACAGTTTCCTGGAACTATTGCTTAATCAAGAAATTGAATTCTGTAACATGAATAGCAAAGGCTTTTGACAACAAAGATGTAATGCTTCCTTTATTGTTTTATCCAATTTGGTGATGTGCATTCCATTAGTGTACTTTAAATTTCAATAGACTTTAGATGAAAGTACAAGTATGAAGATTTTTTCATAAGGCAGTGCACATAAGGTAGCACAGAGAGCACCTGTTGTGCTGATTATTTGGTGTGATGTGGCTACTCTTTAACTATAAGTCTTCAATAATGATTTTAAAGATTTGCTATATCCTTGCCTACTTGCCTAATCTTTACTTTTCAATAGTTTTAAATAGATTTTTTTTGTATAGAAATCCCAGAATGGTTTGGGTTGGAAGGGACCTTAAAGATTATCCCATTCCAATGCCCTGTCATGGGCAGGGACACCTTCCACTGTCCCAGGTTGCTCCAGGCCCTGTCCAGCCTGGCCTTGGACACTTTCAGGGATCCAGGGGCAGCCACAGCTTCTCTGGGCAACTGTACCAAGGCCTCACCACCCTCATAGGGAAGAATTTCTTCCCAGTATCTAATTTAAACCTGCCCTCTGTCTGTTTGTGTCCTGGTGCCCAGCTGTGTCAAAATAAACTACAGAATTGATCTGTACTCATGATGTGATGTTTTTCATCTGATATTTTGCACATAAGGCTTTGCAAACCTTGATTTCTCACGTTTTGGTGTACCAGAACATCATTCCCATGCTTCAAGAAGTGTATGAAGGCCCTTAAAAAGACATTTGGGATGCAGAAAGGAAACTGCTCAGGCCTGCATAATCATCATCATAATGTCATTAAATAAATTACTCCATGATTTAACTTGAGCACTCCTGGATGAATTAAGCCCATAATAATTTGACATGGGGCACTCTGTGTGTTTCTCTTGAAGATCATAACTCAGGGCAGTTTTGCTTACCGTGGGAAACTTTCTTTCAGCTGGAGCCTGGGAGGGCCATATCTATTTGTGAAGGACAGGGAGTGCTTTTGTTACCTTTCCAGAGCCATTACAGGATATGATTGCTTGGGGGAGTGTCTGCTTATGATCTGTTAGAAAACAGCCTATTAATAAAACAGAGGCTCTTGTAATAGAGCACTTCTTAATCTTCTTCCTGTGTAGTTATTTATAGGCTGTGACATCTTAATTTGCCTCTCATGTGCATCGACTTCTGTTATTTTAAAAGATCAAGTAGTTTTCACACGCCTCTGAGAATCACTTCTGGGAGAAACTGTCTGTTTTCTAAGGAATCTGACAAAAAAGGTTCAAATCATAAGTTTGTTGTGACAAATGCATTAAGGTTTTTTGCTGGTGTCTTTCTAAAAGGACAGAAGTTATGGGATGTGCTCTTGTAGTTAGTATATATTAATCCTGTATTTGATTACAAGCAGATTTTCCTGAATTCCCCAAGAATTTCTAGCTGCTGCTAATACTTATTTCCCCTTAGCCACCTACCTGGAGCAATATTAAATCCATTACTCTCTACATTTTTGTGGTCCTTGGCTTTCTCAGAGCGGTCCCAGTGCCAGGTCCTGTCACAAGATGTGCATTGACATCCAGAGAAGGCAGATCTACACCCTGGGGCGGTACCTGGATTCCTCTGTGAGGAACAGCAAGTCCCTGAAAAGTGATTTCTACCGCTACGACATCGACACCAACACCTGGATGCTGCTGAGCGAGGACACTGCAGCAGATGGAGGCCCCAAGCTGGTGTTTGATCATCAGGTCAGCCACACTCATGTCACCACATTTCTCTTCACAGAGAAAAAAGCAAAGCACAATTCTTCCCAAGAATATTTCTGGGTTTCATGTTCTCTGAACTTCAGAGAAAGGAAAAACAATTCTTATCATTTGCTGTGCCTGTGTTTGTGCCAAAGCAGAATGCAGTATGGAGATGGTTTACCCACAGTGATGGTGTTTTGGTTCCTTGGCCTATCAGGGCCAGGTGTGTGTGTGTGTGTGTGTCTCAGGACTGTCAGCTGAGATTCTGTGCAGTGTGTGCAGAGTTGAGTGCTTGGCAGATTCAGTTTAGATGTAATGTAATATAATGCAATATAATATAGACTAATACAGTATAATGAAGTAATTAATTAGCCTTCTGATAAGATGGAGTCCTCCTCATCGTTTCTCCCTGCCATGGGGCTCATCCTGTTTCAATGCCCTCATCCTCCTGCTGCAAGTTCCCAGTGTTTAAAAGCCAGTTTTGACTGTAGTCTCTGTGATTTTGAGGTGCTGTAGCAGGTAACAGAGCAGGGATGAAGAGGGTGTGATCTGCACTCAATTAAATCCTAATAGCAGTGGTGCTCAACGCCACTGGCTGCTGGTGCTCTAATCAAACCGAGTCAGAAGAATCATAAAAACCTTTGCAAACAAATGCATTTTATTAAGACACGTTTTATTAAAGCCCAAAGCACAGTTCATCTGGTTTTAATCAGTCTCCTTGAGCTGGGTTTGCAGATATGCCTTGCCTGGAGGGCCTTGGGGAGCAACTTTTAAAGCTGTGTATGGTACCTTTGGAAGAATACTCTAAGCAAGCTGCTGGACTAAGGCCAGCACAGGAGCAGGATCCTTTCCAAATTGGTTACCTTTAAAAATTGTAGAATGTGCTTTCTTTGTAGAGCTTAAAACACCTTAGAGGAATGGCTACTAATCCTTTAAAAAGTCACATCTGTCCACGTGTTCAAATTAAAAACTTCTTTACTTATGTTGTGTTCAGTGGCTTTTGTCTACTTGAAAAAGGTATTTTGTTCTCAATTGATTTTTTTTTTTTTTTTTTTAATGAAGCATCGCCAAGAAACAGCACATCAGGACTCATTTTTAAAGCAGCCCAAGATCAGCTTTTATTGGTACTGGCTGTTTTGTAACCAAAGCTGTTGTTTGCCAGCACAATGTGCCTTTCTGCTGACACCGAAAATTAAAGATACGCCATGTCTGCAGAACAAAAGCCAATCAGTCTTTCTGTTCTATTAATAACCAGTGCCAGTCTCCCAGGTGTTGGGGAAGAGGCACAAGGAAATTGTCAGCTGGCAAGGCTACTCTGGGTACCTTGCTTGCCTCTTGAAATGATTCCTTTTTTCCCTGTTCTGTCTCTCAGGGAAGAAGGGCCTCACTGACTTCTGTCAGTCTGCAGCTCTCCCTCTTCTCTCCCTCAGCACCTACTGCAATAGCAGTTTTTATTTAACCTTCAGAAATGTGCTGCACTAGAAGTGTTTTGTGTAGGCTTTGCTGAGTAGCATCTCTGTCTTACTGTAATCTTGTCTGTTTGTTGGTTTGCTTTTTTTTTTTTCCCCTCTGGTATTTTGTAACCCTCTGCTTTGCACTTTGTCTGAAAACATCACCTGGAGTCAGGGGGTTTGGTTTGATTTGTGCTGCAGTGCTTCTCATGTGTGCCATAACCTCAGTTAAAGTTTGGAGATTAAACAAGTTTCTGCTGCAGTCCCAGGAGGAATCTTTGGCTGGGTTAAGCCCCCACTTTGTGTTCCAGTAATGGGGGTAACAGTAAGTGTGTGCTGGGGATGGAATCTCAGTAACAAATCACAGACTAATTTTTGCATCAGTTGATGGGTGGGCAGTGAATTAGAAGCGATTTTGAATTTCTTCCTTGCACAACCATTGCCAAAGGTGATACTCTGTTAACTCTGGCTATAGGAATGTAGCTTGAAAAGATTCCCATGGATCTTTTCTGTGGAATCTGTGGGAAAGAACCTTGTGAATCCTTGTGAAAGACTCTCAAGTACTTTTCCCTGAAATCAGCAGTTTTTTTAGGTGATGAAGGGTACATTAATTTTTTTCTTTTCCCCATTGAATGGCATATAGAAACTAGACTTGTGTTTTAAATTTCTTTTATGAGATTAGACCTGACAACCATGAAGATGTCTGTCCTTTTCTGTTTGTTGAAGGCTCAGATGTGCAGAGCACTGTCTTAGTTTAGTAGGCATTGCTTGCAGGAGAGGGGTGTTTAATATTAGATCTCAAAAGTGTTCAGCTCTTACCTGCTTAAAACGGCTTCCCTGCTTCTTGCAGATGTGCATGGATTCTGAAAAACACATGATCTACACCTTTGGGGGCCGAATCCTGACCTGCAATGGCAGTGTGGACGACAGCAGAGCCAGTGAGCCCCAGTTCAGTGGCTTGTTTGCTTTTGATTGCCAGTGCCAGACATGGAAACTTCTGAGGGAGGATTCCTGCAACGCCGGACCCGAGGATATCCAGTCCCGGATAGGACACTGCATGCTGTTCCATTCTGTAAGTATCCACACCCTGCTTTGATTCATGAGGTCTGACTTTAAGGAGAACATCTGGTTTTGGTTTTTCTTGCAAATTTTGAGCTCTTTAATCTCCCGAGTGATGTGTTGTCTCAGTTAATCCAATGTTTGCTGACATTCTGATACTGCTTTGCTAAGTGCAGGAGGTGCTAATTCAAGTTTCAGAGCTTTCATGACTCCAACTGAATAAAATTTCAAGTAAAAATCAAGGTGAATTTTAAAGAGTTGATTTTAATATAATAATATTAATGGGACTTAATGGGTGTGCATTGAGTTGCACAGGCCTCAGAGCCTTTGATGGAGGAGCATCCAGCTGCTCTTTGTAGTCCTGAGCAGCTGCAAACAGCTGTAAACAGCTGGAATTCTGGACACTTCATCCAGAGCCTCCTGGAGAAGCAGAAGGATGGGGGAAAGGTGTATCTAAGCATTTTACTCCATGTTGGGTATTAAAAACCACCTTCCATTGCCTTTCCAGATGTGTTCATCAACCACATGTCCATTTAAGAGAAGAGAACTAAAGAGAATTTAAATTAATGTTGTGGCATTTAAATATTTACTGATACCATCAACTCAAACCTCACCAATCTGAAGGAATTGCTGATTTTACTTCTCTTGCCCTTTCAAGTGAGAGATCAGAATTTCTACAGTGAATACTGGGCTTTCTGAGCTTTTAATTTTATTTTTGTTTTGAATGGTTCTTTAAAATCTGGTGGAAAAACATATTGCCCCACAAATTCCTGCACAAGGACTTGAGGATCTTTCAAATAGTTGTCTGTGGTAAATATAAGAATACTGGTTTCTGTAAGCACAGGTCATGGAAGTTTAAGTCCTTTTCTGTTTTCTCAACCATTTGAAAGAAAAATAATCTGCCTCTTATGGACTTTCCACTTGGCAGACTTGAAAGAAGCAATAAACCTGTTATTCTTGGCTTGCTCCTTGCCATTTGCCTGTACTGAATTTAGTAATGTGCTGGTACTTGGATGGTTTCTCCTACAGTCTATCTTTTGTTCCTGTTGTGTTTTTAACAGTGATTTTATGATGGACTTTAGAGACAGGGCCTGGTAATTCTTTAATAATAAACTTGAAAGATGAGCTGCTGCTTTAATGTGCTGAAGTTAAAGCTAGATGAGGCAGGGGCTGCATCAGTTACCTGAGCACAATGATGTTAAACTTAGAAGAGACATCTCTGTTCCTCTTTGATTCATTAATGGCTGCCCCTGGATGTGCCAGGCCAGGTTGGATGGGACTTGGAGCAGCCTGGAATAGTGGAAGCAGATTGGAACTGGATGGGCTTTAATGTCCCTTCCAACCCAAACCACTTATGATTCTGTGATAAATATCACTGCTAACGATCACAGTTGACCAACATACTGTCTTGAACTCGTAAAGATTTTTTTTTTCCCTCCCTTTTCCAGAAAAATCGCTGTTTATATGTGTTTGGTGGCCAGAGATCAAAGACTTACTTGAACGACTTCTTCAGTTATGATGTGGACAGCGACCACGTGGACATTATCTCAGATGGCACAAAGAAAGATTCAGGGATGGGTAAGAGGATAACAACATAATATTTCCCTTGGTACAAATGAGAAATATACTGTGAAGGATGAAATATTGTAAAAGGAGAAATATAGAGGTGAAAGGCCAGGTTCAACCTGTGGGATCACGTTGGCATCCTTAACTAACCCTCCATACCCAGGTGAACTCCACTATCCAGGTTAAACTTCTGCCAGCTCTTCTGTTCTTTCTGTCATTTGACACTCTCCATCTTGAGCACAATACAAATAATTGATGCATGAAACCACACAGCACCTCAAAAGGAAAAAAAAAAACCCCAGCAAAATAAGAACAAACACCTCTTCTGGAAACTCTTAACAGAGACTAAAAAGATTGGAAAAAAATCTTTAAGCCTGGAAAGGAGAAAGTAAATTGTTATTTTTCTGGTTTTCACTAAGTGTAAATTGCCATAAGATAAAGATAGTCTGCAGAAAGGCAGGTAGGGTGCTCAGAGGCAGAGAATTGGAGTAGAGGGACAGAAGTTATTTTCACCAGAAAGATGAGACCAGGCTGTTGTCCTGTTATATTTATAATAATTACCAGAAAAGAGTGAAAAAAAGGAAGAGGAGGGAGCAAGACTTCAGTTCTGTGTGATTCATAGCACTGGAGCTACATATCCTGTGTGTAGTTCTGTATGACAGAAGTCTTTAAAAACACCCAGAAGGCCTGTAACATAACCATGAAGAACTGATTTCATGCCTTTTCTCCTCAAATGACAGAGAAAAATGTTCCTTTCTTCCCGAAACGCCTTTCTGCATGTATAAGCACATCATTTGCCTGTTACAAATACCCTGATCTTCATCCTGCCAGTCAGAATTTGAAATTTGAGTTGCACTGTGTACCACTATGGGACAGAAGTTAGGAGTATTTCTCATGTTTTGTTTGTTCAGTCCCAGCCTTCTCTTCTTCCAGTTACTAAAAACCCCAGGAAGGTAATTCATCTTCAATTTAAGCTGCCCTCCTTCTTTTGACCAGGATTAACTTTTAACAAGTTATTTTGCTGAAATTCTGAAGTCATTTATAGGTGGTGACGAGTTATTGTTTGCTCATTAATTTAGTTATGCCAATAAGGGAGAAAGGTACCCAAGCTGTAATTCTCTGGAATCATTTATTTACTCAAGTGCTTCCAAGAAAGCACCAGCTCCTATTGTTGACAGTCTCCTTTATTCAGGTGCACATTGCCTGATGCTGCTCTGTACACACCCACGCTCCCTTTGTTGTCCTTAGAGCTTTTAAAGAATAGATTTTCTTTTCTCCAGGAAATTAGTAACATTCTGCCATTTTGATCTTTTCAAGCTACATGTCTTCATAGCTGGAAGCTTGAAAATATGTGGCTTTAAGCTGACACCTTTGTCTACTTCAGATTTAAAGATACTGAGTTTGTCAGGACGCTGAGCTCTGCTTTTCATACATGAACTTCAGTGTTTAGTAAAGTAAATGAGAAATTTACTAAATTTTTAGCCCTTCTCCCCATTCCCACAGGCCCTGAAGTCATGAATAGAAGATTTTGTATTTTTTTTAATAAGAAAATGACTCACTGGAAATAATTCACAAGTAGATTTTTTTGGTTTACTGTTCTCCTGTGTGTGGAAAGTAAACAAAGAGATTTGAATGTTTCCATTGCTTTTGAAAGAAAACACTGAGATAATTTGCATTTTAACAGGAAGAGAACAAAATGCTTATTACATTCAGACAGCAAATGTTGACAGCACTATTTTCACCCCAAAAAAGCAAGTCTTTATTGTGCTCTTGTTAGGTAGTGATACACCATTTTGATCTGTCTGAACAAAGTGATTGCCTGCCTGGGTGAAGTTTTAAGCTGCTCAGTGTGATGAGTCAAGTTGAGGATGCCTGACCTAGATGTTCCTATAAAGTCCCATGATTACATTTTGTTCCTGGCTCGCATGTGGCATTCAGTTCTATTCTTAGTTGAGCTATTTTGATTTTTACCCTTTCTAAAAGAACTTAACTGAATTGTGCATTTGTTTAAATATCTTGTGGAGTAGGGATATTTTTTTAAAAAGTAGTGAAAGAGATAATAAGGATTATCAGTAACACAGAGTTGTTGCAATGCTATGAAACCATGGTAATGATATGTTGGTTTTGCTATTTCATCTTCTGAGATATTTGTGCTGTTCAGCGTTTCTTTGATTTTGTTTGTGCCTCTGATGTTGATCCTGTGGCCAGCTTCTTGGATGGCTAATGTGTTTGGGAGTGATGGGTGATAAGTATCACTTAAATTTTCTTAATTTGAAGTAAAAGACATAATTCTAACAAATTTAGACATGCACCTGTGGTGATGTCTTGTATGTGAAGGAAGACAACAGAGGTGCAAATTAGAGGTGTTTTAGTACCATTGAATAGAGTTTGTGTTTGGAGGAGAGACATAAATGTTTATGTTGATGGACACACTTTTAGAGCAGTTTTATATTTTAATTGCTTTAAAAAGCACATAAACAACACTCAAGCAACATAACCCCCCCCCAGCAAACAAAAATTGTGTATATCTGAAGCATACAGGTGGTCTGGAGATGCCACCAGTCCCAGGTGTCCCTAAGGGCTGGACTGGGAGCTTTCCTGAGTCCCTTAATCCCATGACTAATTGTGGACAGTCATTTCAGCTCTGAGGGAGCTCATGGTAACATTTGTGGTTGAGGTTTCTGTGATAATCCCCTCTGGCCCTGACTCAGGTGGTGTGTCAGAGCTCCCTGCTCAGAGGGAGAATTCCTTCTGCAAGAGGATGTGCAGAGCATCTTCTATCCCTTGGCATCAAATAACTTCCAAAGTCAAATGTGAGCAAGCCTTAAAAGTTCTTGTGGCTCATTGTAGTGGTGGAGTGGTTCTTAAGGGCAGCCTACAGATTTTAAAGCTAAGCTCAGTTTTTAAGCTACCAGGGAAGCTCCCAGGACTCTTGTTGGGCAGGTGCTCATTTCATGTACACAACTGTGCACCTGATGGATGGGGAATTTCATGGTTAAGTACCACGGACAGAGGCGACACAGCCCAGCCCAGGAAAGAAGGCAAAGTCAGAAAAACATGAATCAAAATAGATAGTACAGCTGGCTCAGCATGGCTGGGGTCCAGCTCAGACAGGCAGCCTCAGTGTGTGATTTTCATCACCTCTTAGTGACACCTGGCACGTTGTGCCTGTGTTCAGGTAAGGTTTGTGGCCAGCACATCCCTTGCCATGGAAGCATTTTGTTTTGTGAGGGACCTTATGTGCTTTTTATCTTGTGAGGTGCTTCTCAGAACTAATCCCCAAATCCTTTCCTCTACCTGTGAAGATGAGGAGGGGCAGAGGCAGTCACCAGATCCTAGAGATGCCTTGCAGAGCTGCCATAGCTCAGAATTCCATTCAGATTTACTGCCTGATTGTTTTTTTCCAAAATCTCAGAGACAACCAAGCATTGGACATTGGATTGTTGCTTTGTCAACATGACAACCAAACTGTTCAGATGGTCTCCTTAGCTGCTCCTTGGCAGACTGCCAGATGCAGTCTCATCAGGAAAAATCCAAGAGGATAATCATTATCTTGCTGTGTCAACAGCTGGCCCGGTGCTATCACTCACCACGACTTGCTCCATTAAAGTCTGGGGGAGGTCCTGCTTCCACTTTATAGGAACTACAAGGAGTGGCTTGGAATAATTTGCACCTACCACTTTTTAAAAATTAATCCACTGGGAGGTGCCATGTTCTGGTGAGCTGCAGTATCCATGTGATGAAGTTTTCTCCCAGTTTTGTAATCATGAGGCAGCACAAGGAGGGAGGATACTTGTGAATTGCTTGCAGTGGGACTGGCAGTCACATGTTCTGAGGGTTTCATAATTCAGGTGGCACTAAAACCCTGTCACTGAACTTGCTTCCCTTATTTATCCTTCATGAATCCTTCAGGCATGGTCTGTAGACTATAAATTTATAGAATTGTTTTGCCATTGCTTTGTTTCAAAGCGTGTTGAAAAATTTGCCGTAGTATCCCCTCGAATGTAAGAGATGAGATTTTATTTCCAAAATGCTGTCCAGTACTATGAGAACCACATCTGTGTAACCATAAACTTGACTTTAGGTTACCCAGAGAAGCTGTGGCTACACCTGGATCCCTGGAAATGTCCAAGGCCAGGTTGGATGGGAGTTGGAGCAACTTGGAGTAGTGGAAGGTGTCCCTGCCGTGGCAGGGGGTGGCACTGGATAATCTTTAAGGTCCCTTCCAACCCAAACCACCCTAGAATTCCATGTATTTAAACTTCCTGCTTCGCAAGCTCTGTCTCTGTGTTAAAGTTGTTTTCTTGCTTCGATACTGGCAGCAGCCAAGGTTATGCTTGAACAACTGTAGCTGTTTGCATACACAAGCCAAAAATTATTCAGCTGGCTGAAATGATCACTGTGATCCCATAAACTCCTGTAAGCAGGGACTGTGGCAGTGGGAACCTGGCTGTTCCATGATGAGGTGTCACTTTCAGAGAAAAGCTTTTCTCGTGTGTTGTGTTTAAATGGAAATGACACTGTACAGAGCTGCACAGCATCTCCTCGGAGCTTGCTCAGGAATTATTGCTTGCTTATGGAACTGGCTGCAAACTCCAGGCCTGTGTGGCTGAATATTGTTTTTTAAGTATTGAGGCCACAAGCTTTTAATTTTTACTGTGTAAAAATGAATGAAAATACTGAGTTCCTGGGCAAGGATTCAGACCTCTTATTTTCAGGTAGTTACTGCCTTTCTACCATAGGCTGGTTAATGAGATTAGGGGGAAGAAAACAGTCAGTAGCACAGGAAAAGCATTCACCATCTTCTAGACTTTTTAGGATTGTGTGGTGCTCAGTGATTTCTCTCTACATCTTTTCCTCTTCAATAAGTGATGCATTGTCATAGGAGCCAAGTTAATACCACATAGCCACAGGCCAGTGTTAAAACACCCAGGGCTAAGTCCTCAGTCACTGCTTTGTCCCTGGAGCTGGCTGCCCACGCTGACCCAGGAGGTGCCCTGAAAGGTGTGGAATTGGTGGGGATTTGCACCAAAGCTGATCTTACATCTCTGTGAAGAAGCTCAAGTGAGGGAACTTGCATGGAGCCTTTCTTATCACTTCATTCACCCCTTGGATCTAATACATTGCAGATAACAGATCTGGAAGTGCTCTGCTTCTCACCCCTTGTTACTTAACTTTTTTCTCCCAAGTCCTAAAATTTTAAAAAGATATGTCCTAAGCAATCAATTATTGTCACTGTTACAGACCCATGTTTACAGGTTCAGTTTTGTTGCCCATGCTCAATTAGATTTCTTTCCCAGTGTACATTTTGTTACCTAAATGTCACAAGTATTTTTCCGATGTTTCCAGACCGTGTCCTTCTCTAATACTCCAACCATTCTCGTTTGGATTCTGTCCAACATTTCCTGCCAGTCTGCTGCACTTGCAGATGATGAACCTCTCTTACCCCCTAGTGGAAGTATTTCAGTCCTGAGTTTTTTATGGAGCCCTTTTGCTCTGGCAAGGATCAGACTTGCTTGGAAAACATCTTTTTGACGTTTCTGTTGGGTTTAAAGCATCACAGCTTTTCCTGCCCACTGTGTAGTATCTTGTCTTACTGTCTATTTATTTTCAGGGACTTGTTTATCAAATTTGTGTTATGGGGTTTTCATAATGACTCTGCATCCAACTTTCTCATTTTGTCCTCCTCTGCAAAAGACCAGATGTCAACTTTTTCTTGCCTAAGGCACTACTTACATACAGTTTCTACCCAGTTGCTTAGATAGGTCGCAGAGTTTATGTAAGTTACTCCTTGTCTCTGGCCCTTAGTAAATGTGGGGATTTATATTTCTGATACTTTTCTAGGCATTCTGCATTTCAAACAGTCACAAGAAGAGATTGATTTACAGCTGAGGGAAGCCTGAAATTACTTGACTTGAATCTTGGTTTGATTGCAGTTGCTGCAGATGAATTCTATTCTTAATATCAAGAGGAAAAAACCACCAGCGCTGAACTTTGGCAGCTTTTCCCTCCTTCATTATTTAAATAATAATTTCAGCTTCGGGAAATCGAGCATAAACGAGATACAAAATTATTTTATTTAACAACATTTCAGGAGGAGGGATGGGACTTCCACAGACAAGTTTCAGATGCTTTGAGTATCAGTGGTAAGAGAGCAGCTATGTTCCTCATGATTATAATAATTTTCATTTCAATGAGGTATTAGTGCTCTGAAGATTTGCACAGGGTTTTTTTTTTTTTTTTTTGTAATATTCCCAGCTTGGTCTCAAATGTTCAAAGCAGCAGATAGGGTTGCAAAGACATTTTCCATGTGCATTAGCATTGCTGATCAAATTTAGGTGGCTCTCCTGCCAGAAATGTCTCAAGCAGGCCTTGAATTTAATCCTTTTGGGTCAGCAACTTAGTCCCTGACTATGCAAGCAAACATATTGCACGATACTTCTCAAAAATTAGCAATTTTTAGTCTATAGTCATCTTTCTGTTCTGTTTCATTATGGGATGACTTTCACAGTCCTCATTTGCCTTATTTAAAAGCTAAGTTCTTTGTGGTTTGCAGATAAAACAAGGTGTGCAGTCATTGTTGTGTCAGTATTATTCTCTTATTTTTTTCTCTTTTCTACCACCCATTTTGCTTATAAACTGGATTCATTTTCCTTTAAAACATTGTGGCAAAATTGGAGACCAAAGTAGACAGGTTTATGCTGATGAGGGCTCCAAAGCCTCTTCTTCCTGTAAAATCATAAGGAAGGATTTTGTCAAAGGAAGTCTGAGAATTAGTTACCCAAATATATTCCAGTTTCTATTTAAATTTACATGAGAATTAAGCATTTAATTTTTTTTTAAAGAAATGCTTAGGTTTTATGGTATTGCTAAATTCTTCAGTAGGGACTAAAATTGTAGAGAACCAAATTCTACTCAGAATTTTTTAATTCCTTTATTGCTTTCCTGGCCTAACAAATGAAAAGAGTGAAGCATGAGAATGAAACCAGTTACAGGATGGGTTTCCAAAATACCATTTTGTGTATTCCCCAACGGCAATATTAAATATTTTATTAACATAGGGCTCCTTTTCTAGGCTGTGGGGGCAGTTCAGTTAATTGCAGGGAAGAATTTGCAAAATACAAGACTTCTGAGAATTTTTCATGCCAAAATCTTGACCGAAGGCCAGGAACCTTTACCAGCCTTTGTAAACTGACCCAGAAAGAGAAAGGAGACAAACAGGATCTGTAAACAAAGATCACGTGCCCCTCACAAATACATTTTGGAAGGATGGTTGCCTAGGGAAACAGGAAATGGGGAATTACACAACAAACAAAAAGGACTGCCAAACAAATTTGCTGACCTTTTTTTTCGGGGAATTATGGTGAAAACTATTGGAATCCGTAGGATTTCACCATATTTCTAAATCTGAAGGTGGGACAGAGAAATAGTTTGGTAATTACGCCACAACTCTTTAGAAGATACAAAAAGTTTCTTTGATATCTTTGTCCTGCAGGGTTGTGAGCTATAGAATTGAGAGGTCATCTTGAATTTTTTGGAGTTTCCCAGCTTTTGCAATTAAGCTTTCTGGAATCAATGCTTCCTTTTACAGATGAGATAATAACAAAACCACTCCATTCATATTTGTAAGGGTCATCTGGTCATTCAGCTCTATATTAGGCAGCTAATCCTCATTTCTGAGCTGGTCATCTCCCAAATGGCTCTGTCCATATCTTTTCCTAGGAAACAGCAGCTCTCAGAATGGTTTGTTTTTTTCTTCCAAGAGTCAGAGATGGGAAGAGAAGAATTTTCATTGGACTTGGCTTTAATAGGGAAGAAGTTGGCCTCTGCATGGTGATTGCTGAATTGCAGGGGGAAGGAAACTCATTTGTCTCATGTTTGGATCCCTCCTGCATCCTCTGCTGTTTCCAGCATATAACTTTTATTTTCTTTTCTCAGTTCCAATGACAGGTTTCACTCAAAGGGCCACCATTGATCCTGAACTGAATGAAATCCACGTCTTGTCAGGACTCAGTAAGGACAAGGAGAAACGGGAAGAGAACGTGAGGAATTCCTTCTGGATTTATGACATTGTGAGGAACAGCTGGTAAGTCCTAACTTCTGACTTCCACACTGACTTTATTTAGAAAGCAATCCTGTCTCCATAAGGCAGCTCTGTAACCTCTATTAACCATGGAATTGTTGAAAGTTGTGAAAGACAGCTGAGTTCCCTTTAGGCACCTCTTTTTCCCATTGTCTTTAGAAGTAATAATGGCAATAATCCAAATGAGAGAGGGAAATCATGTGAACATCTTTATTGAAGCCAGGTGGAGGGGATGAGGGAAGTGAGCAGTTAAAAAAGGCTTTTCCTGCAGGAAGGGTTCAAGGCCAGGATTCAGGTCCAGTGCAGCAAATTCAGTCCAATGTAAGTTGTTAATAGTAGTGTACATGGCTCTAGTTCTTAGAAACTGAGGAAACTGGTGCAAGTGAATGGTGATGGAGAAGTCTCTGTGCCAAAAGGGATATTCTGAGAAAATATCTCCTGGTTTTGTAGCTCGTTGCCACTGTTCCTTTCCAGAACTGGCAGAGATTTTATGTTCAAGGCCTCTTCTAAAGTGGGGTCAATCACTTCCAAGGTGTGAGTATTGTTTTTAAAAGTGAATTCTCAGTTATAATTTAAGTCTGCTTAGAAATCACTGAGTGAAATACTACCTCTACTACAATATGTAGTCTAAAGCTCTACTGGGTCCAAGATGTTTTCTTCCATAATAAAAAAATACTTCATGCTGACAGTTCTGTAGGCAGATAATGTAACATCTGAAGAGCTCCCCAAAGCTTATGACAAATAATTTTCTAGAATTTTTTCCTGTTTGACTTGTGCTTGAGGACTGTTTTCAGCCAGATGACCTCTGATTGCTGGCTGGCTTCTTTGTAGAGCTATGGGATGGGATAATAGAGGACAACATTAAGAGAAGTAGGAAAATCTTTGGTGTTTTACATCATTTGTACCTTCCAGCCTTTCAGCAACTTTTCTGCTTCCTGTAGGTACAACTAATAATTCCTTACTACTTTGAATTTCAGGTCTTGTGTCTATAAGAATGACCAAGCAGCAAAAGAGAATCCAGGTAAAAGCCTTCAGGAAGAGGAGCCCTGCCCAAGGTTTGCCCATCAGCTGGTGTATGATGAGTTGCACAAGGTAAAAAGTGATTTTAATTTTTTTTTTAAGTCTTTTTGCTCTGAAAATGTAGCTATTTCCTTAAAGATGGTACAATAAATATCCTTTTTGAATGTTTGGATTAATATGGTGAATAACTCTCACTTCCCATATTTTGAAATATGGTGCTAAACTACTTTTAATGTTAATATGAAGTAAACATGAGATCTGTTCTCACACTTCAGAACACACAAAGCTTCATTCATTATTCTTAGGGATTTAATCTCACCTTTTGGTGAATAAATGAGAACAGATAGTTACAAAAATTTCTAGGAAAAGATATGTTTGAATGAACTAATCACAGTTAAGAATCCTCTGAATCAGAGGTGCCTGACTTTGCCCTGCATGTCAGAAGGAACTGTCATTCTTTAGCACTGTCAGCCTCCAATGGACACATTCATACTTAAATAGACTTAAAGTTTGGTTTAGTGTATATAACAGCTCAGTAAACTTAAAGCTTTGTACATATTAACCAGTAAAGCACAAACCCACAGATTAGGTTCATAAACTCATGAATTTAAATTACTGTGACACGTTTACTGGTCCTTTCATGGATTTTTCTAAAAATTCTCCCTAGTCTGAAACAGTCTGAGTTAAAGAAAAACATATTTTAGTCTTGCATTCTGTGGGATGTTAATCAAATTTGGGAAACCCAGCTAGCCCAAAACTTAAGGGATTTAAAGGAGGAATGGGTGCAGATTCTGTATGGGGAAATGGCATTGCTTGTTGTCTTCACTGCAATGATACATCTAAATAAGTAAATACTGTTCTACTTTTACTTCTAAGTGTAAGGCACCATGAGAGAGTAGTATTTTCTGAGTTACTCTGAAGGTTGCTAAATCATCACAGTTGCCCAGCTTTATCTGAGGAGCTGTTTGATGTGCTTGTTTTGAAGAGTCTTATTTTTAGAAACCTCTGTTCCAATGACCTTTCTAAACTCCTCTGATATAAATAAGGAGAGCCTTCAGCAGTGGGATGCAGAATACATTGTTTTGAGTGATTATTTTTAAAGCCATGGGGAAAGGTAGGCTCTTGGACTTGTTAAACTTCAGTATTTGAAGGTCCTTTGTAGCATGTTTAATATCAACACTTCTGAGTCTGAAATTACCACACGATGGGAAGAAAAATGTAGCAAAGAAATAAACAGTTCTTTTGTGACACTTCCACTCCTCTGGAAGTTTGCCTTTCTCTAGGTCTACATTGTGCTGGACTGGGCTTGCTCTCACTTTACTTTGGATGTCTGCAGGACTTCCAACTCACTTTGTCAGTGCTTAAGGATTTATCATGCTCATAGGCTTTTCCTAAAGAAAGAGTTTGCATGAATTTTGGATGTTCATTTATAAATATCTTAGGTATCTGCTAAAGGGATGTTCTAACAGTACAACTCTTTTATTATCTTAAAATGTAAATTGTTTAGGAGAACTTTCTTCATCTCTAAAGGGACAAAGAGAGGCTGATAGTAAGATGGAGCAACTTGTCTAAAAGGCAGAGTTTATCCCACCAGAATAAACCTCTGCAAAGCTGCTGACATAGTAAATTGTCTTTGTTCAGTAGATTTACACAAACAATCAATTTTTTGATCTGCCTCTCATTTCCTTAGGTTCATTACTTATTTGGAGGGAATCCTGGTAAATCCTGCTCTCCAAAGATGAGATTAGATGACTTCTGGTCTCTGAAGCTCTGTCGACCTTCAAAGGAATATCTGCTAAGACACTGCAAATACCTCATCAGAAAGCACAGGTATAGAAACAAAGGTGGTTTGCAATTTCCTTTTCCAGGTATCTGTTTTTTTTTTCAAGTTGCTAAGACTCAAATCTTTCATAAACCATTTTGTGAAATGTCATTTTGTTGGTTATATGAAACTAGATGATCTTCAAGGTCCCTTCTAAACCTTCTGCACATTTCTTGATTATTCTTTTAAATTATTTTAATAAAAAGCAGTGGGTCGGTGCTAAACTACAAAATTAACTTGATTCATTTTGCCCATGCTATTCTAAAAGTAGAAAAATCTGGTTATTGTGTGGGGAGTCATGGGGAATTTTTAGATTCCCTTTTCACTGTGCTGCTCATCAACATGTGTTTTGGTGCTGTCACCTCCCAAGGAAATGGAGTATGTTTTGGAAACACTGTGCTTGGAGATAGTAACAGCCTGCAAGGATGCTAATGAAGTCTGGGGGCTGGATGCCTTTGCACATCTGAGACTCAACCATGGTGAGGTCATCAGAGTTTCTCATTCAGAAACTCCTGAAAGAGCTCACTTAGGCAGAATTCAGCTACACTGCAGTGCTTCTTGCACTCTGGATGCTTCAGAGCTGCCTTATATTTGCTATTAAGGGCAACAGCTTTTCCAAATCAAGCTTATGGTGTTGCCTTAGTCAAGAAATTGCAGCAGTGAGAGAGCCTTTCAGGACCCAGCAAATCATCTGAAAGCAGTAAATAGCTCTCCCTGCATTCTGGGGGAGAATACTTTGTTATCAGGCTCTGCCAAGAGTTAGAAGGTCAGGTTAAAATACCTGATGGTATTTTATTTCTGAGGCAGCAAGCAAATTGCTGTACTCAACTCACAGCTGCTGTGGCTGGGTGAGACACTGAGATTAGCCACACAGTAGATGTGAATACCTACAAGAATGAATAAAGGCCTTGCCCAGTTATCTGGGAGGCTTATTAAACCCAGATGTGATGGTATGGCAATGCAGCTGTGCAGGGACAGCTCTGAATTATTTGTTTCTACTTGTTTAAATTGCACTTGAAGGAAATGCTGCTGTGTGTTACCTGGCAGAAGTTTGGGGTTTATGCACCATGCTCCCATTTTTGGGGTCTGTGTGAGGGAGCCAAACCTGAGCATTCAGGGATGGTGGGATGGGTGCCTGGCTGGGGCTGAATTGCTGTGGAGTCACTGGCTGCCCTTCACCTGCACTGCCCCAAACTCTGGCTGCCAGAACAGGTACTGGCCTTGCATCCACAGCAAACCCACAGCATCAGCCTGGGTCCTGTTTTTCCTATGAGCTTGTTCAGTACCAGTCAGCCAGGCTGGGCAGGTGGGAAAGAGCAAGGTGGGAAAGTGGTTCCACTCATTTAAGCACTTCAGCTCTCTGGACCATGGTGATGTCATCTGAGAAAATCGATGGCAATGTCTGAAACCACGTGTAGTGACCAAACTGTCAGATGCAGCAGGTGACAGACAAGGTCTTTGTGCTCCCTGTGCTGCTCAATCTCTGACATCTTTAGGCAGTTTCAAAATTCAGGCTATACATGTCCACTGTGGTATAAATAGCCAGATAGATGACCCAAATTAAAAAATAACAATATGATAAGATGACAAACAGTGTGATGCTGCACCCAGGGGTAGGTGAGAGGAGGAAAAAGATGATTTTAAACCTGATCCTTTCTAGGCTTATGCAACCAGCTCAGTGCTGCAGGGAAGCAGCTCTGCTCACTGAGTATGCTGAGCCCAGAATCATATCCTGAGGGCTCTGTTCACTTCTTGAGGGAATTCACAGAAGTTGCAGTTCCTGTTCATTAAAAGACAATGAGGAAATAATGGTGGTAGTGCACAGGATTTTTATGGAGCTGTGCTCTTTCCAAAGGTGGGATGTTAATATCCCAGGGACTGAAGTGCTCAAGGCTTGCCTGTGTCTGCTCTGTGAGATGCTGCTCACATCTTACTTCATTTGTGGAAGACAAGCTGTACTCAAGATGTTATATATTAAGAAGTTTCTGTGCATATGCTTTTGAATATTTTTAGTAAGAATGTAATACTTTGCCCTTTTAACTCCTTTGCACCCCAAAAAACCCTCTTCCATGTTTCAGTCTGGCTTGAAATTCCATCAAACGTGAGGCTCACTAATGTGGTTTTCTTTGGAAATACTGTGTGTGTTGGATGGGTTTTGCTCTCTGTTGAACCAGTAGTACTTAGACCTGAGGGATATGGCTGTGTTCAAGTTTTCTGTCTCTTCTCTGCAGGTTTGAGGAGAAAGCTCAGACTGACCCTCTTAGTGCACTGAAGTACCTGCAGAATGATTTATATGTAACTGTGGATCACTCGGACCCTGAGGAGACAAAGGAGGTGAGGATCAATCAACCTTGTCCTAAAGAAATTTAGAATGCATTCTCATTGAAAGTTTTGGGCTTCTTAAACCTGGGTTTTATTCCATTTGTAAAAGCTCAGCAGGTGCCAGACACTTTGCTGTATCATGTATTTCTCTGCACTTAAGTCAGACTGCTTTGGAAACAGTCACGTAACAACTGCGGGTCCAGATAAAACAGCTTTTGTACTCCTAAGAGTGAAGGCTAAGCCTTGTTTTAATTCCAGTGTGCTGGTGTATATTTTGGGAGCTTTAATTGAAATGTAAACTCTCTGAAATGTCACCACTCTGTAGTTGGTTGTGCAGTAGAAAGGGAATAGAAACTTACTTGTGCTCAGGCTTCTCAATATTCAGCATCTCTGGGGAGGGAAAACTTTTCCAAAGATGATCAGTATTTCTGGAAGTAGTTTATACCTATACACTGCTTGCTACCCTTAAAATCTTATGTCCTTTGCCTTTTGAATATTATCCAGTAGGCATGTTCTTTATTTATTCCAGGAATTTGTTTCCATTTCCTGTTTTGATTCCAGTACTGCAGCGCGTGTCGCTTCACAAAAGGGATTAAAGAAAGAGTGAGAAGTGTCAGATAAGGTGGTTGATTTGACTCTGGCATTAATTTCCACATGGAGTTTGGGGCAGCCAGCTGAGATGTGCCAACATTCAGCTCCTGATGGGTAGATAAGGAAGAGTCTGGGGGTCTTGCTGTCTTCTTTCCTTAATGACTTGGGAATGGATTCAACAGCTCCATTTATAAAATCACGCTAGGAGGAGGGGCAGTTCTATTCCATGCTGAGTCCCTGGATTAAATCTCTTAATCTGGTGGCTTTAACTTGCTACTTTAGCTAAAGAAAAGATTATACAGACACTGAAAGGTCTTGGGGGAGAATATAAGAATATTCTTGTGTGTGCACAGGATGGAATTGTAGGGTTAGAATTAGGAAAAAAAGCTTACTCTTATCAGGATCTTGGAAGTGGTCACATTTGTCATAAATTCTAATCAGCATTTATAAACATGTGATTGAACAAAATATTTAAGTGCTGGGACTCTCTGTTCTCTGTAAATGGTTTCTTGTTCAAATTGTTCCATAACAAGTAGTTTCACATCCTTTCTAGTCATTTCTAGCATAGGAAAGACAGCAGATGATCTTGATTTTCTTGAAGTAGGAAAGGAGATTTTTTTTTTTTTCCTCAATATGTGTCATCTTCCCAGTGTGGTAACACTTCTAGAGTCTTGGAGGTTGGAAAAGACCTTTAAGGTCGTCAGGTGCAACCATGGCATCAGCACTGCCAAGGCCAACACTAAATCATGTCCCCAGGTGCCACATCTATATGGCTTCCCCAGGTGGCCTGTGCCAGAGCTAGACAACCCTTCTGGTGAATTTTTTCCTGATACCCAGTCTTAATTTGAGGCCATTTCCTCTTCTCCTGTGTTTTATTACTTGTGAGTGACCCCACACCCCAGCTGTACCCTCCTGTCAGGAGTTGTGCAGAGCCAGAAGGTCCCGACCCCTGAGGCTCCTTTTCTCCAGGCTGAGCCCCTTTCCCAGCTCCCTCAGCCCCTCCTGGTGCCTCAGACCCTTCCCAGCTCCATTCCCCTCCCTGGACATACTCCATCCCCCCAGTGACTTTCTCCCAGAATTCAAGGTTCCTTCTTCCTGTTTGAGCCTGTACTAACCCATACAGTACAAGCCCCCATCCTGATGCTCTCTTTTTCCCTCCCACTCCTATAAGGTATGTCCTGTGTTCTCTGATCTCCTTTTTTCTCCATGTCACACCTGTGTGCTGGTTGCCTGTCTCTCCTCAGCCAGTTATTCCTAAGGAGATTTTGCATCTCATGGCTGGCTGGGCCTTTTTATTATTCCCTGAACAGCAAAGATCTGTGATGTGATGAGCAAGCTCTTCTCCTAGTTCCTGCTGCCTCCTGTCGCCCACAGACCGAGGGAGCTGCTGCAGAAGCTGCATGTTGGGCACATCTGGCACAGAAAACCCTTTAATATCCTCCTTTTCCTTTTCCCAGCTCAGTGTTCAACTTGTCCACCTTGTAGGAATGGAGAATTTGCATGTCTGCATGGGCTCCTCTGAGATTTTGGGGAATGTAGAAGCTGTATCATACCAGTAGAAGTAGAATAAAATGAAAAAAAGAATTACCCCTTTTCAGAGAGCACACTGGTGTTCTGAACATTAATGATCCAATGAATGAGCTTACATAGCTCAGTCCAGCTGAGTGAATATATTGTGGATTCTTTCTCTGCAGGCCTAATGTCTGATCCAAACAAAATCCAATAGCTTCTGTCTGTCGTGCTGGGCTGTCGGATCAGCACACACCATTCAGCAGAATTAAAGCTTCCATCCATCCCAGCCATCTCCAAAAATCATCTAACAATTTCTGGGATGCTTTGTTGTTTGGGTTTTGCTATTTTGTTTTTTGTTTGGAATTTTTTTTTTTAATTATTCTTCATTGTGCTGATCATAAAGCTTTAACATCCAAACCTTTTTTTTCCACTGGGACAGATCTGCCAGGGCTGTGGCACAGAGCCAGCTGCTGGGCTGGTACTGACTGGGTGCATTTCCAGTTGACGTCAATTTACCTTCCGGTTATCACATCGAGTTGGCTTTTTGCTCTGGCATTGCATCTTCAAATAGCTCCTGTGCTTTCCAAAGGACTGACTGACGCAGGCATTTTGGATTCCATATCGAATTTCAAGCACCAGTTTGATTGTGTCTGTCAGCCCAGACACCTCCATACCCTGCCTTTATTTGATTTTGGTATCTCGATTAATAGCAAAGGTGATAGATGTGATTGGCTGCAGCCATTGAATGCTGTAAGGCATCTTAGAACTTTAGGGAATCGATTCCTGCCTGTTTTCCCTCTTTCCAGGGCAGCTGTTAAATTTGGGAAGGACCATGCTGAATAGTTTCATCCCTAACTTCGTGCGATAATTCTGGAGACTGGCCTGTATGGCTTCATGTTTTATGGATGGAGATCTGGGTGGTGTTATATACCATTACAAGCAGAATTTCCCCTTGTGGTGAAGCTTGCTTGCTTTGTAATAGAAGTAATTCCTTCTGACTTAGTTAGGCAAGTCTGTTCAGCTGTTTGCAGTTGGATGCCAAGGAAAACAAACAGACTGTTCTTGAAACTTACTTTGGCCTTAGTGTAACCAATTTTGTTTAAAGTAGCATGAATGATTGATAGTAGGAACATACCCCAAGATTTTCATTCTGTTGCTGTGAATTTTAGGGATGCTAAGAGGTCTATTTTTTTTTCTATATTTTTTTATTACTCTGAAATGAAGTAGATGCCTTGCAAGTAACAGGTATTGCATGGGTGCTTGGTTTAGTAGCCACAGGCTGTGTGCCAGCAATTTCTCTGCCCACAAATGCAGATCCAGTCATTAACTGTGATTCTGCTTGGCATCACTTAAACCTCCTCAGTCAGTTCAGTGTTCCCAGATCAGTGGATCTTTTTAGTGGCTGTGGGTTAATAGCCCTGACACTATAGGAAAAGGAGGGTAAATTTCTAGAAAATGGGGAATTTTGCCCATGCTTTAACTGATTAAAAGGGTCATTTGCTGGTGTAAAATTTTCTGCTGGCATGGCTGTTCTTTGTCACACACAGATGTGAATTTGGTGGAAGATTACAACAGCAGGCTTTTAAAGATAAAAGGATGGTCAAAATAAATATCAGTTGAATTCCAAATTTTGTACTTCGAGAAAAACAGGTGCTGTTAAGTCACATAAACATCAGTAGTTCATGTATAAAAGCTAAAGATGTTCCTTGAACACTGCAGTAATCATACCCAGAACTTTGCTGCTGTTAAATGGGCTGCAGTAGAAATCAAGATGACGCACAAAAATGTCCAGTGCTTTCCAAGTGTGAGAGAGCAGGATGACTTTGTACATGGAGATTCAACAACTGATGAAGCTCAATCCCATGATTGTTGTAAAACAGATACAAAGCACAAGGAAAACTCACAGAATGTTTTTCTTGGAGCGTGGTAGGAGAAAGAGCAAGGACCTGGAGGCCAATCTGAGGCCTGACTTGCTTGTAGACTGAGGCTGGAGGCCCCTGTTCAAGGCTGCTTCATACTTTCCATTCTTAAGACCTTGTCTTTAATAAATTTGACAGATAAAGCCAGCAGGGCCCAAAAGTATTGTTTGAATCTGCATTAGACTGGTATTTCTGGGAAAATTGAAGCCCAAATGGGAAAAATAGTTCTAGGAAGGAGCTAAGAAAAGCCTGTTTCTCCTCCTTGTGTCCTGCTGTGATTCTTTGTAAAGCCTCAGAGCCTGAGTGCTGCAGGAGCAGAGGTTTTGGAGCCAAGGAGCCTTTACAAAAACAGCGTTCAGCCTTCCCAATTTCAGCAACAGCTCCATCCTCAAAGGGTTTGAGCTTCCCTTTGCCTCTTTGAGCCTGTGCTGGGAGTCACCAGCCCCAGAGAACTGGTCAAAGCTGAGGAACTGGTTTATGCTGTGATCTGAGCACTCACACACAGGCATTACAGAGGAGGAGGAGGAGGAATTGTGTCTGATTCACACAACTGGCCAGGTATCCCAAACAAGAGTTACTCATTCCCCCTTAATCATTTTGTTTGTGCAAAGGCAGAGGTGTGCAGCAAATATATAAAAATAGACATAGTATATGACCTTCTGTTAGTTAACCAGATCTGTTTATCTCTAAGGAACCCCTGCCTCTGTTCAGGAGGTTGGTTGGATCTCTGAAAGAGAAGTTAATTGGGTAACAAAGGGAACTGCTGTCTTTTGAGTGGAGGCTTAATTTGGAATGGATGAAGCCAGTGAGCCAGAGGGATTGTCAGAAGAAAATGGGTGGTGGTGTGATTAAAGCAGTTGGATGCTTCTGCTGGATAATTGAATTCTGCTCTTGTCTCCATAGCAGAGTTGCTGTGTGATATTAAGCAAATTGTTTTTCCTAGATGGTCATTAATTGGATGTTTCATTCTGGTGCCTGATGGGAGAGATCTGAGGTGTGATTTGCTTGAGGGCCATGCTTTTCTGCAAATTCAGAAGCTGTTGCATAACACTACATATTTTGAAAAATCAGATACTGTTAGTTTCAAATAGACCCAAAATTAATCAGAGTTTGAAGTGCCATCTGTTAGAATAACAATTAATATGATAAGAAAGTCAATGAAGAAATTAATTCCTTCTTTAGAGCAGAGCTTGTACTTTGTGAAGAAAATAGTACATTGGATATCTGCTGGGAATGGTATGTAGGAGACCTGGTATTGAGTGAGCAGTAACTGTCCTACACTTTGGGAAAAACATAGGGATCTTATGGGAGAACATTGTAGGGTTTGGGATTGTAATACAGATGCAGAGTGAACCAGCTTGGGTTCAGCACTGTCCTTAACTGATGTTATTAACTCACAAGCTTGACTTTCCTATCAGAAAGTGCTTTTCAAGTGTGAGCTGATACACAAATTAAATTTCAAACCAAACAAACAACAGCCCTCAAGGTTAACTCAAGTGTGGCACCATCAGTGGAGAAGGGAACAAGATCCTCCTTCCCCACAAAGAAACTCATAGCCATGAAAATCCATCATGCCTGCTGCAGATGAGGCTGGAAACTTGGCAGAGGCCATTTTCAGCGGGGTTTTGGTCTCAGTTCAGCGAGTTCTTGGCTGAACCCTGCTCATCTGGCCTCTTGGTCAGGCACCTGAGCCCCAGGGTGGCTTTGTGCTCCCAGCAGGGCGTTGCTGCAGGAGCATGGGAACCCCTGGGAGCGCGTGGCACCCGCTTTATCCCAGCTTGCTGTGCCACCAGGCAGCTGGCAGCAGCCCCTGAGCCATCCTGTGGGAGGCAGGGATGGCCAGAGCGTGGCGTTTGCTCTCAGAAGCTGCAGGGATTTAGCCACGGGTTTATTGGAACTTTTGGAGCTATTTCTGCTGGGCAGCTGTTTAAGTAGGGTGCTGCTGGGAAGCCAAGCTGCTCTCACAAATGAGGCTCACAGTGGAATCCACGTGGGGCTTTGCAGTGATTTAGTGTGACCAGGCCTTGCACTCAGGAGGGCACTTCACAGCCCCTTCTCCCTCATCTCCAGGTTTTCAATCCTGTGTCTTACCATACCCTCCCCAAAGGATGCAGACATACCCCAGACACTACAGTCCTTATTTTAGCCTGATTTTCCCTTTGATGTCACATTGAAACTGATCTCACTGAAGTGTTTTTGTAGCTTCTTGCACTTGGTTGTAGATCTACTTTCTGTAGCATCTTATTTTTCTTTTTTTTTCTACTTTTTGCTTCTCTGTTTTCTGGCAGTTTTGTGTTTGGCCATTGTTCTCTGCAGCCCTGACTCTTTTGAGCTTTCTTTGTAGAACTTGCTTTTTAGACCACTTAATTTTTTTTCTAGTGCTTTCCTCATATGTTGCTAGCTGATACAGGCCATCCCAAAATGGGCTCCTTATTGTAGAGGAGACTTTGAAACCTTGATAACAGCAAGAGTATTTTATTTAAAGATTCTGCTCCTTTTCATGCATTTGTCAGTTTTATAATAAAGTGATACTGATCTGTTGTAGTGCCTAAGTGCATTTTCACAGAGCCTCTGCACCTGTTCTGTATTGCTGATTTTTCGTGTTTATGTTGATTTGCACTCGGCCTTGGTGAAATGCACCTCAATCCATCATTATAATTTGGATTAAGTGGAAAAACAGTTGGAAGGCTGTCTGTGCCATGCTGGCAGTCAGTCTGAGTGTGGTGTAAGGTCTGGTGATCCTGCCCTGTTCTGCCAGTCAGGTTATCACTGAAAACCCAGGGTGATGCTGACCCTGGGGCACAGATGAATCACTCCTGATTCAAGGCTCCATTTTGATGTCAAACCATTGATGGCCACCCACAGAAAAGTTATTTGACCTGTTTGCCTTTCCCTGCTGGCTTAATCTAAGTAATGCCTTGACAATGTGCCGTAAATATCATATAAAAGTGTTAGAATTCCTATGAAAGTCAGAATGGACAAGGTCTATTGCCAAGTCCCATCCCTAGGGCCTTCTGCCTCATAGGAGAAATCAGATTGATGTGCTACAACTTGTTGTTGCCAAATTCACGTTGGCTGCTAGTCATCACCTTCTCCACTCCTACATGCCTACAAACTGTCTGTGTTCCCATTTTTTATTGAAATTAAAATTAAACTGATGGATATGTAATGCCTGGCTGTTCTTTCCACTCCTTCCCTGAACATATTTGCTTCTCTTCTGGTTTTTTTCCTCCCTTCTTTTCCTTCAGGCTGTTTGCTGAAAAGACACACAGGCAGGAGACACAAGATTCCAAGGCTTTAAGGAATCAACTCTTTCTTTGCAGGAGCATGACAAAGCACTAAGCTTTTCTGTTCCTTGGGTTCCTGGAAACATCAGTCAGGGGCAGAGAAAGACACCGTGGTCACTGTCTATCAGTGAGACATGAAGGGAGAATAAAACCATGAATGTGTTAAGTAAAATGTTTTTATTCATGGTCTTGATGTTCCCAAACAAAGAATTTTTATTTTTAGTTAAGAAGATATTGCCTTAAATTTGTCATGTGAGATCTCTGGCAGTTCAGAAGGGCTGTTATTAGAATCTTAGAATGGTTTGGGTTGGATGGGACGTTAAGGATCATTGAGTTCCAAACCCCCTGCCATGGGCAGGGATGCCACCCATTAGATCAGATTGCTCAGTCCCATCTGGCCTTCAACACTGCCAGGGTTGGGGCATCCACAGCTTCTCTCTGAGGGGCAGAGCTTTCTCTGTGTTCAAGAAGTTCATGCTCACTCCAGCAGTTACCCTGTTTTTGTGCCATCTAATCCCTGGCTGCTGAGCCTGTACCATGTTAATCCCTGGGAATGTTACTGTGTGGAGGGACTCTACCTTCTGCCAAAGAGGCAAAAAATTATATGTAAAAAAATGAGATTTTTAGAGCTCTCAGTCAAATACCTTTCATTGCATCAACACTGCTCTAATTCTAGGAAAAACCATCTAACTTGTGCCAAGGTGACAAATTGTAGTGCTCATGTGAAAGTGCCTGCTGCTGTTATTCATGTGTATGGCACAGGAGTTAGGACGACTGTGTGGAGAGCAACTCTAAAGCTACTTGTACTTCTATGAATCCCTTGGGGTTCTTGCCTTTGTGGTTAATAACACTTTTTTCTTTCTTTGTCCCTTTACCTCTTCTTCTGCAGTTTCAGCTTCTTGCCTCAGCATTATTTAAGTCTGGCTCGGATTTCACGACTCTCGGTGAGTATTGTGTGTCAGAGAAATTACATGATGTTCTCTTTGATAATTACTCTTAGTTTCTACTGGTTTTTATATCAAATTTTATAGTTCCTATGAACATTGCAGGCTCTTTTCAATATGCAAAGTGCCACTACCCAGACATTTGAGAGGTTATTTATAATGACCAGTGTCCAATACCTCAAGCCCACATTTAAAACATCTGTCAACATCAGTGGTTTTAAACCAATGCCTCCTGGGATCATTTTGTGTCTCTTATTACATCTGATCCTTCGCTGTTACCCAAGTAAACAGAAGCTTTGGTCAGAATAAAGCACCTCCTGTCATGTCACTTTGGAATCTCACAGCATGGCTACGGCTCTGTTTGCTGTGATAACTGCAATTCCTGGAGTAGTTTGGTTCGCTCTGTTCTCTGCAGAACGAGTTCTTTGGGCAGGGTGTCAAGAGTGGAGAAAACAGTGGCGTGAAGGGCTGGAAACAGGAGGGCTGAGCCAAAGCCATGATTTGTTTCACTTCTCTGTCCAGTTAACTCTTTGAGAGATCTCAGAGACTCATCCTGGGCAAGCTGTAGGAAAGGTACAGGCAGAAATGACATCCTTGTATTGGAGTGTCCTCAAGTCACTGAGGTCTCACTAAGAGAATGGATGACTTCAGTTTTTGATGGAGGTATAATTCCCAATCTGGGAAACTGAGGGAAGGTTAAGGCCCACTGCAGTTCTGCCCTGCTGGATGAGAAAGCTCTGCTGAGTTCCAATGGTTTGGAAGACATCAAGTTGACTGATAGGATCAACTTCTTTTAAAGAAAGAAAACCCAAGTTTCAAAAAAGTTAGATTTTTCATAGACTCATAGAATAGTTTGGGCTGGAAGGGACCTTCAAAAACCATCTCATTCCAACCCCTTCTGCCATGGGCAGGGATGCCTTCCACTATCCTAGGTTGCTCCGAGCCCCATCCAACCTGGCCTTGAACACTTCAGGGATGGGACATCCACTTCTCTGGGCAACCTGTGCCAGTGCTTCACCACCCTCAAAACTTTTCCCTAGTTTCAAGCATTTTAAAAGATGAATTAGTTCTTGACTCAGTACAATACTTTATCCAGATTTTGGATTTACAGATAGGAACATATGTACATCAAGAAGTGCTTTGAAAATAAAAACCCCAGCCCTCCTTGATTTGATTAACTTGGTTGACTTTGATTAACTGAGGAGTGAGTTCACTGAATTAAAAAGCATTCCTTTGAGATAGCAGCAATGGAAGTAATCCAAAGTGGTGGAGATCATTGTGTGCCTGCCCTATTGTTCTTGCTGATGGTTTTAGTGTAGGATTTGGATAAACAATGCAAATCAAACCCTCCCAAGCCATGTTGGGAGGCAGCGCTCCAGAAACCAGTTTGCAAAGCTCCTGTGTGCCAAGATGCAGCCAGGTGCAAGTCCAGTGAGTAAATACCAACTCTGAGTTGGGACTCCTGCTGTCAACACAGCTTATCTCAAGGAAAACTCCAAGCAATCCAAGGAGCAGTTCTGGTTATGGCAATGAAGATAATGAAGAAAGCCCGAGGACAGAAGAAATGAAGCACCAAATAAAAATAGCTGCATGGATTTTGTTTTCTGGGACATCAGAACAGTCCCCTGAGAACTCCTGCTTCCCCTGTTTCTTCAGGGCTGTCAGTGAGCTTGACAGGCATTTGTTTATTACTTTTTATGGCATCTTGATGGCAGTGCTGGCTTGGGGTGACATAATCTCTCTATATGTGCTCACAGTAGTGGGACAGAGCGGTGGCAGCCTTATTAGTGGAGGCAGAGGGAGCTGTTAACATTTATCCCAAATGGACAATTCCACAGCTAAACGGAGTGTTTGGGATTGGGAGCAGTGACTTATTTTCCCTTTCCTTCCTCCCCCAGGATTTTCAGATGTTGACCACACATATGCCCAGAGAACTCAGCTGTTTGACACGTTAGTCAACTTCTTCCCAGACAACATGACCCCTCCTAAAGGCAACCTGGTGGACCTCATCACGCTGTAACGGAGCAATCACTGGACACGTGGAAGAGGGGAAAAGCATCCATTTTCAGTATTTTAATTTTTTTACTGCATTGATTGACTGCTGGGATGAAGTTAATATAGTAACCCCTAGGTGTTTGAAAGGGGTTTTATACTTGTATGGTGAATCCCTGGAGCTTTTCCCTTGGAGTAGGTTAATAAAATGTAACTGACGTACTTCTGACTAAATATATATATTTTTTCTGACTTTGGATTTTGAGTTAGCAAATGTAAGATGAAAAGGTGGGGGAAAAAGAAAAAGAAATAAAACCCAGTCATGCAGTGATCTTTTTGCCTATGGGGGAAAATTTGAGATTTGTGAGTTGTCTGGGATTAAAGATGATGGGTTTTATTTTGTGTTTCCTGAGGAAGAGGGGGAAGAGGTTTTTCTTTCCTCATTTGTAACTAGTCACGATGTATTGCTTTATCCTACAACTCCATCCTCAGCAGCTGAATAACTTGGTGGCAGGACACTGGCAGGTGTTGAGATGATGTAATTTATGTCCTGAGTTTTGCACTCACGGTGTGTGGCGGGAAGGTGAGCGTGTGTTCCAAACCGTCTGTCTCCCCTTCCCAGAGTTGTGCTGACAGTCATGTCTCATTGCTTCTGAGACTCCACCTAAACTGACGACCTACATCCCTATCTCCTGTTCTCTGGAGCCTTCCATTAAACCTGGCAGGCAGGAGGGAAGCTGAGATACAGCTGGAAAACAGGAGTGCGGTCACTGCCCACACGGGCCCCTTTTCAGGGATTGATCTCTTTGCTGCTGTGCTCATCCACTGAGAAACCCTGTGGGTCCTCAGTGAGCCTGGCAGAACTGGGTCTTCCACCACACACATCCCCAACCTCTGCAAACCTGACCCCAGGTTGGGTGTAGTATTTCTGAAGCAGATTGTCTTCATTTCCATGTGAAGCGTTTCTGTGTGCTTTTGTCCATGTGTACATGTGTGTACAGGGCGTTGCTCCCAACAGCTTGTCTCCTTCCCATGTAAGTGCAGCTCCCTTGTCAATGCATTTTAGACCTAGATCTGAATGTGAGGGAGGCCTTCTTAGCATAAATCTCTGAAAATGAGCTGATGCATATGTATAGAAAATGTATTCTTCCTTTTGCTGAAAGCCTTCTTTATAAACACTGTAAGGGCTTGGTGCTGCACTGTGAGGTTGAATGAAGGACATGCATACCCAGCATTAGAAACTCTGCATTCAGTGTCTGTGAGCATTCAGTACACACTGGCAGATGTAAATATTTATATGAAACTGCAAAACTTTCTGTCCAGCAGTGTTCATGCCAGTCAGGTATCGTTGCTGCACCCGCTGTGGCTCCTGTTGAACTTGGTGGAAGTCCTGTGTGTGCAAAGATGATTTGGACTCTTGAAATAAAGAGTTAGTCAAGTGTCTTTTTCAGAGCTCGAGTGTCTGCTTGCTTTGATTGTATTGCCTCTTTATCATGTTCTTTGTGTAACTTTTGTAGTCCTGGTGCATTAGAAATAAATTTCAAAACCTCATACTAGTGTTTAATCACTTAGAAAGGAACAGTATGTCAGAGGCCAGGCTTGTCTTCAGGGAGGACTGTACAAATGAAGTGTTTTTAACCTGTCACTTGAGACTGTTCAGACACTGTGCACTTCAGTGGATGGCAAATCAGATGTCTGCAGAAGAATCCACTCTGTGTGGGAAGTGAAATCTGATGAAATTGTTTCTTTGGAACGTGGCAGGTTTTTTTTCCTCTTGACACAGAAAGTTTTACATCACTGCTGGGCTTTGTGGTGTGCTACCTGTGCTGAGGCTTTGTTAAGTAGTGTAGAGTTTATACAGTACAAATGTAGATACTGGGGGAATATTCCAGCTGAGCTGTTGCTTCCATTGAGATCAAAATGAGCACTTTTAATGCAACCAGCCAAAATTCTGCAACCTTTTTAGTACTTAAATTTCCTGCTGCTGTGCTCCTTTACCACTTGATCTCATTGCTTGTGTATCCTCAGCTTCAGTCAGATGATTAAATACTCTTTGTGACAGTTCTCTAATTAACCAAACTCTTCATAAACTGTTGTGTGTCTACCTTGGACAGCTGAAAGAAGCCAAAAGATACACCTTGAGAAGCCCTGGTGAGCAGGCAGGGGAGGTTCAGGAGCAGCCAGAGCTGTGAATGGCATTGCTGGTGAGCAGTGCATCGTGTCAGGTCGGATTTGTGCGACAGGAATTCGATCCAAACTCATTGTCCTCTGCGCCGGGGGTGCGCGCGGAGCCCGGCAGCCTCGGCTCTGTGCTCTGTAGCATGGTGCAAATCAATGATTTGTGTGAGCCAGGGGAACGTGGCTTCTGCAGGACTGACAGTCCCAGCTAACGAGAGCACTTCAGGATGATCAAATATTGACCTGCCTTTGTCCCAGGCAGATCGATGCCGCTCGCACCAGCACAGTTCATGGATTACAGCTGCTGATTAACCAGCAGAAACTTTGCTCAGCTCTGCAGTATTTGTTGAGCAGCAGAGGCACCGTGTGGCCAGAGAGGTTAATCCAAAGGGAAGGCTTCTTGTGGCTTTGCCAAGGATCTTCCCTTCTTTTTGTCCTTAAAGCTAGGAGTCAAATGATCTCTTTGCATTGATGTATGCTACGTTACCTGCTTTAAATTCTAACCAAAAATTCTGAGCAGTGAAGTATAAATTTACTTTTAAAATCAGCCACTTGCTGTCAGGCAGTGACACAAGTAGTCTGAATTTCATTGCATGCTGATCTTTAAAGACGCTGATGATATTCCAGGAAAGCATCTGATGTGCTCATTACAGAAAGCCCAAAATACAAACAGCAAAGAAACCCACTGGATCAGAAAACAGCCACCTGAAAACGTTTCACAGCCCAGTGCATGCGAGGTTATAAATACCTGAGCTGTGCGTGAGAAGTCTTTGAACCTCACCATCATTGCTTGTAGGCTGTGTCTGAGGCTGCTCCTTAGCTTAGACAAGACAAACATACTCTATTTGCCTTTACTTTAGATTATAAGGTGACTTTGTGTATGAACTTGACACCACATAATCTTTGCACTACAGTGAGTAGTTCTATCTGTAAATTCTATGTTAACTTGTAAATAAGGTATTGCGAAGGAAAGCGTCGTTCCTTGTCAGAGAGGGACTCATTCATCATGTTTTGGGTCTTTAAAGCCAAAGTTACAAGGTTCTGGTATGTCTTTTAAAGCTAGAGGAAGTCAGGGTGGGGTAAACTTGATACAGACATCCAGACTTCACTCTTGATTTAGCTTTTTAAAAATATTCTTTGAAATCCCTATGTTTGGTTCTTCACTGACTCTGTCCCTTACAATAGCCTTTAGTGGATCATCTCCTTGGAAAACAAGAAATTATTCTTTATATTTTTCCTATCAAGTGATGCATTTTCTTAGAGAAATAGAGCCCTTCAGAATTAATTCTTTTGGTCACTTGGATTAGGTAGAATTAAGTGAGTTTGTTAATGTTCATCTTACACAACCCCTCATAGTAGGCATGAGGTAGAAGTTGTTAAGAGTTCTCCCAAAATTACTTCTCCAAGCATGTTCTGCTCTTGCAGTGTGACCCAAAATGTTGTTATGTGGCAGAAGGACTTTGTTACATGTTGTTAAATGAGATTATAACCACTTTAGCCACCTTTTTCCTCTTTTCTTTTGAGGATCCCTTTAGTTAGTATTGGTCCTGGGAAGGCCTGAAGGGTGATGCAAAATGTTCATTGAAATTAATTGTAGTTGTTATCTTCTGACTCTTTATATTTGTGATGTATTTATTCTTATAATCTCTTCCTTTTGCTGAGCATAATGAGGAAGGAGTACTTTGTCTTGGAAAAGTTCAGTTTGCCCTTTCCCTGGGTGGCATCTTGCATGGGTAGTTAAGGTAGTTGTACCCAGTTGTGTAAATAAACCTCTGGAATTTGGTTTTTGTTTGCCTGGGCACCTGGCTCTGGGTGTACACAGGTACACGCTGGCTCAGGGATCATGCTGGAGCTTCCTACCAGAACTTCAGTTAGCAAAGTCTTATTTTGGAAAATCAGTCTGGGAACACCCGGTTGGAAAAGCTTTTCTAAGGCATTGCCTTGTGCAGTGGCAACTGGAGTGAAATTAGAAATTTTCCTAAAGAGCATAGAAAAGCTTCCCTTTGTGGAGTAACAAAGTTAAATTAAATTGCTGAAAGTTTTTGGTCATTGATAATAATTACCCAGCTTGAAAATTGAATGATTCATGATTACAGTTTAAAGATTGAGGAGGCAATAAGCAAATTAACTGGACCCACCTATTTACAGGAGGGTGGCAGTGATGTGGGGCTGGTGGGCAGGGATTGCCACAGCTCATCTGTGTGTGTCTTTAATTGGCAGCCACAAGTGTCCAGGGCTCCATGAGCTATTCCTTCTTCCAGAAGAAACTCCTTCCAAAGCCGAGTAATGACTCTGGAAGAGTGTTTTCCATAGGGCTTTGTGGAACAGCTGTTGGCTGAACCATTTTCCTGATGTGTGCAGATTTTTTGAAGGGAGTTTTCTCTGTCCCAGAGTTTTGTGCTGACCTGGCTGTGCTGTGCCAACCTGCTCTGGTGAGTGATGGGTTCAGAGCAGAGTCCTGAGGAATGCTGCAAACTTTTTTGCTGCTCTTACTGTGAGGAAGATGAGCATTAATGCTGCTTGTGTCAAATGCAGGAGGGTGGTAGGTACCTGTAACACAAATACTGTCAGCTCTCTTGCTGCCTCCTGCATTTCAGAATCGAGAAATACTTTTGTAGAACTTATTGAGTGAACTTTAAATTTGAATAACTTGTGTACAGCCTCCATCTCTGTACAGGCAGTAATTCTGCTGATGTAATGCTGTGCCACTTCTGGGGAAAATGGCAAAAATTAGTAGATATGTTTCCATTCGGTCCCTTTGTTTTTAAAAGTGGAAAAATGTCTTGTGAAACTTTGAATTCCCCGTGTATGCTTTGAATTTTAGCTTATTAGTTGGCTCAGAGTTAAGGAATGTTTGGCTATTGTCAAGTGAAGTCCTGACAGTAAAAGCAGTTTATGTATGTCTCTGGAAGTGCTTGTGTTGTTTTATAGCTGTACTTATTACAGAAACAGAGGTGGACCCAGTTGAAAAATCAAAATTATTGGTGTTTTAATTTAGGGGAAATATTATAGAAACTCTGAGCTTGGCCTATTTTAAATAAGTACATGTGTTAATTTGGAGATGGGTCTTATTTTGTGAGAGGAGAGTTTAAGATCAGCTATATGACTTGTTCTTGCTATAGATTGCTAGTAGTATATAAGCTGTAAATACTGTTGAAATGTAAATGTGCTGTCAGAAGCTTGTTAGTGTATCTAAATGCCTGTGGGAATGGGAGACCCAATCATATCCTGTCATGGAAAAGGTTATTTTGGAGATTATTCAGGTTGTGGTAATGGCTTATAGGCAGAATCCCTCTTTTACTGAAAGCTTCTAGTATAATGAAAAGTAGGAGTGGAGAGAGTAGGTTAAATGTACTGGAACCAGGGTAAGAGTCCATGGCTCAGTGCTTGGATAAATTGACTCCAGATGCTTTTGTCCATAGTCAGTGGCTCCAAACGTGGTTTTGGAGTGGAAGCCAGTTAATGAGCTGCTTATTGCTGCTGGAGAGTCCTACAGGAGAGCCTCATGGGGATGCCAGCAGGTATCCCTTGGGCATTCCAGGCAGAGGTCACAGAGCTGGCTGGAGTTTGGGATTATCCACGTGTGCTTTGGTTATATCCTAAACCTCCAAGGAGGGGGCAGTGGCTGTGTGGGGTTTGTGCAATTCCAGCTGTGTGGGGTTTGTGCAATTTCAGCTGCATGGCTGAGGTGTGGAGCCCTGCAGGGCAGCACCTTCCCCAAGCACAGAGCCTGAGGATAACACATTGCTGCTGTCTGCTTTGCTTTCATGGGCTTGGTTTGACAGGGGTGAACTCCAGATATTGCTGTGACCCAAATTCAGTGCTCTGCTTCCAATGGAGCTGCTGTCAGTGCATCACCTTGGTACCCTGAAATCTCAATTTATATTTGGTGCAGACACAGCTCCATGCTGTCTTGGCTTCCAGCTGTTTGCTGTAAGTCAGCACAGCTTTTACTGGTGACCTGGAGAGTGTGAGTGCTGTCAGAACTCACTCGACTGTTCAGCTCCAGCGTGGAATCACAGTTCATTCCTGGAAACAGGGATGTGAGTGAACAGCTCAAGCCTGGCTCTGTCAGGTTAGATGTTTGGGTTTGCTACTAATTTTGAAAGGAAAATCTTATCACTAGCAGGTGTGATGGTTAAAGCATGACCCCTTGGTAATTCCCCCTTTTATTCTGAATTTCTTTCTCTGTTCATTCCTATTAAAGTGCTTCAGACTTCCCTGAGTTTAATGGGTACGTATGGAGGAGTTAAAGGTTAGAGCTGCATAGTGGGTATTGAGGCATCAGTGTCTCCACATTATACTCCAGTTGTTTCCTTTGCAAAACTCCTCCTGCTGCCTCTGAAGCAGTCAGCAAGGATCCTTGTGATTTACATTGTTCTTCCAGGGCTGTTTCTCATCCTGGGTCAAGGACAGGGAAGCCTGGGAGATGATTTCCCACTGCAGCACACACTTATTTACTTGTGCCCTTCCATGGCCTCGCATTCAGTGCTGTGATGCTCTTTCCTTCCCATCTCAGGGTTTGTTTTGTGAAGAGGAAAAAGGTATGGTAATGATACCAACCCTTAAGTTGTCCTAGGTTCCTGCACCTGCTCTAATCATCCCAAAACTTTCATGAGTATTGGGGTGTTTGGTTTATTTCTGTGGGGTAGAAGCAATGAGAAGAGAAACAATCTTGGGGTTAATGCAGGGGTGCTGATGTGAGTAGGTGTGTAAGGTGAGGTCTGTCTTTGTGGAAGGGCTTCAAAGGACTCTCCTAGCAGTACCTTTGCTATTTAGAGCTGGTTTTACAATGTGAGCTGGATTCTCTGGCTCTTTTTCAGAAAGAAGTGATGCAATATCAGGATCTTCTAGTCCTGGAGCTTCACCTCAAGCTTCAGCCCACTTCCACCCCAGACAGCAGAGAGAATAATACAAATTCTATTCTCTCCACAGCAATTGTGAGGAAGCCAGCTGGGCTTAACCCTGCTCAAACAGACCTGAGCTGGTGCAGCCCCATTGGCTTTTGGATCAGGTCTGGCTGCCCTAAGGGATTGTTAAAACCTAAAAATGTTTTGAGCTTTCTGATGAAATCTGCCAGTTTGATTAAAGGAAATTAGGTGCTTTTTAATTAATATGATGGTGGGGAGGCTAGACCATAATAGTGGCTCTAGTGGTTGCAGTCATCTCCACATCCCAAATAGCAATGGATAGGTTTTACTCCCCAATGATAGGAAAATATGCTTTAAATATCCTGATTTAGTAACCAAGGGATTCAATCAATTACTCGGTGTTTCACTAAATAGAGAAGTGCTGCGGTGTGTGAACAGGGTCTGTTCATTAAAAAAGCCACTTCAAGGCTGAAAAGTGATTTTTTTTTTTTTGAGGTTTTGACAAAAACTCAGTTCTTAAAAGGGGAAAATGGAGGAGAACTACTGTGCTGCTGACTTGTTTTCCCCTCCTGTCAGCTGTGGTCATCAGGAATGCCAACTAGCAGTGCAGGGTGAATATTGTCTTCATCTCTCCCTCCTCATTCCTGTCCCTCCCGTTGATGTTTTGATGTGCAAAACACTCTTCACTTCAGAAGCTGCTGTGCAGGCTAGTGGAAAAGAAAACAAACCCCTCATTATTAGTAGCTGTTGCCATTTGCTAAAGCTGTATTTTCTGCTGCCTTCCAGCACTCCCTCCTCCACAGCAGGAAATGAGGGGGTGCTGGGGAGACCATAAGCCAGAGAAAAGAGCTTAATTATACAAACAAATGTGTTCATGGGAGTCTTGCGAGTTGGAGGCCCCGAACCACGCAGACCACTTTGCTGAGGGACAGAAATTGAAAGTCTGTGGGCTCATTCCCAGTTAATTGGAGGTGACATTCCCATCCTTGTGGGCTGGTGGTGTTGTACATGTTGTGCATTCAGATGCTGAGATGCAGCGTGTCTCATTTTGGGAGTGCTGAGCCTCGTTAAATGTTTGCCCTTTGAAACTGCTGCAGTTGCCCCTTTTAGGGGCAGTTGCCCTTTTAGGGGAGTTGGTGGTGTGGACAGGACCTTGGTAGCTTGGGGTCAAACACCAGTGAGCTGGCTGGGCACCATCACCTGATTGGGGTGGGGTTTGGAGCTGTTTGTTGAGCTGTTGCCTCTACTCTGATGGTATCACTGTAGTGTGTGATGGTTTGTTTGTCTGGACCTTCAGTGTTCATTATCTTGTCCTCTACACCCCAGTGTGGTCCCCAGAAGCTGGTTCTCCTTCCCTAGTGCTGGAAGTGTGAGTGTCCACCCCCTGTCCACAATTTGGCCTCTCTGTCCTGTTCTGGCACTCAGCTTGAAGTGTTTGCACCTCCCCAGCAATCCTGCAGGCTCTGGATTCCCTTTGGTGTCTGTCCTGCAGTTGTTGTCTGGGACACCTGAGCACAGGAGAGCTGAGCTGAGAGGTGTGGACAGCCCTGGGCTGGAAAGAAGCATCCATGGGGTGATGAAAGCTGTGAACTGCTCATGTGTTTGAATAGGCAGGTCAAATATTGACTGCTCCTGTGCTGAGCCCATGGTGGTTACAGGCATCTTCCCTGGACTCTGGTGATTCCCCTTCCCACCCTTTTCTTTATGGATGATCTTTGTTCAGCCTGGAGTGTTAATTTTCTTCCTTGGCATAAATCATCTTTGATGATTTCTGGGTTGGTGTGTGAGCCCCATGCTGTACATAAATGAATGAGTGACATGAGGAATATCTACAAATGTAGTTATGTTGTATGTAATGTACATAAGGAGAGAATGTATTTTGTTCATTTTTTTCTTAATAAAAATGTATATGCTAGCAAGGGTGTTGATTTAAGATCTGTTTGTTCTCACATCGCTTCAGAGAGTGGAAAAATGCCTGTGAAGGTCTTTTAGTGGTAGAGAAATTGTGGAACTAGTGGCACATTACATCTGGCCCTGTTGCCTGACCTCACTGATGAGCTCAGTCAGTATCCCATAAATCCAGCATGTTCCACACATTCACAGGAACTTTTTCTGGGGAGAAGCACAGAGTTAGAACATAGGCTGTGGCAAACCACTGATTTTTAATATCTGACTTCAACAAATTACTTTTTTTTTTTTTTTCCTTTACATAAGCAGAAACTTAACCTGGAGCAAAATGTTTTATTTTGGGTGCTTGAAGGCCAATGGAGTTGCTGAACTGCCCACGCTGCTGCTGCCCCTCTGGTACCCTTGGGTGATGCCTCTCCTGCTTTATGTGTGAGGTTTGATTCCCTCCTCCACAGCCTGACCTGAGGAGGGGCTGCACTCTGCAGACCAGAGTGAGTTAGGATGAAATACAGAAATAAACGAGGCTGAAATGGAGAAATAAGGGTGAAATGCAGAAATAAGGGTGAGTTGCCTTTTCCTGTGAGAGCCTGAAGGCACCAAGAGCTCAGGCAAGTGCCCAGGCTGTGGTGGGGGTGCCCTAACATCACCTCAGCTTCCCACCCCTCTGAATCCTCTGATTTTTACATTTAATAGGTTTTCCACCACTATAATACTTCCTTCTGCACAGGAAAAATACAGGCTTTTCCATGGCTGGCTACCTTGAAGGTCTGCGTTGGTTTTGTTCCAGCTGTTCCAGTGTTTTCCCATGGAGCCTCTCCAGAGCAGGAAGTTGTGGCCCTGGAACTTGTCCTCTGACCTGCCCACCCCTCCTGACTCATCCAAAGACACGAATCTTTTACATAAGAATGTTTATTGACAGAAATACATGATGCTCTCAAAATATATTTGTAGGAAAATGCAAGAATAATCTCTTACAATCCAGTTCCTCAGTAAATTCCAGTGTAAATCAGACTCCTGTCCCCGTGAGAGGTGCTGCTACACACAGTATTTAAGAGCTCTACTCTATGTGCAAGGTTCAACAGGTAACCACCTAGGGAATTAGGTTTTCCTTCACCAGTCCCTCATGGATTATGACTTCTGTGTGTCTTCTGTAGGCAGCAGTCCCAGTATCAACCTCATCAGCTGGGTCACGGCACTGTGAGTGGGAGATAAAATGCTCCTAAAGTATTTACACGTTTCCTCTTGAATCTGAAAATAGAAAAGTCTCTTGCAAGGACATCTGAGCTGCTTGTAAAGCTCTCGCCGAAAGGTAAGAGCAGGAATCTCTTTGTACAATGTGTGGGATGTTAAAGCTGGTTTGGGGCAGAGAGGAGGAGCACAGGGAAGGGAGGAGGGGCAGGGAGGAAGGAAATGCCTTGGTAAATCTTATTTTTTTATTTATTGTTTTTGGTCTAACAATTATGGCTACACTCTACGAAGGGAAGGGTTAAGGCCAAAGATGCTCATTGCTGCATTTCCTACCTGATTTTTTTTTTTTCCAAAAAAAGAATGTTCTCAACATTTAAAAAAAACAAAAAGTACTGTTTTCTTTTCCTGTGGAAATAGTTCTTTTAAATAGGGGAAGGAAAATCTACTATAAAATATTAGTGGTTTAAAAATATGGTGTCTGGAAAAATAAATAAATGTACAATTCCTATTCAAATATAAATCACTATAAGCACTTGCTGAGCAGTTAATATCCTCACTGGTCTCTGCTTGGAAAGATTTAAGGTTGCTTGATCTCAAGCCTCTGTAGGATTCTCTTGGAAAGTCTTTGGACCTGACTCATTAAAGCACTTTGGCATCTCTTTGCTGGGAAGGGGGAATCTTTAGGCACATGCCAAAGCCTGGAGATGCCCTGCCAGGGATGTCCTCGTGGCAACTCCAGCCCTGGTGGCCACAGCATTCCTGCTGCCCTGTGTTTGTTTTCTGGGAAGGACAGAAATGTGAGGAATGGGCCTGCTGCTTGTCTGTCAGGGCAGCTGGGAGGCCACAATGCTCACAGGAGCAGTTGTGGATGCTGAGGTCCATTCTCTGAGACTTGTGGCCATGTTAAAGAGCTGAACTTGATGCTGCCAGGACAGGGACAAAGCTGTGGCACAAAGTTACCTTGGGCAAGAGGTGTTTTTCTGCTTCATGTCAATTTTTTATCTCCTAGCAGGCTGGCCTTTAGCTTTTTCTTGCCTTTTTTTTTTATTTTTTCAGATTTAAATTTTTTAAAATTTATTTTATTTGTTATTTCCCCTCCCCTCCAAAATTACTTCCCCATAGTGCAGTGCACAAGTAAGTGAAGTGTGCTGAATACATTGCTAATGAATAGCAGGAATATTTACATACAAAAATAGAAAGGCTTGAACACTTCAGACTCTGCCCTTCAGTGCAGGACAGAAGGGGGAAGAGCCACTTGTATCTTCTGCCAGTTCCTGTCCTGGGGCTGAGCAAAACACCCCAAATCCCCTCCTTCCTGAGTACTCCCAACTCCACCAGGGTTTCCCCAAGCTTCCCATTGCTTGGCTCTGCTTTTCCCCTCATTCAGGGCAGCCGTGGGAGCAGATCCCAGTCGGGTTGACTTGGTGGCAGAGCCCAGAGGAAATCTCCCCATTGTGCCTTGGTTTATGGCAGGCAGAGGAGCAGGGCTGTGTTTGGGCATCGCTCTGATCTGCAGCTCCTCTGGCTTGCAGAGGGTTTGGGACAAGCACCATCCTCATGCTGGGAGAGGGACTCAGCCAAGTCACCTTCTGCTCCTCGTGTGCTGGAGGGTGCACCCCAGCTGGAGGATGATCCCTGCCTCTGCCAGGACTGAGCTACTTCACCAGAGCAAAGGCATGAAACTCTCCCCAGCCTTTCAGAGCCATTCAGGAGCTGTGCTGGGGAGTCAAAATCCAGACATGGCCTCAGTCCAGCCATGTTTTTCTTCTCCCCTTGAAAGGCTTCAGCAAAGGGAGGCCTGGGTGACAGACCAAGGGCTGCAGGACAAAGCTCAGCCCCAGCTTCACTGCTGAGCTGGAAGTTGCTTTGCAGGTCTCTGTTATTTTAGTGGCTTATGAAGAAGAGCTTGAGGCTGAGCTTTTAAACCTTGAGGGTGTGAAACACCGAGGCCACCTGAATGCCACTGAGCTCCCTGGCTCACGTTCTGCTGCTCTTCTACCTCTTCTGCTGCTCATGCAGGAAAATGTGCCCTCAAAAATCACAAACCATCGTGGTGCCTGTGTCCCACAGTCTCGTGGAGGATGGCTGAGGGCTGTGAGATGCTGCTGTGTAATTCCTGGAAGGCAAGTGATCCTTCCAGAGGGAAATGCAGCACCAGAGCTGGGCTCCTGCACCACAAAACCCCCAACATCACACCTGAGCTAGAGACCAGGCATCGCTCTTGCTCTCCACACCCTTCCTAAAGAGGGATGAACTCAAGGAATTCCTCCTTTTCCTCTCCCTCCATCTCATCCTTTCAAAACAAGAAGCTGCTGCACCTCTCTCGGTCTCCAGGTGGGTGCAGGATCTGTTCCTCAGCCCTTGGCACAGGGGCTGAGCATCACTTGGCACTGCTGCATCCCTGCCATCCCACTGGGTCTGGATGCATCCATTTGCCCATGGCACAACGAGGGGCTCTTGTGCGTTTCAGCTCTGGGGAGAGGCTGGAAACTGGATTAAAAAGGAACAGGCAGTTCCAGCTTTCTTCATTCACTACCTGGGTGTCAGGGAGGGCAGGGTGATGACTAAACAGCGTGGGCCAGAGGATTTGTCGAGCTGTAATTGCCAGGTGCTGCTTTGCTGTCAGATGCACTCCATCTCCTGTCCTATTTATTTTATTTCTCTTGATTTTTTGAGTCGCTCGGTGGCTGGAGGATGTTGCTGGCGTGGTCAGATGTGGGATGGGAGGGGACATGCTTGGAGGAGACACCAGCAGCTCTTCAGGAGCAGAGCCACCCTGTTTGCCCATGGCTGGTCAGGTCTGGCATGGGAGGTGGATGGGGGTTGGAGGATGCTTGGCCAGATGTGGCCGCCAAAGTGGCGCGTGGTGTTGTGCCCCAGAGGTGTCTTCTCATGTCCTTTTCTCTTCCATCCTGCACCCCATGTGGTGGCACAATTAGTTCATTAAGGGATTTTCTGCTTTTTGGGGGGAATTTTGCCTTATTTTGGAGCTCTGTGTGCGTGTGTGTAGGGTTTATGGGGTTTTTTTTGCGGGGGGTGGTTGTTTTTCTCTTGATCAAGTTCTGCATCCTATAAATGCGTGTCCTCCTCTTCCTCCAGGTCCTCCTTCATGAGGGTGTCCAGAGGAACGATCCAGCTGTCCCCCAGCTCACCATTGAGGTTCACCTTCTTCTCCTGCATTTCAGAGGAGGTCTCCATCACCTCCAGCGTGGGGTTGTCGTGGTAGCCATTCTCCATGGTCTGCATCTCCTCGGTCAGGCGCTGCTATGAGGAAAGAAAGCCATAAACCCCACTGAACAACACCTTGGCCATGCTGCAAGTGTCACCTCAGGGCTGTCAGCTCCCAGCCAGCTGTGACAGCTGCCCCATATAGAGTTACATAGCTACATATAGAGACTTTCATGGTCAGGTCGAGGCAGGGGGCAGCGAGGGGATAGCATGGAGCTGGCAAGAGGAAGACTCTGCTGATGATGGGAAGGAGGAGGGAGCAGCCAGAGACAGGAAAACCTCCAGGAGCAGCTGCCAGCTTCAGTTTGTTCCATCCAGGACCTTGGGAAGAGGTTGAGCAACACTACATCCCAACTCCTGCCTCCCTACCTCAAATCTGCTCTTCCCCTCCCCTTTCTATCCACCCCTGTCCTTTTTCTAGTTGCTTTATTATTCTTCTCCTTTATTCAGGGGCAGCTCCCATCTGCCAGATCTTGAGCATTATCCTTCCTCATTCTGGAACTTTCAGTGGAAACCAGGCAGGGAAGGATGGAATCAGACACTTTATCACCCTGGTCCTTTGGTGTGATGTGCTTCCAGCTCCAGCTCAGCCCTTCATCCCTTGGCAGAACCCCAGCCTGTCCTAATTTTGAATTCACTTGGGCTTCTGCATCCCCATCCTTCCCTAGAGGGATTCAGTGGGTTGCTCAGCCCTTTTTGGGAATAACAGGGCTCTTGGTGGGTCCTTCATCCCTATCCTTCCCTGGAAGGATTCAGTGGGGAACTGCAGTCCTTGCTCAGCCCTTTTTGGGGAGCCCTGTTAAAATCTGCCTGGATTCACAGCTTGCTCTATTACAGTGCTCCTATAAATGTCAGGAGACAGGCGTGGGAGGGAATCCATGGAGAAGGAGAGGGATGGAGAAGCAAAACTGCAGGGCTTGGTGCTGGCAGAGGAGCTGCAAAGGCACTGCTGGGAGTCCCCTGTGTCACTCCCCTGTGGCAGGGTGGGGATCGTGGGATGCTCAAAAAGCAAAGAACACACCTGGGGCTCTCCCAAGGGCTGCTTCCCTGTGGGATTGCTGGTCTCCCACCATGGCAAGGCACCTTCCAGCCATGCAGCAAGAGGAAAGGGGCTGTAAAGCTGGGCTTTAGTCCTGTTAAAAGCTACTGGGCCCTACCAAGCACTGGAGGTGAGAGCTGGGGGTGTTACGGATGCGGCGCCCGCCCCTCCGATCCCTGTGTTGGAACTCACATTAAAGATCAGGGCCACATGTCCATCATCAAACCCGGGGACATCAGGGTGGATGTTCTGGGTATTTCCAAGATAAAACAACAGGGAGGGAGGTGGGGGATGAGGAGGGTTGGAGAGAAAAAAAAAAATAAAATAGGAAAAAAAAAAAACAAACTTTCAAGTCATTTTTGGAAACGAAACAGAAGGAGAACAAAAGAAACCACCCAAAAACAAAGGCAGGAAAGAGGAATGTATTTGATTTTTGGAAATAGCATCCCTTGCTTTGATTTTGCTATTTTACCCCGTGTCTGGTGGGAATTTACCTCTGGAACATCCAAGTTGGACTGGTACCTATTGCTCTGCACCAGGTTATTTTAGGGACACGTGTTCCCATCACTAAAATACCCTATTTCTACCTGTTTTCTGAACAACATGGGGCATGTTATGCTGCTATCTGTCCCTGGTGGGATGTTTTTCATGCCAGCCAGGGAGATTTCATGCAAGGGATGATGAAAACCTGGAAGCTCCAAGAGGACCACAGTGCAGGTCAAATATTTATTGAGGTCTTGCCTCTTCCCCTATTTCTTCCCAAAAAATCAAGCCTGGTAAGTACAAACAAGTCTGACAGGGAAATTAATTTGCTCTTCCCTCCCTGCTGTGTTCACCTACCTTGCACTGTAAATATTTAAAGTTTTATCCCTTGTTTTCCTGTGGTTCAGAGGTTGGGGTCGCTGAGAAAGGATGAGCTGGTCCAGAGGAAAGTGATTTGAAGTAGGAGTGAAGTAGGTTTGCTTCTCCATCAGGAGGGTGATTTACCCTGATTGCATAATCTGATTTCATAACTATTTTCCTTTTCTGTTTCTGCCCTAGAGCTAAGTCCTCAGGAACAGCAGCTGGGACCAGTGCAAACCTCAGTGCCCCAGGGTGTGGGAATGGCCAGTCCTTGCAGGTGGATGCTACACTAAAATCGCCTAGGATTGCTTCCTGAGATAAAAATCACATTATTTTCTCTTTCTGTGTTGGTTCTTCCTTAAATCCTGCTGCTGCTGCTCTGAAATTTGGCCCTGGCCCAGCTCTAGCAAAGGCTGAGCCCTGCAGTGTTGATGCCCCTCCTGCTGACACCCTCCTCCTTCTCTGCACACAGCTTGGGGCTGCCTGGCACCCACCCCAGCTCCACTACTTGTAAAAGTATTACAAGAAATTTTTTGAGGGCTAAAGCTTGTTTTTGGAATGAGGTTTTGGATTGAGAAAGCCTTTCTTGTCAAAATTACAATCCAGGGTGATGCCCACTGGGGAAACCAGGATGTCTCCGCCAGCAGAGACAGCAACACTGATGATCCTCATCTCCTGAAGATGCTTCTGGGATGGAAAAGGTGTTGGCACACCTGTCCCCCCCTCCTGCCACCTTACCTGGTCCTTCTTTTGGGAGAGGCGCTGGTGGCAGCCATAGATGGCCGCGACGAGCAGCAGGGAGCCGGCCAGGGTGATGATGGTGATGATCAGGGGCGTGCTGAACTCGTCCTTGATGGTCATGTCCTCCACCATTTTGTCAGAGGTGATGTTGACGATGCCAAGCTGCCGCAGAAGGGACAGGTCAGGTTCCTGTGCCACCCACCCACCACTGGGGGACATCCCTGGGGCAGCTGTGCCATGACCAGGGACCCGCTTACCTCCTCTAACCTGTCCTTCTTCTCCTTCAGCCCCACGAGGACTTCTCCAGAGTCCAGGGGAACTGGGGGAAGGAAAAGGCTTCAGTGAGCACAAGGTGTGGACAGGGGACAGTTTGTGCCACTATCCCCTTGTCAGAGGGGTGACCCAATTTCTGGGGGAGGTGGATGAAGATGTGTGGGGATGAAGCCAACCCTTGTAGGTGCTTCACAGCCAGACCAGGAGCCAGGATGTCTTGTGGAAGTGGGACAGCCCCAGAGCCTCCAGGCCCCACCATCCATCTCCAGTGGATGATTTACAAGTAAGCCCAGTGAGGGGCTGTACCTGTCTCCTCAAGGATTAGTCTCCAGTGCCTGGGTGTTTTCCCTGAGCTTGGATGTGGAGTTTGGATCACCCACCCAGCTCCTGCTCTGATGATGAGTAAGAGCAGATGGAGCTCAGGCCTTCCTCCCCCTCATGCTAGGGCAGCAGGATGTCTGCATCTCCCAGGCACCCTGATCCTAAAGCAGTGTTTGAGCACACCCAGGCTGAGCTGGGTATCCCAGCAGGGCTCTGACATGGGCAAGAACCTCCTCTGTGTGGTCTTTGGAGAAGGATTTAAACTGGGCACTGGGAAGAATTCTTCCTCCTGGAGACTGAGGCACATGGACTGGACATGGCTCAACAGGGCAGAGGGATCTGGTGCATTCCTTGAGGCACAGAGCTCATTTCTGAGATCCTTCCTCTCCCAGACCGCTGGGATGGGGCAGAACAGAGCCCTTGGGCCAAGCTCTAGCGGATGTGAAGGCTCTGCCAGGCCTCCAGCTGCAGGGTGCCCAGTGCCAGTGATGGGATCATACTCACCGTGCAGGACCACCCTCACGGCCCATTGGCGGGAGGGTCTCTCACAGGCCGTCAGTATCACCGTGCACCAGTCCCTGCTGGCATCAAACGCCTGCTGGGCCGTGGAGCAGAAGCTCTCAAAGAAGGAGTTGTTCTTGCTGGCAGCCATCCACTCATCCTGCAGTGACAGCAAGGGTCAGCACTGCTCCCCCAGCCAGGGACTGCCCAGGATCACCCTGCCCCATCGCCAGGGGTGCAGGATGTCCCATCCTGACAGAATGACCCCTTTAAGACTGGATATGGTGCCAGGCTTATGGTGCCCCTCCGTGCCATGGTTTGGTGGACAAGGTGGTGTTGGGCCATAGGCTGGACCCATAGCTGATCTCAGAGGTCTTTTCCAACCAGATGGATTCTGCGATCTTCCCTCCTCCCTGTGCACTGCCCGGCTGCCGCCGGCCCTCCCGGGGAACAGGAAAAGTTTAAAAGGAGTTTCTTTACAAGGAGCCGAGCTCTTGGCTGCCGTTCCTCACCGGGGCCCTGCACCAGCCTTATCTGTGAGCCACAGCTTTCGGTGTTCCAGGAATAGCAGGTCCCTGAGGGAAGCAGGGCGGGGGGGCTGGGGAGGCCAGGGGGCCACAGCGGGAGCAGGGCAGGGCTGTGCAACCCCACAGTTCCCCATCTCCAGCCTTTCTGGCCTCTGTCCCCACCAACACAGCTCCCTGTCCTGCCTAAAACTTCCCCACAGCTCTGCAGGGAAGAGCAAGAGAGTGTGTCTTGCTTTTGGATAGAATCACAGAATGAATCACGGAGTGGTTTGGGTTAGAAGGGACCCAAAACATCATCCAGTTCCACTCCCTGCCATGGGCAGAGACACCTTCCACAGACCAGATTGCTCTAACCCTGGCCTTCAACACGTCCAGGGATGGGAAACCACAGCTTCTCTGGGCAACCCAAAGCATCCCTGGAGAGGTGGGAGAGGGGTGCTTGGAGCTCATGCTCCCTCTGGGGTGTTCCTCAGGTTTTTTGCTTGATGTTTTGTAGCATTTGGGAGCTCAGTAAAGTGCTTCCTCCTGCCTGCACAGATCCTGATGTGGCACTTGGGGACACAGGTTAGGGGTGGTTTTGTCAGTGCTGGGTAAATGGTTGAACTTGATGATCTTAGTAGGCTTTTCCAACCTAAGTCCTTCCATGATTCTGTGCACAGACCTGGCCCTCTCAGGTCCTATGTGAGAGGCGCTGTATTTTATTTACAGCTCCTGCGTGCACAAGTCTTTTATGACACAGGTGATCCTGTGTGTAAAAGTCCTTGATCCCTGCTGAAATGAGGTGGGAAAGGCTCTGCTCCTGCCTGTTCCATCACCCCAAACCTTCCCTTCCCATCCCAACACCACTGGTGGCTGGAGCACCCCACTTGCTGCCCGGCTGGGATGGGAGCTGCCGGGCCCAGGGACGCACCTAATCTCACCCCATCTTATCTGAACATTTGGGAAGCAGCAGCGGAGACAGGATGCGCTTGCCGGGGCGGAAGGCTGGCCCCGGGTACAGAGCTCAGCATCGGGAGGCCCCGGCCGTCCCTGGGAACGGCCGCTGTCCCTTGCCTGTCCTTTCGCTTTGCAGCGGGACAGCCTCCCCGGGGCCCCTCCGTGGGGTTGTGCCATCCCTGGGAAAAGAGCTGGACGGGAAACCTGCCCCAGCCCGAGGGCAGCATTCCCTGCGAAGCTGGTTCCCAGCAGGACAGCGAGGAGGGGGCTGTAGCTCGGTGGTTTTATCACATCTGGACGCTGGGTTGTGCTCCTACGCTTGGAATGTCCTGACATTTACCAGAGCCTGTCTGTGCAGCGCTTTCTGCTTGGCAGAGGAAGGAAAAGCCTCTGCTGCCTCCCTGCATCCTCCTTCCCCTGGTTTTGCCGCAGCTCTGCTTTCCCCCAGCCCTCAATAACCTGTTTCTTCCCCTACCACCCCATGGAAGGGCAAAGAAGATGCGAGGGATCTTTTGGGTGAGGAGGGAAATGGGATGCGAGGCTAAAACCTCGCTGAGGTTTTTGCCACTACAGGGGCAGCTGGTGAGCAGCGCCTGGAGCCCTTCAGGGGGTGAACTGGATGGCTTGGCCCTTTGCAGGGCTGGAGAGGGGCAGCTGGTGAGCAGCGCCTGAAGCCCTTCAGGGGGTGAACTGGATGGCTTGGCCCTTTGCAGGGCTGGAGAGGGGCAGCTGGTGAGCAGTGCCTGGAGCCCTTCAGGGGGTGAACTGGGTGGCTTGGCCCTTTGCAGGGCTGGAGAGGGGCAGCGTGAGGCAGGGATGCCCCTGGCAGCTCCCCCTCCGCCGCTCGCATTCCTTGGCCGCAGCTGACAGCGCTGCCGAGCAGCTCGGATCCGGTTCCCACACTGGCGGGGACCTAAAACCAACATCCCCGAATGAGGTAACAGCACTTGAGTCAACAAACCAGCCCCGCCAGCTGCACGGGGTGAGGGGGGACCACGGCCCTCGAGCCTGCTTGGTGAGGGAGTCCCTCCGCCTGCTCCAGGGACTGTCCTGTGTCATCCCTGGGCCAGTGGGTGTCACACAGCAATTCCAGTGGGCTCCAGTGGTCCTGCTGTGGTTTTTGCAGGTTCTGGTGCTCCCCAGCATCCACTGACTCAGCTCCTTGGACACATCTGTGCCCAGGTAGGGGACACGATGGAGGAGGAACCCCTGGGAGATGGGCACGGGGTTGTGTGGCTGAACCACACACTACAAACTTACTCTAACTAACATTAACAAAACCACAATGGGATGACACAACTTATTAAAGATTCTATTTGCAGCTGGTGACTACCTAAAGATCACATCTCACTAGCGATGATCTCCATTTTGTTTCATTCTTTGCAGAATTCTGGTTATTTTTTTCTCCAGGCTACACCAACCACCTCGGTCATCGTCACGTCTTGCTTCACCTAACTCATTTTGGGGTTGGAATGAGGAGCAGACCATCCATCCATCCATCCATCCATCCATCATCCATCCATCCATCATCCATCCATCCATCCATCCATCCATCCATCCATCCATCCATCATCCATCCATCCATCATCCATCCATCATCCATCCATCCATCCATCCATCCATCCATCATCCATCCATCCATCCATCCATCCATCCATCCATCCATCCATCCATCCATCCATCCATCCATCTTCCACCCATCCCTTCCAAAGCAGGAGAAACCCAACTGAGAATGAATTTGTGAGCCAGGAAGAAGTCATCCTCTGGAATGTAAAGCATTGAGCTAATAAGCCTTACTAAAAAACTCATTAAGATACTGCTGTAATTAAAGGAAGGAGGAGGTGGGGGAACATGGACCAACCTGCTCAGCATTGGTTCAAAGCATCACCTGAAGAGGAAGGATGCAGGGAACTAACCAGCCTGTGAAACACCTACAGTCCACAAAGTGGTACCAGCTCTACATTTGGCTTTTGTTTTGTTTTGTTTTTTAGAGGATTTCTAGTTTGAATTCCTTGTTTTCTGGAGAAAGTGAGGTGTGGTGGGGTGAAAGGTCTGCAGTTCCTGGGTTCAGTCCCAGCTGTTTGCTGGGGTACCCCCATCACTGGTGCTGCCCCACCAGCCCAGCTGTGAATGGGGTGGGTGGCTCTGCACTGTCCTCTCCCCTGCCCTGTGTGATCCAGACCTGTCCCCCACCACTGGTCCCCCCACACAGCCCTGGCTTCTTGCTGGATCTGAGTTTTTATACAATGCCACCCCAACTCTGGCTTGTTCCTGGAGCAGGGTTGGAGCTGTTTCTGGAACACTTCTTACAGCACACACTTTCCTGTTTTCCCACGGGCTGTGAAACACAGAGGATTTTTTCACTTTGCTGTCAGGATTTGGCTACAGACGTGTTTACCAGGCCTACAAAGCAGGGAAACCAGATAGTGCCATTTCTCTGTTATCTGCTGGGCTTGGGAGGCACAAAATGGGCTGTGATTTTCGGGAATACAACGAGTGGAAAGTTAAGGGCAAGCTGGGGGGGAGGTGCTTTGGCAGCCAAGGAGGGTGATGGGATGGGAGGATGCAGCCCTGCAGCTTTTCTGTGCCTGTTTTGGGGTGTAATTGGCATTTTGTGCTAACAATGCTCTGGCTTGTTATTACACCCAGAAGGATCAAAGGGAAGCAGGGTGGGAGACTCCCTGGCTCTCCAGCTCCAATGCTCCATGGCCCTGGAGCAGGCTGTGATGCCAAGATGTGGTTTCTGCCCATCCCTCAGCTTGCTGGTGCTTCCCAGCCTCACTATCCCTGCTTCCAAAATTCTCCCAGGACAACCCTGGGGGAAGGACAGCAGCTCTGGAACATCACTGTGCCCAGAAGGAGGGGGGAAGCTTTAAACACCAGCCTGGTCCTAAGTCCCTTTAGGCTCCAAAATTGGATTTTGTCAATCTGATTGAATATTTTTATCTATTCAGTACAAAATTTGATGAGAAGATTTTCCAGCATGAACCTACATGCTGGAAAGGGATTCCATAGGGAAAGGGATGGTCTGAGGAGAGACCATCCTGCTGGAGCCCCATGGAAATAAGGCCCCTCCTTGGAATCATCCTCAGCATTCAGAGCATCACTAAGGACATCTCCACTACTGCAGGTGTGTGGGCAAGGAGCATTTACAGCCAGCAGCAGCCAGAGCAGGGAGGTGACAACAGGCAGCAGGCGGGTGCTTTCCCTCCTCCAGGAGCACAGTGGATGATGCTGGGAGGTCCAAGCCCTGTCCAGGGCTGCCAGGCAGGGCCATCACCCAGGCACAGGGAATTTCAAGAGCTGCTGTGCTCAGGAGTTGAATTCACAATGTGTCTGGAGGGGTTTTGTGAACACTGTGTGGTTTCATTTGGAGAATCCCTTCCAACTTGGCTGATTCTGTGATTCACTTAGGAGTGACAGGACAAAGGGGAGCAGTTTTAATTTAAAAGAGGAGAGATTTAGATTAGATATTAGGAAGGAATTCTTTACTGTGAGGATGGTGAGACACTGGAGCAGGTTGCCCAGAGAAGCTGAGGCTGCCCCATCCCTGGAAGTGTCCAAGGCCAGGCTGGACAGAGCTTGGAGCACCCTGGTCTGGTGGAAGGTGTCCCTGCCCACAACACAGGCTGTGAGAAGGTCCCTGAGGTGTCAATTTTCCACTGCTTACACTGCCAGAAACCAGATTATCATGCCAAACCCCACCCCTGAGCCCTGCCCACAGTCAGGACCTCACCAGTCATTTATTGGTGTCTCTTCCTCTCTATCACCAACTTCAAACTTCTTCCTATTTGGAACTTATCAGGATAGTGCATCTTCCCTATTGCAGGAAGCTCACAGTTTCCACCAGAACCATCCTGGATATCCCTCAGGAACACCAGCAGACAGTGCCCACCCACCAGAAAGGGTCCTGGTGTGTGGTCCTAAATTTGGGCTTCCCTGCTCTCAGCCTTCCCACCACATTTTACTGATCCCTGGTCTTGCAAAGGCTCTGAAACCAGTGAAATGGAGTTTTTCCCTCTCATTTAAGGGCTCTATGAGGAGCACAGGGAACCCCAAGCTCCAGGCTCCTCTGCTTCCCAGCTGCTGATGCCACCCTAGCCCAGTGTGAGGTGCAAGATCTCACAAGAACACAATAACTGTAGAGGAACACCTCGAATTTTTCTTGGGTTTTGGGACAGAATTTCAGCCCTTCAGTTTAGGAAAAAAGCTTTCCTGCTAGCATAGGGAAAGATTTATCCTTTAAACTTTTCCATTTGTCCTTCTGTAAGACCTGGATGGGCTCAGCTGGTCCTTCTGCTTGGAGAAGACAACACTGGCCTCTTGTCCTCCTGCCACGTCCCCCACTGGTGACACTGCTGAACATGGGTTTGCATTTACCATTTTACATTGGTGGCATCTTTGATGAAATTCCCTCATTTCTGAGCATTTTCTCACATCTTCAGAGCACCACAGGTTAAAATCTGAACCTCCAACAGCTGCTAATTCTCCATGGAAGTCAAAAAGGTGACACTTACACAGGTTCTGGGTTCTTTCAGGTGGATGCTGGGCCTGGTATGTTGCACACCTTCTTTACAGATGAGCTGGAAAGGCAGAAGAAAAGCATCTCTAAGTGGTGGACAAAGATTGGAAGGACAGTTGGTCACCAATCCAACAGCCCATCATTTGTTTCCTGGGAAAAGAGCCTGACCCCCTCCTGGCTGCACTCTTCTGGGAGTTGTAGAGAGCCAGAAGGTCCCCCCTGAGCCTCCTTTTCCCCAGGCTGAGCCCTCCCAGCTCCCTCGGCTGCTCCTGGTGCTCCAGACCCGGCCCCTGGACACGCTCCCTTCACCTCCATCCTCATCGTCTCTGCTCTGGAAAGCTCCAGGAGAAAGGGATGGGAGGAAATGACCTCTAAAGGTCCTTTCCAACCCGAACAGTTCTGCCATTCTACAACTCCTGGAATTCCTTTGCTGGCAGATTTTCCCTCTCTCTGACACGGGAACAGCGAGAAGAGCCGCAGAATCCGTGTGCGCGTGGGATGGAGCTGAGTTAACACCCCCGAGAGGTGCCCACCTTCCCATTTGGTGCTGTTACCTCTGAATTAACACCCCCAAGGTGCCCACTTTCCCATTTGGTGCTGTTACCTCTGAATTAACACCCCTGAGAGGTGCCCACCTTCCCATTTGGTGCTGTTACCTCTGAGTTAACACCCCCAGAGGTGCCCACCTTCCCATTTGGTGCTGTTACCTCGTTTGAGGAAGAAATGTTGGGTTGTGGGTGGCCAGAAGTGCAGGTCTCTGCCTGGTGTGTCTGGTCCCCCGGGGCTGGAGGCTGGGCACTGGCAGGGCTCTGGGAGGCACTGCTGGGCTTGGCTGATGCAGGTCCAGCATCCCGGGTACTCTGGTCTGGCTCCCCAGCATGCACCAAAGAAACAAGCAGACAGACACTGACACAGTATAGAGGATACAGCTGGCACAGCCCTGTTAGGGATCACCTCAAAATCATTTCTCATCTCTAGTTCTGCCTTGAAGCTCGTTCTGCTGGAGAGGCTTTAGATTCCTTCTTTAATTTAATTTAGTTTTTTGACTGAACTTTGATATGGAAAGAATCTGATTACTGATTTTATTTTCTGCTGCTGAAACTCATCAGAGAGGAAGCAAAGGCCACTGGATGGCTGTGTGTGGGTAGCTGGGTAGTCACTGAGAAGTGTGGGGTGGTCCTCCTTTCACTTTATCTGGGGTGTCTTCCATGGATATTTCCTCAGCAGACACAGACCTGGATCTGCCACGGCTGGGAGGGGATGTGATGCCATAACCTCTGCTGACTGCACCTCCATGGCAGAACTCCAGGGTGACCAGCTTAGAAGCAGTGCCTGGTTCTACAGGAGACAGCCTGGTGTGTCCTGCCTGGTGTTCCAGGAGGGCACAGGTCCCAAATCTGCCAGCCCCATGCAGGTGTCTCTGATAGCTGAGGTCACCCCTGAGGACTTGGTTAAGCTCTGTATCATCTTAGAGTTGTTTGTGTAGTGGGAGAAGGCAAGGAGCACAGCAGCCTCCTGCCTCCCCAGATCCCTTTGAAGACATGGATCTTCATCCCTGGCTTACTAATTGATCCTTAAGTGGTGACAAAGAGAATTAAAATGCCACAGGATATTCACAGCCTGTTTGCTCTCGGGACTCCTACCTCTTCCACAGAAAAGATGAGGGATATTTCTCTCCCAGACACATTCTGAAGGCTCCAGGAGAGAATTAATTCCAAAGCCATCTGTTTCTCATGAATTCTGCCAGCTATTTATTAAATATAAAGGGGTTTTTAGACCTCTTCAGGCTTAAATGCTTGAGGCCCAATTCGAATTAACATAATTTTATATATGATCCTTCAGTGGAGAACAGTCCTGTGGAGCAGAAGGGGAAAGAAAGGAAAAAGAAACATCCTTCATGGATATTTTCACCTCATTCCTGCCCACACATGAAAACATGACTTGGGGGAATCCAGTGAAGATGGCCTTGCAATAAAACCTTGGCCTATTCAGTGGTGCCAACAGCTGAGAGGGATTGGAGATGGTTTTTGAGTGGCTTCTGTATTCCAGGTAACTGCAAATTGGGTCAAGAAGAGCATTTTCCAGGGGAAGATAATGAGGGGCTCCAGTGTGATCACAGCTTTTATTCAGAGCCAGATGTGAGCTGAGCCCACAATGCCAGCCAAGGCTGGAAGGCTCCATGGAGCCCTCACAGGGTCTGTGGATCCCCTGTGAATGCTACCAGACAAAATGCCAGTTTGGGAGGCTGAACCAGACCAAATGCCAGTTTGGGAGGCTGAACTGTGCCTCACCAGGACACCCAGGAGCTAACACAACTGTAAAACTCCAGAGGTCAGAGAAAACACCTTACTGGTGTTCAGCAAGGTCCTGAACATCATGTGGACACTCCTACTGCAGCAGCCAAAGCCCTCCCGCAGCACTGATGGACGTCCTACCAAAGTCAGACTCCTCAGGGCTTGTAAACTCAGAGTTTAGCCACAAAATCCCCTTAGTCATCTAAAGCTCATTTTCTGTGCATGCCCAGACAGCCTTCCCTAAGCTGTCAGCTGCACCAGGCATCTCCCAGGGGCAGCATTTTGGGGGCTGTCACACTGCTTCCCCAGTTCTCCCCGCTCAGTCCCCATTGCTGCTGCTCCTGTTCCCTGTCACTGAAGATGGAGCCACTGCAGCTGATGGTGCCTCAGGCACCATTTGGTCCATCCAAAAGCCAGTGCCTGCACTTTGCCACTTGATTCATTCCTTGGATTTCACTGACTGCATTGACTCGACCTCCACCAAGGACAACGGGGACTTAAACACGCGCTTGTCACGCAGACAACCGTGCTGGAAAGGCCTAAAATGAGACAAGGTGGTGACAGCCCATAATGGCAGGAGGTGCTTAGGTAGCCAGAGGGAGAGAAAACACAAAAAGGCCTCCCCAGCACAAGTAAACCAAGGTTCCTGTCCCCTGTTACCTGCCCCAGGAGTTGTCATGGTGGTTGCCTCCGGGACTGTGTCTTTGCTGCCATGCTGTGACATCGGAGTGGTGGCTGGGGACGGGGATCCAGTTGGAGGGGTGACAGTTTTGGTGCTTCCAGGACTGGTGGGAGGGGTTGATCCCTGGGCTGGAGAACTGGAAGAAGGAGGAGGCTGCTTGGTGGCACATTGTGGAGGAGGGACAACACAGTCCTTGGAGCTTTGGGGAGACTCAGTCCTTGGAGCTGCGGTGCTCACAGTGGTGTTGGACTTATGATCCAAAGGCTGCTTTCCCTGAGGCTCTGGGGTGGGAGGGGATGTGCCAAGAGCCCCTGCAGCTCCTGCAGGACTGGTTGCATCAGTGACAACAGATTTTGCAGCAGTGGTGCTGCCCGAGCTTCCTGAACTGGCTGAAGTGCTGGGCTGCTGTTGAGCAGTGGAGCTTGCAGCAGGGCTGGTTTTGGGGCTAGCAGTGCTCTGTGAGGAGCTGTCCTGCCCAGGCACGGGGGCTGGGGTGATGGCAGCACCCGATGAGGTCTCTGATGCTGCGAGGCTGGACCCTGCCACCGTGGCGGGAGATGTAGCAGTGGGGGATGAAGCCATTCCTGGGCTGGTTGTGGTGGTGGTGGTGGTGCTGGTGCTTTGAGCAGAGGTGGCTGCTGACACGGTGGGCGGGCTCGTGGCAGTGGTGGTGGGTTCGACTGCGGTAGCTGCTGGGGCAGGTTTGGTTGGTGAGGTCTCTCCGGTGCTTGCAGGCGGGGCCGTCGTGGTGGTTTCTGCGGTTCCGGTGGTCAAGGCTTGTTCTGGGTCTGTATTTTCCTGAGACCTGACACCTGGGAGAAGAGAAAACACCAAAGTAAATGCTGAACTAAGGAAACTGCCCTTGGTTTCTCCTCAGAACGTGTATCTGTAGAAGTAAACACTGGTATAAACCACGAGTCATTCCCTCAGGGCTTGCCTCGTGCTCTCCAAAGTCGTATCAAATTCCATGTTCTGGTATCACTGTGTCCTGCAGGAGGTACAGCAGAGGAGGACAAGAGGAACCTCCAGACGTAGTCAAACTAGCAGGACTTTAGAGCAAGAGCAGGAGGACAAGGCCTGCTGGGTCTCAGGACAGGTCTCCCTCAGATGAGAGGTCCAGAAGCTTCCATGAAAAGTCCTGCAAGTGGTTCCCAAAATAAAGCAGATCCAGCCCTTGTAAGGGGACGGGCAAGGGATGCACTGACTGCAAGTGTCCATCCCTGCTAGGAGGGTCTCCCCCATCCCTGGTGACACAGAATCACAGAGCCATTAACGTTGGAAAACACCTCCAAGATCATGAAGCCTAATTACCTCCCATTATCACATGCAAAGAGATCTGTGCTTGTTTCTGAAGAATACTTTAAACTTTCAAATGATGAAGCTGTTCCTCAGTGGGGGATGCAGCTGAAGGACAACTCACCTGACAAGAGAGAACTCTCCCACTGCAGAGAGCTCTGCAATGTGCAGCGATGCCAAAATGGGGCATTTTCACTGCTAAACCAGTATAAAAACCTAGGTCTATTCTTCTGTTTGTAATCACTGCAGGAGCTCCATCAATGGCCACAGAGAGTTTCCCTACGTGGCAATCACCAGTTCTGGGCTCTTGTTCAAATTCACCCTGGAAAAGTTTTACCAATTTTTCATCTTTCAGGAAACATGGGCTGAGCCACTTTATCCATGGATCCCTCTGGAATCAAAGCAATGACCTGATTTGGGGACAAGGTTCTTCCACTTGGGGACTGTGCACAAGAACTGCTATATTTTTTTTATTTTTTTTTTCCCATCAAGCATTCATATATTATTTCCAACCCTCAAAAACAGGAGTCACACTTCCAAGGATTGATTTTTAGCCTAATGCTTCTCTCCAGAAATCTGCTTTGTTCCTCCATGCTGGCACGCAGGCAAACTATCTTCTCTTTTAGAGCCTGTCTATTGGCACTGATTGTGCACCAAAGATCTGATGAAGCTCAAGTTTCTGGTGGGAAAATTTAATTCCACCATGTCAGGATCTGGCTTGAGAAGGACCTGGGGAGTGGGGTTTGGGATGGGGAGGCTGCAACAAGTTTGGGTTCCTGTGGGAACTGCCTGGGGACAGAGTGGGTTTGGAGGAGGCAGAGGAGCTACAGCTGGGTCCTGCATGGGCATCCAAACAGGGAATGGAAAGGAATGGAATGGAATGGAATGTAGAATATTTCAGTTGGAATGGACCTGCACTGATCAGCTCATGCAACTGCCTGACCATTTCAGGGGGATCACAGATACCACAGAGTGATTTGGGTTGGAAGGGACCTCAAAGATCATCTCCTTCCAACCCCTCCTGCCATGGGCAGGGACACCTTCCACTATCCCAGGCTGCTCCAAGCCCCATCCAGCCTGGCCCTGAATGTTTCCAGGGATGGGGCAACCACAGCTTCTCTGGGCAACCTGTGCCAGGGCCTCCCCACCTTCCCAGACAAGAATTTCCTCCCAATACCCCATCTAACCCTGCTCTCTGTCCCTTTAAAGCCATCACCCCTTGTCGTGTCACTCTGTGCCTTTGTAAAAGTTCAGATCTCCTCCCAAAACATGGTTTCCTCACCAGCCACCAAGAGCAGCCACTCCTGGAAACACAATCAAGATGTGAGTGCAACTGAAAGCAGCAGCATGAATTATTTTAGGAAACACTTGGCTGGTGAGAAAACATTTCCATTACATCTGCAGGAAAAGGGCTTTTGTGGAGATAAGTTATGTTTCCTATAGGCTGACCACTGTCTGCAGGAGAAGAAGAGGTGAAGAAGTAAAACACCATCACAGGGTCCTGACAGATAAACCCCAAGTGCTGAAGACAGAAGGGAGTTTTGATCTACCACCTCCTTAGATGTATTTTAAGTTGTGTTATCAATTTGTGTGGCTTGAATTGTCAGTGATGGTTGCACCAAGCTGGGGGGAGACCAGGAATCCAGTGAGCCACAAAATGGGTCTGTCCCATAAATAGGGTGTAAAAGTTTGACAGGGGGTCTGACAACAAAAGAAGTACAAAAAAAAATCCCCTAAAGGTAGAAACAATACAAAAGAGATGTAAAGAAAGAAAGGGTTAGAAGGAAGGAAGGAAGGAGGAAATCCCCCACTGCTCTCATTTCCTCCTCATGCCCCAGGCTCATCCCAGAGGGGCAGAAACTAAAGGCTCCCAACAGAGGTCAAAAAGACAATTCAATTCAACTGAGTCCAAGAGAAGGGGACAGGACCATGCTTGGCTCTGGGCCAGTCTTGGTGGCCAGCTGGGACCACCCTGTGATCCAAGGAACCAGGATCCCTGCCCCAGCACTTTCCTGTTCCACCCTGGGGAGGTATAGATAGGATTTTAGCACTTTTAACAAAAAACTGAGAGCAAAAACCCAAAACAAGGGGTTGTTCTGCTAATGGAGAGGTCTGGTGGCATCCTCCAGGCTAGTCCTGTCTGGGGTGTAGCAGGGTCTTTTTTGGGGCACACAGAGTGACACAGTCTCCCCCCCAAAAAAAAGACTGGGAGAAGAACCAGGACACAAGTTGGTGCCCAAAAATCTCATTAGTATTCTATCTTTCTGTATCTCTGCACCCACTCCTAGTGTTCCTCTTCACTAAGGTCAAGAGACATTAAAAATCCATTTATTCTTCCTCATTAAGCCAGGACCAGTGATTTAAGTGGGATCAAGCATCATGGGCTGGACCTACCACACACCAGTGGAGAGGGTTTGTGGCCACAGAGATACAGAGGAGCAGCAACATCCATCTCCACACCCCTCCTGCAGGTTTTGGGGCGCCTTCCTGTCAGCAAAATTTACCTTTTCTATCCTGCTGCATTAAATTAAACTGTTTTCTCACTGCTGCTGCACCTGATGCTGCTGCAGTCACGGGGCTCAATACCTTCCTGCAGCTTTATTGCTCTGAGCTTAATGTTGTTGTTTGTCCAGGGACTCTGTCTCACTGCAGCTTTAGGAAAAAATGCATTTCATTCAGAAAAATTGCCTTTTTTTTTTTTTTTTTTTTTTTGTTGTTGTTGCATTGCAGGTCACCACCCACAGAAGACCTGGCTTAGGCTAAGCCATTGCAAACTTAATTCCAAAGCAGAAACAACTACAGAGCAAGCACCACAGTCCCAGGAGTCACTGTTTTCCTTCCACACGTACTGTATCTCTTTCAAATGCCAGAAAATGGGATTTTTTTTTCAATCTCTTCCACCCTCACTAGCCAGCCTTGCCAAATTTCAGTGGTGGACTCAAGGGTAATAGCTGGTAACAAGCCCCTGTTTGCCTGGGCTGGTGGCCAGTATTGCCTGACAACTGTCCCCAGCAGAAGAAATGAAAAGGATCTGGTTGAAGGAGGAGAAAAGCCCTGGTAAGAACAGCCAGACAGGACAGGATTATGTCTGGGGCCCCTTCAGCATGAAAATCACTCACAAAAGATACAGTAAGTCCTTTAGCAGGGGACAAGTGATCCCTTCATGCCGTGAGCCCGGAGATAAAAGGATTTAAGACATCTATGAGAGAGAAGGAGGATGGAGCATGGAGATGCTCCAAGTTATCACTCCCCTTATCCAGAGGAGACCCTTCCCAAAAGAAAGGTCACTTGAATTTCAGCCAGAGTCCCTCACCTTGTTTTCCAGAAGGCAGAAAAAAACCACCTGCCCCTGACCTTCCTGGCTGCATTTTGGCATGCCAAGGCCGCTTTTCTGATTTCACTTTTCTGGACCGTCACCAATTCCCCGTTTTATGGAAGATGAGAGCGATTTAGCAGCTACTGGGGGTATTTTGACCTGGCTGCAGTGAGTCTAAAGGTTGGTCTGTGCTTCTCTTTTTTTGTGTCCCTCAGAAAAGCCAAACCTCAGGGGCTGGGTGTGGGGTGGATCTGTGGGAGGAGGGCGCGAGCCCTGCAGGCATCCGCGGGCCAAACGGGAGGAAATGAGTGCGCTGCAAAAACATGATTTCATGTCCGGATACGCGTATCCCACAGCCAGGCCCGTGATACAGAGTGTCTGGGACAGCTGGGGACAGCCAGGAGGGGAGACAACTTTCCCTTATTGCTGGTGACCCAGACGGGCCCATCTGGGAGGCTGGGAATGCCCCTGTGGGTGGGGATGGGGATGGGGTGGGAGTTCTCTGGCCAGGGGCTGGTGGGATGTGGAAAGTCACCTGTCACAGACATCTTTTATGAAAAATCCTTTCCTTAGGATTTTTCCTCCTGAGAAGCTGAGAGGCTTCAAGAACAAAGTGTAACCAATGGTTATCTGCTGCTGTGGGATGCAACAGGTGCATCTGGGATTGGGCTCATGGGGTTGTTTCTAATTAATGGCCAATCACACTCAGCTGGCTTGACTCTGTCTGAGCCACAAACCTTTGTTATTCAGTCCTTCTTTTTCTATTTTCAGCCAGCCTTCTGATGAAATCCTTTCTTCTATTCTTTTAGTATAGTTTTAATATAATATATATCATAAAATAATAAATCAGCCTTCTGAAACATGGAGTCAGATCCTCGTCTCTTCCCTCATCCTAAGACCCCTGTGAACACCATCACAGTCACCCAAAATGTAAAAGGAAAGGTGATCTCACTTGTGCCAGCACAGCTCCTCACAATAGCAGGCACAGACACAACTTTGAGCACCACCTCTAACTCATGGAATCACAGAATGAGTTGGGTGGAACGGGACCTTAAAGGGCCTTTAGTCCAACCTTCTGCCATGGGCAGGGACATCTTCCACTATCCCAGGATGCTCCTTGAACACTTGAACACTTTCAGGGATGGAGCAGACACAGATTCTCTGAAGGCATCATCACCCTCACAGGAAGAAATTTCCTACTAATTTCCAGCTAACATCTAGTCTAAAGTGTCTCTCTCTTTCCAGTTTAACCTGGCCATGGAGTGATGCTCTGGTTGTAACCTCAGTGCAGTGGGTACGTGAAATTTTGCAGGCTGGGGAAGGCACTCAGGGGAGAAGTTTTTTTGGAAAGGTCAAGGCTTGGAGAGCAAAAAGAGAATCAAAGAGGCTCAAAATGCAAAGTGAAAGGACACAGCCCGTCCATCCTCCCAGAGCCCACCCAAAGCCAGCGATTATTCCCTCTCCAGGCAGCTCCTCCGATTATTCCCTCCCCAACAGCTTCCCGCTTCCTATTTTGGTAACGCCTCCCCCTGTCTCCCCCCCATCCACCTTGTTGAAAGAGCTCAGATATTGGCTGAAATTCTATTAATAGTGAGAAAAGGAAACTCAAAAGAATAACTTAGGAAATGGTGGGTGACACACCCCAGGCCGGTAGGCTCGGAGCCTTAGGGCAGCCAGGCTCCTGCTCCTCCCAAGGCGGGATGAGAAAGCCAAGGAGCCTGAGCAGCCCGGGGAAGGGGAAGGGATGTAAGCCAGGCCCTGAGGAAGTTCCTATTTTCCTCCCCTTTTGTGCAGCCTTTCCTGATTGAACAGGAGCAGCGGGCTGAGTTCATCAAAGGCAAAGCAGGGGCTGAGGCTCCGGGGGTGGCCTTTCCTAGGGGACAGCATTTGCCAAAGTCATGGAGGAAGCTCCTGGACTTTTCTTTGCGTTGCAAGGACCTCTTGGGAGAAAGGAGGGTTTTATCCACCCTTCTGCAATGCAGCCATATCTGAGGTGCAGCAGAGCCCAGTCACTGCAGAGGACAGGAAATCTGTCACCTCCTTTTGAAACTGTGAGAGGGATCAGATTGGCAGAATATCACAGAGCAGTGTTATTTATCCTGGAATTAAGCTGGGCTACCAGAGCAAGTGGTTACTTCACAGGGTTTTTAATTTTGCCTGCGCAGAGGCTCTTTCCCTTCCAGTGGCTTAGGGATAGATGGGATCCAAACAGGGTCTTCCTGAGCTGCCTGCAGAGATTTTAGTGAGGGATGTGGTACAAGGACGTTTTACACACCACCCTGGCACTCTCCATCTCTTAAGATGCTTTCCTAATGAGCATCACCCAGGCCCTTTGCTGCCAGCCTCGCCATCAGCTTTATGAAATGGCTTCACCCAGGCCAAAGACCAGCTTGGCTTCCTGGGTTAGAGAATGGGGAAAGGTCCAACAGCAGCTGCCAGAGCACTTGCCTCTAATCCATCAGTCCAATCATCCAGTGCAGACATATCCTCTCCAAACCCCTGCCAGAATAAAAACTGCTGCAGAACACTTTTGATAGAATTGCTCTGCAAAATGTTCCAGATGAGACCTAATGGCTGGGTCTAATTAGTGCTGCAATAACGCTTGGGGAGGGGCTGTATGAAAGATGTGTGGGCAGCAGGTCAGGGGAGGGGATTCCTGGCTGTGAGGGGGGTGAGGCCCTGGCACAGGGTGCCCAGAGCAGCTGTGGCTGCCCCTGGGTCCCTGGCAGTGTCCCAGGCCAGGCTGGATGGGCTTGGAGCAGCCTGGGACAGTGGAAGGTGTCCCTGCCCATCTTTAAGGTCCTTTCTAAACCAAACCATTCTATGGTTCTATGAAATGACTGTGCCCCGGCTCTGATTTAAAGACATTGGGTTTATTGTCCTCAGGGAACCTCCTTTGCCCCTCTGTGAAAAGGTTCTATTGAAAAAAACTCTTCAAATTGCTGCTGTTTAGATCGTGCATGGAAGTGACAGTGAGATGGAGGCAATAATGCTGACAGTGCCCTCCTCTCTGCTGTCAAATTGAAGGAATCTGCAGCCACTGCCTCTGCCCTGAAAACCCTTCCCAATAAACCCTTACTGTCTGAGTTGGAGCAGGGCAGGGGGGGAAATGGATGTGCTTCAAGCCCCAAGGAGTTTTGCCTCATCTCCAGATGGAGAGGAGCACCCAGGGCTTCCTACTCCACTGCCAGCCTGGAGATACCCCTCAGCAGGAGATCTGGAGAATGTCCTCACAGCATTCTAGCATCAGCTTGAGGACTCTAAGTCTGCAGCATTTTGCAGTGAATCATATCCCTACAGTAGCCAAAAGGCCACTCTGCTTTGAGAACTGGGAAAAATTCAAGTTTTCCCTATTTTTATAAAGTACAGGTAACCCTGAAGCCCAAAGAGCAGGACTTGAAGCAAACCTCACGTGAGCTTTGGCTGCTTCATCTTCTCTGTTAGATCTGCCTGGCTTTATTTTATTCACACAACAGCCTTTAAACCTCCTTGGTTTCAACCAAGAAACCCACCCACAGCCTGATACACTTTTCCTGCCAGGACTGCAACACATGTCCCCAGAACTCAGGTTTTGATGAACCAGCATTTTCTGATGACAAACTTGCTTCATTAACAAATTCCCAATCAGCTCTTTCTGCAAGTGTTTGAGCCAGCTCAGCTCATCTGCTGTTTCATTTGGAAGTGTGACAAATATTAAAAATAATCATCCCAAGGCACACCTCCCCATACTCCCCTTTCCTGCAGCCCTGACTCGTCTCCTCTTCACACTCCCTTGGTTCCTCTAAACACCACATCTGGGGAGGCAGAAATGGGTTCATTTGCTGCACTAATTAATGACCAGACAGTGGGTTTGAGGGAGCAGGAATATCTCAGTGTTCCTCACTCCCACCTTCTCAAAAACATTGTTGTTGAGTTGTCCTTCATGCCACGCTTGGAACTCTTCTGAATTTCTCCTCAGAGCCTGGGGTTTGCCTGAAATTTGTGATCAGTGGCATTTTTCACTCAAGTGGACCCAGCTGGTCCATTCCAGGCTGTTCTGCATCCCATGGCCAGCTCCAGCCAGAGGTGAGGGATGCCAGCAGTGGGAAGTCCAGCCTCTCTTAGGGATAAACATAGGACATCCTATTTAGGATTGTGTCTCCACCGCTCTTCTCATGGAAAATCTGTGGCTAAGTGAAGGGGAAAGATGAGAAAACCATCAGAAGGAGACAGGAAGACCACTGTGGAAAATGAAATCTCCAAAATCCTTCACAGGAGGTTGTCAAGGAATCAAACCAACACAAACACAAGTGCCCACCTCTATCCACGCAACCCACAGGCATTTTTCACCACTAAGCTTGGAAATAATCCTCTTTCCATCAGAGGAAAGAGGCTATTTCCACCCTATCCATGATGGGGTTTTTAAGGGAGCTGGCTCCAGCCCTGCACCCTTCCCAGGCTGCAGAATGATCTGGGGTCTCTGCATCCAGAATCATCTCATTGTGGTGGAAATGGCACCAGAGCTGCTGGAGCAGAAACGTGGGGAGCACGAGCCAAAAATGCCTCATGTCCCAGCCTGACCAGGCCCTCCAAAGCACAGAGCATGGCCGGGCTCCTGTCCTCTCCTCAATCCTTTGTACCCTTGGAGTGGAGCTGCCCCATGATGACCTTGCTGCTGTGGAGGAGGATTTGTGGCCCAAGAGAGCATCAATCACCCAGTGCTGAAGGACACGGTGTCTGCTACATTTAGCCCTGAAACCCCTCTATTTCTGCAAAAGTCACACAGGACTTTGGAATAAACTCAAGGTTTACACCGAGTAATGGGCCAGAAAGTCTCCCTGGATCAAGGTAAAGCACAGGTGCTTCTGTGAGACCCAGAAGAGTGGTTGTGAGTCAACACAACACTGAAAACCTCAGGAAAACTTTAAGAATACAGAACTTTGTTATGCTTTGAATATCTGGTGTTTTTCTTCAATGTTTTAAGTCTTAAAGCTGGTCTTTCAGGATTTTTTCTATGGACATGAACACTAAAAAAGCCCTCTTTAAATAAGAAAAGGCAGATAAGTTAAAAGTCTAGATTTTTCTGAATTTGGGCAGGAATCCATGAGAAAAACCTAAAGACTTGGGCTGCCACATTGGCAATTCCACCTTGACCATATGAGGATCCCATCCAGTTTCACCACAGCTCTCCAGGGTGGAAGAAGGGTTGGAGGAACTTCACCACCTCTCCCCGAGGCTGAGGGCTGGACCACGAGTTGATACCAGCACTGAGGAGCTGTGGAGCTGTCAGGGTGGTGGGAAGGAGCCCTTTGGAGAAGCCAACACCATGAACTGCTTGGCCAAAGCATCAGCTTTGCTCTGGAGGGCTGAGGTGTCACATCCCAGCAGCTTCTCCTGGGGACCCGACCTCTTTTCTCCACCCTCACCAACGAGGGTGTCTGGGCACACAGATTTATTCATTCAGACAGAGGAAAGTTCCTCCCTCTGCTTTTCACCCTAGAAAGATTAATCATCCCTTGCTGGATTCTCCTGGAGGACTCCAGACAGCTTGGGAAGGAGTGAGGACGTGAGCCCGTGAGACAGGAACTGATCTTGATACAGCCTGATGGCTTGTCTACACAGGGGTACTCAGAAAAAATTAATCTAAAATTAAAAGGAGGTATGACTTCAGAGTGGATTAGTCAAAGTGCACACAACCCACCAGGTGGCCACTCTTGCTCAGCTTTAAATCATTCTTAATTTAATTTGGACTAAATGAAGTAAGTTAAATCAACCTCTCCTCAGCTCTTAAACCTGATGAGGGGGAGCTGATGCACTTTAGGAAAGTTAATTCAGGAGAAATTTGGTGATGGTCCCCAGAAAACAAACTCCTAAATGTTGCACTGACCAAACATCAGGGATGGGGCACACCTTCCTCCCCAGCTGAGGTTGGCCCTTCCTAATTCCTAGGCATGGAAAGCTTTGGTTGATGCCAGATTTGATGTCACATCATAGAATCATAGATTAGTTTGGGTTGGAACAGATGTTTAAAATCTTGTCCAACCCCCCTGTAATGAGCAAGGACATCTTCAACTAGATCAGGTTGCTCTGAGTCCCATCCAACCTGGTGCTGAACACTTCCAGGGATGAGGCATCCACAGCTTCACAAAATGTGACAGCATCTCAGCACCCTTATCAAAAATCTCTGCCTTGTATTTAATCTAAATTGAACCTTGTTCAGTTTAAAACCATCATCCCTGTCCTATTGCAACAGACCCTGCTAAAAAGTTTGTTCCCATCTTTCTTATAAGTGCCCTTAACTACAGAAAGGTCATGATCAGGGCTCCCTGGAAATCAGTTTTTCTCAGTTTTTGCCATGGGGAAAGGCAGAACCCAAGAAGGCAGCAGAGAGAGCGCCCTACAAGTTGTTGGGTGGCACAGGAGGGTGAAATTCTTCACCTTGCTCTCCTCTCCAGCTGGCTGGGCCCATATTTGGGCTCATGCTGAGCAAGGCAGGGATGGAGCTGGCCCTGAGCTACTCATCCTGCCAGCTGAACCTCTGCCAGCTGGCTGGCATCAGGGAAGGGTTGTCACATCCAATGTCACTCAAGTTGGGTGCTGTGCATCAGCGACGTGTCTAGACTTTGTCCACGGGCAATGAGGGCCACAAGGCTCTTGTGGAGCAGAGCTCCTGTGGGTTGGTTGTGCAGCCAAAACCCCTCACTTTTTGTGAGTGCCACTCTAATTTTTGCACTGAGGAAGAGGAAGGGAGGGAATATTCCCTTTCTTGTGGCAGGGGCTCTTCCTAAAGGAAAAGGATCAACCCCAAGCTCGAGGACAGGCTTGGAACCTCACAGCCTGAAAAAGCCAGACCACAGAGAGGTGTTAAAGCTGGTATTAGCAGCAGGGATCTAATGCCCAGATTTGTGCCACCAAAACCAAGGATGCCATCCTCAGCTGGAGACTAAAGCTGCAGGCCCAGCACACAGGAGGCCCAAACCACAGCCCTAAGGGGCAGAAAACAAGAGGAAGAGACCCTAAACCCAAAAGAATAAGGAGACCTCGGCCTGGCCACAGGCTGCTCTTGTCCAAGGGAAGAAATGGGGAGAGGTGAGTGGGAGGTGAGTATGTGCTGGCACAGTGCTGCTGTGGTACTGCCACACGCTGTGCCCTGCTTCTTGCACCTCCCTTTCCTCTCCGCCTCCCCCGAAGATTTACAGCAGGAATCGCCCTCAGAAACAGCTCTGCCTGCTCCTGCCACCGCTGTGGGTTGTGTGGGGAGGCTGCCAGTCCCCAGGGTCATGCTCAGGGCAGGACTGGGACATTGCCTGCCTGTCCCGAGGACAGAATGGACCAGCGGAAAAGAGATGGTGGGGACAGGATAAGGCCCAGAGCCTCACCCTCCTTTGTGCACCCAGCGCCTCTGATGAGTCACAAATCAGCCCAAATTTATGCCCTCCAGCCAGCAAATTTACTTTTCTGGGTGGTAAGTCATGTTGCCTCCCCTGGGCCATCTCACACACCACCCACCACCAGGCCAGGATGAGCCCAAAGAGGACTGACCTCAAATGTCTTGAACTGGATAATCCTTGTGGGTCCCTTCCAGCTGGAGATACTCTGTGATTCTGAGGTCTTTGGTTTATTGACACTCAAAGGTGATGTGAAAGACACAAGTGATGCCAAGTGACATAGAAGCCACCTCCAAGAGGCACTGGTGATGCCCTTAAGCATCCCAGCTTCTCTAAGTAAAATTTTGGGTGATTCCTAGTTAAATATCCTCCCCAGTTCTGTCTACTTGGCTTCTCTTTCAGGCTATGCTGGAGACAGATTCCTCTGCAGGCACATCTGGGACACCTGCAAATCCTCTCTGACATAAAAGCTTCCACCTCACACCCCTCACCCCAGGGTTTTTGCAGAGGATGGATGTCAGGATCCATCTCTCCACCACAATCAGTCCCCCATGACCTTGGCTGGCCAGGGTTACTGAACCAGCAGCCCAGAGATTTCCTGTCAATGCCGTGAGGAGAGCTCCACATTTCCTTGGGATCCTTTGTGTGTCCGCGCTATTTTGGGTCCTACCTTTTTTTGTTTTACTTTCTTCCCTCCAGTTCCACACCCACACCTCCCTCAGGGTGGGGTCTTCCCAGATGATTGGGAAGCTCTATATATACACACTGCATGCATGAGCACCTACATATATTTATATATTTATATATTTATATACTGGGCCTTCGGGCAGGGACTTGGCAGGAGGCTCGGTGCTATTCTTTAGGTGGGGAGAGCCTCGGAAGGGAAGGACACAGCCAACCCTCCCTCTTATTCAAAACTATTTAAAGACTGTCTGGCACTGAGTTTCTTTCACACCAAATGGCCCCAGTGACGATCTGGCTTTGCAGGCCCCTGGTTTTACAGGCCTGTGTAATCTGATCAGCTTCTATTGTTGGCAAATCCGTAATTGCCTCATTATTTAACTCTCCTGAAACTTTACAGAAAGATAAACCTATTTTAGCTTTTTGTTTTGTTGTTTGTTTGTTTATTTTGTTTTGTTTTTCAGGAGAAGTGAGACTTAGCTTCCATTTGAAGCGCTCGTGTTCTTTGATAGCTCCTGCTCCTCCCCTCCTTAAAATAATACACATGATCACAGAAATCACTTATTAAAGGCACAAACAGTGAGAAACTACCTTTTCCAGTGCTGTCCTAGGGCAGGACCCTCCAGCACAGCATATTTGTTACCCAATGGCCTCTTAGGTGGAACTGGAAACAGCACAAGTAAAGGAAGTGTCCAAGCCCAGGCTGGATAGGATTTGAGCAACCTGATCCAGAGGAAGGTGTCCCTTCCTAGGGGGTGGAACGAGATGGTCTTTAAAGAAGTCCCTTCCCACCCAAACCATTTTGCAGTTCCATGTTCTAGGATTCACCCCCAGAGAGGAAGGATGCTCCCGTAAGCACTGCTGGTTCACCTCCTTGCTGAGCCACAACTCTCCAAAACAACCCTTGTTACACTTGACAACCTCTCCCTGCCTCAGTTTCCCCATCTCTACCTGCAAGAATGCACAGATTTTGGACAGAAGATCTGTCTTCATCTGCAGGCTGATCCAGCACCTTGCTAACCGGGGCCCCAACCTTGGTTGGGTGCCAGAGCAATACAAATAATTACTACTAGTAAATCCCATGGGAGTGTATTACATTATGATTCAACTTCCTCCCAAACAATTGCTCCTCTTCCTTGCTTTGTGTGTTCTTCAAAAGAAGCGGCTGCTGTGCTTTAGGGCTGGGACACAGGCCCTGGTAAACACACACCCAGCGTTCCTGCTCAGCAGGGCCTGGGCAGCAAAAAGGAGATAAATCTGCTTTGACACAATCACACTGCAGGCTGAAAAAACCCTGGGGGTTTAATGGAAATGGAAAGGTGGCTGCACAGAGCAGGGTTTGTCCTGTGGAGTCCCTCAGGGCACATTTGTTCTCTGGTTTGGGGATGGTGTTACTCAGAGTGGCAATGAGAGCAAGAGATGCAAAGAGCATAAGTGGCCATTGGTCTCAGGGCTCAAAACATCTTCATTCAGACAGTGATGAGGGTCCTGGCAGAGCAGGAGCACTCAGCTGAGGGAAGCAAGGATTTACTGTGGGCACATCTCTTGCCAGTGCTTGGGCATGTCCCTGCTTTCCACCTGCACTGCACCACCCAAAAAGTACATAAATTTTTATAAACTATTAGAGTTAATTAGAGTTTGAGTAGTTTATTTTCTAGGGTGGCTGCAAGGGGGAATAAAAGTAGAATGATTATGGAGTAAGTGAATGAGGCTAGTTGACCAATGATGATGAATGAGTGTTCTACTGGTTGGCTGCCTACTCAGGTTAGGACGAGGATGTTAGTGACATAAAGAGAAAGATGGCCCAAAAATGGGAAGAAAAATGCTCTTGGCCCACAGCCAGTGGATCAAATTGTCCTTGTAAAGCCTGCAGGATATGGGAGCACCCCAGTGTCATAGGTTTAGGTGCAATATCAAACTCCTACAGGAGCCGGGAACCCAAAATACCAAGTGTCCAACAAAAGGTGTGATGGTAACACAGAGAGGCCATCCCAAAGTGGCTTGAGTGGGCTTTGGATGAGCTTTCTTGAGGTCCTTGGGGCCTCAGTCAAACAGCTTGCTCTGCAACACATGGTGGGATATCTCTGAGGAGGTTTTCCCACTGCCAGGACCAGGAATTAAGGCCTGCACAGCAAGTGGCAAAGTGGAGAAGGAAGAAAGGTCTTGCTTCTTAATCAGCCAACTGGCCTGACTTAATGCTGACAAAGAACAATGTCTATTTTGGTCATCCCTTCCAAGATGGAGCCTGCAAAAGCTTTAATTAGTCAATTAAAAGTGGCTTTGTCACAGGAGATGAGACACAACCGGGATCAGCCAGCTGGGTTCTTGGCTGCTGAATGACATTGTCTTTCCAGCCCAATGACCTCATTGTTAATGACTCAATAGGGGAACAATGTTGTCCACCCTGCAGCCCAGCAAGGAGTGAGATTCCTGCCTGGTTACAGCTGAGCAGAAGAGCATGGGAAGCTGTGGGATGTCACTGGGTTGGGGATGCAATGCTTTGCACTCAGTAGGTTTCAATGGAGTGGTTGCGTGCTGAGAAAATGCAGCCAAAAAAAAAATGTAATATATGAAAAAAATACAGCACACAACAAGGGTCATACTCAGGTCCCCAAAACTCCCATGACAGGTAGTGAGTTTGAGCACAAAGAGATCTGCCAGGCAGGGAGGAAAAACCTAAATGGTATCTAGAGGAAAGCAAAGCTTACAGCACCTGCACCTAGAGTGGTCTGGATGGAACAGACCCTGTCCATGCCACCTTTTGAGCTCAGGGCTTTGCTGAGCTCAAAAACATCTCCCTGCCAGCAAATCCTTCTCTCCAGGGCAGTGCCTGGAGGCTGTGCCACAGGGAAGGCTGTGGCAGGGCAAGGGAAGGGAGCAAAGGAAGCAGGAAGGAAGAAGGAGCTGCATCCCCTCCCTGCTGCTAATCATCCTCCTCTTCCTCCTAAGAGAGGCCATCAGGTCTGCAAATACCAGGCTGAGTTCTTACCTTGGAGGGCATCCACAGCTCTGGGTACAGGAGGGAGCTGTGGGGCTGGGCTTGGTGGTAATATCCCAATTCCTCTGCTTCTGGGGTGACAGACACCAGGTCCTGCTTTGGGCTCAGCAGGGAAACTCTGACACGTCAGCTTGGGCATTTCCTTTAGGAAACTGAGCTGGACTCGTGGTGGGGATGGAGATGGGAGGAGAGGGCAGGGACCTGATGGGACCCACAGAAAGCCACCAGCAGAGCAGAGGAGAGGGGCACTGAGCTGGGATTCAGTGGGTGCTGCTGGTTGTAATCCTGGAGCTGGGCAGTGGAGGTGGAGCCCCTGCTCTGGTGAAGCCTGCAGCTGCATGAACATTCCTGGCATGTTTGCAAGTGATCCCTGGCCAAATCAAAGCATGGCTTTGCTGCCAAAACTACCTGAAGACAGCATCCCTGATTACAGCTAGGCAGAACAGAGCTGAAAAATCCCCACGCACATTTCAAATATGCATTTGGAGAAGCACAATCAGCTGTGCATAAATACCCTCTCGCTGCCCTGAGCCCCATCTCCTCCTGACATCTCTGGAGATTATTCTCTAATTGGATAAAATGATGCTGGACACCACTCAGAAATCAAGCCCTGAGCCTGCTGACCGTGGAGGCAAGAAAGAGCTGAGCCATCAAAAGCAAATGACAACTTCCAGCAATGCTCATTGATAATTCTCAGTAACTGACTGTTGTTTGTTTTAAATTCTTAGCAACTGATTGCTTTAAATAATTAATAACTTGCAAGCCCGTGTACTGCAGACACTGCTCTGTGCTGCAGGCATGCTCCTGGCCCTGGTGGCTGGCACAGAATCATCACAGAGTCACAGAATGGTTTGTGTTGGAAGGGACCTTGAAGATCATCCAGTTCCAGCCCTGCTGCCATGGGCTAGGGCTGGAACTGGATGATCACTAGACCAGAACTCCACCCAGCCTGGCCTGGAATTGCTTTGCTTCTCCATCACCAGTCCCTCCCAGTACCCAGACCTCTCAATGTGGGCCACAGAGTCACTGATGAGAGGCTGAAATGCTCAAATGATGCATTTGAAACTTCCTTTGCCCAGGAAGTTTCTGCACGGCAGAGCAGCCAAATAAATAGAATATATACTGGAATCCAGGCACTGCATTTTGGGACTAAGGATGATGCAGCAGATGGCCAAGTCCTGTGCTGCTGCAGGATTCAAAATCAGCTCTCCCAAACAGAAGCAGAAACAGTGTTGGAGGAAAGCAAGGTGTGGAGCAAATCCCTTTCTTGCAAACCCAAACCCTAACCCTGATGTTTGGAGGGCAGCCCAAATGTGTGATGGAGATGAGTTATAGCATCAGGACATTTGGATGCTGGGCCCTCACCCCTGGGAAGAGAGCTCAAATCCAAATCCAAGCAGATCCAAAAGCTGATCCTTATTACTACAGAACAAATTCCTTGTTCCTAATCTAGATTATCAAGCAGAAGGCTCCTTCTTTCCCCACTCTTGGCAGTTTCATGGCAACAGCCATAGCTTGAACAGACTGGGAAAATTTGCAACTCTTTGGCTTTGGGGAGTCCTGAGAGATGCAGGTGGCACCAAGTTCCTGTAACAAGCCATTTCTTGCCTTTTGTGAGGAGAAAAATAGGAAATCTGCCCACAGGCATCAGTGTCCATCTCAGGAGGGAATAGTGTTGGTGCTTAAAACAGGGGCTGAGAGATCTGAGGGTCTCAGAAATAAATATTTCCTCCAATATTTCCTCTATTTCCTTTCTAAAAAAGTTCCTGTAAGAAATCAATTCCTGAGGCAGGAATGCTTCTTATTTCTTCAGACATAGGCTGTGAGCATCTGATCTTGTCAGATTTGAGCAGAGACAAAACCTTAGCACCCCTTCTCTCTCCTGTCCCTCTCTGTGGAGTGAGTGCCTCTGCTCAGACTGAGTTGAAATCCTTGCAGGAACAGCTCATGGGCTGCACTTTTTTTATCCTCCCTGTGACTGTGATGAGCGTCAGCCTTCAGGACATGAGTAAATAAAAAACAAATATATTAATTAGTTAATTATTAATTAATAAATAAGTAGAGCGGGATCCCAAAATCCAGACGCAAAGGCAGTTCCCCTACAGAGGTTTCCTTGTGCCTCTGCTCCTCACCCATCCACTTTATCAACACTCCTCCTCCAGCACCTCAGGGTACCAATCTGACCAGCCAAGACAGAGATAAACCCCTGCCCCAAAACTGCTTCTGAGCTGGATTAGGAGGGATCCCTCCCTAAAAGGGCAGCTGGGCTCGGGGCATCCCCTGGCTGCTGCTCCCAGGGAAAGCAGCTTTGCATCCATCGCCCTGCTGCCCCCACAGACAGCCCCCTCCTAATCAAACCTCCTCCTAATCAGATTGGAGCCGTCCTGCCAGACATGCAAAAGGCTCTCACGGCAGAAAAAGTGTGGAGCTGCAACCCTCCTCCTCCTCCTCCTCCTCCTCCTCCTGCTCCTGCCTCTCAAACACAAACACAGCCCGAAATAGCCGGCATTCCTTCGGCCTGGCTGTCCCCCCCAGTGCTCCCCATCAAACCCCCAAGGCACACTGAGTTTCTTTTGGTGGTTTCCTGACTTATTTTATTTTTTTTTCCTTCCCTTGCAGTATTTTATCAGGATTGGCAGTGGGATTTTTCAGTGTGAGAACACAGCGGAGATAACGGAGAGCTGCACGCAGTGGGACCACTCCAGAGCCTGGCTTTGGGTTTGGGTCAAAATAACCCACTCTCCACAGCACCCCCATGAATTTCTCATCGTGCTGGGGCTTTGCATCCATCCAGAGCCTCTCCAATTATCCATGAAATGTCCTGCAATGCTGAAAGCCTCCACTCTGGGCAGGGATTGTGCAGAGACTCCTGCAGGAGCTGCTGGTGGGGCCAGGTCACTTTGCTTCCATCAAGGATGCTGACAAAATGCTGGAATTTTCATTTCTAACATGATCAGGGAGGAAGAGCACTGCTCCTTTGGGGTTTTCCTGTCACACCCAAACTCCTTTAAATGCCCCAAATTTTACCAGGTGCAGCTATCAGCTACCTGTGGCCAGGTGCAGTAACAGGAACACACAAACAGGTGGATTTTTTTAAAGCAGAAAAATCTTTTTGCTTTCTCAACCATCTTTTTGCTTTCTCAGCCATCAGTTTGGACTCCTGTGTTTCCCTCCCCAACCCTCTGTAAAGGGCATTCATAAATGCACACACCAACCACGACATCCCCTGCTTCTCTTGCCACCAACCCTACCTCACATTTCTACTTTTCACCACCCTCCCACCACTCCACCCTGCTTGAACCACTTCCTTTGCCAAAATAAAAGCTCCCCCCCCCCCCAAACTGGCTGCCCTAAATCACCCCCAGCAAGTGAAGCTGTGATTTGGAGAAACCTGGAACGGGGAGTGTGAACAGTGATGGGTGACAGGTTTTGTCCTTCACCGGGCACCCAACAGTGGGGGTTTTATTGCCCATCCTTGTCCTCATAAGGAATTCCTCAACACCACCCCCTCCACTACTGACCTTCTCCTGGCTGGAAAACTGCCCAGAAAATAATGTTTGGGGGTGAGATGGTGAATTACAGGCCAGGTTTTGATAAGCACTCACCATGGAAGAACTTCTCAGGAGCATGGCCATCGTGGGATGCTGCTCCTCCCAAGAGCCTGGGAGGGATTTGGATTAAGGAAATGCAGAGTGAGAGCACCAGGAACCTGCCCAGGGTCTGTTAGTGCATCCTCCACCCTGAGCTGCTTATCAGAGACCTTTATCAGCCTCAACTGATGTGTGGCAGCAGAAGCAGATGTGTCCTCTCACTGGGATGGATTTGTGCGAAGAGTGATGGCAGGAGTGGCAACCACAATCACCTCAGGATTATTTTATTTTCCTTCATTTTCTCCCCTCTGTTGCTTCAAACAGCAAAGTTTTATTTGCCAAGCTTGCTGGGGAAAATGCTCTCATGTTGGACCAGCAAGGGGACACATCAGAACAAGGTGGATGAGGGGAATGGGCCACAGACCATCAAGCCCAAATCTCTTCCTAATTTTTGGGAGATTTTATCATCTAGCACTAAAAAGAACATTAAATATATTACAGTGAGACCAAACCCAGCAAGGACACCGTAGCATTTGAGGAACTCAGCTTTTCCAGCACTAAGTGGGGCTGGATTTGGATGTGAGACAATAACAGGGCGGTCAATTAAAGGAAGTTTTGTTAATTTTTGCTTCTCTTTAATTGCTTTCTGCCTACACTATGGGCAGATGTCCAGGGTATCCAGACATGGGGTAGTCAGTCCTATTTAGACAGTCAAAAGTTATTTGCATAAACCTCAGCTATCCACTGAAATTGCCTCTCCAAGTCAAGGAGAAACACATTCAGCTGCTCCACCAAGAGTTAATTCCAAACTGCAAAAACAACTGGAAACCAGCAGCTGAAAAATAAAATTGTTTCCTCTCCCATTTTAAACATTAAAAGTGAATTTTAAGAGAATGACTCCTGTTTATTTGATACCCTCAAGGGACACAGAACAATTCATTTCAGTCACTAACTCCATCACAGATTGATGCTGGAGATTTGCTCAGTGAATTGCTTAGCACTAAACTGAAAAGTTTGTTCAAAAGTTTATTGCATAAGGTACCCAGGTCCTCGGTTATTTGATGTATCTTAAAGGAATTGTAAATGCTCTTTTGCATTTGTCAGTTTAACAGAAATTTCCTCTACAAGCAAAGAGTGATTTCCACCAATAAACCCTAAATTAGTTTTATTCATCATTACCAAGGACAACTCCAGAGATGCATAAATTAGAGACCAAAATAGAGAGGTCTCAGGCTATAAAACTCCTTCCACAAATATGTTCAGAGTGTGCCAGCCTGGTTAGAAAACACAGCTGAAAGGCAAGAGTGGGCTGTAAATCTCCAAGTTTTACAATGAGGAGAATCAGCCCTGCTTAAGGGATATAGCTATGAATTGTAAATGAAAAACATGATAAAAATCAAATCATTCAAATTATGACTTTCTCCTTCTGTATTTTAAGTCATGATTAAAATTCATAATTTAAGCCACATCAATTTAAATCAAAGCACCCTGCCATAAAATGAGGTTTTGAACCCTTTGTGAAGCTTTAATGAGAAAAAAAGATCATTCTCCTGTTGAATGCAGTTAATGGGGATTTATTTGTGCCATTCGTGGGCAGGAACTGTCTTAGAAGCCCACAAAATCACATGGACTGAGAGCCTTGAAGGCTTTTTTTAGCCAGCTGGGAAAATTTTAAGGAAACAAAGTAATTGTCTATAGTAGGGTGTTGCATTAATCTCCAAACTTTCATTTTCCACAGCATTCTGTGTACTGTACAGGACAGGAAGATTCATTCTCTATGTCAGAGAGATCAGCATCTCTCCTTGGCTTTTTGGTATGGGAATGACCCTGAGCCTTGGGAAAGTGGAGGTGATGGGGAGATTAAATCCTGCACATTTGAAATTTGGGCTCAGGGCTGTGAATTTTGCTCTCTGGCTTCACAGCTGACACAATGCCCTGTCCCATTTTTGCTTATCTTTTGTGCTGGCTGTCTCTCAGTTGGATCAGGATTTCTGGGAGCCCCAGAATTGCTGGTTCCTCCCATTTGCAGCACAGGTATCACAGCTTTTCTTTGCCACACTGGATTTTGGAGTGTTTATGGCAATGCTGTGATTTGGTATAAATTTATGTGCCCTTAGAATGAGGCAGTGGAGAGCACAAACATTTCTTAGCACTTGTCAAACCAGATCAGGGTGCTGATCCATCTGAAAATGAGACCCATGTTAGGAGGAAAAAGCCAACAAAAAAGAAAATAAAACAGGAGGAGGCTGTTTTCTGCTTTTACTGCGTGTTGCTACTTTCTCTGCTTTGCCAAGAGAAACCCACAGGAACAAATTCTTGTTTGTTTATTTGTTGTTTTTATTCCTTCAGGCTCCAAAACCAAACCAGGTCGCCAGCAGAGAGTGATGGCTGCAAAAAATGCATGATGAGAATACTGATTTGGAGATCTGCAACCACAACCTGCTTTGAGGCTGCTCCTTATCAACTGACTCAGTACGTGGTAAAAAACTTCCTTCCCTTACCTGTGCTTTAAACATTGCTTCTGTTGCTTGATTAATTAGAAATGTCCAATGAGGACAACTTTATTGCTTATTTAATGTGGATATAGATATAGATACATACAGATAGATTAGATATATCCTGAGGACCTTGGTTACTTGATGTTGTTCCAGTACAACCACTGCTAACCAGATCCGTGCTGGCACAGAGCATCTCTTAAATTACTCTGCTTTTTCTCACAGTCAGGGCTCACAGCATTTTGATAAGCAGCACATAACAGTCACCCTGAGAGCTCTCCACTTTCCACAGCCTGCAGCAGTATCATTTAAACTTTTCTCTTTTTTTTTTTCCCCATTTGCCTATGTGGTGGAATGTCTTATCTTGCCCTCCTGCCTTTAGACTCCAGGGAGGAGGGGGAAAAAAAAGTGGTCTTTGCTATTGGGTTTCAAAGAAGCACTTTCTCAAACAGAGTTTCTCCAAGCTTTACTGAAGAGCCTTTCAAGTCCCCTTTGTCCAAGTTAGAAATTGGGTATTTTTCTCTTTGCCTGTATCCAGCAGAAGTCACTTAGAATAAAAGCTTAACAAGGCTGTCTCCTCATTTCTCTACAATAGATCTAATATATATTTAAGTATTAGGGCTTAATTTCTAAGCCAATTTCGACTTTCTCCTCCGGTTAAATTTGCCAAAATCAATTAAGGCTGAGAGAGAAAATTTCAGCCTTTGCCATTAATAACTGAGGCCTTATTCTTCCACTACAAAATGACCTTCCTTCCCCTTTCACCACCCTCATCAGCCATGTGGCCTAAGACCAAAGCTCCCTGCACACAGAGCCTGTGAAACAGAGAAAAAACCACTGGATTAATCCAATTTTATTCAGGATGATAAGAATATGAACCAGACCTCAAAGCAACATCTAAAATGGGGCCAACTCAGAAAGAAAAAAATTACCTTTTCAGTTTTGGAGGAGCTTTTAACTCAGATCCCATCTCTGCCTGTTTCTAAGGATCTGTCCTGCACCTGACAACAGGCACAGATTTGGTTTTTAAACCCAAGGACCATGTTCTTCTTATTTGTCTGTTCATTTTGCAGCCTTTAGGGTGCACTCCTGACCCACCAGCAAAAAGTTCATCCAAATCCCAAAACCAATTTTGTTTTTTTAACATTTTTGAGCGTATACAGAGACTGTTACACAATATAAGTGTTTCCAGGGGCAGGTCCTGGATATTTTTGGTGCAACATCAGACCATGTTGGGGAGCATTTATGGAAACAAGCATCTCTAGTGGACAAATCATCCCAAAACCCATCTGAATTGCGTTCAGAAGGCACAGCTGGATTCAAGGATAACTCAGCTTCAACCTTAAACACCTTAGTTAAATATCTGAACCTCCATGGCCTTACCTTGTGTCCCTCAGTGGGAGGAAAAGGCAGAAGAGTCACGCTGTGACTCCAATTTTCCCTTCCTCCTCAAGTCCAGTCATCCCAGTTTGCCCAAACTGGAGCCCATCCCCTTCCTGCTGCCACCCAGCCCCAAGACACAGAACCTTGGGTGTTATTCACAAGTGGAGCCTTGCTGAAAGCCAAATCTCAGCCTGTCCTTTTCCCTTCCCTCTGCCGCTCATTTTGGATGCACATCCAAAAGCAGATGTTCCAGCAGCGCTGGGATTCCCATTGCCCAAAAGAAAGGTTCACTCCTATTCCTTCCCCCTCCTGCTCTCTGCTGGGTGTTGTGGCACCACACTGAGTTGATTTTAATAAGTTGTTTGAATTCTCCTTGTGTCCTTGCAATGCTTTGTCACCAAAGTGCCACCGGTGTCTGCCGAGAGCGCCTGGCCCGTGGCCAAGCCAGGCGTGAGACACACGTTATTTACAGGGCAGAAAAGGTGCCTGCAGCATGCAGAGCTGCAGGGATGCAAAGATTTGCTAAACAGGCACATCTGGTGATGAGAAAACTTCCATCAGCAAGACCTGGGACCCAACAGGCAGACGAGTAATGAAGGATGTTGGTGCTTTTGGAGTTTGAGAGGCTTTGCTTTGATGCCTCAGGTTTGAGCTTTCAGGGGGGAAATAATGACTCAGGTTTGAGCTTTTATATTTTTCAGATTCTGTGCTGCTTTAGTGTGTGGGTCTGGGCTTCAGATCAGGGGATGGTGAGCTCTGTGCACAGAGCAGGGAGACAAAACAATTCCTGCTCCAGCTGGGGACCAAGGACAAATGACCCAAATCTCAGCCCAGGAGCACAAACCCCGTGGGCTGGAGAGAGAAAAACAAGCAGGGTGGGACTGCAGGGGCTAAAGCTGGGATGGGACAATGAACTGCAAGATGCAAATGGAGCAGAACTGATCCCAGGGAGAGACCCCGGGAGCGCTGGTGCATTTTGGGGCCATTTTGGTTCATCTTGGGTGCAGCCCTGGCTGGGCTCTTGTGCTGCCCAAGGTGGATCCATGGAGGAGATCCTTTCCATAAATCCCTGCTTTATTCTGGAACTCTGCTCTGCATCTGCTCTAGGTCAGCCTTCACAAGGCATCAGTTTCACCTCTTGAAGGAGAGAGGGGTTTTTTCCTCTTTAGGGTATCCTGGCATTTTCTGGTTCCCAATGGATTTCAGCAACATTCAGTGACAAAGGCTGGCTCTGAGACACACAACAGCTGAAATCAAGTGTGTATGGGCATGTGACCCTCAAAGAGTCACCCTAAATAAGCCACCACAGAGCTCTACACTCTCTAAGGTCATGAAAGGTACTATTGGCATTTTCCAAGATTCCCACCAATAATCACTATTTCCAGAATTATTTGCAATTCAAAGCCTGCAGGTAACTTGGAACAGGTTTAGTCATCTTTGAAGGAACCTCAGCTTTACTGTGAGGGTGGTGAGGCCCTGGCACAGGGTGCCCAGAGCAGCTGTGGCTGCTCTGGATCCCTGGAAGTGTCCAAGGCCAGGCTGGATGGGGATTGGAGCAGCCTGGGGTAGTGGGAGGTGTCCCTGCCTGTGGAATCATGGAATCATTAGAAAGAAAAGACCTCCAGGAACATTAAGTCCATTAAGTCATTAAGCTAACATGCCAGGTCCCCCACTAAACCATGTCCCTAAGCACCACATCTACACTTTTGAACACTTCTTGGTGCTATTTTTGTACCACAGCAGCCCCAGCTGAGAGAATGTCCCCTGTCCCTGACCGCTTACTGCACAGTCTGGGCAAAAAACACTTGAAAAATAGAGAGAGGAACTCCACACAGCCAGTTCTTTAAACAGCATTTCACCTCTTCAGTTTATAGCCGAAAAAAAAGTCTTATATGATTTTTGTACAGTAACAAGGAAGATTATCTGTTTCTCCCCAGCTCTGTCTACCTTCCCAGACAGGGCTTTTTAACATAAAAATTAGCATCTTTTTGGATAAAAATTAGCAACTTTTTTGGATAGAAATTAGCATCTTTTTGAGCACCTTTGGAGCTGTCATATGAGCAGAGCACATCCCTCCTGCCTGTTTGCAGTGGATCTGTGTATTCCTCGGGGATCCCCAGAGCAAAACACTGCAAGGCTTCAGCCCAGCACAACAACAAATATATAATTAGAGCACTTAAAATCCAATGAAGCTCAGAAAAAACTGTCCCCAAACAACAAATCACTGGAGGAAGCACCCTTACTCTGGGGTGGGGGACACCTTCCCACCAGGCAGTTCAGGGAAAAACAAAAAGATTTTTTTTTTATTAAGCCCCAGTGTCAAACAGAGAGGGTTTTGGGGGAGATGGGTGCCACATCCCCAAAGGAGCTGCAAGACCCAAATGGAGAATCAAGGTGGTCTCACAAACTGCAAGTGAAACACTTCATTGATTTGTTTGGTAATTCCCAGCCTAAAGGAACTGCTCTCTGCAACTTGGAGTATTTGGCAAAGCCCTGGGAGTGGCAGTGGACCGAGCACAGGTAGCTGGAGAACAAGAAATGCCAGATGACTTTGTGTGTGCGTTGCTTAGAGAGTGGGAAAAGAGGGAAAAAAAAAAAAAAAAAAAAAAAAGCAAGAAAAGCAAGGTTTGCTCAGGATCTCTGTGCGAAGGAAAGGGCAGGCATTGCAAGAATTCAGAAACAACATCCTTAGGTGGAGATGGGCCAGTAGTGGAAGGGGCTGAGCACGTAAACAGGCTGAGGAGCAGGAAGCTGCCAGGAGCTGAGATTTCACGCGCCTGCACACGGGGAACGGACCCAACCGGGCCACCCGGATTCCTGCAGGCTTCAAACCCTCTGCTGCAGCTCTGGGCAGAGCTGGGGCTGGATCCTGGCCCTGCAGGGGTGGTGTCAGGCTGGGAACAGCACTGGAGGTCAGGGGCATGCACAGGCTCACAACCTGCACGTTTCTGAGTGTCACTACTCAGCAGTGGGGAGGGAGGAATTCCTGCACATCCTTGGTGGGTTTGCTACAGGCATCATCCTGCCTGGAGCACCTGGAGATGAAGCTGCTGAAGGCTCCTGAGCTTGGGGTTTGAGCCCCTGTAGCACAGGCAGATGTTACAGCAGGACCTTGTCACAGACATCTTTACTGAAAAATCCTTTCTGTGGGATTTTTTCTCCTGAGAAGCTGAGAGGCCTCAGGAACAAAATGTCAACAATGGTTATCTGCTGCTGTGGAATGCAACAGGTGCATCTGGGATTGGGCTCATGGGGTTGTTTCTAATTAATGGCCAATCACAGTCAGCTGGCTTGGACTCTGTCTGAGCCACAAACCTTTGTTATTCAGTCCTTCTTTTTCTATTCTTAGCCAGACTTCTGATGAAATCCTTTCTTCTATTCTTTTAGCATAGTTTTAATATAATATATATGATAAAATAATAAATCAGCCTTCTGAAACATGGAGTCAGATCCTCATCTCTTCCCTCATCCTCAGACCCCTGTGAACACCACCACAGGACCTCACCTCCACCCTGTAAGGATAAAACCCCACTCACCCCATCCCTGGCTCTGCAGGGCTTCAGGGAGCTCTGGGTGGAATTTGAAGGTGTGTTTTTGCCTCATTTGCTGCATCTCTTGTACACACTGGCTGTTCTAACACCCAGGGAGCAACATAAAAGCATCTCTCAGGAGCTTGTGTCAAAATTTAAGAGCAGCAATGAATGGCAGAAAACGCTGTTTTGAAGGATTTAATCAATTAATTTTTGAGAAAGATGTAATAGAATATCACTTTGGAGTGTTATAGAAACAGGTCCCCACTCCTATTACATGCCTGGTTTGTCCCTATCCCTATGATATGTATTTATCAGCTCATTTTGGAAAACAGAACAAAACCTTCTGAGAAGGCAAAGTCAGCTAAACTCAGCTAAATTCTGGCCAGCACAAGAAAAATTGCATGAACAGCTCCTACTTTATGCTACTATTAATGATGCTCAGGGCTTCCTGACTCTTAATGGGGAGAGAAATCTCTTTTCAAGCCCATGCTGGCATCAGGGACAGATGGGGGTTCACACCTGCCTGCCCCCCAAACCCCGTGAGTCCCAAGAGGAAGAGAAAAACACAAGGAGCAGGCAGAGATTTCAGCCAGACCTCGGGGAATTCACCCCTGGGTTAAATCCCCAGGGCCCTGCCTCCACTTGTGCTTTCACCTCTGGTCTGGTGAGCCCTTGGGAAGCAAAGGGGCCACCCAGAGCAGCACCACAAAAAAAGGGGCAAAATTACCTAAACCCCAACAGCTCCTCTCTCATCTCACAGAGTGATAAAACCCCCAGGATAATGGGGCACAGCCAGAGGGATCCTCAGTGTCTGTAAATCACCTCCCCCAGTCCCAAAAACCATCCCAGAGCTCATGCTGGTGGGTTTGGACCTTATAGAAGTGCAGATGGGGATATAAAATACATGGTTTATAGGGCAAACAATACCCAAAGCAAGTGCTGGGAGCAGATATTTCCAGCCAGCAGCATGAATGATCCCCCTCATCACAAGCCTTCAGAGCGACTCCCAGGAATTAAATCAGTATATTGCACGGTTCCAGTTCCTTTCATCCAGGAATCTTCAAGTGATTTACAAACAATCCTTTAATTAAGCATCCCAAACAGCCCCCGGGGTGGTGTTACTGTGTCTGCGCAGGGAATCCAAGGCTTTGCACGGCTAAAATGGCACAAAGGCTGCAAAAGTCTCATCAAAGTTCCTCCGAGACAAAATATCCTGGAAGAGTCTCTCTGCTTTGATGCTGATTCTCAAACCCTCTGGTTAAACATTTCTTTTTTTCTCCTCCTGGGGACGTGGCCCCAGTTGCCTCCTCCTGCCCGTGTCAGGATTAGTATTCAGAGGGTAAAATGTTTGTTTTTTAAATGCACACCTCTGACAGCTCATCCACAAACACGAACTCCCAGTACCAGGGAACTCTCAGTGCTGGGGAGGTGGCCTGGGAATTCAGCTTTGGGAATGAAAAGCGGTGTTTTGGCAACAAGGGTTTCAAACCCATCAATCTGTGCCTTGCTTTGAGCCCGGTGCTTGATCTCCAGTAAAAACCCTTCGTGCTCTTTTTTTGCCCCCAGGATAGGTTTGAGCTGCGGCTCTTTTGAATCCCCTAAGAATAAAAAGTATTTTTTGTCTCTTCCTGATGCAATTTTGGTGGGAATACAAGATGCAGTGTGGAGAAAGAATAAATAAAATATAATATCCCATGAAGATGCTGTGATGGGTAACTCTGAGCCCCTCTCCAGCTGGTGGAATTTAAAGATGTTTTTTACCTAATGCTATATTTATTGCATCTCTTGCACACACTGGCTGTGCCTTGTCTAAAGCTGATTTAAGCAAGGATATAAAGAGGAATCTCTGCAAAATCAAAGGATTGGGATGTACAAGCCTGGAAGTCAGTATTTCTAAGGAAATTGCTGTATCCCAGAGAGCTGCTTTTAAAAACTACATCAACCTTGGTTCTGCTCTGCTCCACACAGAAGTTATCACCTTCCAAAAACCAGCTCTGAAATCCCCAACTCTCATTTCACATCCAATTTAAACACAGCAAATCATGCAGGCTCCATCCCAATTGCAATTTCCTAAGATACTCAAAATACTACAGCTTCACTTATAAACCCAAATTCTTCCCATCAAAGGAGGAAGGGGGAAAAAAGATGAATTTTAGGCTTTGAGGAACTCAGATGACCACAGCAGATTCCAGTTTTGGAGTTAAGCACTGCTGGACTCTGAGCCCACACACTCAGCAAACAGGGATGTCTATCTTGGCCCCTAAGGAAGAAAATCCTGGTTCCAACACCCAGGGAGCAACATAAAAGCATCTCTAAAGAGCTTATTTCAAAATTTAAGAGCAGCAATGAATGGCAGAAAATGCTGTTTTGAAGGATTTAATCAATTAATTTTTGAGAAAGATGTAATAGGATCACTTCAGAGTGTCATAGAAACATGTCCACACACTACAAGCCTATTTTGTCCCAATCCCAGTGTATTTATCAGCTCATTTTGAAAAACAGAACAAAACCTTCTGAGCAGGCAAAGTCAGCTAAACTCAGCTAAATTCTGGCCAGCACAAGAAAAATTGCATGAACAGCTCCTACTTTATGCCAGTATTAATGATGCTCAGGGCTTCCTGACTCTTAATGGGGAGAGAAATCTCTTTTCAAGCCCATGTTGGCATCAGGGACAGATGGGGGTTCACACCTGCCTGCCCCCCAAACCCCGTGAGTCCCAAGAGGAAGAGGAAAACACAAGGAGCAGGCAGAGATTTCAGCCAGACCTCGGGGAATTCACCCCAGAGTTAAATCCCCAGGGCCCTGCCTCCACTTGTGCTTTTACCTCCGGAGCATCCCCCAGCTTTTGTTACCTTGAATAAAAGCACATTCAGCTCTGCAGAGGCTCTTCTGGGAGCCAGGAGTTGAAGCAGGATTTTATTTTATTACTTTATTATTTTATTTTATTATTTTATTTTATTTTATTCATTTAATTTCATTTCGTTTCATTTCATTTCATTTTATATTTTATTTTATTCTATTATTTTATTTCATTTTATTTCATTCTATTATTTTATTTTAATATTTTTATTTTATTATTTTATTTTATTTTCTCACCTCCCTCTCCTTCCCCGATTACAAGGAAGAAATGCCCCACTCCTCCCTACCTTTATTCACTCTGGAAAGCATCAGTGCCTTTCCTTTCCCTGCTACTTTTCCATGTGGTTTATGGCCACTTATCCAACAAAACACCCCACCGGAGCACCACAACTCCCACTCCATCACCCCGAGCCCCAACACTCCCGCAGCACCCCAGGAGCTATTTCCCCTCCCAAACCTCAGCAAGATTCCCCAGTTTCACCTTTTCCCAAACTCCACCATCAACTCCCAGCCGGGAATCGCTGCCTCCAGCAGCATTCCCCACTCCTCTCCCGCGCCATCTCCGCCTCCCGTTCCGCGGGTGCAGCACCTGGACCGCTGCACGAACAGCCCAAAAATCCCCCCCGGCTCCATGGGACCCCAAAAGCGGGATGGGAAGCTCGGCTCTCCCCAGAGCCCGAACCCCCGAGCGGGATGCGGGAGGGCAGAGCTGGAGCTCATCCGTCCCTCCGCAGAACCGAGCGGCACTGCGGCTCCAAGCCGGAGCGCTGGATGTGCCCCGGCTGCCGATCAGAGCCGCGATAAAGCCGCATTCGGGCTGCGCCCCGCGTCCCCCGGCTGCTTTTCCTCCAAACTCGCCGATAGTGACGGGAAAAGCGGAGCGCGGCGAGAAGGCGAGGGATGCTCGGAGCGGGGGAGAAGGCACGGGAAGCGGAGGGGCGGCACTCACTCACCGAGCAGCAGCGGCAGCAGCAGCGGCAGCAGCGGCAGCAGCCCCGCAGCCCGCATGGTGCCTCGGCGCGGCCGTCCCGGCGCGGCTCCCGGCGCTCTCTCCCGGCGGGGCGGGCGGGCGATGCCCTCCCTCCCCCGGCCCCGGCCACGGCCCCGGCCCCGGCCACGGCCCCCCCTTCTCCCGCCGCCGGGGGAGGCGCAGGACGGCCCCGGACCGCCCCAGCCTCCGCCCCCGGCGCGGGGGGAGAGAGCGCCGGGATGGGGATGGATGGGGATGGGGATGGGGATGGGGATGGGGATTGATGAGGATGGGGATGAGGATGGGGATGGGGATGGATGTGGATGGGGATGGGGATGGAGATGGAGATGGGGATGGGGATGGGGATGGGGATGGGGATGGGGATGGATGGGAATAGGATGGGGTTGGGGATGGGGATGGATGGTGGTGGGGATGGGCATAGATGGGGATGGGGATGAGGATGAGGATGGGGATGGAGATGGGGATGGATGGGGATTGATGGGGATGGGGATGGATGGGAATAGGATGGGGATGGGGATGGGGATGGATGGGGATTGATGGGGATGGGGATGGTGGTGGGGATGGGGATGGATGGGGATGGGGATGAGGATGAGGATGAGGATGGGGATGGGGATGGGGATGGATGTGGATGAAGATGGGGATGGATGTGGATGAAGATGGGGATGGGGATGGATGGTAATGGAGGTGGGGATGGGGATGGACGGGGATGGGGATTGATGGGGATGGAGATGGGGATGGAGTGGGCAGTGAGGAGCAGGGGATACGCCTTTGGAGGGGATCAGGGAGATTTCGTTGGGATGTGAGGTCTGGGGAAATTTGGGCTTCTCAACTTCACGGAGGAATTTGGAGGGGCTCATTGGAGATGGGAGAGGGTTTAAAAGGTTTGTTGGGATGGGGATCTGGGGGAGATTCAGACTTCTCAACTTTATGAACGGATTTGCGTGTTTCATTGGACTTGGGAGGTTGGAGATTTGTTAGGATGGAGGTATGGGAGGGGGGATTTGGGGTTCTCAACTTCCTGGAGGGATTTGTGGGGTTTCATTGGATTTGGGAAGTTGGAGAGGGTTTAAGGGGTTTGTTAGGATGTAGGTATGGGAGGCAGAGTTCAGGGTTCTCAACTTCATGAAGGGATTTGGGTGTTTTGTTGGAGTTGGGAGGTTGGAGAGAGTTTAAGGGGTTTGTTAGGGTAGCTGAATGGAAATGGGGTTTGGGGCTTTCAACTTCATGGAGGGATTTGGGTATTTTGTTGGAGTTGGGAGGTTGGAGAGAGTTTAGGGGTTTCATTGGAATTGGGAGGTTGGAGAGGGCTTGGGGTTCTTTAGGACAGGGGTATGGGGGATTTAGGGTTCTCAACTGCATGGAGGAATTTGAGAGTTTTGTTGGCTTGGAAGTTTGGAGAAGATTTAGGGGTTTTTATTGGTATTTGGGGTTCTCAACTGCATGGAGGGATTTGGGCGCTTCATTTGATTTGGGAGGTTGGAAAGAGGTTTAGGGGTTTAGTTGAAGAGGGGCTTTAGGGGGATTTGGGTGTTTCTTTGGAGTTAGGAGGTTGGGGAGGGTTTAGGGGTTTTGTTTGGATTGGGATTTGGGGTTGCCAACTGCTTGGGGGGGGGGATTCAGGGTTTTTTTTTAGGGTTGGAGGGTTTGGGCTTTGATTGAGGTGGGGATTTGTGGAAATCTGGGGAGAGGATTTGGGATTCTCAACTACCTAAGGAGATTTGGGGGTTACATTTGATTTAGGAGTGGATTAGGAAATTTGGGATTTCCATTGGGATGGGGGCTTGGGGTGTGGTGGGATTCCTGCCTGCATGGAGGGAGTTTGGAATATTCATCAGGATGAAGACTTTGGAAAGATTTGGGTTTTTTGTCAGGGTGGGCCATTTGAGGGGGGATTTGTCATTCCCATTTATGTGGAGAGGGTTTGGGTTTTCATTGGGTTTGGGATGTTGGGAGGATTTTGGATTTTTATTGGAATGAGAGGAGTGAGGATGATTTGGTATTTCAATATACATAGGAGTGATTGTGGGAGCTGAGGGTGGATTTTGGGTTTTTATCACGGTGAAAACTTGTGGGGGATTGGGAGTTTTAATCTGGATGATGGTTTGTAAATTGATTTTGGATTCTCACCCACATGAACAAGGATTTAGGATTTTTGTTTGGATGCTGACTTGGGGATCTCTTTGGGATTCCTACCTGCATGGCAAAAATGTGTGGGTTTTATCAGGATGAGCACATGGAGGTGGATTTGGGATTTTCATCTGGATGGGGATTTGATTTCAGATTCACATCCAGGTGTGGGTTACTTGAGGATTTTCATCCATAGCGGGTTCGTTTGGGGATTCTCAGCAGGGCTGGGGGTTTATTTGGAGTTTTCATCTGGAGGTGGGATTAATTTGGGATCACCTTTTGCACACAAACCCTGACCTCTCCTCTTGCCCCCAGAGAATGAACATTTTCATAGGATGTTTTCTGGGAAAAATTTCCACCTCTTTGAGAATGTCTCAAAGGAAGCCATGCACCCAAAGCATGAAGGACAAAATTATGATCAAATCTTGGCATAGTTTTGTGTTGAGGCACTGCAAGTTGTTTTGTGGTGCTCAGGCAAGGAGTGCTCACTGCAGCTGGGAGGAGACTGAAAATGAGCTCAGGGCTTTGCACTGAATCCTCCTCTTGGCTCTGCTGGATCCAGCCAAGCCAGGAACCTTCCCAGCCTGGACCCAGAGGTGGTAAAGACAACCTTCACTCCAAAAAGGGCTTTTCAAACACGATTCTCTTGATGCCTTCAGTTAAAGGTGGACTTTATTCTTGTTGCAAGGTCACCTTCAGAAGATGAGGAAATGCTTGGGGTTGCTGGCTCAGCCCTCCCTGCTTTGCATGTTGTCCCCAGAAAAGGTTTCTTGTCCTGATTTAACTGCTGGGTCAGTTAATAACATTTTTTAATACAAAAAGAGAAAAGAAATACAAAAATTTAAAAAGTAAAAACCTTCACAAACTGAAAGAAATTAATTTACAACTTTAAAAAATCTCAAAATTCTAAAAATTAAAAAACATATAAATTAATATAAAAACAAAATACACAAACATTAAAAAAAATCATAAACTTATGATTATGAGAGACTTTCCAGGTGCCTCAGCCCAGCCTCACTGTGCACTACACGGCAGCCAAAACTGTGAAACTCAAGTTGCAATAAATGAATGAAAGTGTTGGTACACATTATTAGTCCTGACAGTATCAGAGATGCCATTCCTTCTCCCCGCCGAGGAATATTTTAATAACAGATCCCATTCACACTCACACTCTCCCAATTTTTGGTGTTAACTTCCAAGCCAAGACAGCCCAGGGAAAAACCTGGGCTGCTTCAGTAGAACAGAGATTCTGGGATAGAGAGGAGGGAGGTGATGCTGAGCTCCTCAAATTCTCTGTTTATGGCACCAGTGCCCATAAAACACTGCAAAAATATCCTTTGGCTCATTGCCTGGGAGATGGGGCTTTCCCCAAGTGTGCTGGGTCTCCTCTCTAACTGAGGGCTGTGGGAATAACAGATAAGAACAGAGCTCCCTTGGCAGCAGCCTAAGGAAAACAGAACAGAACAGTCTGAAATCCACTTAAAAGTCAGGCTGGATTTGGTTTTATTGTGTGATGTTTGTAACTAAAGAGAGTTAGGAGAAGAATTCTGTCTGGTTGGTCCCATCAGCAGATCTGGGCTGTGCTGGTCCTTTGGCCTTGGGCCTCACCCCCTGAGCATCTGAGTCCTTCTAGATTGCTGGTTTGGGATGGAGGTTTTCTCTTAATTATCAGAAAAGGCAGCCTGGCACTCACACAGGGAGTTTTGTGACTTCTCAGCAGACTTGTTGGACATAACTCTCTTCTGTTCCCTCAAACCTTGGCTGCTGGCAATTACCATGGTGGCTGAAACAACAGCATGGCCTCCACTTCTTGGAAGCAGGGATTCATCCAAAAACATGGAGCTGAGCCTCCTTTTGCAGGAGGGCAGCAGGAAGGTCTCCTACTATTCCTGCTGCTTTGCAGGGTACAGGCACCTTCCCACTTGTGCCAGCTCCAAATCTGCCTCTGCTGGAAAGGGGGTAATTACTGAGGGTGTCAGATCAGGGCTGTGAATCATGAACAGCTGATGGCAAAAAGAAAGGGATATTTAGCATGACTGCTTCAAAAGCTGGGTATCTGATAAAGTACATCCCAACCATCAGCTGGGGGAAAGGTCAGGAAAAAACCTGAATTTAGGAAACTGGGCACTTTCTGGGGGTGTCAAAAAGGCATTGTCAGTCTTTGACACACCAAGACATGCAGCATTGCTAACTAGAAGCTTTTTCACCAATATCCCAGCTCTGGAGGTTTTCCTAAATACCAAAACCACAGAGCCAGGCTTTTGCTTTCAACTCCAAACATCAATGTCTCAGAGGTGAAGGGAAACCCTTTGGAGAATGGCCTGCACATCTGTCTGAGAAGTGGGAGCCAAAAATAAGAATTTACTTTAAAATGTATTATTGACATTATGATTATTTAAAATCTCACAGGCTTAAGTGAGTCAAGTGTGTTTTTAATTCTGACATTGATGTGGCTGCACACAGGTTCACATTTACCTAGGTCTGTGTGTTCCAGCCAAATATTTATGTAAGGCTCTGAAAGAAGAGCACAGGGAGTCAGTGGTTTCAAGGTATGCAAGTCAGCTGGGCTGAAACCCTCTCAGGAGGAGGAGGACTCCACATGACACAAGATTTCCTTGTTGGGGAAATCTCAAAATGTTTTTGTGATTCCCCACAGGATACAAACACCCCATTTCTTCTTCAGTTTAGAAGAAAAGTGGACAAAGGAGAGGAAAACATAAAGTAGGAGGTGCTCTTGTGCTGGGATTAATTCCCTAAGACAGTTTTATCTCTTCTGCACCTTGTAATTCCTTCTTGGCTGCATTCAGATTTGTCACAACGTTTGACTGACGTCTCCAGGCAGCCTGGCAATATTTACCCTGGCAATATTTACCTCTTCTCACAGAAAATGACCGAGGGAAGCCTGCACAGCTTGAAAATCCTCGGGCTGAGATCCAGCTTGGGATCATTTAACTTGCCAGTAATCCGATTTCACTGAATGTCGTCACCTATCTCCTTGTGAGACCGGGCACAAAGTAATAACGTTTGGAATTCAGATTTGGGGTTGAGGTGGGGAAGAGGAAGGGCTGATACCTCTGATGTGAGTAACAGTGTGAGCAACAACCTGTGGACTCTTGAGTTGAAGATCACCAGAGGCTATTTCAGGAAGGAAAGCAAAAAAAAAAAAAACAAAGCCAAACTACTCTCCTTTCATCAAGAGACAAAAATACCTGTAGCCTGATGTTTGTATTTGTATCTCAGAAGATGGGGAGTCAGAAGTGTCACGTGGGAATCTGTTCCTTAGCCTGGACCTGACACAGGAGAAGGAAACAAAATGCAGCTTGCCTCAGGAGCAGGAATTGTCTTGAGAAAGCCAAGAACAGCCCGGGATACTGCTCACAATGCCAGCTGTCTTTTCCTGAAGAGGCAAAAATCCTATTGGTATTAGACAAAGATTTATAAAATCCAGGTTCAGCCCTCAGTTCTGAAATAATCGCCTGATCTCAGCTGTGATTTATTTTGAAGACTTCTGTTCTTCCACTTTTCTCTGCACTTGATCGTTCAAACAGGTGCAATTTCTGATTCTCTTGGGTTTAACTTCCCAAGAGAAAAATCGAGGACTGATTTTCAGCAAGCTGCCAACATTCCTGCCAGGGAATCTCCTGCAGTGTTTCACTGCCTTCTTGGTAAAGAAATGCTTCCTCATGTCCAGCCTGAACCTCTCCTGGCACAGTTTGGAACCATTCCAACACCTCCTGTCACTGGATATCAGGGAGCAGAGCTCAGCACCTCCCTCTCCACTTCCCCTCCTCAGGAAGGTGCAGGGAGCAAATCAGACAACTCTTTTTCCAAGGCCATAGTGAATGGATGACTCCTGCTCCAAAATCCTTCCTGTTCATCCTCCCCACAAACTCCTGCAGACGTCTGTGGGCTGTGGAGGACCAGTGGAAGACCTCTAGAAGAAATTTGGGATGGATTGCACCATTTTGCTGGACAAGGGATCAGCAACACTTCCTTCTAGATGGAGCAGGGAAACTCCTTGAAGTCCCAGTCTGGATTCAGTGGGAATTTCCCAAGATGACCCTTAGGTGCAGCACACCTCTACAACCTAAATATCTTCTGCCACTTGGGTCCCCACTGCTCTCCAAACTCCAACTCCACATTTCTTTGGAGTGGCCCTGCCACCACCTCTTCCCTTTGACAAAGATCTGTCCCAAAAAAAGCCTGGAAGTTACCAGGGCAACCTGCAAAGGTCCGGCAGCTTGGATCATTGTTTGGGGCTGCAGCAGCCCTGAGGAATTCACTATTTGTTTTAGAGATAAAAGCTGCAACTTCCACACATTCTTCTTCAATTTCACTCTCCATTAAGTGCATTGCCCTGTCATAACAAAGCTCATTGAATTATTTGAGATGAGGGGAATTTTTCGGAGCCTGGAGTGGGGAAGGGGATGGGAGGGAGATCGTGGTTTGCCTTTGTGGATCCCCTCCATGGAGCCTTTAGGATGTGGTTGGGGCTTTGTGAGGGTGCCTGGGGGGGCAGTGAGGGTTGGGAGGGAGGGCCAGAGGCTTGGATTGGGTTGGTGGCTTTGGGCAAACCCCTGTTTGTGTCTCTGTCCTTGTCCCTGTCCTGTTTCAGTTGCTGTTCTCCTTGTGCTTTTTTAGACATGGATAAAAAAAGAAGAGGAAAGAAGGGGTCAAATGAAAACCTCATGTCCCAGAGTAGTGGTTGACCCCTCCAGTTCCTCCAGCACTATCAAAAATCTGATTTCCTCTTCCTCACTCCAATGTCCACTATTGGACACTGGTGCTCCCAGCTGCCTTGTGAGCAGTTTCCTTCATGCTGGTGCAAGCCATGGGCTGCTGAGACATGAACCACCTCAGATGGTTTCCTTCCACCCCCAAAACCTCTCCCTGGATATCAGCATGGTAGAGTTGTGAATCCTGTGTCACCCCAGCACCCCCAATCCTTATGCTGGTGTCTGTTTGTGGTAAATTAAGGTGAGAAAGGTGCTTTTGGAAAGGGGAATTAACTTCTGTAGTGGGAATTCAAGCTAGGCCAGGTGAGTCACTTCTTGCAGTCAGATGAGGTGAACCCCACTCCTAAGTCTCATTTCTAATGCTCAGGTTGGTTTAGTTTTTAAAAAGCCATTTTCCCTTCCAGCTCCTCACTTTCTCCACAGAAGCTCTGAGTTACATCCTGCATCTCAACAAGATTAACAAGATGGTCATGGGCTGAGTTTATGAAAGGTTTTGACATTTACAGACAGAACATGCAGTGGAAATAATAAATGTTATTATTTCCATGAACCAAAGCTTTGTACAGATAAACACATTTTCTCTTTCTCTTCCTCAGCTGTGAGGGGTTTTTAAACACTTTATGTGGAGCTCTCCTATTTAAAGACAAGGCTGAAAACAAACTGGGAGCTAATTGAAACACTGCTTCCCTTTTATTTCCCTACTTCCATGTTTCAGGGAAGAGTAATTTAAGGAGTTAGTGGAAATGCGTCACTCTCATCAGCAATAATGGGAATTACAGAAGGACAGTGGTTGCAGGGTTGGCAAGGATGGAGCTCAATTTCCCTGCTGGAGAAGTGGAGGGACAGGAGAATTCCTGCTTGCACCAAAACCTGTGGATAAAGTACTCTTCAGGAGAGGTCAGCTGCAGCTGTCTCCTCCTGCAGTTGCAAAAGAATAGCAATAAATAGCCAGGGGAAAAGGGGAGATGCAGTGAGGTAGCAGGGGAAATCTCCATCCAGCCAGCTCCTCACCATTCCTGCAGTTCTGTGCAGGTGCCCACACCAGCAGCACCCCCAGCATGACAATTTTTACATGGTGTTTGAAAAGGAAAGACAGTTCAGAGCTTCCCAAGCAGCTGGGAAAGGAAAGATTATGAAGGTGTGAGATCCTGTCATCATCTCCCCTCTGCTAGTGCTGGGACTCCCAGCCAATGCTGACCTTGAGGAGGGTTTGTGGTGGTTTCCCTGCTGCAGTTGGGTGCTGGTGATCTGTGATGGCTTTAACTTCTTCTGTGGCACTCAGATGTAGGATTAGTTAGGCAGGAGTTATTAACCCAAATCATCCCAAATGTGGAGTCACTGCTGATTTGGCTTAAACCAAACTGGGTTTAACTGCCCAGGCACTGGGAAATTGTTGCCAGGAGACCTCCTTGAGATTGCAGAATGCCTGCAGCCTCTACCAGTAAAAAGAAATTCTCCTTTCAGCCTGGGACGTTGGCAATGAGATGGGGTTTATTAGAGCTAAGGAATATTACTGCTCATTCTTGTGGTTCAGATGGATCTCAGGAAGCTCAAATGGATTCAAAAGCTGCCTTTTGCTCAGTGCTGTGCAAACAGGCATGGAGAGCATTCCTGTCCCAGCACAGCATAAAGCCACGTCCTCCTGGCTGTGTTAAGGATGCTAATGAGGTACCTGGGGAGCTGACATTTAGTGAAGGACAATTAGCAGCATTCACAACCCTCCACCTTGGTATTTTACATCAGAGGCAGCCCTGCTTCGTGCCTCAGCCCTCTGCTACCTGCAAGAGGAGGGGTTCAGCTCACAGACGCAGGAGGTGATGGCAGGGGAGTTGCTTTGTCCTAAAAATGTCAGTTTTGGCTCTCAGGTTGAGCATCCTGAAAGAGGGAGATCTGCAAGGGCACTCTGGCTCTCTGCAGGGTGATGGGCTGCAACTCTACCAAGATAATAAAAAGAGAAGAGTTAAAAGCCAGAGTGGAGAGAAAAAGAAGGGAATTAAATAAAATTAATAAATGAATCCCCAGCAATCTGTGGTTTGTGGCCTGATCTCCTCTCTCCAGGGTGGCTGGTGGGAAAGTTGAGTGTCCAGGAGAACACTCCAGATGTGGTCTGTGTTTCACTCTGCTGAGATTAACAATAAAAGGAAATTCTGGGGAGAACAGGGGGCTGGGCTGGACCTGCTCCTGTAAGGAACATGGTGGGAAGGCCCCTGTTTTGGGGAGAGCTTTGCTGAATTTCTGGGACTGAAGGAAGTTGTCATTATGTTGTGCATCCTGTGTGTGAGGGAGAACTGAAGACAACATCTGCAAAAGATGCAAAAGGATCATACAAGGCTTTGACCTCACTCTCCAGGCTGAATCTGATTGGTTTTCCTGCTAGCAAATGGAAAGTCCACTCAGAGAAAACCTGCAATTCCTTCCCCAACAGGCTTGCAAACAGCTAGACCTCAACACACCAATTGCAGTGACCATGCTGGAGAGGTCCCATGGCTCTGGTGATGGGGTTTTGCATTTGGGTTGGGCAAATCAGGCAGCAGGGGATGAAGAGGGTGTGCTTTCCATGCTTTGTCTGATGGACCTAGTCCAGGATCAGAGCTGGATCCCAAAGCTGCAAAGAGCAGGGTGGAACTGGAATCCACACTATTGATCTCTATCTGCACTTTGGTCTCTATTTCATGTGTCTTGGTCTGAACCAGAGGGAAGACTTAGTCTCAGTTCCCATCAGTGAATGCTCCATATCCACTGTAAAGCTCCTACAGCTCCTGGCTCACCAGCAGCTGGACTTTTTCAAGGCTCTCTCTCCTTTTAGGGTCTCTCCAGTCACTGGAGAGGATGGAGATGTTTTCCTCCATTGCCCTGGGTGGGATGAACAGAGAGAGATTAACATGGACGTTCATTTTTTTCTCTGGGACATGTGAGATGAGGCACAGCTGCCCCCTCACAACCCATAATAACTTCCTTCATACTTGGAAATATTTAGGATCCTGAGTCAACAAGGAAAATGTGAAATCTGTAATATTTCTGTATTTATAAGCCTCTCTGGACATGGGGTCCAGCATTGAGATGATCAGGGAAGGCAGGGTTGCCCACCCATGTGCAGCAGCCATGCTGATGATACCTGGAGCACCCAGGGGGGAAGGAAAAGGATGGTCACAAAGGTGATAAGGGAGATGCAGCACTGGGGAGAGCCAGGTAACCTTGGAAGAACTCCCAGCCCTTTTGTCCCCAAGGTCCTGAGAACAAAATTAGTTCCTACTCAGACTTTAGGAACGTGGCTATTTAATGTAAAAGGCTTCATCTGGATCAATGCAAACTTCCTGCTTCAGAAGGTGGAAAAACCTCTGTGGAACAAGGACTGTGAACACAACTGCTGTCCCATGAGAATCTTCCCTGCAGGAAGAGCCTCACCTCCCTCAGGGCTACTGAATTCACAGGGTACATGACAATCCCAGATGTTGACTCCTAATGCTGCTTTTCAAGATGCTGGATTGAAGAACAGGTTGATGTTGTAACATTGTAGTTCACACACTGAATTACAAAAAAACCCATTCCATTTTCTCCAAAAAGAGTCTGTTTGTCCTCCTCAAACTGTTTGCTTTTCTCTTTCAGGTGTCTGCATGTGATGGCATTACAGAACAGCATTTAGTCCTGCACACAGGAGGGCAAACATGGAAAACAGGAAATATTATGGCCATTTTCTACAGATAACAAACCAAAATATGGTAGGCCCGACCTCACCCTCAAAGCCCTCCCAACTTAGTTGTCCTTTTTGAGGACTGAACCTCAGATGAGTGAGAACCAGGGAGCCAAACTGCAGTGACCAGCCCAGGCGGGGATCTCTCTTTTCCTATTTTTATGTGACATCACTGAGTTTTCCTGATGTGCTTTCCTGGCTCCTATAGCACCAGGCAGGGGTGGACTGCTCATTCTTCATTAAAAAGCACAGGATAATCACAGGAAATAGTCAGAAACAAAATGGAAGCCTGAAACCTCCTCTGTTGTATTAGTCACAGACAGTTTCCTCTCCAGCGTGCAGTGGGTTTGATATGAGACATTTATTAGTCAGTGAATGAGAGAGATTCTCACTGCAGGGTGCTTGTGCATGTTCTGAGAATGGTAAACAGAGAAATCCAAAGCAGAAAGAGGAGTAGGGAAGGAGAGGAGCAGGAGGTGGTGAGGAGCTCCCTTTTTCCCTGAGGTCACTCCTGGCAGGACACAGAGGCACAAGACAGCACGTATCCAGGAATAAATGAAGTTCTTCCTCCTTGACTGTTGTCATCTCTTATTTACTGGCCAAAGGACACTCTCCAAAGGCATGGCACACATCCCACCACGCCTCCCTGTGCTAAAGAACAGCTCTCCCTATATTTAGCATTCCCCATCTCCCATTGTGTGGCTGCAAACACATCCCAACCGTGCTCCATGGGCACGCCAAGGTGGGGCTTGGTGGTTCCTGGTGGACACTCCCTATTTTTAGCTATCAGATGGTGTGTGGATGTTTGTCAGCTCCTGGCAATTCTTTCCAGGAAACAGATCTGGACACAGTTTGTAGCTCCCCATGATGTAAAGTCCTGCACATTTTCTCCTCCTGGTGCCAGCAGGATGGAGGAGGAGAGAAGGGTTGGAGATGTGTCCTGCAAGTGGGCTGGGTGGGATAAGATGAGATGATTCCCCTAGGGAAAATCAATCCAGGCAGAGCTCTGGGGACTCAGTGAGAAGAGGAGGCTCTGGGGAGACCTTGTTGCATCCTTTCAATACTGAAAAAAGATGGGAACAAAATTTTCAGCAGGGCCTGTTTTGATAAGACAAGGGGTGATGGTTTTAAACAAAAGGGGTCAATTCACATTAGCTCTAAGGAAGAAATTTTTACAAAAAGGATGAAAAAATACTGGCACAGGTTGCCCAGAGAGGTGGTAGATGCCCCATCCCTGGAAACTTTCAAGATCAGGCTTGGAGGAACCTGCTCTAGTGGAAGGTGTCCCTGCTCATAGCAGAGGGCTTTTAGAGGTCCCTTCCAACCCAAAGTATTCTTTGATTCTATGATTTAATGCTTGATCCTCTTACTATTAGGCACATTCATTTTCTCACAGGGTGATGTGGACTACAGGAATGCCTCTTGTGGGAATTCTTCCTGACAGCACGAAAAAGCAGCAGTTGGAACAGTTTGAACAGTTTGGCCAGTTTGAACCTCAGGAGTGAGGCCATCCTGCCACTGGGCACTTTCTTTTGCTGGACCCTGTCAAAAACATGGCTGAGTTGGCACATGGGCAGAATCTGATCTGATGGGACTGATCCAACTCCTGGAGTGATTCTTCTACTGTCCTTATTCAGAGGCTGCAGTGGAGTAATTAAATGTCTAAAGCTGGGGAACAAAGGACAGGAATGTGTGGCTGATTTTCCCAGAAGAGTCGTGGTGCTGGTCCTGCTCTGCTCAGACTGATCTGGCAAAGGGGGTGAATAGTGAAACCAGCAGAGATTTATGGTACTGAAAACTCACCAGGAAAACCTGCTGAAGGATATTCTTCCCAGTCTGCAGGAAGTGGGCAGGAAAAGGGACAGCCTATATTTGATGTTGAAAAGTGAAAAAGATTGCACATGAAAAACAAAAATAAAAAAGCAGCCTGAGCATACAGAGGCCCCAAATTAACCATTCCCAAGGAGTCAGCCTTGGAAAGAGTGAAATGTCATCACTGCACTCAGCCAGAGTCAAAAAGGTCAAATAGGAGTTAGAGTTTATGAGAAGAATATGGTTTAAAAAACCCCACCTGGGCTCTGAGCCCTCGTGTGGGGGGCACAATGCTGATCCCACACCTCAGGGGGATACAGTGGTGCTGGGAAAGGTAAAAGCACCAGGAACCATTCCAAGCCCTGAATGGCTTCTGTGTAAGAATAGACTGGGTGCCCATTGTCTGCAGCAGAGAAAGCTGAGCAGGAGAGCAGCCCCTGGGTCACAGCATCCGGAGGGTGAGGGGGAGGAGGAGGAGACAGGAGCATTTGCTCCTTCCCCCAACTGCAGGAGCTGGGCAGCATCCTTCAGCCAAGCAACAGCCAGGAAGAGCTCAGGTGTGGCTCTTGCTGCCTCAGCATGCTGTGGAGAGCAGAAACATGAAAAAAGCTGAAAAAATTTCATGGAGGACATGAAATTCTGGTGGCATGAATACTGGTGGCTGATGGAAACGATGCTCTGGGCCACCACCCTCGTGCTGGAGCTCCTGGGGAGATCTGCTGTTGCTGCAATTCTCATTCTGCTCTCCAGGAATATTCCTCCATTCCCATTCTCCCCCTTTATCCAACCCTGGTTATTTTGGGGACCTGCTGGTGGCTCCGGCCAGGCTTTGCTGAGCTCCAGGGTGGTGGCTGTTATTCCCTGAGGAATGTGACCTGAGGGATCTGACAGTGAAAAGAAGCACAGTAGAATGGCGTCAAAAGAAGAGCCAGGGGAGCCCCATCAAACAGCAATTATGAATTGAAACCAGCCCAAAAAATGAAGGTTTGAGCCCCCAGGGATGTAGAAAAATCTGCTTTCCTGCAGGGATCAAAAGGAGTCAGGGATACCCAGTGAGATGGCAGGGAGAACCCAGAGTTCCCTTGAGAGCGATTTCTCCCTCAAAACCCCAACGAATTTGTAGGGTTTTTTTCTTGGAAGCCTTCTGAGGAAGGGGATAAAGAGGCTCTCAGTTCTGGGAGCGCAATCCCTTCTCTGCTGGAGGGGGCAGGAGGCTTAATGCAGCCCGGCATCCCTCCCTTTCCAGCCCCCAGACACAAAGGCAGAAAAATGCCAGGAATTTCCCAGCGCCCTCCCCAGACCTGCTTCCATCTCCCTTTCCCCCCCTCGCCACCTCCTCCGGCTGGGAGGGAGGAATACTAATAACGAAATAGGGATTTTTAATAGGCCCCTTGCCTGGTCACTTTGGGATTGAATGCTGAAAGGGATGGACGTGACCAACCATAAGGAATGAAGCTTCTTCGAGTCCCATTTCTTGATTTTGCTGCTTTTGTTTTTGTTTCTTTTTTTTTTTTTCTCCCAATTTCTCCCCCCTTTCTACTCCCCCTTTCTACTTTTTTCAGCGCTGAAAAAATTCCCCTCGGCCCCTCGCCTCTGTTCCTTTCCCTTGGAGTCAGGCTGCAGCTCTAATCACTGCAGGGTGATTAGCATGTGAAGGGGGAGAGGAAAACAAAATCTTTGTTGCTGGCTGGTGGAGCCGGAGCAGCTGTCTGGATGGATGCTGGCTCCTGTGGGATCCTCCCCACCGCCTCTGATCCCTTCCATTGTGGATTTTTTTCCTGTAAGAACAGGCAGCACACCAAGGAAGGGCACAAAACGGGATGGGGACCAAAGTCAGGGCAGGTGGGCTGTGTTTTTTGTGGGGAAAAACCAGAACGTAATTTTTGTTTTCAGATTTGAACTTGGGAAGAGTAGGGGGGGACAGGGACTTCAGTGCTGTGCCAAATGAAAGGATAATTTGTAGTGCCGACCTCAGTGGGAGCGGGAGGCACAACACAGAGCCCTTTGATGAGTCCAGGCTGGGGATGGAGGAGGTGGATGGAGCTGGAGGCTGGGAAGGGAGAAAAGGCAAATGCCATGAGTTAGGTGGTGCTGGGTGTTAAAAATAGGTTAGAAACTGTTGTAAAATAGTTGATAGATCGTTAAGCATGTACTGTTAGTGGGGTTATTATATTGTTAAAGGGGTTAAAAGAGTAGTTAAAAGAAATAGGGTATTCAACATACCAATACACACCTCAGTAAAGTGCATCATAAGCCAGCCTGGACAGAACTGTCATGGCCAATCAAGCACCTTAAACCTTCATGCAAATGAAGGATCCAAAAAGAAATCAATCCAAAGGGACAAAATACAGGATATAAAGGGGATTCTGACTCACTGAATTGTGCTGCTCCATCTGGGACATTGGGGACATCACTACAGGCCTTGCAGCATCCCTGATGGGAACGCTCCTGCTCGGCCCGCGGGCCCCCACACTTTAGGCCTTTCTTTTTATTGTAATAAATGCTGAAATCACTCTAGTACTGCAAGCCTGCTCTCGTTTTTAACATGTACTGTTAGTTTGGTTATGGTAAAAGGGGTAAAAAGGGTACTTATAAGAAATTACACCTCAGTAAAGTGCAGCACCCCCAAGCGAAACGGGCCAGCCTGGACAGAACTGTAATGGCCAATCAAGCATCTTAAACCTTCATGCAAATGAAGGATCCAGAAAGAAATCAATCCAAAGGGACAAAATACAGGATATAAAGGGGATTCTGACTCACTGAATTGTGCTGCTCCACCTGGGACATTGGGGACATCGCTACAGGCCTTGCAGCATCCCTGATGGGAACGCTCCTGCTCGGCCCGCGGGCCCCCACACTTTAGGCCTTTCTTTTTATTGTAATAAATAATGAAATCACTCTAGTACTGGGAGCCTTTTCTTGTTTTTAACACTGGGGACAGTGGGATGGGGACCTCTCAGAGTCTCTGCTGGTCAGAGTGACCCTAAGATGTGTTAGAAAGTCTCTTTTCTCAGCCTGGCAGTTGAAGAAGGAGTCAGGATTCCTCGGCTGAGGTTCTCAAGGTTTATTATTTCTTATCCATAACATTCTTTCTCTGGCCTGCTGAGATCTGTCCAGCAGGTCAGACAGAGGCACACTGACTGCCCTCAGAGCAGTGTTATCTTTTATACTAAAAACTGCGTGTACATTATTTACCATAACTTCCCAATACCTATCACCTGTGTTAGACAGTGAGCTTCTACCTTAAACCAATCCAAAAGTGCCAACATCACCCAGAAGATGGAGGCTAGGAAAAAGAAAGAAGAAGGACAGGGCACACCCAAATTCCTCCATCTTGGGACCCCTAGCCCCCATTCTAAAAAACCCAAAAATCTATTTTTCACCCTGTGACAAACTAACTATTATTCTACTTAAACTCTCTTGACTTGCAATTCTTCCTATAAAGGTGGTAACTTGCTCCATGGGTCAAAATCAAAGTCACAGGTGTCTTGGGTTCTGTGCCAAGGTCTCTGAGTCCCCTGGGAGGGGCTTGAGCCATCCAGGACGGCCAGAGGGATGTCCTGGCTTCTGACAGGGACCCAACCTGTGCAAGACACCCCTGTGCCCTGTGAGAGAAATCCTGGCCAGCAGAAGATGATGAAGGGCTGCCAGGTGGACAGGATGGTTTTTGTTCATCCTCCCCAACACCTTGATGAGTGTCATAGATGGATACTGAGATGATTGGCTCTCGCAGTTAAGAGATAACTATTGTGTGAATATTAAGAAAAGCTTTAGTGATGTATGGTTATGTTATTGTAGTTTAGATGTCCTCTGTTCTCCCCATAGTTCCCTTTCCCCCCCTGTATTGTTGCCATCAGACAGCCTGGGCTGTCTAGGACAGGTACAAAGAAGCTGCACGTGTCCCTTGCATGGGGCAGTTGGGAATGGAAAAGCTTGGTGCTTAGGGGGTGAGGCATGGCAACACCTCCAATCCAGTTACAAGAAAGCAGTTTCCACCGAAAAATGGCAAAGAAGAGCTGACTGACAGACTTTGGGAAGGGCCAGGGCTGGCTGATGAACCCCCAGGGGTATAAAAGACTGAGCATCCACCTTGAAGATGAACCAGCTGTGTGGTATGCACGACAGGCAGTTCCCAGCACTGCAGCTTTTTCCTTATGGAGTCCCTTGTTATATTTTTGTTAAGGTTTAATGAACCTCTTTAAATTTTCAAAGTGAGCAGTAGTTTCTCCCAATGAGCGATGAATCCATGAGGAGCCTGCAGCAGCCTGGAGCAGCAATTCCAGCCTGAGGTTGGACAGTGACTCCAAAGGGACATGTTAGTGGGGTGGAAAACAGTGTCTGGTATTTGTTAGGAGGCTCTGATGGGAACACTGCTGCCTCTGGGGCAGGTATTCCCTGCAAGCTCCAGAGCTGGCTGTGCTCAGCCCCTCCTCCCCTCGCTCCAGGTGTTTCCTCCTCTGAGCTTGATAATGAAATCTGTGAGCCCAAGCCAGTTTATATTTAGTTTCCACCATTGCTGGCAGCGCCTAACAAACAGCAGCAAAACACCTCTGGTGGGTTTCCAGTCCCTGAGGCTCAGGATCTGTCTCTGTGGGGGCAGGAGATGGGGTTGAGGGATGGGAACAGGGGCAGCACACAGCTGGTTGTGCCACTAGCCACTGCTTTGGACCAGCCCCTCACAGAGCAATGAGATCCAGAGCAGTTTTGTTTTGGGAACTGTCTCTGGCTGTGCAAACTAATCCCATATAATGTCTGGTATTCCTGACCTGTCTCTGCTCCCTTAATGAAGAAGCTCTTGCTGAGTGCAGGTGTCCTCCACCTTCCACGTCACTTGTTCCTCAGGCTGAGCTTTACTTTGTTCTCCTGACCATGCCATGCACAGTAGGTGGGATTCAGCTGCCTGGTCATGGGTTTATTGCATCATCTGGGTTGTCTTGTCAGGTATCTGATATATCTGTAAGCTTTCTGTGCCCCACAGAGAGGACTCTCAGGCACAGGGTGGGGTTCCTGGGGTGTCCTGTGCAAGGCTAGGAGTTGGACTTGGATGTGGTGGTGTTTGAGGGTCCCCAGGATGAGGGAAAAGATGAGAATCTTGACTCCATGTTTCAGAAGGCTGATTTATATTATATTATATTATATTATATTATATTATATTATATTATATTATATTATATTATATTATATTATATTATATTACATACTACATTATATACTACATTATATTATTATATATTATATTATATAATATTATATCATTGTATATTACATTATATTATATTATTATATATTACATTATATTAGCTATACTAAACTATAGAGAGAAAGGAGCCATCAGGAAAATAGAAAAGAATGAAAAACAAAAACTCCTGACAGACCTGAGAGATTGACACATCTGGCTGTGATTGGTCATTAAGTAAAAACAATTCACATGAGACCAATCAAAGATGCACCTGCCACATTCCACAGCAGCAGATAATTATTGTTGACATTGCTTTTCTGAGGCTTCTCAGCTTCTCAGGAGAAAAAAATATGACAGTGACACTTGGATGATCCTAGAGGATCCCTTCCATCTCAGGATATTCTATGACATCCTAGAGCAGCTCAGCTGGTGTCAGAGCTCAGCTGAGTGGAGCCCTCAGTCTCTGTTGGCTGCCATGGGAGTTTAAACACCAAACTCAAAAGTATGGAATCACAGAATGAATCACAGAGGGGTTTGGGTTAGAAGGGAGCCTAAACATCACCCAATTCCAACCTCCTGCCATGGGCAGGGACACCTTCTACTGTCCCAGGTTGCTCCAAACTCCATCCAGCCTATTCTTGGACACTTCCAGGGATCCAGGGGCAGCCACAGTTTCTCTGGGCACCCTGTGCCAGGGCCTCCCCACCTTCATAGGGAAGAATTTCTTCTTAATATCCAATCTAAACCTGTCCTCTGTCAGTTTAAAGGCATCACCCCAAACATATTTTGTATCATGGGCAGAATTTTAGGGCATATTTTGATTCCAGTCACAGGAAGCACTTATCTACTGGCATCCTGTAGGATATCTTGAACTCACCAGCCAGGCAGGCAGAGAGGAAACTTTTGACAACTACATCATTGAATCTGTTCTTAAATCATCTCCTTGTGGTTGGGTAACTCACTGTCATCGAGGACTTTCGCTCTAGGCTTAAATTAGAAACATCACTGAAATTAATGGACAGCAGACAAGGAAATCTTGATATTCCCAAAGTATTTGTGGCACTGAAAGTCATCTTGAGTGATGGAGATGAACTGTGGCAAATAAGGTTAATTTTCAAACCCTCCTGCTGAGGGAAGTTAATGCCTCACAGAGTTTTGTCATTGTGGATCCTAAACCAAAAGGCTGCTGTGTCAGGAAGTTGGTCATTGCTGATTAGATCAGAGCTCCAATGTGCTTCAAAACTCATTCAGTGTGTGTTTGCTGCAATGAGGGTGTGATACCTGTTATTGATGTGATGTCTATTTATTCACAGAAAGAAAATTCCAGTCATGGGGGCAGAAATTCCATGTTTTGCCACATGTACCTACATAACTGTGCTCTTGCACTGGGCAGTTATTTTAATGGAATCACAAAATGATGGAATGGCTTGAGTTGGAAAGATGATCCAGCTCCACTCCCTGCCATGGGCAGGGACATCTTCCACTGGACCAGGCTGCTCCAAGCCCAATCCAACCTGGCCTTGGACACTTTGAGGGATGGGGCATCCAAAATTTCCCTGGACAGCCTGTTCTAGTATCTCACCACCTCACAATAAATATTTTTTTGTAATTTATAATCTGAACCCACTCTCTTTCTGTTGGAAGCCATTCCCCCTTTGTCCTATTGCTCCATGCTTTTGTAAAAGTCCCTTTCCACGACTGGAATTTTCCTCCTGTGAATAAATCTTTTTTCTAGGCCGCCTTCAGCTACTTTAGGGTCACATTCCAGTCCATTTGAGCACCTAAATGACACCATGTTTGGTTTTCAGGGCCAAACAAAACAATGAGTTTTGGATTCTGAACTTCTTGCGAGCAAAACTACCACCCCCAAAATTTCAAACCTGCCAAAACTCATCCAACCAACCTTGGGAATTATGAACCAAAGAGTTTGGGTAGTAAATTCCATATTCCTGGCTAGGAAGAACTGCCCAGTTTAGAGCTGAGGCAGCACTATTTGTGCTCTCTGGGAGCAGAGATCATTCTGACCCACTGGGGACACTTCCCTGAGCATTCATCCCCAAAAGGTCCTGCTGTGCACACAGAAGTCAACACAAAATGTCACAGCAGGCAGCCTCCTGAACCTGCAGTGGGGAGAGAGCCCAGGCATAATTCTGAAATAGCACTGGAATTGAGATATTTTATCTGGTAACAAGCTCCAGCATGTCAATTATTTCGAGTTCTTGGGACATTTGAAATTTTTTTCCTTTAGCCACAGCTAACAGCTCCTGTGTCACCATCTGTCCTGCAGCCTGGAAGTGCAGTGGAGTGCATTGTTTATCCTCAAGGAGCTTTCTGTAGGTTTGAGGCCATCATACAATGCCAGTTGAGATGTATTTTTGGCAGGAGCAGTGACGTTGGACGGAACATCCTTCTTGACAATTTCTATATATATTTCCATTTAAAATAAACTTCTGTTTAGCCAGGGTTTTGATTATATGCTCCCATGCTCTTGAGAGGTAAAGAACATAAGGAAATGCATTGTTAAGTGAAACCTTTGTTTTAGTGGAGCTACTTGAAAGAAGTTTCAAACTAAGAGGTAGTCGCTAGAGTTTTCTTTTTGAATAAATTGAAAAATTGCCTTTCTTAGCACAAGAGTATGTGAAAATTAAAGGGACACACTGATCAGTGAGACCTGGTCTACACTTCCACAAATTCCTATTCAAAAAATCAAAGAAAATTCACTTAATGAGAAGGAAACAACTGATACCCACTTATAAAAAGCCCTCTTTGCAAGGAAAACCTCTTGAAAGATTCAGAAGCAAGGACACAAAGCCAGAATGAACTTTGCACAGTCAATGTGGCTGAAAGGTGGGGGTCAAAAGAGGAGTTTTGGGGTAGGCTGATGAAATAATAATCACAGTGGCAAATAAAGCCAAGTGAGTTCAAAATTCAGAGGAATCAAGGCATAATGTATTCCACACCCTCCCATGGTTCCACACTGTGCATTAATGGTTGAGAGAAAGATCCAGAGGGATCCACAAAGATTTCTTTATCCACAAAGATTTCTTTAAAAGGTGATGGTGGGAAGTCTTGTAAGGAATATTGCTTGTTGATGTGGAGCTGATGAGCTCAGCTCTCCTGCTGTGGTGGGATTGGGGCAGGGCACGTGCCCACCCCAGCCCTCCTTTTTCTAAATTTTTCTAAATTTGCAATGGTGACATTTAGTCTTCAGGGGACCGGAATCCTTCCCAATTTGCTGAACTGGAGCTGGAGAAGCACAGCAAAACTGCCAGGGTATCCCTGCCTATTGCAGGGGGCTTGGAACCAGAGAGTCTTTGAATTCCCTTCCAACCCAAATCAGTCTGTGGTTCCAAGTGAAGGAAACTGAGGGTTTGAGGGCAAAAATTCGAGCCTGGCAGCAGGAGCTGCTGTGCTGCCCTGGCACAGGGAAGTTGACTTTGTGCCAGTGGCTGCAGGAAGCTCTGAGGGTGTGATCAGCACCACATTCCTGTGCCAAGCATTGTTGGCAAGCACTGCAGTGACCTGGCTGTCTGCTGAAACAGACTGTGGGGCCTCAGATGGAGAAAGCTGAGCCCAAGGGCCTTGGGTATTTCTTTGTGACCACCCTAAAGCACATCCCACCTTGCTATCTCTGTGCTAAAGCATGAGGCAGGGACTGGGTCTGCTCTGTGTGCAAGGTGGATGCAAAAAGTGAATGAGAATCAGCTTCAGAGCAAGAATCTACATTTTTGTTTGCAAAGAGGTAAGGCAAATAGTCACTGGTGTTGTGCTTCCTCCAGGCAAATAGCACAATGTGCCTCTCCTCTGCACCAGTCTAGGGAGTGAAAGAGAGAGCAGACACCATCTTTTCATAGAACCAGAGAATGTTTTGGGTTGGAAGGGATCCTGTCAGAACCCAGGACATTGCTCTGGCTGGCCTGGGTGATTCCAGACCCTGGCAGGGGCTCAGAGACCTTGGCACAGAGTCACAAACACCTGTGCCTTTGATTTTAGCCCATGGAAACAATTCCCAACTTTGTGTGAGGAGTTACAAGCCACAAGAGTTTGAGCAGAATGATAGTGAATTTGTCACAGGGTGAAAAAGTAGAATTTTGGGGTTTTAGAATGGGGGTTCAGGATGCAAGATGGAGGAATCTGGGCATGCCCTGTCCTTCTTCTTCTTCTTGTCCCCCATCTTCTGCTGTGATGGTGACACTTCTGGATTGGTTTAGAGTAGAGCCAGACTGTCTAACATAGGTGATAGGTATTGGAAAATTATTGTAAATAAAGTACAGGTAGTTCTTGGTATAAAAAGCCAACACCACCCCAAGGGCAGGGACTGTGCCACAACCCAACCTGCTGGACAGATCTCAGCAGGTCAGACAGACAATGTATTAGAGAAGAGCAAATAAACAACCTTGAGAACGAGAGCCAAGGAATCCTGTCTTCTTCTTGGGTCTTGGGGCTGGGAAAAAGAGACTTTCCAACACCTCGGGGTCATCTCGACACCAGAGACCTTGTCAGGACCCTAAAAATCATCTTGTAGACCTTAAAGATCATCTAACAATATTTTCCAAAATATCTGATTGTATCTTCCCCCTGTAGTGCTGCAGACTGTTTTTCCTCCACAAGGGGTAAATATTTTAAAGCATTAATTCAGACTATTCTGTTTTCAAAAGGCACCAAGGGAGACTTGACCAGGATTTATTATCATTCAGGGATTGGGGACATGGGTTGGTGACACCACCATGCCATTCCTGCTCTTCAGACAGATTTGCAATGGAAAATTGAAACAGATTCCTAACTTTGATCCCAGAGCTCTGGCTCAGCTGCTTAAAAATGTTTGTGGAGGTAACCAGCCCAGGCACAAACTTATTTTGGTGAACCTGGTTTTCCTTCTGAGGCATTGCCTGAAGATCACTTCACCTTTGCAGCTGAGTTGGGATGTGAGAATTGGCCCAACTTTCCTCTCAGAGTGCAGAGCAGACATGGAAATCAGCTTTTAAGCACTTGCACAATTCTTTCAGTGCATCTTCAGGGCATGAAGGGAGTCAGGTTAGGAGATTTGCTGGTTAGAAATAAATAAATAGAGTCAGATGGGAAATAAATCTGAAATATAGGAGGATATCTGCTTTTTGGGTGTTCAGTCAGGCTCTTCCAAGGCTCACCTTCATTTTCAAGGTCCTTCCCTAGGTGCAGGTGTGTCCAAAGAGGGTCATTTACAGCAGACTGAGCAGAGGGGGATGTTCCAGGAACTTGGGAGGGATTTCTGATTTTGCTTTTGATGCAGGGAATTGAAGTTTCCTGTTTTTACATATATTTGCCAGAAATACCTATCTAAATGTAGGTGACCTCCATAAGAACACAGAAAGTATCTGGTGGTTATCAGCTGCTTCACAGAGTCAGAACAAGTGTTACATCTTCATCTGGGAGATTTTTTTTGGCTCAGAAGCTCTTCTCAGAAAATATAGTCAGTCAAAAATCAAAATATGGATATTGGTTGAACCAGAATGATTTTTTTTCTTTTTTTTCTTCACAAAAATAGGCAAAAAAAAAAAGCAGGCAAAAAGTAGGCAAAAATCATATCAGGTTGAGTCATCACTTTGGGTTTGTCTTAAAATGAAACATTTCAAATCAGGTGGCTTTTTCTGCTTATCCCTGCAAGCTCTTGAGAAAGGTCAACTTGAATCACAGCAAAGTTTGCAATTTAGCACTTCGGGTTTTCAGTTTGAAAGCAAGTAAAAAAGTCTTTTTTCAACATCTCTGAGTTATTTATTTACTTGTTTATGGGGTTTTTTCCTGTTTGACAGTGTTTCTCTGGGCAGTTCATAGGCAGACCTGTGGTACACTCCAGCAGGACCCTCGTCTGGAGGAGGATGTTTCTCCTTGATTAGATTGGACCCTCTTGACCTGCCAGCCTTGAGAAAAACCTAAAATAAGCACATTTTTGACCCCTCTAAGCCTCCCTTGGGCAACTGGAAAAAAGGAATCTGTCAGTACTCAAAGCTCAAGAAAAAAAAAAGAGGGAGGAAAAAAGATGATACATTTTTGGACATTGTGGTAGCAGAATAAAAAAGGTGAAAAGGTGAAGGAAAACAGACATTTAAATCTCCTGTCACTTGTGGGTGAACCCCAAAGTATTGCTTTTGGAGGCAAAAAAGGGTTAATTTAGCCCATCCAATGGGGTTTTTATGGATGGGGAAGTGCCCAGCTGAGAAATGCAAAGCAGAAGCAAACCAGGGAAGGAGATCACACCTCAGGGGTGTGACCTGGCTCAGAGAGGTGCTGGGGAGGCACAAAGTCCCTGTCCAGCTGATAAGGCTCAACCCTTCGCCAGGCTGAGGACTTGGTGTGCAGAGCACTAAATGTTCTTATTCCTTTTGGAATAAGGAGTTATTCCCTGGCAGCCTGCTGGGCTGGGAGGAATGTGATTCTCCTCCCTCTTCCCTTTTATCAGTGCACCATTACTCTGTGGATTTGTAACTGTCTTGGATTTCGCCTTCGTAATCCTGACGCAAACCCATCGGATCCGAGCAGTGAATTATTACTTATTTTGGGACACTTCTCCTGGCTCTCCAACAAGCTGATTCCAGTTATGGCAACAAGAGGAACATATGCTTGGAGGAAAAAAAAAGCTGCAGTTGTCTCTGTGGTGATGTCTATCTGTGTTGGCAGGGTCCCTCACGGTGTTATTCCGACCCGTCTCAACCGCTCACTTGAGACATGAGGCAGCTCAAAAACAGCCACAGAGAAAAATCTGCAACATTCATCAGCAAAAATGGATGTGTGGTTCTGGGGCAGAGAGGATGGAATGGCCTCAAGTTGCACCAGGGAAGGTTCAGGTTGGATATTCTGAAAAGTTTCTTCACTGGAAAATCGATTTGGCATTGTAACAAGGGATGTGGCAGAATCCTTTTTCAAAAAACAAGATATGGCACTTTGTCATATGTAGTGATAGACAAGGTGGAATGGTTTGAAGCAGAAAGAGGAGAGATTTAGGTGGGATATTAGGAATAAATTCTTCCCTGTGAGAGTGGTGAAATACTGGAAGTGGTTGCCCAGAGAAGCTGTGGCTGGCCCATCCCTGGAACATTCAACACTTTTTCTCCTAATGAGCACAATTTGGGGCATTCAAGACAGAGCTGCTATGAAGATTTATATTAAATCTGTACATGACATCTTTGTGCACTGCAAACAGGTCATCCAGTCACCTGAGGCACACACAGAGACACCCAGAATGTGAGAATCTCTCACAGGCAGGCACGGGAGAGGAATGCCATGAGAGGGAGCTGGAGAAATTACCTGCGTGCCACGGGGCTGAGTCACCCTGGGACTGGGTCTACTTATCAGGGGGAAGTGGTACACGGTGGAACATTGTTTAAATGTGAAATCCCATCTGTGTCAGGGAAGGGGCAGAACGTAAATTACAGGCAGCAGAGGGAGGGGAGGGAGGCTGGCATGCGGGAAAGGCAGAGAAATGAAAGGAAGGTTTCAGTGTGAATTCACATCAGAGTTACAACAAGAAAGGGCTGGATTTAAGGAAGGAACAGTGGGGCAGGGGGAAAGGAAAGAGTTTGGCAGCGTGGAAAGAGGAACAGATTAAAAATGTACCCCTGTTCTAATCAGTAGTGGAACCCAGGAGCTCCAGACATGGTTCTCTGAGCAAGGAGGTGTCAGCCCAACATCCCCCAGCTCACCCTGTGCAAACTCAGAGCTGGACTCTGCTTTGGGCTGCAAGACAAATCAGGACCAAGGACTGAGCTACACCTCTTGGAGTGCAAGCCTCTCTGAGTTCCTCAGAGAGAGAGATGAATGTAGGCATTGAATTAAAGACTTTAGAGAAATTAAGATATATTAAGCCACACAGATATGAAGTGGAAGTGTAGGTTTAAGTTTTAAGTAAGTGGAAGTTATAGTTTTAAGTTAGTAAAAATATATTTTAAGTCCCTTAAGAAACTGTGCTAGCTAGTAAAGGCCCTAAAGCCTAGTTTAAAGTTCAGTAACTTAGCTCCAAACATAACAAAAACATAGCAGAACCTTGCTTGCACCTCTAGAACAGACAGAACTGTATGTGTAAATAGATAGAACTATTCATGTAAATAGATAAACTTATACATGTAAATTTTAAGTAAGAAAACAGTATATTTGCATAAATAGATAATATTATATGTATAGTTTTTTTAGGTAAGAACTGACACTATTTTTGTACTACTTTCCCACATTAGAATCAAGTTCAGATTGGTTTAGTAAGAATGTTTTAGAATTGTGTTTTTGGCTGATTGGATGTTTTATCAATAAAATGCCCTGAAATGGGGTGCAAGAAACAACAACCACAGCAAGAAGAGAAGGAAGGAAGAGCAACAAAAAGAAGAAAAAAGGGCTGTGGTTCCTACTGCTGCTGCTGGGGACATTGGACTCTACACCAGGGAACAATTGTTGTGCTGCTGCTGCTGTTCCTGCATGGAACCTGGCACTCCAGAGCAGAGAGCAGCCCTGCAGCTGCTGCTCCAGCTTGGGGCTCTTTGCCAGAAAGCTTTAGCAGGGACTTTAACACCTTGAACTGTTTGCCTTTGAGACTGATATATTCATGCAATAAACAACTTTATAGCAACCAACAAATGCTCGTGTCTCTTTGAAGACCTGAGGTCCAGCTAAAGCTTGACACGCACCAAAGACAGAACCTGATCCTACAAAAACAACAACAGGATGGGCTGCAGCAACTCTCCTTCCTCCTCTCCTGCAGCCCAGCTTTGCAGGCAGTGTGTGGTTGTTGCACTTTTGGATTTTAATCCTGAGCTGTGGGTTAGTGGTAACTGGTGGATGACTCCTTGTCCTGCAGCAGTGATGAAGAGGATCCTCTTCCTCCTGCCCCCTATTCAGCAATATCAGATGTGTTGCAGGGCTCTCTAATCACTCTGCTGAAATCCAGCATCTGTGGGAAGGGTTAGCATTTACTGAGCCTTGTACAACATCTGGAGAAAAAGCATCTCCAAAACAAGCATCTCCAAAACAATATCATCATTGATATCACCAGCTGATATCACCACCAGGTATCCCCTAGCTCTGTTCTTATGATGATGACATTGCACAGAAAAGCCACCCCTAAATTCGTGTCTCTGATGGAAAGTGCTCCAGGAAAAGGTCAGAGGCAGCTGCTTTCTCTGCTGCAGCAAAACTGTGTAGGATGCTTCATAAGGAAATAAACAAGTGCTTTCTTAGATTCAGTATTTACTGGAGACTCCTCCAAACTTCCCAGATCTACCTGCCTTGTGGCAGGAGAAGAAAGACTCTACTCAGAGTAGAGGAGGATTGAAACATTTGTAGGCAATTACAAGTCCACAGGACAGCAGAGGACAAGGATATTTGTCTTTGAGGGTGCTGGCCAATGTCTGAATGACTGTGGCAATTCCTGGGGTTTCCCGATGGAAAAAGGCAAACATCCCATTCAGATTCAAAGAGGCAGGTCAAAGGATCCAAAGAACTTAAATTTGGTTGACTTTTCTTCAGACCTTTGGAAAATAATGGGGCAAGTCCCCCTGTGAGCTGTTTACAAGCACTGGAGTTTAAAAAAAAAAGATTATGAACATGATTTACTGAGAACAGGCTGTGGTTGGACAACTTTAACTGCTGGGAAGAGCTGACAGGCAAGAGCAGCTGATGTCTCCTACCTATACTTAAGCAGCACTTCTGCAGTAGGAGATGGACTTTGCTCAGTGAAGACAAAGGTGAACTGTGAGATAGCAAGAGAAAAGTAAAAAAATAAAAGCAGAAAAAGAAATTCTGTCTGGTTTTAAGGCGCAATTCTTCACCATGGGCATGACTGATTGTTGAAACAGCTTCAGAATATCCTTGGAGAGGTGAAAAGTTGGGCTAGATGAGATCTGGTACTACAGAATCTAACTTTGAAATTAACTCTGATGATAATCAGGCTATGATGGGTCAGCCTCAGTGCACTCTCACCTCTCAGAGGCCAGCTTTTTCTGCTCTCTACCAGAGGTATAAAAATGGTTAAAAAAACTATTCAAAGAATGACAGGGTACAGGAGGAATCACTGGATTTTATTTCCTTGTTCCTGAAGCCTGGGAATTCCAGCAGCTATGCTTTGACAGTGAACATAATGTACATAAACTCAAATATTTGCAAAGGAGGAAAGATAAAAAAAAGTCCACTAATGAATCCTTATGCCCCAAAAGGGGTTGAACTTAATCAAAAAAGGGGAAACTTTCAACAAGAAACTATAAGAAATGGCAAAAATTACAAAGTTCTTATATAGGGTAGAGTAAATATTTTGCAGGCAACAAACTGGATGCTCAGAGGACAAATATATATCATGTATTAAAAAGATCTTTAAAAAAAGGCTAAATCTAGATAAATAAGTGCTTAGTAAAAGACTAAAAATGATTGAAGCAAGACAAAATCCTTAATAAGATCTATATGACAAATGAGGCATAGAAGAAACTCAATATCTGGAAGTTTAACATAAAACATCAATAAATTATGCCAACAAGATTTGAAGAAACATTTTACTAAAGGAATGAAATATCAATAAAACCTCGCTCCAGTTTATTGGTACAAGAATCTGCCAGGGACTCTAAGGGACTTTTAAGTGGAGTAAAAGAGATGAAAGGGAGAAAGAGATGGTCACTGTGTGCAGCAGAAAGGTTTGATGAATTCTTCCAATCCTGTTAAATATGGAGTGGATTCAGATGGTTCCTACACCAACATTGATCTTGGGGAAGAAGAAGGAGAGAGTCAATCACAGGAATGATTCCTCACAGAAGGGTCAGTAATATAAATTATAAAAAAATCAATGAAAAGAAAGGAAACATGATTCAAGAGGGAATGGAGATACAAAACTACTGTATTATTAATCGTGGTGTGAAGCTTGTCACTTCAATCAGACTTAGCTGCAGGGGAATCTAAAACAGCAATTGTGCTGGGAATTCTTCAGAAGGGCACCATGAGGACCTGGGAAATTATTGCTGACATCTGAATTAAACTCACTGGTGGGGTCTGCAAGGAGGAGCAGCATCCATAGTCCCAGGGCTAAATGCAACACGTTGGGGAAAAGGCAACCCCTCTTTTAGAGGAATGAATCCCCACAATTCAAACTGTTTGGAAGGAGCTTGTGAACATGTGATAAAATCACCCAGCTGTGTGGAAATGGGGAGTTGTCAGCATGGTCTTTCAACAGAGCAGTCAAAAAAATGAAGTTGTGGGATTAATTATTCTTGTAGATTATTAATTTATTAAAAGGTAAGAAACAAAGAATTGCTTGGTTTTGATGATGGGAAACATTTCCAGGAGAGTCCTGCAGGGTTTTCCACTGGGAACTGTGTTCTTGAACGCACTTGTAAATGATTTGGAAAAGACTGACAATAAAAGAGTGATGAAATTTGCTGATGACACAGAATTATTCATGGTAATTGAAACTAATATTCCCATCAGGAGTTGTAGGATCATCTCAACACTGGCCAACAAAGAGACAGGTGAAACTGAGTGTTAGTAAATGCAAAGTAATGCACATGTGGGAAATGCAGCTCTAAATATTTATACACAGTGATGGCCTCTGGGGTAGCTATTTCCACTCACAAAAGAGATCTTGGCATCAGAGCCCAGGGGAACTGAATGTTAGGAATTACTGGAATAGTGAGCAAAACAGAGAGTAACAGAATGGAGCTGCTTATATCTGCAATGTAGCCTTGTCTTTTGTATGGAATCATTCCAGTTTCTTTTCTAAAATCACATTTGAGAACTATGAAAGGTGGAGAGCAATGGAGAAGGTGAGTAGGAAGTGGTAACTCACTATTATTCATTACACAGGAACCAAGATGCATCCAGTAAAATGACCAGGAGTGAGACTGGAAGAGAAATGAAAGGAAATACTTCATCACAAATGCCTGTATGACTGCAATTCCTTCTCTCTGAGTCACCAGGGTGGGATTCATCTGACTGAGCTCTAAGAGTGGATTCACCCCATTTGAACTGGGCACCTTTTGTGCCAGAGGCCACTCCTGAGCTGGGGACAGGCTCCTCAGAGAGGCAGGGTTGGTAGGAATGTGATTCACCTCACCCACTGAAGAGCTTTCTGTTAGCAGAGCTTGTGTAACACCTCATTGGCCACTGACTGTATTGTCCAGCTCCCTGCACACAAAACCATGGAATCACAGCATGACTGGCTTGGGAAGGGACCTCAAAGATCATCCTGTGCCACCCCTGTCATGGGCAGGGACACCTCCCACTGTCCCAGGCTGCTCCAAGTCCCATCCAACCTGGCCTTGGGCACTGCCAGGGATCCAGGGGCAGCCACAGCTTCTCTGGGCACCTGTGCCAGGGCCTGCCCATTGTCACAGCCAGGAATTTCTTCCTTATATTCAATCAAAATCTACTCTTTTAGTTTAAAACTCTGGTGTGGTGGTGTTCACAGGGGTCCCAGGACAAGGGAAGATATGAGAATCTGACTCCATGTTTCAGAAGGCTGACTTATTATTTTATGATATATTAAAACTATTCTAAAAGAATAGAAGAAAGGATTTCATCAGAAGGCTAGCAAGGAAAGGAATAGAACAAGAATTGGAATGATCACAAAATCTTGTGACTGACCAGACAGTCTGAGCCAGCTGGGCTGTGATTGGCCATTAATTAGAAACAACCACATGAGACCAATCCCAGCTGCACCTGTTGCATTCCACAGCAGCAGATAACCATTGGTTACATTTTGTTCCTGAGGCCTCTCAGCTTCTCAGGAGAAAAAGTCCTAAGGAGAGGATTTTTTAGAAAATATCATGGCTACACTCTTGTCTTTTTCATGTCCTTGTAGAAAGTCTTATTCCATCTCTGAACCCCCTTCATGTATTGGGAGGCTGCAACAGGGTCTCCCCAAAGCCTTCTCTTCTCCAGACTCCTTCATAGCAGAGGTGCTGCAGCCCTCTGAGCATCACTGTGGCCTCCTCTGAGCAAATGGAGCTCAAACATCAGGGGTAAGAGCTCCAAGAGGAACACAAAAAGCAGGCACAGGTCCCATTTCCCAGGGATTGCCATGATGACAGGCATGTCCAACACACCCGAGCTGCTAGGGAAAAAAAACCAAAGCTTAAAAATGCTGCTACTTCTCCTTTTTTTTTTTTTTTTTTCCTTCTTTTTCAACAGGTTGACCTTAAAGGGCAACATGCTCCATACTCTGTCTGGTTTACAGGCAGATAAGAGCCACATCCTGGCTCTGGGTGGATGAAGGGGAAGATAAGTTGCTTTCATGGATGTGTCTGGGAAAGGGATAAATGATCTCCTTTATGGGCTCTTTGTTGCTCCTTGCTGGACCTGGGGCTGTTTTTGTGGCAGAGCAAACAGGTCACAGAGGGAGATGCAGTCCATCACACAGGGCCATTGCTCTGTCACTGGGCTGCACACTCTGTGCCCACAGCAAATGGCAGGGGAAAATGGATGGGGATGGGAAGCACAGAAAAAGAGCAGCAGTGCCTTTCTGCTGCTTCTGATACTGGTGGTAGAAGGGCACAGTGAATAATTATGCTCAGAGAACAGGAGCATCAATGAGATAAGGAAATCTGCTGCCTCTGCAAACAGGTATCCTTCCTAAAAATCATGTCTGCCTGGTTTTGCCATGTGCCAGTCCTTTTCTTCCTCCAGCTTTTGATTCTGTCAGTCAGAGGGGGCAAGAGGACAAAGCAGCAGGCTGCCAGCATACCTGGGTTCATCTCCTACCTACTTTGTTGGGAAGGATGAAAGTTTGACAGGAAGGTCTCACAGATATGTGTGCTTAGCAGAAAGATTTTTGAATGTAGAATCTGAAGAAGAATAAAAAATGAAAGCAAGTTTTGATATAGAAGAAAAGAATTGCTGAGCCAGTCTCACTGGATAACCAAGGAGGCAAAGGGTGTGTTAGTTAGAAGGGGTTTTTATGGCTTGGAGCAAAGGATAAACCCACCCCAAACAAGAAGATGTTTTTACCAAGCACAAAGAGAGCACAGGCAAACAAGGCAGCAAATGGTGCAAGTAGGAAAAAGGTCTCAGAATTTTCCACTGCAAGAAAACTGAAAAACAACTTCTAGCTTAAACTGTAATGCACTAACTTTGAGTGATTGGAGAACAGTACCATGAATATGGTAATTACAGTAGTTATGACAGGCTGTAGATAACAGTTCAGGTATAGATGGGTTCTACTGTATGAAGATGCTCAGCAAAGAAAAGTCTATAATGCCCTGTAACCAAAACCAAAGGGTCTGCAGGGCTGCCTGCAGCTGGAGCTGACAGCTGTGGGCACAGCTCTGTCACCCACAACCCTGGACTGCTGTAACATCAATATAATATAAAATCAATAAAATACAATAAACTGCATTTTGAAGAGCTTCCTGGAGTCCCACATCTCTCATTCAGGCTCTTACTCTACTTCTACCTCCTGTTTATTCCTGGCTGTGTCATTGTTTTCTTTTCCATCCTTCTTCTGTCCTCTCAAATATGAACAACATTTTTTTTAAGTCTCTAAAGCTCTCTGGGAGCAAGCTTTGCTTTTATTGTGCTTTCATATACAATGAAAACAGGCTCTCTCTCAGGCTGCTACACATTCCAGCCTTATGAGTTGTGTTAGACAAGAAATGCACAGTAAATAGCAAAGCCCAGGTCAGATGGCTCCCAGAGGGTTTTTTTTTCTCAGACTTGCTCAGTCTGAAACCTAAATCTCCTTTTCCCAGAGCTTCCCTTTCACCTCCTGTGTTCCTGGATGATGCAGAGGATAACTGGTTTCTGTAAGTCAGAGCTCAGCAGCCTTTTCTCAACTCAGCAGTGACAGAAAAATTGTCAGCCTTGGACTCCTCTCTGCCTCTTCTAAGCCCACAAACCCATGGTGCTGAAGGATTATTGATCAGCATCAGCACATCCCAGGTGGGCTCTCCCACCTGGAGAAATGTAGGAGTGGCCTGAGCCAGCCCTTCACTTTGGCAATCCCCAAATTTTAAGATCACAAATATGAGTATTTAGTTACTGCAGATCGGATGATGGGTTAATGAAAAAGTTTTTCCTCATTTATAACATCAGAGATTGTGACCCCACCCTTCCTTGTACTTTTTTTTAATGGCTTCCTCCGAGAATAAAGCATTCCTGAACACAGGTCCTCCCAGTAGCCCTGGGAAGGATGTGTCTCTATTAGAGCAGATGGTGATTCACCCCACTGAGGGCTTTTTGTCCTTTACAGGGCTCTTTCTGAGCCCTAAAAGTGCTTTTAACCAGCTCCTGACAAGATGTCAGCTGAGAGTGAGAGCGATTTATACCAATGGACTTGTGACTTGACCTCCACAACTGCTGAAAAAAGCACATTTGTAACAGCAACTGGCATAAAGTTGCTTGTTCTTTAAAATAAAAAACAAACCAAAAACCAAACCTGAAAAAATATTCTGACAGCTATTCCCAGGGACAAGACACTTGCATGTTCTGGGGAGGAAAAAGAGCTTTTAGTTTTGGCAGGACAAAGGTAAAGGGTTTACTTTCACTAAATTCAGGTTCCTCCACCTGACCTGCTCATTTTTGCTGCCTGGCTATTTAAAGGTGAGGAACAGGCACCTGTAGGGCTTTGCTCACCCACACAAGCTTGGCTGTCTGGTGTAGAAGGAGAAGAATTGCATCCTGGAGTTGCCTGTTTTGCTCTGTGCTGGCAGCTTAGAGGATTGCCTTATTGTCCAGGTAAAATCCCAAAAATCTGTTTAAGAGCAATATTGGGAGAAACAGATCAGTCACAGTTTGATCCTGGCTGGAGTTTTGGTAGGAGCCAGCTCCCAGTGTCACACTCTAAGGCTTGGAAGGGACCTCAGGGACTCTGTCTGATTCTTGTGCCATTATCAGCTTTAGATGTTCCTTATTAAAGAGGAGCACTGCCAATGGGCTGAGCTTCCTGGAAAAGGAGCATCTGGAATTAGTGTGTTAAGTACAAAGGGAGCAAAGGTTGGCATGCAATGCCACCACTTTATTTGAAGGTGATCTTGATGTTTATCAATGACCAGCAAGAGAAACACTCCCACCACCAGAGAGAGAGAGAGAGAGAGGGTCTGACTTTAGTAGAATTATAGAATTAATAAGATTTAATAAAGCTCTAAGATCATCAAGTCCAAGTGTTAACCCATTGCCACCAACAAAGGACAACACATCACCTGCTCAGAAGATAAGAAGGAGGGGCACTGGTGTGTTTTATCCAACGTTTTCTGAGGAATATTCTCACTGGAGCCAATGGGAGCTAAGGGCTGGTGTCCCTGGTAAGGGTTTGGAATATTTCTATGAGGTGTCTCTCTGGATTTCCCCAGGAACTCCTGGTTGGTTAGCCAAGCACAGACGTTCCTCAGGAGGAGATGCTGACAGCTTTGCCTACACTTGGAGAAATACACTTTCCATTCACACAGCAATGGAAAAAGGCTTGAACATGTGAAACTCCATGGGTCAGGGTGGAGGTCACTCAAGTCAGTCCAGGCAGGAGCACAAACACTGAGGAGAGCAGTGTGCTCGTTTCAGAGGCTGCTGATATCTCTGCTGAGCTCCTTTGTACCTCTGTGAGCCACAGAGGGGGATTTAGCAGGGTTTCTATCCAAGCCACAAGTAATTTTATCTGCCAGCTAAAGTGGTTCTCAGGGAGAGCAGCCTCCAGGAGGAGGAGGAAGATGTGGAATGCTGGCCATGACACCTGAGTCAGCACCATGCTGTGAGCAGGGGCGGAAGGAGCTGAGATATTCCAGCTGTGCCTGCTGCCCAAAGAGCTGCCCCAGGAAAAGTTGCCAAGGCAGGTTTAAAAATCTGTCCATCTGCACACATGGGTTCAGCTCGTGTGTGTGTGTGTGTGTGTGTGTGTGTGTGTTGGTGTGTGTGCAGACCACTCTGAATGACCCTAAGGTCTTCTCCACCCTGGGAACTGCTGAGCTAAGCCCTCCCAGTGGCCCCAGTCCTTGGAATATCCATACAGCTGCCAAGGAAAATCAATGGAAAGAGCTGAGTGGTGGAGCCAGGCTTCTGACTGAAAATGGTGTTTTGCCACTGGGACTTGAGGATGAAAAAAAGGCTTTAAGTATTGAATGTATTGTGACAAGAATTCTGTCTTCAGGAGGGGCTACTTTCTCAGAGCCTGAGTCCATTTCCTCTGGGTATTTGGCCTTGAAGGAGTCCCCCTGATCACAGAGACTGTCTGGGAGCTCTCAGGCACCTTCTGATCTGCTCTGTCCCACTGGAGGAGGAGCTGTGATCCAGAGGATGGAGTCTGGTCCCTATGCAGCAGGGATGGAATCCATTGTTTCCTCTGAAAGTGATGACTCTGCCTTTGGGTTGGCATTGGAACTGGAACTGTCCCTGACTTCAAAAGAACGAGAGGATCTCTTATCAAACATCTTCAAAAACTGTGAAAGGAAGACTGGGAAATGCCAGCCAGTTTCCTCTGTTTTTGTAGGAACTTGTTTATGTTTTCCAAGTTCTAGCTCTGAAAAATAAGTTGGCTTGAATTAATATGCAGCATGTTTGGTTTTTGCTGTTCGTGTGTATGTGCACTTTATTTGATTCCCAGAGCTTGCCCCTGCCTTGTTTTCTCAGAAAGGATTGGAATATTTCTTTTGCTGTTTTTCAACATTTCTCTGCGTGTCTGGTGCAAATTCTCATTTCTTTCTTTGCTGCAAATGCGTGCTTAATAATAAATAATTTTAAAAAAGCAAACCCACCCCTTCTATTTCCTATTTTGAAGAAAAGCTACAGAAATGACTCAGAATTGGGGGGAAAACTGAGAATGGCTGTGATATCACAGGGCAGGGGATGGAGGAGGGGAGTTGTGTAGGCTCAATGTCTCTGTTGTGTTGTAAGGACTATTGTCACCCCACAACCCTTTGTATCATGTCAGCCTTCAGTCCTGCATTTTGGGGATGAAAGAGAGGGCCCAGCCACAGAACTGAGTCCCACAGCTCCCCCATGGAAGTCCTCAATCCAATTTCTTCCCATTTCAAACAGGCCCAGGGGATAGAGAAGGGAATCCTCCAAGGATATTCAGTGAATTTCATTCATAGAATCATGGAATGCTAAATTGGTTTGGGTTGGAAGGAAACTTCAAAGTTCATCTCATTCCACCTCCTGCCATTGGCAGGGACACCTTTCACTGGACCAGGGTGCTCCAAGCCCTGTCCAGCCTGACCTTGGACATTTCCAGGGATAGGACATCTACCACCTTTCTAAACAGCCTGTGCCAGTGTTTCTGCACCCTTACCATAAAAAATTTCTTCTTTATGTGTAGATTGAATCTACACTCATTTAGTTTGAAACCATTTTTCTTTGTCCTATCACTACAGGTTCTCGTAAAAAATCTGTCCCCATCTCTGCAGGCAAACACTTCACCACAACTTTCTAATTTTTAACTTCTAATTTTTCAAACTCACCACCTTCCCCTCTCAAAAGAAAAACCTCTCTAAATCTTTCAGATAGAGGATTCAGCCTTTTTGGTGAAAACCGTGTTTTGTTGGTTTGTTTTTCCAACTTCTGGGGCTTTCACAAAACAAACAAGCAAACAAACAAACACACACGGAAAAGCCACCATAAGAAAACACTTCCCCCTAAAAAACAAACAAAAATTTGGCCATTTGAAAAAGCATCCACTCAAAACACTTGGTTTTTCTCCACAAAATTTTAGAAGGAATTTAAAATCCAATCCCTGACTTGTGCTGTCCTAAGCTCAAAGTACAAGAGGTTGGATGCCAACAGGAAACCTTCAGAGGTAAAGGTCACCCAGACCCCCCAAGCAGGGAATCACATTTCAGGTAGGGGTAAGATTTATGTTACTCTGCAATCTTCCAAGGATTTAGTTAATGTTCTTCTCAGTGCTCAGACTATCCATGGTTTTATATCCTACATTCCCACCCCATTTGCACACTCTGAAATTAAATTGCACTTCTTGGGATTGGTGGTGAAGGAATTATTTAATGAAGGAATTATTGGTAGTGAAGGGATTGTTTAATTTCACTTCTGCAGGGCATGAGAATGGGAATTGCTCATGGACACCCCAGCACCAAGTCACACCAGTTAAACTCATGGAAACACAAGTGTAAGGGCTGCTTTATTTGTTTTCCTTCCAGTCATTTCAAGGATGCCTTTCTGATTTCCAGGAGAGCACAGAGACTTTCTGATACCTGGGAGTGAGCAATGCTGCTTCAATACATCATCTTTTTAACACATCAGCCTTCTGGCATGGTGAAGTGTGGGAGAAGGGCAAGTCCAGTAAGGGCTGCATGGAGAAAAATACGAGTGAGGGTAGACCCTGGGGTTCTGCTGAGGCACAAGGGTTTTGAGGAGCAAAGCTGAGGACAGAGGCTGAGAGAGGGAATTGCTGTCAAAATAGGGGACAGTGATGCATCTTCCCAAAAATGGTTTTGAGGGTACTCTCACAGCCAGGGAGCAAAACCATTCCAGCCCTCCAGGCTTCCAGTACTTAAAGGGGGTTGTATAAAAGAGGGAGAGTGGCTTTTTACAGGGACAGAGAGTGATAGGAAGAGGGGGAACATTTTTAAACTAAAAGAGGAGAGATTTAGATGAGATAACAGGAAGAAATTCTTCCCTGTGAGGGTGGGCAGGCCCTGGCACAGGGTGCCCAGAGAAGCTGTGGCTGCCCCTGGATCCCTGGCAGTGTCCAAGGCCAAGTTGGACAGGGCTTGGACAGTGGGACAGTGAAAGGTGTCCCTGCCATGGCAGGGGTGGCACTGGATGATCATCAGGTCCCTCCCAATCCAAACCCTCCCCAGGATTCCATGGCTGGTCTGTGTTAGTTACCACTGAGCTGTGTAACTGAGGTCTCAGCTATCTTCCATCACCTCTCTGCACTAACCACAGCCACCCTGAGAACAACCTGGGGGATGCTTATCTTTGGAAAAATGTTCCTGCAGGACATGGGAGCGCTGTCACAAGATGGTTTGCAGCATCCTCTGGCCCGTGTCCTTTCTGCAGTGCAGAAATGAGCAGCCACCCTTCCACAGCTTCTTGTTGAGGTTCTGGTTGCTCTTTTCCTTCATCTTTGTAGTTATACCTTCCTCCTCCAAGACCTCAGCAAACAACAGGATCTCCTTGGCAAGGGAGCAAAGCAGAGTGGGAGAGAGGCAGCAGGGGCAGTCTCTGTTCCCTTGTCCAGCCAGGACCCCTCCCAGAGCACCATTTGGCAGCCTACCAGCTCCTGGGCTTTAAACACTTTTTTTTCCCCAGATTTTCCCCATCTCCCTTTAGTTTTTCCTCCTCTTTGAGAGATGTGTTTGGCTTTGGTAGGACAGGCTAACCCTGTCTGGAACAGGAAAGGCAACAGAAGTGTGGCTGCAAGGAGACCCCAGGGGAAAGGTCCAAGCAGGGCAAGCACATGTAATATCCCTGTTCAGATATTTTCCAGCTTCCAGTTATTTTCAGAAGTTTGTCTCGCTGGGAGCCTCCAAGGGATCTCTCTTTTCAATACTTGTCTTCTACAGCCTCACACCAGACGTCTCAATTGGAGACACAGCCTCTTAAGCATTCATATTTAATAACTTATTTTTTAACTCCATTAAAACATGCTGGGAGGTGGATTCCCTTCACCAAACAGGAGGGAAGTGGTTTTTTCAGGGCAGGCTCTGGGAGGGCGACTGCTAGGCAGAGATCTGAGCTGTGTTGACATGTGTATGTTACAGCTTCATCTTTAACCTCTGTCCTCGTGGAGCCAGCTGGGAGATGAAGCTGGAATTAACCTTTCCCCACTGAAGGACGCCCACAGCTCTCTGCTTACTGGAAAGTTTTGTCTTTTCCCTTTTTTAATTATAGTGATTCTGTGCAGCTGTCGGCATCTTCCTGCTCCTCCTGTTAACACGAGATTGGTAAGGAGGGTCTCAGCTCAGGAAGGCAGCTGGTTTTTGTCATTCCTCCACTTAATTAGGATGTAGGCTTCTTCTACAATCAGAAATCACTTTGGGCTCCTTGTTGAGAGCTCATCTGAGTTGGAGTTCCCCAAGGGAAAGCGATGCTCAGGCCCTGCCCACAATCAGGGTTTGCATGGTACAGCCAGCTAATATTTGTTGGATCTGGTAGCAGTTTGCTACACACAGAGATGTGTTTTTGACAGTTTTTCTACACTCCCAGAGCTGGCTGCCACCTCATCTTTGGCATTTACCAAACTTGGAGGGAGGACCCAAACCCAGAGCTGGATCTGGCCACCCTCATAGATGTGATCAACAGCTGAGCAGGAGCCAGGAGCAATGGGCAGTGAGAACAAATAAATAAATGAAACAAATAAAGCTATGAGATGAAATTCTTTCTCCGTTTTAAATTTATGTAAACCCTTCTTATTCTCTTCTGCCTCGGTGACTGGGCTGCTGCAGCTCTCCAGAGCTTAGGGCCCTGTTTGCATGAGAGCACCAACAAGGAAAGTCATCCCTCCAAGGCTGCTAATTTTGCAGCTAATTGGAAAATACCCACTGCAGAGGCAATATTTTAGATTCAAAATGTACCCTGACATCATGAAAAATTCACCTGGTGTTGCTTATTGGGGCAAACAGAGGCAGAACTGCTCCACTCCACCAGATAGTTAAAGGTCAGGAACTTCAGATCATGTATCCTGAGAGCTGGGAAAAGCAGAAATGAGGTAAAAATCTCATGTTTTCAGCAAATTTTCTTATGCTTTGTTCATGTTTATTGTTCATCCTCAGCCACTGACATTGCTATATGAGATTCTTGGGCTTTGTCTGTAAAGAACTGAGAATTTCTAGGGAAAAAAAATTGAAGCATTATATTATCAACAATGTTAAATGTAACATTAGATTCTAAATCCCACTGAAGTCCAAGTTTTCCTTCTTTCATATGCTGGCTATTCTGAGCAGAAAACACTGGTGAATTTTCAACATTCAATTGTTTCAGAAATATCTGGATTTTTCCCTGTTGTAGCATAACTGTGGAAAAGGAGCTTCACTGAGCAGCTTTTCACCACAAAGACCCAGGAAGGAAGGTGAGAGGTCCCTGTACACCTCTCAACTCACCAGTGCTCCATCTCTGTTGGTGGAGAAGGCTTTGCTGGGAAGGGAAGCACATTTCCCTAGGGAGCAACCTCAAAGGATGATTAGATAATGCCCAATGATGGGCAGGCAAGCTCAGGGTCATGGTTTGGAGAGCTCCTCAGTGTGGACCCAGGCTGCAGACCCCTGATGGCAGAGAGTCACTCCAGTGTCAACATTCCCTGGGGAACAATGTGTAATGTCAAGCTCAGGACCTCTGTCATGGTCTCCTAGATGAAGAAGTTTGGACTTGTGAGGCTTGAAGACTGTCCCTGCAAAGGCAATTAATGTGGATTTTTCCTTGCAGGCCATTTTGCAGAAATGTGCTCCCACACACTTCAGGGAGCTCCAGGTCATGGAATTGCAGAGTCATGGAATGGTTTGGGTTACAAGGGACCCTTAAAGGTCACTTAGTCCAACCTCCTGCAATGAGAAGGGACATCTTCCACTGCATCAGGTTGTTCAGAGCCCTGTTTGACCTGTCAGGATAATCATATCAATATAATCAATATAATAATCAATAACTGAGCTGAATAATCAGACACTTCTTGGATGGGTGTCAGATGCCACCTCTGGGACAGCTTCTGCCTCTGCTTTGCTCAGCAGAAGTTCAAGGCCTCCTTCCTCTCCAGATCCCCAGACAAACTTCCCAAACTGCCAAAATCAAGGACTAAATGTCTTGGCTTCTAGAGGAGAACTGTGGAAATGGTTCACACCATTTAATAGATGACAGGAAAGTCTCTGTCACTGTACAATGGAGAGAATGTGCCATGGAGCCAGGGCAGAACAGATCCAGAGGTTTCCTTCTCTGCAGGCACCTTTATCAGGGCTGATATAAGCATGAATTTCCCCAGAGGATGGTTTGGAAGCTGGCACCATCCCTTTAGCACTTGCTCAAGAGGATATAACCACAAACTCCTCCAGATCTCCCTTTTTTAATGCAGTTTTCAAAAGCTCTCCTCCTCATCGCCCAGCCTGACGGGGTTAAACACCTCGGAGGAGGCTGGAATGTTTCTAATCCCACTGATTTATTAAAATTGCCTAAAGATAGCCAGCTGCAACAGATAAAACTGCTGCCCTCTGCACTTCAGAAAGGCCCTCCCTGAGCCAGCTCTGCATGGAAAACATTGGCAGTGTGTGGGTGACCTCTGGAACGTGGTGGTACCTGTGCTGCCCAAATCCATCCCTGGCCAGATTTCCAGCTGGGCTGCCTTCTGCCAGCTCTGGCATCTTCCTTGCTCAGAGGATTCGTGGACAGAGGTATTGTGGTGGCAGTGGAGGTGGGCATCAAGCTGCTCCCAAAAGGATTTCAACATGTAGGAGCAAGAGTAGAAACAACAACAAAAAACTTCATGGCAAAGTGAGACAGAGGGATTTTGATTTATCCCTGAAGGGGAAATGTTGGGAATTTGCACACACTCCTTTGGGGTCTCTACCTGATGGTCTGGAAGACAAAGAGGGTGTTCACCAATGTTTTACTGCCCCTCAAATCCCTGCCATGATAAGATCTTAGTGGTGCTTTGCTCTTCCCCTCCCAGCTGCACTCCCTGGACCACCAAAAGAGCTCTGGTCAATGCAGTGCTGCAAAACCTCACCTTTCAACATCAGTGCTTGAGGCTGGGGAAAGAGGCAAAAAAGGCATCCAGATTTCTACCCTGCACATTTTTCTGCCTGTAATAAATGGTTGCACAAGGCAGAGTTCAGAGATCTCTGCACTCCAGGCCAAAGCAGGGCTGTGCAGGACGTGACAGCTTTGATTTGTGCCTGCCCAGAGCCCACCAGAGACAAAAGGCAGTGTCAGGAGTAATGGGATGAGCGTGGCAGGCAGGCCCAGCAGTGCTCTTATCAGCTGGGGGAGGCAGAGCAGATCCCAGGGGCAGAGCAGACCAGGTACCAGGAACCAGATCTTAAGGTTGCATTCCTCACATACGTGGGATTGCCTGCGGTCCCCCCTCAGTTTTCTCTGCAAATTGAAAATCTAAAACCTGCAAGGAGGAAAAAAAAAAAAAAAAGTCTTAGTGAATAAAAGGTAATTAATTTTCTGCACTGTATTAATCTATAAAGTAATACAGCACGAAGAAATCCTTAGCCCAACTTAGAGGGAGTGTATTGTTGAAACCCCAGGAGAAGAAATGTTTAATTTAATTTCACAGGTAGCTATTTTGCAAAGCCTCTGAGGGAGGAAACTGCCAATACCACCACTCCAAGAATTTGACACGATATAATTTACGTTGCCTTTGTACTGAGAGACCTCAGAATGTTGCACACACATGTGGGCACCCCCACACGCCCACAGAGAACCCCTCCCGTGCACTTCCAATGCAACAACACAAAAGGAAGCGGGGGAAAAATGGAAAGGAGCAGTGGAGTTTGCCAAAGTCTCAACACAAGCCTGTGCTGAGCCAAGAGAGGGATTTCTGGTATCCCATGACCCTGTGCTGGCTCTTCCCTTGGGATCACATTGCTCTCCTGCCTGCCTTTACTTTTGCAAGGATTAGGACACAAATAATTTCTAAAAATGATGTTTTATAGAATCACAGGATGTCCTGAGCTGGAAGGGACCTCCAAGCATCGTCAGTGCAGCTCCCGGCCCTGCACAGACACCCCAACAACCCCACCCTGTGCATCCCTGGGAACATTTTCCAAATGCTCCTGGAGCTTTCACAGCCTTGGGAAAGTGACCATTCCCTGGAGAGCCACCATCCTCTGGGAGAAGAACCTTTCCTGGTATCCACCCTAAACCCCCCCAACCCAGCTCTGTGCCATTTTTGGCCACTCTTGGTGGCCTGTCAGAACGGCACAACCATGCCAAGGCTGCACAGCCTGTGCCCGGTGCTGCTGCCAGCAGAAGTCACTGCTCTGCAGGGTAAGAGAGGGCACCTCCACACACCATTCACTCTCATTTCACTCTCCCATCCATTCCAAACCTGAGGGAGTTTGCTGTGAACAGTGAGAGGTTTCAGTTTGCAGGGACAGAAAGCACTAATAATGTCACAGGCAGCCTAAAACTTTAATCCAAGCCCCAAGGGCTGTGATGGTTCAGTGCCTTCTGGCAGAAATTTTATTTCATTAACTCCTCTGGGGCTTGATTTACCCTTATCTTAAAATGGGAAGAGCCTTTTTCCCATGTTATTCCCATCAGGCAATGATCAGACCTGCCAAAAGATGGGACATGGGGTGCTTGGGGACATGTTTTAGTGGTGACTTGGCAGTGCTGTGTTAATGGCTGGACTCAGGGATCTTGGAGGTCTTTTCCAACGAAATGATTCTATGATTCTGTGATCTCTCACAGAATCTCTCCCACCACCATGGGGTGGTGGAATTTCAGAGCTGGTTTCCTCGATCTCTCACACGTGGGGTGGTGGAATTTCAGAGTTGGTTTCCTCCTTCTCTCCTGCTGTAGCTGCTTGGCTTTTCCTCCACAATCCCCACCAGCCAGACTCAGTTGGGTTGAGCTCTGACTTCCAGCCTGTTTTCAAGTGGACCTCATGGAATCATGGAACTGTTTGGGTTGGAAAGAACCTAAAGATCATCCAGCTCCGACCATGGGCAGGGACACCTCCTTCTATCCCAGGTTGCTCCAAGCCCCATCCAGGCTGGCCTTGGACACTTCCAGGGATGGAACAGCCACAGCCTCTCTGGGCAACCTGTGCCAGGGCCTCCCCACCCTCACAGTGAAGAATCTTTTCCTGACATCTAAATTTCTCCTCATTTAGTTTAAAATTGTTTCCCCCTCATGCTGCCACTATCTGCTCTGTAAAAGTCCCTCTCCACCTCTTTTATAAACTCCTTTCAAGTACTGGAAGTCCACAATAAAATCTCCCTCGACCCTTTTTTCCTCTGGGCTGAACAACCCCAACTTCCTCACTCTGTCTCCTCAGCAGAGGTGCTCCAGCCCTGGAATCATCCTGGTGACCTCCTCTGGACCTGCTCTGACAGATCTGACTGAGAAGGGGTGATACTAAAGCACCCCATGATATGCCAGGCTCAGGAAAAGGCACAGGAAAGCCTCAGGAAAGGACACATTTCTCAGGCCCAAGCTGATGCTGCAGCCTGGGGTCTGCAGAGCAGACACTGCTCTCCCACTACAGCCCCATGATGGGATTTTCATGAAGTTTTCACAGGAGTTTCTTGCCAAGGTCCGTGCTCTGTCAGGGTGGGACAGCACAGCCCACATCAGTCCCTCTGCTGGAGAAAGGACTGAAGGGACTGGGGGTTATGTCCCAGGGGCATCCACTTAGATCCTCTAATCCCTTTCCATTCCACAGCTGTCCCATGGCACTTTGCCACCCGTGAGCTCGTTGAGTGTGAAAGTCTCTTGCTTCACAGCTAGCTTTGCAAAATCTGCTCTGTCCCTGCTCCAAGATAAACAGAGAAACCCAAGCAGCCTGTGAGAGCAGTCTCCTGATGGGAGAGTCCTGAGAGGGCAGATAAGAAAATAAAAGGAGCAAGAAATGTGTAAGTCCTGGCCAAATTATGACTAAGGCCAAGATAGGATAACGGCTTTTGGTTCTTTGAAGAGCGTAAACACCGCGATGGGAGAGCAGATACGGTGAGGTGGAGGAGGCTGAGCAGAGAAAAACATTTGCTGTGGGCTAGGAGATGATTTGAGGCCATGAAGGAGGCTCAGAGGGAGGACAAGGAGCCCTGTGGCTGTTGTCCATCCCACATGGACAAGCCCAGGTGTGGGGAGCACTGCTGGATGGCGTGGCAGTGCCACACTGTGCGCTGCCAAGCTAGAAATTGCCAAGCTAGAAATTGGCAAACTTTGCTGGATTTCTCCAAAACTAAAACTGCCAGCAACGAGGACCCTGCAAGTCCTTAGTGCCCCAAAGGCCACCTTTAATCTGATACCCAGACCCTGGGGAAATAACTTCTTTTTCTCATTGAAAATGGCCACTCGCCCAGGCCTACAGGGCGCTGCCAAGCTAGAAATTGGCAAACTTTGCTGGATTTCTCTAAAACTAAAGCTGCCAGCAACTAGGACCCTGCAAGTCCTTAGAGCCCCCAAAGCCACCTCTGTGCTGATACCCAGACCTGAGGACATGACTTATTTGTCCCATGGAAAATGGCCTCCATTTGTGGCCACTCACCCTGGCAGACAGTGGGGTGCCAAGCTAGAAATTTGCAAACTTTGCTGGATTTCTCCAAAACTAAAGCTGCCAGCAACGAGGACCTGCAAGTTTTTAGAACCCCAAAGGCCACCTCTGAGCTGATACCCAGACCTGAGGACATGACTTCTTTGTCCCATGGAAAATGGCCTCCGTTTGCCCTGGTTGACAGGGCGGTGCCAAGCTAGAAATTGGCAAATTTTATTTCTCCAAAACTAAAACTGACTGCAACTAGGACCCTGCAAGCCCTTAGCACCCCCAAAGCCCCCTTTAATCTGATACCCACACCCTGGGGAAATGACTTCTTTTTCCCATGGAAAATGGGCTCCATTTGTGGCCACTCACCCTGGCAGACAGTGGGGTGCCAAGCTAGAAATTGGCAAACTTTGCTGGATTTCTCCAAAACTAAAGCTGCCAGCAACTAAGACCCTGCAAGCCCTTAGAGCCCCCAAAGCCCCCTTTAATCTGATACCCACACCCTGGGGAAATGACTTCTTTGTCCCATGGAAAATGGCCTCTGTATGCAGCCACTCACCCTGGCAGACCGTGTGGTGCCAAGCTAGAAATTGGCACACTTTGCTGGAATCAGATGGGAGAAGGCTGGGAAAGGAGGGAGTTGTTCCTGTGGTTCCTGGCAGCAGGGCTGGGTTTGCTCATTCCAGCCAGGGAACTCCATGTCCAGGGCTGCATCACACCTGGCAGCAGGTCCAGGGAGGGGAATTTCCCCCTCTGCTCTGCTCAGGTGGGACCCCACCTGCAGAGCTGCCTCCAGCCATGGGGTCCCCAACACCAGAAGGATGTGGAGGTGTTGGAGTGAGACCAAAGGAGGCCACAAAGGTGCTCCCAGGGCTGGAACCAGGCTGCAAGACCTGGGGGTCTTCACCTTGAGAAGGCTCCAGGAAAACCCAAGAGTCCCTTCCAGGGCTAAAGGGGCCCTCTAAGAGAGGGGGAACAGACCTTTTAGCAGGGCTGTACTGATTAGACAAGGAGCAATGGTTTTAAATTAAAAGAGGTTCCATTTATATAAAAATGAGAATTTTTCTACAATGAGAATGGTAAAACACTGGCACACATTGCCCAGATAGGTGGTGGATGCCCCATAACTGGAAGATTTGTGGGCAGATTGGGCAGGGCTTGGACCAACCTGGTCTAGTGGAAGATGTCCCTGCCCAATACAGCAGGTTGGACTAGAGGGGCTTTGGAAGGTCCCTTCCAACCCAAACTGCTCCATAATTCTCTGATTTAACTTAACAAAGCACAGCTTGCAGCTTTCCTGCCACATCTGGGACACAGACTGTGCCATGGGGCTGAGAGATGAAGGAGTGGTATAAAACCCCTTCTGCAAATTAAATACATCTACCTTTAAAAGAACCTGGCCCCAGATGCCTGAGATCCCTGAATGCCCAGGGTGTAACCCGTGCAGCCAGCCCTGGCAGAGCACCAGTCCCTGCGAAACAGTGATTATGTTGCAAAATAATCCCCAAACTTTAATCAGTTCTTAATTAAGAGGTGCCTCAGAACTGAAAGAGCACATAGCATTTAAATCTCTTGGTGCATTGCACCAAGAAATCATCCTCCTGCCTGCAATCCCTGGATTGCACAGCTTTCCAAGGGGGCAGATGAGTGAGTATTTCTCAAGTTCTGAGAAATACTCCTCAGTTCTGAGGCCAACGTGACAGCACATTTAAATAACATTTACATAGGGCTGCTGAGAGATCTACTTTTTGCTTTTCAGCCTACCAAATCAAATAAAGTGAACTTGACACAGAAAAGAAAAAAAAAAAAACCTCCAGGATTTCCAAGCTCTGTAGAAAATCACCAGGAGCATTTTGGGAAACCTGGCTTCAGAGCCAAATCCGCAGCCTAAGCTCAGGCATCTGGGAGCAGTTTCACTGGTGGGATACTGAGGGTGAAAATTGTTTCAGTGAGAAAGTCAGTGTAATACCAGAGGAAATAAGAGAATTGGTGTTGCTAAGCCTTTCAATTTGATCACATGTGTGTTTTGGATGTAAAGCCCCAGCTGCTGCAGTAATGGTGTGTCTTGGGGTTCCTAGAATTGCACTGCAGTTGTAGCACACTCGACTGCAGAGAAAAATGGCAAAATAGGGCAGCTTCCCCATCAGAAGGCAAATAAGTGTCTTGGCCAGGGTTTCAGCAGTGTCTTTAAAACAGGCAGTGACAAAACCTGAATGGGGGAAGAGGAGATGCTGCCCTTGAGGAGCACATGGGGATCAACACTGAAAAACCAAAGGGTCAGCTCTAACCTTGGACAGAAGTTTTAGCATGACCCATCAGTCTGGGCATAAATATTTGCTTTCCACCTGCCAGCTTCTTTAATTTAGAGGGAAAATTATCCATGGTGGGATGGAGAACTCTGAGGTGTTCTGGAAGTGGGACCTTCGCTGTGCAAAGCCCACCTTCACCTGAGGGCTCTGCAGGGACACAGAGTGAAGCTGTCAGCGCCCTGTCATAAGGCTTGCAGAGAGAGCTGGAGGCAAAACTCATTGAAACAGAAGATTTTGGCAGACCACAGTGGGACAAAGCACGTGGAACAAGGCACCTGAGAAAGCATGATCCCAGAACAGCCTGGGATAGGGACAGAAAAGGAGCAACATTTTATTCTCACTCCTTGCCATCAGATTGCAGGGAATCTCCCTCTGCAAGAGCTGGGAGCATTTCTGCTGCCAGACAGATCCTGGCAGAGCCACATCCCCTCCCAGGTGCTGACAGGGCTGTGAGTGAGGGGCTCTGTGTTGATGTGAGGCAAAGACAGCCTGGGATGGATTTTTTTTAAATTTATTATTTTTTTTTCCACGCCGCAAAGGTATCAGCAAATTGTTTCTCCTCGTTCAGTCTGGGAAAAGAGCTGCAGCTGAGAGCAGAGGGGCTCCCTGCAGCTTGGGAGGGGTGCACTGTAATCCAGGACAGCGTGGGAAAATCCTGGGAGTGACCCCGGAGAGAGGAGGAGGAGGAGGAGGAGGAGGAGGAGGAGGAGGAGGGCAGGACGTGGCCTTGCTTTACAGGAGGGTAGGTTACACAAACATCTGCCAGGGGCTAGAGGAGAGCTGATCCTGCCTTGGGGGATGTCATGGGCTCTGTGACCTTCCCAGGCCCCTTCCCACCCTCTGAGGCTGCGGGCAGGGGGGGCTGGGGGCAGTAAACCCCCTCTGGCTGTAGGGAAAGGGGTGTGGGGCAGAGCTTCCCTGGGTACAGGCAGCACCACCCCGAGTCCCACAGCTGGCTGAGGCCTGATGTGGGTGAACAAATTGGGGATTCACTGGTGTCTGCAGCCCTGCTCAGCTGCATTTGGTGCTTCTTGGCTGCACTATCCATAGATTTCAGCCTGGAGGGGCTGGGCTGGGGCTTTCAAAGAGGGAGAACGGAGGTGAGATGTCTTAACGTGCAAAAATAAAATAAACTGGAGAGCACTGCAGCTTCCCTGGGGTTGTGATCTCTGCTACCTCCCATGGATGGAAATTAAGGGCTCCCAAGGATGGGCTGGGAATCACCTCTGGATGACTTTGTGTGAACTGACAGCCAAAGCAGGACCAGAACACAAAGCACAGCAGGAAATTGGGAAGAGTTCAGGTGCTGCCACCAAAGCTGAGCGACTTGACCGAGGTCCTGCAGAGTCATGATGCAATCCTGGAAAAGCTGTGGCTGCTCCTGGATCCCTGGAAGTGTCCAAGGCCAGGCTGGATGGGCTTGGGGCAGCCTGGGATAGTGGGAGGTGTCCCTGACATGGCAGTGGTTGGAACAGGATGATCTTTAAGTTCCCTTCCAGTCCAAATCATTCTGTGGCTCTATCATTGCAGACCTTTTTTAGGAGCCCCCAAACACTACAAAAGCCCTAATCAAAAATTGCCAAGGGTCTTAGGAACCCTTGGGACCTGTAGCAGCCATAAGAGAAACTTCTGCTGACTTCACCAAATGGAAACATCCTTTTATTGCAGTGCTGGCTGTGAGTAGCAGCATCTCCTCTGGGAACACCCCTCAAACCCCACAGAGGAGCCATCTGAGGGTGTCCCCTGGGATGGAGGATGGATCTGGGCTCTGTGTGTGTGTGTGTGCCCTCGGAGGGAAGGAACTCAGGGTGGAGCCCAGGGAAACAATCCCAGCTTCCTAGTGGTGATTAAAGTGGAGTGAGATTGGAGCAGCGGATCAGGTCAGATTAAACAATGAGGTCAGATGACGGAAAGGAGCCATCTGTGCCTTGTGGAGGGCTGGGCTTGCTCCAGGGATGGAGTGCGAGCCGACATCCCACAGCCTGTCACTGTCACCGGGGCCACCCCTCCCTGCTGGCTGCAGCACGCAGCTCCCTCCGGCAAGGAATGCTGCGGGAAGCAGAGCTCTGCCCACATCTTATCAGCTCCTGATAGGGAAATACCCCCCACTGTGAGAGGGTGTGCAAACCCAGGGCACCGGGAATATTTCTGTGTCTGCTCTGGGGTGCCCTGACCCCCAGGGCAGCACTGACTCTGGCCCTCATTCCTGGAGGAAGTTTCCCAGACTTCAAGCTAGACTGGAATCCACAAAAGTGTGAAATAGATTATAGAGAGCAGTGTAGAGAAATTAGTGATGAACATGGTGGTGGTTCTGTGTTGATGGTTTGATTTGATGACCTTAAAGATCTTTTCCAGCCTAAATGAGTCTATGAAATGGAAAGGACAGGGGATGGTGGATAAACACAGCAGTAAATTCAAGCAGAGTTAATTGGAAGGAGATCACTTGGTGAGAAATTTAGGTTTGGGGATTTTTAGTGTGTTGTGGATGGAAGCAAGATGGAGGGCACAGGGTGTCATCCTGGGTTTCTTCTTCATGCTTCTTCTTCCTTCTTCATGGGTTTGGGTGGCATTTTGTAATTGGGCAGAAAAGTCTCCATTGGGGGCTCTTTGGGATCAGTAATTGGGTTAAAAGGGAAAATAATCCAGGTGTCAGTTCTTAATTGGATAGTTTAGCCTTAAAAGATCTTGGAACTAGAGATTGTTGGCCATTTTGTGCCTTCTAATGAAAAGCTGCCCAGCTCACACTAGTTAGACTGTTTTACTGATAAGAAATAATAAACACTTGAGTCTGAACATGAACTACTGTCTCAAGTGCCTTCAATCCAAACCCAGAGAAACCCACAACTGGGACCCAGGCAACTGGGACCCTCACAAGAGGGGAAGGCATGTCCACAGTCCCCTTCCCTCTCTCTGCTTCATGTGTCACCTGTGGAAGTCAGGGATGTGAGGAATGATGGAATGGAGCTTCCTCGGGCCACTGGGCTGGAGGGGTGGGAATGCCACCATGGCCAGGGCACGTAGGAATGGACAGGAGGGGCTTTGGGCACGTAGGAATGGACAGGAGGGGCTTTGGAGGGTCCATCCTCCTGCGTTCACTGTGGGGGTGGGGGGCACAAAGAGTTGCAGAGGTGGGAGAAACACCTTCTTACGGAACTTGTGAAGTTCCAGCCGCACTTCTCACACTTGATTTACACAATGAGATCCTCCTTGGAGTCATGAGGTCTTTTCTTTTTCCTCCCTCAGCCCCGAGCTCACAGCCTGGAAAGAAATGCTTGATTTTAGAGAATTTTTGCTGCTTCTCCCTTCTGGCCTCCTGCATCCCCAGGCTCAACCCTGGTGGGCAGTGGGAAGATACTTCATGGAGCAGGGGGACTCTTGGCTCTGGATCTGCTTCCAAGTAACTCTGCTTGAATTTACTGCTGTGTTTATCCACCATCCCTGGTCCTTTCCATTTCATGGACTCATTTAGGTTGGAAAAGACCTTTAAGGTCATCAAGTCCAACCATCAACACAGCACCACCACCATGGTCATCACTAAACCATGTCCTCAAGTGCCCCATCCACATGGTTTTGTGACACTTCCAGGGATAAGGACACCACCACTTCCCTGGGCAGGCTTTTCCAATTCTTTACAACCCATTATATGATTTTTTTCCCCCCAATATCTAACCTAAACCTTCCCTGGTGCAACTTGAGGCCATTCCCTCTTATCCTATCAGTTGCTACCTGGGTGACATTTGTTGTCCCTCACTTGGTTCTCCAGTGTTTTTGTCCCAGGAAGAACTGCAGGGACTTGACTAAGCTACCTGAACACAACTGATGTCACTGGAGTTGTCCCACAGCACCTTCAGTGTCCACAGAGGAGTGGCAGATGTGGCACAAGACCATGGGAGACCTTTGCATCCTTTGAGTGGCACTTTGGTGTCTGGCAGGACTCTGGTGACATGAAGCCTGACTTAGAAAGTCAATAATTTAAATTATTTATGAAATTGTTCTGCTTGTTTTGATATGAAAATTATTATTTTTAATGACTTTTTAAAAGTCATTTAAACTTTTAAAAGTTTATTTTCAGGATGGATTTAGGCCACCCCAGCAGGAACTGTGGAGAGAGTGAGAAGCTGCAGATATGGTACAACCGTTGTCTTCTTCCCCCATCCTTCCCATGGCCTAACGTTGATTTTGAAATGTTGGTGACAACTTAATTCCTTGTGTGTGCCTTTAACAGTTTTCTACTGTTATTAATCATAATGACCCTTGGCTGCTGGCAAGAGCTGATAGAGTCAGGCTGGAGTTTCCCAGGAAGCATCAGGGGGGCTTCCAAAAACTCTAAATTAACAAAGACGGCAGAAATGCTTCTCCAGAGGAAGGTGTGTGGAGAGGATCAGCCAGGACCTTCCCTTGGTGTCAGGAAAGTTGATCATGAGCTGTCCCCTGCCCCTCTGCTCTCTCCCATGTCCTGCAGGGGAACACGTGTGGCTGTTTGCAGCCTGGAGCTCTGTTGCTGTGGGAATTATCGACTGTGAGGTGCACTGGAAAAAGCCCTAATCTCCTTCCTGCCAAACTTTGTGCTTATCTGCAAACCAAAAAGGCCATGTTGGGTTCTTGCCTTTTTTTTTTTTTCCCCTTCTCTTTTAGGACTTTGGTGATTTACGAGTTTACAGAGTTACAGCTTTTTTCTCTCTTCATTTGCCACCTCCTTTGGCACTGAGTGTGAGCCAGCTTCTCCCAAAAGAAGGAGATGTCTTTTGAGGCCTGTGTGGCCCCAATGTGTCTTTGAGATGGTTTGAAGGGGTTTTAGATGCCTCTTAAAGCAGTACAGCTCCAGAGGCCTTCTCCTCACAGCCTTCACCTGGCCAAGGAGCCAGTGTGGGGAAGAGAAGGATTTGGGTACAGCAGCAGAAAAATGAGCAACACTCCTTTGGTGTCAGGAGATGAAGGAAAATAGAAATCTTGGCTTGATTGTTGCTCAGAGAAGCAGTTCCCATCCCTGGCAGTGTTCCAGGCCAGGTTGGAGGGGGCTTGAAGCAGCCTGGGACAGCGGAAGGTGTCCCTGTCCATGGGAGGATCTTGAGGCTCCTTCCAACCCAAACCATTCTGTGATTCTGTAAAAAACCATGGAGGTGTTTGACTCCCCATCCTTCAGCATGCACAGGCAGATCTGGGGATGGCTGCAGTGCACCAGAGAACTGAATGTGACCCTTCAGGACCCTGTCCCACCACTCCAACACCAGCAGCATCCTCCAGATATCCCCCCTCAGGCAGTGGCAGTGTGTGGGGAATGCCCTCACACACGTGCCATAGAATCATTATGGCTGGAAAAGGCCTCTGAGAGCACTGAGCCTTTTCCCCTTGCCCTGTCCCTCCAGACCCTTGTACAAAATCCCTCTCCAGCTCTCCTGGAGCCCCTTTAAGCACTGGAAGGAGCTCTAAGGTCTCCCTGGAGCCTTCTCTTCTCCAGGCTGAGCACTCCCAGCTCTCTCAGCCTGTCTGAGAAAGGTGGATGGAATTTTTTCAAGATCATTATTCAGAACTGGAAAAACCAAACCAGCTGGTTGCCAGCCCCCTCTGCCATGCCCTCTACTTTCCAAGGCATCACATCTCAGCAGCTGCCCTATACCTGGTCATCCCTTCCTGTCCCTTATCTTACCTGAATGCAGGAGAAAACCCCTGGCCAGGCAGGAGCAGCTCAGAGCTCACTGTGACCTGAGGGGAAGCTATAACTCTCAGGGCAGCTTGGTTTGAACTTTGCTGGTGTCTTGTCCAACTCAGCTCTGCTCTTTCAAAGCACCTGGTGCTGCAGAAGCTCTGAGACTCCTTTCATGGAGCCCTCGTGCTGCTTGCCACCCCGGCAGAAAGAACATTAACCTCCTAAACCAGCTTTGGGTTATTTTATCCCCTAGATCAAAAGGGCAGCACAGAGAGCTGCTGTGGCAGAGTCCTGTGTCCTTTTTGTCAGAGGACACTTCTGCACTGACCCTCACAGGAATTTCCTGTCATGGCACTGTAGATTCAACGCAGTCATCAGTGGGGTCTTGGATTTGAAGGGACATCATGAAAAAAAGGGCAGAAGAATGGAGATATCTAGCAGCTGCTCTGATCGGCAGGCTGATTAATTTTCCTCCACGTCCTTCAGAATGGTGATATAATAATCCATAAATTTGGTTTTTTCCCCTATCACTCCAAATTTACCTGCTCTATCCTAACTTGCAGAACCCATTCAATGTCATGCAGCACCTGTGAACACAGATAGGTCATAGGTAGAAAATTTTTCTGCAGTAGAAGGGGTTTTTTTTAGTATAAATAAAGGTGCAAGGTTTATCTTGACAGGCTGAGAGAAGTGGGGCTGTTGAGTATGGAGAAGAGAGAGGCCTTTGAGGAGAACTCAGTGTGGCCTTCCTGTACTTAAAGGGGGCTGATTAGAAGAGGGAGACTGATTTTGCATAGGCAGATAGTGATAGGACAAGGGGGAACATTTTTAAACTAAAAGAGGAGAGATTAAGATGAGATATTAGAAGGAAATTCTTCCCTGTGAGGGTGATGAGGTCCTGGCACAGAGCAGCTGTGGCTGCCCATGGATCCCTGGAAGAGCCCAAGGCCAGGCTGGACAGGGCTTGGAGCACCCTGGGATGGTGGAAGGTGTCCCTGGGATAGTGGAAGGTGTCCCTGCCCATGGCAGGAGGTGGGGCTGGATGATCTTAAAGGTCTCTTCCAACCCAAACCATTCTGTGATTCAGGCTGATAAATGTCCTCCCACACAGATGAAGAGCAGGTAAGGTGGAAACCAAGGTGTCATCTCTCTCATTTGAGGTCCCAGGCTGGATCAAAGGGGATGTCAATATTCACCTTTCCATCACCCAGCTTTTCCTCCCACCCTGGAAATCTCTCCATGCCCTGGTCCCCTCTGGTTGGGCCATGAGGGTGCCAAGTAGGACAGGTTTTCACAGCTCTCCTTCCATCCTGAGCAAAACATTTCTGGGGTGTCCTGAGCTAACCTGCTTTTATCTCATCCCACATTTTCCCTCAGCATGGTGCCAGGATAAGAGGACAAATTTCTCTGCAATAAACGGCCAATTCTTCTTTTACATGTTTATCTTTTTGTGCCAGTTGCCTGATAATTTATTTCTTTTTTGGAAGGGTTGGCACCAGAATAAACCACACCCAGTTATCTTTGGGTTTGCAGAGAATGGATGCTCCCCTTTCCCCCCTCCTTCTTGCCAACGAATTAAAAGCACACCATCTTCTGATGCACAAATTGCTCTGTCAGATATAATGATTTTTATCCCAGCTCTTAATTTGCTTAATATGTTAAGGCTGGTGCCAAATTCACTCCTGCTCCGATAGTCAATTGCTCATGTTCAAGCAAAGTGGGTGTAAATTGATAATCTTCCTGATTAACTTGCTGGGACAGTCTGCAGAGCTGAGGCATTGGGGAATCAAGCTCAAGGCTTGAATTTCTGCACAAATTCAGCTTGCACAGGCTGTGGTTGTTCATCAGGGTGGGCTCTGGTCTTTTTGGCCAACCTGCTGTGTTTGGGTTGTGGCAAGCCCAGGAGGATGCTGAGATGAAGGCTCAGTCCATGGGAAAACACCATTTCTGTCTGGAGAGGGGAAGGAGGAATTCTTCCAGAGGTTAATCCTATAACACAGAGTTTAAATATAACTCATCATAAAATTCTTTGAAGGCACCTCAGGGAGAAATCTGGGAGCAGTCCTTCAGGAGTGATCACAGAAACAATTCACTTCATGATGGTCACTGCTATTCCTCCTCTCCAGAGATGCTGACTGCAGGGCTGGCACCCACAGCTTGGAGACAGCAGGGTTTTAACAGAGCTGCAGCTCTGGCTCTTCCTGCTGCTCTCTGCTCTGGAAAGCAGCTCCTTTGCCTCCACGGGGCTGTGAGTGCACAAATCAAGAAGAGGACACAACCCAGGGCAAAATATGTGTGTAATTCAACGCCTTCAGTGGGATGTTCTCTGCCCACACACAGCAGTGACTCCAGCAAACAGCAGCTGATAAATCTGCTGCTGCCTCTGGGTTGCAAGAATCAGCTTTTATTTATCTGCTGTATGTGGTGGCTCTTGATGTAAGAGCCAGAAGAATGAGGTTTGTGCCTGTTGGAGATGACTTGGCCAGGAATTCAGTGTTACTCACACAGGACTCATCAGTCATTGCAGTTATTTCATTTGTTTTAACCCCGTGCTTTCAGTGGCCACAGTTTGAGGTGTGGGAGTACTTTCAACTCTGTCCTTAAGCAATGTTCCTGTAGCTCCAGGCATCCTTTTTGAAAGCCCTGTGATGATTTTTTATATTCTTTTAATATAATAGAACAATATTTCATAGAATAATAGAATCATTTAGGTTGGAAGGCATTTTTAAGATCATCAAGTCCAACTGTTCGTACATCTCTCATTGAAAATCATGCAACAGCTGGTGTCACCACAGCAATACTATCATCAAGGGACCTCAAACAAGCTAAAGAGCCTTTTATCCTGGATTTGGGAAGATTTCTGACACGGGAATGTGGAAGAGGCTGCCCTCGCGTGGTGGAATTGGCAAAACAGCCCTTTCTAACATCTGGCTTTCCCAAGTTTAGGGGATTCCCTGGGAAAGAGAAACTCTGGAGGGGCATTCCCTGGGTCACATCTGCATTCCAGCCAGAGACACTGGGGATTCAAGAGGTGAGTGAAGGAATTCTCCCAAAGTTAATCTAGGAAAGAAACGCTCTGAATTAGTGTTGGTCAAATTAAACCCAAAGAAAAATACAACACCAAAAACCCCCAAACCACAAACAAACATCAAAGAAGTTTCCAAAAGCAAAGCAAGATCACATCTCAGCAGGTGCTGTGATGAAGAAATAGGTTTGGGGTTTTTTTCCCAAAGTTATTGAAACTTCTGTGGTGCAACCTCTGTCTTTGCTGTTACCTTGCTGTGTCCTGCTGTACCCTTGAAAACAGACATGGGATAAACCTCCAAAAACCACAGAACCACAGAACAGTTTGGGTTGGACAGGACCTTAAAGAATCCAGTTCCAAGGGACACATTCAAAATTCCATGTTGAAGCTCTTTCCAACATGGCCTTGGACAATTCCAAGGATCCAGTGGCAGCCACAGCTTCTCTGGGCACCCTGTGCCAGGGCTTCATAACCCTCACAGGGTGGGAAATGCAGCCTTTGTTTGGAGAAAATTCAGCTGTGTCCCCAGCAGGAGGATGCTCATGGCATCCCCAGGCAGTTTTTTTGCTTATCCAGGTGGAGCAGCTTTTGTTCCCCTCCTTAGCATCCCTCTCCAGCCACGCTTTCCCCAAGGACATCTTCACATTTTCTCCCTTCACTTCCAGCTGTGGGATCCCCAGAAGAGCAGCAGGTGCTGTCAGAGGGGAGCAGGGACACAGCTGTAGGAAAAGTGGTGGCAGCCACTCCTGCCTACAGCCCCTGGCTCCTTGTGCACTGATGGACATCGTCCTCTCCTCTCCTTGGTGGCAATCCTGGACTGGGGAGATGTAGGGAGGAACCTCAGCTGTTTCTTACACAGCACCATTCCTGTTCCTCTGCAGACATGCCTGGTGGGGGTAGATGGGATGAAAAAACAGCACAGCCGAGTGCAGGGACCCTTCTGTGTCAGACTCTGCTGTGGCTGATGACAGCAGTGTGCTCTTTGTTGATGGAGTGACAAAACTATTCTTTGTCTTCTCCAAAAGGAAAAGAAGCCCAGAAGTTTCTCTTTTTGATTAGGTGAAAAAGACACCTCATAAGCTTAGGGGACTTCACCTCAAACTTAAAGATAGTTAATTGGACAGAAGCTAAAAAGTCTCACCTAGGTAATTAACTAGAGAAAGGAGTGAACAAAAAAACTAATGGCTTTTGTAAGGTGTTTTACCAGAACCAAGAATGTCTGGCACCTGGCTCACTTTTGTTCTGTTTGTTATTTTGCCTTTTATTAAACCTTTTTGTTTCCAACACTGCAACAGAAGCCATCCTGCTAATTTTTATGCCTCCAAGAGTAGCTGAGCTATCTTGAGTGTGTTATAAACCTCTGAAAGCTTCTTAGACCCAGCTCGATGAAGTTACTATGTGAGCTGATCCAGGTGAGGTCTTTGTAGGATGAAAAAGCATCAGTTCTCCTCTGTAGAAATGAGGAATCAACCAGGGGTGAGCCTCTATCCATTGCACATCTGCAAAAAATATGAAAATCCTTGGAAAGGGCAGAGCCAGGCCAGGTCTCCACTGGTTACCCCAGTGTGCTTGTAAGAGAAGCAGAACATCTTCATTTCACAGGTGATGGAAACTGAGGCACGGGGGAAAGGCTTGCCCCACGATCTGTGAGGAAAACAAATGAGCCCTGAGGAGCTTGTTTGGAGATGTTGTAATTATGGATTTTTGATTCTGCTGAGTTCATAGTGTTCCTTCCACTACACAACCCGCACAAAGCTTTATTGCAGAAACAGAAGTTGGCAAGTTTCCTAAACAACCCAACAGGGCAAAACCCACCTGAAAGACACTTCCATTTTCCTGGGAATCTGCCCTAAAAAACTTTCAGACACTTTGTAATCATTAAGCTAATTTACATGCAGCCAGGAGGGTGCACTGAGGGTTCTCTCAGTCCCATGACATCACAGTGACATTAAATAAGAGCATTGCTGCTAATTCAGCCATGGTCTGACTGATGCTGCCTGAGGCAATGGTTGGAGCTGGGCCAGAGGAGGTTTAGGTTGGATATCAGGAAAAGTTTCTTCATCCAGAGGGTGGTGGGGCACTGGCCAGGCTTCCCAGGGAATGGGCACAGCCCTGAGGCTGCCAGAGCTCCAGGAGAGTTTGGAGAACATTGCCAGGGATGCACAGGGTGGGATTGCTGGGGTGTCTGTGCAGGGCCAGGGGCTGCACTGGATGATGTTTGTAGGTCTCCAACTCGGGATATTCTGTGATTTTATGGCTGCAGTGCCAGAGTAACTGACCTCATTAAATATCCTGTTTTGTGGAAGGAATTTTTTCCCCTTCCTCTTGCCCAGGAGCTCATCCCACCCACTTTAGCACCCCGTGCTCTGGGAGCCCACACTACTCACCCCTTATCAAGGGTAAATCCCTCTTTCCCTCTTTACCACCAACATTTTACAAATCAGACCTCTGTCTTCTAAGTTCTTCCAGCATTTCCAGTGCTTTCCCTGCTAGGTGTGACACTGGAATTAAGAGTTAACACAGCCCATCACGGAAAGCTCAGCTTTTCCCCGCTCTGATGCTCCCAGCTCTGCTTGTGTCTCTTCATTGGAGAGAGGGGGCAGCATCAAACGGTGCTTGAATGATGCTGAGGTGAATTCCCCTCTCCCTGCTGACTTCCAGGCGGCTGGGATTTTGGAAATCGAGCGCTTTGCACTGCGGAGAGCAGCCAGCTGAGGGCAGGAGAAGCCCGTGCATCGGCGCTGGGTGCTCACACAGCCCGACTGAGGGGAGGAGAGGGAGGAGATGGGGAAGGAATAAAGCAGCGCTGCCTTCAGCATCCCTCCCGCACTGACTGCCCCTATTTTATATCTCCACAGCTCAGGGTGATCCCAAAAGAGGGCCCGGAGGGAGGCTGGGATGGGAGGTGGTGGTGTTGAGCACCACAGAGCTGGAATGATGGAAGAGCAGGAGAACTGGGGCTTTGCACTGGAAAAATGGAATGATTTGGGTTGGAAAGGACCTTAAAAATCACCTCATTCCATCCCCGGCCATGGGCAGGGACACCTTCCACTATCCCAGGGTGCTCCAGGCCTTGTCCAGCCTGGCCCTGGGCACTTCCAGGGATCCAGGGGCAGCTTCTCTGGGCACCCTGTGCCAGGGCCTCTCCACCCTGAAGCACAAAGAGAAGTCCCCAAGAGCCTCAGGGGTCACTCTCCAAAGGCCCTGGGATGGAGCAGCCCTGCCTGGGCACTCAGGCTGGTGCTGGGACTATCCCAGCCCAGCAGCTGGTGGAAAATGAGCTCCAGGCAGGCAGATGGAACAGGATATCCTTGCATGTCCCATCCCTGAGGAAGGATGCTGGCCAGGTAATAAGTAAAGTTCTTGTGATGGGAACAACTGTGAGTAGTGGTCCTTCTGTACTCCTTTCCCATCCTAAGATGATGTGAAAGAAAGATGCTTAAAATTTGTTCTTGTACCCTTAATTTTAAGCCTGACTCTTAAAGGGTTTTGTGTTTTTATCAGGATCTCCCTCTCAGATTAATCTTTGGTCTCCAAAATTGCTTTGCTAATCCCCATTTTCCTTCAGCTTGGTTTCAGAAAGTTTGCAGGAGTTTCATAGCTACTTTCTGTGAATATTTTTCACCTTAGCAGGAAGGAACAGAATTTTGAATCTCTGGCAAAAATTGGTCTTTCTCCCAAGTTTGATGCTGGGATTTGTGTTAATTAAGAAATCAATCCAAATGAAAGGGGTTTCAATTGTTTGGCCCCTTTTTGCAATGACTGTTCACAATTCACCTTCTGCACTCTTGCAGAAGTGTGTTCTCTTGGAAATATCATATTTTCAGTGCTTCTACCAGCCTCCATCTTCTCTAATTTTATTCATCTAAAAGTTAAGCAGCCAAATTGTAACTGATTGCAAAATTTCCTTCCGAGGGTAGATTGAATTTTGTGTTGACTGGGGCACATCAGCCTTTCTATTACATTGAAATGTTGAAATGATGTTTGATATTGGCTGAAAAAAAAAAAAACAAACAAAAAACCCACAAACCAACCCCACAATTGTGATATCTATATATTAGAAACCTGGTTATATAGGAAGAACTCATTTCAGGTTTGAATCAAATACAAAGGGAAACTGCAATCCTAATATAACCATAGCAACGCAATAATATGTGTTTGAAATGATCTGTGTGGTCAAAAAGAGCAGAATATCTGAATGTCTCAGCTAGAAGGGCTAAGCAATGAGTATGGAAAAATAAGATTTGAAGAAGCATGTTTAAAGAGAGGTGGCTGTTGGGAACTTTCTGGGGTGAATGTTTCTGAATGCCCCCGAGGATAAAACCTTGATGGGAAATAACTCCATGTATTCTAAACCTGGATTTTAACAGAGATTTTCTGTGGTGAATTGAAGCCTGATTGACCTGAGGTGGAACAAGATGTGCTGATCAGATCCTGTTAATGTTTCCTTGTGATGGACATCAGCTTTTGGGCTTTCCTCAGCACTCAGACTGGGAAACCTCCCCACGTTCTACAACAGAAGGGCTTTTGCCCCAAACCATAAAAACAGAGAATCATAGAATGGTTTGGGCTGGAAGGCAACTTCAAGATCATCTCATTCCATCCCCTGGCATGGCAGGGACACCTTCCACTACCCCAGGTTCCTCCAATCCCCATCCAACCTGGCCTTGGACACTGCCAGGGATCCAGGGGCAGCCACAGCTTCTCTGGGCACCCTGTGCCAGGGCCTCCCCACCCTATCAGGGAAGAATTTCTTCCTGATATCCAATCTAAATCTGCCCTCTACAGCTCTAAAACCTCTTTGGTTTTGCTCACCAACAGCAGAGTTTCAAGGTACACCCCACCAGAGCTCTGCCCAAATGATCTCAGGAATGGCACATGCAAGTAACACAGACCCAAATACCTATGAAAAATACCCAAAGCAGAGCTGTTTGCCATCACTTCAAGCATGTCTTGCACCCAACCTGCATCCCTGGGGAAGCACAGGCAGAGGAAAGGACATCTGTACCTTCTGACTGTGCTTGATTAGTTAAATCACCTCTAGGAAATAATTTGCCTTCTCTGTTAGTACAACACATCCAATTTTCCTCTCCTTGCCCCAGGGAGGCAGCAGCAATGTCTGTCAGTGCTACAAGGCTGGTGCCCAGACCTGGGAATCCTGTGCTTGAGTAAAGAATCCACTGCAGAATGGTGTAAAAAGCCACTGTATTCTCTCTGTAAATCCCTTTGAGGGTGCAGATTTCTTAGAGCAGAGAGCCTGACCATTCAGCAAGTAAAAGATCCAGGCAGCTGCCATCCATGGCAAGGGGAAGATCATTTGTGAGTGTTTAAAACTGGGGAAATCACACTTTTAAAACATTGTACTGATGGAGGGCGGAGGAGAAGATAAGTAGGGACCAGGTGGATTGTCCTCTAAGGAAAGAAAACCTGGATATCTCCTTTTCACAGACCCTCTTGTCCCAGCCCAGGCTCTGGATTTAACACCAGGATGCTCAAAGCAAAGCCACGGGGATGTGGGAGGTCAGGGAGCAAGGTCAGAATGTGGGCTGGGGTTTGAGGGCAGAGCCTCAGGCAAAGGGCAAACTGCTCAGGTTAGAAACAAAGGCAGCGTTGTTTTTTTCTTTTTTCCTTTTTAGGATTTGCTTAAAAAAATTGAATTAAAAAAAGAAACAGAAGAACAAAAGAGCGAGGAAAGAACGCCTGAAATACAACATGCAAGTCTGCCTCTGTTTAGGGCCTGGCTGGAGATGAAACCCAAATGTTTCTGAATTAGAATAAAAACAACAAAGTAAAGGACATTGTGTTTTGATGGGTTTCATTTTATCCTTTGATAATTTTTCATTTGTATCCCGCAATGGCATTTCATTTGGGTCTCTGCCTGACTGCACATTTTATTCTGGAGCTTGATTTCACTCTATTACTGCATACATCAGTGGCTCCCCAGATTCAGTAACTTGGTCCTGCTCCTTAGCAAATAGACATGTCTGTGCTGTGCTTTGCTGTAGATACTTTTACAAGCCATTTCCCCATTGTGCAGGCTCATAAATATTCCTCTGGCATGGCCTTTTCTTCAGTAGGGGAAAAAAAAAAGCCCACAGCAGTGAAACTGAGAGTCAGTAAAAACTAACCAATTTGTCAGTGGCATCTTTGGACAATTAAGAAACCTTGCGTCTCTCCTTGGTTTTTTTTTATCCTTCAGAAGAATAGAGAAATACAGAAGTGAGAGGAAATGCACCTGCTGCTCATTTAACTTAATTAAAATCCAGGAATAAGGGAAAAATGCAGATGAATCGGATGCTTTTAATACTGGATCTTCTAAAAACAATAAACAACTGATATTAGGAATGGCTGGGAATAACAGAGGGCATAGAGGGTCTTGCCTTTGAGCAGAGAGGAATGTTTAGAAAATCTCCAAGTCCCTTTAAGTTCTGTTTGCTGATCCCACTTGATGCTGAGATTTGGAGAGAAGCTGTGTCAGAACACGAGTTCAGTGCTCTGTGTCTCAATCAACCCACCAGAAAAATAAAAGTGCTCCTTCTTCGTGGCACAGGCAGTTAGTCAGGGTTCAAAACCCTGTGCCCTCCTCCTGAGAGGAGATGCTCAAGTGGTCTGCACTGGCTGGGCAGTCATAAAAAGAGGTGAAAATTTGCAAATGTTTTCTGTTTTCCCAGGTTTCTCTTTCTCTCTGATTGGCATCAGGATTCAGAGGTGTCTCTGCATCCAGCTCTTGGGCCTCAGTAGAAGAAGGACTTGGACCTCTTGGAACAACTCCAGAGGAAACCCCTAAGTTGATCACAGGGCTGGAGAACCTTTGTCATAAAACAGGCTGAGAGACTTGAAGGTTTCAGCCTGGAGGAGAGAAGGCTCCAGGGAGAACTTAGAGCCTCTTGCAGTACCTAAAGAGGCTCCAGGAGAGCTGAAGACAGACTTTGGACAAGGGCCTGGAGGGACAGGACAAATGGGAATGGCTTCAAACTGACAGGGGGTAGATTTGGGTTAGATATTGGGTAGAAATTCCTCCCTCCCTGGCACAGAGAAGCTGTGGCTGCCCCTGGAAGTGTCCAAGGCCAGGCTGGACAGGGCTTGGAGCAGCCTGGGACAGTGGAAGGTGTCCCTGCCCATGGCAGGGGGTTGGAACTGAATGGGCTTTAAGGTCCCTTCCAACCCAAACCATTCTGTGGTTCTTGGTCTTCAACTTTTCTGGCCTTTCCTACAGTACAGAGACAGAGGTTGTGGGTCCATCCACAATCTCCAAGGCCCAGCCTAAGGGAGATGCCATCCTGAGGGCCAGCATGCTGCAAATTCCACTTGTGAGGGATGTGGATGGTTGTGAATCTCCCTGGGGACATCTCTCTGCACAGTGGGGTGTCTGTTGTGCCACAGCATTCAAAGCCAAAGGGGAGAAAATGGGAGAGGAGCAGAGCAGGTAAACAATGCTTGGAAAAGAGCTGAACCTCCCAGCTAATGCAAATATTCCCTTCACCATGTCCTACAGCATTTGGCCTCCCCAAAGTTGATAAAATATCTCCAGGAGCAGCTGCTTCCAGCATTTCCCTTTGAAAACAGTCAAATATCCAAGAGACTGTTTAGGGAGCTTTTCCCAGCCATATTTTAACTCCACAGTCCTGCCCATTAACCTGTTAATGCCTTTCATGTTTTCCTAAGTAACCTCACTTCCTCTGTCCACCCCACACCCACCTCATGCTCAGCTTGGTTCCCTTGCTTGTTTCCATTTGGCCAAAATTGTTTGGTTCTGTAGGGATGGAAAGCTGAACTGAAGTCAGGATTTTAGCTTCAATTTCCCTCTTCTACCAAAAATGGATCCCTACTACTGAATCTTTCCTTGAGGTCACAATTTCTGTTTCACACTTGAAGAGCAGAGTCTGTGCTGCAAATCCTTTAGATACCAGGATTGTGCTCCCTCAAAAAAGAACCCCTTCCTACAAATAGTTCAGCCACCCCAGTTACAAACAGTGTGATCACAATGCCAAAAAGTGACATTTCTTTTGGCTGAAATGATAAAGAATGGTGGGTTTGGGGCCAGGGAATGGTGTTTTGTGCTCTTGTAGTTCACGCTGCTCATTGTGGCTGTGATTTACAGCCTGCTGATGGGTACCTGGGGTTGTACTCTCCCCAAAAATAGCAATCTGAGCCCCAAAGATGTGGCCTTCTAAATTGAGCAGCCAGACTGGAAAAAGGGGAATTATTTACCCATTTTGTATAAATTAATCCCCTGGAGTTCTGTAATTATTAGATGCAAAAATACACTGTGAGCCTGTAGCCAGGTGAGGCTCTGAGCTCAGATCCCTGCCCAGCAATCACAAACCCTTCCCTCCTCTATTCACAGTGCATTAGGAAAAGGTCTCTGTGACCTAGAAAGATCATTCAGTGACTCACTTTTCAATCTTCCAGCGTCCTCTCGGAAGGGAGGAGGGATGGGGAGAGAGGCAGAGCTTTGGTTATTGTTGTTTCCCATCTTTTTAATTTGCAGCTACATTGCTTGTTAGTCTAAAAGCAAATTGAGACAAGGCTGAAGTAACCATCTCAGCAATAAAAGCTCTCTGCCAGAGAGACAGACCAAACACTCCAGGAAAGTGCAAGCAGGAGGGAAAAATTGGCTGCTGGAGCTAAACAGCTGCTCAGGTTGACTTTCAAAGGCAGGTGAATCTCATGCCCTGCAGGGGACACTCCTTGATGTCCCCTCCCCACTCTTCCCACCTACATTTGGAGCCCCTTTCCTGCTCTGGGACTGTGTGGGGCACAGCTGGGGGAGCAGATCCGTGCTGTCCTAACAGGGATATTTTGCCAGGTGTTTTGTAAGGTGGGAGAAGGTTGCTGGGTTGCTGTGATTAAAGAAGTCCTAATGCTTCCAGGCAGGCAAATTCCATGTATTCCTTGTCATTCCTTGGCCAGGAACCCCTTTGGTGGCAGGGAACCTCAGGGAACCTCAAGTCTCAGGTGTGGGAGGGAAGGAACCAAGTGCCACAGTGGGGTTTTGGTGGGAGCAGCCACCCAGCAGGATTTCTGGCTAAAGGAGAGCAACACCCTCTCCTCTGGAACTCCAAAACTATCAATTCTAAATAACTTCACCTTTGCCTACACAAATATTGAATTTCCCAGCCTTTCACCCTAGCTTGAGGGGGTCTATGGAATGGAGAGGGAGTTTGTATAATGGGCAGACAGTGATAGGACAAGGGGCAATGGTTTCAAACTGAAGGAAGGCAGGTTCAGGTTACATACTAGGAATAAATTCTGTACTCAAAGGGTGGTGAAGCACTGTCATAGGTTGCCCAGAGAAGCTGTGGCTGCTCCATCCCTGGAAGTGTCCAAGACCAGGTTGGATGGGGCTTGGAGTATCCTGGGATAGTGGAAGCTGTCCCTGCCCCTGGCAGGGTGTTGGAACAGGATTATCTTTAATATCCCTTCCAACCCATTCTGGGATTCTAGAACCACAAGAGCAAAAACTGGAAGAGAAATTTAAAAAAAGAAATCTGAAAGTCTGGAAATATTCACCTAACTCCAGAAGCAGAGGCTTCCAGAATGCCACAAGAGTCATCAGCCATCAGACTGGTAGCTTTGTCTTTAAGCTCAAGTGCCTCAGGAAATGTGATCCCAGACATGATTCCCTGGTAGGAGCCAGAGTGGTGCTTTCCTTGGAGGTTTCCACGGGTAAATACAGAGTATTCGAGTGAGAGTGTGGAAAAAAGACCTCCTGAATGCTTTCACAGCTCAGCAGGGAATGTTCACCTCCCTGCAGAGCCTGGGGATGGTACCAGCCCCACTTCTGTGCTGGGGCCAGGATCTGCTCTTTGGTTTGAGGCTTTTCCTCAGCAGCTGCCTCCTGAACAGGGGCTGCATGTCATTAATGCATGGGAGCTTTTCCAGACTTATCTGTGCTGATCCTCTCAAGGCTCCCTCACTAAACCCCTTCTATCTAATGAAGTAATTGGATTAATAGGCAAACAGCAAATCAGTGTGCTTAATTGATGTTCCCAGGTAAATCAGCACAGGTAGTGCTTGTGTTGAAGGGCTGTTCCTGAAGGGAAAGCACAACTGAATTAAATCCTTTTTTGCTGCTTTCTTATGATGTCTGAGACTGATGTGAAAGGTGATGATTTTCTCCCCATTTGATTTTTGCATTAGGAATAAATTTGGTCTCTCCTGTCCTGTTTGTATGTGCCTCAGACTCCTGAAAGCTACCATGGGTGACTGGAAAACTGATGGGGCTGCAATATTGAACACTGAGAAGTGTGAAGGGACTAATATTTAGGGATGGAGAATTTTTTTGTTCCTAGCCCTGGTTTAATTTGCACTCTTCATTTACCTGCATGTAGCTGAAATGCCTGTGGGATGCTTGAGAGGAAAAGCACTTTTGCTGCAAACCAGACACCCTGGCTCCTTGTTAGGGGCTGTGCAGGAATCAGGAGCTTCTGCCTTTGACCTCCCAAAGGAACATTCCCCCAAAGAGGGAAAATCTTCATGCCACTCTGCTCCTCCTCAGGATTGAAAAAGCAAGGAAAAGAATTCACTTTTTCATTATTTCTATGTTGAAATAATGCTGTTAAAAGTAGAAACAAATATTCCAGGCTTTTCAGATTCCCTTTCCAGTTCCCTGTCACAGGCAGAGCACTGCTGTTGCTGTTCCAAAGGCCTTTTAAATCAGGGGAATTCGGGATTTAATATAAAATATCCTAAATTAACTACATAATACATATATCCCAAATAATCTCTTCTATTTATGCTAAATAATAAGTTTTACATCTTTAAGACTAGTTCCAAGAACAAAGGTGGAGGGAGAGAAGCAGGGCAGAGTTTGTTTGCAGAAACTACACTCACTCCTCCACATTCCAACTCCTGAATTTGGTTTTTCAGAGACTCTGGAGAGACACCACAGTATCTGGCCCCCTGTGCTCCACCACAGAGTCTGTCCCCAGAGAGAGGGACAATGATGAGCAGGAGGGGACAGGGAGAAGAGAATGACCTGGAGGAACTGGTTTAGGAGCTGAGCACAGCAAGGATGGGAAGGTCTGGGGCCGCTCTTCCTCACAGGGATTTCTCCCTCTCCCAGAACAGGGCAAAACTGTTTGGAGAAACTCTGGGATACCAGAAATGTCTCCTTAGAGGTTTGTTCTGGATGGTGGCACAGCCTCTGTTGCTCCTTGGGGCATTTAAACCAGGTCAGGGTGGCTCAGAGCCCGCGTTAGGAGGACAACAGGCAAAGCTGATGCACAGGCAAAAACCCTCCTGCATCCTCTGGATTTAGAGCAAGGCTTTTCTTGCAGCCCTTCACCTCAGGAGTGAAGTGAAAGGAGTCCCTGCTCCGGGGAGTTATTTTGATGTTTTTACAGCTGTCCTGGTGCCTCTGTTCCCTGTGAACACTCCTGTCTCTGGGCTCACGATGGCAGCAACGCGCTGTGGCAGAGCACAGCCAGGCACCAGGTGCTGCCTTCCCCCACGCAGAAATTCAGTCTCCTCCTGAAACATCCCTGCCCTTCCCTAGGGCTGGAAACACCCAGAGGGCAGCTGAACCTGTCCCTGTGCCCTGGGGTGAGGAGAAGCCAGGATGGACAGAAGCTGGGACCTTGCTTCCTTGCCACAAGCAAAGCCTCCATCCAAAGGAGCTTTTTGCAGCTGAATTCTCCCCTTTTTCAGGATGGACCCAAGGGGTTCCTGTTGCTCGGCCCCTGCTTTTTCCCAGCTGCTAAGCTAAGGCAGTGGTGGCTTTGTTGGAGCAGACCTTGGAGAAATGTCACTTTTGGGAGCTTCAGAGTGAAGGGACAAGGTGACAGAGACCCTGCTCCACCCTGGCTTTGCCGAGGAGGAAGGTGGCTGCATGGTCCAGCAGGAGAGGGCAGCAACATCCTCCGTGCTTGGTGTAACTGCATTCTGTGCCCAGTTTGGCACAGGTGCCTCAAGGTTTGTGCCTTGCAGAGCCCGTGGGTCACTCACTGCTCTCTCTTGGGCAGCAGCTCCAGGGCAGAGCCCACAGAGCATCTCCTGCCACCATCGAGCACCTTCCTCTGCCACCATCCTGCACCTTCCTCCACCTCCTCCTGGCCTTGGGAGGAGAGCAAGGATGGTGGGGCACAGGAGATTTCTTTTCTGATCCTGCATTTACCATTAGCTTTTTACCTGGCCATGCAAGGGCTGTAAAACCTTTCCCTGTGTGACCTGGGAGGGCTGTGAGCTCCCTCTGGGAGCTGGAATTGGAGTTTGGGAAGTGCTCAGGAAGGATTTTGCACAAGGCAGGAGGGCCTGCATGAGGACTCCAGGCAGCACGGGGACAGAACAACAAGAAATGATTTTTTTAAAGGGCCAACAGATTTACTTTCTTCTGATCTGGTGTGGATGCTTACTTGGACCTGTGCTGGAGCAATTCAAGATATTAATCTGCCAAAACCCCAATATTTTTTTTCAGTGTGGTTTATTTTATTCCTCTTTAGAGAGCTGGACTGTCACAGAGGTGTTGTGCAAGAGCCAGAGTGTCACCAAGGATGGTCTGAGTGAGGAAGGGGCAAGCTCAGAGGATGTTTTAGACCAGTCCTGCTGGTGTAGTGAAGCCACCCTTTCACAGGGCCAGGATGCTGCTGCCTGGGGTCAGATCCAAGGATTTGCTCATCCCTGGATGCTCAGGTGCAAAGACAGCCCCACAAGTGAGCTGCTTAGTGGAAAGCCATCCTCTCCCCTAGAAATAATGGTGTCACAAGCCATCAGTGACCTCCCATGCACCAGACCTCTCCCCCAGAAGTCATGCAGAGGTTTCCCAACTCCTCCTTGTGAAGGAGCCTTAAATCACAGCCAGCAGTTCTCACAAACTTGCCATTGATTTCTGGCAGCTCGCGAATACAGCGAGTGGCACGGAGTTGATACTGCAGATCCATAATTAATGCTTTGTGATCCCACATCTGAAGGCCCTTTCACAGACAGAGGGACTGTTAAACTGCCCCTGAAGATGAGGGATAGAGTCGTGGAAGGGATTAACAGCCAAGCCAGTAATGAGCTCAGAAAAAAAACCCCACAAGCATGGGAGATGAAAAAAAAAATATAAATCTGTGAGTGAAAAACATCCATTTATGAAGTGCTCTTTTGCAGAAGGCGAGTGCTGCTGAAGCCACCTAAAGTGCAGATACTCTCATTGCCTCTGGAAGCCTGAGTCAGACAGTTTGGAGCCTAGAATTCCCAGGATGTGGCTCAGGCAGACCTAGCTGGGAGGAGGTTTGGGGGCTGATGTGCTCAGTGCAGTGACAGAGCTCTCCAGGCTGGAGGATCCATCCTTGGGAGTCTCTTTTTAGGAACGTCCCAGGGTTTTTTCTTATGTTTTTTTTTCACAATTGCAGGGGTGGCTTTGGCTGGACAGTGAGGGAAGAGGGTAAAAGGAACTGGTGCAAGGAGCTGAGTGAGGACCCAGCACTTGGGAGTAGCAGGAAGGATGCTTATCCAACCCCTTCATCCCAAAAAATCCATGTCCAGCAGAGAACCTGTTTATTGGGAATGCCTGTGTAGAAGAGCTTTGCCCTGTTTCATCCTGCTCTGTTGTAAAATGCTGCACCCAGAGCCCACCCTGTGGTGCTGGCAGCCTCTCTGAGCTCACCCACTGTGGGGCTGGTGACATTCAAGTGGCAGATGGGCCATTTGAGGTGTCCTCTCCTCACCAGAAAGGATGGAGCCTGGTCTTGTCAGGCTTGGTGATGGATATTCACTAAAACTTAAACCAAAAAAAATATAAATAAATAAACACATATATAGAATAATCACAATTATATAAAAAATTATTTTCGGTCAACAATTCCAATATTTTCATACGGGTGGTGGAAAAAAAAGAAAGAAAAAACAGACAGTGGAGAGGTTTTGAGGACATATGCAGGCAGTCTCCCTCTTAGGAATATTGTCAATCTTGAAAAAGGAGGGATTTATATCAGCTGGAACCAATAGGTAGATAAAGAGCCCACTTCAACAGGAAAAAGAAGCCATTATCCATTGCATAGTTAGCTTATGGGAATGAAAAAAGAGCATTTGGAGAAAATATCTGCCCATTAAATATGGAGTTAAGAGCTTGGCTTAGGCTCAGAAGGAGAAAAAAAGGCTTTTGATTAACCAATAAAGCCAATGGTGATGTTGAGATTATTCAGCGTTTATTGCTTTTATGAAAAGGGAAAAAAAAAAGGGAAAAAATGAAAACAAAAAAAAAAAAAGGAAAGAAGGAAAAGCCAGTCTGTTTTACATTTGTTGGGACTGCAGTAGATTGCTCTTGCCAGGGTAATAAACAGTAGCTTGGATGCATCATGCAAGGCTGGTTATGAAGATGAAAACATGCAGCTCTTTGGGTTTTAAAATGCTTGGAGGCATTTCAGCTGACAGTTCCCCCTGCTGATGCCTCTGTGGAGGGAAGATTGACTGCAATGGCCTCGCTTGTGGTTACTTAACCTCGGTGCAATTCTTCTACTTGATGGATCAATGCGAGGCCTTCAGCTGGGTTATGACATTTAGATGGACCCATTAGAAAAAATCAAGAGGAGAGAGATCCCAGGGCTCCCTGTCCGTGGGGAAAGGTGGGAGGATGAGAGAGGCACCACCTCTCAAGCTGCAGAAGACCAGCACAGAGGGAAAGGAACGTGCTCCTCTCCATGGGATAAGTCAGTGTCTGGGTTTGGAAAGCCAGGTGTCTGCTAAGGAAGGCAGGAACCTCCCCTGAAATGGAAAATTCAAACCCTCTCCTTCTGAATTGTTATCATTTTGAAATTAAGGGGCTCTCAGGCAAAGATATGGGAGTAGGAATAACAGTTCTTTAATAGGAAAATTAAAAATACAAATTCAAAAGTATAAAAAAGAGAACAAACCACTGCCAGAGTCAGACCATGCCCTGTCCCCTGTGTGTCAGGGGGTGGCACAGCCCCATCCCATGGGGGCTCAGCCCTCCTGCAGTGCCAGCTGTGGCTCTGCTAGAGCAGGGATCCTGCACAAGGGGGGAGTTTTCCTCTGCAGCTCCAGGGCTGCTGCAGATGGGCCTGGGCTCCCTCTGGCCATGCAGGGCAGCAGAAGCTGCTCCTCTGGCAATGCACTGGGCAAAGGCTGCTGTGCTGTGCCCAGGCTCAGATTGGATCCAGGTAGGAATGCTTGGCTCCTCCCCTGGGCAATGCAGCATCTCCCCATGGGATGCTGGGATTGGATCAGCCCTGCAGGGACACTCAGTGGCCATGGACAGCAGAGATCTCCTGCAGGGAGGATTGGCTGTGGGAGAGATAAAGAAAAAACTGCCCCATGAGCAGAGAGAACTGCCCCAGCTCTGACAGAACAGAATGCACAGCCCCAGCCACATCTTGTAACCCAAGATAGGAAACTCTACAGCTCTACAGCAAAATCAGGGAAGTCTCAAATAATGGCTGTGAGTGTCATTTCCTAAGGGGACACTGGTGATGGTGTGGGAGGGACTGGAGGAATCCCACAGCAGGCCAGGGGCACATCAGCATGGAAGTGCCCAGGCTTGGCACTGCATGGTAACACAGCTCAAGGTTCCTGCAAGACTCCACTATCAAAATCAAAGCTGTGGATGGCATAAAATGTGGGAAATCTTGCCTTTAAATGGACTAATGAACAGGATACAACACTGCTCAGGCCTCCCTTACAGCAAAGCAAAGTTGCTGCTACCTGGAAAGTGAGCATAGACAAATATGAATGATGAATAGAGGTAAATTATCTTAAAAAGTAATTTTGAGATTAACTGTTGGAATAACCTGCCAAAGGAACCACTGCATTCCTCTCCCCAAAGGGAGAGTAGAATGTCCCCTAGTCAAAATCTGAAGTAAGTTTTGGAGAGATCAGTGTGGTTTATACAACAAGCACTGACTGATTTCCTGCTGTGGGCATTGTAGGAGCTCAGAGTTATCTCAGAGGTCCTTTTTAGCCTGGAGTTATTCCCTGTTCCACTGAGTCTATCAGCTCTTGTGTCCCCTCAGCCCGGGGCTCTCTTCACTTTGAAGACATCAGACACACAGAACTGGACTCTGGCCATGGACTCTGGCCATGGACTTGACACCCAGAGCAGTCAAAGTCTCTTACAAAGCAAAGAAGGATTCCCTTCTCTGGTCCTGACAGCTGAAATCCCATCAGGTTTCAGCCCAAGTTCCCTCATTTCAGCACTTTTTCTGGTCTGAGTCTGGAAAGGCATTAGGACTCTTCTGAAGTAACTGTGAGCATCCTATGGGGCCCCAGTAGGGTTTTAATTAAAGCTTTAGGAACCAGGACAGATTAAAGGAGAAACAATCACTGCAGAAATCCAGTTTGCCTTTGCTGAGTAATAGGAAAGAAAAGAGGAAAGAAAGTGGCCCCTTTTTAAAAAAAAAAAAAAAAAAATTTTTACCTGTCAGAACACAATAGAGAAGTTCCTGGCTGTTTCTCCCAGTGCTCCCCTAGGAGAAGTGTGGGTGCCCCTGGGTGTTTTGGAGGTCCATGTTCCTGTAAACAGATGCATTATTTCCATAGGAAAGTTCTCACAGGAGACCATAAAAATGGTCTCCCATTTCTCAGCTCAGTCCTCCTGGCTCCCCACAGATTTGTAGAGATATTTGAGTTGGAAAAGACCTCTGAGGTCATCAAGCCAAACCCAGCACTGCCAAGGTGATCACCAGTGATCCATGTCTCTAAATGCCACATCCCCATGGCTTTAAATCCCTCCAGGAATGGGGACTCCAGCCCTGCCCTGGGCAGCTGTGCCAGGGCTGGGCAACCCTTTTAGTGAATAAAGTTTTCTGAATATTCCATCTAAACCTCCTCACAACTTGAGGCCATTTTCTCAATTATGGTTGATCTCAGGCGGCTCTTCCAACCTTATTGATTATATTCCTCTCATCCTGTCTCTTTTTTTCCCCTGGGAGCAGAGCCCAAAATCCCCTGGGTGCACTTTCCTGCCAGGAGTTGTGCAGAGCCAGAAGGTCCTCCCTGAGCCTCCTTTGCTCCAGGCCGAGCCCCTTCCCAGCTCCCTCAGCCCCTCCTGGTTCTCCAGACCCTTCCCAGCTCCCTCAGCCCCTCCTGGTTCTCCAGACCCTTCCCAGCTCCCTCAGCCCCTCCTGGTTCTCCAGACCCTGCCCAGCTCCCTCAGCCCCTCCTGGTTCTCCAGACCCTTCCCAGCTCCCTCAGCCCCTCCTGGTTCTCCAGACCCTTCCCAGCTCCCTCAGCCCCTCCTGGTGCTCCAGACCCTTCCCCAGGGTTCCCTTCCCTGGACAAGCTCCAGCCCTTCTTGGAGGAAGGACTGGAGCCAGACTCAGAATTTGAGGTGGGGCCACAATGCTCCAGCTTTGAGCATTTGAGAGCCTCCATTTAGTGGTGAGTGACCAGTGGGATGTGGGACTGAGCCACAATCCTGCAGCCACCATCAAATCATCATCCAGCACCCTGTGGGAGGAACTCACCACCCTTCAGTGAGCAACCAGCACCTCCAGGCAGATTTTAGCAGACCCAGGGCATCCCTGCTGTCCCCAGCATGGCTCCAGGGTGTCCCAACCCTCCACTCAGGGTGCAGGGATTTCAGGCTTGGCCTCCTGGGCTGGGTCCTGCATCCCTCTCCCTATGCCCACAGTCTCTGTCTAATCTCTGCCTGCCTTCCCAGAGGTTCCCTGCAGCCATCAGCAGAAGCAGGGGCTGTGTGTGCTGCCAGGATAATTAGAGTGCTGCAGGGTGCTTAGTATGCAGGCAACGGCTGTGCTATTGCTGGGGAAAAAAAAAAAAAAAGGAAAAAAAAGAAAAAGAAAAAGAAAGGGGAAAAAAAGCAACTAAAAAAAAAGCCCATTTGCCCAAGCTAAAGAAAAACACTTTTTACCACTTGTTTCTCTGCTTCCCCAGGAAAGCCAAAGCTCTGCACAGAGGCACTTCTGGCTGCCATGGGAGGCTGGCTGTGCAGGGATTACCAGGCAGTTTTTTGCCCCAAAACGGGGGAATGCTTTCTGCTGATGGCTGAACAGGGAATGGCTCTGTTGCTCTCTTTCTGCCCTGGAGAAGCCTGAGATGGAGCAGGGGGGGCAGGTTCTGTGCTCCCTTCAATAGCAAGGGCTCTGCTGGGGTCTGATGGAGCTGAGACGTTCCAGGTTTGTGTGTTTAGGGCCAGTTGTGCAATGCAGACGTGATGCCCTCCTGGTGTCCTTCATCCTGCTCATGATGGGAACCAGCTTGGATGTCCCTGGTGTGGGAAGCAGAATCCAGACAGAGCCCCAGGGGTGAGTGGGGCATCTTCTACCCAGGGCCTCGTTCTTCTTCAGGCATTAACAGGGGAAATCACCTCTGGTTCAGTCTGCTCCATGATGAGGGGGGAGAAAGCAGGAGAGGCCACTCATCCAGGAGCATTTCCACAGCAGATGGCAAGCAGGAGGCTGGAAGCTGTCTGCTTGCTGTGTTTGGGAAGGGAATGAAGCAGAGACCTGATGCTTGGCCAGCACAGAGCAATCACCACCTGCCTGCCCCCAGCCTTCAGTTTGCAATGCCCAAGGTCCTCCCCTATTCCCATCAGGCACTCCACCACAAACCCTGCAACTTTCCACCAGAACTGGTGGCTTTTCAGGTGGAGCTGGAAGGGTTAAACTTCTTCCTTCATCTAAAGCACATGCACAGGGCAGTGATTGAACAGCAGAGGTTGCAGCAAGCCTCAGAGTCTCAGGCATGATTGGAGCCCAGCACCTGGCACACAAAGGCAGCAGGAATCATCACCCACCTGTAAATTCCAGGTGGAAACAAGGGAGGAGAATGAAAAAAGGCACATTCTCATTTTTCTGTTCCCCCTGGAAGGAGCTGAGGTCAGAGGGGATCAGTGCCATGAGCTGGCTGTGGGATCTCAGGGTTCTTTGTTATCATCAAGAAACCAGAGCTTCCAGATAACACAGGCTGGGAAAAGACCTTATCCCCCCTCCCTGTACCCTGAACCCACCTCCTGTCCTTGTTTCTGTGGTTGAAAACATTGCTATTCAGGATCTTTTGCCATTTTGGGCATCTCCACATTCTTGTGGCCACCCACCAGGCCAGGCAGAGCAGCTGGCCAGTGTCCAGCAATCCCAAGGAATGTCATTGTCACTCCATGGATTGCCTGTACCTGTGAGATCCATGGAATTGCTGCCTGTGCAGATGTGAGCAGGCAGGACAACCTGTCCCAACACAAAAGATGTTGCTGCTTTCCCTCCCCAGGATCTTCCTCCAGTGTTTCACAGCCTGGGTGTGAAGACAATTTTCCTCATGTCAGCAACCCTTGCTGGAAATTAAGCAAACTAAGCAACTTGGCTTTCTTGGAGAGCTCCAGGGACAAATGAAAGGAATTGTCCTCCTATCTGCACCAAGTGCAGAAATACTCAGTGTTCTCCTTTGCACCTCCCAAAATGAATTTGCTTTCAACCTCCGAGTGTTCTCCATTCACGTCCCCAATTCTCTGTTCCAAATTTCTGCCTATCCCATCATTTCCCTTTTTTCAGTCATATCCAATTCTCTTTCATTTCATAAGTTCAGCCACTTGCACTGGGAACAAGGGGCAAAAATTCAGTTTTCCTGGATGAGGAAAGGACACACTCAGGATCATTCCTGCCCTGCTGATGCTTTTTGCCTCTTGTTTTCAGTCCTTATCTCACTGGGCAGAATTCAGAGCAGGTAGGTGTGAGGGAGGGAAATGCCTTTTCCCAAACAAACTGCATTTTCTTCAACCAAACATCTTCAAGTGTCTGGAAATGTTGACTCAGAATCCAGCCAGATTTGCCTGACTGGAGATGGAGCAGTGGGCAGGGTGTGTTTCACAATTACAGATGGATGATGCAAACAGCTCTCTCTCTTGCACATTTACTGATACCTGATATCCTGAGGCAAAAAGTTCTTCTGATGGACCAGGAACTTTGTGAACAAAGGCTCCCTTGGTTTCAGCTGTGATGGTCTGACTTTTTCACTGGGAACCTCTCAGCTCTTGCATGGTGGGGTCAAATTAATTTCAGTCCACCCCAGCAGACAAAACTTTAAAAGCCCTCAGTTGCTTCTTTCCTCCACTGGAGAGCCCTGTGCTGCACAACCCAAACCAATTCACCTCCCAGACCTTCTCTCTGTGCAGCTGAGCTGATTTTTAACCTGTTTCCAGCAGTTTGTCTCAGTTTTGTTTTCCTCACAACAAGGTGTTGCTTTGGGCTGTAGACTTGCTGTCCTTGGAGTCCTTGATCTTGGGGCAGGAAAAACCTTCCCCATGTAGCAACACCTCCAGACCCCTCATAAATGCTGCCTTAACAGCAACCAGCTTTTCCTAGGCTTTGATGCAGAAATTGGCTTAATTCACATCGGCTGCTGAGGGATTGATTTTGGGTGTCTGGCTCTGTCCCAGAGAGGGGCAGGTTAACCCTTTCTCTGTGGAGAGCCCCAAGCACCCTGCCACAGGCCTGGTGGAAGGGAGAAAGGCTGTTTGCCATGGCAAGGGAGTACTGATGCCTTGAATTTTGGCTTTTCTATTTTCCAGCTCCTGTTCTGCATCAGTGTGTAGCTCTGAACTCCCTGCAGTGTTTGTGAGCTCTCTTCACAGTTTGGGCACACAGAACAATCCCTCTGCCCTGAGGACCAAGGACACCTCACAGCCTCAGGCCCAAAAAGTACAAACTAAATTGAACTGGGAGGGGCAAACTGGGGGAATGTGACTTCATCACCTGAAGCTGTAATTGATCAATTAACCCTGGATATGTAAATGGACCAAACTTATATCTGCCCAAAAAACTCGTGACTGTTGTGAATCTTGGTCCATCTTTGGTGTAGCCTCTGCCAGGCTCTTGCATTGCCCAGGGTGTATCTATTTAGGCCTTTAATAAATCCCCACTTTATTCTCCAGCTCTGTCCAGCCTCTGTTCTAGGCAGCCAGTCCAAGGCATCAGTACAGCTGCTGGAGAGGATGGGCTGGCAAATCCAACCTGGATTGCAGTTGTGGATAATCTGAGGAGTGCCTTGGCCTCCTCCTCAAAATCCTCGTGGACAAAAGGGAAAGTGAAGCTCAAGGTCCCTGCTGTGCCCAAACCAGGATGTCCTGGGCTATGGGGACCAACAGCCAGCTACCCTGGAGGGACACCAGGAGATGTTTCTGCACATTGGTTACACCTGGATGATGAGTTCCTTGGTGCATCTCCTGATATTAGTGTGTCCTGGGGCTGGGCAGGGAGGGATGCACCTCCACACCAGGTAATATTGTGTATTAGGAAAAAGTTCTTCACCCAGCAGGTGGCTGGGCACTGGAACACCTTCCCTCCCCCAGCAAAGTGGAAATGGCACCAAGTCTCAGAGAGTTCAAGGAAGAATTTGGAAAATGCTCTCAGGTGCACGGTGGGATTTTGGGGGTGTCCAGCCCAGAATATTCTCAGATTCTAAGAAGCAAGCTGGACTCAGACTGGTTCAGATCCCACTGTTTCTTATGTAAGCAACCTCTGGGCTCTCTCAAGAAGGATCTGGGGCTCTTTTCTCTGTTAGCCATAAGAAAACACTGCAAGATGCCTTGGAGAGGGCTTCGTGCCAAGCCTCAAATGAGTGGGACCAGGGAGCATCCACAGGCTCAAAATTCCCTTGAAAGCTCCATCACCCCCTGGAAGCTGGATGATCCCAGAGACTCCTCAGAGTTTCCAGAGGAAACTCATGCAGGAGAGTTTGTTCTCATGCCCCAGCCCATGAGATATGCAGACACCAGGGCTTGTGCTGGTTTGGGGGCTTTGGAGAAACCTGATGGAGAGGAAATCCTGAGGAAGGAATGTGAAACACCTGCTCTAGGAGTGTGATGGTGCTCACAGGGGTCCCAGGATGAGGGAAGAGATGAGGATCTGACTCCATGTTTCAGAAGGCTGATTTATTATTTTATGATATATATTACATTAAAACTATACTAAAAGAATAGAAGAAAGTATTTCCTCAGAAGGCTGGCTAAGAATAGAAAAAGAAGGAATGAATAACAAAGGCTTGTGGCCTGGGCTCTCTGTCTGAGCCAGCTGGGCTGTGATTGGCCATGAATTAGAAACAACCACATGAGCCCAATCCCAGATGCACCTGTTGCATTCCACAGCAGCAGATAACCATTGGTTACATTTTGTTCCTGAGGCCTCTCAGCTTCTCAGGAGGAAAAATCCTAAGGAAAGGATTTTCCATAAAAGATGTCTGTGACACTAGCAGCCAAGGACAGCTGGGCCAGCAGCTCCTGTGCTGAAGTGATTCCCAAGCACATCCTTGCTCAGGCAAGGGGAGCACAGGCAGATTTACCCCACCCTGCAGCTGACTGGGAAGAGGGATTGCCAAAGTTTTCCCATCGAGTTTTCCTCCCTCTCCTTCTCTACACCAGGTCCTGAGTCATGGTGACTCATTTAGCCCTCCGTGGTGTTGAAGTCACTCAGCACATTTTTGATGGGTTTTCCTCCAGCTGAAGGCTTTGTGGGACATGTGGTACAACAGATAAGGCTGCTAATGGGGATGCAGGAGACTTTGGGAATTCTTTTCCTTGTGCCTCTGTTCCTGCCTTAACTCGAGATGATTCCACATCTGAGGGACCCTGTGAATCATGACAGCTCTGATGAGGGTTTGGGCTCTGGCCCTGCTCCCCTCCTGGCATTTGTGTGTGGGTGTGAGTCCCTGTGTCCCTGCTGCCCTCATCCAGGGAATGAGGTGATCCAGGTGGAAACTGGTGCTGAGAGGTCTGTCACAGGCTGGGGGAAAGGCAGGGAGTGATTCTTCTGCTGAAAGCAGGATTTGTGCAGTTCTCAAAGGGAGAGGCCCTTCTCAGCTGTTGAAAAGTGAAATTTATTGTAAAAACAAGTTGTCTAAACTTCTTGGAGGGGGTGGCAGAGAGAAAAATGAATTTTCAGGGAAAGTTTTTGTCCAGCCTCTCTCCAGCTGGGCTAACAACCTTCTGGAAGTGTCTGTCTCCATCCATCTGCTATCAAAGTGGCTGTTCAACCTGGGCACTTACCTTGCTAAATTCTAGAATCAGGTGGATCCTAAGAGAAAGGGAATTCCTCCAGTGAGTGTTTCAGTGCTGGAGATGTGCAAGACAATGTGGAACACTTTTGTGTATTACCTGTGGAACCCTCTAAGGGAGAAGACAGTCATCCCATTGGTCAGAACATGGGATTCTGAGCAAATTTCCTTCCTCGTTCCTTTTCAATGTAATTCCTGCTGGGGTACACAGCAAAGCTCAGAGTAGCTGGCTGCCCTTCCTGAGAGTGGCTGGTGTGACTGAAATGAGAACAGAGGCAGCTTCAGGGCTTCACATTCTCCTTTCTCTCTGCTCCTCCCCGTCTCTCCAGCAGCAGGGAGTTGTTTGAAATCCGTGCTGAGTCCCTTTCAACACCTTCACCCACCTCAGCATCTCTGACAGGCACGTGCACACGCAGGCACAAAAGCTGCCATGGTCTTTGTTGCTGCTGCTGTTGTTTTGATGCTGAACAAAAGTCCTGGCTCCAGCCCCCCTCCTTACTGGATCACCTTCAGGAATCAATGCTGCAGATGTTGACTTAAGCCATGGTGCTAGCAGGAGACTTTTAATACATTTCAGATACAACAACAAAGAGCAGATGCCAGTTCATAGGGAGGGAAGGGAGATGTTTTGATCTGGGGTTTTTTTGGAAATGAATTTTCATGCAGCCTTTATTTCAAATTTTATAGTTTTTTTCTTTTCCCTGGAATGCATATTAAATGCTGATAGCCTGTTATCCTTGACCTTTAGAGCTTGTGAATTTGAAAATCCAATTCCCTGTGAAAAGCAATGCATACAATATGGACTTTGAAGAAAATGCCAGTAAGTGAGTTATTTTCTTTATAGCCCTGCAAGAGTCTCTTAATGACTGAAAAAAGGCAGGACCACAACTTGGGTGTGATAGAGGCAACAAGGAGAGAGGTTTCCAGGCTTTGCAGGCCGGGGGTCTTGTTCACCCAGTGGGTAGGAAGGAAGATTAAATTGTTAGGAGAGATAATTCACATTTCTGTTTCTCAGCACTCCAGTTCTTGTGCTTTTTAACTCCTCTAGTGCTGCCAGATGGGCTTGGAGCATCTTGGTAGAACGTGGCACCAGATGTGCCACTGTGTCCTGGTGGGATTGTCTTGAAACACTCATGGGTTATGTGGGGAATATCATAATCACCTTTTCTTTCTGGTGTGCTGATAGAGCTCTGGTGACCTCCAGTCCTGTTGGTGACAACCCTTGGAGGCTCTTTTCTGATGTGCTGGAGATACCCCAAGGGAGTTTTCTTCCAGCTGTGCTGGGAACATCCCTAGGGAGTTTTTTCCAGGTGATGTGGAGATGGGTCAGGGCACTGCTTGTCCAACAGCCCAGTAAACCCAGTGCAGTGCTCAGTTTGCCAAATATTTCCCTTCTCTTGTCCTCAACCTGTTACAACTTTTTTAAAAATGCTTTTTGCTTGGGCAGAGTTGCTCTGGCATTTACACACTCTGCTTACAACAGCAGAATTCCCTCAGTTTCCAGCTTCTGGCCAGGCATGATGGTCACCTTATTCTCGCTTTAAAAAAATATCCCATGGAAAAAAAATCCCATGGAAAAAGGCTGCAAGGGGTGTTTAAGGACTGTGTTAAACCCATAACTGTATTTACCAATGACAGTCATAGAGCTGTGTGGTTGGTAAGATGGGAAATCCAGATGTTTTAAGAACAAAATAAGATATTTCACAAGTGACAGGGTACATTCATCAGTGGCAGTCCCCATGGATCTGCTGTCTTTTCTGAGCATTAGAAGACCATCAAAACCAAGGAGCAGGAGATGGAATTTACAGAAGAAATCCTTCCCTGGGAGGGTGGGGAGGCCCTGGCACAGGGTGCCCAGAGCAGCTGTGGCTGCCCCTGGATCCCTGGCAGTGTCCAAGGCCAGGCTGGACAGGGCCTGGAGCACCCTGGGACAGTGGAAGGTGTCCCTGCCCATGGCAGGGGTGGGAGCTGGATGGGCTTTAAGGTCCCTTCCAACCCAAACCATTATTTGATTCCATGATGTTCCACTCCTGAAGAATCCAGGCGTGATCCGATTGCTTTAGGATCTTAGCAGATACACAGGACTTCTGCAGGAGGAATTGGAATTGCCCCTGTGTGCAGGAACTGCAGTTCAGGACCAGCACAAACCACAAATTATCTGGGATTAGGTTCTCTGACTTTTATAAGGAAGCCAAATGTTGCATGAAATCCAAAGGCTGGAAAGCCACGTGTACCAAAACTCCCCAAAGTCAGGAGCTTTCAGAGTCGTTTTGCTGGCAGCTAAGCCCTGTCTCAAATAAGACACAGCTCCTAAGCCCCTTTGTGCATCTGGACCTTTTCCCCACAGCCAGGCTCAGGCAGGGAACCAGGTCTGTCAGACTCCAGGATGGGTCTGTGATGGGTGGACACCTTGCCTCCGGCTGTGCTGCCTGTGAGTGGCATGAAATGAATCTTCAAAGGGCTCTGTGGATCCCCTGCCCTCTCTCATCTCAGTGGGGGCAGCCCCTCAGGTCTTTGCTCTCAGACAATGACACCACGGGGTGGTTGGCACACACAGATATTCTCTGCCATGCTTGGCTTTTCTGATTTTTTTTTTTTCCCTCCCCTTCTTCTGTTCTCCCCACTCTTTTCCTTCTAATTTAGAGCTCTAGATTAAATTCAACTTAATTAGAAGGATTATACATCTTATAAATTTAATATTTAATATGCAAGCATAGGCTTTTATTAAAGGTGTCCTAGGAGGAATGGTAATGAGTTATTGCACAATAAATAGTTGGGCGGAAATGAGTGTGATAAAGGACTGGAACTTCTGGAGAAAGGGAGGGGGAAAGGGGATGGGAATGCTTAGGGAACATCTCTGGTGACTGCTCAGAGCGCTGCTGTCATCTCTCTGCTGCTCACACTGTGACCCTTCCAAAAGCAAGAGGAATTTTCCTTCAGCACAGGCAGGAGAAAAGATTCGAGAGGCCAGGGAGGGCAGCAGGGAGGGAAGGATGTGGGGAAGGTCAGGAATAAAAGGTCCTTGCAAAGAGAAGAAACTCTGATGTAGGATCCTGTCCAAAAGCCATGAGTAGGAGCTGTGAACTCACTATCTCCAGGGCAGATAGAGGTGACAATTTGGGCTTGGTTGGGGTTTTTGTAACCCATCCAAGTCTCCTGCCCTCAGGAGGAGGAGCCAGGGCCCAGTTGTGACACGCCAAGGAGAGCCTATTCCTATTGGGGAACTGGAACATCCCATCAGGCTGGTCCTGTTGTGATGGTGCTCACAGGAGTCCGAGGATGACAGAAGAGATGAGGATCTGACTCCATGTTTCAGAAGGCTGATTTATTATTTTATCATATATGTTATATTAAAACTATACTAAAAGAATAGAAGAAAGGATTTTATCAGAAGGCTGGCTAAGATTAGAAAAAGAAGGAATGATAACAAAGGCTTGTGGCTCAGCTCTCTGTCCGAGCCAGCTGACTGTGATTGGCCATTAATTAGAAATAACCCCATGAGCCCAATCCCAGATGCACCTGTTGCATTCCACAGCAGCAGATAACCATTGGTTCCATTTTGTTCCTGAGGCCTCTCAGCTTCTCAGGAGGAAAAATCCTAAAGAAAGGATTTTTCATAAAAGATGTCTGCAACACTGTTGTCCTTCACATCTGCTTTTTTCAGAGCTCATCCACTTGCTGTGCCAAGAACAGGAGCTGGGTGATGGAGGGATGGATTCTGCTGCATCTCCTTGAACCCTGGTGCAGAACTGCCCCCCTTTGGGCTGAGAGCTGAGGTGGGATTCACCTCTTGGAGTGTCTCAGACATGGGTGGCTCGAGAGCTGTGTTCCCTCTGCAGACAAGAGGGATCTCATTAACACCTCATCAGACTGGGGCTGTGACTCAGGGGCCAGGAGTGGGTGTTTGTTTTAGGATGACACAACTTGCACTCTGAGTTCTGCACAGCAGGCTCCTCCGGGGACTCCGAGGGATCAAAGGCTTTGTTTGTGCTGGTAAATAAATAAAGAGGGCCAGGGATTTGCCCTCTTCAGCCTTGAGGGCAAACAGAGCAGTCTGACTCACACTTGGCATTGTCTGTGAGAGATCCAGCAGGTCCCTTACCTGTGGTAGGTTGTTCAACAACAAAATAAAGTGGATGCTGTGGCTGGTGCTTGGTACCACACCTTTTTGGTTCCTGGGGCAGAGATGATATTTTGTGTTCAGATTTAGGTGTTTATTATTTTTTGTTTATATTAGAGCCTTACTAGGTGTGAGTTTTATAGTATTTTATTAACAAGGTACAAAATGGCTCACTATCTTTTTCTATAAGGCCTTTTAAGGCTAAACTATTTAATTACGAAATGATACTTAAATTATTTTTACTTTTAACCTAATAGCTAATCGCTTGAAGTCCACAATGCAGACTTTTCTGTCTAATTTTAAAATACTACTCAAACTTATGAAGAAAAAGAAAGAAGAAGGTGAAGAAGATGGAAGAAGGTAAAGAAGAAGGACTAGCTCCTGTTCTAAAACTTTTATCTTACTCTCTATATATTACTATATTCTAAAACTTTAAGTTTTCTACCTTGTGATATTATACACTTTTATTCAAGTGACACACTTGTATTTCTAGTGTTATTAATCAATTTTGAAAGCTTTCTCTCCGGCTTCAGGTCAAATGTAGTATTTGCTTGTGGGTCTGTGCCTTTTAGCACAGAAAGTTTAAAAATTCTCAGCTTCCAGGGTTCCAACGAGAAACCACTGCCCAAACACTGTCTGAAGGCACTCAGGTGAATTTTTCCTCCTCTCTCAATTTTAAAATACTGTCTAATTTTAAAATACTACTCAAACTTATGAAGAAAAAGAAAGAAGAAGGTGAAGAAGATGGAAGAAGGTAAAGAAGAAGGACTAGCTCCTGTTCTAAAACTTTTATCTTACTCTCTATATATTACTATATTCTAAAACTTTAAGTTTTCTACCTTGTGATATTATACACTTTTATTCAAGTGACACACTTGTATTTCTAGTGTTATTAATCAATTTTGAAAGCTTTCTCTCCGGCTTCAGGTCAAATGTAGTATTTGCTTGTGGGTCTATGCCTTTTAGCACAGAAAGTTTAAAAATTCTCAGCTTCCAGGGTTCCAACGAGAAACCACTGCCCAAACACTGTCTGAAGGCACTCAGGTGAATTTTTCCTCCTCTCTCAAGTGATCCTCACCACCAGGGTTGTCCAGCAGTGGCACAGCTCCTCAGGGCACTGGTGGAGTCCCCATCCCTGGAGGGATTTCAAAGACACGTAAATGTGGCACTTGTTTAGTGGTGGCCTTGGCAGTGCTGGGTTAATGGTTGGACTTGGTGATACTGGAGAACTTTTCCAAGCTGAATGGTTCCATGATTCTGTTCTGCCTGGGTGCCAAGGCAGAGCCAAGTGAGGGCACATCTGGGAGAACCAGGTTGGGAGGGTGTTGGGTCCATCAGTGAAACACCCTCAGGGGTGTCTGGTGCTGGGGTGGGGAGAGAAGGAACCAGCACTAAACTGGGGGCTCAGGGTGGGGGTGTGGGGAGCACTGGGGAAGGGCTGGGACTATGGGAGGGTGCGATGGCACAATGGGTTCTGGTGCATCTACGTGCAAACTGGCAAAAATCCCTGGGCTCAGTGTGGTCTGTGAGGGTAACTGGGGTGGGAAATGTGCTGGCTGCTGGATTTGTGGCTGGGAGAACCTCTGGGACCAAACCTGCCTTGATTTTATGAGGCCAGCCCAAGGGAGTGTCACTGAGGTATTTTATGAAAATCCTTTCGCTAGGATTTTTCTCCTGAGAAGCTGAGAGGCCTCAGAAAAGAAATGTAAACAATAACTATCTGATGGCTGTGGAATGTGCTCTGGGGATGGTTTACCAACAGGTGCATCTTTGATTGGTCTCATGTGGATTGTTTTTACTTGATGATCAATCACAGTCCAGCTGTGTCGGACTCTCTGGTCAGTCACAAGATTTTATTATTCATTCCTTGTTAGCCTTCTGATGTTTCCTTTGTCTTTCTTTCGTGTAGTTTTAATATATAATTTTCTTATGATATATAATATAATATGATATATTATGATATGATATATTATGATATACTATGCTATGATATAATATGATATAATAATATATCAGCATTTTGATATATTATTAATATATCAAAATATAATAATATTATAATACATATAATAATATTTCAGCCTTTTGATATATATGGAGTCCAGATTCTCATCTCTTCCCTTGTCCTGGGGACCCTCAAACACCACCACATTTGGTGACCCCAAGTGAGGAGCACCCCCACAGGGGAGAAGGCACCTTTTCCTGGAGGTGAATTCTAGCCAAGGCTCTGGGGAGTTGGAGCATCTCATGGGAGTGGTTGTGCCTCACTTTACATTTATACTTCCAGGGACCATCCTCTTATTGTGTCAAAGCCTTTCCCTCCCACTCACCCAGGATTTTCTCAGCCAGATGAAACCTTCTCCAGCACTTCCCCTTTATTTCTGTATGGAAAGCTGCTCTCTGGAGGGTCCACCTGAATCCTGGTCCCCTTGCCCACACTCAGGATTCATCTCCACGTGTCCTAGTCTGGCTCTAAGGGATGAGCAGGATAAATCTGCCCCCCATGTGACAGGCAAGCCAGGCTTCAGGGCTTGTTCAAACAAACACCTTTTTATTCCCATCCAGGGTGGGAAGGCTGCCCTTCACAAGAAGGGAGTTAAGGAGCCATGTAAACACACAATTTTAGGCCCTTTGGATTTATGCAACAGAGCTGGCCAGTAGCTGGAGCCATGTCTGGTTGCTCTGGTCAGCACACAGGGCAGTTGTTATCTCCACAGATGGCCCCCCCCAGCCCCCCAGGCCTGATATTTGTAATTACAAGCAGGGATTATGCAGGAAGGAGATGGAATCAAGCCTGAAAACCCAGCAGGCAGCAGGGGAGCTTAGACACCGGCTGGTTCCTCCTGATGGAGGCAGAGATAGCACCAAGCCCTGTGAGCAGGCTTGGGGTGCATATGTCAAACCTTTAGGGATCCTGATAGAGGGATTAAAGCCAGGAGGAGGGAGGGGGGAAACTCTGATTAACATTTCTGATGCATGCCCAGGGCTAACATGGTGTGCTAATGAATCCTGGTGTAGCAGCAAAGCTTTCTTAGTGCCCTCTGCCCTGAACAGCCTCACAGGGAAGCTGGACATGGACAGGATTTAATTCCTGCCTTTTTAAGGGACCTTGTGGTGACACAGCCCACAGCCTCTCCATGTCCTTGGGAAGTGGGATGGTGGAGCCAGCAAAGAATCCTCCCAGGGACCAACACATGGCACCAGCTTCAGGAAAAACTTTATCTCCTTCTTTCTCTGAAGGAATGCAGTGGGGATGTCAACCCTCACTCCTACCATGAGGGTTAAACAAGCACCATTTCCTAGGGAAGCTGTAAGGTGTTCCTGCAAACAGCCAAGAGTGTTTAACCACCTCAGGGTTATAGGAAAAAGGGCATCCAGGCCTTTCCATGGGATATCTGTCATGGTTGAGGAGGTCATTCTGATCCTCTCAAAGATCAGGATAAGACCAGACACTGCACAAGCCCAAAGCAGGATGATCCCTTTGGGCTGGAAACCCAAAGCTCCCTTGTCTTTAGGCAAGAAGACATTTCCTTGGCATGAAGACACCTGGGGAATGTCAGTCTTGGCAGGGGATGGGGAGCTCATCCCATCATGGAGATCTGCCCCAGGCAGTGGCCCCTTTCTGGGCTCCAACACACCCCACTGGCTCACACTGCCCTACAGACTGCAGCAAATTCCCCTTTTCCTTCCTTCTCTCTCTCCCCTGTGCCAAGGATTGGGAATTCCTGCAGCAAATTCCCCTTTTCCTTCCTTCTCTCTCTCCCCTGTGCCAAGGATTGGGAATTCCTGCCTGACAGGGAGTGAAAACAGACAGAAAATATGGGTGACAACTCTCTGCTACGTGTTTGTATCAGAAGGAAAGGGAAAATTCATGGTAAAAGAAGAGGAGGAGGAGAGAGGGGGAAGACACTGTGTGGGTCCAAACTGTGTTTTCAGTTTCCTGCATTGTCTTTTTTCCTCACAGCATCCAAACAAGACAACAGGAACTGATGATTCAATAATGCAGAGCCAGGAGACAATGGGGGGAATAACAACAACAAAGTGAAGAGGGTTTTAATAACCGCTTATTGAGGCTGTAATTAAATTTTGGTGTCTGTTTGGAAAACAAGAATCTCATTTTGTGCATGCCCCTGCCTCCCCACCACATCTGCACCCGTGTTTTCTCGTGGGCAATTACTGAGCATGCTGTGAGCTGATTAGCAAATACAGGTGTGGCAGGCAAGGGAAAAGGGAGGAGGAGAGGATGAGGAGATTTTTCCAAGTGTGGCACCAGCCCTGTGCAGGTGGGAAGCAGGACCCTGGCAACAAGGTGTGGAACCAGCCTGGGACTTGAGAGAGGTGAGGGAATGTGACCGTGTTCACAGGGGCCTGAGGATGAGGGAAGAGATGAGGATCTGACTCCATGTTTCAGAAGGCTGATTTATTATTTTATGATATATATTATATTAAAACTATACTAAAAGAATAGAAGAAAGGATTTCCTCAGAAGGCTGGCTAAGAATAGAAAAAGAAGGAATGATAACAGAGGTTTGTGGCTCAGACTCTGTCTGAGCCAGCTGAGTGTGGTTGGCCATGAATTAGAAACAACCACATGAGCCCAATCCCAGATGCACCTGTTGCATTCCACAGCAGCAGATAACCATTGGTTACATTTTGTTCCTGAGGCCTCTCAGCTTCTCAGGAGGAAAAATCCTAAGGAAAGGATTTTTCATAAAAGATGTCTGTGACAAGGGAAGGTGTGGAGTGGGGGGAAAGTGGGGCTGAGCCCTGGCCTCAGTGGTTGCCAGCCAGGCAGATTTGGCTTGGAAAAGGGATTCAGTCCCTGTAGAAAGGCAAAAGGATGCTGAGAATTGTGGCACCAAGAGTGTTATAGTGCATGTATTTTCCAAGTGGGCTAAAGAAAGTTGTGTAGCTAAAGGAAGTTTTTGTAGGTGTTGTAATGTATGTGATGAAACACAGCAGTGCCCCGAGGCTGAGGGCACATAGTACAGCTATTTATGTCCACAAATCTCTTCTCCTTTCTTCCACCACATGGCCTGATGGGCTCAGGGGTGTCCATGCCATCTCCTCAACCCTGCCAGGGCACTGCTGGACTGTCAGGGTGAGGGTGGCACTGGCCAAGGCTGTGCCAGCAGCTGTTTTCCTGGCCCTGTACTGTGTTTTTTTACAGGCTTAGCCTCAGAGGTGGAGCTTTTTGCAGAGGGATGAAGAGCACACCAGGAGCACAATGCCCTGCCCACATGGAGAGAGCCATGGCAACCCTGGGCTGACACAGCTGTGGCCAGAAAATGGGAGAAAGAAATGTGCAGCTCAGTGTCCCTCCTGGAGAGAATTTCACTTGGAGCCGCTGTTTTCCAGCGTTGTCTTTCCTCCTCGTGCTCTCCCAGCCCGATGAAACTCAAGGAATGACCAAGGAAAAGTCTACCCCAGCTGGACCAGGCTTTCTGTGGGACAAAACCAGTACTTGCCCCATCCCAATCTGCTGCAGGGCTCATTGCCTGGCTTCTGCCTGCTCATTAGCAGGCACAGCAGTAACAGTGCTCTGGTCACTGCCTCAGAGCCCATCACCTCCCTGCATTAGCTCTGCCTGCTAATTGCCAGGAGCTGGGTGGAGGAGCTGCTCCTGGTGCCTGCCAGAGTTTTCCCTGGGCAGAAGGGCTGCACTCGACCTTCATTTGTATTCTGGGAGCACCACTCACTTAGCAGTATCTCCTGCCATCAATAAACCAATGCAAACAGAGATAAGCCAGATAAAGCGAAAGTAGGTCACTTCTGCAGCACAATGACATCCAGCTCCCTTATCCCTCACACAGCCTAAAAGTTAACTCTCTCTCCCATCACTGCATTTCTTTTCTCTGCTCTTGCTCCTTTTTTTTCCCAGAGTGGCCAGGGAGATGGGGCAGGGTGATAGGGCAGGAGTGAAACCCTCCTCACTGCCCCACCATCCATGAGGACGTGTGCTGGAGCTGATGGAGGGGTTGGTGTCACTCACAGATTACATCAACCCTTTGTTGCTTTTTTACCAATTAAAGCCCTGGAAAGCTGTTTCCTGGTGATGGCTGGGGGAAGCTGGCTTTGGTCCTCTCAAGAGCTGCTCTCCTTGGTTGTCACTGTCATATTCTCTGAAAAATCCCTTCACCAGGATTTTCTCCTGGGAAGATGAGAAGCCTCAGAGAAGAATGAAAACAATATTATCTGATTGCTTCTCCTGTGTTTTGCTGCTTTGGAATGTGGTCTGGAGATTGTTTACCAACTGGCCATTGTTTGATTGGTTTCATATGAATTGTTTTAACTTAATGACCAATCACAGCCAGCTGTCTTGAGGCTCTGGAGAGTCACAAGTTTTTCATTATCATTCTTGTGAAGCCTTCTGTAAGTATCCTTTATTCTGTAGTATAGTTTTAGTATAGGATTCTTTTATATAACATAACATAATCTAAGTATCATAAAATAATAAATAGCCCTCTAAGATCATGGAGTCAGATTCATCAATTCCTCCTTTGTCCCGGGGACCCCGAAAATACCACAAATGGTGACCTCAGACATTGAGGAAGAGCTGAAGAACACACCCACACTTGGTGGCATCCCTGGGGTTGGTTGGATCATTTTTAAGGTCCCTTCCAACCCAAACCATTCCATGATCGTGTGAAGGACACAGATTCTGTACATGCAGAATTCCCTGCTGCATCTCTGGAAGGAATGTCACAAACTCTTCCCTCAGTATCAGCTCATCCTTAGACTTCAGTGTTCATTTAACCACCTCTGGTAGTGAGATAAGATTTCATTCCTAATTGTCAATTACATCACTGACTTCTTCACTGAGGACACTAAGAGCTGGTTATTGTCCCATAAAATGTGACTCCTGCAACATGAGATGATGGTGGCTTTCTCTTGATGTCACCTGAGGCCATGTTTGGGCTGGCAGCACAAGGTGAATCTTTGTGACCAAGGCACCACCACCAGACACCTCATTTATCTGTAATTTTACTATCAGAAAGTATCTGTGCTATTTATTGGCTGTTGCATAGATTTCAAGTGCTGTTATAAAAGCAGAAGAACCCCTGGAGATGCTTCTAAGACCTTCTAACCCTGCAAAGGAACATGAGCATTATCTCAGCCTTGGATGATCTCCAGGAAAAGAAGACAAGCAGGAGTGATTCAGTGCTGCTTTTTGGAGATTTCTGTAAATGCTCTCTTCATTAGCATAAATGCTTATGGGAAATACATTTTAAAATGTCTCGTTTAAGAGTTCATTCCTACAAAATGGGTCCTAAAAGTGACCCTCATCCATCCAAGAAAACAGAAATGACACCACAGTATTGGGTATATCAGCAAATAATCTCAGTGCTACCTCTGCAGCAGCAAAGAAACTCATTGCAGAATAAAAATATAAAATAAATAAATCTCAGAAAGCAGCAGCCAACTTTAAAGGTACTAACCAAAACATTTCTCTTGCTCTCTGAGCCTTGCTGAAGGTTCCAACTTCTCCCAAGAGCTTTGATCGTGCCTCTCCCAAGCAGTTTCCTCCCTGGTGCCTGAGGAAGGACAGAATACCCAGAGAGGAGATGTCTGGAGGGTCCTATCAGAGCTCTGAAACACTTGTGTGTGTCCTGAGATGCCCCTTCCACTCAGACAGCCTCAGTTTGTGACCCTTTGAGCACCATGTGCCCTCCTGATACCCGCTGTCTGTGTTCCAAAGGCAGAGGGGGAGCAGGAATGCTCTGGCTCTTGTCTCAGAGGGGTGGTATGGAATTTTCTCCACCCTTTTCAAGGAGACACTTCCCACAGAGGAGTGCCTGCAGGACAGAGAGGATTTCAGTATGGATGGACTTTCTATTTGGGCCTGTTACCCCTTAGAGGAGCCATCCTCACATCTGTGTCAGCTCTATTTCTTCTAGAATTGCCCATCTTTCCATTAAATCTGCATCTTCCAGCAGCCTCCACCCTGCTGGGCTCCTGGGTCAGCAGAAATGCCATGGAAGCCTGTCTGTAGCCAAAGGCACAGGAGACAGGATGAACCCGGCTTCACATCCCCTCCCCTCTGCTTCCTTGGCATCTCCTGCATGGGAATTACTCAGATGACCTTTCTGAAGTCTCTTTTGGATCACCAGGCTCGTTTACCAGCAGAGGTCAAGTGTAGGGAGCTGAGACAAGAATCCCCGGAGCTTTGCGCCAGATTCTCTCCATCTACTCTGCCTCTCATCCTTCATCCAAGTCTGCTCCTCCCGCCGTGTTTGCCATCGCCAAACTCCCCAGGAGGCAGCAAGGAACTGGTGCCACATCCTGCCACATCCCAGATTCTTGGGTTTTGTGTTGTTGAAATGACCCCCAAGGTATTAAAACTCTTTTTTCCCAGCCCCATGACTGAAGAAGAAGTTGAGATTCCTCAGTTCTGCTTTTCAAGGTTGTTTATTTTATCTATGACATTCTTTTTCTGACCTGCTGAGATCTGTCCAGCAGGTTGGGTTGTGGCACAGTCCCTGCCCTTGGGGTGGTGTTGGCTTTTTATACCAAGAACTACCTGTACTTTATTTACAATAATTTTCCAATACCTATCACCTATGTTAGACAGTCTGGCTCTACTCTAAACCAATCCAGAAGTGCCACCATCACAGCACAAGATGGAGGACAAGAAGAAGGAGAAAAAGAAGGACAGGACATGCCCAGATTCCTCCATCTTGCCTCTTGAACCCCCATTCTAAATCCCCAAAATTCTACTTTTTCACCCGGTTATAAATTCACTATTATTCTACTCAAACTCTTGTGGCTTGTAACTCTTCACACAAAGTTGGGAATTGTTTCCATGGGCTAAAATCAAAGGCACAGGTGTTTTTGACTCCATGCCAAGGTCTCTGAGCCCCCTACCAGAGTCTCAAGTCCTCCAGGGCAGTCAGAGGAATGTCCTGGGTTCTGACACCAGATTTGGTGTTGGATCATCCCTGCATCCACTTCATCTGTTCCTGTTTGGAAATCAAGCTCTGCTGGCAGCATGTGGTGTGGGCACATGCCTGGTCTGGCAATGAAACCTCCTCCAGAAGCTCTCCCATCTTTCTCCTGTGTTGATATGACCCTGATGGCCTCATTAGTTCTAATTTGTTTGGCCACCAGATTTAGATGAGTATTCCAGTGATAACGTGAGACCTGGGGAGTGCAAACAGCAACTAATTAATGCAGTTAAAATTCCTGCCCAGGGTGGCTATGGAGGAGGAGAAGGACAGTGCTGTAAGGCAGATTTTTGTGTACCTGAATGCTGCTGGGCACGGATTCACAGCTTCTGCAGAGGCTCAGAGCTGGCAAACATCATCTGCAGCCTGGCCTGGAGAGAGCTTCAAGAACCCTCCCAGAAATCACCAAGGCAGGAACAACCCCTCAACGAGCAGGAAAAGCACAGAAATGTAGGGATCAATCCAAGGGGTGATACTGGATGTTGGGGAAATAGGATAGAGGTGAAATGACTGTCCCGGATTGCAAGGCAAGGTGCATTCTATTTGCCATCTGTATGGCAGTTGTCTTCTGTTCAGTGGGAGCTTTTCCTTATCTCTTCCACACCCACTGCTTCATCCAGGGGGGAACATCTGCTGATAACAGCTATTGAATGTCACTGCATGGCTGATAAGAACTACAGCATCCCACTGGGAGATGTGAGCCCAGAGGGAGGAGCCAAGCATTCCTACCTGGATATAATCTGGAGATTCTGGAACACCAGCACAGCTTCTCCACTGGATTGCCCAGAGGAACAGCAGCTGCCTCTCCTTCCCCTGGATCTTCAGAGGCAGAGACTGCACCCTTCTACAGGATCCCTGCTCCAGCAGAACCACCCCTGGCACTCCAGGAGGGCTGAGCCACCAATGGGACTGCTACCAACACCCTGACCCACAGGGTGTCAGGATGGGTTCTGACTCTGTCAGTGTTGTTCTAGTGCACTGCATTGTTTATTCTATCTTTTTATTTTCTTCCCTAATAAAGAACTGTTATTCCTGCTCCCATATTTTTTGCTGAGAGCCCCTCATAGCAATTCAGAGAGGGGAGGTTCACATTCTCCACTTCAGGGGAGGCTCCTGCCTTCCTTAGCAAGCTCCTATCTTTCCAAACCAAGACAATGACGCTGCCCAGTTTCTCTGGGGTTCAGACAATTCACTTTAATAGGCCCTGAGGGGAGCTGCTCTGAGGCTGGTGTCAGACAGCATCCTGCATGTCAGCACAGCAGAGGGAATTTGCCCCTTTTCATGTGAAATTCATGTGAATTTCATGTGAAAATGTAGGTGTGGATCAAGGAGTCTTGAGAGGACAGAATGCTGGCCAGTGCAGATTTTCAACATTAAAAGATATTCCAGTGGAAAAACAGCTTAAAATGCTTCCTCCTTTGCATACCTTTGCTCTGTCACAGTCCCTGGGGTGTCCTGCTTGGAGCCCTCTGATAAATGTGGGGAAAATAAAGCAGAGAGCAGATGTATTAAAGGGCTTTTTGGCTGAAGAAAAGTCTCTCAGAAATAGTTGGGTCTGTCCTGGATTTTGTTCTTGTGACAAAGTAAATATCCTTCTCCCTTCCTACTCCCTGTAGCTTCCTGAGGACTGGATTAGATCACTGCAGCCCTTGGATGGACAGGGCGGTCCCTCCTGCTCAGTACAGAGAATTCTGATTCAGACCTTGCCTGTGGCCACAATATTTACTGGCTGTCTTCCAATCTGAAACCTCTTCCTCCTTTTCTTCCATATTTTCCTTGCACTTTCACATTCATGTCCCCCTCTCTGCCTGAAACAAGAGATGAAAAAATAGGGGACTGTCATAGCAGCAAGCTGGCTGATTTAGCTTGGATCTTATTGAGAAAGACTCATGCAGTCCCCAGCGCTAGTTTGCTTTCACTGAGGGCTGCATTGAAACTTCAGCCAAGTTCTGGGACAGAGGGACTCCAGCCCTTCTTCATCTCCTACTGTGTAAATAATTTTTTTTTAAATCCTAATGGATTAGTGGCTCCTCCAAGAACAGCGATGCTTGAAAAGAAAAACGTATGGGAGATTCCTTACCTTGTATTATCTGTTCCCAAAACACTGAGATTGCTGCGAGCCTTAACTCTATCACAAAACATCATCTCACCCTTGGCCCCACTCCCGTGCTCCTCCTCACTGATTTCATCTGGTGTTAAACACTGCTTTGCTTTTGCAAGCTGAGAACAAACCCTCTGCGAGGCACTGCAGGGAAATTCCTTTCCTCTTCACGAAGCAACAGCCTCCAGCAGCAGGAGAGAGACAGCTCACCTCTCCCTGAGTGTTTCCTGCCCTGTCTTGGTGGTGGGTGGTTCCAAGAGCAATAAAAGGTGTATATTTTACAAGGTTTTGCTCCACTGACAGGTCAAGGATTTCATCTTTGTGACAGAGTGTGGTCACCAATTGTTGCGGTGTTCGAGGGTCCCCAGGATGAGGTGAGAGATGAGAATTGACCCCAACTTCTCAGAAGGCTGATATATTATATTATATTATATTATATTATATTATATTATATTATATTATATTATATTATATTATATTATATTATATTATATTATATTATATTATATTATATTATATTATATTATATTATATTATATTATATTATATTATCATATCCTAAAACCATACTAAAGAAAGAGAAAGGAGACATCAGAAAGCTAGAAAAGAATGAATAATAAAAACTTGTGACTGACCAGAGTCCCAACACAGCTGGGCTGGGATTGGTCATTATTTAAAAACAATTCACATGGAACCAATCAAAGATGCACCTGTTGGTAAACAACCTCCAAACCACGTTCCAAGCAGTCAGATAATTATTGTTTACATTTCTTTTCTGAGGCTTCTCAGCTTCTTAGGAGAAAAATCCTGGTGAAGGGATTTTTCAGAAAATATCATGGTGACAACAGAGATGGCAATGGTTGGAAATTTTTGACTGTCAAGCTCAACAAGTAAAGATTCAGCTGGGCTCAGATTCTCCCTGTTGAGGAAGGCTGAGATGGGGATGGTTCAGCCTGGAGAAGGGTCTGGGGAAACCTCAGAGCTGCTTCCAGTGCTTAAAGAGGCTCCAGAAAATCTGGAGAGGAACCTGGGACAAGGGATGGACGGACAGAACATGGGGAAATGTCTACAACTGACAGAGGGCAGGGTTGGATGGGATATTAGGAAGAATTTTTTGACTGTGAAGGTGGTGAGGCCCTGGCACAGGGTGCCTAGAGAATCTGTGGCTACCTCTGGATCCCTGGAAGTGTCCAAGGCCAGGCTGGATGGGTTTTGGAGCAGCCTGTGATAGTGGAAGGTATCCCTGCCCACAGCAGAGGGTGGAACTGGATGAGATTTAAGGCCCCTTTAAATCCAACCCATTCCATGATTCTGCTATAGTCATTAATCAGTGGAATAATGAAACCTGGAACTGCCCCCAGAGCCAAATCCCATGATCCTGCTCCCAGCACAGATCCTGCTGTAGTTAAATTAACCTGTATCAAACCAGGGATGCTAACAGCAAGCCATACATCAAGATTATGTCTTCTCTATTAATTAAGTCGAGGTCAAAGCCCTTCTGCAAGCTCAGGCTCAGCACTGTTAAGGACTCACTTAGACACAAATGGTGCCTGAGTTCTGGAAACACAGCAAGAAATGAGTGTACATGAGATTTTTAGTGGGTTTTAGCACTAAAAATCCTTGCATTTTGAGCCCTGGATGTATTTATTAGGTGTGGGCACAGTGGGAGGTTTTTGTCCAGCTCATGGGCACATGTGTTGGCTGCAGTTCTTCACCTGCCCCTTTGGAATCTCCTTCCAAAGGTTGTCTGTGTAGGTGTTTATGGGCCATGATGCTGCATGGATGGGACACTGAATTCTCTAAGGAGATGCTCCCTGGCTCTGGGACTCTGGATTTGCTCCTTTTTCCCAGTTTGAGCTCTGACTTTTGCAAGGCTGAGAGCCAGCACTGTCATGAAAAGCAGACAGAGCACAAGTAAACGCTCATCATTTCACAGTTTGAACATATCCTTAAGTTACTTGTGCTCTCTGATATCTCTTCTGCACTGTTTGAGCAGGATCCTCACCATCTGAGCAGTGTAAAAATACCCCCAAATCCACCCACACCCAGATCCTGAGCATGGCTGCCTAGTCTGCTACCTTTACACACCTTCTCCCACCTTCTCTGAAGGGCAGAATTCTCTTTTCAGGAGACAACAGCAGCCCTTGCTCTCATCAGGTCACACTGCTCATCATAGCTGTCATCACACAGCATGGGCCAAAGTACAGCTCAGCTAAAGCAGGACTGACAAAATTGCTGGAGGGTTCATTAGAGCCAACGATCCTGGGGAGATGAGCACCTAAAAAGACTTTGAGGTTGAATTCATGAGCTGGCTGTCTAGACTCCTGCTTTAGCTGGAGCAAAACAGGTGCTTCCAGGGCGTAATTAATCTCATTCTGAAGCAGACATCTCAAATAGGTCAGATGACTCATGTCCTGGCAGGGCTTGTTTCTCTCTGCACGCTCTAAAGGTGTCTGAAGGTGACCAGTGTGGCTGCAGACGACCAGTGTAGTGCACATCAAACACCAGGTGAGATGAATCCCACGGCCAGAGACAAATCAAAGCAGTGAACTTTTCAGGCTGCAAGGAAGAGGTTAGAATTGTCTGTCTGGCCAGGTGGAAAGAGGTGTTGAGGGAGGTGAATTTAAAGAGATGTGGCCAAAGAAAAAAAGCTCTTTGTGTGCCTGTTGTCTGGCAACTATTGCCCCAGGAGCTGTGTTTTCAGCAAAGAAGGCAGGGAAACTGAGGAAGAGGGTGAAGCACAGCCAGGAATGCTGGAGGCAGTGCAAAGGATCCAAGGAGGTCAGGTGTCAGAGTTGAGACAGAGACAATACAGAGCAACACACTCCATTTCCAGAAGGTTCCAAACTGTTTTTATTCCAGCATTCATGCTTTTTATGCATTCTTACACAACTCATCAGTTTGCACTTTACTCATTGGTCACAAGAGACAAACAAGGTGCTCATTGGAACAGGCAATTGCAGTTTCTCTGATTTATCCTTCTTTCTGTCTTGGGTTCTGTGTCAATGACCTGGGTAGGAAATTCTTTCGGGGGTAAACATGGAGCCTCTTATCAAACATGGGTCCTCCTATCAAACATGGATCCTTTTCTTACCAAACATGGATCATCTTCTTCTCAAACATGGATCCTCTTCTCAAACACGGATCCTCCTATCAAACATGGACCCTCTTCTCAAACATGGACCCTCTTATCAAACATGGATCCTCCTATCAAACATGGATCCTCTTATCAAACATGGATCCTCCTATCAAACATGGATCCTCCTATCAAACATGGACCCTCTTCTTATCAAACATGGATCCTCCTATCAAACATGGACCCTCTTCTCAAACATGGACCCTTTTATCAAACATGGATCCTCCTATCAAACATGGATCCTCTTATCAAACATGGATCCTCCTATCAAACATGGACCCTCTTCTTATCAAACATGGATCCTCCTATCAAACATGGATGCTCTTCCCAAACTTCTCTCTGGCTCACAGAAGTTGCTGTAAAACCTCTTCCACACTTGGGCACTTCCCACCTGCACCGTGGCCATCAACAGCCTCTGAGGGCAGGGACAGAAGTGCAGGTGGCTCTTTGGGAAGACACGAACAGCTTAAGGGCAGTAGCCGTGCAAAGTGAAGGGTAAGCAGGGTGGAACTACTCAGAGTTTACAAACTGAGCCTCTTTCTCCATGTTCAGTGCTTCTGTCACCCTTCAGCCCCAGCCTGTGGGTGATATGGGGCTACACCAGGATGGAGGGGAGGAGGGACAATGACCTGCCCCTCCTGTCCTGTTCAAGGAGTAGACTCTCACCACTCCTCCAAGGGATGCAAACTCAGGCCTTGAGGTCTGGGACAGCAGAAAGTGCTGCCCAAAAGCACAGTTTGTGTCTGCAAGTGCGTTTGGCAGCTTGGATGCATCTCCCTTTCACTGGTTTGCTCAAGGAAGGACCTCACAGCGTCCACACTCTCGCTGTGCTCTGGAAAGTCTTGTCCATAAAAGAAACCTTCCTGTCTGCTGGAGAGGTGACCTGTGTGCAGCCAGAGCAGCTCCCAGCTCAGCTCCAGGTCTCCTGATCAGCTCTAGCTCTGGCATCCACCGTGGCTCAGCTGTGCTTGGCACGCACGAGGGAGGTGGGACGTCTTGGGACAGGTTTGTTCCAACTGTGCACCCCGCCTGCTGCCAGGAAATCAGCTCCAGCAGCTTATCCAACCATATGGGAACCTTCTGGGGCATCTCCATGGGACATCCTTGCACACTTGGCTTTGCAGGATTGCAATTCCCTCCCTCCTGTGGCCTGCAGTGAAAGCTGGCAGGGAGGGGGTTTAAGGAGATATGTTGGAGACTGGAGATCTTGTAGGATTAAGACCCAAAAGGTGCACACTTAAAATGTGTGAGATTTCACACACTTAAACCCCTCCCATATAATAAAAAAATTATATATATACATATATATATATATATATATATATAATGTATGTTATATAATAATTTCTTTTTTTAAACTACTAATTTCTTCCAGCTCCCATTATATTTTAGCATCTGATTCCCTCACTTGTTTACCTGTGGGGTTATTGAGTGGCATGGCACCAGTCCAGGGGTCCTCCTGTTTCTTTCAGTGATTGGCAAAGGAACAAGTAAAAATATCCTCTCTGTCTAACACCTGAGCTTCCTCCCCTACAAAGCCCAGCCCTGCTGTTGTCTGGGCACAGATCCCTTTTGGAAGAGAGCTTTTAGGCTCCTCAGGAGCCTTTTTTTCCCAGGAGGAGGCCCATCCCTGTGAGCAGAATTGTTGGCTAGTTAAAGCCTCTTGTTTGAGAAGTTCAGATTCACTGTGCTTGGGCTGTGATTGCCATTCACACGGAGCCATCACCGTGTCAGCTGTCACAAAAACAAAACCCTTAATGGATGGACAGGGATGGGCTGTCACCACAGCTCCAGAGATGGACATTTGCTCAAAGGGAGATGTCATTCCTTGCTTGACAAGACCTAAATAGTCCCAGGTGCTGCAGGTCCTGGTGTGTCAGGACTTCCCTCAGGCTTTTGCTCTTCCCTGATGCCTGATCCAAGTTACAATTTTGCCTGACAAGCTCATCACAAACCCTGCTCTGCTCCTTTCCCTGCTGCATTTCCACCAAACCTGTCTTGCTGCTTCTTCTCATAGGCTCACTCTGCCTGCAGATGAAGGTGAGCACCCATTTTAGGAGCTCCATGTGTGTGCCAAGAAGCAGATTCTTTCTGGTCCCAGGCTGGCATGGCCAGCCTGTGGTGTGAAGACAACGTCCTTGTCCTCGTCATGCACACAAGCTGTTGGCTGGACAAGCCAGGATTGTGATGATGGAGCAACTGCTTGAATTGCAGCACTGCCTGGAGCCTCCTGAGAGAAAACAGAGGACAAAAAGTCACCAATAGTCTGACTGAGACAGGAGGAGGTGGGTGCTGCTTGCATGGCAGAACAGCTGGAGCTGAACTTCCCTGTCCCTGGTGTGAGGGATGCTGGGAACAATTCTTCCTCTGGAGGAGGCTGGAAAAAGGAGAAACTGAGGAGTTGGGAGTGTTCAAATAATTTTAGGAACTCAGACTTTTACTAGAGAAGGTGAAAACTTACATCCACAGAAAATTAGCTTTTAATGGAAGTGTTCTGTACACCCTGGAAAGGAAAGCTTGCTGTGTGGCCAAGGCTGTGCCCATCCAATGGGATGCAGTTCCCTCATCCAAAATGCCTCTAAAGCAGTAAATCTGGGGTAAATTTGGGGTAAATTTGGTGGTTATGGGCTCCAGACTGCACCATCAAGACCAATCCTTATGCCCAGGGTATGTCCAAAGAGGCTGCTCAGCATTTCTCTGCCACCCTACTCTGCACTGGGTGGAATGGAAACACAGAACATCCACAGGGGGAAGCTTTGCAAGGTATGGAATACTGCAATATGGAATATGGCATTTTTCTGGCCTTAAACTGGCTGCCACACCAGCAGAGAGGAGACTGCACCTTCCAAGCAGGGCTGCTCTCTTCCCTTTAGGGGATCAGTCTGCCAAGGGAAACAGTGAAGCAAAAATTGGGAGAACTCATGGATACTGCAAAGTTGGTTGCTTTGCCCTAATACTTCAGTGAATGAGGTTGTTGTTTTGTTTGGAGAAGGGGCTTGGGGAGGTTTGCAGCATCCCCAGACTGCATTGCAAGTGTTACTGTGAGTTTTATATTCGTGTTACTGTGAGTTTTATACTCATCCCTTCCTCCTTACCTTGTGCAGGAGGCAGTTTCTCAGACAAGAATTTGTTCCAATTTGTAGGGGAAGTTCAGGCTTATCACTAATTTTTGTCCCAAAGACTTAATTCACACCTAATGGTCACTCAGGGGAGCTGATGATTTAGGCTTGTTCCTCAGGTGACATGTCCCCATTTGAGATCAGAAGCATGGTGTCCACTGAAAAGCCACCATCCACAGAGTGACCTTCTCCCCAAAAGGACACTGAAGGCTGGGAATGTCTCTGTCTTGTTTGAGGGCTGTCACTCAGGTTTTAGAGCTGAGCAGATGCAGCTGGGGAGTGGGGATGGTGTAAGAAAAGTGACTTTAGTGAAGTTTCAGAGCAGAGTCAGGAATAGAAGCAATGTCCCTTGGCCCTTTTTGGGATGAATCATCCTTGTAAATCCGCTTGCCTTGGCTGATCTGGTAAATATAGGGTGTGAGAAAGGGTGATTAAGTGACTTATCTGAAGTCACATGTGGCATTTATGGGATTTGGACACAATCCTAAACTGGCTCCACTGCTTTAACTCCTATGCTTTCCCTGCTGTAGCTGTGACCCTGAAAGCATGCAAACACCATCATGTATTAGAGCAGCAAAGAATAAATTCACAGCCAGCCCGGAAAATCAGCTCCCTAAGGAAATACAAGATTAATCCCATACGGGAGAAGATGCAATCTAAAGCAGCCTGTTAATTAATTATTATTATTATTATTATCTTAACCAACCCAAGTACGGAGTCAGGGACACAAGAAAGGTTACAGATTTTGACAGATGCAAACTGATTTCTTAGAGCATCCGCACCAGGCAGAGCAGCTAATCCCTTTCACAGAGGTGCAAATTGTTAATCTGATTTGCATGCTTGGCTGGCTGCTTTTGTCCCACCACTAGGCAACAAACAGGAGGAGCTGGAAGAGCTGGAATCGTTCAGCAGGAATTTGATAGTTGGACTTGCTGATCCTAGAGGCCTTTTCCAAGCTGAATGATTCAATGAATCTGTGATTAGGAGATTGGGAAGTCACTGGAGTTTGATGAATAAATGAGAAGTTGTGACTCGGCTGCCACCTGAAATTAATTTTTGATTGACTTTGGAAGGCGTCTCTCTGGGGCTGGTTTCTTGTCTTCTGAAACAAGGCAAACCAAAAAAGGGGGGAAGGAGGTGGGTGGGGCTGGGGGGGAGAAGGAATGAAATTAAACCAAGAACAGCTCTTAATTAAGGCCTAGGAGCGCATCTGAAGATCCTGACAGGTGGTAGCTGGCTTTAGTACCTCGCAAGTGAACTCATTAAACACCAGCCTCTCTCTGCATTTTTAATATCTGTGAAGAAGGTGATTGAGTCTCTTCTCCAAGGAAAACAAATCTGTTTAGATTTACATTATATTTAAAGCAGTGCTAAAATTGTGACTGGATCCCCAGTCCTGTTGAGCCAAAAGGCACAGCTCAATCTGATAAACAACCACTTGCAATGAACTAAACTTTTTTTCCCTCTTAGTCTTTCTCTTGCTGATGAAAGTTGGTCTTTTATTTTATCTTTTAGTCTTAGGCAAGTGATTTTATGGTCAGTTTGTACACTGCATCATCCAAATCTCCACACCAGGGGCTCAAACAGGCACTAAATATGGGTGTCTCTGTCTGTGACCCCAGCCCTAGCCCTTGATATCAAACCTGTAGATGTTTACAAATGAGCTCTCCCCTTCAGGCTCTTTCAATAATCAGTCAAATTTCTGCCTTTTGGAGTAAAATCCTATTGGTTTTGTTGTGTAATTTCAGGGCAAACTCCCCTGACCAAGCAACCAGTGGAGGACTTGCACCCAGCTGGATTTGGGAGCAAGAAGTGACATAACAAAGCCTGGGTGAACCAAGGTGGGCAGATCCTCTGGAAGTAAAAGCTCCACGAAGCAGAGACACCTTGAAGTGTGTTTTTCCAGTAAGAACTTTGCAGCCACCCTGAAGGGATCACCCAGCCCTTGGGATTTCCACCTGCCCCATCCTCACACAGCCCCAGCTGTGGCAGCACAGATTGCTGCAAACATCTCCATTGATTTGCCCCGTGCTGGAGGTCTCAGCAAAGCTGAGAATTGAACCAAGTTAAATTCCCAAGCCACGAACTTTCCCCTCCTTTCCCAGGAAGACCCAGAGGTGAAGTCCTGGTGTGATACAGCAATTAATCCTGCCTGATGCCTGGCTACCACAGCAAGTTTGATGGCTGCAGTTGGTGACACTTAGTTACCCAGAAGTGCTATCAGCTCTGTAACACAATTTGCAAGAAGTCACCATTAATTAATGCTAAGTTATGAAGCACTTCTAGGGAAAGTGACACACCAAATCGACATCAGTGCAAGAGGAGTTCATTATGGCTAATGTTATGACAATAAAAGACAGAGGAATTAATGATGAATCTCAATGTTAAGTATCACTTTTCCCATGCTTTAATGCGTTGTCTCAGGAGGGAGGGGGCACTTGGAGAGGAGCTGGGAAAGGACAGCATAATTTAGCTTGGAAAAAAAACCAAAAAACCACAAAACTAAATCATTCTCCAGCTTCTCTGCGTACAGAATGTGTGAGCTGTGCTCTGTACAGCCCCACTCACACACCCCAGTGATCCTCAGCCCTATAAACACCCTGAAGTGCTCCCTCACATTCCATGACTCCCAGGAATCCCTCACAGCTCTCCACATAGAGCAGGTTTGACGTGAACAGACCTATCTACAGCTCCCAGCCTTGTTTTGATGGCTCAAGCACTCATCATTTACTCAGATGCTGCTGTGTCCTTCCCACCCCACTGCAGACAGGCCCATCTTTCTCCCCGTCCCTCCTCTCTCTCCTCTTGCCTTTCCCCTCCAAAAGCTCTGCCAGATCTTTTGTTTTTGCCAAATTCTGGTTTGTTCTTTTGTGAATCCACCTGAATGAGTGAAAACATGAGGAAGAAGGTGGTGATTTTAGAGGTTTTATATTTTTTTTTTCAAATTTGTTCTCAGTTGGATTCAGAGGGTAGCATGAAGCCTCAGGGAAAAAAAAAAAACCTCTCAAACATTGTACTGAAGAAATGAAAAGTTTTCATCTCCACATTGGTTTAAAATATAAAGGAAACCACCTGAAGAGCTGAGCATTGACTAACAAACTACTGCAAGTTGTATCCACACAAATAACTCCACTGAAAGCCTCTGAAGGTTTAGTATGGCATCAAAAACTCCAAAGAAATTAGTCCCAGGGATTAAAACACCTCAGGATGATAAAGCCATATGTTTTATTTGAAGGAAGGAGATGTTTGGTGTCTTCCATTTCTGGCTGAAACAAGCTTGCTTTTATCACTGCTACCCCAAAATTGCAAACCTGCATGAGACTGTAGAATAAAAATCTGTCCTGCAATGGGCTGTGTAGCCAAACCATGGCAATTCCCCCAGTTAATCAATACACAAAGTGCTGCTGAGGTTCTGATCTCAGGCAAAGCATCCCCTCATCACAGAGCCCTGCCAGATCAAACCCAGGAATTCAATAGAAAACCCACTCCAGCACTGCAGAGCTGCCCTTCTGAGACAAAACAACATTAGTGCTGAAGTGTTTGATGGTGGCAGCCCCACTGAGCAACAAAGACACTCCTGTCCTGGGAACAGGCCCTAAAAATAATAATAAAAATCCGATATGCAGGAAGCTGGGAGGATCAGATTGGAAACAAGGAGCTGGTTTGGAATGGATCAGTGCTGGGATGCAGGATCCCAAGAGCAGAGAACATGACCTCCTCCCTCTTCTTTGCCCCAGGGACACACAGCCAGAAGCTTGGAGGTGAATGATTGTAGTGGCCCTCAGGAGGAGAGCCTGAAAGAGAAAAGTGTTTTCATCTGCATTGTTCCAAATCTGCTGAGATATGAGGAAACTTCCTTTCTCAAATTATCTGAAAGGGAATGGAAGTGTTTGTCAGACTGGATTAGGGTTGGCAGCTCCATGACATGACAGGAAAGTGATTTACCCAAGTGAATTTGGGGAAAGCATTTTCCTTTGACTCTGTTTTTCCTCCTTTTGCTTGGTCTTTGTTACCTACAATTTTTTTTGGGTGTTTTTAAGAGGACAGGGACGTAAATAAATCTCATCTTCTCCTCTCTTTCAATGCCCTGTGGCCCTGCACACCTGTTCCCAGGTGCATCCCTTGGGAGGGTGCTCTGAATCTCTGCTGTCCCTTCCAAGGTGCCTCTGTACCCCAGCATCTTCCTTCTCAGCCTTGCCCTGCCACCAATTGACACCTCAGTGGATGAAACACCCGAATATTTTGGTTTTTGCTCACTCTGAGACCTCTTCCCTCCACTTTCCTGCCACCTGGACACACCTCACCTTTTTGGGTGCACTTCTGCCCCGTGTGCTGCTGTCCCCTGGCCACCCCTGCATCCCCCCTGCCCACAGCGGCAATGAGATGGAGATTACAGCCCCTAATTGCACACAAACAAGTGATTAGGGGGACAATTGCAAAGCACACCCCACCCTTGCACTAATTCTTCATTCCCTGCATGGAGTAATGCCCTTTTGTTTCCCTGCATAAGTCCCTAATGATGTTAGGGGGCATGCAAAGAACACGGTGGCACCAGGGTGAGCTCATTAATGAGATTAGCCGAGTTTTAATTTAGATGAAAAGCAGGCAAGGCAGGGAACAAGGCCTGTTATTATTTTGCATTACAAAAGGTGGGTTTGGGAAGCAGGGAGGCGTGGAGGCAGCTGGATGAGGGCTGGGCTGGAGACCTTACAGGGGGAATGGCAGCAGATGTCCTGGTGAGTCATTCTCTATTTCTGTCCTAGACTTGCTGAGCAGCATGTACCTGTAGGTTGAGGTGAGACTGTGAAATTTCTACTTTATTTATTATATTTATTTATTTCTTGTAGAGCTGCGATTGGACTTGGCTTCCCCAAGGAGTTGCTGGGTGTGGAGCTGCTCTGGGTGCCCCGTGTGAGGCTCCTGGTTTTGAGCTGAGGGATGTTTGTCTTCATGGCTGGGCAGCGATCACTCTGTGCCTGCAGCCTTATTTTTGCCTACCAAGGCTTTATTGATAATCCTGATCCCTGTGGCTCAGGTAGGATAATGAGCTGGTGCCTCACCATGAGTTCAAAATGAGCCAAAACCTCTCCCTGCTGATTTCCCTAAAGCACCCAAATTTCTTCTCCTCAGCCAGCACTGAGGAACATCTCCAGACAGAGCCTAAATGCCACCTCAGCAGAATCTGTCCCATCTCCTGCTGTGAGTGAGGGTCTCTGAAACCAGGGCTTGTGGCCAGGAAATTGCCTTTACCTGCAGCTTGCCCACCCCAGGAGCTCCATGCCAGGATATCTGAGGATGCACTGGCCAGCCACTCCAGGTGCATGGGCTCCTGGAGCTGCAAAGGAGCTGTGGCTCTTCAGGAGGCTCCCTTTAAGAAGGGTTCCTTTAATGGAGAAGGATAATGACCTTTGCTTTCCTATCCCTGCTGAAACACAGCTCAGCTTCCCAAAAACAAGCCCTCAGGACTCCTTTTCCATCTGCCCTCACTCCTCCTGGGCTTCCTCATCAGCTGTGAGCATCTCTGCCCTCACCACAGATCTGGGATGGGTTTGTTAATCCACATTTATCCCTTTGCTTTGCAGTGCTGAGAGTTTGGACACCAAAGGAGGAGTCAAACCTGTGCCAAACTATTCCCACTTGGCACTTTCTGAGCAGCTCACTAGACTTGGAGCACAGCAAAAGAATTAAACACTTTGTAGGTGTAGGGTGGGATATTTGAGAGATCCACTAGAACCAAAACTCTTGGAAAATGAAGGAAAGAGACAGACACATTGTCACCATGATGTTTTCTGAAAAATCCTCTTTGCCCAGGATTTTCTCCTGGGAAGATGAGAAGCCTCAGAGAGGAATGAAAACAATAATTATCTGATGGCTGCTCCTGTGTTTTGCTGCTTTGGAATGTGGCTTGGACATTGTTTACCAACAGGTGAATGTTTGATTGGTTCCATGTGAATTGTTTTAATTTAATGACCAATCATGGTCCAGCTGTGTCAGACTCTGAGTCAGTCATGGGCTTTTATTATTCATTCTTGTGAAGCCTTCTGAGGTCTCCTTTCTCTTTCTTTAGTATAGTTTTAGTATACCATAATATAATATAATGTAATGTAATGTAATATAATGTAATGTAATATAATGTAATGTAATATAATGTAATGTAATATAATGTAATGTAGTATATAATATAATATAATATAATATAATATAATATAATATAATATAATATAATATAATATAAATCAGCCTTCTGAGAACATGGAGTCAGATTCTCATCTCTCACCTCATCCTGGGGACCCTCACAGACACCACAACAAATCAAGCAATCCTTCAGCTGCATTTGCAAACTGTGGATGCCACCAGAAGATGGAAGGCAGGAGCTGACACTGTTTCTATCAATTGCTGGTTGTGAATTATTCAGGACTTCTAATGGTTTGCAGTTAGCCCAGGTAGAAGAGGCCAACTACAAACATTGAGAGAGAAATCTGAAGAGCCCTCCACTCTTGAGCAAAAATGCAGCCTGGGAAGGGAAGATGAAGAGTTGCCTCTTTTTCCTGAAATGAGAAAGAAGAACAACAAAATGGGGGAAAGATGGTGATTTGCTATGAAGTGAACAAGTTCTGTCCCCTTTGACTCCACGAGGCCACAGGAACCACAGCACAACCTCAATAACCCTGCACCACAGAGACAGAAGAAACATCCTCTGGGGCTGGCATTAATTTTAAATAAGCCTCTGTCTCCTTGCCTCTCTCCTTACAGACAAATTGCTGTTTACAAACTTGATTTTCTTTCTTTTTGAGGTATTTTTTTTCACAGGAATGGGGCTGTGGGAAGGGGTATCCAGTGTGCTGGGAGGTGTCTGTCTCCACAGGCAGGGAGGGCTGCAAAGGGTGAGTCAGATAACGGGGTCACTGTGGATCTGGAGTCAAAGGCACGAAGTGCAGAGCATTGATTTTTGTGTCTGTGCTTGTTAATGGCACCTCTAGGAGCATGATGACTCTGGCCTTTGCTCGTGCCATCTCTCTGATGATATAGTATTGCTCGTGTGGAATAAGGAATAAAATCCTCTTGTGAGAGTTATTGATGAAGAAATGAAGCTCCAAGGAGGTCCAGCAGTGTTTCTGATGACCCTCTGACCTCCTCCCCCCCCTCCAAAACTGTGTGTTGGAGAGGCCATAAAGGAATTTTCTGTATTGCTAGAAGAGATGGGAATTGCACAGGACCCCCACCTCACTCCAAAATCATCCAGCTGCAGAACAGTGGGGAATAAACATAATTTGTAGCTTGAGTTCCTCTCATCTTGAGACAGATCCATCCCCTCTTATAATGGAGACCCTCCTCTGGCAGAGCTGGTTAAATCTGAACTAAATCTCAGCAGGAAAAATTTTAGCCAGTTCCTGTTTCTCTTCCTGTGGCAGCTCCCAAAGTAAATAAAAATACTGAAGGCCTTTGCTTGACTTGCTTTTCACTGGTCCACAAATGGGATTTGGGAGGAGGAATGGAAAGCTGTTGGGGCAAATGGGATTTGGGAAGAGGAATGGAAAGCTGTTGGGGCAAATGGGATTTGGGAAGAGGAATGGAAAGCTGTTGGGGCAAGGGCTTGGTAGGAATAAAAATATCTGTTGGGATGAGCAGCCTGGCACGGGGATGAGCTGGGAAGGTGATGCTCAGGGACTGGGGTACCTGGATCAAGGCAGGTTCCTCTGTCACCTGTCCCCATCTGGGCTGGCTGCAGGCTGGAGTAGATGTGAGACAGCACCAGAGGTGTCAGAATAACTCCTGAGACTCTCTGGGCATGGCAGAGGAACCAGAGCACAGAAAAACCCCACCTGTGAGCATGAAATGAATGCCAGTTTTGAGGTGACAGCTCCAGCTGGGTGGTGTCTATGGGCTTGACCACCACTCAGAGGCCAGGAGCGATTGGGAAGGCCTGAAAAACTCAGTTGGAATTTTCCAAAATACATGGAAAACCTCTGACACCAGATGTCAAACTGACATTCAACCTGACCTGCCAGACCTGAGGGACACTTCCTGGAAGCCAAAAGGTGTTTTGGATCACACATGAGGGGGAAGAAGAATCTGTGCTGGCAGGGGATGATGTGGGGAGTGCTCAGATCCTCCAAAGAACTTAGAGATGGCAATGGTGCAAGAGAGGCACATGAAGCAAGGAGGAAAATCAAGCACATGGATCTATCAGTACATGCTTGTTATTGTCATCACTGGCTTTCTTGTGAGTGTTTCAAGACTTGTTCTTTTGTCCTGAATTCCCTGTGATTCAGGGATAATCCTTGCATTAGAAGAAAAAACCTGGGTTTTTTTTCGTTTGGGTTTTTTTTTTTTTTTTTAATTGACAGAGATTTTTAGGCTTTACCCATGATTCATGGCCTGCCCTGCCCTGTCTCTAGAAGCCAGGAAATATTTATCCTAGGGTAACCTAAGGGTGAAAATCCAGGATGCAAATAAAAGCAGCCCGTGTTATCACGTTTAATCTTTATTTAGTCAATTCTGAGCCAGTCTCTTGATGCTGAGGAACCTGGCCCTCAGTTTGGGCTGCTGGCCAGGCTGTTGGAGGTGGAGCTGGCAGATGGCCTGTTGGCTCTGCTGGCAGCACACTGACCTGTCACACCAGGTCAGGGAGAGACAGCAAAACACTCCCAGGCTGCCAGGTGTGCTTTGGGAAAATTCAGTTTGCCTGCTGAACACTGCTGGGGTTTTAGGAGACAGAGAAAAGGGATAAAGACAGCAGGGAGAAGACGCTTCTGTTGAAGATACCTACATAGCAGCTCTGCTTTAATGGCTTTAATTGATGTTTGACTTCAGTGAGAGCAGAAAGATAGAGATAAATGAACGAGCTGCAGAAAGAATGATCCTTGCAGGAGCTGCCTGCTAGGGAGAGACAGGGAAAGCACGAAGGTTAAAAGTCTAATGACAAGCATCCTTAATGATTGCTCTTCCTGTATTCCCTCTGGGTAACATTTCCTGAGACTAAATTGTCTTAAAACCACTCTAACGTGGCTGAAACATTTCTAAATATAATTCAGCTCAACTAATGCTGAAGAATATAATGGAATTTCAGGAAAGAAAATCAAGCACAGTAAGTTTTTTAACCATTACATGTCTTTCAGGGCAGGCCAAATGGTGCATGAATTTGGGTAAATAAAGGAGAAAAACCTTTTTTTTTTTGTGTCAGCTGGAAGTTCACCTGTCTGCAGCAGTGCTGAGGGTCCCTGCATGGATCCATGGAGTGTGTGAACCCCCTGTCTGTGGCAAAAACAGAAACCCCACCTATAATCCTGGGGAAAAAAAAAATCAAGGCAGCTTATTGAAACAACACTAAGAGTTGCCACAGATGGTGATTTTTCAGTGCTGGGCAAACAGATGTGTTTGTTGGTAGCCATAGGTGTCCAGGGGAGGCTGCATCACCCCTTCTCCAGCAGCCCCAGCTCGCTGGCTGCTCCAAAGTGACGTGGAGATGCTGCAGAAAATGGCTTAAAAGCACAATTAACTTTCTGCAACAATAGCCTCTTTATTCTTCATTATGAAAAGGCCTGAAAGGGAATTTGTTTTCCAAGATAGATGTGAAATGAAGCTCTATCAGAACAAGGAACCTTGCAAGCCAGACACAATAGCCGGTATCTACCCATCTCTTCCTCCCTGGCCCTCCCCAGGCAGTGCACAGCTTACAAAACTGTAAGCCTGGTTTTGTCTGCTCCCCCTGCTTATAAATTACACTCATTAATATGATTTTCATTTCTTGGGGAAGCAATAAAATAATAAATGTGCCTCTGCTGCAGTTCCTGCCCTGCTCGGGGCCCGGCTCCGGCATCTCCCGGGCAGGAAGGTCACAGTGGTGGGATGGATTCACACTGCTGGCTTAGAGGCTCTTTGTGCTGCCACCCTCTGATGATGGCACTGCCTCCCTCCCCTGACCCCCCCATGTCCAGCCCCAAAGCTGGTCTGTAACTCAGAGACTCACAAATAGCACAGATTGAGGATGCGAGCCCAAAATCCACCTGACGGACCCATTTGTGCATTTTCACTGCAGTGTTTGAGCAGTTGATGCAGAGAATGGCCAGGCTCATGCTTTGGCTCAATTTTGCTGTAGCAGATGTGAGGGAAAACACCTGAGACAGCTTCCATTTTTCTTGAGGGGCTTCAGATCCAGACCTGCCCCTAAGCATTGCTGCTCGGGTCTGTTTGCACTTTCCTACCAACAAATGTGAGGATGATGCAGCTGCTTTTGGTATCATGGAAATATTTTCCTTTTCTCCCTTTGGAAAGTCTAGAAGTAAGAACAAAACTGGAATGAGAGGGATACTGGAGAACAACAATTGGGATTGCTAATGGCTATAAGAAAAACAATTTCTTATTATATAATATTATATATAATAGGCATAATATAATATTTCTTATATAATAATTGCTAATTTCTATATTGCTAGCCTGCCCTCTTTGGGGGGCCATCAACCCCTCTTCCACTAAAAGTTTCCTTTTGCATATGGGACTGTCACAAAACCTCTCCTTTGCACTGAAGTGTTTCTATTCCCAGTATTTTTGGAGAGTTTTCCAGTGGAAAGCCTGTTTCAGAAGCAGGAAATAAAATTCATTGTAAAAATATGGGACAAAAACCCAACAAAACCTTCCCCAAAACCAACCAACTCCCAAATAATGACAAATAATGTCAGTCAAGAAAAGCTGATGACAGAAAGGTGACAGAAATCCAGTGGGGCAGTCTCCAAGCACCAAAACTGGGTGCTATTTGCAGAGTAACCAAAAGCTGTGGGTGCCTCACAAGAAAGGAGGATTTTCTTAGGAATTTAGGTGGGCAAAGCAGGAGGAAAGGATTTGTTTTCCCAAGCTTTGTCAGAGTGTCAAGAGCAGAACAGAGATGTGAGCTGTGCTTCCTGCTGGCAGCAGGACACTGGACACACCTCTCTGGGGTGAGGTGACACAACCCCAGACATTCCAAACAAGGGGCTCAGTGGCATTTAAAGGGAAGGATGAGGTAAAAATGCTGTGCTCTCTCATATCAAATTGATCAGGAAAAGGTTTTTGGGGAACTTGTTGCTCTTGCAAGGCAGGAAAGGGTCACACCTTTTGACTGCAGTGTAACAAGAGTTGGCTGCTGACTCCCTGGTGCCTAAAGACCTTTTCAGAGGTCTGACCTGTCTAGAGATCAGTAAATAATAAGGTTTGCTCAGCTCTGAGGTTGCTCCCTCCAAGTGTGCTCAATCCCCCAAAGTGCTGAAATGAGAGCTGCAGCTCCAGGCACATCTGGGGGCACAGCTGGAGCTCTGGAGCCTGGGACAGCCCAGGGCTGGGGCAGCCAGATGGGGACAGGCAGGAGAACAGGGCAGAGTTAACTGGAGCTCTCCCTAAAGCAGCCAAAGCAGGGCCAGAGCAGTGCTGTGTTCACAGCAGAGTTTTGACCACCATCTGCTAAGCATGATCTCATTCCATTTCTTGAGGGATAGCACAGGCTAAGAGCATCCCATCAAGGCTTCCTGATTCTGGTATGGGGAAAAAATATAGTTATATGGATGAGAGCAGTGCTCCCTAGCCCAGGAGATGATCCCTGGCTGTAGCCATGATATTTTCTGAAAAATCCTTTCCTCAGGATTTTTTCTCCTGAGAAGCTGAGAGGCCTCAGGAACAAAATGCAACCAATGGTTATCTGCTGCTGTGGAATGCAACAGGTGCATCTGAGATTGGTCTCATGGGGTTGTTTCTAATTAATGGCCAATCACAGCCCAGCTGGCTCAGACTCTGTCCGACACACAAGCCTTTGTTATTGATTCCTTCTTTTTCTATTCTTAGCCAGCCTTCTGATGAAATCCTTTCTTCTATTCTTTTAGTATAGTTTTAATGTAATATATATCATAAAATAATAAATCAGCCTTCTGAAACATGGAGTCAGATCCTCATCTCTTCCCTCATCCTGGGACCCCTGTGAACACCAGCACACCTGGCCTGTTTTATTTGGGAGCAGAGCCCCAGTGTGACAGTGTCTGTGCACCAGCCCTGGCAAGTCAGCAATCAAGTCGCTCTGCCTGCCTGACTGCTCAGCTCAAATGACTGCTGGCTGTCCAGGGCATGCATTCCTAGAGCAAGGAGGAGTCATTAAATCCTCCCAAAGCCCATGGGGGCTCAGATCCATCTCCTCTGGGCACAGAAATAAATCCCTGCTTCCTCCAGCAGGCAATTATTTGCCTGCTCAGGTTCCTTGTTCATGCATGTGCAGTCGTGATTTGCACGTGGCCAGGGCTGTCAGTCCTCCCTGTGACTGTGCAGGTAAAACCAGCAGGGAGGCACTGGCTGTGGCTGTCACCAGGCTGGGTTCCAACTTCTCCAGAGGCTGCTGCTCTCTGTCAAGGCTCAGGAACAGCCTCAGGGCAAGAAGTGATGCAGGGAAGAGGGTAGGACTGAGCTGGTGATCCCCAGGTGATATGTAAAAGCATCTGCAGGAATTTAAATGGGAAGGGGGCATCTCAGGGGATAGAGGGGAGGAAAAAGCAGATAAAAAAGCATGGGGAACAACATGGATTTATTCAGCTGAGGCTGATACTGCCACATCTAGAACCCCCATTAGTGGATATTTGTAGTTTCTTAAACTTAAACTTGACTAAATAAGGAATTACACAGGTGTGTGTATTTACCTAAAATAAGGAATTACACAGGTGTGTGTATTTACCTAAAATAAGGAATTACACAGGTGTGTGTATTTACCTAAAATAAGGAATTACACAGGTGTGTGTATTTACCTAAAATAAGGAATTACACAGGTGTATGGATTTACCTAAAATAAGGAATTACACAGGTGTATGGATTTACCTAAAATAAGGAATTACACAGGTGTGTGGATTTACCTAAAATAAGGAATTACACAGGTGTGTGGATTTACCTAAAATAAGGAATTACACAGGTGTGTGGATTTACCTAAACTACATGCTGACATGTTGCCCTCTGGAAAAAAAATATGATTCCTACTCACCTTGTAAAGACCACGGGCTTTCTTACAAATCATAGTGACTCCAGCAAACCAAGAGCCCTCCCTCCAGGCAGCCCTGCAGGACCCCATCCCTGCAGGGTGTGATGGGGAAGCTGTCCTGGTTTCAGGGACAGACATCTGAAGCAGGAGGGCCCCACCAACACCTTTGCAATCTGCATCAAGGCAGGGAAAATTGCTGTCATGTTCAAGCTGTCTTGGAGATAAACTGAGTGGGTTTGTTATAAACCTCCCGTGTGACAGAAATACTGCACAGAGTGTCTCTCCTCTCTGAGGAACAGGCATACAAAACTTGGTGTGGCAGCTCTTTACAGGACCCCAGGGCTGCCACAGGTCTTCCCAGAGCTCCAGCCTGGTGCTGGCCTGGTGGGAGATGCTCCATGGGCAGCTCGTGGGCATTCCCACCTCCTGCTTTTCTCTTTGCTGCTCCACAGTGGGTTGAGGAGCTCGCTGGGCTTCATCATTTCTGTTTGGTGGGTCCAGCACGAGTGCTCACTCAGCTTCAGGACCAACACACCTGCCACTATAGGACACAAAACAACATGAGCTCACACACTGCTGCTCTCAAGGTGAAGAAAAGGGAAGTTTATTTTCTGACTCTAACATTTATAGTTTTCCAAAAGTAACAGTGGATTGGAAGGTGACAGCGCCACCTCTCCAATGACACTGGACAAACCAACAGTCCATCAAATTTCTCCTCTTCCACAGAAGAATGCAAAACAATGAGTTATTTACAGAAAGTGTGTGAGAAAGTTTGCTACAAGAATGTCAACATCAGAAGGCTGAGAAAATCTTAAAAAATCAGGGCGACACACACCCAATCAGTTTGCTGTTCCACCACCTCCCAAATTTCCCAAGTGGAAATTACTACAAAACCTTTCCCTGTTTCTGACAACAAGCATGACCCAGAAAGGACCTGCCTGGGGACGGAGAAGGATGGAGAGGAACGAGCCTGAAATTTGCAGGGAAAAGCATCCAGGACAAGTTGTCCCAGCTGCTCCCACCACCCCTCTGCAGAGCCAGGTGATGTTTCTCGTAAGGTCACCCAAGCTGCATTTTCACAGGCACGATGAACAGGCTCGCCAGGCTCCCTCCTGCTACAGCAACATATGGTGGTGGGAGGGTGATTGACTGGTACAATGTGATTTTCAATAAAATGTCTTGCAGACAGAAGAGTTCCAGGTGACTAGAAGTAAGCAATCATCGTGCCAATCTTTCAGCAAAAAAGGGTCACACGTTGAGTACGGCAACTTGAGGGAATAAGGCAGCTTTTTATAGCGAGTAATATCTCTTCTGACAGTGCAAGTGAACTGCTTCAAACCACACTTGGCTGGGAATGTGCGAAGATGAATGGCTTTGTCTCTCAGTAAGTATTACCAGGAGCACTAGGAAGGATGAGAAATGGTCTGGAAAGTAAGCAATAGCTAAAAATCCTCCTCTTTCCTGACCTTATTGTAAAGAAACCTTTAGCAGTGCAGGGAGGAAAAAAAATAAAAAAGAAGTGTAACGAGGTGTCCCTGAGGAAAAAGAAAAATCCATCCTAAAGGGAAACCTGGAAGCTTTTAGTAAGGATTGGATGTCATGAGCTGGAGTCTCACAGCCCACAGTGGCAGCAGCCTCATCTTTCACTCCTGTTTACCTGATGTTCTGGGGGTGGATGAGCTTGGCTGGGTCTAGGTGCACAGTGTGAAAGGTGTTTGCCCCTCTAGGGAGAGACAGCTGGACACAACTGCCTAAATAAATAAAGCAGGGTCAGGGAGACTTTTATCCCCTTTTTTTTTTTTCAAGCCTGTTCAAGGTTACTCTGAGAAATTGAAGCCATGTGGGGAAGTGACCACAGATTCCTGCATCTTCACAGTCTGACCTGTTGGTGGTCACTGCATCTTTGGAGGGCTCAGAATTAGTTTTCCTGGTGAGGACCTGGTTCTTCATAACCTGAAGTTCAAAATAATGGTGCCTCCAGGATTTCAAGGGAAGTGTTGGCTTCTTCACAGTTCTGGGGGGACTGGAGAGGGAGGCTTGTGAAAATTCCTGTTTAATTTGGGATGGGTTTATTTATGGGAATGATGCACTCTGCCTTGTGTCTTCCCAGGTGTGATCTTGTAAGGATTGGAAAGCATGGGAGGACCTACATTCACTCTACAAAATATCCTGTTTTCAGATTGGCACCTCTCACAGAAATCTCTTAGAAACAGGACTGGGAGGTGCATGGCATTCAGGCACCCATCTCGCAGTCAGCCCCAACACCTGCAGGATAATTAACCTCCCTGTGAGTCCCCACCTGAAACCACCCCTCTTTGGGGAGCCATCAACCCCCTCTTCCAGTAAAACTTTCCTTTTGCATATGGGACTGTCACAAAACCTCTCCTTTGCACTGGAGTGTTTGTATTCCCAGTATTTTTGGAGAGTTTTCCAGGGGAAAGCCCTCCTAGCACACCTAGACATGCATTACTAATGTACAGAGTTTACTAATTATTGTCTTAATACACACTGGCTGACTCAGTCTGCTCATAGGGGAAAAAAAAATAAACTTTGGTGATTGTATTTTTCTGGATTAAGCAAGAAGGGAAAAAAAATATGAGAGAGAGGAATTGGAGACTGCACCAAACAACAGTTGTGTGTCTGGTACTGTGGCTGCCTGAGCATATGGCCTTTTATGGGATTCCAGGCCCTGTCAGCTCAGAAAGCAAATCTTCCCTCTCTGCTCAGGCTGAGAGAGAGTCTGCTCCTCTCTGACCCTGTCACCGAGGCATCTGGCAGGAATGATGAACTCTCTATCTCCTTGTGTTAAACCTGAGGTTATTGGTTGTTTTGGTTCAGTTATTATTTGTTTTTCCCCCGGGGGAAGAGAGGAGCAGGGGTAGAACTAAGAGAAGTTATAACCAGATGTTTGGTATTTCCATTCCAGCTTTGGCTTTGCTCAGATGGAGCTTCCCCACTGATTTAATGAGGGCAAAAGTCCCTTCCACCCTTGTCTCCAAAACCAGCTCCAGCAGCTGTGGGTCTGCTTGTTTCCTTTTCCACAAGTGCATCCCAGATGTGCCCTTGTTCTGCACACAGAGGCAGAACATCTGTGCTGGAAAAAGGAAGGAAAAATGATGATGATGTTTGGTTGTCTTGGATGCTGAGAACCTGCCAGATGTATGGGCCAAGGGGAACCTTTGTGGGTCTAAATTAGGGGCTGCAGGACTTGGAAGGGTAGGAATCACTCATGGTTCTCAAACCTGAACAAACAGATCCTTTTCCTTTCAATCAGGACAGCGAGCACCAGACTTGATGCTCTTCATCTCCCAGACCAGTGCTTGGATGATGATGATGATGATGGTGAAAGTGGTGGTCTGAAATCCAGAAATCAGGGGTGTGGCAGCTCTCAGGGGGGCCTGCAGAGCTGCAGTCATGAAAATTGGCACATGAAAGGTCAACCAGAAGTCATGGCTGGGCATTTTTTGCCTCCCACAGATGTGTGGCCAAACTCCTGCTTGTCACTTCCACAAAGGTTCCAACTGTCCCCTTTTAATCCTTCGCTATCCAAGTCACACACCACCAAAATTACCTGCAAGCTCCCCGTATTATAAATGATATAAATTATTATTATAAATCTCTGCTCCACATGAACAGCGCCCAGGTGGACATTTGAAGAGTTAATGATACATTTTTCTGGCATAATTGATGTTTACTCCTTTTTTTAGTTTGAGATACAAAAATGCCTAGAAGGCACACGGGACTTTAGGATCTCTTTTATACCCTTAATTCCTGAAGATCATTACAATCAAGGAGACTTTAAATCCCCAGATAAGTCTCAGAAAAAGGGATGATGAATAGATAAGAAGCAGCAGTGTATTGCAATAATATTCATCCATAAATCTAACGGGGTACTTAGAGTGAAGGGAAGAGCTTGCAAAATAAAAGTGAGGTGGGAGGAGGGATGGGCATTCAGCCCAACACAAAAGTGTGAGCAGTACCCTGTGGATGAATCACATTTTCTCACCAAAAACAAGCAGTCCCATGACACCAGAATGGGGTTTGGTTTCCAGAAGAACTTAATTTGGTGAGAACCAAACTTCTTTATCAGTCTCTCCTCTCCCCAGTTGCTCCTTCTCCTTAAAACCTGTAAGGTGCTTTGTGATTTTTGGTTAAATTCAGCCAGGGTGCTTCACAGCTCTTTGAAAGGAAGATGCAGAGACAACAGAGAAATTCTTCCTTAAGGAATCAGAAATTTAAGGCTGCCCAGCCTTTTTTTCACCCCCTCCCGTTAAGGGGGTTTGGAAACATGGGTTTAGGGGAGTTTAGGAACATTGGTTGTCTTCCAGGAGGGATGAAAGGCAACAGCCTCAAACCCAAGCATCTGACATTAAAGCACTGGGCATTTCCCTGGTGTCTCTGAAGCTCCAGCATTGCCCTGTGTGGGAAATTAGGACCAGGCCTGGAGGAGTGTGTGCTGCCCATGGGGTCTGATTGTCAGAGACACTGCAGTGTCTTGGTTGGAAATTCAGGTGTCTGCTAAGGAAGGCAGGAGACATGGAAAATGTAAACCCCCTTCCTTTGAGTTATTATCGTTTTGAAATTAAGGGGCTCTCAGGCAAAGATATGGGAATAGGAATAACAGTTCTTTATTAGGAAAATTAAAAATACAAATGCAATGGTACAAAAAAGAAACCAACCCACTGTCAGAGTGAGAGCAGTCCCTGTCCCCCTGTGTGTCAGGGGGTGGCACAGCCCCATCCCATGGGGGCTCAGCCCTCCTGCAGTGCCAGCTGTGGCTCTGCTGGAGCAGGGATCCTGCACAAGGGGGGAGTTTTCCTCTGCAGCTCCAGGGCTGCTGGAGATGGGCCTGGGCTCCCTCTGGCCATGCAGGGCAGCAGAAGCTGCTCCTCTGGCAATGCACTGGGCAAAGGCTGCTGGGCTGTGCCCAGGCTCAGATTGGATCCAGGTAGGAATGCTTGGCTCCTCCCCTGGGCAATGCAGCATCTCCCCATGGGATGCTGGGATTGGATCAGCCCTGCAGGGACACTCAGTGGCCATGGACAGCAGAGATCTCCTGCAGGGAGGATTGGCTGTGGGAGAGAGAAAGAAAAAACTGCCCCATGAACAGAGAGAACTGCCCCAGCTCTGACAGATGGGGATAGATTACACAGCCCCATTTCCAACCTAAGACATGCAGAATGGAGAACAAGAATATTTTATTTATTTTGCTTTCTGGAGCTCTCAGACCCAGAAGAAAATATTTTGCAGCTGTAGATTGGTCTGTTGGCTGTATCTTGACTTTGTGAGGCTGCTCTTCAGGAAGAAAGGCTGAGTTTCCTCAGGGATCACACAGCAGTGGCTAAAGTGAGATGCCATTATTGTATTTGTGTTGCCCTCAGACAAAGGCAGGAATGATGAATCTGACTCCATGTTCTCAGAAGGCTCATTTAGTATTTTATGATACTCTATTATATTAAAGAATGCTATACTCTACTATACTAAAGAATACAGAAAGGATACAGACAGAAGGCTAGAAAGATAATAATGAAAGTCCTGACACAGCTTGGCCCTGATTGGTCAAAGAATGAAAACAACTCACAGCAAAATCCAATGGAACAATCACCTGTGGGTAAACAATCGCCAAACACATTCCACATGAGCAAAACAGAGGAGAAGCAAATGAGATAAGAATTGTTTTCCTTTTTCTCTGAGGCTTCTCCGCTTCCCAGGAGAAAAATCCTGGGTGAAGGGATTTTTCAGAAAATGTGAATGTGACATGCCATCATATTTCTCTGCTATAATCTGGGATTTCAGGTACAGGAAAAGTGGTGCCACCCTATTGTTTTGCCTAATACAATACTGGAGTCAGAAGTCAACTGATTGCAAAATACTTCTGTAAGGAAACCAACAGGAAAGTTTGGCTTGTTGTGATTCCATGTTTTTTTTTTCCGTCTTACATTGGAAAGTCTGGTTTTCCCAAGGGCAGAGAATTATTTGCCCCAGCAAAATCTGTATGAAACTGTATGTATAATGTCGAAATCAACTCTCTCTGTCTATCCCATTAACAGCTTTCTTTTCCACTGTTTTTGGTGACACAAAAATGACCTTTCAAATCAAAGACTTCTGAAGCTTATTACAGAAAGCTTTCACTTTTCAAAATTATTTCAGCTTTGTAATAAAGACTGTTTTTTCCTTCCTCAATCTTCTGCTTCCTGCTCAGCACAAGGAGTAATGTTGTCTCAACTTTCCACACCCTTTAAAAAAAATTTATTGTATTAGATTTTTCCTTTCCAAGTGTTCCTTCAAACAGTTTCTGGTGTTGGAAACAGTTAAATAAATAACTAAAAAAAAAACCCAACCAGCCAAACAAGAAAGTGAAATTGAAGTTTGCTAATTGCGAGCTTCTGCAAAAATTGCAATGTTTAAAAATTTGAAGTATTGCAAAATATAAAATAGGAGAAAGAACATGAAGATAAGCTAAAATAAACAAACAAAATGCTTAAATTGTTGGAAGTGTTTTTTTAACATCAAATGTTTCCTACTACCAACACTGAAAACAATGGAAAGATGTCTGAACTTTTCTTTTGGTAATTACATTCTTATCATCAGTGTGGGGCACTGATAAATACTCTGGCACCTCCTTCCTGGTCTATAATGAGATAACTCAGCATAAATTCCAGCAAGTTGTCTGAATTCCCAATATAATCTGGAGGAACCAACTTTCCACTGGGTAAGACCTTCATCCTTCTATTTCCCAAACTCCTGCGAAAGTGTCTGCAAAGGTGGCAAAGAATCTCTTTTAGAAAAGTTAAGAAAACAAAGTAAAACAAAGGAAGGAGCCCACTGGCACTGATGGACATGTGCACTGTTACCACTCAGTAATTTATAATTTACAGATCTCTGTGAATTTGGCACGATTCTTGAACTGTTGTTGTAAGCTAGAGGGGGAGAAAACAGCTGAATCCAAACTGAAATAATTATTTGTGGGAGTCAGAAAACGAGTGTGTCAGTTGTTAGAAGAGAGTATCAGAAGCATGAAATATAGATCACCGACACTCTGTAGCTGGGAGCGAGTTGTCCCTGCAGTGTTCTGTCAGACTGCTGCAGAATATCCTTGAAATCTTTTCTTTTCAAGAGGCAGCAACAGCTTCAAACCCTTTATGGCATGTCCAGTCTCAGGATGCAATCTTTTGCCTGAGGAAGTTGTTGCCCAAAGAGGCTGTGGATGGTCCATCCCTGGCAGTGTCCAAGGCCAGGTTGGATGGGGCTTGGAGCAGCCTGGAATAGTGGAAGGTGTCCCTGCCCATGGCAGGGGGTGGGACTGGATGATCTTTAAGGTTCCTTTCAACCTAAAATATCCATTAATTCCATGATTCTCAGCCAGGATCAGAGCTGGGAAAGGTAGAGAAGCTGGCTTGGAGTGCAGAGATGCATGGAAAGCCCAGGATATAACTTTCAACTTCTTATTTTTTGGATAGAGGCGCAGCTCAGTCCCATTAACTTTAGACTCCCAGAGTGTGGGAAGCAGGAGTGGGATTGTGCCCAGGGCACATTGCCACCATCAATCCCACTCCCAGGTCACTGAGCCACTTTAATGCTACCCAGGCAATTGCATAACATTTAGCCACCTAAATTTGTGGGATCACTGACTTTTTCACACTGAGCTGAGAGGTGCCATTCTGGTGAGGGATGGGCTGGAAACCAAACACAGGCAGATGAGCTTGGCAGGCCTTGTCTGGGAACACTCTCCTTAATGCTTCTACTGGAGGCAGAGTCATCTTCACAGCAGCTGACCTTAAAAGTGGGAGCCTTGCTGGGGAGTTTTCAGCTTTAGTTAATCACTGGCAATAGCAGAAATGCTGTGATTTTCAGCAGTGGTGATGGGAAGTATCTGTAGGTGGCACTTTTCCCAGGGAAATGAGGATGCTGCCTGTTCTCTCTGCCTCTGTCCCAGCCACGAATCACAGGGGCTGCTTTCTGAAGGGTTCTTTACATGAGGGTTCATTGCTCTGTGCTCAGGTGAATATTTAGGTCAGGCTTCTGCTTATAAACGAGAAAGACTTTTTGTTTCCCAGCTGCTAATATGAAAGGTAACGCCAGCAAAGAGCACTGGAAGAAGAAGTGAAATCTATTCCTTCAGGCTACTTGGGAGAAATGTGGTAACTGGATTTGATGGGGGTAAAATATTTCACACAAGGACCTAAGAAGATTCCCAGTCACTACACCATTTCTCCTGATTCAGAATGGAGAGAAGAAATTTTAACCATCACGGGCCTTGAGCCTTCCTGCTGTGCCAGTTAAAGAGCTGCTCTGCTCATGCCTTTCATTCCTGCAAATTCCTGCCCATTCCAGTTGCTGTTTCATTCCCAGAGGATCTCTAAAACTAAAGTTATCTTCCAGTCATTATCAGGAGAAAATGCTCTCAAGCCACAAACTTAAAAGCAAGAGAGAACCACGCCATAACCCAAAGCAGAGGCCATTGATTTCTACAAGAGTTATCACAGAAGAATCCCTGCACTTAACAAAGAGATTAGGAACTAATGAGGAAAAAAATATCACTCACAATGCAAGTCAAAACAGGTCACTTTCCTTTTCCAAAGAACTGAGAAAAAGATTAACTTTTCAGCAGAACTTTCTTTGTGTCAGAGGAGAGCTCCTGACCCAAATGTCTATTGATGTCCTCCTCTCTGTTGGCAAAACAGAGATCATCACTTTACAGAGCCCATGCTGCTGAAATGAATATAACAAATTAGCATTAAATCAAATGAAGTCTGTCCATGGCTTTGGACAGCAAACTGCTGGGTCTTGATCTTAAACCTCAATAATGTTTCCTGAAATGAGCTTCCATAGCAGAGCTCTGTCAGCAGGGCTGCAGCTGGAGAGCTGGGGCTTGAGTTACTCACCAAGAAGGGATTCACAGAGCCACCAGGAGCAGGGATTTTTGTCTCCTGGGTGGGCACAGGCAGTCTCACAGTGAGGACCCATTACTGGTGCAGCAAGATGTGATATGGTAATGACTCTGAGCCCTGCTGCAAAGACATAAGGCACTGGTAAGAGTTGGTGAGTGGCCGAAATCTTGCACATCACAGGAGAAATTAAGGGTTTTTCTTTCTGCTTTGTGCAAAGAGAGGTGAAATGAGCTTCTGTTGCATTTAGTGGTCAAAACTGAAAAGTGGCTGTCCTGATGCCTTGAGAAGGCTGAGCTAGAGCAGAGGCTGGGCAGAGTTCCAGAATAAAGCAGGGATTCATTCCAAGGATCTCCTCCATGGATGCACCTTGGGCAGCACCAGAGCCCAGCCAGGGCTGCACCCAAGATGAACCAAAATGGCCCCAAAATGCACCAGCGCTCCCGGGGTCTCTCCCTGGGATCAGTTCTGCTCCATTTGCATCTTGCAGTTCATTGTCCCATTCCAGCTTCAGCCCCTGCAGTCCCACCCTGCTTGTTTTTCTCTCTCCAGCCCACGGGGTTTGTGCTCCTGGGCTGAGATTTGGGTCATTTGTCCTTGGTGCCCAGCTGGAGCAGGAATTGTTTTGTCTCCCTGCTCTGTGCACAGAGCTCACCATCCCATAATGTGAAGCCCAGACCCACACACTAAAGCAGCACAGAATCTGAAAAATATAAAAGCCAAACCTTGAGGCATCAACGTGAATTTGTATCTCAGATTTTGTGTGTGTGAGAGGTTCTGCAAGTTCAGGTGTGTTTGAAACCACTGGACCAAACGTGGAGAAAACCCCTGGTTGAGACTGTGAGAGCTGCTCCTCTTCACACACAAAATTAAAGTTGAGTGCACATCTAAGACTGAACATTCAACTCAATGAGGGGAAAAAAGGTTTATGGATGAAGAGGAAAGGAAAATCACTTTGCTTTTTTGTGTTGATGGAGAGCTGAGGTCCAGCTATCTACGCCGTTGGAGAAACTTGAATTTGGGTTCTCAGAGCAGTTCAGTCCACACCATCTGTGAAACAAATTTCCCACTCATAAATATGGAGTAATTAGAAAAATTTTCCTTCAGGTCATTCGTTTAGGGACAGTGATATTTGTGCAGTATGAGATCTTGTAAGATCTTTTACTTCCTTACTGAAGTGAAAGGATTCACAAGTGAGGTGAGTTCTACTTCTTAGTTCTGACCATAAACCAAAGGAGAATTCCATGATATTCCCCATTATCACCATCAGTGTCAGAACTGCACACAAGTATTAGGATTGCTAATTTACCATTGTTAAATCCACCGGTTTCTTGCAAACCTATAAATTACAATTCTTCTCAGAATCTGATTGTTCTCCACATGCACTGCTCAGTCCAGATCTAGGCTGGAAATGTCCTGTTCTGTAATTAACAGCTCATTAAGGGACTGAATCCACCCGGAGAAAACCAGCTGCTCTTTCTATACTCTGCACTGACCCCAACCCTAAAGAAAGACTGGCATTAAAGCTTCACTGCCCACCAGGAACAATGACCAGATTTTCCTTTGAAACTGAGAAAAGGCTTGGAATATCGGGGTTGTGTGAGACTGGTATAAGCTGAATTTCAACCCATGATGGGTGTTTGGGGTTGACCCTTGTTGATTTGCAGGGCTGTGATGATTTGCCTGGTGGCTGCCTGTCTTTATTTCCATTTATTGTGTTCCTCTAGCACAGTTTCCACTCCTTTTCTCAAGGAGGAAGAACCCTGGTCTAGCTCTGAGAATTTGCCCAAGTAGTTGCAAAATTTTGCATTTCCTGATGAATTTTGAAAAGCCTGTCAATCCCTGTCCTGTCCTCTTATTTCTGATTCTCACTTCACAATAAATGCAGGATGAAACCAGAGGAAGCAGCAGCCCCTGGGGTGGTTTAGAAACCTTTAACCAAGAGGAAAGGTTAATGGAGTAGAGTTAATGCAGTGGAGTTTATTTTTAATAGAAAAGAAGAGACTTTGAGATGACTTGGCAGAAATCTTCAGCCTTAGGAAGGAAAAAGATGATAGTGGGTAGTTTTCTCTCTGATGTCATGGTTAATAAACTCAGGATATAATTTAAAGCGGAGATTATTTGGGAGATGTGCCACATCAGGCAAAGGGAAGAAGATATAAGCAGTGAATTTCTAATAACTCAAAACCTCCTCCATACTTGGGTTAACAGTCCTCTGTATTTTCAGGTTTGTTTGTTATCCAATAAAATCCACAAACACTGACCTTGATTCTTCACAGGGTTGAATTAATAAATTGTTGAAGAAAGGCAACTCTGTAATTATGCCAGAGAACCTTTCTGCAGGTAGGCGAGTGCTTGGTTCTCGAGATGAAATAAGGTACCATATGTTAACATTTTTGGGATATATTACAGTTTTATGTTTTCCTGTGGCTTAGATTTTTCCCTTGGTAAATAATGGGAAATGTGGAATGCCTCAAACCACGGACAGCATCAGTTGTTGGTTCATAAACATTTACAGAGAGCTTGGATGGCAGAGACTGAATAAGCACAAAGTATTTTTTCAACCCAGCTAAAGAATTTGTTACTTCCGGAATATTTTTTTTTCTTTTTTAATGTACCTTCCATTCAATCAATTTGCAATTAACTCCAGCCCTGACACTTGTGGCTGTTTGAGCCAGCAATACCTCTGTGTGCTGTTTGCTGGACAGCAACCACGTGAAAAATGCTACTTTTTGGAAGATAATTTGGGAGAACTTCGGCGCCTCTTCATGGCTTGGAATGGATGAAAATCCTGTCGTGTCTTAGGGACCTCATTCCCTGAGCCAACCCCCTGGAAGCTGGGTGGGAAAACCTGCCCTGAAGTGCATTAGCAGCTCCCCCAACACTTAATGTGAACTCTGTGGGTCTGAAGTGGGTCCTGGTGGCATCACTGTGCTTCAAGCCACGCTGTTCATTAGGTAATCTCAGGAGATGACACAAAGCTTTGGAAGCTCAATTAGCCCTTAATTAAGAGAACTTAAAGAAATGTAAGAGCTCTTAGCTGCTCTTTCCACTCAAGCCATGATTAAAATGCTGCATCTAGCGCTCGATAACCCCCGTGCAAGGAGGTGGGTTGGTGCCAGCTGGCTGGGAAGCAGCCTTGTGGAGGAGGAGCTGGGGGTTTTTGCCAGCTCATGAGTCAGCAGTGCATCCTTGTGGCAAACTGTGCTCAGGGAAGTGTTCACCAGGATGTCCAGTGAAAGGATTCTTCACCTCTGAGCAGCGGTCCTGACACCACTTCTGCAATGCTGGGCCCAGTTCTGCACTTCCCAAAACAACAAAGCCTGGGGGATTCAGGGGTGAGCCCTGCAAAGTGTCACCAGGAGGTTCAGGATCCTGGAGCACACAGCGTGGGAATGGCTGAGAGCTGGGTGTGCTCAGCATGCCCAAGAGAAGGCTTGGTGACATCTTGTCTTGTCTTGTCTTGTCTTGTCTTGATATCTGCAATATGCAGTGTGGCCCTGCAGAGAAGGTGAATGTTGTAGTTGAGATGGAGAGAATACAAAGCAACACACTCCATTTCCAGAAGGCTTCAGACTGTTTTTATTCCAGCATTCATGCTTTTTATACATTCTTACACAACTCCTAAGTTTACTCATTGGTCATGAAAGACAAGGTGCTCATTGGAACAGGCAGTTGCAGTTTCTCTGATTTATCCTCCTTTCTGTCTTGGTTCCTGTGTCAATGACCTCAGTAGGAAATTCTTGCAGGGGTTAAACACAGATCCTCTTATCAAACATGGATCCTCTTCTTATGAAACATGGATCCTTTTTTCAAACATGGATCCTCCTATCAAACATGGATCCTTTTCTCAAACATGGATCCTCCTATCAAACATGGATCCTTTTCTCAAACATGGATCCTCCTATCAAACATGGATCCTCTTATCAAACACGGATCCTTTTCTCAAACATGGATCCTCTTATCAAACTTCTCTCTGGCTCACAGAAGTCACTGTAAAACCCCTTCCACAGGTGGAGCCTGCCTGTTTGGGATACAGAAAGACGGGGCCGACTGAAGAGTTTAAAAGGTGGTTTATTGCAAAATCAGTCTCATGGAAGGGTGAGACTGTAAAGTTGTTACATCCAAAGCCATCACTTTAGAAGCCTTGCATCAGAAGCTGCTATAATTCTAGTTACAATGTCTTTTATAAATTTCTTTTCCAATTAGCTACTTCCAGAAAGCTCGTTAGCATCTTCATAACCGATTGCTAATTGCTACGTTTTACACAATTTACCCCACTGCATCTTTTTCTATCCAATCACATAACTCTTCTAATAAGAAGAAACTTATTGTATCTTCTACCTTTCATCAACTCTGCAACAAGTTCTATTGTTAAACTCTAAAATCTTCTATTATCTTGCTTAGCATATTTGTTCACTTATATGAGGCCTGTATCCACTTGCCTAAAACATATTTCTGCTTAAACTACAAATCTTTATTCTTATTTTGTGCCTGTGTCACTATTCTATTCTAAAGCTTCAAGCCTTCTCCAAGGTCTTATCCATCTCTATTTCTGAGCTTGTATGCTTGAGGCCTTGGGAGCTCTCTGTGCTTGCATTTTCCACACCTGGGTACAGGTGAAAAAACAGAGGTGATGCATGTGGGACATTCTTATTGGATATAATGGCCAAAAAAAGGTGCCCTGTGACTGCTGAAACACTGGAATGGGCTTCCCAGAGAAGCTGTTGGCTCTCCATCCTTGGAGACATTCAAAACTTGGCTAGACAAGCCCTGCTTGAGCATGGGCTCTTTTCCACCTGATTATACTATATTATATTATATTATATTATATTATATTATATTATATTATATTATATTATATTATATTCCTATATTATATTCCTATATTATATTCCTATATTATATTCCTATATTATATTATATTATATTATATTATATTATATTATATTATATTATATTATATTATATTATATTACATTATATTATATTACATTATATCACATTATATCACATTATATCACATTATATCACATTATATCATATTATACCACATTATATTATTCTCTAAAATTGACTGCTGTCTCATGTAACAGATTTCTCCTTTTATCAGCTGACAGAGCTCTCCGGTGAGGTTATCCTAACCTGCATCAGTGAAATTGAATGGACATAATCAGTATATCTTTACTAAAAAATGTATTTTTGTCTGCAACAAGCCAAGAAATGAGAGAATTGATTCTTCCTGGAGAGGTTGTGACCTTCAGCAGAGTGTGAATAAAGAAAATCTGGGGGAAGTGATCTCTGGATCTAGAAGACGACTGCTCACGACAGACTCAGATATTTAATTTTTTCTCACTCTCTTAAATCAGGCCAGCTCTTGCCTGGGGCTCTTTTTGAGTCGTAGCATACAAATTGCTTTGGGGGCAGCCATACCATGGAATTTCTGCCATGGGAAACACATGGAATGATAATAAAGGCAGTGACTGGAGGCAGGGGGATTTTGAGTCTGTGGCTCCCAGGCTTCGAGCAGGGTCTCCAAGCTTGCAGCAGCCTGGTGGTGCAGAAGGAGCAGGCAGACATTGAGCTATCAGATTGAGAACTGTGTTGTTCCATGAGAGATACGAGCATCAGATGGGCTGTAGAGGGTCAGACAAAGCTTCCTGCCTCCAGAAATGACTAACAGCAGATGCCTGGGGAGCAGTGCGAGCACGTGGCAGCACAGAGTGATGCTTCTCCAATATGTTCTGCCTCTCTCCAGCAGGTGGGTAAGGGGGTTGAGAATTGCTGTTATCTTTGTCTTTAGAAACCCTTGATTTGTCCTCTGTGAGTGTTTTTTTGCTGTTCCTGGGAGTACCTGGTCTTTGCTATAGGACACATGGATGCCCTTTGCTTCTGGTCAGCCCAAAAATGCCACAGGACAAACTCTGGGTTTGGTATTAAGAGTTCATGAACCTTTACCTTCTCTTCATCTTCTTCATGCTGGTCCAGAAAGGAGATTGCATTGACTGGAGTTTGAGCTGAGCACCAAAATGGAGATTGTGAAATGGCATAATGGTTTGGGTTGGGAGGGATATTAGAGATCGTCTCATTCCAATTCCAATTCCAATTCCAGTTCGAATTCCAATTCCAAAGGACACCTTCCACTACCCCAGGTCACTCCAAGCCCCATCCAGCCTGGCCTGGAACACTTCCAAGGATGAAGCATGAGGTCCATGAGGGCTCATGAAGGTTCCATGGTTCATGAAGGCCCACCTGAGGTTGCTCCTGACCTCAGCCAGGAGGCTGGAAGGTCCCCTCAACCCTATTTTGAATGGCACAGCCTGGGGGATGAGAAAAAATTATAAATCATGGAGGGAACAAGAGAAAGGGAAGTGTCAAGAGTTTCTAAAATTTGGGTTGACATCAGCACTTCTGGAGCTAAGATATCAAACCCCAGAGAGAGCAAAATAGGGAAGGCCAGGCTGCAAGAGGTCTTGGAGGCAGGAGCTGACTTCAGTGCAGTAAAACAGGCAGCTGCCACGGTTGTGGTTATTCCTCTCAACATTTTTTTTGCCCCTGCTGCTGTTTAAAATGCATGGAGAGGGACTTGCCAGCTCCTGTTCTCAGTGTGAGTGCTGTCTTATTCCTGCATCCTGTGTTTTCAGAGTGAGTATATAATGATGGACCAGGGTTCAGCTCATTGAGAGTTTGTTACACAGAGTTGGAGCCATTATTATGAAATTACCAAATAAAACATACATTTTCATTCCCATTGGTAATAAAAATTATCGAAGTACCTCTCCTGGGACAATTATAATGAGATAATGCAGAACTCCTGACTGATTCCTGTGGCTGTAAAAAAAAATAAAATCAAAGAGCATTCAACAAGACATTAGTGTATGCCTTGGCTCCAATCACTTCCTGTCTCGGGGGGTAATGAAGTTATCAAATTAGTTTTAAAAAGGTGAAACTTCCATTTTTCAGCCCATCTGACAGGTTCTCCCCTGAATAATGACATTATGATGAGGTGCACAGGACAGCATGAGCCTTTATTGCTTTTGGTCTAGACACTACAGGACATTAAGAAATTTTGCCCTCTTGTCTCCACGGTGTAATGTTTATACTCAGAGTGTCCAGGCCAATCAAATGATAAAGAACAGGGGTTTAGGTTTTAGGGTTTTTCTTTTTCCCTTCTGCACACCCAAAACATAAATACAACCGTATGTTCCAGCCTGCATTTGCAGAAATGAAGCATAAATGGCCTGCTGGGTTATATAGCTCATCTGTTTCCCATTACTGCTCTGCAGCAAATTACATTCTTTCCAAAGAGCAATGCCGGCATGGACAGCCTAACAGCTCCATTCCCGGGGATCCAGGATGGAGGTCATGAAACGTACTCAGTGCTGCTCTAAAAACCAGTTTGTCAGCCTGGCATGAGCAGAAACCCTGCCCTGAGATGCTCCAGTGGCATTGGAGAGAGCAGAACACTCTGAGAAGATATTTCAACCATCTCTGGAAGTGTCCCCTGCCTTTATTGAGCGTTGAGAGTAACAGGACACCAGCGCTCCTGATTCAGGCATTCCAGTCACGTTCCAAAGGCAGGGCTGTGCCCCAGGGCTGATGCCTCCCACGGCGTTGAGTAAGAGGAATATTTTTCATTTTTCAAGCGTTGCCATCTCTCCATTTGCTGGGAAGTGAACCCCAAAGTTTCAGGAGCAAGAGCATCATCTCCCGCGGTTCCCAGCTGAACGGCTGGGTGACCTCCCCGAGAGCAGGAGCACATCCTGCATCCTGCACGGGTCAGGCTGAGCAGGGAGTGATTTACATACCCAGAGACTCTCAGAGCCCCTTTTGGGAGCAGGGATGGTCTCACTGCCTGGCTGTGGTAGCCCAGGTAACCTCGGAAAAATGGAAATGGGCAGCAAAACTGCGCAACCTCCGCGTCCTCCCCAGTGACCTGTCAACACATCAGAGCTGGACACCCCCCCACCGTGATCCCAGCCACAGAGCTGTCTCATTTCCCTTGTAAAAGAGCCCCACAGGCAACAAATGCACACACAGAGCAACTTCTGTATTTACCTTGACACTACATGAGTCACAGCGCTCGCCTCTTGCCGAGCAGCCGTATTCATTATCATCACTTTGGCATCTTGGTTGCTGCTCTCTCCTATTCTCCTTCTGTTCAGCAGAGCAGAGAGGTTGTTTAGGGTCCCCCCCCCAGCCCCTCATGCCTGCACTCCTTCCCAGAAAACCATTACCCACAATTCCAGCTTTCCTTGAAGCAGCACTGAGCAAGCTGTGCTGTGTTTTTCCCCCTCCAGGCTTCTTTTTTTTTAGTGTTTTTTTTTTTTTTTAGCAGTTCTTGCAGGAAGGAGTAATTTATCCAGAATTAAAACATCTGGTTATCGTGCTCCCTGGGTTAGTCAGCACTGAAATAAGAGGGAAACAAAGTGCCTGGCTGTCTCTATCATGGGAGAGGAGGAACATGACCCATGTCTCCACAGGAAGGCCTGGGTTGGAAGGGACCTTAAAGAACATTCAGTTCCACCCCTGCCATGGGCAGGGACACCTTCCACTATCCCAGGTTGCTCCATGTCCCATCCAACCTGGCCCTGAACACTTCCATGGATGGGAAATTCACAGCTTCACTGGGCAACCTGTGCCAGAACTTCACCACCCTCACAGTAAAGATTTTTTTCCTAATATCCAATCTAAACCTACTCTCATTCAGTTTGAAGCTTTCCCCCCTTGTTCTCTCACTCCAGGCTCCTGTAAATAGACTCTCTCCATCTTTCTTGTCAACTTGTTTCTCTTCTCCAGGCTGAACAGTCCCAGTTCTCTCAGCCCAATTCTTCTCCTGGCACTGTGTGGTCTCTTGGTCAGGGACAAAGCAGGATGGCACGGCAGGGACACAAATTTACAAATCATACAATTTACAAATAGTGCAAAATTACAAACAGTACAATGTGATGTCTAGTGAGGGAGTGTGTCCAGAGGAGAGCTCAACTCCTCCACCTGAAATCCAAGGATGTGCCTGTTGGATTGATGCCTTGAGGAGGCTGAGCTAGAGCAGAGGCTGGGCAGAGTTCCTGAATAAAGCAGGGATTTATGGAAAGGATCTCCTCCATGGATGCACCTTGGGCAGCACCAGAGCCCAGCCAGGGCTGCACCCAAGATGAACCAAAATGGCCCCAAAATGCACCAGCGCTCCCGGGGTCTCTCCCTGGGATCAGTTCTGCTCCATTTGCATCTTGCAGTTCATTGTCCCATCCCAGCTTTAGCCCCTGCAGTCCCACCCTGCTTGTTTTTCTCTCTCCAGCCCACGGGGTTTGTGCTCCTGGGCTGAGATTTGGGTCATTTGTCCTTGGTGCCCAGCTGGAGCAGGATTTGTTTTGTCTCCCTGCTCTGTGCACAGAGCTCACCATCCCATAATGTGAAGCCCAGACCTACACACTAAAGCAGCACAGAATGTGAAAAATATAAAAGCTAAACCTGAGGAATCAGATGTGTTTGGTGCAGGCTGGGACAGTGGAGCCACATCTTGTTGCTGGCCTGTGGAGGAACCTTGACCAAATCACTCCACCCCTCTACTCCTTCCCTCTCCTCCCATTTTTGCTGGGATGAGTTAGGGAAGAAACTTTCCATTCCAGAGTGTGCACCCAGTGTTTATCACACCCTGGTGCATCCTCAGGCTACCGGCGTACAAATAATGAAGAGCAATAATAACTGGTTGCCAATCAGCACAGGATCAGGTTTGCTGTTTCCAAATCAGTTGGAAATTGTTTTTCTCTTGCTTTGAATAATGTGATGGCAATATGTAAGTAAGAAGAAGTCTTGTTTCTTTTTTTTTTTTTTTTTTTTGGCTAGCAGCTAAAACAGCCTTTATCAACATTCCAAAATATGATTAATGCTAATCTTGACCTTTCCAAAGTTCCATGCCAGGGAGTTGATGATGCTTCTGTGTTGTAAAGAATCAAACAGAAGGTGTTTCTATCCACAATGAAGTGTTCTTTATTAATGAATGATTTGCTTACCAGGAAATCCAAGAATTCCTTTGCACTGACTTTTTTTTTTTTTTTTTACCAGCCTGAGGGATTTTAATCATTTGGAGTGGATTGAAAGCATAAATATATTTATGAATTTCTCATCTCTTTTCCCCCTTTCTCTAAAGTCAGAACACGAACTCTATTAGCTTATTACTTTAGGTCAGAGATCTTTTTTTTTACCTTTCCAAGAAAAACACCTGGGTTATCAAGAAAATTAATGTATCGAATCAATCAACGTTGTGATATCTTGTGTCAGCTGTTTCTGAGACTCCTGACAACAAGCAAAGAATACATCTGCAAAATGTGAAGCAGTAAAGGCTGCAGTTGTCCAGCTTCCAAAAAAGGATAATATAGAATAATTTTCTAGGCTTGAGGTGTAGGATCTGACCCTGGACACCCCAGGATGCTGACAAAGTTCTCGTTCTCTTCCTCTGTGAGTAAAGCAGGAAAACTTAAACAACTTCCCAGACTCCCATAAACACCATGGAAATATTTCAACCACTGCTCTGGAAACCTGTCAGAACCTGAAGTTTTGTCAGGTCCTTCCAGAATTCTCAAGTCCAAGGTCAGAGAACAGTGGAATGAAGATTATGGAGGGCAAAATGCTTAATAGCCAGAAATTGAGGGATCACTGGACATTTTGCCTAATTAATTCCCAAATGCAGCATATTAAGGTGACCAAAATCTTCTGCTACCAGAAGGGTCACATGGATTCATTAAGTTCTTTGGGAGTCACAGATTGGGGGTATGAAAGAACTGTAAAACATATTTCTTATTTATCATTATTCCTAATTCAGGCCACTTATCTGCAATCATATTTCTCCTGACTCCTTGTGTTCTCTGTGATGGGGATGTCTCAGGCCATTAGTGACTAACCCTCTGAATAATTAGGCTGTGAAAATCTAATGGCAGGATTTATTATTTTTATTATTATTAGCTACTTTCCACTCTGTTGTACTAAGTCCATTTGGTAATGGTCTGTTTTCTTGGAGAACAAGGCTCATTCATATAAAATCTTTTTGTTGTTGTTGCTCAAAATGCCTTTCATCATGTGATTTAACAGACCATGAAACATCTTAACGTTGGTTTTTAGATTTTCAACCCAGTGCCAATACTTTGATGACATTAATACGTTCCTTGCATCACCCCTGGAATACTTATATGAAGTCACTGTATTATCTTCTCCTTTTTCTGCTGTCCTTTGTGTCCTTTCCTCATTGCCCTCCTGTGGTGCATAACAATTTCTGTGCTGGAGGTTTCACTGATGGGCTTCTTTCACCCTAAATGCCACTCTTGGACACACCTCTGGATGAGAAATCCAACTGCTTCCATGAGAAACTCCTGGCTCTAGCCCACCCTGCATAAAAATGGTGACTTTTCTCATTTATTCATCATCAGTGACCATCAGCTGGCCAGGACCCACCCTCACAGCCTCCTGCAGTCCTCTGCATTTCATTTAAAACCAGATTTGTTTCACCAGGCCCTGCTGTATGTCACCCTCAGCACCCCATGGGGATGAGGGGATGAGGGGAGCAGGGGATTCCTGCTCAGGGAACAAATCCTGCCCTGGATTTGCAGCAGTAAATGTGGGCAATGCTACAGGCATGGAAATCATGGAATGGTTGGGGTTGGAGGGGGTTAAAGCCCACCCAGTGCCACTCCTGCCATGGGCAGGGACACCTCCCACTGTCCCAGGCTGCTCCAAGCCCTGCCCAGCCTGGCCTTGGACACTGCCAGGGATCCAGGGGCAGCCACAGCTTCTCTGGATACCCTGTGCCAGGGCCTCACCACCCTCACAGGGAAGAATTTCTTCCTATTCCTGTTCCTATTCCTATTCCTATTACCTATTCCTATTCCTATTCCTATTCCTATTCGATTCCCTTCCTATTCCTAATCTAAATCTCTCTTCTTTTAGTTTAAAAACATTTCATATTCTCCTATTGCTGAGAAAAAAGTCTGTTTTATAAACCCCCTTAAAGCACTGGAAGGATGCAATGATGCCTCTCCTCTCCTCTCCTCTCCTCTCCTCTCCTCTCCTCTCCTCTCCTCTCCTCTCCTCTCCTCTCCTCTCCTCTCCTCTCCTCTCCTCTCCTCTCCTCTCCTCTCCTCTCCTCTCCTCTCCTCTCCTCTCCTCTCCTCTCCTCTCCTCTCCTCTCCATTATTTTAATACCAGATTTTTCTCTCTCTCTCCACACCTTCATTCCAAACCAGTCCCTTGCATTTTCCATTCCCCTCACGAATCCCTGACTCTGTTGCCTTTTGCATTCCCTGCACTCGAGCAAACTCTGCTCATTTATCTGCAACTTGCTGAAAAAAAAAAACCAAAAAAAAACCCAACATTTTTTTTCCCCCCACTGCAAAAAGCTGTTGTCAAAAACTTCAAATCATCTCATCCATCAAGTGCTGTGTGCAGGGACAAGTGTGTGACACGTCCAGCTGACAGGTCCCGGCTCCTCCTGGGGTAGCTCCAAGGTTAGCTAGGCTCCCTGGGCTTTCTCTGGACCAATATTGAGCTCAGACACAAACCACATGCTCCCCCAGGGCACTTCCACACTTCCCTTTTCCTTAATTTGGGGAGCTAAATTATGGGCACAGCAAAAATGCTGTAAAAAAAAACAAAAAAAAAAGGCCATTTTACCAGAGCTCTTGCCCTGCAGCAACCTTGAACCCTTCAGCCTGGGATTTGTGAGGGAAATGGGTTCCTTCTAAAATCCTCAATGCCTTCTCCTCACCCCATTTGTTATATAAATTTATTTCTCCCACCAAAGGAGGCTGAAACAGCTGGGGTCTCTTTGCTTTCCTGTTTTTGCCTGTTCTGCTGGCTCATCTGAGAGCTAAATCATTGCAATTTTTTTGAGCCAGTTTTGCCTGTGAGAGTCGAAATGCCTCTATTTCAGGAGGCAAATCTGTTGGTGAGAGGAGGGGACACCACATTTCCAAGGGGCTGTTCTGCCTCCAAAGCCAAGAGGTGACACCAAAATCCACTCCCAAAGCTGCCACTGCTTTGGCAAAGCCACTTCACCTCCTGGCATCTCCTGGGCTGCTGAGGCTCCACTCTGGCACACAGGGAGGGCTCTGCTGGGGAAGGTTGGAGGGCACTGGGAGCCAGCACAGCCTCGGGCACGCAGCTCTCATGTGGCAGATTTAGCATCCTGCAGGTCCTTGGCCCATCTGTGCCTCCAGCTGGGGCCTGGAGGAGCTGGAATGTGTTTCCCTGCAGAGCTGGGGCTCTTCTTGGAAGAAGCAGAAGCAGAGGATGCTGGGTTGAATGGCAGCTGGAGAGGTTAAACCTCACAAATCTTCTTTAACTCTGCTGTCCTGCTTCCTAGAGGAGACAACTTCAAGGCTGCCCCATCCCTTAAAGGCTGCCCCATCCCTGGAAGTGCCCAAGGCCAGGTTGGATGGGGCTTGGAGCAGCCTGGGATAGTGGAAGATGTCCCTGAGGGGGTGGAACTGGATGGGCTTTAAGGTCCTTCCCAACCCAAAACATTCCAGGATTCCATATAAAAATTAAAATGATGTGCACACCTCCCTGAGCTTTGTGAGTGGCACCTCAAAAATGTGCCCAAATCACCTTGGAAAGAAAATTACCTCTGCCCCAGCTAAAAGCAGCTCGTTCAGCCATCCTGTGCCCTGACTCCTCCAGCAGAGACAGATTTCACTCCACATTCCAGATTTCACTCCACATTTCAGATTTCATTCCACATTTCAGATTTCATTCCACATTTCTGTGGCCATTTGTTGTGCCAAGAAAACAGGAGTGGTCAATTGCCAGGTGAGATGGGAGCTTCAGGAGGGGTTCAGGGAAGAGCTGTGTGGTTTCCAAACTCATTTAACAGCATGGAAACACAGGCTGAGTATCTTGATTTTCAGTGCCATTTTTGAGCAATTTGCAGAGCACAGTTTGCTTCTTCAAGGCACTGAGCCCTTTTTAGAGGACACAATTCCAAGAGGAAGGCAAAACCTGAGTGAAAAGAGGCTGGGCTGGAGGTAAAAGTTGAATTTCCAGAGCTGAACTCAAGCTGTGAGGACAGGGTGGTAAATAAGGGGGTGGCTGAGCATCCAGGATGCTCAGGAAAGGAAGGATCAGGTTTGCTGACATCTTTCCTGACTCATCCCTAACAAGACTTGCTGATCCTGCTTCCACAAGCTGCACCCATATCTGATGCCTATAAATACAACTCCAGTATGAGGCAGGCTCCCACAATAAATCAGGGGAAAAGCCATGTGGGAGACTTTCTCTCTTTGACTTTCTCATTTCTGAGTAATTATTTGGCCATGCTTCATTGGGACATAAGTTGTATCTTTATTACTCCTTATTATATCTTTATTTTTAGCCCTCTTCACTTTTTGGAAACGGGCACAGCTGTTGTGTCCTTGTGGGATGACCTTTACATCAAAAGCATTGTCCAGGTCAGTCCCATTTTCCTTGGAAAAATGTAATTCCCCATCTAATTTTGTCTCCCTCTCAGTCTCCCACTCTGTTTGTTTAAATCATAATCATTGATTTGGAAGAGGATATGTAGGTTTTTATTTAATTTTGGAATCATACCATTCTAAAAAAAATAGTAGGCTGGGACTTTTTATAATATTTTTTCTTTTAAATTATTCTCATTACTTCCAGCTATTTACTTTGAACTGGCCAGGCCTGGAGAATTTCAACTGAAAGGTGATGAAAAATGAAAGCAGAAATGTAATACTGAAATGTTTAAATAATGTCAACTGCAGCTGTCACCAGTGGTTCTCAGGGGAAGGAGTGAAGAGGGGGACCCTGTCAAACAACCTGGCCACATTTTATGGGGTAATAGATGCATTTTGGAGACTTCTGACCACATGGATCTTCCATCAGTTTGATTTTGGAGAACTCATGGATGCAACAATGACTTTTATTTTTTTATAAGTGAATTATTTTTTCCTGGGAAATGTGTTTATATTTTCACTTCTTCCTGCTGCAAATGTATAATAAGTGGGAAGGAGTCTGCTGGGGGTCCTGTTCTTTCTTTGCTCTCCTTCAAATTTTTGCTGCTGTCAAAACCCCTCCTACCCTGCTGAAAACAGCCTCTTTCCCCTCAAGAACATTTGCAAACATAAGGCATTTTCACCATAGACTGGGGAAAAAAAAAAATGAAAGCATGCCTCACATTTCGAGAATATTTCGTTTTATTGCCCAAATCTCACTCAGCTCCAGGAAACGCAATTCCCATGTTTGCCCTTTCCCTCACCAGCTCGCCCGTGGTCCCGTCTGCAGCATCTGCTCTGCCAATCCTCCCACCAGGGTGAGTTGCCTCCCCTCCATAAACTTCTTCCTGGGTGATTATTTATTTTCAGCGCTGATCTAGAGCTCTCTGGGAAGGCAGGGAAGATTGGATGGACTTTTGAGCAAGGAATGGCTCCTCAAAGTGCTGTGGGAAGCAGTTTGCAGGACAGAAGCTGTTTTTTGTTTTGAGAGCACCCACCCTTGAAGGCATTGCTCACATCCATTCCAGCCCCACGAGGGAGCCCTCCTGGCAGGAAAAAGAGATAACAGAATCAGACCAAATGGTTTTCTGGCATGAACTGATTGTTTTGCATGAGCTGAATGCCAGGAGAGGGAGGAAAGGGCACGTTGCAGCACCTTGTGCCTGCAGAAGCAAACCTGAAGTATTCCCACATGCTCTAGATACGAGATTTCCCTCTCCATCTGCTTCCAGAGCTGAACTGCTGCTGTCCCCGATGATTTCATTCCCAAAAATGCAGTGGGCTGCTTCTGCCACAAGTCATGTGGACAGGAGATGGCTGGGAGGAGGAGGAGGAGGGGTTTTACGTCACGAAGATAACAAAATCATGCCCCTAATGTGCTGTGATTTATTGCTCTGTCTTGTGGCCTCAATAACTTCAGTATCTTTGCACAGCATCTGCTCTGGATTCTTGAGTTTTACCCTGTTTTGTGCTGCTGCAGCAACTCAGACCTTCCCAGCCTCCAGGATATCCCTGGGTTGGGGTCTCTGTACAAATCACAAACAGGACAGGGCTGCTGGGAACGTGCCTTGAGCTGTTTGATTTTCCAGCATCAGCCTCATTCCATGGCTATGACAATGGGGAGATGCCCTCAGCTCACATCCCAGGCAGCAGACCCAGAACTCAATGTCACAACTCACTTTAGCAGTTTTTTGACCAATCCCACAAAGCAGAAGCACATTGTCAGTGGTTCCATCCAACCACTCTAAGCACAGGTACCTTTGGTTAAACAATGCCTGCTTATTTCAAACCCAAACCTGCTTGTGAGCCTTCAAACACAATGCACAGAGCTCTGTTATTAACTCAGAACTCCCTCATATCTCACCAGATAAACTTTTCTGCAGCGTAGGGAGTTATTCTAGCCAAGCATTAATACACAGACCATTGTCCTATTTGTCCTTGCTTTTCTACTTCTTACATAATTTTTCTGCTGCCCAATCTCATGGCTGCTGCTTAGCTCTAATCACAGTTCTGCTGTCTCTGAGGCTGCCTTTTGCAGCTTTCCCAAAACCCTCTGAATTTATGGATTCCCACAATTCCCCCTCTCAGTTCACTTCTCCACACAGGAGAAGTTAAGAGGGGTCTTGTTGTGGTGTTGTGAGGGTCCCCAGAATGGGGTGAGAGATGAGAATCTGACTCCAAGGTCTCAGAAGGCTATTCTATTCTATTCTATTCTATTCTATTCTATTCTATTCTATTCTATTCTATTCTATTCTATGGTATACTAAAACTATACTAGAGAAAGGAGACATCAGAAGGCTGGACAAGAATGAATAATAAAAACCCATGACCGACCAGAGAGTCTGACACAGCTGGACTGGGATTGGTCATTAAGTAAAAACAATTCACATGCTGGATAACAATTCTCCAAATCACATTCCAAAGGAGCAAAACATGGAGAAGCTGAGGCTTCTCATCTTTCCAGGAGAAGAAATCCTGGCGATTTTTCAGAAAATATCACGGTGACAGGGTCTCACCTCTGAGGTTTTTTCCACAGTTTCAATGTCCCCAAGTAATTTGCAGCATCCTCCATCTCTGGGAGGCATCTGGTGTCCTGGGGAGGGGTGGCCAGGTGTAGATTTGAGTTATAAAATCATGTCTGTGCCTTGATGTCAGCCCTGAGGGCAGGAAACAGAGGCAGCTGTGGCTCTGGAGGTGTGGGAAGGAGCAGAGGCAGCAGTGGCATCACCAGGATGTCACCAGCAGGATGCCTGCCCCAAACTCCTGAGGCAGTGCTGCTTTTCTTTAAGGCTTTTCTCTGCATCTGTTGCTCAGTTTATTTCCCAGGGAAGCCCTGCCTTTCCCAGTCTTGCAATCCCATTCACACCTGGGCTTAAAGCCCTGGGACCCCTCCTCCTTCTCTGCCCCCATCACCCCAGAGCACAAGAGCTACAAAAGGATGGGTGAGGGAAACTATTTTGCTTTAAAAAAAAACCTCATTTTATCTCAACTTTTTTGTGCAAGGAAGAATCCACAGTTGTGCCAACAGGGAATTTCTGCTCCAGGAGAGCAAACAGTCTCATAAACCCACTCATCTGTGATGGTGGAGATTCAGGGCATGAACCAGCACAACCCTCTGGTAATTCCTACTGAAATGAAGAGTTCTAGCTGCAGACCAATCCCCAGGACATTTTTCTTAGGATGGAGAAATTTCTTTGTTCTGTAACTGGCACAGCAGGAACGTAACATTTGGCTTTGCAAATGCCAGGAGAACACTGATGGGTGGAAGGGGTGTTCTCCTCTCACCTGCATTTCAGGAACAAAACTTGAAGATTCTGAATTCATCCCTACGTAAAACAGAAATTATTTTGAATTCTTGCAGGATATAAAATAGTTTCTCAAACAGCTTTAATAGTCACAGACTCGTTGAGGTTGGGAGGGTCCTCTGGAAGTCACCTGGTCCAACCTCGCTGCTCATACAGGGATGGAGATTCCAGAGATTCCACATTCCCTCTGCCATTTCAGGGAAAAAGGGGACTCAAGCCTTGCAGTTCACTCTGAGAAACCCTCAGCCCTGTCAGCTGTTTGTGGATGCAGCGCTTGACACCGCATGTCTTTAATTCCAAAGGTGTGAAATATCGCCTCGGGTCAATTTGGAAAGCTTTTTTTTTCCCCTAGAATTTAGCCTTGAAAGCCACAAATCTCATCAACAAGAAGCAGAATGAATCTTTGAAATTGGGCAGCGTGTAGGGCCTGCTGCCTTAAATTCTCTTTTAACCTTTGCTGTGCTTCTGTTCTTTAAATTGCTGCTACAGCTACTTAATTCCCTCCCTAACATTTTGGTTGTTTATTGTTATTACTATAGATGTTATTGTTGAACTATTATTATTATTATTATCAGTATCATCTTGGTTTGGGATTTTTTTTAAGGAAACAGCTCCAGTCCAGATCCCACCATGGTCCTACAGGCATCTGAAAGTTCCCCACAGCCACCACTGGAGATCCTCCACCACCTGCCCCCTTAACTGTGTGTGAAACTTATGACAGAATCAGAAAGTCACAAAAATAAAAACAGTCTCAAAATTCTGATTCATGAGTCCCTTCAATAGTTCTCAAGGTTTGTGTGGTGTTTTTTTCAGGGAAGTCTTTGGGGGATTTTCCTAATTGTCCTTGTTTTCTTATTATATTTATCATGGAAACAAGAAATCATGGTATGGTTTGGGCTGGAAGGGACCTTAAAGCTCGTCTGAATCCACCCCCTGCCATGGGCATGGACACCTTCCACTATCCCAGGATGCTCCAAGCCCTGTCCAACCTGGCCTTGGGCACTTCCAGGGATCCAGGGGCAGCCACAGCTGCTCTGGGGCCTCACCACCCTCACAATAAAGAATTTCTTCCTAATATCTAATTTATGTATCTTATCTTTTTAAACAAAGCATTACTAGAGTAGGTGCTTGCAGGGGCATTTCTCACCTTCTGCCCAGATGCTCCCCCTGCTGCTCTGGCCCCTTTCTTGTGCCAGGATAAACATTCCAGCAGCCACAGGGAGTCTGATGAAATCAAAATCCACCTTAAAACAAAGCCCTGTCCTCTCCCCCTGCAATCTGGAGCAGCTCCCTGAACAAGGGCTGTAGTTTGAGGCCAAGTTATTGCGTTATTATTGCTGCTGCAATTGCTACTTTTATTTTTCTATTAGTGTTATTATTTCTGCTATACCCACCTGGCTTTCAGCAAGGAAATCTCTGACAGTGCTGTTTTGTTTTTTTTTTTCAAAAACTCATATAAGGGTACTTTTACCTCTGGAAGCAGCCAATGGTTTGGGTGCAGCTCAGTAAAATTTGCAGATGAAGAAAACTCATGGAATTTTCTCCCCCCACCATGGCTTTCCTCCAACAGAAAGGGCAAGTTAGTCCTAATTTTCTTTATTAGCACTGGATTGGTGGAGCGTGTCTCTCTCTCTATCAACTCATTGCAACACCTAGAAGAGCCAGGCACTTTCCCCAGGGAAGCCAGCTCCATTTAAAAATGGGAATGACAAGCATTTTGGTGCTGAAGTCAGTTGTTTGAAGCCATCTGCAGTCTTGCTGCAGTGCTGCTGTATCCTAATTCCATCTGTCAAAGCCCAGGAGGGTTGAGGCGCTGAGCCCGGCGCTGTGAAACAGCAGAGAGCTCAGGCAGGCAAGGGAATTCCACATCCAGGAAAAAAAAATTAGGGAATCTGAAGCTGTCACCGCTGCAAATAATGCTCCCTGGTTAATGAAGGCAGGGGCTGCTGAAATCCTGCGCTTAAAAGATGCGAGCAGCAGAGCTGTGGAAAACGTCCTGTGTGCTGTCTTCAAAAGCCTGTCTGAGGTGTCTTCTGCAGAGCTGTGCTTTCCCCTCAGCTTCAAAGCCAGAAAATTCCCCTTGTCTTCCCCAGCACAATCTTTATTGGAATGATTGCAGTGCAGTAGCTCCAGCTCTAAAACCTTCTCCCTCCAAGTCTCCATGTGTGAGCCAGGTTAGTGGAGGTGGGGATTTTTATTTTATTGCACCTGTTCACCCTGGAATGGGCCAACTGAGAACATTCAGATCCTGCTCAGGATTTCCTACCCTTCCAAAGACCTCCCAGGTGTCTTTAACTTGGTTTCCTAAACCCTCCTGGTGGCATCTCCAAACTCCTCAGCCCCTCTCATCTCCATCCTCTTCCTCCTCTGCAAAGCACACCAAATTCCCTCTTTCCCAAGTTCAGGAGGGCTGAATTGTTCATGGCAGGGGGATGAATGGAGCTCTTTTCATGTGTCCCTGAAGGGATTCTGATTTTTTGGTGAATGCTTATTGTTGTTCATAACTCTTCTCCAGCTAGTTTGGGGAAACAGCTTCAAAACAGTTGGTTATTTTTTTCCAAATTCTTCCTTGCTGTTCCACCCAGGGCTGGTGGTGGCTTTGGTACTGAGTGGGTGGCTGAAAGTTCAGAGAAGGAAGAAGAAAGATGGGAAGCAAGGGAGAAACAGGGAATTATAATTTATTTTTCACACTGCTGTCCTTCTTTTTATGCATATGTGGATATTTTCTGGGAAAATGAGCGTTCCTTTAAAGCTGAATCCTTTCGTGGGAATACTCCCAAACAGCAAATGACAATGGATATGGACACTGTCACCCAGAAGAGCTGTCAGGAACTCAGAGAAGTGTGTGTGAAAATGGCAAATCTCACTGAAAATGTTCACCTTTCTTGCTCCTCATCTCCTGCTCCTCCTCTTAGAGCAGCCATTCACCTCCTCACTCTGTTTTCTCTCACTGGGAAATCTGGGGGGGGCTTTGGAGATCAGGACACGGCTTTGGATGTGAGGATAAACATCTGGAGCCAAGATTCAGCTCAGGCATGGCCTGGACTTCTTCAGAATCGAGGTCAACATCTGGATTTGCATCACGTCCTGTGAAATAAGGGTCTCAGGCTGCAACAGTTGGATCATATTGTGTTTGAGAAATGACTGGATTTGGCACTCAGTGCCATGGTCTGGTTGTCAAGGTAGTGATAAGTCACAGGTTGGACTCAATCTCAGAGGTCTTTTCCAGCCTAAGCAGTTCTGTAATTTAAAATTCAAAAAGGTTTTGCTCCTTGCTCTGCTTTCCTAAATTGCATCTTTTTAGGGACCTTGAAGAAAACTCTATGGATCACCCCAAAGCAACACTTGGAGTGCTATTCCCGGGTTACAGTGGAATTATCTGCCTCCACTGCTCTCACCTCAGCTTGGTTCTCTCAAACGTGTTCCAGGGGATTTCAGGGCTTCTCAGAGAGCATTGCACAGTGCACAGTGAGATGACAACATGTAATTACCTGCTGGAAATGTGTCACTTCCCATATCCATAGGGAAAAGACAGAGCCAGGCAAGGTGGATAACTGTGTCACTCCACCTCTCCCCGAGCTTCACCTTGTCTGATGCTTTGGGGAAAAGGCACCACTTTGGCAGTGACAGGGGAAATTCTGTTTGTAAACAATGTGTAAACCTTGGAGGGGAATGGTAATGGAGTGGGTTAAGCACTGCAGGCTCCTTGGCAGAGCAGAACATTTATCAGGGCAAGAGCAGGCAGGGAGAGACAAACTGGGAGTTTATAAAGGAGTCACATCCAATCTCTGAGGGGAAGAGGGAGATTGCAGTGCTGTGCTTGTGTCCAGCTGGAGATCATGGGTAGAGAGCTCAGTGAGCATTTCTGCACACTCAGGGGAAGGATGGTCCAGCGATTTGGGCACGCTCGGGGGATTCTGAATTTATTCCTCCTTCATCCTCCAAGTCCTCATCTTCACTTGCATCCCTGAGCCCTCTACACAGCTGGGAAAGCAGCAGAAAAGCAAAACCTCCACGTTATCCCCCAAACTGCAGTTGAAAGCCCTGCTGCAGAAGCTCTTCCCTTGGAGGATGCTGAATGATGGACAGATGGATTACTCACATGCCAGGTGCCACTCCCAGTGTGGGAAGTAAGAGAAAAGCAACCCCTTCTTTTGCTTTCCCAACAGAGCTGAGCTGATCTGGAAGGTACTGAGAGTAAACAAATAAACTAGCATGGCTGTCTGTCCTTCCCACATGCTCACAGCTACTGGACTATTGCCATTACCTTAAGAAATAATTATTATCTCCCACCTGCATAAATCAATACTGGCCTCAGCACCAGCGTGGGTCACATTGACTGAGCTATTTTAAGTTGACCTGAGAGAAGGAGGGAAAAAAAGCAAAAAATCAGGGAAATCTAGCTTTATTTATTAGGCTACAGCACTGCCACAGGCATGGCAGTGATATCTCCATGTGAGGAAATCCATGTCCAGAGTTGGGAGAGAGGGACCAAACTCTGAGGAATCTTTGTGATTCAGGACTAGCTGAGCCTGTGAAAATCTGATGTCCATTGCTTTTAAATTCAGCTCCCAGATAAATCTAATGAAGCTCTTGATGTTGAGAAAGAGTGGTAGAGTAAAATAAGTCTTCTGATAACAAGAGATGTGGCAGGGCACCTGTAACTGGTAACATTCACAACATTCCCTTAGAGGAACTTTGCACTGGCATGGTTTACATCTGGCCTCTGTAAGGCCAGAAGGAATTAAGGAGGGTCAAGGAGTGATACTGCCTGCAGGATCTGTGTGTGTCTTCCCTGCTTGCAAGAAAAGCCCAGTGCTTGAGAGGAGGAATGAGGTTGGAGACTTCAGCCGAGGCCATTGCTGGAGCTTGAGTTTCTTTAATGCATCCAAGACCTGCAGCAACCAGAGCATCAGTCTGCACCAACTTACAAATGGGGAAAAAAAGCATTAAAGAGTCACCTTTAAGCTATTATTTACCTGTTTAGAGGGTAGGAGAGAGTGAGTTTTTTTCTTCCTTAGTGTGCAACCTTATTGCTGTCTGCTGGAGTGTTGGAAAAGAAACATCTCCCAGACTTCATGGCAGGAAAGAAACATCTCCCAGTCTTCAGGGCAGGAAGTTTTTCTCTTTATTGTGCTGCAACTCTACTTAAGGGTCCTTTTCTGGGGAGTTCTGGACGGGTGTCCTCCGGTAACAAGTGCCAGCCCTGCTGTGCCACCACAATGAGGTTTGCTTCCATCTTATGCATGGAGCAGGCTCTTAGACTCACTTTGGAGGCATCACACTTTCTCCTGAACCAGATGAAAGGGAAAAAGGCATTTCCAGACTTTCTGGAGAGAACCCTTGGTCGGTGCCATTCATCCAGGCTGCACTTACATGAGGAGTTGTGTATTTCCCTCACAGCTGCAGTTTGCAGCACAGAGCTCCAGCAGGAATGCAGATGCATTTCCAGATCCTTCCTTACCTGCTCTCCCCTCTCCTTAACATCTCTACTTTATTTCCTGCACTCTGGAGGAAGTTTAGGTTGGGGCTGGGATGCCATGGTCAATTTTAGGTCGATTTGCTGTGAATAATCATGCAGGACTCACAACTCAGAGCCACTTTGACCCTACATCCCCATCCCAAATGAATGGGAATGCTGGTCTGAGTGCCCACATCCCCCAGGATGGGACAACTTGGCTCCCTCATGTACTGCTCTTCCATAAACACACCAGGCAGTGCTTTGAGTAAGAATTACCAAATTCCCTTCCTTCCATCCCTCTGCTCAAGACACCTGAACATTGAGCACCTGGACATTTTCCCCTGTCTCACATATTCTCCACATCTGCAGGATCTCTGCTTTGCCTGGCAGAGCTCCCTGAAGGACTGCACAAATAATTTAAATGGCTGGTTTATTGTTAAAGGCATGTACCTGATTTCCCTGGCGCTGAGGCGGAGTGAAGCGTCCCGGCTCCATTGATTTCAGAATTAGAGTGTCAAGGATCCAGCCCACACCTTATTGAAATCAATAGCAGTGATCAGGACCACACAGAAACTGCTCATAAGCTGTTATCTTGATATCAACCCCAGTTAACTGGCAATGACAATAAGTTCCATTGAATCAGATGGGCCATTAAATTTCCACACTCAAACTCCGGAGCTGAAATTCCGGAGTCAAACATTAACGGGAGAGAGAGATGCCAGCTCTGAGTCTGACCCTCCTCATGCTGGACTGGTGTTACCAGAGGTTTTAATTACACAGGGTTTCCTTTGGAGCTGCTTTATTAGCTGGCTGCTTTTGTGGGTTTTCTTCTTTAATGGAGCATGGCTAGAGGAGAGCAAAATAAAAAACTCTGCTCACCTGCATCTCCAGTGAAACCTTGGCCTCCCCAGGGCAGGCAGAGCAACAGTGCACACCAATAAAATCATCACATACCCAGCTGGAAAGTGATAAGGCAAAATCAAACTGCCTGCAATAACAAAGGCAGAGCCTTTTGATGGCCAGCAAAGAGGGAGGGTGTCATTCTGCACATTTTATTACTGCGGCTCTCAAACCTCGCGGTGATGGGGATTTGATTCCCTGCCACGCTGGAGCTGCACCTGGAGCAGAGAGGGAAGGAGGGAGTTTTGAGCTAGCCAGGGTATCCCTGGGTTGGCAATCAGAGCCTCCAGGAGGCAGGAAGGGTGCTCTCACTTTGGCCATGCCAAGCAATTAAAGTGTTGGGCAGCTCAGAAAGTTCCTGTGGACTGCTGAGCCCTCCTGCCCGTGTGCTCAGCCCTCCCTGGGCTGCAAAGTAAAACGTGTTTGATTAAAGGCAGATTGTTTATTGATTAATAATCCTTTTTAACTTGGCTGCTTCGGATGATTAGGAATGGGCAGCAATCCGAGCTAACATGTTGCAGGTCCTGGTGGATGCACGTGTGGGAATAAAGCTCAGTTAGGAGGGTAAGCAAGAGGTTTTGGGTTTTTTCAGTGAAGGGGGAGTTAAGAGCATGTGAACAGCCTGTGGGAGAAGCTCACTCTGCAAAACTGGGGAAGGGGAGAGTTACAGGGACAGGCCATTACTGCTGACAGGCAATAAGAGGTGAAAATGCAGGCATTGGAGCACTTGGGATTTTGTCCCTACCCACACCTCCAGCTCGCCCTTCACACCAGGGGTTTTAAAGCACAACTATGCACAAAATAATTGAGGTGGCCACTGAGCTCTGAAGGTCACCTGGTCCAACTCCCCCCTGTTCAGAGCAAGGCCAGGCTCAGATTTAGATCCAGCTCCAAAGTCAGACCATATGGATCGAGGTCATGAGCCCATGTCCAATGTGTTAACGTGTCCCATCCCACTTAGAAAATGACATCCAAGGCAGGGTTTCACCCCCGGGGATGGGAGCAGCTTTGCTGCAGTTTTCCCACCATCTCTGAGATGGTCAATATGGCCTTGAAATCAACAGGCATCTCCAAGAGGTCTTAATGAAACACATTTCAAAGGCTCTTCACACCTCAGTGCCATAAAAGAGACCGAGGCCAACTAAAAATTACTCTTCCCCCATCATTCACAGCTCAGGCTTATTTCTCACAGGAAGAAGCAGGAAGATATCATTTATGGGGAAGAAAAGGGGGAAAAAATCAACTTTTGTTCACCATGTGCCAACAGGCAGTGATAAGGTACAGCTAAAGTGGCAGCCTGTACTTCATGGGGGTGAGCTAATACTCAGATAAGATGGAGGCAGGAGATCTTCCTTGGGCTAAGGGAAAAAAATCCTGGTTTAAGGTTATTACACAGGAAGCTCCCTGCTGCATGAAATCTATGGGAAATTGCATATTTTGTCACATTTAGTTATTGAATCCCAATTTCATCCTAGCACGAGGAAAATATACATCACCCTCCCTTGTAGCTCTTATTAGATTTCACAGCCTCTCAATATTAAAATGCCAGCCCGGGGAGTTGTGCTTCCCTTTCCATTTTCTCCCTCTTCCCCCTCCTCCTCTCCCCTCTGCAACACTGCAGTGATGGAGGTGGGGTGCAGCAGCCCTGGTGGCACAGAATGAGGGGGAATCACCAGCTCTGGGCACAAAGATCCCTCCAGCTTTCTCCCTACCACACATTTATCCTCTACAAATTCATGGACAGTCCCAGCAGTGCCCATTCCCATGCTAGACCAGCCTAGGGTTGCATCCCCGCTCTTTTTTCAGGGATTCCCCAAATCTGCGTGTTTTGCAGGGTGGTTTAGTTCCTGCTCAGACCTAGAGGAGCTTAAGAGGGGCCAATTCACCCTGTCCTCCTTGGATTTATCCTCCCAGCAACACCCCTAATGCATTTGAGTTGGTTGATGAGCCAATGTCCTCAGCAAGAGGAGGATAAATGGCCTGGCAGCCCAAATCCTGAGGGCTTGGCATGGACCCTTTTACAGTGGGGTGGCACTGGAGGACCCTTCTTGATTGCAGCAAGGAGGATCATGTGCTCAGAGAAGACCTGAGATTTTAGGAATGTTTGAATGGGTCAAGTCATGCTCCCAAAGTTTGTCCAAAAACCGAATTAATTTTTATGCATCCCCCAGTCAACCTCCATGACCCATCTTTTCCTCTATCCTGCAAGTGAGAGAAGGGAAATCCTGCTCTGGTCACAACCAGAAATGTTCCTTTGCCATCCCCAGCCTTGTAAATCCTTCTTTTTTCTGCAGGAACTAGCTCTGGAGTGAGTGGGTGTTGAGGGTTTCAGAGAGGGGCTGTGAGTGCTGTTCTGTAAAGTTATCAGTCTCTCTCTAATAGAAACCAAAATGCAGCTGCTGCAGGGAAAAATGTGCTGATTTCTCTAATATTAAAAAAAAAAAAAACACTCTGTCTATAAACAGATTGAAGGGAACAACTCATTTTCCCCAGTTAAATATTTTAAAGAGCAATCCAGGCTTTAGCTATCACCTAAGGTAGGGAGAAGAAAGCAGTTTCAGGCTAAAGGAGTGGATTGCTTTCCCAGTCTGCAGGATGCACCTTGCATATTTAACCTGAGTGCTCTCTACCTGTGATGCTTTCCTGGCTCTGGGGTGAAGGAAAATCAGGATGAACTCAGGTGAGGTCAGGTCAGGATAAACCCCAGCTATCTGATCTGAATTTGTAACAGGCCACAGGAGAAATAAATCCCATGGCTCCATAGCAGAAATGGGAAAAATCCTGGAGCGCTTGAGGCTCAGTTCAGATAAAAGTTACAGCTAATTATCCAAACAAAATATTCATATCTTTGAATCAGCATAAAACAGGCCTGGAAACGTGAAGGGAACAGCCTCTCCTGTGATGTCTCAGTCTAAGATTTCTGTCCCTGACCCTTGGCAGGAAGGACAGAATTAAGAGAACTCTAACCAGGACTCAGGGAAGACCTTGCCGAGGGCCAGAGGAGCAGCTCACTTTTCTATTTTCCTCTTTAGGGAAAGAGGAAAATAATATTCCACCATGCCAAAAGCTTCACCAGCTCGGCTGGACCTTTCCTAATCTGTTCCCATCTTTCTTAGGTGTGTTTTCTCCCAAATCAGAGCACTGCCAGGTGAGACACAGAGGCACAGGTGTGACATGTGCTGCCTCACACAGCCCAGAAAGATGAGAGCTGAATTCCCTTAGTGCTCTTGGATGAGCAGCCATAAAAAAATAAATTAAAAGAAGTACTAAAACCCCTTCTGCCTCTGAAGCGTTCCCTCTGAATAAAAATAACAGTGCTGAAGCAGCACTTTCCATCCTTGAATCCCTGTGTGCTTTTCCAAAGGAAGGTCAACGCCACTGCCCCATTCACGGCTGTGGGGAAGGAGCTGCTGTTTTCCACAAAGGTTTTTCCACCCCACAGCCCAGCCCTGTTTAATGAGCCACTGGTCTTGCCTTTTCCCAGAGGCTGGAGCCACTCCTGAGGGTTTCTGGGGGGTTTTTAAGCCCCTTCTTGTACTTTCTCCTTTAAAAAGTGCAGGGTTGTGTTCACCCATTCTGGAGGCCACACTGGCCTGACATTTTTTGTGTTCCCTTTCTTGATCCAGCCAAAATCCCGCAGCTTTACTACAGTGAGCATGGAGCAAAGAATGAATGGAGGCTTCATGAAATTAGGATTTTGCTCTTCCTTGTGCCCTTTTTGAGATGGCATCTAACCCAAAGTGCTGAGGTCTTGGCTGGCAGCACCTGAGTCTGAATGAAAACCCAACAATGGGGCCAAACCCAGACAGTGGGGCCAAACCCACCAGCTTCTCACCTGCCCTACTCCTGCCATACTCCTTGTTTCTTTTGGAAGTGCTTGTGTTCATCCTGCAGGTTTGTCTAACCCCTCTATCCCTGCCTTTCTCTTCCTTTTCAAGTTCGTGGACACCTTCCACTACCCCAGCTTGCTCAGAGCCCCATCCAGCCTGGCCTTGAACATTTCCAGGGATGGGACATCCATAACTTCTCTGAGCAACCTGTTCCAGTCATGTGGGTTTTCTTAAGTCATCCTAACTTATGAAGAAACAAGTTCTACAAAGAAAGCAATTTTTCCCCCCCCCAGATTTGCATTAATATGAATAGATTCAGGACCACATGTGCCATTTTTAGAGCATTAAAACAAATCTTTTTTAGCAGTCTGCTAATGGCTATAGACTGTAATTCACACCCTGTCTGCTGAGTAATTTTGCATGGCATCAAAGATTTTTGCAGGCAGAAATATGGCCAAAATAACACTTCAGTGGATCAATACCACAGAAGTATAAGGCTATCCAGTTGCTAAAGAGGTCTATTTAGTCTTGCTGTCAGATGCTGATCATGGGTAGAATTAGTTGGTTTTCCTTACAAGCATTAATCCATTTTGTGTGGAGGACTCCTACCCCAGAGCAGGAGTGCTGTTGCTGATAGGGAAGTGAGGAAAGGGCTGTAAAATACATGCAGAACATTCAAAAAATTAAAATCTGTGATAATTAAATGTCCCAGCTTCATGACACTACTTCATTTCAGCCGTTGTTTAAATTACGGAATTGTTAAGGACAGAAAAAACTTCTGAGATCAACAGCCCAGCACCACCATCATATTCACCATTAAACAACATCCTCAAGTGCCTCATCCACATGTTTTTTGAACACTTTCAGGGGTGGTGACACCACCATTTCCCCAGGCAGTCTGTTCCAATGCTTGGTAACACTTCAGAGAAGAAATTTTTCCTACTATCCAACCTGAACCTCCCCTGGCACAGCTTGAGGCTATTTCCTCTTGTCCTGTCACAGAAAATAGATGGATGTCTGCTCCCTTGCTAATGGCCTGGGAAATAAAGAACAGAGACTTTTCAGCGTTGGTCAGACTGCGTGGATACAAAATTCTGCCTAGTTCAGGGAGAATATACAACACACATGGGAAAGAATTTAAGGAAGTGTAAAGCTGTGAAGGGATGGAGGAGGCTGAACTCCTCCTGTCTCTGTCATTTTTAATACGGCTTTTGAATTAGCATTGTGCCTGTGATGAAATGAGTGTACTTCAACTGCTTTGCCTCAGCCTGTCTTGCAGTAATTACCCCAGAGAAATTAGGACTCCTTGTTTCTTCTCAAAAAATAACTCATGGACCTTTTCTTAAAGAAAAATCCCCCAACAACTTTTTCCGATGACACTGGTGGATACTGTTAATTAAAAGGGGTCAATCGAAGTTGAGAACTTGGCTGGTGAACCTCAGAGGATCAAAGAGTTGGTGCTGTGGCCTTTGAAAATGTTCTGTCCCTTAATTCAGCCTGTACCAATAGTTAGGAAGAGCATTAGGGGGCACTGGAGGCACTTTTGTAACTTATCTGCATGTTTTGCTTAATTAACAGCTGGTTAAGCAAGTGTTAAGCCACCTAAAAGCCTTTCAAACCCTGCAGTGCTTATCTTCCCAGCACCTGCAGCTTTCTTCCTGCCAGTGCAAACCTGCTCCTTTTCATTCCCCTGCATCAATTGCAGAGAGAATACAGCAGTAAAAAAAAAAAAAAAAAAAAAAAAAAAAAAAAAAAAAAAGGAGATATTCACTGAGGTCTCCAGGTGCCAGACTCCAAACTGATGAAAGCAGACACAGCTCCACACAATCAGGCCGTGGCTGTTATTTCCAGGAGATATCAGCATTGAGGCCTGAACCTCTGTGGGTTTCTCCAAAGCCTTGTGCATCTCTGTGGGGAACGAGGCCATCCAGGAAAGAGATTAAACAGCCTGACACAGTCTCTGTCCTCAGAGTGCCAGCCAACGTCCAGCTAATGAGCTTGGGGAAGGATTTCACTGCCTGGGAAAATTGTTTCGTGAGTGTCAGCTCCAAAGTCTTCCTGTCACCTAGAAGGAAACATCCAGCCAAGAGTAACACAATGGAGGCACTGGCACAGGTTGTCCATGAAACTGTGGCTGCCCCATCCCTGGAAGTGTCCAAGGCCAGGCTGGATGGGACTTGGAACAACCTGGGATAGTGGAAGGTGTCCCTACATGGCAGGGGTTGGAACTGGATGGGCTTTGAAGATCTTTTCCAATCCAAACCATTCTGTGATCCTGTGGGTCTATGAATAAAGGCTTAAATACCCCTGCTGCTGAGGGTAGTAGAACATATTTTCCCTTTTGGACTGAAAATCTTCTAATATCAGAGCCAGAAAACAATAATCTAACATATTCCAGTTTCTGGAAATGAAGGAAGGACAAACACAAACTTTTTTTTTGGGGGGGGGGGGGTAGGGCAAAGTTTTCTGTTTTGTCTTTTTTTTTTTTTTGTCAAATTTGAAAATGTTGTCAGCACTTTGCAAATTCCCCACCTGTTCTGTGCATACATGAGTTCCTGCTCCTTTCTAAGTGACTTTTAATGTATAGCAAGAACGCACAGTGTTGACAGCTCTCCAATTTTAGCACAAGTCTCATTATCCTATTTTTTAAGCTAAGGCCACCTATCCCAAAATAAAAGATGTGTTGGTTTTGGTTGTTTTTGTTGTTGGGGAGTTTTTTTGTTTGGTTTTTTTTGGTTTCTTTTGGTGAAAATATGCATGAAAACGTCTATTTTCATTTTTTTTCTTTTTGTTTTAGTCAAGAAATTTCAAGTGCATCAAGCAACTCTATTTAAAGATCCACCACCTTTACGGGGATCACAAGATTACTTGTGATTCTTGTCTTCTGCTTGGAAAAGGAGGCAAGAATGTTCCAAGCCTTCATACAGTAGGGCAAAAAATGCTTGGAATGCCATTTCCAGTAAAGCAAAGTATGCTAGTTATTAGTTATTATTTAAATATGGGGTTTTTTTTTTAAATAAGGAGTTTGCCCCATAGCTTTTGTATGTGTTGGATTTGGAAATCATGGAACCACAGAATGGTTTGTGTTGGAAAGGACCTTAAAGATCACCCAGTTCTGCCATGGGCAGGGGCACCTTCCACTACCCCACATTGCTCCAAGCCCTGCCCAGCCTTGCCTGGAGCACTTCCAGGGCTGGGGAATCCAGAACAAGGCTTACAAGAAAGAACCAAAGGTATTTCTTATGACAGGGTAATCATGTGAAGGTTGCAGCAAGGTAGCAATTGCCTCCAGGTGAAGGTAGGAATTTTGTCAGCTTGAAGTTGTGACAATCAGCAAAAATAAAGCAAAAAATCAAATCAGAACAATGACAAGGCTTTGTATCTAGGTCAGCTGTGGGTGAACATTTCCATTGCTGTGCTCCTTGGTAGATCTCCTTCTCTTTAGGTCTGAAAACTGATATGAAAAGTTCTTCAGATACCTAAAAGGGGAGCTATGGTGGGTACAGACTTATGTCTTTAAGGCCTTAAATTCAGCTGGAATTCTCTGCTGAGCATTCCTGTTCTTTAAATGACTGAGACTCAAATCCGTGATAAACGTGGAGCTATGATGGAGCCCTCCTGGCTAAACTGGGAGTAATGGAATTAAACCTTCCTTCAGATAGTCTAGATTAGCTTAATTACCACATGGCTCCAAATGCAACTCGTCACTCTGAGTTCCTGGGTTCTTTGGGTCTTGACTGGTGAGTTTGTTTTGCTGATGTGCATAAATATCACTAAAAAGGGATTAATTTCTCTGTTCTCCATTTCCCTTACTGATGTTTCCCCAAGTTTCTCCACACTGGTTGCTTTGTTGCCTCTTCTTTCCCTCCAGAGCTTGGTTTCTTTCTCCTCCCGACTTACAGTCTCCTCTTAAACCATTGCCTGCCCTCTTCAACCTGTATTTCCATCCCCTTTCTCTCTCCTGGAGTGGGAATCATGCACTCTGCCTATGACAGCTTCATTCTGTGAGGGAGACTTGACTCCAACCCCAGGGAAAAAAAGAGATCAATAAAAAGTTTATTGACAGTATAAACACATGAATTTTTCTGTTCTCCAGTTCCCTTACTGATGCTTCCCAAAATTTCTGTGCCACCAAAGTTTCTCCACATTGGTTGCTTTGTTGCCTCTTATTTCCCTCCAGATCTTGGGTCTCTTTCTCCTCCTGACATACAATCCGCTCTTAAACCATTGCCTGCCCTCTTGAATCCATATTTCCATCCCCTTTCTCTCTCTTGGAGTGGGAATCATGCACTCTGCCTATGGACACGCTGTTCATTCTGTGAAGGAGACTTGACTCCAACCCCAGTGAAAAGAAAAGATCAATTTAAAGTTTATTGACAGTATAAAGGCATCACTTTACAGTATCTCCATGAGATTGCCTAAAGAGTTTAAGGTCCTGAAGGACCCAATATTGCAAGAACTGTACACAAAATTTGCATTCTGTTTGGAGGGAAGTCGTGGCTTTCCAAGTCCATTTTCCCTGTGAGCTCTGGCGAGGTCGGACCCAGCGGTTTTGACTGACCCCGTACAATGAGAGGAGCTGTGAAATTTAGATCCAAAATTCGAAGCTGGTTTAGTTCAGGTCTTATGATTCCTGTCTTTTCCGTGCTGGTCTTGACAGATTAAGAGAATTACCCATGCTCCTCTTATTTACACGGCCGAGTTGGTTTGTGATCCCCCGCGGAGCTCATTTCCAAACCCCCTTGCGCTTGGCGAAGGAAGAAACTTCAGTAACCATCAGCTGTGGCATTGATCCTTCAGAAAAATTAACCAACTGAACTGAGACTTACTGTGAAATCAGTGATGCTCAGCAGCCACTAACTTCATTTGGAACTCACCAGTGTTAATGCATTTAAAGTATTGATCCTTCCTCGTGTGTGCTTTGCAGCCCTGGCTCCCTTTTGGCATTGTGAACACAAGGGCAGCTCTCTCCAAAGCCAGGATGAGCGAGCAAAACCCTTCAACCCCGAAAACAAACTCATTATTCAAAATGCTTGTTGGGCTCGCTGCAGCAATTGAATTGATTGGGGGAAAAAAAAGAGGAAAAAAACTCCCGCTGTGGCAGATAAAAATCAGATTATTTCAGAGCATGGGAAAGGAACAGGCAGAGGAAACATCCTGATGTCTGAAGGGAACAAATCTTCCATCAAGTACCTATAATTTTTTGCTTTATTATTGCATTATTGTGATATTGTTGGGTTTTTACTTATGTGTAGCACGTGGGATTGAGAAGGAGCGCTCAGAGCTGTGGCTGTGCTGAGAATTGGATATTCAAAACCACAAAGACCACAGGATTTGCCTGACAGCACTTTTAGCACTTTTGCAGGTAGTTTTGGGGAGGACATTGCCCTTTCACATCCTGGGCTCCTAAAGGGGAGGTTTAGGAAGTTTAATTTTAACTGATTACTGAACCAAAGTAGCCCTGATTTTTTAGGGTTTTTTTGGTTGTTTTTTTTTGTTTGTTTGTTTCTTTTTTTTTTTTTTTTTTGCTTTTGCAGCAATAAATGAGCCTTCAAATGAAAACTGCAGCTGAAAGCAGATGAGCTGCAGTTTGCAGCCCACTCTCTGTGCTTTCCAGCATTCCCTGGGCTTTGCAGTGAGTTTGCTTACACAGTGCTTTCCCTTGCCCTATTTAAGTGCCTCTGCAGTGCTCTCATGGTGAATTAGGTTACTCTGTAGAAAAGGATACTGCAAATCCCCTTCTCTGCTTCAGCTGCTCCCCTTTCCCTGCATGGCAGGCTGAGTGCCCTCTCTCTTCCTCCAGTTTTTGGAAAATTTAATCCACGTCGTGGGGGCTTCTACACAGCAGAATTGGCTTCTCCCTTGGATTAGTTTCACTTCAGAAGCTGCTGGTTCTCCAGCTTCTCCACAGACTCCAAGGCTTCTCCACTTCCAGTTCTTAAACTGTTCCTAATTCCTTTATCCAGGTATCCTGTGCAATGCCAGGCTCCAGTTCTCAGCAGTGATTGCACTTAGTTTATGATTTCTGCCTTTAAATGTCACATCTGGGCATCTTCAGATGCACACACCTCACTCCTTAAAATATGCAGGTGTCTTATCCTGACCTTCATTAGTGCTGTGACAGATTCCAGCCACCCTGCTTGTTAGTGCATTATTTAGCTGCCTGTCAGCCACTCTCTGCAGCTCCCTGTTCCTTCTGATGCAGAGATGCAATAATTGGCTGCTTTGTTTTTCAGGCATCTTCAGCATTACTTGAACCTACTAAACTCAGCCAGGCTGAAAATCCAGCAGTTTCCAGGCTGTTGGTAGAGGCCCCATTATTTTTAGTGCCACAGAATAGCTTGGGATGTGTGGAGGGGTGAAGGATCTGTGGCCCAGACCCTGCACAAAGGTGACTTCATTTACTTTCAACAATCTCTGCTTCAGGAAACACGCAGCAGTGCTGCAAAACTTCTCTGGCAAGAGCCAGGTAGCTCCTGATCCCTTTTCCAGCATAAACCACAGTGAGGCAGCTCTAAGTGGTCCCTTAAATAGAGACACACTCCCCAGCCATTGTGGAAATGCTCTAAAAAAGACATTTATTTTAATTCTTCTGATCTTTTTTTCCTGATCCTTCAGTAGTTGTGGTGCTTACGCAAACTGCTCTTTGATACAAAAGCTTGTGCTGGTTGCTCCTTTGTTGTTTTTTTTTTAATTATGTCCTTCACCTGCATGCTCTGCTGCATCATTTTAATTGGGAATAAATAGGATCAGGTGTGTCAACCTACAGTCTCACTCCCTTCTGGATTTGCCAGCACTGTGATGGAAGGGAGGCCCCAATACCTCTCTCAGGGCTGGACAAGTGGGCTGAGCAAACCTGAGGTGCCAAAGCTCAGTGTAGAAGGGAGAGGAGAGGATTTTTCCTCCTGCTCCTTCTCCCTGCTCCTCGAAGAAACTGGTTGCTGTGAGATCACCCAAGGCTGTGCCCAGCTCTGATAAAGCCTCATTCCTTCAGTGTCTTTTTCTCCTTTTTGCTGATTTCCCATCCCGTGCCCACTGACCAGACACCATTCCTGACCTTCAGAGGACAGGGAGGTCACTGTGGTTCAGTCTGTCCCTGAGCATCAGCAAAACAGGAAGCCAAGACCTGCTGGAGATTGTGCTGTGTGAGGGCTTGTGTGTTTTAGATAGAGAGAACAAGCCTAATTTATTATGAAACAGAAGTTAGCTTTGCATTTTCATAATTAGGGAGGATGCTAATGTTGCATGATTGGAAAATGTCACCCTGCACAACTAATTTGAGGCCTAATTGAAGTTCAGCATCATCTGCAGGCTCCTCCAATGATAACTTTTCCTCAAGGTGCTGCAGAAACGCAGAGAGTGGTTAGCAGGGAGACATTTATCACCAGCACATAGAGGGATCTGGGAGGAAATGACCAGAGAGAAGCAATCCTAAGGGCCCTGGTGGAACAAAGCACTCCATATAAGCACAAGTGACAGGGTTAATTATCCCAGAGGACAGTGAATTCCTCAGGCATTCTGTCCAGCAGCTGCTGAGGAAAATTGGATTGGGTGTGTCACTATCACAGCACGGTGTCACCCAGCTATGGATGGGCCTGCCATTATCTGAAGCACACTGGGGATTGCTTTGTGTTTGCAATGCAGAGGAGACAAGGGCCACAAAGAAGGCACCAAAAAACCCCACTGCAAGAGTCACATCTTCTTTGCCATCCAGAATCTCTGTTACCGTGGGGAAAAGCCAAGCCTTGCTCTGGTTTCAAGTGCTGTCACACCACTCATGCTTAGTCAGGCTTGATCTAAGGAAAAAAAGCTGTGATTTTAACTCTTCTCAGACATCCAAGGTTTATCCCTTCAGTACTTAAAGGGGGCTTATCAAAAAGTGGGAGGGAGACTTTTTACATTAGCAGGTAGTGATAGGGTAAAGAGGAATGGTTTTTAACTCCAAAGGAGTTTAGAAAAAAGAAAGAGGAGAGATTTAGATTTGGACATTAGGAAAAAATTCTTCCCCATGAGGGTGGTTAGGGCCTGGCACAGGTTGCCCAGAGCAGCTGTGGCTGCCCCTGGATCCCTGGAAGTGTCCAAGGCCAGGTTGGATGGGCTTGGAGCACCCTGGGATAGTGGAAGGTGTCCCTGTCCATGGCAGAGCAGCTCCACAGGTTGTTCCTCCCAACTGGCTCTCTCCAAAAGTAGCTCCAGGCACATGAATAATGCATAAGGACAAGTCGAGGGTTTGTGGAGTTTCCTCCCTGGTACTTTCCCTGCCTCCAGCCATTTGAGACTCAGGGACTTCCATATGTTCTCCCTGAATTTAGTAACACTGTCTGGATTTTTCTTTGAACTTCTCTGCTCTTCCCTGAACCCTTGTTAACTCTGAGCACCAACTATATATCCCTGGCAAGGAACTCCACAGCTTGATTGCACTTTCTCTGGGACCCCCAAGTTCCTGCTCTGGAAAAGTCCATGAGCAACCATTATCCACTCATCCTTTCCTTGGCACTCTTGATTTATGTGTTCCATCTCATGCCTTCCTAGTCATCCCTGCAGCATCCTAGATTATACTCTTACTCCTTTATGGAGAGCTCATTCCAGCTCTTTGAGCACCCCTGCATTTGTCTTTCCCTGAGTCCCATGACTCCCTCTCTTCTTTCCCTCTTTGATTAAAGGTTTTCCATTCATACCTGATGGTCTGGGAGCAGTAAGGAGAGGGATCCTAGCAGGTCTCATGAAGATGAAACCTTCTCCATGTCCCCCCTTAACAAATAACCACTGGGAGGGCTCAGGTGTTTGCACTGATAATTTCAAATTAAGATAATCCTGCTTGGGCAGGATTAACAGGCCACAGCCACAAGAAAACAAATGAGAAGATTTGGCAGGAGGGAGAGAGGGAAGGCTGCCTATTGAGCTGGACTTCATCCCACTGTCATCCTAATCTAAGATCCTGGAGAGCTGGAGAAACAACAACCCAAAGGCTGGGCTCTGCTGGCTCTGACACAAAAAAATCATATTGGCTCCCACCCAGGCTTCTCTTTCCCAGCCAAATCTCCACCAAGGAGAGGATGCTGCTGCTGTTAGCTGGATTCTCCAGTGCCCCCATAACAACTCCAACTCTTGTCAGTCCATTGAGGAACACCAGAACTGTGAGATCCCACACCCTCCTCCTGATCTCCAGCTGCCTCCTTGCCCTGGGTTGCAAAATGTGGCTGGGGATGTGTGTTCTATCCCCATCTGTCAGAGCTGGGGCAGTTCTCTCTGTTCATGGGGCAGTTTTTTCTTTATCTCTCCCCCAGCCAATCCTCCCTGCAGGAGATCTCTGCTGTCCATGGCCACTGAGTGTCCCTGCAGGGCTGATCCAATCCCAGCATCCCATGGGGAGATGCTCCGCCCAGGGGAGGAGCCAAGCATTCCTACCTGGATCCAATCTGAGCCTGGGCACAGCACAGCAGCCTTTGCCCAGTGCATTGCCAGAGGAGCAGCTTCTGCTGCCCTGCATGGCCAGAGGGAGCCCAGGCCCATCTCCAGCAGCCCTGGAGCTGCAGAGGAAAACTCCCCCCTTGTGCAGGATCCCTGCTCCAGCAGAGCCACAGCTGGCACTGCAGGAGGGCTGAGCCCCCATGGGATGGGGCTGTGCCACCCCCTGACACACAGGGGGCAGCTCCTGCTCTCACTCTGGCAGTGGGTTGGTTTGTATTACTGCATTTTCATTTTATTTTTATATTTTCCCTAGTAAAGAACTGTTATTCCTGTTCCCATACCTTTGCCTGAGAGCCCCTTAATTTCAAAATTATAATAATTCAGAGGGAGGGGGTTTACATTTTCCATGTCAAGGGAGGTTCCTGCCTTCCTTAGCAGACACCTGGCTTTCCAAACCAAGACACTCCTCCATGCCAGTGCTGGGTCATCTCCCCTGCTGGGGATGGGCCAGCAGCTTCTGAGGACCATGGGATCCCCAGCTGCAGGTGGCTCCCTGTCAGCCCCATCCTGAGGAGACAGCCTGGGATTTTAGGGTGACTCTGGCTGACAAAAACACCCAGTGACATTTAATGTTCACACAAAGACAGGTATCCATTTCACCGTGTGGCCTTCTCCAAAGCCCAAACACCTCTAACATCTCCCTCCCCACAGGAATACCCAGAGCATGCCTCATGCATGGGTGTCCTCTGAGAGATTTAACATGGGCAGGGTTATAATGAGACACACACACATCTCAGTTTAATGTCCCAGTGCCACCCAACAGGGGAATCTCACCAGCTTTGCAAAGCCTCCTGCACTACATTAGAGGAGAGTTAATTCACTGGAGGAAACTGTAATCTGATTTCAGCCTGACAAGCCAACATTATTATTCTTTTCCTTTCTATTCTTTCATGCTTAAACTGATCCCCTGTCATCCTTTGTCTCTCTCCATCTCCAGCCTGTATCACTTTCAGGGCAGCCTGTCTCCATTAGATTTTCCAGCTCCTAATATTCAATTTAATTTTAAAGCTTGTCCGTGCTCCCTCCCTTTCCCCCTTCCCCTTCCCCTCCTGACCTGCAAATCCCCCACCCCTCCCTGATGACACAGCTTTCTTCCTGATTTCCTCCCTGTGATTTCTCCTCCCTTTCTTCATTATCAGCATGTCAGATTAGGATCTGACAAGAAAGTGGAATCGACTGTTCATCCAGGGCTTTACAGCATAAGCAGGATTAGTTACCCTGATCTAAAGAACATTTTCATTTTTCTGTAGCTGGAATACATCTGAAGATTCCCATCACCCAACCAAAGATGTGGGCTCCTGGCCTTTTCCACTGGGAAATGGGCAATTCATCCGAAATTGCTCTTTGGTGCTGTAGGGCTCTCAGGGACATGAAGGGAGAGAGAGAGCTCGGGCAGAGGAAATGTGGGAGATCAAATCCCAAGGCTTGATGGATGCAGACACCTGGAGTGGGAGATGTTTGGTCCCACAGCAGCCTCACCATGGGTCACTCTCATCCCAGGGGATGTTTTGCTGCTCAAAATCGCCTGAGGAGCACCAGCAAGCCCCAGCCCATGAACATTCCTGCTCCCTCCTGCCACACCATCAACCAACCCACCTCAACCACCGGGTAAAACACCTGCTCCAGGTTTGAAGGAGTGAACTGATTAACAGATTTTAATGATGAGGCTGATTTCCTTACCACAGCACAGATTTTCATGGTGAGACCCACTGGCCTCCAAATTCCTGGCCTGTAAAATCCCTGTGTTTAGTGCAAACTCTCTGGCTGACTTATTCCCAGAGTTCACACCAGTAATGCTCTGTCTCAAGCCATAAACATTTCAAATTGGAAAGGGAGCACAGGGGATGGCAATGCAGAAGCAGAATAAAGGCAAAGAGGGTTGGTGTTTCCTTGTGGCTGGAAGGACTGGGGAAGTGAGGGCTCCTGGGTGTCCAGAGGGGGGAATACAACAGGATAACCAAGGTGAAGTAATGTGTTCCTTGTGGGCTGAGGGCACAGATAGATCCCTGCTCTTCTGGCCCACACAGAGAATTCAGGGTGAAGAACTTCAGGGTACAAAACCCATGAGCTGGCACCCGCAAGATTTTGCCTTCCTGTGCAGAGTTTGCCTTCTGCTCTCACCTTGGCATCTGAGTTAGATCACCAAATACACAGAATTAAGGGATATCTTCTCCCCTGTCACACAGGGTGACTTAGGCAGGGGGTGTGTGTTCTATGCCCATCTGTCAGAGCTGGGGCAGTTCTCTCTGTTCATGGGGCAGTTTTTTCTTTATCTCCCCACAGCCAATCCTCCCTGCAGGAGATCTCTGCTGTCCATGGCCACTGAGTGTCCCTGCAGGGCTGATCCAATCCCAGCATCCCATGGGGAGATGCTGCATTGCCCAGGGGAGGAGCCAAGCATTCCTACCTGGATCCAATCTGAGCCTGGGCACAGCCCAGCAGCCTTTGCCCAGTGCATTGCCAGAGGAGCAGCTTCTGCTGCCCTGCATTGCCAGAGGGAGCCCAGGCCCATCTCCAGCAGCCCTGGAGCTGCAGAGGAAAACTCCCCCCTTGTGCAGGATCCCTGCTCCAGCAGAGCCACAGCTGGCACTGCAGGAGGGCTGAGCCCCCATGGGATGGGGCTGTGCCACCCCCTGACACACAGGGGGCAGCTCCTGCTCTCACTCTCACAGTGGGTTGGTTTGTGCTACTGCATTTTCATTTTATTTTTATATTTTCCCTAGTAAAGAACTGTTATTCCTTGTTGTACCCATATCTTTGCCTGAGAGCCCCTTAATTTCAAAATGATAATAATTCAGAGGGAGGGGGTTTACATTTTCCATGTCAAGGAAGGTTCCTGCTTCCCTTAGCAGACACCTGGCTTTCCAAACCCAGGGGTTCTCCCAGCACCCAGGGATCTGGGCTGTCAAAGCAGGACACTGCTCCTGGCTCAGGTCATTGGCAGAAGGTTCAAAAAAAAGTTTTGGTACACTCCAGGACAGAGGGAAAATAATTTGCTCCCCCATAACAAGGTATCCTCCTAATAACGAAGAGATTAATTTAAAGTCTGAAACATAGGATGTTAGATCCCTCCTGAGAGTTTTTTTATTTTACATCAGCTGTTACGACTTCAGATATTCGGGTTATCCTCACAAATGTCTGAGCCATCCTTGTGTCTGGCTGAGTTCCTGGCCTCATTGACATCTTATGGAAATGAGTCCCTCAGTCTAATTACACTTTAGAAGACAAGAGATTTCCTTTGCATTGAATATCTGTCTCATTCCTGTCGTCTGAGACAGAGCGAGCCATTCTCAGCCTACCTCCCTCATTTTACGTGCATCCTCTTGTCTCTGCCCTTTCCCCCTCTTTCCAATATACCAAAGTGTAATTTCATTTGCTTTATTTGCAGAAGACATTTCTCAGGAAGTTAATCCTTCTTATTTTTCCCCAAAACCTCCCCTGTGTCCTTCTACAGATGTGGTGACCTTCCAGGTAAATCATGGCTGCAGTGATTTATATGATTGCAATGCCAGATGTTCTCTAATGTTCACCAATTCTTTCCATGTGCCATAAGGAAATGCCATAAGGATATGGTATAAGGAGGGGCTTGGTCTGTAAAAATATGGCATAAAATCTGTAATGCAATATCTGGGTAATTTTTGGAATACAACTGTCCATGGATCTGGAGCCTCTGCTGGGCTGACTGGGTCCCTTCTTGGTATAATTATAGTTAAATGAGAGGTCAAAAAAGCCAGTGAAAAGCCTATTTTTATTTTTATCCATGATGTTTTATTCTGGCAGAGTAGATTTTCCAGCTGCCTGAAGCAGCCCCTGGTGTTGCCAGAGTTATTGGGAGAATCTGATGGGTGAGGAATTCTGTAGAAGATGCTCTGAACTTCTTAGGGTAAGGACAGGTGAATATGGGATGTGAATGGGTGTTAAATATGTGCAAAAAAAGGGATGGCAGAAAAATTCTCCAACTAGCCTCCCAGCCTCTCAGAAATTTAGGGACAGGCTGTGACACTGACACTCCCACGGGCTCTGTATTTCATTCCTTTAAGCAAGATTTCTTTAATGGACCTGATTTGGCTCAAGCTGAAGACTGAGCTAAACAGGCTGGGAGACACTGCAGGGAGATCAAAGGGAGTTAAAGGTGAGTGAGAGGAGGGAAATGCAAGAGCAAGAGAGGGGAGCAGCATGAAAGGGGGGGCTCACGTGAGAGCCTAAACCACGTTGTTCACCTGAAAGGGAAGTTTGCAGAAACTCTGTTATTGTTCATGTGATTTCCTCCCACTCAGAGCCTAGAAGTAAGAAGCAAAAGAATATCTTATGTTACATTAAAATGCCTCTCATTTTCTGTCTGCAGCTGCTAATTCCAGAGTCATTAGGGGAGCAATTGCCAAGGCACCTTAGACTGAAGTGCTTTTGTGAGACCAAATCTCCAAACCTGCGGGGTGAGGGTGGCCCTGCCATCCACTCTGGTGGCCCTGGGACACTGAGTGTCCACTCTGAGCCTGCAGGTCCCACTGTGGAGGCCAACAAGAGGCACGAGGTTTTAGTCCCCAGCTTGGAGTAACCAGAGGCAATTTAGTGACTCCCACCTGTGGCTGTTCCAGCGGTTCTTGATGTGTTCAAGGTCAAGCTGGACGGGACTTGGAGCAACCTGGGACAGTGGAACTTTGCCATGGCAGGGGGTTGGAATTAGATGACATTTAGGTTCCCTCATAATGAAAAAAAATCCTTCCTTATCTCTATCCTGTTATAACCTAGTCTAGAATCCTATGATTCACCTCAAAACCCCAAAGCAAATCCATTTACCACTTAGAAACACGCAAACGAATAAACAACCAATAAACCCAACTCAACCCACAGCCCACAGGGGTGAGATCTATAAGTTTTATCTCTCCATTTCCTTACAAATCACTGACTTGGGCAGACCTGAAGAGCTGGGTGAATTTTGATTGACCTGACACCTGCACTTACGGATAAGAAGCTCCCAGAGCAGCTCAAGAGGAGATGAAACAGTGCCAGCCCTATTTAAAGCAGTGGTTTTAAATTTAATTTCTTAGCTGGGGGAGTTGGGGGAGGGATAGAAGGCAACAGCTGTCTCATTATACCACAGAGGGTTCCTTAAGTGAAAACTGAATAGATTAGTCATGGAGAAAATTAAGACAAGGTCTTTAAGCCATCAATATCTCCCAATTTGAGTGCAGGAGGGTAGGGAGTTGGTATTTCACTTCCATCTCCATGACTGGGAGTTCAAAGTTTATTTTTAAATGTGTTTCAAAGCCAGATGTGAAATATTTTCTTTGCCCCACTTTTTTTTTTAAGTTTTCCAATCCTGTAATGATGTTTTTCCATCAGTCCCAAGACCAGTGTGTGGGATTGGAGAAGCTTGCAGAAGTCTGCACTGCATTTTTAGTCAATTGTTTGAGTGTTCCTTCCAAGTAGAAAGTCAGGATCCATTCTGCCTCCCACCAAGGGATTAAATCATGGCCATGTCTGCAGATCCATCCCATCACTTTAACAGAAATACCTGCAGGTGTCAGGAGAGGCATGAGAATGTTTTTGGGGGTATTTTTGATGTTTTTGAGACTCCCCTGAGCATTTGCATCTCATCACCAGCACCCTGGGGAAATGATCATTAAATGGTCAGTGCTTCTGACCACAGGTTTGAGGTGGTGGCTCTTGTGTCCTCCAGGGTGAGAGGATGGTTAAGATTAGAAAGGAACAGTGGGGTCATCAGCTCCAACCTCTTCTCCTCATGCTGGCTGTGCTCCAGACTCCAGCCAGGTCTCCAACTCTTCCTCTCTTTCTCTTTCTCTCCTTCTCATCCTCTTCCTGCTCCCCCTTGGCAGCTCCCCAAAGTATTTGACTCAGCAAGATAAAATGTGGTAGAGAGGGACCCTCAAACAGATTTTTCCCCACTGCCCCAAATAATTTGGCTGATTTTTGATCACACCAATTGCCAGTTTGGGGTGACCAAGTCACCAAGGCATTTATTGATGGAGAGGACGTTGCGTGAGCATGTCAAGAGCTTTGCTGAGGTTAAGCTGTCTTACATCTGCTGCTGCTCCCCTGACCCACGAGGGTCATTACACTGTCACAGGAGGAAATTAGGTTGGTTGGATGTGATTTGTTCCTTAGAAATTGAGGCCGGATGCTACTTATCCCCTTGCCATTTTCTAGGTGCTAAGAGACGGGTTGCTTGACTCTTCACTCCAAGATTTTTCTGAGCACTGAAGCCAGGCTGATTTGTCCCTAATTCCCCAGACTCTCCTTTCCTTTTACTCTCTTTCAGGAGGATGATGCATTTGCTAGGTGATAATAGCTTTACATTTCTACCAGACCTTTAGGTTCAAATTGACAGAGGGTTGTTCTGCAGCGCTGAAGGTCCTTCCCGTGGGGTGTGGGCACATCATCATTTGAAGATTCAGTGATTTTAGCTGCCCCATCCTAGAGATAAGTGGGGCAGCTCTGCCCCAATCCGGTACAATTTCTCAGGAGAAGCTCTGGGAAACCCACTCCTTGTTTGCTTGTGTTTAAATCAAACCAACCTCTTATTAGGCAAAACTGTTACAGAAGACAGGCAGGGAAATAAAAATGTACACAAACTCCCTTTTTTCTTTTATTTTGTTGTCCAACCCAAGTATCATCTCTGTTGAGATTTTAATTATTTTTTTTCCCTTTAATAACGAGCCGCTGCATTGTTCTCTCCCCGCGCCCGCATTGTTGGGCCTCTGAAAACACAATTAGAGTATAACACAGTATTGCTAATTTAGTTTTGAAGGATGTATTGCGGGGAATTAAAAAATAAAGGCGAGGGGGGGGGCCTTGTGTTGGCTGCTGTTGCTGCAAACAAAAGCAAGCAGGGTTCAGACAATTGGCTGCCTGGGATGGCTCTTGTTCCCTGCCTGGAGAGAATGAGCAGGGCACAGAACAAAGCCCGGGCTCACCATCTCGTGGAGTACGCTCTGATGGCCAAAATGTAAGGGTTGCCGTGTGTGAATGGCACGAAACAAAGGAGATTTTAATTGCAAACATTGATCATCCCCTTTGGTCTCTGGCACGGGTTGCTGTGGCTTCCTCACTTGGAAGCTTTGCTCGCTGCAACTTTGCAAATGTTTTTCAGGGGGCCTCCATCATGAGACCTTGTCAAAATGACAGAAAGTTGCTTTCTTTTTTCCCCCCCCAAACAATAACAATCCAGCTTTTTTTTTTTCAGCTCTTTCTTTTTCTATTTTAAGGTTGAGGCAAAATCCTGTTAGCTGCGAGGGTGCCACATTTCCACTCTCATCTGACCAAGCTGCAAGAAACCAGGACTCCTGTGAACTCAGGCTAAAGAATAAGGTGGTCTCTGACTTTTTCCCTGCTCATAAATTCTGTTTGGGTAGATAAAGGTAGCAAAAGGTCTGTGTTATGGCCTCGCCAGAGATCTGCTAGCTGGGAGCTCTCCTGGGAGGCCAAGAGAGAGATTACATCTGCCTCCTGGAAAACCTCTGCAAATGCCAGGCTGCAGAGCAAACGGAGCAGCCACAGCCTCCTGTGAGCACTTGGCCAAGGAGGGGGACGTGGTGCAGGGAGTGGAGGTGGGTCAGGAGTAGCTCTGGGTCTGCCAAGCACACAGAGGCAGAGACAAAGCAATCCAGGTATTGGATTTGTGGGGTGCCCCATGGCAGGAAGGAATGATGAATCTGACTCCATGTTCTCAGAAGGCTAATTTATTATTTTATGATACTGTATTATATTAAAGAATACTATACTAAAATATACTAAAGAATACAGAAAGGATACTTACAGAAGGCTAAAAAGATAATAATGAAAACTTGTGACTCTCTCCAGAGCCCCGACACAGCTTGGCCCTGATTGGCCACTGAGTCAAAACAACTCACACCAGAATTCAATGGAACAATCACCTGTGGGTAAACAATCTCTAAACACATTTCAAAGCAGCAAAACACAGGAGAAGCAAATGAGATAAGAATTGTTTTCCTTTTTTCTCTGAGGCTTCTCAGCTTCCCAGGAGAAAGGGATTTTTCAGAAAATATGAATGCCACATCCAGGGGCAGTCTTGTCATCCTTCATGCTTTGCATCCACACTGCTGAGCTCCCCTTGTTCCCACATAATTTTCTGTTGGGAATGGCCCTGGATTGGGACAACCCCTGAGTGGGGTTCAGGAAAGTCCTGTCTGGCCACAGAGCCATTGCCAAGCATGTGGGTGGTGGAGGGTGAATGCTTGGTTAGGTATAGCCAGAGCTTAGTGTGAGAAACAATTGCTCACTTTGAACATTTAAAAAGGTTTATTAAACTTTGATCAAAATACAACAAAAGGAATATATAAGGAAAAATTCACAGCCCTGGGAACTGCCCCTCATGGGTACTACGTGGCCAGTTCATCTTCAAGATGGATGCTCAGTCTTTTATACCCCTGGGGGTTCATCAGCCAGCCCTGGCCCTTCCCAAAGTCTGTCAGTCAGCTCTTTGCCATTTTTCAGTGGAAACTGCTTTCTTGTAACTGGATTGGAGGTGTTGCCATGCCTCACCCCCTAAGCACCAAGCTTTTCCATTCCCAACTGCCCCATGCAAGGGACACATGTGCAGCTTCTTTGTACCTGTCCTAGACAGCCCAGGCTGTCTGATGGCAACAATACAGGGGGGAAAGGGAACTATGGGGAGAACAGAGGACATCTAAACCACAATAACATAACCATACATCACTAAAGCTTTTCTTAATATTCACACAATAGTTATCCCTTAATTGCAAGAGCCAATCATCTCAGTATCCATCTATAACACAGGTAGTGGAGGTGGGTCATGAGTTGCTCTGGTTATGCCCACAGAGACAGAAGGAAAACAATCCAGAGGCAGCCTTCTCATCCTTCATGCCCTGCATCCACACTGCTGAGCTCTCCTTGTCCCCACATCAATTTCTGTTTGGAATGGCCCTGGATTGGGACAACCCCTGAGTGGGGTTCAGGAAAGTCCTGTCTGGCCACAGAGCCATTGCCAAGCATGTGGGGTGGTGGAGGGTGAGTGCTTGGTTAGGTATAGCCAGTGATAGCTTAATGGTGATGTTTGTCTTAGATATGAAACTTTTCCCATTTTATCAGTGAGGACAGCAGGGGTGTTGTTGATGAGGAGCATCCTGCCTTAGTTACAATATTTAACACTTTGTTTAATACAATATTATTACACCTGAGGGCTCCAGGACAAAGCTGAAGTGAAATAATGGATAGATAATGTCAGGACTTGCTGTTCAGGAGCTCTGGAGTGCTCAAGCATAGCTCAAAGTTTCCTGACAGCAGCAGAGCTAAGCTTAAACCTCTCCTGCTTTGATGCTTTTTCTCTGCAGTGTCGTTGTGACTCTCTGACTTTCTTCTACCATACTAAAATGTCCCCTCTCCTTTCTCCTTCCTGAACTTTTCCTGGGTTTTATTTGGTTTTTGGTGGTTTTTTGTTTCTTTTTTCTTTTTCTTTTTTTTCTTTTTTGTTTTCGTTTGGTTGGTTTTTTTTTTTTTTTTTTTTTTCTTTTTTTGGTTTGTTTTGCTGGGCTTTTTTGGGGTGGTTTTTTTTTGTTTGTTTGGTTGGTTTTTTTGGTTGGTTTTTTTTTTTTTTTGTTGTTGTTGTTGTTGTTGTTTTCTAGACAGCCCAAGGGTACTTCTAAAAATTCATCTGGCCTTAAGGGACACTTACCTGTGTCCAAGGAAGCCTTGATCCTTTCACCATCACTGGAGGGAAGGAGGCACATTGGGGGAATGATTAGTTCAAGTCCACATCTAAAATGGATGAAGGAAACTGTTTTGGGTGTCATGAAATCCAGCCTGGCAGGGTATCTGTGACCTCCTCAAAAGACAGATTTTGGGAGAGACAGCACTGGCAGAGCACCCTGAACTATGCCCTCTCTGCATCTTTAGTCTCTTTGTCCTGGAAATGGTAGCTGGAGGTACAGGTGTGAGTGAGCTGGAAAAAGGCAGCCTGGCAAGTTCAGCTGTGGCTGGTTTGTTATTTTAAAGTTCCCACCTTTCTTTAATTTCACAACATTTTTATGAGGTTTTCCCTCAGCAGATAACTGTCCCTCACATGGCTCCCACTTCCTGAGCCCAAATCATCTCTGAAATGAGCAGTGCTGCTCTGGAACTACACTGCAGGCTTTGCTAATGTCAAACTACATCTGAGCTCAGCCACAAATGCAGCTCTGGTTCCTCTCAAAGTTCCTGTGTGCCCCATCTTCCCACCCAGCAGGAGCTTTCCATCAGCTTCCAAAGCCACAGGGGAGGCTCTGCCAGTGCCACTGCTGGTGGAGGCTGAGGACTTGCTGTGTGCAATGGTGCTGAGGAGGAAAGCAGTGTTAGAAATTACACATTTAGTGTTGTGGCACTGAGGGGAGGAAAAAAGCCTCAGCCTCACACAGTGCTTGATGTTGTCTCAGGTGAAAACACAGGGTGAATAATTCCAGGCCAGAGTTTATTGTGTAAACCTAGCCAGAATCTTGGTTCCATTTGGAAACCTTTTGTAGCATGAAGGGTAAAAAAAGCAGCAAAACTCTGACTGTTGATGGTCCAAGGGCTGGAGCAGCTCTGCTCTGGAGCCAGGCTGGAGCAGCTGGGAGTGTTCACATGGAGAAAACTCCAGGGAGATCTTCCAGGGCCTAAAGGGGCTCCAGGAGAGCTGGGGAGGGACTGGGGACAAGGCCTGGAGGGACAGGACACAAGGAATGGCTTCACACTGATGAAAGGCAGGTTTAGATTGGACATTAAGAAGAAATTCTTTACTATGAGGGTGGGCAGGCCCTGGCACAGGGTGCCCAGAGCAGCTGTGGCTGTCCCTGGATTTCTGGAACTGTCCAAGGCCAGGTTGGACAGGGCCCAGAGCAACCTGGGATAGTGGAAGGTGTCCCTGCCCATGGCAGGGGTGGCACTGGATGATCTTTAAGGTCCTTTCCAACCCAATTCTGTGTGATTCTGATTGTGCTTGGCACTCTGGCCACACAGAGCTGTCAGACTGGGACATGGACACTCCCAGTGTTCCCCCTCCTTCCCCAAGTCTCTCCACACACAAGGTCAGGGAGATATCAACACCAATAAAGATCCAGGCTCTGACAAAGCAAAGGCCCCCTTGCTGATGTGCAGCAGACACAGGGCAGAGTGCCAGGCTCCTGTTAACCCCTGACACCTGCTTTTTGAGTGGTCCTGGTGGTTTGTGTATGGAAGGCAGACCTGATCGGTCCTGGGAACCTCAGCAGCTCCCCGGGGTCTTCAATGCAATGCTGGGGCTGTGTGTGGCCCTGGCTGTAATGCAGCATGGGAAAATACAAATGCTACTGCAGGGAGATCATCTATAATAAAATTTAGAATGTTTTACAGTCATATACACAGAGATCTGCCAAATATCTGGGGTTTGTCTCCGATTTTATTTGGAGTTTCTCTGTGTGTGTGTGCAGGCACAAGTTCTGGCTGGGAGATGCTGTTGCTTTAAATTCCTACCAGCATTTGCAAGTTTCCATCCCTTCAGGGACAATTTCTCAGAATAACTCCAGTTCCCTGTAAACATCTGAAGCCTTCATTCAGCCCAACTCAATTCCCAACAAGTCCTTCTGCCCAGTATTTCTGATGGACTGGCTCTCCACAGCTCCCTCTGTAGCACTTTCCTTAAGCTGGCTGAGTGGCTGAGTCTCAGACAAACAGGGAATTTAGGAAGGAAGGTAAGGCTTCCTCCATCTGGGCTTTCTTTCCCAAAGAGCCATGAGCACAGCAAAATGCTCATCATTTTCCCCAACCATCCCCAGCTTTGTGAAGAGCTTTGAATTCTTTGGATGCTTGAAGACATCGCCATTCCTGTCCCAAGAAAACACTAAATGGATTTGCTTTGCTGCAAAAAAATAAAAACACACCAAAAAATTCAACTCTGCAAATGACTTTTTATTATGTTTGACTTAATGCTGGCATAAATTCTCCCAAATTTATTTCAAGTTTGCTTGAAAACCTCATTTGCCTAATTGTAATAATAAAACAACATCATATGCAGATGTCTCCTGTCTTTTTCAAACTCAATTTATTTTCAATTAGCAGTGATTCAGTGTTTGGTTTTTGGGGGGAGGCACGTGGATGGTTGTTAGGGGAAAGGTGTGTGAGTCAGGTGGCATCTCAGAGTTGTTAGAAAAACAGCAAATTTGAGCACAAGGAATACACAGAACCCATTGCCCTGGTCTGGCTGTATAAATATGCAATATTTAAATCCAAAGCATGAAAAAATCTGATCTGGGAGGCTGGGAAGTGCCAGGAGAGGAATGTACTATCCAGAGGGCTGTGCCATGGGCAGGTGCTGCCTACCAGCCTTGGGGAGGTCTGGATCACAGTGTGAGTCATTTGGGAGATGCAGCCACACAAATTAGGGAAAATCCAGAGAATATGATGAGATTATGAGAGGAAATGACTCCACCCTGCTTCAGACAGCACTGAGGGTCCTGCTCCACTCTTTCCTCCACAGCTGACGGAAGGCTGAGCACCTCAGACCACAGTTAAACCCTGCAGGCACTGGCTTGGGGAAAATAAATGCCATCAGCTTCATTTCACAGAAACTGAGACAGAGCAACTCTGCCCATGACAGGGACCAGGAGAGGTTGTACCCTGGGTTGCAAAATATTGTGTGTTCCATCCCCATCTGTCAGAGCTGGGGCAGTTCTCTCTGTTCATGGGGCAGTTTTTTCGTCATCTCTCCCACAGCCAATCCTCCCTGCAGGAGATCTCTGCTGTCCATGGCCACTGAGTGTCCCTGCAGGGCTGATCCAATCCCATCATCCCATGGGGAGATGCTGCATTGCCCAGGGGAGGAGCCAAGCATTCCTACCTGGATCCAATCTGAGCCTGGGCACAGCACAGCAGCCTTTGCCCAGTGCATTGCCAGAGGAGCAACTTCTGCTGCCCTGCATTGCCAGAGGGAGCCCAGGCCCATCTGCAGCAGCCCTGGAGCTGCAGAGGAAACCTCCCCCCTTGTGCAGGATCCCTGCTCCAGCAGAGCCACAGCTGGCACTGCAGGAGGGCTGAGCCCCCATGGGATGGGGCTGTGCCACCCCCTGACACACAGGGGGCAGCTCCTGCTCTCACTCTGACAGTGGGTTTGTTTTCTTTTTTGTACTATTGCATTTGCATTTTTAATTTCCCCAATAAAGAACTGTTACTCCTATTCCCATATCTTTGCCTGAGAGCCCCTTAATTTCGAAATGATAATAATTCAGAGGGAGGGGGTTTACATTTTCCATGTCAAGGGAGGTTCCTGCCTTCCTTAGCAGACACCTGGCTTTTCAAACCAAGACAGGTTGGAACTGAATGATCTCTAAGGTCTCTCTCAACTCAAACCATCCTGTGACTCTGTGATTGTTTGAGCTCACTGACTCTGCTGTGGCTGCTCAGAGTAACAGAATTATACAGAATAATGAACCAAAGCCTGTCACTGTCATATTCTCTGGAAAAATCCCTTCACCCAGGATTTCTTCTCCTGGGAAGCTGAGAAGCCTCAGAGAAAAAGGAAAACAATATTATCTCATTTGCTTCTCCTGTGTTTTGCTGCTTTGGAATGTGGTTGGAGATTGTTTATCCAACAGGTGATTGATTGTTTCATTGGTTTCATGTGAATTGTTTTTACTTTTTCTCCAATTACAGCCAGCTGTGTAGGACTCTGGAGAGAGTCACAAGTTTTCATTATTATCTTTTAGCCTTCTGTCTGTATCCTTTCTCTATTCTTTGATATAGTTTAGTATAGCATTCTTTAATATAATATAGATCATAAAATAATAAATGAGCCTTTTGAGAATATGGAGTCAGATTCATTCATTCCTCCCAGCAACAGGGGATCCAGAAAATACCACAAAAGCCTTTCTCTCCATGTTGTGGCTGTTAACAGGCTCCAGCCTGAGCTGATGGGGAGCTGAGCTGCCTTCATCTGCTGCAGGATTCGAAGTGACTTGATCCAGGCTAAAACCCAGCTGCAACAGATCTGGAATAAAATCATCCACCTCCCTGACAGACACCTCTGAAAATCTTTGATGCAGCACCTGAAAGCAGCAGAGAAGCTGCAGCATGGCTGAGGTGCTGCGGCTTTGCTTCTTCCCTTCTCCCTGCCGGGATAAACGAGGCAGAGATCTTCCAGGGAAATCAGCATTTTCCTGGCGTGTGTTTGTACAGGAGAGGTCAGACAGGGCTTGCAAGAAGTGCAGGAACATGCAGGGAGAGCAAACCATCACTGACCTTTCCAGGTGTTTGCAGAGTCATGCTGGTCATGATGCCCTGGCATATGGTTGGAATTCGAGCCCTTGTACAGCCTTTGGCTATCTTGAGTTGTGCTGAATGAGATGCAAATGAATTGTGATGAGCATCTGGAATTCAAGGAAATTGCTATAAATAATGCATATGGCTTGTTCAGGTTTGTAGGTTTCCCAGGCAGAACTGTTCTGTAAATCATTTAGGGCCAGTGAAAGGTGCCAGGTCAGTGTTTGTGCACAAAGAGGCTCAGGTCTGTGCCCTGATCAGGCTGCCCAGAACTGGCACCTTCTCTCCCCAGTTTATCTTCCAAAGACTTTTCCGCTCTTGAACTTCCCCAAGACACTTTGGAAGAGTGTCTATCAGTGCCAGCTGCCACTGTGGTGCTCTTAGATGGTCAGCAGAGTGATAAGCACAGGTTGGAGAAAAAAATAATCATTTAATAGGTTCTTAAAATCATAGGATCACAGACAGGTTTGGGTTGGAAGGGACCTTCATGATCATCCAGGGCCATGGGCAGGGACACCTTCCACTACCCCAGGTTGTTCCAATCCCCATCCAGCCTGGCCTTGGACACTTCCAGGGATCCAGGGGCAGCCACAGCTTCTCTGAGCACCCTGTGCCAGGGCCTCATCATTTCACAGGATGCTCAGCAGCCATCAGCTATCAACCACCAACCCTACCATCCCTCCTGCCTCTGAGGACATGCTGTTATCCAAGACAAGAGAGCTCCTTTTTCCCATGCCTGGTCTTTCACTTCATCAGCCTCACTCAGCTGGTAGAGAGGGATGGAGACTCTCCCAGCAATGCTCTCACCATGGGAGTTCTGTTCCCTCTCTGCTGGTTTTAATTGCTTGGAAAATATCTGACGGAGGGTTTGTGCACCCTGAAGCTCGTCCATTCCTTCCAGGTGCATGAGCTGATGTAGCAGATGATTCCTCCCTCCCTTTGAGCTGCAGATGAGCTGGGAGAGTTCATTCTCTCAGCCCTGCAGGGGGTTGTAAAGCACCTTGCAACTGGGTCACTTGAAGGTTTCCAACTCAGAGTGTCTGGGTAAAATCCAGCCCTGTGCTGATGTGTGAGGGAGCAGATTAGAACTGGGAATTCATTTGCTTTGGTTTTAGCTCTGTGAAATTTGTGAAAGCAGAGAAGTCTGGTTCTGCAGTCCCCAAGGAAAGACCTGCTGTTGATTCCAACATCCTGGCTCCTGCCATGGGACTGGGAGGTTTCAGTGCCATCTGCCAAAGGGCAGAGGGACCCTCGCCTGCTGGCTGGGGCACCAACGTGAGACTGAACACACAAAACTCACACAAAGTCTGAGAGGGGCCTTGCATGCAAATTACTACAGGATTATTGCTCTTACCATCAGGGTGAGGCTTTTCCTGAGTCTGGCAGGTGAAAATTCAGACACATTTTCACGTGCCTCCTACTGTGGTTGTGTTTTGATTTGAAGCGTTGAAGAGAAAACTTTAAATCAGCTCCGTGCCATCCTCTCTTTTAGCCTCTCCCTTGAAAAGGTCATTTATGAAATAGACTTAAATGCAATATTTAAGGCAGGATAGCTGCAGCTGAAGCAATAATGTCTTGTGAAATGCTTGGAGCAATCAGAAATCTCCATTTCCTATCAGCCAGTTTATTTTACAATGTCCCTGGACAAAGAAAAATAAAAAGTTGATGTTTGCAGCTATGTAGGCAGGAGAGAAAAGTCTCATGTGGGGATGGGACTTTTCATCTTTGCTTGCTCTTGGGTTGCAAATCTGGTCCTTCTGAGCTGAAATAAGACTTTTCTGCAGCTCAGCCTGAGAGGTTTTACAGGCTCTTTTCTCTGAGGCTTTAACAACAAGCATTTCAGGGAGTGGTCAAGCTCCCATGAGACACAGGAAATTCTATTTAAACAAAAAAAGAAAACAATTTTTTTTTACTGTGAGAGTGACCTTACACTGCTGTGGGTTACCTGGGGAGGTTGTGGCCTCTCCATCCATGGCAATATTCAAAACCCAACTGGACACAGCCCTTGGTCAAAATGTTCCTACTTGAACAGTGGGATTTGGCCAGATGATCTCCAGAGGTTCCTCCATCCTCCCTCCAGCAGTTTGCAAATGGCAATTTTTAACTCTCTAGACCAATCTTTCTTCCACAGATCCTTAAGAAGAGAAGAATTTAATCTCTGCCTCACCATCCAGACCCAGGTGTGTTGGCCTAAGATGAGCAGTATCACCCTGTTCTCAAGCCTGCTCTGGGGCACAGACACAAGAAATGGTGAAAGCTCCAGTGCAGGGAGGTGATGGAGCTGCTGAGCTGAAGATGTGTTTTTCTTTCTGTCAAACTGACTGCTGAGCAGGAGCACGGGACTGGCACCAACCAGCTCATCAACCAGACACAAAAATGGGAAATCTGGCGCGTTCCAGCTGTTCGCCAGCGCTTCCTGTGGATTTGCACAGCAGCTTCCAGTGGCTGCAGCTGCTCACCAGCACTTCTCCCTCTGCATTTGGAGTGGTTTAACAAGCCAGCTGCCAAAATCCAGCTGTTACAGATGCACCCAGCCTGCGAGCCTGTTCGTGTTACCTTTAATAGCAATTTGTGCTTCCTCATCAGGGGACTGAGGCTGGTCAACCAGCCAGGGCATCAACCTCAGATTGACTCATCTGCTGAGTTACTGACAGCAAGAAAAGAAGTCAGATGTCCATTCAGTTCAGATGATCCCAGCACAGCTCTTAAAAAAACCCTAATCCATAACAAAAGAGGAAAAATCCAACAAAATCTAGGCTGCTTTTCTCTAAAACCATCTCCTTTCACTGGTACCCTCTGCTTGGTACTATTTTCTTTTTCAGTCCCTGTGCTGCTCTGGTCTCTGATTAAAGCTGATAGAAACAAAAGCCTTGTCCCTTAGTTTTATGGGGAAAATTATGTATCTAAATCCTGTAATCTTTTGTTTGACCTTTCTTTTTAATTTTTAATTTTTTTAAACCAACTTTTAAACACCCACTCAGTTTTCACAGTCAGAGATGTCTAGTCCAGACTAAATTTGACCTTAGGGCTAAATGACCAATGTGTGGTACCTTTGTTTCTGTGCTGACCTCCTCTTTTTCCCTCATGTTCTCATTCCAAGCCTCTTTTGTTCCACCTGATTTCTAATCTGATTCCTTTCCTCCTCTTCCCATGAATGTTGACTGCAGCCTGCCCCGCTAAACAATTGAATTTGTAAACCAATATATATTGTAATTACCACCTGAAGCTGATTTCCGGGATGTTATCTTTGCCCTGAGACTGTGAGGCTGGAAAATAATGAGCAGAGAAGGTGAGTTAGGATGGCTTCCAGGAGAAACTGGGAGAATTATCACAGGGTGACAGCCTTTGGATACAGGCAAGCATCATCCTGAACTGTGGATTTGGTTTTCCCTCTCATGGGTTAAGCAGGGACACTGGGAAAAGCTGTTGCTGACCTGAGGAAAAGTCTTGCAAAACTTTCAGGAGGAGACAGGAGCTTTACACATCCACTACTTGGATTTTACTGCTCCATCAATTCAATGGTTCCAGCCTTTTGGGCTCCTGGACTGTGTTGTGACTCCTGAAATCTTTGTGCTTGTTCACTCCCACAAGCTGATCTGGAAGGCCATGTCACCTGATGTAGGTTGTGGGCCAGCAGAAGCCTGAAGACAGCCAAAAAAACCCAGAGTTTTTTCATTTTGTCTATTTCTCTGTCCCAGGACAGAGCCCATCCTACCCTGGTTTCTGTACCTGCTTTCATTAACCTTCAACAAGGAGATCTTTATACCTATCAAAGGCATTTTCTTAAGCAATAAATATTCTCCCAGTTTCTTCCCTGAATGTCTCTCTCTGCCCTTTAAGCTCATTATTGTGTCCTCCATGGAGATCCCCATCACCAGCAGGCACAGGGAGCAGTGTTGCTTTCACAATGATTTTTTGCCTGTTGAAGACCATTCTCAAACCACCTCCTCAGTCCTGTCTCCTTTCTGCTGAGCAGCATTGACTTGCCCAGCAGGATTTATTTTCTGGGCCCTTTTGTGGCATTTCCAGACTCTCCACTCATCCCACATTTTTTTGGGGAGGAACATAGCTTTTGCTGGAAGCTCATGTGCTCAAGAATAACAACTTTATCCCAAGGATTTCATCCCATATCTTCCAGAAATTTATCTTGTGGTCTGTGACAGCTTTCAAATATCATTCTGGAACGCTGCTGCCCTGCCCTCCACACAACACATTGCCCCAAGAAATGTTCTGTCCCTGTTCAAATTGCCCCTATTTTCTTTCTCAGTCCATTTTCTCTGCTCCCTGATCTCTTTCCTACCAGGTTTAGCACCAGGAAAGAGGGATGTTGACTTTTAAAACTGGTAGGGGTTGTAACAGAAACCAGGTGGATAATTGTGGCAGGGAATAATAATTTGCCTATCAGTTGATTGCAGCTACTTTGAATTTGAAGCAATCCCTGCTGATGTTTCTCTCAGTGGATTGTTCAGAAGTGATTTCCTGGAATGTGTCTCACATTTGACAGCTGAGCTGTCCAGCCCAGCTATTTTAAAGGAAGAAATTCCCAGAGTCCTGCTCACAGAATGGACTTCAGGTGTTTTCCAAGCACCATCCTCTGCTGGAGTGAATTTTAAGCAAGGACTTTGTGGGTACCCCTGGAATGTGCTCCCACCACTCTGGCTGTGATGAGGAACTGCTGCTCAGTTCCTCTGAGTTGTTCCCTCTGTGATGATCTTGCAGCTGAGGATTTTTGGCTCTTTTTTTTTGCTGGAATGCTCATGGACCATCTCCATGGCTCTTCTGTAGTGAGACTGGGACACTTCCTTTGCTCACAGTAGGATTTATGCCTGTGTTTCCAACACTTGATCCAAATTTCCTCTAAGCAGACACAATTCTGAGAGTTGGTTTGGCTTTCATGCAACCTCTCCTGGAAGGATCGGTCCTCACAGAACCTTTCACCAGCACCCACAGGAAGCTCACTTTGTCCTCATTTTGCACTCAAAAGACCCAGAATTTCCTCAGATTTCTTCCCACTGGAATCAGCAGCTGCTTGAAGATCCTAACCAAGGCTCCCAAGTGGTGACTGCAGGAGTGTGGTTTGGAGAACTCAGGGGATGTCACCAAGCACCAGTCAGGGTCAGGGGTGCAGCTGAGGACATCAAGGCTGCAGGTCACATGGGGAGATGTGAGTGATGGACTGAGAACAGATTCCAAGGGATGATTTTTAAAATGGTGCAGTCCCAAACAGGTTTCAAAATAGGTTTAAATCACAGTCAGAATGAAACCAGGATAACTGGTGAAACTTGGCAAAAAGTGAGCAAACAAATCCACTCAAACAAAATAATGGAGTTCCCCACCCCCAGACTGATGATGGTTTCTTTAGTAGAAAAGTGGTAGCAAATAGCCAAATAAATAGGATCACAATCTCATCTTGGAAAGGGGGAAAAAAAAGCCAAAAAACCTGTAGATGCAGAAACAGGGAAATTAATTGTGTTTTCTGATTAACAAACACTATTAAGGCACCAAAGCAAGAAAACCTCTGGCAGTGCTGAGCAAGGTTATTTTTATATTATTCTGATTACATGAGACGGTCAGTGCTGGGTGACAGCTTTATTCTGAGAGCTATCAGAGGGACAGAAGCAGATAACACTAGCAACTAATTATTACTGCAATCTGTAATTTCTCTGCAGGGAAGTGGAATTGCAGGGGACCGGGGTGAGAAAGAGAAATAACCAATAACAACAACAACAAACGCGAAATTGAGGGGATGAAGGAGGAAAGTGGAACCAATGGGGAAATTATTCTCATAAAGCAGGAGTGAAAGGATGGGAAAGTTGTTAAGCTGATTTCATGGACTAACACTGGCAGGTCTTTTAAGGTCAAAACAAAGATTAAAGAGTCCTGTACGAGGGAAACGAAACAAACTGTACTGGTGTTGGGAGAAAATAATACATGGCTGGGTTATCAGCAAAAGCCAACAACTCTTGCTGCTATTCCTGGAGATTACAGGGACCTTTTCAACTGTGAGGGAAGCAGGACCACACTGTCACTGCAGATGGGATTTGGGTGATTAAGTGTAGCCAGCCAAAGCTGAGCTGGTGTCAGGACCCAGGACATTGCTCTGGCTGCCCTGGGGGACTCAAAACCCTGGCAGGGGGCTCAGAGACCTTGGCACAGAGTCAAAAACACCTGTGCCTTTGATCTTAGCCCATGGAAACAATTACCAACTTTATATGAAGATGTACAAGCCACAAGAGTTTAAATAGAATGATAGAGAATTTATCACTGAGTGAAAATGTAGAATTTTGGGGTTTTAGAATGGGGGTTCAAGGGGCAAGATGGAGGAATCTGGGCGTGTCCTGTCCTTCTTCTTGGCCTCCATCTTCTGCTGTGACGTTGGCACTTTTGGATTGGTTTAGAGTAGAGCCAGACTGTCTAACATAGGTGATAGGTATTGGAAAATTATTGTGAATAAAGTACAGGTAGTTCTTAGTATAAAAAGCCAACACCACCCCAAGGGCAGGGACTGTGCCACAACCCAACCTGCTGGACAGATCTCAGCAGGCCAGACAGACAATGTATTAGAGAAGAGCAAATAAACAACCTTGAGAACAGGAGCCAAGGAATCCTGTCTTCTTCTTGGGTCTTGGGGCTGGGAAAAAGAGACTTTCCAAACCTCGGGGTCATCTCAACACCAGAGACCTCGTCAGGCCGGTTGCCCTGAGACACTTTCAGATGAGCTGACCATAAATCCTGGTTCCTTTGGGCCAGGGTCTGCTCTAGGGTGGCAGAACTGTGGGGAAAGGGGGTTTGCTTTGCTGGGGGCATTTCAAGGAGGAGAAATGACTCTGAGGTTATTTCAGCTTTAGGAGGGTAGCCAGGGGAGTGTCACTGACATATTTTATGAAAATCCTTTCACTAGGATTTTTCTCCTGAGAAGCTGAGAGGCCTCAGAAATGAAATGTAGACAGTAACTATCTGATGGCTGTGGAATGTGGTCTGGAGGTTTTTTACCAACAGGTGCATCTTTGATTGGCCTCATGTGAATTGTTTCTACTTGATGACCAATCCCAGTCTAGCTGTGTCAGGACTCAGGTCAGTCACAAGATTTTATTATTCATTCTTTTCTAGTTTTCTGATGTCTCCTTTCTCTTTCTTTAGTATAGTTTTAGTATATAATTTTGATATAATATCATATCATAAAATAATAAATCAGCCTTCTGAAAGATGGAGTCAAGATTTTCATCTCTTCCCTCATCCTGGGGACCCTTGAACACCACCACAGATTTAGATTAGGTGTTTACTTTATATTTACTATAAAGGTAGTGAGGCCTTGGCACAGGCTGCCCAGAGATGTTGTGGACTCCTCACAATCCCTGGAAGATCAAGGCCAGGTTGGATGGAGTTTTGAGCAGCCTGGGATAGTGGAAGGTGTCCCTGCCCATGGCAGAGCGTGGAACTGGATGATCTTTAGGGCTCCTTTCAATACAAACCATTCCATCATTCCATAACTCTGTGACTCCTGCTCCTCATGGACTATGGCTGTACAGGAATAGCTCAAGGTTGAATATAAAGGTGATATTTTTTCCCCTTTTTGACATGATTTACAAGCTGGAATGATCCCAGGGGGACCTGCTTGGGAACCCAATGTTCCTTCCAGCATGTAATGTCACCCACAGCAGGTGCCACCCACTCTATCTGATCTTGTGGTGGGATTGCCAAGAGGGTCTGCTGTCCCTGCTTCATGGACTGGTGGGATTTGTGGGCATCTTGCCTCAGTGAGACAGGGAGATCTTCACCTCCAAAACTGCCTGTGTTCATCATATAAACCAGCGGTGGGCCAGACTATGTCAGGAACTTTGCTCAGTTGCTTTTTTATCTGTTAAAAAAAAAAAACAAAAAACCCCAAACAAACAAACAAACAAAAACAACAACAACAAAAACACTAAAAAAAACCAACAACAACAAAAAAAACCCAACGCAAAACCAGGATAACTGATAATATCCTTGGGATATTTAAGAGAGGAAAATCCAGTCATCAGAGCTAAGAGAGCAAGAACCCTGGGTTAGTTTTGTTTTCTTTAGTTTCAGAATCAAAGCTGCTCTATGTCCATATTAGTATTAGATGGTAAATCCATCCTACTCCTGTCTGGACACATGGAAAAGGAGGAGAGGACAAAGAACCCCCTGGGGCACCACACCAGTCCCAAACTCCTGCTGTGCCTCTTGGAAGTGGCCACAGAGACGGGAGCTGCTTTCTTTGGTGTGATGGTCATGTATTTGTAGAGACCCTCATGGCAGGAAGGAATGATGAATCTCACTCCATGTTCTCAAGGGCTAATTTATTATTTTATGATGCTATATTATATTAAAGAATGCTATACTAAATTATACTAAAGAATACAGAAAGGATACTTACACTATGCTAAAAAGATAATAATGAAAACTCCTGACTCTCTCCAGAGTCCTGACACAGCTTGGCCCCGATTGGCCAAAGAGTCAAAACAACTCACAGCAGAATCCAATGAAACAATCACCTGTGGGTAAACAATCTCCAAACACATTCCACATGTGAGCACAACACAGGAGAAGCAAATGAGGTAAGAATTGTTTCCCTTTTCTCTGAGGCTTCTCAGCTTCCCAGGAGAAAAATCCTGGGCAAAGGGATTTTTCAGACAATGTGAATGCCACATGATGGGGCAATCCTGGTGTAATTTTTCCTTTCAAAGATGTAACAGGGATGTATTAAATCAATAAAACAAAGAAGGCTTCTAGAAGCTGAGTTGTTAAAGGATGCATTGCATTGATCTGTTGGAATTAGTTCCTGGTGTAAGAGGGGAAAGAGGACAGGTGGGTTTTGTGACTGCTGGAACCAGAGGACGGGAATTGTGTGCCTTCTGTAATCCTGCCAACAGGCCTTAGAGACAAGATAAATGCATCCACTTGGCAAGATGGCCTAAAAATGGGTATTTTACACTATAATTCCAAACCTCTCTCTTCTCTCCACTCCATTTTCCTCTTGAGATCTCTTCTGGCACATGAGAGCAGGGAAAACTGTTGTTTGTGGCAGCCTATATTGCTGTAAAAATAGAAGCTTACACCTGGCAGCATCATGAGTGACATCAGTTATGGGATCTCAGGCAGAATGTTCATGTGACCCTTGAAACCTGTTACTCCCTCCTATACAGACCTGGGTTTGCTTCTGGGGTGTGGAAGGTCAAAATATCTCAATGTGTGGGTGCTGAGGCAGATTGGTGAGATGGGAAAACAATTTGAAGGGAAAAGATTTATTTTTGTAGATTGTTCAGATTGGAAAACATCTTTGACATCACCAAGTCTAAGCATTAGCCCAGCACTACCAAAGCATATTTCCAAATGTCATATCCTCACATCTCTTCAGCACTTCCAAAGATTGGTGACTCCACCACTTCTCTGGGCAGCCTGACCACCCTTTCAGTGAAATTTTCCTTATTCACCAACCTAAACCTCTGAATGCTTTCTGAGGTGTCAACATCCTTGTGGAAGTCATCAGGAAATACTGAACATTTGAATCCCCCATAAGGCTTGATCCCATGAGAAGTGGGATCCCCTTCTGCTATACAATAAATTATTTTGTCATTGAGCCTGGCATTTAACAATTCTACCAGCTGGACCATGATTTCACAAAAACCTCACTCTATTGAAGGAGCCAGAAAATCCTTCAGGATGGAATTTCAGGTTGCCCATCACATTTCCTGCTTTCCCTGATCCAGGGAAAAGCTATGCTATCAAACATTCTTCATGGTGGGTTGCATGTAAAATGTGATTTATATCATAGTATAAATCAAACAGATGTGTGGGGCAGATGTAACCCCCAATAATAACTCAGAAATTTCCTCCAAGATCATCCTGGGCATTGAGATTAGGCTGCCCAGCCTTTTGCTTTTCTCTTTGCCTTCTAAGACACTTCCATGCTCACTGCTCTTCTGTCCTCTGGGACCTCCCCTACCATCCCTGGATTATTAAAAGGAGTAAACTGCTCAGAGCCACTTCCTTTAGCATTCCAGAAGATTCCACAAGGTCCTGGTGGCTCAGCTCCATCTGTGTTACCCCTACAGCACTTCTGTTTCTCTCACAGGGCTCCTTCTTCTCCATCAATTTTATCATTAATTGTGTTATCTATCAGATCACGATTAACCTTTCTGTTTTTCTTTTTGCAAGAAGATAAAAATGTCTTATCAACTTTGTGAAGATATGGTTTGCTTCATGCCATCTCTGCATCACAGGACATATATTTTCCTTCCCAATAAAATACTAGACTTGCTCTTTTTTTATCCCCTTATTTTGAATGATTTCCAGATCTTTCTTTTATTGTTGTTAGCTCACTTCTATTCACCATCTACATTAAACTCCCTGATTTTATTCCTCCATAGTTGCACTTTTCCTTTATTTTTTCATTAAATTTGCAGCCTCCCTCCCAATTTATGTGCAATTTTTGTTTTTCCTTGCCCAAATATTCAGGCTTTTAAAGCATTCCTGGTACAACCATCTTGGTCTCCTGCCTTGTTTTGCCCCTGTGACACTGAGGTTTGCTGATATGGATTTGATGGACCCTTTCAGCAAGAGCCAATATTTATTTCATTGCTACTGAGCCTGTTTACCAAGGAAGCAGCATTATTTCACATTTGTTGCCCACTTTGTCAAGCCTGTTTCTATTTTGCTGTTTCTACTCCTTCGCTTCTTTAATAAAGTGACAGTTACTGCCACTAATATTTCCTGGGAGAAGTTACCTTTCACCTTTAGATTTTTAGCATTTTTTCTCCCTGCATTTTTTTTTCTTACCTTTGTGAAATTGAAAAAAAAAAAAAAAAGACCAAAAATTTCAGCTCTTCCTAGGTCAGATGCTGCTGCATTTCTTCTCCAATAATTATTCACATCCCCTGGGACTCCCATGGTCTTGTTCTCTCCTTCAGCTGCAGCTCCCTCTTTTTCCTACAACAAAACTGCACTGTGGAATTCAATTGTTGGGGTTTTTTGGGTCATTTGCCACCATATTCCTTCAAAAATGGTCCTGGTATTACACTCAAAAGTTTTGTTGTGTGTGAAATAGAGCAGCTCCCACGCCAAAGAAATATTATTATTAGCCCATCTAAGTGTAATGTGGAAGTTAATTAACTCACACTCATAATCCATGCTGATGAAACTCAGTTATAATTACATTTAAACTGTTATATAAGGAAGCTTTCCAGCATCCTCCCTCCTTCTCTGGTCCTGCCAACATCCCTCTGCATCCAAGGGTGGACAGATTCCAGTCCCTTCAGCACCATCAGAGGAAGGTTATGAAGGTTGTTACCATCCTGAGAACTCTCCTGGATGATTTGTGATGTTCCTGGTGCTGTTTTTACCTCCTCACTCATGGGTCCCACCCTCAGGGGTATTTCCACCTCCCCCTTCCCCATCCCACCACACCTGCAGGGACTCGCAGCTCCTTCCAAACTCCAGGAACCACTGCAGGAATCCTCCTGCTCTGCAGGAATTTCCCTTCCCCAGCAAGCCATGCCCACTCCTGGGCTGCTGCTTTTATTTCTATTCCTGCCTGCCTCCTGGAAAGTCACACAGAGAGAGAAATGTGTTTGCAAACAGAACTTCAGGTAGCTGATACCTCCCCCCAGCACAAAAGCTGGCAGAGAAGTAATTGCTGCAGGGAGGGATGTTCAGAGGCTTCCCAAACTTTGATGCCCTGTGATTTGCAACTCTCTGTAGTTGGAACTTGCAGTCTTGTCTCTGCTGCACAATCCTTCAGGGGATGCAAACCTGTCGAAAGGCTCTTGCTGATTTCTGTGGGGTTTTGACCAGATCCTCACTGAACTTTTAGATGGCTTCAAGTGAGCTAAAACTTCACACATCCTTCTTTACCCCATGCAGTGGCCGACTGCTCTAAAGTTTCCTGGTTCTCAGCTTGCTGAGGAATTGAAGAAATTGTGTCACCTTGCCTGACTGAGAGCTGTCCTTCCCTTTTAGCTCCCTGATAGGTATTTCATACGTTAGATGAAAATATTTCCCATGTTAGTGAACACATCCCAGTGTCTGAGTGGGATCCCATGGGATTCTGATCCTGCATGCAACCTTGGGCACTGCTGAAAGACAGAGAATAAATAATCACAGCACAAAATACGACTGATTTTGCAGCTGTAAGCTGCTCTCAGTCTGGTCACTTCAAACTTCATGAAATGTGCTATACAAACTGTCTGGAATTGGTTTTGGCTTCCTCCAAAACTGAAGGCTTGAGGGTTGGGAAATGATGAAAGCAAAAATGATAAATCACAGGGATGGGACAGACCTGTGCCTGGTATGAACTTTTAGGATCTTCTGTGGTAGTCCTGCAACCCACCAGAATATATCAGCTGCAGGAATATCAATGTCATTAACACCCTACTTATTTGACAATTAATTTTCCTTGCTCTGTCCTTGCTGATTGCAGCACTGTTGAAAGACATAGAATAAATAATCACATCACAAAACAGGGGACATGACTGATTTTGTAGCTGTAAGCTGCTCTCAGTCTGGTCACTTCAGGCTTTATGAAATGTGCCATACAAACTGTCTGGAATTGGTTTTGGCTTCCTCCAAAGCTGGATGTCTGAAGGCTTGAGGGTTGGGGGGTTTCCTATTGAAAGAAAAAATGATAGATCAACAGGAATGGGACAAACCTGTGCCTGTTATGAAGTTTTAGGATCTTCTGTGATAATCCTACAACCCACCAGAATAATTCAGCTGCAGGAATATCAATGTCATTAGCATCCTACTTATGTGACAATTAATTTTCCTTGCTCTGTCCTGATTGTAACTCCAAGCACAGGACACTCACCACACGTGTGTGGGCAAGGCAAAGCATTGCACAGGGAATGGAAGGGGAAAATAAATATAATCTTGCTGTTGGTGTGGCTTCAGGTGAATTCAGATTGCTCTGGGAAGTGGATTTCAGTGTGCTGAGAGGCAACCTCAGGTGGGAAGGACGGAGGGGAATCCCTCGGCCATGGAGGAAGAATGTGCAGAGAAACCTCAATTAAATTAAAAATCTCCATCGAGTCGTGCTTGCAGGCAGGAACAGCTGGAGCTGGCTGCACCACTAATCTGAAAAGGGTCAGTGGCCAGCACCAGGTCTGGGGGAGAGACATTTGTAGGCACAGATAAGGAATGATCATCACCCTGATTTCAAACAAGGTGAAAACAGCAATTAAATCACTTTATAGTGCTGGAACTGGGAGGAACAGAATCCACTGCCCAAAGCCATGGCCCACCCAGCAGCTGAGCTGTGTGACCTGAGAACACATTCTTTCCTCACTTTAGTTATCCAGGGATTAAATATCTATTTTTCTCAACTCCTTCTGCAGTCAAAGCAGGGAAATGTGGTAGTTTGCTCCTCACACTTTAAGCTGAAGTTTCTTCCTCCTCCCTCATGAATGTCCCCAGGATAAATTCATCCCTCTCTTCCCACCATTTTCTTCCTCATTCCTTGTCTCCAGGTAATTTTCCTGTGATGCTCAAAGGCATAGCTGGTGTTCTGCTTTTGCCTGACAGCATTTATGTCCACCTCTGTCATGTCCCAAAATGACACCTTAACCTCTCACAAACTTCAGCTTTAAGGGACTCAGGATGAGGCAGGAAGCTGCCCCTCATTATTGTATTTGCTGGGAATGTCCTGATGAAGGCATGAATGATGAATCTCACTCCATGTTCTCAGAAGGTTGATTTATTATTTTATAATACTATATTATATTAAAGAATGCTATACTAAACTATACTAAAGAATACAGAAAGGATACTTACACAATGCTAAAAAGATAATAATGAAAACTCCTGACTCTTTCCAGAGTCTCAAGACAGCTTGGCCCCAATTGGCCAAAGAGTGAAAACAACTCACAGCAGAATCCAATGAAACAATCACCTGTGGTAAACAATCTCCAAACACATTCCACATGTGAGCACAACACAGGAGAAGCAAATGAGGTAAGAATTGTTTCCATTTTCTCTGAGGCTTCTCAGCTTCCCAGGAGAAAAATCTTGGGTGAAGGGATTTTTTCAGAGAACGTGAATGCTACAACTCATTGCTGTGGAAAAATGGGGAAAAACCTCAGCTTGAACAAATCCTCTTCATTGATACTCTGTGTGCAACAGGAGAGAAGGGGTTGATTCAGGTGGAGGAAAAACCAAGATTGGGATCTCCACAGCCCAGGAGACTCTCCCAAGGTATTTTATGGATGGAGGGAAGAAGGAGCTGCTGCATTTTAAAGTAAACCAGTAGCAGCTCTGCCTTTGTGGCTGCAGAGAGCCTCAGGCTGTCTGGGAACCGCTGAGGGATAAAGGGATGCTTGGGGTAGGTTAACTAAAGAGCAGGGGGATTTCTGGTTAGGAACTGCTCAGCTTTTCCATGACCAAAGATCTTCTGAACATGCCAGTACAGGGGGGAAAAAATCAGGGGGGAAAAAATGGTACCTGTGCAGCTGAGGAACCTCGGGGATAAGGTGATGAATGAGTGGGGATTTTCAGGTTGGCTGTTTCAGAGTTAGGTGCCCAAATTCCCTTTAAATCCCCCTTTAGGTTTGTAAATCCTTTGTGAATGCTCTGGGTAAATAGGATTGCTGCCAAGAAATACCTGGATCGTGTCAGCCATTCCTCTCCTCCAGAAATTAATCCTGCAAAAGAGTCAGGGTTGGTGAGGCTGTGCTGAGCCCCACACAGTGGCAGCAGGAGGATGGAGCAGCAGAGATGCTGCCTGTACACTGCTCTTGGAAATAAGGGAAAAGGGAGGGAAAAATGAGATTTAAGCCTCCCAAGCTGAAATGAATCCCCGTGTAAACCAGGTAAGGGCAAAGAGAGGCAAACCCTGGTATTGTCACACCACCAGGGTGCTGAGATCTGCCTGCTGTTGGAGTCCTGCTCTCTAGGGCCTGGCTCCATCACAAGGGGATGGATGCTCAATGAAATTCATTCCTTTAGTTCAGGAATGCCCAGCAGTGGCCAGGGTCCCTGGTTCTCCCTCCTGCCATAGGAAAATGGGCAGAGATAAAGGAGAGTTAACCTCACACCAGGGTTGCTTCCCCAGCCCCAGCACCCCTCATTTTCTTCCCTTTTTCTTTTCCCATTTACATTTTTCATTCATTTACACGTGATGTTAATCTTTCCTTAATCTCCAATTCCTTGGTGTGTGTGTGGGGGATGAATTCCATTTGTTTTTGTTCCACTCTATCAGACACAGCAGCTATAAGATTAAATGATAACTGTGGACCTAATAATAAAAATACAATATAATGTAATGAAAGTAATGTAGATCTAATCCTCTATTTTATTGCATCCTGAGTGCCTTTGGTGCTATTATTTTTTTTTCTTCCCTATGTCTCCGTCTTTGACTTAGTTGCATCTTTTCAAGGAAGCAAAGGCATTTGTAAAGATTATGGTATTATTCTGTTGAGAACAGCCTTGCTGTGGGGCACCTTTAATTACAAAATACTATCACTGCTTATAGGACTGTGTGTTTCTATGTGTGCAAAGCAGATATTCCAAGCCCCCCAAAGCAGCTCAGGCAGCTGCTCAGGGAAACTTTTGCTGCCTCCTCCTTTATTTTTCGTGCTTCTTGTTGCAGTTCCTACACACACACACACACACACACAGTTTCTTTCTTTCTTTGTTGTTATTTTTATTGTTTTAATCCTTGTTTAGGGAGAAACTTCAGAAGTGTTTAAAGCAGGAGTGAAAAGCCCCAGTTTGGTTTCATCTGTGGCCCTGCTCTTTGGGCAGAGAGGCTTCAGAGGTCTCAGAGGCACAAGGCACTGTGCCCCCCTGACCTGTGCTGCCCTTGCTGTCTCCTGTCTGTCTGTCTGCCTCACGCTGGGGATGTCACTCTGAATGCTGAGAGTGGCTCCATCTCCCAGGGCCTCTGAGCAAAGCCAGCCCTTCATGGCAAGGGGGCTTCAAAGGCACTTCAGGTGAGGGCTGGTGTTATGAGTAGAACAGCTGCCCATGTGTTTAAAAGGTTGCAGAGTTCACAGGTTGGGCCAGTTGCTGCCAGGGTGGAGTTCTAACTGTTTGTTGTTGTAATCACCTGTCGTTTTCATCAACTACCTGTAGTTGATGGTTTAGAATTCCCCCTTTTGTCAGTGACACCCTGCTGCTTCCTGGAGGATGGCACCCGGACAGTGAAGGGGAAGGGACATTGAGTCAGCACGCAAATGACATTGGATCCAGCATGCAATGGGAGAGATCCCTCACCAAACCTAGCCAAAACCCCTAAAACAATGAGCCAACACAAAACTGACGAATCAAAGTGATGACCAGACGTGAGGAACAGAATCCAGTATCTATCTGCCAAGGCCTTTTTACCCCTCACCCTAACCTAAAGATGTTGGCTAGACAGAGGACCACAAATGTTAAACCAGAAAATCCCAGAATCTCCTGATGTTCTCCTGAGGATGGAGCCCCCAGCTCTGCCCACAGACCAGTGAACAGAGCTGAACTCTGCCTCCTCCTCCTCTGAGTCACTCCTGGGAGCAGCAGCGACATGAGTGCGTACCCGTCGGTTCTCCCCACCCAAGCAGATCACTTTTAATAAAAGTGGAGAAAGGTGTCCTGCCCGTGTTTATTTCAGCTGGGATGGGGAAAGAGCTGGATGAGGGTGTTTGATGGAGTCACAGCTGGAGTTTGGTGTGTCCAGTGAGAGAGGGGAGGAGCAGGTGAAGCCCCTGGTTTGTTGGCCCTGTGCTCTCTGCTGTGATCAACGCCACCCTGCAGCTGGGTTTAGTCCTCTGCTTGAACCAGGGACTGTGTGAAGCTCAGAGAGCCTCAGAAGGACCCTCACCTCGTATTTTATCAATCTCAGCCCAGAATTTCACAAACCACTTTTAAATGTGGGATATCTTCCACTTTTCTTCTCAGTTTCCTGTAAGGGGATAGAACATAATAAAGGTGGTATAGAAAGCAATCTTACCCCCTAAAGAGTTGCAGCTGAGCCAGTTATTAAGGATGAGGAGCAGGCCTGATGTTAACAGGCCACACCTGTAGCCCATCAGAAGAGTGTTATAAAAGAGTGGATTGGATGGTTGAGAGGAACTGGAGTCAGTTGGCTGTTGTGAGGATGAGGAAGAGTCAGTGCCTAGAGGAGCTGCCTACAAGAACCATCAAGGAGGTACAAAACTCTGGCAATATGGAACCCTTGCAGTGTAGTGACAATAGAACTCTTGCACTATAATGACAACAGTTTCCCAATGCTCTTATACAGCTTGTTCTCCTCCCCAAGTCCCCCTGGCCCATGATAGATTGAACCTGCTGTTTCAAACACAGGTTCAAGGAAATGACTTAAACATCAGGCAAACAGAAATCTACCATTTTTCTGTGCAGGAAAATAGTTCAAATGTAAACCAATTTTTTTTATTGTGCATTGTGAAAACACTAAGCTATTGATGTGCCTCCCCAGAGAGGGGAAGGGAGATACTTTCTGCCCTGGACATCCCAGAACTCACCTGATGTGTGAGTTCTGGGATGTCCAGAGTAGAAAATATGTGGGATGTGACATGGGCTGCCCTGGCCCAGGAAGAACCTGAGAAACCATTTTAATGTCACATTCATTGGGAGCTCTCTGTAGCTGTGAGTACTTTTGGCTCCCCTGAATTGGCGTTTGCTGATGCAAAACCAAATTGTGGGGAAAAGCTTTGACATTCCCTGAGAGCACATGACCTTCATCTTGGGCTGAGTGCTCCTGCCAGTCTGGCTGCCTCTGTGCAGCCTCCTGTAAGTCAGCAGGTGGAGAGGGTGCAATTCACCTGCTCAAACACAGACTCCTACCTGAGTCTTTTTCCTAGAGCATCCCCAATGCCCCTGCAGAGAACCTGGGATTTCCAGTTGGGCTCATGTCACAGATTATCCCCATGTGAGAATCTCAGGATGATGCCTCAGGTTTAGCTTTTATATTTTTCACATTCTGTGCTGTTTTAGTCTGTGGGTCTGGGCTTCACATTATGGGATGGTGAGCTCTGTGCACAGAGCAGGGAGACAAAACAATTCCTGCTCCAGCTGGGCACCAAGGACAAATGACCCAAATCTCAGCCCAGGAGCACAAACCCCGTGGGCTGGAGAGAGAAAAACAAGCAGGGTGGGAGTGCAGGGGCTAAAGCTGGAATGGGACAATGAACTGCAAGATGCAAATGGAGCAGAACTGATCCCAGGGAGAGACCCCGGGAGCGCTGGTGCATTTTGGGGCCATTTTGGTTCATCTTGGGTGCAGCCCTGGCTGGGCTCTTGTGCTGCCCAAGGTGCATCCATGGAGGAGATCCTTGGAATAAATCCCTGCTTTATTCTTTAGCTCTGTCTAGTCTCTGTCCTAGCTCAGCCTTCCCAAGGCATCAAGGTCACACGAGATCCCATAAAGCTTTGCAGATTTGAGCTTGGTTTCTTCTGGTGCCTCAGTTTCCCCTCAAGGAACCTCTGTGCTCCCAGCTTTCCCCCTTTGTCTGCTCACCTGTCCAGGCTCTGAGTTCCCCCTGGCATGGTATTTTTCAACACAGTGTTCAGGTGCTTGAACAGAGGGGAAAACAGATCCTGCAGGCAAGATCCAACTCCTCGGGCACTGTGAGTTTAGACACAGATTTCAGGAACCTGGCCTAGTGGAAGGTGTCACTGCCTGGGCAGGGGGATCTTTAGGATCCTTTCCAACCCAAACCCTTCTCTGATTCTTTGATGCCTCTCTATCCCACATTAAAACCAGTCTAGCAAGTGTAGCTGGGTGACCCAGCCATACAATTCAGCCTCCTATTTACTGCCCTGAAAATTATATTTTTCCCATATTTTTTTTCCCTCTGGAGAGCTCCAAATCATGAGGCTTCTGGCAGGGGGAGGTGAATGCTGTCTGTGAGCTCCTGCTGCACCTCCTGTGGTCTCTCCCTGTGGCAGCACCATGCTAACACAGTTCATGGTATATCCACAGGGGCACAACCTCCAGCTGCTGGATATAAAGCCCCATCCCTGCTCTTTGAACTGTTGGAACACCAGCAGAATGCAAATCCCCACTGCTGGAGGATGCAGTCTCTAGAGGGAGACATGGCCATACCAATTTCAGCCAGGCATTTCCTCCTGGGGAGGTGAGGATTTTGGAGCACCAGGGGCCACCCTGCATCCTCAATGTCAACTTTGCATCTGGTCTCCATCACCTGCAGGTGCAAAGTTTTGGATAATTGTGGAGAATGGCAATTCCTTGGACAATAAACTCCACTCAGCAAACGGGTTTTTTTTTCTTTTTTCCCTTTGCGCAGAGCAATGCACCCCCCACTCTGGGAAAGTGCTCCTTAAACACAAGAGTAATTTTTCCTGTAGTGACATCCTGAGTGATTTTCTTATCAGTCTCACACTTGAGTGTTGATGTCACCTGTCCTGCTCAGTGCTGCTGTCTCCAGCCTGCTGTCAGAACACAAGGAGGCACTGAAGCAGAAGGTGCAAGGCCCTGGATTGATGGAATTGTCAGGTGAGCTGAGTCAGGCGCCAGGCAATCACAAACCTCAGCTGTGGCTGTAGCCTGGCTTTGTGGTGATGTTCTGGCACTGGAAAATCACATTAAATGCTGCAATGATGGGGTTTCAGTCTGTCTGTTGTGGTAGATGTCATGTCTGGAGGGTTTTTTGAGCACGTCTCTGCTCTTGATGCAGCTGGGTGATTCTGTGAGCTGCAACTTCCAGTGACTGCATCAGATTTGCATCTCAGAGCCACAGGAATCCAGCTGTGCAGTGACAGCACATCTTGCTTTCTGCAGGGCTTAGCAGAGTTTAGTCCCCACCTCTGGAATTTGTCTGTTTCTGGGAAGGAAACTTTCCTCCATCTCCAGTTTACCACAGCAGCAAAAGGGAAAATTTTGTGCTCTACTTGGGCATAGAAGCTCTAGTGACAAAAACTGGATTGGCTGACTTTCAGAGGACTTTGAGGAACATACAGATTAAAAAAAAGAGAAAATATTGACATTGTTGAAAGCAAATTTTTCTGTCAACTCTTACAAAATCATCATTTTAGGGGTAAATGGTGCTGCTGAATGTCCAGTCTGTGGTTTGCACTTGCCAGGGGTGTGGGAGGACAGAAGCTCAGACCCTGATATCCTTCTCCAAGCACAGTTCCTACCGATAATCCCCTGGATTTGCCAGGTCGGGATTTACCTTCTCTCTTCCTCTGTTGATGTTCTAACCTGCCCTTGCTCTCCCCATGTGAGGAGATGGATACCTGGGCTTGTTTAGACCTTGGGACACCCAGGCAGGAGAAGTTTCTCTCTACAAAATTGACTTTTCAGGTCATGGGAGGAGCTGTGAGATGCTTTTCTCACCCTGTCCTGTATTGAGAGACAGTGTTTTTGTGAGACTCCATAACATGCACCTGTGAGATACTTCTGCCTTGACCTTTAAATAAAATGTCAATAATACAGCTCTGTACCCCCCTGAATGGATAAAAGCACAAGAAAAGAGCTATAATAAAGGTAGAGCCTGAGTAAAAAATTATTCAGAGCAGACATAGGGTGTGATGTAATGAAAGACACTGGAAAAGAGCCAGAGAATAGTGCCCTGAGCATCCCCTGCTCCTGTGCAATGTGCAGAAGGACCCTTAATGACCACAGTGGTTGGGTCTGTGTCTTACATCTCATTTGAAAGGCCATCTCATGCAATTAGCCACCTATTACTGCTGGTTAATTGACATCCAAGAGACATCAGGATTACACTTGGAGCTAAAAGTCAATTAATGGCTCCTCGCTCTGCTCCAGCCGTGTTAAAGTGCAGGAACAGCCCCGGTCCCAGGGTCAAGTGATGTGTCCCAGGTCCCCCCAGCCAACAGCTCCCTCCCCTTGCCCTCCTCCCTGGCAGAATCAATTGTTATGCTTGATGCTAAATGGCTGTGGTTTCCCATTATTGACAGATTTCCCCTTGGCTCATGAGGGGTTTCTCCCTCCAGCAGAGAGCTCTTGGTTCAGTCCCAAGAGAAGCTCAAGGTCAGCTGGGAATGGGACACTTCAGCCCTCAGGTTTGCCAGCTTCAAGGGTTGCACTGGGGCTCTCCTGGCACTCAGTCTGGAGGGCAAAACGACACGAGAAACCCATGCAGGCACTTGGGTTTGGGACAACTGGAATGCACTCATCCCAGTGAGGGGTAAAACTCATATTGTGAAGGTTCTCTCAGAGCAAAGGTTGACTTGTGTGCCTTACCGACAGTCACTCCCAAACTTGCCAGAGCCCCACTTCCCTTTGCCAGCAGCAGGAACTGCTCAGAATCAAAGAAGGAATGGTTAAGAGTGAGGGGAGGGTGTACAAGTCAACACAGACATGAATTTACAAAGGGCTTTCCTCAAACTTGTCATAAAAACTGGACATGGCACTTTGTGCTATAGTCTGGTTGAGTTGTTAGGCCACAAGGTTGGACTCAATGATCTGAGAGGTCACTTCCAACCTCATTGTTCTGTGATTCTGTAAACACACAGATCCTTGTTTCCCCTTTACAGTCCAATTTCCCTTCAACAATTCATACCTAAGTCTGACCATGGCCATGTAAAGTTCTGATCAGTTTTGAGCAGGATATTTATTCTCTGGCTCAGTCCTGCTCCCCAAATGTTGCAAAGCCTCTGACAGAGAAGCCCACCAGATTATGGGGTTTTGTCTGGGGACAGGGCAAATAGCTCCTGAAGTCTAAACAGCCTCACTTTTCCTCCTGAGGGTAATTTTTCTCAGGTTTGCATTGAAAGCCAACAGCCTTTTTGTCCACAGCATCCTAAAAATTATGTACATTGTGTGTTCTCATCTGCACTGGGCCTTCCTGTCTTGGTTTGAAATTCAGGTGTCTGCTAAGGAAGGCAGGAGCCTCCCTTGAAATGGAAAATATATTATAATTTGTAAATTATTATAAATTTATTTTATCCAAATAATATTATTTTATTTGGATATGAATTATAGAATTTATATAATATAATTTTATCCATATAATTTAACCCAAATTATTACAATTTTGAAATTAAGGGGCTCTCAGGCAAAGATATGGGAACAGGAATAGCAGTTCTTTAATAGGGAAAATTAAAAATACAAATGCAATGGTACAAAAAAGAAACCAACCCACTGTGAGAGTGAGACCAGGAGCTGCCCTCTGTGTGTCAGGGGGGTGGCACAGCCCCATCCCATGGGGGCTCAGCCCTCCTGCAGTGCCAGCTGTGGCTCTGCTGGAGCAGGGATCCTGCACAAGGGGGGAGTTTTCCTCTGCAGCTCCAGGGCTGCTGCAGATGGGCCTGGGCTCCCTCTGGCCATGCAGGGCAGCAGAAGCTGCTCCTCTGGCAATGCACTGGGCAAAGGCTGCTGGGCTGTCCCAGCACCTCAGATTGGATCCAGGTAGGAATGCTTGGCTCCTGCCCTGGGCAATGCAGCATCTCCCCATGGGATGCTGGGATTGGATCAGCCCTGCAGGGACACTCAGTGGCCATGGACAGCAGAGATCTCCTGCAGGGAGGATTGGCTGTGGGAGAGAGAAAGAAAAAACTGCCCCATGAGCAGAGAGAACTGCCCCAGCTCCGACAGATGGGGATAGAACACACACCCAGCTGCACTTTCAACCTGAGACACTTCCCCACTCTGCTCCTGTAGATCAGAGGCAGAGCTGTCACCCCTCTGTAGGACCAGGGAGAAGGCCAGACCCACCCCACTTTGCAATGAGGTGACTTTCCCCACTCCTCTGCTGCTTGTGATGCCTCCACAGCAATTTCTATTCCAGTTGCACTTTTGCAGCTGAAATAATTTGGCCACCAGGTGTTCAAAGGCTGTCGTTCTCCTGTTCCTCAAGGTCTTTCTCTCCATCATCAGGCACATGCCTGGAATCCCTGCTGCTGTGACTCTGGCCACAGCAAGGACACAAACTGTGCTCCCTATTTTTGTCCTGAAAAGGTAAATGAAGATAAACAAATCAATAAACAGTGGCAGCTGGTGAGCTGCCCTCACCTAGACGATGCAGTTGTGTCTGTGTGTTATTAAAAACACATCAGAATGCAAACAACATGAGTGAAGAAATCCAACACAAGCCAAAATAAAAGCACCAAGCCTTTGGTTTGCACCTTTTCCAGTGGGGAAGCCACCATGCAGATTGATAACATTTTAAATTGGGTTGGTCATGGATGAAGAGGAATTTTAAATGGGATCAATTTGTTTTCTTCTTCTGAAAGACAGTGTCTGTTCCTAGAACAACTTGTCAGGTGAAGAAGAAAAATAAACTCAGCATGAGATTTCTCCCTATTAATAAGATTTTGGGAAAGAGGTGGGCTTGGAAATTTGAGTTGTGCATGTTTTTACCTCTTTTTATTTTATTATGGGGCATGAACTATCACTTTTGTATGAGGTCTGTACAGGACCTGATAGATTGAAGGGCCAAGAAATCTGCAAAATATGGAGAAAACTGAGTTTGTTTGATTGCCATAGAATCAAAGGATGATTTGGGTTGGAAATGACATTAAAATCACCCAGTTCCAAGCCCTTGCTGTAGACACCTCCCACTAGGCCACATTGCTCAAATTCTGACAAATTCTGGCAGTTCCTCACAAGGTGATTTGGGGTGGTTTGGTTCATGCCAGCTGTCTGTGTCCATCAGCTCTGTATCAGTGGTGGGTTCCCCTGGGGAGGGGCAGAGCTGGGAACAGAATGGCTGCAGATCCACAGCCTTGGGTGTCACTTCATTTCCCTGCTCCAGACAGCCCACACAGCCACAGCCATCCTTAATGTGTGATGAATCTAATTATTGTCATCTCTCCTGCAGGCATCCCCAAGCTTTTGAAAGGGCTGTCATCAAAAAAACAAAACAAAACAAAAACAACCCAGTGCTGGGTTCTGCTGCTATGAATGGAGAGACAGCAGCTTTGTCATTCCTACTTGTGCATCCATCCAGTGAGAACTGCCCTAAAAATGTTAGGAATGAAATAATAATTAAATAACTCCATTGCTTAAAGCATTTCTTAGCTTTGTTTTCTTTAAAAAATAAGTATATTCCTTTTCAAAGAACCACGGTATGAGGGTCCTCTCCATTCATGGAGAGGAGAGCAGCAGATTTATCCAAGTGTTGTCAGAGTTTTAAAGGACTTAAAATCTAAGTTCTTTACACACTAGTGAAGAAACTGGAGTGACTCTTATTTTAGGCCCAGCCTAGCTATGAGCACAACTTTTCTGCTGGGGATTTGATTTGAAGAGAGCAGGTTCTGCTGGCTTATCTCCATGGGAGGGTTCCTGAATTTTGGAGAGGCTGCCTGGTCATGTAGTGGCCAGTGGTTTGGATTTAGAACCTTTACCTCAGTGCTGCCTGTGGAACCTGGCTGTGTTTTGTGTTGGTTCCTCTGGGGTGGATTATTCTCCTGGGATGAATGCATTACAGATGGGCTGTGGCACAACAGAAGGCTTAAAAACACAGACAAACTCTCCCTTGGAGGTAAACTCAGTTTCAGTGTGAAATGTTGCTTGCAAAATTTAGGGGTCCCCTCAAGAAAAAAAGGGATTATTTCTCTCTGAAAGATGGCAGCCTCCACTCCCAGTTCACCCAGTTTCCCAGTGCAGAGGCTGTGCTGGGCTCTGAATGAAGGCCAAGCCCCAGCTGGGAGCTCTCAGTCCCCTCTTCCCCAGCATTCCCTTGTCTGGGAGGGTCACTTAAACCTAACAGGACCTCCTGGTGAATTATCTCATCACTCCCAAATAATCCTATTTGCCTGATGGGGCTGCCTCACAAACAGCCCCCCATGGACTATTTCCCCATCTCTGGCTCTTCCATGCATCTTCTCCTAATGACAAGCACTCCATTTGGAGCCTGCCTTCCAGCAGCCTGATGGATGCCACGTGTGGATTGATTTCCAGCTGGAGTCACATCCTCCTCCTCCTCCTCCTCCTCCTCCCCACCACATGAGAGGATTGCACTCCTGTCCACTGACACCTCAGGTTGCTTCTCTTCCCTCTGATACTGGACATTGAAACACCCTCAAGTGTTGATGGATCATGGCCCAGTGCCTCTGTTTGGTTAATTCTTCACCTCTGCCACCTTATTTATATTTTTAACCTTATATATTAATTTATATTTTATAGCTACATCTATTCCAGCAGATGCAATGTGCAGGCTCTGCTCTTCTTGCTGGTTTCTCTGCCAGGAATGATCTCTTTTATCCCTGATAACTCATTCCCCACCTGTACTACCCCTGTAACACCTCCCTGTCCAATGCCTAGGACTGGGCTGTTCAACATCAGTCAAAAATCAGGAAAATGCCAGCAATGAAAGGACAGGGCTGTGCTCACTTCCTACATAAATAAATCCTGACCCATTCTCGCTGCTGCTGCAAAGCTCAGGAATGGCCTGGTGGGAAATTAACTCCCAGGGAGGCTTCTGGGATTAGGCTCAGCAGCAAGAGCTGTGTCCAGCCAGGGAACAGCTCACTCTGGACATGCTCTTATCACCAGCAGGATGTGCCCATACTCTGGAGACTGCTCCAGGCTGGCAGGGACTGACATGCACATGCTTGATTGAAATGATTCAGTTCCTCAGCCAAAGCAGCACTGGTCAGCTCTCTTTTTTTTTTTTTTTTTTTTTTGGCAGTTTATGCCAAGATTCCTGCTGGTGAAGATTGACACCTTACAATTTAAAGAACATGGAAAAATCCAGTTTCAGGCTCACAGAGTGGAAAACACCTGCAAGCTTGGGATCTGTAGCAGCACCGGAGGGGGTGGAGGCACATACACATTATGTCTACAAGTGTGCAGGCTCTCTAATTAACTCTTTGGAGGGTCCCTGAGAGGCACAAAATCCCCCTTCAATAATGGAACTTATTCAATATTTAATTGGATGCTAATAATTAAAATATACCTCCTTTCAGCCCAAACCTACTGAGCACACACGAGCTGCCACCGCAATTACGGAGCCGCGCTGATCGCTTCATTTCCGTGGGCCTTGCTTTGGGAGAGGCAGCACTCAGGGTGTGAGACACGGCAGCACTGCACCATTCCTGGCAAAAGATGCCTCTGCAGCTCGTGGGGACAGGCATCCATCACTTTTTCCTGAGTTTTCCAGCTTTTTCTCTACACCTGTGTACAAATAACTGATGTGAGGGACAGGGGAGAGCTGGTGCCACGAAGAGAGGAGCAGCCACATCTGCTGCTGCTGCTGGAACCTTCACCTGACAGAGCATGAGCTCAGGGAACTCTGTTGGTGCTGTTTTTTCCTCTGTTTGACGGGTTTTGTTTTGGTTTAGCAGCAATTGGAGAGATTCTTATAGGGCATTTTCAGATCAACATCTGTAATGAGGCCAAGTTCAGACTTGGGCTACCAGACCCCTGAGCTGAATAAATCAAACGCTGTTTCCAAGGTGGAAGCCAAATTGGGAAATTTTTTGCTCTTCTGTGGTCTTTCTATGGACACTGGGAGAGGTGTGAAACAGTCAGAAGGAGGGAACAGAAATATTCAAGATGTGAAAACTCAGAACCTGGGGGTTCTTGTAAAATCACTGAGAGCTGGATTGGCCCTGCAGCTGTTTGTCTGAGAGAGATGGAATGGTGTGCTGCTGCTGATACTATTATTATTATTATTATTATTATTATTATTATTATTATTATTATTATTATTATTATTATTATATTACTATCATCATCATCATTAATGTCCCTTGACCTTAATGTAATTTTTAGTTAAAGGAAATCCAAGGAAATGTGCTGGTCCATTAGTTCACTGTCTCAAGGATGACCCCAGGGATCAATAACAGAAGAATTCACTACACCTTAGCAGACAGGGCTCTTTAATCTGACCAAGCCTGAGGGACTTTTCCCCCCTTTTTTCTGCCATTGTTATCTTAGTGCAGAGGTTACAAGAACTCTTAAACTGGCAAAATTATTGCCTGTGAAGACACACACGTGTTCACTGCCTAAGGAGAAAGAGGCGCCATGTGCTTAACTTCCCAAAGGCTGTGCCCAGCCTGCTCTCTGTCAGAAGATGATTTTTATGGATTTTCCTGTAACTTCACAGAGAGTTTGAGCTGTTCCTGCTTTGCCATAGCCCTGCTGCAATGTTTGGGGTTAGGCTAAGCAGAGATTTAACTCCCTTCCTGCCAGGAGGTCCTCTGACCCTTTTTACAATCCCTTGGGAAGAACCTTACTCAGCTCCCTGCACTGGAGGGTGTGCTGCTGGTTTACAACAACTCTTCAAAGCCAGGAGCTCTGCAAAGTGCCCCCAAATCTGGCATTGGGACAGCAGACCTGGAGCTGAGATCAGAGATGGTTTTTTCATCTAATTTATCCTTGAGAGGTTGCCCCTTCTATCCTCAGACCACCAGAGAATGAACCCCTGGATCAACACTGGACTGGCATTAGAAAGGAACAGGGAATTGTCACAGAAATGGGCTGTTGAAGCTGTGCTTTCCCCACTTTTCTCCATGGCATGGACACCAGGGATGTCATTAAAGCCTCCTGTCCTGCTTCAGACTCAGTTGTTTCCCAGGTCTTTATACACACAGAAATGCTCTGCTTCTGCTGGGCTGTTGCTCCAGTGAGCCTTCAAGAGGAATTCCTTTATCAGATCATGTCAAATCATGGAATAAAGGATGGTTTTGCCTTCAGAGGGGACTAGGTAGATCTACCAACACATCCTTCCATTCATTATAAGGCAGGACAAACCTCTCTGGAGTGCTGGGAATAACCCAAATGGCATCGTTCACTGCCATGGCTCTTCCTCTTGGACCTTCCAGCTGTGGGGAGCAGCTTTCCCCTCTGCAAAGCTGCCACTTTGCCTTCTCATATGCACCCTTCATGTTTTTTTGGTGGGTGAAACCTTGTCCTGTTCTTGTAATGTTTATCTGCATTTTTCCATCATCTTTCAGCCAGAAATCATCTCACACTGACCATCTGCCAAGCTCTGTGTGCACACCCTGCTTGGGGTTTTTCATGCACACAGGAGCAACTTTGCAGAGAGAGGCTCTGGGACCCACCTAAGTTAATTTAAGGAAGGAAAATCTGGTTTGCAGTTTCTTTTTTCCCTTCTTTTCCCTCTTCATTTGCCCTTGACTGGCTCAGCTCCTCTGTCACCAGTTTGCTGTCTGGCCAGGGCACGCTGCCAGGAATCCCTTGCCAGCCCTGAATAATAAATACCAGCTAAGTGATGGACTAATGCCAGGGTGAGCTGCTCAGAAATATTCCCCCTAGGTCCCAGATCAATAACACTTAGCTCTTGTTCTGTGATGGAAGACAAGCAAAAAAAACCACATCATCTCCCCAGGAGCACAGGAGGAGCCTGCAAAGAAACCCATTTACCCCTCCTCAGGTCCCCAGGCATGCACACGTGCTTTGAAGGCCAGAGCTCAGGTGTGAGTTTCTGTCTGGAAATGCTTTGCTGGCACATGATCAGCCAGGGCATGGCTGATTCCAGGAAGGGAAAGATGCCAGAGGAGAAATTGGCTGGTTTTGGGGTGAGGGGCTTATCTCCACCAACATGACCAGGGCAACAGAGTGGTCATGTGGTGGGGTGTCACTCACTCGGGGTCACCAAATGTGGTGGTGTTTGAGGGTCCCCAGGATGAGGAAAGAGATGAAAATCTTGACTCCATCTTTCAGAAGGCTGATTTATTATTTTATTATATATATTATTTTAAAAGAAAATTATATATTAAAACTATACTAAAGAAAGAGAAAGGAGACATCAGAAAGCTAGCAAGGAATGAATAATAAAATCTTGTGACTGACCAGAGAGTCCGATACAGCTGGACTGGGATTGATCATCAAGTAAAAACAATTCACATGAGACCAATCAAAGATGCACCTGTTGGTAAACAACCTCCAGAGCACATTCCACAGCCATCAGATAGTTATTGTTTACATTTCTTTTCTGAGGCCTCTCAGCTTCTCAGGAGAAAAATCCTAGCGAAAGGATTTTCATAAAATATGTCAGTGACAGTCATGAGCACCTTGGATGTATCCAAAACTTCCTGAGGTTCTCCAGAGTGCTGGGATGTGATAAATAATGGGAGAACATCCCTTTGGTTCAGCAGCTTTAGTCAAGATATGGATTTGTCTGAGTCATCAGAGTTACCATTCAGCATCCTGGATTCTCTTGACCAGGGCATGGCACTCCAAACTGGGGCTCTGCCAGTGATAGAATTAACATGGATTTATAAAAACTCAGCAACCTTCCCAAAAGATGCTTTAGCACCTTGGCTGTGTGGTTTTGTCCCCCTCTTCCACAGGTGCAACACCTTCTGCTGGCCATGGGTCTCTCTGCTTCTGCATTTTTGATGAAACCAACCTCACGGAGCTCCTCAGCACTGGCTGAGAGTTTAGCATGCCAGGCAGATCTCTGAAATCTGATGGCTTTTAAATTACTCAAGTGCTGGAAAATAATACATTGCTCTTCCTGACAGGTTAATTGGAAAAGCCCGTGCCCCAGCCAGTGGGAGAAGCTGCTAGAAGCCCCTGAGGTGAGGGATGGATGTTGGGCAGTGACAGGAGGAGTGTGGCAGCCCAGCCCAAAAGCACTTTTAGGTTTTAGCACTATAATTCTCCTTTCCAGAGGGAGCATGAAGCTCTTCTAATCCCTCTCCATAGTCTTGAGAAGATTTGTGTCCCACAAGGGAGGTAAATCCTCCTTCTCTGTGTGAGTTCAAGGTTTAAATCACTTTGGTGTTGGCTGGAATTGCCAACACACCTGGAGCTCAGAGGGAATATTGGGATTTCTCACTTTTGGGGCAGGAGCAAGAAGAATTTGGGAGATATCCACAAAAGGAGTGCTGAGATTGTGGTTCTTAGTCACACCTTAGTCACTAAGGTGTTCAAGAGGTGAATTTACAAACATTCTTCAGGTATGCAAACCCAGTCACCCAAATTCTAATTCATGCCCCAGGAACACTGAAGGTCTGGAGTCAGGAAGCAGGACCCTGAGAGGTTCAGTGCCCTGTCAGTCTAAATAATATAATCCCTCTCCACATGCAACATCTGATGGGAAAGGCTGATTCTTTCTGTGGAGCTGTGTTGTTGCCTAGAAAAAGATTCTGCTTATTTTATTTTATTTTATTTTTTATATATTTTATTTTATGTAATTTAATTTAATTTCAATTTTGGTTTTTTATCTTATATTAGTTTTCCCATTTTATTTTATTTCATTTAATAAATATATTAAATATAAAATATTAAATATTTTAAATATATTAAATTAAATATATTGATATATTATATTAAATATGATTTTATTTTATTTTATTTTATTGTATGTCATTTCCTTTCATTTAATTTCATTTTTTGTTTATATATTACTTTAGTTTTTAAATTTTTTAAAATTTTATTTTAATTTTTTTTATTTTTTAATTTATTTTATTTTATTTTAATTTAATTTTATGTAATTTCATTTCATTTTTTGCTTTTTATATTATTTTAGTTTTTTATTTTATTTATTTTATTTTCTGTAATTTCATTGAATTTCATTTCATTTGTTATATTTTATGTAATTTCATTTTTATGTAATTTCATTGAATTTCATTTTTTATATCTTATTTTATATAATTTTAATTTTATGTAATTTCATTTTTTGTTTTTTATCTTCAGTTATTTTATTTTATTTCATTTCAATTCATTTTTATACTTTATTTTATTTTAATTGTATGTAATTTCATTTTAAATTTAATTTATTTTATTTTTATTCTATTTCAATGCTCCTTTATTGGAACCCTCTGATGGAAAACCAGGATGTCCAAGCACCAGCACCAACCCCTGATTAGAGACAGAGCCATTCCCTTGGAATTACAGGAGTCAGGAGCCAGTGGAGGTGTGTGTTGTGTTCCCCACATGGCTGGCAGGATCTCAGGCACCCATGGTGAAGGAATTCTGCCCATTCATTTCACTTAATACCATTTTCCTCACTTAACCCTTCCCATCTCAGGGCTCTTCCAAAAATCTTTGAGATTTATTGAGCACGAACGTGAAGGAGAATTTAGGTTGAAACCCTTGACTGCCAAATAGACCAGAACTTTATTTGCTCAGGAACAACAACATCAGAAAGAGGAAGTTTTGCTCCTGTGGGGCTATGGTGGCAAAGTGTGAATTACTGAGCACATCAAAAATGCCACGTTTATGATGTTTATGTGCCATATATGTGTCATATATAATATATATGTGTCATAGATAATAAAAATGACACGTTTGCCATTTTTAGGTGCTGTGGCCAAGAGCAGCAGTGATGGAGCAGATGCACCAGTGCCTTTCTCATCCACCCACATCTGGATGAGTTTTCCTTGCCCATCCCAGAGGTGAGCAGGTGAAATTCCCTGCATTTTCCCCTGTCTGCACGAGGAAGATGTCTTGTATTACCACAAAAACCAAGGGAAAACCTGGATAAATTCCTCTTTGGTGTGGCAGCACCCCACAGCCTGCAGATCAGGAGTGAGGCACAGAGAAAAAGGGCAGCTCACATACAAGTGGAAATAGAGCTGCTTTTGTGAAAACCTAGCAGGACATTAATTTTTCTCTTCATTTCCTTTCCTGGACTGGCAGCAATGTTGTCCCTGAAGAGGCTTCCTCCCACTGCAATGTCTCAGAGGGTCACAGGAGGTGAGGGCAGGGACAGGACCAGCCTCTTTTCCTTTTTTTTTGCAGGGATTTTTTTCACCTTGTCACCAGACTGAGGTGGCTTTCTGTGGCATTCACCTTGTCTGAAGATTCCCTTCACCCAGGATTTCTTCTCCTGGGAAGCTGAGAAGCCTCAGAGAAAAAGGAAAACAATTCTTATCTCATTTGCTTCTCCTGTGTTGTGCTCACATGTGGAATGTGGTTGGAGATTGTTTACCCACAGGTGATTGTTCCATTGGATTCTGCTGTGAGTTGTTCTCACTCTTTGGCCAACTGGGGCCAAGCTGTGTCAGGACTCTGGAGAGAGTCAGGAGTTTTCATTATTATCTTTTTAGCATTGTGTAAGTATCCTTTCTGTATCCTTTAGTATAGTTTAGTATAGCATTCTTTAATATAATATAGTATCATAATAAATCAACCTTCTGAGAACATGGAGTCAGATTCATCATTCCTGCCTTCATCAGGGCATCCAGCAAATACAAGAGCTGCCCTGCACACATTCCCTGTCCCAGAGATTTCCATCTGTGTGCCTTGCCTGGGAGATGTCACCTCAGAGCCTGCTCCCCACCAGGCACGGGGAGCAGGCAGAGAGACAGGAGGAAATATGAGCTTTGTTTGTTTAACATGGAGAAGCAAGGACAGGGATTAAAAGGATTTAAGATTCAACAAAAGGTGAATGCTAAATTGACACATGGCTGATTTAGAATAGAAGTTATCTGAGGAGGATTAGCAATGCAAGGGCAACAGCACCACAGGGAAGGGAAATGGGTGGCAACAAGTGGATCCAATGTCTTGCAAAGCTGCTCCAGCCTTGCACAGAAAATAGAGGAGCATTCCTAACAGCAAATGGAGAGAGCCACCATCCTCCCAGGGACAGGATGGATCACATCCATGGGGGAATCTGCAAAATTAAATCATAAATAAATCACAAGGGGTCGGGGGGAGAGAGAAGCACGGCCTGAGTGTGAGACACAAAAAGGGTGCAAGCTCTGAAGATCATCCAGTGCCACCCCTGCCATGGCAGGGACACCTCCCAGTGTCCCAGGCTGCTCCAGCCCCAGTGTCCAGCCTGGCCTTGGACATTGCAGGGATGCAGGGGCAGCCCCAGCTGCTCTGGCAATCCCAGCCCAGCCAGGAATTCCTCATTGCCAAGATCCCATCCCTGGCTGCCCTCTGGCACTGGGAGCCATTCCCTGGGTGCTGTCCCTGCAGGCCTTGGCCCCAGCCCCTCTGCAGCTCTCCTGGAGCCCCTGCAGGCCTGGAATGTGCTGGAAGCTCTCCCTGGAGCCTTCCCTTCTCCAGGGGAACATTCCCAGCTCTCCCAGCCTGGCTCCATTGCAGAGTTGCTCCAGCTCTCTGAGGATCCTGGTGGCTTCCCCTGGACTTTTTCCAAGACATCCACATCTTTCTTATTTTGGGCTCTCCAGAGGTGGGCACAGCCCTGCAGGAGGGGTCAGGAAGCCAAAGAAGCCAGGGCAGGTCTGGGGGGGCGGAGAGAATCTTCAGATGCAGAGATCATCTGGAAAGCACTGGGCAGGGGATTCTTCTCCTCTGTTTTTCCTGGATTTTGCTCCTTCCTGCCAAGACTTGCTGCTTTAACAACTTTTGCAGAGCAGTGGAAAGCCAAAGCCTCTCTCCCATAGTGGGAATCATCTCTGCTGAGCACGGGGTCCCAAGATGAGGCTTTACTTCCAGCATCTTCCATGACCAAGAGACATTTCTGGTTTGTAATGCCCTTCCTGGGGACTGTGGGATCATCAGGATCACAGCTTCCATCTCAAAGAAGCACATCAGTGGGAGGCTCATGGTGCCCTGTGTATTCAGAGAGGCAGCTTTGCCCTGCTCTCAGCCAGCTGCCTGGAACTCAGATAACCCTGCACTGTGCAGCTGGGACCTGCTGTGCCAGGACAGGGACAAAAGAAGGAAACAGGATAAAACCAAAAAAATAAGGAGCAGCAGCATCAGTCAGAGTGCAGCAGACAAGAATCTCCCTGTGCATTGACCTGAATCATCTTGTCACGGGCAGTTTGTTGGGTGTAAAATAACAATAATTACCACTGGAGTAAATATATAAACTCTTCCCCACACATAAGTGTTTAATGAGCTGGTTTTTAGCTGTCTGCAATCACTCAGGGTGCCTTCCTGCTGCTGTCCAGTCAGCACCAGGACAGATGAAACATTTAAATCTGGTTTTTTCCCTCTCCCTCCATCCTGCCTCATCTGATGACACATGAACAATACAGAAGATCCAAAGCTAATCCCACCCTGTCACTCTGCTTTTCCAGTCTGCAGCAGCAGAGCTGGACTTGTTTCCTTTGAGTTGCTCTCTCTCTTTTTTTTTTTTCCTCCCAGTGTGGCTCAGCAGGAGAAAAAAGCAACCTCCAGTTACAGAGTGATTTGAAGGTTAACACAACGACCTTCATCGGGCTCCTAAGAGGGATAATGATCTCTCTCTCTAATCAACAATGCAGACTCCTTTTGATACCAAAATAGCAACTGTTAAGTAAAGCCGATTTTTTCCCCTCTCCTTTTTTTTTTTTCTCCCTTCCTTCTTTTCTTTTCTTTTTTTTTTTTCCTTTCCTTTTTCCTAACTCTGAGCAGAAGCTCAGAAAGCAAATTGGGAAATCCTATGAGCTTGAAATGGATGTGAGGCAGTCTTCAATTAGACTGTTGATCATGCTCCAATTCAATTAGTTAGGAGCTGATGCTAAGTTTGTTACGGGGTCCTGGGGAGGAAAGGTGCTGACCCTGTTAAGATGATCACTTGTTGGAGTGGTTCCTAAGTGCTGTTGGATATGGATATGCTCACAGTGCAGGGTGCAGATAATGGCAAAGCTTTCCTTTCAGGCCCTGCTCTGGAAGGGAGCCTGGCCAGCTATGGGATCTGAAGGTATTGATGCTTAATTGCCATTTATCTGTGCACATCACACCCGATCTGCAATGTCAACCACCGGTGGCAAATGCAGATTAACTGCCTGTGAGTGGTGCATTTACTGACACCGTGCACCTGGGTGGGTTAATGGTGTTTTATCTGCATTCTCTGGGGGTACCTGAGGTGTGACAGCCAATCAAGTGAAGAAATGTGCCCACAGAAATGCACAGGATGATTCCAGAGTGCCGTGGTGTCCCTCCATGGAATTATGGGGTGTTTTTCTTTGCATTTTCTGCATGGAACTGTTGTTTCTTAAAACCTTGTGTTTGGAGGCTCTGCCTTCATGAGCAGGAGTGGATACTCCAGCTAACCTCTGTTACACCATGGAAGTGTCCAAGGCCAGGTTGGATGGGATTTGGAGCAGCCTGGTCCAGTGGAAGGTGTCAGAACAGGTGGCAGGGCTGGAACTGGATGATCTTTAAGGACCCTTCCAGCCCAAACCATTCTGTGATTCTTTGTCACTTCCAAATGAGAGCTGAAAGTATTTATGCTGCAGGGTGTAATATAAATCACAGAATCATTGAATATCCTGAGTTAGAAGGGACCCAGAGGGATCATCAAGTCCAACTCCTCAACTGACAGTTCAACTGTGAGAATCTTGTTTATCTTTTATCCCAGTTTCCATAATTTGGCCAAAAAGGCAGAAAAAGTAAAATTCAGCACCGCCGGGGGCAGATTGCATCCTGTAAGGACCCACAGTTCTGGTGCAGGCAGGGCATGACCCCAGTGCCTTATCAGCTTGAGGTGAAACCTTCTGCTCAGCCTGCTGACCATTCAGATTGTCACAATTCCCTGAGATCCCTCCCTCAGAGCCTCTTCCCCAAGGTGTCCTTGTTGCTGGGTCACTGCTGTGTCTGCTCAGAAGGGCAGTGCTGGGAGCACTGATGTCTGCCTGATGTCTTTGTCCCTAAGAAAATGGATGGGGAGATGTGTCAGAATTACTTGGGGGGAAATGTCACAGCATCCACAGGGTTGGTTTTCTGCCTGGGCAGTTCCTGGTCTGGACTGCTGGGGTGAAGGACAGCTGGAGGGAGGTTTGGGCAGCTTTGTTTCCCACTCCCCCACGTGCTGCACTGGGAGGTCACCGCAGAATATCCAAGACTGTAGAGAGAAGAGAGGATGTTCTCAATCCATGGAGTTGTGTCCTCTCTCCAAAAATGACTGGAGGAAAATAGAAAAAAAAATGAGGTTGGTACATTGTGGCATTTTTACATCTTGTTGCCTTCTGGGAGTAAGAGGCCTGAAATTATATTTTCATGTTTAATGCACTTTCTATGTTTCTATTTCATCAATTTCCTTAAGTTTTGGACCACTTGTATGCTCAGCCACCACAGCATCCTAAGACAAGGAATTTCAGAGGTGAACTTTTGTGTGTGAAATATCTCCACCCAGTTACGCTGAATTTACCTTCTGATGATTCTCCCTTCTTTTGGGAGCAATCAGACCCTGCTTCCCTTTCCTTGCACCTCACACTCATCAGCAACCAGCGTAAAATGGAGCAGGTCTGTAAATCCCACACACAGCCCTCAGGAAATGAGGTTTGCTGGGATGATGTGACCCCATCACACCGTGCCTTGCATTAAAGAAAGAGGTTCTGCAGGAGAAATGTGGAAAACAGCACTGTGGATCTTCTGCTAGGGTGGATTTGTGCAGCTTCAGTGGAATTTGAGGTGTAAATAGAGTTTTACACCCCTGGTCCAGTGTGGAAAGCTGGTGGGAGGATGGTGCTGCCCTGAACCTGGGGGACAAGGCAGAGCTACCTGAGCTGTGTGTGAGGAATGTGTGGTCACCATCAGAGACAGGGCTGAGTGATAGATGGTGATTTGAAATGTTTAATATTCCTGCACTGTTGAAGGATGTTTCACATTCAGATAAAATGAGCCATAAATCTTTCCTGGCAATTGAAGTTCTGCTCTACCACTACTCCTTCTTTCCTTTTTCTTTCTCTTTTTTTTTTTTTTAATTGAGAACTCACCTGGAAAAGAAAAAAAACAGATGAAGAAATGATGATGAATCATAGCAGCTGTGGAACAGCCCAGAAAAGGCACGATTTGCATTTTCATGTGATAATTTCCCTCTCTTGACGCTTTCAAATTACCTTTAGAGCCACATTAATTCTGTCACCACAAACTCCACCATGGGGAGGGACCAGCCACGAGAATGGCAACTCAAGGAGCACTGCTTGGCTTTTCTGGGCCCTGAGTGACATCAGGCACACAACACCTGGATTTGAGAGGACACTTGGGTGGCTTTATCACACAGCCCTTGTCCCTTCCAGGGTGTAAAACCATTGGTCTGAATGGGCAGGTTTGCTCAGCCTGCTCCAGATTAAGTTCTGGAATCATGATTTTCTTGTGATGTATCAACCTGTGCTAGGAGAGAACTGTTGTCTCACAAGAGCAGAGTCACCATAGTCAATAAATACTGAAGGAAAATCAGTGTTCCTGGCTCTTCTGCTCCATCCCTGGAAGTGTCCAAGGCCAGGTTGGACAGGGCTTGGAGCAATCTGGGATTTTGGGCTCTCCAGAAGTGGGCACAGCATTGCAGGTGGGGTCAGGAAGCCAAAGAAGCCAGGGCAGGTCTGGGGGGGTGGAGAGAAGCTTCAGATGCAGAGATCATCTGGAAAGCACTGGGCAGGGGATTCTTCTCCTCTGTTTTTCCTGGATTTTGCTCCTTCCTGCCAAGACTGCCTGCTTTTAACAACTTTTGCAGAGCAGTGGAAAGCCAAAGCCTCTCTCCCATAGTGGGAATCATCTCTGCTGAGCACGGGGTCCCAGGATGAGGCTTTACTTCCAGCATCTTCCATGACCAAGAGACATTTCTGGTTTGTAATGCCCTTCCTGGGGACTGTGGGATCATCAGGATCACAGCTTCCATCTCAAAGAAGCACATCAGTGGGAGGCTCATGGTGCCCTGTGTATTCAGAGAGGCAGCTTTGCCCTGCTCTCAGCCAGCTGCCTGGAACTCAGATAATAACCCTGCACTGTGGAAGGTGTCCCTGCCCATGGCAGGGGGTTGGAACGAGATGATCTCTAAGGTCCTTTCCAACCCACATCATTCCATGATTTTATAATTCTGTGATTCTTACTATGACTACTGGAGTGATTATTTGTGGTTATTTTTGGGGTCCCCCATCATGGGAAGGAATGATGAATCTGACTGCACGTTCTTAGAAGGCTGATTTGTTATTTTATGATATGATATGATATTATATTATATTAAAGAATACTAAGTAATTTAAATTAAAAATTAAATTAAATTAATTAAATTAAATTAATTAAATTAAAAATTAAAAGTACTAAGACTGTACTAAAGAATAGAGAAAGGATACTGACAGAAGGTTTAACAAGATAGTAATGAAAAACTTGTGCCTATCCAGAGTCCCGAGACAGCCTGACCATCATTGGTCATTAAGTCAAAACAATTCACATGAAACCAGTGAAAGAATCACCTGTTGGATAAACAATCTCCAACCACATTCCAAAGCAGCAAAACACTGGAGAAGCAAATCAAATAATATTGCTTTCCTTTTTCTCTGAGGCTTCTCAGCTTCCCAGGAGAAGAAATCCTGGCGAAGGGATTTTTCCAGAAAATATGACAGTGACAATTATGTATTTTAATTTTTTTTAAACAACAACATGGATTTGGTACAGAAGGGAGCTGCTTAAACAGCCCTGCACCTTTAATTCTCTCTGTCTGGAATGAGCATCCCTCTGAGTGGTCTGAAGAGAGCCCTGCCTCTGCCATACTCTCAGCTGGAGGCTGTTATCACCTCATCCCTATCCAAGAGGCACTGGCTGTCTGTGATCCTGCTCCCCAACCTGTCACAGCCAAAGTGAGCCAGGCTGCTTTAAAAACACTTTAAAAAGTACATTTCTGCTACTCCAGTTCATATCAAAGGCGGGGAGTTAGGAAGGAGCAACACCAGCACTGGGGCTGATCAGCTGGAGGAAGCAGGAGGAAGGTGATAAAGAGCTGCAGGTGCCTTTGGGAGTTGTAAGCACTTCAAGAAGCACAGCTGGAGCTGGAAGTGCATCCCGAGTATTCCTCTTCACTCAGCACTGCACAGCTGCAGCAAGGCTGAAGTCAGGCAGGCTTAAACCTGACAAGGAGCTGCTGGTGTTGGTGGAGGAAGAAAAGGTTCTTTGAGAGCAGGTTACAGATTTCAGCCTGTTGGGTTCCAGTTCTACAGCAACACTGCATCAGTGTAAAAGTGTTTGTCATGGAAGAGAAAAAAAAATTAAAAATGAAAAAAATTCCTGTTGCATTATCTTTATGGCCTCTGCATATTTGTATGCTCTGGACAGGAGATTTTGGAAGTTAACCTGGTTTCTGACTTTTCCTGTGCTCTGGACAGGAGATTTTGGAAGTTAACCTGGTTTCTGACTTTTCCTGTGCTCTGGACAGGAAATTTTGGAAGTTAAAACAACCTGGTTTCTGATTTTTCCTGTGCTCTGGACAGGAGATTTTGTAGTAAAAATAACATTTTGAAGTAAAAATAACATTTTTCTGCTCTCTTCTATGCTCCGGACAGGAGATTCTGGAAGTCAAAATATTCTGTTTCTGTCCTCTCCAGGACACAGCCAAAAATATTCATTGTTATTTCACTCCTCATCCTAATAAAGAGCTTTGAATGCTCCAGGTAAGAGGCTCCATGAGATAACTGAGTACTCCTTAAGCAGTCTTGACCCTCATAAAAACCATCCCCACCATGGTCATCTTTCTTCCTGAATAATACATTTCCCATCTGGTCCTGCTGATGATTATACAGGCTGGCCAAGCTCATCTTTTTTATGTGCTTATCACTCACATGGCTATTGATTAAGTGCCTTCTCCTTTTCCCTTCAAAGCTGAAGGCACATCTCTACATGCTCTGAAACAAGGCAGGATCAAACTCCAGGGTAATGCTTTCTCAGATCCCGTGTCCATGAAATGCAATTCCGGGTGCTGGGGGAAGAGCAGGCTTCCCATCAATGCTGGTGACAGATAAGTGGAGCTAACACTGGATTCTGACCTCTCTTTTGTGCCAGGAGATAAATGCTCAGGGCACCTGAAACCTCTCCTTGTAACAGTTGCTGAGTGTAAAGGGTTGAGAATCAACTTCAGAAATGGAGCAGATATTTCTTATTTCACCATTAGTATCAAGCTGGAGAGGTTTTCCACAAAAATGCTTCTCCTGCAGAGCAACTTCATCTAACTCTGACATGAGAACTTTCTCTATTGACCCTGATGGGGTTGGAGCAAAGGCTGCCATGGGTCACTTGAAACCTGATTTAAGCCTGATTATTCTACAACTCAGTGGGGAAAAAAAAAATAAACACAGAAGGAAAGTCTGGAGCACATTTTAGGCTGGAGATGCCGTGGAGAGAATGGAACAGTGGTCATGAACAAGAAGAGGTCAGTGCCCTGTGGTTAATGCCACTGGGAATAACGCTGGATACACACCCTGGGACATCTCTGTGCTGTCCTTTGCAGCCCAACTAATGTGATTTTAGCCATTGATAGTGAAAGGCCACAGGCTTTGAGCTGACCTGACACTGGGGGAGCTCAGGATGTCTCTAAACGTGCTGTGGCCTGAGCTGGGTGTCCCTGTGACCACAAGTGTCCCATGAATAAGGGTCTTGTGCCTGAGCTCAGCACTGGGGACACCCCCATGGCCACTGCCCAGTAAACCCCAGCCCTGGGTGGGGACAGAGGGATGGACAAACCAAGAGTGAGGAGAAGAAACCCCAGCATGGCCATCACACCCCTGCCAGGGAGGAGCTCAGGGTGGTGATGGCTTTAAATCCCCCCTCCTCATTCCATGGAGAAACACTGGATCTGTCCCCTTTGGGGTGAAGAGGAACACTGGCAGGGTCTCAGAATCTCTGCTGCTCAGAGTGACCCCAAGATGTGTTAGAAAGTCTCTTTTCCCAGCCCAACAGCTGAAGAAGGACTCAGGATTCTTCTGTTCTCATTCTCAAGGTTGTTTCTTACCTAAAACATTCTTTCTCTGGCCTGACAAAGTCTGCTCAGCAGGTCAGACAGAGGTACAGTGACCACCCTCAGGGCAGTGTTATCTTTTATACTAAAAATTACGTGTACATTATTTACCATAACTTCCCAATACCTATCACCTGTGTTAGACAGTGAGCTTCTGCTTTAAACCAATCCAAAAGTGCCAACATCACCCAGAAGATGGAAGCTAGGAAGAAGAAGAAAGAAGGACAGGGTACACCCAAATTCCTCCATCTTGGGACCCCCAGCCCCATTCTAAAAACCCCAAAAGTCTATTTTTCACCCCGTGACAAATTAACTATTATTCTACTTAAACTCTCTTGACTTGCAGTTCTTCATATAAGGTTGGTAATTTGCTCCATGGGTCAAAATCAAAGTCACAGGAGTCTTGGGCTCTGTGCCAGGGTCTCTGAGCCCCCTGGCAGAGGCTGGAGCCATCCAGGACAGCCAGAGGGATGTCCTGGCTTCTGACAGCAGGGTAAGCAGGACACCAGAGGTGGGGGATGGACACTGGGAAGGCAGGAATGGCTCTGTACACCAGTTTGAACAGCATCATTAATGAAATTTTATCGTACTAATTGGATAACTTGAACTATTAGACTGTTAAAACACTTACTGGTATAAGAATAATTTTTTAGCTTGGATAGATGGTCTTCCCTTGTCAGGTTTGTTGTTGCTGAAATGGCTCCAAGGTATTAAAACTCTTTTTTCTGAGCCCTGTGACCAAAGAAGAAGTCGAGATTCCTCTGTTCTGCTTTTCAGGGTTGTTTATTTTCTCTTATCTATGACATTCTTTCTCTGACCTGCTGAGATCTGTCCAGCAGGTTGGGTTGTGGCACAGTCCCTGCCCTTGGGGTGGTGTTGGCTTTTTATACTAAGAACTACCTGTACTTTATTTACAATAATTTTCCAATACCTATCACCTATGTTAGACAGTCTGTCTCTACTCTAAACCAATCCAGAAGTGTCACCATCACAGCAGAAGATGGAGGACAAGAAGAAGAAGAAGAAGAAGAAGAAGGAGAAGAAGGACAGGACATGCCCAGATTCCTCCATCTTGCCTCCTGAACCCCCATTCTAAAACCCCAAAATTCTACTTTTTCACCCTGTGACAAATTCACTATCTTTCTACTCAAACTCTTGTGGCTTGTAACTCCTCACACAAAGTTGGTAATTGTTTCCATGGGCTAAAATCAAAGGCACAGGTGTTTGTGACTCCGTGCCAAGGTCTCTGAGCCCCCTACCAGGGTCTGGAATCACCCAGGGCAGCCAGAGCAATGTCCTGGATTCCCACATTCCCTTTGTCCCACAACAGGATTTTGACAGCATTTCTAAGCCCTTTTATCACTCTTGGAGAGAAACGTGCCCTGCTGGTGTTCAGAGCATCTCGTCTGGAGACAGAGCTGTCGAAAGCAGGGCCGACAAATCTCATTCTGGAAGTGCCCATCTCTCTCCCCTGATTATAAAGAGCATCCAGACAGCTTGCTCAGAGGGTGATGCTTGCACTGAAATAGGAGAGGCTAGGTGAGATAAATCCCCGGCTGGGTGAATAAATTCTCAATTTGACTTCAGGAGAGATGTGAGCGATGCTCTGGGGAGTGTTTCTTGATGGAAGTGTCATTAAATCCAGCATGCTGGAGTGCAGATAGTCCCTGCTCCTCATTGTTGCCCTGACCTCAAACACCACAGAAAATGTCTGTGTTCACCTTAGGGGACTCTGATGGCAGCCTAAAAATGGCCACCCATGTTTTTAGGAAAGAGAAACAAACTGGAGAGAGATTTTAAGATTAAATTTCCTCTAGTGAAGAAATCCAGATCCATCTGCCATGCCCCTGATGGAATAATTTCATAATATGATTCTCCTGCTTTTGGGGGGATCCCTCATCTGTGGGTCTTTTAAGAGAGAAAGGTTTAAAACCTGGTTTTCTTTTTCCTGTTTGTTTTCCTGGAAATTTCTGTGAAATGAGTGGATCATTTGTCAAAAAGAGCTGTCCCTCCTCAAAAGACACACCCTGTCTTCGTGCTCACAACCAGACAAAGACCCTGGAAAACATCAGGAAAGATGTTTTAGAGAGTAAAAGAAGGTATCTAAAATAGCAGCTAATAAAGTGAATCACAGATTTCATTCTGAGTATTAGAGGGAGGGTGAAGCCTCTTCCCAAGTGAGTGGAGCAACGGTAAAGTGAAAAACTCAACGCCGAGTTTGGTTTCTCCACAACTAAAATGTGGGAGATGCTGTGCCAGGATGTCAAAAATACCATGAATTTAGGTCTCAGAGCAGGACTAGGCTGTGAGGGAGAAAAAGAGTGGGAATTTCTGTAGGTTGGACAGGCATGAGGGGCAGAACCCATCACTGCTCCCACTGGGTTGAGGGAAAAACCTTTTGGTCAGGAAATTCTTCCTCCTTGAGATTTCCTGGGCTGCCTTTGAAAGCAGCTGGAGGGTGCAGCTATTGGATGTAGGTACAATTTCAATATCAACCACTCTGAGAAGCTCCCTGGCCAGGCAAATTTTACATTCCTCAAATATTCCCAATAGCTGTTATTTTAAAGGGTGAGCAAGAAAAGGAGGCACGTTCACAGATCGATGCTGCAGAAAGAAATCCTGCAGAATTAGCAGAAAGAGAAAAGGGAGTTTCCATGACAACCACCTTCAACCAGCACCACCAGCACCACCAGTGAGTGCAGAGTGTGAAAATACACAAAAAAAAAAATAGGGAGTTTGGGGTGCAGCTCCCTGGGTGTGTTTGGGGGAGTGGGCATTTCCCTTGGGAAAGGACCAGGACAGCTCCCAGAGAACAAAACAGCCTGACAAGGGAAGGTCTGAGCAGCTCTTGGGAGTTGAGGTGCTGTGGAGAACCTGGATTTGTGTCTGGTGAGGCTCAGCAGGGCAGTGTGTGGGGCTGTGGTGGTGTGGTCCAGAGGATGTGGAGAAATCCATGGGGAAAGCTCTAAAGTCTGTACAATGCTGGGTGATCCAGTGCCCATGCCCACATTCAGCACCCCAGGGAACCTGCCCCAGCACTCATCCTGCACCCTGATCCCAGCCACATCCACCCCTAAAAATGCCCAAACTGCTTCCATGGGCGAGTGGCCACTCCGTGAGCACCTCAAGAGGGGCTGATGTTAAACTCCTGCCTCCTCTCTAGGAACAGACTGCCCAACCTCAGCCTCTTGATGAGCATTATCCAAAGGGATTTCCATCAAAATAATTCCCAGGGGTTAATAAATAGACAGCAATACCTGCAGGGTTGGGGTAAATAATTCCCAGTGTGTTGTTCCAATGTCATTGTTTTACTGCCACATAAACACATATATTAGAGGGGGGAAGAATGGGCAGCTGTAAGTAATACAGAGAGGTTTGTATAAAAATGAATTATGCAAATATGATCTCCCTTTCCTTGTGAGCACAATAATAAAAATGTAAAATAAATCTTAATAGCATGTCTTGGACTTAAAATGCTAAGGGGTAAAAGGGGACGGGGGGAGGGTCAATGCTTGTTGTTTATTATTGAATTCAGTGCTGAATCCAACATGCCTAATGTTCTTGGAGAAATTGAAACATCTAATGTCAAATAAGATCTCCATGGTCTAATTCTTCATTCAGAGCCCTGGGGATAATGTATCCGACGTGACAATCCAATAAGCTTTCACATCTTCATCCATTTGTTTTCAGGGAGCCCTCACACCTCTGCATAAAAAGTAAAAAATATCTTTAAAAAGTCATTATTTCTTACATTGTAATAAATTTCACCAGAGTAATAGGCATAATTTAAGAAAGGGGAGGGATAAAAAAGGGAAGGGAGGCTGGGTGACAGATTGTCCACAATTTTAACGTACAGAATTCAAGCTGTCATCTATCTATCTGTCTATCTCCATATCTGTCCGTCTGTCTATCCACCTATCCATCTTTATTATCCTGGTGACTTCCATTCCATCTCGAGTGAAGGTTGTAGGACTGCATCTTTGCTGGTGAAATTTCCCCTGATCAATCACTGCCTCTCCTCAGCCCCGAGGTTTGGCAGGGAGAGCCTGAGCGAAAATGAAAAGAGAGAGGAGCAAAGGCAGCAATTCCTGCTGCGGGCAGAGCAACCCCACCATGGATTCAGCAGGACAGGACTGGCCCCTCTCTCTCCAGGAATCCCTGAATTATCCAGAGGCACAGTGTCAGAAGCCAGGGCATCCCTCTGGCTGTCCTGGAGGGCTCCAGCCCCTGCCAGGGGGCTCAGAGACCCTGGCACAGAGCCCAAGACACCCCTGTGCCTTTGGTTATGACCCATGGAAAAAATTACCAACCTTATATGAGGATCTGCAAGCCACAAGAGTTTAAATACAATGATAGTGAATTTATCACAGGGTGCAAATGTAGAACTTTGGGGTTTTTAGAACGGGGGTTCAGGAGGCAAGATGGAGGAATCTGGGCGTGTCCAGCCTTTATCCTTCTTCTTGTCCTCCATCTTCTGGGTGATGTTGGCACTTCTGGATTGGTTTAGAGTAGAGCCAGACTGTCTAACATAGGTGATAGGTATTGGGAAATTATTGTAAATAAAATACACATAGTTTTTAGTATAAAAGATAACACTGCCCCAAGGGCAGGGACTGTGCCACAACCTGACCTGCTGGACAGATCTCAGCAGGTCAGAGAAAGAATGTCATAGATAACAAAGAATAAACAACCTTGAAAAGAGGAAGAGAAGAATCCTGACTCCTTCTTTGGTTGCCAGGCCGGGAAAAGAGACTCTCAAACACATCTTGGGGTCAGCCAGGACCACAGAGACCCCCGAGAGCACAGTGGGTGCATCCTTGGAGGGAACAGTCCCAGAGGGGCAGGAAAGCAGCAGCCTGGGGTAAAAGGGAGGCAGCAGAGAAATTGGGCTGATCTGAGTTGAATATTCCTTGTTTGGTATTAAATTGTCCATATGAAGAAGGGTTTATGGGAGGGACTGGAGGCAGGATGGTGATGTGAAGTGGGATGCAGAGACATCTGCTGACCCTAATCTGGGATCTGCCCTAAGTATCAGACTCCTTTCAACTCTCCCAGCCAGGCACAGGATGCAGAACACGAAGGCAGAAATAGTTTTTGAGAGACTTGCAAAAACTCCTTTATTCTCTGATGAGGTATTGTGTCACATTTGGTGACAGCAGCATGCCAGGGCTCCGATGGCAGCCTGCAATCCCAGATGGGAATGAATGTTAATGCCTGGTGAAAGCAGCAGAGATCTGAGCAGAACCTGAGCCTCCCTTGGGAGGGGCATTTGGTGCTGTCCCACGGAGCCCAGACCAGCCCTATTCATCTATTTTGCTGCCGCGGATTTTCGCCACTTTTTGTCGCTGTAATTTGCATTATTATCTGCCAGGTAGGAGCCGGGACTGCAGGGTTCTGCTGCTGGCTTTATCTGCATTCCCTGCTAATGGAGAGGACGGGAAATTAGAGGAGGACCTCTCATCTGTCATTGTGCTCTAAGGCTGGGACTAAGCTGTGCTATCAGAGCTGCTGCACAGCAGCACAGACACATCAAGGTAAACAGCAGTCGCTCTGTTGCCTTTGGCCAGCACACAGATCAGTCTGTTCCTTGGCACATTAACAAAGTGTTAATTGTTCTTTTCTGATGTGTTTTCCCTGCCAAAGGCAGGAGTAATCCTGACACCGCCTTGCATCCTAGGCTTTGGGGCTTAGGTCAGGCTGGAGCAGGGGTTGTGGAACAATGAGCCAGCATCAGGCTTTCATTTGGAAAGCCAAAGCTCTGCAAAGCCCCGGGGCTCAGGGATGCTGTAGCCAGCTTTGAAACAGAGGTGAGGCTTACTGAGAAGTTTATTAAAAAATGAAGAAGTTGAGAATGAACCCGTGGCCTCCGGTCTGGAGTGGATCTGGCCAGAGATTTCAAACAGAGGCTTTGGGTAAATGAAGAGAAAAGATGGTTTGTATGAAACGAGGTAGACTAGGATCACGTTTTCAGTCAGCTTCATTTGCAGCAGCAATGGGAGCAAATTCCAGACTTTCTGAGGAGTCCTGAGGCTCAGTGCAGGAAAAATCTGTGGCCAAAGCCCAGGAAGGCATCATGGGCTAAAGTTCAACTTACACAAGGAAAACCAAACCTGCTTTCTCAGGCTTTAAATAGGGTTTCAAACAGGTCCAGAGCATCATGTGCTCCATGCAGCACCCCAAGTCTGTGGTTATTCACATTTAGAGATAAGTTTTGTGGGTTGCAGAAGACTAAATAGCGGAATTATTACTGTGGAACCAGATCGCTGTGTCATTTTCCTAAACAAAGCCCTTTATCATTTCATAATAATAAAGATTTCATATATATATATATATATATATATATATATATATATATATATGAAATCTTTATTATATATTATCTTTATTATATATTATATTATATATATAATCTATATATAATATATATTTATATAATATATATATTTGTGTATATATATTTATATATATTATTTATTTATATATAAATTATATCTATAAACATATATATAATCTAATATATTTTAAATCTATAATATATATAGATTCTATATATTTATCTATATAATTGATATGTAATAAATATATTAATCATACATAAGATAAAATCAAAAATTTAAAATAAATCACAAATTTTTAAATTTAAAAATTTTAAATAATTTTAGATGTATTTTTAAATTTTTAAATTTTTAAATAGGGGAATTATTACTGCATATCTGTCTCCTGGTGAGCCGTGGGTTGTATGGGCTGGAAGTGTTTTTTCCGCTCCTGAGGGTAAATGCAGGGCACATCTCTGATATAGGGCTGCTCTGTTTTGCTGTCAGCAAAGGATGAGTGTTCCTGAGGTATTCCCACATTCCCTGGCCTCCAAAACCACATGTAATTTGCATTATTATCTGCCAGGTAGGAGCTGGGACTGCAGGGTTCTGCTGCTGGCTTTATCTGCATTCCCTGCCAATGGAGAGGATGGGAAATTAGAGGAGGACCTCTAATCCATGGCAGGAAAAGGTAACCAGAGTTGACCACAAGCCAGATGAAAAGGAGATGTTGTGTTGAGGCTTTTCTTGTCCCAGGAGAATAGAGCAAACTGACTTCCCTGAGAAAGACTTTGCCATGAGGTTTTCTGGGGTTGCTTTTGTTTTGTTTTCCTTTTCTTGGGAGAAGGGGAAATCCCAGCTTGGACTCTTTTATTTTCTCCCTACAAAACCCGTGTGTTTTTGAGCAGCCTGGTGTTTTTGCAGAAACAAGTACAGACACATCATTGAGGTGTCTGTGTCAGCAGCTCTCCTTCAGATCTGCTGCTGTCAGAGAGTTTTTCTGAAGCAGGAAAGGTGGGAATTACCTTTGGCTTTGGCTGCCCTCTCTCAGAGCACTTTGTCAGGTCCCTGGTGTGATGTGCACAAGCTGAGCCCATCCATAACACCAGAATAACTCCCCCTAAGACTCTTCATCAAGAAAGTCCAAAACAACTTACAATTTTCTCTTTACACCTGTAGCTTTCGCTGCTTCATTCTGTATTTTCCAGGTGATTGAGAACCTACAGGACAACAGGAAAATAGACTGAAAATAAACCAAAGCTTTTCTGGGCCAGAATGACAAGCCCATGATGCAGAGAAGAAAAATTGATAGAGTTCAACCAAGTGGTGTTGCCATTTTCCAATCTCAACAAAAATAACAATGCAATGAGATCTGGATTTCTGGGATTATTCTTCTGTAGTCCAGAATCTCAGTTGCTGTCCCTTCCACTCAGTCATGAAATGACTTCTTTGTCCCAGTTAAACAAGGCTGGAACTTGGAAGAAAGAGGAATTTCCCCTCATCTGCACTGCATGGACAGAAAGAGAACAGGAGAAAGAAACAAGATAGAGAGCTGCTGGAAAAGGAAATAATTTCCAGGCAAAGAAAACATTTCAACTTTGCAAAGCACATTCATGTGTATGTATGGACTTCCATCATTTGCACATAATTTAGCAAAAGCAGGAGTGAAATACAGTGGAAAGTTTCAAACATGTAACAGAGCCATAATTTTCCTCTGAATTATGACTGAGTAGTTATTATTTGCTCAGGAAGACTTTCTTTCTTCCTTTTTTTTCCCCTTCTCCTTTAACATCTCATTAATGTTAATGCAGCCCCAGCTCGATAAAAATGGGAAGATGGGGCAATAGCAGTTTGGCAAATTTATTTTTGTGAGAGCAATATCTTTGGTCTGTGTAAATGATTTTACTCCACAGCTGTGCAAAATGAGCATCTCTGGGTCCCATTAACCCAAAGTGAAAGGATCTGGGCAGGGATGAGCAGGGGGAAGTGGAACAGGTTTTTCACTTTGTTCCTTGCTTCCACCTGGGAGAGTGAAAGGTGAGTTCCAACCTGGTGGAGCCATCAGAGGGGAAGTGAAGCTGGAAAAAGGGAGGACAATGCTGTGGTGGATCCAGGGTAAAAATGACTCTAGGGCTCCAGAGGAAGAGCCTCTGTTTAAACACCAATTTTGCACTGTGCCCATGGTTGGTCCCACCTGTCCTAGAGCCAGGAGAGGCCTGGCTGGTCCCATGGTCCCATGGTCCCCTTCCTGCCCCTCTCAGGAGAGTGGAATGCTGGCAGTCTTGGTCCCCATGGAATGAGAATCCATGCAAAGAGCATCATGGCCTCTGTTTTGGGTCTCTTTCTTCTGCTTCTTTCCATGGAAAGAGAATCCATGCAAAGAGCATCATGGCCTCTGTTTTGGGTCATTTTCTTCTGCTTCTTTCCATGGAATGAGAATCCATGCAAAGAGCATAATTGACCTCTGTTTTGGGTCTCTTTCTTCTGCTTCTTTCCATGGAAATCCCATGTGGAGTGAAGAAGATGATGGTGTGAGGGCAGACAAGACATGGATGCAGCTGAGCCTGGGCAGTCTGGCTTGTTCCCAGTGTGCTAAACGGGAACTGCCCTGGAGGGAATTTCATCTTTCCTCCTGCAGGCCGGGCATTTCCAGCTGCAGATCTCCAGGGGTATCTGCTTGTCCTCCATGGCTGAGCATGTTCCAGGTCTCAAAGTTCACCTTCCCCTGAGTTCAGGTGGGTCAGAACAGCCATTTGAGCATCCAGGAAGGTCAGGGAAGCACTGGACAGATACAACTCAAGTTAACTCAGGATTTTCTGCCTAAAGCTTCAAGTTAGATCCTTCAAATCCTTCAAACCCATCATGGCAAAACTTCCTAGAGGCAGAAGACAGTGGAAGGATTATTTTCCTTTTCTCCATGCAAAAATAGGACTTTTATTCCATTTATCCAAACTCTACCTACTCCTGGTGGAGAAAGACCTCTTGGGGGTGATTCAACCATCACTGGTAGCAACCCTGCTTTCCACTCTCCCACTTACAAGCCTATCTTGATTTACAGCTGTGAAAAGACATTCAAACTTGGTTGCATGATAATGAACCCACAGATTCACAGGTCTCTGGTGTAGACCCCTCTGTCTGAATTAGCCCTTCACTCATCTCCCTTTGCAGCCAGCAGGAAGGGATGGATACCCAGAGATCCAGTTTGTCTTCCCATGCTAAGAATCACAGAATAATTCAGGATGTAAAAGACCTTAAAAGGTCCGTAGTCCACCACCATCCAAGACACAGTGCCAGTTAAATTTGCTTCCCCAAAGGTCCCACCCAGCCAAGCTCAGAAATATCCATGGATTTGGAGCCTGCAGAGTCTTTGGGTCCCTGCCCTGATTTTTATCTCTTGACCCAAGGACCAAAGGAACAAGGGAACAAAGAAAGAAACACTTCAGTGCTTTGTATTTGAAGTAGGTGCAACATCAGCCATTTCTGACTTGGTTTGATAAGAGTGTCTTGGTCTGTGGAGCTGGGGTTTGGGAGGCATCCATGCAGGGAAAAGCACATCCAACACATCCATCCCCTGCCCAGTGTCAGACAGGACACCCAGCCTGGACACCCCAGGACACAATGCCTGTGAGAGGGCAGCTGAACCAACTGGCAAAGCACAACCAAACCATTCCTTCTCTTTCATATAAGAGGAACTGAAATGGCCTGGAATGTGCAAGCAGTAGAAGCCTTGCTCCATAAGTTCTGTTACATCCTCTGGAGATGGGAGCCCCCATCCTGTTTTTCCAATTTTTTTCCATTCTTAGTGTCCTCCATCAGAACTTCACCGTCATCTCCTGTGTCAGTAGCACATCCAACTCTTCCTTTCCACCTCTTGGGGAAGCCAGTTACTGTTCTCTTTAATAAAAATGTGGAAAAAAAAATTAAAAAAAAAAAGAATGAAAGGTAGAAAGGTAACAATTATCTTTTTCAATCAACATTCATATGAAAGGTCTCTAATAATAATAGCACTTAACACTCTTGAGCTCCAAAGTGCTTTTCAGACATTAACTAATGAATCAAGGAATCAGGGAGGAAAGGCAAGTAGCTCATCCATCTTGAGCTTTCCAGCTGTCACGGGATTCAGACCAGGCTACTGCAACTGCAGGAGAAGCCAGAGGTTTCTGTGGCTGAAGGCACAGGAGTGTTTTCAGTAGTCCTGGGAGCTCTGAACACTGGATTTGGAGCCCAGTTTGGGGGTCAGGAGCTCCCCATTTTAATTTAAGGGAAAAGGCAGGTGGACTCCACAAGGCAGAGCTGTCAGAAGTCCAGCCCAGTGCTCATCTGTCCCTGCTGACAGGGCTGGTTCTGGGGTCTCCTGCAGCTGCCTGGAACTGGAACTAGGTCTGGCTGTACCTGTGACTCTCCACTGCAGCCCTGAGCTTAGGCTCAGCCTGGTTGAGAGGATTTACAATCTATACAGACAGGGTTTAATAGAGGGAGGCTTAACCCAGCAAGGGATTTCCTCAGTCACTGGAAATTAGGGCTGTGAAGAGGTGGAAAGACAGCAAGGCAGGGTCATTTCCACCTAATTAGTTCCTGACAAATGTATTTCTTCAGCCTCTGGAGGATGGCAGCCCTACCACTGCCATCACCTGCTTGCCAACCTCCCTAAACACACCAATGCCACCAGGGCTGTTTCTTATCCTGAGCCATTCTTTAAAACATCAGTTTCTTGCTTTATCCACTGATGAGATTCTTTCCTCTCATGTATGACAAACCCTTCTCTAGAGCAGCAGAATTTTACCAAATCCCACCCTGACCCCATCTCCCTGTTGTCTCACCTCAAGGAGCACCTTTACTCCATATGTTTCCCAAACCTGTGTTTTTAATAAAAATCTGTGGCAGCAACAGGAACAAACCCCATTCTCCTGCCTTTAAATTCTCAGTCCTGATGAGCTTTTAGTCCTTCTGTTTTAAAGTAGTGTATAGAGAGGAGTTTGACACACCATAAACACAAAATTTCCATTCTTAGGGAGCTGTTATTTATTGTTCAAGACAGAAGGAAATAGAAAGGGGAAAGGGGAAGGAAAAGGGACAGGAGAAAGGAAAAGGGAAAGGAGAAAGGAAAAGGGAAAGGGAAAGGAGAAAGGAGAAAGGAGAAAGGACCACTTCTTTAAAAAAGTATTTCCCCATGGATGGATATTTTACAGGGACTGGATCCAAAGTTTAGCCACAAAGTCTGTTCAGGAGGATGAAACAGGCAGAAACTCCCAATTTCAATACTCCCATGGTTTTACATTTCATATTCAGTGGGAAACAATAAAACCAGAGCAGGGATCACAGGTTTGCCTTGATTTTTTGGGGGGAAATAGTGAAGGTGTGAGGTAAAATCCCAAGCAAAGTCCAACTGTTAACTCTACCATTGAGAAGGGAAATTTGTCACTCAGGGAAGATGGAAATGGACTAAGCCCTTCTAAAAGTGAAGGAAGGAAGGGAAGAAAACCCACTTTATATCCTGATGAGGATAAAGCTGAGAAATTATAAACCCTTTAAAACAGCCTTTAGTTCACAGCATAATTGGATTTCATGTTTTGGCAGCAAGATGTGATTATTCCTTCCCAAATAAAACATTCTTCCTGTGAATGATGACCGTGTAGAATTACCATGGCTAAGGAGTTTAGTGAGGAAGATGCTTTGCTCATCTTCCATTTCTTTCATACCAGGATCTCAAAGCACTTTGCACGTGGTGATAGCAAATATTTCTGCTCAGTCTCTGCTGATATTCCCATTTGCTGATGGAACAGGGAACATCATTTAAGGATATCCTGAAGATTGCACAACACCTCAGAGAACCACAATCACTGATGTCCCTGCCTCCAAAATGACTTCAATGTTCTATAATTGATGAGAAGTCCAACTGTATTGGAATATTTTTTTCATTAATGTGAAATTAATTCTTCTTTTACAAAGCTTATTTCTACTCTTCTGTGTTTGTGGAGAGGACACAGCAGGACAAGGAGATTTCCCATTACGTCCCAGTGCACACAGGACATTTTTGTGTCTTGTTTAGGTTCTTTCTGGACCCCAAAATTCAGAGCTTGCAATGCCCAGGGTTTATCAAACCCGCTGCATCTGTAAAAGAAATTTCATATTCTCGCCCTTGCCATCACATTTTCCCTTTTCATATTCTCTTGTTGGCTTGTCTCTGAAAAATCATCCTGGGATTCTGTTGGATTGACTCCAAATACTGGCATTCACAGACATGTGGAAAGATAAGGAAATGCACAACTCGCTGAACTCAATCATAAACATTATCTCAGACAACAATAATTGCAGGCAAGGGGCCAAGATGTGCTATGGTCAGAGCTATGCTCCAAAACAGACAAGGGATTGTTAAGCAGCACAATAATTAGAACAAATTGATTTCTTGGCCAAAATAATGGTGGTTTGGGTTTGGTTTTGTTTTAATTTTAAAAAAGCTGCATGGAAACCATGCAAAAATGGGTGTGAGAATGGAGAGCTCTGATGGCAGAGCCCCTGCAAAATGTTAAAAGAACAGAGAAAGAGAAATAGCACTTAGGTACCAGTCAGGATGGGCTTGGATTTGGAATTATAGCATATTCTGAGCTGGAAGGGACCCACAAGGATCATCAAGTCCAGCTCTAGAGTGAATGGTCCACACAGGGATCTAACACACAATCCTGGCATTATCAGCACCACGCTCCAGCCACCTGAGCTGATCTCAGGGTCCATGTCAGGCAGGTTGGACTCTTGATTTTACACCTGACCTAGGGCCCAGACATGGTTATTAAGCTTGCTCTGCCTGGAGAAGGAAGCAATTTTACAAGTTAGGAAATTGATAAAAGGATTATTCTGTTTGCCATGGATGCTGCATCAGTCCTAGAGAACAGGCAGAGCTTTCCCTGTTGGGATTTGGGTCTGCATCAGTCCTGTGCCCTTTAAGTTTCTCCAGCCAACTCTCCACAGTGTAACCAAGCCATTTCTCCAGGTGGGCAATGCACACCAGCCTTAAACTTCCCTGCCAGTGCTCTCCCTGGAAATTCTCTTTTTTAGCCCTGACCACCTTTCCCAACAGGGGTGGAACGTGGCAGTTCAGGTCAGAAAGTGATGCAAAGTGGAGGGGAAAGAGCTGCAACCTTTCATAAAGCTCACAGTCCTGTTCCTGAGCCCAAACAACCTGACCTGGAACTGCAGCAGCAATTTCATCGGGAGCAAGGTGTTATAAAATAGCTCAAAGCAGAAAATGGGAATACAAAGAGAGAAATACACCCAGGCAGAGCATAAAGCATCAAGGCAAAATGAGGGTCATATAAAACCTTGAGTCACACAGGAACAAACTTGAACGGTGGTGCTCATTGCCTAAATGAGAAAAACATACAGCAAAGCAAGAAATAAAGGAATAGTTTCAGTAATTGAAATTTCAGGAGAACACAAAGAAGCAGGCTTTGATTTACCATAGGTAAACATCCTCTCTGATACAAATCACCCCTGTGGCAAACATCTTGTAAACTTTATGGGCAGAAGCTCAGCAGTGAGAATATACGGCCGCAGGAGAGGGAGAAATCTCAACATTTGTATTCTCCCAAATCCTAAGCACGGTTTACAGGGTGGATGGGGTGGAGATGGCCTTTGGATGGCACTTCCCTGGAGTGCTGAGCAGCAGAGGGGAGGTGAATGACAGTTCTGGGTGTCAGTGGGTGAGTGGGATGCTCAGGTATTGTATTTGTGGGGTGCCCCGTGGCAAGGAGGAATGATGAATCCAACTCCATGTTCTCAGAAGGCTCATTTAGTATTTTATGATACTATATTGTATTAAAGAATGCTATACTAAACTATACTAAATACAGAAAGGAAACAGACAGAAGGCTAAACAGATAATGAAAACTTGTGACTCTTTCCAGAGTCCTGACACAGCTTGGCCCCAATTGGCCAAAGAGTGAAAACAACTCACAGCAGAATCCAATGAAACAATCATCTGTGGGTAAACAATCTCCAAACACATTCCAAATGTGAGCACAACACAGGAGAAGCAAATGAGATAAGAATTGTTTTCCTTTTCTCTGAGGCTTCTCAACTTCCCAGGAGAAAAATCCTGGGCAAAGGGATTTTTCAGAGAATGTGAATGCAACACTCAGGAGGGGAGGATTTTCTTTCCCCTTGTAGTACCTAGTACAACTTTGGTCAGCCTTGGTGCTAATTTATGTGGCTGTTGGGTTGTTGAGACTCAGGACATTGCTCTGGCTGCCCTGGAGGACACCAGACCCTGGCAGGGGCTCAGAGACCTTGGCACAGAGTCACAAACACCTGTGCCTTTGATTTTAGCCCATGGAAACAATTACCAACTTTGTGTGAGGAGTTACAAGCCACAAGAGTTTGAGTAGAATGATAGTGAATTTGTCACAGGGTGAAAAAGTAGAATTTTGGTGATTTAGAATGGGGGTTCAAGAGGCAAGATGGAGGAATCTGGGCATGTCCTGTTTTTCTCCTTCTCCTTCTTGTCCTCCATCTTGTGCTGTGATGGTGACACTTCTGGATTGGTTTAGAGTAGAGTCAGACTGTCTAACATAGGTGATAGGTATTGGAAAATTATTGTGAATAAAGTACAGGTAGTTCTTGGTATAAAAAGCCAACACCATCCCAAGGGCAGGGACTGTGCCACAACCCAACCTGCTGGACAGATCTCAGCAGGTCAGAGAAAGAATGTCATAGATAAGAGAAAATAAACAACCTTGAAAAGCAGAACTGAGGAATCTCAACTTCTTCTTCAGTTGTGGGGCTGGGAAAAAACAATTTTAATGCCTCAGGGTTCATCTCAGCCACAGAAACCCGAGATTGGGTGTGTGCCAGGTAAGAGCTAGAGGAGAAAGGAAAACTGAGGCCCTTTCCATGGAATAGAATCATGGAATGTTTTGGTTTGGAAGGGATCTTAAAGATCAGCTCATTTCAGGCCCTCTGCCATGGGCAGGGACCTTCTGCTGCTCAGAGCCCCATCCAGCCCAGCCTTGAACACTCAGTACTTTACTCACTTTTCTAGTCTGAACTGGTGGCCTCAGAAAAGAAACTTCAAGGGAAGGTGAACCAGGCAAACTTGACCCTGAGCTTTGCAGCCCACAGAATGCAATGAATCCTCCTCTTTTCCAAGGCCATCTCCACATAGGGGATGGATGGAGAAATGCAGTTTTTTCCCAGAGACTGCCAGGCACTCCTCTTTTTCTGTGGGAAATGGGTTGCAGCCATCACAACTGGACCTGAAAAAACCCAGCTAGATGAGGAATTTCACCACAGGCTTTGAGCATTTGGGTGTTTTGGTCCCATCAATTTTTAAAGAATTTTTTAAATATGATTTTTAGAAATTTAGAAAAAGGAATTTTCAGGAGAGCTAGAATGGTGAGGTGAACTTCTCTGAGTGAACTTTCTTCCTGTGCCATAAAAGAAGTTGTATTAGAAGGTGCTGTGTGCTTGTGAGAGCTGGGTCCGGGATGGGAACCCACAGGGATGTTCAGGTGCCAGGTGTGCAAGGCCAAGTTCATTGGTGAGAATTCCCAGAGATGGGAGCTGAAAGGACCAGGAGGGCTGTGTGTGACTGGGGAAAAAGCTTTCCTTGCAGTTTCTGCTGGGATGAAGGCTGCCTGGAGAACTGGGTGCTGACCAGAGTCAAGAGTTTGAAAAATCAAAGGAAAAGATCAAAATCAAGAGTTTGAAGTAGACAAATCTGGGAAGTTAATCTTGCTGTTCCCTTTTCACAGGTGGTGAATGAAGAGGTGAAAAACTCTTTGTTCTTCCTCCCAGTCCTCGTCCTCACTCTTCGTTTGTCTTCCTTCAGGTTGCTGCTGCTCTTGTGAAATATAGAACAAATTGATTTCTTGGCCAAAATAATGGTGGTTTGGTTTTGGTTTTGTTTTAATTTTAAAAAAGCTGCATGGAAACCATATATCCCCAGTCCTGAAAGGAAAGGGGATATTCCAGGCTTTCTGGGGAATGAGCTACAAGCTTGAGACAGCAGCCCTGGCTCTGGGGAGGCTCCACTGCCACCTCTTGCTTCCTCTCTCCAAAGGTGTTTGAGACCTGTCTTTGACCTGGACAAGGTTCAGGCAGTTCTCAAGGGCCAGGAGTGTAGCCATGATATTTTCTGAAAAATCCTTTCCTTAGGATTTTTCCTCCTGAGAAGCTGAGAGGCCTCAGGAACAAAATGTCAACAATGGTTTTCTGCTGCTGTGGAATGCAACAGGTGGGTCTGGGATTGGTCTCATGTGGTTGTTTCTAATTAATGGCCAATCACAGTCAGCTGGCTCAGACAGAGAGCTGAGCCACAAACCTCTGTTATCATTCTTTCTACTCTTAGCCAGCCTTCTGAGGAAATCCTTTCTTCTATTCTTTTAGTATAGTTTTAATATAATATATATCATAAAATAATAAATCAAGCCTTCTGAAACATGGAGTCAGATCCTCGTCTCTTCCCTCATCCTTGGACCCCTGTGAACACTGTCACACAGGAGTGCCACAGGTTTTAATAATTATTTGGGCTTGGTCCCAAACTCACATAATTTCCCAGAGAATTCCCACTCTTGTGCACCATCTTGTTTTCCTATTTGGTTTTTTTTTTTTCAAGAGGTGCATAACACCAAGCTCAGGAATGGCCCTAATTCAGCTCACTGCCGCTGTGCACCTCTCTCACATTTCCTCACAGCAGAGAAAAGTCTTTGCCTCTTCTTTCTCCTCTGTCCAGCAAGGTCGTACAGAGACACTGCAGATTTCCCACATCACCAGCTCTTTATCCTCTGCTCCGAGAGGACAGATGATTTGATCAGGAAAGCTATTTTCCTGCAATGTAGATTATAATGGAAATCTGGAGAACAGCCCTGACTCCGAGCCTCCGCAGCTTTATCCTTTTAAAAGCACAAGCCAATTAACCTCAGCCTGCAGGGAAAGAGCCCCTCTCTTAGAGGCTGGCTCTTGGAAAATGAGACGTAGGGGATTTAAATTCACAAGGCTCTGAAACTCCAGCCCAGGCACAGAGCACTGCACAAACCTCCCCAGGGATGCCACACACATGGACATGGGGCTCTACTCACTCCATGGATGTTGGGACCCAGGACATTGCTCTGGCTGCCCTGGAGCACTCCAGACCCTGGCAGGGGCTCAGAGACCTTGGTACAGAGTCACAAACACGTGTGCCTTTGATTTTAGCCCATGGAAACAATTCCCAACTTTGTGTGAGGAGTACAAGCCACAAGAGTTTGAGTAGAATGATAGTGAATTTGTCACAGGGTGAAAAAGTAGAATTTGGGGGTTTTAGAATGGGGGTTCAGGAGGCAAGATGGAGGAATCTGGGCATGCCCTGTCCTTCTTTTCCTTCTCCTTCTTGTCCTCCATCTTTGCTGTGATGGTGGCACTTCTGGATTGGTTTAGAGTAGAGCCAGACTGTCTAACACAGGTGATAGGGATTGGAAAATTATTGTAAATAAAGTACAGGTAGTTCTTAGTATAAAAAGCCAACACCACCCCAAGGGCAGGGACTGTGCCACAACCCAACCTGCTGGACAGATCTCAGCAGGTCAGAGAAAGAATGTCATGGATAAGAGAAAATAAACAACCTTGGAAAGCAGAGCTGAGGAATCTCGACTTCTTCTTTGGTCGTGGGGCTGGGAAAAAAGAGTTTTAATACCTTGGGGATCATCTCAGCAACACAAAACCTGAGACATAGACACACTGGGGTCTCTGAAGCCCCCCCAGGATGTTGCTCCCCTTCCCTCAGGCTGCTGTGGGCTTGAGGGGTTAAGGACTGGAATTCCTGGGGACAGGGATATAATTCATTTCAAGGTGGTTTGTGAAGGGTGGTGTCAAGAGCTCTCTCACCTGGAGAGGTTCATGGAGGATAAAAAACTGCCCAAGGCCCAGGCTCAATAAAGAAATCACAGGAATGGTGTTCTCACCATGGGAATGAAGGGCACAAAGACTAATTAGCTCCTAAGGGTTACACCACAAGGAAAGGACTCAGCTCATCCTGAAACAGAAAAGATGCTGGAAACTTCTGTTTTCCCCCCATTTAAGGAGCTGTGATTGGCACCTGGGTGAGCCAAACCTGAGTGTCACTGATGCTACACAGGATCACTGGTTGGAAAAACTCTCTAAGATCACTGACTCCAACCACTAAACAGCACTGCCAAGGCCACCACTAAACCATGTCCTCAGAGGCCACATCCACATTTTCAGATCCCTTCCAGGGCTGGTGGTTTTAAACCATGTCCTCAGAGGCCACATTGATGTTTTTGGAACCCTTCCAGGGCTGGTGGATTCACCACCACAAAACCATGTCCCCAGGGGCCACATCCACATTTTTGGAACCTTTCCAGGGCTGGTGGTTTCACCACTTCTCTGGGCATCCTCTTCCAATGCCTAATCGCCCTTTCAGTGAAGAATTTTCCCTAAAATCCAGTCTCAACCTCACCTGGTGCAACTTGAGGCTGTTTCCTCTGATCCTTTTGCAGGTTTCCTGGGAGAAGAGACCAAACCCACCTGTCTACAACCTCCTGTCAAGTCCTTTTTTCATGAAAGAAAATGAATGACAGAGACAGGGGAATTTTCCACATCTCTGCTGGTCTTCCACATCGAAATGTTCTCTGCTTATCCCACAAAACTCCTCTGCCATCTGATGTGCTACCCTGGCACCAACTGTTTCCTGGGGAAAGGCAGGCAGACACAAAACACCCTCTCACCAGACACCTCTCCCCAAATCATGCTAAATACCTGTCTTTGTGTTCCTTCCATGACAACAGCTCCTGTTTGAGACGCTCACATCTCCAGACATTTGACAAGCAGCTGAGCAAATGTCAACACCCTTCCAGAGGAAGTGTGGGATTTCAGGGAATTTAGCACTGACTGGGAAATTGCAGTTGGTTCCTGGGTGAGTCTTTCTGGTTCCTACGGCTGGAGCCATGCCAGCATTTGAGGCCAGGCAGCAAACAATGCTGTACCCATGGGGGTGAGGGATGGACAGAGAAATATCCCTGCTCCTTTCAAGTGACAGCCTATGAGGGTGTTTTACAATGGGGGAAATAATTTGGGGTTATTCTGGAACAGTGGAGAAATACAGGAAATACTCCCTGAATAGCCTTGGATGTGCACCCCTGCCTATTGTGGAACCAGGTGATCTTTAAGGTCCTTTCTGACCCAAGCCACTGTGGCATTCACATTCTCTGAACAGAGATAATAATAAAATAATAATTATAATTTATAATATAAATAATTTATTTATATTATGTACATATATAACGTGGTACTCACATTCTCTGAATGGAGAGAGACATAATTCTCTCTCACAGGATTTTTTCTGGAGAAGCATAGAGAGAAGAGGAGAAAACATTTCTTCTCTCTACTTGCCACTCCTGTTGTTTTTGCACATGTGGAATGTGTAATGAAGATTGTTTACCTGAAGTGATTTGTCAATTGGGTTCTGCTGAGGATTGTTTTGATTCCTTCGCCAATTGGGTCAAAGCTGGGTCCTGACTGTCTCAGACAGTCATGGGGTTTTTTTTAGTATGTATCTTTTATATAGTCTCTCTTTAGTATGGTTATAATATAGTATTAATGTAATATAATACAGTTTTAATAAACCAATTGTTCAGCATTCTGAATCAATGGAGTCAGATGCCAATCATTCCCAGACGTTGAGGTCACCCTGAATTTGATAGAATTCTATGATCTAGTGGCTGTTGGTTCTTTGATTCTCACACAAAAATTCCTTGCCAAGGTTTCCAGGACCTGTTCTCCTCAGGAGCACATTGTTCTGGCACTAAGAGCAGTCCCCCAAGGAGAACACCAAGGAATTGCTTCAGCACAGCCTCAGTGGAAATAAATTCTCCCTGTTGATTGTAGCATTTCCCAAAACACATGTTTCCCATTGGAAAATTATTTCCAATTATTTCCAATTAATCCCATTATTTCCAATTACTTTACCAGGCCTTTTCCTGTGAGGTCCTACAGCTTCCAGGCCCACAGGTCATTTCCCTGTGTGGGATATATGAGCCGGGGCTCATTTTCCTAAAGCTTTTTTGGAAATAAGCACTGCAGGCACCTTCCTCCTTCTTCATCCCTTTGTAGGGAGGAAAAAACACCATTATGGAGCAGTCCAACCCACCTGGGAATAGATCCATGGAAAGGATGAGATGAACAGCTCCTGGACAGTGCCTATGTCTCTCCTTCTACAGGTCCTACAGGGAAACTGCTCTGGGAAATCTCACCCAGAGATTTCTTTCCTGAATTTCTTCAGGAAAGATGTCCATGATCACAGGGTGTTGGACAAGGTCCACTGAGCCACAGAGCTCTGTTTCTGCTTATTGGAGATATTTAGGATGAGGTGGACTTGAATGATGATTTCTCCATGCAAAATTTCAGGGGTTGTGATCAGGGAGAACAGACTAGGAGAATCCCTTCCCTCTTGGCCTGTTGGATTCTCCATGAAGAGCCATTATTAATTTTAATTCAGAGCACAACAGGCTGGTGGAATGCACTGCTGCAGGACATTAGAGTTTGCTGTGCCTTTAAATGGTGGCTGCACTGAAGGTTTGTGTTTTTAAGCAATAACTTCAAGCCAGTGGGTTGAAAGCTTGCTGAAGCTCATTTAGGCAAGATTAACATTGGAAAACATTTTCTAACAACACAGATAGGAACAGAATGTCCATGGGGGATGTGGGATGTCCCTTCCTGCAAGAAAAGCCCCAGTAAAGAGGTGACAGCACAGTTTTGGATGTCCCTCAACCTGCCAGGAGCAGGGGGAGGCTTAAGTGATTCCTCAGGACTCTTCTGTGTTATAATTTCTGGCAGTATGGAAGCCAGTTTTTAACATCTTTAATTAAAAAAAGGACATTGGATGGCATTGTTGAATAGCACAGGTTGAAAGGGACCTCTAGAGGTGTCTGGTTCAGCCTCCAGCTCAAAGCAGGGCCACCTTCAAAGCTGGGCCATACCTCCTCCACAAGAGTGGCAAAAAACTTCTCATGTAGAGTTTGCATAACCTGTGTGGGCCCCAGTGCTGGTGCTTGGCCAAATTGTGATGATTTTGTCCTTATTTCCAGCTGAAACTGGAAATCTCAGCCAGTGGCTGCCAGCTCTGGCCATTTCCCTGCTTCTCTGGGGACAGCCCTGCCTTTTCTGTCACCTGCTGGAGCTGGTGCCTACAAAGAAAATACTTCTCCTTGCAAGCTGCCAGCCTTGCCCAGGCTGAGCAGAGCCAGGATTGGGGTGTTTCCTTCCCAAGTCACACCCCCAGCTCACCAATGGGTGATTTCTTCTGGCACCCCAGGGGCAAAGGGGATCCCAAAATCCAGATCCTCCACTGCCGTGTTTACACAGCAGCCTCCATCCCTCTCTGCCTCCAGTTGCTAAGCGATATCTCTGCTCTCCAAAGTCACTGACACAGACCCTTGGCTGCTGCATTTCACTATTCAATTTGCAATTTAAATTCCCTGACAGGCAGAAGCAACCAAGCTGTTCACTTAAGATTGCAAGAAGTTATATTGAAATCCAGGAAATCGCCAGTGCCTCGAGCTCTTCATAAATTTCACTTTGATAATAATAAAGACAGAGGTTGGAAGAGGGGAGGAGAGAGATAGGTGCTCGTGTGTGGGACAAAGGATGGAGCAGAGGCACTGGGGTGCAATCACAGGGCTGGAGTTTCCCCTCTATTTGTGTTGGTTGTTCCATGTTCTGACCTCTAAGACCTTGTGCTTCTGCTTGGGCTGGTCAAATACCTTTCAGTAAAGTTAAATACTCGCTTTATCTCTTTTTCAATCCTTCTTTTCTTTATCAGCATTTCCTAGAGATGGAGATAAGTTCCCTTTGCACACATTTTCCTTTCCTAAAACACCCACAGAGGGGTTGTGGCATGAAGGACAGCAGGGAAAGGTTCCTCATCCCAGGCAGGAGGGTCAGGTCCTGGATATCCACTGCCTTTAGCTCTTCTGGCTATCCCCAGCTGCTCCCAGCGATGTCCAGACCTGAATTTTGGCCAGCCACAGAGAATGTTGTATTTTGGTTTTGGTCACCTGTATCCTCCCTGCACATGTGGGATTTGTGCTGCATCAGGAGGAGAGTGGCATTGCTAAATCAGACAGAAACAGGCAGGAATTATTTGGGATGGGAAGAGGATCAGAAGCTTCAGTGCTGAGGGAATGGAATCTGCCCTGGGTCCAAAAAGGGTCCTGACACTGGGGGAAGGTCAGGGACCCTCTGGGGCCAGCGCTCCCCTTTGATTCTCTAAAATAAATAAACGTCTAAATAAAATAAATGCCATAAATGTCTCTAAACAGACATTTCCCTGGGCTGAAAGCCTCCGTGGGCTCGGAGCCGTGGGGTTTTCAGGCCAGCAGAGGGAACCCTGCACCGCAGCCATCCCAAATCCCGCAGCTGCAGGGGATGGGGAGCAGCGGCGCTGGGGCACTGGGGCTGGCAGCTCCCCGAAAAGGGGCTGATCCTTCTCTTGCTGTCCAGATTGAAGGAATTCCACTTTTTAAACGGGAGCACCCCCACAGATCCCTTAAAATCCTCCGTGGATATCAATTCCCAAGGGGAATCAACCTCTGCCTCATCTGCAGGACAACTGCCAGCCCCCCCTGCCCAAGTGTGGGGCAGACAGGGGCAGGGACCTTCCCTAAGAACTTTCAGCAGCAAAAACCAGGCAGCCAAATCCCCTTCCTCAGTGTGAGGCTCTGGGTGAGGGGGTTTGGTGCAAGCATTCTCCCTGTAGGGACAGGAGTGTGATACAGGTGACACTTGGCACCACCACAGCAGATGCTTTGCAAGAGGCTGGTGTGGCCATCATTCTTTTTTTTTGTCTTTTCCTCTTTCACTCTGTGCTTCTCCTGTGTCTTTTGTCTGACAAAGGACAGAGTTTGGCCAGCCAGGTCAATACAAGGAGCTCTCAGAAGTTTCTCACTGAGATTTGTCCCCTTGGCAGAGGCCACCAGGTGCCCTCAGGGTTAGGAGACAGCTCTGAAAGGGCTTGCTGGAGCTTTTGTCCCATTCCTAACTGCAATTCTTTTCACCTCCAGCTTCCCAAAAAAGTGCCCCAATCTGGGAAACTTTCCCCACAGTCTCCACCTAAATTCCCAGAGGATCTCTGTGACAAAAAGGGACAGCCCTGGAGTTGCTGCTTTATACCCATGGACACTGTACCAGAGGGAGTGTTTGTAATGCATTTTAGGAGTCAGCATTCCTTTTATTTTTGCCTAGGACTGGCTGATATCAAGCTATAGACTGACTCTGAGGAGCAGCCAACAGCTCAGGCTCTTGAATCCTTGGTTTGAAGAGCTCCAGTGGGCATCTCTGGATTTTTCCATCCTGAACGCTCTGTGTCAGAGTCACTCCAGCACCCCTAGGCCTCTGTTAAATACAAGGCAAGGTTAGACTGAGAACAGCAGGATGGTCAACAACCTGCCCCTGCAAGGCTGAATTTTCCATTCTTGACTGCAATGTTTGAATAATGAAAGCTTCAAAAGGTAAAAAAAGAGAGAAAAGGTGCTTGGTCAAAGGATGCTCATTTCTGCTTTGTCTTCTTGTACTTTCTTGGGATTAAAACTGTTTTGCTTTCAAAAGCATGTTCAGAATGAAGGTTTTGTGTTGCAGGTAGCACAGTGGGATGCTGGGCCAAGCTGTTCTCCCTCCTTCCCAAACTCAGGGAATGTGATTGGTGAATTCCCACCTGCTCCTGCAGCACCCACATTTTTTCACTGCTCTGCCTTTATCTTTTGTGCTGCTCCTTCTTCACAGACCAGAAATGCTGGATAACTCCAGTCCTTGGAGTGTTCAAGCTCTTCAAGGAAGGCAGCTCTGATCCCCCCTGCAGTCCTGAGTGGTTTAGGAGCTCTTGAGCTCCCAGCACATCCTCCCCTGTCCTGTGTGACCCCATGTGCCCCCAGCCAGGTGATACCCTGGCCACTGGCATGGCCCTGTCTGCCCTAGAGAAGGGCAAGGAAAGGGAATGGGTTTCATTCTTCCCTTTCCAGGGAGGTTCAGTGGGAAGGGTGGCAGCAGTGCCTGGTGGTTTTCAGCCAGGCCCAACCACCTGAGACCTTTCAGCTCTCTGTGCTTCAAGCCTGGTGTTGTTTCTGTTCCTTTCCCATCCTTTTTGGGATTTGTCACTCCTGAGGTCTCTGCCAAGTGCAGGGGACACAGAACAGAGCTGCCCAGCCCAGCCAGAGGTAGGGTTGTGTCCCAAAGCCAGGAACATCAGCAGTTTCACACAGAGATTCCTCAGGAATATTCTGGGCAGATTTTGAGAGTTAAAGGAATTTGGGTGCAATTCTGGGTCCTCAGCGCTGAGCACTGATGGAAGTTGGTGGCCAGGTTTTGTCACAGACAAGAGAAATGAAAAGTGCCCACCTGTGGTATTTTCTGGGGCTCTCGTTGTTGGAAGGAAATGATGAATATGACTCCATGTTCTTAGAAGGCTAATTTATTATTTTATGATCTATATTACATTAAAGAATGCTAAACTAAACTATGTTAAAGAATACAGAAAGGATACAGACAAAAGGCTAAAAGATTATAATGAAAACTTGTGATTCCTTCCAGAGTCCCGACACAGCTTGGCACTGATTGGTCATTAATTAAAACAATTCCCATGAAACCAATGAAACAATCACCTGTTGGATAAACAATCTCCAACCACATTCCAAAGCAGCAAAACACAGGAGAAGCAAATGAGATAATATTGTTTTCCTTTTTCTCTGAGGCTTCTCAGCTTCCCAGGAGAGAAATTCTGGGCAAAGAGAATTTTTTAGAAAATGTGACAGTGACACCCACCTAACTCTTGGAAGGACAGGGACTGCTGGGGGACACAACTCACCCTCTGCCCCACATTTCTCCCCATTATTTTCTCTCTGCTCTTGTACATTTCTGGATAAATTTTGATCCTGGATTAATTTATTTTTCTCAGGTGCCTGAAGCAAACAGGATGCCACATCCCTTCAGCTCAGCCACGAGCAATCCCATTCAGATGCTCCCTCTTCCAGGCCATCAAAAATGCTATTAAGTGTGTGTAGGATCCCCAAGAGATTGTTGCTCTCTTTTCAGCCAGAGAAAACCTTGCCAAAATCAGATTTTTTTCCCCCCAGTGTGTCTGGTACAGACCAGCTGCCATGCTTCCCCCTCCATAACCCCATCTCACCTGTGTGCAGGATTCCACAGGCTGGATTTGGGCAGCACCTGGGGAAGGGCTGGCCTGGCATCCTCCCCTGCCTTTGGGATTGTCACAGCAGCCTTGTTGGACTCATTCCTGTGTTCCTGCAGAAACAAGCAGGCCCCTGAGCTGCAGCGAATTGATTCTCTGTGCTGTAACCGAATTACAAGCCTGAAATGCTCCCTCTCTCTCCCCCTTTCATCTTCTCCCTTCTGTTCCTGCCTCACAGACAGGAGGAGTTTTCCTCCCAGTGAATGCAGGGATGGACAGAAGAGCTGGGCTGTGGCCCATCACTGCCTGACCCTGAGGGACAGCTCCACTTTTGTCCTCTGGAAAGGAAATTCAACACGTGCTGGTGGGGAAAGGTCAGAAAAAGAGGCAGTGAAAGGCTATGGATGTGGAAGGAGATCCTTCAGGTTATCTCAGGAGGAAGTTACCAAACCCTTTTCTCTGTCCCTGAGAGCTGTAGCAACATCCCCAGGCTTCCATGCAGGAACATCTCGGGAGAAAAGGTGATTTAGGGGATGAGACTCAAGTTTTTCTGTCCTGAAGTGGAGATGGAGATAAGGACCTGCTCTGCCAGAGGTTTCCTTGGTTTGACCACAAACTCCCAAAAAACTCACTTCCTTATCAACCTAGAACACTTGTGAGTCTCAGAGCCATGAGCACTGACCACGTGGAGTGACCAAAGTGAACTTTACCCCCAGGACAAAGGATTTGGGATCTGCACTTGTCTGGCACCATACACTGGCCATGATGATGAAAAGGATGCTCCTTTTCCTGATGCTCTGTGCCTGTGTCCAAGTTTTGGCAAGTTGATTAATTTCTGGAAATTGTCAGTGCTAAGTTGGCCTTGCTGATGATCCAAGGGAAAGATGGTTTTCCCTCTTGCACCCTCGTGGTGTTTGGAAAGACACCAGTGTCCAACTCAGGGAATGAGAGAAATAAGGAAAATCTGAGTGTGCTCCTGTGGAAAAGTGTCCTGAGTTCAGGGCAGGTTTGTCCTGTGCCTGGGGTCACTGGGGGAGCACAGAAAACTGACAATCCCACTTTCAAAAACTGGTTTATGGCTCCCAGAGGAAAGGCAGGAGAAATCCAGAGTGCCCAGAGTGGGGGCAGAGGAGCTGTGAGTGCAGCCTGCATCCAGGGCTGCTCTGTGGCTCTGTCTGCTCTAAGGCTGTCATCAAATTCCCTCTGTAATCAGCACAGAGAAATCAGAGCTGCTTCAGGGAGATTCAAGCCCACTTATCTCACACACCTCTCTCAGGAGGCTGAAATTTCCCTATCTCCTTCCAGAGTGTGGAGATGGGGGCCAGGCCAAGGCCTTGGGAAAGGAGCTGAACTCCTGCAGGCAGGAGGAGATCCCAGGGATGCATCCAAGGCCAGGAGCTCTGCTCCAGATCCTGCAGGCTCCAGAGCAGGCTCAGGGCTTTTGGGACCCACTGGAGTCCCAGCACACACTCAGGGGCAAGCCCAGCCCTTCAAGAGCAAGGGACAATTGTGGCAATGGATTTCCAAGGGTGCACCGGCCAGCCTGCTCCTAAGTTTGTTATCAAAGCCTCAGGAATTCGTCAAGGCTGTTGGAACATAAATTGTGCTAAATTAAGAAAGAAGAGGCTGAGAAACCAAATACCAGGAGAGCAAAAATTGGATAACAGAGGGATATGAAACACCTGGACTGTGACCAGTCATGTACTTGAGAAATGCAGGCAGAAAATGAGGGAACAAGACAAAGGCACCAATTAAGAAATGTGTACTTAGTGGTTTGTAGAGTCCATAAATATGTGTGTAATGTAAACAATAAATGGCTTCTGCTTGATCATATTGATCAGCTGGTCAGGACTTCCTGCAATAGACAGTCACCTCTGCCTGCTTCCAGAAGGTTCCATGCACCCAGGAACCCTCAGCATCCACCACACCAGCCTGTTCTGGAAGTACAGAGCTCCCTTTTCCTTCTTCCCACCTGATTTTTCCACTTTCTTCCCTTCTCACATATCCACTCATATCCATAGCCAGGAATCCCTATTTTTCCTTCCTATTTTTCCTATTTAACCCCTCTTTGTCCTTCCCTAAACACAGCTTCCAATTCCCCTGTAGAAGCATAGAACTTCCTTTTTCTTCTTTCTACCTGATTTTTCCAACCTCTCCCCTTCTCAGACATCCACTCGTATCCACAGCCAGAAAACCCTGTCTTTCCTTCCTATTTTTCCTATTTAACCCCTATTTTTCCTTCCTCAAAACGAACTTCCAATTCCCCTGTAGAAGTACAGAGCTCCCTCTTCCTTCTTCCCACCTGATTTTTCCAGCTTCTTCCCTTCTCACACATCCACTTGTACCCACACCCAGAAGTCCCTGTTTTTCCTTCCCCCCACACAACTCCCAATTCCCCTGTGGAAGTACAGAGCTCTCTCTTCCTTCTTCCCATCTGATTTTTCCACTTTCTTCCCTTCTCACACATCCACTTATATCCATAGCCAGAAACCCCTATTTTTCCTTCCTACCTTTGCTTCCTATTTTTCCTATTTAACCTATTTCACCCCTATTTTTCCTTTCTATTTTTCTCATTTAACCTATTTCCTATTTAACCCCTATTTTTCCTTCCCCAAACACAACTTCCAATTCCCCTGTGCAAGTACAGAGCTCCCTGATTTTTCCACTTTCTTCCCTTCTCACACATCCACTCGTATCCACACCCAGAAATCCCTGTTTTTCTCTCCCCACACAACTTCCAATTCCCCTGTAGAACTACAGAGCTCCCTTTTCCTTCTTCCCACCTGATTTTTCCACTTTCTTCCCTTCTCACCCATCCCCACACCCAGAAATCCCTGTTTTTCTCTCCCTACAACTCCCATCTGTGTGGAATTTGTGTTTTTCTCTGCACACACCTTCCAATCTCCCAGCCCAGCTCCTCAGCTCAGTGAGGTTTCATCTCCAATGGGTGAGACAGAGCTGTCCAAAGGAAATGAGGAGCAGCCTTGCCCTGCTCTCCACACCCAAGGGGATGCCAGCGCTCCCGACTCGGCTCCTGCGCGCCGGTGATAAATGAGATCCACCCCAAATAAATAAATAAAACCCGGAAGGGAGCAAAATCCCCAGGTTATTCCTGTATTACTCAGTCATCTCAAGGAGAGAGCAGCTATCTGCTGGCAGCTGGCTGAATCATCAGCTACCTAATGCTGCCTGGAATGAATACAGATGCTTTGGAATTGCCTCGTGCGAGCTCCACAATAAAGGCAGCGAGAGCAGCTTTGCCATCTCCAGAATGGTGGCTGACAAATTCAATCAACAAACCTGCTCTGAAAGCACTCCTGGCAAAATATGAAAAGGGAATTACAGGCTCTGCAAGCCCCAGAGCCCCTTGTCTTTGTGGCTTTGCTGGGGAAAAGGGCTGGTAGTGCCCTGTCTGCTCTGAGTGTTTAACACCTCCTAATTCATCACAGCCACTTGCTCTTGGGGTGATTTATTTCATTTATTTCATTGCTCCCATTATTCCCAGAGCCTCCCTAGCACAGGAGTGTGCCTGTGTAGGGGCAACAGCCCTCTCCATCATATCTAATGGCAAGAGTCTGTCACCAGGGGCCTGGAGGGATGAGAACAATGGGAAAGGCACGTTGGGATGGATGGACCACCAGGAGCATTCATCTCAGCTGTGTGCAGGAGTCAACGAGCCTGGCCTGCAGGACTGACATTTAGGGATGGGATTTCTAGGGGGAACACACAGAGCCCCACATCCATGGCCCAGTTCGCCCCAGTAGGGACTGGGTGTGTTCAAGGACAGCTGTGCCCTCAGGGCTGGGCAGTGCCACTGCAGCCCCTGGCATGTAGGTGTTTCCAGACCATCTATTTTCCCTGCTCTGTGCCCAGGGAAACAGGACCTGGCTGCTGCTCAGCCTGCAGTGGCTGAGGTTTAATTGATGGATGGCTCTAGACCGAGCCACAAATTAATGACTACAACACCTACTCATTTTAAACCCTTCTCAAGCTCATGCTCACCAGGTTCCCAGCCCAGGGGAGTCCATGTGCAAGGGAGATCAGTAACCTGCAAGGAAAACATTCATGATTAACTTCTCCCCACTGTCTGCTCTCTGTGCACCCTTTCTTTCACACACTCCCTGCTCATCCCAGCCCCACATGTCACCAGGCTCTGCCCTCCTGCAGCTCCTCAGGGTGGTGGGGACAACCTCTGCTGAGGCACCAGGACTCTCCAGCCTTGCTTTGCCACCCTCTGGGTGCACACCCTCTCTGAGCAGGGAGGCGGAAGGAGGCCTCCAGCTCCACGAGCTGCTGCAAAACTGCTTGGGCTGGTGGCTGGTGGCAGCCCCCAGAGATTCCTGGCTGGCCAGAGATCTGTTTGAAGCTGGAGATGAGGTGTGTTTGCCCCCAGTGTGAGAACAAGCAGGACCTGGGCTCTGGAGGAGCAGGGTGGGAGGGAGCCCAGGACAGAGCACAGAGCAGGAGAGCTTTGGGTGCTTGTCTTCAGCTGCAGGAGGAGGAGGAGGGCAGTAGAGAGAGAGGAAGGTCTGGCAGCAGGAGGGAGGGAGGGATTCCTCCTCTGCAAGGCTGGGGAAGAGGCCTCAAGCATCAGGTAGCCTGGCAATGGCTTTGAGGGTCCATCAATTGCTCTGAGCTGCTCACATCGGGAGCTGGCTCCCAATAAAAGCCCTTTTCTGGCCCTTCAAAGGTGGGGAGATGCAGTGTGACCATCATATTTTCTGAAAAATCCCTTCACCAGGATTTCTTCTGCTGGGAAGCTGAGAAGCCTCAGAGAAAAAGGAAAACAATATTATCTCATTTGCCTCTCCCTGTTTTGCTGCTTTGGAATGTTGTTTGGAGATTGTTTATCCAACAGGTGAATTTTATTCTTTATTGTTTTTATTCTTTAAATAATAAATAATTTTTAATTTAATTCTTAAATTAATTCTTAAATTTAATTTAATTCTTAAATTTAATTTAATTCTTTAAATAATAAAGAAAGAATTTTATTCTTTATTATTTTTATTTAAAGAATAAAGCAGATGAATTGTTTTGATTTAATGACCAATCACAGTCCAGCTGTGTGGGGACTCTAGGCAGTCACAAGTTTCTAATTAATATCTTGTTAAGCCTTCTGTTTGTAGCCTTTCTCTATAGTTTTAGCATAGCATTCTACAATATAATATAATATAATATAATATAATATAATATAATATAATATAATATAATATAATATAATATAATATAATATAATATAATATAATATAATATAATATAATATAATATAATATAATAATATATACGTGCTCTGGGGTGAGAGAGAGTGAGGAAAAGCCAGGATTGGAGGAATTAGAGAGGAGGAAGCTGTGGTAGGGAAGGGAAGCACTGCTGATGGCCAGGCTACACTGGCACCAGGGATGGGAGGCACCTGGATTTGGAGAGCTGGTAGGATGAGGCAACAGATTGGCTGGGATGGCTCTGGGGAAACTGGGATCAGGAAACCACCAGGATTATTAAGTGACTGGAATTACTAAAATGCTGGGATTGCAGCTGGGTGGTCCAGCTTGGTCTTGCAATTCTCTTTGGACTCAAGAAAAAAGGGAAAACACTGTCCCCCTCTTCCTGTCCAAAGCCTTCTCTTGACAGCAGTGGAGTCAACATTTTTCTCAGGTGTCCAGAGCACATAAAGCTGGACTGATCTGCCCATAAATCCTGCCCCACTCAGCAGGGATCAACCTCCAAAGATTCTGTTGTCTCCAGCTGGCAGATCCACCTTTCCCTTCCAAGCTCAATTGCAGCATATGATCATCAATTTAGAGCTAATTGCCAGCTAATGAAGCCAGTTTTGCTCACTCCATTTCAATGTCCTTGTGCTGCTGGCTGAACACCGCTGTGCATCCCACTCTGAACCCTCTCCCAGAGCCTTTGCTCTCACCCCTGCTCCTGTCTGGGATGCAGGAAGGGAAAATACTTGTCCTTTTAAAGGGGCAAAGTGAAGGAACAATTGTTGGTTTCCATGCAGACAGGAGAGAGCAGGATCCAGGGGTTTCCAAACCCTTTTGTCTCTGGATACAGGAGAGATTAAAGCACCTTGAATTATTAGAACAGAATGCTAGGGACCAGCTTGGCACTTGGTTTGAATTCCTGCCTCTGTCACTCTGTTATGTCGCTGAATCAGTGTAGATTTGGAGCTTGGAGAAATGGTTTAGTGGTGGACTTGGCAGTGCTGGGTTAATGGTTGGACTGGACAATCTTAGAGATCTTTTCCAACCTAATGATTAGAAAAAAAAAAAAAGAGGAAAGTCTGTCCCTTGCTTTCCTAGCTGCAAAAAGGGCTCCCACTCCCCCTGTGTAGGGTTGTGTGGTTTGTTAAACACCCCTCAGACACTCTGGATTTGTGACATCCCCTGAGCTGCATGATCACACCAGAATAGTGACTGGAATAAGGCAAAAAACCAACCAAATGAAACACTCCTTCACTGAGGTTTGTCAGAACAGACAAAGCACTACCAACATTCCCAACTTATTTCAAAATCCTGTAGGATTTGGGGGAAGTCTTTTTTTGGTTGGGGGCAGGCAGGGAAGGCGTAGTAAAATCAGGGTGCCCCTGATGAAGGAGTGATTGGCATCTGACTCCATTGATTCAGAAGGCTGAACAATTGCTTTATTAAAACTACATTATATTACATTATACTGCACTATATTAAAAATATACTATACTATACTAAATTACATACTAAAGAAAACTTGTGATTGTCTCCCAACAGTCAGGACATAGCTTTGAGTGATTGGCCAGGGAAACAAAACAATCCTCAGCAGAATCCAATTGACAAATCACTTCAGGTAAACAATCTTCCTAACACATTCCACATGTGCAAAAACAACAGGAGCAGCAAGTAGAGATAAGAATTGTTTTCTCTTTCTCTGAGGTTCCTCGCTGCAATTCCCAGGAAATATCCTTGGGAAGTTGTGCCTGCCCTCTATGCAGAGAGCTGTGGCTACAGGAAGGAATAGATCTTTGTGTTCCTCACAAAATGCCTGAATTTAAGTGGGTTTGTTGTTTTAAGCCCTTGCCTCCCCATGGATTTAAATGACAGAATCCAGCCTGAGCAGTGCCAGAAGGAGCAGCAGGATGCTGGGAAGCTGAGGGGGCAATTCAGGGCTTTCAAAAGGCACTGATTGTAATGCAGGGCAGAGCTGGTTTGTGTTCCTGAGGAAGGGGTTAACTCTGCTGGAGTACAGCTACCTTGGGATGGGCTTGGGAAGCTTCTGGTGACTTCAGCAAGGCCAGTTCAGCTGGGAGGGGAGGGGATGGAGCTGTGCCTCTGCCCCTGGGTGCTCCCTGAGCCCTCCTGGTTCCTTCCAGAGGCACAAGGTAAGGAATGCATCCTCTGCAGGCTGCAGGAGCTCATTTCCAGGGCCAGCCTCACAGAAAGGTTCAGCTGTTGGTGATGCCTTGTGGAGGCTGAGCTGGAGCAGAGGCTGGGCAGAGTTCCAGAATAAAGCAGGGATTTATTCCAAGCATCTCCTCCATGGATGCACCTTGGGCAGCACCAGAGCCCAGCCAGGGCTGCACCCAAGATGAACCAAAATGGCCCCAAAATGCACCAGCGCTCCCGGGGTCTCTCCCTGGGATCAGTTCTGCTCCATTTGCATCTTGCAGTTCATTGTCCCATTCCAGCTTTAGCCCCTGCAGTCCCACCCTGCTTGTTTTTCTCTCTCCAGCCCACAGGGTTTGTGCTCCTGGGCTGAGATTTGGGTCATTTGTCCTTGGTGCCCAGCTGGAGCAGGAATTGTTTTGTCTCCCTGCTCTGTGCACAGAGCTCACCATCCCATAATATGGAGCTCAGACCCACACAATAAAGCAGCTCAGAATGTGAAAAATATAAAAGCTAAACCCTGAGCCATCATTGGGAAAAGGTGAAACAATACCCACAGCATCCAAATGCAAGGAGAAAGAAGGGCAGGATGAGACCTTCACCTGTGCTGATGCAGGAGGATATGGCCTCCCAAGAGCTCTCACCTCTGTCATGGAGCCCTTGGTGTGACATCCAAAAATCCCAGCCTGAGTTTGGCCCCAGTGAAGGGTGGGGGTGAAAGCCCCTCAGTGTGACAGCCCCTGGTGCAGGTTTTTGTACATGGAGGGATGAGATTGGGCTGCAAATGAACAACAGACACTTGGAGTGGCAAAAAAGTGCTGGAAGGGAAGAAGCAAGAGTGGGGCAGGAGAGTGAGATACCAAAAAATCTTCCCTGAGCTGCCTTCCACACCAGTCCTGCTTCAGGCCAGTACATTTGTAGCCCATTAGGGCTGATGTCACCTTTGCCACTCCCTTGCAGGTGTCCTGGGTAGCCTGAGTGCTGCAGTGACACTAAACATGATGCTTCAGATCCTGCCTGGGATTGCTGTCCAACATGGCACATCAAAGGACCTTCATCTCCTGAATCCATGTCAGTGTTCCCATAGATAAATGACTGGGCAAATTTATGGGCAGAAAAACCCAGCCAGGGCTGTTAAATATAAAAACTCATGATGTGTGGCTCACTGGGACCAAAATCACACTTATATGGGTTTTTTTAGATAATCTCTTGGCACCTACTTCTGGCCACTCCTGGCAGCAGGACACTGAGCTGGAATGATCTGCTGGATCTGCTCTGGCTGTTCTTTTCCTATTACTCCTGTCTGCTCTGTAACTGATCCCTTATTTATGTGAGCAGTGGCTCCTCTGGCAGAGCATGGGATCTGCAGCTCCCCTGCATTCCCATGGGATTCTGTGAGGGGTGGGATTGGTCTCAGTCTCCAACAGCACAAGGAGAGCTTTGGGATGGAGCTGTGCTGGTGAGGTTTGCATGGAGCTTTGTGCCTGGATAAGCAGAAGAACCAAGAATGGAAGAGAATCCAGAGCAAGAACCATCGTGGTGATGTCACTGAAACTTCAGGACAAACAAAACCTCTCCAACTGCATTTTTTTAGTGTTCCAGAATTAAGACATTACTTTATTCTGGCCAGGATGTGCAGTAGAAATAATTTCATCCACACATTGCCCAGATGGTTCCTTATTTGATTTTTACATACTTATCCACACAAAACCCAAACCAATTCTTTGTTTCAATGTTCATTGGTCCCAAATGACACAACTCTTAGATAGTTAAAAAATTTTGGAAGTTGTATCATTTCCAACAGTGATGCTCAGCATTATCCAAGGAGGGATGGAGGAAAACAACCCCGATCTCCATGTTGGTGATGTGCAAGACAGGGAGTCTTACAAGAGAAGGGGAACTTAAATCTGCTTCCATCTCCAAAGACATTGTGAAACCACAATCCAAAGGAATAACCACATCTAGGTGTTTTCCATGGAGCTTTGTGCCTGGAAAGGCAGAGGTAACAAGAATGGAAGAGAGTCCAGAGCAAGAACCATCGTGGTGATGTCACTGAAACTTCAGGACAAACAAAACCTCTCCAGCTGCATTTTTTTAGTGTTCCTGAATTAAGACATTACTTTATTCTGGCCAGGATGTGCAGTAGAAATAATTTCATCCACACATTGCCCAGATGGTTCCTTATTTGATTTTTACATACTTATCCACACAAAACCCAAACCAATTCTTTGTTTCAATGTTCATTGGTCCCAAATGACACAATTCTTAGTTAGTTAAAAAAATTTTGGAAGTTGTATCATTTCCAACAGTGATGCTCAGCATTATCCAAGGAGGGATGGAGGAAAACAACCCTGATTTCCATGTTGGTGATGTGCAAGACAGGGAGTCTTACAAGAGAAGGGAATTTAAATCTGCTTCCACCTCCAAAGACATTGTGAAACCAAAACCCAAAGGAATAACCACAACCCAAAGGAATAACCACATCAAGGTGGGAATACCCTGAGCTACTGTTGGAAACTACACAATTCCTACAATTTTAAAATGGCTTTAGTCAGGGTTTTTGTTCATCTTTGCCCAGAGGGAAAGGAGTTGAAGTTTCTTTTCAAAAGACTTGAGGCCTGATGAGCTTAACATTTCAACAGGCTGGAAGTAGCACAAAAGATACACACAAGATAATAACCACTAATGAACATCAACTCCCACACAAGATAACAACCATTAATGAACATCAACTCCAAATATCACCCCTGGCATGGTGCAAGACTCCTGCCCTGGGAAAGGAGACATAAGAGAATGAGGACCTCATTAACATCGCAGGTGTTGTGGAGACTTTAATCTGAATTTGGGTTCATTTTGGTTGAGGTTGTAGCTGGGTCTCACTGACAAACAAATCAATAACCAATAGGAAATCATATACTAAAAATTGTGCAATTTGGGACCAATGAACATTGAACCAATGAATTTGTCTGGATTTTGACTGTATAAAGTTTGTGAAAAATCTAGTGAAGATCGTGTGTGATGGAGTGATTTTCTCTTCACAAGCCAGGCAATGTGTGGATGAAATGAGTCCTGCTGCCCATCCTGGCCAGAACAGAGTAATGCCTTAATTAACACTAAAAATGTTATTGGAGAGATTTTGTTTTTCCTGCAGTTTTGGTAAAGTATTCCTCTTATCCCTGAACACCTCACAGCATACCATCATTTCCCCTTCATCCCTTCCAGGGAAAGTCAAACACCTTGGAAAACCACTGTGGAAGGCCCTGAGCACTGGGCTGGCAGGTGCTGGGGCTCCTCCTCACTGAGAGCATGGATGGGCAGCGAGGCACAAACGATGAGCTGACTTTTCAACGAGCTGATTTTCACTGATTTTCACAGCACTATGGCCCTGAGGGGGTGTTAATCCACACCTGGGAATGTCAGATCCATTTAGCAAAGCCCTAATGGATTGTTTGATTTTCAGCAGAGTTGGGAAAGGAGCAATTCCCTGGTGCCAGCTGGGACAGGCAGGATTTGGTGGTGACAGAGGGACACGTTCAGACACTTGATATTTGGGATGCTCTGCCTCGTCTCTCCAGGGAGCCAAAGTCTGGCAGGCACTGGCAGCAGGATGTCTGAAATGCCTTCTCCTTGCTCGTCCTTGTAGCTGCAAAGAAATAAGTTCTACCCCCCTCCTGAACAGGCAATTCCTTCTGTCTCAGACTCCCTGAGAATCTTTCTCCACGACTCAAAATTGAATCACGTTCCATGCACGGATATTTATGCGCTCTCACATAGGTGTGCCAACAGAGAGTGGTAAATACCCTTAAAAAAGCTCCCAACAAAACAAGCAGTTTGCAAATGAGTCTAAATTCACATTGAATTTAATGAGTAATTTAGAACGAGGAGATGAAAGGGGAATTCCAGGAATAAAATAATAAAAAAACCTTTTGTGCTTGGACAATTTCAAGAAGAATGTTTCAGGTGTTTCAAAGTAGGATTTTAATTCAAAGAACTGACCCAATTTTCGAAGAGGAAAAGGACCAAATCTGAAAACATGAATATGGAGGAAAATTATTTTTCCCCGTTGACTGAAATATTTTGCTTTTAAAACACAAATGCAAACAAAACTGCTTGGTTTCAGGGCAGCGAGTCACAAACATGACTTCTTCAGATTTTGTAGGTTTTATTTCCCTTTTAAATAATTATTCTGGGTCAAAAGCAACCAACTTGGCATTCACACTTGTGGGTTCTTTTTCAGCTTTGCTGTAAAGTGAACCTATTTCTGGCCATTTCCAAAGTCAACAGAAGAGGTATTTTCCTTGTTTGTTTTAAATTTTTCTTATTTCCAGTACTGGGGCACCCCACATCCCACCACACTGGTGGTAGGGAATCCTTCCCAACCCTTCTGGGATGAATCTTGGATCACTCTGCTGACACCACACCTCCATGGATGGGATATTTCAGTATGAGCATGGTCTGGCTGTCCCATATAATCGAGGTGATGGCCCCAGGAGTGTCACTGGATTCTGGGAAAGCTGTTCTGTTGCCTTCTGGATTTTGGAGGAAAAACAGAGGACAACAAATAGGCCAGTCTGGAAGTTGGGCACCAAATGGAGCTTGATTTGGGAGAATTTAATCTGAATTTGGGTTCATTTTGGTTGAGGTTGTAGCTGGGTCTCACTGACAAACAAACCCCATTATTTTTCATGTCTCCTCCTGACCTACTCAGGTGATTCCCTGTGAGCCCAGGGATGTGACCTCCCCATGCACTGGCACAAATGAAAAATCACATCCCCCAGAAAAAGATCAGGAGTTGGACTTTGCTGATCCTTGGGGATCCCTTCCAACTCAGGATATTCTGGGATTCTGTCATAGATCACTTCCTCTTATCATCATCATCATCATCATCACCATCATCATCATCATCCCATCATCTTGGTCTTGAGCTTTTGAGCCTCTCAACTTGTAGCTGTGAGTCTGAAAAGAGGAATTTCTCTTGGAAGTTGAGAACTGACATTAAACACTTTCCCCTCCATCTGCAGCAAACCCAGATCCCCTCCCCAGCTGATGTAAACTGGCCATTCTTAGCAAAGATGTCACTTACTGGTGCTTGAAGGATTAAAAGCTTACAGAGCTGCCTGAATAGGGGAATTTGAAAGGAGAACTTTTTTTGTTAATGAGGATGTTTTTTGCAATTATGATGCTTTTGGTTATGTGACATTTCAAATCACAGCAGCATTGTTTAAAGGACTTAGGGAGCAGTCAGCAAAGCAAGTTCAGCAGAGCAGGAATATCTGTCAAATTCCTTGCTTGGAGAAATGTCCACCACAAATCCTTTCTGACCCTGTGGTGTTTCAAACTCCTGGCAAGGAAAATGATGTCAGGGAGTTCACTCCAAACATTATCCTTTTCCACACCTCATTTGTCTCCCTGGTGACTTTTCCATGGCAAATCTTGGGTGTGCACCCTCTTTTACTGAAATCCCCTGATTTACAGCAGATCCTCCAGCTCAGACACCCTGTGCAAGGCAAGTGACCCAAATCTGAAGGTAAAAAGTGAAAAAAACCCAACCTTGTGAAACTCTCCCCTTCTCTATTCTGGTGTCTCAACACAGAGCAAAAAAAAAAAAAAAGATTAAGGCATTGTTTTTCCTTTTTCTTGTGTGGTGTCAGTGATGCTTCTCTGAATTAAGGTACTGCTGAGAATTTGTCTCTTGAATATTGAATTGAATTCTTCTGACTTCTCATTTCTGAGCTCTTGTTATTATTTGCTGAAAATTTCTGGCGAGCTGGAACTGGCTTCGACAGCATCTGTCAACAGTTCTTGTTTAATTACAGAGAAGGGGGAGAGGGGAGGTCCTGGGAGATTCTGGGGGACACAGGCTCACCAAAATATGCATGACAGGAAAAAAATAAAGAAAAACAGGACTTAGTGAGCTTGGCATGAAGTTAGGCAGCACTTATCCTGGCAGAGAGGGTACCTAAGCGTTGCTGAAGAGCTGTGAAACTGCCAGCATGAATTGCTGGGATCCAGGGGGACAGGAAACATCTCCTTGCAGCCTGGGATTGGAGAGAAATGGGATTTTACAGAGCTGATCATTAGAGAGCTGAGATTCATCATGCATTGTGTTGGATAAAGTCACTGCCATTATCTTCAGGTGGGATAAAATCACTGCTGTTGTCCCTCCTAAATCTGAGACCTCATCAAGAAGAAACCTGAGTGTCTTTCATTGAATCCAGGATCTAGGATATTGGGGAATGGTATCTCCAAGCAGACTTCACACTGCTGCCTTCTCACTAACCAGGATCTCTCCTCCTGATTTTTAAGCTGCTCTTTCCCCTCAGCAGGACCCACACTTGGGCCTGTCACCTCCTCCAGCCTTGCTCCATCCCCAAATGTTTTAGCTTTTATATTTTTCAGATTCTGTGCTGCTTTTGTGTGCAACTCTGAGCTTCATATTAAGTATTAGCAAGTTCTCTTCGCAGGGTAGGCAGACAAAACAATCCTTTTCCAGCTTGAGACCAAGGACAGCCACTATAGGCTTCAGGCCCAAAAAGTATAAGCAACATGGGCTGGAGAGAGAAAAACAAGCAGGGTGGGACTGCAGGGGCTGAAGCTGGAATGGGACAATGAACTGCAAGATGCAAATGGAGCAGAACTGATCCCAGGGAGAGACCCCGGGAGCGCTGGTGCATTTTGGGGCCATTTTGGTCCATCTTGGGTGCAGCCCTGGCTGGGCTCTGGTGCTGCCCAAGGTGCATCCATGGAGGAGATGCTTTCCATAAATCCCTGCTTTATTCTGGAACTCTGCCCAGCCTCTGCTTCAGCTCAGCCTTCTCAGGGCATCACCAGCACATCCTGGGGTGTCTCCTGGGGTGCTCACCATGACCTAGAGCTCCCCAGAGTCCTGGAGGTGGCCTGGGAGCTCCTCCATGGGCACAGCTCCGTTGTTCCTGCACCCTTTCCATCCCTGCTGGCTTCCCTGATCTCCCTTGGAGTCAGTGAGAACATCCCACTTGGTTTTCCCACATCCCCTGCAAGGAGAAAATTCACCATTGGCGTGGTGAAAGTGGGAAATCCTGGCAGCTCAGATCCTCCCAGACCCAGAGCAGAGAATTCCCACTTCAGACCCTCCAGAAACACACAGCCAGGCACAAAAGTGATTTTTCTCTGTGGTGTGGTCTGTCCCCAGACCCCTCTGACCACATAGATAGAAATTGTAGGAAATGAGGCATCTCTGGAAAATGTGGGAGCTTAGGCTGCCTTGTCTCTCCAGCACTGTGCTTGCACAGCACCTTTCACAGGCTCTGTGTTTGGCACAGTGCTCCCATACTGATAATAATAATAATAATAACAACAACAACAACAACAACAATAATAATAATAATAATAATAATAATAATAATAATAATAATAATAATAATAATAATAATAATTCTTATTGTTATTATTAGTTATTGTTTTATTATTAATATTCTATGTTAATATATATATTAATTAATATGTACCATCTCACATAACTCTAGCTAAGTGCCTAAAATTAATTCCTTAGTTCTGTCTGTTGGCAACAAGCAACAGATTAAAGATAACAAACCCAAGCTCAAAAGAGCCACCTGTGAAGGAAGAGATGATGATAACTAGTTTTGCCTGTTAGCTATGGAGAAAATATAGACAACTAGATTATTAATATATTAATATATTATTAACAATATGTAATAATAATAATAATAATAATAATAATAATAATAATAATAATAATAATAATAATATGGGGCTGAGCACATCACCCCACCAGAGCATTGACTGCAGAGCCAGCCACGCAGCCAAGAATGAAGATTAAAAGTGGGGAAGAAATCTGGCAGAGAATTACCTAATTTAATACATTTGAAACTCAATAATTATTCCTTTAAAAATAGAATTTGCTGAAGCAACTTCTAGCTTTTAATTCTTTTCTTTTCCTTTTTTTTTCTTTAATCACTGCATAATAAAGTAATTAGTAATTTGTGTCACTTCTGCATTTTTTTTCCCCTTAGTGTAATCACAAGGGGTGACACATTTTCACAGCACACTTCAAAAAAAAAAGTATAATGGAGAGAGGCAAAAATCAGAGCTGGTGTTTGAACCCTATCAAAAGTCAGTAATGCATATCTTGTCTGCTCAAAATGATGATTACATCACATTAAGATTACATTGAGACAACTTATTAATTAGAGAAACCCAGGGTGGAGGGCCAGGGCAAATACCCTGGGACAGATTCTGGGCTTAAGTGACCCCAAGGATTCCAAGCAGGAGGACAAGAGGCAGGAACTGATGCACAGGAATTTAACCCAGAATATGAGGCTCAGAAGGATCCTGTGAATGCCTGAGAGGGATTTTGTAGGAATTCAGGAAGATCCTCTGGCTGTCCCACCCCTGGAAGTGTTCCTGCAGTGTCTGGAGCAAGGTGGAGACATCTGGATTTATCCTTTGTCCCCAAAAATGGATGTGAGAGAGACCCCAGAGCTCTAGAGCAAGGTGGAAACATCTGGATTTGTCCTTTGTCCCAGAAGATGGATGTGAGAGAGACCCCTGAGCTGTAGAGCAAGGTGGAGACATCTGGATTTGTCCTTTGTCCCCAAAAATGGATGTGAGAGAGTCCCCTGAGCTCTAGAGCATAGGTGGAGACATCTGGATTTGTCCTTTGTCCCCAAAAATGGATGTGAGAGAGAGCCCTGAGCTCTAGAGCAAGGTGGAGACATCTGGATTTATCCTTTGTCCCAAAAATGGATGTGAGAGAGAGACCCCTGAGCTCTAGAGCAAGGTGGAGACATCTGGATTTGTCCTTTGTCCCCAAAAAATGGATGTGAGAGAGACCCCTGAGCTCTAGAGCAAGGTGGAGACATCTGGATTTGTCCTTTGAACCAAAAATGGATGTGAGAGAGACCCCTGAGCACTCAGGAGCCAAAAATGTTGCAGGGACTCCTCTCTCTGAGCCTGACTTGACCAAGGCTGGACCAGCACTGCCAGACTGGGACAGAAAATAATATTGAAATAATTTGGCTCTTTTTCTCCAGAAAAGCCCCATCACACACCTTTAGCTGTGCTCTCCACAGGTTTTGGGCTGCTTTTGTCTAGTTTAGAGCTCCCTGAGCCCTCCTAGCCCTGCCATGGAGGTAAAACCACACACTTGGGCTGAGAACCTCTGCTGAAAGAGGGACCCTTCCTCCCAACCTGTTAATTCCAGTTTCTCCCCACAGTGGTCAATGTCCTCCCCTCCCTCTCACGATTTCATTAGGCAGGGCAAGGATCCCAACAGGCAGACAAACCCTGAGGGACAGGTTCTGCTCCTCAGCAACCCAAATTTTCTAAAAATACCGGAGTCAGGAGATCACAGAGGAGCAGCACGCTGCTGCATGCATATTAACGCTGCCTTTAATCCCCCTCCATGAATTTTAGGAGCTGAGTGAGAACTTGGATGTCCTCAGGCTGAAGGGTTGCTCACTTCTGTCCCTGCCTGCTGACACTCTGTGCTCCTGCTCTTGCCTCCCGTTTCTCCCTGCTGCCAGATGTCCTCAGGTCACCCTCTTGTCCCTTCCCTGGCCTCATTTCCCCCTAATATCGCACAGGAGCCATCACATTTCCCTTGGATCAGAATCTCACCAGTCAGAGACATCATTTGCAAACACAAGTTAAGCACCATCCACTTTTTTCTTGGAAAATCAGTCCATTTTGAAGCCTCTTTTCCCCAACTTTCTGCAGTTCTGGTGTCTCCAGAGGCTGGTTCTGAAGTCCTTGGGTTCAATAAAATCTCTTTTTTTTCAGTATTTGTGCCCTATCTAGTTCAGATACTTGAAAATTACTTAAAAACAAACAAACAATGCCCAGTTCCAAAGCTGCTGCCTGAGGTGGCTGCACATATCCATGGCCAAGCCTCAAATCATGCCTGGGAATTGCACCAGAGCATGCAAACTAAAACTAAAACTAAAGCTAAAACTAAAACTAGAACTAAAACTAAAACTAAAACTAAAACTAAAGCTAAAACTAAAACTAAAACTAAACTAAAATTAAAACTAAAACTAAAACTAAACTAAAATTAAAACTAAAACTAAAACTAAACTAAAACTAAAGCTAAAACTAAAAAAACTAAAACTAAAACAAACTAAAACTGAAACTGAACTTAAAAAACTAAAATTAAAACTAAAACTAAAAAACTAAAATAAAAACTAAAACTAAACCTAAAACAACCTAAAACTGAAACTAAAAATAAAAAACTAGAACGAAAACTAAAACAGCCTAAAACTAAGAAAAATTAAAACTGAAACTGAAATTAAATAACTAAAACTGAAATGAAAAAACTAAAACTAAAAAAAAACCTAAAGCTGAAACTAAAATTAAAAAACTGAAACTAAAACTAAAAACTAAAGCTTTAACTAAAAACTAAAACTAAACCAAACTAAAACTGAAACTAAACTTAAAAAACTAAAATTAAAACTAAAACTAAAAAACTAAAGCTAAAAACTAAAACTAAAACTAAAACAACCTAAAACTGAAACTAAAATTAAAAAACTAGAACGAAAACTAAAACAGCCTAAAACTAAGAAAACCTAAAACTGAAACTGAAATTAAAAAACTAAAACTGAAATGAAAAAACTAAAACTAAAAGAAACCTAAAGCTGAAACTAAAATTAAAAAACTGAAACTAAAACTAAAACACTAAAACTAAAACTGGACCTAAAATTAAAAAACTAAAACAAACTAAAACTAAAACTAAAACCGAAACTAAACTAAAATTAAAACTAAAACAAACTAAAACTAAAACTAAAACCGAAACTAAACTAAAATTAAAACTAAAACTAACTAAAACTGAAACTAAACTTAAAAACTGAAATTAAAACTAAAACTAAAAAACTAAAGCTAAAAACTAAAACTAAACCTAAAACAACTTAAAACTGAAACTAAAAATAAAAAACTAGAACTAAAACTAAAACAGCCTAAAACTAAGAAAACTTAAAACTGAAACCGAAATTAAATAACTAAAACTGAAATGAAAAAACTAAAACTAAAAAAAAACCTAAAGCTGAAACTAAAATTAAAAAACTGAAACTAAAACTAAAAATTAAAACTAAACCTAAAACAACCTAAAGCTAAAACTAAAATTAAAAAACTACAACTAAAACTAAAACTAAAACAGCCTAAAACTAAGAAAACCTAAAACTGAAACTGAAATTAAAAAACTAAAACTGAAATGAAAAAACTAAAACTAAAAAAAACCCTAAAGCTGAAACTAAAATTTAAAAACTGAAACTAAAACTAAAAAACTAAAACTAAAACAAACTAAAACTGAAACTAAACTTAAAAAACTGAAATTAAAACTAAAACTAAAAAACTAAAACTAAAAACTAAAACTAAACCTAAAACAACCTAAAACTGAAGCTAAAAATAAAAAAGTAGAACTAAAACTAAAACAGCTTAAAACTAAGAAAACCTAAAACTGAAACTGAAATTAAAAAACTAAAACTGAAATGAAAAAACTAAAGCTAAAAAAAACCTAAAGCTGAAACTAAAATTAAAAAACTGAAACTAAAACTAAAAAACTAAAGCTAAAACTAAAACTGAAACTAAATTTAAAAAACTGAAATTAAAACTAAAACTAAAACTAAAAAACTAAAGCTAAAAACTAAAACTAAACCTAAACCAACCTAAAACTGAAACTAAAATTAAAAAACTAAAACTGAAATGAAAAAACTAAAACTAAAAAAAACCTAAACCTGAAACTAAAATTTAAAAGCTGAAAGTAAAATTTAAAACTAAAACTAAAAAACTGAAGCTAAAACTAAAAAACTAAAACTAAAACAAACTAAACTTAAAAAACTGAAACTTAAACTAAAACTAAAAAACTAAAACTAAAACTGAACCTAAAATTAAAAAACTGAAACTAAAACTAAAAAACTAAAGCTAAAACTAAAACACTAAAACTAAAAATAAAAAAAAAACCCTAAAACTGAGACTAAAATTAAAACTAAAAAACTCAAACTATTTCAGGAGCTTCCAAACCCCAAAACCCTGGCAGAGCTTGTGTTGCTATCCCCAGGAACATTCCTGCCCTGGTGCTTTCCATGAGAAAGGGGAGGTAGCACATCACGGTCAGGCTGGGTTTGCTGGACAGAGATCCAAGTCTGGATCTATTCCCACTTTTCCTGGCTGGAATTAACTGAGTTTATTTCCTGTCAGAGCTCAGCATGTGCAGCTCCAGTTCATTGCCAAGGAGGAGATGGCGACTCCTGGGTCCTGATTAATCTGGCCTGTCCTGAGAGGAGCTCTCTCTCACAGAGGTGATTTTTCAGCAATGTACAGGGTGCACAGAGCAGAAGTAGCTGCAGGCACCAGCCTTTAATGAAATGTGTGAATCTTCCTTTCCCTTGCTTGCCCTGGACAAGTCACTATGTCTCTGTTTCCCAGCAGAGAAGTGAAGGATTTTTCTTTTCCCACCTCCTCAGAAGAGAGAAGGATGTGGCACAGAGGCAGGCTGGATGTCTGACCCTCTGATTCTGCAAACCAAATACGAAATCAAATTTATTTTCATTCCCAGTGGTTTTTATACACTGACTCAGGGATCTGGCCATGCTCCAGAGCAGGAGAACTGATGGTCTCCCTCTCTCCAGGCCCTCTGCACCCTGCAGGTGCTGTGGGTGGACTGGTGGGTGGCTGCATTCCCCAAAAACTCCTTAAATCTCCCTTTCCCTGGTGGGTTCGGGAGAGCTGTGACCTCTCCTTGTCCCCACCACCCTCCTGACCATGCTGGGGACACACAGCTTGGGTATAGGTGACAACCACAGGTCCTTGACCCTACATGTTGTGGAGAGCAGAAGAATTTCCTGACCATCCCTTCTGCCAGGGCTGAGCACTTCAAGGGCTGCTTTTGGGCTTGAGGTGGGTGCTGCCATTCCTATTCAAATCCCTCAATAATCTAACACAGGAATGCTTGTTCTGGGTGTCAAAGGTTATCTCAGCCTTGTGGAAGAAGGTATCAAAGGGGGAGAGGGATGGAGGGGGCTCGGGGGAGTGTTGGTACATTGAAACTACAGAAAGATGATTTAATCACCTTTTTTTCCCCATCAGAATTTCTGGATGCAACTGGCTTTGTCCTGAGCCGTGAGCTGCCATCACCAGAAAGTTCCTCAGAAGAGCTTGGGTGGATCTGCACAGAGGCAGGTGAACCTGTGAGCTGCAATTTCCAGTTCTTTCTGAGGATAAGCACCATTAGCTCCACCACGAAGGAAATCCCACAGCCAAACCCTTTCTGTGCTGTCCCTACAGCGTTTACTGAGGACATTGGTTTCTGTGAGAGCTCTCTCCGAGTCCTTGGCATTGCAGTGCCCTGGATTTCTTTCTCACTGAGTTAAATCAACATTGCAACAACTCCTCTGTCCCCTGGAAGGAGCTGTGCGAGAGGCAAAGGCACAAATCATCCATCCCCACCCCTGGGCAATACTTTAATAATATTTTAATGGCTGGAGGTGTCACTAATGACTGGATGTGGCACTCAGGACTGTGGTTTAGTCGCTGTTGTTTGGTCAGAAGTTGGACTTGATGACACTGGAGGTCTTTTTCAGCCTTAAGGCCAGATTCCACAATTCTGGAGAAATCCATCAAAAGCCAGTCCTTGTTGTCATCTTATTGCAGGGATTCCATACTGTTCTCTCCTTAGGGGTAAGATTACTTTCTACACTATCTTTATTTTCTTATATTCTATCCATCTACAAGTCCTGAAGTCCAGATGTGTGTTGTAAGGGTTTTTAGGATGAGGGAAGAGATGAATCTGACTATATTTTCAGAAGGCTGGTTTATTATTTTATGACATTATATTATATTATATTATATTATATTATATTATATTATATTATATTATATTATATTATATTATATTATATTATATTGTTGTTATTATTATATTCATAATTATATTATATTATATTATATTATATTATATTATATTATATTATATTATATTATATTATAATTATATTATATTATATTATAATATATAATATATAATATATAATATATAATATATAATATATAATATATAATATATAATATATATTTATAATTATATTATATTATAATATATTATATATAATTATATTATATTATAATATATATTATAATATATATTATATTTATAAAACTATACTAAAAATACTATAAATATAAATATAAATATAAATATAAATATAAATATAAATATAAATATGATAAAATATTATTATAAAACTATACTAAAAACTATTTACTAAACAAAACTATTTATATTATGAATATAAATATAAAGAATATAAAATATTATTAAACTATACTAAAGAAAGAGAAGGATACAGATACAAGGCTTCACAAGAATCAATAATAAAAACCTATGACTCCTTCCAGAGTCCTGACACAGTTGACCCTGATTGGCCATTAAGTTAAAACAATTCACATGGAACTAATTAAATATTCACCTGTTGGTAAAAAATGTCTAAGCTACATTCTAAAGTAGCAAAACACAGGAGAAGCGAACCAGATAATTATTGTTTTCATTTTTCTCTGAGGCTTCTTAGCTTCTTCCCAGGAGAAGAAGCCTGGGCAAAGAGGATTTTTCAGAAAATATGACAGCGACACAGATGTGTGCAGCACTGGGCTGCCCAGGGAGGGGCTCCGGGCTGCCTGTGCCACACCCAAAGGGAGCAGCAGAAATCCTGATGGAGCTCCTGCTCCCACCTCAGGAGGGAACAGGGAGCCAACAGCAAGGAGGGCTGAAGGGGAGGAGTAGGCAGACAGCTCGAGTGAAAGCATCCAACATCTGGAATCCCTTCCCTAAAACCTCTGTGCGAGTTTCAGCCCTCAAAGGCAGAGCAGACATGGATTATTCAGTCTGGGAAGCTGCCAGGGGGGATGGGGGGCATTTTGTGCTGCTAACGAAGGGATCTGATGAATGTTTCCGTGCTGTGTGAACTTGGTGGCAGGAATCTGAACCATTTCAAACGGAATATTTACTTTCTTCCTACAAGCTCCAGCGCCCGACAGTTGCCATGGGAACTCAGCCCACTCACCAGCCTGCCACGTGAACAGGTTTGTTTTGTTAGGAGTAGTAATATTCACATTATTTTTGGTGTCAGGGGCTGATCATTGCCACCACTTATGTTCCAGTAACTCTTTACTTTAATATCTTTGTGCCCAGCGCTGTCCTGGTGAAGAACTGCTGGCAAAGGCGCCAGAGTGGCTCAGAGGAAGCTTCCCTTCATTAGGACATGATCTATTTGCCTGTTGCTGCTGGGTCCTGAGTCCCTGTGCTGGGAGTGAGCCATGAATCTCAGATTGGCATCACAGCAAAGCAGATAAGGGAAAACCCAGAGCAGTGGGGAGGTGAGTGAGCCCTGGGACAGCCACAGAGCTGATGGGGAGACGCAGGGACTGAGGAGGGGAAGATGAATGCTGGAGGGAAGGAGCTGCCCTCCAGTGCAGTTTGTCAGGCCCTCTGTAGGTCTGGCCATGCAATTTGCAGGTCTGCAAGCTGGCTGTGATGAATGGAGTGTGTAACACATCATATCTGCAGGAGAGATCCCTTGGCAAGTGACAGCCACAGAGAGCCCTTTGTTACAGACACATTTTATGAAAAATCCTTTCTTTAGGATTTTTTCTCCTGAGAAGCTGAGAGGCCTCAGGAACAAAATGTAAACAATGGTTATCTGCTGCTGTGGAATGCAACAGGTGCATCTTTAATTGGTCCATGTGGGTTGATTCTAATTAATGGCCAATCACAGTCCAGCTGTCCAGACTGTCTGGTCAGTCACAAGCCTTTGTTATTCATTCTTTTTCTATTCTCAGCCAGCCTTCTGATTAAATCCTTTCTTCTATTCTTTTAGTATAGTTTAAATATAATATATATCATAAAATAATAAATCAAGCCTTCTGAAACATGGAGTCAACATTCTCATCTCTTCCTTCATCCTAAGACCCCTGTGAACACTGTCACACCCCTTGTCAGCAGGGGAGGGCTGGAATGAAAAGGGAAGTTAAGGCAGAGGTGATGAACAGGGTCTGAGCAGCAGGGGAAGGTTTGTGCCATGGTGGACTGGGTGGTTCCTGCAGACAGAGAGAGAGCAGGGGTGATGGGCAAGAGCAGGGGGGACAGGACAGGGGGAATGGCTTTAGACTGACAGAGAATGGGGTTAGATTGGAATTTTAAGAAGAAATTCTTCCCTGTCAGGGTGGGGAGGCCCTGGCAGAGGGTGCCCAGAGAAGCTGTGGCTGCCCCTGGACCCCTGCAATTAGCAGATCTGCTTGCTGGCTCTAATGAATGGAGCATGTAACACAACATATCTGTGTCCAAGGCCAGGCTGGACAGGGCTTGGAGCACCCTGGGATAGTGGGAGGTGTCCCTGCCCATGGCAGGGAGATGGAACTAAATGATCTTTAAGGTCCTTTCCAACCCCAAAACATTCCATGATTCTATGATTCCACAATCTCAGCACTCTCCATCTCTCTAACTATGCTGATTTTCTGTCAGGGAGGTCACTCCTGTGCATAAATACATGGATGGGGTTGACACTTACAGGAAAATTAGAGAAAGAGCAGCACTCAGGATGAATTCAGTTTACACTGAAGTGCAAATTATTCCACTTTGGCAAGTTGTCTCTCTTCCAAAACATCCAGAGATCTTGACCAAGACAGCAGGGAGAAAGGTTCAGGCATGAGAATTCTGAAATTTATGAATGTTCTGCATTTTTTAGTCATCAGGATCTGATGTGCCAGACTGGTATAATCCATCCCATGCCTCCCAGGTGGAATACCTTCCATTTTGGAATACTTTCCATTTTCACAAGGGAAAACTGTGAGGATCACATCTGTGTGTGGATGTGAGTGAGTGGTATCAGCATAAATGGGATGAGATGGAGGGAGAGCAGCAGTGAGCTGGCACAGGTGCCTTCCCCATCTTACAAAGGGGGAGAATCACAATTTTACTCCAAAAACCCAGAGCTTTGGTAAGAGCACAGCAGAGAAAAGCTGTCCCCAGCCTTTGCCAGTGATTCCTGAGCAGAGTATGTTGGGACATGGGATGTGTTTTCAGGCTTCATCAAACCAGTGATGAGCCTCTTACCCTACAACAAGTGTTCCTGCTGTTTGCAAACCCTTCCTGGTACCATCAGCAGCACTGCCATGAAAATAACACCACTCATAGAATATGTGTCCTCCTGCTTTGCCAAAGTTTTCCCAAGGAGAAACCCAAAACCTCTTAAAAACCCAAAATCTCTCAAGAAGTTTGTTGGGGCACTGAGCCCTGAAGAGGCCCCAGGTAGATCCCAAATGTGCTCTGATTTTGTAGGGAGATAGCCTGTGGTGGTGAAGTATTGATTCCAAAATTCCAAAATGTGGTACCATCAGGTTTATGGGCTACATGGGCTGGTGATTTGCCTCCTTTGGATATTTCCCTGCCTTTGTCAGCCATCACAGCATCCTGTTTGCTATTCCTGTGCTTGGTAGAGTTCCCAGTGCTGTCAGCTTTCCCAGCTGGGATGGAAGCAGTGCTGTGCACATTCTGCCATCCAGAACGACGTGGGATGCTCCAGAAGAGCCTCCCTTCCAGAAAAACCAGCTGGACCTCTGCACTCCCCAGGGGAACCAGCTGGGAATCCAGGGCTACCAGCTGCACCAAGAGACTGTCAAGGAGTTTTTGCCAGTAGATATTTTCAAGGGGAGCAGAGGAGGTCAAAGATTTGGCCATCAGCAGCTCAAATCCTGCTCTGGATCATGAATCCTGCAATGAGATCATGCAGTTACTCCTTGTATTAAACTCATATTAGAGCTTCTCAGGGCTTTGCCATAGTTACTGATCAATAGCAGCACTAACAAACATCTCCTCTGTCTGACTGTGGAATAGACTGGCTTTGTTTTCCTTTTTTAACCCACAAACCAGATTTTTTTTTTTTTTCTGCAACAAGAGAGCTTTTATACATAATTATACCCACCATTCAATTTGTGTCAAGCAATATTCCCGGGTATAAATCTCCCTGTACTTGTTCCTGCAAAATAAAAAAAAGAAACCTCAGCAAGGTCAGTGTGGTGGGGAGCTGTAAAATTCAAAATGCTTTGGTTTCCTGGAGGAGCCACTTGCCAAGTTTGATGCTGTTGTATTGCTGCTCTCTTTCTAACAGTCTGTCTTTGATGCAGATTATTCCTTTAGCAGGAGTTTATCCCTGGGGAAGTGCAGGGATCTGTATCACCAGAGACCTTTTGCAGTGCATTATTGAGCAGGAGGGTTTTGAAGCAGATTCTTCCCAAAGCCAAAGGTCGTGTGGTCAGCCTGAGTGGAAGGATGGAGCTCATCCCAGCAGCTGCAGGAATCTGCGTGTGGACATCACCACATGAACTCCTCATCCAACCCTTTCCTCCCCAGGGAAAATCTGCTCCAGGGGAATCAATAATCTGAGTTATTACAGTCGAGATAATGCCTGAAGAACCTGATTCATTTTTCCAAAAGTCATCCAGACTGGATCACGAGGAAAGGTCTACTCATCACAGAACAGCAGGTGGAGTAGCTATTCCAAGAGCTGAGGGGATCATTAATAAGTATCTCACTCACTAATAACTATCTCACTCACTAATAACTATCTCACTAATAGCTATCTCACTTGATCACACTTTCATCCAGTTTGACCTTGATCATCCCTGCTGCAAATCACAACTTGTCATTAGGTGCTGGCTGCAGTCACACTGGATAAACTTGAGCGTGGTGTGATCATGTTCTTGGACAGAAGTTATTTGAAAATGCTTTTAGGAGGCAATTTTTAATTTAAAATAAAAGAAAAAAAAAAAAGAAAAAAAAAAGGATTGTTTAAGAATGACTGCTGCCTGCATGGCCCTTCCAAGTTTTCCTGTAGCCACTTGATGTGGATAATTATTGGCACATATCAACACATGGGATGATGAACAGCTGGAAGTGTTACCCATGGACATGGCCCTGAAGAAGCTGTAACTCTTAAAACAGGCTGAAAGACAAATAATTATCATTCAGCAAGTCTGACTGGAGCCTTCCTTAGGGCAAGGGTGGAGGAGGTTATAGAAACTTACTCAATTAATCAATTGGCCCACATTATAATTAAACCCAAAGCAGAAAAACAATTATCTGGGTAAGTGCTGGTTAGAGGACATTTCTTTTAATGACTTTGCTCCCTTCCATTTTTAGTTGTGATGCACTTGATGAGATGAGGTGGATATGAGGCTTCTCTGTGTAATTCTAAGCTAAAGAGAGCTGGATTATCTCTTCTTAAAGGTGAGAATTCCTGAGATGTGCTTTGTTCTCACATCTACTCACTTTTCATCCTCCATGCCCCACATGCACCATTAAAACAAAGTGCTCTGAGTGTGGAACAGTGGAGCATTAAAAGGCCATTAATCATGGCTTTGTACTCCTTGCTGCTGGATGTTAATTTTAATTTACAGTCACTTATTCAGTTCCCCTTCAGTGGAGTGGCTGGCTCTGCTCCTAAAGGCCAGGACAATGAGGGAAGGGGCAGAAAGTCACCTCAGGCAGGGACAGGAGGGGTGTGGAGGGGCTCCCTGGGGATCCCCATTCTTCTGGTCCCTCCTCCTTTCCCTGTGTTTACAAAATCGGGAATTTGATTGTCCAGATGGAGGAGCTTTCAAACTCTACTGGAGGAGAGAATGACATTTCCCAGCTGCTCTTAAATAAAAAGAAAAAAAAAACTAAGGAAGGAAGAGGAAAATTACTGATTAATCATGTCTGGTCCACAGGGTAACAATTATCATGTTAATTGGGGAAGAGTCAATAGTGAGGAAATCAGGACAAGATCACCTGGTCTCCTGCCAGCCACTTTCTACTTTCTAGGAGACTGTGGGATCTCAGCACATCGTTCCAGATGTCCAGAGATGCCAGGAGAACCCTTGGGGGTCTCGAAAACCCTGGAATGTTGCCAAGAGTGTTTGGTGGCTTGATTTTGATCCATCCACAGAAGTAACAAGAGTTTGAGGACAAGAGAATCACTTTAGAGTGAAGGGTGTAAGAGGGACACATTTAGAGGGTGAGATATAAACTTTAAGGTTTTTGGTACAGGGGGGTTATGGAGACAAGATGGAGGGATCAGGGCGTGTCTCGTCCTTCTTCTTTCTTCTTCTTGTCCTCCATCTCCTGTGATGATGTTGGCACTTGGGGATTGGTTTATGGTGAAGGTGCACTTGCTAACATGGGTGAAAAGCATTGGGAAATAAAGGTAAATATTGTATACGTAGGTTTTAGTATAAAAAGACATGACCGCCCCGTAGGTGGTCAGAGAGTGCCTGTGGCTGCTTGCAGATCAGACCTCTGTTGGGCAGACAGAAAATTTTGTAGATAAGAAATAATAAACAACCTGAAGATGGAAAAGCTGAAGAGTCCAGACTCGTCCTTTGAATCGCGTCCACCCAAGAACCGCCCTACCCGTGTTGGGGCAGAGACAGACAGCCGGACCCGACAGGAGACAACTCCTGCCAGTCTGGGGACACAGGCACTGCCACTCATGTAGGGAGGGTCAGGCCTGGATCCACCCCATTCAGAGCCGCAGGTAGGGAATGGAGAGCTTTGGTGGGTTCTGATTTATGTTGGGATCCTCATTGTCCGTCCTGGGCTGCTGGGAAAGCTGGAAGTGACAATGCTCCTGCTGGGAACATCTCAGTGCAGGGCTGGGAAGCAGCTGCTTGGAGGGGTGGATCAGCCTGAGGTGATGGATGTGCCCATGAGGTGAGGAGTTAGCAGATGTGTCAGCTTGGTTGTTCCCAGTGTTGGTCATCACACACATTAACTCATGGGGAAAGGGTTGGTTATCATAAAATCATGGAATGGTTTGGGTGGGACTTTAAAGATCATCCAGTGCCCCCTCTGCCATGGGCAGGGACACCTTCCACCATCCCAGGGTGCTCCAAGCCCCATCCAGCCTGGCTTTGGACACTTCCAGGGATCCAGGAGCACCCAGAGCTGCTCTGGGCACTCTGTTCATTGTGATGTGAAGAAACTGAGACATCTTCCTGCTACAACAGAAAGAAGAAAACATCACCAGGTTGTATTTCTTTAATAACAAAACCAGTTTTGTTTATTCCTAGAGTGTCTACAAGATCTGTTGCCTGTCCCCACAGTCCCTCATTCCCTCAGGGATGCTCTTTTTATTGCTTCTAGAAGTTATAGTTTCTTACTATATGGGGTTCAGGGTTAGGGCTTTCCCTAACCAGGCATCCTGCTTTTCCTTGCACTGCAGGATGAACTCCATGGTTACAAGCCTGCAGAAAAACATGGAATTTTCCCATAGAATATGGAGAGCTCCTCTTCACACTGCTGGGGAATGAGAGCTCTTCCTCACATTTCTGGTCAGGGATCCTAAAGTATATGGGATCCCTTATTTTTATAGATATATAAATCTATCCAGCACAAAGGGGAGAGGTGGAAAGCAGCAATGTGAGATGCTGATTGAGTGTCCTGAGCCTCAACTCCATCTGGATGGTTTGGTCTCCTTTCAAAAGTTTCAGTGACACGCAGACCAAAAAGGAAAGATCTGTGAAGAGGAGCACGTTTCAAGGGTGCATTTCTTTAAGAGGAACAAAACTTCCCTGTCATCCACCTCTGGCTTCTGCTGGACTGCCTGTGGGAGTAGCCAGTGACATGGGCAAAATATTGAGTCCTGGTAAGGCTGTGCTGGTTGGCAGCTAGGAATGTCATGCCCCTCAATGTGCTGTTTTCCAAGTCTGATGCCAGGAAATGAGTTTTGTGACCTGGAGCACGACAAAAATTTGCCTAAGTGAGCGTTGTCCCTTTTGGGACAGCACTGGGCTCAATTAGTGCAGCATCTACACATGGAGACCATCCCTGGGAAACTGTCCTGTCAGCTCACCCAGATTCCTGCCTGCAGAGAGCCACTGGATGTGGCTCTTAAAAGAAAAAAAAAAAAAGTGATGAAGGAAAAGGAAAATTACTGATAATTAATGATGGATGGGTGCCCAAGAAACCTGGGCTCTCTGAGAGGTGAGGCACAGCCCTCCCTTGGCTGTGAGCCTCTCTGATCAAGAAGAAGGAGCTGAAGCAAATCTCCATCTCCTGCGCTTCTTCTGTGAGCAGCCCTTCAGAGGCAGCAGATGGGTCCAGCATGGCACCAACACAATCAGAAATAGCTCTGGAACAGCTCCCTGTGTGATTTCAGACTGTCTCGTCAGTGGCCATGTGGCCATGCTGCAAGAACTGCTGGAAAAAGTCAACTCCGAGCTTGCAGAGCCAGGATCTCATTAGGCACGGCAGGGAGGAGCAGGAAAACAAACACCTGGCACCACCACTTCCCTTCAGCAAGGAGGATTGTGGTGTAAAAGGCAAAGACTGTGGTACTTATAATTCTCTCTCCAGGATTTCTCCTGAGGAAGGCAGTGAGAGGCTCAGAGAAGAAGACAAAACAATTCTTATCTCTCCCTGCTGCTCCTGTTGTTTGGCACGTGTGGAATGTGTTATGGAGATTGTTTGCTGAAGGTGAGGGTTGTTTGGATTGATTGGCCAGTTGGGTAAAAGCTGTGTTGTGATGGTTGGAGGCAGTCATGGGTTTTTCTTGAGTATCTGTTTAGTATAGTATCTCTTTAGTATTTATAGGTGATATTTTTGCCTGATGTCTGGGAGGAAAGATGAGGAGGACTCCATCTTATCAGAAGGCTAATTAATGATTATATTATATTATATTATATTATATTATATTATATTATATTATATTATATTATATTATATTATATTATATTATATTATATTATATTATATTATATTATATTGTTACATCACATCTAAATTGAATCTGCCAAGCACTCAACCCTGCACACACTGCACAGAATCTCATGACTGTCCCGACACACACACACCTGGATTCAATTGGTCACTGAATCAAAACACTCACACCAGAATCCAATTATCAATTCCCTTCAGGTAAACAATCTTCCACAATGCATTCCACTTGTGACCAGCACAGGAGCAGTAAATGAGGTAAGAATTGTTTTGATCATTCTTTTCTCTGCTTCTCTCAGGTTCGGGGAATGTGAATCCCACAAATATTCTTTAGTGCAGCATCTCTTTCGTATGTAGTTTAGCATAGTATTAGTGTAATATGGTATAGCTTAATAAAGCATTTGTTCAGCATTCCTGAATCATGGAGTCAGAGCACATTATTCCCAGATGGAATAATTCCCTACTACTAAGAGGCAAACCCAGCATTTGCAGAGCATCTTCCCACCTGCCATGGGCTGGGACTGACAGAAGGACTGACATCAGGACTGACATCAGCTGCAGGGATGACAGGATTTGTGCTCCCAGCCTGGGCTCTGGGCTGGTCCCAGGGCCTCTGAGACAGGCCAGGGTGCTGCAGTGGGCATCAGCAATAAGAGGGGTCTCCTATTAGCACCAACCTTTGAGGATGTGAAAGTGAAAAGAGCAGGGAAGAAATATATAAAAAAAAATCAAGTCCAAGCCAGTGGAATGTCTCTGGTTTATTCATTGCTGCCTGATTTCTTATTTGCTATTTATTTATTTACTTGAAGGCGAGGTGACCTTCAAAGCTGCTGCTTGTCCCTGGCAGCCTCTTGGTTGCAGGTTGCATGTTAAATCTGGCTGGGCACTGACACTGAGCACCCCAGGAATCCTGTGGGGGAATCTCTGCCCCCAATTTCAGTGCTGTTTAAAAGCAGGAGTCAGCTTTGGGTAGCCAGGCTGGGTTTGAAAGCCTAAACCATAAAAAGCTGTAGGGAAAATGTGAGCCTGGTGATGCAAATTCCCCTGGATTTCTGTTCCACCTCGTCCCACTCATGTGAGGGATGAGTGGCTCTGACTCTGTGCCATAGAGGGACTGTTTGCAGGTCCCACAGCAGATGTGGGAATGTTTTCTCCCTCCAAACTCTGCCTTTGCAGAGAACAATCATCCACCTCCCACAGATCCAATGCAACACGGTTTATTTTCATTTTTAAGAGCCTGTAAACCCAAGCATCTTTCCCTCCAGCCTTTTCCACTCACCAGGGAAGTCCATGCAGGTCTCCAAGGTGATTTTTACAGCCTCCAGAACAGCAAGGGGACCACAACCACAGCCACAAATGCATCCAAATTGTGTCTGTGGAGAATGACCAAGAGATGATGACAAGAGAGGCTCCCAGGGCAGGAACCAAAGGAAAAGATGGGATGTCTGTGGTGTTCACAGCACTGCCAAGATGCCAGCAATGATTTGTTGGCAGCCAAACACTTCAAGCCAGGACCTTGCAAGCCAGGCATCTCATTCAGGGTCTGTAGTGTGCCCTGGACGCTTCCCACCTGGGAGACTTCCCTTTATTATTCCAAATAAATTCAGTGCTATGCTCAGTGTCACAATTAATGCAGCAGGACCTGACTCTGGGCTGCTGTGAACACATGAAAACATTTCCCTGTGCTCTCAGACAGATGCCACACTTCACCCAGACATGGAGGGGTTTTCTGGGAGGGAAAATTGGGCACCCTGGGTTTCACTTGTGTAAACAGAAAATTTTGGGGAAATCAAGGTAGGAAATGAAGGCAGGCAAAAAATAAAGGCAGGAAACTCATTTCTTGAAGGAGAGGGGTGCAAATGGTCTAAAGTATTCCTTTTCTTTCCCTTCCTTTCACCATTAATTGTGGTGAAAACAGTCCCAAAGAGTGGGCATACTGAATTCAAGATAAAGGTGCCACTTTGGTAAACACACAACCTTAACTTGGCAAATCTTACCCATAATTTTGGATGTACATCACTTTAGGAGGAGCTATTTCTTTCCCTTGGCACCAGGGGCTGCTTCAGAGGTAAGAACAGAGCCAAGGAATGGTTTGGGTTGGAAGGGACCTTAAAGCCCACCCAGTGCCACCCCTGCCATGGCAGGGACACCTCCCACTGTCCCAGGCTGCTCCAAACCCTGTCCAGCCTGGCCTTGGGCACTGCCAGGGATCCAGGGGCAGCCCCCGCTTCTCTGCCCACCCTCACAATAAAGAATTTCTACCCAATATCCCACCTAAATCTCCCAGTTTTAGTTTAAAACCATTTCCCCTCGTACTATCAGTATCTGCTGGGGTAAAAAGTCACACACCTCCTTTTACATCAGCCCCTTAGGGCCCTGGCAGGGGCTCTGAGCTCTCCCTGGAGCCTCCTCCTCTCCAGGTGAGCACCCCCAGCTCCAGAGCAGAGGGGCTCCAGCATCTCTGAAGCCTCCTCTGGAATCACTGCAAGAAGTCCAGGGAGGAGTGTAAGAGCCTGAATGAGAGATGTGGGACTCCAGGAAGCTCTTCAAAATGCAGTTTATTGTATTTTATTCAATTTATATTATATTGATGTCACAGCAGTCCAGGGCTGTGGGTGACAGAGCTGTGCCCACAGCTGTCAGCTCCAGCTGCAGGCAGCCCTGCAGACCCTTTGGTTTTGGTTACAGGGCATTATAGACTTTTCTTTGCTGAGCATCTTCATGCAGTAGAACCAATCTATACCTGAACTGTTATCTACAGCCTGTCATAACTACTGTAATTACCATATTCATGGTACTGTTCTCCAATCACCCAAAGTTAGTGCATTACAGTTTAAGCTAGAAGTTGTTTTTCAGTTTTCTTGCAGTGGAAAATTCTGAGACCTTTTTTCTACTTGCACCATTTGCTGCCTTGTTTGCCTGTGCTCTCTTTGTGCTTGGTAAAAACATCTTCTTGTTTGGGGTGGGTTTATCCTTTGCTCTAAGCCATAAAACCCCCTTCTAACTAACACACCCTTTGCCTCCTTGGTTATCCAGTGAGACTGGCTCAGCAATTCTTTTCTTCTATATCAAAACTTGCTTTCTTTTTTACTCCTTCATCAGACTCTACATTTAAAAATCTTTCTGCTAAGCATCCATATCTGTGAGACCTTCTTGTCAAACTTTCATCCTTCCCAAAAACCCAGATAATTCATTCCCTCAGTTTGAACAGCCTGGGTGACCACCCCACCCATCATAACCCCCTCTCCAAAACACTTTGTACTGGAAAGTGTACTAGATCTACTCTATTTTTGAACCACAAAAGAGCAGCTCTGACAAAGCAGAGCCACCAAAAATTCCCAGTCACTCATGACTGTTCCTCTCCACGGAAATCTTTAGTAAAAGGCGAAAGATTTACTCGATCTGAAGAGAAACCAGAGGATGCCTTTGTGCCCCTCCCCAGACCCTGCACTGCATGGATGTTCCTCTATAGGACAGGGTGACCTGTGCCACCCCCAGTTTGACCCTGTGCTGTCCCCAGACGGGTCCCCTGGCAGTGTCACAGCCTGTGCTGTGTCCCCACCCAAGTGTTCCCATGGCAAAAATGGGAATTTTGAGCAGAGCTGTGCAACTGGCCCGCGGTGCACCCTGGGTATGCAAATTAGCTGAATACTAATGAGGCAGAGGTAATGAGCTCTAGGGGAACATGAGACGAACGCCTTTTGTGCCTGGGCTGGCTCAGCTCAGCTCCTGTTCCAACCAACACAGAATCCCAGGAGGGTTTGGGTGGGAAGGGACCTTAAATCCTACCCAGTGCCACCCCTGCCATGGCAGGGACACCTTCCACTGTCCCAGGCTGCTCCAAACCCTGTCCAGCCTGGCCTTGGACACCGCCAGGGATCCAGGGAAATCCTGAGAGCCCCTGCTGATGCAGAAAATGCGACTTTTTTGGGTCTCTGTGGTGACAATCTTTGTGACTGGGCTGCTGGCAGGGGCACATCAGCTCCATGCCTTGAGTTGGATGGTCCCAGGGCACAGACCCCTGCAAAGGTTTGTTTTAATTAAAAAAAAATCTCTTGGAGCATGGGCAGGAGCGGGAGAATCTGTGCTGGAAGGCAGCAACTCCAATGCAATGATTTGAGAAAAAAACCTCAGAGCAAAGCCTGAGATCCCTGAGCAGGGCTGACTCAGCCCCTGGATGCAGAACCGGGACGTGGTGAGCGAGATGAGGAGAATCATTTCTCATCTGGGCATGGCAGAAGGGGGGACACCCTTGCTCTGATGTCTGTGCCTGCAAGGGAGCATCCAGTGCTTGGAGAGACATCAGCAGAGAGCAGCAAAAGTGACTCAGAAGTCTGGAGGACAAACTCTGAGAGGGAAATGCCTCAAATTTACCCCGTTCGGTTCCTGGGGGTGACACTGGAGAGGCACCTCCTTATGGGGATGTTTGGCTGATTCTGCAGGGGAGTTTCAGAGGAAATGAGAGAAAACATTGCTCAAATCAGGCTGGAGGAGGTAAAGACTGAGGTGAATCAGGGAGAGGATTTAACGTGCTGGGAGAAGGTCCTGAGCAATCTGGTGGATTTTCTGTCACCTCAGAACAAACTCTGGAAATCAGGCTGTAGTTCAACACAAAGCACTGGATCTCAGACAAGAGCAGGTAGGGGAAAACAAGTGAGTTATTGTATAAAGATATGTAATATTTATGATATTTCACAAGATTTTGTTTATTAATTTAAAACATTACATTTATTATATAATAAATTTAATATATAATAAATTATATAATAAATTATATAATAAATGTTAATTTAAAACATTACATTTATTATATAATAAATTATATAATTATATAAATAAATGTTATATAATTATATAATAAATAATAAATAATATAGTTAATTCCGGGTGGGGAAAAACAAGTGGGTTATGATATAAAGATATGTAATACTTATGATGTTTTAAAATATTTTCTAAATTAATTTAAAAAATACATTTCTTATATACTAAATGTAAAGTCCATAGTTAATTCTAAGTATATAAAACTCCGAAATCAAGCCAAAATCCAGGCCAGCAGAAAGGTGGTGAAGCTCAGTCTGGAGCAAGATCCATACCCTCTGAGCACATTTAAGGCTCCATCACTCTGCAAAATTTAATTTTGCAGCCCTGCTCTGACCCAGCAGGGGCTGCCTGGCTGCAGCTGCACAAAGGGAAGAGGATGGAGCAGCAGCAGATGCAGAAGTGCAGGAGAGTCCTGAGACTGTGATGTGCTACTGCTGCTGTTGGGAAGAAGCAAAACAGTTGTTTTTTTGTTTTTCCAGGAACATTCACACTGATTCCATGAGTTTCTGATGCCCCAAACTGAGTGAAGGCTGTACAGGGGTCTGCTTTTCTCTGCTTCACCGTTTCCTCCATCACCTGTTCCTAGGGATGTTCCTGGCAGTCCAAAGAGCTGAGCTTTATTTTCACCTCCTCCTTTGCCAAATTTCAGCTTGGGGAGGTTCTAACCTATATATTTTTTTTTTCCCCTAAATCACCACGTGTTTCTCACAGATCCATATTCTTCTCCAACTCCCAGCAGCCTGTGAAGATCTTGTCCTGCCAGGCAGGCTCATCTAAAGGCCTCGAGATCAGCTGTCAGAAATGATGAAGATGTTCCCAATTCCCGGGCTGAGCAGCCAGGATGGGGTTTGCAATCAGTTTTAATCACAAGTAACTGAGTGGATTGGGAGCCACGAGCCCTGTCTGCAGGCAGCTGTGATGTAATGGAGATGACACTTCAGAACTGGGTCTGAGGGTTGTTTTTGGGCAAGGCAGCCTCAAAATTAGCCTCAGTGCAGGGGAAAAAGAGAAAAGTATAAAGAGAGTGAATGCTGCAGGCTCACACCACTAAGAGTTCCCTCCCTGCTGGGAAAGACAATAATCAAAATTAATTTGTGGAGGAAGGCAGGCACTCAAAGAGAAATCAAACAGGTGACCACAGCTGGTGTGAAATTTCACAGGATGGGAAAGGAAGAGGGCTGGAAGGAAACAGCTGCCAGCTGTCCCTGCCTTCCTGAGCCTGCAGGAGCAGAGAGCCCTTTCCTCAAGATGCTTGGATGCTGAATGCATGAGAAACAGCCCTTTGGAGGAAGGAGAAATCTCCTGGGAGCAAACCTGATGTCTTTAAATGCATGTTCAGGTTAGTCAAGCAGCACATGGCAAGTGATGGATATCACAGGCTCTTTTCCACAGAGCAGAGTCCCTGCTTGCTGCTGCTTCTCCCCTGCTCTGCTGCATCCACATCCTGGGTCCAGCCTGGACTGCTGTGCTCTGGATCTTAAAACAAAGAATTAATGGCTTTATGTTGAAATAAAGTAGGTTTAGATGAGATGCCAGGAAGAAATGCTCTCCTGTTAGGGAGGTGAGGCCCTGGCACAGGTGCCCAGAGGAGCTGTGGCTGCCCCTGGATCCCTGGAAGTGTCCAAGGCCAGGCTGGACAGGGTTTGGAGCTCCCTGGGATGGTGGAAGGTGTCCCTGCCCATGGCAGGGGGGAGAATGAGATGAGCTTTAAGGAAAGGACCAGGTTCATGATGTCAGAAGATCTCACAGAATAAATATGCTCCCATCCTCAGCTAAGGAAGGTGATGCTGGATTTGCCCCATTTGCACTCACACCATGGGGGTTTTTGCCTCTCTAGGTTTGTCCCATTTGCACACACACCATGGGGGTTTTTCCTCTTTAGATTTGTCCCAGTTGCACTCACACCATGGAGGTTTTTGCCTCTCTGGATTTGTCCCATTTGCACACACACCATGGGGGGTTTTTGCCTCTTTAGATTTGTCCCAGTTGCACTCACACCATGGGGGTTTTTGCCTCTCTGGATTTGTCTCATTTGCACACACACCATGGGGGTTTTTATCTCTTTGGATTTGTCCCATTTGCACACACACCATGGGGGTTTTTGCCTCTCTGTTTTTGTCCCATTTGCACACACACCATGGGGGTTTTTGCCTCTCTGTTTTTGTCCCATTTGCACACACACCATGGGTGGTTTTACCTCTTTAGATTTGTCCCATTTGCACACACACCATGGGGGTTTTTGCCTCTCTGGATTTGTCCCATTTGCACACACACCATGGGGAGTTTTTGCCTCTCTGGATTTGTCCCATTTGCACACACACCATGGGGGTTTTTGCCTCTCTGGATTTGTCCCATTTGCACACACACCATGGGGGTTTTTGCCTCTGTAGATTTGTCCCATTTGCACTCACACCATGGGGGGTTTTGCCTTTCTGGATTTGTCCCATTTGCACACACACCATGGGGGTTTTTGCCTCTTTAGGTTTGTCCCATTTGCACACACACAATGGGGGGTTTTGCCTCTCTGTTTTTGTCCCATTTGCACACACACCATGGGGGGTTTTGCCTCTCTGGATTTGTCCCATTTGCACACACACCAAGGGGGTTTTTGCCTCTCTGGATTTGTCCCATTTGCACACACACCATGGGGGTTTTTCCCTTTCCGGAATTGTCCCATTTGCACACACACCATGGGGGGTTTTGCCTCTCTGGATTTGTCCCATTTGCACACACACCATGGGGGTTTTTGCCTCTCTGGATTTGTCCCATTTGCACACACACCATGGGGGTTTTTCCTCTTTAGATTTGTCCCATTTGCACACACACCATGGGGGTTTTTGCCTCTCTGGATTTGTCCCATTTGCACACACACCATGGGGGTTTTTGCCTCTCTGGATTTGACCCATTTGCACACACACCATGGGGGTTTTTCCTCTTTAGATTTGTCCCATTTGCACAAACATCATGGGGTATATCACACTGCAAAAATGGGGGTTTTTACCTCTCTGTATTTGTCCCATTTGCACTCACACCATGGGGGGTTTTGCCTCTCTGGATTTGTCCCATTTGCACACACACCATGGGGGTTTTTGCCTCTCTGGATTTGTCCCATTTACACACACACCATGGGGGTTTTTATCTCTCTGGATTTGTCCCATTTGCACACACACCATGGGGGTTTTTGCCTCTCTGGATTTGTCCCATTTGCACACACACCATGGGGGTTTTTGCCTCTCTGGATTTGTCCCATTTACACACACACCATGGGGGTTTTTATCTCTCTGGATTTGTCCCATTTGCACACACACCATGGGGGTTTTTGCCTCTCTGGATTTGTCCCATTTGCACACACACCATGGGGGTTTTGCCTCTTTATATTTGTCCCATTTGCACACACACCATGAGGATTTTGCCTCTCTCTCTCCTGCCCTTGCTGGGTCACTCCAGGCTGCTGGACCATCCATCCACAGCTCTCCCCTTGTCACAATGGATCATGGCGTGGCCCTTTCCTGCAGCCTGTGTCCTGCTGCACTGCTGGTGTGCTCCCTCCTGCCCTGTCACATCAAATCACTGCCTCCCCCTGCCTCCAGCCATCTCTAATATTCAATGACTCAGAAAGGAGCTGACCTTTATCAATAAGATGATGTCACCTGCTGAAAGAAAGTCCTGATAAAGGTAAGAGCGGGCAACCTGATCTCCTTCCTGATCTCTGTGTCCAGAACTGCAAACCACAATAAAAGGATCTGTTCCTGATGAAAATTCAGCTCCCTGTGCTGACCTCAGCCTGCTGTGTGCTTGGAGACAGGGATCTGCCCAGGGAAGGGCAACCTGCTGCATATTCACTTCCCAGATAAACTCTTCTCTAAAGCCAGACTGGGGGAAGGTCAGTCTGAGTGGAGAGGGGAAAGGTGGCCAGCACATTTCACTTAAATCATCTTTTGTTAAAAATGTACCTGGTGCATTTTTTTTTGCCCTAAAATCCCTCAATTCTGTGCTCTTGTTGTCAGAGGGAAGAAAATCTGAGTGAACTGCTAATGTGGATTAGCTGAACTGCAGGAAAGCACAAGTATTTTTATTCAATTACAGCATCCTTAGCCTGACTCATCCCAACCCCTTTGGGCAGAGATTTTTTTTTCCCCACAGATGATAACTCTGTGTGACTGCTCCACCTGTCCACTGGGCTATCATTTCCAAATTCCCATGTCCAGCCCAGCTTGGGTGCTGCTCGTGCTGCTCTCCAACAAGGCGCTGTCAGAAGGAAAGAGTTTTAGGGGATGTCATGCAGGACACAGGGCTTGAATCTCCACTGGCTGCATGACCTCAAATTGTTGACTCCTGCTGCACCTCCTTGTCCCATGTTTCTAAACACAGAACTCACAACCATCTGTTCTGCCTCCACACCCAGCCCATGGGGTCCCAAGAAGATTCTGGCACCAGCCTGGGTGCTGCAGGCTCTCAAGTGTGTGTGTGGCCCCTCATCACTTCTCCAGGGCTGAAGACATCAGTGCACCTTGGCTTGCAAATGGACAAGGTGAATCCATCATAAAAATTAACCTGTACCTCAGCTAAGCCTTCATGAGGGATGGAGAGAGAGGGAACAAGGCAGGGCACTTGTAGGGCTGTAAAACACCTGTCCACAGTCATTCCATGACCTGGTTGAACTTCATAACCTGAACTCTGGCATTTCTACTCTTTCAGAAGGGCTTTGCCTTCTTCAAACCCTCTTGTGCCTCACCAGTGAAAATATCCAGCTCTGTCCATAGCAGACAAGGGTCCCACTGATTGTTTCTGCTGCTGGAGGACAGAGAAAGATTTCTGAATCATCTGCCTGCCTAAATTTCTTTAGATTAGCTCACTAATGTCCCATAATAAAATGGGTTTTTTCCATAAAAAGAGAAAGGGAGAGGAGAGGAGAAAGAGAAGAGAAGAGAAGAGAAGAGAAGAGAAGAGAAGAGAAGAGAAGAGAAGAGAAGAGAAGAGAAGAGAAGAGAAGAGAAGAGAAGAGAAGGATGAAGGAGGTGCTGTGCCATGGACAAGGTCATACAGGAATGACAGCAGATCTCATTCCCTTTGCACTGTGACTCTGCTTCTGGGGCCTTATGTGGTCCTGTAGAATTGAATTCTGGCACAGAAAATATTCTTTAATAGAGTTAAATCCTTTTCCTCTCCTGATCTGCCCCTAATTCAGAGAGGCAATATCAGCTTCATAACACAACTGCAGAGCAGTGAGGTTTGGTTTGTCCTCAAAACTCCAAGAACCTGAGAAAATGTTGAGGTCTTCAAATCCGGCATAATATAATTCAGGAAATGTGAAAAATTAGTGAGGAAAAACTTCTTCAGGAGCCTTGAAGCTGATCCAGAAAAGATTCCAGAGAGCTGCCCTCCTGAAAAGCCAGGACTAAGTCCCAAGTTCTTCACCACTGATTCATAGAATAGTTGGGGTTATAAAATGCCTCTAAGATAATTGAGTCTAACCCATTATTACCAAGCCCATCACTAAACCAGGTCCCTAAGCACCACATCTACACATTTTTGAACTCTTCCTGGCATGGTGATTCCCCCATAAATCTTCTGGGGGAATAAATCCTCTGGAGGAGACAGGAAATCAAGCACTGATAACATCACCCACACTCTGGGTCTGCCCAACCCAGTATAAGGTGAAACACTGGGTAATGCAGATATTTTTATACCCTCTAGAGAACAAAATCATAATTATTCCTGAAGTATCTTTGTATTTACTAGGAACCCCATGAATATTTTCCCATTAAGTTGTTGAACATTTTTCCATTGAGTAAACTTCCAGCACTTGCAGTATCCCTAGGCAAGGGGGGATTATCTCTTGATTACCTTCACCTTGTGTGAAGCAAGTCCTTTGTTCTGACCTGCTATCATCTCAAGCACCCTTTTTTTTTTGTCTTTTCAAAGGAACAAAAAACAATAGTTGCTCTCTTTCATCCTCTTCATGCCACTCATAATCTGATATACTATTATCATACTCTGCTGCTGTCATCTCTTATTCAGATGAAATATTCCTGGAGTACTTCATTGTTCTGTACCTTTGATCACTCCATTGCCCTTCTACACATCTTTCCCAGTTCTGCTGCATTCTTTCTGTGGGTGGAACAGCAGAGCTGCTCAAAACATTCCCGAGGCAGACACGCACTGAATTTACACAGGGGTGTAATAATGGCTTCTATTTTGATCTCCATTCCTTTGCTATTAATTCTTAACATTCAATTTGCTTTTTGTCACCGCCATTGAGCACGGAGGTGACATGTTCATAGAACTGCTCATTATAAACACCAACTCGTTCCTGAGTAAGTAATAGCCCATTCAAAGCCCATCACTGTAGATAAAGTTAGGATTGCTTTCTTTTCCCCGTGTGCACCACCCTGCACTTATTTCCCCTGAATTTCAGCTGCTCTTTAGTCACAGAATCGCTCGGCAGTGTGACGTCCCTCTGCAAGCCTCCCACATCATCCCGCGTCGTTGCTGCCTCTCAGGGCACCAGCAGAGGATTTCTGTCACCTCATTACATCACTCAGCACCAGCACACCTGAGTTATGGCCCCCTTGGAGCTCCTGCTCCCCTTTCCATGCTGCTGGCCAGGCTCTGCTGGGAGCAGCAGCAATGCACACCCCTGCAGAGACAACACTCCTGTGCTGGTTGCTTCTCCAGGTCCTTGGGCACAGGCAGGTAGCCCTGGCACGAGGGCTTGCTCTGACTTTATGGGTGGGATGAGTGCTGCATTCAGAGCAGAATGGCTTGGATAGTGTTTTGGTTTGAAAAGAAAACTGCTAAGGAAGGCAGGAGCCTCTTGTGAGATGGAAAATGTAAACACTTTCTCTCTGAATTACTATGATTTTGAAACTAAGAGGCTCTCAGGTAAAGGTAGGGGAATAGGAATAACAGTTCTTTAATAGGGAAAATTAAAAATACAAATGCAATAGTACAAAAAAGAGAACAACCCACTGCGAGAGTGAGAGCAGGAGCTGCCCCCTGTGTGTCAGGGGGTGGCACAGCCCCATCCCATGGGGGCTCAGCCCTCCTGCAGTGCCAGCTGTGGCTCTGCTGGAGCAGGGATCCTGCACAAGGGGGGAGTTTTCCTCTGCAGCTCCAGGGCTGCTGGAGATGGGCCTGGGCTCCCTCTGGCCATGCAGGGCAGCAGAAGCTGCTCCTCTGGCAATGCACTGGGCAAAGGCTGCTGTGCTGTGCCCAGGCTCAGATTGGATCCAGGTAGGAATGCTTGGCTCCTCCCCTGGGCGGAGCATCTCCCCATGGGATGCTGGGATTGGATCAGCCCTGCAGGGACACTCAGTGGCCATGGACAGCAGAGATCTCCTGCAGGGAGGATTGGCTGTGGGAGAGAGAAAGAAAAAACTGCCCCATGAGCAGAGAGAACTGCCCCAGCTCTGACAGATGGGGATAGAACACACACCCAGCTAAACCTGAGAGAGGAAGGCTGTGGAACAGGAGCCTGTGTGTGTGGGTTTTCCTCTGGATCTTTTATCCGCTGTGTTTTACGGGCGCGCACGACTTCGCGTGTGGCCTCCCTCAGAATTTATTCCCCTGGCTTTTTGATCACAGTAATAATCCCACTGCTAAAAAGGAACCTTCCCCTTTAAATTCCCCAGTGCCAAGAAATGAACTTTGAAATATGAAGGTGAGCAAAGACTTTGGGAACAACTTTGAAAGCAGCTAAGCTGTGAGCGATCCCGGCGTCCTTTAATCAGATGCTCGGCTTTGCAGCTCCAGCCATCTTCACGGATTAACTCCCATGAACTTCCTGAACTGCTTTCATGGAAAAGCACATCAAACAGATGACTCTGCTAAGGGGGAATTAATCAATTAAGTAGAAGCAGAGGGGCCTAGTCTCTGCTGAGAAACTGCTCCACGGACACCTTCCTCCTGCCCACTTCCTTCCTTCTGCCTTGCTCCAAAACTTGTTTTATTTATATCAGGTGGAGACTGAATTTTAGATTTTTAGAATTTTAGTTTCACCACACACACAGAGCTTCCCTTCCTGCCATGTTTTTCTGAGATAAATATGTTTCCCAGTAATGCACACTGAACCATCTTGCACTGTCCTGCAGGATGAGTGTTGTGGTGGAGGGTCTTGGCTTTTCTGTCTGCATCTCCAAGAGAGAAGATATTTGGGATCTGGCATTTCCAGAGCTATCCCAGAGGCCAGCTGAGTGCCCCAGTATATCAGTTCTTTGCTTCTGCCTGGTCTTGGGTTGAGTTGTGCAGGCTTGGATAAAATGTCCAATTTTAGCCATGTAACAGGTATCTCATCCAAGCTGGTTTTCCAAGGGCTTTCTAGTGTCCATGGGGAGAGAGAGAGGAGTTTCCAAGGAGAAAATTACCCTTTCCTGAAACAGGTGAGGATCAGGTGTCATGGAGTGGTCACTGGAGATGTGGAGGAAGAAACCTGGGTGTCTTGGGGCCCTCATGCTCCTTCATGTCACCAAAAATATCTGTACCTATTCAGGCCACCTGTCAGTCTGCCAAAGCTGGATTCACAGTGTTTACCTCCTCTTTGTGTGCTAATACAGGGAAACAAGGAATGCAGGCTCAGATGTCCCTTTTTTCCCCCCAGATCAGGCTTCTTTTGACTTAAAAAGGGATCTTTCATGACAGAGAGAGTTATGAAATTATGGTCATGCTGCAGATGGCATTTAAGGGAAGTTCCTCCCATCTGCTCACTCTCGAGAGTGGAAAATTCCTGATGTTAAACGTTTTTGTAAAGGGCAAAGAATCTGAGTTTTTCTTTCTGAAAAGATGAATTCTCAGCTGCCATGTCAGCCTTTACTGCCACATGGACAACAAGCATGGAGATGCTCTGAAGAAAATTGGGTTTGTGGCCTCTGTAAAAGCAGTTCTGCATTTCTCCTGCAGTTTGCAGCGACCTTCTCCCAGGAAAAAATCCACTCCCAGCTTCAGGAGTGCTTGGAGCCCAAGTCACAGCTTTTATGAACAGCAGAGCTGGAGTTTCTCTTGCAGAAGTGAGATGATCTCTACATTTCCTCTCAGAAACAATCTTGTGAGCGTGTCCAGGATCAGCTGCGGTGTAAGGTCATTCTCTCCCCTGTCACATTCACTCCATCAGATCAAGTGAGGAGGAGGCAAATTAACACTTCTGTTTCTGGTCCTCAAGGGAGGCTGATCTACAGCAAAGGGTGAGTTTTAACTCCAATTCCCACCCTAAACCAATTCCTGGGCAATTTATCCTCATTTCCACTGATGTTAGCACTGTCATTTTATGAAGTACCTCTTCATCCTCCCTGGTGCTTACGCCAGGTTTATTTAGGAAAGTGCTTTAATAGGTGGAAAACATCTACTATTTTTCAGCTTATTTCCAGCTGGGGAGGTGTTTGAAGTGTGGCTGTGCAGGTGGCAGGGAGACAGAAATGTGTCAAAAAGAACCAGTTAACATCAAAACTCCTTCACACAGAGATCCCTCCTTCTTTCCAGAGGCTGCTCCATCAGGTTCTGTGGGATACCTCTTATTTCTGGATACCACAAGAACACCAGTGGTCTAATAATTCCTGCACAGCTCCTTTCCTGCTGTCACCCATCTGGCTCCGTGGATGATTCATGCTTTTGGTTATAGTTTGGGATAAAACTCCAGTTTTTCACAGCAACATTAAATCATTGATTGGTTTGGGTGGGAAGGGACCTTAAAGACCATCCAGTTCCAAACCCCTGACATGGGCAGGGACATCTTCCACTATTCCAGGTTGCTCCAAGCCTGGACACAGCTTCTCAGAGTAACCTTTTCCAGTGCTCAATCACCTTCACAGAAATAAGTGTTGTGTTTTGGTTTTTTGGGGGTTTTTTAGGGTTTTTTTTTGGTTTTTTGGGGTTTTTGGATTCTTTTTGTTGTTTTTTGTTTGTTTGGTTGGTTGGTTGGTTTTGTTTTTTTTTTTAATTCCTTTAAACAGATTTTCTTTATTTATATTTACATGTCCAGCATGTCCATGCCTCTCTTGCACTGGGAAGCATTCCACATGTGGCCTCAGCAGAGAGGAAGGATCATCCCCCTCAACAAGCTGTCAATCTTCTTCCTTAAAAAAAATAAATAATTCCTTCTGCTCTGAAAAACCCAAGACCCAACAGCAAATCTGTGCTGTCTGTTTGAGAGCTGCAGCACACAGCTGAGCACTTTCAGTGCCCAGCACACTCAGTCCTCAGCTGAGATATTTTTGTAACGGGGAATTCCAATAAAGCCAGGGGATCTGCAGCATTTTTAAAGTTTATCAGGATCACTTCTGCAGCAGTAAGCAGCGTTGAAACGGCTTGGGAAGAAATAAAAGGGAGAGGAAAAGGCGTTTTTATTTTGGGACTGAAAGTTAAGACCCTACAGATTGTACCATTTCCTGACTTTAATGAGCAAGGGTATCTTGATCCAATCTTTTTCACTGCATTTTTGTCCCCCAGACACAGGATTTTTTAATTTTAAAGGACACAAACCTGCAAAGATTTTACCCAGTTCTTCTTGAGCCTTCTGGAAAATGATAGGCCAGTTTTGGAGAGGATTGCAGGGAGTAACTGGCAAAAAGAGTGGGCCTGTGGTATGTATTTGCATGTTCATTTAGATAAAAAAGAGAAAGTGGCTGATCACAGAGAGGCAGCTCTGCAGGTTCAGGGCCCCTTCATTTCCTGACCCTCAGAATCTTGTTAACAGGATACACTCTGTCTGCAGGAAAAAAAAAAAAACAACTCTTATTTTTGGCTTAATTACAGTATTAGCAGTTGGATCAAAATACTGATTATTAGTCTGGTTATACTAACAGTGCAAAGCAGCACAGAAAACAGCATTAATAATGAAATCAAAAGCATTATGTGACATACCTGTCTCTGCAGCCTTCACCACTCTGCTTCCACAGGTGCTGTAAGGATGCACTGCTGCCTAAAATTGCTCCCATCACTGCCAGAAAAAAACACAGGAGAACACCCTGCAATTAAGTGTCTTGTGGCAATAGAACTGAACCCAGAAGTGTCTCAAAAGCAACATGTGGTCTCCTGGAAAAACCCTCTCCTCTCTGAGCGGTTGCTCTGCATCATCACCATTCCTTGCACGCTGCACACTGAGTTGGGGGAAGCTCAGCTTTCCCCTCAATGGGGCTGAAGAGAGCAGATGACAGAGGAGGGTGGGTGAAGCTTCCATGAGACAGCCAGCTGCATTCATCATGGCTGGAATTGCAGGAGTGGGATCCAGCTGCCCATGAGAAGCAGTGGCGTGAACAGAGACAAGGGGTGAGGAGGGTGGTGGTGCCCTCAACCTTCAGTGAAGATCTCTGTTCTCAAGACCCCTCAGCCCCAGGGGGTGAATTTGGGCGGGGACAGGTGTCCCAAAAGTGAGAGACTGTGCTTTTTGGAACTGGGCAAAGCATCCTTAAAAGGGGAACCCTGGAAGCAGCTCTGGTCCATGTGCAGTGGTGAGAGCACTGGGCAAGGAAGGAAGAGGTCACGATGGCAAATGATCTCCAGGCGGTGCCATGTGTGACATGGAATGCTCCAAACTGAGTTGGGGGAAGCTCAGCTTTCCCCTCAATGGGGCTGAAGAGAGCAGATGACAGAGGAAGGAGGGTGAAGGCTTCCATGAGACAGCCAGCTGCATTCATCATGGCTGGAATTGCAGGAGTGGGATCCAGCTGCCCATGAGAAGGAGTGGTGTGAGCAGAGATGATGGGTGAGGAGGGTGGTGGTGCCCTCAACCTTCAGTGAAGATCTCTGTTCTCAAGACCCCCTTGGCCCCAGGGGGTGAATTTGAGGGGGCACAGGTGTCCCGAAAGTGAGAGACTGTGCTTTTTTATTGGAACTGCGTAAAACAGTTCCAAAAAAACCTCAATTCAGTTACCACCTCTCAGATAACCAACTCTCAGTTCATCAAGACCCTTCCCCCTTAAAAGGGGAACCCTAGAAGCAGCTCTGGTCCATGAGCAGTGGTGAGAGCATTGGGCATGGAAGGAAGAGGTCAGGATGGCAAATGATCTCTGGGCAGTGCCACGTGTGACATGGAAACACAAAAGGTCTCAACTGTGTTTCCTGTGGTAAAAGAAGGACTCTTCTCTTGATGAACTGAGAATTGATTATCTAAAGGATCTTGATGAACTGAGAGTTGCTTATCTGAAGGGTGGTAACTGAATTGAGAATCCAAGGTTTTGTGTCACTGTGTTGTGTTGGAAATTTCGTGGGGGGAGGAATGTTTTTGGAAGGTTTTCATTCTGAGTTCTGTGTGTTTCTTTTATATATTGTAAGTTAATATTTTTTTTTCCTTTATTCCTAAGCTGGAGCCTGCTTTGCCCTATTTCTGGTCACATCTCACAGTAGCCATTAAGGAGAATATATTTCCATGGGGGCCCTGGCATTGGGTGAGCATCAAACCATGACAACATGGAAGGAAGATGCCACAATGGTAAATGTACTCCAGGCAGTGCACGTGTGACATAGAAACACAAAAGGTCTCAACTGTGTTTCCAGGGGAAGCAGCCTGTGGTACAAGAGGGACTCCTTGATGAACTGGGAGTTGATTATCTCAAGGGTGGTGATAAACTGAGGGTTGATTATTTGAGGGGTGGTAACTGGATTGAGAATCTAAGGTTCTATTTCATGTGGTGATGGAAACTGGGGAGAGGAGGAGGAATGTTTTTGGAAGATTTTCATTCTGAGTTCTGTGTGTTTCTTTTATGTATTGTAAGTTAATAAAGGGGTTTTTTTTCCTTTATTCCTAAGCTGGAGCCTGCTTTGCCCTATTTCTGGTCACATCTCACAGCAGCCATTAAGGAGAATATATTTTCATGGGGGCACTGGCACTGGGCCAGCATCAAACCATGACAACATGGAAGGAAGATGTCAGGATGGCAAATGTTCTCTGGGTGGTGCTATGTGTGACATGGAAGCAGAAGAGGTTCCTGGGGAAGCCTATGGCACAAGAGGGACTCCTCTCTTGATGAACTGAGAATTGATTATCTAAAGGGTCTTGATGAACTGAGAGTTGGCTATCTGAGGGGTGGTATCTGAATTGAGAATCCAAGGTTTTGTGTCACTGTGTTGTGTTGGAAATTGGGGTGAGGAGGAATGTTTTTGGAAGGTTTTCATTCTGAGTTTTGTGTGTTCCTTTGTTCATATTGTAAGTTAATAAAGTTTTTTTTCCTTTATTCCTAAGCTGGAGCCTGCTTTGCCCTATGTCTGGTCACATCTCACAGCAGCCATTAAGGAGAATATATTTTCATGGGGGCACTGGCATTGCACCAGCATCAAACCATGGCACCCACACAGCCAGCAAATGCCACCGGAGATGTCCCAGCGTGTCCCACCTGGCCTGCATTCCAGCCCAGAGGGGCACAGCTCTCCAGCTGGTCCTGTGCCATGTCCCCCACCCTCAGGTGGTGCATTTAGAAAAGTGCCTCACCACTCCTGTGACCTCCAGGCCAGGTGAGCTGTCTGGCACCCACTGTTTTTCCAAAATCAAGGCAGGAAACAGAGGAGGTGTCTGGGGCTGTTGTCTCCAAGCTGTTCCAAAGTCAGAAATGGAAAAAAAGGAGGAATATTTTTTGATAACTGCTGGGCTCAGGAACCTGTTTGTCTTGGTTTCATGAGAACATAATTGAATGCCAGGCTGTTTTCCACTTCATTCTGCATTTTGGTTCATCCCTTCAGCCGTAACTTCCCACAGCCCCTTTTAATGATGAGCACAAAAAGCCTGCTTTTCAAAGAACATCTTTTCCTGTGGTTTTTGGCCCTGCTCCTACAGGGAGAAGCCTCAGAGCAGTACAAAACAAACACATTGGGTTCTGCCACGTGGAAACTGCCTCCTCCTGATCTCTTCCTTGGTTTTAGAATTTCTCAAGCCTCTTTTCGCTCTCGGATGTGCCACAGAAGAGCAGTGTGGAGGATCAGAGTCTCTTCCCTGCTCTAGAGCCCAGAGGTTGCCCTGTGGAGGTCCATAACCAAGGAGATGTGTCACTATAGGACACAAAACAGCACCACACACACATTGCTGTTCTCAAGGTGAAAAAAGGGAAGTTTATTTTCTCCAACGTTTACAGATTTCCCGAAAGTGACAGTGGATTGGAGGGTGACAGTGCCACCTCTCCAATGGCACTGGACAAACCAACAGTCCACCAAATTTCTCCTCCTCCATAAAAGAATGCAAAACAATGAGTTATTCACAGAAAGTGCGTGAGAAAGTTCATTACAAGAATGTAAACATCAGAAGGCTTAAAAAAATCTTTAAAAATCAGGGCGACAGAGATGTCTCCCTGGAACGTGCAGTTGAGGGCTGCTGCCAAAGCACACCCTGCAGATATTTATCTGTGGAGATTTCACCTCCTCATGATACCCCCCAGCACTCTAATCTGAGCTGGTGTGTCGCAGACATCTTTCATGAAAAATCCTTTCTTAGGATTTTTCCTTGTGAGAAGCTGCAGTTTCAGCAACCAAAAGTAAACAATGGTTATCTGCTGCTGTGGAATGCAACAGGTAGACCCATGATTGGTCTCCTGTGGGTGTTTGGATTTCTTGACCACTCATGGCAGAGCTGGCTCTTGCTCTGTCTGAGACACAGATCTTTGTTATTTCATTTCTTTTCTATTCTTAGCTTAGCTAGCTTCTCAAGAAACCTTTTCCTTTCTATTGCTTTTTAGTATAGTCTAATGTAACATATATCATAAAATAATAAATCAAGCCTTCTGATCATGGAGTCAACATTCTCGTCTCTTCTTCATCCTGAAAACCCTTGTGACCGCAGTCACACTGGTGGATGCTCTAATGCTTTCCATGCCATCCCTTTCCTGACCCAGGGGTTGCTCCCACTCTTACTTGGTGTTTTTAAGTAGTTTGAATTCTCCAAAGAGTTCCAAGGCTGCTCCCCTTTTCAGATCTTGGTTTTTTGGTCCTGATCTTACCAGCAAGGCTGCTCCCCTTTTCAGATGTTGGTTCTTTGGTCCTGATCTTGCCCCTGACAGTCTCACAGCTTGCCTCCAGGCAGGAAAACAGGGAAGTCCACTTTGTTCCAAGTGCCTGGGATAAACTTTGTGTTGAAAATAAAACTACACCAAGAGCACAGCCACAGCCCTTCTGTGTCTGTCCCCAGAGTGAAATTTGGCTTTTCTGAGTCCACAAATCTTCCTGTGCCTTGCAAATAAACTTGACAGTGAGCCCTGCCTCACGTCTTCAATCTGGTGGCAGGTGCTGGTCTGGTGGCTGCTGAAACACTCACCTGGCCTCTCCATACAGCCTATTTAAAGCTGAGATGAGGAATCCTTCCTCCATTTGCAAGGCTTGGATTTTATCTGGATGAGAAAAATCTAATTTTTAGCGTGTTTTCCAACTCACAGCCTGGGGAAGGTGTTGGTGATGGTGTTACTGGTCAGGGCACTTGCACACTCACAGCACTGGGGAGAAGGGGAGATAAATTCCCAGCAAATCTTATTTTCAGGTGGATGCCCTGCCCTGCTGCTTTCTGTGGTGCAGGTGTGGAGGCCTTGGGACATTTGGTCTGCAGCAGGCAGGGAAGGGAAGGGCCCTGGTGGGTGTGGGATGGTTTGGGTCACCCTGGTGAGACCTTTCTGAAAGGATTCACTGGTCAGGAAGGTGAACAGCAGCTGGGGGGTCCAGAGAGGCTGCAGGGAAGGGAAAAAGCCTGAAATGCAAAAAATTAGGGGTGAATTGGTGCTGAGGGATGGGGATTGTGGGACCTCAGCCCCCTCCCTGACCTGACTGCATCTTCATGAGTCATCATTACAGGGACAAAAGGCACCACTTTAACACCCTTTTTGTGTCTCATCTCTAAACTTTGAAAATTTTTTTCTGTTTTTTCCTCCAGGGTATTGCTTGTGAGCAATGTACCTCTGCCTGCTGATTCAGGGGCCTCTTCCAGACCCACATCACTCTCCTGCCTCTTTATATCCTAAATTTCACCTTAGCAGTGGCAGGGTCTACCAGGCAGACTTGATGGGGATGGATCAGGGACTGATGGACTTTACTCCATGATAAATTAGCACCTCTCTACCCTTGACTATCAGGGTAAAGGTGACCCAGGCACTGCCCTGGAGAAGGTACTGGTGCATTTGGTTGGGTTTTGCTGCCTTCCTTGCTTGTTCCTTATTCTTACAAGAAAAAAAGAAGGGAACAGCAGAGGGGCTGCTCAGTTCCTCATCTGACAGTACCCCTGGAAGGTCAAAGGAACACCAAATTGTGATGAGACTGGCACATTTTTAATTCTCTCTCATTACAGCCTCTGTTAAACTACATTACAATAATTGCTTTAGTTCTGCTATGGTATTTTCAGGTCTCTTAATGCAGCTGTCAGCTCAGTGTGCTGGGAACTAACACCAGGAAAAAAAAATTAAAAAAAAAAAAAAAGGAAAGGAGAAGAAAAACACAAATGGAAGCCTGGTAGAATGGTAGAGAGGGGCCAGGACTGGGCCAAATTTGGGATGAGAACAGGAGAAGGTGAAGTCCAGGTTTGCCAGGGGTGCTGCTTAGATCCTGCTCCTTGAGGGACCTCTGTGAGCTGGAGACAAGGTTTGGATTCTCACATCTCACCTCAGGGTTTGCACCAACCCTGCTCATAGAAATGGTGGAGCTTTGCACTCTGCAAGGTCTGGCATGATGGGAAGAGGATGCTGAAGAGGCATTTTGTATTTTGGATTTGCCTGAGAGGATTTGAAGCACTCCTCTATGTGGGGCACTCATTTTAACAGCTCCCTCCTTGGGGCATGAATCTGGGGCTAACTCAGCTCTGTGCATTCACTGCAGGGCTGACATTTACTCACAGCACATGGGCCATGGAGAGGGAGGATTCAGCCTCCACACCGAGGTGTTTGCTCAGCTCAGGAGCCCTCCCAAAAGTCAAGGAGGCCCAGTCACAGCTTTTATGAACAGCAGAGCTGGAGTTTCTCTTGCAGAAGTGAGATGATTTCTACATTTCCTCTCAGAAACAATCCTTGTGAGCGTGTCCAGGATCAGCTGTGGTGTAAGGTCATTCTCTCCCCTGTCACATTCACTCCATCAGATCAGGTGAGGAGGAGGCAAATGAACACTTCTGTTTCTGGTCCTGAAGGGAGGCTGATCTACAGCAAAGGGTGAGTTTTTACTCTAATTCCCACCCTAAACCAATTCCTGGGCTCTTTATCCTCATTTTCACTGATGCTAGCACTGTCATTTTATGAAGTACCTCTTCATCCTGCCTGGTGCTTACCCCAGGTTTCTGTGATTTCAACTTTCATAGAATTATAGAACCATGGCAGTTGAAAGGGACGCAGAAGGATCATTGAGTCCAACTCCTGGCTCTGCAAAACGCCCCAGAAATCCCACCCTGTTCCTGCAAGCATTGTTCAAACCCTTTCTGAGCTCTGCCAGGCTTGGGGCTGCGAGCATTTCCTGGTGAAGAACCTTTTCCCGATCCCCAAATGCTCCCTGGCACAGCTCCATGCCGTGGTCCTTTCTGCAGCCACTCCTGGATTATTTGCTGCCATTCTCAGACAAGTGAGCCAGCTGTGCCTGAGCTCTCCAGGCCATCCCACAGCCAGCTCTGCATCCCAAGCCCTCGTGTTCCTCCACATCTGCAGCACCATCTGCACCCCAGCCCCACAGAGCAGCAGCTCCCCGTGCAAACCATCCCTCCCACCACAAGAGAGAACCTCCCCACCCTCAGAAATGCTGCCCTGAACCTCTGCCTGCTTCAGAAAACCACAAACACACACTTTAAAGGACAGACACTCCTTCCCTCCCCACATGTGCACCCCAGAAACAATCCCATCCCCTTTCTCAACCCCACACCCTTCCACACATGCTGTCACACTTTCTTCGTTCCCACAGCCATCCCACATTCATTAATGCCTCCATAGGAATTTTCAACCGTGTGGAGAATTGTTCGTAATCAGTTAACAGGAAAGAAAAATAAAGTCTCCTAAGCTGTCAGCAATCCTCCAGAAAACCAGCAACAGATCTGAGCACCATTTGGTCTAATTAGTCTTGATATTTCACACAACATATTTCTCAATTTTTGGTGGAGAAGAGGATAAAAAAATCCCTCTGAGGAGAACAACAGGAGTATTTTTGTAGAGGGATTCAGTGGCAAAGCCAAAGGGAACTCTTAATCAACAAATGTGCATTTGTATTCCTTTACTGAATCTTTCACAACAGTTGCTTCATCTTCTGCTTCTATGGGCATGTGCAGGCCTGGGGTGGGGCCAATCTGCAGCTGACATGGATCAAAATAGTTCTTTTGTCAGTATATACTTAATTTCTCTCCTGTGGTGAGGTTGAAAGCCATTGGTACTGCAGGAGGGTGGGGTCTGTTGGTGGAAGGATGCTGAGATTTACAGCAGAGAATCCAAGTGCATCATTCCCACCTTGCACCTTCATGGATATCTGCATGAATATCTGTGGATATTTCCTTCTCTTCATGGATATCCACATGAATATCCATGGATGTTTCCAGCTCACACATTCATGGATATCCACATGAATATCCATGGATATTCCCACCTCACACATTCATGGATATCCACATGAATATCCGTGGATATTTCCTTCTCTTCATGGATATCCACATGAATATCTGTGGATATTTCCATCTCACACATTCATGGATATCCACATGAATATCCGTGGATATTTCCAGCTCACACATTCATGGATATCCACATGAATATCTGTGGATATTTCCTCCTTTTCATGGATATCCACATGAATATCTGTGGATATTTCCTCCTCTTCATGGATATCCACATGAATATCCATGGATATTTCCAGCTCACACCTTCATGGATATCCACATGAATATCTGTGGATATTTCCACCTCACTCCTTCAAGGCTACAGCAAGAGTTGGGCTCTGCTGTCCCATCCCAACAAATGTCCAAGGCCAAGTTGGAAAGAGCTTGGAATAAAACCTGGTCTAGTGGGAGGTGTCCCTGCCCATGGGTTTGGAACAAGATGATGTTTAATGCCCCTTCCACCTCACACCTTTCTATAATGCCCTGATTTTGAGTATCAGAACAAAATTATACAGAGCAAGTGAAATCAGTCTCCACTGAGAGGTGCTTTTCAATCCACACGTGGTGTCTCCAGGGTTCCTCACATTCTTGGGTTGGACAACCAGAATTTGAGGTGACACCCTCAAGCTGACCATGGTGGTGGTGGTGGTGTCCCATGGCTTGGGGAAAATTGCAGGTTTGTCATGCTTTGGTTGGAAATGGGGGTGTGTGTTCCATCCCCATGTGTCAGAGCTGGGGCAGTTCTCTCTGCTCATGGGGCAGTTTTTTCTTGATCTCTCCCACAGCCAATCCTCCCTGCAGGAGATCTCTGCTGTCCATGGCCACTGAGTGTCCCTGCAGGGCTGATCCAATCCCAGCATCCCATGGGGAGATGCTGCATTGCCCAGGGGAGGAGCCAAGCATTCCTACCTGGATCCAATCTGAGCCTGGGCACAGCCCAGCAGCCTTTGCCCAGTGCATTGCCAGAGGAGCAGCTTCTGCTGCCCTGCATGGCCAGAGGGAGCCCAGGCCCATCTGCAGCAGCCCTGGAGCTGCAGAGGAAAACTCCCCCCTTGTGCAGGATCCCTGCTCCAGCAGAGCCACAGCTGGCACTGCAGGAGGGCTGAGCCCCCATGGGATGGGGCTGTGCCACCCCCTGACACACAGGGGGCAGCTCCTGCTCTCACTCTGACAATAGGTTGTTTTCTCTTTTGTACATTTGTATTTTTAATTTTCCTAATAAAGAACTGCTATTCCTGTTCCCATATCTTTGCCTGAGAGCCCCTTAATTTCAAAATTATAACAATTCAGAGGGAAGGGATTTACATTTTCCATGTCAAGGGAGGCTCCTGCCTTCCTTAGCAGACACCTGGCTTTTCAAACCAAGACATGTCACCACATGAGGCATGCAGAAGGGAGGCAGGATACAGGTGCCAATCTCAGCAGTGATTAGGGAAGGAGTCTGGACAATCACCCAGGGATACAACAGAGAATCTGCCTCTGAGCACGTCACCCTCAGTGATCTCCATCAGGAGAGACAGTTGATGTGGGCACTGAAATTCCGTGTGGTTCATCTCTCATCCGCTTCTCGTCGCTTGAACGACAGCTTTAACTGCACTGATGATCTCAGCTCGAGCCCAGCTGCCTGCAGGGAGCCAGGACACTCAGCTCAGGTGCACATTATTTGTAGATTAAAGATTCTGCAGAGGAGAGGGGAGTTTAGCTGTGTGAACAAAGATGTTCAATGGCTTTTGTAGTTAAGGATGGATTTATAAACAAACCCAGGTGTGAGCTCATGAAGATCTCAGCATCAGTGTCAGTGATCAACCCAGGGCTCACAAAATCCTCTACTTTAGGGTGAGATAAAGCACTTTTTGGTGGCTTTAGGATTTTGTTGGATTTGGCAGGGGATGGACACCCAAATCCCATGGAGACCTGTTCCTCACAGACCCCAAAACTCAGGTGTTTTATGGTTGGGTTGGCAAGGTGGTGTTATATGTCATAGGTTGGACTTGGGGATCTCAAAGCTCTTTTCCAACCTGATTCTGTGATAGGAGATGCTAAATTTTAGGTGGAAATATCCATGTGAGATGATCCCAGGACTCTCTGTGCAAGACAGAGCACAGTGGGAAGTTAGAGCCCAGTGAGCTGCAGATCCCAGGTTCTACAAACCTTGGCCATAGGAATGTGATGGAGGGCATGAGAAGTTAATTCCCAGAAATATGTGGTGCATCCCATGCCTCCTGCTGATAAACATCCTTGGAAAAATGACATTTCTGATGAACTCTCAGCTAACAAACTGTAAAAATTTCACCCCCTCCCCAAAAAACCCTCTGGAGGAAATCCAACAGCACCTATGGTAAGGACTTGGAAAGTATTTACATTGTATTCCCAAAATATTTTAATTGATTTTTTTGTTGTTGTTCAGAAAAAAAAAATCAAATTCTGCTGTTAATTGATCCCTTGGCATCTCCAGGAAAACTCTGGCATTGCTTATGCAGAATTTTGTCAACTTTAGGAGAAAATCAGTCCTGGGATGAGCTGAAGCTTTTACCTGTGCAGTGTTAGGACTGAAAGGAGCAATAGTCACTAAGTAAAGGATGGGCATCTTTGGCATAAATACTGAAAAAGAAAGCTTTTGCACCCTAGAGGGATGGGAGGGCACAGAGGACTTTGGAAACAGAAGTAATTTGAATTTCTTTCTCCAGACAGAGCAACTGAGGCCCAGAGATGAGAGGCCAGGAGGACATTTCCCAGCACTGAAGAGCAATTGAGCTGTTGCCCCATCTCCTGGGACATCTCCCATGTCCAGGATTTAACATGATGGAGTCAATCAATCTGGCCCCCAGCCTGGGAATATTCATTTTCCAAAGTATTTTCAAGTCTATTTTGAGTTTATTTCAATAGTTAGGAGTAAAGGTGATCACTTACAGGTATTTTTGAGGTATTTAGTTTTAAAAATCTCTGCTTTAAGCTCTTAAGACTCATTATAACCTTAGGAATTCAGTCTTCTGGTAGACTAATAACCATTAGATCAAGAACCAGGGTCATAGAGCACATGGTGAGGACAAATTTAAAGATTTCCCCATTTAGCCATGAATACAGGAGTGCAAAATCTGATTTCATTCATATATTTTACATTTATTTCATATATTTTATTCATATATTTTACACTACTGAGGAAGGAGGAGAAGGGTTTTATGGGAGCAGGAAGAGACATGAAGGGGAAGATATTTAGCATCTGGATTGGAACCTGTCTGCAAGTTTAACAGCTGTTTTTACCAAATGGGAGCAAACCTCCCCCAAAACCAACGAGCTGTGGTGTGTACAGCACTAAATCTTCAAGGGAAAAAGAGGAAATGGAGATTTAAACTGGCCTGCTGTCTCCATCAGTGATCCTGCAGGGAATTTTGCAGTTGCTGAGAGGTTAATGTGGGTCCTGCCTGTCCCCCTGACCCAGCCTGCCCGCTCCTCTGAGCTGGGTACGGAAATCTTTCCCCTTTGCTGTCTTCAAGTAGGGAACAGCTCAGCCAGGGAGCGGTAATGGAGCCCAGCAGGGAGCAGCTGTGTTCATCTGTTGCTTTGTGGATGAAAAACGTTGCCTGAAATACACGGAAGAAACCAAATCCCTGCTCACCGCAAACCCTTTGTGGGTTTTGAGCCCCAGTGTTTGGTATCCGTGAGGAAACTTTTCACACTCCACAGGACAAGAGCCTGAGGACGTGAGAGGAGAGGTGGAGCAGTAAAAAATACAGAATTCTTATCCCTGGCTGGAGATACCACCCAGAAATCCACCCCCATGGGTCTGCTCACTCCCTCCTCCTCCACAAAAGCCAAAGGGTGTTCCCGAACATCCTCTGGAGTTGATGTCCAGTACAAGAGCTGTAAATGACACCAGGAGGGACAAGGGATTCTCTTTTGGGTAGATTTTGGCCTTGCTGCATTTGGTCCTATATGGCTCAGGGCCATGAAAGAAGTGATGGACTAAAGGTAGAGAGTGGTACCTCATTTTGCATACATTTTTGGAGAGTCCTCTCCTCATAAAACTCCAACCCAGGGCTCCATGCAGCTTCAAAGCAGCTTCCCCCATCGTCAATCAGCTCTGCCTGTGCAGCTCTGAGGCTTCAGCAGCACATGCTCCTTCATGGAATGGGGTTGGGCAGTCATGGTCCCTGGGCTGAACCTCCTTGGAGTTCCTCCTTTAAAGCCTAGCAAGCAACAGGAGCTTGGGAAGATCCCCAGAGGCTTTGATCTGTCCTTGTGGGATCTTCTGTGTCAAGGGAGTCTGAGCAGACAAAGAAAAGCTCTTCATTCTATTTCACACCTACTTCTAGGACTCAGATTCCTTCCTTCTTTCTTAATATCCCTCTTAATTATTCTTGCTTGTTCACTTTCTTTATTTCCTTAACCAACCTTTCCTTCCTTCCTTCCTTCCTTCCTTCCTTCCTTCCTTCCTTCCTTCCTTCCTTCCTTCCTTCCTTCCTTCCTTCCTTCCTTCCTTCCTTCCTTCCTTCCTTCCTTCCTTCCTTCCTTCCTTCCTTCCTTCCTTCCTTCCTTCCTTCCTTCCTTCCTTCCTTCCTTCCTTCCTTCCTTCCTTCCCTCCTTCCCTCCTTCCCTCCTTCCCTCCTTCCCTCCTTCCCTCCTTCCCTCCTTCCTTCCTTCCTTCCTTCCTTCCTTCCTTCCTTCCTTCCTTCCTTCCTTCCTTCCTTCCTTCCTTCCTTCCTTCCTTCCTTCCTTCCTTCCTTCCGCCACTTCCTTCCGCCACTTCCTTCCGCCACTTCCTTCCGCCACTTCCTTCCGCCACTTCCTTCCGCCACTTCCTTCCGCCACTTCCTTCCTTCCGCCACTTCCTTCCGCCACTTCCTTCCTTCCGCCACTTCCTTCCTTCCGCCACTTCCTTCCTTCCGCCACTTCCTTCCTTCCTTCCTTCCGCCACTTCCTTCCTTCCGCCACTTCCTTCCGCCACTTCCTTCCGCCACTTCCTTCCTTCCGCCACTTCCTTCCTTCCGCCACTTCCTTCCTTCCTTCCGCCACTTCCTTCCGCCACTTCCTTCCGCCACTTCCTTCCTTCCGCCACTTCCTTCCGCCACTTCCTTCCTTCCTTCCGCCACTTCCTTCCTTCCTTCCGCCACTTCCTTCCGCCACTTCCTTCCTCTCTTTATCCCAAATCACAGAAGAGGCCAAGTTGGAAGAGACCCTGTGGGATGATCAAGTCCAGCTCCTGGCCCTGCACAGGACCATCCCCACCCTGTGCCTGAGGATGTTTGTTTTAATTTTTTCCCATCACTAATTCCCACTTTTCCCTGTCCCTCTTACACCCCCATGGAATGCTCCCTGCAGAGGATGTGCAGACACTCAGGACACACCAGCCTTGTTCCCACCCAAGGATTTATCTGCTGCCAGAGCTCTGTGCCTCCAGGATTTTCCCACATCCCTGCCACCTCCTCCCCGTGCAGGCAGGGGCAGCACCCAGTGTTTTATGACCCTTGTCACCAGCAGATTAATGAAAGCTGGGAGGACAGAGGGGGTCACAGCCCATGAACCACGACCAGACCCCAGCACCACACACCCCTCTGGCACAGGGATGATTTCTGCCTCAATTTCCCCCCCACCCCTGACAAGGTGCAGGACAAATGGTGAGCACTGGTGATAAAAGGGACCCTGATCATTAAACACAGGGCTGGGATAAGCTCAATCACATCCCTGGGATGGGATTTTCCCTGGGGTGATGCTGTAGTATGGAGGAGGCTGGATAAGATTTTGGGCTTTCCACACCTCATTGTTTTGTCTAGCACAGCCTGGCTTTGTTTTGCAGCTCCCTTTGACATAATCTTCGAAAATACATCTGAATTTCCTTCCTAGACAAGTATCATGCCTTTCCTTTCCTTGTGCCATCTGAGATGCTCCAGGCTAGCAGATGTGACACAGACTGAGACTCCCAAACCCTTTGGAAATTGTGCTGGGGCCAGGTAGGGAATGGGATGTCTAAAATGACACCTATTTGCAGACAACCCACGGGCCTGGCTTCTCCCAGGCTCAGCAGCAGCCAAGTAAATTCTTCCTAATGCCTGGAAGCATTCCCACCACTTGATTTGCACAATATTCCTTCAAATTTCACAGTTCCTGGCAGAAGGGAGGTCTGAAGTCACCCCCAAAAGTCGTGACAGGTTTATTCACTGAAAGAGTGCCACCACCACGGGTTTATTCAAGATTTTCTGGCAGTAGGCAAATAAAAATGTCAGAGAGCAAGAAGTTATTTTAAATAGCTGAGGTTCTCAGCAAGATGAAAATTGATATTATTAATATGGGATGAAGTCACTTTTGTCCAGGATCCCAACTCTACTTTCTGTGGCATTGCTTGCACCTCATCATGGCATTTTTAGACTGAAAATTTACCAAAAAAAAAAAATTAAAAATATGTGCTGTGACTTGTGGAAAAGTGGAGAGAAAGGAGGAAAAACTTCAACATTTGGGGATTTGTTTTGGTCAAACTTTGCAGGTTTGAGCTTCCCTTGGAAATGTGCAATTTATTATCTCTGTCCCAGCTGTTGTCTGTCTGGAAACCTGAGAGGGAATTTGGATGTCTTGCACCTGGGGAGCAGGTGGATTTTGGGAAGGACATTGATTGGACTGAGGTGCTCCTGAGATCCAGCCCAGTCTCCCAGGAGCAGCTGATCACACGCTCCAAGACTGAATTTCCACCGGAGATGGAAGCAGGAGAGGGACTGAAGAAGGAGGAATTGCAAGAGAGATAAGAAGAGGAGGAGGGTAAAAAACAATCCCCAAAGACATCTTCAAAATGAACATCTGTTAGAAGGGAGTGTGGGAGATAAAATAATAATAACAACAACAACAGCAGCATAAACAACTTGACTCTCCTACCTGCTTCTGAATCCCTCATTTTCTCCCTCTTGCAGGAATAATTTGGCTGAGGATCTGCTCCCTGCCACATCCCAAGCTCTCTGTCAGGAAGGGAAAGTTTCCTGGTGTCTCAGAGGTTTGCAGAGCACATCCCAGGTGTCAGATGCAAGAGGAAAGTTAAAAGAGAGAAAAAATTTGTTCAGCGGAGCATCAAAAGCAAATATTCCTTTGGCACTGTCATTGATTCCACACCTGCCCCAGAAGTTCCTCACTGTTATTCAAATCACTTTATCCTGTTAATCCACAAAAGGCAGGTGAGATTAGGCTGGGTTGGCAGAGAATTGCAAATATATTATTGGGATACTTTCTGTGAAGACAAATAGGCCTTAAAGCGCTTTAATGCCTGATGCCAGAACTCCGTGCTTAATTAAGCAGCTACAGGGGCCATTTACAAATGTGATTTCTGCATTGATTATCTATAACTCTCCCTGCAGCCCCTATTAACAGCCTCCTATGGAGAGGATTGTTTCCCATAAGTGGCTCATCCAGGGAGATGGGGTGGCTGCCTTTGCCAGGCGTCCTATTCCAAACCATCAGCCTGAAAATATTGACTAATCAGCAACAAATGTGGATGGGCAGAGGAGGAGGAGGAGGGATAAATATCCTCGGGGGCTTGTGGGGGGAGGACAATAGTGATGAATCTGCAGATTAAAAGGCTGTTGAGTTATCATTAGGAAAGGATAGGATGTGTAAAAGTGTTTTAGGCCAGATCCCAAAGCTCGTCCTGTGTGTTTGTGTAGAAAGCTGGGTAAAAACCTTGCCCAAGGTAAGAGGGAGAGATTTGGGTGCCCTGTTGAAGTGAACAGAGGAAAGTGTCAGAGCCAGGACATGCTGGTTGTAAAACCCTTCCCAGGAGGATCTCCAGAACATCCTGCAGCATTTTCTAGCATAACTTCCCATTGATTTCTATGGAGTTGTTCTGCTGTACATCACCTGTTCTCTGCCCTTAAATAACCAAGATTTACAGCCTCCCTGCCAAGAGGCATAGCCAGGAACAGAGCTGCTTCTTTGTCTTCCCATCAGGAGCTGCTGGCTGCCTTATGTGCAATTTGAAAAACAAGATTTGGGCAAGACTGGGAAAAAGCACAAGAGAATCCTCCCAAATGGAGAATCCAGCAGGAAGGGCACACAAACACCTGTCCAAAGGACACTTCCAGGGGTGAGGCATCCACAACTTCTCTTGGCAGGAGAGAGGGGTAGCCAGCATCTCTAGCAACAAAAATAACATGATCCTGTGCAGAGAAAAGCCTCCAGATTTCCAAAGGCAGGGATTTTGTTGTTTTTTTTTTTTTTTCAGAAAAGGGACATTTTCTGCTCTGGAAGGAACAGCCTTGTGCCCACTTGGGTCAATGAAGCAAAGGCATCATCCCTCAGCTGATGGCTGGAGCCAGCCCTATCTGTTGGATTTTTCCTGAGAGGACTACGGGCATAAAATCTGCCTCTTCCCAACTGCCTGTGTGCCCTGGGGAGGAGAGGGAAAAGAAGGAAAAAAAAAAAAAGGAAAAATATGTCAGTAATTTAAGAGACAAAGCTCCTGCCACAGAACCCAATCTTTTCCAGTCGCCCACAGCAGCTTTTGGACACCTTGATTAATCATAACTGGCTACATATTATTTCCCTATAAGCAAACTACAATGTTACTCATACAAACAGCTTAATCTTGACAGCTGCAAAATGCCAGGATTTAATGTGGGACGGAGGGAGTTTTGCCATATGTTGCCACTCCGGGCCTGAGCCGTTGTAATCCACAGCATATTGCCTGCTGGAAACAGCCATTTCAGGCAATGCCTCCTTTCCCTTTTAATTGCATTTCTTGTCTGCAGTTCACGTTGGCTCCTCGTTTTCCTGCCAGCACAGAATAAATCAGTCTCTGGGGGGGAGCTTGGGTTGGGTTGTTTTCTTCTCTCTGTTCCTGTTCTTGTGGAGAAGGGGTTGAGTTTCGGAGTCTCTGTGGTCAGGATGACCCCAAGATGTGTTAGAAAGTCTCTTTTCCCAGCCCAGCAGTTGAAGAAGGAGTCAGGATTCTTCTGTTCTCGTTTTCAAGGTTGTTTATTGTTTCTGATCTATAACATTCTTTCTCTGGCCTGCTGAGGTCCATTCAGCAGGAGAGACAGAGGCACTCTGACTGCCCTCAGGACAGTGTTATCTTTTATACTAAAAACTACATGAACATTATTTACAATAACTTCCCAATACCTATCACCTATGTGAGTTCCTACCTTAAACCAATCCAAAAGTGCCAACATCACCCAGAAGATGGAGGCCAGGAAGAAGGAGAAAGGACAAGGCACGCCCAAATTCCTCCATTTTGCCCCCTGAACCCCCATTCTAAAAACCTCAAAAATCTACTTTTCACCCCATGACAAACTAACTATCATTCTACTTAGACTTTCGTGGCTTGCAGATCCTCATATAAGGTTGGTAATTTTTTTCCATGGGTCAAAATCAAAGGCACAGGAGTCTTGGGCTCTGTGCCAAGGTCTCTGAGCCCCCTGGCAGGGGCTGGAGCCATCCAGGACAGCCAGAGGGATGATCTGGGTTGTTCCAACAGTTGAGAAGGCTCTGAGGGTTCTTGTAGGGGTCACACACCCATCCTGGCTGGTCCCACTCCCAGCCCACTGTCCCACAGGCTGCCAGGTCAGGAGAAGCTTCCTGGTCACGTCTGTATTCACTGGAATTGCCAGATGGCTCGTGCAGGGGAGACTTTTCATCTCCTTTTCATCTCCTGCTTGCTAATCCCCTTTTCCTTGATAAAACAACCTGGAATGGCAATATTAACCTCAGCTTTTTCCTGCTCTCTGTCTGAAATTTGAGGATGTGGTCAAGTTCTCCACCCCTGTTTGGAGATGTGAGCACAGGGAGGCCAATAGGCAAGAGGAATGCTCAGGAGAGGATAAATTGGTTTTTGGTTTATGTGTGTCCCCACCTTTTTCTCTCTCTCGAGACCTATCCCAGTTAGCAGAATGTGTGGAAAATGCACCAGTGCTGCCTGATCCTGGGCAGGAATGAGGTGCTATGGGCACCATCTGAGTGGTGGTGGACAACAAATAAGGGAAATCCTCTGTATCCTTCATTTTCCAGCACCAGGTAGGACAAGTCTGGGATTTTGCATCAGCTGGGATTGAAGCAGAACCCTGGGAACACACAGCTGTACAAAAATGACCCAGGGTAAATGGAAATCAGCCAGGCCACCACCTTCCATGCCAGATCTCTGCTGTGCCTCTAACACAGAATCATTTAGGTTGGGAAGGACCTCTAAAATCACCAATTCCAGCTGTTACCCCAGCACTGCCAAACCCAGCACTGCTCCATGTCCTAAACACTCCTGCCTGCATATCTGTATTTGCTGTCCCTTGGTTTTCTGCAGGTGGCCATCCTTTCTGACCAAGGAAGGGAATGTTTTGCACTTTTCCATTTTTTTTTTGTTGGTTTGGACCTGTGGTTGCCCTTTGCAGCTGCTGGAAAAGGAGAAAGTTTTGGCCACCAAGCTGTTACAGCTCCTGCAGGCTCTCACGAGGCTTGGATGCAGTTTCCAGCTCTGTTGCAGAATTCCTGTGTGACCCAGCTCGTGCAATTTTTATAAGTTTCATTTTTTTTTCCCCTTATGAAAAGGGAAAACAAACAAGATACCTATTTTTTTCCCTGTTCCACTGCTCTTCCTGCTGGTTCCTGCCAATTTCTCTGTTACATCCATATGGGGTGGACGAGCACTCAAATTTAAATCCCTTTCTCTGACAGCGGTGTCCACCTCACAGTCCCTTTTATGACATAAATCAGGATTCTCCACAGACATTGGAGGCAGGAGAGGAAAGCCATGGGGTTAAATTGCAGCAGAAAGATTAACTTTGATATTAGGAAACAGTGAAAAGTGAGGGAAATTGGGGAAGATTGCTCTGACCCTTGGAGCAATCCTGCTCATTGTTTGTCAGGGAGCTAAACCATTGTCCAACTTCTTCCTGATCCCTGGTGGTCAAGGCACCTTTCCCTGTTCCAGCACCGTGATTCTCTTGTCCTTTGTCATTCCTCATGGGCTAAACCTCCCTGTCACAGTAAAATCCCAGACTTTGCTCCCTCCTGCCCCACTCTCCATGAGAAGAGCCCCTGCTCCTCCCAGGAAGGTGCCTGAGGGCAGACTGCTACATGATGCATTTTGTTAATCAGATCCGTGCCGCGACTCAGATGATGGAAGGGCACATGGCAATTCTTTGGGGTAAATAATTCACGTTAAAGCACTTCTTTGTTGCCCCTTTTACCACATAAATCCGTAACTCAGCGTGGAAAGGGGAAAGAAAGGTTAATTGCCCACTTGCCCGAGTGGAATTGTGATGGGATTCATCTTCCCCCATCTCAGATGTCTGATGACAGTACCCACAACTCAAATTCATGTCTTTTATGCAAAGCAATCTCTGCACAGCTCTTCTTAGGAGCACAACATGAACTGGAAAATCACTGGAACTATTTTCCTGGCTAAAAGGCACTGAAATCTTGAAATTTTGAAATATTTCCTCTAGATGTGGTACAAGGGCTTCACCTGTGCCCAGTGTGGGAGCAGGGTTAAATTATGTCTGCTCATAATGAGCTATCTAATTGTGGAATTTTGGAATGGTTTGGGTGGGAATGGACCTTAAGGATCATATTGTTCCAGTTTCTGCCATGTAGGGACACCTTCCACCATCCCAGGCTGCTCCAAGCCCTGTCCAGCCTGGCCTTGGACACTGCCAGGGATCCAGGGGCAGCCCCAGGTGCTCTGGCAATTCCAGCCCAGCCAGGAATTCCTTCCCAATATCCCATTTGACCCTGCCCTCTGGCAGTTTTAAGCCATTCCTCCTTGCCCTGTCCCTCCATCCCTTGTCCAAAGTCCTTCTCCAGCTCTCTCATGGCTCCTTTAGGTACTGGAATGTTCTGTAAGATCTCCCTGGAGCTTTTTCTTCTCCAGGCTGCTGAGCAGCTTGAGAAGCTTCCATCAGTCCTGATTTAAGGGACCCTGAAAAGAAAATCCACTCTTGCCTGGTTACTTGGACAAACCTTGTGAGCAGTGAGAGAAAGGAGCATCTCCAGACACCTCATCCTGCAGCTGTGGCCTCCAGGAGAAAATTATGGATTATGCCTTGGATATGGGAATGATTTGGGGCTGGGTGGCTCAGACACAAACTCTGCTCAGTGGCTAGGGGATGTCTGAGGTCAAACCAAAGGAATTCCAGCTGGAATGGAACTGGGCTCCATCCAGCATCTGCACTCCTCAACACCAGACCAGACAGGTCATGGATAATTGTCCAGAACAAAATTATGGATTTTGCCTGGGATACGGGAATGATTGGGGGCTGGGTGGCTCAGACACAAACTCTGCTCAGTGGCTAGGGGATGTCTGAGGTCAAACCAAAGGAATCCCAGCTGGAATGGAGCTGGGCTCCATCCAGCCCTGGCTGCACTCAACACCAGACCAAACAGGTCATGGATAATTGACCAGGAGAAAATTATGGATTATGCCTTGGATATGGGAATGATTGGGGGCTGGGTGGCTCAGACACAAACTCTGCTCAGTGGCTAGGGAATGTCTGAGGTCAAACCAAAGGAATTCCACCTGGAATGGAACTGGGCTCCATCCAGCATCTGCACTCCTCAACACCAGACCAGATTGCTCATGGATAATTGTCCAGTGTTGCAGTAAGGTAGAAAAATCATAAAGAAAGGTTTTGGAACCCAGGACATCCCTCTGGCTGTCCTGGATGGCTCAGGCCCCTGCCAGGGGGCTCAGAGCCCAAGACACCCCTGTGACTTTGATTTTGACCCATGGAAAAAATTACCAACCTTATATGAGGAATTACAAGCCACGAAAGTTTAAGTAGAATGATAGTTAGCTTATAACAGGGTGAAAAATAGATTTTTGGGGTTTTTAGAATGGGGGCTTGGGGTCCCAAGATGGAGGAATTTAGGTGTGCCCTGTCCTTCCCTGTCCTTCTTCTTTCTCCTTCTTCCTAGCCTCCATCTTCTGGGTGATGTTGGCACTTTTGGATTGGTTAGAGTAGAAACTCACTGTCTAACATAGGTGATAGGTATTGGAAAATTATTGTAAATAAAGTACATGTAGTTTTTTAGTATAAAATGTTGACACCACCCCAAGGGCAGGGACTGTGCCTCAACCCAACCTGCTGGACAGATCTCAGCAGGCCAGAGAAAGAATGTTATGGATAACAGAAAAATAAACAACCTTGAAAAGCAGAACAGAAGAGTCCTGACTCCTTCTTCGACTGCTGGGCTGTAAAAGAGACTCTCTAACAAATCTTGGGGTCATCCTGATCAGCAGAGATTCCGAGAGAAAGGCCTCACAAAATCAGGCCTGCTCTCCTGGAATCAGTGGCTGGCCTTGTCAAAGCTGGCATTTGCAAGTTCCCATGTGAAAGCAGTCCTGGTGTGAGCAGTTCATTAACATAACAATCTATTCCTGGGTAAAAAACAGCCAGCACCTGTATAAACTGTTTTTACAGTCATAGAAAAATGAAATCTTTCACACAAACAACTTTTTCTACATGTAGACACACATGAGAATTTGAGTGACCAATCAATACAGAATAACAATTACTAACTAGTAAAGTAATTGGCAAGAAATCTCCTAACCAATTGGAGTCCCACACGAGCTCTGTAAAACTGTATAAAAAGGAGTTATGTGAATAAAGAATGGCCTTTTTTCCACCACAAAGAAAATGGAGTCTGTGTGATTTATTCCCATAGTCCAGGACTCTTTCCCTGCTCTTTCCTCTCCTCCTGGCAGTAGATAAAGTTGTTATTTTAAGCATAACACATTTGTACACGAGAAAAATTTGTACATGAGAAAAATTCATGTCTGGGCTTAGCAAGAGTGGATACCCACACACCTTTTAAGTGCTGACCCTGCTGTCCCCAACCCACAGCTGCCAGCTCTGGAAAAGGGTCTGGATTGGAACACACTTTGAGTTTGCCATCTCTTTTAGAGCAGCAAGAAGTTTTATTGTTTAATTTTTTTTTTTTGTGCTAGTGAATACTTTACCTGTAAAATAAACACTTTTTTTCCACTTTTCTCCAAAGAAGTATTTTTCCCAAACCAGTTAAAATAAGAGACAATCAAGTCTACTTTCTAGAAGAACCCCTTCAAAAGTTCTCTCCCAGATTTACCCTAAACCAAGACACATACATGATTGCTGACTTTATGATCCTCATATCCCCATTGGTCTGTTTAGCCCAGAAATAAGTTTTACACTTTTAAGATTTACACCTTTAAGGGAAAAATGCTGCCTAGGACACTCATGAAGCAAGTTTGGTTCAAAAGCATCAAAAATGTTCAGTGAAGTTCATCCTCAACCCTTCTCAAGAAATATATTTCCCTATTGCTGAGAATATTAAGACCTACATAAGCACACAACCTGTTAAACCTTAATTAAAATTGAAAAAAAAAATTTCCACTTTTAGATCTATAAACTGGGAGTGCAGAACCCACAGAAGCCATAAATTATACAAAATATTTTTTATCTCTGTATGTATATTTAATGGTATCATTATTATCCCCAATTACATCACAAATCTTTGAAAATTTCATGAAACAGGTAAACTATTTATACTTTTTATGCAAAATATGACAGTAATTCAGCACCAGCTCAGCCCTGCACACACGCCTTCGGATTTGCTCTCATTTACATATTGCTGATTTTACACAGTATGTTTTGCTAATTAATTTTTATCTGGAAGCCTCTAAAGCAGTGCTGTGGTTTTCCCTCCTCCAAGGATGACTTGTGTGGTTGTCTCTTCCCAGGGAATGATTTAATAAGAGAGAGGGACTTTTCCTGGGGAAGTTAATGGGGTTCATAAATTCAAAGTGAAGAGTCTTTTTTATGGCTTGGGTGGTTTTAAACAACACAAAAGATGTCCTCTGGCCTTGACTTAAACCATCCCTGTGAAGAGCTTCTTGTGAACTCACCTGATTTCAGAATCACCAGCACAAAGCCTGAATTTTTTTTTTGGGGGGTGTTTAGAAGCAATATCAGCCCAACCAGAGAAAATCTTTGTGTTGCATCTGGAAACTCTTCATGTGACCACAAACTCTCAAAGCTGATTTTGTGATAACTTCTGGAGGTCAGAGTTGTAATCCCGTGGCTTTCAGCTTCCAAATCACCACAAAATGTGCAGGAAAAATTGCTTTGGCCACCAGAAGAGTTCCCATTATTCTTTTGGTAACCAGTTATAATGCAGTTATGCAAGAATCTTGCACTTTAATGTGAGTTTTTAATAGTAATTTCTCCCCTTAAAACTTAAGCTCATTTAGGCTGGAAATGACCTTTCAGATGGAGAACAAAATCAGCTTCAGCAAAATCAACTGAAATCCTTGTAAATCAGAGGAGTGCAGCTTTTGGAGAAGCTTTCTCCTCCCTTTATGATTGCAGCTAATTAACATAATGCTCTTTCTGCCTTCCAAAATGTTCATTTCATCCACCCCCCTGAATTTTGCAACAATTCACTGAAGATTAATCACTAAAAGTGGCATTTCTCTGTAAAACTAAATTAGTCAGTGTCATTAGAATTTCCCAACATGATTGGTACCAGTCAATGTGAGCTCGTGGGTCCAGCATGAGGCTGAATTCAGAGGGGTTTGCATGAAATTAATTTTAGTCAAGCCTTACTGCCAGGGCCTCCAGCTGTGCTGAACTCTCCTCTGACAGGCACTGGAGTAAAATCAGCCTTGCCCTTAATCCTGACTGCATTTGGGTGAGCTGAATCATTCCCTGGAAATGCCAGGATTTCCCTAAAAAGTTCCAAATGTGATCACCTATTGCACAGACGTTTGCACTCAGTCAAAGGAATCCCACCCAGGTCTGCAGAGGGTCGATTGTGCTCATTTTTCTTGCTCTGAAATCATGGGAGGACTCACCAGTCTCACAAGGTTTTGTCTGAAGGTGATGGGATGTGCTGGGAGACAACATTTGAGCAACAGAGTGCTGCCCTGTTGATGGCAGATGTGCAACCTCGAGGCACTCAGGGCTGAACTGAACAGCTCAGAATAAAAAAGAGAAACCTAAAGCTGGCCTGTCCCACTCCCTGCTCCAGACAAAGCTGCCTCTGCCATGCTGAGCACTGTCAGGTTGGGAAATACCAGTGTTTTTAACCTCTGCAGCTGTCAAGCAGCACAAGAGAGACACCCTGGTGCCTCCTCCTCCTCTTCCCCATGCTCCTGCCTCCAAACTTTGTTCTTTTCCATGCTTTTTGACAGGCCTTTCTCCTTGGGTGATCCCTGGCAGGAATTTAGGATTACAGCAATGAGTGACCCATTTTGGGCTGTGGGGAAACGGTGGAGAGATGAAACCAGAACTGAAGCTGGCCCAGGAACTGGGAAGTAAAGGTTATTTCTTTAGATGTCAGCAAGGAGAATGAATCAGTCACAAGTACTTAAGGAACCTCAGGGAACAGTTTAGGCATGTGTGATGCATGAAGGCAGATCTAATTGGGGTGATTTTTTTGGGAAGAGGTTCATAAAAACCTGCCCATCTCCATGGCAACTGAACATGTAGGGGTGCACTTGGCCTCAGTTTGTGACTGTCCATCTCTTAAATAAAACCAAATTCGTTGTTTCCCATCTTTTTCCTTAGGCAGCATCCTGAGTCTCTTCTCCCAATGTTACATGAATGACTTTTTTCCTCCTCAAAATACAAAAAGCTGAACAGATCCAGTCTGCTGGAAGTGCAGGGGAGGGTAGCCCTGGACATCCAACCCCTTGGTCTCCAAAGAAAACTTTATCTCATGTGTTTATTGTGTGCTAAATCTGGTCCAGATGTGGCACATTTTCTAAAAATCACTGGGCAGCACATGCAGGGGATGAATCAAGGAAAGCAACCACGACCTCATGTCAAATCTGAGGGGTCTGCCCATGGTTTCCATTAGTTAATTGAATTAAACCCCCACGTGGACCTGTCCTTATCAATCAGCAGGTCCAAACACACTCAGCCAGAATCCTCTGCTCCTGCCCAAAGAATGGGAATGGATCACTGGGGAAAGCAAAAAGCCTTCTCCAGAACAAATATTAAACTTGTCTCCGAGTTACTTGGCATAGATTGGCAAATACAGGAAAGCAGGGGATTGTAAAAGATGACAAAAATAGTTCTATTGCAGCTCCTAAAAACAAAACCCTTGAAAGGTTTTTTTTTTGTTCTGGAGGAGGGACAGAGGTGCACTGTAGTGTCATTATTGTAGCTCTTTGTGTAGATCACTGGATTGGGGCAGGTAATTGTTTTCCAGGATTAGCCCATGGATAAAATCACACAGATCTGGAGGACGGTGCTTTGTGTATTGCCAACAATATATTAGCTCCTCTTTCAATTGATAAAATAATTAAGGGCTTGGTTGAAAGGGCATATTTCTCTCTGTGGCCACCGGTGCCTGAAAGCATGAAATTTCAGAATGTTTCCAATAGTTGTTCATTGAAAGAGGAATAATCCATTTTCTGCCTAATTGTTTTCAGGAGAGCAATAAAAACTGAATTAGGAATATTTAAAAAATGTAAAAAGTGCTCTACATTCAAATGGCTTGAACTTTGGTGATGTACCATCGTTTGCAGATGATAATGAAAATGTTAACCTTGGGAGAAACCATTTTGTCCACAAATTAATGACAAATAAGAGGAATATTAGCTGCAGATTAATTGCTAAGTTCACATACTGCAGAGTGTGCTATATTTAAGTTGTCATTTGGTTCTGCAGGTTATATAACTAACTTTTAATTCACTTTTCTTCATCTAGCAAAAGGTTTCAGAATGACAGAAGAGACTTAATAGCTTTCACTGTGGAATATATGAAAACACTGAGGAATGGCACCGGTAAATGGATGGCTGAATAACCTGAGTGAGTCTTACGACATTTCCCAGTTATTAGAAATTAACTATTATGGCAGAAGAAAATTGATCAGATACAATTTTCAAACTCCTGAAGGAAGATGAAAATGGAGATGATACTTTTAGGAACTCTAGCTGATTTCATTGCTTTTCACAGAAAGTTAAAAGCTGATCTGGGTTGTGGAGTTTCTTGATTTTCTTTCTTTTTTTTTTTTTCTTTTCTTTAATGGCACAGTCATAAAAGTAAAACAGCCTGATGTTGCATGAGAAGGAATTTATGATATAATGAGTTCGCTGAAGAGTGAAGTTAAAACAAAAAAATGATAAATCCTTTTGTCACACTGGTAACTCCTATCAGAAAACAAACCATGACAAAATAGAAAATACAGAAAAGGACTTTAGTTCTCTAATGCTTGACTTCACAATTTGATTTCAGCAGGGAAAATCCCATTCATCAAGGACCTATCTCTGAAACACATTTACTCTGGGGCTATTTTCAACCCTCAGTTCTCTCATTTTTTTAAAAACTCATGACAATGATGCTGGGCAGTTTTATCCTAAATGCAGCATGGAAGGATTATTTTGGGGGCAAAAAAAAAAAAAAAAAACAAAACCACTCTGGGCTTACTGTGCCCTGAGCTGGGTATCTCTGGGGTCACAAATGTCCTGAGGACCAGGGCAGTGTTTAGAAAAATATCAGCTCTGGGTGTGCCTGGGCTGGGCACTGGGAATCTGACAGCAGCACTGGGGACCAGGGACAATCAGTGAAAATCAGTGTTTGGACAAGGAAATCAGTGTTTGGACAAGGAAATCAGTGTTTGGTTGTCTTTTCTTTATGAGCATGGATTTAAAAGGGCTCTGGGTGAATTCCTGGGTGCAGTAGGGTCTGCACATTTGTCCTCTGATGCATTTCTCCTCTACTCAAGTCTAACTCATGGTGAAGGCCTGTCTGGCGAAGGAAATAATCTTCTCTTGCCTTATGGGATAAACAAATGGATTCCAAGTACAGACTGCAGAAAATGAGTACCCAAACCTATTTGAATTAATTTGCAGTCAATGATTGACTCGGGTACTGCAAGAAAAGCCACCAGCTGCTGAAATGGCCCCTGCTGGGATGTGAACTAAGCTGCATATGGGAAAAAAGAGCAATTTTAGTCATTAATGTTGCCGATGGCACCTGGCCAAGCATCCCTTAGGCTTCAGGAGTGGATTCTCTGGTGTTGAATTGGCACTGACACCCCTTGCAGGGTTGGGCTGACACCAGTTGCTCCATCTTTCATATGGATTATTCTTGTAGAATAATTATTAATCCATCCTTCATATGGATTATTCTTGTAGACCTCACCCAGATCAGGCTGTTACAAGGTCTCTCCTGCCTGTGCAGCAATGTGCTTCCACAAAATCATTCAAGATATAATTTCTGAATGTTTGACACCAGTATTCCCAGAGGAGTGAGATGATGGTGAGGAGATTCACTGCTTCAGCTGATGAATGAGAGTTTGAATTTTGGTCATAGAGTCCTTAATAGGTTTGGGATGGAATGGTTCTTAAATTTCATCCAGTGCCATCTCCTGCCATGGGCAGGGACACCTTCCACTGTCCCAGGTTGCTCCAAGCCCCATCCAGCCTGGCCTTGGGCACTTCCAGGGATCCAGGGGCAGCCACAGCTGCTCTGGGAATCTATGCCAGGGCCTGCCCACCCTCACAGGGAAAAATTCCATTTTAGTATCACATCAAGACCTGCCTGCTATCAGTTTCAAACCATTACTTTCTATCACTTCAATCACTTGTAAATAGTTCCTTTTCATAACATCCCCAAAAATGGATATGGGCTCCTCCAGGGAGTGAGGATTGTGTGGGAAACCAGGGAAATGTCTGTCCTCTTGCTAGCTGAAGAATTCAGAGAAAAAAGATGGTTTACACATCATTTAAATTCTAGGTATATTTGTGGTTGGTTTGTTGGTTTCTCTGTTCATTTTTGTTTGGCTTATTTTTCTTCTATTCATTCTTTTCCTAGCTGTACCATCTAGTTCAGATTTCATAAATAAATAAAATAAATACTTTGATCTGTCTTCTGATGGTTAGTATGATTTTCAGATAACATCCCATCACTTTCCCCTTAGAGGTATCATGATCCTAAAATTGGGTCCAAACTCCAAAGCTTTAACATAAGCTATAAAACACTTCAAGGGATAATGGGATATGCATCCACTTTCTCTGCATGGATGAGCCAGCACTGCAGAGGTCAGGAGAAGGAGAACTGTCTTTAACACCCAGCAATGAGCAGGAAAATTTGTGTTGCAGGGAAGACAGGAGCACTCCTGACATGCTGAGGTGCTGGGGAAAGGCTTGGCAGAAAAAAAAAACCTAGAAACAACTCTAAAGATGGCATTGAAAAAAGACCAGATATTTTAGAGAATTAGAACTGTGAAAGATGTATTGTAGTTAGACCATGTGGGTAAAATAATAGTTGATCGGTGTTAGAAGTATGAGTAGCATTGTGTGGCAAAAGTTAATAGGTTGAAAAACATTTATAATTAGGAAATAAGTTGGTTTCTGATAGAACGGCGTTGAGTTTTACACCTCTTAAGTTTCACTTTTTCATGAGACTGATAATAGAATAAAATCTTTTAAAACGCCTCTCAGCTGCCCCACCTCTGCAGAGCTGGGATCATCCAGCAGGGAAAGGCTTGGCAGGGAGGTGTGGAGGCTCTGGAAGCAGGGAAGGGCAGTGGGAATGGGGCTGTGACCATGAATCCAACGGCACAGCCAGAGAGGAGCTGGCTCATAAAGATAATCAATGGCTGCTCACTCTGGCACTCACATTTTTCAGCCAGACCCCCTCGTGGAAGAAGAAGGATCCATCCTCTCCTGGATGTTAGATGATGGTGAGATTAGTGGCCTAGGAATTATGAAGTCCTCCCTTTGACTCCCTCTGGCTGCCAGCATTAATCAGGTGCTTGTCTGGGATGTGAGGTATTTCCACCTGCTCCCTCATCCCAAGCCTCTGTGCTAAATTTTAAGCCCTGCTTTGGGCTGGCTTTACCCAGGCTGGGCTTGGCTGCTGTGGAGTTTCTGGCTCCTTTATTCTGCATTTCTGCAAGGAAAACAGAAGATGGAATGAAGAGGGATGGTTTTAGGGACACAAGACCAGGCGAGATGCGTCTGTCCTCTGCTGTTATGATATCTGTTATAAAATCTCTTAAATAAAATCATTTAAACAAAGGCATTAAGATCCATTTAAGCAGCTTGGTTCCTTACCCTAACTCCTCTGATATCTCCTCTAAACCTTTTGGTTCTGATGATTTAACTGATTTTTCTTAATTATCAGCCCAAATTTATTCATGAGCTCCCTGATCTCTCTCTTTCAGTGTTCATGGTGTCAGTCCTGCCCTGCTTGTCACCTGTCTGAAGAGGTTTTACCAACTTCCCTTGTTTTCATGCAGTCCAGTGGGATTTTTCTGAGTGATAACTTCCTTCAGGAAATGAAATGTGGTGAATCTCCTCTCCTAAAATGTGCCTTGCTGCCCCTCAATCACCTGATCAGCCTTTACCTGTGCTTGTTCCCAGGAAAAGTTAATTTATAGAATAATGTCTTAGGTAGGAAATGCAGGATGTGGCAGGGGCTGTGTGTTCTATCCCCATCTGTCAGAGCTGGGGCAGTTCTCTCTGTTCCTGGGGCAGTTTTTTCTTTATCTCTCCCACAGCCAATCCTCCCTGCAGGAGATCTCTGCTGTCCATGGCCACTGAGTGTCCCTGCAGGGCTGATCCAATCCCATCATCCCATGGGGAGATGCTGCATTGCCCAGGGGAGGAGCCAAGCATTCCTACCTGGATCCAATCTGAGGTGCTGGGACAGCACAGCAGCCTTTGCCCAGTGCATTGCCAGAGGAGCAGCTTCTGCTGCCCTGCATGGCCAGAGGGAGCCCAGGCCCATCTCCAGCAGCCCTGGAGCTGCAGAGGAAAACTCCCCCCTTGTGCAGGATCCCTGCTCCAGCAGAGCCACAGCTGGCACTGCAGGAGGGCTGAGCCCCCATGGGATGGGGCTGTGCCACCCCTGACACACAGGGGACAGCTCCTGCTCTCACTCTCACAGTGGGTTGGGTTCTCTTTTGTACTGTTGCATTTGTATTTTAATTTTCCTAATAAAGAACTGTTATTCCTACTCCCATATCTTTGCCTGAGAGCCCCTTAATTTCAAAATTATAACAATTCAGAGGGAGGGGGTTTGCATTTTCCATGTCAAGGGAGGCTCCTGCCTTCCTTAGCAGACAATTGGCTTTTCAAACCAAGACAATGCTCATGTCCCACTTTGCACACTGTATTTGCCTCCTCACCAACACAAAATGAGATTGTGCTGACCTGCAAGGAAAGTCAATTTCACAGAGAGAGTTATCAGGGAATATATGGGAGTGGAAGACAGATGGGACAGGCTGGATATTATTCCCAAGACCATGCCTGAGACGGGATCCATCACGCCTGGTACCATAAGGAAGCGGTGCCAGCACAGCTTTGGCTCTCGGGGGTTCCTTTTATGCATTTTTTAATCAGCATCAAAGCAACTGGCAATCATGGCTTGTACCAGAGCTTGGAGACAGCAACCCCCTGAGAGGAATGGAGACAGCTGTGCCTCAGAGATGTGGGGTCCTGCCCTCTGCAGATGCTGCTGGCTCTGTTTTCATCTGCTGCGCCGCTGAGGGGTTTCTCTGCAAACCCAGGACCTGCCTGGAATTTGTCTGGCTGGGTGTGGGCAGGGAATCATGGAATCATAGAATCACAGAATCATGGACTCACAGGGTGGTTTGAGTTGGAAGGAGGGATCATCTGATTACAACTCCCCTGCCATGGCAGGGACACCTCCCACCATCCCAGGCTGCTCCAAGCCCTGCCCTTGGGCACTTCCAGGGATCCAGGGGCAACCACAGCTTCTCTGAACAACCTGTGCCAGGGTCTCTTCACCCTCACAGGGAACAATTTCTTCCCAAAACCCAGCCTAAACCTACCTTCTTTCAATTTAAAGCATGAGATGGGCACCTCTCTTTGGGCTAATCACCTACAGCTGCCTTTACAGCCTGGGGAGTGCATGAGGCTTCTTGATTTAGGACCATAAAGTTCTGACCTTAAAGAGTGCCAAGGATGGGATGCAGCCACATGTCCTGGATCTGGCTAAAAGAAGGTTGGATGAGCCCTGTGGATATTTTCCTCTTTGAATGAGAGCTAAGAGTGAGCTGAAAGGCAGCAACATCCACAGGAAAGGAGACTCAGAGCCTCAGGACCTGCTGGAGTCCTTGTGCTTCACAGCTGCCTCTCTCCACATCAGGATTTTATCCACAGAGGCCAGAAGTGTTTTATATGCACATGACATTGCTCACATTTCAGGCTTGCATGGCCACTGCAGTGTGGGGAGTAATTTTTCTCATGGTTGCTGCTAAGATTTCATCTCTGACAGTGGGATACACCTTGCTGGGTATAATATGAGAAGCGGGAAGAATTCTGAGTGACTTTTTGTCTGCCAAGCAGGGGTTGCAGCTTTGTAATTCTACACAAAATAAGTTCATTGCTGATTTGTAAACAGGGTTGTACTTGAGGAGGAGGAGCTGAAGGGTTTTCCTTTGAAGGCTCTTGTCAGCACTGAGTGAACGCAGCTGGCAGACAAATGCAAAATGAGATTTGATGGCATGAAGGCGAAGGTGGAAAATGAATGAAGGTGGAAAATTTAAAATGAAAATGTGAAGCAAACTTGTCATTTTGTTGTTTTTTTTTTTTTTTTTGGTGGGATGGATCATCAGCAAAATGAATCATCTTGGGCAAGGAGTGAGATGAGTTGATAAGTCCTGCCCTTGAGACCTTTAAAGAATGAGAGAAAACTTTGCCTGCCTCAAAGGCCAAGAGAGAGTGGTCAGATTTCTCTGGAGGTCAGACAGGATCTTCTGGTTTTAACACCAAGGAATCTCACCTTGCAGGGCAGAACCCCTGTTTATGGACAGGGGAAGCAAACCTGAGGGCAGTAAGGGGCATCCTGAGAACTCAGGATGAGGAATAAAGGGAATTCTGCCCAGAGAAGCTGTGGCTGCTCCACCCCTGGAAGTGTCCATCCAGTTTGGATGGGGCTTGGAGCAACCTGGGCTAGTGGGTGGCATCCCTGCCCATGGCAGGGGGTTGGAATGAGCTGGTCTTTTGTGATGGTGCTCACAGGGATCTCAGGATGAGGGAAGAGACGAGGATCTGACTCCATGTTTCAGAAGGCTGATTTATTATTTTATGATATATATTACATTAAAACTGTACTAAAAGAATAGAAGAAAGGATTTCCTCAGAAGGCTGGCTAAGAATAGAAAAGGAATGATAACAAAGGCTTGTGGCTTGGGCTCTCTGTCTGAGCCAGCTGGGCTGTGATTGGCATTAATTACAAACATCCAACATGGGCCAATCCCAGATGCACCTGTTGCATTCCACAGCAGCAGATAACCATTGGTTACATTTTGTTCCTGAGGCCTCTCAGCTTCTCAGGAGGAAAAATCCTAAGGAAAGGATTTTTCATAAAAGATGTCTGAGACAGTCTTTCTTGTCCCAACCCAAACTTTTCAGGGATTCTGTGGTTCTCAGGCATCTTGAAGAACTGGTCACTTCCCCTTCTCCCAGGGAATGGCTTCTCCCACCTCATGCTTGGTTTTCCATGGGCTCCCAGGAGGTGCAGGCTCAGCCCCACTGCAGGTTCTTGGCTCTGCTGCCACATCAGGAAGGGCAAGGCAAGGAAAGCAAAGCTGCCTGCAGGATTGACCAGTTCTCCCTAAAAATAAAATAATGGTTGGAGGTAAAACACAGAACTTGGGCTCCCCTCCTTGCTCTGATACAACCTCCCTCCTCCATGGGGAAGTTCCAGGCTGGGATGATGAGAGAGGAGGATGTTTTCCCCAGATCTCCAATCTACCCCTGTGAACTGTGGGAAAGAGTCAAAGCATGATTCCAACACATCACAACTCATAAAGAAACCTCCCAGAAAATACACAGAACTTTCCAGAGGAGGAAGAAACCCATAAAATCCAGCTGACACAGCCCTGGGAATCCGTGGCTGTTGTCATTCCTTGCCTGGTAAGGAGTCAGGACCACGCAGGGATCTGTCACTGCCAGGAGGCTCTTGAACATCTGTGGCAACTGCAGCAGCATCCCAATGAGGAGGGAGAGATTAATCATGCTCTGGACATTCCTGGCTAATGCATCTTCCCTGGCAGCCTGCAGTCAGTGACAGGGATGTCCTGAACTCTGATTTGCAGTGGGCTCAGCAGGGACACCCAGACAGCTGGGAGGATCTGCCCTTAAATGGCTTCATTTAAAAGTTGCTCTCTGGTTAAATTGCTTTCAAATGTTGCTAACTTCTCCCTTGGTTTTTTTTGTTTTTTTGTTTGTTTTTTTTCCTCCACTTAATCCCAGCTTTGAGAGCAGCAAATGAGCCTGGAAGGGGATGCAAACAGAATTTGGAGCTGGAATCAAGGTTGGTTTCATTTGAGCAAAGCGATCAGCACGGGCAGCGGGGTTCTTTTGGGATGGGAGAATGGGGATGCAGGTGGGGATGTCACACACATAAAAGGTGAAAAGAGAAAGCAGTTACAGCCCCTAAACCCTGCAGTGGCTGGATCAGTCAGTGAGTGTCTGCCTCCCCCACAGGTCACAGCATTTGTCCCAACATCAGGAAAGGGAAAGGGAGGGGAATTTACTGGGGCCATTAATGAGCTGCACAAAATTATAGAATTATTAAGGTTGGAAAAGACCTCTGAGATCATCAAGTCCAACCTTTGACTGAACAGCACCCTGCCCACCAAACCATATCACAAAATACCAGATTCACTCATCTTTTGAACACTTCCATGGCTGAGAACTCTATGAGCTGTCTTCACAGAAGGGTTCACAGGTTTTACAGGCTTTTAATGTCAGCTGAAGGCACTGGGGAATTTTCTGTGGCTCATGGTAGGTAGAAGAGGTGGTGGTTTTATGGACCCTTCTATTGGCTGCTTGGTGAACACTGGTAGTGATGGCTCCATCTCCTACACACCCACTCCCACACAAAAAGATAATTTTTATACTGGATCACAACACTTTTTGCTGCCTTTGAAAAGCCAAAGTGATCTCTACAGTTTCACCTCACACAAATAAGATTCACTCAATTCTTGGTGCCCCTTAAAGTCTTCTCCTTTCTGAGCCCTCTGGAAAGGATGGAATTGCAAGGGATCCATCCCAGCCTCACATTAGGAATAACCAATCTGTCAGTGCAGGTGAGGGGCAGCAAATCCATCAGTGAACACGTCAGGGGAAGTGCCAGCAGTGATGATCAGGTAAACTCCCAGGGGCTGAGTTGGTGGAAGGCAAAATCCTTGAGCTGAGTGCAGGAACAGGCTGTGGAGGCAGCAATTTTTGGTGCCACAGCACTTTGAAGTTCCCTCACAATTTTGTTCCCTCACAGATTCATGGTGAAAATGGGGTTTTGTTCAGTTTTGACAAGATCATCTCTCCCTCTGCAAGATAGGCCATTTAAGAAATAAAGGCTGTGTAACAGCATTAATCTGAAGGCTGTGGGAGAAGGAAATAAAATAGGGAGCAAAAAACCTGTTTCTGGCTCTCTGTGAAGGCAAAGCCACAGAAAGCAAGGACCAGATTCAGCCAGACAGATTCCTCCTGGCCCCATTGGTGTTTCCTGCTGCCTTCAGAGGTGAGCAGGCATCCAGAACCAGGGAGAAATACCATGGGATAATGGACAGTGACACCTGACCTCAGGGAGAAGAGATATTCTCAGCTCAAAAATACCATTTCTAGGTAATTTTACTCCAGATGTTGATGCCGTGCTTATTCCATGTCCTTTGGTGAAGCAGAGCAGGGCTGTGGCCATTCCATGCTGGTCACCCATGAGAAGCCCTGGGCTCTGGACAGAGCATGACCACGAACCACAGCTCTCCTGGGGCACACAGGAGGGTTTCAAAGTCACTGTGTCTTGATTGTGGCACAACCAAAGAGCTGCTGGCAGCTTCTGTTCCCAAGCTCCACTGTTACAAATCTCCCCCTGCCTTGAACTATTGTATTTGCTGGATGCCCCATGGCAGGAAGGAATGATGAATCTGACTCCATGGTCTTGAGGGCTGATTTATTGTTTTATGATACTATATTATATTAAAGAATGCTAAACTAAACTATACTAAAGAATACAGAAAGGATATTTACACAATGCTAAAAAGATAATAATGAAAACTCCTGACTCTTTCCAGAGTCTCAACACAGCTTGGCCCTGATTGGCCATTGAGTCAAAACAACTCACACCAGAATCCAATGGAACAATCACCTGTTAGATAAACAATCTCCAAACACATTCCACAGGTGAGCACAACACAGGAGAAGCAAATCAGATAACATTGTTTTCCTTTTTCTCTGAGACTTCTCAGCTTCCCAGGAGAAGAATCCTGGGTGAAGGGAATTTTCCAGAAAATGTGAATGTGACATTGAACGACCTCATCCTTCCTTCAGGGGCCATGGGGAGCTGGGATTGGCACCTGGGAGTGCTCCCAGAGCAGCTGGGAGTGAAGGCAAGTGGTGTCTCGGGCCATTAGCCCTGGCTCTGTGCCACCAAGCCCTTCCACAGCGTGTCTGTCACTGTGATGGATGATGGCACAGCTCAGCTTGTCCCCAGCCAGGGACTCACAGAAACCTCCTGAGGGGGCTGAGGGCAGGGAAGGAATAAATAGGGCATGAAGAATCTGTGGGGGAAGGAGGGAATGTCCACCCTGACCACCCAGGGACATCACCTGCAGGGTGTTGTGGAGCTGGGGGAAGGATAACTGGGGGTGGCGGCCAGAGGAAAGGTCTCTGGCTTTTCTGGAGAATGGAGATTCAGGAGGCTGCTGGAGGTGCAGGGAATGGGGGTGGGAGAGGGAAAAACTGCTGGAGGGGCTGGGATGAAACAGAGCTGGGGAAGTGCTGCAGCCAGGTGGGTGGCAGAGGTGGAAAAAGGAATGAAGAGAGGTAATGTCTTGGTTTGGAAAGCCAGGTGTCTGCTAAGGAAGGCAGGAACCTCCCTTGAAACGGAAAATACAAACGTCCTCCTTCTGAATTATTATAATTTTGAAATTAAGGGGCTCTCAGGCAAAGATACGGGAATAAGAATAACAGTTCTTTACTAGGGAAGAAAATAAAAAATAAAATAAAACAATGCAGTAATACAAACCAAGCCACTGTGAGAGTGAGAGCAGGAGCTGCCCCCTGCCTCTGTTTCAGGGATTCTGATTATTACTGATGATAATAACAGCATTTACAGGCCCTAATCAGAGCCAGTGCTGGGCTGGCTCCTGACTCAAACACCCCACAAGCAACACAGACACCTCTTACAGCTCTCCGTTCTTTTGTGACACCATAGGAAGGTGTAATTAACCTGACACCAGCAAGAAAGCTGCTTCTTGGTATTTTCCCCCATCTTGTTCCCCAAAATTTTCCTTTTCCAGACCATATTTTTATATTCCCCCCCTGATTTTCTGTATTTTCTCCAGACCTCAAAATGCTGTTCCTCACTTCAAGTATAACTATCATTACCCTGAAAGCAGAAATGTTGGTTTTGTTGACTTCTATAAATCACTACCCAAATACTTCAGCACCTGTTTGATTTGTGTAGTCTTATTAATTTCATTCAGGTTTAAGCCCTGTCACTTATAAACCCAAGGCCTGTGATGTGCTGTAAATTTGAAAGCACATGAAACATTTGTGCCCAATTTAAGAGCAGTTTGATAAAAGAACAGTTTGCTGTGCTGGAAACCCTTGAAAGCTGTGCAAAACCCATTCAGTTTAGGAAGTAGTAGCTGGAGAAATTATGTGTATGTTATAATTCTGATTATATGTGAGGAGACATTGCTCAGAGGTAAAGAAAATGCCTTGTAAAATTGTCAGTGACCAGCAGAAGGAAAACATTCTGGATCTGCTGCTGGGAGTGCCCTGAACACCAAATGCCTTGCAGAGAGCTGGATTCTGATCCTGACAGCCAAAATACCCAGCCTGTACCCCCCAAAAAATGATATATGCCCAGCTGGTGCTGTCAGAACTCAGCACACCCCTCCGGGTGTCCAGGGTTGCTGAGGACCCTGCCAGGGGGCTTGGAGACCCTGGCACACAGCCCAGAGCACCTGGAGATTTGATTTTGATCCCTGGAGCAAGTTGCCAGCTTTGTATGAGGACCTGAAAGTCACAAAAGTTTAAACAGTACAATAATAAAGTTATCACAGGGTGAAAATGTAGATTTTCAGATTTTTGGTATGGGGGTTACAGGGACAAGATGGAGGAACTTGGGCGTGTCCAGCCCTCCTCCTCCTCCTCCTCCTCCTCCTCCTCCTCCTCCATCTTCGTCATCTTCTTCTTCATCTTCTTCTTTGTCTTTGTCTTCTTCTTCTTCTTCTTCTCTTCTTCTTCGTCTTCTTCTCTTCTTCTTCGTCTTCTTCTTCATCTTCATCTTCTTCTTAGTCTTCTTCGTCTTCTACTTTGTCTTCTTCTTCATCTTCTTCTTCTTCATCTTCTTCTTCATCTTCTTCTTCTTCATCTTCTTCTTCGTCTTCTTCTTTGTCTTCGTCTTCTTCGTCTTCTTCTCCTTCGTCTTCTTCATCTTCTTCGTCTTCTTGGTCTCCATTTTCTGCTGTGATGTTGGCACTTTGGGATTGGTCTAGAGTAGAAGTGCACTGTCTAACATAGGTGATAGGTATTGGAAAGTAATTGTAAATATGTTATTTGTAGTTTGTAGTATAAAAAGACAGCACCGCCTTGGGGGCGGTCAGAGTGCCTGTGGCTGCCCTGCTGAGCAGATCTTGGCTGGGCAGAAAGAAAATTTTATAGATAAGAATTAATAAACAACCTCAAGACCGAAAAGTGAAGAGTCCAGACTCGTTCTTCAGTTGCGTGGGCCAAAGCAGAGACACCCTGCACATCTCAGGGCAGCAATTAACAGCCAACAACCCAAGAGTGCCACCCAAGTGTCACCTGAGCTGGGATTTCACCTCCCTCCCACCCAGCCTGGTTTGCAGGACCCCAAGCCCACAAGCTCTGCTGCTGCCAGCTGATGCTCCCCAGAGATATTGAACATATTTCAGCAATCAGTCATCAGGAGCCTGTTTGCTTCCACTTGTGCCACAGCTGAGTCTGGGCTCCCTTGGGGAGTTGTCTCACTTCATTGCCATGGAGAGATCAAGTCTTAGGTGATCTTGCAAGTATTGTGGACCTACCTAAAAAGAATAAAATCATTTTGCAGGCAAGCTTCTGAGCAACTTATTATCAAACCCTGAATATGCATTATCCAAGTCACTTGTCTCCTCTTCCTCTCTGGGAAATAAACAGATTTTTTTGTTTGTTTTCCAAGGTGTTTTTTTTTTGTTTTTTTGTTTCCCAAGCAGACTTGAGGCTGAAGTGGGAAGCCAAACACACTCTCTTCAGTATTGCTGCTGTCATCTTTGTTGTCCCCATGGGGTTCCTCTCAGCCATCACCCATCCCTGGCAATTTTCCTGGGCTGTGAGCAGTGAGCTGGGACAGATCCCCTGGTGCAAGGGGAGGCAGTGTTTCCAGTACACAAACACTGCAGTGGGAAGGGAGAGCCCTCTGCTCTGCTCTGCTCCTTCCCTGGGCACAGAGAGAAGCAGGTGGGCAGCTAAAGGGAGAAGCTGGCAAAGTTTGAAGCAGATTTTTGATTACAAAATGTAATGCTGCAGGGCCCTCTGGGCCCTGTATTATTCTTGGTTTTGTTCTGCTTCCAAAAGGTGCTGCTCAGCCCTCACTTTCTCAGTGCTGAGTATTGTGAGCTGTATCTGCCTTCTCCTTTTTCCTGTTGTTTCTCACTGTAAAACCATCCGTGGCAGAAGAAGAGAAGGGGATGGATAAATCTTGTATTTCACTTCTTTAACCATTCCTAGCACCCTGAATTATGTGCCCAGCCTCCAGGTGCTTCTGCAGAGCCACAGGTTTCTGTATCTTTGTTTCCCATGTCTCCTTTACCAGCCCTGTGTGGGGCTGTTGGCATTTTCAGCCCTCTTGAATCCACCTGATGGCTCAGCCTTGCTGATGAATTAAGGTGAGGAGGTTCCTCTGAGCCCAAAACAGGATAAAACCCCAGGGGATAAACAAGATGTGCAACAAGGAGTAAGAATTTCGTTTTTTCTCTCTTACTGACAGACATCTGGTGTGGCTCAGGTGCACCTGGGAACCAGGAGGTGATCTACTCCAAGGGACCAGCCCAGCCATGGAGGGATATTTTTAATTCTATTATTTTTTATTATTTATTATTAATTCTGTTATTTTTAATTCCTGCACCTCGTGTCCAAGCCAAGGGAGAGAGGAGGGATCCCTTCACAAGACAAGGAAGAGAAGAAAAGCTGCATTCCACAGGACTGTTGACTTGAAAACTTCAGCACAAGAAAGAGCAAACCCTGGAGCACTACCCTAGCAAAATTTATTCCCATTTCTCCATTCTTCTCTCTTTTCCTCATTTTCTCCCCTTTGATCTTAGCTTGCTGCTCCTGAGGCTTGTGTAACTTCCCCCCTGGGCAAGGGGAAGAGCTGCAAACCTTCCTTTTCCCTCCTGGAGACAAAACCCCAGGCACTTTTCTCATCTGGGTGCCTGTGGACTGGATCTGCCTTCCAGCACCAAGTCACCTTCACCTGGGGTCTTTCCAGGGACACTTTTTGGCCTCAGAGGGCTGGCCATGACATCTCTCCAGAGGAAACTTCACCTGGAATCTTTGTGATGCTGGTGGCTGGCAAGTTTGGAGTCCATGGCCAAACCAGTGTGGCTTTGGTGTCTGAGGATGGCTCAGCTCCTTTCCCAAGTCCCCCAAACGATTTGCTGGTGTCTTAGGGCACGTTAATCCATCAGGGTTGCTTGTGCTTGAAATAAATTGAGTTTGAGAGGTGCTTTCATGCATTGCTGAGCCCACAGCAGCCAGGAGAGGAGGAGAGCTGAGGTATTTCAGTCCTGCAAGGCTCAGACTGCAGGTGACACTCAGTCCCACTGGATGTTGCTGGAGTGATCTCTATAGAGGTGGATAAAGGCAGAAACAGGATTATTTTCCCCTAAGATCATGCTGTGACTGGAAAAGGAAATATTGCTTCACCAGCACTTACTGGCATCATGGTTTTAGAAAGATTTTTGGGGTTTTTGTCTTTTCATGTCACTGAGAAAGGGAAAAATGGGAGATTTTTCTAAGCACAGGGAAGCCACCAGCAGGACCAGGGAGCAGTGATGGCTGAGCTGGGCTTTTTTCAGTGCTTGAAGGGTTAATATGGGCTTAAACCAAAGCAGAGGTCCCAAAAAAATTGCTCAGCAGGCCTGTGGGGAAACCCAAATCTTCTTTGTGTTCAGTCTTCTGCTGCTGACAGCATCTCCCCAGATCAGAACCCTCTCTCTGTGTGCTTGGAGTGGTTTCCTCCCCTTTGATGCCACTATTTTGAGTTACACTTTGTCCTCTCTCCTCTGAGATGAAGATGTAGAGGGATTCCCATCCCATCACAAGGAAATTCCTGCTGTTCTTAAAGAAGCCAAAATCTAACCCTGAGAAAAGTCTCAGGGAAGAGTTCATCCTCCAAAAACTGCTGCTGGCCCCATGCAGGCTTAAACTGTGGGACTAGACAGATTATTTTTGAGGTTTAACTCATCCCCCAGGCTGAGAATTTGCCATTTTTCCTGTGAATTATGTCCCATTCCTCATCAAATCTATGCTAGTCACATGTTTTCCAGCATTTCTGTGAACAGGAGTTTTAGGCTCCAAATTGCTGCAAAAAAGCAATGATGGTTTGTTCTGCATTTAATGTTTTAATTATGATTTTTGTTTCTGCTTCCTGACTGGAAAGATTTTTTTTTTTCCTCCTCTTTTCTCCTTGCTGATTGTGAATATTCAAAGACATTGGCCAGGTGCCTGGAGCTGTGCACAGTTGTCTGTTGCAGGTATTTATCCTGAAAATATTTAAAGGAGATATTGGCAATAGTACAAACACACAACTTACTGCAGAAATCCCACTCTCAAGCAAGTTGACTAATTTCAAAAAAAGAGACAAGGAGCTGAAAACCAATGTTTTTAGGAGCTGAAAACCAATGTTTTTAGTGCCCATTCAGTTGCAACAGTGACTGAAGAAACACAGTTTTAAAGCCCAAATCTGCCATTAACTGGTCATTAGGGTCAGCCCATACCTTAAAAATAGGAAAGTTGCCTTTCATTGAAAATCCTGGTTTTTGAGAATGAGAAAACACCAAATGAATGCTCCTGCATGCTCAGGACTGCTCCAGAACCATCTCAGTGTCCTCCACCCAACGTGGGCTCCTGCAGCTTTCATGGGTCTCTGTCAACCCTCTCATGGGGGAAGGTTCAACAAGAAACTTTCAGCTGGCTGATGGAAATATCCACCCAAAAGGAGTTTATAGGTGTGCCTAAAGGTTTTTCTCCTTGCTGATTGTGAATATTCAAAGACAGTGGCCAGGTGCCTGGAGCTGTGCACAGTTGTCTGTTGCAGGTATTTATCCTGAAAATATTTAAAGGAGATATTGGCAAAATGGCAATGGTACAAACACTCAACTTACTGCAGAAATCCCACTCTCAACCAAGCTGACTAATTGCAAAAAAAGAGAGAAGGAGTTGAAAATCAGTGGTTTTAGTATGAAAATGCCCATTCAGTTGCAACAGTGACTGAAGAAACACAGTTTTAAAGCCCAAATCTGCCATTAACTGGTCATGTAAAACATCTTAGGATCAGCCCATACTTCAAAAATAGGAAAGTTGCCTTTCATTGAAAATCCTGTTTTTTAAGAATGAGAAAACACCAAATGAATGCTCCTGCATGCTCAGGACTGCTCCAGAACCATCTCAGTGTCCTCTACCCCATGTGGGTTCCTGCAGCTTTCATGGGTCTCTGTCAACCCTCTCATGGGGGAAGGTTCAACAAGAAACTTTCAGCTGGCTGATGGAAATATCCACCCAAAAGGAGTTTATAGGTGTGCCTAGGGGTTTATCTAGACATTTTATGAGTCAGATGCAGCAGTTTGGGTGTCTCTAATACACTCCTTTTTCTTTTATCGTCCTCTTTTGCAGTTGAATGTAGCAATTCAAAAAAACAACCTCCTTCCCACCCATTTCATTCCCCTTCTGAAAGGCACAGTGATTATTGGTATTTTTATTATTTTTAAGGGTAATCTAAGCTTTTACAGGACCTCTGCTGTCAGGCTGCTTCAGATATTGCATTGACAATTCCCAGCTAGATTTATCTCCAAGGATATTCAGTGCTTCCCAATGGCATTGTCCTTCTGCTAATTGAAATTCTGTCCTAAGGAAGAAAAAAATGAGAGATTTCCAAAGGGGGGCAAGAAATAGCAAAGCAAAAAAAAGTAAACCAAAACAAGCCTCTAAGGCAATTCCCCAGGCTAGAAATCTGGAACAATGTTTTATTCCTTCCCCTTACAGCCAGCTTCCCAAAGGGGCTGTATTGTCAAATATTACATGGGGTAATCTTAGTAACTAAAGAGTTTATACATGTAAATGAAACTGCACAATGCTGATCACAGGGCACAATCCAGTGTACAGAGCACTTTTCTGCTGGGATTCACCAAGACTCTTGATGGTTTCTTATCAGTTGGTTTTTTTAAGAGTTCAGAGTTAATTTCATCTATTTTGTCCCAGATGTTTTGTCCCATAACATTTCAGGGTTTGTTATATGGCCTAAAGCCCATGTATGACCCTACCTGTACTTTTGAGTAGTGAAAAAAACCTCCCCAGAGTGCTGTTTTCAGAGTCAGGAGCACAAGATACCCTCAAAATTTGTACCATTTGTCAGGAAAAACCATTCCAAGTGTTCTGGAGCGGCTGCCTAGGTCAGAGCACTACAAACCCTTTGGCTTTTCACCTTTGAGCTCACAAGAGCACTAAGTTTAAGCAAACACAGCAAATCTGCTGCTGGTTTCATTGTGGTTTGACATGGGCACAACTCCCTCCTGTCTTCAAGGGAGTTGGTGATCATTTATATCATAAAATGCATGAAAGGTGACAAAAATGACAGAGAAATCCCTGAGCCCTGTCCTATCTCATGTTGGGATGTCCAGCACTTCCAGGTCCTGCTTCTTGACCTATCCCACCAAATTCCTGAAGGCAGGACGTTGTTAAAGATCTGGTGGAAGGAGAAAAAGGGAGACTGAGGAGATGTGAAGTGCCCAAACCCAGTTTTATCTTATTCAGACTGACCAGCAGGTTTGGTAGAAGAGATGGGGTGACCAGCATCTTCCAGTCTCAGCTTTGTGCCTGACCCTAGAAAATCCTTCCTTTATGGACTTTATTTATTTTTTTTTTTTCTTGCTGAATTAGTGCTGAGGGTATTTTATGATGCTTCCCAGATTTAACTTCCAAAGGATTTGCAGTCTGGTTTGTCAACAGACAAACACGATGGATTTTCCTTTGGGAAACATGGACCAGCCCTGAAGCCCAGGGTGCCCAAAACACCCCACAAACAGAACAAGGTTGGAATCACTTAGTTTTATCTAACTTATAATGCTGAAATATTCCAGACTGGTTTTGTAAATACCTGCATGTAAAAGCCAGCAAAATTATAAAGGGGTGTCCTCAAGCACCTCCTTGTCCCCTAAACCATCAAAATAATGCAATTAAGGGGAAATTGTTGTTTGGAAACAGATTAAATTTGGAATCACTTAATTTTATCTAATTTATAATGTTGAAATATTCCAGACTAGTTTTGTAAACATCTGCATGTAAAGGCCAGCAAAATTATAAAGGGGTGTACTCAAATACCTCCTTGTCCCCTAAACCATCAAAATAATACAATTAAGGTGAAATTGTTGTTTGGCCCTTGTTTGGCCCAACTGCAAAAGAACCAGGGTGTGTTTTCATTGAGGAGGTTTAGGGTGTTTGCAGTCTGGCTGGTGCCAGGGAATGGGTTGTGGATAAATAGGATTGAGGGGTAGAGTGAATGCTGCTCTCACTCTCCAGGGTGAAGGGAAGGGGATTGGCTGTGAGTGGTCAGCAGTGTGAGACACCCACTGCTTTTATGACTCCATTGAGAAGAAAAAGAAAGAGAAAGCAGATGAAGATTGGATGGGTGGGGAAAGTGAGGAGCCCTGGGTGAAGGCTGGAAGCCCCTGTGAAGATGGAAGAGTGGCAGGAAAGGGGATGGATTTACAGCCCCAGATGACTCCTGCAGACAAACAGACCCCCTTTGAATTATGGGGCTGTAATTCTGTTTGGGGATGGTGCATGGGAAGAGGGGGGGAGGCTGTGAGAGCTGTTTGGTGGTTTTGTGACCTCCCCAGAAGCCCTTGATGGAATTCCAGCCCCATAACTCACAGCTGCCTCCTCTGGATCCAATTCACCAGAGGTCTCTGATGTGGAAGCTGAGCTGGGGCTGGGAGCTGTGCCTTGCTCCTGCTGGGGAGTTAATCAGATTGCCTTTGCTAATGCAAAGCAGGGCAGGTTTATGAGCCAGTTTCCCTGGATTCTGGCTCAGCTGGGGCACTGGGAAAGCACAGAGCAAACTTGGGTGCTGTTAATGTAATTGGATCAGTGCCTGAACTTCTTCTTTGTGAGTATCCATCACCAAGAAGGAGCACAGGCCATGGTGTGGCCCCTGAGGTGACCCTGGTGAGCCCTGGAGATTTTTCCATGTGGCTCTTCCCAAGGGCTGAAAGCTGCCTGCAGTGTAAGAGCCAAAATGAGAGATGTGGGCCTCCAGGGGCTCTCCAAAATGCAGTTTATTGTATCCAAAATGCAGTTTATTGTATCCAAAATGCAGTTTATTGTATCCAAGGTGTTACAGCAGCCCAGGGCTGTGGGTGACAGAGCTGTGCCCACAGCTGTCAGCTCCAGCTGCAGGCAGCCCTGCAGACCCTTTGGTTTTGGTTACAGGGCATTATAGACTTTGCTGAGCATCTTCATGCAGTGGAACCAATCTATACCTGAACTGTTATCTACAGCCTGTCATAACTACTGTAATTACCATATTCATGTTACTGTTCTCCAATCACTCCAAGTTAGTGCATTACAGTTTAAGCTAGAAGTTGTTTTTCAGTTTTCTTGCAGTGGAAAATTCTGAGACCTTTTTTCTACTTGCACCATTTGCTGCCTTGTTTGCCTGTGCTCTCTTTGTGCTTGGTAAAAACATCTTCTTGTTTGGGGTGGGTTTATCCTTTGCTCTAAGCCATAAAACCCCTTCTAACTAACACACCCTTTGCCTCCTTGGTTATCCAGTGAGACTGGCTCAGCAATTCTTTTCCTCTATATCAAAACTTGCTTCCATCTCTATTCCTTCATCAGACTCCACATTTAAAAATCTTTCTGCTAAGCATCCATATCTGTGAGACTTTCTTTTCAAACTTTCATCCTTCCCAACACTGCAGGTTTGTCCTGAACTGCAGACAAGCAAGACCCAACTCAGGGCCACCAGTCCTGATCCAGTGTGTGAGATCAGGACTCCTGGACAAGTACCCAATATAATTAAGCAGAAGCTGTTTTATTGTTTACATTATGCTGTATTTATACTAAAATAAGACTTCTACATTCTAAAACTACTGCACACACTGATTACACATTTCTTGACTGGTGCCTCTGTCTTGTCCACATGTTCTGCATGCACTTCTCAGGATATGTGATTGGTTACAGTCCAGGTGCTTCACCACCCTCTTTTACCTAATTCTTGTGGTCTTGGCATTCTGTTCCTCAGCCTCTTTTTTCTTAATTTAGCACAATTTATGTCTTAGTAACCTTGAGGAATTCCAGTTATTCTTATTCTAGTAAGAATAACCAAAAGCTGTTTTGAGCACACTGTGGCCTAAACCTTGCAAATGCATTTCTGCAATCCAGGACATGAGATCTGGCTCAGTTCCACACCTGTAGCCCTGGTCCATAAAATTGCAGAGAAGGACAGGTCCTGGTGGTAGCTCAGGGTCTGTATTTTGGCACCCCAGTGCTCCTCCAGCAAAAGTTCATCCAACCCAACAGGACACCATGTCCAGGACTAACCTGACACCAGCCAGTCTGAGACAAAGCTGGGCTGTCCTGGGATGGAGCACTTTTTCCAGTGGATAGATTTCCCTCTGGCATCCTCTCTCTGTCCCCAAACTCTGCATTTCAAAATTTAAATCCAACTCCAGACCATTTTTTTGGGCTCATTCTCTTCCCTCACCAGCCCCAAACAAACGAACACCACACTCTCACTGTCAGAGCAGACTGACCCTTTAAAGCACCTCATTTTCCAATATTTTTTTACAAACACCTCCTGACCTAGTCGACCTTTTCCCAGTATTTTTTTTTTGTCTAGTTCTGTATATTTGGCCCTCTGAAGCCACAATGTCTTAGAGCCTATGGAACAGAGAGAGCCAGACTGGATGCATTTTTACCCATGAAGGGAAAAAAAAAAAATCCATGATAGATGCTCATCCCAAGCTGTGCCTGGCCATTTTCTGGGAGAAAATCATCCAAAAAATTGTGCTGGGGGCCTGCTAACAGCTGAACACCACAGACAACTCATCACAGAGCCTGGTTCTCCACCTTGGCCTCCTTTTATTTACCAGCACAGATGTAGACAGGAAAAACATGATGCCTGCTGGTGTTCTCTGCTTGTCACGTCCCTGCCCACCACATGTTTGTGTGTCATGAGCTGTGCCTGAGTGCTGACCTGCCTGCCTGTGCTGTAGGAACCAGGGCTGCATCCCAGATGGCAAACTGAAGGAAAGCTGGCCCGTGGAGAAGTCTTGGCATCATGTTTGGTTTGGGGAGTTGTGAGGTCAGTGAGTACATTGCCCACTAGAATTTATGAGAAGGCAGGAAATTCAAAGGGGTAAATAATAACAATAACAATAACAATAACAATAACAATAACAATAACAATAACAATAACAATAACAATAATAATAATGAAGAAGAAGAAGAAGAAGAAGAAGAAGAAGAAAAAAAGAAGAAGAAGAAAAGAAGAAGAAGAAGAAAAGAAGAAGAAGAAGAAGAAAAGAAGAAGGAGAAGAAGAAGAAGAAGAAGAAGAAGAAAAGAAGAAGAAGAAGAAAAGAAGAAAAGAAGAAGAAGAAGAAGAAGAAGAAGAAGAAAAGAAGAAGAAGAAGAAGAAGAAGAAAAGAAGAAGAAGAAGAAGAAAAGAAGAAGAAGAAGAAGAAGAAAAGAAGAAGAAGAAGAAGAAGAAAAGAAGAAGAAGAAGAAAAGAAGAAGACGAAGAAAAGAAGAAAAAGAAGAAGAAAAGAAGAAGAAGAAGAAGAAGAAGAAAAGAAGAAGAAGAAGAAAAGAAGAAGAAGAAGAAGAAGAAGAAGAAGAAGAAGAAGAAAAGAAGAAGAAGACGAAAAGAAGAAGAAGAAGAAGAAGAAGAAAAGAAGAAGAAGAAGAGAAGAAGAAGAAGAAGAAGAAGAAGAAGAAGAAAAGAAGAAGAAGAAGAAGAAGAAGAAAAGAAGAAGAAGAAGAAGAAGAAGAAAAGAAGAAGAAGAAAAGAAGAAGAAGAAGAAGAAAAGAAGAAGAAGAAGAAGAAGAAAAGAAGAAGACGAAGAAAAGAAGAAGAAGAAGAAGAAGAAGAAGAAGAAGAAGAAGAAGAAGAAGAAAAGAAGAAGAAGAAGAAAAGAAGAAGACGAAGAAAAGAAGAAGAAGAAGAAGAAGAAGAAGAAGAAGAAGAAGAAGAAAAGAAGAAGAAGAAGAAAAGAAGAAGACGAAGAAAAGAAGAAGAAAAAGAAGAAGAAAAGAAGAAGAAGAAGAAGAAGAAAAGAAGAAGAAGAAGAGAAGAAGAAGAAGAAGAAGAAGAAGAAAAGAAGAAGAAGAAGAAGAAGAAAAGAAGAAGAAGAAGAAGTTGTTGTTTTTCTTCTCTCAATTTTCTTTCCTTGAATGTCTTTGCTGAAGGCAAAAGACCAAATTGATTCCTGCTTCCCTCCCAAATGTTTGTTTCATTGTGGGAACACATAGCACATGGCAGAGAAGTTCAGGACTCTGCTGTGCAGAGAACAAGAGAGTTTGTTCCTAAAACAATTACAGCAAAAAAGGTCAAGGGAGAGCCACTGCTGGGATTCATCCCACCTGGCTTTGGAAAGGCACAGTGCAATCCTCTGCAGCTGGGTGAGCTCCTCCCTGGAGCCAGCCAGAGGAAATTCCAGCATTTCCCTCTGTCAGTCACTGATCTGTTTGGGCCAGCAGGGCTGTAATGACATTAACTGGATCCTGGAAGGGCTCAGTTTTCACTGGTGGCTGCACAGAGAGACAGGACAAGCCCCACAGGACAAAACACCCACGGCCACTCAGAAAAGTCCTCATCAGAAGAGGTGATTTTGCAGAGATCCTGCTCTGATCAACCTGATCTAGTGGGAGGTGTCCCTGCCCATTCCAGGGGGATGGAACTGGATCATGTTTAATTTTCCTTCCAACCCAAACCATTCTGTGGTTTTATGAATAAAGCCTCATTGATCCCAGGGTCATTTTCTTGCCACTCAATAAGCTGGAACACCTTGGCACTAAAGCTGGCAGCTCTCTGCATGGCAAAGGATTCAGAGTTATGCTCCCTACCCCTGTCACCACCTTGGTGAGGTGCACCTGGGGCTGAACACAGGGCAGGGACCCCTTGGACAAGTGATATCCAGAGAGAGCTGGTGCTGGAGTCATTCTCTGCTGAAGCAGGATGGGGAATGGTGAGGGGACATCTTAATGCAATCCAGGCAGCTGAGCCTGGGGAGAGTCAGAAAGCAGGAAACAGGAAATAATAAAGGCAATTTGAATCCTCCCCAGGGTGCTGGAAATGGTCCCTCTCAGCTGACATCTGGGATTGCTTTGGGAAGCTGAGCTGCAGAGGAGTTACCTGGGAGATAAAGACCATCTCTGAGCTTTGCAGGGCCTTTTCCCCTGCCAGGTTTCTGTGGGACACCTGGGGGATGTTATTCACTCCAGGGATGTCACAGACCTGAAGCAAATGGTCACCATTTCCTCACTGGAGGAGCTGGAGGAAGGCAAGGACTGAGGTGCAGGAAATGGCCCTGATTTCTCATGGACCATAAAAACAGGAAAGCTTTGAAAGCTTTGAAAATGCCTCTTTTCTGTAGCCTCTGGGAGGGAGAATCCAGCATGGACAGAGAAACTTTAGGGAAAGGATGTGGCACTTGGGGATGTGGGTTAGTGGTGGCTTGGCAGTGCTGGGTTAACAACTGAATTTGGTGATCTTAGAGTGCTATTCCAACTTTAATGATGGCAAGGTGGCTCCTGCCACCTGCTTGGCCTAGAGTATCCAGCTCAGTTCATTTGGGAGCTGGACAGAGGCATTCCAGAGGCTGGAACTGGGAGAAGAGGCTGTTGCCTCCAGTCTCTGTCACACAGATGTGACCACAGCCAAGGTCCCAGGGAGCCTCAGAGTGATGCCCTGCCCTGCTGCAGACAGATCCATGTCAGAGCCTTTCCTCCTTCCTCCCATTCTTTCATTAAATCCACATGGAATTTCTCTGCTGAGCAGCAGCAGCGAGCCCACACATGTAATCCCCCCAAAAACAAACATTTTCCAGCTGACAACAGGGAGTTCCCACAAGCCTGGAGTCTGTTTGCTTGGCTGTGCTCGGTAATTGCAGCTCCATTTAATATTTGGAAGGGTGTTTTCGTGGGAATAGTTGGTGTTTTGTTGTTTCTCCAGTCTTGGCATGGAAGACAAGAGGAAACTGGTCCAGGATTTATTAGCAGGGTCACAATATTGGTGCCAACCATGCCCTGCCCTATGGATTCTCCCAAATCTGCAACACTCAGCTGTGGCCAGCCACAAAAACAGTGGCTGGGTGGTTTGGGATTGGTACTGGGCTGCAGAGAGCTTTGCTTCTGAGATTCCAGGCAATCCATTTCACCTTTTCATGCCTCAGGTTCCTCTCCTCCTTTTCCTTTTCCTGTCTGGTCTTACTGACATGGAAGCTGTTACTTCTACAGGGACATTCTCTCTCTTGTTGTGCAGTTTCTGGTGGAGACATAGCCTAAAACTGCTCTGGTGGAAGTGTAAATACAACCACTTTGTCTGAAAGGAAGGTTTTAATGAGATACTTTAGTTTAGGTTTAAGCAATGCCCTGAAAAACAAAACACTTCATAGCTCTTTATTTGGAGGTGGTTTTGGGTTTTACCCTAAACCCACTGATAATTCAGAAGAGCCCAAACCTGAAGCTCCTCCTTGCACCCAGAGGTTTTTAGCATCAATTCCCACAACTGACCCTGCTGGCCTGAGGGGTCTGGTGGGGGATGCACGTGAGGGTGACACTGCTGGGACTGGCTGAGCTGGGAATGACCCCCAGGAGAACCCTGCATTGGCCTGAGGCCATGGAGCAGCTTCCAGAATGGAATGATGGAACTGGGATTGTGGGTGTGCAGTTTGAATAGAACTGTGTGATATCACAGGGTGGGAAACTCAGAGTTTAAGGGTTTAGAATATGACAATATATTGAGAGGAAAATTGAGGTTTTAGGGCAGTGCTGGTCCTTCTTCTTCACCTTCTTCTCCATGGGTCTGGGTGGTTTTGTGTAATTGGATAAAAAAGTCCACATTGCGGGCATGGGTTGTTGGTTATTGGGTTAAAAGTAAAAATAATTCAGGTGCCATTTCTTAATTGGACAGTTTATTCTTAAAAGGCCTTGTATAGATAGATATGGGGCCATTTTGTAGCTTATTAAAGTACTGTAGAACTCACAGCTTATGAGACTGTAACACAGATAAGAACTAACATCTGAGTCCCAACAAGAAATACCGTTCACACATTTAATCCCAACCTTGGCAGAGAAAAGAAGCAAAAGAATTGACATGATTTGAGCCCCAAGCCTTTTCCTCTGTGTCCCAAGGAGCAGCAGGACAGAGGTGTCTCATTTCCATGGCTGGATGTGGTCAGTTACAGGTGTACATGTGCTGCTCCTCTGTAGGTACCCAGGCATTGCTAAGCAGAACTAGCCTGAAGCTCTCAGGGCTTCATTCAACTCCTTTCCCTCTCTGAAATCCACTCTCTCACTTCTTTTTCATGGTCTCCATGGAGCTGAGACTGTAGAAAGCTGTTTGCCTTCCACAAACCTCATATGTGGTTCCTTTAGTAGCATCCCTGAATTAGTCAGCTTGTCAACATTTCTTATTTATTTTTATTTTTTAATAGAGCTGATGACACCTCAAAAGCAAATGGAAAAGAATAACCTGTCTGGATCCCACCTCTGCAAATGAAAAAAAAAAATCAAACAATCCAATAAATGTATTTTTGTGTGATGGGGGAAGGAAAAGAGAGATGACAACAAAGGAAGGAAGGAAGGAAGGAAGGAAGGAAGGAAGGAAGGAAGGAAGGAAGGAAGGAAGGAAGGAAGGAAGGAAGGAAGGAAGGAAGGAAGGAAGGAAGGAAGGAAGGAAGGAAGGAAGGAAGGAAGGAAGGAAGGAAGGTTGGTTTGGTTCCAAAATGTGGATATGGGGACATGGTTTAGCGGTGGCTGTGGCAGTGCTGGGTTAACAGCTGGACTCGATGATCTTTAAGGTCTTTTTCCAGCTTTTCTTTGACTTCAGTTCCCTCCCTCTGACTCCATTTAACACAGAAATCAGCAATCACAGCCTGGGGCATTTTTATTTCTTTATTTTTTTTTTAATAAACTTTATTCTATATTACAAATAGTTGTGTTTTTTTTTTTCTTTTTTTTTGTTCTGGACTGCAAAATAGGAATGCCTTATATTTACATACACAGGTATACAATTAATTATAACAAAGGTACAGAAGCTTTGCCTTTACCAAGTAACAACGGGATTCCAATTTAAATAGTATAATTTTATTTCTTTCTCTTTTAACTAGGATCAGTTCAAAAGAAAATCAAACTAACAACAACAACAACCTAAGAAAAAGGATCCCAACCTCCTTTCTAATGCTGTCTTGACATCTCTTTGAGGCTGTTAGTGACACTGTGGTGAAAGGAAATGTCTTTCCATTGATTTTGAGTTGGAAGCTTTAGCAAAACAGAGAATGAGACTTCTGGGCTCACGTGTATGTCCAAGACACGGGGGCAGACACAAGGAAGGGCCTCTCTTGTGACCTTAAATAATCCAGTGGCCTCTCTAATCCTTGGGGAAAACACTGGGAGCATTTAGCTAGCACCTAATCTCTCTGCTTCCTTACCCCAGCCTGGGCTGGAAAGCGGAATTTCTCCAGGGAATGGAGAAAGAGCAGCATAGAAAGTTTAAATAACACCAAGTTTCTCTTAAGATACTTCAGAAAGGACTTCAAGCTTGGACATGTGCCTTGATTTCTCCAACTGGCTCTTGTGCCTCAGTCTGTGTGAAAGTGAACAGCAACTTCTCCACTGGGGAATGCCAGACCACACCAGTAAAAGAAGGGAATGCTGAGAAGAGCCTGAATGTCCTGGTTTTCCCTCTGTTTTCCACACCCAAGTTTGCTTTACTGAGCTTCCCTGCACACTGCTCTCTGCTGTGAGCATCTCTGAGGTGATCTGTTTCCAAGCAGAAAGAATTTCTTGAGGTAAACTCTCCATTTTTAGAACAGAAGATTAAAAAAAGAAAAACAAACCAAACCAACACAACAAAAAACCAAACCAAACCAACCAAACAATGAACAAACAGCGACAACAACAGAAATCAAACACGTGACAGGTTGATTAGACTGAGCAGCTTTGTAACTTCTGTGGGGTTTTTGGTGGGTTTATTTATTTTTCCAAGTATAAATCCTGTTTGGTTTTATTTCTAACTTTTTTTTTGACATCTTTCTACAAATTCTTTTCTTTTTTTGCTGTAAGCCTGTGTCCCCTTGGCTGCTTCGCCAAGTGTAGAGAACTGGGCCATCCCAAATAAAACACAGTTGACAAGCTCTATTTTCAAAGCATTCTCCACAAAGTAGCTGTTCCCAGTAAGACAGCAAGATTTTTTTGGGGGAAAGGGGCATTGCACAGTCACAGAGGTGAAGGAAAACTGCAGGATTTAATGGACCAAGCACTACCCTGAAATGGGAGCTGCATCAGGTGCAAAGCAGGAAAATTCAGGCTGGGAATGGGCAGGAGGTTGAGGTTCACACCATGATGTTGAGGTTCATGTATTTGACCAATTTCCTGCTCCACAGCACACCAAGTTGGGATGGCAAGAGTTAGGACATCCCAAAGCCTCCACCTGCCCTGAAGGACAACTCTCACTACTTATATCTTCATTTCTCCTTTTTTGGAAGAGTCCCCAAATTGCAGTGTCTCTTCCCAAAGCACTTTGTTAAAACCTTGGAGAAGGACAGATCTACATTTCATGGTTTTTTTAGTTCTGAACAATTGTCCTTCTGATATTGACTGTTGTGTGCTTGAGTTTTTACCTCACAGGAATCCCAGACTCCAGGAAATTCAAAGGGGACTCAACATTAAGGCTGATCACTGACTGGATTCTTCAAATTTGATCTATTGGTTTTCAACAGCACTATTAAAAATAATTAAAATTATCTGATTTGCTTGGTCTCATTCCCTTCATGGCAAACATTTTCTTGTGGGTGAATGCAGAAGATTGGGAAACACTTTTCAATCTAAGCAATTACCAAGCAAAACTCTGCTGGTAAATCTCCTTCATGACCCAATCGATTTATGGTCTTCAGTGTCAAAGAGGCAAGATAACACAACTGCAGTGGTACCACTACAGGGATGAAAATTGGCATAGCCCTCTTACCTAATGGAGCAAGGCTGATGTGTGGTGGGGTGGGACCAAACCTTTGGATAAGTTCAGGACAGGATGAAGAGTGGGAAGAGAAGGACTGGGGCATGTTTTAACATTCAGACTTCTGTGATCTTAGAGGTTTTTTCCAACACAAATCATTCTATGATTCTGTGCTAGGAGAGGAAGGTGGCTGAATTTCTCCTCGATTCTTCTGTGCTGTAAACCCTGCAGTGAAGAAATAATCTTGACTCTCTCCATAGAACCTCAAAGAGTTTTCAAGAGTTCCCTTTCCCTTGTTTCTGATGGTGCTGCAGGTGCCAGCATTAATTATTTGATTGCAGTGTTTGAGAAATGCCCGTAAAGATCAGCCTATCATCTGGAATATTTTGGATATTAGGAGCCTCTCCATGGGCTTCTAGGAACTTTGGCTCCAGTTCTCTCCATGGGGCTTGAAAAACAGTGTGGGACACTAGTTATTTATCAGGAATTTTTGGTCAAGTGTTGAAAGGGAGGTGGGGGGAACAGAAATCAAAGGAAAATAAAGCATCCGTGTTGTAGTAGGGCTCATTCTTCTGCTTGTGTCTTTGTTTTAAGTTGTATTTTACATGCACTTAAAAAATAGTTAGCTCAACAGGTGAGGCTGGGAAGAAAGATGCCAAGACTTCTCTTAGACTGGGGGATTCTGGGACACTGGTTGGAAATGGGAAGGGCACTGAAGGGGACAGGGGAGGAAGCCCACGCATTTACATCACAATTCTGGCACATTTTCCAAGCAAAAAAGCAAATCCAGCTCAAACACCAAACTAAAGAGAAACAGAAAGACAAAGAAATAAAGAGGAGATGAAAGAGAAGCAAAACGCAGATTTTCTTTCAAATCCTGGGCATGGGGGAAAGAAGAGGGTGGAGGGAAAGCAGAAATGCCTAAATGGGAAGTTTGGAAAGGGTTAAGACACCAATCTCCTGGTGCTTCCCATTTCCCCTAAGTGTTTCATTCTCAGTGTCTCTGAGGTGTTCAAGTTTCTCCTCGAAAAATATATATATATAATATACAGATGAAAAAACTCCGTACCAGCAAGAAGAAATAAAATAACAACCATGGAAAACAACCATAACAAACCAAAAACACAGCCCTGAAAACATCGAAAAGAAACAGGGTGAGTCTCAGATTTCCCCTGTGGTGTTCCTCTGACTTCAGTAACAGTACAGGATCACACCAGTTCATTTTGATACTTTTTTTTTTTTGTTTTTCTGTTAAACAGCTTCTTCTTCCTCTCATGTGCGCATGTCCAGGCAGGATCGCCCATCACTCATAACCACTTCCCTCCAAGCCAGCTCTTTGTCCTTAGACTCCTACCATCCAGCTGTGAGTACAAGGCATGACAATAGGGTCCATATTTATCTGTTGTGGCACTTTGTTTGTCAAAACCTTTGGTTTCTTCCTTTTTTTTTTTTTTAATTTTTCCCCTTTTTTTTTTTCTTTTTCTTTTTCTTAAATTTACGTACTTATAAAAAATACTGTGTTTGTGTGTTGTTTGTTGTCATTTTCTTACCACTGGCTCTGGTGGGGACTTCCCACTTTCACAGCCATTAATCAATGGATCTGGAACATGCGCCGACGTTACTAAAATGGATCAACAAAACCATGGCAGAACCAACCAAACCCAAACCATCCCCAATGCGCAGGCCTCTTAAAACTGCTGAGATGTCCATAAGGTGCATGATGAGTCCATCAGCTCAGCAATCCCACAGAAAGCAAGCAGAACCAAAAAAAAAAAGAGGAAGGAACGCACACGCGCACACAGATACACACGCACACGCACAAAATAATTGGAATTGCAATCAAGAGAGAAATGTCTGGGGGTTTAAAACCAAGACGTGTCCCTAAGTTTGCTGTTTCAACGTGAATCTGGTGATTTTTCTCCCCACAGACACATTCAGTGTTGGACTGAGTGGTTTTGGACTCGCCTACGTGTGTATCTGCTTGGCTGAAGGAAACCCTCCCGCTGCCTGACTCCTGCTTGCACCACATCATCCCTCACACGCACTCGGGATCTGTCACTCCCAAGAGGTTCTGGTTTGACAGCAAGAGACAGGAATGAACCCAAAAAAACTCGCTCTGTAATCAATTTATACACCCTGCACCCCTTCCTCCCTCCAGGTGCAAAGCAGATCCAGGCTGTTGCTCCAAGGATGGGGTGAGGTGGACGTGGGCTTCCTCCAGCCGCTCCTCCATCTGCCAGGGAGCTCTGCTCATGGCTGGGGAGATGAATGCTGACCCAGCTCTCGCCTCCCTGGTGAACAAGGAAGGTTCTCCACACCCCGAGGGTCTCTAGTGATGGTGTTACCTGGGCTGGCAGCTGTGTGAATGGAACAGCTGAAGGCAAAAGAGATGCAGGAGCTCACTCCCCTTTGGTTGGCCATGAAACAAGTCGAGATGTTCTGCAGAAGCTGAGCAGAGGATGGCACAGGGACAGGGTGATCCCCCACAATTGTCCCATGGTGACAGCGATCCCTGAAGGGATAAGAAGTGCAAAGAGAGATAAAATCCTTCCTAGGCAGCAACTGTGCCTTCAGCAAGGCCTGTTGGTTCCAGAAATGGAGGAGAGGAAAGGCCAGGAGTTGGCACCAAAAGGCAGATGGGCTCACAGCAGTTCAGAGACCTCCAGGAGACAGGCAGTTCGGCTGGGGGGATCTAGGTAGAAGAATTTTTTGCAGTGTTTCATTTGGATTTCCTCCAAGATTTCCTTCCAAAGCGTGTGGTGACATTTCCTCTTAGGAGCGGCTTGGAAGGAAGGCTTCACCATCAGCCCCGTGCACCACCTCACTTCACAGCAAGCATTTCAGTAACCCTCTGATATTCCACTGTGGGAAAACAACAGCTGTGTTCCAGTGGAGGAAACAAAATGGAAAGAACAGCTTAAAAAACAAAACAAAACAAAAATCCTTCTGGTTCTTCTTTTGAGGCTGAGCTCCTTGCCTGGAACAACCCGAGGCCTGTGGCTCCCGCTTTCCAAGCCAAGGTGGGAACGAGGGGGGCACGATGCTGTGCTCTCCACGGCCAGGAGGAGCAGGACCACCACCACAGACAGGATGGCACCCAGCAGAGAGAGCGTTTTGCTGCAGTGCTACGACCAACAGGACACGACGGGAAAGACGGAGGGGGACACGCGGCTCTTGGGAAAATAAGAAGAACCATATGAAACACATGGGCAGGGCAGCGTCGGTCTCCTTGTCCCCTCTTGACCCTTTCCCTGCCCCAGGAGAGCAGCTGTTTGCCCAGGCAGGATGACCCATGGTGGCCCTGCTCTGGACAAAGCTGTGGCATTTTTCGGGGAGCCTCCTCTCCCAGAGGGTCGCTATCGAGGGATAGAATTGCAATGGCTCTGCAGGAGAGGAGCTGGATTGGCTCTGCCCTGCAGGCACACTGCCTTCCCCTTGGGACACTTGAGTAATACTGAGTTCATTTCCATGTCCTCTCCAGAGGCTACAGCCCTCAGAGGGCAGTTAAAGCAGCATGACAGAAGTTACCTCCCAGTTTCACCTCTGCAGAGCGAGGATGCGATGCTGGGCGAGGGTTGGTGGGGTTTTCGTGTGTGTTCAATAGTTTCTCTCTAGGGCAAAAGGCAGAGGGGAAGCTGTGAAAAGGAGAGCTCCACCCAAATGTCTTCATGGCCCCAGAGCCAAGATTCCTCTGCAGTCTTTTCTTTTAACCCCTGGGGCTCTGTTGCTTTGTCCATAGATTTGGAAAGAGAAGGAAAAGAGAGAAAGAGAGAGGGGGAGGAGAGAGAGAGAGAGAGGAGCGCTGTTCGGGTGACTCTGCTTACAGCCCATCAAAACTTGCACTTGGTAAAGATGATGATCTTGAGTGAGGCACGACTTGGTTTATCCTTCCCAGGGTGTCCCTGGCAGGACAGTTCTCAGCTGTCTATGCTCATGAGGGTTATAACTTGTTCAAGTTTGTAGGCAAGTTTCTGTTTCCCAGCCTGGTCGTCTTGATCGAGGGCTCCGAGAATCTGGAAAAGGAGAGAGGAAGAAGTGATTGGGATTTCAGTTTCTTTCCCCAAAATGGCTGAGTCCAGCATCTTAAAGCAGCAGAGGAGGTTGAGCTTTCTCTAAGGCAGGTCCCAGGCTTAGCTTAGATCATGCAAGGCAAGTCAATCATCGAGGAGGGAACTAGGCAGGGAGTTTGGGTTTGATCTGACTCAGTGCAGACCTCTGGATTGCAACCAATCAAATGGATTCTTATCTTGGAGATCTGTTATTTATCTATTTATGAGCTTTATCCATCACCTGGCCATGCCACTTGAGATTCCCTAAGGAGTCTCACATGGCCTTCAATATATAGAACCATGCTGGACACCTTGAAGTCTGTGCTGGACCATTTTGGGGTGTTTTAGGGTATCTGGAATGATGTTGGGCACAGTCTTTAAGCAAATTTTGCCCATTGTGGATGTGAAGCTCACGTAGGGCTCCAGTGAGTTAACATCTGACCATCAAAAACTTCAGCTGAGCCTGATTGAACAAGAGAGACACAAAACAGGGATCCAGAATCCCAGACCTTCCCTTTCAAGACCCCAAACCTTGTCTCTCATTCCTTAAATCCTCCACCCTCCCAGCCAGGATGCAGACAGGTATCAGTGACCCACCAGTGGATGGGTAGGCTGTCCCATGGACCCCCAGAGGTGCCCCCCAGGCTCTCACCTCCTCTCCCCTGGCCCCCAGAGGTGTCCCCAGGCTCTCACCTCCTCGCTGTACTTGCCCACGTAGGAGTAGATCTCGGAGAGCGCGCTCATGGTGTTGAACTCGTTCATGTGCATGCGGGACTGCTCAGCCAGGTAAGCATTCATGTCCTGGTCACTGATTGCTGGCATCTTGGCAATGTCTGAGTAGTACCTGAGGGGCACAAACACAGGGGTTTCTTGAGGGGAAGAGCAGGAGATCAAGAAGTGAAATCCGCAAGCAAAAAGGAGAAAAAAACTCCATGCATAGTGTTGGGTTTTTCTGGTTCCTCAGTGAAACACCTGCTCATGCTTTTCTTTTACAGCAAGAAAGGATGATTTAGCCAAGGTGGAAATGACTGAGCAACTCATCCTGAGCATCAGGTTTTATTATATCTTTTATTCACTCCAATCTGAGAATGAATCCCCAAATCCGCCAACAAAAAGGAGAAAAAAACACACGCTTTGTGCTGGGCTTTTCTGGTTCCTCAGTCAAACACCTGCTCATGCTCTTCTTTTACAGCAAGAAAGGATGATTTAGCCAAGGTGGAAATGACTGAGCACTCATCCTGAGCACCACATATGTCTTGTATTCACCTCAATCTGAGAATGAATCCCCAAATCTGCAAACAAAATGGAGAAAAGAACCCCCATGCTTTGTCTTGGGCTTTTCTGGTTCCTCAGTGAAATACCTGCTCATGCTCTTCTTTTACAGCAAGAAAGGAGACTTAGCCAAGGTAGAAATGACTAAGCACTCATCCTGAACACCACATATGTCTTGTATTCACCTCAATCTGAGAATGAAGCCCCAAAAAGTATCCTGTGAACTTTCCCAGTCAATAGGAGCTGGATTGAAGCTGGATCACTTTGTCAGACATTTAAGCTTTTTTAGCCCTGCCTCTCTTCCCAGAGAGACCTTGCTGCCCACTGACAGCTCAGGATTTCACTCCCACACACAGAAAAACCCCAAATATTTGTATTTTTTCCTTGCACCATTCTCACCACTACATCTGCCCCCATTGCTAACATCACCCACACTCAATCCAGTCTATCCCAACAACTCTCTTGCTCAGCATCTCCTTTTTGCCCCATATTTTAAGGTGGCCTGATATTTGTGGCAGCAGCCTTCAACTCCAGTCTGACTGGGAAAAAATATGCTTTTCCTAGAAGAATCTGCTTTTCCTAGTCAACAGCATTCCCCTGGAGCTAAGGAGGACTGGGGGGGGTTCATCCATAGGATCTGGATCCCCCAGAACCATTGCCCAGCAGGCTTCATCTGCAGAGTGATGTCTCTTTAAGGAAGTTGCTATTTTTGATGTCCTTCCTCCCCTGGGTAAGGCAGGTCTTGGAGGACAAGGTTTGCAGAAGGTAATCAGTCACTGTCACTCGCAGCTGTGCTCTGCTGTCAACTGGTTAATTAGACACCATCATTTACATTTTTAATTTCTGCAATTTGACATTTTGTGCACAAGGAAAAAAAAATAAGAAGAAGAAGGAGAAAAAAAAAAAAAAAGCCCATAGCTGCAGCAATCCACAATTTTATAATTAGGAGGCAGAGGGGACGGGGAGCCAAAAGAGCTGACAGGTGTCCTGTAAACAGCGTGGAGACACCTGCTGAGATGGAGGCTGTGTGCCACTGCAGGGGAATTGGACATGGAAATGCTGTGTGGTGAGCATGCTTGAGGTGGGTGAGTGGGAAAATACTCCATGACAGAGCAGGATGAGCAGCTGTTGGAGTGGCCTGTGCAAGACAGAGCAGGGCAAGAGCATGGGGGGAAACCCTTCCACAGCAGGAGGCTCCAGCTGTGCTCAGTCTGGTTTTGTGCCCTTCAATCCCACCCTGGTTTACCCCAATGAGTCAGTCTCTGTTGATAACCTGGTTTTGGTGGTGGGATGCTGATGTAATCCTTGGCAGAGGGGGGCTCAGGGGGCAGAGGTCCTTCTTGCTTGACATTTTCCAAAGCTAAACTCTGTTTCACCATAAAAACTCGTGCAAACCTCATTAATTTTACTGCAACTTCCAGCAGGCACAAAAACATCTCTCTCCCTGGAGTCCTGGCATTTTGTCTTCTGGGCTTAGGACCAGCCAGAAATGTTAGGCTAACTCAGCCCTGTGGTCTAAATATTCCTCATTGCCAGTGCTCCAGTGAAAAGTGGTGTGGGTTTGATTTTCTTTACACTCTGCCTGGCCCTCAGTCCCCAGGTGGACTTGGACAGTTGTCTGTGAGTAAAGTGAACACCTGGAAATCCCAGGAGGCTCTGTCCTGCAGAATTACCCCCAGGAGAAGATGCTGAGCAGGAGGAATAAATATTTCTTAGACCTTTGCTGCGCACAGGAAAATTTAAACAGGTCTTGGCATCACCTGCTGGAGAAGATCAGATCTGAGCTGCACACAGGAATTGGTGGCATCCATAAAATGGCTGAGAAAACAAGGGATCTTAGGGTCAAAGAGCAAGGAATTTTAGGGTCAAAAAGGAAGGTGTGCCTTGACACTGGAAAAAAAAATCCATGTGCCACCAGCACAATTCATAGACCTGTGAAGAAAACAGGCTGCAAAACAGTGAAATACATTGATTTATGGCCCCTGAAAAGAGAGCAGCTCCTCATGAATGTTGGATAGACACCCTCCTGATGGCTGAAATGAGAAGGGGGCTCATCACAGCAAAAAATAAATGGGGGTGGTGGAGGACATGAGAGGTGCCAGTCTGGCTCTTACAAGAAGTTAAAATTCTCCTTTTCCTCTCTGGTTGAGCTGTCACCAAGTGGTGGCAGGATAGTGGGTGTAGGGACAGGGTGCTCCCAAAAACTGGAGCACAGACACACTTATCAACTCCTTCTGCAAGTTTGTCCTGTTTCCTTTCCACCTGGTAGAAAACAGACTCTTGAGTCTGTGACTCACAAGGGTTTGAAAGCTCCCCACCCCTCTCCAGCCCTGCAGAGATCATTCCAAGCAGCACAACACTCCTGTGACTCATCCAAACAAGGAAAAGCAGCAGGAAATGTTCCCTGGAGCCAAGGATGGGATGCACAGATCTGAGTTTCAGGAATCACAGTTTCAGGGCTCTGGCCATGACAGACTGCCAGGATGTGATCTCAGTGTTCTGGGGTCACAGGCCATCACCCACCAAAGTATCCTGGTCTCCTCCAGACTCAATTCCCTGGCAGCACACACCTAAAAAGACATCTCCCATTCAACCAAGGTGTTTTGTGGCAAAAATAAAAGGAAAAGAAGTGGAAGCAAACACGTACCAATGCCTCAATCTAGTTGAGTGAGAAGACATAATATACTTCCATCCAAATTCTGCCATGGCCCAGTAACTTATTTATGCAGAAGAGTCTCTAATGAAGCCATCACTGTGCTCTCTTAAGAAATGATGAATGTGTGTATTAAAGCATCCTAGCAGGGAGATGACAACATCCCTGCTGAGTCTTTATTTACCTTCCATTCCAGCCCAGATCCTCCGAGGTACTTAGAGCCTCTCTGCCATTTGCATACCCCTAATGCAAAACCCACTGAGGAGCTGTCACCAAACCCCAGAGGCCCTTCCATTCCCACTGCTGGAATCTGCAGGGCTGCCTGTGCTGCTTCCATCAGCCCTGCAGGTGACAGCTCCCGCAGCAGAGCTGGGCTGGGAGGCAGTGCCAGGGGCAGAGAGGTGTCCTGTCACCTGTGGAGGGACACCAGGTCTCACCTGAGGTAGGGACAGGGCTTTGACCCACTTCCACAGCCAGCAGAAGGTTGGGAACACAACACTGAGCTTTATTCTCTCTGAATGAGACAGAAAATAGCAAAGCAAAGCAGTAAGTGCAATTTAATCTGCCCCCAAAGGGTCAGGAGTGAGAATCCTGAGCAGATTTGCTGCTACTGCTGTACTCCAGTTTTGCTCATCTCCAGTGGATCCTTCTCCAGCTGTTTCCAGAGGATAGTCAGATGGAGATCAGAAGATTCAGCCTAATGTGTCTGAGTTTCCCTGAATTCACAGGAGCAGCCTCCATTCTTACCTCAAGGTTCTCCATCCTCTGATGTGACCACAGGAAATTTTTTTCATTAGACTTCATAGGCAATTAAAATCATGAGGAATTGGGGCGAACCCATCATTCCAGCACTCCAGGATGTGAGGATAACCAGGCCATGGGATGTGTCCTCACAGATATCACGGGAACAGCAACTCACCTCCACCTGCCTTGAATGGAGAGAGAGCCCAGGAGACCCTCCACTGCCACTGGAGGATGGAGAAGGGACGTACCAGGATACAGCTGGTACTCTTCTACTGAAAAAAATAATTATTCTTGTTCCTTCCAACCTCATCTTTCCCTGGGTTGCATTTTGTTTTTTATTCTGTTCTGTTTTGTTCTGTTTTGTTTTGTTTTGTTTTCCCAAGGAAAGCGACACAACAGTGACCTGGGCATCCATCACGGTGACCTGGGAATACATTTTGTCCTCTGTTTATCCAGGGATAAATGCTCTTTCCCTCGGCACCGACAGGGAAAGGCTCCTTAGTGGAGCTGTTTCACAAGAATGACTGTGCCTGCTGCCGTTCAGTAACTCATTAACTCATCAAAAGAGAAGAGAAAAGCCACATTGCCAGTGCTCCCTCCCCAGCCCGAAATTTCCCAGCACAGCCCATGGTTTAGGCAGCTTAGCATGGAGCTAATTGCCTTCCAAAAGATCTTTTTGTCATGGCTGTTGTTTGTCGCTGGGATGGGACTGCACTCATTAATAATCATTTTAGCATATGAAAAGCTTGTAACGAATCCATGTGCTGCAGACGGCAGACGCAATTACAGCAATAACATAATTAGGGTTATGCAATAGCCGGCTGGATCCAGACCACTGAAGGATGGAGAGGTGTGTGAAAGGGATATGGGGGACTCTTCCAGCAGGGAAGGGCTGCTGGAAAGCTTGGGAACGACCAGCTCTTTTTTTCTGGGATGCACTGAAGCAGTGCAAGGACATGCACTGACACAGAATGGCACTTGGAGTTTCCTGGGGAGCATCTGAGCTGCTGGAGAGGCACTGGAATAGATTGCCCAGGGAAATCTGGGATGGCCCATCCCTGGAAGTGTCCAAGACCAGGCTGGACGGTATCGAAACAGGATGAACCCCGTGGCAGGGAGAAATGATGAGGACTCCATCTTATCAGAAGGCTAATTAATTGTTTTATTATACTATATTAGTCTATATTAAATTACACTGCATCTAAACTGAATCTGCCAAGCACTCAACTCTGCACACACTGTACAGAATCTCGTGACTGTCAACCCACAGTCCTCACACACACACACACACACACCTGGCCCTGACAGGCCAAGGAAACAAAACCCCATCACCAAAACCCCATTTGGGTAATCTCCAATTTCCATATTGCATTCTACTTTGGCACAAACACAGGCACTGCAAATGAGATAAGAACATTCTTGGGAAGAATTGTGCCTTGCTTTTCTCTGTGGAGAGAAATGTGGGCCTACACACTTGGCCCTGATAGGCCAAGGAACCAAAACACCATCACTGTGGGTAAACCATCTCCATGTTGCATTCCACTTTGGCACAAACACAGGCACAGAAAATTATAAGAATTGTTTTATCCTTTCTCTGAGGTTCAGAGAATGTGAATCCCAGAAATATTCTTGGGAAGAATTGTGCCTTGCTTTTCTCTGTGAAGAGAAATGTGGCAACAGGATGGGGCCTGGGAGCACCCTGGGATAGTGAGAGGTGTCCCTGCACATGACAGGGGTGGAATGAGATGAGCTTCAAGGTCTCTTCCAACCCAAGCTGTTGGAGGGAACAATTCTGTGTGTGCAAGCCCTAGACAGGGTAATGCTTTTATTTTGCCTTTTCCATGGCTTTTCCTGCTGCTTGTCCCCTGGGAATAAAGAGTGGAGGGCTGATGGACAGCTCTGCCTCAGTGGCTGAAGAGTGAATTTGTGCACAGGTAGAGCCTCTGGGAGAGGAGATCACCCAGCACCACCTCAGAGCAGAGGATGTGTGGGGCTGCACCCTCCCCATATGGATGCGTTTTCATCTTGCCAGCTGAAAGCTGCACTGTGTAAGAACAGCTTTTTTTAGTGTGATGAGAAAACATGGGGGTGATTTTTTTTATTTTTTTTGAGATGAAAAGTGAAGAAAGACAAGCGAGCAATCTTCAGACATGCCAAAAGCTGCCCCAGAGAGGCAGGGAATGAGCTGTACCCCCTGCCATGGCGATGCCTGAGCTTTAATTACAGCCAGGGAGATTTTGGCTGCCCAGCAGGGAAAACCCTGATGGGAAGGACAGGGAAGCACGGGAATGAATTGCCCGAGGACAGCAGAGGCTCTGTTGTTGGAGGCCTTTAAGATGGGGGTAGACAAGCATCTGTCAGGAAGGCTTTAGACAGAGCTGATCCTGCCCTGAGGCAGGAGATGGTCGGGTTGACCTCCCGAGGCCCCTTCCAGCACTGTTTTTTATTATCTCCACCGACAACACCCCCTGCCTTGACCTTTGGTATGCTACTTCTTGAGCCTTCTCTCCAGCAGAGAGAGAGGGGGCACAGAAAACTCATTTTTTAAAGTAGAGCCAGGATTTGCACCCCTCGTGTGAATGCTCTTTTTTAAAGCCCTCAGAGTTTCTCCTTAAAACCTCAATAACTCACAATGTTAAGGTACACGCAACTTTTTATTGCTTTAAACTGGTCCAGTTTGTGTTTCTTTCTAAAGTTAGCTGCAAAGTGGCCAGCAGACATCACAAGCACTGCACAGACAGAGATTTCCTAGTGACTTGAGAGCCCTGAAACCCCAGGCTGACACAGCAGGTAGGTGAAATCCCAAATGGGTACAGGATGTCTGTTTTGTGTACTCCAAACATGCTCATAAAGCTCTTCCTAACAGGACCTAGACCTCAACATCTAAAGGATAATGGGATGGAAGTCATAGGGGATGCTGCATGAATCACCAATTCAAAAATGGTTTGGGCTGGAAAGGACCTTAAAGATCATCCTGTTCCATCCCCTGCCATGGGCAGGGACACCTTCCACTATCCCAGGTTGCTCCAAGCCCCATCCAACCTGGCCTTGGACACTGCCAGGGATCCAGGGACAGCCACAGCTGCTCTGGGCATCCTGTGCCAGGGCTTTCCTACCCTGAGTAAAGAATTTCTTCCAAAAATCTCACCTAAATCTCTCCCTTTTAGTTTAAAACTGTTCCCCCTTATCCTAAAAGTATCTGTACTTGTAAGGATAAAAGGTAGATGGGATCATGGCGTCAGGAGTAGCACCAGCTGTGTCAAGCACTGTTTGCACCCAGGTTAACACAATGAAATGCAAGTGTTCTAATTCTGAATCCCACATATCTGATCACTTTAGGCTTCTTTTGATGCTGAATCTGTCAAACGTATTTTGAATGGTCTTCATTGGATGACTCCTAAGTTAAGAACACTTGTGATGTCTCCTTTAAGTTTTTCTTAGAGGGGCCCTTTTCAATGCACAATAAGCAGCCAAAAGGAGACCAAGTCCCTGCAGGGATGAGGGAAAAAAAAAAACGAGCACCAGATCCTCTCCTTGCAGCCCTGCAGGTGTTTTGGGCACCAGTGTGAAATGGAAAAACTCTTTGACTTCTGCTTTTTGTGCTCTGCCCCTTTTCAGTCTCTCACATCCTTGCCTCCGTGCCAGGCTTCAGTAGGGAAACATCATATTGATTGTGATGCAGGCAATTAAATGGTGTTAATGAAGTTCAAACAAGTGTTATCATAAGCTTGGCAGCATGGAGAGAAATGAAAGGTCAGCCACAGCCCTTTGTCATTTTTCAGTGTGGTGTTGAATGCTAATGAGACAGTCCCAATTAGAACAGGCTCCCCTTTGTATTGCTTGGGGATTGCATCAAATGCTCCCAAGTTCTCCAGATTTCCAGGCTCAAAGGGGACATTTGAAGTAAACTTGAAAAGATGCAGATCTGAAGCTGCTCTAATGTAAATTCAGCAGAGCCTATGGAGTTTTACTAACTGAAGTCAGATGAGATTCTGCTCTATCGTTACCATTCTTTTCCTTTTTTTTTTTTTTTTAAATGATAATTGAAAAGCCTCCACTTTGTTTTAGAACTACAGCCTGACTCTTCGTGGTGGCTTCAACAAAAGCTAAATAGCCTGTCCCAATTTCCTGGGTTAATTGTCCTGCCTCATCAGGCCTCGTGTTCTGCAGCAGGAAATCCAAGATGTGCCTGCACCAGGACACTTTTTAACCACGTGTTTCCAGCTCTCTGTGTCTCATTTGAACAGGGAACCTGCTTTTTCCCAAAAGCCAGAATTTCTCAGCTGGATTGTTTCAGCAGGCAGAGTCAACCTCTGCTTCCAACAATGTTACAAAAGGACTTTCAAAAAATCACAGAATAGTTTGGGTTGGAAGGGACATTTAGAAGTCATCTAGTCCAACCCCTCTGCAATGAGCAGGGAGAATCTTCAACTAAATTTAACTGATGCACAATTTTTTTTTTGTTGCTGTTGTCAGCAAATCCTTTATCTAGAATAATTATAGAAATGGGCACTAAAACAACCGAGCTCCCAAAATGTCATGGAAGATGTCCATTTCTTATATAGTCTTCCATTAGGTCAACAGGAAATTACAAAAATTGGTAAATTTTAAAATTTCTTAATTAGTCATTGTCATGCATCCCAATTCTGAAGGCAACTTTTGACTCACCACAAAGAAGTAACTGAAAACATGAGAAAAACCCACGCTAAAACATGAGCCAAACAAACAAATAAAAACACTGAAGATTCTTGATGTTGAAATCTTTTGGAATAAAATTTCCAGTTGTCCACCCTGTGGACATAGACCACTGATGAGGCCAGAAGCTGCAACTATTCCCTTCCCAAGGCACAATCTCAGGTGGAAAACAAATATTTGAAGGATTGGAGGGAAGCTCTTTCATCCCTGCCTCCTCCTTCTCATGCCCTCCTTCTCATTCCCTGCTCTGAGTTTTGTGAGCCCTAAAGGTGAAAGAAAACAAAGAAAATAAAGAAAAGGAAGGAAGGATTCCAGGAAGGAAGGAAGGATTCCAGGAAGGAAGGAAGGAAGGGAAAGAAAAGGAAGGAAGGAAAGAAAAGAAAGAAAAGAAAGAAAAGAAAGAAAAGAAAGAAAAGAAAGGAAAGAAAGGAAAGAAAGAAAAAGAGATGGCTTTGAGTAACCCAGCTCAGCTCCATTTCCAGACCTCTAAATCCAGGCATATTTTAATCCAGAGTGCCTCAAGTTGGGCACAATCTACCACTGACTAATTACCCTCTTAGAGTTTCCTGTTTGTCAAAGAAGTTTGTTTGATTTCAGGTTTTTCTGATTTACTCAACCACTTCTTAAACTCTCTGACTTTTTATCTCCTGATTCACTCTTTGAAGAAGTCTAGTGGTCTTGAAGGATGCCATCTCCAGCTGATGCTGACTACAGAAATAGCTCCAACCAGCACTGGAAGCCTTTGGATTTGGAAAAACTCCCTCAAAGCACAATTGCAGAACGGAGAGAAGGAATTCATTAGCTCGGGGTAGAACTCAAATTATATTTTATTCATCCCTGATAGGTTTTTTCTTTCATCTCCCACAGCATCCAGGTGCCACTGCCTTGAGTCAGTGGAACTGACACACAAAAATAAAAGCAGGGAGGAAGCTCTAACCATATTCCAAAACCTGCAGTCTCCCCTTGGGCTTCAGTTCAAGTTGTCAGACATCAGTGCAGATAACAACCCAGCACATGCTGGGGACAGGAATCCAGGGCTGTTTACAAGCAGCAGGAGGTGTTATGTACCTCGTTTGCAAACCCAGTTGTTTGGGAAAACTTCCAAGGAAATGCAGCACCTATTGCTGAAGATCACTGGGCAGCAGGATTTAGCTCCAAAAAGTTGTAAAGTGAAATCAATACTGGAAAAAAAAACCAAAATGGAAACTGCAGCTTTTTGTTTATCCAGAGGGAAAAGAGAAAAAAAAGAGGAAAAAAAGGTGTTTGTTGCATAAGGAAATATCCTATCCTCCACTTAAATACCTCAGTTTGTCACTCAAATGTAGCATCTCCCAGGATAAAATCAACCACTTTGAGATGAAAAACATTATTTGTCTACAGAAACAGCCCAACCACACAGAGTGTTGCTAAAGCATCACTAGAGAATGACACCTTTGGGTCACTGTTGGTGCAAACTTGATTTCTAAATGGAACCTCCAACACTTGCTTCCCATTATCCAGGTCAATCCAGCAATCAGCCTCAATACATTCTAAGAAACTTGGACACGGTACCAAAAGTAGGTCATAATTAAGCAAGGTAGCTCATAACAGCCTTGCAGGTTGCCTGGAAACGACATTTGCTGAAGTGTTTAACCACATCTAAAAATAATTGTCCAGACAAATCACAGACCAATGGGAGAATTGTTGGAAAAAAAAGCTGCCTCGTGCCGAGTAGGGGACGGAGCTCTTTGATCAGCCACACTCCTGTCACAAAACGCGAGAAAATCATCCCCGGCAAAGGCAACACAGGGATTTATAGCACAGTGTGAGGTGTCTGGAGCAGCAGAGGCCTTGTACAGCCTGCAGGACATGGTGTCAACTTTAGGCCATGCCTGGGAAGTCATCCAGAGGAAATCGTGGCTGGAAGCTGGATGCAGTGCACAGGAATGATCTGTGGGATAAACCCGCCTTTGTATTTACAGAGCAGCAACTGCTCCCCATCTGTGCAGTTCCCAAACCTGTCAATAACACCGGGCAAGGGCAGAATATTGGAAAGCAAAGCCCAGCTCCTGCTGGATGAAGAACGGGATGAGCTGTTTGCTTGTCCTGGGGGAAACCCTATGGAAAACGGAGCCCCAACATGCTGCAGGAATAGATGTTTTGGTTGTATTCCCTGTGGAGCAGCTTTGCCAGGCACCTCTGCCTTGGTACAGCAGAGGAAGTACAGCCACAGGTCTTGGGAGTGTGGACAAAATGCTTGGAAAGACCTCTGACCTGACATAAAATACCTGCAGAGCTTCAGTCAGCAGCCTGTCAATTGCCTGGCGTCTCACTCAAGGCACAGAAGAGCCTCCAAGGGAATTTTCTGGGGGATAATTATGAATCCCTTGGGATTTGGGCAGTGTGGGGACTGTCACAATGGTGCTGAGAGCAGCAAACCACTCCAGGCCTGTGTGGAAAGGCTGGGAAGCCTGGGTGCTTCCCAGGGCTCACACACATCACCTCCCCTTCCTTCCTCCCTCTGCCACTTCTCAAGAGTTTCTCCTCAAAGGAAACAATGATGGCAAACACCTTCAGCTCCCACCATTAGTTAAATTTCATCTCTGCTGCAAGGTGGAGGAATAAAAGGCTAAGGTGGAGATTTCCCCTTAGCAAAAGCCAAAGACAAAAAGCCCCAGGGGCAGTTTCCAAAAGTAACAGTGATGCTGCCTCCTACCTCCACCCACAAAGCAGAGCTTGGTTGTGTCACTCTGTGTCATTCTGTTGGAACCCTGGATGGTGAGAATTTGAGACTTTCTGTGCTGCCAGGCACTGACCCCCAAGAGAACCCTGCATTTGATCCGAGGCTGTGGAGAAGCTTCCAAAATGGAATGATGGAACTGGGATTGTGGGGGTGCAGTTTGAACAGAAGTGTGTGAGATCACAGGGTGGGAAACTCAAGAGTTTAAGGGTTTAGAATACAGTAATAGATATAAAGCAAGATAGAGGTTTTAGGGTGGTGGCTGGTCCTTTTTCTCCATGGGTTTGGGTGGTTTTGTGTAATTGGATAAAAAAGTCCAGATTGCGGGCACGGGTGGTTGGTTATTGGGTTAAAAGTGAAAATAATGTAGGTGTAATTTTTTAATTGGACTGTTTATCCTTAAAAGATCTTGTAGAGATAGATATGGGACCATTTTGTAGCCTTGTTAAAGTACTGTAGAACTCACAGCTTGTGAGACTGTAACACAGATAAGAACTAATCAACATCTGAGTCCCAACACGAAATGCCGTCTTTGCACATTTAATCCCGACCCTGACCCAGGCAGAAAAATAAGGTAAAGAATCGACATAATTCCATAGCTGAAACTCACCTTTCCACCCAGTTCTTGTAGCTGGGGATGTCCTTGGCGTAGAGGAGCTTGTTGGAGGGGGAGTCTTTGCCCAGGCGGTGCTCTGAGGTGGAGCAGGAGTCCATGAAGGTCTGAGCCACCACGGACAGGCAGGCGTCTGTGATGCTGTTTTTGTGAATGTCGAACACAAACTGGGGGTTCTTGATCATGTTGACCCAGAACCGCAAGGGGAGGCTGCAGGAGAGGTGGCAGAGGGGACACAGTCAGGGCACGGCTCACAGGAGACACCTCAGCAGCAAATGGAGGGTGGGGATCAAAAATCGCGCTGTGGATATGAAGATTCTGGGATAAACTTTGCTATGCAATGAATTCCTCCCCTAAAAAATCCAGGGATGGTAGAGACATCACCTTCTGTCCCTGTAATCTTTACAAGGCAGATTTTGTGAGTCTTCGAGTCAGTACAGTCTTGTTGAAGGTGCTCGTAAATTAATGGGAGTAAAATTTAGGTGAGGACAAACACTCTGGATCTGGATATGAAGATTCTGGGATAAACATTGCTATGAAATGAATCCCTCCCCTACCAAGCCTAGGGATGGTGGAGACATCACCTTTTGTCCTTGTAATCCTTACAAGGCAGATTTTTCTCAGTCTTAATACAATCTTGTTGAAGGTGTCCATAAATTATTGGGAGTAAAATTTAGGTGATGATGACAAACACGCTGAATCTCTCTGTGTTAAGTTGCAATGGAAAGTTGACCCTGTTGGTTGCTCCATCACATGAAGTCAGGCATTGAACCCACAAAAATTATTATGGTGTGGGTTATAAAGCACTGGAACAGGCTGTCCAGAGAAGCTGTGGCTGCCCCTGGATCCCTGGAAGTGTCCAAGAACAGCTTGGACAGGGCTTGGAGCAACTTGGGATAGTGGAAGGTGTCCCTGCCATGGCAGGGGGTGGCACTGGATGAGTTTAAGGTCCCTTCCAACCCAAACCATTCTGGGATTCTACACATTTGTCATTGAGGGACTTGGCTTTTAGCCCTCACAGCAATCCCATGGGAAGAAAGGTAGGTAGAGCTCTCAGGTGGAGACTGGGAATTGCTCATGGCACACTCTGTGTGCTAGGACACCATGTCCTGTCACTCTCTGCTGCTCCAGCCCAAGCCTGCACAAGATCCCAGTACCCTGAGCAGGAAGCAGTTGCTACATGACAGGGAAAGCCCCATTGCCTCAAGGAAAAAAAAAAAAAAAAAGGAGCTGGGAAACAAGTATCACAGCCTTTGATATGAAAATATATCTGCCCTAACCAAGGAAATGCTATTCCAGTTGCAATCCAAAGCCCCTTTCCCCCTTTTTCTCCAAAGAGCAGCTCATTTGTATGAGATGCCCTGAGGTACATGTACCTCATACATGTACCAGCCTTTGCCTGGAGCCTTTTGTCAGGGCAGATGCACTGCAGTGATCAGGCCCAGGAGCTGGGATGTGTCACTGAGCACAGAGCCCAGCCCCTGTCTCTTTCTCAGGCAGATTTCTAAATCTACCTTCACTCTGCATCATTTCAGCTTAGCAAATTCTCCTGATATCCAGGACAAACTCCCCAGTTCCTCCCATTTGCTCATTGCATTCACAACACTGTAAAAAACTCATCTCCAAGCCTGATGGATTTTGGGTAACAACCTTCCTGACAGAGGGTTGACACCGTGTTTTCCTAAACCTCTGTGTGTTCTCCTGAGCAGCAAAATCACAGAACAAATGTAAAGGAAAGCCCCACACAGGGAATCTGGTCAGGCAAGTTCAGGAGAAGAGGGAGATGCTGGAAAACAGAGAATTATAGAGTGCTTTGGGTGGGAAGAGACCTTAAAGATTATCCAGGTGTAGGGACACCTTCTGCTATCCCAGGTTGCTCCAAGCCCCATCCAACCTGGATTTGAACAATCCAGGGATGGGGCAGCCACAGCTTTTCTGGACAGCCTGTCCCACAAGGCCTCAGGGAAGAATAAGTAAAAAAGGGCAATGAGACACAATGGAGTTGTGGGAATTTAGGCTGGGAATGGAGAATCATCACTGGGGGGATGAGGTGGATGGGTGAACCTTGCACAAGTCCTTGTGCAGGTGTTTGGTGAGGAGCAGAGTGTGTGTTTGTGTGCCTGGCTGAGAGGGGACCATGTCCCTGGCTGGGAATAACGGAGCCCTGTGATGTGACTTTGAGTTAATTTGATCTGATTGAACAGATTTCTTCACACTGCCCCTTTTCCCACAAACACACACACTCTGCCTTCCCCCCTCCCCCCTTAAATAAACCTCCTGCTCATTTAGGCTGAGTGGCTGCAATCAGCCTTAGATTAGTGCCGCAGATAATGTTAATAATATGCTAATGTTTCATTAGTTGAAAGCCTCTTTGGTGCATGGGGTTTCTTTTTTTATGTCACCGGCGCTGTGACGATCTGCCAACTGCATGGCTGGGAAAAGGAAAAAATGCATGAGCTGGGAGCCCCACGGCTCTCCTCTGCTGCTCCTTTTATAGTCCCTGTGTTTGCACAGGAGAAGGGGAGGGAGCCATTCCCCAGGGAGCTCTTTCCAACCGGGAAACTCAGCAGAAAGGAGAATTTTCTCCACCGATCCTGGCTTTTCCCACTGTCCCATTGCAGGGATGAGGAGCTGGAGCAGGGGGCTGATGTCACACTTTGCCACTGATGTCACACTTTGCCACTGATTTCTCACTTTGCCACTGATGTCACCCTTTGTAACTCACTCCAAAGAACACTCACATCCAGCTCCAGGCCCTTTAAATACCTTGCACCATTGGAGATGCTCTCCTGGCCTCTACCCAGGAGGGTACAAATCTCCTGTAGGTGCTCCACATACTCTGAGGATGTCTTGGATACCTTAAAATTCTCAGCTGCCCTGCGATACCTCTCTCGTGTGGGCAAACAAATAGAGCTGGGAATTAAAACACCCAGTGCAGATGAAGGCAGTGGTGTTGAATTGAGTCCTGTGCCTCCCTAGATATTCCTATGTGAGCCTGGGCATATTCTGGCATATTGTGCATATTCCTATGCAGAGCCTGGGCACTGCAGCAATTAAAAACTTCATTTTTCCTCATCAAATCCCTCACAAATCCTGCCATTTCCATGTAACACAGGGCAAACTGGGACCTGTTTAGCCAAAGTGCTAATCCTTTAGATTTTGGGATCTTCTGACTTCTCCATTGGTTTGACAAGAACTGAGCCTCGTCCTTTGAGCCCCACACCAGGGTCCTCAGCTCTTCCAGCAGCCAGATGCCAACCACACTTCCCTCTAGTCTCCTTCCAGCCCAGTGTCCATGCTGGGCTGTGCTGGGCTGTCTCACTCACTCACCAGTTGCTCTTCCAGGTGTGCCTCACGTGGGGGTCGTGGATGTTGTGCTTGTCTGCCTGCTCATCCAGGAAATCAAACATGTACTTGATGGCCAGGGGGAGGGCACTGCCACGGTGGGCAGTGCTGAAGATGGTCTCAAAGAGGTCGTCCACAAATTTCTGGAGGGTGCCCTGGTGGGAGAAGGAAGGAAGGAAGGAAAGAAGAACATGAGGTACAAGTGGGCAGAGGATGTTGAATTTTGTTACCCCACTAAAACAGGGCAGGTCTGTAGATAAACCAAGGTGTGACTGAAAATTGAGGGCTCTCTAATATCAGTTAAATGTGATATGACCTGGGAATTTCAATACAAATGTCTTGAAGCAGGAATGTTTATCATCACAAGAACCATTACACCTCATTTCCACACTGATTCCTCTCTCTGCATCCCATCCTCAATGCTTTAGTGCATCCATGAGACAAAACCCAGTGATTTTCCAGGCTGGCTTTCACTCAGGGCCATCTAAACTGGGAAGAGAAGCCTGTAGAAGGCTGTAGAGCACAGCAGAAGGTGTCGCAGAGACAAAAAGGACAAGAGAACCTAGAGTGGTTAATGTGTGACCAGTGTCCTAAATAACACAAACTTCATTCCCAAGAGGCCTCCTCATCTTTTATTCCCCACAGGCAGGAGAATCCCAGACTGAGGGCTTGGAGTCACCCTTGTGAGGACAATTGACTTTCAGCAGGAAGGAGAGGAGCTGGAATGTCTGAGGGTGGCCAGGCTTGGAGAAGGAGACAGCTGAGGAGTTCTAGGCTGGGTTTGGGGTGGAACCAGGCAGGGCACTAAAATAACGAAAAATCGGTTGAATCTCCAACAAACATTCCCTGATATGAAAAATTTCCTCTCCTGCAAGATACAGCTCTGCCCTTTCTCCAAGGGCCTAGGGAAGAAATGTCTCCTTTCTAGAAACAAAGCCCCAGGTTCCACCAGAGTGACTCAAGATTACCTAGAGCTAACAAACACTTAATTAGAAAGCTGGTGTCTCTGGCTGATTCACCACTTGATTTATTCTTTGGGAAACAAACAGAGGCACCTTTTGTTTGTGTGAGCTCCTGCAGGGTGAACAAAGCCCTGCAGCACATCTGACTCAGAAAGGGCTCAGGAGGGGGAATCCTCTTGGTCTGACATGGAAGAGCTGCTCTCAGGTTCAGTTCCTGCAGGGAATTAGTTCTCTACATGCTCACCCTCACAAATGCCACAAAAACCTTTGAGGCTTTTAGGGGAGAGGCTCTTGGGTATCAGAGGTCAGGGATTTACCAGAATAAAAATCATTGTCAGTTTAACGAAGTCTTCCTGGGGATTGTATTACAGCAACTGCTCTCTCTCCTTCCCTCCCTCAAATGGTCACAATGAGAAAAGAAAATTGCTCGGCCCAAGAGGGGAAACAATAAAACCCCAACCTTCCTACTCTTTCTGTTGCAGTGCAGGTTTTGCAGCTGCTTTCCAGATATCTCCACAAAAAAACCCCAAACAAACAAATAAAAAAAACCCCAAAAACAAAAACCAAACCAACCAAACAAAAAAAGCAACAACAATAAAAAAAACACCCAACAAAAAAACCCAACCCAAGTGTTGAGTTTGTGACCCAGAACAGAAAGAAAATGCAGTTCAGTGGTGGGGTAGGGGCTGCATCCCCAGACAACATAAATCAGCACCAGTCCAATGCTTGCTGGTCTACACCAGCTGGGGCCTGAGCCCTGGGGAGCAACACTTTCCTTTTTCAACATTTTTCACATGCTGTGTGATCCATAAAAGCCTCCTGATGCCAGGGAATGGGGCATGAACCAGGGGCTAAAGACAAAGCTGCCTTTCCTCCAAATCCCTCTGCAGCTCAGCCAGCCTGAGTGAGGCTGCAGGGAGAGCCAGACATCAGAGGAAAAATGAGCTGAGGAATAAATGAGCAGGTAAATCTGGAAAGTAGGACTTAAACTAGTGATGGAAATGTGTCTGATGGGCAAACTCAGGCAGCATTTGCGTGAACACATGGAATTGTGTTTGTGCCTATTAATACCTGACAAAAATGAAAAAGTTATGGATGTGTTTGGAGACTCAGGTCAGGATGTCCCTGCTCTGCCCCCGCTTGATTTAATCTCTATTTTCTCTCTGTGCATGCTGAGTTTTCATGTCTCACTGTAAGGTCAATGTAACCCTCTCCAAGTCATCAGCACAAGAGTCTTTACTGGCCCAGGGAAAATGTGGAGGAGGATTTGTACCACAAAACTCAGGATTTTGTGATATAGGAGCCATTTCAGACTGTGAAGCCTGACACATCTTTGGAGCCTGCTCTGAGCACCTACCCTGGGTCCTCACTTGCTCAGTTTTGGTACAAATTACAAACCAGTATATTTGACAAGTCCAGCACCTCCTGCTGTGCTTTTTCCAACAATCTCATGGCCCTGGATTGTTACTCCTCCTTGCTTTTCCAGTGTTTCTTTTTGGACTCTGCTTCCAAAGCTCAATCTCCTTCCCCACATGCTCAGAACTCTCCCCTTGCTTATTTCCCTTCCGTTCCTCTCTTTTCACCCAACTTTGGCATCCTTTGAGCGGCCTCTCACTTCTTGCCGACAAGAAATTCCACCCCGCTCTCAAACTGCCCTTGTCCCCTGCCCTCACCACGTACCTTGGTGGCCAGTAACCTGGTCAGGTAGATCTCAGAAACCATCTTGCTGCCTCGGTCACCCTCTTTTTGGTCGCCATGCTCGTGGTTCTTGACCAGGTGCCACATCTTGACGCCGCTCTCCAGGTCGGGGGTGATCATGGGGGTGCGCGAGCGGAGGCTGTCGGGGCTGCCCGTGTAGCGGATCATGTTTTCTGCAGGGACACACAAAAACAGGGGTCTCCATGTGTCTCAGCAGCTCTTGGTGTTATAAGGAAAAGTTATGTTAAATTGGGGTATAGTTCAATTATATTGTATTAATTATATTAATTGTATTATGTTAAGAGGCTGTCGGGGCTGCCCGCGTAGCGGATCATGTTTTCTGCAGGGACACACAAAAACAGGGGTCCCCACGTGTCTCAGCAGCTCTTGGTGTTATAAGGAAAAGTTAAGTTATGTTAAATTAGGGTATAGTTCAATTCTATTGTATTAATTATGTTATATTAATTGTATTATGTTAAGAGTCTGTTGGGGCTGCCCATGTAGCAGATCATGTTTTCTGCAGGGACACACAAAAACAGGGGTCCCCCACGTGTCTCAGCAGCTCTTGGTGTTATAAGGAAAAGTTAAGTTATGTTAAATTAGGGTATAGTTCAATTCTATTGTATTAATTATGTTATATTAATTGCATTACATTAAGAGTGGAGGGGGTTATTAGAATGTTCTAGGAGAAGCATCCAGGGTTTGGTGGAAGGGGCGGTCTGGTGGGGCAAGGCGAGGTCGAAGAGGGATTGGATGGAAGATCTGATCATCATTCGAAGCCCTGCAGAAACAATTGGTCCAGAATGAACGGCGTTAAAGACCAATGAGAAGCCTGGAAATGGACCAATCACCATGCGGATCCAAAATGGACCAATCCTGGACTCGAAGGGCGCTATAAATGGAGGAAGTTCAGTTGGGTCAAAGTTCTTCTTTTTGGATCCTTGCTTTCTGGGGAGAACCCAGTGCACTTGGGGTTAGCGCACTGTTCTGTTTTTGGCTCGCTGTGTGGGTGCTTGGGCTTATCCTGGGTACTCTGTTCCTTGCAGCTATTTTAATAAATGAGAACCTCTTTCTCCAGAGAAAGTTTGGCCTCGTTCATATTCATAACACTGGCATTGGGGTTTTCAGGAATTCTGTTTGTGACGTGCCCCCAAATGCGTTTTTCAAAGCATTGTCCACGTGGTTGGCTCAGCAACCACAAGCCAGGTGTGATGTCAATGTCTACACTACTAAATTAAGTGAGGTTCAAACAATGATTTCCAGCTCTCTATAATCTTTATCATGTTCCCTGGTAAGTGGTGCTGTCACTGTCAGACACTTTGGTTCAGGGGTAGCACCAGTTCTTTTTGGTAACCAGTTCCTTATGTGACTGGTTTTCCCATATTTTATCCATGCCATGCCATGCAGCTTAACAAAAAAATATTGATGTCTCTAATGTGATCTCTTTTTTAGCTCCTCATCCCCAGATTTAGAAAGAGCTGCCTCCCCTCCCTCCCTTGGTATCAAAGCAAACAATTCCTGCCCAACCATCCTCACTCCCTGCTCCAAAATCTTGTTTTGACAGAAATCAGCCAGAACCCCAGGTGGACAGCCACAAATTTCCTCTCCAAGAATATTTTAGGCTCCAAATTTTACCTTTCTTTGCCTCCGAGTGATGGCACAAGGCATTCCCCTCTCCCTGACCTTCCAGCAATGTTGCCTTTTCCAACCATAATTATCAGAAGTGTTGCACCTTTCTATAGCAAGATCTGAATCAGCCTCATTAATGCATTACCAATCTCTACATATTAATTATCAGATGGAATATCCTTTTTCTCTCTGGATGCTGTTTTCTTAATTGCAATTAACAATCACTTTTTGACCCACCACATCTTCCCCTCCCCCTGCCTCCTTCCCTATTCCCTCCTCCTGAAAAAATCAAATGGCAAAAGAATTAAAGAAATCCAACAGAAATTAACCCCCCTCAAGTCTTACTTTCCAAAGGTCACTGTGTCTTTCAGTAATTGCAACAACATGGCAAAGAGGATGAATATTAATAAGGCCTCATGGATCATTTATGTCCTTGGAGAAAGTGGAAGGGGGCACCTCTGGACATTGAGTAACTGCTCTTTTCTTTAAGATAAAGGGAGTAAGGAGGATTGGAGATGCTTCCATAAATTAAATATATTAATAAAGTGATATGACAGCTGCATTCAGGTTGGAGGGGGGTTTGCAGCACTCTGGTTGTGCATCAGGGGTATTTTGCTTTGCTGTCCAGCATCACCTTAGTGAGACACGGGCTGGATGCAGTTCTAGTGCAGGGAGGAAGGTGTGGAGGGGGTGGGTGACACTCAGGAGGTCCCTGTTGGCCCTCCAGAAGAGTTCCCACCTGAAGTCCCTTCCACAGCTGTGTCACTCTCTGCTGTCTCACGGGGACAGTGGGAAAAACAATCCACTGCCTTGAGATCTGCTGATAAAGACCTCAAACTCTAAAGAGTGACATTTGGTGATCTAAGAGAGAGGCAGCTAATTATACAGACTCCTCCTTTCATTAATGAGGGAGGAGAACCTCCCAAGAACAACCCAACCACTTGGACCAACACTTTGAATGAACTGCCAGAGTTTTAGATGGCTAAATCCTCTCCTCCTGCCTCATTTCACCAACTAATCACCCACCCATCATTTTCCCTGCTGGTGCTCAGAGTCTGGTGACCACTGTGATGTTTGAGATCTCTTCCCAGTGCTCTCCCAGTCCATCTCAGCACATGTGACAGGACCCAGGACATTGCTCTGGCTGCCCTGGGTGATTTGAGACCCTGGGAAGGAGCTCAGAGACCTTGGCACAGAGTCAAAAACACCTGTGCCTTTGATTCTAGCCCATGGAAACAATTCCCAACTTTGTGTGAGGAGTTACAAGCCACAAGAGTTTGAGTAGAATGATAGTGAATTTGTCACAGGGTGAAAAAGTAGAATTTTGGGGTTTTAGAATGGGGGTTCAAGAGGCAAGATGGAGGAATCTGGGTGTGTCCTGTCCTTCTTCTCCTTCTTCTTGTCCTCCATCTTCTGCTGTGATGGTGACACTTCTGGATTGGTTTAGAGTAGAGCCAGACTGTCTAACATAGGTGATAGGTATTGGGAAATTATTGTAAATAAAGTACAGGTAGTTCTTAGTATAAAAATCCAACACCGCCCCAAGGGCAGGGACTGTGCCACAACCCAACCTGCTGGACAGACCTCAGCAGGTCAGAGAAAGAATGTCATAGATAAGAGAAAATAAACAACCCTGAAAAGCAGAACTGAGGAATCTCGACTTCCTCTTTGGTCGTGGGGCTGGGAGAAAAGACTTTCTAATATCTTGGGGGTTATTTCAACCACAGAAACCCAAGACACACAAACCCTTACCATACTTGCTGGCTGACGTCCGGGACACCGTGGAGTTGTTGACTGCATTGTAGGCAGTGACTTGCTTGGAGACCAAAGCCACCACAGATCCATCTGGGACCTGCATTAAAAAAAGGATAAACTGAGTCAATGAACTTTTGAAAAGTGGCTGAGGACCATGCCCAGGGCAGCATGAGCTGCAAATCAGTGTCTCTGTAGGCAGGGCACAGTTTACCCTCAAAGCTTTGATTTCTTGCTTTGTTGAGTTGGTCTAGTAATAAAAAGGGACAAAATCTGCAGCCAGAATCTGCACTTGGACAAAGGGACAAGTGGTGACAGATTCTGCTCCATCCAGGCCCTGATTCAAAGCCCAGTGACGACAGTGTGAGTCACTGAGTCATTTAGGTTGGAAAGGACCTTTAAGATCATGGAGTTCAACCATTAATCAGCCCCACTGTGTTCACCACTAAGCCATGTCCCCAAGGGCCACATCCAGAGGCCTTTTAAGCGCTTCCAGGGGTGGTTTTTGCATTAACCTCAGTAAATCTGACAATAGGTTCATCCCAGGGAAGCTCTTAGGAAGAGAAGGAACATGAGAATAATAAAATCATCTGAGCTACTGCAAACAGGCTTGGCTGTTCCATTAGGATGATAAAACTGATGTGAAATGTTCCATTCCTTCCTCCTGGATTGCAGGTGATATCTGGGTGCCTGGTTCAAAAACTCCTGTCTGCAATTTTCCACTATGATCCTGTCAGCCTTCCCTGTGACAAAGGCACTGCTGGGCTGAAGGGACAGCCACAATTTCTTTCTCTTTGTGGTGTCAGAGGGTGAAAAAGCAGCAGGTTTGGAGTGCCTGATGTCCAGGATGTCGTGGGACAATGTTTTGAGGGACCACGGGACTTTTTTAAAGGAGCCAGGCTTTCTGTTTCTACAACAAGGCAAATCATGTGGGTCCCATGTCAGAAATGTTAACAAGCCCATGGCTCAAAAGAGCCATATCAGGAACATCTGTGATAAATAAGACATCATAAAGAGGAGATGGGTAAAAAAAAATCCCTTCTAATGACATCTAACTCTTGTCTGTGTAATAATAATAATAATAATTAGCACTTGCATGGAGTTTTTCATCTTCAAAGCACTGCAGAGGCTAATTAAATAGCCCCTCAGCTATCACGGAAGGCAATTATTGGCTCTTTGTAGTTTTAGCCCCACACCGCAGATGGGGAAACTGAGGCAAAGGCAATCTCAGTGTCTGTCCCAGCATGATCTGTGTCAGCCTCCAGGACAGCCAGGAAAATGATGTTTCCTGAGGACCTGGCCCAGCTCATCATACAGCTGGGAGCTCATTGCCTGAAGCAAAGAAAACATGGAAAAAGCACAGAGAGGGAAGAAAATTATGCCTGGTTTGCTGATGAAATAAAGCAGGAAACATCCTTGCTCTGTCTGGGGGAAAAAGAAAATCAAATCAAAATCAGCCAGCAATGCTTTAGTCAATCTGAAGTAAAAGTTTTGTTTCCTTTTCAAATTATTGCTTGCTGCCTCCTCAGCTCAGCTCTTAAGTGACAAGAGAAAATAATCTTGTTATGAAGCAGAGGTTGCTGAGGTGTGATGGAGGAAATGACAAAATCGTCAGCATCGGATTAAATTTAATGAGGTCTTTTTTGCTGGTGTTTTTTTTTTTCAAGGGAGAAGACTTTGACCAAAACTTCACTTTTTTCATTAAATCTACCACTTGTGTAAGACATTTTCAGACATCTCTGACCCTCTATTATGAATTTCAGGTCATGCAGGGAGGAAGGGAAGCAGAGCAGGTCACCTGGACCAGGTTAAAGATCAAAAAGTTCCTTGCAATAACAACTCCACTGCTCCATGCTCTCCTGCCATGCTGTTTTCCACCTCCCTTTTCCAACCACTAAGCCTCCCTCTTTCCATTTTTCCCTCTTCCTTCCTTCTGATTTCTGCTTGCATTAAAAGGTCATGGATACATTGGAAAAAGGGGCATGAGAGGCCTTGATTTGTTTGCCTGCATGAGAAATGTTAGCTTGTGTTGTTCTCATCTCCTCTTCACCACCTCCACTCACCAGGGGTGTCCTTTGAGAGGGAAAAAAAGATTTTTTTTCTACCCTTGGCTTCCTCTCTAGTGCTGTTCAGGATAAATGGGACAAGGACAGCATGGGGGTTCTGCCCAGTTACTTCCCACTCAACCACTCCTTACCTCTGCTCCCTAGCACAATAAAAACCACAGAATTCTTAAGGTTGGAAAAGACCTTTAAGATCATCAAGCCCAGCTGTTCACCCAGCACTGCCAAAGCCACCACCAGCCCACCTCCCCAAGTGCCACATCCACAAGTCTTTGAACGCTCCCAGGAGTGACGATTCCACCACTTCCCTGGGCAAGACAATAACATTTTGCTTTTTGCTTTGGCAGAAAGAAGACCCAACTCCTGCCCACCCTCTCCCACAGATACCTGGTAGTGTGCCAGGGTGTTGAGTCTCTTCCAGTCGTTCTCTATCTTGGTGGTGATGTCCTCATCCTGAAGGATCATCCTCGCCCCGCTCGCCTGCCGCCACTCTGCAAGGAGAAAATAAATAAATAAATAAATAAATAAATAAATAAATAAATAAATAAGACAGGTGTTTGTTGCCTTTTTCCCAACCTGGAAATGAAACTCGAGATAATTTTAGTAATATTTAGTAATACAAGAGCTGATCTTGATTTGAAGACCTTCAGGGGCAGTTGTGGAAAGATGTCCACAAAAGTCTGCACCCCTCCCAGGAGTGAGTATGATTGTATAGGTTTTAGGAAATTAGCATAATTGATAAAAAGCACCAGTTAAGAGGACAAGTGGTGATGTAAGTCCCTTCTCTAGAGCCTCCCCTTGGCACTGGATGTACTTTGTCCATGAGAATGTAACTCAAAAAGTTGTTTTCAACCTTGATTCCCAGGAAGAACCAAGATAGCATTGGGACCCTGCACCTCCTGGGGCTTGGGGCTCTGGGATTTGTTTTGTCTTTCTGCCTAGGGAAAGGCCATGGAAAATTACTGGGAAATCTAGCCACAAATATAATAGGCTACAGGGCTACCAATATATGTGTGAATTCACAGAATCCCTGGCTTGGGAGAGACCTTCAAGGCCATGGAGTCCAGCCCAGCCCCTGGCCCCCAGTGCCACATCCAGGCTGTCAAACACACCCAGGGCTGGGGACTGCACCACCTCCCCGGGCAGCCATTGCTGAACTTGATCCCCCTTGCTGGAAAAGCTTTTTCCTGCCCTCCAGCCTGAATTTCCCTTGGCACAGCTCGAGGCTGTGTGCTCTGGTTGTGTCAGTGCTGCTGGAGAAAGAGCCCAGGCCCAGCTGAGCACAGGCACCTTTCAGGAGCTGCAGAGAGTGATGAGTGAATAATACAGGGAGCATAGAAATAAAAAGACAAAAATGGCATCACAGGGACAGAGCCCTGGCACTCTCTGTGCCCAGAATCCACGTGGACACACCTGTGTGGGCACATCACTCATCATCTCTACACCCTGATTATTCACAGTCCTTAGCTCTTGATTTACTCACAGCTCTGCTCGTGCTCCAACACGGCTGTCCCCAAGACCAGCCTGCCCTTGCTGTGTTTGTCATCCCCATGGGACAGGAGCAAATGCCACTTGTTCCAGGGACAGAAATCCTGGTGCTGTCTCCTTTCACAGCACAGACAGAGCCTTCAGCAGTGCCTGAGATCTGTGCCTCTACCAGGACCCAGCCCAGACAGGGGTCCCCTGGGCACAGCAGAGTCTGGTTGGGCACAGAACCCCTGTGCTGAGCTCATCTCATGCCCACTGGTGCTCCCAAAATCCTTCTTCCATCTCAAATCCATTGATGGGCAGCAGAAAGCCCTTAGGTACAGGCATAGCAATGTCCAAAAATTTTTTATATATTTTTCATATGTTTGTAGCTGTGTAGACTGCTATTCCATAGTTACCTATCCCCTAGGATTTTTCCTGCCCTTTCTCTTAGATTTTAAAATAATAAGCTGAGCTTCTAACACATTCCTGAAATACTGTTTAGTCTTATTTTCAAGGAGAGGACCTACAAGAAGAACATTTTGTTTTCTGGTCAGAATCTGAGAAGACACAACAAGAAATGGGGCAAAGAAGCCCTGGATCAACTCCAATGGAGCAGAATCCAGGGGGAAAATTGCCTGAATTCTGAATCCAGGGGAAAAATTGTCTGACCAACTGCTCTTCCAACTGGCAAATGTTTGTTAGTTATGATAATTTGTTAAACTTATAAAACTTAGAAAAGGCAACACTGGGTGTACCCATGACCACTGAGACCCCTGGAAGTTTCCAGATAAAGGTCTGCTTTTTATTTTAGTATTTTAACACCATTGCAAGAGTTTTTCTCTTTTGATATTAGGCAAAAGTAGCAGGGGCACAACTAGGGGGAAAAGCCAGGGTCTTCAGCACCAGCTTGTGGGCAGGAGGGCTCTTGCTGCTGCCACTTCTGCAGCCTCTGCTCTGGAATGATGAATTCCTGCAGCACTGGAGCAGCCCCCCACTTCCCAGGGTGCCATTTTTTGCTCAAATCCTGAAGAACACTCCATAAAATGACAGAATCATTAAGGTTAGAAAAGACTTCTGAGATCTTGGAGCCCTGAGGAGGATTGCTACAGCTTTCCCCACAGAGGACTCATGGAATTGCCTAAAGCAAGGAAAACATGAACATGACCAAAAAGAGAGGAATTCTTCCTGTGCCTTCATCAACCTGGACCATTCTTGGTTGCCACATTTCAGTCACAGTGACCCAACCAAATACAGCTTAGCCAGAGCCACAGCAAAAAGTCCATTCATTTGGAGGAGTTAATTAAAATGAACTCTTGGATATGGAGACTTCACCTGCCGCGCTTGTTTGTTTTTCCCAATATAAAAATGCAAGGACCGTTGCGAATTTCTTTTGGTTTCAGCACTTTTCTTATCACATAATTAAAATGCAATGGGAAAGCTGCACTTGCCTTTATTATTCATTGAAATTAGCAGGGAGAGGTCAGCAACTGTGTTTATTGCTGGGTGTTACTTTGGCTGGAGACACTGAGGGTGAGCAAAGGTTGTGTTGGCTGAGAACTGATCCTGAACTGCCCTTCAGCTCCTGCAGCTCCTCACATCCTCACCTGCTGGGGTGGTTTTGCATGGGAGGCATTGATGGAAGGGATGGAGAGCTTCTAGCTACTAGAAAACTGTGCACACTCTTGTGAAAAACAAATGTTAAAGGTGAAAGAAGCTCAGGAACGTTAAGGAGGTAGAGATACCACCTACAAGTAAGCACAAGACCAAAGAATAAACCTAACCATAAACAGTATTTCTCAGATTATCCATAACTGTGAGACTACCATCAAACAAACCAAACAAATAAAAGCCATACAGAATAGCAGACAATATTCCAAATATGAATATAGAAAAGCCTAACAAATTAACTACATCACACTACCCCAAACACACCAAGGTAAACACTGTGTACTCACAATAATTAAAACCACCACTAAATAATTAGAGACTTACCCTATACTTCATGCTATGTCCTGTAACACCATCTTAGGTCTTAAAAAACAAATATTTTAAAAACATAAAACCCCTAAAAAAACTGAATCAAGCAACAAAACTCATTTCAAAACCAACCTTATCAGCACCCAAACTAAAGAACATAACATTGAGTGTACCATATCCCCTACCATACACCAAATACAAAGTAAAGAAATAGAATAAACTATTGAAAACCACTGCACCTACATCACCCCTGTGGGGTCTGAGGATGATGCTCTCTGCTCATTCCCACCTGGGCCACATCCCTGCCATTCAACTGCTCCCAGACACTGCTTAGAAGAGCAAAAAATGCTGAACTTTGGGCTGGGATGGGAAATGGTGCTCTTAGAAAGTGCCCCACTCATGGCCAAAGTCAATTCTGCTGTCACAGAGTGTTTCTTGTGTGCTTTCCTCATGGGGTCATGAGGACAGAGTCACTTTGACCTCCCTCCTTCATGGCTCTGCATATTCCTGTTTCTGAATGTTTTCTGTCCTGGCTCACCTTCGGAGAGACACACACTCGTGTTTTGGGAGGGATGCACAGGTTTTTGAGCACAGCTTTCCCTATCCTGGGCTTTATTTGTATCCCAGGGCTGGGCAAGGTGCTCAGAGCAGATTTCCCCCTGCTCCAGGGACACCCTGAGATGTTTCCTCAAGGTTTTTGTGCACACTCAGGGGATTCCTGAGCCCTTTCTTGGCCTTCCTGCAGGGAAGGGCTGTGTGAGGAAGACTCAGGGCCAGCCTGACTGCACAAAACAAGGAGGAAAAGCTTCAGGGCAGGCTTAGAATCTCCAGTTTCAGTTTTGCAGCCTGATTTCCCTGCCCAAACACAAATCACTTCACCTCTGATAGTTCACTGAGCTATCCTGGGCTTTATCCCAGGGCTGAGCAAGGTGCTCAGAGCAGATTTCCCCCTGCTCCAGGGACACCCTGAGATGTTTCCTCAAGGTTTTTGTGCAGACTCAGGGGATTCCTGAGCCCTTTCCTGGCCTTCCTGCAGGGAAGGGCTGTGTGAGGAAGACTCAGGGCCAGCCTGACTGCACAAAACAAGGAGGAAAACCTCCAGGGCTGGCTTGGAGTCTCCAGTCTCAGTTTTACAGCCTGATTTCCCTGCCCAAACACAAATCACTTCACCTCTGATAGTTCACTGAGCACCTGAGCAATGACAGGGAAAGGATCCCCAGCTGTCCCCAACTCTTCCTGGCCTCACTGCTCCCCTTCTCCACAAGCTCAGGGGGCCACAAACAGACCTGCAAGGAAATGGGAAGGGAGAAGGTGACCCTGCCATCCATGCTCACAGCATTAAGTGAGCCCTGCCAGCTCTGTCCTGCTGGCAGCACCCTGTCCCCTCTCTGCTGGGATCCAGCACAAAGGACAGACACACTCCAATCCAATTTGTTACACTCCCACCTTCCAGGGAGAGGGAGGAGAGGGGGAGGGAGGTAAAAATCCCATTAACTTTATCAAGCCTTCCAATCAGGAGCAGTGGTAAATGCAAACTCAGGAGACAGCTGCTGTGAAGCCTTTATATTTCATTCAGCAGATAGTGTATCTTTTTATTGCACGCAGGAATTACTTCTTTGCTCCTTTTTTTCTCTCTTTTTTTTTTTTTTTTTTTTTTTTTAAGGAACAACCTTTCTGTTCAGCTTGACTGGGAAAAAGGAAATTCCAGGGCCCCTTTGGCAATGAGGTGAATGCAGCAGTGCCTGGCTAAGGGGGTGACTCTGTGGGGAGAGGGAAGATGGGGAGATGTCACCCTGCACCTCAAATCCCACAGGAAATGTTACATCTCCCTCTGATCCAGGCCTAGGAAGAGAGGTGAAACTCAGCTCTGTTTCTGGGGTGGAGAAAGGGATGGGAACAAAAGTTTATCTCAGAACATGGAGCTGAAAAATGACAGAGAAATATTTCATCCTGTATGGAGTGAATCATAGAATCACAGATTGGTTTGGGTTGGAAGGGACCTTAAAGATCACCCAGTGCCACCCCTGCCATGGCAGGGACACCTTCCACTGTCCCAGGGTGCTCCAAGCCCCATCCAGCCTGGCCTTGGACATTCCAGGGATCCAGGGGCAGCCACAGCTGCTCTGGGTAATCTGTGCCAGGGCCCCAGCACCCTCAGAGGGAAGAATTTCTGTCTTAAAATCTAATCTAAAACTCCCCTTCTTTTAGTATTAAACCATTTTCCCTTGTCCTGTCACTCCAGGCCCTTGCCCAGAGTCCCTCTCCAGCTCTCTTGAAGCCCCTTTAGGCACTGGAAGTTGCTCTGAAGTCTCTCTGGGGTCTCCTCCAGCTCTCCCAGCCTGTCTTCAGGAGAGATGAATGCAAACTCTCTGTCTTACCCTACACATACTGCAGTTAGACCCAGTCTAAATCCTTCCAGTTTAAATGAGCCCACATCCCAGCACTGCAGGGCTGGTGAGGCAGTGAAATCTCACCTGGCATGGTCCACAATGAACCTGGGACAGCATCACTGAGAGCAAGCCAAGCCAACAGCTCCCTCCCTCCCTCCACCTCTGACCTCAGCACCACCTTCCAAAAAGCATCCAGAGCCCAGGGAAGAGCAAACACCTCGGCATGAAGCCACATTCCTGTTTTGTGACCCTCACACCTTGCTGCTTTCCCAAAGATGGGGTGTTTCATGTGTGGGAGAGATCTTTTAAAAATGATAATAACAAAAATCATCACCGTGGAAAGAAGTCATTACTCAGAGGGCTCCAATTTGGGGGTTTGGACTAAAACCTAACCTCAGGGTGTCCAAAAATCAAGGCTTTCAGCTGACAACCCCCTCCAGGAGTTGCCTGGGCAACTGCCAAACGTTGTGACATTTGCCACACACACAAGTCCCTCTGCCTGCAGCTACCCTGCATTTAACAGCTCAAAACAACTCATTAGCTTGTTTGCTTTCTGCCATGTGAGCAATCTGGCCTGAGCGTGGACAGAAAGCCCAGAAAATGGTGATGGGAGCAGGAAATGATGCTGCTGTTTGAAAGCCACGGGTTCCAAGGCCAGATTGCAGCCATCTGCTCTGCCCTGCTCTGCTCCAGCCCCTCTGCCGCCCTGAGCTCAGTGCAGGCTGATCCTGAGAGCTCTGGGATGGCTCCTGAGGGCCTGCAGGGCTTTCTGCACTCCCCTTGCTGCCTTCAGCATCTCTGAAGGATGCCAGGTGCCAAGGAGCATCATTTCCTTGAGGAAAAGCTGGGATGGAGCTGTGGCTGGGTGTGTGGACCCTCTTGTATTTGTGCTCCCCCCAGATGAAGGAAGGAATGATGAATCTGACTCCATGTTCTTAGAAGGTTATTATATTATATTATATTATGGAATACTATACTAAACTGTACTAAAGAATACAGAAAGGATACTTACACTATGCTAAAAAGATAATAATGAAAACTCCTGACTCTCTCCAGAGCCCCAACACAGCTTGGCCCTGATTGGCCAAAGAGTGAAAACAACTCCCAGCAGAATCCAATGAAACAATCACCTGTGGGTAAACAATCTCCAACCACATTCCACATGTGAGCACAACACAGGAGAAGCAAATGAGATAAGAATTGTTTTCCTTTTCTCTGAGGCTTCTCAGCTTCCCAGGAGAAAAATCCTATGTGAAGGGATTTTTTTAGAGAATGTGAATGCCACACTCTTGTTCCTGTTTCACCCATGCTCCTCCCACCTTGTTATCTGCATTGCTGCTATCTTCTACTGGATAAGGGGTTTTTAGTTTATATTTTAATTGTTTCCCCCCCCCGAGCTGCCTCATCGAGAGGTATATATAAATTAGTTTATATTTTAACAATTAAAATATAAACTAATTTAATTGTTTCCCAGAGCTGCCCAATAGCAAGTCTGCTGTCACTGTGGGCAAGCCTGTTCTCTGAGGGGGTGCACATGCTCATGCCAACTTTCCAGAACTTTCTGCTCCTCAGCACCACTCAGGATGTGATAAAATCACAGATTGGGCTGGGTGGGAAGGGATCTGAAAGTTCCAACCCCTTTCTGTGGACAGCTTCCACCAGACCAGGTTACTTCAAGCCCTGTGCAGTCTGGTCTTGAAGAGGTCACTATTTCCTAAACCAGCAGCAATTCTGGATGCAGAATTGTCAGCCTCCAGCTGGAAACCTGCACACACACACACACACACACACACACACTTCTGGTTCCCAGAACTAAAGTGGAATCCAGTTAATCCCTGTATTTACAGTGTGCAGGTAAAATTCCTGCATCTCATTATGGACACATCCTTCATCGTCACAGCAGAACAAACAATCCCCAGCCACACCCAGCCTGAGATCTGCAGGAATTGCTCTCTGTGACCACCAGATGGGCCAGGAGATGTGGCTGTGAGCCCCATTCCTGTGGTGTGCTGTGCCCTGGCACCCTGCCCTGCCTTCCCCCAGGCTCTCCCCACCTCTCAGCACTCCAGAGCCATCGTGGGTCCTTTTCTGGATGATGTACGTGATCTGCTCTTTACTGCTGCTGGTTTTGGCAGCTTCTTTCGTTATTCTAACTGCCTTTGATGGGCAATTTCTGTCAGGAACTCCTCCCTCCCCTACACATACGCACACTCAGACACTTAACTTCAATCCCTGACCTCTCATTGCTGCCTTCATTATTGCTGCGAATCGTTTCTTGGCCTTGGTCCATTCCTTCTCCTTTTGGTTCCTCTACAGCTCAGCTGGTTTTATAGACTTCATCATTTTACAGCCCAGTCACTTTCACTGAAGGTCACTGAGAGCAAATTCTGGCAGATTCAGCCACAATGGAGTCCCCAGCTCTCCACCAGACATCTCAGCAATGGCCTGAGCAGATTTTTCTACAATTTTTCATATCCTCCAGATTTTTCTACATTTTTTCCATATTCTCCAGGTGTGGTACAACACCTTCCTGTGGACACCAAATTCAGATTACTCCCAGTATTCTCTCTCCAGGTATCTTTTTCCCAGGGATCTTTGGCAAGAGAACAAGAACAGCGCCACTCATGCTTTTTCCAGACCTTTGCCAAGGATGAATTCTCTGGGCAGAAAAGCATGGTGTTGGTCTTTTTAAGGCCAAAGATTTCCTAAGCAAGGAGCATAAACGTCACCAAAATATCCCCTCTGCCCTCTCACTGTGATTTCTCTGCCTTGCAGGGGGTGTGGAGAGAGGCACTTGGTGTTCTTTAAAATGATCTGAGCTTCCCTGCCAGGCCAGCAGCTGGGGCAGAAGACCCCAACATCTCCTGCAGGTGCTGAGCAGTGTCCCCACACCAGCACCCAGCTGGAAGGTGACAGTGGGTACTTGATCTGGGTTATCCTGGAATTTCACAGGGATGCATCAACTTTAGAAGGTGCCAGGAAAACTCTGCCTGAGTGAGCCACACTCAATCCCACCCTGGCTGCAGTAATCCTTGCTTCCCTCTTTTCCAGCTCAGCTGGAAGAAGGAGCAGGGAAGGCAAATTCTTCAAAGGGCTGTTCTTGTGTAGGGGGATACAGTATGGGTAAATGGAGGTGGTATAGAATGTAATCTTATCCCCCAACGAGTTGCAGCGGAACCAAATTAGAAATTAGGAGCAGGCCTGATGTTAACAGGCCACACCTGTAGCCAATGAGAACAGTGTTATAAAAGAGTGGATTGGTGGGATCAGGAGTCAGATGGTTGCTGCAAGGACCAGGAAGAGTCAGTGCTTAGAGGAACTGCCTATGAGAAACACTGAGGTGGTATGAAACTCTGGTGATATGGAATCCTTGCACTACAATGATAATAGAACTCTTGATATATAAGACAAAATTCTTGTGCTCCAAGCACAGATGGGGCAGTTGGTGACCCTTGAAAACCCCAAAACACCTCTTTGCTCTTTGTCCAGAGCAAAGTCTCTGGATGGAGTTTGTCCATCTCCCAGCTCCCCTGTCCCCCCCCTGGCCAGCAGCAATCTCCTACCCAGGTCCATGTCAGCAGCTTTGGGCCGGTGGGAGCAGGGCACGTTCTTGAAGATGGCATCCAGGATCTTCTCCTTGACCTGGGTGATGGTGTCGCAGTTGAGGATCTTCACCGGGATCTCGGGGCTGTTCACGTTGTCGGGGTTCACGCAGCTCAGCACCTGAGGGAGAGGCACCACACCTTGCACAGGGCACTGAAACCCTCTGGCTGCCCCCCCTCGTGGTGTCTGCATCCTACAGGAGGGGTCTAGGGTGCAAAAAACTGTTGTATTTATGGGGTGCCCTGTGGCAGGAAGGAAATTATGAATCTGACTCCATGTTCTCAGAAGGCTAATTTATTATTTTATGATACTAGAATATATTAAAGAATACTAAACTATACTAAAGGATACAGATAGAAGGCTAAAAAGATACTAAAGAAAAACTCGTGACTCTTTCCAGAGCCTTGACACAGCTTGACCCTGATTGGCCATTAATTAAAACAATTCACATGAAACTAATGAAACAATCACCTGTTGGATAAACAATCTCCAACCACATTCCAAAGCAGCACAACACAGGAGAAGCAAATCAGATAATATTGTTTTCCTTTTTCTCTGAGGCTTCCCAGAAGAAAATCCTGGGCAAAGGGGTTTTTCCAGAAAATATGACTGCCATAAAAATGGGTACCAAGGGTATTCCCTCCCTCACACAGGCACAGAGGTGTGGTTTCACCTGGGAGGGTCTTCATTCTATTTAATCATGGAGTCACAGAAGGGTTTGGGTCGGAAGGGGTCTCAATGATCATCTCATTCCACTCCCTGCCATGGACAGGGACACCTTCCACTGTCCCAGGCTGCTCCAAGCCCCCTCCAGCCTGGCCTTGGGCACTGCCAGGGATCCAGGGGCAGCCACAGCTTCTCTGGGCACCTCTAACCCTCATCACCCTCACAGGGAAGAATTTCTTTCTTAACAGCAGAAAATCCATGAACACCAGCTGAGTGCTTTCAGTAAAAAATGTTCATTGAGATGTCAAGGTGACATAATTCAGGAGTGGCCTCCTTGCACTGCCACCTGGTTTTGATAATCCCAGTGAAAATCTTTATGTTTGTCCATCTGCACAGCCATGGAGCTGAGCAGACCCTCCTCAGAAGAATGTTATTAATCTGAAATGCAGGGCTCCTTAAGAAATGAAACACAAACCAACATCAGCAACCTTTGCTTTCACATACAGAAGAAGAAAATCAACCCAAGTGGAGAGGCCTCTCTTTTCTCAGAAGGAAAATTTGATTTTCTCCGCTCTGTCCAAGAATAAATGCAAAGCATGTGGTGAGGGGGGATACCTTAAATACAGAGTATTTAACAGCAATCTCCCTGCTAAGCCTTGCCTGTGTCTCTCTTGACCATTCTGCTCATTTCTGGTGGCACAGGTGTGAAGTCTGTAAAGTTTTATAAACTTAGCACACCTTTGCACTTGAAATGGGTGTTCAGTGATGCTCCAGGCTGTACATGGTCATTAAAATGTTCCTGTGGCACTTTTACAAGCGCAGATATGTTGGTTTTGGTGCCTCAGACAAATTTTACCTTGACTTAAATTCCCTTCTGTAGCATGCAAGAGGTGCTGGACTGTCCATCACTTTCCATCCTCACCTCCAAAAATACAGTGGGAACTCAAAAATGGGGTGAAATCCTATCAGCCTAATTACACACTGCCTCACCAGGCTCCCTTTGGTGATGTTGTGCTCAGCCAAGAGGGACTTGTGAAGATACTGCTTACAAAGAGCTCTGTGATCTTGCTGGATGAAAGGGGAGATGTAAATAGGAGATATTGATTAGATCATAATGTTATTATTTGTATGTCACTTCCAGAAGTATTGAAAAAGCATCATCAATTCAGATCATAATAACAGCAGAGATTTACAGTTCTGGGGCATCTTTCATCTCAAAGGATCACAGAATTGTACACAAAACTGTTGAAATGAATCCAGTGTTGAAGGCCATTAGTTGGTCTGCAGCTCTCTCCTGGGTTATGCCCATTCCCAGCCCACAGGAACCTCTTCCTCTGCAAACTTCTTGGGTGCATCCAGAAAATCCCACCTGATTGCTGAGAGCCTGCACTGGTGTTTAGTTTAGGATCTTAATGATCTTAAAGATGTTTTCCAGATAAAATTATTCTATCACAGGGAAATGGAGCAGTGATGGCAGCCTGGGACAGCTCCTTGGGGTCACACCTGGCTCTGGGGACCAAGTTACTCTCCAGGTTTCTCTCTCAGTGGTCTGAGCTCAGCTAAAATCAGCTGGTGCCAGTCAGGGGAAGTTCTGTGGTGCTATAATCTCTGATAAAAACAGCTGGATTTTGGGTCAGCTCCCCACAGAAGGCACTTGGTGTTCTTTAAAATGATCTGAGCTGCCCTGCCAGGCCAGCAGCTGGGGCAGAAGACCCCAACATCTCCTGCAGGTGCTGAGCAGTGTCCCCACACCAGCACCCAGCTGGAAGGTGACAATGGGTACTTGATCTGGGTTATCCTGGAATTTCACAGGGATGCATCAACTTTAGAAGGTGCCAGGAAAACTCTGCCTGAGTGAGCCACACTCAGTCCCACCCTGGCTGCAGTAATCCTTGCTTCCCTCTTTTCCAGCTCAGCTGGAAGAAGGAGCAGGGCAGGCAATTCTCCCAAGGGCTGTTCGTGTGCTCCAAGCACAGATGGGGCAGTTGGTGACCCCTGAAAACCCCAAAACACCTCTGTGTTCCTTACAATGACTGTCAAGGGTGTCCCTCCAACATTTTAGGGAATTCAAACCCCAGTAAAGGAAGCCAACCCCACTCCCAGAGCACAGTGGCTTTGGCACATATTCCCCATCTTTCCAGTGGAGTTTTCCAGCTGTTCTCATGTGGAGTATGAAACCTTTCTCCATACTCAAGCCAAAAACAAATCCCACTGCTCCGGCAGTGCTTCTCAGAGCCTTCAACACAATCTCTGATGTCAGCTGGTGGGGAAGAGACCCCATGATGGCTTGTGCTCCTACAGGATTGGTCACTCTGAGGGAGGTTTTGTGATATGGATCTCCCAAATGCAGGGCTGCTGCTGCTCCATCACCCACCAGCTTCATTTGGGCTTCAGGGTCACTCAAGGATGTGACTATTTTGGGCACTGAGAGGACACCAGCACTGTTCTGTCACTCTGTGTCCCATCAGGGTGTGGGGTCAGCATGGATGGGAATGGGAGTACATGGAGAAGTTATCTCCGAGCCCTGCTCTCCTACTGACTCTGTGTGGCCTTGGGACATCTCATTTCTCTGGATTTGTGTTTATTGACCTTTTACTCCATCCTTGGGCATTTTTTTTATCTGCCAGCTCTTCCAGCCATGATCTATCTCTGAGTGTCTGTATACATGCAAAGCTTGGCTCAGCTAAGCCCTGATTTCCACTACACATTAGTGGCATTTAAATAATAAAGGCACAGCTTGTGATTACTCCCATGGTTCTGAGTTTGTGTGGTTTTTCCTGAGACCAGGATATCTCTGCAGTTCCAGTCTCAGGGACAGAAATCCTTCTCTCACCTCTGTATTAGGCTGGAATGTTCCATGGGGTTTTCATACAGTGAGGCTTGGTGGAGAAAAAGGAGAAAGACCCCAAAAAAGCCAAGCATAGGAAAGCATTCTGAGAATTATAGAATTGTAGAATGGTTTGGGTTGGAAGGGCCTGAAAGGTGATCTAATTCTATACCCCTGCCATGGGCAGGGACACCTTCCACCATCCCAGGCTGCTCCAAGCCCCATCCAACCTGGCCTGGGGCACTTCCAGGGATCCAGGGGCAGCCACAGCTTCTCTGGGCTCCCTGTGCCAGGGCCTCAACACCCTCACAGGGTAGAATTTTTTTTTTCTAATTTCCAATCTAAACCTATTTTCTTTCAGTTTGAAGTCATTCCCTCTTGTCTTGTCACTCCAGGCCTCTGTAAATATTCTCTCTCCATTTTTCTGTTGGAATTCCCATATTGCAACCACTGAATCAGTTCTGGCTTTATTTCATTACTCTATATTTTTAATAAAAGATGTCAGGCAGCTCAAGGAAGGTAGAAGAAGGACAAAATAAAACAGAAATAAAGAGAAACAGAAACGAAGAACAATCCTATTCATATTCTGCTCCTTCCTAATCTCCTTCACCAGAGCTGATCTCTGTAAATCTGCTGAGATTCCTATCGGGGTATATTTGTCTGCTCTTGAGATGTAAGAGGGAGAGCTGATTATCATCAAACAGCACAAAGCCAGCAGAGGAGAGCTTTGTTCAGCCTGATGTATAATTACTACCCTTTGCTGGCTGCTTCAGATCAAGCCTAAAAGGATCGGGGGGGATTTCCTTTGGTGAAAGTGATCGCTCTGTGGCTGCATTTTTTCCTCTTTTCTGCTCATTTTCTCCATGTGTGATCAGTCTTCTGAAATTTTAGACAGCCACACATAACAGCAGAGAAGCAGCACTCTTGCCAATTCAGTAGGAAAGTCACGTTTTTAATATGCAGAATACAACCGTGGCCTTATTTAAGAATTAAGTCCACCCCCTCATCAGACTTGGATTCAATCAAAGCTCAGCTCTAGACTGGAGTTGAAGAACATGGAAGGGCATTTCTAGCATCAGCCTGCCTGGGCTAAAGTCTAAGACAGGTCTAAGGTTAAGGTCTAAGACTTGGCACTAAATGATCTTTTAGGGTCCCCTCCCAAACCACCTCATGATTCTGTGACTGGACACAGCCCTCAGAGGTATCTGGAGCTAAGTGAGATGAATTTCCCTCATTTGAAAGTGCAAATAAAATAATCTGATCAGTTTAGAGCATCTTCTGACTGTCCTTAAACTTGGGATTTGCTGAGAATAAAGATGGGAAATAGAAAAATTACAAGGATCATTGAAGGCTTAGAAAGTGTTCTTCATCCAGCAGAGACTTAGAGTGGATTTAATGCATCCAGGGAAGAATGAAGGCCCACAAACACCCTAAGAAGAGATATCTAATGCTCTTTAATTGATGCTCTTTAATCAAGTGGGAAGAGGGTGTAATCTCAGAGCAGAAGCTAAAGCTGCACATATGCAATGTGTATCTTACCCTATGCAGACAATTCCATTTTGGGAGAAATGGCTCAGTGACAGGGATTGGTTTTCTTTCCCTTGAAATCTTTAAATCAAGTTCCTTTTTCTTTGACTTGTGCTTTCTCAGGAGGGAGGGCTGCACCAGCTCTAGAGCTGACCTGCACTGTGCACCTCTGACTATTCCTTGATGCTGAAATCCTCATAATTTTTAAATTTTCGTGCCCACCCTTAGGCAGAATTACCCTACTAAAACACAAGAATAAATCACCCCAGAGGTTCAACCACTGGTTTCTGCTGTCTAAATGCCCTTTAGGCATTAGAAGGTTGTGGATCAGCCCAGGGGAAGGTGTGCCCAGAGCACTCACCAGGGTCTTGTAGTCGATCTGCTGCCGGATGAGCTTGTCCTCGCTCAGCGAGTACCGCGCCTCCCCCGTGATGGAGTCGATGGGGCCCTTCTCCATCTGCTGCTTGATGGCACAGAAAAGGGAGAAGAGAGGCTCTCCAGCACACTCCTGCAGGGATGAGAGGTAACCACCAGGTGAAACTGCAGGCTGGAATTGAGAGTCCAGCCTGGGCATCCCAGTGAGTGCCTCGGTTCACCAACCCAAATGGCTCATGGTGGATATCAATGGGAACCAGTCCATTCCAACAGCACAGGATCAGAGGTGACCCCCAGCTTCCACAGAGTGCAACCAGCCCTTGGGCACATGGTGGGACCCTTAGGGATGGCCCTGTGCAGCCCCAGGAGCTGAAGTTGATGGTACAAAGCTCTTGGGCACATGGTAGGACCCTTGGGATGGTCCTGTGCAGCCCCAGGAGTTGGATTTGATGGTACAAAGCTCTTGGGCACATGGTGGGACCTGTGGGGATTGTCCTGTGCAGCCCCAGGAGCTGGATTTGATGGTGCAAAGCTCTTGGGCAAACGAGGGAAGTTTTGTGATGTGGATTTCCCAAATGCAGTGTTGCTGCTCCATCACCCACCAGCTTCATTTGGGCTTCAGGGTCACTCAAGGATGGGACTATTTGGGCACTGAGAGGACACCAGCACTGTTCTGTCATTAAGAAGTCTGTGTCCTGTCAGGATGTGGGGTCAATGTGGAAGGGAATGGGAGTGGGAGCACATGGAGAAGTTATCTCCGAGCCTTGGGACCCTTGGGGATGGTCCTGTGTAGAACCAGGAGCTGGATTTGATGGTACAAAGCTCTTGGGCACATGGTGGGACCTTTGGGGATGGTCCTGTGCAGCACCAGGAGCTGAACTTGATGGTGCAAAGCTCTTGGGCACATGGTGGGACCTTTGGGGATGGTCCTGTGCAGCCCCAGGAACTGAACTTGATGGTGCAAAGCTCTTGGGCACATGGTGGGACCCTTGGGGATGGTCCTGTGCAGCACCAGGAGTTGGACTTGATGGTCTCTGTGGGTCCCTTCCAGCTCAGCTTATTCTGTGACTCTTTGAGTGTCATGGTGTCAGTGTTCCCTGGCAATGCTGGGCCTGTTCAGGTGATTGCCACCAGGCCAGGGCTTTGCACTGGTGGAGCAGGTAGTGGATGGGTCCCAAATGGCCTGGAAGCAGGTTTTAAAGGGAGATGGATGGCTGGTGCCACGTCCTGGGTGTCTGGGCAGAGTCCACAGACTCCCCAAGCACTCTCATGCTGCAGGCAAACAGGAATTTGCAGGCAAACAGCAATTCTCAGGCCCAGATGTGCCCCTGGACCCATGTGGAGGTGACAGAAGTGTGGGGCCCAGCACAGGATAGCAAAAAGCACCCCCAGGCAGGCACAGCCCAGCTCATCTGTCCCTAATTTCTCCTCCTCATCATTTCCACTCACTCTTCCCACACTTTTCCTCCCTTGCTGCACCCCGAGGAGCTTTCTGCTCCTGCCTCCCTTCCCCTTCCTCCCTCCCTCCTTCCTGCCCTCCTCGCCCTCTCCTCTCGTGTCCCAGCTCAACCAGCCAGGTCATTTTCCTCTAGTGTAAATCCCAGCAAAAACAAGTTAATAATCGAGGCAAAGTGGCCCCTTTTTCAGTCCCTACACCTGTCTCCCACTTAATTAGCTTATCTGCCAGCAGCATATTGCTTCTGTGTGCCTGTCTCCTGCCCTTATCAGGCCTCTGTTCAGGCTAAGGCAAGAAGACAAGTAGCTGAGTGGGGTGAAAAAAGCCTATTATAAAAGCAGCTCTTTAGAGAGTCACCTCCTTATATCCTTTCCTTTCAGCTGAAAGCAGGGATCTGATACTGGAGTCACTGAAATTACCTTCCAGGGACCTTCAAAACTTTCCCATGTGCTCGTCCTTGAACTGGTTGTGTCTGGGGAAGGCTCAGGGGGGTTGGGGTTTATTTGTACAGCCTCAAATTGCCTGGCAGAGGTGGTTATCCTGTCCAAATGAGGATGTGAGGTGGGAGGATATTTAGCAGCTGCAGTGGGAGTGGGGATAGCGGTGCAGAGCTCAGCTCCTTCCAGAAAGGCTGGCTCTGAGCTTGGCAATTGTGATTCTTGAGGCTCAGTGTGGGTCCTGCAGGGGAAATTGGATCCCTCCACAGTCAGAGGCAGGGCTCAAAGACTGAAAGACTTTTTTCAACCACACAAAGCCCAAGGAGACCTTCCAGGAGGAATGAGAGAGCTCAGGGGGTGCCTCAAATCCTTGCACTCAAGTTCTTTCTCACAGCTTTGCTGATGGGTGCCCCTCCACTCCTTGTGGGGCTGTGTCTCAGTGCTGCCTCTGAGCTGGGGTGGAAGGAGATCTCCATCCCCTGTGCACTGGAAATATGGGTCACCACATGATGGAGACCTCAGTCTGCTGTTAAAAGGACAGCGTTTTCCACACAGGTCTCAGGCAGGCTCTGAAATCCTTCCCATTTCCACACTGACCCTTAAATCCCACCTCTGTACAAGAGAGGGACCAACAAGTTGCCTCTCTAACAGTGTGTCCCTCTTTGTTCTCCCTGGGTCAGAAAATAGCCCATCTCCTATTAGGCAGTGACCTCCTTCCAGAGGCAAAATAAAAAAAAAAAAAAGCCTTTAACTTGTTATCTGGGAAGTTTTCACCCCAACTGATCCTCACCAAGAAGAAATGCTTGACAGCAGCTGTTTTTCCAGGCATGCTCCTCCTCTTACCTTGAGGAACTTGTAGAGGAGGAAGGTGAACCAGTTGGTGAGCATTTTCTCAGCCACAGACTCTGTCCTAAAGTGGAGAAAAAAGAGAATTGGGAATGAGTTTGTCACGCTGGTCCTATCAAAATATTGCCTTTGTCCATCTTCCAGCCCAGTGGGAAGTCTGGCACCATCAGGATTTAGCACATCCTAGGATCCCTGTTTTAGTTTTGGATCTAGGAAACCTGCAGGAAAACCCTTGCTGCCCTGTTGATTCTCCTGTGACTACAAGTCCCTGTGCGTGTCTGTTTTCCAGTGTCTCCATCAAGGAGGAGGAGTTGATGACATTTGAGGGAATCTTCTCCAAAGAGCTCAGGGCGGATAAATCCATCAAATCTGAGGAGCTCGGAGCGAGGCCATATGTCAAGGAGGCTGGATAAATACTCAGGAGAGACAGATCTCAGTCTCTGGGGAGCAGTTATCTGGCACTGCCTATCTCCCTGGCATTTGGGAGTGATTACACTCCTCAATGTGTCACTGTGGCACATACACAGAGCTCATCCTTCTGCCCTTGGGTGCTCTGTCCTCAATCAAACAAAAATCCATCTCCAGGCTTCAGGGTGAGCTTCTCCTGCAGAAACTTGTGCTGGCTTCAGCACATGCATTGGAGAAAAAACAAGAGAAATCTGGGGAAACCAAGAAAAAAAGAAGAGTCCCTGCCTAGAAGCATTAAAGCGGGTCTCACATAAGCCATGCAGAGGTTCTTCCTTGTTGCTGCTGCTGTTCACTGCCCAGAAAATCTCTCTGGGGCCACAAATGTCATGCAGGATGAACACTGGACACAGTGTTCATCTCCTTTCTTCTGTCAAACTCCTCCAAAACTTCAAAAGATTCCCTTTCACAGACTCATGGGGGAGGGAAGGGAAGCACCAAGCTGAATCCAGCTTCTCCAAAGAGCTGTCTGAGGGCCTCACACCAACATCTGACCCAAGGCACTGAGCTATTCACACGTTCTGTTCTGGTGCTGCTCAGTGCAGGACTTCTCTGACTTCTCCTGGTGCTCCCAGGGTTTGGAACACTGGATGTGCCTTCTTTGTTCACTGGCTCTCCTTCCAAAGGCCACAATTAATGTCCAGCAGAGAGGATTAGACTTAGAAAAAGGCTGGAGGAAGGAGGAAGAGGGAAGATGGGATGCTCAGAGTGAGCAAGAAGGGAAGACAAAGAGATGGAGAAAGGGGAAGGAAAAGGAGGAAATGAAGGGGGGAGGCAGTGCCATCCAGCATCAGAGAAGAAGCACAGGCAGGAAGCCTGGGGACAGCTGGAGGGTGTCACCAGCCAGGCTGTAGGTCCTGATCACATCAGGGAGTCAAGTGACACCAAAGCAAAGCCTCTGCCCCTGGCATTGCTGCCCTGAATGCCAGGAAGTGCCTTCTGCTCCTTTTCTGCTGGTTCTGCACAGTGGGCAGATGAAAAATCCCCCCAGCCCAGCGGTCACTAGAGATCTCCTCTGTGTCCAAGCTGTCCATTGTAATCATCTGGGGGCTCCTCAGAGTCAGCTCTGAGCTGTGGCAAAGGCCACTCGTCTCCAGAAACCCTCCCTGATTGTATGTAGGCTCCTTGAACCAGGAGGGTTGATCCAGTCTGTGAAAGGGAGAGGAATCTGATCCTAAAGGCAGAAGAGGGAGCACTTCCCTAGGCAAGGAAAGGACATTAATTACACAGCAGTAGATTCCAAACTTGAGGTTTCCCACAGAACTGTGGAGTCTAGACCTTAGGCCAGGCCAAGAAGCATCAATTCAAACTTGTTCCTTGGATGAAACCAGTTCTGTTGCCTCTCTCCTCTGCTGATTTCCACAAACTCCCAGCTCTGGGAGAGAAATGAGATCCCAAAATGCAGCTGAAGACTCTCCAGGTGCCTGTAGTTAACTCAGGAACAAGAAACAAAGCCGGGAAATCCATATCCCAGGCAGGAGATGGAAGCTGACATCCTCTCACCAGGGATTTAATAGACCATATATGTGATATTCCTATAGCTCCTACACAACATGACTGGAGCTTTCAGATTAAAAGGAAATGTAAGCATAAATTAAAATTGTAAGCATGCAAAGAGCTCAAAATAAGGATTGAGCTCTTTCTCTCCTTGTGAAACTTTCTGTAGTATCCACATGAAAATCCAGAGGTGGATTCATTCTGTAACTTTTGATCATTGACTACTTTTTGGTTAGGGAGGAGACAGAGCAAGATCTACATCTCCAAAGATGATTATGATGTTTATGTGGGCACTGTGGGAAATAGTCAAGGTAAGAAGACTTCCAGAAAGCTGTAAAAGGAGGCCTTAGAAATAGAAAGAACAGAAAACTTAGAACTAGGTGCAGCTGCAAAGTCTGAAAGAAGAAAAAGTTACAATAGTACGAGCAAGCAAGGACATGAAACAATAGCTTGAGTTTTAGGCTTGGCTAAGAAAGACCTTAAGACTGCAGAAAAATAAGCTTAGCAAGATAGTAGAAGCTTTTAAGCTTAATAATGGTTTAGGTAGAAGGTTTTAAGCTTAAGTGTGTTTTGCTAATAGAAAGCATACAAGCAAGCATTGTGTAAAGCAGGTGTACATGTGCTTTTAGTAATTGGCTAGAAAAATTGTCTGTAAGCTTTAGCAATATGCTATTGGCTAGAAAGTTTTTTAAATGCTCTGTAACAAAGTGTCTTAGGTTGGAAATGAGATATTCTATTCCTATGTGTCAGAGCTGGGGCAGTTCTCTCTGTCCATGGGGCAGTTTTTTCTTTCTCTCTCCCACAGCCAATCCTCCCTGCAGGAGATCTCTGCTCTCCATGGCCACTGAGTGTCCCTGCAGGGCTGATCCAATCCCAGCATCCCATGGGGAGATGCTGCATTGCCCAGGGGAGGAGCCAAGCATTCCTACCTGGATCCAATCTGAGCCTGGGCACAGCCCAGCAGCCTTTGCCCAGTGCATTGCCAGAGGAGCAGCTTCTGCTGCCCTGCATTGCCAGAGGGAGCCCAGGCCCATCTCCAGCAGCCCTGGAGCTGCAGAGGAAAACTCCCCCCTTGTGCAGGATCCCTGCTCCAGCAGAGCCACAGCTGGCACTGCAGGAGGGCTGAGCCCCCATGGGATGGGGCTGGGCCCCCATCCTGACACACAGGGGGACGGGGCATGTGCTGATTCTGGCAGTGTTTCTTTTTGTTGTTTGTACTATTGCATTTGTATTTTTAATTTTTCTTTTAAAGAACTGGTATTCCTGTTCCCATATCTTTGCCTGAGAGCCTTTTAACTTCAAAATGATAATAATTTGGAGGGAGGTGGTGTGCATTTTCCATTTCAGGGGAGGCTCCTGCCTTCCTTAGCAGACAGTCTTTTCAAACCAAGACACAAAGCAATCTTAGGCCCCTGCTGGTTGTACATCAGCTATTGCCATCTTCCAATTGTCTCAAAAATGTAATGAGGCTACAATAAACCTCAAGGAACATCTCCCAGCACTCCCATCCTGCTCATGAGAAACCTCAACACAGGCACAGCCCTCCCAGCCCGGCTCCCTCCGTGCCCAGCCATCCTTACCTCCGTAGCAGCAGCTTGGGGTGGTTCTTGCTCTCCAGGTTCTTGTCAATGAGGTCGGCCAGGAGCTGTTTGAGGACGTCGGTGGCGTACTCCAGCTTGCTCTGCAGCACCGTCATGATCAGCGAGGCCACGTTGCCGCGGTCGCGCATGGAGAAGCTGCGCTGCGACTCCAGCGTGCGGATGAAGGACAGCAGGAACACCTTGTTGTTGATGAGCTGGGCAAAGAGCTTCAGGCCCTTCTCCACCCGCTCCTGACGGTAGCCAGGGACCTGTGCAAGAAGAAAGGGAGTTTCTCAGGTTTTGTGTTGCTGGAATGGCTCCCGAGGTATTAAAAGTCTTTTTTGCCAGCCCCGTGACCGAAGAAGAAGTCGAGATTCCTCAGCTCTGGTTTTCAAGTTTGTTTATTTTTTCTTTTCTTCTTTATTTTTCTTTTCTATGACATTCTTTCTCTGACCTGCTGAGATCTGTCCAGCAGGTTGGGTTGTGGCACAGTCCCTGCCCTTGGGGTGGTGTTGGCTTTTTATACCAAGAACTACCTGTACTTTATTTACAATAATTTCCCAATACCTATCACCTATGTTAGACAGTCTGGCTCTACTCTAAACCAATCCAGAAGTGCCAACGTCACAGCAGAAGATGGAGGACAAGAAGAAGAAGAAGAAGGACAGGACATGCCCAGATTCCTCCATCTTGCCTCTTGAACCCCCATTCTAAAACCCCAAAATTCTACTTTTTCCAACCTGTGACAAATTCACTATCATTCTACTCAAACTCTTGTGGCTTGTAACTCCTCACACAAAGTTGGTAACTGTTTCCATGGGCTAGAATCAAAGGCACAGGTGGTTTTGACTCTGTGCCAAGGTCTCTGAGCCCCCTGCCAGGGTCTTGAGTCCTCCATGGCAGTCAGAGGAATGTCCTGGGTTCCAGCAAGAGTTTTTCCCTTTCCCTCATTTTCCCACTGTCAGTTGTCCTGTTGTTACTCTCTCTCTGCTCTCATTCCTCCAGCTCCACAGCTAAGGAAAGACAAGATAGGAATCCATAGATCATCTAAAGATTAGGAAGTCTGAGAAGACTCCCAGCCACATCCAGATGATTTTTCCAGTCCTGTATTCCCCTCTCTGATCAGTACATCTGAGGCAGCAGCTCTCTGGCCACAGAGAGAAACACAACTTTCCCAGGCATTGTTGTGGGAAAGGCTGTGAGAGGAGCAGAGAAAAGAATGAGAAACAATTCTTATCTTCACTTGCTGCAACCTGGTATTGTGAATGTGTGGAATGTGTTATGGAGATTTGTTTACCAAAGGGTGGTTTCTTAATTAGCCAATGGTGATGGTGTTTTAATTAGAGGACAAATTAGGTCTACCTGTAGTGAACTAGGGTATAAAAGTATGGGTTTCTTAATAAAGATTATTATGGTCAGCCTTCTGAAATGCATGGGGTCTATGCTGATTATTACCCAGCCAGGGGCCCACTTGTGTTCAAATGCCAAATTTGGGTGATTATTAATTCATATATGCCTTGGTGACATGTGTTGCTCTGTGGTGAGACCCTCCAGCTTCCAAGAAAGGTTTTCAAGGGCTATCAATACATCCAAAAGGGATTTCTGGTGCCTAAATGTGTCACCATGCCACGTTATATTTTTATTTAAGTCAGACTGAAGTCTTACTCTGATTTCATCCAAGACTTCTTTCTCATTCCTGAAAGAATCCTGCTTGCAAAAGTTTGGGGTTCAGCTTTAGGGAGCTGAGAGAGGCAGAAAGAGAGCGAATGGGAGAGAGAGCCCAGGGTGAGGTTTTGAGAGGATGAAGAGAGGCAGTGAGGCAGTGGCTGAGATGGTGACCATGGAACTGGGCCTTGGTTTGAAGAGCAAGGCAGGTGAATGTGAGAGGACACCCTGAGCTCCATCAGAACCCCTGGGCTTGGGAGCTGAGGTGTTTTGGAGACAGAGTGAGTGATAAGTCTCGAATTTCTCAGCTGTGAGAGGCTGATGAACTCATTTTTATACAGAACAATTTAGAACCTCAGTGCTGGACCTTGGGCTCCACAGAGGTCTTTTTGATCCTTCTGGCTCCAGGCAAAGATGGAAACTAAACAGAGAACCCCAAACTCATCCCTCTACTTGCTGAAGCTGTTCTAGCCCTTGAAAACCTTTCTTGGAAGCTGGAAGGTCTCACCACAGAGCAACACATGTCACCAAGGCATATGTGAATTAATAACCACCCAAATTTGGCACTTTAATTCAAAAGAAGTTGACTTGCTTAAACTGCCAAGCAATGCAAGGCCCCTTATAGAGTTGTTACTTTTTAATTCTGGAAATTAGAGTTCTGAACTCTTTTTGCATCCAACAAATAAATTACTTCCTAAATAGATTGAGGCAACCAACCAACCAACAAACCACCACCACCCATCCCGCCAATAATTATTTTTAACTCACTCGCTTGAACATTTAATATTGTCTATCCCAGGGTTATTATGGAGAATTAAAACAAAATAACAAGAAAAGTATTTTGTGCTGCATCTGGAAGCAGTTAATTAGCAAATGAACTGGAAATAAATAAGACCTCACTGTGGGATCTGTGCTGGGGCCTTTTGCAATAAATAGCAATTCCTTCTGGGTGCTTCAGAGAAGGGAGCAGAATGGGAGCTTGCCCTCACATTGGTAGCCAAAGATGCTGACACTGAGAGAGCTGGTGAAGCTTTACAAAGGATCAAGGGGAAAAAAAAAAAAACAACAAATGGAATGAAAGGAAGAAGAGATCAAAGGTGTTGGATTGAAACATTAGCTCAGTGTGTATCTACATAGGGGAGCATCCGTGCTAAGGCCTCTGCAGGGGTCAGATGCTGTTCTGTGGATGGGGTTAATGAATGTAGGGATGGAAATTGGCTGTGGAGATGATGGAAGTGTTTGTGTGTGTGCGCACACATGTGAGAGAGAGGTTCAGCACCCCTCGTTCCTCCTTTGTTGGATCTGCTCATCCTGAGGGAAAGCAGCTGGATGCCACTCAACCTGCACTCCAAATCTGTATGGTAGCTATGTGTAACTCAGCCTCCTGCCCAGTCCCACAAGCCCTCCTTGCTGACAGATCAGGTTTTTTAATGTCTCTCTCCACACAGTCGGATGAATTTTGGCTCTTCCCCGTGGCAGGAGCAAAGCCGAGCAGGCATCTCTGATTACACAGCCAGCCAAGCGTGGGCCTGCCTGTGCCAGCTCCTGCTCCTCCTTCCTGCCAACCAAGCCCAGGCCTGGCCTCCAGCAATCTCCCAGACCCATGCCAGAACCTCTCTGGAGCTCAGAGCCTGCCAAAGGCTTTGCAGAGAGCTCAGCCAACACCTTGGCCATGGTGTGGCTCCTGATTCTCCAGCCCAGGTATTCCTAGAGCAGAGCCTGTCCATCTGCCAGAGCCTGGAGCAGATTTTAGCCTGGCAGAACTCACCTGGGCTCCCATCAAGCTCCTGTCACCACTCAGGTGATACAGGATCTGTGTAGACCTCAAGATTTGTGGACAGTATCACACAAATCTCCATCCAGAGCGTTGGGGTGGAGGAGGAAGATGTGGGGAGGGTATGGACAGACTGACACTGTGGTTTTCTGACCTCACTGCAAACCAGAATGCAGCAAAGGCGAACCTCAGTGGCAGGGGGTTATTTTTATGGGGGTGGGTTATTTTTATAGGGGTTGCCACAAAGAAAACCTGGCCTCATAGTAGTGTGAGGGTCATGAAAAGCTGAATGACACAGGCAAACATGCTCCTCTGTCATACAAGAGGTTTTCCTTGCCCCTGCATGGCAGAAAATATTAAATCTAGTCTAAAACTCAAGCCACAGAAGAGTTAAGACCAAAGAGAAGCTTAATTGAGTAGACCTATGATTTATGAGTTTTCCAAATAAGTGAGTGATCAGACAGAATTTAGCAGGTAACAAGTGACAGGATGAGAGGAAACGGCCTTAAAGTTGTGCCAGGGGAGGTTTAGATTGGAAATTGGAAAAAATTTCTTAATTGAAAGGATGATGTGATGGTGGAACAAGCTGTCCAGGGGAGTTGTGGGATCATAATCCCTAGATGTTTTCAAAAAGTGTGTGAATGTCACACAGGGGGACATGGTTTAGTGATGGAATTGGCAGCATTGGGTTGATGATTGGAATTGATGGTCTTAGAGGTTTTTTACAACCTAAATGATTTTATGATCTAATATGATCTAAGATAACAGCAAATGTTTCCCCTTTCAACCCAGATTTTTAATGAAGACCTGTTTCACCCCTTGTAGGACACAGCATAATTAAGTCATCACATCCCCACCACTGAAACAGAATCTCTGACATTCAGGACTGAACAGGGAGGCATGAGAGGAGCTAGAAGCAGGAAATGTTGTTTGTTTTACCTCCAAATCCCTCAGGACTGGATGATCTTCAATGCCAGGGAAAAGGACTCTCATCGTGTAGGTTCGGTAGTCAAGGAAAGGGATCCCAGCTCCATCCAGGTCACTTGTCAGCTCATGGATGTCTGTCTGCAGCTCTGCAAAGGCTGGCACAAAACCAGAACAACTCAGGGAGCAGTGAAAATCCAGATCAGCCTCACCAGAATGGGAAAAACCCCTGACCCTCATGAATGAGAATAAGGAATAAGGCAACATGTGGAGAGGAAGAAGGTGGACGAGAGCAGGGTCGCCTTTCCCACCACACAGCCTTTCCCCAGGGATGTGTGCCAAGGCTTTCTGTGGATTTTGAATTATCAAATCCAGTTAGGAGAGGATTGGGTGAGAGAAAGTCTGAGCTTTCCTGAACTCTGGGAGAGAGTGGAGAAAGTCTGAACTAAGGGAAAACAGGGAAAGTCAGATTAGATCCAGGCTTGAGCTGCACCCACAGGGTTCAACACCGTAGCTCAACACCGTGGTATTTTGTCTCAAAGCTTTATGGCTGGATGTCTCCTTTCTCCCAACACTGACACAGTGTCATCCTGCCTCCCTCACCCTACCTTCTTTGCACTCCAGGGCCACCCTGGACTCCAGGTTGTCCATCTGCATCTGCAGGCGCTTGAGGGTGAGGTCGCTCTCCCTGGACTTGCGCTTGTAGGCGATCAGCACGGCCACGATGAAGATGATGAGCAGCCCGCCGGCCACCGCGATGCTGACGATGGCTGGCAAGCTGAGAGGGCTGTCTGGGGAGATGTAGACCATCCCTGGGGAGAACTCCATCCCTCCTACACGAGCCTAGAGGGAAAGCAGCGAAGAGACTGTCAAACTGAGCAGGAGCGCAGAGGAGCTCTGTCATCGTCCTGGCCGAGGGTGAATGGTGACAGCCCCTTGTCTCCCAAGCCAAAAAGGGGAGGTATCTGGATATGGAACACCTTAAAAACACTTGAAATGATAGAATCACCTCTGTTGGCAGTCACCATGAATCCAGCCACCAAAGGATTTATGGTGAGATAAGTCACGAGTAACAATTTCTCCAAATCAGTTTGGATTTCATTCTGGATTTTTCATTCCCCATCCTGATGTGTGGAGCACTGATGTCACTCAGGCCCAAAATACACACAGAAAACAGAGCTTGAGGTATGGTCTGATGGGTCCTAACCCCACAATGGGGCAGAGGAGAGCTGACCCATTGAGTACAGTGGGACTGCAGAAATCAGAGTCACTATTTTCTTTTGACTCTCCCACCAGATAAAACTGTACTCGGAAGCCTCTGGGATAGTGAAAATCCACCACAAACTCCACAAAGCCTGGCCCATTCTCTTTACAGCCCCTGTCTTAGCTGTACGTTGTCAGGGTGACTGCAGATGTTCACCAGTAGGAGTTGAACACAGCTTTTTGTTCTCCATCTACTTCCAGAGGTTCCCAGAGCTGCTTCCAGCCTCTGGAAGAAGCTGCTGTGAGAGGGCCTTGGTTTTAACAACCAGAAAGAAACCCTGCAAGCACTCCTGTTCTGAGCAAAATGTTCTGCTGAAGCAAGTCCCTTAGAGGCCTTTTTTACAACATGAACACCACTCCCAGCAGGAATCCCACAGGACACCACTGGCTTTAGGCTACTACAAGGCTGTTCAAAGCTATTTGAAGAGTAGGCAAAGCTTGAGTGGTGGGAGAAAAGGTGTTCTGGCTGGACTGAAGTATAAAAAGGCTTCTAGGGCTGTGTTGTGGTTTGGGAATGCTGGTTGTAGGTCAGCAGAAAGCTGGGAAGGTGCCATGCAAAGAGCTTGAAGGATGATGAGCTCCATCATGTCACAGAGAGGCACAGCTGGCCCTGCACAAAGGGCAAACTCTTATTGCCAGGCAGAAATGCAATTAAGACCCCAGGAATGACTGTTTCCTGCTCCCATTGCACCTGGGATCACTGCAGTGTGGAATTAAACTGTTTTCTTCCTCCATTGTGAGGAGCTCTCCCTCACATTTCCTCACGTTTCTCCCCCACACCTCAGCCTGGTGTTCAGCCTTGTCCTGCATCCCACTGGCTCTCAGTTCATCTCCAGCCTGCCTGCATTTACTAATCCCAGGGCTTCCTCCATCTCAGCTCAGGCACCTACTCAGGTTTCCTCTCTAGGCTGCAGAGGAAGAAAGAAACTGGCCCAGCTGGAGCCAGCAGAAGGGACTACACGGCAGAATCACGAATTAATGAATTTTCCCAGGTGCTCTCCACCCCAACCCTTTCTGGGGACATGAATCTCAGTGACTTTGTCATCTCCTAGAAGTTCCTGCAGCCCCAGTTGCAGCCTCAAGGAAGAAGGTTGTTTTGCTTTACCACCAGGTGTAGGATGGCCAAAGAGACACAACTACAATCCTTATGTCATGGACAAGAGCAAAGTGAATGTCTGAAAACAGCTAATTTCCATCCATCCCTCTCATGCCATTTTGGGAGGGGGTCTGGAAAGATGAAATGTCCACAATGAAAAAAAGAACCAATCCTAAACTCATCTGTTCAGGTCATAGTTTCAAAATGACCAATTACTACCATGACACTGATGGCTTGCAGAGCATTTTCAGTGATGAAGGAACCTCAGGCATACAGCTGGGATGCAGCAGTAATGAGTTTTCCCATCTATTTCAAGATACAAGGTCCAAGATCCAACTCACTTATAAATCCTGAGGTTTGTTGTTGGAATGTGGCCTGCTCAACTGAGAAGGCAAACTGCCAAAATCACGTCCTAATCCATGCACTGGAAGTTGCTCCCTTTTGCCCTAGACCACTGTCCCAAAATTTTCTCCCAGCGCACACGCTTTCCTTGCTGTCAGTGGATCAATAAATTGCTTAATTCTTTTTCATTTTCTCTTTCTCCAAGCCCTGCAGTCAGACGAGTCCATTCAAGGAATATCAGACTAAACTCAAACAATCCCAATCCCAAATCCCAGTGCAGATCCATCCTCAAAGCTGGAAGAACAGCCCCTCTCCACGGGTGGGATTTCTCTCACCAAATATTCCGCGTGCACATCCGAGTTTGACACTGCAGCACGATTCCAGAGCCAACAAAGAGAAAAAACACTTTCAGGATGTGATTCATGTGAGCTGCTCCCGACACCTTTGACATTGGGATGAGGCGTTTCATTCAGTAGAAGTTCCCATTTCTCTCCATTCATGACAAGGGGATCTAAGCTCCAAAAAAGCAGGTGTTCAAAGTCAGGCCCAGCGTGTTCCCCTTCAAAGGTGGTTTCATCACTGGGAAGGTCTCACAATCCACAAGTGAAGCTGCCATGATCTGAGGGAATCTGGCTCTTGAAGAAGAAAGTTCTATGAGGCTGCAGTGTTATTGTGAGCTTTTAAAAGAAACACAAGAAAATATGCACATACAGCTGTCCTTTACTTCTTAATCCACCAAGTGGTTCTGGAGGAAGCTCTTTTTACCTTCCAGAAGACCGACCATGAACTCACCAAGGAGCAACAATCTGCCCATTTTTAAAAACTATGAGTCATGAATTTGTCCTGAATTAGACTAAATGTTCTAAATGGGCTCTGTCAGAGCCTGGCTTTCTCCAATGAAGTCCTAGTGGCCACCTGTAGGAGTTCAGGAGTTCTGAAGGAGTGTCTTTCCTGGTGCAAATAAAATTATCCCTCTAAGGATGAAATGAATTATGCCCTGACCTTCAGCTGCTGCATTTGACCATCTCTCCATTCATTATAAAGAGTCTGGTGTACTTTCCAGGCTGTGTCAGAAACCAGCAACCCTTCAAATATGCTCCACATCTTCCCTGCAGACCTTCTCTGGCATAGCCACTTGTGGATCTTTCTCACATCTCTTTCTTTTCCTTGGAAAAACTTGCCTCTGAGTTTTAGTCAATCTTGTTTTTAACCATCACCCAGGCCTTTTATTTCCTTGCTATGTTTTTTTCAAATACTTAATTCTGTCATTGTGTAAAAGACAGCTCAAAATCAGACAGCTCAAAAGAAGACAGATCAAAAGCGTGCTGACATCAACGTGTGTCATTGCCACTGCCCCTTCACTTAGAAATAATCTCTGTGTTGCACCAGTTGATTCATTCCCATGGCTCCCTCTCAGCTTGTGGCCACCTCACTTTGCAAGAAATGGTTTGTTAAACAATTTCCTCAAGGTCAGAGAGTAAATCTTTGGCAAAATCGGGAGGCGGGCATCAGAGAGATGATTTGATGCCTAGAACAGAGGCTGGGCAGAGTTCCAGAATAAAGCAGGGATTTATGGAAAGCATCTCCTCCATGGATGCACCTTGGGCAGCACAAGAGCCCAGCCAGGGCTGCACCCAAGATGAACCAAAATGGCCCCAAAATGCACCAGCGCTCCCGGGGTCTCTCCCTGGGATCAGTTCTGCTCCATTTGCATCTTGCAGTTCATTGTCCCATTCCAGCTTCAGCCCCTGCAGTCCCACCCTGCTTGTTTTTCTCTCTCCAGCCCACGGGGTTTGTGCTCCTGGGCTGAGATTTGGGTCATTTGTCCTTGGTGCCCAGCTGGAGCAGGAATTGTTTTGTCTCCCTGCTCTGTGCACAGAGCTCACCATCCCATAATATGAAGCCCAGACCCACACACAAAAGCAGCTCAGAATCTGAAAAATAAAAAAGCTAAACCTTGAGACATCAGTTTGTGTGAAACATGGTCCCAGCCTGAGCAGCAGAGATGCTGTGCCGTGCTGGAGGAGGCATTTTCCAGCCCTGGTTCCAGATGCAAAGTCCATCCTTGAGCACCTCCATCATCTTCCCAGTTTCCCAGCAGTCCAGCATCCTCAAAAAAGGATTGTTTTTTAATCTTTGCTTCACTTAAACTGTCCAAAGCTGCAGGAGCAGGGGAGTCTTCCCAATTAGTGCAGCCTGGCCAGATGTCCATCATCCAGGATCCCCAGGGGTTGATTATTGCTCACCTGGCTTTGAGTTTTGTCTCCCCAGGATTGGCTTTGTCCGTCTCTGACTAACCATATGTTTAATCATATCCATGAAAATGAAAGGAAACATTTATTGCCGTGCTCAAAAGCTTTGGTTTTCACACAGAGAAAATCTCTCAGTTCATTATTGCTCTTCTTGGAGAGTCTTAATGTGCTTTGCAATGAATCGAGAGTCATGGTGTATTTGCATGGCTGGAGAGGATTATTGCCTCTATTTTCCAGATGACAAACTTTGGCACAGAGAAGTTAAGTAGCCACTACAAGGGATCCCATCAGCAGCCACAAACAAGACCCAAAATGGTCATCATGAGCTCTGCTTCCTTAACGGTTCCCAGAAAAATCTTTTTAAAGATCAAACTCTCTGAGTCTCACCGAAATAAATAAATTAATATGTGACAGATACAGCTTTGGGAGGCACAACAGAAGAACAGTTGTTCACAAGGAATGAGAAACACTGATGTCAGTTGTCAGCTTTTGTTGTTCCCACCCACAGCTTGGTACAACTCCAGGCTGTTTGCTGATATGATGTTTATCAAGCACCAGCATCAAGGAATTCAAATTATTGAGAGGAAAGTAAAAAAAGGAGTAAATAAATAAATGGTGAGAGGAGGAGAAGCTCCCTCTGATGTAATCACCAGGTCCATTCTTCATTCAGGAAGGATTTGTAGGAGCACACTGAGTCTTATAGAAGTCAAAACTCTGAAGTCCAGTCACACTATTGTCCACACGCTGCTTCTTATTTTTTTTTTTTCTCTCTTACATAAAGGCAAATTTTAGTCACCATCCTGTCAACAAAGTGATGGGGACTGTGCTGAATTTAACAATTTCATGTAGGAACATGTTAAATGTGATCTCACATGAGAATCCAGGGTTCATACAGCCCAAACAAAAACAGAAGAGAGGCAAACTCTCCTACAGGGACTTGATCATGAAAGGTGTCTCACTGTCCACACCCTTGATGAGAATATTGTTCTGTTCTCACCCTGTTCTCACCTTTGATGAGAATATTACACCAAAAAGGGACCCTGATGTTTCTGGGAACTCAAACAGTGATGCAAACCCCTTGGAGCCCTCTGCCAGCTCTGCAGCTCTGCTGTGCCCTCCCAGGCCACCCAGGGAGAAGGGGCTGGGGGTCAGGCATCACTTACCATCACCTTGTGCCTCCCAATGAGGTTTGGGGACTCACAGAGGAGTTGCACGTCTGACACGGTCACCGCACAGGGCTTCTCCCCCACCAGCACGGTGTAGTTCAGCCTGGCATTGCCTCCTGCCACAGGTGGGATCAGATTCCTGCCCTGCACAGAAAGGAACATCACACCCCAAAATAACCAAATAAATGTCAGCAAAGAGCTTTCTTTCCCCCTCTGGTTCCTTCTTGGGATACAAGTGTTGATATTGCATTTGATAGGTGTGGATGGCTGGGCACTGACACTGCTCCAGGCCAGGTTGGATGGATGGGGCTTGGAGCAGCTTGGTCTAATGGGAAGTGTCCCTGCCCATGGCAGGGGGTTGGAATGAGATGGTCTTTAAGGTCCCTTCCAAGCTAAATATGATTCCATTATGACATTTGTAGCTCGCCATTTGCTCACACAGAGAGGAAAAGGCAATTTAGAAACTCACGCAGAGAGCAGCATGAGTGGCCACAGACTCAAAGCAGTCACAACGGCCTGTCCTGCTCCTCCCTCTCTGCAGCTGAGTGGGAAATGCTCCATCTAAGTCCTGCACAATAAAGCCCTCACTAAACATAGGCAGGCAAGCAAGGCAGACCCCTTTCCAAACATGCAAAAAGCATCCGCAGGTAAAATAACTTCTTTGCATATTCACTGAGTAAAAATAGTGATACAGGAATGCTGCATCATAAAATTCCTTCTCTGTACAGCTGTGAAGTTTACAGAAACTGCAAGGGACTGATTTGGGTTAAAACAAGGGGGAGAGGAAGGTCTTGAATGAACAAGAAATGAAACAGAGTTGAGTATTTCACTATCAGCCACATTGCAAGGGTAGAAGATGTTTTCTGGTGAACAGCAGTGGGTACAAATTTAAGCTGCACATGGGAGTTTATAATTTTTAGTTATGAGTGTGGGCAGTGCTTGGTGCTTGCTGATGGTGACTCTGATGTTGTTGGAATGGAGGAAATTTCTGGGGTGCAATCAGGATGATTTATGGGGCTGCTGGCAGGCACAGAGAGGCAAGAAGCAGAATTTCAGTCCAGTCCTTGGTGCCCATCTCACCTTCAGGATGATGGGACTTCCAGGCTTCAGCTCCAGGATCCCTGAGGGATTGAAAACCTCGAAGATAGGGTTGGGGTAGTAGGTGAAGTTGGTTTTGTTGAGGATCAGCAGGGACTGCACATTGTCAAGGATGAAGCCAAACTCCTCCGGGCGCTCGGCGAGCTCAGACTGGTGATTGGGGTCCACAGCCAGAGCTGGGGCCTGGCAGGTCATCTCTGTGCTGTTCTGCACCTCACAGTTCTGGGGAAAGAGACACAAAATATTAATTGGGAATAGGGACCCTGGCAGGTCATCTCTGTGCTGTTCTGCACCTCACAGTTCTGGGGGAAAAGAAACCCAAACCAAGGAGTCTTTAGGGAAATAGGGATCCTGGAGATCATCTCTGTGCTGTTCTGCACCTCACAGATCTGGGGGAAAAGAGACCAAAACCAAGGAGTGTTTATGGGAAATGCCCCCACCCTTCCTGGTGGGCAGATGGCTCTCAGGGAGAGGGAGGAGAATGGGTTATTCTTATTCCCCATCACACAATCAAGGCTGGGCAGGGGTTAGGAAAGCCTTGCTGGGGCAGGTGTGTGGAGCAGTTTGCACTTCAACAGGGCCTCCTGTGCCTCTGGAGAGAGAGCTCAGCCTCTCTTGCCAGTGTCAGCATCTTCCCCTGACTTTGTTTCCTTCTGGAAATAGAAGATTCTTCCCTTGAAGAAGATTTTTTGCACAGCACAGATTAGTCAAAACCTCACTACCACCTTGCAATTAGGTCTCACACTCTGGCTGTTTTTCCACAAGTGTTTGTGCAGTGCATGCTCAGTTGTGCTCAGGATTCCAGTTTGGATATCAGGTTACCTGAAATGAATCCCAGCAATCTGGAGAAGCAAAGACAAAGGTGAAGGTCTCAGGAGACCCTGAAGTTTGGTTCCAGCCCTGCCAAAAACCTTCTTTTTGTGTGTGTGTCCTTCAGGGATGGGGTAATATTTCTGGAAACAAACCATGACTTCTTTTTTGGGCTGCAATAGGAGATTTCAAGCTCCAGAGGTGTCAGCCAGCCCCTGTCCCCAGCGTGGCATGTCCCCTCCTATTGGAATATTACCAATATTCCAGCTCTGCAGTCATACTCACATTGACGTGCTCCTTTCCACCGTGCTTTGCTCGGATCTGGGGGTTTTGGATGAGGTCCAGGTGAGTTCCCCACACAGCAATGGGAGTGTTGCCACTGGAGAATAAGAAATGGAATTAAAGAATGAACCCAGGTGATGGATATCAGAACCCATCACACCAGGAATGGGTGATCTGTGTTCCTAAATGTTGGTTGCAAAGTGTCTGACCACGTCTCGTGGTCCCGTAAAGAGGGAAGGAAGAACAAAACAAGTTTTCATTCATTCATAAGGGGAGAAATAAGTTGTTGGGAAGGATGAAAGTTTGACAAGAAAGTCTCACAGATATGGATGCTTAGCAGAAAGATTTTTAAATGTGGAGTCTGATGAAGGAATAGAGATGGAAGCAAGTTTTGATATAGAGGAAAAGAATTGCTGAGCCAGTCTCACTGGCTAACCAAGGAGGCAAAGGGTGTGTGAGTTAGAAGGGGTTTTATGGCTTAGAGCAAAGGATAAACCCACCCCAAACAAGAAGATGTTTTTACCAAGCACAAAGAGAGCACAGGCAAACAAGGCAGCAAATGGTGCAAGTAGAAAAAAGGTCTCAGAATTTTCCACTGCAAGAAAACTGAAAAACAACTTCTAGCTTAAACTGTAATGCACTAACTTGGAGTGATTGGAGAACAGTACCATGAATATGGTAATTACAGTAGTTATGACAGGCTGTAGATAACAGTTCAGGTATAGATTGGTTCTACTGCATGAAGATGCTCAGCAAAGAAAAGTCTATAATGCCCTGTAACCAAAACCAAAGGGTCTGCAGGGCTGCCTGCAGCTGGAGCTGACAGCTGTGGGCACAGCTCTGTCACCCACAGCCCTGGGCTGCTGTGACACCTTGGATACAATAAACTGCATTTTGGATACAATAAACTGCATTTTGGATGCAATAAACTGCATTTTGGATACAATAAACTGCACTTTGGAGAGCTGCTTGGAGTCCCACATCCCTCATGTAGGCTCTTACAATAAGTGAAGATAAATGCTTGCTGAAACTGCCATATCAGGCAGCCTCTGGGTATCGATGCAGGGCTGGTACAGCAGGAGGTGGGGGCAGAGTGATCCAGGGCTGAAAGGAGAAGAGATGTCCAAGAAAGCAAAACCTTCCCCTGTCAGGGCTGACACAGCCAAGACAGGAGGAGGAAATGCCATCAGCACACAGCCCCATCTCTGAGGGTTTCCCAGGGTGAGTAGTGCTCTCAGCAGTTTCAGCACCTGCCTCTGTAACTCCCTTTGGACACTGTCCAGGATGCAGTTTATTTCCTGCTGGGAAGGGGAGGCCATGTGGAAATCAATGGGGTAGTGAGAAGAATGTTCAGAATCCCCTTCCTGCCCCCAGGTAAAGCTGCACGAACAGGAAAGGTGAAGCATGTGCATTATAAATGAGAAAACACCAGAGAATAAACACCCTGGGAGGAAGAAGGCAACAAATCTCCCCCGTTTCTGGCCTTTGTTTGCAGTGCTCCTGATTTATCTTCCATTATTAATCAGCTGGGGAGGCAGGAGTGAATGCAAACACACACAGGAGAGATGCCAGGTTTGGGTGAGCTCTGCTCCAGCCCCTGCAGTGGCACCCACACTGATGAACCAAACACTTTTGGGGTTCATCCAGAGAGAATTGGCACAACCACATCTCTCAGCAGATGTCTGGGGACACTTCTCTGGGAGGCTCCTCGTGGTCTTTCACTCAAGGGCTGGACTGGTCCATGGTTAGGGCAATATTTGACCTTGAGCTCTGCAGAGTATCTCAAGTATTTTCTCTCTGAAATATCAACTATAATGGGAAATTTTACAGTGCAAACCCACATTTTGTTGTTTCCATAAGATCTGGATGAGTTTTTTTGAATGCACAAGGGATCCTGATGAAGTCACACATCTGCTTACAATAGACCTTCCCTGCTTTACAGAAAAAAAAATCCTCTCTCCAAAATTCAGCTTCCCTGTAAAGATTCCTGACATCATCCAGAGAGAATTCTTCAAAACACAGAAGTGTATAAACCAAATTGTTCTTTCTCCACTGTCCTGGATCTTCTGAATTTTGACTGCGAGCCTTTATATCAATAATAAAAATACAATTTTACTGCTATTATTGTATAATTTAATAATTATATCAGTACGAATACAATTAATCTCTGCTGATTCAAGCTAGATGGGATTTTATATCTTTACTTGGCTGAAAGTTTTATGTGTTCCACAAAAATCCAATGTGTGAACACACCTACAGGTATGTGTGTCTATATAAAGACAAATCCTTTTATTTAATCAACCAAATCTGTACACACAGCTTTAAACCCACAAGTTAAAAATCCTCTATTTGGGTTGGAATCTGAGCTTGCAGGCTCAGACCACAGGTAATAAACACAGCCACAGCACCTGACCAGAGAGAGGGAAAGAAAAAAGATAAAGCAGTTTTTTTTGTTTGCTGAAGACTTAAAATCACCCCTAAACCCTCTCTGGCTTGAAAAGAAAGGAAATAAAACAGTTTCTTGCCTTGAAAATCGCCGGCCAATGGCATTTGTGCCTGCATCTGGATGCTCAGCCAGGTGGGAGCAGAGCCTGGAGACCTGCTGCTGCCCAGCAAAATAACAGAGGTGCCAAAAGCCCTCAGAATTTAACAGTTTATTGCCCCAAAAAAACCCTGAGAGTATCATTTTCTGCCTTCAGACTCAGGTAATTGCTGGATGTAACTCAAATCAAACTCAGATCAAAAGTATTAATGGAGCTCATAAAATTTTATTTACTTGCCAGCCCAGCATGACTTTTTTTTTTTTTTTTGGCTATGGAAATAAATTAGCAGTAATCTTTTCTTTATTGTTCTGAAAAATAAAGGTTTTAAGCCAGGCTTGGTGCATTCATTCACTGGTCTTGCAAAGCTGGTTTAGTGGCAATCATCTCTCCCTGGGAGCAGCTCAGCCCCACAGTTACAGCACCTAAAACTCTCCCTGACACCACAAACCCCCATGGGAATCCTGAATATTCCATCTTTGCTCTCCAGGGTTGCCCAACCTTTGGAGTGACTCAAAAGTGCTTAAGAAAGAGGATGAAATTGGGGAGGTCTGGTTAAAAATGCTCAAGTTGATGATTCCTGATTTCAGATGAAGAAAGCAAAGGGGAGAGGTTGTACCCAAAAAATGCTCCATCCCTGGAAATGCTCAAATAATACCTGGAAGTGTGCAAAAGCTGTGTGGATGTGTCACTTGGGGACACATTTTGGTGGTGAATGTGACAGTGCTGGGTAAAGAATTGGAGTCAATTATCCTAGAGGTCTTTTCCAGCCTTATTAATTCCATGAGAGATGAGACATGTGCAGTCCCAGCCACCCATCCCAGCAGCTACACACCCCAAAAATAACCCAGTACCCCCTAAACAAGCACCTCACCCTTATTTCCATTTTTCCTGGGATTTGGGATGGGAGATCCCATCCATCCCAGCAGCTACACAACTCACAAATAACCTAAACAAACACCTCACCCTTATTTCCATTTTTCTGGGATTTGGGATGGAAGATCCCATCCATTCTAGCAGCTACACACCCCACAAATAACCCAGTACCCCCTAAACAAACACCTCACCCTTATTTCCATTTTTCTGAGATTTGGGATTTGGGATGGGAGATCCCATCCATACAGGGAGCTACACACCCCAGAAATAACCCAGTACCCCCTAAACAAGCACCTCACCCTTATTTCCATTTTTTCTGGGATTTGGGATGGGAGATCCTATCCATCCCAGCAGCTACACACCCCACAAATAACCTAAACAAGCACCTCACCCTTATTTCCATTTTTTCTGGGATTTGGGATGGGAGATCCTATCCATCCCAGCAGCTACACACCCCACAAATAACCTAAACAAGCACTTTACCCTTATTTCCATTTTTCTGGGATTTGGGATGGGATATCCCATCCATCCCAGCAGCTACACACCCCACAAATAACCCAGTACTCCCTAAACAAGCACCTCACCCTTATTTCCATTTTTTTCTGGGATTTGGGATGGGATATCCCATCCATCCCAGCAGCTACACACCCCACAAATAACCTAAACAAGCACCTCACCCTTATTTCCATTTTTCTGGGATTTGGGATGGGAGATCCCATCCATCGCAGCAGCTACACCCCCCACAAATAACCCAGTACCCCCTAAACAAGCACCTACCCTTATTTCCATTTTTCTGGGATTTGGGATGGGAGATCCCATCCATCCCAGCAGCTACACCCCCCACAAATAACCCACTACATCCTAAACAAATGCCTCACCCTTATTTCCATTTTTCTGAGATTTGGGATTTGGGATTTGGGATGGGAGATTCCATCCATTCCAGCAGCTACACACCCCACAAATAACCCAGTATCCCCTAAACAAGCACCTCACCCTTATCTACATTTTTTCTGGGATTTGGGATGGGAGATCCCACCCATCCAGCCATGGGACACAGAGTCCCTGCACCTCCAGGCTGGGCAAAGCTTTGCTATCACACCTGAGGCATCTCCTTGGCTGCTCCTTCTCCTCTGCCTGGCAGCTTCAGCAGAGAAATCAAGGAGCAAGGAGGCTGTGGAGAACTCCTCACATCCCAGCCACACCTGAGGCCAGAGAGGAGGAGGAAGAGGAAGGTCCCTGTGCTGCAGCTTTCCAGGGGATTTTCAGGAATTCACTCTCCTAGGCTGTCAATCTTGCACCTTTTTAAGCAGCACTGAACTGGCTTTCTAAGGGAGTAAAGTGATTTCTCATTTCACTGATAACCTGGACTCTGACTGGAAATAAAAGCCCCAAATGGAAAATCCTGACATTAAAGCTTCAAGCCCAATGTGCAAAGACTCAATCCGGCTAAATCAGTAAATTCCCTCACGGTAATTAAAGGCACTAATTGATTTGTGAAAACATCTTTGGGATGGGAGCTGAAGTGGGGGGATTTACAAGCCCTGCTCCTAATCCCCAGGGACTCCAATCAGTCCAGTTTGACAGGGAAGCAGAGAGCTGCCTGGATGAATGAGGGGAGACTAAGACTTCTTATTTTGTATCTTTTCAAGGAAATACCAGGGCATTTAATGACCAATTTCTCCCTTCCTGAGGCCATTCCTCCAGGCTTCTGAGAGTTTGGGGATCGCTTGGATGCTTCCCACAACCACGGCAAACGCTGCTCTCAGGCACTTTCATGTGAGCCCTGTGAATTCAGCAAAGCAGCATCAAGGGGGTGAAGAGAAAAAGGGATCCTTAACGAGGAGAAAGGCTCTTGGATGGGGCAGGGAGCAGGGCTCCCATTGTGTTTCATCTCAGGACAGAGCCCTGGGGCTTCCAGGCACCATGGCCAAGCAGGCAGTGCTTGGTCCTGAGGAATCAAGGCCGTGAAGGCTGTGAGAAATGTAGAAATTTCAAGTCCATGGAGGCTGTGGGAAATATAGGAATTTCAAGTCCATGAGGGCTGTGGGAAATGTGGGAATTTCAAGTCCATAAGGGCTGTGGGAATTGTAGGAATTTCAAGTCCATGAAAGCTGTGGGAATTGTAGGAATTACAGCTTGCAAAGTGTGAGAGAATGAAATGCTTCATGGCTTAAATATTGCTAAAATCATGGAAAGGCTTTTTCCCACTGTAGCAAACTGCAAAGAAGCAGCTGCTCATCTGTGACCACCTCAGCCACCCCTCCGCAAATACACCTACAAACAGAATTTGGAGTGTGGAGGGAACTTGGGATGAGATAAACGTGATACTATTGTCCAGTCGTCCCAGGTCAAGGGAGGAGAATGTGATTCTAGAAGAGACACTGGGATGCTGGTGGCTCAAATACTCGGGGGAAGCTGCCATGGGCAAAGCATCCACCCAGGTGCCAGGGGCAAGCTCAGCTCAGCTCAGGCTGGAGCCAACCCTGGGAGGTGGGAACTTTGTCCCTATCAAGTGTGATGCCTTGAGAATCTGAGCTAGAGCAGAGGCTGGGCAGAGTCACAGAATAAAGCAGGGATTTATGGAAAGGATCTCCTCCATGGATGCACCTTGGGCAGCACCAGAGCCCAGCCAGGGCTGCACCCAAGATGAACCAAAATGGCCCCAAAATGCACCAGCGCTCCCGGGGTCTCTCCCTGGGATCAGTTCTGCTCCATTTGCATCTTGCAGTTCATTGTCCCATTCCAGCTTTAGCCCCTGCAGTCCCACCCTGCTTGTTTTTCTCTCTCCAGCCCACGGGGTTTGTGCTCCTGGGCTGAGATTTGGGTCATTTGTCCTTGGTGCCCAGCTGGAGCAGGAATTGTTTTGTCTCCCTGCTCTGTGCACAGAGCTCACCATCCCATAATATGGAGCCCAGACCCACACACTAAAGCAGCTCAGAATGTGAAAAATATAAAATCTAAAACCTGAGGCATCAAGTGAGCTCAGCTGTGGTAACTTCCCCGGCCAGGGCAGTGCTGGGACATTCACACAGAGCCCCTGAGGTGCTCACTCTGCTGCTGGGCCAGGATGGGACATAGTGGAGCCAACTGGGCTGGTGCAAGGGGCAGCTGTGTCGACTTTGAAGGTGTCAAAAATTCGTGATGCACCACATTCCATCATCGAGGTGTCCCTGATCCACAGCTTTCCATCATCCAGTGGGAAACTCCCCACTGGGTATTCCAGCTGAGTATAAACCCAACAGAGGTTGTGTTCTGGGGATTTTGCTCATAATTTCTTTGTGATGCCCCTTGTCCTCTGATGGATTCAGTCTGTGACCATCACTTCAAATGACTGACATGAAACTTGCAATGACCAAGTTCTGTGGAGCCTATGAGTAGTGCAATTTTTCTATTCTCATCCTTTCCTTTTCTTTCCTACCCATTTTCTTATGTGATATTTTTAGGCTTTTTGTATTTTCATATTGCTAGAGATAATAACAACCAAAATGGCTTTGTAGCTGCTTCCCCTTAAAACCAAATTGTTCTAAAATAAACCTATATACATATATATAATATATATATTTACATATATAATGTATATATCTACTTATGTATACATATATTTACATATATATTATATTATACAAACGCTGATCATTCAGTGTCACTTCACTCTAATCCACCCTGAGGGATCTATTGGCTCTGGAAAGTTTCCCTGCACAAATTCTTGCTGGACACAACGCTTGGAAATCAATTTTCTACACCAAGGGCCAAAGTTATCAGTACAGTGCTCCTTTAAAAAACCATGGGAGTTGGGAGAAGGGTTTTCCTGGGATTCTCACCTAAAGATGCTCCACTCAGGCTCGATCCTCAGGATGGTGGGATCCTCTACATATTCATAGTGCAGCTCCTGATGGATCTTGGCCTTGTCCACTCTCACAGACACCTTCACCTTCTCAAAGCCTTCGTAGGAGGCTGTGGTGTTACAGACAATGTGCTTGGTGGATCTCCTGGGAGGTGGAGAAAGTAAATGTGAACCAGGTGATACCAGCAGCAAGATGGTGCCAAAAAGAGCCCAACTATTTATTCTTATGTCCTGTGGCCCCAAATTTATTCTTATGTCCTGTGCACTGAAGAGGTGGAACTCAGTGTGACCCATTTATGTTTCTGTAGCAGTGTCTGGGGAAGTGGCATTGCCTTTTCACTGGTTTGAATAAAACCACAAGAGCGCTCATCTCTCAGGACTCAAAGTAAAATCTGAACCCCAAGGGCAGTCCAAACCAGGCCTCTCTGCAGAAGTATTTCTCTGTGATTAAATGTTTGATGGATGTTTCCTTCCTGCCTGCAGACATGTGCAGCAGCAGCTCGTAAAAGGGGTGTTTGCACCTCAGCTTTGCGGTCTGGGATCATAAAGTTTGCTTTGCATTAGGACTGTAAGTCTTGTTTTAAGTGCAGTTTGCAGCATGCCTGGGACCTCTGGAAGTGCTAATATAGTGGGAAGCATTTTATGATTAAAGAGGATTCTGCATAAACTTTTCCTTTTTGGCAGGGCTCAAAACCAGCTCCAGGACTGCATTCCTTTCAAAATGAGTCAAAAATCCGGGCACCAAACATTCTCAGGCTTCCCAGTCCTGTGATTTGTGATGCAGCCTCACCTTATACCCCTAAAATGGGGGTGTAAGCCACCTCCAATGACTGCACCCTCCAGGTGCCCTCTAAATTCCCCCAAAAGACAATGCCCAATCCCTCCTAAAATTCCCCAGCCTTCAGTGAGCATCTCCAAGCAGCTGTGGCTCCCACTTGGCATTTCAAATCACAGCCTGTGACTTCACCCTGCTGAATTTTGGATGCTGGATCGCTCCACAGTCATGACAGGCTGCTAAAGAGGATCCCCACAGCCAGAAGAGGGAAGGGCATTGCCCCAGGGCAGTGCTCCCAGGTCTCCTGTGAATGAGCTTTTCCTCTGCCAAGGACATATTTGGGAGAAATGTGCCAACTTCATCTTCAGCCCCCATCTCTACTGGCAGCAAAATGTGTTGCTCAGGGTAGTTTGGAGCTGCAGGAGCCCCTGGGAATGGGATTCAGACTCATTCTCACAGGGATCAGGGAACATCCAGCAGGTAACACTGACATTAAGCCTCTCTGAAGCGCCATTGAGCAGGAGCCAACACGGAGCTGAAATGTTGCAAATCATCCATTTCTTAGCACTACAGGACTATTCTGGGATAAAAGGGAGGTGGTTTAGTACTTCGAACTGATGTTGTCAGATTTTCTTTGTCACCTCCACTAAAGCAGGGACATGAAAATGAATCTTTTAAACGACGCACTCCCAGAGCAAGTAGCAGAGCGCAGGACCGTGGAGAATTGTACTGAAATCTGACAAGAGGCCACGGGAAAAAGCACATCAAATACCAGTCAAAACAATGAAATAAATCCTATTTTCTCTCCCCAAAACATGGCCAGCAAGGCTGTGCATGGTGCAGAATGCACAAGTCCTGTTGCAGCAAAGGAGGCGCTTGAGGGACAAGGTGTCAGGGCTGCAGGAGAAGTTTGCTGACTTTAAGTGGCATTTAATCTTTTGCACTCAGGCATGAGCAGCAGGGAGGGCTCATCTGTACCTGTAGAAGAGGCAGGGCTGTCTCCCAAAGGTCACAATGACATTGCTGCCAGCGTTGAGGTTGTTGCCTGTGATTGTCACCTGGGTGCCACCCGACACTGGTCCTCGCTTCGGCTTCAGGTCAGAGAGGGTCAGAGTCTGTGGAGGCAAAGGGAGGTGTTGGAGACACAGCACAGAGACCTTCCCTCTCCTGTTAGTGCTGGAGAGAGGGAGGCAACCCCAAGGATTAATCTGGGCTTCTGAAATTAGCCACATTTGGCTGATAAAGGAGCCTGGGGTGACACCAGATCTGTCAGAGACCCTCTGCTCGAATGCCAGCTTTGGTGGGATGAGTTCAGACCCAACCCCAGTCTGTTCTCACTCCTCCAAAATGAGATCTGCCCTTGTACCCACTCAGAAATATTCCTACAAGGACAGGTCCATGCCTGGAGCACCTTGGGTCACAACCTCTCATCTCCACTGCTTGTTTGGCACAGCCCAGGGCTCTTTCTGCTGTCACACACCACCAGCTCTGCAGGGTAACTCAGGCACTGAACTGGTTTGATTGGAGCTTAATGGGGAATTTCCACCTCCAAACTGTGGGACTCACAAGTGATGAAAATGGTTTGGTTTTGAGAAGATCACTCAACTTTATTGATTCTCAGAATCACAGGAGAGTTTGGGTGGGAAGGGACCTAAAGATCAGCCAGTCCCACACCAGCCATGGGCAGGGACACCTTCCACTATCCCAGGGTGCTCCAACCCCTGTCCAGCCTGGCCTTGGACACTGCCAGGGATGAGGCACAGCTTCTTTGACCTCACCATCCTCACAGGGAACAACTCCTTCCCAATATTCCATTTAACCCTGCCCTCTGGCAGTGGGAAGCCATTCCCCCTTGGATGGAGGAGGGCTCAGCAGAACGTCTGGGTTTGCTCTTGCCTCTCCCACACAGGATGCCAGAATCACTGAGGTTGGGAAAGACCTCCAAGGTCATCCAGTCCAACCTGTGACCCATCCCCACCTTGACAACCAGAACAGAGCTCATCCAGCTGTTCTTTGAACGCCTCTAGGGATGGGACTCCATCACCTCCTGGTGCAATTCCGACGTTCAACAACCCTTTCCATGAAGAAATTCCTCCTGATGTCCAACCTGGACCTGCCCTGGTGCAAAATGGCCATTCACGACCCTAAATCTTTCTCTTATCTGACCTGGATATTGAGGCAGCCTTGAGCTGTCCTTCACTGAGACATGGTGGTGGTGCTTCTCTGAAATGCAACAGCCACAGGAGCAGCACTGTCCTTTGAACACCTTTTCCCTTTTCCTGCTGATTTTCTGAGCCTCTTTTCCCAGCCTAACACAGCACTGTGTTAATATATCAAAAAAGGGGCACAATTCCTTTAGAGGCCCCAAATCTCAAAACTCTTTTTCTTACCTTGCCACCCTCCCTTCTTCCCCAAATCAAGATAAAATACTCGCTCTCTGAAGGCACAGATCACCCTGTTACCACAATGCAGAGAGGAGACATCAATATTCAGGGAGAAATTTGGTGTTACAGTTTATTCTTTCATTTGCATTTTAATAGAAAAACTTTCCATTCAGTCCCAAGTGAAAAGCTACTATATGCATTTAAATGAAGATTATTTCTTTCCCCTCTCTTTAAGAATGATGACACAAGTGCTTGAAGCTCTCAGCTCCTCTGAGCGAGCAGGTACATCATGCAGTCACCTTATTGAGCTTTGGAGACCATTAATCCATGTTTATAAAACCACCTGACACACCCCACAGCTCCCACTCTCGCACACACAGAGCCACCTCTGTTCCCAGGCCCCTCTGGTTTAATCATTTTGAAAAACAGCGGCAAGATTTCCATTTTTCCATTTTGCTCCTGTTCTAAATGCAGCTCTTGGAGGAAGGGCAGAACATGAAAACCGGATGTACAGCTCTGTAGAAGGATCTGCTGTCAGAGCTGGGCACTTTCTGTGTTTAAACCTGGCTGGTTTTCACCTGATGGCTTGGAATCTGGTTTTATACTTAGAATCATGGAATTTTTGAGGTTTTTGAAAAGTCCAGGCATTAACCCAGCACTGGCAAGGCCACAACTAAAGCACCTCCCTATGCACCTTTAACACTTCCAGGGACAATGATTCACCACTTCCATGGGCAGCCTGTGCCAGTGCTTGGCAACTTTTTCATCAAGAAATTTTCCCCAAAATCCCCCCTGAGGCTGCCCTGGCCCAGCCTGAGGCCGTTCCCTTTGCTCCTGTCCCTGTTCCCTGGAGCACAGCCCGACCCCCCCGGCTGTGCCCTCCTGGCAGGGACTTGTGCAGAGCCACAAGGGCCCCCTGAGCCTCCTTTGCTCCAGGCTCAGCCCCTGCCCAGCTCCCTCAGCCCCTCCTGGTTCTCCAGACCCTTCCCAGCTCCCTCAGCCCCTCCTGGTTCTCCAGACCCTTCCCAGCTCCCTCAGCCCCTCCTGGTTCTCCAGACCCTTCCCAGCTCCCTCAGCCTCTCCAGACCCTTCCCAGCTCTGTTCCCTTCCCTGAGGAGCTCAAAACTGGATCCAGGATTTGAGGTGGGGTCTCAGCAGTGCCCAGCACAGTAAGGTGGGCATTGCCCTGGTCCTGCTGGCCACACTAATCCTGATACAATCCAGGTATCCCCCTTTGGCTTCTTGGCCACCTGGACACACCTGGCCTCATGTTCAGCCACAGGTCCTTTTCCACTGGGCAGCATTCCAGCTATTCTCCAAGCCTGGAGTGTGGTTTTCTGGAAATATTCTCTACCATTCTCTTTTAATGGGATAAAAACTGCAGGAAGAGTATGGAAATGCAAAGGGTGCACTTCAGGACCGCTAATTTATATTTTGGATACCACCTCAAGCTCTGATGGCAGCTCCCTTACTGATGGACACCCCCACCAGTACAAATTCCTGCTGACCTTGATGGCTGATGCTGGCAGAAAATGGGTTGGGAATGGCCAACTCGATGCCCAAAGCCTACACAACAGCACTGCAGCAGCATCTGATTCAAAAATCACAGAGAACATCTGAGTTAAAGACCCAAAAGAGCTTTGTCCCACCCCTGGGTGGGTTCCCTGCCCTCTCCTTGGGGTAGATAAAGCAGCCATGGCATTTTGAGGATCCTCACAGGCCACAGCCACAGCAGGAAGGCTCCTTGGCAAAGCCCTGCTGTGCCTGGAGCCAATCTTACAAATGGGTTTGTGGCTCAGCTTTCAAAGCTGTGATCAACCTTTAATTATTCACAGTGGCCTTCCTGAATATTGCACAGCACATTCACAGCAAAACTCCAGATTATTCAGCATTTCCTCACCAGTGGAAGGTGGTGGAAAATGTAAAGAGAGTCTTGTGGATCTGTGATAGGCTGGAGAGTGACAATGAGGGAAAGAGGACAGGAAATTTTATGCATTTTCTAGGATTTTACCAACTTTTCTCAGCTCCCCAACCCTTTCTTTCCTCCAGCATCTCCTGCACACAGGTTTTCCACAGAGCAGCACCATCAGAGCTGGGTCAAAACTGCCCCTCATGGAGCTTGTCAGGACCTTGGTTCCCATTCCACTGCTCCTGGGAACACAGGAGGAGCAAGATGTGACTCAAACACAGCTTCTGCACCTGGGTTTCCTTTCTAGAGGTTCCACAGTAGCAGCAAGAGGGGAAAAGATGAAAGGGATGGATGGGAAATGCTCCCCAAAACAAGGATTTTAGGAGCAGAATCAGAAGAAATGTGGAGCAGCCCACAACACCTGCACTGAGACACAATATTTTCATCTAAAGCCAGAATAAAGGTAAACTTTTCAGTAAATCTAATATTTTTTTCATTGAAAGACTGCGACAATAATCACAGCAAGAAAATGAATAACTAAAAAAATATATTTCATTTAGATCATCATAAATTTCATTTCAGCTTTGTTTCCCTCTTGGCTTATTGTACTTTCTAATGCAATTTGCAGGTTTTGATCACAGTTGAGTTTAAAACAAACGAGCAGCTATTTGAATTTAAAAGTTCTGGTTAGAAAGGTGGAGAAGAACCATTCTGGCATCTCTAAACTAAGCCACCTCTTTCTTAAAACACTGAAATCAAATACTCTGTTGAGCCCAAACCATCATCTCTTCGAATTCTTGCAAGACAGGGTAAGGCTGAACCAATTGGCCAACTCCAACCAAGTTTTCCTTCAAACCTCTCAAAAACCAATTTTCCAGAAGATTTGCTGTGAGTCAAGAAGTGACATTTATCTCCCAGGTGCTGCCCCTTCCTTGCTTTTCAAACATCTTCTTTCCCTTGAAGCTGCCACGCACCGCTGCAGGATGCCAAGGCGTGTCGAGATTCCTGCAACAGCATCTCTGCCCTCCTGGCAGAAAAACCCAAGGAAGCCAAAAAAACACAGCTCCCACTGTGAAAGCAGCAGACACGGCAGAGGGAATATGATGGGCAGGCTGGAGAGTGCCTGTATTTTGGGTTGTTTTTTTTTTGTCTAGCACAAAGGTGTGGAGGTATTGAGAGGAGAAAAACCCCGGTGGCTTCGCGCTCGTGCCCTGGCAGCCGGGAAGGCGGCAAGCGGAGGGAAAAGCTGTCACAGATGGACACGGATGATCAAAAGCAGACAGTAATTCCAGGAGTAGCAAAGGTGACACGTTGAAGTGCAATGTCGTGGAAAGAGCCCTTCTGGCTGCCTGGTAGGGGCTTTCTCTCAAGGTGTTTTCTGTGCCCCCGCCACTGCAACACCCGAGTGACACCGGGAAATGCAGAGAACAGAGAAACCTCTGTAGCTCGAGGGGGGAATCCAAGACATTTGCATTCATTACAAGTTCCCTTTACCATAAAGAAATGCTCAGGCATGTGAATAATTTCAGAAGAGACCCATTCTCTTGCAAGAGCCGAAAGCTTTTGATGGGAACAAAGGGACCCTCTCATCTCAAACCTGCACGGATCTGAACAGATCAAGGCCAGACAATGCTTGCATGTCCCCAGCAAGGGGCCTTAGAGGAATAATCAGGTCTCTTGGACAAGAAACATCATCAGAAGGGAGGAATAAAGCACAGGTTGAGTGTACAACATGCGTTTGCACTTGAACTGAAGCTGAAGCTTGCAGGTGTCTCCTGTTTCATCATGGAGCATCCAAAACCAGCACTGAGCCCCAGTCACATCCTACAGCTCACCAGCAGCCTGAGCTGGATCTGTCCTGATCCCAGTGCTCCTGGTGTGGATGGGATGAATAAACACCTGGGGGAATCCAGGAGGGAGGAGAAAGAAACCCAATCAAGACCATCACACTCATGCTGCTGAAGATCCCGGGGTTGTAATGAGTAGTGACAGCCCCCAAGTTTCTTCTGGACAACACTGGTGGCTCCAAGCAGAGGGGTGTTGGTAGCAAAATCATTACACCCCCCCCCAAAAAAAAAGATACTAGGGAAATTTTTCCCTTTTTTAGCTCTTTTTTATTCTTTCCTGTACAGCACTTTTAACTATTAATGAGAATTTTCTGTATTAATTTGGACCGCGGCTGCATGGAACTGTAACTAGACTAATAATCTGGACTATTATTAGGTTGTTAAAACTTTAATTAGACCAGCTATTTTTGCTGGGAACAAGATGTTGAAAGGAAATGGAATGAACAATCTGGTGCACCGGAACGGCAGCGAAGAGCTCGGAGGCTCAACGTGGTGAAGGACAATGGACAGAGGGAGCAAAGAGGAGCAAGGCCAAGGAGTTCAGGGCCAAGGAGAACTTTTTCAGGAACTTACCATGAAGTAGTAGAGCTGAGAAGACCTGGCCATGAACTCGGGCTTGCACTCGGCCACGCAGATTTCCACGAATCCGGCGTGCTGGCTGGGCTTGGCCTCCCCCATCTCACATACGATCCTGAGGGGAAAATACCAAGAGGAGCAGAGTTTGAGGAGTGGTTTTGGTAAGATGGAATTGCAGCTAAGAGTGCACACAGCTGGGGGATGGACTGAAGATTAATCCACCCTCTACTGTCCCATCCAGAATCCAAATTGTGGATGAAGTTATTCTTGAGAAAGTGGTGGCTTCTGCGTGGGACAAGTCCTGAGGTGGAGTTAAATCCACTTAAACACACAGAGGAATGTTGGGCTGAGGTCTGGCTCCATCCCTCTCAGCTCCAGCCCGGCATGGTGGAGGCAGCTCTAAGGTTTAATGATCACTCCTGCATTTAGCAAGAGACTTTTCAGGATTGCTGCCTTCCAAACTGGAATTGAACACTTTGGAGTGACTGCTTGGTGAAAACCAGGATAACTTCAAGGCATTTGCCATGAGGATCACCTAAATATGCATTCCAAACACAGTAATAACTGGATTATTAAATAAAGGCAATATCCCAAGCTGCATGTGAGGAATGGCCTCTTCCATCCCTCAGTTCCCAGACTGGAATGGATTCCATGGAAGGCTCTACAGGTAGGAATGTCATTAGGTGTGCTGTGGCCTTTACTGTGCCACACACCCCACTTACTGCTCTGCTGGGATGTACCCTTCCACCAGGGGCTTGCACTCCACGCCGGCCACTTTGACGTGGGAGGCGATATCCTGGAATTCCAGCCCCAGGTTCTCCCCACGGATGGTCACTCTGGTGCCTCCCTCACGAGGGCCTGTCACGGGGTTGATCTGGGGAAACAAGCCAAGAGAAAGGAGAACGATCAAAGCAGGCACCAGAATCCTGTCCGTGGCATTCACATTTTCTGGAAAAAATCCCTTCGCCCAGGATTTTTCTCCTGGGAAGCTGAGAAGTCTCAGAGAAAAAGGAAAACAATATTAACTCATTTGCTTCTCCTGTGTTGTGCTCATGTGTGGAATGTGTTTGGAGATTGTTTACCCACAGGTGATTGTTTCATTGGATTCTGCTGTGAGTTGTTTTCACTCTTTGGCCAATCAGTGCCAGGCTGTGTCAGGACTCTGGAGAGAGTCACAAGTTTTCATTATTATCTTTTTAGCCTTCTGTAAGTATCCTTTTTGCACTCCTTAATATAGTATAGTTTAGCTTTCTTTAATATAATAGAGTATCATAAAATAATAAATTAGCCTTCTAAGAATATGGACTCAGATTCATCATTACTTCCCTTCGTCTGGGGGCAGCAAAAATACAAAACCTGTCAGGTGAAAGAACAGACAACTTTTGGGGATCACTAGGGACACTTACTATAAATGCTGAACAAACCTACTTCAGATACACAGAGTATGCAAAATTCTGCCCCAGACCTCATTCACTCTCTTTTAACTACTTGCAAAACATCCAGAGATGAGTTGAAGATTTTTTTGTGGGGATTTGTGGAGCTGCAGCTGAGCTTTGCACTTTGTAGATGTGAGCCATGGAAAGGCAGCAGAGGGACACGGTGGAGAGAAATGGGAGAAAGGACAAGACAAGGACATAAAGGGTTGAGCCAGTCACTTGAAATCCTAAATTCCCAGCCCAAAGCACATGGAGGTAATGGTCATGCATCAGAAATTCAGCTGAAAATGTCCACCTGGAAAAAAAACCAGCCAAGCCACAGCAGGAACAGGGTATTGGGTTAGGTGTGGAGGAGGTGGATGGTGACTGAGACAGCAGCAGCTGCTCTGTGCCAACACCTCTTCCTGAAAGAGCTTCAGTTTCCCTCCTGGGACAGCTGGGGCCATTGGAAGGGCATGCAGGGAGCATGGACAGATTATTTGTGGAGCCTCTGGGTCTCAGCATGAGAGGAGCAACCATCCCAACCAGCCTGGGGGCTGCTGGAATGGTCTTTGCATCCCAGCCTGGCCCTGCACCAGACCCTCACTGGGTCCTGCTCCATCCCCCTTGTCCAGAGCCAGGTGAGAATCAGCACTGGAACTGTCTCCTGAGCATTGGAACAACACCAGAATCACAGGGCTGGCCCTTAATTATCTCTATCCTGCCCTTCCAACTCCTCATCCTGCCCTCTTTGCCATGCCACTGCTCACTTGAGAGGGGTTCAAACACTTCCCTAGCAGGGTGTTCCCTGCTGCCTGCTCAGGATGCCATGGCTGCCATCTGCCAGGGCTGGCACAGCTCTCCCTGCAGTGAGCAAATGGGAATTCCCTGTCTCAGGGCCATTCCCACCTGCCCCTGGCTCTGCCAGGTGGGAACCTGGGGCTGGCAGCCATGCCCTGCTGCTCCCAACCCCTTCCCAGCACCCAGCCTGGCACCAGGGTTGGTGCAATTCCCACCCAAAGGGTGAATTTTAGAAGGGCCAACCTTTAATAAAAGGAGGGAGAGCCAGGCACCTCTAGGGGATATTAAATTTTAGGATATTAACTTTAGGATATTAATTTTAGGTGTTGTGAACCAACTCCAAGGTGAGTGTGACTTATGTCTGACTCTAAAGAGAACCAGGAGGTATTTGTGGTAGTTTTCCAGGAAAGAAAAAAGAAAGGGAAAGGTGAAAGGAAAAGGGAGAGGGAGAGGGAAAGAGAAAGGGCGAGGGAGAGGGAAAGGGAAAGGGGGAGGGAAAGGGGAAAGGGAGAGGGAGAGGGAAAGGGGAAAGGGGAAAGGGAAAGGGAGAGAGAAAGGGAGAGGGAAAGCTGTCTAAAGCACAAGATTTCAAAAAATTCTTGCTGTGACTCAAAAAGCATCAACAGGAAACTTCCTAGAGCAAAGCCAACACAGCACCACCGAATCCTTCCCTGGGCAATATTTAATTTGTGAAGGCCAGCTTCAAAACCCACTTATTTCCTTAAAAACCACTTATTTCCTGGAATCAGGAGGGCCTGGGATTCTCCCAGGATCCCATGGAAGATTTTTTTAACCCTATTTCACAGCTCTGGCATAGATTCAACCAAGAGGAAGGTATTTCCAGGTTGTTTTCACAGCAGGAGAGGAGGAGCCTGTTCTACCACAGCTGAAAAACGTGGCACGAGACCTGTCAGTTTTGGAGAGGAAAATCCAGGCAGGGAAACAAAAGCTGCCAGGAAGCCTCAGCTTCCTCTGGAAGACCCAGAGCTGCATCTCAATTTCCAGTCTCTGCTCACATCAACTGCTGCTTGTCACTCCTAAAGGAGGTTTTTGTGGCTCAGCGAGTCTCTAAGTCCCTTAATTTCCCTGAGTGGCTCTGTAAATGCCAGAGCTGGTAGAGAAACGGGGAGATCAGTGCTGCAGGGGGTGTGAGTGCCCCTACAAGTGTGAGTACACGTGTTCTTCCCTGCAGAGATCCAGCCCTGGCTCCTCTCCAGGCTCTGGATGCTCCCACCCCACAGCTCCAGTCCTACCATTAGCTGCAATATATATCCAGTCACTTGAGATTACTTCCATGCTAATGGCTCAGAAAAAGGCCTTCCAAGAGCTACTTAGGATTGCAGCAGGCAGCTGGAATATTTCATGAGTGAGTGTTGCAATGATCTGTTTGAGCTCAGAGAGTTGTTGGAGGAAATGAAGCACTCTGGAGCTGCAGGGTGGAGAATGAGGGGTTTGCTCTTCAAAATGAGGCTGGAGATGAAGGATTAGGGTTAAAGCATGGCAGGGAAATGTGGGTGAACCTTCAGAACCCCTGAAAACCCAGGTCCTTGTGTTTTGGATTTCTGCTTTAGTTGATCTATGCATCAGCTGCCCTATACCAAATTCTATCATTGTTTCAAAAGGTCTGAGAATCTGAAAATATTTTTAAATGTTTCCCCCGGCTCCAAGTGATTTTCAAGAACTCAAAGCTGAATTTTCAGTTGAATGTAGCTGTCCTTTCTGACTGCCTGGGTTTGATTTCACAGCTTCAGGTGGTCCAGGTGGGGTCAGAATTACCAGTCTCAGATAAATCCAAGCAAAGTAGAGACCTTCACCTTGGAAACACCAGAATGAGCCATAAACATCAGAATAAACTGAACTCCAACAGTTCAACTGAGAGAGAGCTTTGAAAGCTGGTGAATGGGAGGGAGATGGATCAAAACACAGGGAAAAGGGTTATTTTCAGTAACATCTAGGAAAACAGATTTAACCCAGCCTTTGCTCTCCCCAAATGTTCAAGCACAGATATTGGTTTAGGGCTCTTCCATAACACCCATACTTTTTGAATCTGAATCAAATATAACTTTAAAAAGCTTTTCTTGCTTTCTAGGAAAATAACACACCTAACTATCCCTATTAAAGCACCACTGTGGAGGTTGGATTTTCCTCTTTTGCATTTTCCTATGTTTTCCCTGTTTCATTTCCCTCCTGACTTTTCCCATTTGTAAATCAGGCCCTGGCCACGTTGAAAAGGTGCTCATGTTGAGTAAGGCCTGGTGACTGAGAGGTGCTCAAGGCAGGAGGCAGCTGGAAGGGATGGAGCCCTCTTTTTCAAGGCTCAGATCAGTCCTGCTGCCAGTCCTGTGACCCTGAAAACATACCTGGCATTATGACAAAGGCATCCTAAGACAGCAGAAAAAAATCCCTTTATATTTCAGGCCTGACTTGCCTCCCCTGCCTTGTCTCCCTTTTTCTGCTCTTTGTCTTAATGGTCTTCCTATTCTCTCATTTCCTTTTTGAACCTTTCCTCCAGCTTTTACTTTGGCCCAGTCAACATGATCAATAGGGAACTCTAACAAGCTAAAAATGGAGCCCCATCTCTCTCTCTCTCTACAAGGCCTTTTAAGGATAAACTGTCCAATTAGGAAATGACACCTGAATTATTTTCACTTTTAACCCAATAACCAACAACCCATGGCCCACAATGGGGACTTTTTTATCCAATTACACAAAACCACCCAAACCCATGGAGAAGACGGTGAAGAAGACGAAGAAGAAGGAGAAGGAGAAGGAGAAGAAGGAGAAGAAGAGGAAGGAGGAGAAGAAGGAGGAGGAGAAGAAGGAGGAGGAGAAGAAGGAGGAGGAGAAGAAGAAGAAAAAGAAGGAGGAGAAGAAGAAGAAAAAGAAGGAGGAGAAGAAGAAGAAGAAGAAGGACCAGCCTCCACCCTAAAACTTCCATCTTACTTTATCTATATTACTGTATTCTAAACCCTTAAACTCTAAATTTTCCACCCTGTGATATCACACACTTCTTTTCAAACTGCACACCCACAATCCCAGTTCCATCATTCCATTCTGGAAGCTTCTCCAGGCCTCAGGTCAGTGCAGTGTTCTCTTGGGGGTCAGTGCCTGGCAGCACAGAAAGTCTGAAATTCTCAGCACCCAGGGTTTCAACACCCAGGTCACCCCTGGGTTGTAAAAAAAAATTTTGTAAAAATTTTGTTCCTGCCTTTGAAGCCACCATGGCCTCATATCCCCAGAGGCTTTTCCTGGCCCATCAGAACTCAGCCCTGACCTCCCCATCACCAACCCAAGCCCAAACCAGGAAAACAAACCAAGGAAAGGGAAATCCCCAGCTTCTCGCAGAACCGCGACTTACATCCGTGATCTTGGGGTTGGTGCACTTGCCCTTGGTGCTGGAGAGCTCCAGCCACTGGCTGTCCTGGGCTGGGCAGTGCTGCTTCAGCGTGCACTGGTTCTGTCCCTGGCACCAGCCACACTCGAAGTCGGGGTCGGCTTTCAGGCAGAGTCCGCAGCTGTCCCGCATGGCCCCGCACTTGTACAGGTGAACTGCAGGGACAGCAAACACACAGGGCCTGAGAGAGGCAGGCAGCTCAGGGGAGGGTGGGATGGCAGTGGGAGAAAGGGGGGAAAGTGTTCTGGGCTGCTCATGTCAGAGGTACAACAGCAACTCTCCAGGGGGGTGAGTAATGGGGGAAAAACCATGGACATCCTCCTTGAAATAAAGTTCGTTCGTTAGCTCATTCTTCATCAAAGGTGGTTTTGGAAACTGAGAGCAGGAGGGATGAGGTATGGGAGAGGAAGAGTAATGGAGGGGAAGAGGTAGAGGTATAGGAGAGGAAGAGTTATGAAGAGGAAGAGGTATGGGAACAGAAGGTAAGGTGAGGATCTACAAGCACGAGGTTGGAGGAAATGATGCCTGGGCAGTGATTTGGCCTCAGTCCCTTCCTTTCTCATGGACTGAATGTCATAAAGTGTCACCAACAACCTGCCTCAGACTCAGCACTTCATCTTAAAAGAATTTTGTAGACCTGGCCTGTCACCCTGGTTTTTTAAGATTTTCTCAGCCTTCTGATGTTGACATTCTTGTAGCGAACTTTCTCACACACTTTCTGTAAATAACTCATTGTTTTGCATTCCTTTATGGAGGAGGAGAAAGTTGATGGACTGTTGGTTTGTCCAGTGTCATTGGAGAGTTGGCACTGTCACCTTCCAATCCACAGTCACTATAAACTATAAATGTTAGAGTCAGAAAATAAACTTCCCTTTTTCTTCACCTTGAGAGCAGTGGTTTGAGCTTGTGTTCTTTTGTGTCCTATAGCAACACTGGCCAACCCACAGATTAAACTTGGGTGTGAATCTCCCCAGGATTTTGTGTTAAGGTGATGCCACTCAGGTTTCTCACTTGACAGAAATCCCAAAAGGTAACAGTGAATACACAGTGGTTCATTATTAGGCTGATTCCAGGGGTTCACAACCAGCCTTTACCCTTCCTTCTGCTCCAGAAATTCAGTCTGCTTCCCACTTTGAAGCAGAGTTGATTCCACTCTAATACAGACAGCAGTGATTAATGCTTAGCTCCATTTTGAGCTGTTAAGTGATTAGAAGCACTCTGAGCTTTTTCTAATAGAACCTAAAAATATTGAAGTCCTCCTACAAAATGAGATCACGTTATTTATCCTTATTTTACAGATGTAGAAACTGAGGCCTGGCTTGCACAGGAGACTGATAGCAGAATTCTCCTCCTGGAAGATGAAGGTGACAGAATCAAGGCTCTCAGACTTTTTTCTTTCCTTCATTTGTGGGCATATTGAGAGATTTTCCCTCTGTGCTTCTGTTTCACGGTGTCTGTGGGTTATTAAAGTGGTTTTTATCTTTATACAATCCCAAATCAAAGGCTTTGGAAATATTTATGCTGAAAGGCCCTGTCTCTCCATACCTTCCCCCTCAAAGTCAGCAAGTATTGGCCAATGTAAGAAAAACTCAGAAACTCTTTACTTCTCCATGCTGGGTGCAAGAAGAGTACCCAAAAGTACCCCAAAAAGCCTGCAAAACATCAGTCAAACACAGTGTTTTCCAGACCTCATGGGATACACCTCTTTCCTTAGTTTTTTGTGAGATTTCAAATTTGCTGAGTTGTTCTGCTTGAGCTGCTACAATTAGGGATCTCTGTAGCTAATTTAGCAGGTTTGGGTCAGTTTGGAATTTGAACCTCCCAGCCCAGCCCATGGTGATGCTGGATGTGAAAGCAGTGGCATCTTGGTCACCTCTGTGTGGCACTGCTTCCATGTGGTATCTCTATGGGAACATGCCTAAACTCTCTTCCTGACACAAAATATGATGATAATATCGAAATTACTCATCTGGGAGAGCCACCAGCCAGTGCTGCTTCCCAGATTTCTTCCTAGTCATTATTTGCAACATTTTGGCTTGGAATAACCCAAAAAAGGCCTGTGCAGAAGATGATTCTTGAGTTCACCCCTAGTCTGTTTTATGTTAGTGGCACAAACAGTCCTAAAATATGGTCATCATGATTATGAGATTTATTTCCCTCCCACATCACCTAGGATAGCTCAGTGCAGCCCAAGAAAAGGATTTACATCTTTGGTGTGGATCACCTTGTGTCAGGGGTGTTCATTTTATGGTAGCACAAAACTAAGCAGGACTGGGGCAAGCATTCAAATTCTGACCTCTGAGCCACACTGTTAAAGGTTCTCCCAGCCCATGGCACTCTTTGGGCCATGGAAATCAGCACTGTCCTGGAAACACCTTGACACAGCTTGGAGAGAAGGAGAAAACTTCAGAGCAGAGGCAGCGTGGCACCTTCAGCACAGGCTGTGCCTGAGTGCCAGAGCTGGGCAGGAATCTCCAGCCTGTTGTGTTTGCTGAGTGGATTTAACCCTCAAAAGTCACAGTTTTGGGGTTTTGTTGCCAGATCTCTGCCATTCAGAGGGGGAGAAGGGAGGATAGGGTTGTGCCATGGGGAGAACAGCTGCTTTCTGTGCTGCTCTCCAGGCTGAACGTGGTGTTGGTGGGAACCTCACCCCTCAGCATGAGGGTGGGTGTGTGCCCTTGGTTGCCAAGCAATGTGTGTTCTATTTGCCACCTGTCAGAGCTGGGGCAGTTATTTGCTGTTCATGGGGCAGTTTTTTCTTTCTCTCTCCCACAGCCAATCCTCCCTCCAGGAGATCTCTGCTGTCCATGGCCACTGAGTGTCCCTGCAGGGCTGAGCCAATCCCAGCATCCCATGGGGAGATGCTCCGCCCAGGGGAGGAGCCAAGCATTCCTACCTGGATCCAATCTGGAGATTCTGGGACACGAGCAGAGCCTTTCCACTGGATTTCCCAGAGGAACAGCAGCTGCCTCTTCCACTGGATCTTCAGAGGAAAATTCCACCCTTGTCCAGGATCCCTGCTCCAACAGAACCACCCCTGACACTGCAGGAGGGCTGAGCCACAATTCCAATGGGACTGCTACCAACACCCTGACCCACAGGGTGTCAGGTTGTGTTCTGACTCTGTCAGTCTTGTTTTGATTTACTGCATTGTTTATTTTATTTTTATTTTCCTCCCTAGTAAAGAACTGTTATTCCTGCTCCCATATTTTTGCCTGAGAGCTCCTTAATTTCAAATTTATAACAATTCAGAGGGAGGGGGTTTACATTTTCCATTTCCGGGGAGGCTCCTGCCTTCCCTAGCAGACACCTGGCTTTCCAAACCAAAACAGTGTGGAACTGTGTGACAGCACCATGGCAGAACCTGCTGGGGACAGCTTGAGTGGGAGAAGGTGTGGGAAGTGTCCACGACAAGGTAAAGAGAGGGAGGGAGACATTTTTGAGAGGTGATGATGTGAGAAGAAGAGAATCTGCAGGTGTGAGCTGCAAATGCAGGGCAGCCAAGGGGAGGGGTTGCCTGGGGGGAAGGTTCCAGGGTGGAAAGACAAGAAGGAAGAAGAAGATGTAGGCAGACCATCCATCTCCAGAAACACCCAGCCTGCCCCAGGGCTGTGGCTGGATGTGCAGCCCCCTCTGTGAGGGGCACACCAAACCTGTGCCATCAGTGGTGGTTAAACACAGGTGGTTTTCAGATCCTTTTTATCATCATCATCATCATTTTATTTTGCTCAGAATTCTCCCACTGGAGAGCTGCAGTCTTCCTGCTCCCTTTCTGCCTTCTCCTGCTCATTACTAAATTGCCTCTGAGCAGAGAGCCCGTTCTCCTGGCATGTTAACTTGAAGAGCATCACTTCAGGAGAAATAAAAGAGGGGGAGAAAAAACCTGGAGAGGGAGGGGCGTGAAAAGCAGGCACGAGGATGCGGGGAGAAGCGGGAGGCAGGGACGATGAAGGGAGAGGGAGAGCAACACAAGTGGGAGGGAGAGTCGCATTTCTCAGGTGGAATGAGAGAACTGGAGGGCTGGGGGGAGGCACACAAAGCACTCAGAAATTGGTAATTTGCAGAGTGCAGAGAACAAGTGTGCAGCAGCCAGCACGGGGAGACGGTGGCGGCTTTGTTAAGTGTAGGGAGCGAGGGCCCGTTGCTAAGGTTACTGCTTCCAAGGACAAGTTGAAATAACTCTTTACCTTTGTTCTGTGCTGGGTTGTCAATGTTGAAATTCCCGTTCCACACGACTGTCAGCTCCACTGGCAGGCTGTTAATCTCCATCCCTTCGTACGAGTACTAGAAGTGGGAGAGGAAAAACAAAACAAACCAAAAAAAAAAAAAAACCCCAAAGACTTAGAGAGTGCCTGGAGGTGGGGAGGGGATGGGATGAGGCAAGGGGTGGTGCTGAGCATGGAGAACAAGAGAAATGGAGCTGTCACTCACCTCCCTAATCAGCAGCCCCTGCCAGAATGCAATGGGATCCTCCCAAAGCTGTGGAGCTCCAACCATGCCCCTCATAAAAATCCATTTATCCATTAGGTGAACATTCATAGAATCCCACAATGGGAATGGAAAGGACCTTAAAGATCATCCAGTTCCACCCCTGCCATTGGCAGGGACACCTTCCACTATCTCAGGTTGCTCCAAGCCCTGTCCAACCTGGCCTTGGGCACTGCCAGGGATCCAGGGGCAGCCACAGCTGCTCTGGACAACCAGAGCCTCACAGCCAGGAATTCCTTCCTAATATCTGATCTGAACCTTTCTTTAACTTAGAGCCACTCCCTCTTGGCCTATCAGCCAGAAAAATATTCCATGATCTAAGTGTGTTTGCATGTGATGGGCCTTAACTTTGAAATCCATTTTTTGGACATAGAGCACAGCTTTGAAAAGTATTTTTCAAAGTTGGGAGCAACTTTAAGGTGTAAATTCCATATTCTGGGTCTTCCATCCAGCTGTGCCTCTGCTGGGTATCCCATAGGTGCTGAGAGGGTAGGTGAGGTTATTTACACTAGGGATGTCTTGAAGAACTCTTGGAAGCTGAGTAAAGTCTCAAGATCAGGGAAACCCCCTGAAAAAGGGGAAAATGGAGCCACTGTTTAATTATAGACCTGTCAGCCTAACTTGGCTTTCCAGAAAGAAAGTACATCAAATTATTAAACAATCAATTTATAAGCACCTGCGAGATGATAAGGTGATAAAAATCAGCCAGCACAGATTTGTCAAGAACAAATTGTGTCAACCCAATCTAATTTCCTTTTTGACAGGCTTAATGACTTTGTGGATAAAGGGGAGGCAGCAGATGTGATTTATCCTGATTTCAGGAGAGTGTTTGCTACTATCCTACAGCAGATCCCCATAAACAAACCAGGGAAATATGACCTAAGAAAGGCCACCATAAGGTTTATGCAAAAACCATTAAACAAAAAAATATCAGATAATTCCATGTCAAGCTGGGAGGATGTTTCAAAAGCAATATTGTCCTGAGTCTGGCATTACTCAGTACTTTCACTACTGACTTGGATGATTTCATGACTGTTCTGGAGGGGCTGTAAGAACCTCCAACAGCAAGGTTAAGAATTCAAAACAAACTTGTAGAACTGGGCCAAAATCAACCAAATGAAATTCAATGCTGGCAAATGGGGATTATTTTTTTCAGTAGGAGGAGTTGATGCAAACTGCTCTGAAATTGGAGTGGCTGGGCAGTGCTGCAGGAGAGGGTCTGGGGACTGCTGGAGATCATGAACAGACTGTAAATCAACAATGCCATATTGCTGCCAAAACCCAAACAATTCTCCTTTGGGGATGGAGCAGATAGAGCTCGTTACATGTGTAAACCCCAGGAGGCAATCACTTTTCCCTACTTGGATCCAGAAAAGCTTCAGCTGGAACAAGGAGTATCCAGTTTCCAGCAAATATGTCTTAAAAAGCTGCAAAAAACTTCTGAGAGAGTTGGACAGAATTAAACAAACACTTGTCAGGGGCAGTCAGGGCACACAGAGGTGACCCCAAGGAAGGAAATGGAAGCTGCTCTCTGGAGGCCCTCTCCACGTGGTGCTGAGAGCTTTTTTCCACCTAGATTTTGATTTATCTCAAGCCAGTTCACCCAGGGTTCACCCCACTGCCCAGCTCCATCAGCAGCTCCCACCCAACACCTCACCAAAAGGCCAAAGCCTGATGGTGGGAGAGGAGATGGTTGATGAAAGGACAGAAGGGAGCAAGAAAGAAGGGGAGAAACATTTTGTGCCTGCTACTATTGCTGAGCACAGTGCACAATAGGATTTACCCTCTCCAGTAGCTTCAGATACTCCTGCAGTTTGTGCAAATCCATATCCATACCTGACCACTTGCAGCATCCTGGCCTTTCGTAATTTGGCTTGAGCACACCCAGGATGATAAATCCAGACTGGTTTCATGGTATATCCCTCCTTGTACCTCAAACATTTCCAATAGTGGGGAAACTTCTGCAGAATTTTAAGAGCAGGGATCTCACACTGCACTGGGATCTACAGTAGGACAAAGTCCCACTTTGAAAGGAAAATACTCTCCCCACTACAAGGTTAGATATAACTCAGCAAGCTGGTTTGGCTGGGCCAAAAAAGTCACTAAGGAGTTCCCCATCCCTTAAACCCCTGTTGTGATTATCCACAGAGATGCCAAAGCTCTGAGCTTTGCAGGTAGATTTTCCTGGATCCATTAATTGCTGTATAATTGGGGAGTAAATGGTAACTGGTGATTTCTGTCCATTACAGCAGAGTGGGAGCTGCTTGCACAGTAATTCCTCTTTGCACAGACTAAACACAATTAGCCATTAATCTGCAAAACGCTGTGATTATGATCCAGTTGTAGGGAATTGATGGGTATTTGTGGTTTCCATGGAGGTAAAGAGCAGCCCAGGTGAGCCAGGCCCTTTGCAGTAGACAGTCTCATTCAGGATTTGCATTTTTTGGACAATTTTGGGTGGCACTGCCAGATCCAAGATGATGCAGAGCTGTCTAGACCCACACCACTGGATGCAAGGATGGGGGACAGGAATGGGAAGTGCCTGAAGAGTGGTGAATAATTAAACTTCTGCCACTCAGGAACACCTGCTTTGCACAGCACTTTGAAAACGCTGACTGGGAATGGAAAATGGGATATATTCAGAATAACTGGTCATCCTGAAGTCAGAAAATGAGTCTTAGAAAGGGCCTCACCAGAGCCTCGTGTGTGTTTTGGGACTGAGCTGGAAGCAGAGCCTAGGCAGGGTGCCAAGGGACAGGCAGCTGGAATCTCTGGAGCCTTTCTTCCCATGGAAGATCCCAGCAGCAGGAGCTCAGCTGGGATTTTAGATCTTGTCTGTCTGCAGCACCAGGGGCAAACACATATTAGACTTTTTAACCCAGCAGGCTCAATCCATCCCCCTAGAAAGGGATGTGAGGGGATAAATCCCATGGAAGAGCTCTGAGGATGAAGCCAGCTGGGATGAGGATGCTCACACTGGCAATTTGCAAAGGAATCACCAGGAAATGTTTTGTAATTTTGACACCACCTTCGCTGTTTCGCTTTAGCAAGAACTTCACTTTTCTTCGTAAGAAGTAACCTAGTTTTGAAAAATTCTATATTCATCTCTAAAAAAATAAGACAAGTACTGGTATTAAAAACTGGAGATCATTGATTTCAGCAAGTTATGGCTTTTTTTTTTCCTAGTGTAAGCATAGATATGTATTTTTAAAACAAGTTTCAGTAAGTGTCTGGGTGTCAGTACATATTTTCTGTTTCCAGCAATGTTCAGTATTGTATGTGCTTTGCAGCTCAGAAGTGAGCCTGCCAAGGCACTTAGAGAGTGTAAGCAAGTCTTCCAGGGACCTCATGAGAATGGGCTTCCACTGACACAACACAAGAACCCAGCCACCAGCAGAGCCAATCCCCCAACCAAGCACGTTTCCTTAATAAACACTCAGCACCTGCTGGAAATTCCACAATGAATAACAACAGTAAAATAATATTAATAAAGAAAAAAGCTATTTACCACATGTCACTAACAGAGAAAAGATTTCCCCTAATAAAAGCTCAGAAAAGTAGATCTCAGCTGTCACTGGTAACAGCAAAGGGGGGTTGTTTTGTTTTAAAGAAAAAATAACAAAAAACAAATACTACAGGCTTGCTTAAAGAAACAAGTGACTCCAAGAAGTCCTTTTCCTTTTATCTGTCCTTGGAGGTGACTTTTAGACAAATTAGACTTTTTAACCCAGCAGGCTCGATCCAGAGCTGGAAAGGGGTGTGAGGGGATGAATCCCATGGAAGAGCTGTGGGGATGAAGCCAGCTGGGATGAGGATGCTCATACTGGCCCTGCCTGACCCCATCCAGTGCTGTGTGGGCTGCAGGCCAGCAGAACAGAGCAATTTGCAAAGGAGCCACGAGGAAATGCTCCGTCCTCCTCAGACCACAGGAGCTGCTCACTCATTGTGACCCCTCTTCAAAGCCCACTGAACTCAACAGGAGTCTTTGAAAAGGACTTGCTCAGCCATGACAATAAGATGGAAATGTGTTTCAGGGGAGAAAAAAGGGCTGGAGCATCGATCTCCAGGGGAGCGGAGCTTCCCGGACGCTCCTGAGCAGTGCTCATACCATCAGGGCTTGTCCCTCCACCTTCCCTGGCACAACTGCCCCCAACACAGGCAAAGCATCCCAGAAGATGCAAATCTGACCCCTAAGTCTGCCCAGTCTGGAATCTAATCACAATAATCTCATCAAAGCAGGAAATCATGGGCAATTTGGGGAGCTGACTGAGAAGGAAAGGCTGGGCTGCCTGGAACACAAACTGGCTCTCTTCAGGAAATGACAAAAATCTACTAGAAGGAGCTGTTGCACTTCACAGGAGCAATGTTTAGAGCTCACAAGTATCCTTATTTTTGCCTTTTAAACTCTCCAGTAGCATCAGATACTCCTGCAGTTTGTGCAAATCCATATCCATGCCTGACCACTTGCAGCATCCTGTCCTGGTAATTTGGCTTGAGGACACACAGGACGATAAATCCAGAGTGGTTTCATGGTATATCCCTCCTTGTACCTCAAACATGTCCAATAGTGTGGAAACTTCTGCAGAATTTTAGCAGAATTTTAGTGTTGGTCTGTTTTCTCTGACACGACTTTTGTGATTAGAGCTCAAATCCAGGGATTGATTCCTGTACCTGGCTCTGCCATCAACCCCTTGCATGATCCTATGGAAACCATTTAATCTTTCCTTGCATCAATTTTCCAGCCATACAAAGGCAGAAAACTTCTTGCTCACTGTCATTCTGTTTCCTTGCACCTTTGCTTCCCAGAGCTGGGACTGAATTTTTATATTTGGGTATCACCCACAAACAGGGTCCACGTGATTATTGGGGTTTCTCTTTCATGTAAATATAGATAAATAATAATTAGAGAAGTGGATGCATGAGGGTGACACTCCCAGTGAGAGGTTTGGAGCTAGATGATCTTTAAGATCCCTTCCAACCCAAACCATCCCCTGATTCTGCAATTCACAGCCCTGTGCTTGTCTTTTGGCCACCCACAACTGTGTTTTCCCATGATTTCTGTGAATAGCTCCTCATTTTTTTTCTCAGCTCTGCTTTTTATTGGAACTTTTTATTTTTTTTTTTTTTATCACTCCCTTCACTGTGAGCCACACCACGGAGTCAAATGCCACCGAGATCTCTTGCTGAGGTGCAATGATGTGACAAATAGAGCTGACCTGCTCTCCTGTCCCCGAGCCACACAGCACTTCCAGCTGCACCTCCTCAGGTCTCACAGCAGGCAGAGCTGAGAAGGATTCAGGACAAAATCAGCAGCAGGGGTTTTGCTGGTGGCAACCAGGGGGTGCCAAGGCCAGGGGTGAGCAGGAACCAAGCAAGGATGAGGGATCAGCCACTGGAGCAGGTAATGGCACAGATCATGGCATGCTCAGGTGGGTCAGCCCTCCCCATTCCCTCTTCCTTGATCATTTTGGGCTGATTGCAAGTGCTGGGGCTCCCATTGCTTCCCACTGGGAAGATTGCACTCTGCCCTGATACATCCAGCAATTTCAGCCCTTCCTGCTGACATTTTTACTTCCTTATTTCTGTGTCTCCTCAGCTCCCCTGCTTTTCATCCCCTCCCATCCCTCCACGTCCAGGCTGTTGGCAGAGCTATCACCAGTGCAATAAGGGATGGCAGGAAGGGTCCCTCTGAGTGATAATTGTGTGCCTTGGGTGGTGTGACAGAGGACAAAGCCCAGAGCTGAGAGTCTCAAACCACTTGACAAGAACAATAATTGTCCCGAATGGTGCTGCCTGCAGAGACTTATTGCTGTTATCAAATGAAATATCTCTGGGAAAGACAGGCAGAGAGGCAGATCTGGCTCCTGACTGGGCTGAGCACCCAGGGATCATCAGTGCTGGATGTGGCATTACTGACAGACAGGCTGCTCACACCTGGGTGTCCTGAGAGCATCTTTCACTGAACTTGGAGCCACTTTGAAAAGGTGCTTAAGCTGCCTCTGACCCCTGGTGTAAATCCTGAGGGATCAGGAGATGCAGAGCAAAAGTTAAGGCTCTTTCCCTGACTCTATCCCATGTGAAAGTAGAAAAAATCCTGAGTTTTGCAGACGTTTTTCTGTGAGAGGCAAATTTGAGCTCCTGGGTGCCTCGTGTGAGATGGGAGAGGGCAGATCTTGGAAAAGAAGGCAGGGCTGATTGCTTAGTCTAGCATGCAGCACCAACAGAGGGATCTGCTGGCAGGACAGCATCCCTTCAGGGACACACCATCACAGCTCATCCTCCCACCCTCCCCTGGACCCTCTCCAAGCCTGCAATGCAGGTGCTACATTCAGTGCCTCCTCCAGCAACTCTGCTGAGTAAAAAGCTCTGTCAGAGGGGGTTGGTTGGATTTGCAAACAGGCTCAGACAGCTCTTTCCAAAGCCAGGTGACCCCCGGAGCAGAGGCTCATTGTGCTGCAGTGGCTCCAGCCTGAATGCTAATTCTGGCAGGGAAGGAAATAATCATGATGGAGACAGATCTCCAGCACTCCTTCCCCATTGTCTGTGTCCTCTGCCACCTGCTCCACCAGCCAGGGCTTCTCTGCTGCCTTTTTGTATCTCTCTGAATGCTGCTCTCTTTTGTCTGTCTCTCCCTTCCACATCTCTTTCTCTCAGTGTCTGGCAAATTCCAAGCAACAATGAAATAACATTTTTCAGGGAAAAAAAAAAAAGAAAGAAAGAAAAGAAGAAAGACCTCAAATCAGAGAGTCAAAGCTCCTTCAAAAGGAAGGGAAAGAAAAGGGGTGGAAAGGAAAGACAAGAGAAGGAAAGGGGAGGAAAGGAAAGACAAAAGAAGCAAAAAGAGGGAAAAAGGAGGAAAGCAAGTGAAAGGGGAAGGCAGAGGGAGAGAATAGGCAGAAACAGGATAGAAAAGAGTTGGTTTTATTCCCAAATGAGCCTCTGTCTCTGGAGAAGAATTAAATCCACCTGGGCCACCAAAAACACGGGACAAGCCTCCTGCAGACAGCACCAGCAGTGAGGTCATGGAGTGCCTTGGCACCAGCCTGAGGCTCAGCCCTGCCACCCTCTGCAGCTCTGGCAGAGCCTTAGGAAAACAGACATTAAAGCCAAAATGGTGCAGTCACAGCACTCAGGCATCCTATGAACAAATCCCTCTGGGGACTCATCAAACCCCACTTCTCCATTCCCAGGCACTGGCAATTTCTTGGAGCATGCAGGTAGTGTGGGAATAATCCCCATTACCTGTCATAACCACTCTTTTATTGGGTTCTGCAAAGTGGGATGCAGAGGCTGGCTGGGGTTACTTTCCTGCTCAGCCCAACTATGCTTAAATAATCCTTAAATGGGATAGTTCATTGGAATGCCTACGTGTGCCAGAGAATTCCTGACTCTAAAGGGTCATTAAAGGTCTGTCTTGCCTGCTAAGACTCTTTGGACAGATATAATCTCTGCCCACCACCATGCAATTCCCCCTTAGCTTCCACCATTTTAAAAATAACACTCCAAAGAAAATGTGCATCCCTCCTGAACCTCCCAGTCTGTCCATTTCTAACCTGAAACCTGAATGCTCACAGGTCATTAACCAGTAATGGAAATCAGGGAGAGATGGGAGGGAGGGAGACAAAGGAACAAATAAAAGAGCAGCATCGGTTGGGAAGTTGCTTGTTTGCAACAGATGTAAAATGTGTGAAGTGCCTGCAGTCCTCAGCCCTGCTTAATGCAGCAGAATATGTTGTGACAAGCACTGCCCAGCGTGGAGTGGCTAAAGCCTGTAATTAGCTCTTTGACTAATAAATCATCTCGCAGCAGCAGCAACGGAGATGACTCAATGCATATCCTGGAGACATGGATAAACCTCTGGAGAAGCAGAGGCCTCCATTGCACTGGGTGCTGACTGGGTTTGTCCCCAAAAGTGACACTGCTGTGGTGACAGCACTGTCATGCCTCACACAGGTTCCTTGCAAGGAGAGTCACAGGTCCTGCCCTTCAGGTGGGGAACTGGAGGTGGGCACAGACAGACAGACATGGGGGCAATGTGAGGGCTGGAGGAAGGTTTGACTCAGCCTAATCCCATCCATCCTTTGAAGGCATTTGGTGCAACCCAGTGCAGTGCAAGGTGTCCCTGCCCACGCAGGGGGTTGGAACTGGATGATAGGTTCAAGGTTATGATGATAGATTCAAGGTTCAACTGGATGATCTTTAAGGTTCTACTGGATGATCTTCAAGGTCTCTTTCAACTCAACCCATTCTGGGATTTTGTGTTCTCACCTTTTTCCTGACCCATTACATGCTGGCACTTGTCAGACTGTTTCTATGGGGTTTTATCATCGAACTCCCCCAAAATAATCTTCACTCTCACCCTGACATCAACACCTGTCCCACTGGAAGCCTTTTTTGTGGGAATAAGAGCAGGTTAAGCTGATATTGCTGCCTGTGGGTCACAGCTGAGGATGGGATCCAGGGGGAGAAGCAACAACTGAGTGGTGGCACCAGCCAGCCCAAGGAGAAAAAAGGGCATCTCAAGCTACCAGCCAACCTTTTCCTGCCTGTGTTTGGAACCACAGAGTCATGAAAGCTGTAAAAGGCCTCCAAGATCATCAAATCCAATCTTTGACTGAACCTGCACCCACTAGACCAAATTGTGAAGTGTGCACCTCGTTTGAACTCTCCCAGGGATGGTGACTCCGCCACTGCCTTCATTCTATTTTAATGTTTAACCATTCTTCAAGTGAATAATTTTTTCTTAATATCCACCCTGAACCTCCCCCAGGAATGGTGACTTCACCACTGCCTTCATCCTATTTCAACATTTAACCACTCTTCCAGTGAAGAAATTTTTCTTAATACCCAACCTCAACCTCCCCTGGCATTTTGAGGCCATTTCCCCTTGTCCTATCACCAGCTGCTTGGGAGAAAAACCAAACCCCAACCTCACCACAACCTCCAGGTGGTTCTAGAGAGCAACAAACTCTCCCTTGAGCCTTCTTTCCTCCTGATTAACAGCTCCAGCAGCCTGAATGAGGTGAGAAGGGCTGTGAGAGGAGCCCATCTCCCCTGGGGACAGTGCTGTGGGCACGTGTGTCGCCTGCAGCTCACCGAGGTGTTCTGGCACTGCACGCTGGAGCTGTTGAACCTCAGGGCCGGCACCCTCTGCTCGCTGCCCTGGATGTTCAGGATGCACTCGTAGCCCCGCTGGCCTGACTGGGGCTGGGGCAGGTTCTTGGCCTTCAGAGTGATGGGTTTGATCACCTCCACGGGCACCAGGATCTTCCCGGCCTGCAGCAGCTGGGGACAGTCCTGGGGAGAGAGCAGACACCAAACCAAGTCAGCACACGGGTTTCCCAGCCTCAGGAAGAGTCCTGTGGTGCTTCCCAGCCTTCTCAGTGTGCCTGGGTACAAAGTTTTTGCAGCTCCCTGGGCCTTGGTTTATTACTGAGCTATTCAAGGAGCATTCCTGGGAAGGCTCAGATAAAGAGGTGAGCAAGGATTGCTTTCCTTCCTCCTTTCCTGCACACCATCCTTTCCTATCTCCCTGGCTTGTTTCAGCCTCCAGGACCCAGGGAAGCCACCTCTGGTGCTTTCTCACACCTGCTCTGTTTATTCAGGTAATGGAAAAGCAATCATGTTCTCTCCACAGACTTAACCCAGTCACAATGCCATGATAAAAGTGAATAAAGCAAAAATCTGAGCACAATTCCTCAGTTCCCAACGGCCAGCACACCACTGTACAAAAGGCACAGCTCCAGCAAGACCTGTTGGAACCTACAGAGTCAGGGTTGTTAAAAAGAGAATTTATTTTGGCTCAGAAGATGAGAAAATATTCATTACAGAGATTTAGACCCAGCTGCCAAGAAACAATGGTCACAAAAAGCATGGAGACCTCTTGGAAAAGCTTTCCACTGGCTCACAAAAGGAGAAATGCCAAGTGGATCTTGCTAATGTGGTGCCTCTTCATGGGTCCCTCACACGAGGTGAACCCTGGGCACCCAAAGCAGCCTAGCAGGTGGCTGCATTTAAAATTTCATTAATTAGCACAGCTTAATTAGTCAGAGTGGCCATGCTTTGCTTCTTCATAGCCCAGTCAGACAGCTGCAAGATGTCCCTTTCATGGATTCTGGGGTGATGTCAGCTCTTTAGGAAATTCTGCAGCCTTTGCCTGTCCTGCCCAAAGTTAAACCCAGGTCCAGCTGGTTCCAGCAGAGACAGGGGAAGGGCAGGAGGAAAATTACTGATTCAGGGCAGAAAAGTAGGGAAAGGGACTGAAGGGTACAAAAGTGGAATTTATGGCTCATGGAGAGCCTGGAGTCTTGTTAGAGCAGATGGTGGGAGCATCTTAATGAAGCAAGTAGCTGAGGGAGATAAAGAAATGGATCAGATGTGCAACATCTGTAGTTACACCAACCAGGGACAGAATTACCAGAGCCAACACTCACCATGTGGAGGATGTGAGCTCATCCCTGGCCAGAGGCAGGCAGAAAATCCAGTAACCACCCAATACATCCCTGCAATGAAGTCCAGAACCTTCCCCAGGCCCAAAGAGCATCTGAGGATCTGTCCTAAGGGGCTGCCAGACTGAGGAGCCTGAGAGATGATTTTTCATCTGCATTTAGAGGGTGATGATCATGGTGGAAGTGACTGAGAGCCACTGATGGGCTTAAACTGGGCCAGCACCAGAACCAGGACAGCCAAGCACACCCCCTGGAGCTGGGTGGAGCTGAATCACCTTGGATCCAGTGGCTCTTTGCCTGAGATAATCTGGCACAAGGCCTGGCTTGATGTGTGCTGCCAAGGCTTCACAGGCCATCCCATTAACCTGGCTGGAAGGAGGAAGGGTTGGAGGTGGAAAAGCCATGGGGTACTGCAATGAAGGGATGAGTTTTATCACTGCCACCCTCTGCACTCTTGGGGCTGCAGGACTGAGGAGATGCTCCCTGTTCCAGCCCTCCCTGTCCTTGCTGCTATTCTGTTCTGTGATGGAACCTTTCCAGGGAGCTCCTAGTGCTGAGACACAATGGGTAAAGTGTCACTGAAGCATTTTTCTTGATAAAAGAGCAAGGTTTAACCATCTGAGAAGTCTTCCCAAGCTTGGGTCCAATGGTTCTACCATACCATGGCACACCAGCATTATGGCTCCCTGCAGCTACTCAGCACAAAAAAGGGAGGCATAATCTATAATTCTGGCTGATTTAAGACCAATAAAAACCCCAGAGGGCAGAAGAAGGAGGTGATCCAGGCTATGCTGAAGAGTTTTCATTACTGATCACACCAGCAGATGCAAACACCATTTGGGACCTTATGTCTTCAACACCCCTGACCCTTCCCCATCCCCTTCCCCTGCACAACAAATCCTGGGGCCTCTGCCTCAGCTCCCTCTCTTTCTCCTGGCACAAGGAAAGACATTGGCAGCAGCCTCTCCTTGTTTGATTTGGTCTTTTTTTTTCCAGGAGTTGAGAGAGAGATGCCGTGGCAGAGGGAATCAGTGGGGCAGGAGGGTGGGGAAGCCCTATCAGCCGCCGAGCAGCTGTTTCCCAGGAGCGGGCATTTCACTTGATGTGTGTCACAGAGAAAAGCCTCTGGTGGGGGCTGTGGCATGGAGGATGGAGATAGTCCACTCTGCTACCTGCAGGCCAATCCCAGCCCTCCAGCCTGGTCTTTCTTGTGTGGCTTTATCCTGTCCCCCTCCACCACTGGTGCTGTAACCTTTCCGATAACACTTGTTTCAAGTTCATTAACGAGCCGTGATTGAGGCAGCCCCAAAACAGGGTTCGTTTGCATATAAAAAGCTTTGCAGTGCTGTGAGGAAGTTCATTATAGATAATTGAAGAGGCAAGCGCCATAAAGAGGAAATCCTCCCAATGTGGCTTTATCTGATTGACCTAATGTTCTTTCTAATTGAAACGGGGAGGGGAAAAGGCAATTTCATTGGGTGATGTACTGCATAAAACCTCAGAGCTTGGACCAGGCTCTGGGTTCAGATTCAAACACAGAACTCATTTTGCAGCCTCTGTCAAGCTTTGGGTGGTTTGTATTTTTGGGAGTAAAACAGGCCAGGTGTGTATTTTTGAAGGTAAAACATCAAGCTGACCAGAGTAGACCCAAGCAGAAGGCTTTCTAAAAAAGAGTTATTTTGGACATTTTGCAGTGGAGACACTTTCTCTTCACCCTTCTCCTTTGCTATGGACATCACCTAGTTGGAAAAATACAATTTTCACAGGATGTAGGGAAATAAAATTATAGACTGCCAACAACTGCACCAAGGATGGGCACAATCCCATCCCTTTTTGCCTTTGATATATAATAAATTAAGTCTTTTGCCTGACTCTAAGGGGAGCTGGCAATCCAGAGAATCATTGTTGATTCATTTTGTGTGCGTAGCTTCATTCTAGTTCTTGAATGCTTTCAAATGAGTCAGTCCATTTAAAATAATATCCTCCACCCTTGCCAATTACTGGTATCAGCAGTGATGCACACCTCACATCACCAAAATTTTGCCAATTACCAAGTCAGAGAGCTTTTGCAGTGAAACCACTGCACGAAATGAGCTGTACTCATTGGGTCGATGGTAGTTTAATTTTCTTTATTTATAACTCCTCATAGAGCGCCTGCAAATGTGTTTTTGTTGTAGCTAGCAGGAATAATAAAGTCTCAGAAATATGAGGACCTTTTCTCTCACATGTGTGTTATGGCCTTCATCAGAGCTGAGCTCAAGCTGGTCTCCAGTGAGAGCCATTGAGAGGACGCTGCTAAAGAGGATGAGGAGGCTTCTCTGAGGCTGTGTGGTCTTAGCCCTCAACTAATTAGTTTGGTTTCTTTATGGTGCTTCATACATCCAGAGTTATGATTTTATGGAGGTTTCACTGTGCTCTTTCCCACTATAAGCTGTAGACTACAAAATACCCCAAGTTTCTCTTCTAGGAAAAGGCGTGTCAGGATGTCTCGCAACATCTCGCAAGTTGGGAGAAAACCTGCGCAAACTGCACAGGTTTTCTCCCAACTTATTTTCACAGTTTCACTCTCTGTTAGTGTTTTTGGCCAGGATTATGATCCAAAGGATCATCAAAGTGTTTTCCAGTTCCCAGCAGAGAAGGAGTTTTATCTACCTTGGGTGGCAGGCATTCCACATGGGAACAGGGAACACATCCATGGAGGTTTAATACAATGAACCCCCCACCTACCAACAGCCCCCACCTTTTACTGGGGTTCACCATCCCCACTTGTGCATCTCTTGTCAGCCAGAGCATCCAGGGGAGAGAACATTTCCAGGTTTTCCTTCATACTCCTCCCTCACCATCCCTGGCAGCATTGGCTGGATCTCCACTTTCTATGGAAGGAAAATAAAGCTCACCTAATGCTGAGGGCACTGGGGGCACCACTGCCCAGATAATAATTTTCTTTATTTCTTTACTCAACCCTTGGCAATGGGTTTTTACCCTTCCTCTCCAAGAAGAGTAGGAGTCACCTCCATTCAGGAACAGACCATTAATTCCTTCACTGCTCCTTCATTACTTAATTCCAGCACATAACTCCATCACCAACTCAAAGCATCCAGTTCCTCTTTTCTTCTGCCATTAAAATCCATTTCTTTAACTTCACAGGGTTTTTTTAAGACTTTCTTTTCAATATCCCTCATCCAGCAAACATCTTTGTACCTTATCTAAGGCATCTTGCCTGAAAAAATAAATGACCACACTGTGAATCTAAGCGGTGACCAAGATTGACTCACTCAGGCCCTTTGGGACCCCATAAGAAATGAAACTCAGAATGTTATTTACTCAGTTATTACGTAAATAAATACATCTTTTGTTCATCTGCTCTGCCGAGCTGCAATGTTCTGTTTTCTCTGTGTTCCCTCTGGCTTTGTCACCCACCCACTCTGCTGTAATCAAGTCAAGAGGGTAAGAGTTGAGAGGCAGGGATTGGGTTTTTATAAAGATATCTAGACCACAGCATCTGGATGCCCTGTAAATTAAACTAGATTAAAAAAAAAAAACAAAAAAAAAAAAACTAGATTCAAAACAAAAATAGATCAAGGAAAGAGAAAGAAAAGGCAGACAAGGAATGAGAAAAAGGAGAGGGAAAACAGGCAAAAGAGAGGCAAAAACCCCCTGACCTTTCACTGACCTTGCAGAAATCAGATTTCACCTGGATAAAACACAGGAAAAAAAGCAAGTTTACAAATGAGAGGCAGCAGGGACTGCCTGGAATTTGTTTCCTGAAGTTGTCTCACACACCTCTGCACAGTCACACGGGGTCACCACCCTGTACTGCTGCAAACCCAGGGCTGCCAAGCTGGTGCCTTTTAAATTCCTGCACAGCTTCCCAGATCCTGGATAGTCTGGAGAAGGAAGCAGCAAGGAGTTCTCCATCCCCAGTGAAGGAGGAGAAGGGGTGAGTTACAGTCCACGCTGTGTTTACATTATTATACCACTAATTCTTAGCGTCGTAAAAATTATATTTAAAATTTACACAAACAGTGCTGGGGAACATTATTATGTTATAAAGTGGAATCAGGTCAATGCCTTGTAGGCAGGAATCCAAGCTCCATAAATTTCTGGATATACTTCTCCCAAATTTACATCGGCACCAGCAGCAATCATACAAGCTCTGAAAAAAAGCTCACCCGGTCAAAGAATTTTTTAATGCACCATATATTTTATCTGCATTTCCTAAGTTTACAGTGTTGTTAGCTTGATTGATGGTGTGCTTATTTATTGGCACAGGAAAAGTAATAATACATGAGGAAAACGCTCCAAACTTTAAAGGCAGCTGATGAGGAGAAAGCAACAGGATTTATGGGAAGTGTAAACATCTGCAGAGACAACAAAGGAATAATTGAGTCCCTGCATCTCTGTCACTTCTGGCGGCTCCTTTCTAGTCAAGAGTACTCAGGAGCAAATTCCAGCTCTCTTTTGTCAGGCATTGCAAGGGGTTCTGGTACCTGACAAAAGGGGGTTGGCCTAGAGGGGCTGGTGACCAGGGTAGGGAAAGATTTGGTTCTGTTTTAGCTCTGTGCACTCTGGCAGCTGCACATGTCTATTGTATTTGTGGGGTGCCCCGTGGCAGGAAGGAATGATGAATTTGACTCCAGGTTCTCAGAAGGCTCATTTATTATTTTATGATACTGTATTATATTAAAGAATTCTAAACTATACTAAAGAATAAAGAAAGGATACTTACAGAAGGCTTAAAAGATAATAATGAAAACTCCTGACTCCTTCCAGAGTCTTGACACAGCTTGGCCCTGATTGGCCAAAGAGTGAAAACAACTTACATGAAACCAATGAAACAATCACCTGTGGGTAAACACTCTCCAACCACATTCCAAAGCAGCAAAACACAGGAGAAGCAAATGAGATAATATTGTTTTCCTTTTTCTCTGAGGCTTCTCAGCTTCCCAGGAGAAAATCCTGGGCAAAGGAATTTTTCAGAAACTGTGACTGTGACACATGTCAGTGGTGGCTTGCACAGATCAGGGCACAGATACCACAGCTGGAGGGAGACCAGCAGGTCATAAAATGGGCTGGGCTGGAAAGGATATTAAAGATCATCCAGTTCCACCCCCTGCCATGGGCAGGGACACCTTCCACTATCCCAGGTGGTTTCAACCTGGCCTTGAACACTCCCAGGGATGGGACATCCAAAATTTCTCAGGGAAACCTCTAGCAGAGCCTCCTCACTGATGGACAGGAGATCATCTCAGCTGCGCTGGGTCCCTGGCCTGGTACTGTGGAGGCTGGGGAGTGATGAGTGATGCTGATCACCAGAGAGTGGCTGCTCACAAGCAGGATCTAAATGAAGATAAGCAACCTCCCCTGCCATGGCTCACTGCCCACTCCTGGTGATTGGGACCAAAGTGATTCCCCCAAGGCCAGACAGGCAGTGCTGGGAAATGACCCAGGTCTGTTGAGAGCTTGATCCTAACCCAGGACTGTTCTGCCTCTGAAGTCAGTCCACACATCACTGCTGATGAACATTAATGATTTTACCCTCCTTTAATTCTTTATTAATAGAGTCTTTCTTAGCTGGTCCATTATTTCACGAGGATCAAGGTCAGGCTGCCATAATTATCCAAGTGCCACATTTATCCTTTTTAAATAGAGACACAACATTAGCTTTCTTTCAGCCCTTTGCTGCTTTGACACACTCTCAGAAGGAGAAGTAATGATCCAGAGAGCAGGAGCCTTCTGGTCACCGGATTAGGGGAGTGGACCAGTGACAAAAATAGTCAATGGTTTTGTCGTGAGGTCCATCTGCTTGCTGGAAAGAGGCTACTGGGGACATGTGAGTAGCCTCAGTCCTGATGCTTCCTGAGCTTGGAAATAATAAATAATATGAATATGTGCATTGAGGAAGGTGGTGTGTGTGCAAGAGACAAGAAAACCATGTATTTACTTGGGCAATCTGCCTTTTGTTAAAGGAAAACCCTGGTTAAGTAAGGGAGTTCTTCCAAACAACTCACACAGGAAAACTGGATCATGCAAAGCTGTGGAAGGCACGGAGCAGAGCACAGGCAGCTCATAAAACAGTAATTAATTCCTTCCCTAATTATGCCTATATAAATCTGCACCCTTCCCAGCCAGCCTTCTGTCCTTCTATAAGGAGTTCTACCAGAAGTTCACAAGAACTTCCGTGCATGTTCCTGCCCACGGCAGAGGGGTTGGAATTGGATGATGTTTAAGGTCCCTTCCAACCCAAATCACTCTGATTCCACAATAATGACATTGACCTGTCACTCCTCAACGAAGTTCATTATTAACCAGTGCCAAGAAATGGGTTTGGCACACATAAGGGACATTATCCAACTAAGAATTCCTCAGAAGTGGGAGGCATTCCCATGACAACACTCTCCCGTGGGGACTTCTGGGGTCTAACAAGGATTCAGCCTGAGCTGTAGTGCTTTCTTCCTAAGAGGACTGAAAGCCAATTTCTCCTCTAAAGCTGTGCATTTTTACAGCCAGTAGGAACCTGAGAACTCCAGACTTTCTGGAACTTTGGGGGCTCCAGTCTTTGGCCCAACGAGGCCCAGAATGGTCAGTGAGTTTGGCAGTGGATGGAGGAGACAGAGGAACAGATGGGCTGGAGGTTGCACAGAGGTCACTTCCTTTAGAAACCAGGACAGAAGCCCAGGGAATCATCACAGCTTGTCTTCCACAATGGGAAGGTCAGGACCATGATATCACAGCTCTTATCATCCTCTCCCTCCCTGAGACCCACGGCAGCATGAGATAACACCCAAGCCAAAGCAAATGGACTTGTGCTCAAAGAGTAGGCAGGGAAGGAGGGCCTGGGCTCCTGGAGGTGCCCCAAGAGAGGCAGGACACACATTCCAGCCTCACCTCTTATCTGCAGCCTCAACATCCTGAGAATGTTTCTCCTTGGCCAGCCCCCAAAGCAGTGAATGCGGCTGATGCTACAATGGAGAAAAGCAAATTCTTCCAAGCCAAGACATCACCATGGACTGTCTGAATGGGGAATTGTCCTTCCTCCCTCAGACTGCAGGGTGCCACAGGGATCCCAGCAGTCCTGACAGATATCCAGAGAGCCAGAAAACCCTGTAGCCACTTGAGGCATTACAATAGCACTGCACTGAGCTGGGCTTTCAAAACAACATAAGCGCTTCCCGGTGTTTTGTCAAGGATGCTGTGTTGGCAGGGACAGATGAACATTAGCCTGCTGCATTCTGAGATCACTCTGTCCTGTGGGATAGATAATCCTGCATGACAAAGATGAGCATCCCAACTGTTATGAAAAACAGCAGGGACGCAGTGCTGAGTGTCAGATGTTTCTTGTATCTCTCATTCCAACCCTGAGCCGCTCCTCGAAATCACACGAGCAGGTCCTTGATTAGTCACTCACAAGGTGAGGCTGAGCTCTAAGAAAACAAGATGTGCATTAAGGTAGGATGTACTGCTCTCAGAAAAACCCTTTCCATCATTTCTCAGATCCTGTGGTGGTTTGGTTGGACATCTCAATGAGAGGAGAAAGGATGGAGCTGTTGTGCATCAGGGCAGATTTCCTGAAGATTCACCACCGTAATGATCAGAAATAGATTAGATATTAGACAGATGAGATATATATTAAGAAGAAATTATTTATTCTGTGTGTGGGGAGGCCCTGGCACAGGGTGCCCAGAGCAGCTGTGGCTGCCCCTGCATCCCTGGAAGTGTCCAAGGCCAGGCTGGACACTGGGGCTTGGAGCACCCTGGTATAGTGGGAGATGTCCCTGCCCATGGCAGGGGGCTGGAACTTGATGATCTTTAAGGTCCTTTCCAACCCAAACTGGTCTATGATTCTAAGAATGAATGCATCTCAAACTCTGCTGAAAGTTACTGCAGAAATGGAACAAGTTACCAGCTTTTTCCCCTGCCAGCTGGATGACTGCAGGGCAGAAAAGCTCAGAGATGGCAAAAGATACCCAAAAATAACAGAAGAAGCCTCTTCACACTTTCCTTCTTCTTCACCTCAGTGCAAGTCATCGTGACTGGCAAACAACAGCAAATTATCTAATTGGTTTGTACGTGTTCAAAGGCTTCTCATGAGCAGCCCCCACTGTGAGATCACAGCTCCAGGAACTAAGGATGGTACAAGCACCCATTAACTGGAAGTGCTTACCCAAATCAGAAGGTGTGAGGGAACCAGGGGCATGGAAAGGTGAACATGTCCAAGCCAACTCAGAGTCAGAAATACAACTCTCATCTGCTGAAATCAAACCTGTGGCTCTGACGCTGGTTGTGAGCAGCATTTTCATGCTCTAACAAGGCTCCCTGAACAAGGGGAGCTTTTTGCCCAGCCTCAATTTTCTGTGTTTAATTTCCTCTCATCATTATGTGAAGCACCCCATCTGAAGAGGATGTACCCACTACAGGACACATCTCCTTTTCTGGGAAAGTGCTGTAATGATGGATGGGGGCTGAAATGCCACAGCCTGAAATGCCAAACCACCAGGAGACCCAAGGCACAGCTGGATCCAAACCACCAGCTGCAGCCTCCTCCTGGATTACCCCTGCCTTCCCTGGAGATGATGCAGAGCAGACCAAGCTCTATCACACGTGCTTGGAAACCCTCCTAGGAGTGAAACAGATGCTAAACACCAACCCCCTGTGCTGCAGGTGCCACGAAATGTGTGCAGATCCTACCTGCATGGGGTGGCTGCCAGTGCCCCTGATGTCTCAGGTATAAAATAATATACCTGAGGCATATAAAAGGTATAAAAAAGGCATATTTTAGATGCCTTTTATATTATTTTGCATATATTTTTCCCATTCTGAGTTGATTTAGTGTGTGGGTCTGGGCTCCATATTATGGGATGGTGAGCTCTGTGCACAGAGCAGGGAGACAAAACAATTCCTGCTCCAGCTGGGCACCAAGGACAAATGACCCAAATCTCAGCCCAGAGCACAAACCCCGTGGGCTGGAGAGAGAAAAACAAGCAGGGTGGGACTGCAGGGGCTAAAGCTGGGATGGGACAATGAACTGCAAGATGCAAATGGAGCAGAACTGATCCCAGGGAGAGACCCCGGGAGCGCTGGTGCATTTTGGGGCCATTTTGGTTCATCTTGGGTGCAGCCCTGGCTGGGCTCTGGTGCTGCCCAAGGTGCATCCATGGAGGAGATCCTTGGAATGAATCCCTGCTTTATTCTGGAACTCTGCCCAGCCTCTGTCCTAGCTCAGCCTGCACAAGGCATCACCCCTGCCTTGCCCAGCAAGCTGCCTGCAGTTGCCATAGAAACTCCACCTCACACCCTCCCCTTAATGACAGACAGGTGCCAGGAGAAGTGAAGGGATAATTGACAAGCCAGGAAAGGGTTTGGAGCTCTGGGATTGGCCTGGCTGGAGCTGTCACTGCAGCCCCCGAGAAAGGAGAGGTGCATTCATTTGAGCAGGGATGGGTTTTCTCCTCTCCCCGGGCTGAGGCTTCCAGCAGTCGCCTCTCTAGATGGGTTAAGTGAAGCTGGAAAGAGGAGAGGGATGAAAACCGAGCAGTTGCCACAGCAACAGCTGAAGATGCATCACCAGAAGGGTTTTTGATGCAAGAGAGCAAGGAGTTGGCCATGCTCCCCCAATGGTCCTCTGTCCCCTCCCCAGTGCAGCCACCCAGTTCACTGGGGTGCATTTTGGGAGCAGGTGGGTGCTGTGACTTCCTTCTGCACCTGACAAAGAGGACAGAACAGGACATTTGGAGGGCCTGGAAACATGTCTGGGTTTTGGAGACCTTGGGGCAAAGTCCCCTCTGAGCCTGAGACAGAGCAGCAGGATGGGGGAGGCACTGCTGAGTTTATTGCAAAGTCCACAATGAGGAGACATGGACATTAAACAAATAAATTGGGATGGGATGGGACAGGAATGGAATGGAATAATTTTCCCTAATAGAGCAGAGTAGAATAAAATATTGTATTTTCAGTTCAAAGGGACCTACAACCACCATCCTACCCAACTTCCTGACCACTTTCAGAACTAACAAAAATTTAGAGCCTGTTACTAACAACATTATCCAAATTCCTCTTGTGTTCCTCAAATTCCTGTCAGTTCAGGTATCATCACCCTCCACCTGCTTTTTCCCCCCCTTCCTTCCACTCCATTTCCCAACAAACACCTTCCCAAGAAGGACCAGCAGCCAGGCAGAGCCAAATCAGTGCAGTGGTGATGGAGGCCACCAGGACAGCTCTTGATTTGGCCCAAGGCAGGAGCAAAAGCCATGCTCTGCTCCTCAGCAGCTGCTCTCCAGCACGCAGCTCACAGGGCTCCCCATCACTCCTGACAAATGAATATTTGAAGCAGTTGTTCCTTTTATATGGGCTTTGCTGTCATTAGCACGTACAACTCCACATAAAACACCTCAGTGAGGGATCTTTTCTTCTCTCCCCTTTTTAGGCAGCAGATGAAAATCCTTTTAATGAAAGGCTTGTTTGGGGGAGAAAGAAAAACACACGCACATGTCGGCTGAGCAGGGAAAGATGAAAACCTCCTTCAAGGTAATTAAATTATTATGTATCTGTTAAACCTGGTGAATAACAGATTTGTTATCTAGGCTTGCTTTTGGCTTGTGCCATTTTTCCCCTTCTTTTTTTCCCTACACAAAGCTAAAATCCTTGCAAGGCCTGGAACAAGATAATGCTCATCTCAGAGAAAAAGGCACAAATAAAAGATTTATTCCTTTATCCCATCAACTCAAGCAGGCTATCCCAGCATCCCTTCCTTGTACAGAAACATTGACATGAAAACTTCTCCCTGGATCAGAGCAGATCTGAATGGAGACAAGACAGATGATGCAATCAGCATTGGGTAATTGATGTCAGGAGACAGGTGTGGTTTCTACAGCCCCTGGCACACTGGATATCCTCAAATCCATTGTTTTACCCCTCTTGCCTCAGTTTCCTCCCAGTTCTTGTTGACTGTCTTGCCCATTTACAGAAGGAAGTGGCTGAGGTCTCTTGCTTGGGGATTGTGTCAGGCAAGGGTTGATTTCAGAGTGGGAATCTGCAATGGTTTGTGCTCAGACTCTGAGCCTGCACTCTGACTTCAGCTCTGGTCAGCAGCAGATGTCAAAAGCAGAGACAGGACAACAAAATAAAACCCCAAGAAGTCCCCTCCCACTTATCTCTGAGACTAATTCTCTCTACTTTTGCCATCAGCTCTTTGGGAAAAACAACAACAGCAGCAGCAACAATCCACTCCAGTATTAAAATGTCCTTTTTTCCTTCCTGCTTTCCCTTCCTGCCTCAGTAACAATAATATCAGCTCCCCTTTCTAAAGCAAGAAGTCACCCAGTATATTTCAAGTGAGTGGGCCAGGCTTTCAAAACCCTGCTGTAAAGGGAAATTACACGCCAAGGTGAAGTATTTCTTCTACAAATCATCTGGGGACATCATGAACCCTCTGTGATTAAGATCAGTGCCATAATCATAAATACTCCTGCTTTATGACTAAGCTGGAGCTCTTCACTGGAGCAAACCTGGGCTTTCCCAAAGCTCCCAGAGTGGCTGATCCAGATCTGTTACAGACAGAACTGATTCACCTGACAAGTAAGAAAGTCATATCTCAGAGGTGATGGTGAGGGAACAGACATTTTCTGTCCTTTCTCCTTCTCTGGTTGTTTTGCCATTCCCAGCCTGGGGCTGGCTGATCCCAGCTATCCACAAGACAATTCAAAGGCTGCCCTTGGGTGGCAGGTTACAGCATTTTCTGGACAATGTGGGTCACTGCCAAAGCCTTTCTGCTGTCCCTCTGGATCACTCTCACATCCATTCAGCATCCTGCACCAACCAGCAGCTCATACTACAAGGAAATACAATACAAATACAAAAACCCCAAGATCCTCTCAGAGAACATAAATGAGGCCTAGATGAAAGGCTGAGCCCAGAAATTTGTGAGGCATCTGAAGGAAATGATGGAATCAGGAGGACACAAGGGCACAACCTTCTTTTGAGAGCGCTCCAGACTGGCCCAGGGTTGAGGGGTGCCAGCCCAAATGAGCCCATTTGCAACCCAGACCATCTGGAGAGTGGGAAGCCTCTTCCCACAGGATGGCAAGATGTTGTACAGGAAAACAGAGGGAGTAAAAAATCACCTGAGGGTGGGCATAGCAAGAGAAGCTGAAGGCCACGGTGATGGGGAGGGTGAAGGCTTGGTGTGCCAGCAGGGATGGCTCCAGAGGGAAGGAGTTTCTGGCATGGGTCCATGTGACAGAGTAACACCAATATTTGCTTTGGGAAGATGCCTGAGTTAATCTGCTCAGCAAACTCATGGAGAGACAGCAGATGGGATGGTGCAGCCACCCCATGCTTCCCAGTAAGTTTTACTTAGCAGGTACTCATGCCTGGGTGGTGGCAAAGCCTTCCCTCTCCTCATCCTCCAGGGCTCCAAATGCTGGTAGAGGAAAGGATTGAAAGGAGAATGGATGTGAGAGGCCAGTGAAAATGGAGCCACTATTATAGTGAGGGTGACTTTGAGCTCTGCTGAAGATGGGAACAGACCTGGGTCCTGTCAAACATGTGAGTCACGTTGCATCACCAGGAACCAGGGGAAGGTCTGGGTGTCACAGACATCTTTTATGAAAAATCCTTTCCTTAGGATTTTTCCTCCTGAGAAGCTGAGAGGCCTCAGGAACAAAATGTAACCAATGGTTATCTGCTGCTGTGGAATGCAACAGGTGCATCTGGGATTGGGCTCATGTGGTTGTTTCTAATTAATGGCCAATCACAGCCCAGCTGGCTTGGACAGAGAGCCAAGCCACAAACCTTTGTTATCATTCTTTCTTTTTCTATTCTTAGCCAGCCTTCTGATGAAATCCTTTCTTCTATTCTTTTAGTATAGTTTAAATATAAATCATAAAATAATAAATCAGCCTTCTGAAACATGGAGTCAGATCCTCATCTCTTCCCTCATCCTGGGACCCCTGTGAACACTGTCACAGTCTGGGCTGGCAATGAGGAGCCAGGCTGGACTTCTCCAGGGTTCTGAATGGTTTCTGTTGTTCAGAGAACCCACTCAAGTGCACAGGACAGAAAATGATAGAATTGCAGGTGACAGTGAAAAGTAGGCAGAGGAAGTTTCAGTGAGATCAGTGAGTCAGTGAGAAGATGGCTTTGAGGAGAAGCGTGGGAGATAGACATTCCTTCAAAGTGCCATTTGACAAAAAAAAGAAGAAAAAACAAAAAAACCCAACCTTTCTGGCCACAGAGTGATTGCAAATCTGTTTGTCAGAGGGCATTTGTGATGCCATCCTTCCCCAGCCCTTGAGAGCCACAAACACACAGAGGGAATGAGAAGGAGCCTGAAGCTGAAGGGTGTTTCTCACACTGCCAGGCACACAGCAAGCTCTGAAAGTTCTGGGAGTTGCCAGGCCTTTATCCTTGCAGATTTTGTCATTCCATTGCTTCCTCTGTGGAGCAGACAGCAAAACCAGCTCCTGAGTTTAGCAGATTATTCCAAATGTTGTATCCCAGGGGAATGAGGTCCCATTTGTGCCCAGAGAAAGCAAAAAAAATGCTGCAGCCCCCATACACAGTGAAACATCCATGATGCTGTCATTGCCTTGTAGATCAGTTGTGGCTTTCCAAGGTCAGGTCTGTGCCTCTTCCTGCTGCCATGAAAATCTCACTTTTACAAGATCAGAAAGGGAATACACAAAGCTTAGCAGGGAATTCTCTGTTAAAGGGGGCAGAAGAGAGGAAAAGCAAACTCTGCTGACAAAGCCCCCCAGAATGGAGCTGCCTCCTGAAGAGGACATCTTTCAGAAACAGAACTGGAAGAGAGGTGATGAAGCTAAAAACCAGGCAGAGTTTGATGAATTCCTCCCTCTCCCAAGTTCTGCAGAAAAACACCTTGGAGAGGACAAAGCAAAGAGCAGTGGCTGTGCCATCCCCCCCGTCCCTTCCCTAAGAAACTGGGATAACTCTCATGATTTCCTTTCTGGTGGATCAGGAGATCCACTGAGGTTCGTGGGCATCTCCCTTTGGGCAGGGGACTGGAGGGGAGGAGAGCTGGGAGGGTGAGTCCTGTGCTTGAAGCACAGCAGAGGAGAGCAGGGGTGGTGGTGGTGGTTGTGATATTGCACAGTGGGAAACTGAGACAAAGTGACCCAGAACATTCCCCTCAGCAAGAAAATGAGGTTCCCACAGGGCCTGGAGTGGATGGGACAGAAACCTGTGGCCAGCAGGACTGGCCAAAGTGTGACAAGGCTTTGGAATAACCCAAATTTTGGAATAACCCTGGGCTGCCTTTCCTCACCTCTCCACCACCAAGCTCAGGGCATCAAACCCTCCAGCTCCTCAGCACATTTTCCAGTAGTTCTACAGAAAATCCTGAATCCTGCTAGATGGAGAACTCATCAGTATTTATGGCTTTTCCCAGTGCCAGAGCAGGTCAGGACATCTGATGCAGGACATCTCAACCAGCACAAATGTGACAGCTCCACCAGCATTTACAGAAGGGGTGGGAGGGAATGGCAATGTCACAGACACTACATGTGGCACCAGGAAGGAATTAAGTGGCTTCCAATTTGTATTCTCCTTGCCTGCAAGGGCTCCTTGCTTACAACACCAGCCAGGCAGCATTTGCAGCTCTGTGTTAACACCCAAGCTGCAGTTCAGCTCAGTCAGTGGCAATCTGGGGGCAGCTGGATGCCTCTGCCATTAGGCACCAAACCCACAAAGCCCCAGTGGTGTTCCAAACACAGCTGCAATCTACTGACCCCATGGCCAAAGCCCTAAATCCTCCCCAGGTCTCAGCAGCCTCGGGTTGGTCACCTCCTTCTCTCCTGGAGGAGAGGCACAACCAGTGTTTGCCATCCCTCCCAGACCTTTGGTACCAGGAGTTTGTGATGAGTTTCCAAGGTCACACACTGTTGGATTTTGCCCTTTTCTGACCCAGATATGGGGCAGCTGAGAGGCATTTTAAAAACTTTTATTCCATTTTCAGTCTCAGGTGAAGAGTAAGGCAATACAGATGTTATAATTCACCCCATCACAATCAGAAGCCAACTATTTCTTAATTACAAGACATTATAAGTGTTTCTTGCCACTTCTACAGCTTTAGCCACACCATGCTGTAAATGCCTCAAAGCCAACCATCTAAAATTACCTCTGGTGCATCCCACTGCAAAGCATCTTTCACAGTTCTATTTCTCCAAAGTTCCACTCTTCTTTGTAAGGCCACCCTTTGGAACATCTCCAGTTCCATTTCTCTCTCAGCAATGTCTGTCCCATTCCAGCCTTCTGTCAGGCTTTGAGAATTTTCTACAAATCCATTTCCCACACTACACTGCCTGTGGTGTGCAGGAGGGAGGGATCAGGTCCCTGAGGTCTGGCAGAGCAGAGGGGAGAGCAGAGGAGGGAAAGGGTGGGACTGGAGGTGGAGAAGGCTTTGTGGACTGACAAAGTCAGCAGGAGCAGGGAGGTCACTGTGCCCTGGCAGTGTCAGCAGTGAGGGGCAGCACAGCAGGGAGGTCACTGTGCCCTGGCAGTGTCAGCAGTGAGGGCAGCACAGCAGGGAGGTCACTGTGCCCTGGCAGTGTCAGCAGTGAGGGCAGCACAGCAGGGAGGTCACTGTGCCCTGGCAGTGTCAGGAATGAGGGCAGCACAGCAGGGAGGTCACTGTGCCCTGGCAGTGTCAGCAGTGAGGGCAGCACAGCAGGGAGGTCACTGTGCCCTGGCAGTGTCAGGAATGAGGGGCAGCACAGCAGGGAGGTCACTGTGCCCTGGCAGTGTCAGCAGTGAGGGCAGCACAGCAGGGAGGTCACTGTGCCCTGGCAGTGTCAGCAGTGAGGGGCAGCACAGCAGGGAGGTCACTGTGCCCTGGCAGTGTCAGCAGTGAGGGCAGCACAGCAGGGAGGTCACTGTGCCCTGGCAGTGTCAGGGATGAGGGCAGCACAGCAGGGAGGTCACTGTGCCCTGGCAGTGTCAGGAGTGAGGGGCAGCACAGCAGGGAGGTCACTGTGCCCTGGCAGTGTCAGGGATGAGGGCAGCACAGCAGGGAGGTCACTGTGCCCTGGCAGTGTCAGGGATGAGGGGCAGCACAGCAGGGAGGTCACTGTGCCCTGCCCTGGGCACGGGGAGGGCTCAGCTCCAGGGCTGTGCCCAGCTCTGGCCCCTCAGCCTGGGAAGGGCCTGGGGACACTGAGCGGGGCCAGAGGGGCAGCGAGGCTGGAGAGGGGCTGGGAACACAAAGCCTGAGAGGAGCCCCTGAGGGAGCTGGGGGTGCTCAGCCTGCAGCAAAGGAGACTCAGGGCTGCCCCCATCGCTCTCTGCAGCTCCTGAAAGGTGCCTGGGCTCAGCTGCCCTTGGGCTCTTTCTCCAGCAGCACTGACACAGCCAGAGCACACAGCCTCGAGCTGTGCCAAGGGAAATTCAGGCTGGAGAGCAGGAAAATGTTGTCATTATAGTGCAAGAGCTCTATTGTCATTACATTGCAAGGGTTCCATATTGCCACAGTTTTGTACCTCCTTGATGGTTCTTGTAGGCAGCTCCTCTAGGCACTGACTCTTCCTCTCCTCACAGCAGCCAAGTGACTCCAGTTCCCACCAATCCACTCTTTTACACCACTGATCTTATTGGCTACAGCTGTGGCCTGTTAACATCAGGCCTGCTCCTGATCTTTAGTAATTGGTTCAGCTGCAACTCTTTAGGGGATAAGAATACATTCTATACCACCTTCATTTACCCATGCTGTATCCCCCTACAGGAAAAAGCTTTTCCAGCAAGGGGGATCAAGTTCTGCAATGGCTGCCCGGGGAGGTGGTGCAGTCCCCATCCCTGGGTGTGTTTGACAAGCCTGGATGTGGCACTGGGGGCCAGGGGCTGGGCTGGACTCCATGGCCTTGAAGGTCTCTCCCAAACCCAGGGATTGTGTGCAGGTGACACCAGCCCTGAGCATCCCAGATGTGTGGCACATTCCCTGTGCCTACCTCGGGCATCTTGACTCGTCCCTCCTGGAAGGAGCAGGAGCTGGGGTCGTGGGTGCACACGTGCCGGTACTTGCACCAGTGGCAGCGGTAGGGGCTCTCCACACACGACAGGCACCTGCAACAGACACAGAGAGCAATCACTTGGCCAGCTGGGTCCTTACGGCGCCTTAAATTTTAGATTTTACATTTTCCAGTTCCTGTTCTGCATCAGTGTGCAGCTCTGAACTCCCTGCAGTGTTTGTGAGCTCTCTTCACAGTTTGGGCACACAGAACAATCCCTCTGCCCTGCCTGAGAACCAAGGACACCCCACAGCCTCAGGCCTGAAAAGTACAAACTAAATTGAACTGGGAGGGGCAAACTGGGGGAATGTGATTTCATCACCTGAAGCTGCAATTGGACAATTAACCCCTGATATGCAAATGGACCAAACCTATATCTGCCCAAAAAACTCGTGACTGTTGTGAATCTTGGGTCCATCTTTGGTGTAGCCTCTGCCAGGCTCTTGCACTGCCCAGGGTGTATCTGTTGAAGGCCTTTAATAAATCCCCACTTCATTCTCTAGCTCTGTCCAGCCTCTGTTCCAGGTAGTCCAAGGCATCACTGACAGCCTTTCCCAGAGGAAAATGGGAAATGTTCTCCACAGCCTGGAGAACATTGCTTTTGCAGGAGGACACAGGCTTTGCACTGACCCAAAGAGCTGGATTTACTCTGGCCTGAGCTGGTTGCCACTGGCATCTCAAATGTCTGATAGGATTAAATAATTTAGATTGCATTCATATCATTGCAACTAGAGGAATAATAAATATTTATTGTATTTTGACTGCCCTGGGCACCAGCACAGCAATCAAGTCTGGTTAATTTTCCCACACATGACACAGAGGCCAGAGACAACCTGGGATGTACCAAAGCCAGAAAACCAAAGATGAAGCAGGGAATTTTCTCCCCCTGGGTCCCACAGCTTTATTGGTGTGAGTTCTGCTCAGGGTGATGAGGTCCCTGCCAATATATTAACTCATATTTTTCATCTCAGAGGAGAAGTAAAGACTACTGGAGCAGGTAGCTGAGAAGCAGAGGGCATATTTAGGGCATCACCTCCTCTGGGTGCAGGAAAGATCCATTCCCTTCATCTTACAAGGTTTTGCTCTCCTGTGCCCAGGGGCTGTGCAGAGTCAGAGCTGCAGACACCTCCCCTGGCTGTGTTACAGCACTGACTGGACCTACATCTCACCTCCCTTTAAATTTAATGTGATGTCTGCTCAGCAGCAACCAAACCCAGCTCTCTGCACAGTCCTGGTCGTTCACACTCTGGAGACCTTCATGACAAACACCTGGAGGGGCTGGAGAGTGTCCAGGGAAGGAAATAGAGCTGGGGAATGGTCTGGGAGCTGGGAAAGGGGCTCAGCCTGGAGAAAAGGAGGCTCAGGGGGGACCTTGTGGCTCTGCACAAGTCCCTGACAGGAGGGGACAGCCAGGCTCTTGTCTCAGGTAACAAGTGCCAAAATGAGAGGAAACTGCCTCAGGCTGTGCCAGGGGAGGTTTAGGTGGGATAGTAGGAATTTTTTTTCTTGGAAAGGGTTGTAAAGCACTGGCTGCCCAGCACAGGCTGCCCAGGGCAGTGGTGGAGTCACCATCCCTGGAAGTGTTAAAAAGCACTCGGGGACAAGGTTAAATGGTGACCATGGTGGTGGTGCTGGTTGACTTGGGCTTGGTGATCTTAGAGGCCTTTTCCAACCATAACAATTTTCTGATTCTATGAGGGCTTTTCCAACCTTAACAATTTTAGGCTGGGCTTTTAGAGGGCCCAACCTCAGAGGGCTTTTCCAACCTAAACAAATTTAGGCTGGGCTTTTAGAGGGCTCAACCTTAGAGGGCTTTTCCAACCTTAACAATTTTCTGATTCTATGAGGGCTTTTCCAACCTTAACAATGTTATGATTCTATGAGGGCTTTTCCAGCCTCAACAATTTTAGGTTGGGCTTTTAGAGGGCCCAGCTTTAGAGGGCTTTTCCAGCCTTAACAATGTTATGATTCTATGCAGCTGCAGTGCCTGGAGGGTACCTTGAGGAGACTTCAGGGAAGTGAATTTTCCTGGTCCTTCTACGCCACTGGGTTTTTAATGGGCAGGAGAGGAAAACTCCAGAGCTCCTGTGTGTGAGCTCAACAGGCAGACACACCCCCTCTCTCCTGTCTCTGTGAAATCTTTCTCAACCCCAATCCACTCTCAGCTCTGGTACAGCAACTTATTCTTCAAATTGGTAACAAGTGCTTGCTCTGATACATCGAATTAAAAATGGATAGCGTATTATAGTTTGTCAAGTAAGAAACCAAAACACGCCATAAATATTTAACAGCACCATCTCTGCTGCTCTCCCCCCCCCTTCCCCAACACTTGCTTTCTGACACTGTTTGTCAAAGCAGCAGGAACATGGAAATAAGATTTGCCTTTCCTTGCGAATTGCTGAGCCACAGTAATTATCTGCTTTTGGCACTTGTGACGGCTCAGTGGTGGGGACAGAGCCACTCAGCCTTGCTCAGGGCTGGAGCAGCCTGCTGCAAGGACATCTTCTGCAGGCATTTGTGGGTCTGCTCCACTGGGGCAGCTCCTGAGCAGCCCTGGGTGGCAGCAAAATCTGAGAAAAGCGGGATGTGAGGCAGGAAAGGCGCTCACATCATGGGTAACATGGTCTTGAGGGAATCAGATGGGTTCAGCGCATATCCTGCAGGAACCATAAGCTTTATTTTTCCAGATGGGAGGGTTTAAGTCTATGTTAACCATCTGGGGTGGGCTACTGGTGGGACTGGCAGCATGGATGAGGGTTGGAGGTGCATATGAGGAGCCGAAAATCCACAGAGAAATGAGCAATAGGAAGATTAGGGGGCCACGTGCTGAGGGCACAATTCAGTTTTGACTCAATTCTGTAGCAAATTGCTCCTAATTCGATGCTCTGCCTGCAGGAAAAGTGGTCCCTATGCACTGAGTCATCTCAGGAGGGACCCACCATTGTGGGCACCACACAAGTGACCCCAGCCCCTGGTCACCTCCACACTTGAACATCCTCCCGAGGGACACGTGCCCACGAGAAAATGCTGCCAAAGGAACTGAACATACGAGTTGTGGACGCTGCAGTTGTAGAAGACAAAGCTGGTGCTGGCAAAGGTCATCCCCGTTTCCTTGGACTTGAGCTGCAGCTGGACAATGTGATGGTCACCTGGAGGGAAAAATAGGCACATCAGGGTGTGACTGCTCTGTTAGCCCTGGTGGCCAGGCCACCAGCCTGAGCCTGGAGCTGCCCCACAGCACCTTGGCTGGGCTGTCCTCAGTACAGATGTAAAAGAGATGTAAAAAGTGTTATAAAATCCTTCTAGAGCCCAGTTCTCCCACAGGTACAGTGTGTCTTTGCCACTGGAAATTATTGTGCCTGGTAGCAGGGTCTGGACTGGAGAGTGACAGCTTGGAAAACCAAGCTCAAAGAATGAGTGCAGATGCCTGGAATTTGGGGGCCATTAAAATATAATTTTGTCCTTAAAGTTGGTGCATACTGCTGGTTCACTCAACATTCCCAGAGAAAAAGGGCATGTGGACATTCCTTCCATGTTCACTCACCCCAGGCTCCATTCCCCTCTGCCTGTGGCTGCAAAGAACCCATCTCAGTGTGAGAGATGTGAAATCCATTGCACTTATAGGGGAATCCACCCATTTCTGCACCTTTCCCTTTTCACCCCAGCTCCTCCACACCATTTCCCCATCCCTTTTCCCACTGCTCCAAGCTGGGCAGTCAGCTGGGAAGTGATCCAGGTTTAATTCAAGATTTACCTGGGTGGCCCTTTCCCTGCTATTTGTAAAAGGGCACAGAGTGATAGGACAAAGGGGAATGGCTACAAACTGAAAGAGGGCAAATTTAGATGAGATATTACAAAAGAAATCCTTCCCTGTGAGGGTGGGGAGGCCCTGGCACAGGGTGCCCAGAGAAGCTGTGGCTGCCCCTGGATCCCTGGCAGTGCCCAAGGCCAGGCTGGACAGGGCTTGGAGCAGCCTGGGACAGTGGGAGGTGTCCCTGCCCATGGCTGGTGGTTGGAATGAGATCATCTTTTAGGCCCTTCCAACCCAAACCAGTCTATAATTGCATAATTTTCCTCCTCACCTGAGAGATTCATTAATCAGTGAGGCCAGAGCAAACTTGACAAGGGGTCACAAGGAGCACCTGGTGCTCACTCACCCACCTTGGGGCACACACACCACTGGACACATCTTGCTTGGCCCTGCTGCACGTCTACTCTGCCATATTTAACAACTTTGCCAGCATCTTGCAGGTATTTTAAACCAGGATATGAGGACTGGATGGCCCCAGGTGTGATAGTCACACGTCCTTTGGTTCAAATCCAGCCTCTGGCACTGCAGGGAGAACTTGGTTTTTGCAGAGGTTCAGAGCAGCAGCTCTGAAGCTGAGACAAGCTGCAGGTGCCCTGAAAGCAGATAAATCTCTCCCTCTTGTCCTGTCTCCACCTTTCACTGCTGTTTTTGTTTGCTGGTTGATGATAGCCTGGCCTGGGACAGATGTCCATGGCAAGGAAAGAATTTCTGGTGCCTGTCTTGGTAAGCAAACATGACTGATAACTCAGTGGGACTTGAGAGTGGTGACAACCTCCTGGGAGCTTGTTTTGGGGCTGCAGCAGAGAGCACAGCAGCTGTGTGCAGCTCAGGGAGAGCACAGGTGATGGTGACAGTTCATGTCACCTCATTTTCTGCGGTCTGAGGAGCCCCAGAGGCAAATTTTACAGCAAATTTTCACAGGAAGCCAAGGACAAAAATTGGCAGCATCCTCTCAGTGTCTCATGGGGGTGATAGCAAGGTCAAGGTTTTTGTAATAAGCCCCGTAAAGAGCCACAGGAGTTCTTGAAATTACCCAGAAAGTTTGTTAGAAAAGGGAAAGGGAAAAGTGCAGGAAGTTGTGGATAGGGGAAGCACCCTTGGAGACAAAGCATTTTTCTGTGCTGGACCACTGTGGGAGAAGGAGCCAGAAGCAAACCTGGAACAGCTGAAGGCAGCAAAGGCCAGGAATGGAGACAGAGAGCTGAGCACACAGACTTAAATCTGGGAGGAGCAGGGTGAAATTACAGGCAGGATTGTCCAGCTCTGCAGGAATTTCGGTCTGTTACACGGGGTGGGATGCGTTGAGAGCCTGTACCCCTGGTGTGTAACTACAGCCTGGCCAAAAGGAGAGGGAATAGTTCACATCCATGTCGTGTCTCTGCTGGATTCGTGCAACTGCCACTCGGTGGCAGCCTGCAAACACCTCGTGTCACACAGAGGAGCACCTCAAGGCAGCTGCTGGGGCTGCAGCTCAAGGCAGGCACTTCTGAAACACTCTGACATCCACACAACATTGCCATGATGTGCAGCTCCAGAGTCCCTCCTGCTCCCAGGGCTTTCCTTGCCCTCTCCTCAGGCTCTCATGAGCCAAATCCTCCTTTGATGATGATGCCTCAGGGTTCAGCTTTTATATTTTTCACATTCTGTACTACTGTAGTGTGTGGGTCTGAGCTTCATATTAGTGAGGTCTCCTCACAGCAGGGAGACAAAATAATTCCATCTCTAGCTGGGCACCAAGGACAAATGACCCAAATCTCAGCCCAGGAGCACAAACCCCATGGGCTGGAGAGAGAAAAACAAGCAGGGTGGGAGTGCAGGGGCTAAAGCTGGAATGGGACAATGAACTGCAAGATGCAAATGGAGCAGAACTGATCCCAGGGAGAGACCCCGGGAGCGCTGGTGCATTTTGGGGCCATTTTGGTTCATCTTGGGTTCATTTTGTCACCATTTTGGTTCATCTTGGGTTCATTTTGTGACCATTTTGGTTCATCTTGGGTGCAGCCCTGGCTGGGCTCTTGTGCTGCCCAAGGTGCATCCATGGAGGAGATCCTTTCCATAAATCCTTGCTTTATTCTGTAACACTGTCTAACTTCTGTTCTAGGTCAGATTCTCAGGGTATCAAGGACAGACACAGGGTGTGGGGTGAGGATGGGAGGGAGAGGCGCAGGTGGAGGAGCTGTGGGGTACTCACCATTCTCTGTGATGATCTGGGGCACCTCCTTGGCAGCTGGAGAGATGCACTGGATCTGGCTGCCCACCACCAGCCCATCCATCTCTGAGAGGTCCTCAAAGGTGCAGTTGACTCCTGCAGACAGCTCGGGGACGTTGTAGGTCTCCAAGACCAGCTGCAGGCAAAGATGGAGGGAGAGAAGGAGAAGCAGAAAAAGAGAGAAGAGAGAACACTGAGCCAAACAACAGAGCTGGGCCAGCAGGAGAGAATTACACTGGAGAGGTCGGACAAAGAGCCTCTTGCTAGAGAGAGAGCATCCTCCTTCAGCAGAAAGCAGCGACTGGGGAGAGGGACCAGTGAGGAGGGGAGGGCACGAGATGCTGGTGCTGGCACAGGTGGCAGGTGGCTGTGCAGGGACAGCTGCACAGTGTCCCAGTGCTGGCTGGGAGGTGCAGGGGAGGGAGTGCTCGCTGTCTCTCATGCAGGTGTCAGGTTAGGCAGGGAGTCTTTGGAGCCAGCCGTGGCCCCCAGGGCTGTGGTGGCCCCCAGGGTTTCTGAGGAAGGTGACTGCTACTCACAAGAGGCACTCTGCAGACTCCAGAGAAACTGGAGCGCTCCAGTCTAACTCTCTACGGGCTGCTCTGCCAGCACCAGCAGGGGGGAGCACTCTGTCCCCAAGTTTCCTGTGTGAGGAGAGTCTAGTTACAGCCTGTCGCAGACATCTGTTATGAAAAATCCTTTCCTCAGGATTTTTCCTCCTGAGAAGCTGAGAGGCCTCAGGAACAAAATGTAACCAATGGTTATCTGCTGCCGTGGAATGCAACAGGTGCATCTGGGATTGGTCTCATGGGGTTGTTTCTAATTAATGGCCAATCACAGTCAGCTGGCTCAGACTCTCTGTCTGAGCCACAAGCCTTTGTTTTTCATTCTTTCCTTTTCTATTCTTAGCCAGCCTTCTGATGAAATCCTTTCTTCTATTCTTTTAGTGTAATTTTAATATAATATATATCATAAAATAATAAATCAAACCTTCTGAAACATGGAGTCAGATCCTCGTCTCTTCCCTCATCCTAAGACCCCTGTGAACACGGTCACAACAGCCTTCAGTCCACCACCAAAACATCCCCTGTCTCTACAGGCACAGAAACCTCTCCTGCCCATCCCACCAAAGAACCAGCTGGCTCCTCGTGCTATCCTGGGGTTCCATATGGGAAAAAAGCCATGAAGAAGGATTTGGCCGTGTTTTTGGAGTTCACAACACCCTCTGGCATTGCTCATGGTTATGGGAAAATGAATCTTGGGGCTGGTTTGCACCATGTCCATGCTTTGGAAGAGCACAGTCATGCTGTCAGCTTCCCAAACAAAGGTCCTGTCCCACGGCTCTCCATCACTGAGGGTCCTGCTCAACTGACCAGGTCATCCCCTAACACAGAGGGGCACCCCAGGGACCCCTAGCACCTGGTAATTGGTGTAAGTTTAGTGTTTTTGTGACCAAACACTGGCTCCAACCACTCAGCACAGGCTCAAATGCAGGTGTTCTCCACACTTGCCTCATCCCTGAGCTGGCTGAGGTCCCTCTGAGGTGACAGGCACTGAAAGGAGACACAGGTGCATGCTGAGGTGTTGTTTGTACCAGCACAAAGAGCAGGGTCAGTCCAGGTGACAAAGCAGGACGGATGAGAAGGTGACATAGCACTCAGTGCTCGCACACAGTGTGTTTCCCTCTCTTAGGGAAAGGCTGGAGCTGTTTCTCCACACTGAGGACCATCAGGGAGGAAGGCTGAGCAAACAGGCCTTAGCCCTGGATGCCATTTGAGAGAATAGGATCATTCTGGGGACATGGGAATGGCAGTGGGAAAGGTGATTTTTTTTTTTACTTTTTGTTTTGGATGGGGAACAGGAAAAAAGTTTGGTTGTTTGGATGAGTTTAGCACTGAGGCTGAATTCATTCTCCCTGCTAGCAGTGGAGAAGTGGAATCTGCAATCTGTTTTCCTTAACAAATCTCCCTCTGGGCATGGATGATGCAGGAGGAAGCTGTGCCATGCAGAAGATGACACTGGTGGGCAGACCAGCGCTTGGCCACAAGCTCCATGAGCCAGTGCACAGCCCAAGCAGACAAGAAGTCCTACATCCCACACTCCTGGGACAGCAGGGAAAGCATGGAGCCTTCCCTCAGCAAGCAGCTCTTCTCAGAGAGCCCAGAGCAGTGACACAGACTCAGGTAAGGTTTTCCAAGGCCCTGTCAGTGCCCAAAATTTAAAAGCGTGGCTGACCACACAAATGCCTGCTCTGCCTCCATGGGCAAGAACTCACTGACATTTTGCTAGAATTCAAGATCCTAGCATTCTAGATTTGAGATCTGCCCAGGACACCATCAACCCTCTGTTTGTTCCCCTCCTGGTTTGCCTCTGCTGATGGGATGAACTGGGTCACCAGTTTAGCTGGGACTGGGCTGAGACTTCCATCAAAAGGCCCATGCAGATTGTTGGGTAACAGATGATGGCAACTTCTGATCCCAGCAGCTCTGGGCTGACTCACCCTGGGAGTAACCCAGAGGAATAGGTCTCTTATTCTGTTATCATTTTCAGTCTCCCCGAGCCAGCCAGTCCCCCAGGATTTATTCCAACATGAAAGAATTCAACAGCTACTGAGAGAATACGGAAAGGAAACCTTGAACTCCCAGAAGAACAAAGAACCTAAGATGTCTCAGATCAGTTTTGTTTGAAGCCTGGGGAAAGTAAAGTCACAGCAAAGTTAAGAGGCTGAAACAAAGCAGCAATGATTGGACATGCAGGCTTTGAAAGGCTGATTTCATTATCCCTGGAGAAATCCAAACGTGTCACCTGGAAGGGGTCTGGCAGCTGCCTAAATTCCATTTAGGCCTTTCAGGGTGTGGGGCTAATGACCAGCTTGCCTAGAGATAGAGCTTTTAGGGCCTGGGTTATTAACTTAATTGCAGCCCAAATTAGCATGGTCAAAAAGACAGAGCACTGGTAGCCTGAGAGAAATGAGTTCTTGTCTCCTTCTTGGGGCATGTTGGGATGTCACCACACCTGGTGCTGCTGCCATGAGTCAGGAGGGAAACCACAAACTGGTCAGATCCTCAGCAGAGATTTCCTGCCTCAAGCCCAGGAATGATCAGCATCATCTGCTGCTCTGCCAGCATTCACTGTGTGGTTTCCTTGGCTGCTGACTGAGTAGCTCGAGGCCAGAAAGGTTAAACCTTGTGCTGTGGAAGGTCACAGGAGACAGCAGGAGCCCTGGAAACCTTGGGTTCCTCTGCACAGCATCCTGCCTCCCTGTTCTGCATGCCTAGTGCTGCAGCAGGATGGACTTCCTGGGGGGTTAGAAGGAGACATTTCCATTCAAAATGACAGGATCTTGGAGCTCACTGAAATAATTCATATCATCCTTCACTTGGCTTTCTTCTAGAATGCAATTTCTAACCACAAAAATGTCCCTTGCCTAGAGCTATTCATTAACTCCTCTCCCAGGGCACCACACAGCGCTTGCAGGACACAGAGTCCCTTCAGACCTGCCCTCACAGACAACAAGGAAGACTCTCCCTAGTCCACTTCAAGACTTTTAAACAAATAACCAATGCCAAAATGTCAGAGAATAACCAATGCCAAAACGTCCTCCTGTGGCGAATCTTTCCCTGCGCCAGCAGAGCCGCTACGGAAGTTAACGGAGTCTGGAGAACCTCTTGCTGCTGAATCCCTGGATCTGCCACGCTGCACGGGCAGGTGAAACCCGAGGAGAGGGGGCAGGGGGTTGTCATTGCTCACCAGAACGTTGTACTGGGACACGGAGATGTTGTTGGGGTGCACGGTGAGGCGGACGCACTGCTTCATCTCCGAGGCGAATCTGCGCGGCTCGCTGGAGCGCTCGCACCGCTCCTTCCTCGTGCAGCTGGGGAAACAGGAACACACAGGGACAGGGTGAGCACACGGCCAGGCTGGCAGCGTGGGGACAGCTCTGGGGGGTGGGAGCAGCAGTTAGTGTGGATAGAAAGTCAGCTCTGTGCTCTTTGGGAGGGCACAAGTGGAAAACCCTGCTCGCGCCCTGGCGCGCTCCGGCTCACGGGATGGTGGGGAATATCCTGAGCTGCAGGGTGTTATAAGTAGAAAAAGCTGCCAATTTTTTTTTAAAAGGTTGCAGAGTTCACAGGTTGGGCCAGTTGCTGCCAGGGTGGAGTTCTAACTGTTTGTTGTTGTAATCACCTGTCGTTTTCATTAACTACCTGTCGTTGATGGTTAAGAACTCCCCCTTTTGCCAGTGACACCCTGCTGCTTCCTGGAGGATGGCACCCAGACAGTGAAGGGGAAGGGACATAGAGTCAGCATGCAAATGACATCAGATCCAGCATGCAATGGGAGAGACCCCTCACCAAACCTAGCCAAAAACAATGAGTTTACATGAAATGGATGAATCAAAGTGATGTATAGACATGAGGAACAGAATCTAGTATCCGCTAAGATGCTTTTTACCCTAAGATATCAGCTAGACAGAGAACCTCAAATGTTAAACTGGGAAACACAGGTATCTCTTGATGCTCTTGTGAGGACAGAGCCCCTAGCTCTGCCCACAGACCAGTAGACAAAACTGCACTTTTCTTCCTCTTCTGAGTCACTGTCGGTTCTTCCCCACCCAAGCTGATCACTTTTAATAAAGGCGTTAAAAAGGAGAAAGGTCTCCTGCCCATGTTTATTTTAGTTAGTGTGGACAGAAAGTCGGCTCTGTGCTCTTAGGGACGGCACAAGTGGAAAACCACACTCGTGCCCTGGTGCGCTCATGGGATCGTGGAGAATATCCTGAGCTGCAAGGGACACACAAGGATCATCATGCCCTGCTCCTGGCCCTGCACAGGACTGTCACAGACATCTTTTATGAAAAATCCTTTCCTTAGGATTTTACCTCCTGAGAAGCTGAGAGGCCTCAGGAACAAAATGTAAATATTGGTTATCTGCTGCTGTGGAATGCAACAGGTGGATCTTTGATTGGTCTCATGTAGTTGTTTCTAATTAATGGCCAATCACAGTCAGCTGGCTCAGACTTTCTGTCTGAGACACAAGCCTTTGTTATTCATTCTTTCTTTTTCTATTCTTAGCTAGCCTTCTGATGAAATCCTTTCTTCTATTCTTTTAGTATAGTTTTAAGATAATATATATCATAAAATAACAAATCAAGCCTTCTGAAACATGGAGTCAGATCCTCGTCTCTTCCCTCATCCTCAGACCCCTGTGAACACGGTCACACAGGACACTCCCAAGAGCCCCACCACGTGCCTGAGAGCATTAACTCTGCTGCTGGCAGCTGTGGGGTAGCTCAAGCAGGCTGGGGAGTCACAAGGAGCCTGTAAGAGGAGGGAGGGTGGTGGGTGAAAGCTCCATCCCAGCTGCAGGAATTCTCTGTCTCTCCACCCATCAGCACAACCTTCCCTAGGCCAAACCCTCAGCCCTTCCAACTCTGCTGTCCAAGGGCTGTGGGACACCTCAGACAGGGCTGTCCTTAAAGAGAGGCCATGCACAGCCCATGTTGTTTTTTGTCCCTCCTGAGAATGCTGCACACTTGTGTGGTGCCTCTGGGCTGCTGGTACCTCACCTCTGGGATGGAGCCACCCTCCCAAACAACTGTCCCTGCAGATTAAGGTGTTTTTTGCATCTGCCTTTTTGGGATAGGTCAAGAAATACTTAAAATGTATTGTAATTCAGAAGTAGTTAGCTTCTGATTGTGATGGGGTGAATTATAACATGTGTGTTTTCTCACCTTTCTCATAAGACTAAAAATAGAATAAAAATTTTTAAAACACCTCTCAGTTGCCCCATCTCCAGGTCAGAAAAGAGTATAATTCTACATGTCTTGAAAATGGCTGACTAGAAGTGCTGAGAGTTGAATCTTAAAAATTCAGGTGTTTCCAACAAGTGACAGCCCAGTGAAATCTGTGTGTGCACACACCCGGGCTGCACAAATGCCTGAAGTTCACACCACCCACTAACTGTTGATGTTTTCAGTGCTGTCACTACCCCTCATCTCACCTGTGTGGTGCAAACACAACCCAGAAAAGTAGATTGGTGGCTGTTTGCCCTGCTTCCACCCTGGTTTGCTCTCGTTTAACAAAAACCACATCTGTATTTCACTCCACGCCCGCTGCCAAGGCCATTGCTCCAAGGAAGGTGTCTGCCTGGAAATCCTCAGGGTTAATCCAAAAGGACAGCTCCAGCTGCATGCCAATTACCTCCTGCCATTAAGTTAATGTTATGGACTTGCACAGGGTGTCTTCAATGGATTTTGTTATTAGCAGTGCTATTACCCCCCATTAAAAGCAGCTATAAAGACTTAAGTGCGGATGTTAAATTATTCACCTGCTCCCAGACTTCAGAGTCTCACTTGTGAGAGAGCCTGGGGGCTGCTGGAGCTCCAAGATCACCCCTCAGCATCCCTACACCTTGGAGCAGAGACTGCATCCTTGTGCACGGGGATTTGCAGATGAGGATCCATGGAAACACATGCCACAAATCTCTATATGTGGTTAATCCAAATGTTACAAAGCTTGGGGCTGGCTAAAACTTCAGGGCTTGGCTTCTCTCTAAGGAATGACTAGATGAAATGAACACCCCAACTCCAAATTTCTCCATCTTTCTGGCAAAGTTTTGTATTTCCAGAGGAAGAACCCATAAAGGGATATTTAGGCCATTCTCCGCACACTTTGCAGGTTTGAGGGAGCAAAAGGAGCACTGCAGCTCCTGCTCTCTCCTCCCCAGGAACCCTCATCCCATTAAATCTCCTCTGGCACTGCCACATGCTGGATCAGGAATTTTAAACGGGCACTCTCCAGAGGCTTGGACCAATAGCCCATTAAATACCCCCAAAACTCTAACTCCCCCATGGTGGCATGAAAGCCAAGAGGCAAAATGCTGACCTGAGATTTTTCCAAGCACTTCCATAAAACAAACAGCCACAGCAATCCCATTAAAGCTCCACAGGGTGTGGGAGCTCCTCTCCTGGGGATAGCTTGGAAGGGAAACCTTTTTGGGCTCAGAATCGAAACGCAAGTGCTCAAATTCTTCAAGATGTTCTGTTATCTCCCATTTATTTCCTTCATTTGCAGTACAACAGAAACATCTGGATTTTCTAAAATTAAACAGCCTCAGTTCAAATCTATGGATATGGATTAAGCATCCAGGAATGTGGTTTGTATTCCCAATCCCACCACTAAGGAGGAATATAATAATCCACATTTTACCTTGCTGTTTACAGGTCATACACATTTAAAAAATGAAACTTTTCAGACCAAACTCTTGCTGCATATTAGACTGATGTGCCTTGCAGCCTTGATGTCTGCCATAGGGTGAAAATAACGTCATCCAAAGCATGAATTTATGAAAAACCAAACCAAACTAAGCCTGGGTTTAACATAATGTTAAGGCTGCTGTGTCAGGGTCTCAGGAATTAGGGACTGCCAGACTGAAAGCAGCTTCTGTACTTCCAAATCTGCTGCCTGCACTCACACACTGCAAGCCAGATTTTAATTACAGGATCACAGGTTATTATTCCTTTTTTCCACGGTGACCTCAATTCTACCACTTCCTAACTTTTGACTTTCACTGTCTGACTTTTTGAATGCAGTTCCTCAGTTGGAAAAGTTCTAAATGCCTGGTGCTGGAGTCTGGTGGTGAGGGAGTTCTGCTGAGCTGGGCTCTGGGTCAGGGTTCAGGCTCTGGGGTCAACACCCCAGGTGAGTGACCACAGCTGCCTCAGGAATCAAATCTGAAGGGATGGAGCCACCTGCCAGTGGCTTTGGCAGGTTTGTGCATGCAGAAAGGGGTGATGGGGGCTCCTTGTTGGAACCCAGGACATTCCCCTGGCTGCCCTGGAGGACTCAAAACCCTGGCAGGGGGCTCAGAGACCCTGGCACGGAGTCACAAACACCTGTGCCTTTGATTTTAGCCCATGGAAACAATTACCAACTTTGTGTGAGGAGTTACACGCCTCAAGAGTTTGAATAGAATGATAGTGAATTTATCTCAGGGTGAAAATGTAGAATTTTGAGTTTTTAGAATGGGGGTTCAGAAGCCAAGATGGAGGAATTTGGACGTGCCCTGTCCTTCTTCTTCCTAGCCTCCATCTTCTGGGTGATGGTGACACTTTTGGATTGGTTTAGAGTAGAGACAGACTGTCTAACATGGGTGATAGGTATTGGAAAATTGTTGTAAATAAGGTAATTTTAATATAAAAAGTTAACACCACCCCAAGGTGGTCAGTGTGCCTCAACCCAACCTGCTGGACAGATCTCAGCAGGTCAGAGAAAGAATGTCATAGATAAGAGCAAATAAACAACTTTGAAAACCAGAACAGAAGAATCCTGACTCCTTCAGCTGCCAGGCTGGGAGAAGAGACTCTGAGACATCTTGGGGTCCTCCTGACCACAGAGACTCCAAGAGCTCCTCTTCAGATCATTTTGTCCATGGTTTTCTCCATCTCCTCTACCATGACCACCTCACCTCTCCTAAGCTGGAGCACCCTGTGGGTTCACACATCACCCAAGGTGTCTGCCCAGCACCTGCAGCTGAGGTTCTCCACATGGTGGGATCTCCTGTGATGGAGATGGATTACACTGAAGGAAGGGAGATTTAGGTTGGATATTATGAAAAAATTCTTTGCTCAGAGGGTGGTGAGGCCCTGGCACAGGTTGCTCAGAAAAGCTGTGGCTGCCCTTGGAAGTGTCCAAGGTTGCACGAGGCTTAGAGCAGCCTGGGATAGTCCCTGCCCATGGCAGGGGGTGGAACTGGATGATCTTTAATGTCCCTTCCACCCCAAATCCTTCTGTGATCCTTCAATTCAGGTGAGTAGAAAAAGATACCTGACACAAAGAAACCTTCTCCCTCCAGCCTTCCTCTACACCACTAAAAATGTTCTGTCCTCTCCAAAGAGAGGAAAAAACAGCAGAAAAAGTTGTTCCAACATGTGCAGAGAAGTCTTTCCCTCCAGCACCAGCCTCAGATCCCTGGGTGGTGAGGCTGAGATGCAGGAACAAAAGTGACAAAGGATCTGGTCACAGAAGGATCTGCCCAGAGGGGACGTGGCAGCCCCAGAAGTTCAGCAAACTGTAAATAAAGGCAGATGGACTTTTAATAAATAAGTATTTCCAGGCCCCGCCTATGAAAGTGGTCACCTGGAAGGCAGCTGGGCTGAGGGAGGGATGATGAAATATCCCAAGCTCAACTCATCATTTCTGCTGTCCCTGGTGACAGTCACTGTCTGCCCTGGGAGCTCCTGTGACTCTCACCTGGTGTGTTTATTATTGTTTACACAGAAAAAAATCCCCTTTTTACTGCCAAATAAAATACCTGTAGCCCCAACATTCCAAGGGTGCCCATACACCAAAATCCCTTTCCACTGCCACATTCCCTAATTCCCTGCTATAACTGGGGGATGTGTAGCTCCCACCCAGTGGCACCACACTCCAGGCTCCTAAAAGAGCATTTCCCACCCCTGAGCTTGTTTTGGTTGTGGTGCAGACACCACACACCTCTGGGTGCCTCACCAGCAGCTGCTCTTTCCTCATCAGCTGTGTCCTCAACAATTCCAAGTGTCCTGCTTGGTCCAAAACCATCAGCACAAACACTGAGGAGCTGCTCCTACCACTGAGCCATGAGGAATGGGATTTCCTCCTCAGCTCCCATTAAGAATAAATACCACTGCTGCTCACCCTCTGCTCGCCAGCCACCAACCAATTATTTTAATAATGTTCAATTAATACTTTCCTCTTCTCTCGTGTCTCTCCCCCAAGAATCTCAGAGGGCTTTGCCTGCAGCTAATTAAAGTTCAGGGTACCTCCATGAGGTTGGAATCAGCAGGTAGAGACAGGAAAGTGAGGCACAGACTGAGAGCAGGGCAAAGCCTGAGGTGGAGGTCCCAGTTGGGACACAAGAAATCATCATTAAATCCCTAAATCAGGCCATTGAATCCCTAAATCTTGGCCAAACCAAGCCCAGACTCTCATCTCCATCATCCTGTTGTAGACAAAAAACCCCCAAACCACCACCCTACAAACATAAACCCCTCCCAGCCCCCCAAAAATTACCTTTCTTTTTCCCCTGACCAAGCCTTGCTTGCTCATAACCATAACTGTTGAAAAAGGAGAAGATTTGGATTGTTTTACTTTTTTCCCCATAATTTCCCAAGAAGAAGACTAAAATATCCAGCTATTTGAATGTGAGACCCAAAAAAGTCAGTTTTCTGGCAATGGAAAAGGTCTTATCTGCAATTCTGTTAATTAATAACAAATTTCAAGACAAAAGAGTGGTGATTGGATCTGATCAGAAATTGCTACTCAGAACAGAGTATTTGGGGCCTTTTTACAAGTGGCAATTAGCACACAATGTAATTTTTTTTTTTATGCAGTGGGAAAAAAAAAAAAACACCATCAAAAATTTTTAATTCCCAGAAACAAATTCTAAAGAAATGAATCCTTTTTGGAGAAGCCTCCATTTGATGCACAGCAGCTTTCTTTTGATCATGGTTGTTCAGGTGGGTTCTCAGGGAAGGAGAGGGATGTGAAAAATCTGTGTTTGATGGCAAAGCTCAGAGACAGCTCAATGGTTTGGGTCATCCCAGCAGCCCCAAATGACACCTTTCCACCACCTCCAAACAGGTAATTTGCTGGAATCACTCTTTTGCAAAAGGTTTTGACATTTCAGTTTTCCTTTCTGGTTCTAAACAGTGACATTTCCCTCAGGGGATGAATTCTCTCACCCTCTGATGGATGATCTCAGCCCCCCTTTCCTCACACCTTCCCTCCAGTGCTGGGGGGCAGTCAGGGCACCCCCAGTCACACCAGTGAGGAGGGGTCACCAGGCCAGGGTGGGATATTTTGGTAGGATACAAGTTTAATGTTGGAATTCTCATTTTCACGCCCAAACTGTTCATTCCTGAGCTTATTGTGGTGCAGGGTCCCTCACACTGGGGTCCTCCCCTTGTGCAAGATGGAGATGTTGCCCCATCCCAATCCTCACCTCTTCCCAGTGGTGCGTTTGCAGCTTGGGCAAAGTTCCCACTCTTTTTTCTCCTCTCTTTAGTTTTTCTCCTTAAAATTCAACCTGTTCCCTTCTTTTTTCCCTCAGATTATCCATCTGCCTCCCTCACTCCCACCACCGCCTCCAGTGGTCTCCTTTCTAGAAAAAAAATCAGGAGCAGGCTACAGAAGATGTGGATTTCAGGGATCTAGGTCTCAGTTGGAAGACCATGAGTAGCCCAGATGGTTCCCCCTGTCCTGGAACAAGACAGGGTAAGAGATAATGATTTTCCATTTTTCCCATCTCCAAGGGAAAATCTGAGGATTCTCAGCCCAGCCAGGGCCCATGGCAAGCCAGGCTGTACCAGTCAAACTGGAAAACCTGAACAGATCAACAAATTTGGGATCTGAAATCTAAGAGGGGGTGCAGGCATGAGGGGAAGGGTGATTTGGGGATGTCCCATCCCTGGAATTGTTCCTGTCCAGGCTGGATGGGGCTTGCAGCACCCTGGCACAGTGGGAGGTGTCCCTGCCATGGCAGGGGTGGCACTGGATGGGCTTTAAGGTCCCTTCAACCCAAACCCTTCTGTGATTTTCTGATTCCCACAAAAAGAAATAACAGCAATAGTGACTTTTTGTCAAGTCTTTGGTCTTGTAACACACCAGAACTTTTCTCCTAGGCCAAGCAGTGTCGTCACATTTCTCTTCACAGAGAAAAGCAAGGCACAATTCTTCCCAAGAATATTTATGGGATTCACATTCTCTGAACTTCAGAGAAAGGAAAAACAATTCTTATCATTTGCTGTGGCTGTGTTTGTGCCAAAGTAGATGCAATGTGGAGATTGTTTACCCACAGTGATGGTGTTTTGGTTCCTTGGCCTATCAAGGCCAGGTGTGTGTGTGTGTCGGTGTCAGAACCCAGGACATTGCTCTGGCTGCCCTGGGTGATTCCAGACCCTGGCAGGGGGCTCAGAGACCTTGGCACAGAGTCACAAACACCTGTGCCTTTGATTTTAGCCCATGGAAACAATTCCCAACTTTGTGTGAGGAGTTACAAGCCACAAGAGTTTGAGCAGAATGATAGTGAATTTGTCACAGGGTGAAAAAGTAGAATTTTGGGGTTTTTAGAATGGGGGTTCAGGAGGCAAGATGGAGGAATCTGGGCATGTCCTGTCCTTCTTCTTCTTCTTCTTGTCCCCCATCTTCTGCTGTGATGGTGGCACTTCTGGATTGGTTTAGAGTAGAGCCAGGTTGTCTAACATAGGTGATAGGTATTGGAAAATTATTGTAAATAAAGTACAGGTAGTTGTTAGTATAAAAAGCCAACACCACCCCAAGGGCAGGGACTGTGCCACAACCCAGCCTGCTGGACAGATCTCAGCAGGTCAGACAGACAATGTATTAGAGAAGAGCAAATAAACAACCTTGAGAACAGGAGCCAAGGAATCCTGTCTTCTTCTTGGGTCTTGGGGCTGGGAAAAAGAGACTTTCCAACAGCTTGGGCTCATCTCAACACCAGAGACCTCATCATGTGGGGATTGTGGGCTGACAGTCACGAGATTCTGTGCAGTGTGTTCAGAGTTGAGTGCTTGGCAGATTCAGTTTAGATGTAATGTAACATAGTGTAATATAGTATAGAATACACAGTGTAATATAATATAGAATAATATAGTATAATAAAGTAATTAATTAGCCTTCTGATAGCCATGAAGTCCTCCTCATCATTCCTCCTTCGTGGGGGCATTTCCCTGCCAATACCTGTCCTAGGTTGACTATATGATGCTTTCATCCCCAATCATCTTGTTCTGTTTATGCTGAATAATAAGTTTTGCACCTTTAAGACTTGTTCCAGAGAGTGAAGGGGGCAGAGAAGAAGCAGCAGTTTGTTTTCAGACACTGCACTCACTCCTCCACATTCCTGCTCCTGGCCTGTGTTGTCTGCGGACGGACAGACAGCGGGACAGAGCTCTCCTTTGCTTTTAGTTAGTTTTAGCTAGCTGAGGCAAAGAAGTTCCCTGGACTGTGGGGTTTTTTTCCTTTTTCTTTGGACCTGTTTAAACCTGCTCTGGACTGAACACCCAGCAGAGAATCAGCAGCTCCCACCTGTGGCCACCAGGCCGGGCCTGGCCTGCGACATTTCCAGCACTGATGAGACTGAGTGAGCTGAGCTACAGCCCATGGAGGGACTGTCTGAGTTTGTCATCTCTTTTGGAGCAGCAAAGGGTTTTATTGTTTAATATTGTTTAGGTTTTATTGTTTAATAAGCAGGTTTTTTCCACTTTTCTCCAAGGAGGAATTTTCTCCCGGACCGGTTGGGGGTGGAGGGGCCGATTGAATCTGCTTTCCTAGAGGAGCCCCTTTGGGGGTTCTCTCCCAGATTTGCCCTGAACCAGGACAGGAGTACAGCCACCAAACGTGGAGAGACTAAGTCCTCATAGTCCATCCAGCCAATAGAGTTTGCCCAGTCACATCAAGAAGATCTCAAAGTCCTGGTTAACTCAAGGTTCTATTATAGTCCATTGCTGAGGCAAAGAAGTTCCCTGGACTTTGGTTTTTTTTTCTTTTTTCCCTTTTCTTTGGAGCTGTTTAAACCTGCTCTGGCCTGAACACCCAGCAGAGAATCAGCAGCTCCCACCTGTGGCCATGGGGCCAGGCCTGGCCTGCGACATTTCCAGCACCAGAGGGACTGATAAGAGACTGAGTGAGCTGAACTGCAACCCAGGGAGGGGATTTCTCAGTTTGTCATCTCTTTTTGGAACAGCAAGAGGCTTTATTGTTTAATAAACAGTTTTTTTCCACTTTTCTCCAAGGAGGTATTTTCTCCCAGACCAGTTGGGGGAGAGGCCGATTGAATCTGCTTTCCTAGAGGAGCCCCTTTGGGGGTTCTCTCCAAAATTTGCCCTGAACCAGGACATACTATAAGCTGGAGCAGCACAGAACCTAGGAAGTGGCAGAGGTGTTGCTGGCACTGCTGCAGCCCTTGGGGCTCCCCCTCTCTCTCTACAAAGCCCCACATTCCCCAAGCAAGCAGAGGCTGATGGATCCCAGAGCAGCCTGCCCAGCATCACCCAGGGGTGCCTGTCCCTGTTCCCGTGAGGAACAGGCAGGTCCGAGGTGCCTTTGGGGAGTGATCAGCAGAGGGAGCTCGGTGGAAGCCAAGTGCAAACGCTGGGAATGGCAATTTCAGCCAAGGCTGGGGGCAGCAATCTGGGAAAGATTCAGGACAGAGATGGTTGGCTTTGGGAGGCTCTGGAGATCCAAATTATCCAGCTCAGGCTCATCAGTCTGGTCCCTCTTTCAGGGTAAGATGCAATGTGACAGCTTCATTCCTTAGTGGGGAAAAGTTGTTTTTTTTTTTTTTGATTTTCCAGTCAGAAAGAAGGGTGAGAGGAGAACAGAGCAATTAAAGGAATCTGGGGATGGATGAAGAGGTTTGTTTTAGCTCAAATCTGACCAATGTTCAGAGCCAGCTTTGGGTCTCCTGAGGTGCATTTATCACCAAGGGGGAGCAAGGCTGGGGAAGGAGGGAGCAGCTGAAATTTGCCTTTCCCTCTGCTGCAGCCAAAGCAATTTTCTGGCTGGAGCCAGCAAAAGGGAGAAGACTCAGTCCCACTCTCATGTAAAGTTTAAGGTCAGTTTTAGCAATGTTTTGACATTTCCAGGTTCCCTGGGGGTCCTGAGAACAGGAATGCCATAAATGTCGAGACACAGACATAATTGACCTTAAACTTTACATGGCCATGTGGTGAATACCCCACTCCCTCCCTGCCCTCTCTCTTTCGCCTCCAGGCTGCCCAGGGCATGGCTGAAATTTAGCTGTCCCTGGCACCAAGAAGTTAAATTTGACCAACTGCCCAGGATACTCCATTCTGGACCAAAAAAAAAAAAAAAAAAAGGCAGGAGATGCTCCAGGAAAAGTGACAAATTTGGGATAATGCACAGGATTATTGCTGGGAAACCTGTCCTGCTGGCAAGGAGTTTTCTCAGCAACTTCATGAGTATCTGAGGAAGGAGTTGAATATTTCATCATTGGTTCTAACCACAAACAGGCTCAACTACCCAGAAGATGCTGTTTGGGCATCAAAGATTAACTGGACAAAGGGGGGAAAACACACTGGGGGAAGTAAAAGCTGTAGGGTTTTTAATGGGTGTTATTTGGGCACCAAGCATTAGATTTTTCCATAGAGACCTGGAAGTAGAAACTAAAAAAAATCTGGAATTCATTCTGGATCTTTGCATCTCCCCACATGCAATTTTTAAGGGACCACAAGCCACAAAAATCTTCAGACCATCATCCAAAGCTGCTCTTCTCAATGTCCCAGTGGGGCAATGAGATGAACAGGACAAAGGGAGGAAAAGACACTGGGGGAAGTAAAATATGTAGGGTCTTTATTGGGTGCTATTTGGGCACCAAGAGGTAGATTTTTCCAAAAGGACCTGGAAGTAGAAACTCAAAAAATCTGGAATTCATTCTGGAGCTTTGCATCTCCCCTGCATGCAATTTTTAAGGGACCACAAAATTCTTCAGACCACCATCCAAAGCTGCTCTTCTCAATGTCCCAGTAGGGCATTGAGATAAACTGGACAAAGGGGGGGAAAGATACTGGGGGAAGTAAAATATGTAGGGTCTTTATTGGGTGCTATTTGGGCACCAAGAGATCTGTAGATTTTTCCAAAGGGACATGGAAACTCAAAAGATCTGGAATTCATTCTGGAGCTTTGCATCTCCCCAGATGCAATTTTTAAGGGACCACAAAATTCTTCAGACCACCATCCAAAGCTGCTCTTCTCAATGTCCCAGTAGGGTATTGAGATAAACTGGACAAAGGGGGGGAAAGATACTGGGGGAAGTAAAAGCTGTAGGATCTTTAATAGGTACTATATGGGCACCAAGAGATCTGTAGATTTTTCCAAAGGGACCTGGAAGTAGAAACTCAAAAAATCTGGATTATTGCTGGGAATAATCACTGGGAATTTCACTCTTTGGAGCTTTGCCTCTCCCAGGGATGCAATTTTTAAGGGTACCACAAGCCACAAAATTCTTCAGCCCACCATCCAAAGCTGCTCTTCTCAATGTCCCAGTGGGGCAGTCCTGGGTGGAAGGAGCAGAACTCCATCCCTGTCCTTGTGCTGCAGTTTGGGGAGGCAAAATCTGCCCTGCCAAAGCTGCCTCCCCCCAGCACCACCGCCCCTGTCGCCTGGCCAAAGGGGAGCGAGGCTGCTAATTGCTCTGCCTGCTAATCTATTCTAATGCATGGTAATAGAAGCCGAGTTTCTGCCCTGATAACTCGTGCGGCTCACGCTGCGGAACCGCAATCCCCCCGCCCGCCCCTTATCTCTGTCCCCAGGTGGGCTCCTCCCTCCAGCCCAGCAATTGTGCCAGCCCACCCCCGGAGCCCCCCGAGGCGTGGGGGCGAGGGATTTGCTCCTCCATCTCCCGCCCTACAAAGCCAAGAGATCCACACACGGCATCCCCCTCCCCTGCTTTGAGGGATTTCATGTCCCTTCTCCTTGCCCTGAGCCCCCTCCCCAAGTTTCAGTTCACTCCCCTTTGCTTTGGGGGATTTCATGCCCCTTTTCCTTTCCCCCAAGTTTCAGCATCTCTCCCCTCTCCTTTGGGGGTTTTCATGCCCCTTCTCCTTTCCCTGAGCCCCCTCCCCAAGTTTCAGCATCCCTTTCCCCTCCTTTGAGGGATTTTCTGCCCCTTCTCCTTTCCCTGAGCCCCCTCCCCAAGTTTCAGCATCCCTCTCCCCCACTTTTGGGGATTTCATGCCCCTTTTCCTTTCCCCCAAGTTTCAGCATCCCTCCCCTTTGCTTTGGGGGATTTCCTGCCCCTTCTCCTTTCCCCCAGCCTCCTCCCCAAATTTCAGCATCCCTTTCCCCCACTTTGGGGGAATTTCATGCCCCTTTTCCTTTCCCCCAAGTTTCAGCATCTCTTCCCATTGCTTTGAGGGTTTTCATGCCTCTTCTCCTTTCCCTGAGCCCCCTCCCCAAGTTTCAGCATCCCTCTCCTCTCCTTTGGGGGATTTAATTCCCCTTCTCCTTTCCCCCAGCCCCCTCCCCAAGTTTCAGCATCCCTCTCCCCCACTTTGGGGGATTTCATGCCCCTACTCCTTTTCCCCAAGTTTCAGCATCCCTCCCCTTTGCTTTGGGGGATTTCATGCCTCTTCTCCTTTCCCCCAAGTTCCAGTATCCCTCTCCCCCACTTTGGGGGGGATTTTATTTCCCCTTCTCCTTTCCCTGAGCCCCCTCCCCAAGTTTCAGCATCCCTCCCCTTTGCTTTGGGGGATTTCCTGCCCCTTCTCCTTTCCCCCCTCCCCAAATTTCCAGAGCTGTGGATTGTCTTGGCTCTGCTAATCTTGCCTGGGGGAGGTGGGGTTGGAGCATCAAATGCAACCATGTGTAGCTCAGATCCTGTCCTGCATCAAGACAGGCTAAGAGACAATGATTTTCCATTTCTCCCCTCTCCAAGGGAAAATCTGAGAATTCCCAGCCCAGCCAGAGCCCACCGCAAGCCAGGCTGTACCTGCAGGCAGGAGTCCAACTGGAAAAACTGAACAGATCAAGAAATTGGGGGCTGAAATCTGAGAGGGGGTTATTGAAGGGGCTGAAGGAAGGTTCAGAGGTGGCCCCAAGAACCACACAGGTAATGCATGGCTGGGGTGTAGCCAGGGACCAGCAATTTGAGCATTTTTCACATGCAAATCCCTGGAAATTTGGACCCTTTGTCCAATAGAAGAGTGGAAATCGATTGCTGGCACAGGGGGAAGGAGGGTGTGGGAATGAGGGAGGGGTTCTGTGGAAGGTGCTGTTGAAACCCACTCCTCAGCTGGTTAATAGGGAAAAGTGGAGTTCCTCAGTGAATCACAGGATTGTGCATTCATGGACAGGCTCAGGTTGGAAGGGACAATAAAGATAATCCATGGGCAGGAACCCTTCCAGCACACCAGGATTCTCCAAGCCTCACCCAACCTTGGGCACTGCCAGGGATCCAGGGGCAGCCACAGCTTCTCTGGGCACCCTGTGCCAGGGCCTCCCCACCCTCACAGCCAAGAATTCCCTCCAAAAATCCATTCCTAAATCACTTCCTGCTGTAAAAGCAGCCTGAAAACAGCCAGCACAGATGGGGATCTCCTCCCTCCATCCTCTGACCTTCCCAACCTCCTGCAAGGGTCAAAGACACAAGGAAAGGACATCTCTGAAGCTGCAGGATCTCTGCTTTGCTGCCCCTTCAATCACAGCCCTCCAGCTCCTTTTGCTGCTGAACTTACCAGGCACAACAAGAGCCTGGTAGCTTAAAGGAGGAGGAAAATCGCAGAGCAGAAAAACCACAGAAAAGAGGCAGAACTTGAGCCAAAGGCATGAGAACTGCACTCAGTCCACAGCACTGAGGTGGTCCACAAGAAAGGAATCACAGGAATCTGCCTGGAATCTGCCCCTGAATGGCTGAGCTTCAAATGGAGGTGGAGAAACCCCTGGAGGCTCAGCTGAAGGCTACCTGAGTAATACAAGCTCCTGTCTCTGAGGAGGCAGCAAAATAACTTTCTTTTCCCCGCGCTGAATTCACTTAGAGCCATTTTAAAGAAAATTAAAAGAAGAAGAAAGAGAGAGAAAAGGGAACGAGGCTGCTAGATAAGGCAAGTAATTAATGAACAAAATTACTTTTCCCAGAGAGCATCCTATCATGGTGCTTCCTATTCATGCTAATAATATTTGTGAGTGTCTTCCCCAGAACCTGGGCTGATAACACCTACACTCTCCCCTGCTCCTACATGCTCTCCTCTGCAAGGGCTGATGCAAATAATCTGTTCAAAGAGGCTCAGGTTCTTTGTTCCTGGCCTGATTCAGAGCATCATCCCCAAATTCTTCGTGGGAGCTTCTCTCGAGTAACTCCAAGGAAATTAATTGGGTGTTTTCCCTGTCACTGTGGTCCAAATGCCAAATATCTGTTGGTGAAAGTGATGGGAGGTGCCATTGCCTTCAGAAAGGTCAAATTTGGGGTCTCCTGCTCAGAGACTGGGGCTGATTAATGGTGCTAAGGCTTCCTCAAGGTTGCAGTGAGACCTGGAAGTCCTCCAGGTGGAGGGTTTGGTTCCACTTCAGCCTTGTCTCTTAAAAGGCAAATCAGGTCTGTGTTCAAGGATGAAATAAATAAATAACAACTTGCAAACACTCACAAACAACAGGCTGACCTTCAAGGTCCTTTTGTTGCAGCAGACAAAGGGCAAAATAGTAACAAGAATTTGGAAACCAATGCTCAAAATTCAACGTAAAAGGATGCCTTAAACACTCGAAAGAGATGCAAGCCAACAGAAGGAGCAGTGACCCAGCCCTGTGTGCTGCCCTCCTCCTCCTGCTGGCACCAGCAGCCCCACAGCTTTTGGGTGATCCACACTGGGAACCAACCCACATGAGCACAGCAGAGAAAATGGCTCCTTCCAGCCCCAGCTCCTTCCCACATGGCTCCACAAACACTTGAGCCAGCAGGAGGAAAGGAGAAGACACAGGAACAACTAGAGCAGCTGGAGCCAGATGATTGGACTGCTTCTCAAGGCAGTAGGGTTTGAAGTGATTGTTGAAAACGTAGCCAAAAAGTCATCCAGGTGGGAGGGTTTGGTGCCACTTCAGCCTTGTCTCTTAAAAGGCAAATGAGGATCTGTGTTCAAGGATGATTTGTGTTCAAGAAGGTTTTCCAGGAGGTCAGGGAGCCATGGGAAGGGCACTGTAAGGAGTCCCCACTCACACAGACACTGAATCCCTGCCAGGCTCACCAGCACCTCATTTCACTGCTCTTTTGCTGTCAGCATCTGCTGTCATGCCTTGGGGGAGCACAGCAAGGAGAGGGAAAGCATTCCCACATATTGTATTTGTGGGGTGCCCCAAATGGCAGGAAGGAAATGATGAATCTGACTCCATGTTCTCAGAAGGCTCATTTATTATTTTATGATACTGTATTATATTAAAGAATACTAAACTAAACTATACTAAAGAATACAGAAAGGATACTTACAGAAGGCTAAAAAGATAATAATGAAAACTCGGGACTCCTTCTAGTCCAGACACAGCTTGTCCCTGATTGGTCATTAAGTCAAAACAATTCCCATGAAACCAATGAAACAATCACCTGTTGAATAAACAATCTCCAACCACGTTCCAGAGCAGCAAAACACAAGAGAAGCAAATCAGATAATATTGTTTTCCTTTTTCTTTGAGGCTTCTCGGCTTCCCAGGAGAAGAATCCTGGGCAAAGGGATTTTTCCAGAAAATATGACAATGCCACTCCCACAGACTGATCAAGCCTGAACACTTTTCATCCAAATCCCCCACCCCTGGAAACTTCTGGAGCCGTTTTACCCAGAAAGGTGCAAGGCAGAGGGGATCCCACAGAGTTCCTCAAACCAGATTCTTCCCAACCCACTGCTCCTTTTAATATTCATCAGTATCTCTATTTTTACACTGCTGATAAGCTCCTTTCCTCTTCCTCATCCATCCATCCATCCATCCATCCATCCATCCATCCATCCATCCATCCATCCATCCATCCATCCCTCTGTCCTCCAGCAGCAGAGCCTACACTGATGGTTGTTGTAACTCCAGTATTTGCTCCTGGCAGAGACAATTCCTCCCTCTGGGTCCATACTTTTCTGCAGGAAAAGCCACAGGACAGCACAGAGGGAGTTGCATTGTGTCCCCATTCCCACACAGGGCTGTGAAGGGAGTCTCCAGAAACTCCATGGCTCTGGTGGGAGAGAAAACTGTGCAGGGAGCTGGGAAAAATAAGCCAAGGAACCTCTCAGCCCTGGCTTGGCTTTCCCTGCAGGCTGTGAAATCAGTGGGATGGGATTTGCTACCTGAAAAAGGCACCCATGCACCTCCACCAACCCCACTCAGGCCATGCCTGAAGCCCTGGATCCATCCCTAAGCTATTTGTTTCCTTGGAGCAAGGAAAAAGGCTGGGCTGAGCTGGATGCACAGCCTTCAACAGGTGAACAGAGACCAGAAATAAAGAGAAGCTGTGTTTCCATGGCAGTTTTCAGACCCTCACATGACCAATGCACAGGCTTTGGATCAGAGCTGCAGCTTCCCAGCTACTTAAATCAGCATTTCGCCCCAGCTCTGACAAAAACAACAATAAGAATTCTGCCTTTCACACCACAGCTCCTTCTAGGAACGGGAATTTGGGGGCAGAATGATTAGAGGAAAACTAGAGCAAGAAGTATTTTAATTTCAGTTTCTCTGCCTTTCTCTGCCCAAGCCTGATCCAGCCAAAAAGCCAAGGAACAAGCTGAGTTTCTCTCTTCCTAAGCCTCCTCTCGAGTTGGGTCTGCAGAGAGGTTTGGAGTGGAGGGAGGATCCATCCAGAACCAAGCCATAAGAAACAGAAACAGAAAATTTTGGGGCTCCAAAACACCTTAAAACCAATCCTGGCTTCATCCCTCTGGTAGTTTAAACATGCAGCCAAAAGGAATTATTATTATTATTATTATTATTATTATTATTATTATTATTAGTGGTGGTGGTGGTGGTGGTAATTTTGGCTTTTTTAAAATTTTAATTATTACTATTTTAGGGGTAATTCTCCTGAAGCAATCAGGTCAGGCACAGCCCCCCTCACACCGTGAGGCTCTGGGAAGCACTCCCTGACCCGAGGCTACCCCAGGAACCCCTGCTCACGCTCCAGCTGCCAGGAAAACGATGTCAGCAGGTGATGGATGGATTTCCCCCCTCTGTGCATGGCTGGAGGGGGTGGGTTAAGCACTGAGAAATCGCCCTGGTGCTGGGAGTGACCTCCAGCAGCCTGGGCTGTCAGATGCACGGTGATGGAGCCATCCATTACACATTCCAGGTGTGCCTCTCCCAGGCTCATTCCCTAGTTCCCTGCCCTTTGGAATTTCTGGACACAGCTCACATGGTGCTGCTCTCTGGTCACACCTGGAGTGAGCCAGACAGGGGGATGTGATGGGAGTGACCATGGGAAGAGGTTATTCCTTCTGGCTGGGGGGCAGTGCTGTAGCACTCACATTTTCTGGAAAATCCCTTTGCCCAGGATTTTTCTCCTGGGAAGCTGAGAAGCCTCAGAGAAAAAGGAAAACAATTCTTATCTCATTTGCTTCTCCTGTGTTGTGCTCACATGTGGAATGTGGTTGGAGACTTTTTTACCCACAGGTGATTGTTTCATTGGATTCTGCTGTGAGTTGTTTTCACTCTTTGGCCAATCAGGGCCAAGCTGTGTTGGGACTCTGGAGAGAGTCAGGAGTTTTCATTGTTATCTTTTAGCCTTCTGTAAGTACCCTTTCTGGGTTCTTTAGTATAGTTTAGTATCCTTTAATATAATACAGTATCATAAAATAATAAATCAGCCTTCTGAGAACATGGAGTCAGATTCATCATTCCTGTCTTCATCAAGGCCTTTCCCAGCAAATACAATGCAGTGCTACAACACAGGAGGGATCCAGTGTGGGTAGGTGGTTGGAAAAGGCTGGGAATGCTGAAGGAGGCAGGAATTCAAGTGCAGTTTCATGATGTCCCTCATGCACCCATATGAGACATCTTCTCCCAACATGATAATTTGTGATGGACAGAAGTCCCATTATGCACTTGAAGGGCAAAAATGTCCTGCCTGAAGTCCCTCAGGATCAACATCCAATCCAGAACCCTGGATTCAAGCTATCCATCTTATGGGTTGGTGGCAGAACTCAGGTTTTTAATTGCACCTCCCAGTTTTTAGTCTCTCCTTCCAGGTAATAAGCAGCAGGACAAGAGGAAATGGCCTCAAGTTGTGCCAGGAGATTCAGGTTGGATATTAGAAAAAGTTTCTTCATTGAAAGAGTGGTTAAGCATTGGAACAGGCTTCTCAAGAAAGTGGTGGAGTCACCATCCTTGGAAATGTTAAAAAAATGAGTGGATGTGGCACTTGGCTCTATGGGCAGGGGGGTTCAAGACAAAGTTTGAGTCTGATGATCTTTGAGGTCTTTCCAACACAATGATTTTGTGATTCCCCAGCAGTGGAGAAGGCTTTTACCTCAAACTGCAGAAGCGTCCTTAGCAGATGGGCAGATCCAGGGGACAAAGGGTGTTGGGTGCAGGCTCTGCCCCTTCCCCTTCTCCTGTGTTTCCATCCCTCCAGCCCAGGGTGTTAAGTGCCACTGGAATCAGGTGCTGTGCAGGAGGTGAAGGTGTTATTATCCAAGCCACTGGTTCCAATGAGATTATCCAACCTAATGGAGCAGCTTGCGTGGACCTCCTCTAAGCCTGAATTTTCACTGTCAGAGGATCCCCAGTCAAGTGGAAAATTAGAAGGAGAAGGGAAGAGGGGGTTGTGGAGGGGAAAAGGGAGGGGATGATTAAGTCCTCTAGAAATTAATTCATAACTAGAGAAATGGAAATAATAACTCCCCAAGCCAATGGACAATCCCCAGCAAACATATTTCAATTTGGAAGCCGGCTCTGCTGCCGGTGCATCGTTTGCTTTCTGGCTCCTGCTGCTTCACTGATTTAATTTTCCACCCAAGGTGTTGACTTTGTCCTGGGATTGTGGCTCCTGCCAAGGCTGGAGTGGCTCAGAGCCCCCTCACTGCTGCTGGTTGCCCAACCTGCACTGCCTGCTGTTGGGAGCACTGGCTTGAAGGGAAAGGCCTCACTTTTTAATTCTCTTTGGGTTTGCTTGTTAGTTTATTTTTTAATTCTTCCCCACAGGAATGGATCCCAGTATCCAACAGATTCAGAAGCTCTTCTGCAAAGCACACTAAGGCTTGGTGGAGTTCAACACCAGTTCCACCCTGACAGTAAAATGTCCACGTGCCTTTGGTGGGCTGGGGTCCCACACTCTGTCCAAGGGCAGGACAGGACCTGGTCAGAGCCTCTGGACTGTCACAGCTGCTGGGTGAAGCAGATTCTAAGCACAGTTGGATGTTTAATTCAAAGCCAGCATGGCTTTATTTCATAGCAGTGATACAAACAGCAGATTTGTTGTCAGAGATATCACAGCACAGGTTCATGAATGGTTTCTTATGACATGACTCCCAAAAACCACATCCTCAGCTGTGAAAAGCCAGGCCTCTTCCCCAAAATCTGTGTGGGCCTCAGAAATGGCAAAATAACAATTCAGAGCTTTTGGTCACAGCCTGTTCCAGTGGGAGGTGTCCCTGCCCATGGCATGGGGTAGGAACTGGATCATCTTTGAGGTCTCTTCCAACACAAACCATTCTGGGATTTTATGATTCTGTGCCAGGATTGTGGGTTGAACTGAACAGCCACATGAAATTGGGACCTCAGGCTGAGTCAGGGACAGAGGATCTCCAGCTGGGCCTTCCATCTCAGGGGTTCCTGAGCTCAGGGACCTTCTCAGCCTGGCTGGGTTTGCACAGGCGGCCTCGAAACAGGGCTGGAGAGAGTTAACAATTGTTTACCTGATTCCCCAGTGCAGCTCTGTGAAATGTTACTGCTTCCCAGAGGCACAAAATATAATTTTGCCTTAAAGGTTAATAGTATTCGACTCACTGAGGGAAGAAAGGAATGCTCAGGAAGCTCTTTAATTCAGACCCCAGCCTGCTGCACTTCAGGTGGTACCCAGGGCTCTGGTCATTGAGGGGAACTGGCCTCTCCTGGCCAAACCTTGCTCTCCCTCTCCTCCTGCTCTTTGGCAAGAAAGATCTCTTTCCAGGGATTCAGAAGTTTCCAGCACTGAATTTAAATTAAAGTTACTACTCCTGACCTGAGGCAAGAGTCAGCCCCTTACTCATGAAATGCCAGTGGTGTCTCTGTGCTTTGTGGGGATTTATCAACCCTAATCATTATAAATTCTCCAAAACAGAGTGGGGAAAAAGCCCACTCTTTGTGTCAGGGAGAAAACTGAGTCCTCACTAACCCAGAGGCCAGCCAAGAACACCCTCAGTAGAATTTGGAGGTGCAGATGCAGGTCAGAGGATGCTGCACCCACAGCTACCAGACAGCTAGGGAGATGCTTCCCTGAGGAAGCTTAATGTGCTTTTTAATAAGGAAAGGAAAGGAAAAATGAAAGGAAAAATGGGAAAAGGAAAAGGAAAGGGAATTTCAGGAAAGGAAAGGAAAGGAAATTTCAGGAGAGGAGAGGAGAGGGAAAGGAAAAAGGAAGCTGCTCCCAGTTTATGTGTAACCATGCCAGGTGCTGTGGTCCAGTTGCTTCCTGCAGCCACAGAGGGTTTAGCTGAGTGTCTGATCACAGAGTTCCTCATCAGGCAGAAGCTGTCTGGGTCCTCCTGGGCTGTGGGTGACACCTCACAGTGTTTGCTGCCTCTGGAGCCTGTTCCAGGGTGGTTGTGGTGGTCCCTGGCTGGATCAGACAGTGCCTGCTCACATTCAGCCCTGCCAGGCTGGCTCTGCACCCTGATCCTGAGGGATCCCAGGCTCCTGGTGGGTGTCTCCTTGTGTTTCCTCCCCAACACAGCTATGGGAACACCTGGATGGATTCAGGGCTGTGTTTAATGGCCAGTGTGTGAGTCTGAGGCACACATGAGGCTCAGAGAACCTCTGTTCCTTGCTGCCTCCCCAAGCCCTGCTCTGGGCTCAGCTCACCCAAGGAACAGGATGCCAGCTGCCTTTTGCCCATTTGGTAGCCACAGACAGAAAAGCAGAATAATCAGTGGGACAAATAAAAGCTGCAGGGCACTCCCCAAGCTCCACAAGCCTCCCAACAGATCCATCACCTTCCCCAGCAGCTCGGGAGAGGATGTGAGCCATGAAAGGCAGCAGAAGTTAATCCTTGTGCTGCATAAACCAGCCAATAATATGCAGGAGGTTTCCTATTAACCACCACACATCCAGACAATTACTCTGATTGATTCCAATCAGGTTTTACACCAGGCTTTATCCATCAGCACAAAGCTTCCCTGCCTGTTAATATCATGGGGAAAGCCATTCCTAATGGAGGCTGCCAAACTCTACAGCATCAGCATTAAGCAGTCACAAGAATTGATGAAGCAAAGGCAGCCTTGGGATGGCTGGGGGTTTGCAAACTGCATGGAAAGTGCAATAAAAAATCCATTGGAGCATCCACACAACACCAATCACTCTCCCTGTGCTCTGAATGGATTTCTGTTCTGATGGGGAGGAGTGGAGAGATACCTGGAGGTAGATGTCTGCTGCAATCAGGATTATTACATGTGGGGGATGGATGGATGGATGGATGGATGGACAGAAGATCTGTTTTTATCACTGCTGCCTTTTAGAGAGAACCTTCCCCTTGGTCCATTCCAGCACAAATTCTGTGTCACTGTCATATTTTCTGAAAAATCCCTTCACCAGGATTTCTTTTCGTGGGAAGCAGAGAAGCCTCAGAGATAAAAAGAAAACAATATTATCTCATTTGCTTCTCCTGTGTTTTGCTGCTTTGGAATGTGGTTGGAGATTGTTTATCCAACAGGTGATTGTTTAATTGGTTTCATGTGAATTGTTTTAATTAATGACCAATCACAATCAGCTGAGTCAGGATTCTGGAAGGAGTCACAAGTTCACAAGTTTTCATTATTATCTTTTAGCCTTCTGTAAGTATCCTTTCTCTATTCTTTAGTATAGTTTTAGTATAATATAATATAATATAATATAATATAATATAATATAATATAATATAATATAATATAATATAATATAAATTTGCCTTCTAAAAGCATAGAGTCAAATTCATCAATTCCTCCTTCATCCTGGGGACACCAAAAATACCACAATTCTGTAATCTTTGTGTTTTCTCTTTTTAACACATTTGCAGCAGGCACAGTGACCAAAAGGAGGGTGCTGGATGTAAAAAACAGAGATATCAATGAACTTTAGAGACCTCAATCAACTATTACTTTCTCAATTATTTTTGTCCTCTACCTCCTGTCCTGATGCTAAAAATCTCTGTGCAGCAGAGGGTACTGTGCACAAGGAGGATGCTCTGCCTCAAACTGTTCAACCTTGAACTGTTGCTGCCAGAAGCAGCATAAAAACAGAAAATCACAGAATATCCTGAGCTGGGAGGGACCCTCAGGGATCATTGAGTCCAAAAGGAGATTCCCCATGGGAGACCCTGCAGGGTGAGAGTGATAGGACCTTCCTCCACAGGGAGGAGGTGGCCAAGCCATCCCAAAAACCACACTGAGCACACCAGAGCCTTCCAACCCCAAACACAGCCCTAAAACCAGCCATAAAATCTCTCCACAGAACCAGCAAATCAGTGACACTGTAGGTCCAGCCCAACAGCTCTGCCTGCAGCAGCTCCTTGGGCCCCTCTCAATTATTCACCCCAAAAATCTGAACCTGGGGCCAACATCCCAAGTCACCCCCTCTGTGTTTTCCAGGCATCTCCTCCAGGATGTTCTCCAGCCCCTCCTGGATGCTCTATTGATGTGTTGCTGCCTCTTCTATTAGGGGAAGTACTCCACAAGCAAATGAATGCCCGTGTCAGGGATTTCCCTGGTGGCAGTCTCAGGTGACAGGTTCACTCCCAGCCAGCCACTCTGCAGAATCCCTGTCCCCCACTGATATTCCCTCCCCCAGACTGTTAATTGTTTACCTCCAGCACGTGGATTTAGCTGTTTTGGCCATAATGGTGAGATGTTCCTCAGCCTGCTGTTGAGTAAGACTTTAATCCACAATCATGGGTAGGAGCTGGGCAGTTGTCCTTGCTCATCCCATGGCTGAATCTGTGCCAGTATGGATTAAAATCTTCCCAGCACCTTATCTCCTTGTATTTTCAGTTCAACAGCACTAAATTACCAGCACTGCACCTGCAGTAGATGTCTGTGACCACCTTTACACACTTTACCCCAACATCAGCTTTCTGCTTACTTTTTTCCCTCACTTGATCAGTTTTCCCCCTATTTTTTTCCCCTGACTTGATGAGTTTTCCCCCATATTTTTTTTTCTTTCTTACCCAGCAGGAAAAAAAATACCCAACACTTTCAAAGTCCTATCAATATCACAAAATACTTTTTGACCAAAGCCCTGGGTTATTTTGTCAGATGTTGAGGAGAAAAAGCAATGGCAAACAGCCCAGAGCACTGATCAGAAAACCTGGTTCAGCTTATTAATTTAACACCTGGCATTGGCTGCCTTGTGCAGCAAGGTCCATAATATGGATTCCAAATAATTAGAGGAAGGTCAGGGGCAGGTACAGACCTTCTGCCTGCACTGAGGCAGCCAGCTCAGGCACAGCAGGTGGGAGATGCTGACCTCAGATTTATGTAGGGGTCTCATTTCTAGTCAGTGATTCAATATCTAATTAAAGCATGTGCAGCACCCATGGAGGGATTTGTTGGAGCTGCTCTGAGGAAGCATCAATTGGTCCAGAACTTTGTGAGAAGCAAATCCCTATTCCCACCCAGGAATGTCCCACTCTCTGGTCTCACAGAGCCCCTGAGGTACAGATTCTATTTTTTGTGCTTCTGTAATAACCTTGAATTGTTCCCTCTGATTTCAAGGGTGTTTAAAGGAAAGAATCAGAGATTTCTGCCCGTGGTCTTGCCAAGGAGGACAGGAACAAACTGGAATGCTCAGCCGGGCCCAGGCTATTAATTCCAGCCCTAACTCCTTCCCTAGTCCCAAAAACCCCAAAATTCAGAGGAGAAATCCTTACATCTGAGGAGTGACAGTGCCAGTTTGCAGTGACACATACACAGACCTGGGTGGAGGCAGGAGAGAGACTCAGAGAGCTCTAAAGATATTTAATAACTTAATTCCTCTGGAACAAGAATTGTGATTCATCCTGAGAAGCTCTTCTAAAGAGCTTTTCTTGTAACACAAGAGGAAATTCTCTTGGAGGGTCTGTGGGATGCTGGGTGATTCAGGTGGTCGATGATTATTTCCATCCTGCTGCAAGGCTGGTGTTTCTTTCCTTGCAGCTTCCCTCCATCCCTTCAAACACAGCTCAATCCCAGTTTGTGTTTGCTTTATGGATTCCTTTCCTTACTTTCCCCCTCAGGTCTTTGGTAATTCTCACATGGAAGGAAAGGGGATTCTTTCCAGAAAGGGGATCCTCAGCACCAAGGAGGTGGCTGGAAAAGAGGAGCCAGCAGCAGCAAGTCAGATCCCTCTCTGGCACAAGAAACTGATCCTGTTAAAATAACTCTTCCTTTATTCCCAGTCTGACCAGAATAGGAGCCCACCAGCTCACCCCAGAGCTCACAGTGGGCGCAGATCTCACAAGACATCCACATTCAGGGTTTTCTCAAATCTGTGATTGAGTCTGGGGTCCAGCAAGATCCATGCAGTAATTCCCTGAAGGCTTCCTGCAGCTCAGCTCAGGGATTTCTCCACCCTGCTATCTCTCACGACCTTGTCACAGTGAGTGGCAGGTTGAATTTTAGCTCAGCTGGTGGCTGTGACATTGACACACCTCACGCTGGAACCGTTTAGATGAGCGGATAAAGTTGTCCTTCAAAATCCACCCTTAAAGCATCCCCCATCACACATCCAAAGGAAATCCATAAATCCAGCACATGTCCTCCCTGTATGCCAGGGAGGAGCAAAACTTTGCGTCAACTTTTTTATTTTTCAGGCTGTAGAACCTGAGATCCACAGGAGAAACATCACTCGCCCATGGAACCTCAAGTTTTAGACGGAAAAACCAGGAATCCTGATGGATTCTGCAGGGAAAAGGCCACTTCATAATGAACCCAGCATGACAGCCCTGATCCAAACTTCATCAGCTGCAATCAAAGGCAGGAAAACAAAGGAGGGGATGGAGGGACACAGCAAAAATGAGAGAGTGGAGATGAGCCGAGCACACATTTTAATGGGGATTTGGACTCCCCGCTGCTGCTGCTGAAAGGCTTCTGCAACAATCTTGGCTGCCCCTTCCTGGATTTACTGAGCTAATCAAACACAATTCAGTCTGGACTGTGAGCCAGCAAAATCCACAGCTGGTGAGAGGCAGTTTGGGAGCAGGAGCACGGGGTGGCTGAATGGGAGGGAAACGCCACAGGGAAATGGCCAAACACCACCCCAAAGAGCCAGAGCACCCAACCCTGCCAAGAGCAGAGCCAGGGCCACCTCCAAGGAGTGCTGGGCATGGGGAGGAGCAGTTTGATGGCTCCATGTCTGCGAAGGGTGTCCAGACTCCTCCTGGCTGGATGGGCAAGGCCAAGGTGCTCATCAGGCTCTACATCAGCAGCTCTGGGTCAGCGCTGGGGACTGCACGAGCAAGGACACATTTATGGAGGGGTCTCATTATTAGTCAGTGATTCAATGTCTAATTAAAGCATGTGCAGCACCCATGGAGGGATTTGCTGGAGCTGCTCTGAGGAAGCACCAGTTGGTTCAGAACTTTGTGAGAAGTTTTAATCCCTATTCCCACCCAGGAATGTCCCACTCTCTGGTCTCACACAGCCCCTGAGGTACAGATTCTATTTTTTGTGCTTCTGTAATGACCTTGAGTTGTTCCCTCTGATTTCATGGGTGTTTAAAGGAAAGAATCAGAGATTTCTGCCCATGGACTTGCCAAGGAGGACAGAGATGAACTGGAATGCTCAGCCAGGCCCAGGCTATTAATTCCAGCCCTAATTCCTTCCCTAGTTCCAAAAGACCCAAAATTCAGAGGAGAAATCCTTACATCTGAGGAGTGACAGTGCCATCTCCTCTTAACTTTGCAGTGACACATACTTAGACCTGGGTGAAGGCAGGAGAGAGACTCAGAGAGCTGAGGACACAGATCAGGGGGTTTTCATGTGCAAAATTACATTTCAGAGGCTCTTGAAAATGCAGAAAAGTAGAAATGGCTGCAACAGCTCAGCCCAAACATCCATAGAGCCCTTCATTCATTCTCCCACTCCAATGGCAGGAAAAAAAAATGACAAAACAAAGATAATAAAGTGAAAATTCTCCTGGTTTAAGCTCCCAGCTTCCAGCCAGCATTGGCAAGGGGCTGCCTGCCCTGGAGCCTGCACTGATGTCATTGTATTGAACAGCTCTCAACAGATCTTTCTTTCATTAATTTGTCTAATTGCTTTCCAGCCAGTTGTGTTGCTGGCCTCCATAATGTGCCTCTCAGTGCTGCACAGATAAATGATACACTGTATGAAAATGTCCTTTCTTCTGTTTGTTTTAATATTCCGCTTGATAATCTCATATAAAGTTCCCCAGATCTTGTGTTATGAGAAATGGGCAGTAATCATCCCTTCTTCCCTGTCTTCATTGCCCTCCTGATTGTCTGGATCTATTGTGGCCCTCTCAGTCATCTCTCTTTTAAGATGAAAATTGCCAAGTCACACAATCTCTCCTTGTGTACCTCTGACAACCCTGAAAAACCCTCTCTAGCACCAATTACCTTTTCTACTTCATTCTTCACCCATTTTTTAGCCCATTTATAAATACACCAAACACCCTCAGCAGACATTCCCATGGGACCCTCTCAGAGACTCCCTCCCTCCACCACAACCCTTTATTCATGGTCTTTATTTCCCACCTTTGAACTGGCTGCTGATCTATCAGAGGGCTCATCTTCCTGTCCCATGACAGCATTGTTGAGGTTCCTAGCTATGGGAAAAGGATAAATTCCTTTGTATTAACCACACCATCCCTATCACATGGACTTTGATTTATTTAAGGAGCAATAATTGACTTGTGACACCCACCGCCCTCCCCCAGCGTGTCATGTGCTTCTTTTTTTATTCATCTATTCTCAATCATGGCTCAACCAAATTAATGGGAATAAAAATATTCCATAGAATCATAGAATCCCAGAATGGTGCCTTGGAAGGGATCTTAAAGATGATCTAATTCCAATCCCTCTGCCATGGTTGCCTTCCACTATCCCAGGTTGCTCCAAAGCCCATCCAATCTGACCTGGAACACTTCCAGGGATGGGGCAGCCACAGCCTGGATTCAGATTTCATGGTTTCAAATTCCAGATCTTGATCCTTTCAGGAGTTTGATTAAAAAAAAAAACCAAACAACCAAATATATATGTTTTCCACCTTTCATTCTTCCATCAAGGCCAGAATAGGCAATGAGGTGTAGAGCAGATTTAATAATGCGGCAATTTCACACCAGAGTTTCCCAAGATCTTGCAGTGAACATCACTTTTATGCTGTAAAAGCATTTTTTTGCTGAGGCCTCAGCAGCAGCCACTTCACACAGCTTGTGCCCTTTGTAAAGTAAACTTCCGGGGGAACCTCGTTAAATTTTAATCAGTTATTTTTATGAGGTTAGCAATGTGTTTCCTATGTGGGCTGCCTGATGATTGTTTTGCAATTCACACCCCAGACTCAGTGATCTTTTTATTCTTTGTTTTTTTTCTTTCATTGAGTGCAACTTCTTATTTTAAATAATGTCTCTTGACTTTGCCATTTAAGTAGGTATTTTAATTCTTTTTTTCATTCACTTTTACTATCTTTAGGTCTTTTTTCACAGCTCATATAACTTCACAAGCCTGTTACATCATGTTTTTATGCAGGATACTGTGAGGCACTGCACCTTTTTTTTTTTTTTACCCTGTCTGCTTCTTTTAACAAGCTCCTCAATTTTTACGTTATTTCCACTTTGAAGTTGAACTCCGCTAATTTTTATTTATTTATTTTACTCTGCCTCTACAGGATTTGAGCAGCACGTGGTCGCCTTTTCGGAGCAATGCACTGAATATCTGTGTCCTGCAGCACATCCTGGGAGTAAATCAAGAATAAATCCACATTTGTGTCTCTGTTCCTGGGTTTGCAGGTAGGAGCTCCGGGCGTTGTGACATTTGCTCAGTACTGAGGCCACTTGAAGCCTCTCATTACCACATTCTCTGCCCTCCCAACCTCTTGCATTTCTCTCAGCGTGTCACTGTCACTGTCACAGCCTTCAAGTGGTCAATAAAGCAGCCTTAACACCCTGCCCTTCCCTGGGGACACCTTGTCACTTGTGCGCACATTGACCTTATTTTCTTTCTTTGATTTTACATTTTCTTTAACATGGAAGCCCTTCCTTTATCATTTTGGCCTCCTCTATTGTTCCTGGGTGATTTATGCCATAAATGAGCTTCCCTTTATCGAGGTTTCAGGCTGTGTATCCCATTAGCATCTTCATTTGAAGCAGACAGTGCAAAGGAGCAAGTATATATTTAATTCTGTCTGATTGCCTATTCTCACGTGCCTTGATTAAAAGGGACATTCATTGGGATTGATTTTTGATGCTTTAACCTGAATTTTATCAAGTTCCAATCCAATTGCCTTCCAAGGATAAAGGCATGTTATGACTTCACCTTTAGACAATGAGTTTCAACCTTTAAAACCTCTTCCCTGCCTAATTTTTATTTAACTGGCAACAAATATCTTCCTTCCTCTGTCAGTCCCATTCTTTGAAAGGTTTCCTTATTCCTCCCAAATTTTCCTACTCTGTTTTCTTAACTAATGCACTGAAACATTTTCTCTGGCTTTTCATTTGAGAAAATGCCTCCATAAAAATGTTTTAGCCCGTTATCTCAACAGTGTGAGTCTTTCCTCCAGGATTTTCCTCCCACTGTCCCCCTGCAACTGGGAGCTGTGGCAACATCCCATCAGTGCACTGAACAATACCAGGAAATATTCCCTAATTCTGGGGCCAAATGGCATGGTCTGATCACAGCCACGTTATTGAACTCTATTAACTTCCAAAACACCTCCTGGAAACCCTCCCTGATCCTTTTCATGCCCAAACATGTCCAGGAATTGTTTGAAGGAGCCATAGCTGGCCCAAGCCAAGCTCCATCCTAATAAATTTGCATCAATAGGAATTGTCTTCCAGTGCCTAATAAAATATTCTATGGAGTTGCTTTAATTCCTGCTGTAAATATATGCTATATGACCACAGGATTCCCTCCACTGGAGTCTCTCTGATTGCCCTCAGAAATGTGCAGAGATGTTCTCCTGCCACCAACTAATGGCTTCAAACTGACAGAGGGCAGATTTAGGTTGGAGATTAGGAAAAAATTCTTTATTGTGAGGGTGGTGAGGCCCTGGCACAGGGAGCCCAGAGAAGCTGTGGCTGCCCCTGGATCCCTGGAATGTCCAAGGCCAAATTGGACAGGGCTTGGAGCACCCTGGGATGGTGGAAGGTGTCCCTGCCCATGGCAGGGGGTGGAATGAGATGGTCCTTGAAGCCCCTTCCAACCCAAACCATTTTATGATTCTGGCAGACCCACACCAGTCCCTTCTTGCCCAAACACCTCTCCCAGCCCACCTGAAAGCCTCTCCTATCTCTATTTGTGGTGGGTTTTTTTGTTTTTTCCTCAATGCAAGCAGAAGAGTTGAACCTGGTAAGCCAAGGAAAAGAACCTCCTCGACATGAGCACTGTAAAATAGAAACCAAGGCAGCAGCAGAAGGCACTTGGTGCATGTTCCCACCCTGCAGAGATCTGTCAGTCTGTCCAGCAGTGCAGTGACCCTGGGCCTGCTCTGGACCCCTCCAGGGTTACTCCAATGTAACCCTGCTCAGATTTTCTGCTCCAGGATTATGCCAATGTAACCCTGCACCAGATTTTCTCCTCCAGGGTTATGCCAGTGTAACCCTGGACCAGATTTTCTCCTCCAGGGTTACTCCAATGTAATCCTGATCAGATTTTTTCCTCCAGGGTTATTCCAGTGTAACCCTGGACCAGATTTTCCCCTCCAGGGTTGTGCCAGTGTAATCCTGGACCAGATTTTCTCCTCCAGGGTTATTCCAATGTAACCCTGCACCAGATTTTCCCCTCCAGGGTTATGCCAATGTAACCCTGCTCAGATTTTCTCCTCCAGGGTTACTCCAATGTAACCCTGATCAGATTTTCTCCTCCAGGGTTATGCGAGTGTAACCCTGCTCAGTTTTCCTGCTCAGTTTGTGCTGGAAAATGTGAGATAACTTCATGCTAAGTATCCTAAAGGGGCAGCTGCAGGAGTGGCAGGCAGGCCAAACAAATTCCCATCCACTTTGGGAGAGATGTTTCATCTGCAAATGGGTTGTACATGACAGAGACAAGTTGCTATTTCAGATTTTTAAAGATATGCTATAACACACTGCTTGGCCTTAATTTTGGGCTCCAGCAAGCTATTGATTTTTTGATTCTTTATATTATGTTAATGATGTCATGATCATATCAGAGCAGCAATGTACTCTTGCAAAGCTCCAGAGTGCAATATTTAATAGATACTGTTAGTATTAATTGATTTTGCTATAATTCATTCTACTCATGTTTTCATGCTTAAGGGTTGGGTTTTTTCTTGTTTGGTTTTTGGGGTTTTTTTATTAGCAGTAAATTCCCTAAACATCCAGGCAGAATAAAAAAGTCAAAGCATTTACTTCTCTTATTTTTAAATTTGGGGATGGGGGAAGTGGGGAAGGCTGTCCTCTCCAGCTCACCCCAGTCAATAGCAGATCAAGTAAAACACTCAATAACGGAACTGATGTGCTCCTCAACAGCTCAAGAGGCCATCAAATGATATTTTGTCAATTGGACAGATGAGTTTATGCTGTGGGTCCACTCCCCTTCCTTTCTCATCAGCCCTTTTTGATCCTGATCCAGATGCCCCTGGATCCCTGGAAGTGTCCAATACCAGTGGAAGGTGTCCCTGCCCATGGCAGGGGATGGGACTGGATAATCTTTTAGGTCCCTTTCCACCCAAACCATCCTAGGATTCTGTAATTCTATGATCTTCTATCAGATAAGCCCAGGAGGGAATTCTTCAGGTCCAGATTTTTTTTTTTTTAATGTCCTTAAAAGCAGAGAGGAGAACAGAGAACAAAGATTTACTGCTGCCCTACAATTCTGGTAAAAATTAACTCTCCACCACACAGGTCCAGGTACACTGAGACCCTGCCCAGAGATACTGCAAAATTCAGAAAATTTTCTGGAAATAAACTTTATGAGGCAATAGCCTCAAGATGGAAAAATCATTTCTGCTTTCTTGCCTAATCATACACTGAAAGTTATTTGTGAGCTTGTTTGCAGGGCTGGGGCTGGGTGAGGATGAGGAAGGGATCAGGTTGATTTGCCTGTATCCACGTTTGCATTTTCTCTTCTCCCTGAGAAAAGCACAGAGCTAAAGCTTCTGGCAAGCATCCCAACACCATCCTCCTCCTCCTCCTGTTATTAACTGGCTGCCTCTTCAGGGGTGCTGGGTGGAAAAGGACCAGGGCCACCTGCAGAAAAGCCACCTCTGGCCCTGCCACATCTCAGAGATGCTCTGCTCTTGATAACACCTTATCAGGCTAGGCAAGCTCTAACACACTGGGAGCAGACAAAGCAGGCAAGTGTTATCTGAACTGAAACCCTGCCCTCCTGCCCTGCACAAAATCACCCTGTGCTCCCTGGCAGGGCTGGCTAGCAGCCCTTCCAAAGTGGTCTTGGGGGCAGGACGTGTCTGGCTGCCTGTTCCCAGCTCTGGGGAGCCACAGGGAAGGACAGGTCCAGGGGTATTGTGTTTGCTGGAATGATGAATCTGACTCCATGTTCTCAGAAGGCTAATTTATTACCTTATAACTTATTATTATTATTATTATTATTATTATTATTATTATTATTATTATTATTATTATTATTATTATTATTATTATTTCAAATATATTATTATTGAATCTATAACTATATATAAACATAAATAAATAAAGAAATAAAAATATATTTTAAAAATTATTATTAAATATATTATTAAAGAATACTACACTATACTAAAGGATACAGAAAGGATACTTACAGAATGCTAAAAAGATAATAATGAAAACTCGTGACTCTCTCCAGAATCTCAACACAGCTTGGCCCCGATTGGCCAAAGAGTGAAAACAGCTCACAGCAGAATCCAATGAAACAATCACCTGTGGGTAAACAATCTCCAACCACATTCCACATGTGAGCACAACACAGGAGAAGCAAATCAGATAATTATTGTTTTCCTTTTTCTCTGAGGCTTCTCAGCTTCCCAGGAGAAAAATCCTGGGCAAAGGGATTTTTCCAGAGAATGTGAATGCCACACAGGGAGGCTCCTGTCCCTCAGCTACAGCTGAGAAAATCTGCAGGCAAAACCTCTTTGTGGTGGGGGTTTGGGTCTGAAGGACAAAAAGAGCTTGGTTTTCTTGTGGTCATCTTCTCACCTCAGCTCTGAGCCATTAGAGTGAAGTTTCCTTAATAAAGGGGACTCATTAATACAGGGGTCCCACTAATGCAGGGCCCTCATTAATGCTGGTTTTAACCTGAAGGAGGGTCAATTTAGGTGAGATATAGAATTTTTTTTTTTCCAATGAGGGTGGTAAAATACTGGCGGAGGCTGCCCAGAGCAGCTGTGGCTGTCCCTGGGTCCCTGGGACCATCCAAGGTCAGGTTGGATGGGGCTCTAAGCCACCCTCACCCCAAAATATGCACCAAGCTACCAAGGGAGAGGCCTTCCAGGCATGGGAAGTTAGACTGAGTTAGATTGAGGTTATTTTCTTCACATGTCTCAATTAAAATGCAGATCTCCTCCACTGCCTGGGGCAGAGGGGCAGGAGGCATTGGGAATGAGATATGGGAGGGAGAAGCAAGGCATGGGGAGTGTTTGCTTCATCCCTGTCTGCCTTAACCCTTCTGCTGCCACCCCTGCTCTGACAGAAGGGGGTTCACTGGGACAATCAAGGAATTGCATGTGTGTTTGCACCTTGTCATGTCTGCCAAGGCTCCTTCTGCTCTAATTAAACAAACTCAAAGCCTACTCAGACACTTGTGAGATGGAACTATTATTTTTGTGCTTTATACATGCTTTATATATGTTTTCTATTTATATATACTTATATATTTTACTGCATTTATAGATATTTATGCATTTTTATATATACATATATATCTATATTTTCTATATATATAATGTATTTTATAATATAATTTTAAAGTTTATTTTATATATTTAATTATATTTAAATAATTTTATAATGTATTTTATAATGTATTATATATATATAAAAATGCATTATAATATACATTATACACACACACACATATATATATATATATATATATGTATATATATGTATGTATTTTACTGCAGTCATCACATCCAGCTCCCTACAGGACTTCTGCAATCCACCCCTTGTCCAAAGAACTTTAAGCCTTAGGATCTCACACCCACTCAAGTGATGAGGAGCTGCTGCTCCTGTCCTACAAACAAGGGACTAAAACACAGGGAAATTAAGGATTTGAGTCATTTTAAGTCAGGCATTGTTTGAAATGTTCATTTAAGCCTCCTCGGTAGCTTCTAAAAGAAACTGGCACTTCCAGAGGGCAATTATTCCACTGCCTTCAACAGCTCAGGGTTAGGAGGAATGTGCTCAGGAAAAGTCCTTGTCTCCACTGTCTGCAGAGACAGGAAACCGAGGAGCAGATGAGATAAATCCCATCCTCAGTAATTTGTCCAGATTCATGTAAGGTACCACGGCAGAGCAAGGAAATTAATTCTGCTCTCTCTTGCCTAAGGAAAATCCTGTGAGCAGTGGATCATGCTGATGTTCCTTTCTCAATGTTCCAAGGGCTTCAGGACGTGTTTTCTGCAGCCAGAACCTGTCCCAGATCTTGTCTTACAACAGTGACTCAGTCCTTCAGCCCACAGCAATTCCCACATCCCTGACCTCTCAAATCCCTTTATCCAGGCTAGGCAGGATCATCCTCCAGCTCCTCCACTCTGTCCCAGCATTTCCCCTCCTCCTCAGAATATTTATCTCAACTTTTCCTCAGCTTCCTCTTTTTTTTTTTTCCCATAAAAAGTCTTGCTAATTTCTGGGCAAAACTTCCCAGGCAGGGAAGAAAATGTTGGAGGGAAATTAAAAGAAACTTGCTCTTCCTTCCATTACCAGGTGGATGATTTCTTGAAAGAAACAGCCAAGCTGTTTGCTCTGGGGCTGCCCCATGTCCTTACAGCACACAAGGAAGCAGTGGCAGGAGAAATTCAGAGCCAATACTTCTGTTCTTCACTGGGAATTTGGCCTTCCCTGCAGAGGATGGCAAGAAAACACGTTTTCTTTGAATATCCTGGTTTCTTACATCCATATCTGAAGTTGGAAGCGATGGAAGAGAAGATGCTCAAGGAAACAGGAACATGAGTTGCTCAGAGCAACTCACCAAGCAAAAGAAATGCAGATGTTGCTGGGCCTAGGGAAAAAAATACTCTGAGGAGGATGCCCCACAAAAAAAAAAGCCCCACAGCAGGATGAGAGAATCAGCATCAAGCCCAGAAGTTCCTGTGAACTCTCAGAACCTCCCTCCTGGACCACAGTTCTGCTTGGAAGGGAATCCTCAGTTGGAAGGGACCCACAAGGATCAACTCCTGGCCCTGCACAGAACACCCCAAAAATCCCACCCTGTGCATGAGAGTGTTGCCCAAAATCTGCCTGAGCTCTGGCAGGCTTCATGGTGTCACCACTGCCCTGTGGAGACGGTTCCAAAAAACCCAATTCTTGTATCCAAATTATTATTATTATTATTATTATTATTATTATTATTATTATTATTATTATTATTTCTTCCCTGGTACAGAAGTCAAAGGGAAAGCATCTACCTCTGCAGCTCTGCTTGGGGGATGGAGTGCAGGGGATGTGGGAGCAATGGGGAGATTCAGGGGCTGTGCTGGTGGCACAAGGAGAGATTGGGTGGCAGGTCACTGAATATGGGAATATGCAGCAGAAGATGTTGGGAAGGAATTCTTGGCTGTGAGGGTGGGGAGGCCCTGGCACAGGGAGCTCAGAGCAGCTGTGGCTGCCCCTGGATCCCTGGAAGTGTCCAAGGCCAGGTTGGACATGGCTTGGAGCAGCCTGGGACAGTGGAAGGTGTCCCTGCCATGGCAGGGGGTGGAATGGGATGATTTTTGAAGGGTTCTTCTCACACAAATGGTTCTCTGATGGCCTGAATGTACGGGCAGGAGTGTGAGAGACTGAGGCTGGACAAAGACACACCTTAAAGGTTTGCTGTGCTTTTCTTTAGGAGGAATTACTCCCCGACCCTCTCCTGCTCCATTCCCGTCTGAGACTTGTGACAGGTGGAGGCTGATGAAATGTCACAGAGGCAGCAGTGGCAGCACAAGGCCATGTCCCCCCACCCTGGGGAGGGCTGGTTTTATGTGCTACTTTCCCTCATTGGCTGCAGAAACACCAGGGAGTACCTGACAGCAACACAGATTCCTTAAAAGAGAGAGATTCCCTACAAACATCAGGGGAGGAATGAGAGGGGTCACATCGCAAAAACCACAGAATTTTGTCCGTTCCGGGAATTTGAGAGGGCAGAACATCCCAAACATGCAGAGCTCTAAAGTCACTTGAGATGGCCTCAGGATCTCATCCTACAGAAGAAATGTAGACTCTGTGCCATATTTGTCAGCCCCAGGTCTCACACCGGAGGCTCCCCAGTTGCAGCACTGAATCAAGTTCTTTGTGTACATAAAACCACCTATAATTCAAAGTCTCGTTATATTCCAAATCTATCTGTGTTTAAGCACCTGAATTATTCCTTATTTTGCTGGTTCCTGAGGTCTGAATCTCCCTGCTGGCTCTGCCAACATCCATGTTGCAATTCCAGTCAGGGAACACTCGTTCCGTGTGACAGTCCCTGTAACTTTGCATCTCATCTCCAGTGATTTTTGAGATTTTTAAGGCTGCTTGGGGTGGCCAGGCAGCTTTCCCCAGCCCCTGTTCCCTCCCTGGATGTCTCCTGTGGGATATGTGGGTATTTCACCCAGAAACCTTCCCCTGAAGGGGCTGAACTTTCTGCAACGCTAAACCCGAACTGCCAACGTTCCTGTGACGGAGACAAATCCCAAGTAGGACACCAAACTCACAAGGCTGCAGGAGGAGAAAGCTTCTGCTGGAACCCACTGCACAAACTAATTATCTTCCCACCCTTCCCCACTGCCCTCTAGCAAAATAAGCTAATCAAAGGAAAGGTTGTTATCAAAACACATTTACCACACGCCTGCGTCTTATGGCCCACAGTGCCCAGTGCTGTCCCTGAGTTGCCTCAGGCAGTCACAGGCACTGAGATAATCAACCTGTGAAGGGCACAGCTCTGCCCTGCACTGCCTGGCTCACCAGGGCAGCAAAAGTGCTCCCAAGGGGGACACGATGGCATTGAGGGTCGGTTCTCTGGTGTCGCCACATTTCTCCTCACAGAGAGAAAAGCAAGGCACAGCTTCCCAAGAAATTTCTGGGATTCATGTTCTCTGGACCTCAGAGAAAGGTTCTGATAAAATAAAAAAAAAAAAAAAGAAAGTCACCAATAACTATTAGAAATCCATTGATAGTATCGAAAAATATTGAGAAAATTCCTGGAATGCCCTGGCCACAGCCCTTAATTGAACCAGTTGGGCTGAGGCTGACTCGTGGCTTTCCAGCACTTTGAACTGACAATGAGACGTCAGCCTTTTCCTCCACTTTTGAACAAACACAGGCAAATGAGATAAGAATTGGTTTTCCTTTTTCTGAGGTTCAGAGAATGTGAATCCCAGAAATATTCTTGGGAAGTTGTGCCTTGCTTTCCTCTGTGAGGAGAAATGTGGTGACACTCCAGGACTGGGGATCTGCTCAGAGGGGTTTATTCAGTGTTATCCGCAGAGAAACAGGATTCCCGGGAGCCTCTGATTCACCCAGGGCTTTATCACCATCAATAGCCACCATCCCAGTGCTGAAAATTCCCTCCTCCTCCTCCCTGGGGATCTCATTTCAAAAGGCCATTGCAGAGCTGTCCCATCTGGGGCTATTTCCTTGTCCAAAGGTGTGAAAGGATGGGTACTTTAGCTGTACCTCAGCAGGCAGATCAGAGATTCCCTGGGCTGGGGCAGGATGCTTTGATACTCCCCTGCTGTTGTTCCCTCTGAAACACCAGCTCCAGTTCCCATAAGTGTTGGGACCCAGGACATTCCTCTGGCTGCTCTGGGTGATTCCAGACCCTGGCAGGGGGCTCAGAGACCTTGGCACAGAGTCACAAACACCTGTGCCTTTGATTTTAGCCCATGGAAACAATTCCCAACTTTGTGTGAGGAGTTACAAGCCACAAGGGTTTGAGTAGAATGATAGTGAATTTATCACAGGGTGAAAAAGTAGAATTTTGGGGATTTAGAATGGGGCTGGGTTGGGGCAGGAAAGGAGAAAGATTTTTCTATAAAAGTGGCACCAACCATGAATATGAGACCCAGAGGGTGGTCAGGCAGTGGAAGAGGCTCCCCAGGAATGTGGTGATGGCACCAAGCCTGCCAGAGCTCAGGAAGAGTTTGGACAATGTTCTCAGACACCTGGTGGGATTTTGGGGGCTGTTCTTCTGTGCAGGGCCAGGAGCTGGACCTTGATGATCCATATGGTGTGATGGTGTTCACAAGTGTTTGAGGATGAGGGAAGAGACGAGGATCTGACTCCATGTTTCAGAAGGCTGATTTATTATTTTATGATATATATTACATTAAAACTATACTGAAAGAATAGAAGAAAGGATTTCATCAGAAGGCTGGCTAAGAATAGAAAAGGAAACAATGATAAAAAAGGTTTGTGTCTCAGACAGAGAGTCTGAGCCAGCTGACTGTGATTGGCCATTAATTATAAACATCCAACATGAGCCAATCACAGATTCACCTGTTGCATTCCACAGCAGCAGATAACCATTGGTTACATTTTGTTCCTGAGGCCTCTTAGCTTCTCAGGAGGAAAAATCCTAAGGAAAGGACTTTTCATAAAAGATGTCTGTGACAATATGGGTACCTTCCAGCTTGGGATATTCCCTAATTCTATGACTTTTTCATCATTCCAGGCAAGTGCAAAACACCCACAAATTGCTGCCTTATTGGAGGGATTCCAGTCTGCACTTTGGGAAAAAACAGCATGGGGAGTACCAGGCAGGGACAGCTGAGGGTTTGTAGCTTCACAAACCCCTGCAAGAGTCAGGAAATCCCTCGTTTCTCACTGTTAAAGCTCAGGAGTGATATTCCAACCTCCTGCCCTTCTGAGACCCTGCAGCCCTGACCCACACAGCCCCTTCTGGAAGCAGCACTGGAGGAAAAGACTGTGAGGCAAAAACAAGGAGGTAAAAAAGCGGAAAAAAGAAAGAACAAAACCTCTCAGCCTGAAAGAGTCACGGGCTTTCAGACAGCAGAAAGTCGAACAAGAAAAAGACCCTTCAAGAAAGGTCTTATTGCAGCCTGTGTAGGCAGCTGGGGTTACCTGAGACTCTCTGGTGGTTCAGAAGACTTAAACCAAGAAAGTTAAAGCCAGGGACGATCAATGAGCTCTGCCAGAGGCAGTGCATCAGGTTACCTGCTGAGCCCAGGCACCACGAGCTCCACTTTGGAACTTTTCCCTTTTTTTTTTCCTGGTCTGGCAGTGAGTCTGAGCGTGGGTAACAAACCTCCCTCCCCCTCCACTGTGATCACTGGAAAACAGCTTTTTTAAATGGCTTTTTTTTCCCCCCTTCATGTCATGTTAGAAAGGAGAGCTGTAGTTTCAGGGTGGATGAGTTGTACACACAAGGGGCTGTGGTGGATGGGAAGAGGTGGAGGGCAGGAGGATGTGGAGGGTCAGCCCTGGACACCAGGGTGGGTGTCTGTGCCAGAGAATGGCATCAAACCCCTCTGAACAAGGCTGGTTTTTTGTTGGAAAACCAAAAAATTCTCTTATTGAGCCTCAAGTTTTAGCTTTTATATTTTTCAGATTCTGTGCTGTTTTAGTGTGCGGGTCTGGGCTTCATATTATGGGATGGTGAGCTCTGTGCACAGAGCAGGGAGACAAAACAATTCCTGCTCCAGCTGGGCACCAAGGACAAATTGTCACTGTCATATTTTCTGAAAAATCCCTTCACCAGGATTTCTTTGCCTGGGAAGCTGAGAAGCCTCAGAGAAAAGGAAAACAATATTATCTCATTTGCTTCTCCTATGTTTTGCTGCTTTGGAATGTGGTTGAAGATTGTTTATCCAACAGGTGATTGTTTCATTGGTTTCATGTGAATTGTTTTGACTTAATGACCAATCATGGTCAGGTTGTGTTGGGACTCTGGAGAGAGTCAGGAGTTTTTCATTATTTTCTTTTTAGCCTCTGTCTGTATCCTTTCTGTATTCTTTAGTATAGTTGAGTATAGCATTCTTTAATATAATATAATATCATAAAATAATAAATGAGCCTTCTGAGAACATGGAGTCAGATTCATCATTTCCTCCCTCATCCTGGGGACCCAGCAAATACCACAACAAATGACCCAAATCTCAGCCCAGGAGCACAAACCCCGTGGGCTGGAGAGAGAAAAACAAGCAGGGTGGAACTGCAGGGGCTAAAGCTGGAATGGGACAATGAACTGCAAGATGCAAATGGAGCAGAGCTGATCCCAGGGAGAGACCCCGGGAGCGCTGGTGCATTTTGGGGCCATTTTGGTTCATCTTGGGTGCAGCCCTGGCTGGGTTCTTGTGCTGCCCAAGGTGGGTCCATGGAGGAGATCCTTTGAATGAATCCCTGCTTTATTCTGGAACTCTGCCCAACCTCTGCTCCAGCTCAGCCTTCTCAAGACATCACAGTGACTTCTGAGGTGTCTCATAACAGGATCCAAAAAATTAATAGTCAATCCAGACCAGCTCCACCTGAGAAATTGTGTGAGGGAGATTTTGGCCATCCCTTGACTAACCCAGAGTCAGAGGGATCCAGGAAGGTGGCCCAGACATGAGAGATTTATGTCATTGCTTCTTCCATGGGGTGAGGATGCCTTCAGGAGGCCACTGGCTCCCATTCCCAAGGTTCAGGAGCAGCAGGATCTGCTGGCACATGCTCTGCAACGCCAACAGAGCCAGCTTGGGTGTCCTGGGGAGGCTCTGGGTGCCAGAAGGACACACAGAGGACAGGAGCAGCTCCTCAGAGCTGAGCAGAGGAGTGCAGGGAGCAGAGCCAGCTCCTGGCTCAGATATCTCCAAGCAGGACAGACTGGAGATGCTTAAACAATCCCTCTTCCCTCCACAGCAAATGTCAGCTCCTCTAAACCAACAGCTCTTGTTGACTGCTTTGCTCAGTCTCTAGGGCTGGTAAAGGCTTCTGGGGGAGAAAGAAATCACAGATGCCCAAATGTTTCGTTCTAATGGAAAAAAATAAAATTAAAAAAAATAATAATGCTTCCTTTCAGAATGACTTTTTATTTTGAAATCTCACACAATTTGCTAAAAAATGAAATCAAACCCCAAAACGAGGACTTCCAAAGCCTAAATGAATCATTCTCCAATTACTAAATGGAATCAGCCCCTTCCAGAACAGCTTTCAAGAACATTTCTTATTAAAAAAAATAATTGGCCACTGCGAGCTGGAGGGGAAAAAAAAAAAAGTTTTGAAATATCACAAGTTCTCCCAGAAAATGGGACTGTTTCCCTCTCTGATTGCAATTAATGACCTGCCAGGCAAGGAGTCCCCAGACCTGCAAGGGCAGATTCCAGAGCAGAAGGAGGCTTCTGCCTGGGGCTGCTGCATTCTCCTTGAGGACAGCTTGTGTGTGCTCAGCTACTCCTCCTGGAATTAGATGGATGTTGCATGGGATGAAATGAGGCAGCAAAGCCAAAATCCAGGAGTGTCACTAACACAGCAGAGCCTGGGACAGGTCCCTTTGAACCCAGCAGTGGATTTCCCTCTAATAAAATGTTGCCCTTCTCTACAGGGATGCTGCTTTTCTGCCCCAAATTTCCAGTCTGGGATGACAAACACAACCCAGGGATGCTGTGCAGGGCTGAAAACCTACCTGGTGACCACATGCAGATGGACCAGGGAATGTACATAGAATAATGGAATGGTTTGGTTGGAAGGGAACCTCAAAATCATCCAATCCCACCCCCTGCCATGGGCAGGGACACCTTCCACTGTCCCAGGCTGCCCCAAGCCCCATTCAGCCTGGCCTTGGGCACTGCCAGGGATCCAGGGGCAGCCACAGCTTCTCTGGGCACCCTGTGCCAGGGCCTGCCCACCCTCACAGGGAAGAATTCCTTCCAAATATCCAATCTAGAATTAGGGAGGGCTCTTTCAGTAGCTGAAGGGGTTTACCCCTGCTCTGGGTATAAAGAGTTTGAGCTATTGGTGGGAAAGAAGGAAGAGGGGTGGTTACAGCTTGGGAATGGGTGAGGCAGGAGTGACTTGCCAGGGGATTACCAGAGTGGCCAGATTTGGGTGGCATCTTTGGGCAGTGCTGCCTCTGACACAGGAGGAAGCTGCTGAATTCATTTCAGGCTTGCAGAAAACTTCCCTTTGCTCCCAGCCCTCTCTGCAGTCCCCATCCAGGCTGGTGACATTGCTGTGACCTTGCAGCAGGCACCCAGTGCCAGCTCTGCTCCATCCCCACTGCTCCCAACCACAGCCCCTCTCCCTCCCCCTACCAGCAAGAGCCACAATTTCAATTTACACCAAGTAAATGATTCATCACCACCTAAAGAGGCCTGAGAGAGCCCGGGAGGGAGCAGGGCTGGGAAAAGGAGGGGGGGCAAGATGGGGGTAAAGATACAGAGATGAAAAGCTCGGTTAACCTGCTCTGTATCAGCTCCTCTCCTCGGGGCAGAGGCCAATCAATCCTCCCCCCTCTCTCCTGTCTGTGGGTCTGTCTGTCTCTGCCTCTCTCTCAGAGGACTCGAGTTTCTCAGTGTAAGGTTAGGACAGCAGAGCTGTGGAAATCAATTCCTGAGCCCTGGCACGCTGCCCTGGGCACAGACAGCCCAGCTCTGCTGGGAAAACATGGATGGGGAGTGGGAGCTGAGGAGAGCTGGAAATGGGGGTCTGGGGAAGAGGAGTTGCATCAGCCCTTGTAGGGAATATTCCAAAATAAGAGAGGTGTGTCACCCTGTTCTTCTAAGCCTTCTGATGTTTACATTCTTCTAATAAACTTTCTCATGCAGTTTTATGTAAATAATTTTTGTTTTACGTTCTTCTACAGAAGAAGAAAAATTTAACAGACTGTTGGTTTGTCCAGTGTCATTAAAGAAGCAGCACTTTCATCCTCCAATCCACTGCCACTTTTGAAAATCTATAAATGTTAAAAGCAAAAAATAAACTGTGACCATGTTTGTGACAGTGTTCACAGGGGTTCTTGGATGAGGGGAGAGACGAGAATATTGATTCCATGTTCAGAAGGCTTGATTTATTAGTTTATGATATATATATATTACATTATAACTATACTAAAAAGAAATAGAAGGACAGGTTTCCTCTCAGAAGGCTAGCTAAGAATAGAAAGGAATGAATTACAAAGATCTGTGGCTCGGACAGAGAGTCCAAGCTATCTGGTCTGTGGCTGGCCATTAATTGTAAACATTCAGGATGGGCCAATCAAGAATCCACCTGATGCATTCCACAGCAGCAGATAACCACTGTTTACATTTTGTTGCTGTAGCTTCTCAGCTTCTCAGCAGGAAAAATCCTAATGAAAGGATTTTACTGAAAAGATGTCTGTGACACGTTTTCACAGGGGTCTGAGGATGAGGGAAGAGACGAGGATCTGACTCCATGTTTCAGAAGGATGATTTATTATTTTATGATATATATTATATTAAAATTATACTAAAAGAATAGAAGAAAGGATTTCATCAGAAGGCTGGCTAAGAATAGAAAAGGAAAGAATGATAACAAAGGTTTGTGGCTTGGACAGAGAGTCTGAGCCAGCTGGGCTGTGATTGGCCATTAATTAGAAACAACCACATGAGACAATCCCAGATGCACCTGTTGCATTCCACAGCAGCAGATAACCATTGTTTCCATTTTGTTCCTGAGGCCTCTCAGCTTCTCAGGAGGAAAAAATCCTAAGGAAAGGATTTTTCATAAAAGATGTTTGTGACAATAAACTTCCCTTCTTTTTACCTTAAAAGTTCCAGTGTAGATGCCATTTTATTTCGTGTCCTATAGCAACAGTGTCTCATGTGGTGTGCATGGGAGAGACAAAACCACCCTGCTGTACCCATTGGACAGTTCTCACCTGTCTCCCAGTCCACCTCTGCTCCTTTTAATGGTTTATACTGGAGGAGGATGAGGGAACAGCGTGGCTTTGCCCAAAAATTTGGCTCCCAACCCTGCCCTATCCCAGCTCCTGCGCAGCCCAGCTGCCTCCTCCCTGCCTTCCCTATCACTGGATTCAGCCCTGCACTGGGAATCCCCTGGGATTCCTGACTGGGAGGGAAGAGGGAAGGGCTGGCAGCCAGGATGGGAAACGTTGATGGCATTTTTCCCCAGGGATCCTCGTGCAGGAGTTGTTGATGACGTATCCCACTTGAGGAAAAGTCTGTTAATGAGGCTTGAGGGGTCCTGATGTGCAAAAATTTCTAATTAGAGACTCAGTATTCCAATATCCTTACCCTGAATATCCTGTGCAGCCAAAACTTGTTGAGTGGGATGTAATTGGCTCCTTTGCTCTCAGGGCTGCCCAAAAGGATGAGGAAACTGAGACTCAGAAAGGAGCACCCGAGGCTGCCCTGAAAACCCCTCCCAAACTAGGACTGAAAATCAGATTTCTTAACTGAGAGGGAAGCAAAAGACTTGAAGTGGGATTTGATAACATTTGCCTTCAAAGTGCTTCAAAAAATCCCCTCAGGGAGTCAATCTCAGTGACCCTGCTTCGAGGTACATAAACAAGAGGTGTTTCTCTTTTCCAGATAAGGAATCAGAGGTTAAGTGGCCAGAGGGAGGAGGACACAGTGCCCTCAGCCAGGTCCAGACTCCAGCCACACTCCTCCCTCAAGGGCTGAGCCTGCACAGAGATGTTTTTGACCAAATTCAATCTGCCAGCCCCACCCATCACCCTCCATTTCATTTCCAGTACTCCTCACTCTGCAGCTCTCTGTGCCCCTTCTCTCTCTTTTGGGGATTTATTGCTGCATGTTTTGACTCTTTCTTGCCACTGACCCTGGATGCAAGGAGATGAAATATCCAGCATTGCTGTGGTACAATCAGTGAACAAATTAATGCCTTTCTATGCTGCTTGGAGATCTCTGTGCTGTCCCTTCACTGACAGCAAACACACTGGAGATGGATGCAGGGTGAGATGGGGTGGGAACACACTATAAAGCTCTGTGTCAAATGGAAATATCCTCAACTCAGCAAGATGAAAGTTTTCTGGGCTCTTACCCACCACACCACAATTCAGGACTGGTTTGCCAAGGTTCTCTTGAACAATTCCAGAGCATGAGCCCCATTTTTGGGCATGTTTTGGGATGGATCCCCCAGATCTGATTTGAAATTAGGCAGACTGCCGTGGTTTTGGATGAGGGTCACACAAGCTGACAGAAGCAGAGCATTCAGAGGATCGACAGAAGGCTGGAATATGGTCCAGGTTTGTTCCCTTCTGTTCCAGCAAGGAGAGGTAGCAAAGTCTATCACATCAACTGGATCCCTGTCTCCACCTGGAGAGTTTGCAACTCAACAGGAAGAATTCAGGTGAGCTCAGAGGGTGAAGACCGACAAGGCCATCAGAAAAACCCTCCAAGGCTGCCAAGGACATGGTGAGCCTCGGAGTGACAGCACCCTGCAGAGCCACTCTCAGCTGGAGCCCTGGGCTGGACAGATCCCAGCACTTCCAGCCCCTGTCTGTGCTCAGAGGGGCTTGGCAAAGGAGACCTCCCTGCCACTCAGGGCCAGGAGCTCAGCCAAGCTGACACCTCCCTCCCAGGGCTTTGGCATCACTTACATTGAAAGCCTAAGGAAAAACAAGAATGAACTGATATCCCAATGTTGAGGACACCTGGATCCAACATTTCTTGTGAGGCAGTGGATAAACCAGTGCAACAAAATAATGGGAGAGTGGAATGAGGCCCCTGCTTGGCTTGTTAAACCATAAGGTCCCAATGAAAACTTCCTTGGAGTGGAGCCCTTGGAGTGGACCCCCATGGATTCCTCTCTAAGGGCAATGGAGATCCTGACATGTCCAAAAGAGGAGAGGGTCAGGTCAGCACTGCAAAGCTGGAGGTGGTGGGACAGCATCAAATTCCCTCAAATGGAATGGGCCAGAGTCAAATTCCCTCAAATGGAATGGGAACCACCAGGAAAATGTGACCCAGAGAAGAGCTGCTGGAGTGCTGAATTCAAAACACCAGCAAACTGGTGGAGAAGCTCTGTCCAGCTTCTGCCACCCTTCTTTCCCCTTGTCTTCCAAAAAACCCTTCATAATTAGGCAAAGTCTCTCTCCAGCAAACACCAGAGACTTTTTTGGAGGTATTTGGCTCAGCCAGGGACTGAGACAGCATTTTGCCCCTCTACCTTGATGCCTTAGGTTTTAGCTCTCATATTTTCCAGATTCTGTGCTGCATTAGTGTGTAGATCTGAACTTCATATAAAGTGTCAGCAAGTTCTCCTCACAGCTCAGTCAGACAGAACAATCCTTTTCCAGCTTAAAAACCAAGGATACCACTGCAGCTTCAGGCCCAAAAAGTGCAAACAACAGGGAATTGAGGAGAGGAGAATCTGGGAGGATGGGACTGCATAACCTGGAGCTGGAATTGGACAATTAACCCCAATATGGAAATGGACCAAAACTTATAAAAGTGTGAAAACTCGTGACTCAGAGTCCATCTTTGGTGTAGCCAGAGCCAGGCTCTGGCACTGCCCAAGATGTGTCCTTTGAAGGCCTTTTAATAAATCCCTACTTAATTAGGAAATTCCTGTGCAGGAAAGTAGATTAATAATCTGGATTGAGTTGACTGATTATTAGGCTGTTGAAAATAAACCATGTATGGTGTGCTGCTAAGTGCAAAACATAAGAAAAAGGAAGCATATTTACTTTTTTCCTCATAGTGGTAATAGATGATGCAGTGAGGTAAGCAAGAATATTTTGGTCCTAAGAAAACTGTTACATTAAATACCCTGAACCTGTTAGTTTCAAAACATTTCCATTATTGAGTTTGCACTAGAATCAAGGGTTAAGATTATCATCTTAAAGGGTTGGATTATCATCCAACCATCACTGTTTTCTTAGGTTTTAATAATGCCACTGCTCACTTCATTTTGCTGGATATGGCTTTGCTACCAGGTAAGTTGTGTTTTTTCATGAAACATGATTTCAGGTACATGTATTACCTTCAGGTAACCACTTAAATCCCTACTTAATGAAGAAAACTACGACCTGCCTGAACAGCCTCTGCTCTAGGTAGCCTCTCCAGGCATCAGCTGTGTTTCTATGAGGGCAGGTGGTGGGGACAGGCAGGGCTGGGCTGGTACTCACGTGTTGTGGAGGACACACCATCCGCAGTGCGGGTCTCCCGAGCCCAGGCACTCGCTGCAGGTCTCGTACTGGCTGCACGACTCCACGGGCACCCTGGTGAGCTGCAGGAGGGAAGGGAAAACCTGTCAGGCTTCTCACACAGCTCAGGATGGCTGGATGGAGGTGCCACCCTCCCTGTCCCCTTCCTGCCTGTCTGTAGTGGATGTTTTTCGCCCCCGACAAAGGAGGAATGATGAGGAGGACTCCATCTTATCAGATGGCTAATTAATTACTTTATTATACTGTATTAGTTTATATTATATTACATTACATCTAAACTGAATCTGCCAAGCACTCAACTCTGCACACACTGCACAGAATCTCAGCCAACAGTCCCAACACACACACACACCTGGCCGTGACAGGCCAAGGAAACAAAACCCCATCACTCTGGGTAACCAATCTCCATATTGCATTCTGCTTTTGCACAAACACAGGCACAGCAAATGAGATAAGAATATTCTTGGGAAGAATTGTGCCTTGCTTTTCTCTGTGAAGAGAAATGTGGGGCTACACACTGTGACCATGTTCGCAGGGGTCCGAGGATGAAGGAAGAGATGAGGATCTGACTCCATGTTTCAGAAGGCTTGATTTATTATTTTATGATATCTATTATATTAAAACTAAAAGAATATATTATATTATATTATACTAAAAGAATAGAAGAAAGGATTTCATCAGAAGGCTAGCTAAGGATAGAAAAGGAAAGAATGAATAACAAAGACTTTGGCTCGGACAGAGAGTCTGAGCCAGCTGACTGTGATTGGCCATTAATTAGAAACAATCACATGAGACCAATCAAAGATGCACCTGTTGCATTCCACAACAGCAGATAATCATTGTTTACATTTTGTTCCTGAGGCCTCTCAGCTTCTCAGGAGGAAAAATCCTAAGGAAAGGATTTTTCAGAAAAGATGTCTGTGACAACACACTTGGCCCTGATAGGCCAAGGAACCAAGACACCATCCCTTTGGGTAAACCATCTCCATATTGCATTCTATTTCGGCACAAACACAGGCACAGCAAATGAGATAAGAATTGTTTTTCCTTTCTCTGAGGTTCAGAGAATGTGAAACCCAGAAATATTCTTGGGAAGAATTGTGCCTTGCTTTTCTCTGTGAAAAAAAAGTGGGGCTACACACTTGGCCCTAACAGGCCAAGGAAACAAAGCACCATCATTGTGGGTAAACAATCTCCACGTTGCATTCCACTTTTGCACAAACACAGGCACAGCAAATGATAAGAATTGTTTTTTTCCTTTCTCTGAGGTTCAGAGAATGTGAATATCAGAGATATTCTTGGGAAGAACTGTGCTTTGCTTTTCTCTGTGAAAAGAAATGTGGCTACACCTGTCCTCCTTCAGGAACACCCTTGCAGCGCAGGGCAGGCAGAGGGATGGGGATGGTTTGCTCCAGAGCTCAGCCTGGAGCAATCCCTATCCAGATCCTGCTTCACATCCCCTGTGGCCTTTCCCTCTCCCTGTAGCCCTTCATCACTTGCAGGATTTCCCAGCAATCAGCAAATCAGGCAGGCCGGGGGGATGTGGTACCTTGAAATTAAGTTAATTCATTTTGAGATCTTCTGCAGTAAGTTAAACTCCCTGGATCTCATTGATCTCTCTGGTTTTGGACTCTGTTTCTTTCTGGCTTCCTGTGAGAACTGAGGTCTTGTGATGTCTTTGTCTCCCTCCCATGACCTCCTGCCACCACCAGTCCCCACTGCCACCACCACTGCTGGTCCCAGGGAAGCATTAGCTCCACTCCCCTTTGCCTGGGCATTTTTCCAACCATCTCTTGTCCCATCCCTGGAGAGGTTGCTCCCAGCAGGGAAGGGACAAAGGCTACCAGGCTGGATATTTTCTTCCTGTAGCCCTGCTTTCGCAGCTCAGAAGGCATTAGAGTAGGACCTGAAACACCCAGGTACTGCCAAAATACCGCATTTTATCATCTATTTTTTCTTTTATTTTTCCTTTTTAATTAAAGTGTTTCAGTGAGAGGTTTCAAAGGTTGAAGGGACTGCCCAGCCTGACCTCCTGTCTCACAGATTTTGATTCCTCTTACATTTTGTAAGCCCCTCACAGCTTTTGAAGCCAAACACACAATTTGGGCCCAATGACCTGCTAGTCCCTTTTCCATTGAATAAGCTTCAGAGAGCCTCTGTAATATCCAGTCAATTGCTGGTGTCTTCACCCCAGTTCCTGTCAGCAGGGAGAGTTTATTCCCTCAGATGATGGAGTGAGGCATTATCCTGATGAAACACCACTGAGAGCTGCCAGCTCTAAACTGCAGAACAGTTACTCCTGACAAATGATGAGGGAATGCACCTGGATCCCAGGGACAATTTTTTTACTTGGCACTGCATTCAGGAGAGTTTGAGCTGTGGAGTGACAGACTAAGATCCATCTCAACTGCATCTGTAAATGAACCAAGAACTGGCTTCTTAATTTTTATATTTTTATTTTAATATAAATATGTATCAGGCAAAATTCCAGCTCCGTATGAAGACCTTTTTCTGGTTGTATCAGAAATTGTTTTTCTCACCCCCAAATCCCAGTTGATAGTCTATAAGCAAAAGCTGAAAATGTGCAGCTTTGCCTCTGGCAAATGGCAGAAGCTTTAGAAAACTTCAGGTAGAAACACGATGGGGTTTATTTACCATTGCACCAGAGCCTGTGCCAAGTCACCCAGAGGAGCCAACTGCGGCTACTGAAAGCCTTTAATGAAAAAGTGAGAATGAGGGGAAAAAACTCAAACAAAAACCAACACAAACTCACTTTTCTCAAGTGAATCTATAGCCATGAGCATAAAAACACAATCAGAACAAACCACAGAGCAGTAAAAGTTATAAGAACAAGACAGGGAAGGAGTCATTCAGATTTCTCTAATTATGGTGGCTGTGTCAATTATTAAAGGTTAGATTTGATGATTTTAAAGGTATTTTCCAAGATTCTATGATTCTTTCAAGAAGTTTAAAAATTAAGATTGTTTGGCCATGAATGAGGTTGTTTCACCTTCCTTAAGCTTCTGATCAAGAAGTTATCACCTATTCATGAAGAATAAATTTTATGCCTCAGGTTTTCACCCAATTAAACTTGTTGAACCCAATAGTCTGTGTTGAATCCAAATTCCAAACAGACAAAAGTTTTTACAAAAAGATACCAAAAGGTATCACATAATAATATATAATATATAATATATAATATATAATATATATCACATTATAATTTGTAATTTACCATTTATAATTTATAAGTTATAAGGCTCGCATTATCATTTATTATGTCAGCCATTCCCACCTTGTATTTCCACCTGAGAAAAAGATATTGTGAGTTATCTCAATCACATCAAGCTTGGCCATGTCTGCACTGTGGCCACCAGAGGACTCAAAGAAGAAGCAGATAATTTAGTTTTGAAAGACTCTAAATCTGCCATTCCTCAATCCAGATGCAATTCCCACCTGGTAATTAGAATTTTGTGAGCACAGTTGGGTTTGGCTCTGAAGTTCCCACCCAAACCACCCCCAGTTTGACATATGGTGCTGCTTGATTTATCCTCATTAGCTCTAGATAGTTCCATCCAACCTCATTTCTGAGCCAGTTTACACCTGTCTGGTAGAAGTGAGCCATGGTTGAGAAGTTTAGATCAGAAAATGAACTTTTCCAACACCTGCTGATCCTGGCTTGAATGCTCAGAGTTAAAATCCACCTGTGGCTCAGATATAGGTAGAAGAAAGAAGTCCTAGAGGACTGAAATTTGCCATTTCTTGGCAAATTGCTGTAAAAAAAGTAGATAAAAGGTGGTCTCTGTATGTTTTATTTTTATTAGTTAATTAGCCATCAAAGGATAGCCAAGCTCATTGGCAGGAGAAACCTACTGGGAACCCAGACTTCATCTTTGCAGAAATGTTTTCTTTTCAGTGTTTTTGGGGATATTTTGTGGGATATGTGTTGCTTTTAGGAGCACACCTGGCTTGCTCTGCTGTCCCAGGGCCCACAGGGATTTGTCACGAGCTCCCCACATCCCAAATCCTGTCAATCCCACCAGGGTGTGTCTCTGTGTGCATTATTCCTGCCCTAAAAGTCCTTTTAGGAGCTCACCTCTAGCAGCTTTATGGTGAGATTAATTAAAACTGTACCACGCTGATAAATGTCTTGGGCTGGAAGTGTCAGACCTCCCAGTTAATGCAGAAAGAAAACACAAAAAACAAAGGAGCTGCAGCAGAAAGAAAAGCCACCTAAGGGTCGTCTGCTGAAAAGAGGAAGAACATCAAGCAAATAAGGCACATCAGAGGTCTTATTTTCTTTTTTGGAGCATAAACTGTAATTAATTCAGCTCAGCTTTCCACGTTGAAGGGTTTGAGAGCTGACTGTGTCCCTCCAGGGAACAGCCACTAAAATGTCAGCAGAAGGGAAGTCCATGCAGCCTCCCAGTTACAGAGCCTTGCCATTATTCACTTGATGAATAATGATGAAGGGACCAAGGCAGTGCTGGAGGTGGAAATCTCCATGGCAAACCAGGCTGTGCTCACTCCCTCCACCCCTTCTCCATCCTTGGAGAGCCTGACAAACTCTTCAAGGTCATTTCCCAACCTTGGTGAGGGTCCCTACCCCTGGTTCTTTGTGGGACTGAAACCTGGATTCAACATTTTGCAGCAAATACCACAGAATCCTGGAATATCCTGGGTTAGAAGGGACCCACAAGGATCATTGAAGTTCAATCCTTGATTGAAGGACAACTCCAAGAATCCACCACGTGCCTGAGAGTGAGTGAGGGTCCCTAGCCCTGGTTCTTTGTGGGACTGAAACCTGGATTCAACATTTTCCAGCAAATACCACGGAATCCTGGAATATCCTGGGTTAGAAGGGACCCACAAGGATCATTGAAGTTCAATTCTTGATTGAAGGGCAACTCCAAGAATCCACCACGTGCCTGAGAGTGCTGCCCAGAAATAACCAGGGATTCAGCAGGATTAGAAAAGGAAAATGTCTTTCTTTCATTTTGGGGCATTAGGAGCCAGTTTGGAGTAATTTCTATTCCTGCAGTGGTCACAGCTTCATTGGTATTTTAGTCTCACTGTGCCAGAGCAATATATGGATGTAAGAACAGACTGCTGTTGTTCTCAGGGATTAAATCCCATATATTATGAAAATATATGATATCAGGAAAAGTTGCTGCCCCCAGAGGGTGGTGGGACACTGAACAGGCTCCCCAGGGAATGGTCACATCCCCAAGGCTCCCAGAGCTCCAGGACCATTTGGACAATGCTCTCAGGGATGCACAGGGTGGGATCAGTGGTGTCTGTGCAGGGCCAGGAGCTGCACTGGATGATCCTCACGGGTCCCTTCCAGCTCAGGAGATTCCCTGATTGCATCCCCACATCTCCCCATTTCATCAAGGAGAGCTGAAGCTGGAAGTGAGGTCTCAGCAGCAGAAGGAGGAGCTGCCTCAGTGTCTCTGAAGGTGGGGGTTTATGGCATCTGAGCAAATTTGAGGAGGAAGTTCAGCTAACACCTCCTCAGTGAGCACCAGGCTATTAAATACAACATAATGAGGCCCTGGGTTCATGGGAATATTGAAGATATGAAGGTAAGGTCCCTTCAGATGCCTGTCCACACACCTGGTGGACATCCAGGAGCTGCTGGCTCTGATATAGGAACAAGAGAGAAGTCCTAGAGGACTGGAATTTGCCATTTCTTGGCAAAGTGCTGTAAATTAGGTTATTAAATACAACATATTCGGGCCCTGGATTCATTGAATATTGAAGATAAAAAGGTAAGGTCCCTTCAGATGCCTGTCCACACACGTGGTGGGCATCCAGGAGCTGCTGTGCTTCCAAAGGTGAGCCCAGGGCAGAGCAGAGGGGCAGATGGTCCCTGTCCCAGTGAGATGCAATCCCAGAGCCAGGGCTGGACAAGGGGAAGGTGGCTCTTGTGTCCTTCTTAGGGACAATGAGCAGGCCCAGCTGCCATGGCTGCAGCAGGATTGGCAGAGATATTTCACCTCATCAACACATTCATTCACTGCTCCCCAAAGAAATCACACAGGAGTTTCTGGCTCACAAGGACATCTTAAAAATCTGGCAAAATCTGCAAAGTGCTGAATGGTTCAGAGCTCAACTGCTCCTTCAGGGTGTTTCACACAACACCTCACCTCTGATCCTGCCTAAATTCCAAACTGCAGATTCTCCAGCTCCCAGCCTCACTTCCCCTCCCTATTCCTAGTATGAATGAGTTACAAAAAGTCATTTAAAACAAAATTATTGAGTTTTTTGGATCTGATAGACAGGAACAGCTAATCCTGTTAGAAATTTGGCTCCTGCTTCTGCCATTATGCATTCACAAAAGCTCCTGCTATGTGCTCAGTCACAATTTTCTGGCTCCCATTTTTGACTTTTTTTATTTCAATATACATTACTCCTTTTTCCCCCTTAAACTGCCAACATTCTGGTCAAAACCTGAATCACTGCTCAATCTCTGTTGTTATAATTGGATGTTAATACAGCAACAGGATTTATTCAGTCTGATGGACTAAGTTAATTTAAATGTACAAAAAGGCATCTTAAGTAGCCCATTTCCTTCCCAACAGTCAAAAGATACATTTCCAAAACACTGAACAGTGGCTCTGTCAAGCCATGTGGGTTCTGTGAATGCTGCTATCTTTCAAGGCTCAGCCAGCCCCACAAAACTGCAGGAAGATTAAGAGTGGAGCTGATTTGATTTCAAAGCCCTGAATAGAGTGTTCATGATAATACAGTTTATTAAATAGAGGAAGGCAAAAAACCACCTGAAGGAAGCACAGGTTGAAGCACTTCTGCACCTTTATGAGAGTCAGTGAGGGTGTTCAGTCACCTGCACAGCATCCCAAGATGCTGATTTTATTCTGGCCTGAATTATGGACAAAGGGACTTGGATTTCCTCTGTCATGTTTGATATCCTGTGCCTTATTACCTGACCTAGAGACCCAATAATAAAGCAGGAACAGGGAAAAGCAGAGCCCAGAGAGGGAAAATAAATAAAAAGTATATATCTATAAATAAAAAATAAAATAAAATAAATAATAAAATAATTTATTAATATAAATATTAATCTATTTTATTAACATGAATAATTTATTAAATAAAATTAAAATTAAATAAAATAAATTATTTTATTAATTAATAATTTATTAAATAAAATTAAAATTAAATAAAATAAATTATTAGTATTAGTACTAGTATTAGGACTATTATATCTTACCAGGGTAAATAAATATAAAAAAAAAATAAATTATTTATTTATTTACCCTGGTGAGAAACCCCAAAAAAACTGCAGGAAGATTAAGAGTGGAGCTGATTTGATTTCAAAGCCCTGAATAGAGTGTTCATGATAATACAGTTTATTAAATAGAGGAAGGCAAAAAAATTATATTTATATTTATATTTATTTATATTTATATTTATATTTATATTTATATTTATATTCCATCAGGGTAAATAAATATAAATATAAATATATATTATATTTATATTATAATATATTATATTATAATAAAAATAATTTTTATTTATTTACCCTGGTGAGAAACAGGACTCACACACAGGGAGATGTCAGACTGCTGGTTGAGGAGCTGGGTGTGATCCCAGCCTGCCACTTCTGCAGGATAAGCACATAACCTGCCAGTCCCACTGGGACAGGGAATGTCATTTCTCATCAGACCCCTCCAAGCTCTGCCTCTCCATTGTAGCCCTCTTCCCACTAAATCCATGCTTACATCCTTGGAAAACTGGGGGGTTTAATTAAGGGTGTTAATTGGAAGCAGCAGTAGCTGTCAAGGACAAATGACACAATAATTAAAGTGGGGGTCAGTGTCCTGCTGTGTGACAGGATAAATTACCTGATCAAATATCCTTGTCCACCCCTACCTCCAGTTGTGTGTTTGCTGTTCCTCCTCCTCTCCTGTCTCTGTTCTGGGCACCTTTGGTGAGAGATTTCTCCACTCTGACACTGCCAGAGCAAATCCCCACTCACACCAACAGAGGCACACCAAGAAGATGAAAAGATGAAGGGAATGAATTGGTGCCCACAGCCTCTGTGGCAACAGCTCCAGGAAACTTTGAGGTGAGGCTGAGTGCTGGCAGCTCCCATCAGAAGCTCCCAGGATGAGATTTCTGCTCCTACAGCAGTGAAATTGGCTTTGCACACCTTGCAGTGCAGTTCTTCTCTTCATCCACCCCTTGGCAGGACCCTGCCCTGCAGCTGGCCCAGAAAACCCCTCAGATCAGGGGTTTTCTATGTAAACCATGCTGGGCTTCATTTCTGATCTATCAAGTCTGTCTGTCTTGCAGCTTGTAGGGAACAGCTTTGTCGTGGCAGGTGTGAAGAGGGAGGGCTTTGCCTTCTCACTAAACTCTGTCTACAACATCAGAGTCCAATTCTGAGCTAGGAACTCGTGCTCTGTTGAAGGAGAGACCTTTTGCAGGGCAGGATCTGTCTGCTCTCTGTTTCAGATGTCAAGCAGGGATGAGATAAATCACACCCTGGATGTTTCTGTGTCTGTTCAGTGGATATAAAGGACAGCCAGGTCAGGTGGAGACACAATGTACACCACAGTCACTGGGTGAGGTGACTCCCACACCAATGCCACACTTCATTTTCTGCTCTTCCTCAAATTTTATCACTGAGAATAATCCTCAGATATGTTCAGGCCTCTCCTTAATCACAGCACCAGAATAACCAGTCACAACACAAAATATATTTTCTTTAATTTCCTGGGGAGTGCTGTAGGAAATCCCCTGTGTTCCACAGCTTGTGAACCATTGCAGAACTCCAAAACCCCTGTGTGGTGCCAGGGGTTTGAGCAGGAGCTTTTCCCCATCTGCTCTGTCACAGCCCTCACACCAACCTCATCCCTGCTCTCTCTCCTGGCTGTATTTACAAGGGAACAGACAGATAACAAAGATGATCTCAGCCCTTTTCTTAAAGGTTTGGCAAGTTCCCAGTTTTCCCTGCTCAGCCTCTGCCCTGTGCTGTCCCTTCTTCAAAGAATTCCTCCTCTCTTAGTGACTCCTCTCCCAAAAACCCCACTCCAGGAGGAGCAGGGACACAGTGTCCTGCTGGGAGCTTGGTTGGCATCCTGGGGGTTGAAAAGTGTGGGAATCCACAAAATTAGAGGGTTTTGGGAAAGCTGCAAAAGGCAGCCTCAGAGGCAGTAGAACTGTGATTAGAGCTGAGCAGCAGCCATGAGATTGGTCAGCAGAAAAATTATTTAAAAAGTAGAAAAGCAAGGACAAACAGAACAAGGGTCTGTGTATTAAAGCTTGTCTGGAATAACTCTCTAAGCTACAGAAAAGTTTATCTAGCAAGATATTAGGAAGTTTGAAGCTTAATAATGCAGCTCTGTGCAGTGTTTGAAGGCTCACAAGCAGGTTTGGATTTGAAATAAGCAGGCATTGTTTAACCAAAGGTACCTGTGCTTATAGTGGTTGGATGGAACCACTGACAATGTGCTTCTGCTTTGTGGGATTGGTCAAAAAACTGCTAAAGTGAGTTGTGACATTGAGTTCTGGGTCTGCTGCCTGGGATGTGAGCTGAGGGCATCTTCCCATTGTCATAACCATGGAATGAGGCTGATGCTGGAAATCAAACAGCTCAAGGCAGGTTCCCAGCAGCCCTGTCCTGTTTGTGATTTGTACAGAGACCCCGGCCGGCGATAGAAAAGTGTTTCACACACTCAAAGGTTTCAGTTCAGATTTCCACCAAATTCACCCATTTTTCCCTCACCAAGGTTGCCAAACCCTTCCTCAGCTGGGATTGCATCCCAGTGGCACAAGAGAGGGAAATCTTTAAATTTCTTTGTAAAAATCAGAGTTCACCAGCTCAGAGGTGTGGAAGGAGAGAGAGGTGATTTTACCCAAACCTGATGAAACCAAACACCTTCTTCCCCACCCTACAAACCATCAGCTCTGCCTCATTTCCTCTGCCTGCAGCATTCCATCCTTGTTTGTCCCTTCTTCATCCAGGTACCTTCACACTCCCCCTGCCTTGTTTACACTAAATCTTGATCCCCTGGTCAAGTGTTTCACTCTGTAAACTGTGAAACAAATGAGGTTTGGCTAAACATTTGTGTTCAAAAGCCTTCAAAAAAAGAGATTCGTGTCACAATTAATGCAGGACCAGGCAGGCTTAATGAGAGCTGGTGCCTGTGTGGCCACTGGAGCGTGGCTGCTGAGCAAGGGAGAGGTTGTTACCCAAGCTCCAAAAAGGCTATAAATAGATTTAATTGGGACCTCTGAAGAAATTCATGCCACTGCAATGGGTTTGTCAAAGCTCAGCATCCCTTGAAGGCTCTTGGTGGAGGCTTGGAAAGTTAAAAAACACAGGGAGAAGTTAGGAGTTGTTTCTGCTGGTGATGGTGCTTTGCAGGTCATGTTGTTCTTTCCAGATGTTCCCACCACAGAATCAGAGAAAGTCTTGGGTTGGAAAGGACCTTAAAGATCATCTGGCTCCAACACCCCATCATGGGAAGGGATCCTTATCCTCAGTTATCAGTGAGCATCTTCCCATAAATTAATTCTCAGCAGCCCTCTCAGGTATCTCATTGTGTCTATTCCCATTTATTCAATGCTGTCACCACTGCAAATTCCATCTTTACACATTTAATATTGTCAAAACCCAGGACATTGCTCTGGCTGCCCTGGAAGACTTGAGATCCTGGCAGGGGGCTCAGAGACCTTGGCACAGAGTCACAAACACCTTTTGTGCCTTTGATTTTAGCCCATGGAAACAATTCCCAACTTTGTGTGAGGAGTTACAAGCCACAAGAGTTTGAGTAGAATGATAGTGAATTTGTCACAGGGTGAAAAAATAAAATTTTAGAGATTTAGAATAGAAGTTCAAGAAGTAAGATAGAAGAATCCAAGTGTGTCCTGTCTTTCTTCTCCTTCTCCTTGTCCTCCATCTTCTGCTGGGGTGGTGACACTTTTGGATTGGTTTAGAGTAGAGCCAGACTGTCTAACATAGGTGATAGGTATTGGAAAATGATTGTAAATAAAATACACAGAGTTTCTAGTATAAAAAGCCAACACCACCCCAAGAGCAATCAGTGTGCTTCAGCCTGACCTGCTGGACAGATCTCAGCAGGTCAGAGAAAGAATGTCATAGGTAAGAAAGAATAAACAACCTTAAAAACCATAGCTGAAGAATTTCAACTTCTTTGGTCAAAGGGTTAAAAAAAAAAAAAAAAGACTCTTTAATTCCTTGGGAGCCATTTCAACAACACAAAACCTGAAAAATATCTCCCTGGGCTATGAAGTTCCATCCTAATCCTCATCCTCATCCAACTGCCTGGAGGAGCTTTGCTCCTCTCTCTCCCCTGGCACCCTGACCCTCTCCCAGGTTTCTGGCTCCACCACTCCTGACCCAGGCAGTTCCTGAAGGACTGTGTTGATCCAACTCCCTGGTGCAGGATGCAACCCTGCCAGCACTATCAGGCTACAGGAACTGGGGCAGTTTGATAAATGCCCCTTTTTCAGGCACAATCAGATTTTGAATCCCCCATAATTCCACACAGGAGCAGCTGTACTGGCTGGGACCAACACCCCACATATCCCAGTTCCACCAGCCATGGCCTGAAAGAATAAGACCAGAGTAAACACATTTATGTCCCCAGCAGCTGCCCAGCCTTTGGCTATTTTCATTCAGGGAAAATATCATAACCATCATAACCTCAAGAGCTGTTTATTTATTTAATAATTTATTATTTTGGTTTATCCTTGAAATTGCATTGTTGCATCCACAGCATGCTTTGCCAGGGATTTTCACAGATCCACAGCGCCCACTGCTTGGAGGAATCACCTGCTTTCATTTGTTCAGGGCTTGATTTTTCAACAGTTTAATTTCATGCCCTGTAATTCTTGTATTTGCAGAGGTGTTGAGCAGTCAGGTCCTATCCATCCCCTCCTGGCACTCCTAAGTTTGCCAATGTCTCCATGCACCCCAGCTCACCTCCCTCAAGGCTGAGGAGCTCCTGCTTCTCCAGTCACCTCCCACATGGAAACCACCCTGCACCTCTGATCAGATTAAGGTGAAGAATCATTAAGAATCATTAAGGTGGGAAAAGCCCTCCAAGGTCATGGAGTCCAACCCAGCCCTGCCAAGGCCGCCACTGATGTGTCCCCAAGTGCCCCATCCACAGGGCTTTGGAGCATTTCCAGGGATGGGGACTCCACCACTGCCCTGGGCAGTCTGTTCCAATGCCTGACCACCCTTCCCATGAACAAATCTTATCAAATACCCAACCTAAACCTCCCTTGGTGTAACTGGAGGCTGTTTCATCCTGTTCCTTTTCCTAGAGCACAGCCCGACCCCCCTGGCTGTCCCCTCCTGGCAGGGACTTGTGCAGAGCCACAAGGGCCCCCTGAGCCTCCTTTGCTCCCCTTTCCCAGCTCCCTCAGCCTCTCCTCATCAGACTTGTCCTGATCCTTTCTCTTTTAACCATTTATTTACCATTTTTAGCCACATGTTGGGCAAAAGGAGAGGCTACATGGTGGTCATTTCTTTGTAGCCTTCACCATCTTGTCCCCTCCCTGGGCTCTCAGGGCCTTATCTCACCAAAAGCTATTAAATCACTTAGTAAATCACTGCCTTTAGCAGGGTGTCACCTCTCTGTTTGAGCACAGGGGTGTCCACATCCCTCAGGCTCATCCCAGGTGACAAACACAGCACATCAGGTTGACCTGTGACTGTTTTATCAGAGGCAGGTAGCTCAGAAATCTCGATTGCTTTCAGCTGAGTGAGGGTGCAGTGGCACTGATCTTCACACAGCTCCCCAGAGCCCACATCTCTTGCCACAAAAAGGGGCATTTGGATTGCTGCCAGACACCCTCACACACACCCCACCCCAAATTTTCTCCTCCTATCACTACCCCCTCTCCTTTCACACATAATTCTCCAAGCAGTGCACTCAAATCTCTCTGACAAGGAGCTCCACAGGCAGCATCAATCAGAGTGATAACATCAGCTGAAGAGTTCTGAGGTCACACTGCTTAATCTGCAGCCCAGAATCTCCAGATGTGAGGCAGGGAGAGCCGTGATAACGTTTGCTTGCAGCTGTTCCTGAGCAAACACACACCAACCCAACCCACAGCCCCACAACTGGGGCTTTCAGGGCTATCACAGCACCTCTGCCTCTGCAGAGCTCCCACCACCAGCAGCCTTCCTGAGGGTTTCACTCCAGAGTTGAGCAGGATTCAGGGAGAAAATGTGAAAATTCCCAAACCTTTACATGTATGTGTCAGTTTATTAAAGGAGGGAAAAGCAGACAGCACTCCCTGCTCAGCTGGCACCTGTGGGAGCCCCCTCAAGGTTTGGGGGGTAATTAATGCTACCAAAAGGGGCAGTGGCCAGGCAGAGATGCAGGTCACTATTTTAGGGCACATCCGTTTGTCTTTAGATATCCCTGCTGTTTGTTTTGGCATGGAATTAGAGGGAAGAAGACCCCCAGCAAAACCCAGCTCCTTCTCTGTGTGGTTTTAACTCACAAAGGGGGCTTGAAATGCAGAATTCCTACTGAGTACAGTGAGGGCTGCTCCATCCCAGTGCCCATATTTCAGTGGATAAAGCACTACACGTGTTTTCCCAGCTTTCCCAGGCATTCATCTTGCCATAAAACTAAATCCCAAGGGATATTTCATTCAAGGATCATATAAATGCAAAACTTTTAAGATTAGAAGGGACCACAACATTATTGTATTTGCTGGGAATGTCCTGACAAAGGCAGGAAGGATGAATCTGACTTCATGTTCTCAGAAGGCTAATTTATTATTATATTATATTGTATTGTGTTGTATTATATTATATTGCATTATATTATACTGTATTATATTATAATTATACTAAAGAATACAGAAAGGAAACTTACAGAAGGCTAAATGATAATAATGAAAACTTGTGGCTCTTTCCAGAGTCCCAAAACAGCTTGGGCCAATGAGTCAAAACAATGACCAAAACAACTGGCCAATGAGTGAAAACAACTCACAGCAGAATCCAATGAAACAATCACCCATGGGTAAACAATCTCCAAACACATTCCAGAGCAGCACAACACAGGAGAAGCAAATGAGATAAGAATTGCTTTCTTTTTCTCTGAAGCTTCTCAGATTCCCAGGAGAAAAATCCTGGGTGAAGGGATTTTTTCAGAGAATGTGAATGCCACACTACATCATCTGTCCTCACCTCCTGTACATCACAGGCCACTACCCACTTACTCTTAGGCTGAACCAGATAATCTGGGTTTAGCTGAAGCATCTTGCCTTAGAAAGATCTCCCATGATGATGGGAAGATACCACAAGAGGGAGAATCCTCCAAATGGCAGCTTGGCCCAGCAGCTCATCACTCACACCATTAAAAGCTTGCACACACCTTACTTTTCATTAATTCATCAGGCTTTGGCTTCCAACCACTGATGTTTATTTTGGTTTTCTTTTCCAGGTTGTAAAGCCCTTTAACCTGCTGTTTTCACCCCATGAAGATGCTCAGAGGTCCTGATCAAGTTATTCTTCAACATTCCTACTGATAAATTAACACTGAGATGCTTTCAAACCCTACGAGAACCTTCCCACTTCCTACAAATTATTTTTGTGGGCCTTTAGTCCTGCTTTTCCCATCTGGCCACAGAGCATGACTACAGCTCTCCCACTCCTCCAAGGATGCAGGATGATGTCAACCTGCTTCTACAACAGGCCAGACAAGGAAAAAACCCATTAGAAAGATGTGAAGAAATGGGCCCCTCATCCATTTCAGTCTCCCACTTCCCAGCCTGACCTAAATTCCTTCCTGTGACACAGCAAAGTTTGTGTTTGTTTTGTCTGCGGGAGCCAAATTGGCCCAACCTCTGTGCCCTGGTTGTGGTTAATGCTGAGCTAATCATTGTTCCACTGAATATTTTATCTGTGGGATTTAATATCAACTTCCTGCTCATTCATGAAAGTTTTCAATAGATTTGGGCCCAGTATTGATCCCTGGAGAATACTACTAGGAAAACCCTCAGGCTCTTTGAGAGCTGCCAAGTATTAAGCCATTTCAGAGATCTCTTCATGCTATTTTTAGGGTTTGGGACTTTTCTTTTATAAATGGGAACAGGCTGTGGAGTTGTCTCAAGCACTGTGTGGAAAGGTAAAGACAGGGCATCAACAAAGAAAACTCCATTATTTCCTTCAAGAATGGATCACCTTTTTCCTTACAGACTGACAAATATGCTATTTTTTCCTAAAATCATACTGCCCAGATGCCATTTGGCCCAAATCAGGGCCTTCAGATTTATTCAACATTCCTTAATATTACCCCTTCTAGCCCTCAGGAATCCTTAGAATGGGAGGCTGAATGCTCCTAAATCATGAATGTAGTCCCCAGCATTTTAGATGTAGGATAACTCAGGTCTCAGGTGTGCAAGGTCATCCTCAGAAGAGCCATGCATTAACCAGTGCCTGTTTATTGCAGCTTTACACCTAAATTCCCTGCTGAAGAGCCCAAAGTTAGACAGGATCAACCTGGGAAACCTGTGGAGTTGTAAAACCCTCCTGACTCCTGGTAATAACCCCAAATTTAGGCCTCTGCACCATCCCCGAGCTTGTGCAGCAGCACACAAGGTTCTTATTCCTCCAATTAGTTTCATTTGTACCCTGGTGAGTTTTTTTCACATTCCTCCCCAGCCAAAGCAGAAAGACGAGACTCCCACCACACCTTTCTTTTTATGGAGCGACAGACCCGGCGCCCAGATTTCCTGGGGAAAAGAAACAGCTGGCATGAGGCTCTGCAGAGAAACAGAACTTTTGTCCCTGCAGGGAACTATTCAAATTTGATTTGAGGTACAGCTTTGGTGCTGTATATAACAGGGAGATCCCGTTTCAGCTCCGCCAGCCAAGCCCTGAGTTCACAAAAGCCGCTGTCCAGGGGGGCAGGGACAGGGGGATGGTGTTCTTGGATGCCAAATGACATCTGGGCAGTATGATTTTAGGAAAAAATAGCATATTTGTCAATCTGTAAGGAAATAGGTGATCCATTCTTGAAGGAAATAATGGAGTTTTCTTTGTGGATGCCCTGTCTTTACCTTTCCACACAGTGCTGGAGTCAACTCCACAGCCTGTTCCCTTTTAAAAAAAAAAGTCCCAAACCCTAAAAATAGCATGAAGAGATCTCTGAAATGGCTTAATACTTGGTAGCTCTCAAAGAGCCTGAGGGTTTTCCTAGTAGTATTCTCCAGGGATCAATACTGGGCCCAAATCTATTGAAAACGTTCATGAACAAGGTGAACGCTGCCAGCTGGCCTGTGCACAAAGCACAGAGACCCAAGAGACCCCACAAGGCCCCTGCCAACTCCATCCAGGTGGTTCCCAAACTGGCACCCTGAAAGGGAGCGGGATTAGCCCGCTAAGGCACCTTAAAGGAGCCCTCCACTTCAAAGATCAAAGGCACTCTGGCTCCAGGGCTCTGGTTACACCTGCCTCCCTTGTGGCCAGCCCTTACAAAAGGGTTTGGGCTGGAGGATTTGCTCAGGTGTGTTTCACAGTGCTCACCAGAAAATAAAAAACCCGAAATGATACACTCCCCACATACCCTTTTGTCCCTGGCCACAAAGGAGGGAGCCGTGCTTGGCATGTCATGCAAGGGGACAGAAAGGAGAGCAAGGAGCAGTGCCAGGTGCTCAGAGAGCACCTCTGAAACACAACACACCCTGTGCAGCTCAGAGGACTCTCTCCTGCCCTCCACCTCCAGCAGATGGGAGGGCAAAGCTTCCTCACTGCCCCAGCACCTCCCTGCAGGGCTGGCTCACAGGCAGGTGACATTTGTGCCTCTTGGCAGGACACTGCTGACCTTCCTGAACCCCTTTATCCATGTTTCATCCTAATCCCAAAAAGAAGCCAGTGGCTTCAAAGAGTCTGGAGCCCCCTGAATCCCTTTATCCATGTCTCACCCTCACCCCAAAAAGAAGCTAGTGGTTTGTTTCAAAGAGTTTGGAGTCTCCTGAACTCCTTTATCTGTGTCTCACCCTCACCCCAAAAAGAAGCCAGTGGCTTCAGAGAGTTTGGTGTCCCCTAAACCCCTTTATCCATGTCTCACCCTAATCCCAAAAAGAAGCCAGTGGCTTCAAAGAGTCTGGAGCCCCCTGAATCCCTTTATCCATGTCTCACTCTCACCCCAAAAAGAAGCCACTGGCTTCAAAGAGTTTGGAGCTCAGGGCACTTGGCTTCTCCATCTCAGTAGCAAAGGTGACCTTCTCATTGCTGCTCCTTACTCCTCCTTTTCTCCAGCCAATGCAGACACACTCACAACAGGGCCAGTGCTTCTCGCCTGTGGCTTTCAGGCCCTTCCAGGAAGGGAACAGGGAATAAAAAACATCAGGGATGAGGAGAAAGCCAGGCCTAGCACTGAAGTGGCTGCCTGAAGGTCAAACACACACATCCTTTGGTTGGCATGAGAATTGACACAAGTTTTATTAAAGCAATCTGGCCACTGTCTAAATACTGCTGTGGCCACACATGGCCTGGCTAAGAAACCCTCTGATGCACAGACTGGCTGAAGTGCAGGGAAGCTGGGCAAGCTGAGATCCCTTCTCCTGAGCTCTGGACACTGCCCTGGCCTCCTTCCAGCCACAACAGGCTTGTGGCATGCACAGGATCAGCAGAGGTGCTGATTGTGAAAAATGCCTATTTTATGATTGGCTTTTCGCAAATATTCAAATGAATATTATATAAATAAATGAATATTGTTGTGTTAGAAAGTTGTGTGTTAGAAAGTGATGCTGTATTAATTCTCTTAAGTAATGTGTTAAATATAGTTTTAGGTTATAACATAAGGTTAAAATAGAAACTATGCTATGTATGATACTTTTTCTAAAGAAAGGACTCACACCAGATAGCAGCCACAGGACACCTGAATCTTTCAGAGAAAGAGAATTTATTGCTCCATTATCAGGAGAAATGAACTTCTTCCCACCTCGCTCGGGAAGGATGACGCCCTTAGGATTCAGAGGAAGAAGCTGACACTGCCCAGACAGAATTCTGTGTTTGAATGGAATTTATGCATCATGGATGAGGTGTATGAATATGCAACAGGCTGTTGTTTTAAGGGTTAATCCTCTGTTAACGTGGGGCCTTTTTCAGGCTTGTGCTGCCCAGAAAAGGTACCCAGACTGTCCATACCTCTTTGTTTCTATTGTCTCATATTGTCCTAATCCAAATTGTCCAAAATTTTTATTACTCTAATTACATTGCTATTTTTATAACCATTTTATTACTATTAAACTTTTAAAATTTTAAAACAAGTGATTGGTGTTTTTCACACTAATGATCCCCAATCCCACTGTCCGTCTGTCTGACTGTCCATATCTCTCTGTTTCTATTGTCTTGTATTGTCCTAATTCAAATTGTCCAAAATTTTTATTACTCTAATTACATTGGGTTTTAATAACCATTTTATTACTATTAAACTTTTAAAATTTTAAAACAAGTGATTGGCATTTTTCACACCAATGATCCCCAGTCCCACTGTCTGTCTGTCTGGCTGTCCATACCTCTCTGTTTCTATTGTCTTGTATTGTCCTAATCCAAATTGTCCAAAATTTTTATTACTCTAATTACATTGGTTTTTAATAACCATTTTATTACTATTAAACTTTTAAAATTTTAAAACCAAGTGATTGGTGTTTTTCACACTGATGATCCCCAATCCCACTGTCTGTCTGACTGTCCATACCTCTTTGTTTCTATTGTCTCATATTGTCCTAATCCAAATTGTCCAAAATTTTTATTACTCTAATTACATTGCTATTTTTATAACCATTTTATTACTATTAAACTTTTAAAATTTTAAAACCAAGTGATTGGCATTTTTCACACCAATGATCCCCAATCCCACTGTCTGTCTGGCTGGCTGTCCATACCTCTCTGTTTCTATTGTCTTGTATTGTCCTAATCCAAATTGTCCAAAATTTTTATTACTCTAATTACATTGTTTTTTAATAACCATTTTATTACTATTAAACTTTTAAAATTTTAAAAAAACCTGACTGGTGTTTTTCACACTGATGGTCCCCAATCCCACTCCTCCTGTGCACACCCCCAGCCTGGCAGCCAGCTCACGGTGTTCCTAAGCCCTGTCAGGTTTGTACAGCACAGCAAAGGGGCTGTGGGGAACATTTCTTTTATTTCTCAGATTCCATTTCACACCAGTGAACCATAAAATTATAACCACAGCTTTTCCCCGGCCTGTTACAGGATCTATGACATCTGTCTGTCTGTCTCTCTCCTACCCACACGGGTGCAGCCTGGTGGCAATAATGGATGTCCTGAAGGAGCAATTTCACCTCTGCTTCCCCAGGATTACAGGCTGCCTCTTCCCAAAGCAGCAATCCCTGCCCCTGGTTTATTAACCCAACAGCAGGCGTGGAGAAAAGCCCTCACCCGGCGCAGGCAGGAGAGTGGTTTCCTCAGCATTTATGGAGAGCAGGAAATTAGGGATGTGTTATCAAGCCAGATGAGGATCAGGTTCAAATCTCACCAAAATAATAGGTGAGGAGGAGAGTTTGCTTGCAGCTGCCTGGGATTTTACCTAAGGAGAACTATAGATGTCCTGCTTTAATGCCAGGAGTTACAATATCACCTTTTTGGCTCATGTTTCAGGGGAACACAAGAGTTCATGCTCCTGTTCCTTTATCTCCTCCAGAGGACACACAGATTTTATAGGAGTTTGTCCTAAAAGGAGGTGAAGGGAAAATGAGGTTTAACACTTATTTTATTTCTTGTTTCACCCAGTACCCCTTGAATCAGCAACTCCAAACATCCTTTCCTGTCTGAAGATCTTATTTATACCTTTGCAAACAGAAATAGTCAGGGAAGAAAGGAATACAAGCCAGGTAGGAGCCCAGCTCTAATCCCTCCCTGGCCAGAGACCCTTTATTTAGAATTTATTTAATCTCCAATTCCCTCCATGCAGCCGAAGCATCTCTGAGATGGACACAAACCCCACCAAGGACTATTTCTGCCCATTCCTTATGAAGGGAGGGGGGATAAATCTGGAGCAGTCTTTTTTTTTTTTCTCCTCCCCATACACAGCAAGAGTTAGATCCTATTTGCAGCTCCCAAGGATGCTGTGAAGCTCCAGGACTGCTGGGATTGCCTGGTGCTAATGGGGGATGTTTAGAAAAGCATGTTCTGAATCCCTGGAAACATTTAGCTCAGCTCAGTTTGTTTTCCTAAAAGATATGAAATATTGCTGAGCTGAGGGCTCAGAGCAGACATCTCCCCGAGGAGCTCTGTGACCTGAGTTATGCAGATCACATTAGACAATCACACCAGTCTCTTTTAGCTTTCAATCCCATGAATTTATAACTAGTCACCAAATAGTTCCAACCATAATTGTCAGCCTGGGCTGAAAAGAGCTTAGCTAGGCACACAGGCTTTATGTGAAGTGAAAAGTTTTCATTATTATTATTATTATTATTATTTTTATTTTTATTGCAGACGGGTTTCGTCTCGCTCAGCTTTAAACTCCATTTTCTCCATCAGGATGCAGATTTCACAAGACAAGTTGTCTGACCCTGTGACCAGGCCTGTAATGGGACTGGGACAGTAATTGCCATATTTGCCAGACAAGGATGAATTGCCTCTTCCAGATGAGCCACACAGACAGCAGAGATGAAGTTTATCATCGCCCTAGACGTGTTTTGTTTTCTGCTGATGCATAAACATCCCAGCAATTAGTTTGCTGTGTTAGGGGCTCCCTTTTCCACCTCATTTTCCCGTTCATGTCAGAGGTTTTGTGGGCTATTGACAGCACAGGCTTTTAAGACAATTCACAGGGAAATAAAGAGTGGTCAGATATTGGAACCTGCCCAAGGAATCACATCCTTGGAAGTGTTCAAAAAACACCTGGATGTGGCACTTGGGGACATGGCTCAGTGTTTGCCTTGGCAGTGCTGGATTAATGGTTGGTCTTGATGATCTTGGAGGGTTTTTTCCAGCCTGAACGATTCTGTGATTCCATGGAAATTCCAGCAAAATTCCTCAAATATTAGTGCATGAATCTGAATTCTTTGTTGTTTTGGAATCTCTCACAAATCTAGAGCATTTGTGATGCTGGAAACTCTGGGAAAGAGGAGGATGTTGGCTGGTGGTGTAAAAGATATTTATCAAGTTGAGAGTAATTAATTCAATTCTCACCTAATTAGACCAGGGCTTCAAAAAAGCCCCCAGTCCTCTCCTACTGATTTCACAGAATCCCAGAATGGTTTGGGTGGGAAGGGACCTTCAAGCCCATCCAGTGCCACCCCCTGCCATGGGCAGGGACACCTCCCACTGTCCCAGGGTGCTGCAAGCCCCATCCAACCTGGCCTGGGACATTCCAGGGATTCAGGGGCAGCCCCAGCTTCTCATTTCCTCCAAGATGTTGGTCTGGAGCATCAGTGAGCCCATCACTGGTAGTTCCTACAACTTGACCACCACATCTGAATCCCTAACTTCAAATTCAGAGTAGCCCATGAAATATCATCAAAATTGTTTTTTTGAATGTAGGCTGAACAGTTCCACCCCAGATAATGTCTGCAGAAATCATAATCCTTTCATAAAAGAATCTGGTTCATTTTCCTGTGACTCCAGACGGGTCAGATCTCAGTAAAATTCCATTTCACCAGAACATTTAGTTATAGTTTAGAATTAACTTCTCCATTTCCCTGGCTTTGTTTGTGGTTTTTAATTTATTTTTTTCATACAATTTGTCAAGCAGAAGTTGATGCATGGCCCTCCTTGCAAAGGATAGCTCAGAGACCAATTAGTCAACCCAGGGATGGGCAAACTCCTCCTAACAGAACTGCAGGACTGCCACAAAATGGCAGCTAAACAAAGATCTATCTAGCTTTTAAAAGTATTAACCTTTTTTATTGGCTCTGCCATCTATCAGGAGGTTTATCCTCTGAGTGACAAGGTGGGGGGAGACAAAAGCTGAGCTAAAGGCCACCAGCTCCCCCACTACCCCACAGATGGGGAGCAAATGCCCAGGGGTGCTTTTAGGCATAAAGGCTCACTAAGAAACCATTTTGGCAAAATAACTGAGATTAAAGCATGATTTAGAAGTACAATTTATATCAAATGCTTCCTTAATTATTTAGAAATTGACAGATTTAATAAAAACTAATATCCAGCCCTCTCCATCTCCTGTTTCTGCTGTCAGCTCCAGTGAGATGCTTCATAAAAGGGGAAAGTATCCTATAAAAGCCAGGGCCTTGTATTAGGTGTCTGTATTTTCTAGCACATAGAGAATGGTTTATAATCTGAATAATTTAAGGCTTCTAAATGTCTAGACAGATACTATTTTTTAAATTAAAAATCACATTAAAGCATTAAGCTGCAAAATGTTTCAATTTTTTTTTGAGGGTGTTTTTTTTTCCTGCCTTTGCTTACAAATGCATCTCTAGGAATGCTGTTTAAAATGAAAGAATGAGGATAAAAACATAAATAACCACCTTAGTCCTTGTCCTGGGGAAATTCTGTCCAACAATGGAGAGAATCATTGCCAGGACCCACTGCAAGGGCTAAAATTAAATTTCCATGGGGAGATGCTGGCTCACAGAATTCAGTCCACTGAGCCCTGACAGATTGCAAGGAGCTGTTTTTAGGCTCAGCACATCAGAGTGGAGGCAAAAAAACTTGTAATTTGCAAGTTGTGCACCTGAACTTAGAAATGCTGAGCTGGTTTTGGAGCAATAAGAATAATCTTTTTTTCCAAAATAAACCTTTCCCCCCAGAAAGGAATTAGAGGATCAGGAGTTCTGCTGGAAATACCAGTGGTAGCAATTTATCTGGGACAGCTGGAGGGTGGGAGGTGGGCAGAACTTGGACCCAAAGTACAGGAGATGAAGGGTCTGATGCAGAATAATCCTCCAGAGATCATAATTTGGATAAATATATATGAGCCAGCATTAATAAGTCATTAATGAGTAGAAGTCTGGGAGATCTCTCTGCAGAACCTGTCCCTGCTTGAGAAATGATTGTCCCTGTTACAAGAGATCACTGAAATCCTGGGTTGCACATCCTGAGAGGCAGAAATGGTGCGTGAGGACAGTTAATTTTCACCTTTAATTTTCACCTTTCATGAGAACAGGAGATGCTCTTCAAACTGTCCACCAAAAGGAAGGAAATTAAAACCTCTCCTGGTTGTTAGACAAGAATTCCCAGGCTTGGAAAACAAAGCTGAATTCCCAGAGCATCCTTGAGCTCCCCTGGCTGCTGGATGTTGATAAGCTCAGGACAAACCCCATGGGTTATTGGGAAAGGAGAGGGGTCAGAGTGCAGCTCCACCTTTAACAAACTGGATTTCAGTTTTTACCTTTTCTGCTGTGTTTTTCTCCAGGTCCCTGCAGCCACCATTCCCTCATCCAGCAGGACTGGCAACTGGAATCTGCTCAGTGCTTTTTATGAGGAGGATCTCACCTGGAGCTCAGGCTTGGGGAGCTGTTTCCTCCTTTTTAGAGGTTAAAAACATTGGCCTTAAAGGAGGGATTTGCTGGAGAAGCTGTTCTGCTCTTTTCTCCTCAGTTTTTTTTTTTTCCAGTTAAACTTTAAGGAAAGGCTGAGGATTGCAAATGTGATATTTGGCTAGGAAGGATTCTAGCATGAGGAACCACAACTCTTCCTCTTGGTTTGAAAAGACCAGTCTATTTAAGGTTCAAACCCATCTGTTGCTCCATCCCCAGTGCAGCTCCATCCCTTTTGTTGCCTGGCTGCCAGCACAGAGGATGCCACTTTCCTTCATCTGGCTCAAACCCATGGTGTTGCTGATGGTACAGCACGGATTATTCCCTAAATCTTGCTTGTGTGATGATGTGACATCTCAACAGAGCTCCCTGCCAATGCTGTGGAAAAAACACTCCCAGCTGATGCCACCGTCACAGACAGAGACATTTGCCTGGGAAGTTGCTGCTGCCTTTGAAAACAGGAAAAGGGCAGGCAAATAAAGCTCCTCCTGCTCAGCTCCCTCCTCTAATAGTGCCTGTTACCTGCTGGTGTCCTCAAAATTTAAAGCCAGCTTCATAATCAGGGGTATTGTGTCTTCCTGAACCCCAAAGAATCCCAGATCTGAGTGGCAAAACCTTCAGATTCTGGGGTGTGGGGGACCCATTTCATGATCCCTTGCAATGGAATCATTAAGGTGGGAAAAGACCTCCAAGACCAACAGATCCAACCTTCAATCAAAATACCCCTGATACCCACTAAAACATAGGGTGAAGTGCCAGATCTGCTCAGTTTTTGAATGTTTCCACCACTGCTTTTGGCAGCCTCTTCCAAAGCTTAACCACTCTTTCAGTGAAGAAATTTTGTCTGATATTAAACGTGAACCTCCCCTGCCACAACTTGAGGCTGTTTCCTCTCTGTCACTTGTCTGGGAGAAGAGCCTGACCCACTGAGCCCCACAAGCTCCTTCTAGGTAACTGTAGGGTGTAATAAAGTCTCCTCTGAGCATCATTTTCTCCAGAAATTATAGGAATGATTTTTTTTCTGCCAGAAAGACCCTCAGCACAAAGCCCCACATCTTTTGCTGATGGTTCCTGGTGCCTGAAGATGGAGACTGAATTAAGTCCCAGCTCTCATACTCAGAGTAAAAGCAGAATTACTACTGTGAGTAGGACTTTTGCTGCTTCATCTGCATTTCCCACCTGTTTCAAAAAAGGGGGTTCAGCTGATGAGTGAACATTAATGGCAACCAAAGCCATCAGTGCAGACATGGTTCAGGTACATGAACTTCACCAGTTTTGGAGGAAATAAGCACACACACGTGAGTGAAGTCTTGAGTAATAACATTTTAGCAGTTCTCAGATGACACAGGAGAACTGCAGAAATGTCAAACCTAACCCCATTATTCAAAAATAGGAGCACAAGATTAGACAAGCAATTATACACCGAGGAGCTTAACATAAATTGTGGGTAAAAATATCAGAAACAATTTTTCAGGATTTAGTGAGGGAAGCACCTTGTAAAGCATAATTGGATTAGAGGAGACAGCCAGCATGGATTTACAAGCAGGAGGTCTTTTTGCTTAACTAACTTATGGGGAGTTCTTTGAAGCTGCAGCATTACTGCCAAGGTAGGCAAGGGAAATGTAATAGATGTTATGCACTGAGATTTCCCAAAAGCAATTGCAGAAGTTGTACAGTGAGATTATCAGCTAATGGAAGCAGCCCTGCTACAAAAGTGGGCTGGCTTGGAAAAATGGCTCAGAAGCAGAAAACAGCCAGTGTGTGGGCTGGCTTGCCATGTTCCCTCTCAACCTCAAAAGGGAGTGATTTAAGTGCTTGGCCTGGGGAAGAAGGAGGTGGAGGGCTTCAGGCTTAGAGATCTCTTCTGCTGGGATTTCAGAGAGCTCCCAGCCCTTTGCAACGTGCACATCTCCCAGCAGAGCTCAGTTTATCAGTGCCCGGGATGGGGACAGCCCAGGGGCATCATTCCTCCTCCAGACTGTTCAAAGGCAGCACAGGCTGCTCACAGAAGGAAAACCAACTTTCCCTGTCCTGAATGAGTGAGGAAATTGAAGCACAAGCAGGAAAAGGTGCTTGAGCTCAGATTTGTGCCAAAAGGGGCACAAATCCCTCTGGCTCAAAGCAGAGGAGTTTTGTGCACGTGCAGGGTGGGCACAGCCTGTCCTTGCCACAGGGAAAGAGGAAAGGTTTTGGGAAAAGATGGATGCTTCAAGGAGTGAGTGGGCAGAGCCCTGCAGCAGGAGATGCTCTGCTCTCAGCCCTCAGCTGTAGCCACAGACAAATTTCATGGAGTCTCAGAGGGGTTTGGGTTGGAAAGGACCTCAAAGATCATCCAGTCCCACCCCTACCATGGCAGGGACACCTTCCCAGGCTGCTCCAAGCCCTGTCCAACCTGGCTTTGGACACTTTCAAGGATCCAGGGCAGCCACAGCTTCTCTGGGCACCCTGTGCCAGGGCCTCACCACCCTCCCAAGCCAGGAATTCCCTCCCAACATCAAATGTAAATCTCTCCTCTTCTAGTTTTAAACCACTTCCTATGAGGATTTGTCCAGTACAAAGCCACTCTCTCTCTTTCTTCTAAGCTCCCTTTAAGTACTGAAAAGCCACAATAAATTCTGCCTTCTCTTCTCCAGGCTGGACACCCCCAGCTCTCCCAACTCTGGGCCTGCTCTGAGATCAGTGGATTTCCATCAGGAGGAGGTTAAAGGAGAGGGATTGAGTGATGGGATTTCAATCACAGTCCCCCAGCTCTCCCAGGAGCCAGCTGTTCCCTGTGCTCCTTTTCCACTCCACGTCTCAGCAGCAAGCAGGATTTTGCTCCCAGGCCCAGCTGCTTTTCTTGGCAGCCCTTGGAGCCTCCAGAGCTGATAATGTTGGAATCCAGGTTCAGGGCAGCCCTGCTGCCACCCAACAGTGGGATCAGCACATTCCCAGGGACTCTGCAAGGCTTTTAGGGGATGCCCTGCAGAGCCCAGCCCAGCTCACAGACCTCACCCTGCCTCTCTCCTCCTCCAGCACTGTGTGTCATCCACATCACATCCTCAATTCCCTGATTCCCTCTTCCCCCTTTCCCCCAGAACATGACCCACGTCTGTTATGGATCATTGTATTTACAAAGCTTAAGCTGAAAATCAATTTTAATTACCAAAATCAGATTGCTGTATCAATAAATCACTTGGGGCCTCTTGGAGACACAGACAGAAGGTTGCACCTGGATGTGGAGGGAAGGGGAGATAATGGCTCATTTTCCCCTCAGGCCCTCCCTGCATTCACTGGACAATATTCATCAGTGTCATTATCCTTTGTATTAATATGCAAAAGGCTAAAAAAAGATCATGAATAAAACTGGATCCAGTTTTAAGCAAATAATGTTGGCTGAAACTTGATTTACCAGTGACTTCCTGGCCAGAGCTTTTTAAAAAATATATATTTAGGATACTTGTGATTACCCATCACCATTTCTACCAGAGTCAGCCTTACTGGGACGTGTGCTGCTTCAAGAGATTTTCTTCTTTCTATTTCCATTTCTTTTTTTCTATTCTTTCTATTCTTTCTATTCTTTCTATTCTTTCTATTCTTTCTATTCTTTCTATTCTTTCTATTCTATTTTTCAATACAGGCCCAAAACTGGAAGAGGAAAGAGGCTCCAGCCCAGAGGGTGGTTGGGATATGGGGTATCCCAAAAGGTACTTGGCTCCTGTACCATGATAAAGGATAAATCCTTTTTCAGAAGGAACCCAAGGCTCACCCAGTGCCAAACTTCAGGCACCCCCGGAGAGGCCACCAGAGCCAAATCAAGCCTAATTTGAGAATTATTATTTGACAATTATTTAGGCACCTTCGTGTCCAGATCCACAAAGGGATGTAGAGGGTCACCATCACTGACAACAGAGTGAAGAAAAAGATTAAATAATCTTTTCAGATCAGCCCAGAGCAGAAAGCCATGATCACACCAACTCTCCAAGACAGACACAAGCATTTCACTGCTCCTGTAAACCCCAGACCCTTTCCCTGTACACTTCTCAGCACTTGGGGCTGAGCCCTTTGGGAATTCATATTATCAGAGCCAAACCCTGGGGATTTATATACATTTGGATCTCCTGCGGAAAGTCTAATTAAAATAAAAGCTTGAGTTTTGTCTTTTTTTTTTTTCCTGATGCATAACTGCCAAGGACTTTCTGCATCTTCCCTTGCAAAATTAGACCAAGTGTGAGGGACACTTGGTGAAAAATTGGGGAAAAAATTGTCTTCAGAGAGCTGTCCAGAAGCACCTGGGAACAGACACACATTGTCTCATCCATCGGAGTTCTTCTCCCTTGGCTCTCAATTCCCTTCTAATGGATACATCAGGCAGGGTACCAGGGAGCAAATAAATAAATTAATTGGAATTTAATGGAATCAATGGTAACCCCCACCTTGGACTCCTATCAGGGCAGAAACAGGAGGAACACAGAAAGCAGTTCCAAAAAAAGAGAGGTGAGAAATGGAGAATTTGAGAAAAGCCCAGAGACTTCCTGAACCCTCCTCCTGCATCCTGGATGTGGGAACTGTATCCAAAGCAGAGAGAGTCAGACAAAATCAAACTCAGACGGAGAAAACAAAGCTCCTGTGAGGAAAAAGAGCTTCCTTGGCAGCCAACAGAGACATTTCTTGCAAAGATACCTCCTTTATCTCCCTGATACTTTTATGAGCACCCAGATGATGCTGCCAGGGAAATGAGGTCAGCGAGGGCCAAGCCAGATCTTCCCACCAGAGGTGTTAACAGCTCCTGGCTGGATCTCTGGCAGTTTCCTCTAGTGCTAAACCCCCAGGAGTTATTGGAGGTGATAAGTTCCCCCTCACAGCCCATCTCTTCACGTTGCATCCCCCCCTGTTCACCCTGCATGGATGACACACAGCTGGGCCCTTGCTGGATGCAGCTTCCAGGGCCTGCATCCCTTTTCTCTGTAACCTCACGAGGCCATCTCAGCTCTCTATCCTATAAACCATGAGAATTTCGACCAGCTGAGCCTCCATTTGGGGCAGGAGCTCTCCCTGAGTGCATCAGGGTGCAGGAGGACAGGGCAAACCCAGTCCTGTGTCAGCAAGGCCCCGCTGCGGATGAGCCGGCCGACGGGAACGAGGTGGATTTTTGGCAGCCTCCCTCTGCTGGGCCTGGTGTTTTTCCAACTCCCTTGCCCTTTTTCTGCCGTGGGTGGCAGCAGGAGTGCCAGCTGCTGGAAGTCTGTGTGCTTTTCACCCACCCACGGCCCCACGTGTCCTCTCCCAGCGCCCGGGCCTGATGCACAGGGAGGAATTTTCCGGGAATTTGCAGCGCTGAGTGATTGCAAGGGAGGATGACTCTGCTCCTCCACAGATGGTCCCTCTTGCCATGCGCTCCTTTCCACAGAGGATTTCTGTGCTCAGGGCCCTCCCCAGATGCTAATATCAGCCAGGCACTCCATTCCCATGCTTCCCATGTGTCCTGGGTTGTCAAGAGAATTGTATTCTATTTGCCATCTGTATGGCAGTGGTCTTCTGTTCAGGGGGCAGTTTTCCTTATCTCTTCCACAACTGGGGAGACACCTGCTGATAACAGCTATTGGATGTCACTGCCTGACTGATAAGAACTACAGCATCCCATTGGAGATGTGAGCCCAGAGGGAGGAGCCAAGCATTCCTACCTGGATATAATCTGGAGATTCTGGAACACCAGCACAGCTTCTCCACTGGATTGCCCAGAGGAACAGCAGCTGCCTCTTCTTCCACTGGATCTTCAGAGGCAGAGACTGCACCTTTCTGCAGGATCCCTGCTCCAGCAGAACCACCCCTGACACTGCAGGAGGGCTGCAGCCACAATTCCAATGGGACTGCTGCCAACACCCTGACCCACAGGGTGTCAGGCTGTGTTCTGACTCTGTCAGTGCTGTTTTAGTTTACTGCATTGTTTATTCTATCTTTTTATTTTCTTCCCTGTTAAAGAACTGTTATTTCCTGCTCCCATAATTTTTTGCCTGAGACCCCCTCAATTTAAAATTTATAAAATTTTAAATTTAGGGGCTCTCAGGAATTCAGAAAAAGGTGGGGAGGGGTTTACATTTTCCATTTCAGGAGAAGCTCCTGCCTTCCTTAGCAAACACTTGTCTTTTGAAACCAAGACACCATGGAAGTTTTGCTAGAGGCACCTGCAGGAAAGAGGCCAAGGGTTTGCTGGATGGTTGAAAAGAATTTTGGGCCTGAAATATGAGTTTTCAAACCCTTCTCCACACACTCAAACTCAACAGGAAGAGGAATTTTCTCTTTTATCCTCCTAATAATCCTAAAGCCTAACAAGGGACCATCAGATGGAACAATGGCTTTTCTGCTCCGGGTTTGAGGACTTATAGACATGGCATGTGGGGACATTGTTTAGCTATGACTTTGGAAATGCTTTGTTAATGGTTGGACTTGATGATCTTGGAGGTCTTTTCCAACCTAAACAGTTCTTTGTAGTAAAAGAAATCTAAGGTTTTTCTGGGTTTGGTATTTTGGTTGCTTTTTTGTGGTTTTTTTTCTGATTTGCATTTCTTTGGGTTTTTTCCACTTTAATAAATTTACACAGAGACATTTTTACACAGAATTTTTTTTTCTTCCTGGAAAATCACAGAACAAGAGTAAGAACTGACTGAAATTTGGTTTCATTGTCTTCCCCAAACAATGACAGTCAAGTTTTCAATAAAAATCTATAAATAAAAGACTGATATTAAGAGGGAGATGAATGCATTCATGAAAAATTTTGAATGAGGTAAAAAATAAAAGGCACAATTGTCTCTGTGACCAAAAATATCTATCTTTGTTGGTGCCTCCAGAGCCTCCTCTTGCATTTGGATGCCGGGTTTTTGCATATGTTACCCATCACCCAGCAACTGCCTCCACAGCACATACATGTGTTTTATTTTATATATTTTTTCAAGTGGCTGAACATTTGACCCAAAGATTCCTTATGCAGGCAGGGCAGTTTTTTGTTGATTGGGTTTTGGGGGTTTTTTTATGATAATGATACAAAAAAAGAAAAAAGAGGAAAATGGGGAAAAACAAAAGTTGGACTCTTCCATCTTTCTGCATGAGGTTATCATGACACAGGACAAGTCAGAAAAATCATCCTTGCAGGAATGGCATCCAAAGAATGAGATTCAAATGAATTGCTTCTTTCCTCTTTACTTTTGCCAAAGTTTCAATCGTTCAGTTCCCAGTTTGGTTTCCTGCTTCAGCAAAAGGATATATCCTTGCTACTTGGCAGGGAAATTTTACTTGTGGATGGTGTTTTTTATCATATTTAGACAGTTTTATGGTTATCAGCATGGGGATTGTTTTATTATCCAAACACGTACAGTAAAGCCCCCAGTGCAGAAAGCTTAAAACTTCTTTAGGGTGCCTTGATGCAAGATGGCAAAATCTCCTAAATGCTGACCCTCCTCTTTGGATTTGGACTTTAAACCTAACTTGAGCTGGCTCTTGAGACAAGAATTTTGCTGGCCCTCAAGCAGGTGTCTAGCCCAGAGTGGACACCTTAATGTGTCCCCTTGGTGGAGACATAAAAAAGACCTGAGCCCCTCTTACCCTTTGCTCTGTTTCAAAGAGGAGCTCATTCAGGGAAGTCCCTGGTTTGATTTGTTGGGGTTTTTTTGGTTTTTTTGTTTTTTTTTTTTTTGGTTAGGAGATTGCCACAGTCCACTCCCACCTTGCAGGACTGAAGTCCTATGAGATCCTGAGGGTATTCTTGGGAAATAGGGATCACCAGGCTGAACTGTCACACCCCAAAAGAAGATGCTCTCAAACACCTGCTGCCTTGCACACCCAAATCTGGGTGGGCTGCAGCAGGAAGTGAATTAATTCTGCAGAAGGGGATAAATGCAATGCCCACTCACTTGTGCTGTCACAAGCAGGGGGGAAGTCTGAGCTGGAATCTCTAGTGCAGGGACAGAGGGGAGATCAAGGAGAGGTGACACTGCTGTCCTAGGCAGAAAACCACGTCCAGTGTCACACTGCACACAGCTCCCTCTCCTTCCAGCCATCTCCTGCTTCTCCTGGAACTGAATGGGTCAGGTAATTTTTCCTCCTGGCCATGATCAAAAGCAAGGCCCAGGCATGACTACAGATCTGATTTGGCAAAATCTTCTGAAAAGAAACAATTCTCAGAGCAGTCTGAGCTCCTGGAGAACACTCAGGCTGTCTGACAGCTGATGCTGTTTTGTGCACTTAGCTATCCTTCCATTCACCAGAAATGTATCGTGTTAAGATTTATTAAATTACATTTATTAAATTAAGAAATAAACTTGAAGCGAGCTGCCTCTATTTGCATAATGGGAGGCTGTGCAGCAGATGGGGAATGAGGACCGTGGGCAGGCAGGAGCCTACAAGTTTGGGAGCTGAATATCCTCCAGAAAATTCTCCCAGTTGTCTCTGAATGGAAAATAACCACAATTTCCATGGGCTGGGTGGTGACAGCAGGGTCAATGGCAGGGGACAATGAGCAAACTCCTGGACCCCAGCTGGCTGGGACAACCTTATCTATTCAGCTTGTTCATCTGGAGCTGGCTAGTATTCCCAAACAAACCTTTGGAGGACTTCTGGAAAAGCATAGCAAATACAAACAAATGTAATTTTCCCAAGAGGGCAAGTGCTGCCCAGATAATCACACAACTCTGCACAAATAAAGCTGGCAGTGATTTCTGTTCCAACTCAGCAAAGTGGAGGGGAACTGCTGGCCAGAGGAAGTCCTAGGTCTCCTCTTAATTAATTGATTTGTTAATTTTGATACCTAGCAATTATCTCATCGTCACCTGATCAGTGTCTGGTTAAATAACAAAGTCTGGAAGACAAACAAGGAAAGGCTCTTGGGGCAGCAGAGAAAGCTGATGAAATTAGGAGCAATTTATGCTTCATAATCCTGATCCTGCTTTAATAAATGGTTTCATGCCAGGTAAGGATCCTGTTGGTGGCATGCATTGCTGTGTCCCCACAGAGGCAATACCAGCAAGACTTCCAAGAATCCTGGCTGACAGTCTATTATTTACCTGATTAGCAGATTCCCTGTTAAACTGCATATCAGGTATTTATCACTGAAATTAACTTAGAGGAATGAGTGCAGAATTGCAAGGAATTGCTGAAAGCCGGCTGGAGAGACATGGAATGAGATGCTGCTTGGATAAAACATCTGTAACTCAGCTTGTCCTGGACCCACTTCCTTGTGGCTGATACCATCCCAGAAATCCAGAGGACCCAGCTTAGAGAATTGCTTGTGCTGAGTCAGATTATCACAGAAACCTGTGGGTTTCTGTGGGTTATCACAGAATGGCCTGGAAGAACCTTAGAGATCATCCAGCTCCATCCCTCTGCCATGGGCAGGGACACAGGGAACCTCTGGATACCAGATCCAGGAGGATGGGAAGAAGAACAGAGCAGTCAGAGGGGAAAGAAGAGAGATGAGCATCAGGGGAGGGCAAACAGCTCAAGACAGCACTAGCAAGGCCTGAAGGCCAGGAGGTCAGTGAGGTCCAAGGATGAAAATGAACAAATGAACCACTGGCCTGATTTTCTCCATTTCCACCAAGGTCGTTTAACACAGTGGGAAACTGGGCCACATCTGTTCCACTGACAGAAGGGGGTTTGTACTTCTGATTTTTGTGGTGTCTTTTCTGCTCTACGTAAAACCAAAGACTTCCTTCTCCCATGGGAGAGTTTTTAGCTGTCTCCTACCTACTGCTGAATTCCAGAACTTGCTGATCATCAAACAACCCTTCCCCCCCACCCAAAAAGCTGCACATTAATGATCTCCAGGAAAAACAAATCAGATTTTGCTCCTTGATTTCAACCTAAACTGGCCACAAAGCCAAAAATTAAGATCAGCTGTGGAGAAGTGGTCAGACCTACATCAGCATATTGTTAGCCAGGGGCTGGTGGAGTCCTGGATTAGTAAAACCACAGATCCACAGTGGTGAGAGGCAGCTGAGAGCTCCTGACACCTCTGTGCCACACAGAGCTGGCCCTGGGTGGACTTTGGAGTTAAAACTCCCCAGCCCTGGACTGTGGAGCATCTGGTGTGCAGATCTCCCTGGTGCTAATTCCTCACAGATCAACCTTCATTAGAGCAAATACCTGACAAGTTACAGCTCCTGCATTTCTTCCTCTGAGTTATATTTAGTTTGATATTTATATTCCTGGTTTAGCTGTATCCTTGTGTTTATTCCCCCAGGCCTGTGTTACAGCCAACTCCAAAATGTTGATATGCTCTAGGTGCTGGTGACAAGATGTAAAACCTGCAGGGCTGCTTTTGCAAATTCTATTTGCACAATTTTTGCTGTCCCCACCCTGGAAAAAGGCTTGCTTGCATTGCTTTCCTTTAATTTCCATTTGTGCAGTTCAGTAAAAATATCATAAACCAGTAAAAGCAAAGGAAAACTGTGTTTTCATTGGTTTTTCATTGGTTTCTCCTCAATTTTCATTGGTTTCTCCTCTTACAACATGGTATAAATGTGGATTTCATCACCAGAGCTGACACACTGTGGGGCAAAACTTTAGCACTATAAATTGTATATTTGAGTGCTGGGCTCATCGAAAACCACCAGTTTATATGTCCACAGAAGTTAAGTTAGACTTTGGACTTGTTTACACACAAGCTTTATGTGAATTTAATTTAACCTAGCATATTTCAACCAGAATTTAATTTCAACCAGCATATTTCAACCTGAGCATGTTGTTCATTGACTTTTATTCCAGTTTAAAACTTTATTTTGTGGGGTTTTTTTTTCAGCTGAGCTACTGCTCTGAATCATCCAACAGCAGCTAAACAGACATAGAAACTATGAATAGATAAATAGAACAGCACCATAAAAAATGCTGAGCACATCTAAACACACCAGTTTCAAAATGGACCCTGGAATAAATCTCGAGTGTCTGGATTTTAGTGTGGCACCTAGGAGTGCTTTGAAAATCTCTTTCTCTGCTTTCTCTTGAGAAAAGGATGGAATATTCCATTCAGCTCATAGCCAGAGCTGCTTGACACTGATTCCCTGGAGAGAAGGAGCTGGGAGCCCAAGTTCAGCATGGCACTGTGTGATCACACTATTTTCAAATGGGCATCAACAGAGGAAGCCAGTCCTCTTCTGCTTAAGGGATCAGAAAAGAATCAGAAGAGACAACAGAACAAGATTCTTTGGGCAAATCAGGCATTTCTGGCCATCCTGGAAGCATGTGCATGTTGTCCCATGGCATTAGAATGAAATCCCTGACTCCCAGCATGTTTTAATGCCTGATTCACCATTTCCCCTGTGGGTTTCTTTTTTATGTGTTCCCCTTCAGGCTTAAAACCTCCTCTTCTGCATGAAAACACCTCCAGGACTAAAAAAAAATTCAGGGGCAGCAACGTAAGAAACAAGGAGGAACGTGCCCCACAACATGAGCTGACATCTGCAGCACATGGAAAACTCATCCTTCCCAGAAAACTCATCCACAGAATGTTGGAACCCTGGGTGCTGGGAATTTCAGACTTTTCTGTGCTGCCAGACACTGACCCCCAAGAGAACCCTGCACTGACCTGAGGCCTGGAGAAGCTTCCAGAATGGAATGATGGAACTGGGACTGTGGGTGTGCAGTTTGGACAGGAGTGTGTGAGATCACAGGGGGGAAACTCAGAGTTTAAGGGTTTAGAATGCAGGAATAGATATAAAGCAAGATGCAGGTTTTGGGGCAGTGCTGGTCCTTCTTCTTCACCTTCTTCTCCATGGGTTTGGGTGGTTTTGTGTCATTGGATTAAAAAGTCCCCACTGCAGGACATGGGTTGTTGGTTATTGGGTTAAAAGTGAAAATAATTTAGGTGTAATTTTTTAATTGGACAGTTTATCCTTAAAAGACCTTGTAGAGAGAGAGATGGGGCTCATTCCATCCCTCCACCATGGGCAGGGACACCTTCTACTATCCCAGGCTGCTCCAAGCCCCATCCAGCCTGGCCTTGGACATTTCCAGGGATCCAGGGGCAGCCACAGCTGCTCTGGGCACCCTGTGCCAGGGCCTCACCACCCTCCCAGACAAGATTTTCTTCCCATTATCCAAACTAATCCTTCCCTCTGTCAATATAAAGCTACTCCCCCTTGCCCTATCACTCCATGCCCTTGTCTCAAGTCCCTCTCCAGCTCTCCTTTGAGGCACTGGAAGGTCTCCCCAGACCCTTCTCCAGCTTGAATTCCCCAACTCTCTCTGCCTACCTTCATAGGAGAGTCTCTGTTTCTAATCTAGATTGAGGTGTGTTCTTCAACCACACGAATCCTGCAGAAATGATGTTCAAATACACATTAGAGGCAGTGCTGCATCACCCCTGTGCCAGGCATGTGCGTGTGCACTGTGCCCCAGATCCCCTGCAGTGCCCAACACTGGGGGATACTTGACAGGACAAAGTCCCCTAAAGTGCTGTCTGGTAAGAAAAACCCAATTTAAATATGCCCATGTCACCAACAGAGACACAGTTTGACATTTCCACTGCCTGGAGGGAAAATATTTTATGCAGCTGCACATTAGGTTTGTCAAACAAGTCAAGGGAAAAGAAGATCCATCTTGCATCTCATCTCCAGGATGGGGATGGCAAAAGCAGCAGTCTGGAAAGCTCTGCATGCATGAGACACTCTGAACCTTCACTCTCTGTCTCATTCCTTCCAAAAAAATGTTATCAGCCATGGAGGGAGGCAGGAGAATAGGAAAAAAAAAAAAAAAAGGCAAGTAAAAGAGGAAGTTATAAATGTGAATATAAGTAATGGAAATGAAATAACAAAAGGACAAAGCTGTGATCAGAGCAGCTGGGTTGTCACACTGCCCCTGACAGTGTTGATTGTCTGTCTTCCATCTCATCCTTCACCTCCTGAATGTCTTCTCTTCCTACAATGACAGAAGGATTGGTGCTCACTGCTAGAAATGACCTTTTCTAGCACAGACTCCAGGGATATCCATAGGAACTCAGACTGTGTAGGTCCAACTCCCATCTCAAGCTGACCAGCCATTTCCAACCCATCTCTTGCTCCTCTTTATCTGTGTCTTTGTGTATAAAATGTTAAATAGAATGGATTAAATTGCCACCTTTTATTGGATCAACCCAAAATTGAATAAATCATGTGCAGTTTCGGGCTAGACTTGAATATCCACAATGGTTTTTTTCTCCATTTCTTTTGCAGACATTTAAGCTGATTATTAGATCTGCTACAGGGTGATGCTTCCATTTAACTCATTTTCTCTAAACACATTATCTGACTTGTAGATGTAGAAAAATCCCCCCACATTTTTCCTGTGGCATATACAGGCTATTTATTCCTGGTTTTCTTAATTATTATTCAAAGTAAGTGCTGGCTGTGTGGCATTTTGGCATGTGCTGCTAGGATGGACTTGTCCCTCATGAGCAGAATTAAAACCCTTCCATAGATGCAGCATCAATAGATTTAAGATCCCTTCATGGCTGAGGTATCCCAAAAGAAAATTATGAAATTTAGTAGTAGGTGATGCCTGGAATATTGGGCAGCAGCAGGGGTCTCTTCTGTAGAATCCAACACTGAACATCCCAGGAAAAATAGTGGAAGGTTGAAAATGTTGACAGAGGGTTGTTTAATTCACCTTGTTTGGTAAAAAGAGACAGTGGAGCAAGAGAGGTTAAGTCATGGATAAAGCCAGGCGCGCCATTCAAAATTCATAAAAATAAGAGCATCTTATGGTCTATGGAGTATCTTAGAGGGGGGTAGGATATCAGCCCCCAAAATGTGTTGCCTGTGCCACAATCAGACACCCAACATCCACTCCAGTGCCCCTGATGACCCTTTCAGATGGACAATTGGCCAGGAATGCCAGACTTTGGCTCTTGGTAGGGTGAATAGAGAGAAACAGTCCTGAAATATGTGGCTGTTTTGAGGAGAATTCTGGCATTTCTGTGCTGCTTGCAGGGTCTGGCAGCACTGAGGAGCAGCAGGCTGGGTTGTTGACTGTCCCTTAACGTTATCACAGTTGGTGTGCCAAATATGGTTTGGGACCACGGAGGGATTGGAGAAATTCCTGCAGGGTTTGATCAAGAAGCCCGTCTGGCCTGGTCTGTGTGTCCATCCAGGACACAGCAGGATGCTCCCTCTGGGACAGCTGTCCTGCAAAGGCTTCTGGAGTTTGTTGGAAAGTGACCCAGGACTGCTCAGCTCGGTGTGAAATCCCTGGCATTAAATGGCATGGGCAGCACCATCCCTGCTTCTGCAGCAGATGGAGAGAATTCCAGGCCAGCCTCTGCTTTGCAAACACTCCCAGGAACAGCCTCCCCATCAGCAATGCTGCCACTGACTCACCACAGCATCCCAAACTCCACAGCATGGCCAAGCACAGACTGTGGTGTTTGTGGGGTCCCCAGGATGAGGTGAGAGATGAAAATCTGACTCCATGTTCTCAGAAGGCTGATTGTTATGTTATGTTATGTTATGTTATGTCATGTTATATTGTATATTATATTATATTATATTATATTATATTATATTATATTATATTATATTATATTATATTATATTATATTATATTATATTATAGTATAGTATAGTATAGTATAGTATAGTATATTATAGTATATATCATATCATATCATATCATAGAATGCTATACTAAAACTATACTAAAGAAAGAGAAAGCTTAACAAGAATGAATAATAAAAACCTGTGACTGACTCCTCAGAGTCCGACACAGCTGATGGTGATTGGCCATTAAGTAAAAACAATTCACATGGAACCAATGAAACGATGAGCTGTTGGTAAACCATCTCCAGACCACATTCCAAAGTAGCAAAACACAGGAGCAGCCATCAGATAATTATTGTTTTCATTCCTCTCTGAGGCTTCTCAGCTTCCCAGGAGAAAATCCTGGGCAAAGAGGATTTTTCAGAAAATATGACAGTGACACCAGACCACAGAGAATGTCCTTGTCCCCATCCCAACCAGCTCAGGCTGCACCTCAAAGGTGAGAGAGCCAAATCCTTAGGTGTGAGAGATAAAATCAGCCCTGCTCCTGCCAAAATATGCTCTGGGCCATCCCTCCTGGGAAGGTGGTGGGGAGATGGTGGATTTGAAAGCTCCTGGTTGTTCAGAGCTCTTGGCTGTGCCTGACACTTTGAGTGCTGGATGAATGTGGGGTCAGAGCATCCTCCCTGCAGGATTTCCTTGCAGATCCACCACCAAGCACACACAAAGCTGCTCTCATTCCACACCTACCTTCCCCACCCTGTGAGGAGTCCCTGAGCCATGACGGGGGCTGATCAATGAAGACACAGCCCAGGGATTGTCACTGACATATTTCCTGAAAAATCTTTTTGCCAGGATCTTTTCTCCTGAGAAGCTGGGAAGCTTCAGCTTCTCCATGTTTTGCTGCTTTGGAATGTGATTTGGAGAATTGTTTACCCAGCAAGTGGGATTGTTTTTGCTTGATGACCAATGACAGCCACCAGTGTTGAGGCTGTGAGCAATCACAAGATTTATTAGCATTCCTTTCTATTCTTTGCTAGCCTTCTGATGAAATCCTTTCTTCTATTCTTTAGTGTAGTTTTAGTATATCATTTTCTTTTAATATAATATATATCATAAAATAATAAATCAGCCTTCTGAAACATGGAGTCAAGATTCTCATCTCTTCCCTCGTCCTGGGACCCCTGTGAACACCAGCACAAGGGATCCCCATCACTGAAAGCTGTCATTGTCACCTGAGCACTCCTTCCTCCACCTCTCTGCTGCAAGATCTGAGCTTCTCCCCCTTTCTGAAGCATTTTCTGCAGGTGCAAGATACAGCTCTCGATAACCTCAGCACTGCCCATCCCTCCCTGAAACTGGACCTTTGTGATGATGACAGAAGCCAGTCAGGGACACAAACAGTTTGGCTACAGGAACAAAATCCATCCTGAAATCGTGTCAGAGTGAGGACAGTGCTCCCCCCACATCCCACAGGGCAGCCAAAGAGCTGAGATCCGAGTAGGCTCTGGGTTGGGCACCAGAGCTCCCCAAAACCACCAGGAAATTTGGGTTTTTACCTTCATTCTGTGGTATAATCTGACCTCTGCTGCTGAAAACATCTCCCCATGCATACCATCATTTATTTGTACTAATGGGTTAGCACTGGTGAATTTATGGAGACAGGTAAATGGGAAGAGTGTTTTGCAGCACTGTAACATTTTTTAACCTATTCTCATCTTTTCTATCCATATCGTAACTTCCATAATTTTTAAAGTTCAAAGAAAAAAATCAAAGTAATTCTCCAAGCTTGCAGGTGGCCAATGCAGCATTCCAAGACTTTTCTTCCTATTCTTTAATTTGACTCAAATCTAGAGCTTTCCCTGTCTGGCTTTGTCCATTTAGCTGCACAGAAGAGGCTCTAAAAATGCAGTTTCAGGCCAGAGAAAACCCTGTGTTTAGAGTTTCTCTTGCAGGATATGCTCCTTTCCCCCCCACAAATAAAACAGAACAGCAGAATAAATTGAATTTTCAATTCCAGCCTCAAAATAACTCTTGTAACAACTTGCTGCTGAACCAGGTGTCTGAACACTCAAGCCAACACCCCAACATGTGCCTGCACACAGAACCCAACTCCCAGCCCCTCCAGGGTTCCTTCTGTGCCAGTTTTCTGATCAAACTCACTTCAGGAATCATCAGTTTCATCTTCCCTCACCTACATCAACGTTTTTCCCTGTGCCCATGGTCATTAGAGGCTTTTGTAGCTTTTTGCTCCCTCTAGTTCCCTCTTCAAAGCCAATCCTTTCATTCCCACTCCATTGTCGTGGGAGGACTCGGGACTTTTGGACAAAGGAAAATGATAAATTTCATTGCAATTCATCTCATCCCCTTCCCTATCCACTGGCCCAGAATGTGGCAGGAGCTGTGATGCTGCAGGTCAGCACTGGAGGCTGCCTGCCCTCCAGTTTACCTGAACATTGCATGGAATTAATGGATAGCACAGGAAGAACAAAGTGCATCCCTACATCAAGGGAATGCCATAAAAATCACACAACTCAGTTCTTTCAGGGAAAAAAAAAAATCTCTTTTTTTTTTTTTCTGTGGGAAGATCAGTAGAGCTTACAAATCATCCATGCCTCCATATAGATATATTTGGAAACTACTATTCACCCCAAAATAAATCTCTTTGCTGAGCATAAAACCACCTGAGAACACACAGTAGTTTGAAATAATCTTATAAATATTAGGTGTCTTTGTCTCCTTATCATTATTCATCTCCTGGTGCCATGAAAGCACATAATAAAAATAATCATTAAAAAAAAAATCTTAAGAGAGGACATTATTTGGAAGAACAGAGATCATTTAAAAGCATGACCTGTCAACCCAAGGGTGCAGCCAATGGAAACTGGGTCAAAAATACAGAGCAAAAGTGTTCAGTGGGCACAGGAAATAATGTCAAACACTGGGAGGATGTTGAAGCTGTACAAGGGCAGAAGTTAGGGGAAAAAAATTATAGTAAACAAATTTTCTCTTGTTATGTCTGCCAGCCCTCAGAATAAATATAGGAACTGGGATCAAACTGAAATTTGGATATTTCTGGGGTTTTTTCCCTTCCCCTTACCAAAAGGACATTAACGAAAAACAATGAGAATGGTTCAAGTGGTCTGTAAAGGAAAATATAATTTCATTTTCGTCTCCTGCAAGGAAGGGGAAGAATTGAACTTCTATATATAAGAGAGGAGAAAGTCAACATGTCTTTAAACAATAGCTTTCAGGACAAAATATGCATCCAAGATTGGTTGTTCTCCAAAGTGGTTGAACATAGACTCTCCCTTTACAAAAAAATCCTGACTCCTTCAAATAGCCCAACTGTGTTTTGTCCAGGGTTTTCTCTTTCCAGAGCACAATGAGGATCCCCCAGGGAGAGCAGAAACACAGTGAATTTTTTGAGTTTCTGCAGAGGGGAAATTCCCTTTGCACCCAAAGAGCAGAGCTGGTGGTTTGCATGCTGGAAGCAGAGCCTTGCAAAGCCAGGCAAGGCTTGTGCTCTGCTTTTCCCCAAGTCAGCTCCTTTCCATATCCAGCAGTCCCACAGGACACCAGCAGCAGCAGCAAGGCAAAGCTGAGCCCACACAGGCCTGAAATCCATCTAATTAGTCCACCTTTCCAGCCTGCTAATGGTGAATCCAAGCTGAATCCCAACTGGATTTTCCAGCAGCTTGGCTGTGAGAGGAGCCTGCTTCCTTCTCCTTCTGTCCTTGCAGAGGAGAAAGCCTGGACAGACACTAAAAGAGTGACAAACTGTGTCTGGACAGATTTGTCCTGCTTACCTAAGTTGAGTCTAGACAGAGGACAAATTAAATCACATTTATCTGCTCCTGCTGCTTGTCAGACCATCATTCCCACTCTGCTTAGCTGGACAGTGTCACCCTGTCCTCTAGAGAACCACACCAAATGAAGAGTCATGGGCAGAGTGAACCCTGTCAGGATGGGGAGAAATGTGAAAATAATAAGTCTTAGAATTATGGGGCTTGCCTGGAAAAAGGTGGAGCACCAACAGCTCCAAGAACTCATCCAGCTGCCCTTTTTTTCCAGAGGGAGTTTTGCAATGACTTTGTTTGTCTTGGGGCTGGACACTCAGCACCAGTGGCCACCTGGGTTTGCTTTCCCTGTCCCACAAACAGGTACAGCACAAACACATCCCACACGCTCACAGGTACAGGCAGACACAGAGCTGGGGATAAAATTGGATGTGTGAAATGCCTGTGGCTGTGTGCAAACAAGCTGTCCATGCTGCCTCCCTGGGGAGCACAGAGACACAGGAAGGATCCTGGGGAGGATCTGGGGAAGGATCTGTGGAATCCTGGTACGGACAGCTAAGGGAGTGAGAGAGGTCGCAGCATAAAAATAACTCTGCCAATGGAGTCTCAGGTAACAAATCAGATGAAAATCATCATCACAAAATCATCCCAGAATGGTTTGGGTTCAAAAGGACCTTAAAGATTATCCAGTTCCACCCCCCAGTTCCCTCCCCCTTCCCACTATCCCAGGTTGCTCCAAGCCCCATCCAACCTGGCCTTGGACACTTCCAGGGATCCAAGATCATCCAAAACTTTCTGGGCAAGAAGAGATGTTTCCATGGTAGACAAAAGTTTAGTTGAGTTTTCCTTGGTGTGTCTCAGTTTCCTGGGAGCTCTTTCCATCCCAGCACAAGACACCAGAAGAATACCAAAGCCTGAGGTTTGCAGCCAAAAGTCCAAATGGATTTGAAGGATTTTGACTGGTTTAGGTCCATTTCAATTCTACCTATAGAGCCTGAGGATCCAGTTATAGAGGTGAAGCCATTAAATTTACAGGCATTTTAATTCCAAGCAATTATATAAACCCTATCTGCTTGTAGAAAAAGCCTCCCTGTGTCAGAGCTAATATTAATTTTAAATCTCCAACCTTTTCAAATTAATGTGAAACTGTAAGTTTCCACATTCTTTGATTAAACATTCTGCTGTGTAATGACTACTTTATTATTTCCCCCCTCCAAATTACTGATTGTTGTCTTACATTACAGCCTCATCGGTACTTATTAAATTAACAAGACTTTGAAACACTTAATGAATCAAAACTCATCAAGTGTTTCCAAAGTTAATAACTAATCTAAAGATTCTTTTTTTTTTTCTCCTCCTGCACTCTATATCTGCATGTGAATTTATACATTCCCCACACAATCGCTGAGGTTCAGATGGTCCTAATCTCATGAAAGATTTATTACCCCATAGCTCAGTGATTTATTCAACGTTTGCTGGAGCAACACGTAGTATGTGTGAGGAAGGAAGGGAGGGAGGAGGGTCTCTATTTATTATTTCATTTCCAAGCCTTATTCCAAGTTCTTGGGACCTCTCCATGTGTGTGTGTGTGTGTCTGCAGACTGGAGCTGAATAACGAATTTGTGGTTGTTAAATTGGGAGTAGAAGCTGGGGATGCAACAAAGGATGGCTGAAATCCAGGGAAGAGTGACTGGATAGTGACAGGGACAGAATAATGGAGATATTGGTGCTCTGTGTTCTAAAATGTAAAACCAAAAGGAAAAGTATTTTTCAGGATTGTGAAAAGGCAAAGACGTTAGGAGGACAATTAATGATATAGGGGAGATGTGCTTGGCAGGTTTTTGGGAAGGGTATGAAGATACAGCACAAAACCTAGGAAGAATCAGTGCAACAGCATCCTTATTCCCAGGCTGTTCAGCCTGGAGAGGAGAAGGCTCCAAGGAGACCTCAGAGCCTCTTACAGGGCCTGAAGGGGCTCCAGGAGAGCTGCAGAGGGGCTGGGGCCAAGGCCTGCAGGGACAGCACCCAGGGAATGGCTCCCAGTGCCAGAGGGCAGCCAGGGATGGGATCTTGGCAATGAGGAATTCCTGGCTGGGCTGGAATTGCCAGAGCAGCTGGGGCTGCCCCTGCATCCCTGCAATGCCCAAGGCCAGGCTGGACACTGGGGCTGGAGCAGCCTGGGACAGTGGGAGGTGTCCCTGCCATGGCAGGGGTGGCACTGGATGGGATTTAAGGTCCCTTCCAACTGAAACAATTCTGTGGTTCTGGGAGGTCTTTTGAGAAAAATCCCTGGAGCAGAACCTGTTCCCGGGGAATAGCTTGGTGAGCAGAGCTTTTCCAGTAATCCACTAACTCCAGTTATTCCAAATAATTCAGTAACTCCAGCAGAGATGTGTCCCTGTGAGCAGAGCACAGGGAAATGCCCTTCCTGCTCACCTGCACCCACAGAGAGGGAGGGCTGAGAATGGAAATTACCAGGATGTGAAAAGGAAAAGGAAATGCAGGAAAGGGAAGAGGAGCAGCAGAGAGCTGGCAGGATGGCCACAGCAGCACATTTCAGGCTCCAGCACCAGCACAGGCCCAGGTGCTCTGCTGCCCATATGGAGCCTCCTGCAACTCCAACAGGATTTATGCTCCGTCCATATAAATTGCATCTCTCTGCCAACAGTGTGATAAATGTACCCTACAAAGCTCCCTCAGGCCCCACTACCCTTTTCCCCCTGCCCTGCACCATCTCTGTTCTCAGCTACCTTGGGGCAGCTGGATTTGTGATTATCCACTCCAACACCCCATTAATCTCAGGCTCCCTTTTACACGTGTAGGGAGAGAAATCTTGGTGTAATGACAGCGCTGCAAAACAGGGAGCCTGAAGTGCAGAAAGAGCTCAGCTACAGGGCCTGTGAGGAGAGACCAACAGAGCAGGCTGGGAGCAGAAATCCAACCCAGCCATATGGGGCTGGGTGACAAAACCCATCAGGCGGATACGGGAGAGGGGAAATTCATCCGCAATTTGTGCAGCAGCAGCTGGGACCCCAGAGTGGCCTTTTAACTGGATTTTACACCAATTCTCTCTGATGCATTGTGAGGAGAGAGGCAGGCGCAGGAGGGCCGTGGTTCAGCCCTGCAGGCAATTGTGGAAGAAAATGCAATTACATCTGGCTGCTGAACTTGCCCTTGCCTTCCCCTGGCTGTACGAGCTGTGCTCCCGCCTGGGAAAACATCCATGCAAAAGGAAGGGATTGGGATAGATGGCCCTGCCATTCCTATCAGTGACCCCATGCTCAGGCTCCCTATTCCCTGGAAAAAATGGTGATGCTGTTCTAACCACAGAGTTCTTGTATTTGTGGGGCTCCCAGACATAAAAGGAAAGCCCAAGGATATTTAATTCAGGGATCATACAAATTAATAACTTTTAAGATTAGAAGGGACCATTACATTATTGTATTTGCTGGGAATGTCCTGACAAAGGCAGGAAGGATGAATCTGACTCCATGTTCTCAGAAGGCTAATTTATTATTTTATGATCTATATTATATTAAGAATACTATACTAAACTATATTAAAGAATAGAGAAAGGATACAGACAGAAGGGTAAAAAGATAATAATGAAAACTCCTGACTCTTTCCAGAGCCCTGACACAGCTTGGCTCTGATTGGCCAATAAATCAAAACAATTCACATGAAACCAATGAAACAATCACCTCTTGGATAAACAATCTCCAACCACATTCCAAAGCAGCAAAACACAGGAGAAGCAAATCAGATAAGATTATTTTCCTTTTTCTCTGAGGCTTCTCAGCTTCCCAGGAGAAGAATCCTGGGCAAAGGGATTTTTCCAGAAGATATGAGAGTGACACAGAGTAATTGCAATTGGGGCAGGTGGAGCTTGGCTCAACCACCTCTCACAGAAGACTCTTGTCCCACACTCTGGAGACATTTTAGAGCAGTTTCTCTACAGACTGCCCTGGAATTCCACCCCTGAACTCCTCACTTCTCCTGCTGCTCATCAAAGTGAGGGAGGGTGAACATCCCATGGCCAGGTGTCACAGGAGCCACCACAGCTGGAGCACAAAGCAGAGGGAAGATGAATCCTCTGTCACAATCCACCCAGCCAGGCTTCCTTCCATAGGAGTTAGGCCTTGCCTCAGGAGGGGACTGGAACCAAATTCACCCCCAAGATCTCAACCACATCTGCAGCACACAGGTTTGGGCATGAAAATCCCCTCTGTCTCTTTTCCCTGCTCCTCACAGCAGTGATGGTGTTCCTTCCCTCCTAGTGAGTTAATTAATTAATGCACGTAACATGAATTATCACTCTCACCTTCCCTGCTCCGGTTATCCCTCTTTATTATCCCTCTTTATCCAGAGCCTTCTTTTGTCCTGAAACACCAAGATCTGGACTGAAATAGGGACAAACTGGAACTGAGCTCCATCTCAATAATTGAGCCATATTTCCTTACAGATTCCCAAATAAGAGCGAAGTCCTCACATGCCTGGTGCTCAGCATTTTTATCAGACCATGACATGTGATTTTCTGAAGGTCAGAGATGAAGTGACACATCTGCCTTTCTGGCACAGTGTCCTCACTGCTGGTGAGATGTGAAACCAGATGTCCTCACCTCCAGGCTGGTGTCTCACCCCGGAGATGAAACCCCTCCAAACCCAAAGCTGTCTTACTGAGGGTTGAGCAGGAATTTGGATTTGGAGCCCGCCAAGGAGGAAATTTTGAGCCAGAGACAACACAGAGACCTCCAAAATACCCCAAACTGCCAGCAGTGTCAAGTAGTCCATAAATTATCCTTGAAGCCTTCTGGTTTTAATCAGTCCCAGTCCCTGATTACTCTTGGAACGTGACTCCAGGCCCCTGCATGGAGTATTTATCTTGCATTAATTAGATTAGAAAAGCAGGGGTATTCAATACACCAACTAATCAAGTCAAGGGATCAATACAGCACGTGGCAGAGACTTCCAATGTCCTCACTCTGTGAGATGACAATGAATCTGTTCCAGAAGGGGCTCAAAATAACCCTTGGAGACTTAACAGAGGGGAAATGTGAACTTTCATCTGTCTCCCCACTTGAGAAGAAAGAGATGGAGCTGGGGTATAAATAACCATCCCTGCAAGGCAGAACTGAGAACTAAAACACAACTCCAGGTCTTTGGCCAAGGTGGAAGGGTAGCCAGGGCTTCAGGAGCATTAATTACAGCCAGCCAAGGTGCCTGGTACCCCTGAGGCAGCAGCTCCAGGGCTTGTTGTCAGGAGGGTTTTCTCATCAATTTTGGCATTGGGGCTGGAAAGAGATGGCCTTGAAGGTCCCTTCCAACCCAAACCATTCCATCATGCTTCCATGGAAATGGGTGGTCTGGTTTAGGAAATCATGTTGGACAAAATATAAGGGTTAGAAAAAATGGGCTGAAACACAAGACAGAATCGAGTGAGAGCTCTCCATCCTCACCTTATTATTGCTATAAACAAGGAACCAGCATCCCTCTACCCAACATGACAATTAAATAGCATGTGGAATATCAGGGAGCAGCTACTGATTTAACAACAACTTCCTTTCTTCGAATAACTTCTTTTCTAACAGTGATGAAAGCCCTGGAGGGGAGGAGAGGAAAGCAGGAGATGAAAAGGTTGCTTGGACAGTCTTTCACATTAAATCTGTGCTTGCAGCTCAGGGGCTCTGCTCTACCCATCCTTGTCAGGGGATGGCTTGTGGGTGGGAACAGCTCTGCAGACTATTCTTGTAAGTCCTGAGGAGCCCACAGGGCTTCACCAGACAGGCTCTCAGCCCCAGTTCAGTGCTGATGTGAACTCGGGGTCACCTTTCTTTGTCTTTCTATCTTTCAGGCTGGACTCCCCCCCACCCTTCAGCCCTGTAACATAATAAACAGTGCCCTGAAATGCTCAGTAAGCCCATTCCTCCATGGGTAAGTCATCATTGCCTGGAACAGAGCAGGCTGCACTTCCATCATCTGCTGATGGCTGCTGCTAAGTAATTTTTTTTGGCCTTAATTTATTTTTGTACTCCTCATCAAATAACTCAGTATTGTCATGGCCCAATGGCTAAACCATAGAGCAACAAAATTGATGAGAAAAACCTCCTGACAACAAGCCCTGGAGCTGCTGCCTCAGGGGTACCAGGCACCTTGGCTGGCTGTAATTAATGCTCCTGAAGCCCTGGCTACCCTTCCACCTTGGCCAAAGACCTGGAGTTGTGTTTTAGTGCTCAGCCACACCAGTTCTGCCTTGCAGGGATGGTTATTTTTACCCCAGCTCCATCTCTTTCTTCTCAAGTGGGGAGACAGATGAAAGCTCAGATTTCCCCTCTGTTAAGTCTCCAAGGGTTATTTTGAGCACCTTCTGGAACAGATTCATTGTCATCTCACAGTGTGAGGACATTGCTGGGAAATGTCCCGATGAAGGCAGGAATGATGAATCTGACTCCATGCTCTCAGAAGGCTAATTTATTATATTATAATTCTATGTTATATTAAAGAATACTATACTATACTAAACAGAAAAGATACTTACAGAAGGCTACAAAGATAATAATGAAAACTCCTGACTCTCTCCAGAGTCCTGACACAGCTTGGCCCTGATTGGCCAAAGAGTGAAAACAACTCAGAGCAGAATCCAATGAAACAATCACCTGTGGGTAAACAATCTCCAAACACATTCCAAAGCAGCAAAACACAGGAGAAGCAAATGAAATAAGAATTGTTTTCCTTTTCTCTGAGGCTTCTCAGCTCCCCAGGAGAAAAATCCCAGGTGAAGAGATTTTTCCAGAGAATGTGAATGCCACACACAGGGACACCGTCCACTAAAGTGTGGAAATAATGCTTCAAACCTAACTCAGAGACTATCCTTCACTGAGAAATTCAGTGAGGGTGAAGACTGTGCCACCTGCCTCAAAAAGATGGGGAAATTGTTCCCATCACTCACTGTCTGGAGGGAAGCAGAATTTGTGCGTAAGCAGCATCTTTGTAAAATAATTAACTTTGTTCCTCCTCTTCTGAGCATTTGCTTCACAGGAATCCTGACCAAAGGGGCTGCATGAAGGGAAGTCTGGCAGTCATCTCCTCCATGCCCCTGGCTGGAGCTCCATCCCAGCCCTGCAGAGCTGGATGTGCTCCCTCCTCCCTCTGCTCTGTCACACACAGAAGTTGTGCAGCATCTCTGCACATCGAACTCCCACTCCAGTTTAATTTTCTCTCTCCCCGTGCAGCCCGCAGCAGTTGGAGCCTGCACTGAGATGTAATGATCTCCTGTTTTTGTTCTTGTGAGTCAGACTCTGCTCAGTACAAACCTCTGAGCTAATCCCAGCGTGAACAGCTGTTTCTGGCAAAATGAGGGACAACAGGCAGACAAAGCTGCTCTGGCTGTTTGTTTCCTTCTTCTTCTTCAGGAACTAAATCTTCCCAGTTAAAAGTTCTTGAGGACGTCCATTAAGTTTATTGAGCTTGCAGGAGGTCTCAGCTACAGCTCACTGTTTTGTGCTGGGCTGTTTAGGGCAAGGCTGCAAACATTTAACAACCTGGTGGGAGGGGAGAGAGGATTGCAGTTGAAGGGTGAGGTTGTTTTTTTTTCCCAGGAATTATCATTAAAAACTAAATGCTCTGCAACTGGAAACGTTGAATGTCAGAGAAGAGATTTCAGTAGTCACAGTCACTGCAGGCTCTGCTTCCATTGGCTTCCATGAGAAATCTTGTCAGAAAAGGCTGGATTAACAAGATTTGCTGTGGCCAGGCGTTTATAGGCATTGAGAATGAAGGAGCTCCTTTACCAACTCCATTTCCCTTTACTAACTGTGTGGATCACATGAATACACAGGGCTAGGGATGAGATCAAAACCCCAGATCTGATCTTTGTTACAGTTTTCCATAATGAAAAACTTCTCCTGGTCTCTTCTCAGCCTCCAGCCTGGGGAGGAGATGGAGAAGAGGTGGTGATGTACCCCAAATTCCACGGCAAGTACAAGCCTAAGGCAGAAATCTCCAGTGCCTTGGTCCCTTCTGCTCTCTGCTTTTCCTGTCAAATCCCCCCAAAAAGCAGGAAAAATTTGCTTTTTCTTTCACAGATGTTGGGAGAAAAGGGATGATGAGGGGCATGCACACGCCAGGGTCACCACATGGTGTATCCTTCTAACTCACTCTGCTCTTACTTCATCTTTCCTTCCTGGGAGCAGCTGATTTATCTTTATTATCCTCCTCTGTTGTCACTGTCATTAAATTTTGTTGAGCCAAGAGACTCCACTGTGTGCTTTAGTAATTCGATCAGAAGGGAGGGGAAGCAGAGCTGAGGTAATAGGCAGCATGGAAGAGGTCAGGACAAGCAGCCAGTGGCACATTAAGGGGAAATACAGATCCAGCTTTGCTTGGAAATGCTGATCCTGGAGCGTGCCTGAGCAAGGGGCAGCAGCAATCGGGAGCAGCAGTGACCCTGTGTCCCTCTGCTTTGGCTGCCTCATCTCCCTAAGACCTCATCTTGCAGGGATGTCACATCCCAGGCTTTACTCTGGCTTTACCAATGCAAACCAGCCCCTGGAATCAGCAAGGGAGGAGCTCAGGCAGTGCTTTTCCCAGCTCTCTGTTTTCCACTCCGTGTGAATTTGGGGGTGTTTCATTTTAAGCATCAGCCATGACACGAGCCTGGTGGCACAGCAGTCGTTTATCTCTGCTATTTCATTGATGTGCCAAGGTTTCCCTGCTGGGAGGTGTTGTGCCCTCAAATTGGGCCTGGCTGGGATGGAGTTAATTCTCCCAGATCCCTCTCAGTGCTGGGGACTGGCAGATGGGAAGGTGTTGGTAACACTCCAGTGTTTTGGCCACAATATCAAGGCTGTCTCTCCAACATTTCCTCCTCAGCAGCAGGCTCGGGGGGTGGGCAAGATCCTGGGAGGGGACACAGCCAGGATAGCTGTCCCAAACTGACCAGAGGGACATTCCAGACCATATGGTGTCTGCTCAGCAAGAAAAGCTAAGAAAAAAGGAGGAAGAGGAGTTGGATTTGTTAGTAAAATATTTGTCAGACATACTGAAGTCCTCCTTCCTGAGAAGTGTCTGGACATCACCTGCTGATGGAAAATAGAGGATAAATCTTTTGTTCTCCTTTGCTTCTGTGCACAATTCTCCTTTCTGCTTTATTTAACTGCCTTTAGCCTCACTCACCAGTTTTTAAAATCTCATTTTCTGTCCTGTTGAGGAAGGGAGTGATGGACTGGTTGGGTGGAGGGCACCCGGTGTCCACCCCAACCCTGCTGCCCACGTGGAGTAAAAGACATTCAGGTCCACATCTAAATGATGAGAGTGGCAGAAAATTCAGGGAGAAAGGAGCTTCAAGGCACTGGAAATTGAACAGATTGATCTCCTACAGATCAGAATGACAAAGAGAGAAAAGAGAAATGATTTACCCCAGAGGTCAGTGGCAAAGCCCTGTTTCTGGAAGGCCAGGCCCAGCAGCCTGGTTGCCAATGCAGGCTGGATGAGACCCTGGGCTCCCTGATTTGCTGCTGGGAAGTGTCCCTGCCCATGGCAGAGCTTGGACTGGATAAGCTTTAAAATCTCAAACCATCCTGTGATTCTGTGACTCCACAGGTAACCTCAGCCCCTCAGCTACAGCAAGAAGATGACCCTGAATGTCACTTTTTTGGTGTTTCTAAGGCAGACCCTCAAAAAGCCCACACAGATGAGGGTTTTTTGTCATTTTGTTCTGGGTTTATTTTCCCTAGTGTCTCATTTCACTGGGTAATGTTATAAAGTGCCTTGTGGTCAGACACTTCTGTCCATGCAGCACCCCCACCCCAGGTACTCACCTGGAAAACTGCAATTGCTAATTATGCAGCCACAAAAAATCATATTATTATGGTCCACAGCACAAACCCCACATGTGTTTACCTATACAAAGAGGACACATTTCATCTGGTGTGTTTTAAATGGTTGTTTAGATTGAAAAAAAAAGCTCACCAGGAGCCCCAGTGACCACCAGTGACCTGTCCTGCTCTGGAGAGAGGTATAAAGAATCCATCATTTGTGTTGGATGATGAAGGGAGCCTGCACATCCAAAACAGAGGGTTTCATCTCTTTTTTTTTTACAAATATTCAACTGGATGATCTTTAAGGTCCCTTCCAACCCAAACCATTCTATGATTCATGTACAGATAGAAATTACATCTCTTTGCTCCTGATTCTTGCCTTCACATGCACATGCTCTCCCACAAATGCAAGTACACACACACAAACTTCATGGACTCCCTGAAAAAAAATAATAAAAATTATATAATGAGAATATAGACAAGATGTCCCAGATCCCACATGTGGCACTCCAAGCTATCTAAAATCTGGCACAATAAACTGCAATTTCTTCAGAATAAATTATTTATTAGTTTTAGAGGCTTTTGGAGTTTATTTTCTTTTTTTTTTTCTTTTCTTGAAGCTCATAAAGGCAACAATGAAAAATTACTCAAGAATTTATTCTTTCTGCATGCTGGGAGAAACATTGTGTGTCTCTGTACATATGCAGATATAAAGCAGACCATGCTGTGATCTTATGTTGTTATGAGCACACTGCAAGTTCCTGCACGCCACAGAAAGAAGCAAAATGCCATAAAAATTAAAGGAGCAGTGCAGAATTGCAGTATTTTTGTGGGCACATAAAAAGGAAGAGGTCCAGTTTGCTTTGGATACTGGAAATGGCTGTTCACGTTCAGGTTATGGAGCTGATTTTTGCCAGATGATCTCCTCTCTACCTTCAGACACTGAGATGCTGTGCTAGACCTGGGACACTGCCCCAGAGTGTGACAAAATGCACAAAATGTGATTAGGGCTGCCCTAAAAGGCCACTGTGCACAAAATTCCAGTGGAGACCCCTTTATCCCCCTAATTTTTCCCTGCAGTTTCCTCTCTGGCCACAATCCTAACCCTGCCCAAAGGCTCCCTGTGGTCCCAGGTTTGTTGGTAGCAACACCAGAGTGGATGTGCCAAAATCTCCACGGTTTTGAAGTTATTTTTCAGTTTTACTGCTCTCCTGCAGCTCTGTCATTCCATTCACAGGCCATGCCCAGCTTCCCCATTGCACCTCTACCAAACCTTGACAGCACCTTTGAGGTTCCAGTTATGATGATAAGTGGAGATAATTTACATTTTCTTTTTCCTTCAGTGTGGTTTAAACTTTAAGTCCATCTTTAGCCGTTTCTAGACCCTTAGCACTTGATCTGGGCTTTTTGTTAAATTTATCCTCCTGTTACACAGAAGCCTGAAAGTGTTCAAAAAATGCATGGATGTGGCTTTTAAGGATATGATTTGGTGCTGGGCTTGGCAGTGCTGGGTTAATGCTTGGACTTGATGATCTTAGAGGGTTTTTCCAACCTTAATGATTCTGTGATTTGGAGAACAACTTTACTTTTTGAACAACTTGTTCAAAAAGAACAACTTTGTTCTTTTTTGAAGAACAACTTTATGCGTTGAAGCACAACTGCAACGTTTAACAGAATATCCTCCAACATCTAAGGATCAGCAGCTGAATCAGTGCAGTGCCCAGAAGGTCAGAGGAGGATGGAAATAACCCAGGGGATGAACAAAATTTTAGGAAGAATGTCCTGATCCCTACTGCAATTTGTCCATAAGAACCAAGCCAAGGAACTTCCACAACTCAGCACCCCCAGGGAGCCATTCCCACAAATTCCCTGCTTCCCTCTGTGCCTGATGCACTCTGAGAAACAACCCCACAAATGTCCTTGAAGGGCTTTGCCATGGATCACTGATTTTCCTAATTTCTCTGGAGTTCTCTGTCAGCACTTTCACCTCTGGCATCCCCAGACACATTTCCTACAGCAGTGATGTGGGTTTGGGTCTTTAAAGCCTTGGAACTGAGGGCGAAAATGCTTTAATTAATGGGAGATTATGTGCAGTCATCCTGACACCCCTTGATGTCTGAGCCACACTGCTAATTCCAGGTGGGTCATCTCCCAGTGTGGGATCTGTGTCCCTGGAGTGTGATGTGTCCTTCACAGAGAGCCTGGGAGCCAGAATAGAAGAAGGTGAGAAGAAAATCTCAATAGCTAATGTCATGGTTTGACACTGGTGCAATGCCAGTGCCCCCATGAAAATATATTCTCCTTAATGGCTGCTGTGAGATGTGACCAGAAACAGAGCAAAGCAGGCTCCAGCTTAGGAATAAAGGAAAAAACTTTATTAATTTACCATATATTGAAAGGGAACACGCACAGGACTCAGGATGAAAACCTTCCAAAACATTCCTCCTCCTCCTCTGTTGGAATTCAGGACATCCCTGTGGCTGTCCTGGACTCCCCAGACCCCTGCCAGGGGGCTCAGAGACCCTGGCACAGAGCCCAAGATGCCCCTGTGGTTCTCATTATGACCCATGGAGCAAATTACCAACCTTAGATGAAGATCTGCAGGCCATGACAGTTCAAATAGAATGATAGTGAATTTATCATGGGGTGAAAAAATAGATTTTTGGGGTTTTTAGAATGGGAGTTCAGGAGGCAAGATGGAGGAATTTGGGCATGTCCAGACTTTCTCCTTCTTCTTCTTGGCCTCCATCTCCTGCTGTGATGGTGGCACTTTTAGATTGGTTTAGAGTAGAAACACAATGTCTAACATAAGTGATAAGTATTGGGAAGTTATTGTAACTAATGTACAGGTAGTTTTTAGTATAAAAAGCTAACACTGCCCCAAGGATGGGCAGAATGCCTCTGTCTGTCCTCCTGTCTGTCCTTGGCAGGACAGGAGAAAAAAATTTATAGATAAGAAACAATAAACAACCTTGAGACTGAGAAATGAAGAGCTCTGACTCCTTCTTCGAGTGCCAGGCTGGGAAAATGGAGTTTCTAACACATTTCAAGGTCACTGACCAGCTAGAGAACCCAAGACTCCTCCTCCCAATTTCTACCACAGCACAATAAGATAAAACCTTGGATTCTCAATCCAGTTACCACCCCTCAGGTAACCAACTCCCAGTTCAACACCACCCCTCAGGTAACCAACTCCCAGTTCAACACCACCCCTCAGGTAACCAACTCCCAGTTCATCAAGGACAGAGGAGTCCCTCTTGTACCACAGGCTTCCCCAGGAAGTTCCCCAGTTGAACCTGCTTTGCCCCATTTCTGGTCACATCTCACAGCAGACATTAAGGAGAATATATTTTCATGGGGGCCCTGGCATTGCACCAGCATCAAACCATGGCACTCCAAAGTAAAGCACAGCTTGAGCTTGCCAGAATGTTCAGTCCAAGCACTCAGAGTTAAAGCTGAAGAAGTGATGTAATTATGTGACTTCTCAGAACCCATTTCTGGCCATTTTTTGGGTGGCAGACCCCAAAATCATCACTGTTCAGGCCACCTGAGATGCACAGAGCAACGACCTGGGCAAGCTGGGGATGGAAAGAAATGAAAGGGGAGATGCTGCACCCTCCCAAAGGGAGGAGAATTCATTCCCTGGGGAGAAAAAAATTATTTATTGCCCAGCAGAGACAAGGCCACATGCTGCCTCTGTGGCAGAATTATTGGAATAATTGTCAACAACCTGGTCTCTGCTTTGGGTGTGAGCTTTGGACAAAAATCTGAGCTGCTCCTTGGTGGCAGAGCCAGAGTCTCCAACATCTCTGTAAGGATCACAGGGAATCACGAGGAGGAAAAACACAGACACTGGAGACAAGCCAAGATCCCTTAGCTGTGGTATAAAGACTTGAAGTAAAAATAATTTTTGACAGACATTGCAAATAACTCCCTAAAATGAGCTGCTTTGTCTCTCTTTGCAAAGCACTGCTGTGAAGCAGCCACTGCTGGGGTCCCTCATGTTATCCTAAAGCTGAACCTGCAGGAAATCAAGTGTATTTCACCCAATTCCCACCAATTCTCCTCTCCCACCACCAGCAGGTGTCTGGATGCTTTCTCTGGATGCTTCACCTGCTCAGAAGGGAGGATGCCCCCAGATTCCTCCCTCTTGGATGGGTTTGGATGGTGCCAGCTTCAGGCAGAGGTTAAAAATGCTGCCTGCAGCCCCTTTTTTTGGCAAGGAATTCACATCTGCAGCTCTGCTGTGCTCCCCTCTCATTGATAAAAGGTGTCCCTGCTCACAGGACTCACAGAGATAAGTGCTTGAGGGATGCCCTTGGTGCTTTTGCAGCTTTGCCCCAGTAGTTTTATGGTTATTGGCTGTAGCTGCAGCTTTCTCAAAGGAAGCCAGAATTAAAACAGCTTTCTATATTCCTTGAGTACCTTCCATCATGCCTTGGCAGCAGCCATCCCTTCACATCCTCCTCTCAATGATGTTACTGGCACCAAGCACGGGGCCCCACCATTCCCAGCTCTCTGATGCACTTAATTAAAGCAGAATCACTCAATAATTCTGTTGTGCTTTCCTGGGCATCTGCTTGTTCACCTCTCCTGTGCACAGGCAATTAATTTTTAGCTTTTCCTGTACAAAGGGATTGAAATAAGAATATTAATTCCAGCCCAGCAGGAGGGAAGGAGGACATTTTGCTGGGGAGGAGGGGGTGAGTTCACCTGCAGGGCTCTGCCCATGGCTTGGGAGTGCAAAGTTGCCCAAAGGCTTCCCAGAGTGCTGGGAGTTGGAAGCAAGGGAAGGTTTGGGAGATGAAACAGTTCTCCTCTCCTGCTCGATTCCATTAATTCTGAGAATAAATTAATAAGCATGTTCCTGCCTGGAAACTTCACCAAAATCAGTGGCCCTGGGTGTTACATAAGAATAAATGCCAGACCTTGCTGCAAGGAGCTTTTGGTGGCCTTTAGTGACTTGTGGGGGATCATATGGAGACCACATAGGAATCACAACCCAAAAACTCCTGATTTATGGGCTGGGGTATTTTCATGAGTTCATACCCTCTCTTGCAAGCTTAAATAAAGATAAAAATAAAAATAAAAAAAGGCAGAACAGAATCATCATTTTCCCCTGGCATTTATTGAAATGTCATCTGAATGAGAGCAAACAATGCTTTCTGCTCCTTTGGGTAACTGATATGGACAAAAGTCCATAAGAACAAGCAAACTGAAGCTCTGATCTACTTAATGGATACTAGAGGCACAAAAATGCTTTCAAATGCACACAATTATTTTTTCCTCAGCTAATTGAGGGGGTGAAAGCTTCTTTCTAGGAAATATGGTAATATATATTGATCAGAAAAAAATAAGCTTCTATACCAAACCCTGAGCACGACGCAAAGTTAAGGGACTTTAATTAATGAAAAAGCTTTTTTATGAAATGATGCCACCACTCAAGGAGAGTGTACACTGTGACCTCCAGTTAAGTGGAGACACCTTTTAAATATGACACTGCTCATACCAGCATCACTCACTCCCTTTCTTGGCCACATAAATATTGATCAGACCTCCTGCCAGCCCAGGCTGCCCTGCTGAGGTGACCACCCCAGAAACGTCAATCCCAGACAGGGATGTCTTCCAGATGTGCCACAGATCTGTGAAGGCATCAAGCAGCAATTGGATGGGATAAAATCTCTACTGGGGAGTCAAACTGGGGCTGCCCCATCCCTGGAAATGTCCAAGGCCAGGCTGGACAGGGCTTGGAGCACCCTGGGATAGTGGAAGGTGTCCCTGCCCCTGGAAGGGCGTTGGAATGAATCCCTAAGTCCCCTCCACCAGAAAACATTCTGAGATTCCATCAACAAATTCAAAACAACAAAGAAGATGCACCCACAAATCCAACGCTCTTTGCTGCTCAAAACTGTTCCTCTGCATTTATTTTAGCTCCAGACTCCCACAGTTACCAAACACCCAAGCTGCCATTGAAATTAAAGTCTCCCAGCTCCCCTTGAGCACCTGGATTTATTTACTAGCTGCTACAAGCACGAACAAAAATATAAATTAGCTCCTTTTTGCACTTATTTTGAAACCTGCCCAGCTCGCCTTGCAAATGGAAATATAATGAATTTCAACTTCAATCAGAAACAAGTTCTTTAATTGTTCAGTATATTAGAGCTACACTGCTTACAGGTTTATTCTTTCTTAGGAGGCACAGCCAACTTAGACTGAGTCCCTAATGGTTGGTAAATTGGCAGAAATTTAACCTGCAGCAGTGATTTTGCTACCTGCAAGGCAATGTATTTACTTCTACCCCACTGGGATCCTTCTGCAGCTCAGACTTGTAGGGGACAGATGTTAAATTACCCAAGGAGGCAGAATGACCATGTCCAAGGGCAGGATGGAGCCTTTGCTGCAGAGTTCAACTGAGGAGCTTCAGTAAAGCAGGGAAATAGTGACACATTTGCCTTCTATTACCAATTTATGGCTACAACCCTGCCTAAAATCTCACCTGGAGCTTCTTTTCCCAGCAGGACAGGTGAGACCCACTCAGGATGGAGTGACAAGATTATCCTGCACTGATCTCCAGTGGGAAGAGGAATGTTTGTTCATGGAAAATTGCTGATGTGTTTGCATTTCTTGCAACGTTTTTGTATGTCCATGGTAAATTTTGGCTGTCCAAAATCCTCAGAGAGAGAGGGAGAGCCAAATGGGGAAGGATTGCTGTGTAGTAAAGCAAAGTGACACATTTGTCTTCTATTACCAATTTATGGCTACAACCCTGCCTAAAATCTCACCTGGAGCTTCTTTTCCCAGCAGGACAGGTGAGACCCACTCAGGATGGAGTGGCAAGATTATCCTGCACTGATCTCCAGTGAAAAGAGGAATGTTTGTTCATGGAAAATTGCGTTTCTTGCAACGTTTCTGTGTGTCCATGGTAAATTTTGGCTGTCCAAATTCCTCAGAGAGAGAGGGAGAGCCAAATGGGGAAGGATTGCTGTGTGCTGGAAGTGATTACACCAGGCTCAGAGGCTGAGTTTAGAGAGAGGAACCCAACAAAGAGCCTCATTAAGGCAGGGAGAAGTGGACAGCACTAAACAACCCTCCAAGAGGAGCACTCCCTCCTCCTCCCACGTTTTTATCTTGCTTCTGCCACTGTGCAGAGAGTTTGGGAGAGGCCAGCAGAGTCCAGGGGAAATTCAGAGAAAAGCAACATTATCCATTGAAACATCAGACAAATATCGACTTCTCCACTAAGGGCTTACTCAGACGCCCTCAGAGAGTCAATATTTGGTGGGGAGCATTAAAATTTCAGAGCTCCTTGGCCAAGGTGACTTTCTACAAGCAGGAGGGACGTCTCTCACAGCAAACCTGCCCACCAAAGCTCTGCCAGGTGTGGGCAGAGGTGGTTCAGTTCCCCCAGCCCCTGACTGACAGCAAAGCAACATTCACCTGGATGAGAATGGAAATCTAGAGATTGAAAAATCAATCTAGATGAATTTAGATCTAGAATTCTAAAATCTAGAGATGAAAATCCTCCTGCTTGGTGCTTAAGTAAGAAGTCCAAGGTCCCAAGAAATCCATCAAAAAAGTGGAAAAGGAAGGGCAAGTCTGGATGCTTCGTGAATAGAACTGATTGTTCAGACACACTGAAAGGTAAATTTTGGGCATTTTAGCCCATGAGCACACTCTCTGTAAAGGCCAGACTCACTTCCAGCTGCAGGGAAAAGGGAGATTTTGTGCCCTGCAGGAATTGTCAGTCCCCAAAAGCTTTCAGGAGCTCATGACTGCATTTCCTGTGCATTACATCCCATTATGCAGATGCCTTAAAGTAAATGTAAATCACATCAAGACTAATTGTGAAGGGCTTTCAGTGGTGAGAAGCAAAGTGCTTTGAGATGGCTCCTGATGCTCTACCAGCCTCGTGTCTTTGCCCTCTTCCCCTCTCCCTCCTCTCCCTGCCTCCCCTCATCCACATCCTGCTGTCCTGAGCTCTGCAGACAAGGCCAGCAGGGCTCCCTGGGTTAATTAAATCAGCCTCATTTGCTGTCTGGAGCTGGAGTGACAAATGTATTGCCAAGTGATGGTGGCTCAGGGCTCCCCGAGCCTGTGCTGGCATTGTCACCCAGCTGGAGCCACCACAGCCCAGCCCCCTGTGGTTTTCCAGAAAGCCCCAGCACTGCATCTGTGCAGCAGTTTTGGAACCCTGGCTGCTGAGAATTGGAGATATCTGTGACCCCCAAGAGAACCCTGCACTGACCTGAGGCCTGGAGAAGCTTCCAGAATGGAATGATGGAACTGGGACTGTGGGTGTGCAGTTTGGACAGAAGTGTGTGAGATCACAGGGGGGAAACTCAGAGTTTAAGGGTTTAGAATACAGTAATAGATATAAAGCAAGATGGAGGTTTTGGGGCAGTGCTAGTCCTTCTTCTTGAGCTTCTTCTCCATGGGTTTGGGTGTTATTGTATAATTAGATTAAAAAGTCCACATTGCAGGCCATGGTTGGTTAGTTAGTTATAAAATAAGACTCCAACACAGCAGCACATTTTCACTCTGCTGGAAGGCTCCCCCTTGCCTCCTTCCCTTTCTGGGCTGGAATGAGATGTCAGGGGATGATTGGGAAGACTGAAAGGGACAGTTTCCCTCCTCCCCACTCATGCTGTGAATGCCAGGTTAATTTCATTAGCCCAGGCACTCTATTATCCCAGAGCCCCTGGGCAGCCTCCCATCTGTGGATGCATTACTGGAATGGTGCTGTGCCCTGCCAGGCCCAGGCTGCCTTCCAGCCCAGCCAGGCTTCCCTGGCAGATAAGGTGATCCCACTGGGTTTGGATGTAGAAATGTCTAAAAGTGCCAGGTAATGCCTCTGTGACATGACTTTCATAGAATTCACAGAATGACCAGGTTGGGAGAGACCTTCAAGAGCATCAAGTCCAGCCCAGGCCCAACCCCTCAGCCAGCCCCTGGCACCCAGTCTGAGGTACATCCACAGGGTGCTGTGTGCTAAAACTGAATCTCCCCCATCAAACAGGAAATAGACTTGCAAACAGAGGTGGAGGAGACTCCAGATTTGTTTAGAAACCTGTTTGGTTTTTTTGCTGAGGACATCTCTGTGAACAAAACACTCCATCCTCTGGAAGCTTTGTGGTTTGGCAGCACCAGCTGAGCTCTCTGGGCCTGTGACTGCCTGTGGGACCTGCCATGGTGCCAGGAAAAGCATTGCACAGAATGCACAGAATCACAGAATTTCACAGAATTCACAGAATCCCTGGGTTGGGAGAGACCTTCAAGGCCATGGAGTCCAGCCCAGCCCCTGGCACCCAGTGCCACATCCAGGCACCCAGTAAAAATGCTTCCTCTCTTTTTCCAGGATCCTGGGGTAAAACTGCCAATGCCTAAACCTACACATAAGTCCCTCTGATTTAAGGAAAAATTATTCCAAAGTGCAGTTGTCATGTGTGAATCCTCCTTCCTTCCAAACTGCACAGGAGGAAGCAAACAAAAGGCTACAAACCCAAAAATACCCATCAGACACAAATACTTCAGTATTTAAAAGATCTTTTTGCATCTTCACTGTTACCACTGCTCCTCTAAGTAGAAAGAATAACATCCCAAAAGGGTCAGAGTATTGAAGACTGGGAAAGGAGCCTCTGCAAATTTTGGGCTGTGCAAACTTTGTGTCACAAAGAAGCAGCTGATGGATTGGTTGTCAGCTGAAAAAGAAAATCTGGAAAAGAGGAAGGGGGGATGTTGAGTTGTGAGGGAGCAGGGATGTTTGCCACAAGCACTTTTGTCTGTTTAGCAATGAAAATTAATGAAAATAAATCATCAGGAAGGCAATAAGTGGGTCTGCAGTGAAGGAATGCTGTTCCACTGTTTACACATCTAATGTTTGTTTGGAGACTCCACAATCTCCATGGGATGCTTCAGTGCATATGGTGGTGTCACTGTATTGCCTTTTCCCTTTTTATTTATTGATCCAGCACAGGAAAGTGTTCCCCAAGCCCAGGATTGGTTTCCAGAGGCTCCTTCTGGTGGGAGGAGGGTGCACGTCAAGAAAACCATTCCTTGAAGAAAAAAACCTCAGCAAATGGAGATTTCTCATGGTGTAACAGCTATAACCTCTGAGGCTGTGTCCCTGTTATGAGATAAAAGAGGCCAATGACCCCCACATTTTATTTTCTCACCTTTTTCCATAAGATATGGTTGATATATCCCCCTCCAGAGGCTGCTGCCAAGCTCTCCCAGTGGCTGCTTCAGCTTTCCCTAAACATGGACCCACTTTTCTCTTCTACTCCTGTTTATAAGAAGCTCTTCATCAAGATTTTAAATGTTTAATTAGCACTACAAAAGAAAAAACCCACTAAATTCTTGACAGCTTGCAATGGCTCCTGTCCTGTGAAGTATCACAGAATCATGGAATGGGTTGGAAGGGATCTTAAAGATCATTTAATTTCAACTCCTGCCATGAGCAGGAACAATTTCCATCATCCCAAGCTGCTCCAAGCCCCATCCAACCTGGCCTTGGACACTACCAGGGATCCAGAAGCAGCCACAGCTTCTCTGGTCTCCCTGTGCCAGGGCCTGCCCACCCTCACTGGCAAGAATTTATTCCTATTATCTAATTAAAATCTCTCTTTTTTTAAATTTAAAACCATTGTCCCCTTATCCTATCACTTCCTGTCCATGCAAATAATCATTCTTCCTCTTTTTTTACAAGCTCTCTTTAAGTACTAGAATAGCAGAGACCCTGAATCCTCCTACACAAATCACACAGCCCTGTACTGTAGCATTCACATTCTCTGGAAAAATCCCTTGGCCCAGGATTTTTCTCCTGGGAAGCTGAGAAGCCTCAGAGAAAAGGGAAACAATTCTTATCTCATTTGCTTCTCCTGTGTTGTGCTCACATGTGGAATGTGTTTGGAGATTGTTTACCCACAGGTGATTGTTTCATTGGATTCTGGTATGAGTTGTTTTCACTCTTTGGCCAATCAGGGCCAAGCTGTGTCAGGACTCTGGAGAGAGTCAGGGGTTTTCATTATTATCTTTTTAGCATTAAGTATCTTTTCTGTATTCTTTAGTATAGTGTAGTATTCTTTAGTATAATATAATAAAGTAATAGATTGGCCTTCTGAGAGCATGGAGTCTGATGCATCATTCCTGCCTTCATCAGGCCCTTTCCCAGCAAATACAATTCTGTACCAGTCTGGACAGCTGTGCCTGCACTGGGAAGTTTCATGTGCCTCCCTCACTCTGCTCCTCAGGCCAGTGAACACAGAATACCAGAATTACACCTCATTTGGCTCCCTTGACCTGCAAATGGAGCAGCTGCAGCCAAAATGCCTCTCAGGAACTGTCACTGGCTGTGGTCATCCCTGAACCACGTCCAAGATGGACTGGGGGACACTCCCAGGCCATTCCTGCTCCCATGCCACAGGTACCTTGCTCCAAGGTGTGCACACACACAGTCCTGAGGCCTTGCCTCAAGCCAGGACAGCAAAATTCCCACTTTTAAACACAATTCTGAAAGAGAAATTAATTTAAATATTTTCTTTTTCAGCTGTCATCAATCTAGAAGCACAAAGCCCAGGAAGGTTTGTGCTTCAAACAGATCCACGTTGACACAGGAGATAAGATGCCATCAATCCATGATCTGAAATAAATTTTCTCCCAAAAAGGCCCCATCTTTGCCTCCTTGGTGGGCCACAAACTGCTGGATTTTCAGATGAGCAGCACAAAAGGTGTTTTTCTCTTTGCAAGCCCACGGTTGAGATGGGCTGCACAGAGATTGAGGTGGATTTTCCCAGAGGTGTGAGCTCAACCTTGGGAAAGTGCTGAGTGGATGGATCAGTAATTAGTGATGGATAGTGTATTCACCAAGGCCATTAGCTGGAAAGAAAAGCAAACCTGCAGCATTCTCAGCTGCAAAGAAAAGCAAACCTCCAGCAGGCTCCACATTCCTTCCCTGCATTTTCCTGCCTCCTGACACCACCCCTTCCCAGCACAGCCCTCACCACAGCTCTGCTCTCATTGGGGACTGGCATTTCCAATCAATTACAAGTGTCACCACTGAATTTCCCTGCTAATTACTCCAGTTTATTATGTCTGAAGCCAGGTTAAATGCAGAATTGCCCAGGTCAAGCGGGGTCGCCCAGACAATCAGTTGCACATTTTCCACAGCAAAAGAGATCCCCACAATCAGTCACTGCCAAGGGGATCCTAATGGCCAAGCTGCCAGCTCATGGCCTGAGGTGGATGTTTCAGCAGGAGATGATGCTCCTGGAGAGGAGGAGGAAGCCTCCCAGTGTTCATGGATTACTTGGGTTTATTCCCTATTAATTTGAATGGGGTTATTCTTTTTTTGGGGAGAGAAGAAAGCTGAGATATAGAGGCACAAGGTAGTAAAATTGTTCACTGTTTTATTGCATTTAACCTAAAAAGTGGAATAAAACAAGGATGTAACTTGTGGGAATAAAGAAAGCCTTGTCCTGATAGAGCCCAGGTCAGTGTAAACATCTCCCTCTTTCCAGTGCTCCATGAACCCAGCATTAATTATGTGAATTAAGTTTCAGCAGGAGATAATGCTCTTGGAGAGGAGGAGGAAACCTCCCAGAGCCCAGGAATGGCTTTAGGGTTTATTACCTATCAATTTGAATGGAGTTATCCTTTTTCTGGGGAGAGGAAGAAAGCTGAGATCTATGGGCACAAAGCACGATTTGGCTTCACAGCCAGAAACTGTTCACTGTTTCATTGCATTTAACCAAAAAGTGGAATAAAACAAAGATATAACATGTGGGAATAAAGGAAGCCTTGTCCTGATGGAGCCCAGGTCAGTGCAAACATCTCCCTCTTTCCAGTGCTCCGTGAGCCCAGCATTAATTATGTGAATCACCCTGGAGTCCATGCTCCATCAAAACACATTCCTGGTGTGATGCTTGGAGGGAACACACGGGTTACCTTCCCTCCTAGGGCCAGAAACCACTGACACGTGAACCCACAAGTGCTTGGAAGGTTCCTTCCAGGGAAAGCTTCCCAAATTATGTCACGAGGGCAGGGATCTTGTACAAACACTGTCTTTCATCCTCCAGAATCCCAAAGGGCTTTGCAAGTTATAAATCCATCATGAAGGCATCCATGGATCCAGACTCTCAGAGGAGGGGGACAAGAGCAGGTGTTTATGTAGGAAAATAAGTGAATTCAGGAGGTGAATTGAAGGAAAGGATTCCTAGGAATGATGTGAGAAATTCAGGAGGTGAATTGAAGGAAAGGATTCCTAGGATTGATGAGAGAAATGCTGCAATTGGGATGAGACTGTAAAACTAAAAGTTTAAAGACCATTATTTTAAAAAAATCCCATTATTAAAAAAAATCTTAACATGGCCTTTATCCAGGCAATGACATGAGGGACATTTAGCAGAGAAATTCCCTTTTCTGTGTGCAAACAGCCACTGATTCATCCACACAACTTTTTGCATGGATTTTGCTGTCCCCTCAAATTTTCCCAACCACCCAAACACGAGTGAAAGCCAAGTTTACACTGCAAACTAAATTACAGCAGAGTATTGACCAAGTGCTCAGATTGCTGGTTCAAAATGTCTTTCTAAAGGAAAAAAACCCAAAAACAAAAACCAAAGAAACAAAACCAAAAAGCAAAAAACAAACAACAAAGCAAGACAGACTAATTGACGAATCTAGGTCTCAAGTATTCCCATTATTTCTTCATCCACTTAGGAAATACAACAAGAAAATAATTTTCAGGGTAGCTGAGTACTCTTGTCTCCAATCACAAGATGAAAAAATCACAAGACCCAGGAAAAAAACCCAAACCCTGAAAAAAAATAGGGAAAAAATAACATTACAGTATGACTTTAAAGGGTTTTTTTAATAGAAAAGAACATAAAAGCCAGTTTGCCTTTCAAGGGCAGGTTCTGGAATGGATTTCATTTTCGAGTCCCTACTACATATGATGATAATGACTGTATCAAGTAATATAAAGTGATGAAAGATACTTAGCAGGGGCCTTACAGCAAGAAAGACTCAAAGCCATGAGTGCAGAAGACACAGCAAACTCTGGAGCATTGAAAAAAATTCTCCCTGAGTCTTACAATGAAATTCCTATTAATCCACTAACGTGGAGTGTGCTTAGGAGTTCAGGGATATCACATGAAAAATAGAAAATGCATTAGAAAATGATAACTCTGTGCACTTATGGTGCAAGGAAATGCCCCAAGAGAGCAAATACTTGCCTCAAAGAAAGTAATAAGACACATGAGCCTGAAATGGAAAGAACTTTGGAAAAATGTTTAAAATGCAATAATTAAGAGAATGGTCCCAGACAGGCACCTGATGCCTTGTGGAGGCTGAGCTGGAGCAGATGCAGAGCAGAGTTCCAGAATAAAGCAGGGATTCATTCCAAGCATCTCCTCCATGGACCCACCTTGGGCAGCACAAGAGCCCAGCCAGGGCTGCACCCAAGATGAACCAAAATGGCCCCAAAATGCACCAGCGCTCCCGGGGTCTCTCCCTGGGATCAGTTCTGCTCCATTTGCATCTTGCAGTTCATTGTCCCATTCCAGCTTTAGCCCCTGCAGTCCCACCCTGCTTGTTTTTCTCTCTCCAGCCCACGGGGTTTGTGCTCCTGGGCTGAGATTTGGGTCATTTGTCCTTGGTCCCAGCTGGAGCAGGAATTGTTTTGTCTCCCTGCTCTGTGCACAGAGCTCACCATCCCATAATATGGAGCTCAGATCCACACACTAAAGCAGCACAGAATCAGAAAAATATAAATCCCAAAACCTGAGGCATCCTCCCCTTGCAGAATCTGCTTTATGGGAACCCCATCCCTGACACAGCCAGACACGGAGTTTTTGGTGTAAAAAATGGGTTGTATTGTTTAACAAAATTGTCACAAGATGTCACCAGGATGTGGATAAGCTCCTAACATCAGTACTGAGGTACAAAGTGGTATTTTCATGGTGGAAGGCTCCTCTGTGTCTCCGGGCTTCAGAAGGGCTCAGATGCCCTTTGGTAGAGCCAGTGTTGGCCCATTTGGATGTGAAGTCAGGGACATCTCTCAAGGTGCAGGGTGAAGGATCACTCAGCCTCTGCCCCTGTTAAACCTGAGATTTGGGTCATTTGTCCTTGGTGCCCAGCTGGAGCAGGAATTGTTTTGTCTCCCTGCTCTGTGCACAGAGCTCACCATCCCATAATATGGAGCCCAGACCCACACACTAAAGCAGCACAGAATGGGAAAAATATAAAACCCAAAACCTGAGGCATCACACCGATCTGGGGAAGCACTCAAGGATGTGTTAGATGGAAAACTCCACCCCAAGAGCTGTGGATGTGCCCGTAGCTCTGAGCCTTTTTGGGCACTATCCTGCCAATTTGGGCATTGTCCTGCCCAAATCCCCCTCCCTGGGAGCTCTGTTGCCCCGTCTGGGCCGTGGAACCCCAAAGCAGAGGATGGTGATTAACACCCTGTGCCCCGGGTGACCTGCAAGGGCAGCAGAGGAGGGGACCTGGCTGTCAGGGAGATTGGAGCAGACAGATGTTTAATGGAGCCCAGGATTACACATCTGCCAGGCTTCACATGTAATCACCAACTTCTTAGGTTTCCTCTTTCTTCTCCCCTTCTCCTGGGTCTGTCACAGGGTCAGGGGCTGGGGGAAGGGTGGAGGGAGATTTTCAGATTTCCAACTAAATTCCTTGAGCTGCCCTTAATACTCTGACCTATTCCTAGCTGAAAACACAACCTACCAGTCTGACAGCTGGTCAGTCTCACTCAACCTACCAGTCTCACTCAGGGAGATGAGAGTGGGGAGTTTGTTTTTTTTTTTTTTGTTTAAAACATGAGAGGGATGCATTAAACTCCACACATCCACCTTGTTTCTCCCAGAACAGCCCAGCAGCTGTAGTGAGCAGCCTGTGTTTGACTGCACAGAGGAGCAGCAGCACAATCAATAGTGCCAGGTGACCCCCAGGCCATGTGCTGGCCAGCACTGTGTCCCAGGGGACACATCTCCATGGCTTCCCACCCCAGGATCAATAGTCCCTGCCTTTCCTCACCCAGGGAGTGACTCTGCAAGTGGTTTTTTTTGCATTTCTGGGCATTGCTCACTCCTTCCTCCACCCTTCCTTGTTTTCTGTCTCCTGTGCCACACATCCTGGTGACATCTTGTGACAATTTTGTTAAACAATACAACCCAATACAACTCATTTTTTACAAGGCAGGGGGGAGCTGTCAGCAGACCCCACGAACTAGAGGGAATAATTAAAACCTACAAACAAGGTGCAGGAGGAAGGAGACCTGGTTAGACTGAATGACCCATCCCATACCTCATGTCCTGACAGCAGGAAAAGCCCTGCAGGTGTGTTCCCCCCCCGCCCCAGCCTTAAGGCAAGGAATCCCAAAGATGAATTAAACCAATCTCTAAATAACACAGCACCCTCAGAACCCTCTGAGAATCCTCCAGCTCCTGTGCTGCTTCTCTGAGCAGCCTGTGGAGGAACTATCCTGGCATGGGGACATGGCTTTTTTGGCAGGCTGAGAGATGGATGCTGACATTAGTTCAGGCTGCAGCTCAAGCCAAATGCAGATCCACAGATGGCACTGGGAAAGCTGTGGTTCTACCCTCAAATATTGAACACGCAGAGCAGGGTACAACTGGAGAGTTCAGGCACAAATATGCCACCACTGTGTCTGAACACAGGTCTTTTAGTGTGACAGGCAATAAATTGTGTTCATGTGGGCTAAATGCACCCAAATCCTGGCCCAGGGGGGACCCAGAGACTCAGCCCTGATGCTCTGCTCTGTCACAGGCACAACCAAGGATGTGTCACTTGGCCCCTCTGCTCATCAGATGCAAAATTTCACCAGCAGTGCTCCGACCCAGAGTTAGAGGAATTGATGTCCTGCCAGCAGGGAGGGTTTAGACTCTGCCCACGACCAGGATCCATGAACCCAAAGTACTGCAGCAGCTGCAGATCCTCCCCCACAGCTGGGCCCAGTGATTAATGCATTGAGCTTGCAGGGAGGTAATTTTTCTGGGATGGTTCTGGCATGGATCAGCAAAGCCAAGCATGAAGCAAAGGGATCCCAACCTGCATTTTGTGTGAAATCCTTCCCTCCAGTGAACAGCTGTCAAACTGCTCCCTGCTGGTCCTCTCCACACAGCTTGGGCTCATCAAGGTTCCTCTAGATGGGATCAAGGAAGCTTTCACTCATGTCACTTAGGTGGCCACAAATTATTCTCTGAAGGAGCATTTCTCTCTCTGATGCACAGCAAAGCTCAGACTGGACATCTGATGGTGACAAAGCAAAAGTCCTTCTGACCTTTGGGAACCAAAGCTCTCATCAGGGCATGGGCACAGGTCAGGAGGAGAGCTGAGTTTTTAATGGTCAGTGGCAGGTGCTACAGAGAGTTCCAAAAGAGGTCCTATCTTGGAAATATCTTCTGTACCTTCAGGGCACAGGGAGTTACAGAGGTTTGCACACAGCTGATGTCACAGAATGACCAGGTTGGGAGAGACCTTCAAGGCCATGGAGTCCAGCCCAGCCCCTGGCCCCCAGTGCCACATCCAGGCTGTCAAACACACCCAGGGCTGGGGACTGCACCACCTCCCTGGGCAGCCATTGCAGAACTTGATCCCCCTTGCTGGAAAAGCTTTTTCCTGCTCTCCAGCCTGAGTTTCCCTTGGCACAGCTGGAGGCTGTGTGCTCTGGTTGTGTCAGTGCTGCTGGAGAAAGAGCCCAAGGGCAGCTGAGCACAGGCACCTTTCAGGAGCTGCAGAGAGCGATGGGGGCAGCCCTGAGTCTCCTTTGCTGCAGGCTGAGCACCCCCAGCTCCCTCAGGGGCTCCTCTCAGGCTTTGTGTTCCCAGCCCCTCTCCAGCCTTGTTGCCCTCAACTGTTATTGAATCATAAATTCCTAAACATCCTGGGTTGGAAGGATCACCAAGTCCAAGCCCAAAAGTCATATTGTGTGTCTGAGAGTACCAGGGATCTGTGAGCAAGGCAGGGAATGATTCAAGGTCTCCCAAATCCTGGACTTTCTCCCAGCCTTTCCTCCTTTCCAGTGCACTTTGCAGAGTCCTGGTTTTAGGGCAAAGTGAGGAACTTCAATACAGCATCAACTGGCTCATGAAAACCTTTCCAAAGCATAAAAAGAGCTTAATTCAAGTGTGAAAAACCCAAGGCTGAGGGACAGTGAGAGCTGGAATTCCAGCTGCCCGTTTATCTCATGGGATGGAGACAGCCCCAAGTGGAATTTCTTCCCTTGCCATGAACGATGCATTTGGGACACCTCCAAGACCTCGAATCTGTTCCCCTCCTGCTCAGCTTTCTCAGTTATTCACATCCCTTCTGGAACACACAGCCAACCCAGCAGGAGGTTAAGGGACTCCCTACTCCTTGAATTATCCCAGCTTACTCCAAAACACCCACATGAAAGCAGCAAATGAGTTAAAATCAAGCTAAATGATGACTTTTTTTTCAATAATTTGCCTTTTGCTGATAAAGAATTATTTCAAAAGAGTCAGCAGCACAATGCACTGCTGTTTTTGCCAGTGGGCCAAATCACTTTTATCCTTCTTGGCTGAGAAACACAGGCACTCACTCACACAGTGTCTTTTCCATCCATAGCTGAGCATCCATGCGGGATTTTCCATCTATTCAGCCATTTCTCAGAGGGCATCTGACCTTATTTAACAAGCCCTTAATTAGGTGAAAGCAAATGCAAGGGAGAGCGGAGTTCAGCCTCTGATATTGCTGAGGGTAATGAGGAGTGTTCCAGGGGCAGCAAAGAACAATCAAAGAGAACAAAAGTTGCCTTTGCTGCCAACTGGGATTACACTCATTGCTTGAGAGGCATTGAGTGAACTCTAGGAACTGCTCTTGCCTATCAGTTTTGTGCAGGGCTGCCCAAGAGTGGGGCAGCTGGCAAGGAGATGGGTGGTTTGGAGCCCTCTGCTTTGGAGGATTTAGAGGGAGAGGGATGTGACACATTTTTACAAAGATGGTGAATTCAACCAAGTTTTGGGTGCCTTGGAAGCTCTGGTGGCCCTGATCTTATGTTGGATGTCAATCTGGTTTGGGAACAGCCAGTTACGGAATCATGGAATGGTGAATTTGATCAAGTTTTGGGCATCTTAGAAGCTGTGGTGGCCCTGATCTTATGTTGGATGCCAGTCTGGTTTGGGAACAGCCAATCATGGAATGGTGAATTCGATCAAGTTTTGGGTGCCTTAGAAGCTGTGGTGGCCCTGATCTTATGTAGGATGCCAGTCTGGTTTGGGAACAGCCAGTTATGGAATCACAGAATGGTTTGGGTTGGAAGGGACCTTAAAGATCATCCAGTTCCACCAGGGACACCTTCAACCATCCCAGGAGTGTTCCAGGGGCAGCAAAGAACAATCAAAGAGAACAAAAGTTGCCTTTGCTGCCAACTGGGATTACACCCATTGCTTGAGAGGCATTGAGTGAACTCTAGGAACTGCTCTTGCCTATCAGTTTTGTGCAGGGCTGCCCAAGAGTGGGGCAGCTGGCAAGGAGATGGGTGGTTTGGAGTTCTCTGCTTTGGAGGATTTAGAAGGAATGTGACACATTTTTGCAATGACAGTGAATTCGACCATGTTTGGGGTGCCTTGGAAGCTCTGGTGGCCCTGATCTTATGTAGGATGCCAGTCTGGTTTGGGAACAGCCAGTTATGGAATCATGGAATGGTTTGGGTTGGAAGGGACCCCAAAGATCATCCAGTTCCACCAAGGAAACCATCCACCATCCCAGGTTGCTCCAAGCCCCATCCAGCCTGGCCTTGGGCACTGCCAGGGATCCAGGGGCAGTCACAGCTGGTTCTGGGCACCCTGTGCCAGGGCCTTCCCACCCTCACAGCCAAAAATTTCTTCCTAACAGCCAGATAATTAATGCAGTGAAGAGATGATGCTGCCAATGACCTTCCAGAAGTTGAGTAGTGAAGTCCTGCAGGAGACCTGACCACCTCCAAAGAGTGGATGTGCACAGCGGTCATCTTTAACAGCCCCTCCTAAACCAACACTCCAAGACAGCAGAATAACAGAAATCTGCAATGACGGCACCAAAATTTACAGTTTCTGGGAGTCTCTGCTGCTTTTAAACCCCCAGGTTAAAAAGTTACACCTATTAGATAATCTCAGCTTTCTGTTTTCAAACAAGATCTTTCTGCATTCTCTGGTTCTGGCCCAATGATGAAAAACGTGGTCTGCACACAACCTGATGGCTCACAACCAAACAAATGCAAATTAAAATGCAAAAACAAACAAACAAAATCTCTTGAGTTATTTTTAAAACTTGTGATCTTGAGCCAGTGTTTTTGGGGACAGCCTTAAACTGACAATCCCCTAGAAACAGCCACTCCAAAACCAGGAGTTAATGCTGCTTGATATCTTGTGCAAAGACCACATTTGAAGAAATTAAGCCATAATTAAGCAAAGTTATTAATGATTGCTTTAACTAATTGATACAATAACATAAGCAGCAGACAAGATTTTAATCAGTGGTCATGAAACCAGAAGTAAACTGGCCAGACACCCCCTCCTCTCTGGCAGCTAATTTGCAAACAATAATTCTGCTGCTGATAGTGACTCAGCGGCTGAGGGGAGAAGAATGAATCTCAGGAGATAAATAGGTATAAGCCTTCCCCATTTTAATGAGGAACAGACACAAAAAGGCCAAAAAGACCCTGTCAACATGATTTGCAGTACAGTTACTTAATTTTTACCAAATGTGCTTTCTGCCACGCTTTAGTTGAAGTACATATTTATTTGATATTTCCCTGGCAAAGTTTAAAAGAGCCTCCAAAATACCCATCTGCTTCTGCTACGCATGACCCTACCAGCCTCACCTCCGACACACTGTAATGGTTTTAGGGAATGATAGCACTGCACAGATGTGATTTATTCACAGATTGTGGGTGACTTTCTGCTAATTTACAGGGGAAAAGCACAGCTTTCCACTGGAGCGTGAAGCTGACCCACAGAACAAACCTGCCTGCACAGGGAGGGACAGCAAATCTCCTTCCTTGAGGCAAACACTGAAGCACAGGATGGTTTAAGGCACAATAAAAACCCATTTCCACCCCTGCAACGGGCAGGGACATCTTCCACCATCCCAGGTTGCTCCAAGCCCCTTCCAACCTGGCCTTGGACACTTCCAGGGATGGGTAAAGTTGCTCATAAGTAACACAAGGTTGCTCAAAACCTGGCTGCAGAACAGTCTTCCCTAACCTTCAGTAATCCAAAAGTAAGAGGAAGCTCAAAACCATGAGGTTTAAATAAAAACCCATTTCCACCCCTGCAATGGGCAGGGACACCTTCCACTAGCCCAGGTTGCTCCAATGTCCAACCTGGTCTTGGACACTTCCAGGGACGGGTAAAGTTGCTCATAAGTAACACAAGGTTGCTCAAAACCTGGCTGCAGAACAGTCTTCTCTAACCTTCAGTAAACCAAAAGTACAAGAAAGCTCAAAACCATGAGGTTTAAATAATATGAAGTTGACACTTCTTTCTCTTTACCTTCTGGATTTTGAGCCTTTAAGGTTATTTCCTGCAGCTCTTGCCTTTGATCCCTCTCTATCAAAAGGAAGGGCTGAGATTCCTGTCTTGGAGTTGCTTCCATGTGTTGTACAAGCTTTGTAAAATGCTGGGAGAGACCCAGGAGCCCAACTTGCTAAAACAAAGTTATTTAGGGAGTGCTGGAGGTGACCTTCCAAAGGTGGGACAGGGGAGTGAGCATCCTGCACCTCCTGGCATGCAGAGGTGGGCTCTGTGTGTGTGTCAACACTTGAGCAGCAAGGGAACAAGGAGACAGCAGTGTGGAGACAGCTGGGAGAGCAGAGAAACAGGGATGCCAGCAATGCAAGAGGGCTGGAAAAGCAAGTGCAAGCCTGGAAATGAGAGGAAAGGGCTGCAAAGGATCAGAGAGAAAGGCAGGGAGAATGAGAAAGGAGTGGAAGAATTATCTCCATCCCTGCAAGGACTTCCAGGGAGTTTCTCAGCTGGGAAGAGAAAGAAATTCAGAGATGATGAGGGGAGGGAAGGAAGCCCAGGCATGTGTGATGAAGAGCAGGGAAGATGCAGAGGAGCTGCAGCAGAGACCCTCCTGTTCTCCCAGCATTTCCCATCTGCTCCTCATCCCCTGAGATCAGCATGTGAGGCACAGGGCTCCTCTGCACTCCAGAAACAGAAAAAGGAGAAAGGAGCAGCCCCAGCCTCCAGGTCACTGCCATAGGAAATGTGGAGAGGAGCTGTTTGCAGGGCATGTAGTGACAGGACAGAGGGAGAATGGCTTCAGACAGAGGGAGTAGCTTTAAATGGGATATCAGGAGGAAATTCTTGGCTCTGAGGGTGATGAGCACTGGCACAGGCTGCCCAGAGAAGCTGTGGCTGCCCCTGGACCCCTGCAAGGTCCAAGGTTGGACTGGATGGGGCTTGGAGCAAGCTGGGATAGTGGCTGTAGCTCCCTCAGGGTGTTTGTGAAGGCTGGAATTACAGGGATGATGTCCTGATCCATCCTGGCAGCTCCCATGTGTGCACCAACCCTTTGCTGTGCTGTCAACAGGGACTTGAAACACATTCACACCTAAAGCACAGGGATGTCCACACCTCTGGGAAATGATGGGACCTCTGTAGACCCTGTCTCTGGGTTTCAGTGACAAATCTCCTCTCCCTCCTTCAATCACTGTCTGTATAAAATATGGATTTCTAGCTAATGGTGAAAAGCTGTTGCATTCTGCTCCTCGGAGCATTGCACCCCTGACTGAATGGGCAATGCTGCTTGTCACCTCTCAGTGCCCAGGGGAGCAGCAAGGCAGGGCCTGTTTCAGCCACAGACCACAAGGCTGAGCTGGGTTCCACCTCCCTTGGAGCCCAGGGAGTTCAGCTCCAGAGGAAAACCCCATGTGCAAACCAAGGGCTCCCAAATTCACTGGGGAAAACTCTCCCATGCAGAAATTGACCTTAAAAAGGCCAGGGGATTATTCTGGCAGCGTGAGATAGATGTTCTTTTATCCAGATTTACAGTGACAGCTCTTTTTTAGGTGTCCCAAGTCAAAGGGATGTCCTTTAACTGGGATGTCCAGACTGGGACAAGCTGGAGAAATTTGCTTTATCACAGGGGCTTCCATTCTTGTGAGAGGTGGAGCCAAGTCTGGCAAAACCATAAGGTTTGGAGCACGAGTCCTGTGAGGAGTGGCTGAGAGAGCTGGAGCTGTTTAGCCTGGAGAAAAGGAGGATCAGTTGTTGGGAAGGATGAAAGTTTGACAAGAAGGTCTCACAGATATGGATGCTTAGCAGAAAGATTTTTAAATGTGGAGTCTGATGAAGGAATAGAGATGGAAGCAAGTTTTGATATAGAAGAATAGAATTGCTGATAACCAAGGAGGCACAGGGTGTGTTAGTTAGAAGGGGTTTTATGGCTTAGAGCAAAGGATAAACCCACCCCAAACAAGAAGATGTTTTTACCAAGCAGAAAGAGAGCACAGGCAAACAAGGCAGCAAATGGTGCAAGTAGTAAAAAGGTCTCAGAATTTTTCACTGCAAGAAAACTGAAAACCAACTTCTAGCTTAAACTGTAATGTACTAACTTGGAGTGATTGGAGAACAGTACCATGAATATGGTAATTACAGTAGTTATGACAGGCTGTAGATAACAGTTCAGGTATAGATGGGTTCTACTGCATGAAGATGCTCAGCAAAGAAAAGTCTATAATGCCCTGTAACCAAAACCAAAGGGTCTGCAGGGCTGCCTGCAGCTGGAGCTGACAGCTGTGGGCACAGCTCTGTCACCCAGACCCTGGGCTGCTGTGACACCTTGGATACAATAAACTGCATTTTGGATGCAATAAACTGCATTTTGGAGAGCCCCTGGAGTCCCACATCCCTCATCTCGGCTCTTACAGTCAGTGAGGATCTCATTGCTCCTCACAACTCCCTGAAAAGAGCTTGTGGTGAGGTGGGGTCTGTGTCTTCTCCCAGGTAGCCACCCCCAGGACAAGAGCAAATGGCCTCAAGCTGCACCAGGGGAGGCTCAGGTTGGATATTGGGGAAAATTTCATCAGTGAAAGAGTGGTTAAGCATTGGAAGAGGCACTGGTTGACATTGGAAGAGGCTGCCCAAGGCAGTGGTGGAGATCACCATCTCTGCAAGTGTTCAAAACACAAGTAGAAGTGGCACTTCATTATATGGTTCAGTGAGCACAGGAGTATTTGGTCAAAGGTTGGACTTGATCACCTTGGAGGCCTTTTCCAACTTTAATGATTTTATGATTTTATGAAAACAGCTTTTAGTAACTACACAGGTAATAACAGAACCACTCTTATCTCTGGGGCACAGACAGGGCTGAGCTGAGGAAAAAAAAAAAAAAAACAAAACAAGGAGAAACCTCCTCCTTCCCCAGGGATAGCACAAGCCCTGGTGCCTGTCTATCTTTAAAAAGGTCAGGGTAAGCCATCACCCTCCTGTCCCTCATCTCCACAGATCAGATCTCCCAGTACCACTGGGGGCAGTGAAAACCTCCGATAAGTCAGATTTCACCCTTTTATAAAAGATCTATCCGTGGTTTGTAGAGTGGGTGGGATATTTGCTCCCCAAGGGCAGCCTCTTCATAATCCTGCCTCCAGCAAAGGCAAACCCCTGCACCCACTCACTGAGGCTCTCCAAATGTTAATTTATTCCAGCATTTAAAGTGTGTTCTGTCACGAGCACACAGGTAGTGACTGCACTGCTGGGATGGCAGCGCTGTCACTCACTCTGCCTGCCTCAGATAAAATCAGATTTTGGCAAAGGCTGATGCAGCGCTGAGTGTTTCACAGGCTCACATCAGATTTTAAATAACAACAGCCACTGCCTTTTTCACCAGCCTCTCTCACAGAGACACCCATGGGCGTCAAAGATGGGTGGGAGGAGATGATTGATAAATCACAGGGGGCTCAGAGCCCACAGAATCATCACAGAATATCTGGGTTGGAAGAGACCTTTGAGATCATCAAGTCCAACCCATGCCCAAAACACCTTAACTAAGGTGCCAAGAGCTCTCTACAGGACTTGGGGTCCTAAAAACACCAACTTTGACTTGTGCTTTGGAACAGCCAAGCCCAAAATGAAGCTGCTCATGCTGTCATGGTCAGGGAAGTGCAGGTAAGTCAATGGACCAGCAAAAAGAAGTTTTTTGAAATCTCTAGAGGAAAAATGAACTGTTCCTCTTGTTCCAGATTTCATGTTTTAAGGATGTGAGGGAATGGTGTTTGTTGTCCCACTGCCCTTTCCCCCAGAGGCTTGTTACAGCCCCTGGGAGTGTCTGTAAATCTGAAGGGCTGTGCAAAGGCAGCAGTGGTGTCCAAGTCTCAGGTTTCATTGTTTTAAATGGCTCCCAACGTAGTAAAAGTCTTTTTTCCCCAGCCCTGTGACTGAAGAAGTCGTCGAGATTCCTCAGCTCTGCTTTTCAAGGTTGTTTATTTTCTCTTATCTATGACATTCTTTCTCTGACCTGCTGAGATCTGTCCAGCAGGTTGGGTTGTGGCACAGTCCCTGCCCTTGGGGTGGTGTTGGCTTTTTATACTAAAAACTACCTGTACTTTATTTACAATAATTTTCCAATACCTATCCCCTATGTTAGACAGTCTGGCTCTACTCTAAACCAATCCAGAAGTGTCACCATCACAGCAGAAGATGGAGGACAAGAAGACGAAGGAGAAGAAGGACAGGGCACACCCAGATTCCTCCATCTTGCCTCTTGAACCCCCATTCTAAAACCCATTCTAAATCGACTCAAACTCTTGTGGCTTGTAACTCCCCACACAAAGTTGGGAATTGTTTCCATGGGCTAAAATCAAAGGCACAGGTGTTTGTGACTCTGTGCCAAGGTCTCTGAGCCCCCTGCCAGGGTCTGGAGTCACCCAGGGCAGCCAGAGCAATGTCCTGGGTCCTGACATCTGAGGTGACCTCAGGTGGGCCTGCACAAGGAGGACACTGAGCACACCTGAAAACCCTGGGTTGGTTATTGGTGCATTCATTGTTCTGCTCCAGGGCTTTGGCCCTCAAGGAGCCCCACTCTGTGCAGAAGGAAAAAGAAAGGGCCCAGGCAGCAAAAGGATGAGGAAAAGGAATGGTGTCATGCTCAAAGTCTTGCAGGAGCTCAGTATCACCTGCCTCCAGCTTCTCACCCCATTCCAAAAAGTGACTGGAACTGTTTTCACTTGGGGACTGGAAGTGAAATCCCCTCTTTGCCCAGCATGGAACAGATGAGAAGGAATCCCAGCTCTGTCGTCCTGTCCTTTCTCCTGAGTTATGGCATCTCTCAGCTTCTTTAATCAGGAGGAATTTACAGAGTTGCTCCCCTCCCCACACCAAATTTCAGGTATAAATATGCACAGTAGAGGGAAATGGTTGGAGACATCACAAACCACTTGATTTTTAGTGGTGCAGGAGGAAGAAATGACCCTTGTAGATTAAAAATATAACCAGTAATACTTGTTTAATAAATCACTGAACATGTATGGGTGAACATGTCCCCCTCAGACTGCTGGCCTCCACTCCAGGGCAACTACCATCACCCACCACAATCTCTCATTGCTCCCATTCTTTTTGTGGATTTAGAGCTCCTCACGAGCATCTGTGAATCAGCCAGGTATGATAGCTCAAGTAATCCTGCACACCCACAGGACTCAGTATAAACAGTGCATTCTTCATGTAAAAGTATCTCCTCCTCCCACCCCCAGCCCAAGCAGCAAACTTCCCAAGGCCATGAATTCCACTGAAATCAGCCAGGGTTCCATGCTGAATGCCCAGGTTATTCCTTCCCTGGGATCTGGCTGCCAGCATTTTCAATCACAATGCTGACAACACAACAGGAACACCACACTAAACTGGGTCTGCATCCTGGCTGGCAGCATCCTGCACTCTTGCCCAGTGTCCCAAAGAGGCTGCAGCCTCTCCAAAAACTCCAGTTAGAGGCAGTTATTTAGTGCTACACCTTCCTGTGTCTGTGGCAGATGCAGCCACAGTTTGGGTGGGGATGGAGAACAATGCAGCAACAACTCCTTGTCCAGCAGCCAGCAGGACAAAACAACTCTGGGGGTGGTTCCTGCCACTTGAGTTCTGTGCCCCTGGCCCCTCAGTATTGCAAAAGTATATAAATGCCATGGGGTTATGAGCATAAAAACCCTGAGACTGACAACAGAGCCCATCCTTGTGGGAAGTGTGGTCACTGGCAGGATTAATGAGCAGCCTGATGTCCACAGCAGGACGGAGCTGAAAGGTTTGTAAAGGTTTATAAAGCAGCAGGGGCTGCTGGAGTTCCTTACCTGCTTCTCAGACATGATGTAGAGATGCTCGTGGTCCATGGAGAAGGCCATGTCCCGGAGGATGGGGCCAGTGTCCACCACCTGCACGATCTCGTACTCCAGCGTGTTCTTGCTGGTGCCATCCACACGGATCTGTGCAGCAGCAACAAGAACACAGGCACAGAGTGAGCATTGTTCCCTCCTTCCACTGAAAACAAATAATTACAGAACCACAGAACAATTTGTGTTGAAATGAACCTTAAAGACCATCTCGTTCCAAACCTCCTGCCACAGGCAGGGACAGCTTCCACCATCCCAGGCTGCTCCAAGCCCTGTCCAGCCTGGCCTTGGACACTGCCAGGGATCCAGGGGCAGCCACAGCTTCTCTGGGAAGCCTTCTCTCTCACCACCCTCACAGAAATATATATCTACTTTTAATACATACACAAAATTATATATATTATATATACATATATATATACATATATATAAAAATTTATATATATACATTTATATATACATTTATATTTCTATCTATATTTCTATTTGTATTTGTATATTTATTTATATTTATACATTTACTTCTAGTTATAGTTATAGTATTTATATTTTATATATTTAATAGATTTATTTTATATATAAATTATAATATAATATATATTATAATTATATAATACATTATATAATTATATTATATATTACATATTATATTATATAATGTATATATTATATAGATTATATATACATTATGTATATTATATGCATGTATATTATATATTATTATAAATATATGTATATAGACATATATTATTATAAATATATGTATATAGACATATATATGCATGTCTATATATATACAGATATATAGATATGTAGATATAATATATAGATAATATATATATTATATATATACAAAATAATTACTGGACAAATGTATTCTGCCCCAGGTCTTTCAGACAACAACCACTGTCAACAAGAAGTGAACTTTTCCCAGCCTCCCCACCAAGAGGAAGAAGCAGATTTCATCACTTCTGCTGCTCCCATCAACACAAGAGCACTGTGAGAACAATGCAGAGCATGCTGGCTTTTATCTGGCACTGTCACTGTGCTCCTGTCAGCGCCTGGACAAATCCACCATGCTCAAAATGATGGCAATGAGGGAAGGATCTGGGGTGGTGATGAGCAGGAGATAAAAAACCACACAAATCTGCAGGAGTGACTCACTGGAATGCCACTCAGATAATATTATTGCTCTTATTGCTAATGTTCCACAGGGCAATTTATTATTGCAGAGTGTTCAGTGCAACACAGACTATTTCTCTTGCTGATTGCATATATCAGGTATTGAAATCAGTCCTGCACCAACGTGGCACCTTATGATTCCAGACACCTCTCATAACAGGGTGTCACTTAGGGACATCAATAACTGGGATTATGAGGAGGAACCAGACAAACAGTCCCAGTCTGTCCCTGACAGTGATCCAGTGATGCAGAAGAAAATGCAGAAAATTACAGACTTTTCTTTGCCTGCCTAAAAACGATTTCTGGAGTTTGGGCTCAAAAGCAGCTGGAGAAGGTTTGCAATCCCTTTCAATATAGAACAAGTCATGATAAAACAGCTGTTCTCAGGAGTTCTCCTGAACCTTGTGAGGCTCTGTGCAGCAGCAAACCCCACAGTCATGTTTCAGAGTTTCATGTTTCCACATGTTTCATGAAACATGTTTCATGTTTCCACGTTCCTTATCTCCCTCTGTTTCCCATGTGTTGCCTTTCACTTTCTGAAAATGTTCTATCCTGCAGCAACACAAACACCACAGTACCTTTCCCTAAAGGAAACAAAGTTGTAGGAGATCTTCATCCTGCCCCACATTATCATCTCCATTCCTTCCTGACCAAAGATTACCAGCCTGCAGTTGGATAGCTGAGCAAAAAGCACCCTTCCCATCCAAGGGAAATAACAAGCTGTGGAGAACTTATGGTGTCAAGACCTGTTCCCACTATTCCCTGGCACAGTCCTTGAGCTTGTTCCTTCTGTATCAACCTCTCAGCCAAGAAACTGAGCCTGAATCATCTTCTGTATTGGAAAGTCAAAAAGAAGGGAACGATAAAGGGTCTGGAAAGCCTGTATGAGTAAAGGACAGCAGTGATATACAGATTGTTATCTTTGTCCTTCCTTGATCTACTCACCTGCTGTGGGACAACAAAGGAATATTATTTTCCCAGGAAAGATAAAGAAAATGAAGCAGAAAGGATGTAGAGGGGCTCTCTGTGCCAGCAAAGGGTGTGGAGGGTGCTCAGGGATGCTCAGATCCTGCATGTTATCCATCAGACTCCCCAGAAGTGGGAGCACGTGCTGGCCTTGGCTGCTCCAATGACAGGGGAGGATTTGCAGTTAATTTGTCATCTTGATGGAGCTGCTGATGAGAGCAGCACACATCCAGCATCAGCACACACAGAGGTCAGGGCATAAAGTCCAGCACTGAGCAGCCCTGATGCACCAAGGGGTCAGGGACTGAATCCCAGCACTGAACTTCCCTGAAACATGAAGAATTCAGGGCCTAAAGCCCAGCACTGAATATCACAGACACACAAAGAATTTTGGGTCTGAAGCCCAGCACTGAACTTCCCTGAAACACAAAGAATTCAGGGTGTAAAGCCCAGCACAGAACATCCCTGAAGCACAAAGAACTGGGGGTCTGAATCCCAGCACTGAACTTCCCTGAAACACAAAGAATTCAGAGTTTAAAGCCCAGCACTGAACATCACTGAAACACAAAAAATTCAGAGCCTAAAGCCCAGCACTGAACATCCCTGAAACACCAAGAATTTGGGTTCTGAATCCCAGCTCTAAACATCCCTGAAGCACAAAGAATTCAGGGTCTGATTCCCAGCACTGAATATCACTGAAACGAAGAATCAGGGTCTAAATCCCAGCACTGAACATCCCTGAACCACAAAGAATCCAGAGCCTATTTCCCAGCACTGAACATCCCTGAAACACAAAGAATTCATGGTCTGAAGCCCAGGGCTGAACATCCCTGACTCCCACCAGCTTTGGCTGCCTGGAAGCAGGGGCTTGCTCATTTCTGTGGTCCCTCACAGGGAAATTCAGCTCCTCTGAGTTCTTCCTTCTTGAAAATGGACCCTGATGTAAATCACCCATGAGGCCAAGGGCAAAGATGCCAAGAGGCTTGGGCTGAGTCATTCCCCTTGGGACAGGCAGGGGAAAGGAAGGAGGCAGAAGGAGCTGCAGGCTGAGGAGCACAGGAGGCTCCCTGTTGGGGCTCTGCTCCAACACACCAAATACCCCCAAAGCAGGAGCCTTTCCTCTTTCCCTCTGAGGCTTTCCAGCTCCAAGTTCTCCCTCTCAAGGAGCATTCAGGGAGTTTTTTCTGCTGTCTCCACTCTGCCTCCCCTCAGTCCCTGGTGGCTTCTCATTCCTGTCACAGCATCCTCGCTCTCTGCTGATCCCTGTGCTAAACAAACCTCACATCTCCACTTTGACCTTGATTTTCCAGCACCACCGTGGTCAGATCTGCAGGCTGCCAGATATGTAAGCAGCCAATTATCACCCCAGGGCTTAGTCACTGTCCTCAGCCTTTGCCAGGCCCCATTAGAGGGGAAAGAGCACGGAGATGGAAGAGGCAGGCTGGAGAGGAGTTAACAAACCATGGAGACAGGAGGCACAGCCCCCAGGGATCTCCCCTGTGCATTTGGTGCAGGTAAAAGATTGCAGAGGCTTCACACCAGGAATGCAGAGCTACTCGGAAGTGATTTAACAGCTATTGCTGGCCTAATAGCCTGAAAATTCATTATTTTGCAGAGGGGGAGGGAGGGAAAGAAGGACAGGGCTTGTTGTGCTGTACATGTGCAAACACACACACGTGTCACACTCCCACAGCCCAACAGCTCTACATGCAGAAACCCCTCTCTCTATTAAATCTGGTGGCTAATAAAAAGGAAAATTCAGAAAAAGGCCAGAAAATCTGGCAGACACCAAGCCACACTGCACAGCCTGTGCAAGCCCTGTGCCAGCAGTGAGGTGATTATGGGAGACTGCAGCCACAAGTGTAGCCCCTAACTCCAGCCATCCCTTTACCTGTCTTAAACACTCTCTTTCTTATGTTGGACCCCAGGCACAGAGCCCCGAGGATCTCCACCTTCTCTACACATTCTGCACAGTACTGAGAATCAGACAACACAACTGGATTTTCTCTTTGAGATTTATTCCTGGCTCCGAGGCTCCTGCTAGAACCAGGGCATTTGGGCTGGTGAAAAAAATCAGAGAAGAGTCTGTGAAGGAAAAATGGGAAGATTCTCATCAAACCCTGCAGGTGATCACCACTAAAGTCAGGGACCCAGAAACAATCTCTGCTTGGAAACACAAGTTTCCAGCTGCAGGGAATTTGAAGAATGTACCCCCCCTTCCCTCTGCTCCTGCTCTTCTCTGCTGGCATCAGCCCCCAGCCCCACTTGGAGCTGGGGTGCTGGCATGGATGGAGTTTCCTTCTGACTGAATGATGGGCATTCCCACATTCAAGATGTTTTTGGGGGCTGTAGGAGATGAGAACCTGGCTAACAGCGCAGTTGGGGTCGCTTTTGGGAGCTACCTGTGAACCATGAGCTCCTTTGGAGGGGGATGAGTGACACAGGGGGCTCCAGGACTACATGTGAGTCTCAAAATGCCCAGTCCACCACAACCCACAGTCCACAAACACCCCCATCACCCCCACAATGGCATCATCCACCTGCTCCCCCTCCCTGAATGTCTGTCCTGGACATGCCCACCCCTCAGAGCCCCAGATGATCAGCTGTCACATCTTTTATGAAAAATCCTTTCCTTAGGATTTTTGCTCCTGAGAAGCTGAGAGGCCTCAGGAACAAAATGTAACCAATGGTTATCTGCTGCTGTGGAATGCAACAGGTGGGTCTGTGATTAGCCCATGTTGGTTGTTTCTAATTAATGGCCAATCACAGCCCAGCTGTCTCAGACTCTCTGTCCAAGACAGATTTTGTTATCATTCATTCTTTTTCTATTCTTAGCCAGCCTTCTGATGAAATCCTTTCTTCTACTCTTTTAATATACTTTTAATGTAATATATATCATAAAATAATTAAATCAGCCTTCTGAAACATGGAGTCAGATCCTCATCTCTTCCCTCAACCTGAGACCCCTGTGAACACGGGCACACTCAGCTCAGCTCCCTTGTCCTCCTTTAACCCAGGACATGTGGGAGCTCCCAGGGCCCAGCACTCTCAGGCTGCACATTAATCCTTCTTCTTCCTGGAAGGCTTCACTCCCTGGGCTTGGCTGCTATTAAAACATCAGCGTGATGCTTCCCGAAGGTCAACTACCAAGGGACCCATTCTGGCAGCTGTTTGTTTGTTTGTCTGAACATTATCTAGGGCTGGCTGTTTATTTACATCCATTGAAGTATCAGACAATAAATATCCTCTCCCAGTAGCAAACAGATGCTTGCACTCGAATGTTCTGGCTTCAAAAACGATCTCCTTAATGAGCAAACAACACCATTAATCTTTAAAGACACAGGCTCCGGCCTTCTCTGAGCTCCCACCCTGGCCATGGCTACACCCACAGGCATCCCTGGCAAGCAGCCCACGGGTCTGGTAGATGAAAGAGGGTAAAAGATACCTTCCATCACTTGGCTGGTGGTTTTCAGCCTTATCTGGGCCTCCCCAGCTGCTGAGGGATCCACGGGAGGCTGATGCTCGAGGACAGTTTCCCCAGCAAGTTGGTGGCAGATGCCTCAATCACACCTCTAAGAGGGACATAGAGGTTGGTATCACGTAGTTATCAAAGAGAGGGACACAGTAACCCTCTCCAAATCATGGGGATGGACTCAAAATTGTCAAGGAAAGAGCAGCAGGATTGGGGAACAAAAGGAATTGGTGGTAGCAAGCACTTGGTGCCTTTGCTGGAAGACAAATCACGATTGTGGCAAAAAAGAAAATATCTTTAAACTCAGCAGAGCAACAGAAACACCTTCCTTCCAGAGAGGGCCACACACCTCTTTTAGCACCTCTATTCTTTCCTATAAAGTGACATTTCCTGCTAAAATCCATCCACACAGATGTACTTCAGGAGCTTTACTCCAGGCCCATCAAAGCCTGTCCCATAGAATGAATCAGTGTTTGGAGCACGTTAACATGGTCCAGTTTTGGTTTATTCAAGAAAAAGGCACTGGCACAGGTTGCTCTGAGAGGTTTTTGATGTCCCATCCTAGGAAGTGTTCAAGGCCAGGTTGGATGGGACTTGGAGCCTGATCTAGTGCAATGGGTCCTTTCAAAATTATCTTCAGACTCACTTCAGAAACACACTCCTAACCCAATCTCCTGCTACAACCTCACTTCTATTTTATTTGTCCAAGCAGCTTGGACTGGTCTCTGGCAGCAAAATAAAAAAAAAAGGATCATTTCCACTGTGCCAACTGGGCTCAGCTGTTTCCTGCTCCTCTAAAACCATCACTCCTGGCCCACCAGAGTTAAAATAAGGTCCCCTTCAATTAATATCTCTGCATAAAGCACTTTAAAACCATCCAGGGCTGCTGGGAGCGTGGTGGGGAGCAGATCACGATGACTGGCCAGGCGGGCAGCAGGAGCAGACGTTGGGTGGATGAGAGTCATTACAAATAATTAAACGAATAACCAAGCAGAAGAGGAGCTTGGTGAACCATGGCAAGCTCGGCCAAGCCATCCCTCCCCACCACTCTGCTTTTGTGCAGTGTCAGCAGCCCCTGGGCCGATGGAGTTCCAGGGAATTCATCACCTCCTGCCCTGGCGCTTCCAGCCGCTCTCACTCAAGTCATGCTGGTGCCTTATTTTGGCCATGAAATTGCCCCAGTTCCCCAGGGAGGGGATTAAATGGGCTGCAAGGGTGGATTTCAAAGGGAAAATCCTTCAGGTCGTGGAATCAGGCCCTGCCAGGGTGAGAGGGAGCGACCATGACTGTGGTACTGCCTCGGAAAGTAGGGAAAATGTTTTGGGCAGGGAAAGCAAGAGGTGGGAGGAGAAGCTTTGTCCTCCCCATCCTCTGAGGCATCCTTCCTTTGCTGTCCCTGCCTCTCCTTCTTGCAGGGCATCTCACTGAAATCACCATCATCATTTCTCACTATTGGATTAAGGATCTGCAAACAGCATTTCCAGGGGATCCAAGCAGCCCTGGAGCCCAGCACATCAATCCAGGCTGCTCTGAGAAGGGCCCAGCCAGAGCCTTACGACTGCACAGGGGCCACTAATACTTCATTGCTTTTCCAATAGCAGTTCCTCCCTGTTTTATGAACCTAATGTTCCCCAGAGGATGCCAGGACTGCTGGCTGCTGTTCCTGGTATGGAGAGGGAGAAAGGACACAGCATGAAGTGTACGAGCTCATGTCAGGCCCCTCTGATGATCACCTATTCCTGCTTTTTCATTGATTTGGGTCTCATTATGGAGCTCTATTGATCTCAGCAAAGACAGGGAAGGGGCTGGTGACACTCCATGTTCTGCCCATTTCCCTCCTTTTTCCAGTAAAATAATCTGTTCTAATTTGCCTAAAGCCTATTAACAGGAGATCAATTCCTAATAAAACATGGCATTTCAATAGCCCTGTCTATCCACTGATCCTAAAGGCTTTTAGAAACACTAATTGAAAAAGCAAGGCATGAGGTACACCCTTAACTCCTGCCTCAGCCAGCAGCTCTCTCTCTTCTCCTGTACACATGTTTTAAAGTGCTGTGTGCCTGGACCTTGCCATCCCATCCAAACACAGATCTCAGAGCACCCCCAGCCATGTGGAGGTGTTTACAGTGTTCTTGAAGCTCCTGCTCTCAGTGCTGTCCAGAACCCAAACTCCTGTCATGACAGGAGCCACTCCGAGCAGAGGGGAGAGCTGATCTGGACAGGAGTCATGGAATCATGGAATGGTTTGGGTGGGAAGTTACCTTAAAGACAATCCAGTTTCCCCCCTGCCATAAGCAGGGACACCTTCCACTGTCCCAGGTTGCTCCAAGCCCCATCCCAACCTGGCCTTGGGCACTTCCAGGGATCCAGGAGCAGCCACAGCTTCTCTGGGCAACCTGTGCCAGGGCCTGCCCACCCTCACAGTCAGGAATTTCCTCCTAATATCTAATCTAAATCTCTCCTCTTTTACTTTAAAAGAATTCCTCTTTGTCCTGTCTCTATCACCCAGTAAAAGTCACCCTCCCAAAATGTAGGTGCCCCTGAGTGCACCCCACAAAACAGAAGGGACAGCAAAGCAGGTTGGCCTTTGCAATTCCATGAGGTTCCTGGTTTGTATTTCCTTTGTCCAGAAGGTCTCATGTGACAGAATCACTAAGGTTGGAAAAGACCTCCAAGATCATCAAATCCAATCTCACAGAACAAATCTTGTTGTCAGCAAACAAGGCTTGTTTGCTGCACCTACAGCACAGCAGCAGCCAGGGAGAATGGTTCTTCCTCAGCCTTCCCCCAGGGCCTTTTCTCCCAGCAGCAATAGAGGGTTTTGAAGAAGACAGCTTTCCTAGAATAACTGCTGGCTAATCCTGATCATCTGCAGGCACTGCAGTGTAATCCCCACCCCAGGCCAGGGGGCACAGGGCCTTCACTGGGCAGGGCCACAGGGTTTAATCCCTGCACTGGAGTCATCCACTGACCTCTGGTGTAATCCTGGAAAATTGGGTCAAACACAGCTGTGCCTGGCTGCTGGATAGGAGGAGATCAGCCCTGCAGAGCCAGCATAGCACAGAGGGCAGAGAGGGCTCCTGCTTCAGGAGGGCCAAAGAAACGTGAGACAAGATGCTGGTGGGCATCTGCTTGGTTTTCTGGAGACATGTGGGTCACTGTGCATCACAGAGCTCCTGGGTGTTGTGGTTCCATGGTGGGTCACTGTCCTACACACATCCAGCACAGTGGGATCCACTGGGATCATGGAATCATAGACTGGTTTGGGTTGGAAAGGATCTTAAAAGCTCAGCTCATTCCACCCCCTCCTATAGGCAAGGACATCTCTGACTATCCCAGGCTGCTCCAAGCCCCATCCAGCCCAGCCTTGGGCACTTCCAGGGATCCAGGGCCTACCCACCCTCACAGGGAAGAACTTCTCCTTAATATCCAACCTAAATCGACCCTTTGTCATCTTAAAGCCACCTGCTTTGGGCCAGAAGGTTCTTCAAGCCCAAAGACAAATTCCCAGCTGACAGAGATCCCCTTTTTTTCAACTTCCTCTTCAAGCCCTTCATTCTGGGCTTGGACATCACCTAACACAGTGAGTTTCTGACTGCTGCTCCCAGTCCACAGCACAGGACTGCTGTCCCATCCCACTGTGGACCCCCACTAACATTTATTGCAAGACCTACCCCTGGCTGCAATGGAGTTACGAATTAAATTAGACAAAGTGAAAGAATTACCATCATCTTATTGCAGGGGTTCCATACCTTCTCGGTGTTCCTTGTGGGCAACTCCTCAGAGCACTGACTCTCTCCTTCACAAAGCACCCAACTAACTCCAGTTCCCTTCTCAACGCCACCCCACTCTTTTATAGCACTCTTCTTCTCATTGGGTACAGCTGCGGCCTGTTAAAGTCAGGCCTGTTCCTAATCTTTGATAATTGGTCCAGCTGCAGCTTCTTAGGGGTAAGATTACTTTCCACACAATCTTTATTTTCTTACATTCTATCCCCCCCACAATAAACTGCTTTTCCCATCCAAAGTCCAGCTGTGGGATGGAGCCTGTGGCACTGGATGTGATGGTCACTGAAGGGCACAGCCCAGCACAGGGTCCTGCTGTGCCTCAGCCCATGGATCCAGCCTGTCCAGATCCCTCTGGCAGATGCCTCATGTGATCCCAGAACTGACTGAAGGTGCCCTTGATCTGTTGGCATCTTATTGCAGGGGTTCCATATCACAAAAGTTTCACACCTTCTTGGTGTTTCCAATAACTCCAGTTCCCTTCTCAACCAGCCACCCCACTCTTTTATAGCACTCTTCTTCTCATTGCTTACAGCTGTTAAAGCCAGGCCTGTTCCTAATCTTTGCTAATTGGTCCAGCTGCAACTCCTTAGGGGTAAGATTACTTTCTACACCATCTTTATTTTCTTATATTCTATCCCCCCACAAAGAATGACTTTCTCTTCAAGCCCTTCATTCTGGGCTTGGACATCACCTAACACAGTGGGTTTCTGGCTGCTGCTCCCAGCACCATAAAAATTAACAATTACAGCTTGAAGTGTACCTGAACTGCAGGGCTCACCCCAACGTGAAACAGCAGAGGGAAAGGGAAGGACATGAACAGCTCCCTGTCCCTCAGCAGGGAGAGCTGTCAGGTATGTGCAGCTCTCACATGCAGGAGCCCCTTGACAGATGACATCATTTTTGAGAGCATGGTTTACACGCGCTCCCCTGGCGCTCCCTGATTGATAAATTAGACACTCATGAGCCATGTGCTAATCAATGCAAATCATTAGTTTGTAACAACACAAGGCAAGCTCGGCACAGCTCATTTTTCAAGGTAATGGCCTGCCAAGCATCCGTGTTCAGCTCCCAGCCCTGCCAGGCAATCCATTACAGGGCTGCTGGCACTCACCTATGGCACCAGGCTGAGTGAGGCCTCTGCAGTCCAGTCCCCACCAAGGGCTGGGATCAGTGCAAGGGCTCCAAACCTGCTGTTCCTCCTCCTCCTCAGCTCCTGCTGCCAGTGGCCACCCTAGACCCAGGCATTTGGAGTGCACTTGCTCCCACAGACCCTGTGCTGCCTCAGGTTTAGCTTTTATATTTTTCAGATTCTGTTCTATGATGCCTCAGGTTTAGCTTTTCTATTTTTCACATTCTGTGCTGCTTTAGTGTGTGGGTCTGGGCTTCATATTATGGGATGGTGAGCTCTGTGCACAGAGCAGGGAGACAAAACAATTCCTGCTCCAGCTGGGCACCAAGGACAAAATGTCACTGTCATATTTTCTGAAAAATCCCTTTGCCCAGGATTCTTCTCCTGGGAAGCTGAGAAGCCTCAGAGAAAAGGGAAAACAATATTATCTCATTTGCTTCTCCTGTGTTTTGCTGCTTTGGAATGTGGTTGAAGATTGTTTATCCAACAGGTGATTTTTCATTGGTTTCATGTGAGTTGTTTTGACTCATTGGCCAATCAGTGCCAAGCTGTGTCGGGACTCTGGAAAGAGTCACAAATTCTCATTATTATCTTTTAGCCTTCTGTCTGTATCCTTTCTGTATTATTTAGTATAGTTTAGTATAATATTCTTTAATATAATATAATATCATAAAATAATAAATGAGCCTTCTGAGAACATGGAGTCAGATTCACTCATTTCCTCCTTCATCCTGGGGACCCAGCAAATACCACAACAAATGATCCAAATCTCAGCCCAGGAGCACAAACTCCGTGGGCTGGAGAGAGAAAAACAAGCAGGGTGGGACTGCAGGGGCTAAAGCTGGAATGGGACAATGAACTGCAAGATGCAAATGGAGCAGAACTGATCCCAGGGAGAGACCCCGGGAGCGCTGGTGCATTTTGGGGCCATTTTGGTTCATCTTGGGTGCAGCCCTGGCTGGGCTCTTGTGCTGCCCAAGGTGCATCCATGGAGGATTTTTTAATAAATCCCTGCTTTATTCTTTAGCTCTGTCTAGTCTCTGCTCTAGCTCAGCCTTCTCAAGGAATCACCTGGACCTTTGTTCTCCACTTACCCCAACCCTGCAACCTGAAATTAAAGTTATTTAAGCCTGAAAAACTGTGTTCTGTCCTCTATCAGTGGAAAATGAAGGTGGGTATTCAAGGTGTTGACCTGCAGGTGGGTCCTAGGAAACTCCATGCTGGCATCAGTGGCATCTCTAAAGGACAATTTCTGCATCAAGTTGTGCCTGGCCAAATGAAGAGGCCATTGGAATGCTTCGGCCACCAGATTTAACACCCAAATTTCTGGCCTCAGGCTCTTACAAGCTCTGTCCAGCTGAGTGAGTGCTCTGGGGGAATGAAACTCCATCAGGGAAGGATAAGCCACCACTCAGCATCCTGTGGAAGGGACAAGGGTGGGACAACTCTGCTCCTGCCCCACGGGAGCCCATCCAGGCTCTGTGCCTCCCAAGCTCTGCAGGATTTCAGTCCCACTGGAAACAGAGCTGTCTCTTCATCCATGGGTCGTTCTTAGGCACAAATCCTGCCATGGGTGCTCTGCAGAGCCACTCCAGGTACTTCATGGAAAATAAGGATTCTCTGTTTGACATTCCCAGAGGTAAAGTTCAGGTCTCACAGAGAGGGTCCTGCTGCTGGATGTTCATATTTATGATCCCAGTGGATAATCTCAAAGGTCACCCCAGTGCCACTCAGGTGCTTCTGTTTCTCCCAAACTGGTGGAATTTCTTTCACAAGGCAAGTATTTTGGGAACTTGCTAACTTTTAAATATTTATAGCTGTTATTGCCATCACTCCTGGTTCTTCATAAAGAGACTGCTTTGGGTCACACTGGTTCTGATTGGGATTAAGGGAACAATAATGAAAAAAGTATGAAAATTAATTTTTTATATGTGAGAGCACAGGTGTCAGCTCGAGAGTGCAGAAACCAAAATGCTCCCTCAAATCTGGTCAGCTCTTCAGCAGGGCTCAAACCCCAGATAAAAATAATTCAGACAAGCTGCAACACCAGAGAGACTCAGAGTTTTGCCTCAGAAACTTCACCCAGTGTGTGTGACCAGGACTGACCAGACACAACGCTCCCAACGCAGCTGGCCCAGAGCACAAACCCTTCTGTGGGACAGCTCAGAAACCCAGGCAGGGAGTAATATGGGATGGAATGAAGACAGATGCAGCACAAGACAGGCTGGATGATGAATGCAAGCCCTTTATAAGTGTCTGTTCATGGGGCTGAGGGACCAGACTCCCGCAGGGATGAGCTCATCCCTCCGGGAACGCGCTGACCCCGAGGGTTGGGAGCCGTGGGGAAGGGGGTGCAGGGCAGCACCACAAAGGGTCCTTTGAGTGTGGGCAGACAGGGAGAGCTTGGAGACACCCACGGATCCTCACCACACTGTGGCACTTGAGAGGGAGCCAGCTGCCCTTTGGCAACGGGAGGGACGAGTGGAGACGCGGGAATTCTCATGGAGACGCGGGAATTCTCATGGAGACACGGGAATTCTTGTGGAGATGCAGGCAACAAGGCATACATCAGCACAGCAGTGTGAAAGGGTACCCAGGCAGGCAAAACAGGGGGTGTGGAGGCACCCAGAAACACCTGGATCATCCAGGATCATCCTCCTGGCTTGAGGATGTGGTCACCAAGGGGTGATGGAGAGATGAGCACATGTGTGTGCTGGCTTGAAATGAGAGAAAAACAGAATCATGGAATGCTTGGGTTGGAAGGGACACCTCTAAAGGTCACCTGGTTCAACAGCCAGGGACATCTCCAACTGGATAAGGCTGCTCAGAGCCCCGTGCAGCCTGGCCTGGAATGATTCCAGGGAAGGCGCATCCACCAGCTCTCTGTACAACGTGAACCAGTTGTAAAAACTCCCTTATGTCTCATCTAAATCAACCATCCTTCAGGATAAAACCATCACCCATTGTCCTATCACACCCAGCAGAGTCTGTGGAGACCACAGGCATTCCCCCAAAAGGACCTGGGATAGATAACCCAGGGGATCTGATCCCAAGGGGGGCATTTCCACACCTCGGGTGGTGCAGGGCCCTGGGCAGCTCCAGGCACCAGCGAGGGCAGCGAACTCAATCACAGCCTGTCACATTCAATCTTGGAGATAGAGAGACACATTTGCAATTTCCCTTTCAAGCTTAAGAGAGGCAGACCAAAGCTCCTGCTTTGCTGAGGATTTGGGCACTTTCTTTAAAAAAAAAAAAAAAATCAAAAACCGTATCCCAGAGATGCTATCACCGGTCAAGTGAGATTGGCTGTTCTTGCACTGATATTTGTGTCAGATGCTGGTGCTAAATGGCTTCAGAATTGCAGAGTGATGGGCTGTGAGTGCATCACTGAAAAGAGAGAAATCTGGGACCCACAGCTCTTTCCTCACTGCCTCACTGAGAGCACTGGGTTTGGGTGGGTGTCATGGGAACAATTCCTGCCAGCAAAATGGGGACAGGTTATCTCCAGGGCCAGGGGAAAGGGGAACCTGGAAGAAAAGCTGTCCCCAGCCCCTTTTGTCAGCTGACACCCCTGGGGCTAAGGTTGAGATAATGAGGTCCCACATATCTCTGGGCCCCAGCCCCACTGACAGGGCTGTGCTCTGCAAAGGTTATTGTGATTCAATTGCTGACTCTTTCAGCTCCTGGGCTCCTCAATGCCAAGGTGACCTATTAAGAACTTAATATCAGATAAAAAGAACATCCCTCAAAGCTTTTTTAACCTTCATAATCTATGTTTATCCACAGAAAATAGAAGGAGGAGAGAAAAAGAGAAAGCGAATGCTTATCTTCCAATATTGCCTCAGATAAAAGGGAAGCACCATCTGGGGACAAAACTTCACATTTGACCTTTCTCCCCTCTCATGAAAGCAGCCAGAAAACTGATCCAGCACTGAAACAGTGGACGAGGCCTCTTCCATTCACCTCCCATAGACTGAAGGATGCTCCCAATCTACCTCTGATTTTGTGTCTGACACCCGACCAAGGAGGGCTCTCTGCAGCCCAGCCCCAGCACAGACCCCCTTTCTCCCCATCCAGCCCCAAATGAGCAGCACTGACCCATCAAGCCCCAGCTCTTCCACCAGCCAACCTCAGCAAAGGTCTCACTGAGGTCTAGTGTCCCCAAGAGCTCCTCTCACCTCCCACTGCTCCCTCATTAGTGACAACGTGAGCCAGTTGTAAAAACTCCCTTATATCTCACCTAAATCAACTCTCCTTCAGGATAAAGCCATCACCCCTTGTCCTATCACACCCAGCAGACTCTGGACCCAAAAATGTCTCTCATGCTTTTTTTTTCCTTCCAGGAACACCAGATAAATTGTTGGTCCTCTCCATTCAGAGAATCACAGACTGGTTTGGGTAGGAAGTGACCTCAAAGATCATCTCATTCCAGCCCCCACACAAACCATGGGAGATTTAAAAGCCATGTAGATGTGGCCCTTGGGGACATGATTTAGTGGTGGTCTTAGGTTGGACTCCATGATCTTAGAGGTTCTTTTCCAACCTTAACAACTCTATCATTGTATAATTTTAATTATTACCTCCAATAGTGCAAGAATGGCACATATCCCCAGACCCTTAATCACAGGGGTGCCTGGCACATCAATCAGAATTAACCAGAAGTGTATTCAGACCCCTTGATTGAATTATCCAAAACTAATTCAAATGAATTTAAAAATAACAGTGTGGCAGGCCCATTTTTAATGTCAGTAAATCCCCAGCCAGGACCATCAGTGTGAAGCCCCCGTTCACAGGGAAACAAAAGGTGAGAATGCAGGGGCTGAGGGTGGCAGGGAGTGATTTCCTCTCAGCCAAGCACACCCAGCACCAAGCCAGGTGTATGGGAGGGAAGCTGATGACCCTGTGGAGGAAGCAGAGCCCTTCATTGTGCACTCCCAAGGATTTGGGAACTGCCCTGAGGAGCTGTATGGCACAGGGGGCAAGGCACAAGGCGTGTTCAGGGGAGAATTAACAGAGCCAGAGGGATTTAGGAGGGGAGTGCTGGCATATTATTCCACTTAGGCAGAGGCAGGAGACTCCTGGGAGCCATGCAGGTGAGCTGGGAATCAAACCCTGGATCAGGCTGGTGAGGAGGCAAAGTTGCCCCATAAATTGGTTAGAATGGTATTTGTGAATTTAACAACATTGATGCCTCAGGTTTTGGCTTTTATATTTTTCCCATTCTGTGCTGCTTTAGTGTGTGGGTCTGAGCTCCATATTATGGGATGGTGAGCTCTCTGCACAGAGCAGGGAGACAAAACAATTCCTGCTCCAGCTGGGCACCAAGGACAAATGCCCCAAATCTCAGCCCAGGAGCACAGACCCCGTGGGCTGGAGAGAGAAAAACAAGCAGGGTGGGACTGCAGGGGCTAAAGCTGGAATGGGACAATGAACTGCAAGATGCAAATGGAGCAGAACTGATCCCAGGGAGAGACCCCGGGAGCGCTGGTGCATTTTGGGGCCATTTTGGTTCATCTTGGGTGCAGCCCTGGTTGGGCTCTTGTGCTGCCCAAGGTGCATCCATGGAGGAGATCCTTTGAATGAATCCCTGCTTTATTCTGGAACTCTGCCCAGCCTCTGCTCTAGCTCAGCCTCCTCAAGGCATCACCATCATGCAGCATTGATTCAGCCCAAAACCTCTTGTTCACAGGAAGCAAAATAGGAACGTAGGGAAATGCAGGAGGTAGAGAGTCTGGAAAAGCTGAGCACAAAAAGGACCTAACAGACCATTTCCAAGGATGCTTCAGCTGAGCCAAGTGGTGCTCAGGGGACCACAGCCCAGCAGGGGAGTCAGAGCAGAGCTGAGAAGTGTCACTACCCTACCAACAGGGCCAACTCAAAGGTTTGCAGCTCTCTTTGTGCCTCAGATCTTTCCCCAAACTTGTGTCAGTAGCAGAACAATGTCCTGTCTGAGGCCAAACAGCCAGGTGCTCTTCTGATGCCAGACTGAGATGTCTGAGCTCTAAAAGCAGCATCCCATGAGCTGCAGAACTCCCCCATCCTCTGAAGGTTTGCTGGGGTTTGCTGTTTACTTACACAGCTCGCTGCCTCTGTGCAAGCTGCTCATCCCTGGGACACATCAGGGGACACCAACAAACAGGGACCTGCCTGAAAACCTGTGGGGACAAAGTGCAAACATTGCTGGGGTGGTCACTGCCATGGCCCAGACACCACTGCTGAGGCACAGGATCACAGAATGAACTGGGTAGGGAAAAACCTTTGAGATCATCAAGTCCAACCGATGACCAGACACCTCCTCATCCACTAAACCATGGCACTGAGTGCCACATCCAGGCTCTTTTAAACACCTTCAGAATGCTGACTGTGCAGAGTCTGTGCTTCTTTTTTGTTAAGGCTGGGATTAAATGTAGATCTCATCAAATGAGATGGGATTGCTTGTTGGGACTCAGATGTTTATTAGTTCTTACCTATGTCACAGTCTCACAAACCCTGAGTTCTACAGCACTTCAATAATAAACTAAAAATGGAGCTGTGTCTCTCTCTCTACAAGGCCTTTCAAGGATAAATTGTCCAATTAAGAAATGGCACCTGAGTTATTTTCACTTTTAACCCAATAAACAACCACCCATGCCTGCAATGGGGACTTTTTTATCCAATGACACAAAACCACCCAAACCCATGGAGAAGAAGGTGAAGAAGAAGGAGCAGCACTGCCCCAAAACCTCCATCTTGCTTTATATCTATTACTGTATTCTAAACCCTTAAACTCTGAGTTTCCCCCCCTGTGATCTCACACACTCCTGTCCAAACTGCACCCCCACAATCCCAGTTCCATCGTTCCATTCTGGAAGCTTCTCCAGACCTCAGGGCAGTGCAGGGTTCTCCTGGGGGTCAGTGCCTGGCAGCACAGAAATCTCCAATTCTCAGCACCCAGGGTTCCAACAGGTGACCCCAGCTCCTCCTTGAGCAGACAATTCCAGTGCCCAATCACTCTTTCAGTGAAGAATTTTTTCCTGATTTCTAACCTAAACTTCCCCTGGTGCATTTGGACAGCAGAATTTGGGAAAAAACTGCTTCCCCGAGCCAATCACAGCACTGCACCAGGGTTCCCAAACTGGATATTTTCCCACTCTTTTGAGCATGTCCATCAAGGAGGAGAGCATGCAGCAAGCTCAGCTGCACCTCTGGTGATGGGAAGGTGATGGAAGAAGAGCCTGGGCAGCATCTCCTGTCTCCACAGCCATCCACCCTGTCCTGTGGGCAGGGAGGGACAGCAGGATCATGTCCCTCACACAAGCAGAGGGATCACTTTTCTCTGGGACCTCAGGGTAACCCGGGCACTGAAACCCGACCCAAAGCCACTCTGACATCAGGTCGTGGCTGGAGACAAAGCAAGGTCAGGAGTTCAGCATCAATACAGCCAGTGCCAGTCAGGACACAAAAGCTCTGGGATCAGATGTACCTGAGAGGGCTGCTGGGGAGGGAGGGCATTGAGATGCATAATTACTGCTCCTTTCATCCCTGCTGCTCCTTCCCTCGTTCACACGGCTCTCCTGGCTCTGTCCTTGCACGGGCTGTGTCCCAGCAGGGTCCCCCCCATCCCCACAGACACAGCAAAAAGGGGCTGGAAGGTGAGGGGTGTCAGAGCTGAGCCCCCCCTGCATTGAAGGTTTCAGCAGAATCACTCCTAAGAGCAGCCAGTTGTATCCAGGATCAGCTCCAGCTTTGGGGTGGAGCAAATAATGGAATTACAGAATGGTTTGGGTTGGGAGGGACATTAAAACTCATCCAGTTCCGTCCCCAGGGTGCTTCAAGCCCCCTCCAGCCTTTCCTTGGACATTGCAGGGATGCAGGGGCAGCCCCAGCTGCTCTGGCAATCCCAGCCCAGCCAGGAATTCCTCATTGCCAAGATCCCATCCCTGGCTGCCCTCTGGCACTGGGAGCCATTCCCTGGGTGCTGTCCCTGCAGGCCTTGGCCCCAGTCCCTCTGCAGCTCTCCTGGAGCCCCTTCAGGCCTGCAATGTGCTGGAAGCTCTCCCTGGATCCCTCCCTTCTCCAGGGGAGCACCCCCAGCTCTCCCAAGGTTACCCCACACCAGAAGCACCAGAGACTGCAGGACATTTATGTGTGCTGGCAACTGCAGCAAAAAAATAGAAAAAAAGGACTTTAAACCTCCAAAATAGGAGTGACTCCTTTTCCTTGAAGTGCTGCCAGAGTGGAATAGTGCAGGTGTTTCATATTCCCAAAGTTTGGGGTATTTTGTACTGAAATCCTGAGTGAAGGAGACATAACATGCAAAACCCTCTGCATTGTGAGGTACACACTGACCTTACCCAAACAACAGCTTGAAACATCTGCAATATTGAGGATTCCCTGAAAAACAGACTTTTTACAGGAATTGCCATTTGCTCCTTCTTTCTCAAACCCTCATCTCCTTTTCAGGGAAAGCCTTTCACATTTCTGGCATTTTGTTGTGGTGAAATGGGATCAGTTCCACGAAACTGAAACAAAACAGAGCAACCCCAGGTTTGGAGATCATCACAATCCCTTGAGGATGCTCCACAGAGCCCTGGGGAAAACTGATTGACAAATGCCTGGAGCTCCTTTGTTTTATTCTCTCTCTCCAGATCTGCCTCATAGGACAGAAAAGGAGGAGGGGAAAAAAGGTTTTTTTAACAGGTATTAAACTAACCCTTCCCAAACTGCATCAAAAGTTTTCCTGGTCCACGGGAGATGGCAAAAAAGCAGCTCTGCCTCAACATTGGCTGCAAAAGGAGGGGAAGTGTTACAGACATCTTTTATGAAAAATCCTTTCCTTAGGATTTTTTCTCCTGAGAGGCTGAGAGGCCTCAGGAACAAAATGTAACCAATGGTCATCTGCTGCTGTGGAATGCAACAGGTGCATCTGGGATTGGGCTCATGGGGTTGTTTCTAATTAATGGCCAATCACAGCCCAGCTGGCTCAGACAGAGAGTCCAAGCCACAAGCCTTTGTTATCATTCTTTCCTATTCTATTCTTAGCTAACCTTCTGATGAAATCCTTTCTTCTATTCTTTTAGTATAGTTTTAATGTAATATATATGATAAAATAATTAAATCAGCCTTCTGAAACATGGAGTCAGATCCTCATCTCTTCCCTCATCCTGGGACCCCTGTGAACACTGTCACAGGGAAGGAGAAGGGGCTGGGGCTGGACTGCTGATTATTTTTGGAAACGACCAACCCAAAATGCTCCTTTTTGGCCGGAGCTTCTCCACGTGTGCAGCAGATGGCGCAGCTGCAGTGGCTGTCCCACTGCCACCTCTGTCCCCACTGTCCCCCTGCCAGCCCCAGGACCATCCAAAGGCTGTCCCTCTGTCTGGGTGTCACAGACATCTTTTATGAAAAATCCTTTCCTTAGGATTTTTCCTCCTGAGAAGCTGAGAGGCCTCAAGAACAAAATGTAACCAATGGTTATCTGCTGCTGTGGAATGCAACAGGTGCATCTGGGATTGGGCTCATGTGGTTGTTTCTAATTAATGGCCAATCACAGTCCAGCTGGCTCAGACTCTCTCTCAAACCTTTGTTATCATTCTTTCCTTTTCTATTCTTAGCCAGCCTTCTGATGAAATCCTTTCTTCTATTCTTTTAGTATAGTTTTAATGTAATATATATGATAAAATAATAAATCAGCCTTCTGAAACATGGAGTCAGATCCTCATCTCTTCCCTCAACCTGAGACCCCTGTGAACACTGTCACATCTGGGGGTCCCTCCTGCCCTTTTTTGGCTGACTCTGGCCCCAGCACTGGATTTTAGCACTCTCCAAGGAGTTCAGAGGGATGAAAAGCCACACCAGCTGTCCCAGAGAGGAGGGACCATCCCACCAGGGATGCAGGAGGCACAGCTCCATCATGGATGTGCCATTAAAGCCCCATCTCGGTGCCTCCTGGGGCCCTGGCATCATTCACAGCCCTGAGCCCTGCAGCTCTTCCCAGGCTGTTTAAAACAGGGTGAGACAATGGACAAAGCCCCAAAAGGGACCATGGGGAGCAATCCAGGGCTGGCTCAGGTGCTTCATTTCCACAGCAGGAGCGCAGAGCTGCATCCCTGGGGCAGGGCAGTGCCAGCCTGGGTGATGGAGGCCAGACCCCATCCAGCTGCCCCAGGAACCAGCAGCCATCCCCCTCCCACTGCCTGCACCCTCCTGGGCACAGCATTCATGGCAGGAGACTGGAGCTTCTCATCCTGCCCTTAATGGTTCCCCCTGGGCTGCTATTTCTGTTTCAGAACATTTTTCTGTGGGGCAGTGACAGAGGCAGGCAGTGTGAAGCCTTTTCTTTTTGGGGCTATCTATCTTTGCAGGCTTTGTTGTTTAAAGGGCCAAGCCTGCTCCCTCCATGACAATCAGCTGCTTCTCCTCTCATCTTCAAAGGCTGCAGCTAAAACTCATCACACTGCCAATTTTATCCCAGGCCAACAACTCCCCCCATCCCTTTTTGTGTCGAGGGGCAGAGCATGATCCTGCCTCTCCTTCTCCTTATTTTTTTTTTACTCTTCCTGTCCTTTTCTTGCTCTCTCCTGGAGGAGGAGGAGTTGGTGGCTTATAAAAGGGAGAGATTGTTGTTTTCACACAGACCTCTTGGAGGCTGGGAAGGAAAACACCAAGAGGAAAATACTGTTCTGTGTGGAAGCTGTGACTAACCACGAGAGGAGAAGGAAGGAGAAAGAGTTTAAGTTATTTTGGTGAAGAAGTGGCCATGTCTCATATCTCTGCTGGCCCTGGCCTTTCCCCACCCCAAACTGGGAGCTCTTCAAAGCTTCCTGCCCTCAGCCCATGGCCTTGGGAGAGGAGCAGGGACAGCCACGAGCAGGCAGCCAGCCAGCCAGCTGCCACCTTTGTCCCTGCGGCAGCACAGCTGGGAAATGTCTGCTGGATTGGTTTCCCTCTTTTTAATTCCTAGAACGGTCGCTTTTTTTTTTTTTTTTTTCTTTTTCCTGGAAGAACATTTTTTCAAGCCCAAATTTGCCCAACCCTGCCGTGAAAGTCGCTGCGTTTCTCCCCGACAGCCACAGGGTGTCAGCAGCTCTATGGAGTGGGTTCCTAAAGGGATTCCCAATTCCCTGAGATGTCCCGGAGCTGGAGCAATGGTTTGGGAAGGGTCTCATCCTGCCCTGTCCTCCCATCAGAGATCCCAGTGGGAAGAGCAGAGCTTTGTCCCACAGGCTGCAGCCAGGGTTTGCTCCAAGCCGCCCACACAGAAGATTTGGGGGGTTTTAGGGTGATGTCAGCTCTTCCCCAGAGGTGAAATTATCCAAAATGATCCAAAATGATCCATGAGTTTGAGTTGGTGGAATGTCCTGGCACAGAAGGGGTTTTTAGGGTTGGAAGGGGGGTTTAGAAGGAGGAAAAACCCAGAGATGACAGGCGTGAAAATGGACTAAATTTTCTAATTCCCGTATTTCTGAAGCTTTGAAGCCAACTCCCAGGAAATATTCCCAGGGGGACACCAGTGGGACTGGGGACAGCCAATTCCCACCTCAAACACCACCTGTATGGTTTCATTACCACAGAGGTTTCTAACCCACCAAAGAGTTAAAAACTGCCCTTGGCCTTCCTAGGGCAGGGAAGCAGCAGGGAAAAATCCATGGGCACAGCCATCCCTGGTGCTGAGGAGGATCAAACCCTGTGCCAGTCCCACCCTGCCCTTCCCTGTCACTTGTTCTGAGCCTCCTCTGTCCCATTATGGGAGCAGTGACTTCTCTCTCCCTTCCAAAGCCTGGACAGCAGGAGCTGCCTCAAGGATGGAGAAACGTGGCAGAAATCCTCCAAATTTTTCCACTTTTGTCACAAACACTGCCCCATCCACTCCCCCTGACTGTGACAAAATGAGGTGTCACTCACAGCAACCCAGCTCAAAGCAGGATATTTTGGGTGCAAAGAGGGGCAAAAAAACCAACCTGAAAACAGCTGAGGAGAGAGCAGCCAGGCTCTGCTGGCTCCAGAGACATTTTGCTGTCACCAGAGTCACCCTCCAGGCACGCACTAAACGTGGGATTCATCTTGTTTAACATGGTCCTCCCCAAAATTAGACATCTCTCCTAATGAGTCAGGCAGGTTTCCCCTGGAGTGGATGGGAAGAGACAGGTTTCACCCAGGGCTGATCTGTGCCATCCTAAATAGGTGTCTCAGGCAGATGGAGTGAATTGCTCTCTGGAGGTGCCAGTCTCTCTCCATTATCTATAAACAGCAGCTCATTTCGATTCAGTGCTGATGACCAGCATTAGGTGAGACAAATTTCAGGCTGAGTGAGTGTCTGGCATCTCTCACAGCTGGGCCAGGCTCACTTTCACTCATCTCTCCCTTTCCTGGCTTCCCTGTGCTGAAAGGTGTGCATGGGCTAGTACAGAAAGTCTTAATTTTGAGGGCAAAATTAATTAATTAATTTTGTTTGTTTGCTCAATGTGGCCTATTGCAACAAGAGGGTCCAAGAACTGTGCTTTAATCTCTGTTTTTCTTGTTATACTCAACGGGCACACAGTGGGATTGTTGGGGTGTCTTGTGCAAGGCGTTGGGAGTGTCTTGTGCAAGCCCAGGAGTTGGGCTTGAAGATCCTTGGGGGTCCCTTCCAACTCAGGATATTCTATCATTTCACAATGGGATCAGTTTTAACATCATTCAACCAATTTTCAGCCCCCCACGACCCTGGTTCCTGCATTTTATGGTTGGGAAAAAAATCCCACAGACAACTCTGAGCATCAATTCAGGTGCCAAAGCACATTGATCAACTGTGAGGGGAATCTGGAAGAAATTACAATCATAAAATCATTAAGCTTGGAAAGGACCTCCAAGATCATCAAGTCACCATCAAACCATTCACATGAAACCAGTGAAACAATCACCTGTTGGATAAACAATCTCCAATCACGTTCCAAAGCAGCAAAACACAGGAGAAGCAAATCAGATAATTATTGGGATCATCAAGTCAGCCTTCAGCCAAATACCACCACCCCACTGAGCCAGATCACAAATTCTATTTGCTTTTTGAACCCTTCCAGGGATGATTACTCCACCACTTCCATGGGGAAACTTGGTTCCTGCCCCATTCAACTCCCAGCGTTGGGTTTGAAGGGAGCTTTGGCAGCACCTCACAAAAAGCTTTGGCTCTGCCCTTCATTTCCCGCAATCTCAGCTCCATCTCCATCCAAGTGCCTCCTCCATGGGAGCTCTGTCCAGTTCCCCCCACCTCTCCCCACCCTTATCCATGTTTTCCTCACCATCTCACATTCAAATCCACAATGGAACACTTTTTGCCCCTGGACAGCACTGGGCTCCTGTGTATTTCAGCAGAAATCCAAAAAAATCCCTCAAAAGCCTCCTCTTCTGTCACTGTCACATTTTCTGGAAAAATCCCTTTGCCCAGGATTCTTCTCCTGGGAAGCTGAGAAGCCTCAGAGAAAAAGGAAAACAATATTATCTCATTTGCTTCTCCTGTGTTTTGCTGCTTTGGAATGTGGTTGGAGATTGTTTATCCAACAGGTGATTGTTTCATTGGTTTCATGGGAATTGTTTTAACTTAATGACCAATCAGGGTCAGGCTGTGTTGGGAATCTGGAAAGAGTCAGGAGTTTTCATTATTATCTTTTAACCTTCTGTCTGTATCCTTTATTCTTTAATATAGTTTAGTATAGTATTATATAATATAGCATCATAAAATAATAAATTAGCCTTCTGAGAACATGGAGGCAGATTCATCATTTCCTTCTCCATCTGGGGAACCCAGAAAATCCAACACTCTTCCTCCTGCTGTCCCACGGAATTCCTCCCAGTGGGGACCATTCCCAGCACCTCTGGCACAAGTGGAGCGTGCCAGGCTCTCAACATCTGCCAGGCACATTTCCCACCCCCTGCAAGGGGCTCTCAGAGCAGCCCTCAGCTGGGATGTTTGTACAAACACGTGTGTTTACTGTGTCAACACACATTAGAGAGCAAACACATTAAAAGGAAAAGGAAACAGACTGTGAGATGAGGCCTCTCCAAACCCCACTCCACGGCCTCTCGGGCTGATGGGGAAAGGCCTCACTCCCAAAATCTCACCCCCACCTTCTGCCTGCCCACACATCCACAGGGATCAGGTCTCTCTGGCCAGGAGATATCTCCCTGCTGGACACCTGCCTGAAGATGGAACATTTAAATGTCTTTGCAACGAAAGGATAGGAATGGTCCAACATGAGGAAATCCAACTGGGATGGAGCAGGGAGTGGGAAGGGCATCCACAGGGATCAGGTCTCTCTGGCCAGGAGATATCTCTCTGCTGGAGAGATAGACGCTCTGGAGAGAGAAATGGAGATCTTCTCCATTTCTGAAGCTGGAACATTTAAATGTCTTTGCAGTGAAAGGATAGGATTGGTTCAACACGAGGAAATCCAGCTGGGATGGAGTGGGGAGTGGGAAGGACACAGGGAAGAGGAGGAATGCTGCACAAACACAATTCTGGCTCAATCTCAGCCATCCCCAGGGCTGTTCTGCCTTGCCTGTCATGAAGTTTAACCTGAAGGCATCCTCCTCACAAGAGTCCCAGGAGTCCAGCCCCTGGGGAACTCTCCTTGATACACCATCCCCAGGCAGGAGCCAAGTGCACACAGACACAACCAATATTTAGCAAACCTCCATTATTTTTTTTCCCCTCAACAGGCTGAGGATTTCCAGGGTTTTTCATTCAGGAAAAGCAGCATTGAGATGGAGATAAAAAGATGTTTAAAGAAAAACAATCCTTCCTGACGTGTCACATAGTGGATCCAGCTGTTCCTTGCATTCACTGCTTCCTCTTGAGCACAAGTGCACGTGTGAGTGTGCATGAACACACAGGCAAGACAGACAGAGGTAATTATAAAGCTGGAGCCACCTAGAACTTCCCAGCTGTCAGTCCCAGGAAAATAAAACGTCATCATTTAAATGCAGAGACATCCACTGCTTTGAGTAAAAGTAGAATCCCTGCTACAACACGTGAAAAGTAATTTAAATATGTCCTGGAGGGATCTGGAGGTTTGATGGGATCCAGCAAAAAAGAAAAAAATATTGAAAACTAAAATCATAAAATCATGGGATGGTTTGGGTTGGAAGGGACCTTAAGGATCATCCAATTCCATGGGCAGGGACACCTTCCACTTGCCCAGGGTGCTCAGAGCTCCAGCCAATCTGGCCTTGAATGAGTTGGGGCATCCACAACTTCCCTGGGCAACCTCTGCCAGGGCCTCACCACCCTCACAGGGAAGAATTTCATGCTAATATCAAATCTACACCTATTCTCTTGTCAGTCCAATGCCATCCAAGGCCATGGGGAAAACCCCACTGTTGTGCCACGTGGAAGTTTTCTGAGTTTATCCCACAGCATCAATGGCAAAATCACCCCCTAAATTCCATTCCCTGCCAAGAAGAGCCCCCAGGACCAGGCATCCAAGGCTCTGCTGGTGCAAACCCAGTTCCCAGCCAGGACAGCAGCAGGATATGGGAACACTCTCATTTGGGGAGCAGGGGTGGCCCCATTTCCAGGAACCCAAATCCAAGGCAGGCAACTTGTGGAAGTTTTGCACTGCACATCCTCGAAATTCCCACACCAGACAGCCTGTCAGCAGAAAGCCTGGCTCTTGGGAGGGCAGCAGCAGGGAGAGCTTCACAGAAAAATCAATGCCCAATGATGTGATTGACACTTCAAAGGGTGGTTGGCACCTTGCTGAGGAAAACTCTCCATTGTTTTCAGGATCCCTGACCCAGATCCTCTTGCCTGCCTCAAAACCATCTTTCCTTGCTTGTCCACAAGCTGGGAAATCCTGGGCATGTGGATCCAGAGTCCTGGGTGAGGGAAGGAGTCCTTCCCACCCCAGGATGCAGGAGGAAGGAAATGTAGGTGAGCAATCTCTAAGAGACCTCATCCTTCTGCTGCCTCTGGGAATTCAATCCCTCCTTTGCAGAGCACCAGCCTAGGGCAGCCTGAGCTTTTGGAGGGTGCATCAAGCTCCTGGGAGCTGTGGGAAGGCAGCCAAGCCCTTTGGCTGGCTGATACTCCCTGGGTGACCAGGATGAAGGAAGAAGGTTGTTAAATCAGGAAAGGCTGATTGGAGAGCCTGGGATGCAAAAGCAGCTGGATGAACAGAAGGAACAGTTCAGGAAAAGGAAAAAGAAACAGGACTGGACTTAGGGAGGGCAAATACCCTCAGGAAACAAGAAATGAGAGCACAGGCTCGGTGGCACTGTGGGACTGAGGCAAAAGGGGGATAAATGTGCTAAAATCAGCTGCTGCAGGAGATACAGACCCCAATCCCAGAGCATGTGGGCACATGGCACAGTCCAGCTGTCCTGATGGTGCTGCCAAGGCCAGGAATGGGGCACTCCAGGGCACCAGACTCAGGGGGGACCTTGGAGAGCCAGAAATTCCATGGCAACACAGGAGGAACTGGAGAGTTGTTTAGAGGGGAAGCAGAATAATCAGCTTCAAATGTGGAGCAGAAAAATGAAGAAAATAAATCTTTCTCCCTGTCTGGGGTGGGTATTCTGTGGATAACAGTAGGGAGGCTGGCTTTAGACACTGAAGAAGCTTTTTAGTGGTTTGGGGAGCTTGGGAGTGGATGAACAGGCTGGAGGAGCTTCTGTCAGGCTGGATATGGGTAAGAGTGGATCCTGCCTTCAGTGGGATGGGCTGGGCAAGCTGTCAGGTGTCTCCCAACCCAATTATCCCCTGTTTTTGGAGAGCCTCCCCATGCACAGGGGAGGTTCTGGCTGGGGCTGACTCTGCAGCTGCTGCTTTGGATGAGAGGAGCTTCCCAACCCCGCTGAGCTGGCAGGGACCCAAAGCCACCTCCTAGAAATGACAAATCCCTGTTCCTCACCCCTGCTGGCTTCATTCAAAGAGTGGATACTGTTCAAATTAGCAGCCACCTGCACTTCCAGGGAGCCACAGCTCTCCTGAGGACATTTATCCCGGGGCATGGGCTGCATCCTGCTGCACCCTGTTGTTCTCAGTGCTGCAGGAAAACCAAGCACTTTTTAATTGCTTCTTTCCTTGGACTCCATAGGAGGTGATTTTCTGTGCACTTGGGGGCAAAATATGGCAAGGATTTTGGGGGGAAAATGTGGTGTTGTGTTGTCACAGGTTTGTGCTTCAGCCTGTTCCATCTGCATCCCTTCTGGAATGATTAAACAGCACCAGCACACCAAAGGGTATTTGCCCATGACAGGGAATGAGAGGCAATGGACAGCAGTCCCTAGAGTTCATCACAAGTACCACCACAAGGCCCTTTTCCCAGCATAATCCATGGAAAAGGTAACACCACCTGCCAAAACACCCTTTGGGGTGCAAAAACACCTTGGAGGCTGTGCAACCTCTGCTGGTCCCCCAAAAAACACTCAGCAACCACACAGAACCCCTCCTAGATTCACAGGGTGAATCTGTTTAGGTGGAATTTCACTCCAGATGCTGGATTTAGGGATGGCTGCCCAGGTTGGACATGCAAGAACCTCCTGGCACACAGAATGCTGGTATCCATCCCCACCTGCAGCTCCCAAACCTCTGGTAATGGGTCATGTTGGGTCAGGTTGGTGGTCAAACACTGTACAATTTACCTGACCAATCCAGAGCTTGTTGTGCAAGTTCATTAATGCATTTAGTTCATTGTTACATGAATTAAATGTGCTCAGGTTTATGGTCTGAGGGTCCAGCAGAGTTTAATCTCTGCAGCTATGAAGTGAATAAGTTATGAAGTGCTTGTTCCTTGTTAAAGTGCAAAATGGAGCCAGCCAAGGAGATTTGGGGATGGAAAACCTGCCAGAGCAAATCTCTCACCCAGGTGGGATGAGTGGGTGTGGAAGGTGTGATAGTCACACTCTAAATGATGCAGATAAAGATGATAGAATCAGAAATGAGCAGAATTTCTCAGTGTATCTTCTCTGGATAGCCAGGAAAGCAGAACAAAAAGACAAGTGTGCCCCAAACTCCCATCCTGGAGAGAGCAGGCCCAAGCTCCAAGGCTTCAAAGAAGTAAAAACACACAGCAGCCACACAGGACCCCTCCTAGTCAGGCTGGGGACAGGGTGAATCTATTTAGGTGGAATTTCACTTCAGATGCTGGACTTAGGGATGGCTGCCCAGGCTGGACATACAAGAACCTCCTGGCACACAGATGGAGGAGGAATGCTGGTATCCATCCCCACCTGCAGCTCCCAAACCTCCCTGGTAATGGATCATGCTGAGTCAGGTTTGTGGTCAAACACTCTACAATTTACCTGACCAATCCAGAGCTTGTTGTGCAAGTTCATTAATGCATTTAGTTCATGGTTATGTTTCCTTTAGGTTCATGGTCTGAAGGTCCAGCAGAGTTTAATGTCTGCAGCTGTTATGAAGTGCTTGTTCCTTGTTAAAGTGCAAAATGGAGCCAGCCAAGGAGATTTGGGGATGGAAAACCTGCCAGAGCAAATCTCTCACCCAGGTGGGCTGAGTGGGTGTGGAAGGTGTGATGGTCACACTCTAAATGCTGCAGATAAAGATGATAAAACCAGAAATGAGCAGAATTTCTCAGTGTATCTTCTCTGGATAGCCAGGAAAGCAGAACAAAATGACAAGTGTGCCCCAAACTCCCATCCTGGAGAGAGCAGGCCTGAGCTCCAAGGCTTCAAAGTAAAAATACACTGCAAACCAAGCTATTGAAAAGGTCTTGTCAGGGAGATCATAGAATCATGGAATGGTTTGGGTTGGAAAGGACTTCAGGACCATCCAATTCCAACTCTCTGCCTTGGGCAGGGACACCTCCCACTATCCCAGGGTGCTCAAAACCCCTGGAAGTGTTCAAGGCCAGGTTGGACAGGGCTTGGAGAAACCTGGACTAGAGTGTGGCATCCCTGCCCTCAACAAGATGATCTGTAAGGTTTGTTTCAAGAAAAACCATTCAATGATTCCATGATTTTAAAGCAGTATTCTCATATTATAAAATTCCCAATTAGTTTCACAAAATGTCTGATTTTATAGGAAACTTGAGGGAGAATTTCATCTGATTCAGCCAAGACAGTCCCTAAATTAGAGGATGGGAGGTAGGACAGACAGCCTGAGAGTGATGCTGCACTAAATACCTTTTTCAAGTGTTCAAGGCCAGGCTGGATGGGGCTTGGAGCAGCCTGCTCTAGTGGACGGTGTCCCTGGTGATCTTTAAAGTCCCTCCCAACCCAAGCCTTTCCATGACTCTGTGATACACCCAAATCCCAGTTTGGATGCAATACATCCCAAATCCAGTTTGGGACACAGGACAGAGAAGAGCAGTGATCTTCTTTAACCCCTGGTAAATTTTAATTCCAAAGCAGAAAGTTGGCTGCAGCCTCACATCAGCTTAAAGCTTTGGGTTAACAGCAGATGTGGAATCCCCAAAGGAGGGCCCCAAATGGGGGAAAGAGCGGAACAGAATGTTTGAGGCTGCACACATGGACATGGACACTGCCATGAGTCACGTTCAGCCTCCTTGCCAAGGAGAGCTTCCAGCAGCCAGGCTGGAACAGGTCGAGTTTGGCACTGCTGGGGACACAGGGGACATGGACCAGATGGCAAAAACTGAGGATATTTTGGGTTTGGGACAATCATAAAGGGAAAAGTGCATTTTTGGAGTCATGTAGAGGGCGGGTACCTTATCTCAGAGCACTTCATAATTTCTCTGCACCAGAAGTTTGCAAACCTTGCCTGCCCCAACACAAAACCCCCTCAGCCCTGATCTACTAAAGGTTTATCTGGCTGAATTTTTTTCCATTTTAAGGACAAAAACGTGCAGAATGGGAGCATTATCCCCTGGGAGGAGGGTCAGGGAAGCTCCTGTAGTGCTGTGTGCCCAGCAAAATCAGGCTCCTTGCTGTGTGACACGCTCCAGCCCAAAGCCTCCTGCAGCATACACTGAATATTTATGAGTGCAAGACAAGGATCAGCACAACCACACAACACAGGTTGCAACTTGGCAAAAGGAATGATAAAAAAACCCAGCTGGTTGGAGGAGGGGTGGGATATCAGCTCTAGAGTTGCCAGCCTGTGGAGAGAAGACAGAGCCAGGGTGCTTGTGAGGGCATTATTCTGCTGGGTGCTGCCAAAAAGGGATGCAGGAAATGCATCCGTGGACCATAAAATGCCCCTGCTGCCACAGCTGGGTGGCCAGGAGGGACCCCAGGCTGGCCACCCTCTCTAGGGGACATCTCCTCTGCTCAGACATAAGGAAGTGTGTTGGCATGAACTTCACACCTCTCCAAGCTGGCACTAACCAAGTGTGATGGCAGCTCTTGAAGTGTGGTGTTTGTGAGGGTCCCCAGGACGAGGTGAGAGATGAGAATTTGACTCCATGTTCTCACAAGGCTGATTTATTATTTTATGATGTTATATTATATTACAGAATGCTGTACTAAAACTACACTAAAGAAAGAGAAAGGATACATCAGGTTAGAAAAGAATGAATAAAAACTCCTGACTGACATGGAGTCAAATTCTCATCTCTCACCTCATCCTGGGGACCTCACAACACCACAAGGAATTTTAAAAACTTTTATTCAATTTTTAGTCTCATATGAAGGGTGAGACAATACAGATGTTATAATTCACTCCATCACAATCAGAAGCCAAATATTTCTTAATTACAATACATTATAAGTGTTTCTTGGTTTATCAGCCCTCAGTGTGGTGTCCACATCCTCTGCTTGAAGAGCCACCTCATTTATCCCTGAAGCCCCCAATCTTGGCATCTGCAGGGACTTGGCTGAGCAAACACCATGGAATCAGTGCCCTTGGCATCTCAGGGATGCCACAGGAGGAGTGGGAATGTGGGAAGGGGGAATTGGCCCTGGAATGAACCCAGCCACCAGCCAGGAAGGGGCTGTCCCCCTCCCTCCACCGGGATGCCACTTTGACTCTGTCTCCTTCTCCCAGCTGCCTGGAAACCTCCCAGAATCACAGAAGCACAGAGAATCCCAGAATGATGAGGTTGGAAGAGACCTCTCAGATCATTGTGTCCAACCCATCCCCTAACACCTCACCCAGACTATAGCACCCAGTGCCATGTCCAGTCTTTTTCTAAACACATCCAGAGATGGTGATTCTACCACCTCCCTGGGAAGAGCATTCCAGTGCTTTGTTATTCTTTCAGTGAAAAACTTTTCCCTAATATCCAACCTGTCCCTTCCCTGCTGTAGCTGGAGGCTGTGTCCTCTGGTTCTGTCAGAGACCGACCCCACCTGTCTGCAGCCTCCCTTCAGGAAGGTGTAGAGAGCAATAAGGGCACCCCTGAGCCTCCTCTTCTCCAGGATAAACAGCCCCAGCTCCTTCAAACAGGGTTCCTTGCAGGGTTTGTGTGCCCAGCCCCTCTCCAGCCTTGTTGCCCCCTCTGGATGTGCTCAAGCACCTCAACATCCTTCCTGTCAGAAGCCAGGACATCCCTCTGGCTGTCCTGGATGGCTCAAGCCCCTGCCAGGGGGCTCAGAGACCTTGGCACAGAGCCCAAGACCCCTGTGACTTTGGTTATGATCCATGGAAAAAAATTACCAACCTCTATATGAAGAATTACAAGTCAAGAGAGTTTAAGTAGAATAATAGTTAGTTTGTCACGGAGTGAAAAATAGATTTTTGGGGGTTTTAGAATGGGGGCTCGGGGTCCCAAGATGGAGGAATTGGGGTGTATCCTGTCCTTCTTTCTTCTTCTTCCTGGCCTCCATCTTCTGGGTGATGTTGGCACTTTTGGATTGGTTTAGGGTAGAAGCTCACTGTCTAACATAGGTGATGGGTATTGGGAAGTTATGGTAAATATTGTACACATAGTTTTTAGTATAAAAGATAACACTGCCCCAGAGCAGGCAGAGTGCCTCTGTCTGACCTGCTGGACAGACCTCAGCAGGCCAGAAAGAGAATTTTATAGACAAAAAACAATAAAAAACCTTGAGAAACAGAACTGAAGAATCCTGACTCCTTCTTTGACTGCTGGGCTGGGAAAAGAGACTCTCTAACACATCTTGGGGTCACTCTGACCAGCTAGAGACCCCAAGATTGTCCTTTTTCCTTCTTCTTCCTGGCCTCCATCTTCTGGGTGATGTTGGCACTTTTGGATTGGTTTAAGGTAGTTGCTCACTGTCTAACATAGGTGATAGGTGTTGGGAAGTTACTGTAAATATTGTACACATAGTTTTTAGTATAATAAGGTAACACTGCCCTGAGGGTGGGCAGAGTGCCTCTGTCTGACCTGCTGATCAGACCTCAGCAGGCCAGAGAAAGAATGTTATAGATAAGAAACAATAAACAACCTTGAGAAGGAGAACAGAAGAATCCTGACTCCTTCTTTGACTGCTGGGCTGGGAAAAGAGACTTGTGCCCATCTCAGAGTCACTCTGAGCAGCAGAGATTCTGAGACCTTCCTAAACTGAGGGGCCAGAACTGAGCACAGCACCCGAGCTGTGCCCTCCCCAGTGCCCAGGGCAGGGAACAATGACCTCCCTGCTGCTGCTGACCACACAATTCCAGATCCAGACCAGGAGCCATTGGCCTTCTTGGCCACCAAGGCACGCTGCTGGCTCCCATTCAGCTCTCTGCAGAATCCAAGAGGCACCAGGTTCCTCCTGCCCCGGGGGGTTTCCATTTGGGAAGAGGCAGAGCACAGGCAGGCAGAGTCCAGGCTCCCTGGGAAAGCTGTCAATGTGGCAGGCAGAGCTCTGTCCCCCCTCCCTCCCCTCTCTCCTCCATGGAGAGCTATTTTAAGCCCCACTTGTGGCTGCCTTTGTGATTTCCCTGGCAGAGCTGCCTCCCTGACATCAGAGCAGAACAACAGGCAGCTGGAAACCCTGGGAGCAGAGGCACCACCCCCCTCCTCCATCCCTGGGCTGATCCCACAGGATGATCCCTGCTGCAGGATCCCAAATCCCCTTCAAAGCCCCAGGAGTGTGTATCAAAGGGATTAGGGGAATAGGCTGGATAAAATAACCTCTCCTTGGATGGTATCTGCCAGTACCTGGTGGTCTCACCTGGCTGATGACAGCTTAAAGCATGACCAGCATTCCAGTGACAGCCAGTTTGGGATGCTTGCAGCACCCAAAGGGCCTCAGACAGTGGCAACACATCAATTATTGAGATAATTTGTGCTTTTTTTTTTTTAGCCTAAAAATCACCTTGCCTGGCAACATTTGAAAACCCCAAGGAAGAACATTGATTAAAGGAACTTCTGGCTCCATGGCTTGTAGTGGCCCCACCAGCAGCAGGAGAGGATGGATCCACCTTGATGTGTATACCCATCATGGAGATGATGGGGTGGGAATGGAGATGATGGAATCTGTGCCAGAGGGACACAGCCCTGGCTGCCCCCATGCTGAAAATTGAGGCTGAAGGGCTTTGAGCACAACGTGGGGCCCCAAGTGACATAAACCTCCCTTAGCAGTGCTGACACTGCCTTGGATGGTGGCAGCAGGATGGAGAGCCAGAGCCCTGCCCCACGGGGCATTCTCCAGAGAAACAGCTCTGCTGATTCCTTTGGCACTGCCTGATGCCAAAATAGTCTGGAAAATGTCTTGGTGATGTCCACGCCTCTCCCAAAGCTCCTCCTGTCAGTGGTAACAGGGAAGATGGGCTGGAAGGAGCCCTAAATTCACCCCAGCTGGCAGATTTGGTGTCCCTGGCTTTGGAGGACCATGGGACAGTTGCTCCATGATAGCCTCATGTCTGTACCTCCCTCAGAAGGTCCCATAAAAAATAAATGCAATAAAAGTGTGGGAATTGAGGCAAAGGAGGAAAGAGCTGATGTAAAGGGCAACCCAAAGATGTGGTGTTGTCACTTGTCTCCACATCCCAAATGGCCTTGGAGCCAGCATTTCCAGGCTGCAGTGGCTCACTGTCACAGACACGTTTTCTGAAAAATCCTTTCCTTAGGATTTTTTCTCCTGAGAAGCTGAGAGGCCTCAGGAACAAAATGTAACCAATGGTTATCTGCTGCTGTGGAATGCAACAGGTGCATCTGTGACTGGCCCATGTTGGATGTTTCTAATTAATGGCCAATCACAGCCCAGCTGGCTCAGACTCTGTCCGACACACAAACCTTTGTTATCATTCATTCTTTTTCTATTCTTAGCCAGCCTTCTGATGAAATCCTTTCTTCTATTCTTTTAGTATAGTTTTAATATAATATATATGATAAAATAATAAATCAGCCTTCTGAAACATGGAGTCAGATCCTCGTCTCTTCCCTCATCCTGAGACCCCTGTGAACACCACCACAGCTCACCTCCAAAAGCAGAGAACTGCAAATACAAACAGACTTTGAGGGTCTGAAACAGGAGGGACCTGAAGTGCTCCTGCTTAGACTGCAAGGACCTTGGCTCCTCTGTGTCAGGGTTCTCTCACAGGAGAGCCTGTGTGACCGTGTTCACAGGGGTCTCAGGATGAGGAAAGAGATGAGGATCTGACTCCATCTTTCAGAAGGCTGATTTATTATTTTATGATATATATTACATTAAAACTATACTAAAAGAATAGAAGAAAGGATTTCATCAGAAGGCTGGCTGAGAATAGAAAAAGAAAGAATGATAACAAAGGCTTGTGACTGACCGAGACAGTCTGGACAGCTGGACTGTGATTGGCCATTAATTAGAAACAACCCCATGAGACCAATCCCAGATGCACCTGTTGCATTCCACAGCAGCAGATAACCATTGGTTACATTTTGTTCCCAAGGCCTCTCAGCTTCTCAAGAGGAAAAAATCCTAAGGAAAAGATTTTTCATAAAAGATGTCTGTGACAAGCCTGCATCCTTCCCACAGAAAAGTTTGGTGTTGACCCCACGAGGGTCTGTCCTGAGGCTCCAGTGCCACAGCCTGTCCCAGCACCACCCCAGCATCCCACAGCAAACAGCCTTGAATAACCCCTGCTCCTTTCCCAGCCAAGTCTGAATCTCCTGAGAAGCAGCACCTGGGAGAGAAGGGGACTTCAGCCAGCATTTGGCACCTGATAGTTCTTTTTCTGGAAGGTGCTGAAGTGTCTCAAGGACACGGATGGGAACAGTGCAGCACAGCCATGAGTGTTTTAGGATCCTCTGCCTTTGTTTTGACACTGTGACTTGTGCATAATTATTCTGAGGCACAGCCTGAACTCTCCTGCTGCTTAACAGGGGGACTCAGAGCATCTTGGCAGGATCATTTTGAGAGAGTCTGATGGTGGGAATAACTTCTCAGAGCAGCAAAACCACTGAGCTCGAGAGTCAGCAGTAAGTGAGGAGTGCTGGGAGCTGACTTGGACACTGAATCCTCAGGAAGCAAATGCAAACATCAGCCAGAGGTTTTGGCCAGAAGAACTTACCCAAAATCCATGTTTAGTCAGCCCCAAGGAATTACCAGAGCCTGGGCTTCATTTCTAGGGTTCTGCCTTGGGGTCCATCTGGCTACCAGTGAACACAGAACAACACCATGGGGTCCTTAGGGTCCCTTCCAACCCCAACCATTCTATGGCTCTGTGATGTCTGGGACCTCTCCTTTGTCTGACACCAAGTGCTCCAAGCTGGGAACCCTCAGGACTTTTGAAGGAGTCACTCCATTCCCAGCAGGATGCAGATGTCCAGTGCCAAGTGGACAGGTCAGAGCCTGCCCATGTGTGGCTGCAGTGGGTCCTGTGCTCATGCACCTGTGAGTTTCTGGTTCAATACACAGATATTCTAGTTTAATACACAAATATTCTAGTTTATTACATAAATATTCTGGTTTAATTAATTCTGGTTTCTGGTTTACTACACAAAGCTGGAGACAACCAGCTCAGGACTACCTGGGCCTCCATCAAGACATCCAACACATATTTTCATACTTTTCCAGCTGTGGAGAACCAGCTCTGTGACAAAACTCTAAACAGAGTGACAGCTTGGGAAGAATAGGTCTATTGCACCCTGACTATGATATCTACATCTCCCTGCCTCTGGTGGGTCAAATACCACTGCTGGAGGCTGGATAGCTGCACAAATGGGGAAGGTCAGGTCTCTCACATCAGTGTGATTAACACCTCCTGCTTCCCAGCACTGAGTATTATTCCAGGTGACAGCAAGGTCTGCACAGAGGAGCAGCATGTGGCCACCATCCCACATCTGGGCTCAGCAGCTGGCCTCACTCTACGTGGCTTTTGTTTATTTCTACAAAACCTCAGAGACTTTGGCTGTGCTCCTGACAGGGATCTGGGCTTGCTTAAGAGGTAGGAAAAATGTTCAGCCTTCACAGAGCAGCTTGTTGGACAGGTGATGATGAACCTGGAGTAGCTGTGCTCTACATTCCCCATCCACAGGGACATACAGAATGCAAGCACTCGTGTCCATGAGCCCTGTGGCCCCAGGAGCTGAGGTTGTGTCCAGCACTGGTGATATAACTGTGTGAGATAAGCCCAGCACAGGCTGCAGAAGGGACCCCAGACACACAAAGCTGCTCCTTCCCTCAGGGCACAACTCCTTTCCATTCTGCTTGGCCTCCCCACACCCTCAGGAGGGCCAAGGGGCCACTCTGTCCATCAGGCTGACAGGACTGCAGGGGGAATTTCATGCCTGCCACTACCCCTCCAGCTGGAGGGCAGGAGGACACAAAAGAGCTGCTGCTGATGTGTTCCCTGCAGCTCTGCCTGCATGGGGCCAGGTCTGACCTCCCTTCCCCACCATTGTTCAGCTCTGGCAAGACAGAGGGACCTCCAGCCCTTCCTTTTTGTCCCAGCCTTATTCAACAGACACCAAAGCACACCTGGAAAAGGGTCTGGAAAAGCCCAGCCTGGCTGAGCACCACATCAGATTGGAAGGGGATGAAGGATTGCAGGCAAGCTCCTGCTGGAGCTGCAGGAATTGGGGACTTAGAGTCAGGAAAACTGTGACAGGGAAAGGAGAAAGGTGATAAGCAGGACACCATCACACCTTCTTTGCCCTCCTGGCTGGAAGCACCTCCAGCCCTGGTCTCCACCTGGATGCAGCTTCAGCCTCTTTGGTTTTGATGATGTGGCAAAGCCAGAGGAGCACAGCAACTGCAAATCTTGTGGCTCCTGCAGGAGCTGATCCCTCCCAGACCCAGGCTTCTTCTAGGGTCAGTCACTTTTTTGGCAGCTCTCCATCTGAGCAGCATCCAGCTAAAATCCATGCAGGGATGGATCTGCTCTGCTCTCTGCTGTCTCTGCAAGAGGGAACCAAGCCAGCAAACCTCAACAGCTCAGAGCCAGCCCCACTTTGCTCTCACCTGTCCTGTTCTCTTCCCCTCAGGTGCAGGTGCCTGGCTCCCAACCAGCAGAGCTTTCTGGTTTCTGGCTCTCTCTTCTCACTTCCCACCCTCCTGTCCCTTCTCCTGTTCTATTCTTGCCCTCTCCACACAAAAACAGGTCTCCTCCTGTCACAGACATCTTTTATGAAAAATCCTTTCCTTAGGGTTTTTCCTCCTGAGGAGCTGAGAGGCCTCAGGAACAAAATGTAACCAATGGTTATCTGCTGCTGTGGAATGCAACAGGTGCAGCTGGGATTGGGCTCATGTGGTTGTTTCTAATTAATGGCCAATCACAGTCAGCTGGCTCAGACTCTCTGTCTGAGCCACAAGCCTTTGTTATCATTCTTTCTTTTTCTATTCTTAGCCAGCCTTCTGATGAAATCCTTTCTTCTATTCTTATAGTATAGTTTTAATATAATATATATCATAAAATAATAAATCAGCCTTCTGAAACATGGAGTCAGATCCTCGTCTCTTCCCTCATCCTGGGACCCCTGTGAACATGGTCACATTCTCCAGCTTGGACCAGTCCCTTTTTGCCAGGCTGTGAGAAGGGCTGACCACAGAGAAGATGCCAACAAGTTCATTTAGGGCGGGAGATCTGTCCCACACATGTTTTATTTTATTCTAGTACCAACCTGCACACCCCACCCCACCATCCCCAGCATGAGGGATGCCTGAGCCTTAGGATTTTCCTTCTGGAGGGACTGGCCAGGCCCTTGCCCAGCTGGCAGTGGATGGAGCAGAGTCCCTGTCCCTTCCCAGGAGCATCCATGGCTCCTGCATGTGTTAATCAGCAGTTTTGTTCTGCATCACCTCACCGTGTAATAGCAGCAGGAATTTACACACCCACAAATGAACAACCAGCACAGAAAGCAGACACGTCCTGGTGCCCTCCCTGCAAGGGGACAGGGACACGGATGCTGGGGACACCCAGCCTCTCCACCCTGCCAGCTGGGGCTCTGCTGCCACCACTAACAAGTTGCTTCCTGCTGCCAAGGAGAACAGAGCCACTGGCACCCAACCCTGCACTCTGCTCTTGGCTGCCTCAGGAACCCAAGTCAGGAAGGATGGAGGGTTTTTTTTGCACTTGTCATTTCTCAAGGAGGGAGGAACATCTTTCCCAGCTGCTTGGGCTGAAATCCAGTTTTTATGTAATCAAATGTGACCTCTAGCTGTCTGTGTTTAAGGCTGCCATCGCTGAGATATCACTCAGGCTGTTAGGACCAAGTCATCCATCTCCTCAACTATAAATACCTTATAATCATCCCCAAGGACCTGCAGTGCCTGGCAGATGAAGATGCCTGGAGAAAAGGGGGCTTCAGCTCCCAGTGTCGCTCCACTCCTGAAATGCAGCTGCCTCTGAGTGTGGCATGTACAGTGGGTTTTTAACAGCTTCTGGTCAAAGTTACCAGCAGAAAACCCACAGAAATTTCCAAAAGGATGGAGAGCCATCCACACCCAACCTGCAGCCAGATAATAGACTGTGTTAACATAGGCACTTCTGCAGAAATTATGTCCAGGCCAGTTCTGCATGTTCATCCCACTTTGAATCCTGCTTTGTAGGGAGGAAAAACTATCCAGGCTATTTCAGACAACACCAGCCACTCCTGCTAGGCTCTGTAAGAGAGATCAGAGCAGACACAAAGCCCTTGCCATGAAGGTTTCCACAAGAAACCCAAACTGCCGACTCTTATTTACTCGTGTTACACAGTGTGATGTTAATTCGACAATTAACGCTCGGGCTGATAATTGCTGGTCCCACCTCCTCCAAAGGCTGCACCTGCTCCCCCTTCCAATCGTGCACTCCCCAGGAATCCACAATGAGGTGTGGGAGGCTGCAGCAGCCGCCTTGTGCAGCAGCTCTGCTTCCACAGCCCGCAGGACTGGGGAGGAAATGCCCACATTTGGGTGAGATGGATGTGAGTTCACAAATCCCCAAGTTTGGGTGAGATGGATGTGAGTTCACAAATCCCCAAGTTTGGGTGAGGTGGATGTGAGTTCACAAATCCTCACATTTGGGTGAGGTGGATGTGAGTTCACAAATCCCCAAGTTTGGGTGGGATGGATGTGAGTTCACAAATCCCCAGGTTTGGGTGAGGTGGATGTGAGTTCACAAATCCCCAAGTTTGGGTGGGATGGATGTGAGTTCACAAATCCCCAAGTTTGGGTGAGGTGGATGTGTGTTCACAAATCCCCAAATTTAGGTGGGATGGATGTGAGTTCACAAATCCTCAAATTTGGGTGAGGTGGATGTGAGTTCACAAATCCCCAAGTTTGGGTGGGATGGATGCGAGTTCACAAATCCCCAAATTTGGGTGAGGTGGATTTGTGTTCACACACCTCATCTGGAGCATGTGGCAGCAGCTTTGTTGGGGTACCTGTTGCTGATTCCCCGATGTGAAAAATGCCAATCACTTGTTTTTAGAATTTTAAAATGTTTCATGATGATAAAATGGTTATAGAAATAGTAATATAATTTGAGTAATAATAACTTGGACAATTTGGAATAGGACAATATGATACAATAGAAACAAAGAGTTACGGATGTCCAGGTACCTTTTCTGGGCAAAATAAGCCCAAAAAAGGACCCACATTAATAGAGGATTAACACTTAAAAACAATAACCTGTTGCATATTCATACACCTCATCCATGATGCATAAATTCCATTCACACACAGGATTCTGTCTGGGCAGTGTCAGCTTCTTCCTCTGAATCCTGACCAGCATCTTCATGGCTGAGCAAGGCAGGAAGAAGTTCATTTCTCCTGATAATGGAGCAACAAATTCTCTTTCTCTGAAAGATTCAGGTGTCCTGTGGCTGCTATCTGGTGTGAGTCCTTTCTTTAGGAAAAAAGTATCCTACATAGCATAGTTTCTATTTTAACCTTAGGTTATAACCTAAAACTGTATTTAACACACTACTCTAAAAGAATTAATACAGCATAACTTTCTAACACAACACATATAATATTCATGTGAATATTTGTGAAAAGCCAATCGTAAAATAGGCATTTTTCACACCCGACTTCTGGGACTCAGGCTGGGCCCTCCCAGGGGACTCCCCTGTCCAGGGAGACCCTCCTGGAGTGGTCTTGTGTCAGGAAAGAGAGACCCACTGGATTTTTTCAGTCTTCAGGTTCTTGTTTGTTGTTGTCTTATCTAGAGTTTTGCATGCTGTTCACACCAGGCTCAGCGCACTGGAAAAGCATCGCAAAAATGGCCAACAATCTCTTGTTCCAAGGGCTTTTAAAGCTAAACTATCTAATTAAGAACTGACACCTGGATTATTTTCTCTTTTAACCCAATAACTGATCCCCAAGAGCCCACAATGAGGACTTTTCCACCCAATTACAAAATGCCACCCAAACCCATGGAGAAGGAGGAAGAAGAAGCATGAAGAAGAAACCCAGGATGACACCCTGTGCCCTCCATCTTGCTTCCATCCACAACACACTAAAAATCCCAAAACCTAAATTTCTCACCAAGTGATACACCTGCACTGCTCTCTATAATCTATTGCACACTTTTGTGGATTCCAGTCTACCTTGAAGTCTGGGAAACTTTCTCCATGAATGAGGATCAGAGTCAGTGCTGCCCTGGGGGTCAGGGCACCCCAGAGCAGACACAGAAATATTCCCTGTGCCCTGGGTTTCCACACAGCTTCACAAATTCCCTCTGCTCATAGACATCCCCCTCAGGCACCAGACAACTCTGCTGCCTGGGATCCACTGGCACAACTTGCCTTGAAAGCCTCTTCCTCCTTATCATCATCATCATCATCACCTTCAGCCACCATCGCAGTGGGACACTGATTTATTTATCTATTTTATTTATTTATTTATTTATTTATTGGCTGGTGGTTTGGGGTTTTCTTTTTGTAGGAAGGGAGGAGAGATTGTGTTGTGGTAAGGAAGTCACACCCCCCCCTTTTCCTGAGCAGTGGTGTTGGGTTGGAAAGGATCTTGAAAACCATCAAGTTCCAGCCTCCCCCTGCCTGTCAGGATGGACAGACAGGACACCCTGCTGTCCCCAGCCTTCCAAATGGATGCAGCCAGAGGTGGTGGGGGCTGCCAGTGCTGTCCCAGTGGAAGAATTGATAAAATTTCCCCACCATCAGGGTCAGGGTAGGAGGAAACCACTGACAGTAAAGAAAAACTCAGCTCACAGATGCAGGAAGAGCCCTGTTCACACCCACCCCTAAAAACCCTTCCTCCAACCTGTTGCAGCTGTAGCACATCTCACAGAACCCTGGAAGAGCTCTGCTCTTCCTGCCAACCCCTTCCCCTCACCCTAAGAAAGGATAAAAGGTCCTCCTAAAGAAGGAAACCATGAACATCATGTTCTGGTGAAAACATGCCCTGCTCTCCATGCCTTCCAACCTCCGTCTCTTTGCGTGCAGCTTAATTACCTTCATTAACAGCACGAAGGAGAATCCTAACAGCTTTGTTTTGCTGTGAATTGTGGTTATTTGCCTCCCTGAGTGTTTGCAGGTTGGGGTATAAGAGCAGGGGCTGCTTCTGGACCTGCTCAAATTTGCCAAGATTGATGCAGCTCTGCCCAGGAGCCTCCAAGGGTCTGCCCTGGGCAGCCTGAGCTCTGGTCAAGGAGCAAAGGCAGGAAATTCCAGAGTCCAAGGAGAAGCCAGCCAGGCAGGGAGTCAATCTGCAGCCAGGGAAGGTGGTGGATACCTGCTTGTGGACACCTGGGAGATAAACATGGAGAATAGGGCAAGAAAAGCTTTGTCTTCTCCACTTTTGTACTCTTTTCCTCCACTTTTATACACTTTTATACTCATTCCCAGCACTGCAATGCTGGATAATTCACCATGGAGAAGCTGCAGCAGCGTGGCTGCAGGGCACATGGCATCAGTGTTCCTGTCAGGCAGGTCCACCAGGATTTGCAGTTAAATGGCAAAATATGGAAAACAAACAAGGGACGACACAGGGACAATAAAGCTTATTCCCAGCCTGGACCAAGAGATGAGATTTGCTGCCAGGCTATGGGAGAATTCCTGCCTTCACAGACACACAAACTCCTGCTTTCTGTGTTTTTCCAGACTTGAAAAACACTAAGAGCAGCAAGGGAGATGTCCCAGCCACACACACAGTGCACAGACAGGAGAAATAAGTGCTCTTTCTTTCCGTGTTTCCTTTTATTCCTCAGACTGAACACCTTTTAGCACCTAGTGCAGATGCAGTTTAACACCTCCAGGGTGGAATTAGCAGGTCCCAGTGCACCCCAGGAAGGAGCAGCGAGTGTGGGCACTCTGCAGAGAAAGTGCTGTGAGAGGGCAGCGAAAGAAATCTCCATTTAAGGGGAAATTAATGGCATTTATTTCACACTGTCTCAATCCTTTTGTTTCAATGCCATCCTGAGGAGTGGATGCTCTGAGGTGTGGCTCCACCGGCACCCTGCAGCTGTCCCCACGTGCTGCTCACCAGGTCACACCACAAAAAACCAAATCCCCTAGAGCAAAACCCAACCAGAAGATGGGAACACCCCGAACAGGCTCCACCCCACAGCAGGAATTGCCACTAAATTTCCACCAAAGTAAAATCCCTACAAAATATAGGGTAGCCTGTAAAGGGATGGAGCGTGAAACAGCAGTTGGGGTCTGCACCTCTTCTCCTGCAGCCCTGCCCCTTGCCAAGGGGCACATCTGTCCCCTGATTGTGCATCTGTGGGTGCATCTGTCACTCCAGCCCTGTCCCTCCTCGCCATGTGGCACCAGGCTGGAGAAGTTTGCTCCAGCAGCCTTTGAAGTTCGACGCCACGCCGCGTTTATCGCCGCTAAGGGGACCCTCCACGCTGCTAAAAAATAAGGGTTGGGGCCATGCTTGTGCCTTGAGGGACTGAGCAAAGTGGTGTCAGTTCTGCTGGCTCATAAATCTCCTCCAAGGAGGTGTTGCTGGTTTTCCTGTTGGAGGGAAGGTGCTTGGGGGAGCGCAGGAGCACTGCCATGCTGCCGAGCAAAAAGTCAAACTGCAGATCCTGGCTCCTCTGTTAACTCCCAGCTGGAACATAAAACGAGCCACAATCACTTCTGCTGTCCCCAAATGACATGGCACAGCTTGGGTTTGTGCTTTCAGATCCTTTTGCTACCAAACCAGAGGGACTGCCCCCAACTCTGCTTACTGAGGATGGGTTTTGGGAGGTGTTAACCCTTGGAGCAGCTCAGCCCTTGTTGAGACACAACAGATTGGCTGGTGCCAAAACCACATTGGCAAATGTGCTGGTAATTAGACAAAGTGGGCATTCAAAGGGGCGGGGAGGGTGTTTAGCATCCTCCCAGAGACAAGACCTGCAAAGTGCCTGCAGCAGCAGCAGACAGAGGAGGCACGGCAGCCAGCAGCAGTGCCAAGAGACAGATTCCAGAATTCCGGCTCTCTGGCATGGCTGACGGCCCAGAAGATACTGCAGCCCCTCTCTGGAAGCTGGCTGAGGAGTCAGGAAAGCAGAGCTAAAGCTTTGACAGTCTGCCACCTTCATTGTGCACAGAGGGCTCCTGTGGGCTGCTCAGAGGTCTGGGGACACACGGTGTGAGCCCCCGTGTCACCAGCCTGGCTGGGATGCTCTGGGCACTCTATTACAACTACAAAAGGGACCTGTGGGGAAAACTCTGCTGGAGCTGGGACAAGAGGGGGTGGCAGAGTGTACCCAGGGACTGCTGTGTGCAACAGTCTGTGGATAAATGCATGGGCACGTCCAAGTCCTGATTGTAGAATTACAGAATCATAGAATGGTTTGGGGTGGAAGAGACCTTTAAAGGTCACATAGTCCAGCTCCCCTGCAATGATCAGGGTCAGGGCCTGATTTTGGCAATGTTAATGAACTCAGGGCTGCTCATCAGATCTGTCATAATTTTTTATGCTTTGGGGGCATTATTGTCACCCTTAGGAGCTTCAGGAAGAGCCTGGCCCCATCCCCCTGAGTGCCCTCCCAACACCAAACCAGAGGGCAGAATCACTCCACAGGAGCACCCAGCTCATCCCAGTTTCCCTGGCAGGCTGTGCACTGCTGCCCACTCCTGAATTACCTCAGAACAAGATAAAACCCAGTAAATTAATGATTTCCCTGAACCATCTTTCGAGGAGGAACCTTCACCCACCATCCTTCACAACCAACAGACACTCCATGACATTTTTCACCTCTCCTGTCAGGAGGGGATGCCCCTTTCCCTCCAGCTGACTCATTAACCAGCCCCACAATCCATCAAACCCCAGCAGCCATCCCCACTCAGTGATTTCACTGTTTGGGTCTATTCCACACGATTTTGGGTCCCATCTGTCAGGCCCTCAAACATCTGCATGCATTTAGGAGAGCAGAGCTCAACACTTGGCTCTGGGCTCTGGAGGTGGCACCGATGGCAGGCGCTGTGTGGGCAACATCTGCTAACCCAGCCCTTCACCCAGCCCTTCTCCCCACTGCACACTAAAGCGTGCTGAAGGACAAACAGGATTTTTTCCATATTTTTAGGCTGTTTCAACGTACCAGGGCTTTGATCCCAGCTGCTGGGTCAAATTAAAAGAAAGTCAGAAAGCGCCCCATGTAAAGGTCAGGCTTTACCTCTAACAACTCACAGAACACACTGACATATGGTGAGGAAACAGAAAACATGGGTTTGCTGGGGTTTGAGGGGTTGCATTCTTGCATGATTTGAGCAACATTAAGGGCATTACATGTGGTTTGTTGCTGTTATGTCCTGCAGCCATGGAATGGTGTTGGTTGGGGGTTTTTTTTAGTTTCCTCACAGGCCTTTGCACGAGCTCCAGGAACCAACTGTTGCTGAGCGAACTTTTGAACCTCTGCAAAAGCACAATGTGTTAAATTGCTAGAAAAGGGGAAAACAAATGTATGATGTTCTGTGACATCCACAATCTGCAAAGCTTCACTGCTTTGGACTTCCCAAGGAGAAGAAAGGGATAACTGAGACATTTTTTTACTTTTAAACAATGACGAGCACAGTAATAGATCAAGGCTTTAAGGCAACCCAAAAGCCTTCAATACTTCAATTATGAGTTGTTTAATAAAACAGAGTCAATTAATTTGACCAACTAAGGAAATTGGGCGAAGGCCACCCTTGCATGGAAAGGGACCAGCCACGAGCATGGGTGGAGAAAAATCCCCCATTTTTAGCATAAAGCTAAAAATGCCCTCAAGCCCCACCAGCCTGTTGGGTGGAGACCTGCACCACAAAGTGAAGCAGCTTTTGCACGCTGCTTTCAATAGACTTGAATAACTCCATCACTCCCCTATTTCACGGGGCACAGAAAAAAAAAAAACCTCTCTAAGTTGAGAAGAAAAGCAACTCTCCACCCCGGAGAGGGGGAGTCGGGGAGGCTGTCTGCTCCCCCCCAGCCTCTCACCCCCACGTCCTGCTTTGCAAACAAACCCAAACTCGCTGCATTTCCAACAGCTGCTCCCAGTCTGCCCGGCTCCCACATGGCACAAGCCCCCCAGCCTTCTGTGCAGCCCTGGCACGCTGCCAGCTCCCACCAGCACCGGCATTCCCCGAGCTCCAGGACAAGGAAAGGGAGGGGGATGCCTCAGCGTTCGACTGCTCGTGGGTTTGTTCCAGGACGCCCTCTCTAAGACAAGATTTGGGAAGTGATGGGGTCTCTGGTGTCGAGGTGACCCCCAGGTGTTAGAAAGTCTCTTTTTCTCAGCCTTGAGGCTGAAGAAGACAGGATTCCTTAGTTCTCAAGGTTGTTTATTTTCTCTTATCTATAAGATTCTTTCTCTGACTTTTTGAGATCTGTCCAGCAGGTCAGGTTGAGGCACACTGACCACCCTTGGGGCAGTGTTATATTTTTATACTAAAAACTACCTGTACTTTATTTACAATAATTTTCCAATACCTATCACCTATGTTAGACAGTCTGGCTCTACTCTAAACCAACCCAAAAGTGCCACCATCACAGCAGAAGAAGAGCTAAGAAGAAGAAGAAGAAGGACAGGGCATGCCCAGATTCCTCCCTCTTACCTCCTGAACCCCCATTCTAAAAACCCCAAAATTCTACTTTTTCACCCTGTGACAGATTAACTATCATCCTACTCAAACTCTTGTGGCTTGTAACTCCTCACACAAAGTTGGGAATTGTTTCCATGGGCTAAAATCAAAGGCACAGGTGTTTGTGACTCTGTGCCAAGGTCTCTGAGCCCCCTGCCAGGGTCTGGAGTCCTCCAGGGCAGCCAGAGCAATGTCCTGGATTCCAACAGGGAAGTAAAGGATTTTCTTCCCGCTCCATGGAGCTTTCAAAGCACCCATGTGCCTCCAGCATAGCTCAATGTAAATGCACATTTGATCCCCCAAGGTGCTGCTGGCTTTCACCTCCCACGAAATTCAGGGCTCACCAGAAGAGGGGGTCCTGGGCGGGAGAAGAATTTGACAGATGCTTGCAAAGGATTAAGAGTTTCCATTGGCACTGGCAGAGACACAATCAGAGGGGGAAGCTGTATTCAATCTGCAGCCAGAAAGCACCTTCAGTAAGTGGATTAGAAGAGTTATCATCCAGCACGAGCCTCTCCTGGCAGGCACGGTGGCAATATTAGAATAATCTGGGCACCTGGTGCAGCAGCAGCTCTGCAATGAGATTAATGGACCTGCTGGCGAGCAAAGAAAACTTTGGGGAACAATCTGTCCTGCTGCTTCTTTCAATTCCCCCCGGCTGTGGCAGAAGGGGGAAGAATAGGTCTGGATTCAAGAGGAATTTGGGATCGTGCATTGGTATTTCCCATGCAAAGCTGGAGAGGCTGGAGAGGCTGGGAACCTGCTCAGAAGCACTTCACTCCAGGATTTAACCTCCCTGCCTTGAGGGAGTGTGGTGAGGAGTGGCTGTGCACACATTGAATGCCAGGGTCATTCCCAGGATCAAACATCCTGGTTACAAGCCCAGGAAAACCTCTCTTGTTGGTCTTAATTTTGGTCAGGGTTAATCCACACCACTTGTCTCCTGAGCTTTTCTTAGTTAAATGAAAGACTATTGAAGGGAAATGGGTCAGGTAAAACAAAACAACTTGCTTGACCTGAAACAAAACATATTTTTTCCCTCTTCTGTTCTTAGTCTTTTATTATTATCATCAAAACCAATGTCACCCCCATGCTGATGTTAATCAATAATATTACAGTTGGCTTGTTTTGTTTCAGTGAATTTTGAAGATAAGCTCGGTTCCCAGAGGAGTAATTCACAAGTTTCATTTCAAAACCCTAAACCCACAACATTTTCCAAATTCCTATCCGAGCCTTGCTTACAGATTGCTTTCATTGAAAAAAGTAAATCAAAATTGAATTTGAGACAAGTTTTCAGTTAGCATCACCCTGCACTTTTTGGTGATTAAAATAACCAGGAAAAAGAGCTTGCAGCAGCACTTCCACACTCCATGAAATGAAGTGGGATCTCCCAGCCTGCTCCAGCGGGGGCTGTGCAGAGCAGAGCCCTTCCCGGACGTGTTGGATTTACAGCTGATCCCTCCACGTGCCTGGGAGCTGCTCAGGGTTTCTGGGTGGATGGCAGCCAGACCAGAGAGGCTTTGCAGTGGTTCTGCTCCTTCCCAAAGGAGAGAAACCCACTGCAGATTTATACAGAGGGGGGAAAAAAAAACCAAAACCAAAAGCAAACAAAAAAAACCACAGCACACATGAAAACCTCAAACCTCAAGCACCACCTGGACAAGGACTCTAGGCAGGAAAATGAATATAAATGCCCAAAAATCCAGATGCAGCAGGGCTTTAACCTGAAGGCAACTCTCTTAATTCAGCACAGCAAATTCCTTCAATGTGCAGCACTGGTGACAGCCCGTGCTGTTACCCACCCGAGGACACACAGCCAGACAAGTGCTGGCACTCTGGAAGGTGCCACTGTTTTCACCAAGCCATGACCATCTGGGCTGTTGGATACAGTTTTTTTTCAGACATGTTGTGCTTATCCATGCGGTACCTAAGCCCTGAGCAGGTAAATCAGTCAGAGATGAGGTCTGTAGTGGATATTTTCTCTTAGTCTGGTTTTGAGCATCCCTAACTGGGGTGGGACGAGCTCTGAAGGGCAAATCAGTTTTAGTTTGGAGGATGAATGACACCAGGACACTGCTGTGTAATTAGAAGTGTCTCAAGCAGATGCAAGTGAAGCTAATCAAGCACTGCTTCACAAGAGTGATCATCAGCCTCATAATTATTATTATTCCATTCCCAGGAGGCAGAGACAAGGGGACTTCTCCTTCACATGACGTGTCACACAAAGGCAAATCAAAAATCACAGTCCCTGCTCAAAACCGCTCCTGACTTTGGTTGTGTGCACCTCCCACTTACCAGCCCAGCCTAGCCTGAGACACTCATCCCTGTCTGGGGGGAAAAAGCCAGGGAAAGCAGCTGGGAACCCTTTCAGGTATCAGGGTGGCATGGAGGCAAGGTGTTAATCAGGTGCCTGAGGCTGCCTGGGTCTCGGCCCTGCGTGGCTGTGATGTCAAAAGCAGATGGCTCTGTCGTCAGGGGGGAGGTGGGGCTGCACAGCAGATGGGCACTTCACAGACAAAGATCCCTCTCATGCAAATTGCCCCCGATGATAATTTAAAAAAAAAAAAAAAAAAAAGATTACACAGAGAGAGAACTGGAGAAAACATCTGATGTGTGAGTAGTAGAGCCTCTAAATAGAATATTTTCCCATTTTCCCATGAAGCATCAGGAGGTTCTTAAGCTCCAAAGTGTTCATTTAACTCCTCGAGGCTCTGGTCTCTCATTTCCCTTGCCCTTTGCTGCCCTAGTACACAGCACACCCCAAACTGCTGCCTCTGGGTTTATTTCTAGAAAGCCAAACCTTGTGCACTTGTTTACACACAGAACTTAATATAGCACAGATGATTTTGTTAAAGGAAATTCCATCCCAAGTAGGATGTTCTTAAGTTCTTTAAGTTCTTAAAATCAGACAATAGTTGTTGGAACCCTGGTTCCTGAGAATTTTAAACTTCTTGTGCTGCCAGGCACTGACCCCCAAGAGAACACTGCATTGACCTGAAGCTGTGGAAAAAGATTCCAAAATTAAATTATAGAATGAGGATTATGGGTGTATAGTTTGAATAGAAGTGTGTAATATCACATGGTGGAAAACTGAGAGTTTAAACAGTTTATTTTGTTAAAGGAACTTCCAGCCCAAATCCCTCCAGGGGATTTACAGCCAATGCACATCCAGGGTTAGAAATCAACCAGTGTGCACCAGTATGCCAGGTTTATACTTCAGATGGGCACATTGTGATTTTAAATAGCATAATCAGAGTTGTTTCCTCCTCTTGGAGATATAGATAGATAGATAGATAGATAGATAGATAGATAGATAGATAGATAGAAAGAAAGAAAAGTTCTTAAAATCAGACAATTGTTTGATCTTCAAGATCACCCAGTGCCACCCCCTGCCATGTGCAGGGACACCTTCCACTATCCCAGGTTGCTCCAAGCCCCATCCAAGCTGGCCTTGGACACTTCCAGGAACAGCCACCACTTTTCTGAGCACCCTGTGCCAGGGCCTCACCACCCTCACAAGTATTTCTGGTTAATAACCAATCTCCTCTCCTAGTTTAAAACACCCAAAACACCCTTTAAAACTTTAAAACATCCTTGTTCTGTCAATACATGCCCGTGTAAAACTTTCAGTCAAGTTCACTCCCAGTTTACAGCAGTGACGACTGAGGGGAGAACCCAGCTCATATCTGAGAATATCAAGATTGGTATAAATTAGAAAGTACAGAAAATCCCTTAATCCACTGGAGAAATGCAGCTGGTTTCAGGGTGAGACACAGCAGCAATGGAAAATTCATTCAGCCTCTGAAATTCTCACAGATGTTCCCAGGGTGCCTAAATGAGCAGTGAACATGGGGAAAGTGAATATGCAAACAAAGCCACGGCTTCAAACCAAGAGACACCATCAAAGAACAGAATCAAGGAGTCATTAAAGCCAGAAAAGATCATTGAGTTCAGCCATCAGTCTGGCACTGCCATCTTCAGCACTAAACCATGTCCCTAAGCAACACTTTTACTCATTTTTGGGACATTCCAGGGGCGGTGATTCCACCACTTCCCTGGGCAGCCTGTTCCCATCTTTTCCATGGAGAATTTTTTTTTTCTAATATCCAATCTAAACCTCAGCTGGCTCAGTGAAGCCATTTCCTCCTGTCCTATCACTTGTTACCTGGGAAACAGGGCCAACCCTCAGCTCTCTACAACATCAGGGAGTTGTGGAGATCAAAGTGTCAGGAGGAACAGGTGTATTTCAACCTGCACCAAAATAACAAAATATGTTAAACACACTTCCCCATGCACAGGCATGGGGAGATCTCAATAATGGATGTGGGATCCATTTCTCCCAAATTAGAGCTTGATCCATCTCCAGTCTGGTGAAGCAAACAGGCAAGGCTCAGGATGTTGGATTAAGCCCAATCAACAAAATCATAGAAAACATAAACCATCTACAACCTAGACTTCCTTCTCCTTCAATAGTTCCAAAAACTAACCTCTTGTTTTCATCAACTTAACAGAATGTTCTCTCAACATTCCACTGCATCCAGAGGATGCTCCTCAATTTACCTTTCTAGTTCCAGCCATCAGAAGAAAAGAACCACAACTCTTAAAAAAAAAAACCCAAAACACATCATTATACTCAAAAAAACCCCCCATACATGTTTACATAGAAACATGCATACATATTTACACAGAAACATACACATATTTACATACAAACATACACACATATTTACATACAAACATACACATATTTACATACAAGCATACACATATTTACATACACACACATTTACATGCACATACATACTATATAAACCTTCTATCAAGACTTAAGAATTTTCTACAAATCTATTTCCCCCATTGGGAGAGGGCATTTTTAGGGGTGTCAGAGGAATGCAGCTGATGGAAGTGGGGAGCTGCTGTTCAAGAGGCAATGGAGATTGGTCTCCCTAAGAGCTTGGGCAGCCCTGCTCTCCAGAGGTGGTGGCAACTGAAGAGTAAAAATGGGACAACCAGAAGAGCCTGGGTGGCCAAGAAATCACCCTGGCAATGATAAATAAAAGTGGGACAACCAGAAGAGCCTGGGTGGCCAAGAAATCACCCTGGCAATGATAAATGCAGGCATTTACCCTGGGCAAGGAGCTCCAGCTCTCAGGGGCATGTCTGCTGTGGAAATGGAGCAATGTCCTTTCCCAGCCCTACTGCCTTGGGTGCTTCCAGCTCCATCCTCCCTCTGCTCTCCTCCTCTGCCACTCAGGGGTGCCCAGGGCATCGTGTCAGCTTCCCCTGGGATCCTGGAAACTTCCAGGAATAAGGGCTGGAGCTAATGAACCCTCAGCAGTGAGTAAACAAACCACATCCTTGCCTGTGCCCTGCTGCAGCCAGGAGCCTGGTGACAGCTGGGTGACAAGGGACACGATGGTTTGTGATCCTCTGCCTGCAAGGCACGGCACCATCCAGCTCTGAGCAGTGGGGAGCCAAGGCTAGGAGCTCCAGGGATCATCCCACATTCCCAGACCCTTTTAATCCCCCTGGCCATGAGATTGCTGCCTGCATGGCAGCCTGCACTCCTGCTCTGCCAGCACCAAGGAGGATGAAAGGACGGGAGAGTGGGGAGAGAGATGGATAAAATCCATCAGGTGATGCTGGGATTTTGGATGTTTTGCTGGCCAAATCACTCAAGCTGCTGAATGCAGAGGGAAGATCAGCCCTGGGTAAATCCCTGCTGGCCAAGAGCCTGGATGATACCAGCTATGACTGGCCTGAATCACCACTCATTTCTTTCCCTGCCACCTCTGTGGCAATGAAGCCAGACCAGTGACATGAGAGGTTATGCAGAGGTGCAGGTGCCTCCTTCCCATGTTACCCATAGTCACTGCTCAGGGGTTAATGCAGATCAGCTCAGATTTCTGTCCCAGATGAATGAACTCACGGGCATAAAAAAGCAGAGCAATTTAGGACATCACACCAGCCCCTTCCCAGCCCCTGCTGCCACCACTGGCTGTGCTTTGGGCTCCCAGTGGCATCGACAGCCATGGGATGAAAATGAAACCAGCACCACTCCATGGCTTCCAGTTTGCAGCAGACTGGTGTCCAGTTGGCCTGGAGCATCAAGAGGATAAGACCAGAAGACCAATTGCTTGGTGACCAATTGCTTGGTGACCAATTATTTGGTGACCAATTGCAGAAGATGGCAAAGGTGGAACCTTCTTCTGGCTGGAAGAGGTCAAAACAATTGGTCACCAAGCCTGGGTGGACCAACCTTCAAGGCAACCTTCGGAGTCCCTGCAGAGGTATCCAAGCCACCAGCCCAAGTGAAGGAGATCTCCTCCTTCACTGTGGCCAAATCCAGCTTTTCACCACAACAATCACACAGAATCACAGAATATTCTGAGCTGGAAGGGACCCACAAGGATCATCAAGTCCAGCTCCTAAATGAGCCCATATGGGGGGACCAAACCTTCAATCTTGGCATTATTAGCACCATCCTCCAACCAACTGAGCTGATCTCAGGGTCTTCTTCAGCTGTGACTCAGCCTGAAGTCATCTAAAGATTTGTCTTCTCAGAAGAAAATAGTAAGGACTAACTCAGAGAAGTTCAGCTCACAGACAGCAGCAGATTGGTGGCAGTTTGGATGGTGGGTTTTGGTGCAGAACATCAACTCTGCAGGGGCCAGAAAAATAGTCTGATTCATCATTGAAAGCTCCTCAAAACTGAAAGATTGGAGGTTTTGGGGCTCTGCTTTGAATCCATCATAATCAATATCAAGCCTAACAGAGATAATTTTTGTTTCAAACACAAGTTGGTTCAAATAGGAGGCCCTAAAAGCTGTATAAATTATTAGTTTTTACTTTTCCAACACTCCACTTTTTCTTTTTCTTTCTGAGACCTGACAAACCCTTTCACAAAAAATGAACCTAGCATAGAAAAATGAAGTCAAAACCAAGCTTGTGACTGCTTTTACCCCACTGAGCTTTAGCTAGCCACAATGTTGAGCTGGAAATTGTCATCTCAGGCTTCCCATCCAGTCAACAGGAAAAAGACAGATCCCTTGCCAGGACAAATGAGATCTCAATTACCTTCTAGAGATTGTAACCACAGAGTAATTGGTGCATTGACTTAACCGGTTATTTTAAAGTCATTTCTAGCAGCTGGACAATGGGAAATAATTTCACCTTCATGGGATCCAGCTGTACAGTCTCTTGTTCCTTCTAAAGCAAGAATCTGGCTGTTGGCAGCTCTTTGGAAGAGGTCATTTTGGGACAAGTCATCTTTGCTGCTTCCCCAGCATCCCAGGATCTCTAATTGGAGAAGCATCAGCCCTGTGTTGGCCACATCTGAAAACCCTGCCACGACATTTTACCCAGTATGTTAACAACCACCTCACATTTAAAACAAAAAAAAATCCACTGAAATGCCCACTCAGTTGTCAGAACCCAGGAAATTCCTCTGGCTGCCCTGGATGGCTCGAGACCCTGCCCAGGGGGCTCAGAGACCTTGGCTCAGAGCCTAAGACACCTGTGCCTTTGATTTAGCCCCTGGAAAAAACAATTACCAACCTTGTATGAAGAATTACAAGCCGCAAAATTTTAAGTAGAATGATAGTGAATTTACCACAGGGTGAAAAATAGATTTTTGGGGGTTTTAGCATGAGGGTTCAGAGAACAAGATAGAAGAATCTGGGCATGTCCAGCCTTTCTCCTTCTTCTTCTTGGCCTCCATCTTCTGGGTGATGTTGGCACTTTTAAATTAGTTTAAAGTAGAAGCTCACTGTCTAACATAGGTGATAGGTATTAGAAAATAATTGTAAATATTGTACATGTAGTTTTTAGTATAAAAAGATAACACCACCTCTCAGGTGGGCAAAGTGCCTCGGACTGTCTTGCTGAGCAGACCTTGACAAGACAGGAGAAAGAATTTTATAAATAAGATGCAATAAACAACCTTGAGACCGAGAAATGAAAAGTTCTGAATCCTTCTTTGACCACCAAGCTGAGGAATAAAACTTTCTAACGTATCTCGAGGTCACTGTGACCAACCAGAGATCCTGAGACTCAGCAGCCTCGTGGCAAGGAGTGCACTGAGAGCATGCCCAGGCAGCAAGGATAGAGATGCTCTTCTCACCATTCAAAGATCTCAGCTCTCCAAAAATTAACCCTTGAAGGACGGGGCCAAAAATCACCTACAAACAAACAAAATTTCCCCTCCTCTTCAGGATTATTACACGTTTTGGCTTTGCCTGCAGTCCTGCTCATCTCATGCCCGGCCTCAACCACCAGATTTTATTAAGAATTTATTTTCACTTGTATGAGAACAAATCCAAGATGCCTCACACAAAGCCAACTTCACCTGCATGTCTGCAAAAAGCTGCCCCTATAGAAATGTGATCCCAAGAGTTGCCTTTATCCAGTTGCTAATGGATGTTTAGCGTGTGAGAATCCGTATCTGGCGAATTTTGAACATAATAAGCTTTCTGTGAGCTTTTCATATAAGAGATATCGACTGGAAGTAATTCAGAGAAGTTATTCAGCAATTGCTTGGCACAACAAAAGAGCTTGAAGCAGATTTACTGCCAGTTGACAGCCTGCATGCCACACTGGTGCAGCTGCCCACTCCTCCAGGAAAATTCCTGACGTGCTGTCGGATCTGGGCTGGCCTACCCCACCAAGATACCTTCAGAGAGGAAACAACTGGATTTTAAACAGCAAAAACCGGCCCAGTTGAACCAGCAAATCCAGCTATCACCTCTGGAGCCAATAACCTGACTGATTTATTAATGCATGTGTAGGCTCTGCAGGCTGTGGGTGTTGGAAGGAGAAATTCACAGTGAAGATGGTCTCGAAATCCATGCAGGGAAGCCAGCAACACTCATACAGGGACAGACACACTGCAAGATAATTTATTTCTTTCCCCATCATCTGTCATTTGGATACACACATACTATCCTCCAGGCTTGCTCCCTACGTCAAGCAGCACTCCGGCTGCCTCAGTGCAAGATTTGGCTACTTTTACACCCTGCCAGGGGTATCTGATTCCAGTATCTCATTCCCTGGCAGCTTTGAAGTGTCACAGTGTACTGGCTGCAGCCGTTTGGAGCAGGTGCAGCCTCACTGTGGCTTTACAAGGATGCATTTTTTGCCTCTTTGCTCTGTGACTCGGTGCTTCACATCTGAAGTGTTTGTGGGCTCCTTGCCAGGGCATTGCTTTCAGGCTGGATCCTGCTTGAGTGTCCCTTGTTTTCCTGCCTCCTGCCAGCAAGTGCCTTTTTTTTTTTTCCTTTTGAAAAGTCCTCACTGCAGCAGGTGGGAGAGGGCGTAGACTCAGCAAAGTGAGCACAGGAAAAGGCAGAGGGGGGAAAAAAAAAGGGGAACAGAGGTTCCAGTCTCAGCACCTACTGCTTGTGTGAGTTGGAGATGAAAGGAGATAAACCCAACAGAGTGGTTTGATTATCACAGGGGCAGAGGGGAAGATGAGAGATGGGAGATCTCCCCTCCTGCACCTCCTGCAGGGCATCTCTTCCCCAGCCCCTCATCTCAGCTGGGAAACCCACCTGGTTTGGAGCAGGAGAAAAAGATTCCGTAAGGATGGTCTGTCACAGACATCTTTTATGAAAAATCCTTTCCTTAGGATTTTTTCCTCCTGAGAAGCTGAGAGGCCTCAGGAACAAAATGTAAACAATGATTATCTGCTGCTGTGGAATGCAACAGGTGCATCTGAGGTTGCTCCATGTTGCTTTTTTCTAATTAATGGCCAATCACAGCCCAGCTGGCTTGGACAGAGAGCCCGAGCCACAAACCTTTGTTATCATTCTTTCCTATTCTATTCTTAGCCAGCCTTCTGATGAAATCCTTTCTTCTATGCTTTTAGTATAGTTTTAATGTAATATATATCATAAAATAATAAATCAGCCTTCTGAAACACGGAGTCAGATCCTCATCTCTTCCCTCATCCTAAGACCCCTGTGAACATGGTCACAATGGTGTGGCAGAGCAAAGGACCTACAGAAGGCCAAGGAAGGGAGGAAAGGTAAAAACAGCATCAAAAAGAGGAGGAGAGAATAAAAGCACTTCTTTGCTGATCCACAGCTGAGCTGGGCAAAGTTAGACATGATAAATAACGCTGACATTACAAAGCTCTGGTTAATTCATTTTTCTACTTGTCACCCCTTCGGATAATTGGCCTCTACAACAAATGGTGGGGAAGGAGGTTGGCTCCTTTTTGTCTCTTTCTTTTTATTTTTTTCCGTTCCTGAGAGGTACAGCTAGGATTAGGCGGTGTGCTACAGCACTGATAAAATAAAGAGAATGATCCAAAACACTCCAACTTTAATCCAGAGGGGTCACCAGTGAATAGCAACAGTGCTGGGGGATGAAGTGAGACCTGGTTGTCTCTATGGCAACTAAACCATCACGGAGCAAGGATTGACCTGGAGCCTTCCAGAGAGTTTGGCTTCATCCAAGGCACTGTCTGGTGTGAGATATTCCCTGTCTGCTCTCCTGACTCCAGGGAGGTTTCGTGGCAGCTCAGAGTTTATTTGGAAATCATGGAATTGCTGAACCATTTGGGTTGGAAGGGACATTTAAAGGTCATCTTGCCCCCCTTCAATCAGCAGGGATGTCTTCAGCTAGAGCAGGTTGCTCAGAGTCCCATCCAACCTGACTCAAAAATTTCCAGGCTTCTGGATTCTCCAGCTTCTGGATTCAAGTGTTTCATTTGGAACCCCAGTGCTGATTTCTTTGTGCAAAAGGAAATTCTGAGTTCTTGGGTAGGTGAGGCCTGAAAATACGACCTCACCTACTTCAAACTGAGCAGGGCCAGTCTTGAAGCAGCCACCCATTTATGGACACCATCAAACAGAAAGGCTCTGTTGAACTCTTGAGGCGTTCCAGAATACAAGGAGAAGCCAAATTAAAGAAAGGAGGTTGGAAATCAGCCACAAACAGAGAAACTATAGGACAATCAAAAAAAGTTCAAATTGATGACAATTTTTTCATCTGATGGTTCCTGATGCTTGACTCAGGATTTCAGAATCTGAGGGGCTGCAGAGCAGATGGCCCCAGGTGGCCACTGGCTTTCAGTGCTGCTTTATAACCCCATGAAAGGTTCAAACCATGGCTTTGAACATCTTCCTTCCTATCAACCACAATATTGTCTCCTAACATCCAATCTAGCCCTGCCCTCTGTCAGTCTGAAGCTATTCCTTCTTGTCCTGCCTCTCCAGAACCCTTGTCCAAAGCCCCTCTCCAGCCCTCTTGGAGCAGGTCAGTCTTTGCTGCTGGGCTGCATTCACAAGCCTTGGGGAACACAAGAAAATAAGGGTAAATAAGGGAGAGATGAAATACCCAGCACCAGGGCTGGGGAAATGCAAGGAATGGAAACTTCCCAAATCATGTCACCTTTTCCCATGGAAGAGCACCCCAAAGCCTACTCCTGGCCAGAGCAGTGCAGGGAAGGGGCACAGGACACACCAGCATGAGCTGTGCTGCTGCACAAAGCTTTAAAACAAGGAGGGAATGCAATTTCCTGACATGTGAGGCTCTCAGTGCACAGCCTTTGGAAATAAATCCATTTCCCCCTTGCTTCTCACATTCTTCTATCTTGCCTCAATAAGCCAGAGACATTTAAGAAACTTTAGGAACCTTTCAAGAAGTTTGTAAAGTAATTTACTGGGACAAGGATTCTTGTCCTCTATGAAACTGGATGACTGAGTCACTCTGGGCTTAAATGTGCAGAGCACAGAAGGAGCCATAAAACCCTTGAAAAGAATCCTGAACAGCTCCACTATGCATTAAAAAAAAAAAAATCACATTTTTATATCTAGCATTTAAATGCTTCTAGGATTAGAAATAAATATGACACTTCCTAATGCAGACCCAGTCCCTTGGATCAGAGAACTTCCACGTCTCCACCTCGCATATAAAGACATTTTTAGGCCCAAGAAATTTTGGAAACTTGCCTGTCCTGAGCTATGGGAAGGATTAGGCAAGGAATTGAAACTGCAGAATTTGGGGCAGAGATGGGAAGTACCAACCTTGGCAGAATAATTTCATTTTTCTATGTCCTTGGTCGCCGAGGATGCACAAGAATTTGGGGGGCTCAGAGTGAATTGAGGGACATGGATGAGGAGGAGGAGGAGGGGCCAGCTGAGCATTCCATGGCCACGAGGAGTGGTGCAATTAAATCCCACATGCTCCATGAGATCTGGCATGGGGTCACCATCAGCAGGGAAGGCTTTGGGATGAAGAAGACGACAGCTCCGTGCCCGTCGCCATCTCCAGCACTACTCCAACCCTGCCTTTGCTCACTGCCCGCCAGCTCTCCCTCCCCCCACAATCCCAAACACCCAATCCCAGGCATCCATCCCCCACCCTTCTGCCCCCATCCATCCCTGCAGGATGGATGAGCTTGCCAGAGCAATCTGGCCCTGGCTGGAGGAGCTGCCGAGCAGCCGGAGCGAGCGCGGCAATCGATTGGACACGGGACATTTACGGAGCTTTGTCAGGCTGAGCACACGTGAGGATTAGGGCATTAACAAAGCTCCCTTAACCCACCAGCCTGCCCCTAGGTAGATGGGGGGACAGGGCTGGGCTGGGCAGGGACAGGGATAAAGGGGTGGCAGCGTGAAGTCGCCTTCTGTACAAAGGAGAGGAGGAATAAGAGGTGCCGGAGACACAAAACTGCCACCTGGGACTGCCGAGGCACAGCGCTGCTCATCAGGGCTCTGGGCCAAATTTCCTACCAGCATAAATCTGTTTGATGCCAAGAGAGTAGCCCAGAGATGGACTGGACCCGATGGGGAGGGTTTGTGGTCTTTGGTTCAGGCAGAAGAGAAGAGCTGTGCCAGCTGGGCGTCAGACTGCTTGACTCAAAGGGGTTTAGGCACCTAAATCTACTAGGTGCTCCAAACAAAAAAAAAAGTGTTTTCTCTTATTTTAAGATCAAATCATTCCTTATTTCCCCTTTATTTCTTTTCCTGGAGGCAGCTCTGTTTACTATTGTTCTTAATCGAAAAATAACAGCAACAACTTGCGAGTACAAAGGGCCTTTTATGTTCCTGCAGAGGCTTTTATCTCCACACATTTTAGTAAGTGCTATATCAAAATCACCCCGCCCACCCCCGAAATTCAGTCATCTGTGGACTGCAGAGCAGCAGCTGGGTAAGTGTGTGCAGGAAAGCTGAGCAGGACAGCCAGGGCAGGGGAGCAGGGTGTGAGGTTGGAGCTGACAGCCCCCCTCCAAATCAAGTGGTACCTCAGAGCAGATGGGCTCAGCAAAGGGTTCAGCAGCCAGAAGTAGGTCCAAGCAGTTGTAGATTAAACATTGCAAAAAGAATTTTTCTGCTGGGAGAGTGGTGAAGCTCAGAGAAGCTGTGGCTGCCCCTGGATCCCTGGAAGTGTCCAAGGCCAGTTTGGACAGAGCTTGGAGCAATCTGGGACAGTTGAAAGTGTCCCTGTCCATGGCACTGGATGATCTTGAAGGTCCTTTCCTACCCAAACCATCCTGTGATTCTCTGATTCTAATCAGCATCTTGAAAAGATCAGATTCCCACCCAAACAAGCTCCTTCAAAGCATCCCCAGAATGACCATTGCCTAAACATTGCAGGTTTTATCTCCTGAGAACACCCTGCAGGGAAAGGAAGTCTCACCAAGCCCGTCAGATTTCAAGGAGCATTTGGACAATGCTGGTTTAGTTTCAGGTAGATCTGTGAGGAGGAGGAGGAGGAAATTGGACCTGAGCTTTATGGTCCTTTCCTACTTGAGATATTCTGTGATTCTATGAAGTGTTAATGCTGGAGCCTAAAGGAATCAGGGATTTATGTAGTTTATCCCAGAGAACAAGCTGTGGGACAATAATGAGGCTGTTGAAGAGAAGTTTTCTGAAATACTCTAAGAGAATGAACACCTCCCAAATGGCCAGGGAAGAGGACACCATGGGCTGCTAATGGACATTGCAACGCTGGCATAGAGGGAGGGCACAGGGAGGTTTAGGAACAGAAACCCTGAAAGAGGATGGGGCCAGGGAAAGTTTTAGGGGTATGGATGGATAGAAAGAGCTGTGTCTCTGAAGCTGTCAGTGAAAGGCACCTGCAAAAAGCTTGTTCTGAAGGTCAGATCCTGAGCTGGGACTGAGTGATGGTCAAGGTAATGATTTTGACCACAGTGCCTAAGAAAAGTAAGGCACAGAAAACCTGAAAGAAAGACCTGAGCCTTTGCAGTCTGATATTCACTGCTTTTCATTACAAATTCCAACCTGGGATGCCTTTAGAGAGACTTCCCACAGCCAACAAATGAAACAAGTGGAAAAGAGGCAACCTGCTGAGGTGAGCTGTCTCCTGCCCCAGCTTTGGAGAGAACCTTTTCCTTCCTAAAAAGGGAGCAGGCATGTGGAGCCCCGTTAGAAGAGAAAAAGGGGCCAATTCCCTCATATTAAGCCTGTTATTAGGCTCAGAATCAAATTAAACCACAGGACTTTTCACTAGCAAAGTGCTATTTTGAGGCTTATTAGACTATATTAGGATTGGCATAAATTTCCACTGACATAATATAGGCTTTTAATTGGATTTAAGGGTGAGGAGGCTGCATTAAACTAAAATCAGTCCTCACAGAGGGAAATTGGGTATTCTCCTCACAACTCCTCTCCTTTCCCTTGGCGTGGATCCCAAGCAGCCGAGCAGGCTGGGGAACCCATTGAAATCCAGATGCAATTGCTTATAGGCTCCTATATCAATTTGATAAGCAAGCTGGCTGCCAAAACACAGCACTCACCCCTGTTTGTTAGCCAAAGCCTGGCTGCCATGGCCAGAGCTCTGCTTTTCTGGCAGCCTGGGCAGAAAATGGCATTTTCTTGGCCACAGCCAGCCTGCCAGAACTTCACGTGAAGTATTTGCCCGTGTAAGGTTATAACAACAAAAAATCTCAAAGCCAAGACCTTGGCTTAACCTCCAGAGAGCTGAGAGCATCAGAGCCACAGGCAGTAATGAAAACATGACCCTGCTTGGTCCCCCCCGTGCTGGGAGGGTGAGTCAGGAGTCACTGCCACGACCTGGCTTGTTTCATGTGTCCCCTGATTAGACACGGGAGGGTCTCAGGAGCTTGGAGGTCAGGGGCTCTCTGTGACACGTCCCTCCCTCTCCCAAAAAAACACTGAGAGCAGCCCTGAGACGTGCACAGACATGTGGAACGTGGTGGGTTTTGCACTCAGCAGTCCCCAGGCTGCTCTCCTCTGAAGAAGGTGTTGCAGAAATTAGTAGTTTTTATTTTCTGTCTGCTCCTGAGTCACCCACCCCGTGTGAAATGTGGAAAGAAATGTGGAAACTTGGGAAGGAGATAATAAAGCTCACTTAAATACAGGGTGCAGCACCTCAGGTTTAACAGGGGCAGAGGCTGAGTGATCATTCACCCTGCACCTTGAGAGATGTCCCTTACTTCACATCCAAATGGGCCAACACTGGCTCTAGCAAAGGGCATCTGAGCCCTCCTGAAGCCCCAGACACACAGAGGAGCCTTCCACCATGAAAATACCACTTTGTACCTCGGTACTGATGTTAGGAGCTTATCCACATCCTGGTGACATCTTGTGACAATTTTGTTAAACAATAAAAGCCATTTTTTACAACACCAACCACTCCACATCTGGCTGTGTCAGGGATGGCGTTCCCATAAAGCAGATCCTGCAAAGGGGAGGATGCCTCAGGTTTTAACTTTTCTATTTTTCCCATTCTGTGCTGTTTTAGTGTGTGGGTCTGAGCTTCATATTATGGGATGGTGAGCTCTGTGCACAGAGCAGGGAGACAAAACAATTCCTGCTCCAGCTGGGCACCAAGGACAAATGACCCAAATCTCAGCCCAAGAGCACAAACCCCGTGGGCTGGAGAGAGAAAAACAAGCAGGGTGGGACTGCAGGGGCTAAAGCTGGGATGGGACAATGAACTGCAAGATGCAAATGGAGCAGAACTGATCCCAGGGAGAGACCCCGGGAGCGCTGGTGCATTTTGGGGCCATTTTGGTTCATCTTGGGTGCAGCCCTGGCTGGGCTCTGGTGCTGCCCAAGGTGCATCCATGGAGGAGATCCTTGGAATGAATCCCTGCTTTATTCTGGAACTCTGCCCAGCCTCTGCTCTAGCTCAGATTCTCAAGGCATCAGGGAAAGCAGTTTAACTCCAGGTCCAGCCAAACTTAAGGTTTTCCTGACAGGATGCTTCAAGATCCATTTTACCAAGAAATGAAAGTTTTTAGAGAAGCTTTAGAGTCTTTCCTCTCCCAACCCATGACCTCTTAAGTTTTGGGGGATGCTACCAAAGCTTCCTTTCTGAACTTCTCACTTCATAAACCCTAGACAAACATGTTCATCATTAGTGGAATATTAACAAAAGGAATGAGTTTGGTCCTTCTCTTCAAAGAAATTTGAAAGGATGCTCCCAGGTGGGGATGGGCATTTTTGTGAAGTAGATTTTAGGAGAAATTTTGTTATTCCATGTCCCAGATGTGGGCGCATTTGTCCACGCACGGGGTGTGTGTGTGTGTGGTGAGATCTGACATGTCACAGCTCTGCAGCTGCAGCCCATTAGCACAAACATGGAGCTGCCCAAGAAGATTATGCTTTTCATCTGATGAAACAAACCTTATTCCTTTCCTAACAGCCTGGGGATTGCTTCAAGATGTATCTGGGGAGCTCAGACAGGCCAAATGGGGCTGATGGATCCAGGGTGGCAGCACAGCCCAGCAATGCTCTGTGGTTCCCAAGCTGCCACAAAGCTTTTGCTGTCACATCCCTTCCCAGTGGCCTGAATGGACACAGTTTTATCCCTGCTGTCCTGACACTCACCCAGCCCAGTCTGAACTCTGTGGGACCTACCTGCCTCTCAGGGAGGACTCAGTGGTCAGTAAAACTACATGAGAGCAGCTGGAGCTGGACAAAAATCTTTGATTGCACTGAGATCTCAATCTTTGTGCTTGGCTTTAACCACATCCATTAGAAAAGCCCAGATAACTTCATTGGGCAGTGCCCAGGGAGCCAGAGGAAGGAAAAACAAAGCTGGGAACCCCAACTTGCTAATGAACATCTGGAATAAAGATGGATTTGCTGGTTGAGAGTCACAGCTGTGAATCTGAGACCCAAAAGTCTCTCTGAGCAGCCTCCACTATTCATTTACCTCACCAGCAACCAACAGAGCAATGTTTGTAATGCAGACATCATGGAAAACATACCCTTGCTTTGGGGAGCTACTTCTCAATGGTTGTAGGGATCTTTCCCCATCAGTTTGGACTGAGAAAATCTTGTTTAAGAGGAGTTTTTGGTGATCTGTGCCACTCTGCAGATGAGCCACAGACAGGCCAAGGAATGGAGCTGCAATGCTTTAAAGCAGTTTCTGAAATAAGTGCCTCTGCCATGGGCTCCTTTGGAAAAACACCATCCTGAAAGGGCTGCTCTGGTCTCTGCCCTAGATGCTCCCACACCCTTCTGGTCCAATGGGAAACAGGTGATTGAAAAGGAGGAGAGAGCAGGAACTTGGAGCAAGCAGGAGCTGCCTCCTCAGGGCACTCCTATTTTTAATGCTCCACATGATTCTGCACTTTTCTGGCTCCAGATGGGACCCAAATACCAATGGATCAGGGAAAATGCTGTCCTCATGATATTCCTGAAGTAGCCAAACTCAGGGAAATTCTAGACAGAAGATGGATTTCCCAGCTGTAGAGAAACTGGGTCAAACATTTGAGCTTTTGGGTGCTGCCTATGGCCACTTCTTGCCAGCAGTGACAGGACTGCCTAGTGCTGCCAGAAAGCCAAACCAAGAGGGGGAGATGACTTTCCAGCTCTGCTGCACTAACAGACAGCTTTAGAGATGCCTTACAAATGCCTTTCTCTTCCCCTCTGCCCTTGGGTGTGATCTCAAGCCCTTCCTCAAGAGTCGAGAATGGATTTTCTCTGTTTTGCAGCTGAATTCTGCCCCAGCAGGAAAGCAGAGGCTGAATTTCGAGTCCCATTTCTGTCAGTCTGCAGGCAGCTCCCTCCTGAGACACAGGAGAAGTCCCATGGCTTGGGGGTTTCTGCGGTCAGGATGACCCCGAGATGTGTCAGAGAGTCTCTTTTCCCAGCCTGGCAACCAAAGAAGGGGTCAGGATTCTTCTGTTCTGCTTTTCAAGGTTGTTTATTATTTTTTTATCTATTACATTCTTTTCCTGACCTGCTGATGTCCATTCAGCAGGTCAGTCAGTGGCACATTGACCACCTTCAGGGCAGTTTTGTCTTTTATACTAAAAACTACATGTACTTTATTTACAATTATTTTCCAATATCTATCACCTATACTGCACTGTCCATCTCTACCTTAAACCAATCCAAAAGTGTCACCATCACCCAGAAGATGGAGGCTAGGAAGAAGGAGAAAGAAGGACAGGGCACACCTAAATTCCTCTATTTTGGGACTCCAAGCTCTCATTCTAAAAACCCCAAAATTCTATTTTTCACCCTGTGACAAACTAACTATCTTTCTACTTAAACTTTCGTGTGATGTTGTTCACAGGGATCTCAGGTTGAGGGAAGGGACAAGGATCTGACTCCATGTTTCAGAAGGCTGATTTATTATTTTATGATATATATTACATTAAAACTATACTAAAAGAAGAGAAGAAAGGATTTCATCAGAAGGCTGGCTAAGAATAGAAAAAGAATGGGATGATAACAAAAGCTTGTGTCTCAGACAGAGAGTCTGAGCCAGCTGGGCTGTGATTGGCCACTAATTACAAACAGCCAACATGGACCAATCCCAGATGCACCTGTTGCATCCCACAGCAGCAGATAACCATTGTTGACATTTTGTTCCTGAGGCCTCTCAGCTTCTCAGGAGGAAAAAATCCTAAGGAAAGGATTTTTCATAAAAGGATGTCTGCGACACTTTCGTGGCTTGCAGATCCTCATATAAGGTTGGTAATTTTTTCCATGGGTGAAAATCAAAGTCAGAGGTGTCTTGGGCTCTGTGCCAGGGTCTCTGAGCCCCCTGGCAGGGGCTGGAGCCATCCAGGACAGCCAGAGGGATGTCCTGGGTTCTGACAGAATATCAAGTCCCATTTCTTGATATGGGGGATTTTGGGAATATTTCTTCCTGAGACACAGAGGAGAAGTCCCATGGCTTGGGGCATTTCGAGTGAGACTGCCCAAAGCTCCTGGGAGTCTCTGTGGGGAGACAGTCTTGGCCCTGCCTCTGGAGAACAGAGCAGCCCTAATCAGCCTTCCCTGTGTCTGATTTCTCTGATCCTCTGATTAAAGTATGTTCATATCATTTGCATTTGAATTTGCTTTTATCCAACCCCCCCCCTCCAATGCCAGAACATGTAGGCAGGCGGTTCAGGAGATGATGTGTTTATGTAACTGCAAACTAGGTTTATAGCAGTTTAATTAGTATTAATTAGTATTAATAACGTCACCTAAGCTTAATGATGCCAATTATAACACAGTAAATATTTCTTGTTGGATTACAAGTCGCAATATTGAAGGATGAACTTTCATGCTCGGTCAAACTTTCTAAACATATTATTTAAAAAGAGAGATAAGACAGTTTGCTTTCCACATGTGAATGGCTCTTTTAATCTCAAAAAAAATGGATAATTATTGCAAATAAATATTTGCAAATGGGAAACACTGTCCCATTTGACTGCACCTCTCCTCTCTCTGCTTCTGCTTCTGAAAATTGGGAGGGGAGAGTGGGGTTGGCCAAGTGCACCAAGTGAAAACACCTCTTTAATACCCCAAAAGGTGATTATGAGCTGCTGGGATGCACAGAGGGGGAGAAAGGATCACAGATCTGCAAGGGAGGAAGATCAAGATTACACTAATCTGCTTAAGATGTGCTGTGTTCTTTGAGGAACTGTGGATGCAGAGAAGCCAGAGTCAGGAAAGAGCCTCCAGGTCATCTGGGATGGGACTTGCACTTTGGCCCCAAGGCAGCTTTGGAAGGTGGCAGATGGAAACAGTTAAGGCAACTGAGAGCTGTTTAAAATCCCATCAATAACAGCCCATCTCTCCCCCGACCATGTAGGATTATTCTTGGCACTGTCTTGCCTCTCAGGACTGCTCAGGTCCTGCTCACTCTCTCCTGAGCCTGGTGAATTTGTCCCACTTCTCATTCCTGTACCCTGATTCACTCTGGATTGCCTCTATCTATGCCCATCCCACACTGAAATCTTTAGGAGAAGAGTTCTCTTTCATACATTAATATCTTTATCAATTATCTGGATGAGGAGGCTGGGGGCACCCTCAGTCAGTGTGTGGAGGACACCAAGTTGGGTGGGGAGGCTCTGCAGAGGGATCTGGACAGGCTGGATCCATGGGCTGGGAGCAGCTGGATGAGTTCACCAAGGCCAAGTGTTGTGTGCTTGGGGCCCACCAACCCCATGGAGCTCCACAGGCTGGGCCAGAGGGGCTGGAAATGTCCCTGGGGGTGCTGGTGACAGTGGCTGGACATGCCCAGGTGTGCCCAGGTGGGCAGGAGGCTGATGGCACCTGGATTTTAGCAGGAATGGAGTGGCCAGCAGGGTTAGGGAAGGGACTGTGCCCTGAGCTGGCACTGCTGAGGGACCCCCTGGAATCTTGGGTCAGCTCTGAGCTCCTCAGGTCAGGAAGGACCTGCAGGGGCTGGAGAGGGCCCAGGAATGGAGCTGGGAAGGGTCTGGAGAGGCTGAGGGAGCTGGGAAGGGTCTGGAGAACCAGGAGGGGCTGAGGGAGCTGGGAAGGGTCTGGAGAACCAGGAGGGGCTGAGGGAGCTGGGAAGGGTCTGGAGAACCAGGAGGGGCTGAGGGAGCTGGGAAGGGTCTGGAGAACCAGGAGGGGCTGAGGGAGCTGGGCAGGGGCTGAGCCTGGAGCAAAGGAGGCTCAGGGGGCCCTTGTGGCTCTGCACAAGTCCCTGCCAGGAGGGCACAGCCGGGGGGGTCGGGCTGTGCTCCAGGGAACAGGGACAGGAGCAGAGGGAACGGCCTCAGGCTGGGCCAGGGCAGGTTTAGGTAGGATATCAGGAATATTTCTCCACTAGAGGAGTGGTCTAGCACTGGAACAAGCTGCCCAGGGCAGTGGTGGAATCCCCATCCCTGGCAGTGTTCAAAAGCCATGGGGATGTGGCACTTGGGGTGGGTTTGGCAGTGCTGGGGGAATGGTTGGCCTCAAAGTTCTTCCCTAGCCTGAATAATTCTCTGATAAGATCCTTATTCATCTAAAATGATATCATAGAAGCAGACTGGCTTCATCCTGACTGTGCTTCCTCAATATTCCCTCCCTGAGCTTGGATTTACTAGAACAGCCTGGAGAAACAAAAGGCCATTCCAGTTTCCAGCAGGAAGGTGCTCCTTAGAAGCTGTGACCGTGTTCACAGGGGTCTCAGGATGAGGGAAGAGATGAGGATCTGACTCCATGTTTCAGAAGGCTGATTTATTATTTTATCATATATATTACATTAAAACTATACTAAAAGAATAGAAGAAAGGATTTCATCAGAAGGCTGGCTAAGAATAGAAAAAGAAAGAATGATAACAAAGGCTTGTGGCTCAGACAGAGAGTCTGAGCCAGCTGAGTGTGATTGGCCATTAATTAGAAACAACCCCATGAGACCAATCCCAGATGCACCTGTTGCATTCCACAGCAGCAGATAACCATTGGTTACATTTTGCTCCTGAGGCCTCTCAGCTTCTCAGGAGGAAAAATCCTAAGGAAAGGATTTTTCATAAAACGTGTCTGTGACAGAAGCACTCCAGACACAGTTCAAGAATATAATTTTCCTGCTCTTTCTCTTTAGTTCTTTCCACACCACTTGTCTTCCCCGGGAACTTTCTCATCCTACTTTCCTTGCCTCAATCAACACTTCCCTGTTAATCAACAGGATCAGACCTCATTTCCACTTGTCCTATGGAAACTGGGGGAGTTTTCAGCACTGGTTCAATGGAACTGGGGAGTGAGGAGGGAAGGGGAATCCTGTGTGGGGTCTGTTGCCAGTGCAGTTATTTGAGCTCTGGAGAACACACAGCTCATGGGCTGGGCTGGAAACCACATCCCCAGGTCAGGGCTTGAGACAAGGCACCCTCAGGAGGTGCCACTGATCACTGAGCTGACTGCTGTGCAAAAAAATGACAATTTTAGAGGTCCAAAATGGCAATTTTAGAGGTCTAAAATGCATGGGTGGGAATCCCAGCCTCAATACCACCCCTAGCAGGTCTCACAAAGAAACCAAGGGATGAGCAGAACTCCCAGATCTCCCTTCTCATGGCAATGTCCCCACTATGTACAGGACATTTTTCTCTCTCTGATGGATGGATTTTTGGTTTTGCCACACAAAAGTGTGCATTGAGGGAAGAAGAAGAAGAGCCAAAGGGTCTGTGGAGGGTAAGGAAGGGGTAAGGAGCAGAGGGAGGGAATCTGTCTTTATTCACAGCCTCACCACATGATTTACAAAAGGGGGCAACTCATCATAAATAAGCTGGAGCTCCTGGGAACAGTGACCTAATCAAGATGTATAATTGCATGCCTTATCTAAATGAAAGCATCATTTCAGAAATGATAATGTGCATTGCCGTGGATTCAACTGCTGTGGAGTTCAGCACTGAAGGGTAATTATAATGTTTAACAAATATATTCCCTTTGGGGGACTGCAGTTAAGAGATACCATGTCCTGGTTTCCCCTCATGGTGCACTTCTACCACCAGATTCTGAGGGTTTCCTCTCCCTTCTGGAATTTCTCATTGATCTTCCAAAAAATGGTTGGATTTTGTCCTGGAAGGTGGGCAAAGATTGCCTGGAGAGGCAAAGATTTCAGGGGAAAAAAAAGAAAAAAAAAGAAGACTAAACTAAGAAATGAACCAAGGAAAAAGTAGTTTTACAGAAAAAGGTGAAACCAAGCACAGCCAACACCACAGAGATCTGACAGCTTTGGGTTAAAGACTGTGACCAGACTCTCCTCACCCTCTAAGGAAGGATGTTCTCCCCTCTAACAGCCCCTGCTGCCTGGAAATTGGATATGATTCCTCAAAAACCTCTTTGTTAATTTTCTCCCCTTCCTCCTCCTCATATCCCTGTGGATAATTCCTGTCCCTCAGAGGGGAAAACACGGCTCAGATTGCTCCAGGTTGGTACCATGCAGAATTGATCTGCTACAGCCAGTGTGAGTGAAGGCCTGACACAAACAGGTGCTTTTATATTTATGCCTCATATTTATTTTGTTATCTTCATGCAGAAGAAGGGCATAAAATAAGCAGAAGTACAAAACAGCTTCAGAAAAGGAGATATTGGACCAGTAGCTTTTAGCCTGGAGAAGAGAGAAGTGATGAGGTGTCTATGAAATCACAGATCAGAGGCAGGGAAGAGCAAACATATTTTCCTTTTCTGGCACACAGGAGCAAAGGGATCTGGCAGAGGCAGCAGCAGGCAGCAGGTTGAAGACAAAAGAAGGGAAGCACTTTTTCATCCAGTGTGTAATTAAATTACAGAACTGGTCTGGGCAGGATGTCAGGCAGGCCAACAAAATATGAATGAATTAAAGAAAAAATAAATTAAAGCTCGGGTGGTTGAAGGAGGATGAGTCCATTAAGAGCTATTAAACACTGCTCAGGATATAACCTTCACCTCAGGAAGTCCTTACACCACTGTCTGCTGGAAGTCCACAGGATATCCAGGACAAGCTGAATTTCTGTGTTAATCTCCAACAGGTGCCCTTGGTGCAGGTTAAGCACATCAGTGCTCACCACCAACATTTTTTATCCTTTCCACAACAAGGTCTGTCACTGTCATATTTTCTGGAAAAATCCCTTTGCCCAGGATTTCTCTCCTGGGAAGCTGAGAAGCCTCAGAGAAAAAGGAAAACAACATGATCTCATTTGCTTCTCCTGTGTTTTGCTGCTTTGGAATGTGGCTGGAGATTGTTTATCCAACAGGTGATTGTTTCATTGGTTTCATGGGAATTGTTTTAGTTAATGACCAATCAGAGCCAAGCTGTGTTGAGGCTCTGAAAAGAGTCACGAGTTTTCATTATTATCATTTAACTTTCTGTAAGTATCCTTTATGTATTCTTTAATATAGTTTAGTATAGCATTCTTTAATATAATATAGTATCTTAAAATAGTAAATTACCCTTCTGAGAACATGGAGTCAGATTCATTCATTCCTCCCTATGATGGGGGACTCTGAAAACACCACAAAGGTCCAAGTGCCACAAAAGGGGCAGAGCCACAACAGAGCTGCCCAAGGATGTTCCAGTTCTCCCTCAGAGGCACAAGCAGCACTGGTTGCTCCGTGGCTATGCCTTATAAAATATCCCATAAATACCCCACTGAGCCCCCTGGGAGCAGGAAAATCACCCCAAAAAATGTCTGCTATTGCAGTGGTGTCCTGGTTATCCCATGCTGGGAGTGGGATTGCCAAGGCATGGATGAGCTCAGGTCATTGCTGCTGCAGGGAGAGATGAGCCCGTGGAAAAGAAATATTTTTTATTATTTTTTTTTTCTATCTTTTTCTATATTTTTTTTTAACTTCATACATGATGGATGAACTCAGCAAGAAAGACAATCTAGTTTAGAGACAGATCTGTCAGCTGCAAAATAGCTGATCCTGCTTTGGGTTATTAGTTGGGAAAACAAAATTGAGCCAGCACTGTAGTTTGAGAATCTTTTTAAACCCACATTAATAAAAAAAGAGAGACAGAAAAACAGAGAGAAAGAGAGTGAGAGGGGAACTTGGTTAGATGAATAATTTTTGTGTCGTCTCCAACACTCTGATTAAAGCCTTGGTGCCTAAATCAAAGATACCAACAGCAACCTTAAAGGAAGACTGAAAACAATTTTTCCCTCTGCCTGTGTTTCATTATATAGAAAGTTTTATTTTGTCCTCTTTTGATCTTTGAAAGCAAAGAAGCAAGAGGGAGGTAGAGAAACAAAAAAAAAAAAAAAAAGAAAAAACCACAAAAAAAAAAGTGACACCAATCTTGTTTGCCTCCTTCTCCCTGCCTGCATCGATAACTCAATTGGATCAGAAGTGAAGCGCCAGCAGAAATGAGCTGAGCAAGGCACCAAATGAAAACCAAATGCTGGGCTGCAAAAAGCAATATTTCCAATAACACCAAATTACTGGGCTGGCTCTGCTCCCTGCCCCCATCCCAGTGCAGCCAGGCTGCTGTGGCCACCAGAGCAAACTTTATCTGCCCCAGAGGGGACAGGGACACTGCCTCCCAGCAGCCCTGGAGCTGCATCTCTTGGCAGTTCCTGTGAGAGACAAATAAAAATAAAAAATAAAAATAAAATTATAAACACAAAATAATAAATATAAATATAATTTATAAATCTAAATGTATGTAAATATAAACCTTGGGTCCCAGGCTGCCAGATGTGTATGGAAAAATGGATTCATGAGTCCAGTTCCATTCCCAACTCTGCTGAAACATGTGCTGGACAAGTCACAAAATCCCAGAATGGTTTGTGTTGAAAGGGACCTTAAAGATCATCTCATTCCACCCCCTGACATGGGCAGGGACACCTTCCACTGTCCCAGGTGGCTCCAAGCCCTGTCCAACCTGGCCTGGGACACTTCCAGGTCACAGCACCACTATCCACTCAGAATTACAGAATAGTTTGGGTTGGAAGGAACCCCAATGATGATGTAATTCTAGCCCTTTTGCCATGATTAGGGACACCCCTCACTGAACCAGGGACACACACACATCTATATTTACAAATTAGAAGTGATGACACCCTTCCTCCTTCATTAAACCTTTAGAAACAAACATGCAAATTGCAAGAGTGGGAAATTTTAAAGTGTTCAGCCTTAACCTTAAAAAACAAAACAAACAGGGAAGATTTCTGCTTTTAAAATCCTTCTCTTTGCTCCCTGTAGAGCAAATTCATCTGTAATACAATTCATGTAATTGCAATGTATTGCAATTCATCTGCCATTGCTGGGACAAGGGTCACTGATGAGACACAAAAGAGGATGAGGGTGATCCTTCATCCCAACCCCATCCTCCCATGGGGGAGGATTCTCCTCCCTCCTCTTTCCAGGTGTTTCTCTCCCAGGTTATGTGGCACTGTCTCCCAGCCAGCCAGCAATCCCAATTCCAGGGATACATGATCCATCAGCGTGTCCACCTCTTGTCCAAGTGACAAATTAAACACTAAAATCCAAAGGGAAGGACCTTCTTACACAGCCAAGTACCTGACTGAGAAGGTGGGCTAATGCCTTCTTGAATTTGGGATTCCTGTTGCAGGGAAAAAAAAAATCCCATAAATGTAAAGTCAAACATCATGATTTGGGGAAATATGATCAAATTATTCTATTTCCCCAAATATGCATTTCTTCCACCACTGCATTTGCAATCCCCAGAGTGGACAGAGAGTGAAGACATTTCCCAATCCTTCATGCTACCTATCCAGGGACACAAACCCTTCCTGATCCATCAGCTCTCAGCAGAGGAACCACAAGCTTCAGACACAGTTCTCTTCACAGCAGCAACCAGTTCCATGCAAAAAATAATGGGATGTCCCCAGTTTTTTACCTCAGCACCTGGATTATCCCACCCAAAACCTGCCCCACAGTGGTCACAGCAGCCCTACAGTGTCACTGTCATATTTTTTGGAAAAATCCCTTCACCAGGATTTCGTCTTCTGAGAAGCTGAGAAGCCTCAGAGAAAAAGGAAAACAATATTATCTGATTTGCTTCTCCTGTGTTTTGCTGCTTTGGAATGTGGTTGGAGATTGTTTATCCAACAGGTGATTGTTTCATTGGTTTCATGGGAATTGGTTTTACTTAATGACCAATCACAGCCAGCTGTATCAAAACCCTGGAAGAAATCATGAGTTTTTCATTAGAATCTTGTTAAGCCTTCTATAAGTATCCTTTCTCTGCTCTTTAGTAAAATCTTAGTATAGCATTCTATAATATCATATCATATCACATCATAGTAAATTAGCCTGCTAAGAACATAAAGTCAGATTCATCAATTCCTCCTTTGTCCTGGGGACCCAACAAATACCACACCACAGCCATCCCTGTGTCAGTGGGAGCTTGTGAGGGGTGGAACTGGAAGGGCTGGAGTGATTAAGATGAGTGATTGCAGTGGTTCTTCCCTCTGAGAGAAGTCAGGGGTATGGGCTGGGAATGGTTTGGGGCCGCCAGTGGGAGGAATCCATTGGCATTTGGGTCCTTGCATATTTGTGCTCTGAACCCTGTGGAACAAAGAGGAGCCACATCAGGGAGCCCTGCTGTGCCAAAAGCCCTCTGACACCCACAGCTCCACAGCTGGCCAAAGCCAGCCCAGCTCCCTTTGCATGGGACACACCAGGACCTGTCCCCCTGGGAGCCTTTCCAGCCTGCTGCCACCCCTGGGGTTCTCCCCATTTTCCCCACTTTTGCTGCAGTTTTGTCCTCTGATTTCTCATCCCACTCCAAGCAGGCACAGAGAGGGGATGAATCCCTTCTTCCATGAATGGGCTGATGTGTCCATCCCTGGATATCTCTGAGCAGACCAGGTTCCTCCTGCCTGCCCAAAATGAGTGGTGCCATTTTGAGGAAGACCCACAGGAAAGGTGCCTGTGCTTAGCTGCCCTTGGGCTCTTTCTCCAGCAGCACTGACACAGCCAGAGCACACAGCCTCCAGCTGTGTCAAGGGAAATTCAGGCTGGAGAGCAGGAAAAAGCTTTTCCAGCAAGGGGGATCAAGTTCTGCAATGGCTGCCCGGGGAGGTGGTGCAGTCCCCAGCCCTGGGTGTGTTTGACAGCCTGGATGTGGCACTGGGGGCCAGGGCTGGGCTGGGCTCCATGGCCTTGAAGGTCTCTCCCAAACCAGGTATTCTGGGAATTCTGTGAGAACACACTGGAACACAGCATCCATCTCTAAGAGCAGGATTTCATCCAGCTCATCCGAGGGATAGAAGGGCCATGAGAGAACAGCCCAGGAAACTGGGGTTTGTGCTCAGAACAGCACAAATCCCTCAAAAGCACAGCAATACATTCTCCCCACCTTTTCCTCCCTGGAAGTTCATTAGGAAGGGAAAGGAAATGACCTTGCACCCTGAGAAGGTCTCGTGGACCTTGTGAGGGAGCAGCGAGGTCTCCACAGGAGCTCTGGCATAGGAAGAGGCAATTGTCTCATTAGTTTGAGTTGTATGTTTGTTTTTCTGACCACTGCAGCTCCTTTCAACTCTCCTCGTCCCCTCAGGCAAAAATCACTTGCACAGGCTGTATTAAGCTTTTCACTAAGCCTCCTCTTTTGATTACAATTCCCAGCAAACCACCAGGGTGCAAGTACCATAATTAAATACCTTGCTTGCTCTGTAAACAGCCAATCCCCAGAGAAGGCAACCCAGGACTCCCCAGATGGGCTACCCAGAAAAAGTGTCCCCAACTCCAAGGTGAGACTGGAGAAGCCACAGAAGCTGCATTTCTGTCCCTGAGACACCAGCCCATGCAGAATGCCAGGAGTGGAGTAACCCAGAAATGATAAAAGAAATCGTTTAAGAGATAAGTGACTCGAACTGATAAAAAGTAATAACTGTGCAAAGTGTGCAGCCAGCGCTCCTTCCCTGCCCTGAATGCATTGCTTTGAACATAAAACTCATCAAAAGCATTTAGTTCTCATACAATTTCTCCAGAATGCCTAATCTAATATCTAATCTATTCCTGACAAAGCCCTGGGAATGGCCTGGGAAGGAGCACAGATGTAATCCAGCAGTGCTACAAAACCCTTCCCCACTCGAAGAACTTTATTAGAAAACCTCCCTCAGATTTCACCTATCTGGAATAGTGGGAATGCCAGAGGTTTGCCTGTTGCTGCCTCTGGAGAGCCTTCCCACAGCTCCCAGCCACGGAATGGATCTCAGGAGGATAATTAGAGCAGCAAACCCCAGGCAGAGCGATGTGTGGATCAGAGCACCTGTGGGAAATGCTGGAGGGATGTTCCCTGGGGAAGGCTGAGGTGAGTCTCTGAAGACTGGGGTGATCAAGCACATGTTTTTTTTAGTGATTTTTGGTGACTTCTGCGATTATCTGAGTGAAGGAGGTAAAAGGGCGGGGGGGGGAAATCCCGAGAAGAATCCTCAGGTTTCATGAAGGAAGTTCATAAGTTCATTCAAGGAAGATGAATTATGGAGTTTTTTCTCTTCCAACAGTCAGTGCCAGTCTGGATTTGTCCCCCTTTTCTGATAATTCCACCACACCATCAGCTAAAGAAGATCTGCTGGAGTCCAACCAGAGCCAAGTGTTGAGAAGAGCTGAGGCTGTCAGAGCTCCTTTGACATCCCAGAAATGTCTCAGGATGGGCACAGGCAGTGTGGCCAGGGCAGAACAGGACACCAGGTGTGAACGTGAACTGATGGAGCCATCCAAGAGTGGGACTCCAAAGCTGTCCCCAAGGAGGGGGATGTTACCTTCAGCTCCAGCAGACTTGTACAAAGAGGATTGTGACCCTGTTCACAGGGGTCTGAGGATGAGGAAAGAGATAAGGATCTGACTCCATGTTTCAGAAGGCTGAGTTATTATTTTATCATATATACTATATTAAAACTATACTAAAAGAATAGAAGAAAGGATTTCATCAGAAGGCTGGCTAAGAATAGAAAAAGAATGAAAACAAAAGCCTGTGGCTCAGACAGAGAGTCTGAACCAGCTGAGTGTGATTGGCCATTAATTAGAAACAACCCCATGAGCCCAATCCCAGATGCACCTGTTGCATTCCACAGCAGCAGATAACCATTGGTTACATTTTCCTCCTGAGGCCTCTCAGCTTCTCAGGAGGAAAAATCCGAAGGAAAGGATTTTTCATAAAAGATGTCTGTGACAGAGGCTTGCTTAGACCTCAGCACGAGATCTGTGGTGCTTCCAGAGCAAACCATGATGTGCCTGGCAGACCATGAAATCCAGATGTCCTCCAGAACCTGGGAAAACCTCACAGAACAGCATCTTCAAAATGTGAAAGCAGAAGGAATTCAGGCTCAACGCCCAAAACATTCTCCTTGACACACAAACCAACTTTGCTCTCCCCTTTCCATCTGCTTCCCTCTGGGAAGGGGGATTGCATGACCCACCAGTGTTTGGGATGCTGATGGGAATCTTTGATGCCATTGTGCTAATTTAGAACTTCTATGGGGCTTTCCTTAAACAATCAAACATTTGTGGTGATAGGGTTATTAATTGCCTTTTCAGCTGTTGCATTAAATAATGAGACACCCATATGGAATTGGGGGAGGGGGAGGCCACAGTAGCATAAAGGAAAGGAAACCAGGGAAATGTGAAACTTTCATGTGAGATAAGAACCTCATAACACTGTTATTATATCCCTCTGCAGTCAGGCGGTCTCCTGGTTTTAATAAAATCTCATTTTCCTTAAATTTTCCCATGTGGCCAACGTATTATGTGTGGAGTTTAATGTAGCAGGATATGATCTAAACTTAGACTCAGGTGGTCCAAGCCCTCTGGAACAGACAGGCTGGATTGTCAAGCCCTGATGGGGAATATAAACAGCAATAAAAAACTCTTCCCTTTTTTTTTTTTTCTTTATTTCTTTCTCTTTTCCAAGATCTGAAAAGACCTTACTATATTCAATTAATGATCCAGCCAGCCAGCCCAAATCAAAAAGACATGCATGCAGCTGTGAAGGGAGGGAGCACAATCAACACTCACTTTTCCTTGTTGGAAGCAACAAAGAAATGAAAATTAAAAAAAAAAAAAAGTTTCAAGATTTTTACAAATGATTGATTGCTGCATCTTGGTTGGTTTTTGAAATTATTTTTTTATTTTCAAGGGTATATGTTTTTTCTGTGAACCTCTACAGTTTTATTCCCTGCAGAACTCCTTTAGGTTTTCATTAGGACAGGGATATCATGTTCATTAGGATCACTGGTCCTGATGAATTCATTTTTGTTGTCACATATGATTCCATAAATGGATTTCACTTAGAGTTCCAAGGGTGATCCTTTGTCACACAGCATCACTCACCAGATCTTTCAGAAATATCCCTGAATTGGGATGGATTTCAGTACAGAGAAATATTCTCTGCCTCAGCACCACCCAAGAGCATTGGGGCGTTTTGTTTTTTGATTTTCTTGGTTTGTTATCAAGGATGCATTCCACTAAATTGTGTGTTCCTAAGAGCAGCTCACCAAAAGGAACTTCCAGAGCTGATGCTGCACTGAAGGAAATTCTTTGTTCTGGTTGTAAAGCTGAGTCCAGCCAACTTCTGATTATATTTGCAGCATTTTCTGCCCTGTGATATTCCTCCATGCATTTCCAGGAGGCACAGCCAGGTTGATGCTGCAGAAGGGAGAACAGGGGGGCAGCTAAAAAAGACATAATGGATCTGTGGTGCCCTGCTGAGCAACAATTTAGGAATTTCTGGCCCTGCCTGCAGCCTTCCAAATATAGGATCTCACAGTCAGAGATGGCCAGGATTAACTGGATCTGCACTGACTGGTCATCCCAGTCAAGGTCAAAACAGGTCCCTTCAGACCAGGACAGGGGAAAAGGAGCCCTCCCATAGCCAGGACTGAGTAGTGAGGATATTTAAAGTGCAATTATTGGGATGGGGTTGGTGAATGAAAGGAAATGCCCAAGCAAGGAAAGGTGACAAATCCATCTTCTCTGACCACAAACAACCTGAGGGAACTTCAACCTCCTCTGTGAAGCCAGCAAGACACCATCCTGCATGTGGAGGTAGGGAACTTGAGGACACTGGAACAGGCTGCCCAGGGAGGTTGTGGGGTCTCCTCCTCCTCTGGGGATAATCAGAATGTGCCTGGATGTGACTCTGTGCAATCTGCTCCAGCTTTGGCAGCAGGGCTGGATTCTCTGATCTCCAGAGCTCCCTTCCAGCCCCAGCCATCCTATGATTCCATGAGGCAGAGAAGCTTTAAATGTCAGGATCTGTGGCAGAGGACCCAGACCTTATTTTTCTGCTTCCAACATTACTTTGCAATAAGATATGGATGCTTGTTGAGGGAGCAGGTCTCCACTGGGACTCCAAAGTGTGTTGTCCTCAGTGTTTCCCTCAGAAGCCAAGCTCCCTACTTCCAGCTGATGTTCCTGAGCCTCCCTCCTGTCCTGGAGAAAACCACCACCCCCACTACAGTGCCCCTCCATGCACCTGCAACAAGGTGAACCCAGATGATGAAGAAAAACACAGCCTAAAATCCTTCCCAAAAGTAGAACCACCACTTTAAGAGCCAACTTGGCTCTTTCAGCCTGGAGGAGACTGAAGGGAGACTCATCAAAGGCTGCAGGTTTCTCCTGAGGGGCAGTGGAGGGGCAGCTCCAATCTCTGCTCTCTGTGACCAAGGACGGGGGACGAGGGAATGGCTGGAGCTGTGCCAAGGAGGTTTAGGTTGGAGATCAGGAAAAGTTTCTCCATCCAGAGGATGCTAGGGCCCTGCCCAGATTGCCCAGGGAATGGTCACAGCCCCAAGGCTGCCAGAGCTCCAGGAGCATTTGGACAATGCTCTCAGGGATGCACAGGGTGGGATTGCTGGGGTGTCTGTGCAGGGCCAGGGGCTGCACTGGATGATCCTTGTGGATCCCTTCCAACTCAGGATATTCCATGATTCTGTGAAACTGCAGCTGCCATTTCTAATTCAGTGTTTTGCTGAAGGTATCAAGTGGGCAAAGGTGCAAAGAGGACAGGACTGTCTCATGTCACAGGTAGGGAACAATGGTCTTAAGAGTGAAATCCCATCCAGCTCCTTGCAGAGCTGCAATAATTGCTGCAAACCAGAAATCCCCTGCTCTGTGTGGTTTTTACCCACGTTGTGCTTCTGTAAATGGTCCTGGTCAGCAACAGATGGGACCTTTGGGGACTCATCAAAAGCTGCAGATATTTTACATCAGAGCTGGGAATTGCACCTTGAACTCCTAAATTGCAGCCCAAAGCATTAACCAGGGGCTCATCCACTTATATTAAAACAGTGGAAACATTGCCTCCCTGAGGACTTGTCTTCTGGAAAAACTCACTGCCTTTAAATTCACACTCTGTTATGCTCTGGAAGAACGTTCATATGTCAACAGCTAAGCAAAAATGATTAAAGATAACTGTTTCCTATTCCCCTGATTGTAAAAAAAAAAAAAAATTAAAAAAAAATAATAGCATCAGACAAAGACAACCTCAAAAATCCCTTTTTCCATTTCCTACATGAATAGACACAATGAGGAACCCCGAGCCCACAGCATCCCCCATCAACCTGCTGAAACAACTCATTCAGAGTTGTTTCAAAATACGTCTGGAAGGAAGAAAATTTTTTTGAATGAGCACCTTTCAAGCCGTGTCAAGTGAACACAGGCTTTGTAACGAAGGGGCGTTGAGCAAGATGCAGCTCATCAAGGCTCAGAATGCAGGGCTTAGATCTGAGGCCCGGGAGGGAGGCCCTTGCCTTCCAGATAAAATGCTCCCAGGGTTTTGATCAATCTCAGATAACGCCGAACCCCAAGAGGGAAAATTAGTAAAAAACTGGTCAACTGATCTCCCAGTCTAGCAACAGCATAAGAGCTAATCTCCCTTAATCTGATTCAATGGACTCGATTTAACATCCCCTGCCCTTTCATTCTTGGTGGGGAACGGCGAGGGATGAAATCAGCTCCTTTCCGCTCGCTGATTGTGCTCAGCTCCTGCAGACCCCCTCCTCTCCCACCCACAAAGTGCCACCCCAAGACCATTCTTCCCCTGCCATCTAAGATTTCACCCCACCTGAGATCTGTCCCCTCCGTCCCCCTGCTGTTGCCCCCCACGCTTTGAAGTCTCCTGGAGCTAATTAGATCACTTGATTGGAGCAGGAAAAGCGGGACACAGCCCAGAGCAGTGTTTGCTTACGGGGGAGCTCGTCCTGCCTGCGTGCTTGCTCTTCATCAAACATGAATGTCAACAAAAACCTCACTTTCCTCTTTCATGAATTTTGAAAGAGCTCTTTCTGGTTTCTATTTTTCTGCTATTTTTTTTTTCCCTTCATTTCTTCCTCCCCTTCCCCTGGGATTCGCAGAAGGGAAATGATTGAGTTTTATTACAGAGGTCACTACGTCAGGCCTGTGAGTTTGATGGTCCACAGCCTTCCTCGTTGCCTCTTGACCCCCTATAAAATTATTATAAAAGCCTTCCACGTGACTCCAATCATACAACAACCCCCCAGGAGAGAGGATGAGCAGAGGCTGCACACAGACCTCAAATGCAGCAAAGAAAAGGAGCTACAGACCCCAGGGAAGAAGGAAAAGGCACATTTCCCTTCCAGAGGCCAGGAGCACCCCTGGGTGTTTAACACCCGGCAAATCCATGGATGAGGACATCACCTGGACGAGGCAGCCTCTGATTCACATCCTAATGAGCCATAAATGATGAGGAAGTTGTAAACAACCAGGCTGTGAAATTGCAAGTTTGGCATCTGAATTCACCCTCTCTGCAGCACTGGGATTGAGTTACTTTGGGCACTTTCTTCTGCTCGGGTGATGAGATGAGCCTGACTGATTTCAGTCCTTTCAGGGTCTCATTCTAACAGATCTGAGCTGTACTATTGAAACAGCTTTCCTAACCCGTGAGGAAAATGTTAATTCCAACAAGAAAACAAAAAGTGGAAGACTGGGGAGACTTTTTAAAATTGTGATTTTTCTTTAAATTGCACCAAAGTACATTTTTACCTTTATCTGACAGCATGGAGATAATCTTTTTATTGCACACAAAGCCCTCATTAGGATAAATTTTCCACTTAAAAATTAGGCTTTTGCTTTTTATTTCTTCTTAATATTTTTTTTTTACTGAGAACTATCTCATCTTTATTCTTCATTTATCACCCTCTTTTGTTACAAATACCAGTAGAGTGGCTCCCCTACACACACTTCTCCCATTACCACTTTGTTTCTATTGCCCTTTCTCTGTTTATTGATTACAGCAAGAGCCAATCTATTTTTTCTGCTTTTTTCACCCTTTTTTTTTTTTTAAGGATATATATCACTGAACCTTACAGCCACAAAGAACAGGCATTTTGAAACTGGTCTGAGCTCCACATGCTGAGTGGGCCAACAAGGATTTAATTCAAAGGCTCCTGGAATCAATACTAGCCTTTGACTTGTCCTTATTTTATCCTTGTTGATGGTTGATGTCTGTTGTCAAAACTCCTGGAAGGCGTCTGCTGTGATTTGCTGTAGTGGCTGTGGAGACTTTAATGAGCAGAGTTGTTCTTATATTTGAGATCACCTTCAAAATCCATTACCTGCTTTCACTAGAGAGATCTTGGAAATCTTCCACATGGAGAAGCAACCAAACACATCCTGTTGCTCCATTTTCTCTTTTATGGTAGGACTTATCCTTCCTTAAATTGGCCACTTTGCAGGCCACAGCTCTCGTGATCCCTTCCACCATACCTGAGAAGCTGTGCACAGGGTTTGGGGTCATCCAGCCTCCTGCATCCCTCGGGTTCCAGGCTGGCAGCCCCACATTTCACATTTGTCTGGTAGTTTTTCCACAGGAATATTTCAAAGAGCATCCCAAGCTGACAAGGAGCCTTTGCCCTCATTGCTCTACCCAGGAGACAATCAAAGGCAAAGATTTGCCCCAGGAAATGTTCACTGGTGAGTCACACACAAAACCCCATTCCCAGCCCCTGGTCTAGCACTGACATCACGCTCCACAAGCAAGAGAATTTAAAATCTCCCTTTAAAGAGCTCATTAAACCCACCCCAATTCTGCCTTTACTCAGACAGAACAGCCTGACTTCTGATAAAAGCCCGAGATGAGACCGGATCTTTATCACCCTATTTTGGTCTCCAGCCCTGAGCAAGCAGAGAAGCAAGGTTTGTTTTTTTTTTTTCTGGCACTTGTTTCAACTGAGCCATAAAAACTCTCACACCAGCCCTGACCACGAGCCCTCCTGTTTGGTGGATGGGCGCGTTCCGTGTAATTTACCTTCTGCTTAATCGTTCTCATGCACACGTTAATTGTTCTCCTGCATGAGCAGGATACTAATGGGGGCTCAGATAACCCCTCCATCCTACTTTACATGCTGGTTCACGCTTTCCCTTATTTTAACTGGAGCCGTTTTTAATTCCAGTTAGGAAATTGATTATTCACACTTTTATTTGCCTTCTTTAAGAAGAAAGCGCAAGGAGCGCGAGAGGAATTGTAAATGCCTGGGTTAAGAGCAGCAATGGAAACCCTGCATGTCAATGTGTGCCTGTGGACGTGTTGTGTGCAGGAAGGGACAGGCAAGGAAGTGTCCCCATCGTGCTCCTGATCAATATTTGGGATGCTTTCTGCACCAAAGGTGCTGAGGCCAGGTCAGCAGGGCACAGAGGATATAAAGATTTTAGGTTGGTTGCAGGGTATCAGAAAAAAAAAAGTCTCAGCCCAGCACTTGGTTTTGCATTGTTTCTGTTTAAACTGCTTCTGTTTTGTGAAGCCTGTGCAGGTCTCAGGGGTTCTGAAATTTAGGAGAGAAGCTCAGCTTGGGAAGATCAGAAATGAAAGTGGAGCTGCTCACGAGGTGGGTCAGTGAAAATGGTCACAGAATCACAGAATGGCTCAGGTTGGAAAGGGCCTAAGAGATCATCAAATCCCAACTTCCCTGCCATGGAAGAGCATCTTCCACGAAAGCAGGTTGCTCTGAGCCCAGTCTAGCTTGGTCTTGAACACCTCAAAGGTGTCCTGACCTTGGTCACCAGAAGGGAAGAGTGGGGCCAGTTTATTCTCAGCTCCTGCTGGGGTTTGCTTAGAAACAAGCAGGTGTTGAAGTCAATGTGCTGGTCCCAAATCTCTCCGTGACCCCTCAGATCTCATAGCTTTGTCTAGATACCCTAAACTCAGGCTCCACTGTGCTTTCCTTCATCCTGAGCTGGTCACTCATCACCCTCAGCAAAGTGAGAGATGGGCAGCTCTGGGCACCATCTGCCTGAGTTCTTTGAGGTGGGATGAGAGGGTTTCAGTTCAGAAATTCCCATCCCTCCTCACACAAAGGTATGGAATGACTGCACCCTATGGAGACATCACAAGGCTTTTGGAGACAACCATGAGATGTCCTCCAGGGCAGTGGAACTTTTCCAAGGGGTTTACAGAAAGCAGAGGGAGGCAAAAGGATCTGCTGGAAAACACAGAGCAAGAACAGATTTCAGCTATGGAAAGCCATAAGGTACTGGATGTATCCAGAGAAATCACCCCAAAAAAATGTTTCTCTATAATCCAGGCAGCCCATTCAAAGCTGCAATTTAAGTTTATCCTCACATTCCATGCTCCTGGGCAGCCTGAGGTCTCCAGATGAACATCACCCCTCATTACAGGACACTGTGAGTGGTAGGAAAAAAGGCATCATGTCATTCCCTGGCAAATGGGGAAAATTGGCAAATTCTGTCTCAAATAAGGAAAATTGTGATTCTCTGGCAAATTGGAGCTGTTGTTGCTGGAGCAAAGGAGGACAAGCAACCAAACCACAGCAATCACCATTCCCAGCTGGTATATTTTCTTCTCCAGTATTCTTTTCTTTCTTCTTTATTTCATTGGGGTTTTTTGCTTTTGATAGAAATACCAGAAATCTCTGCATAGTCCACATTCTTCTGAAAATAAAACCTGCTCAGTAAAAAGCTGGCTTTGTGCTGAAAACAATAATAATAAGAAGAAGGAATAAAGCTATTTTAGGCACATAATGCTTGTATGGCTCTTCTAAAATCCTAGAGGAAGGATGCAGAGCTTGATTCTGTGTTCACATGCATGGACAGCCTTGGCTTCCTCTTGCACACTTGAATCCACCGAGGTCAAATTGTCAGCCTGGTTACATGATGTGGACAAACTCCACCCTTGGGATAAGAAAACACACCAAAAAAAAGAACTTTTCTTTCCTTTTGACCTGCTGTGGACTCAAACCCAGGAGTCAGAAGCCAGCATGGTGCATTCACCAGTATCCAGCTACTTCATCTCTGGCCAGACACGCTTCGATGGAGTAACAACAGCAGCAGAGTCCCGATGTATTTGAGATAGGCTGGGTGTCCCTGTGCAGAAAGCAGCAAAACCCCACTCCCCGAGCCTGGCAGGGGCAGTAGCATCTTTATTTCAATCTAGTTTCTACTTTTCTGGTTGAATGCACCAGGAAGTTCCATTATCAGACGTGGAATGTTTGGTGCTGCTGAACTGGAACCGTGTTGCTGATATCATCGACCATTAGGAACCAGGCTTTGCTTGTGATTTCCCAGGTCTCTGTTAAACAACAGAGGACTAAAACTCCTGGAAGCTGTGGGGATTTGAGGGCTCCTGCACTGCCTGCACAGCCAGGCAAGTCCTTCCCTTAGTATTTACAACAGGCTTTAAGCTCCCCTTTTAGGAGCTTGATTTTTCAAGCAAATAGTTGAGGACACAAATTAATGTTCTTTCCTGCTCATGGCAAGAAACACTTCCAGGACCTGTCGTGTCCTTTCACTCCTGTTCCCTCCAGGCAGTGCATTGCCAAGTCCCAGTGGGATAAAATTGCTTGGATGTGGGCTGAGATCTCAAAAATCAAATCCATTTCCTCCCAATGGCTGCAGTTTGGAAACACCAAATTCTGCCTGTGTTTTCCTTCCCCTCTCCAGACTGGAAGCTGACCAGCAGGCAAGGAGTTGCTTTGATAAAAGTGGAGGTGACAGCCCTGGCTCCACAAAAAAAAAAAAAACACCAACATCTGCCCTCAAATTTCCCTTGAAGTAACAGATATTTTAGGTACTGTCTGCAGACAACAACCCTCTCTAAAGAACATCTGCTCTGGTGAACACCAGTTCTGAGTTCTCCTCCTGGTAAACCTCTATAAATAACAATGCACTGAGGGCTGGGTAAAACTTCATTAAATTTGGAAAGCCTGAGAACTGCTCTTTGCTCAGCACCCAGGGAGGGGAGGGAAAGAGAAGAAGCAGAAGGCAATGCCCAAAACTAAGTCCATGTGCAATGTCAGAAGAGGAGCCCCAGAGGCCAAGCCCGATTGGAAGGCATGAATTGGATGGATTCAGATCCTGGGGTTTGATGAAGTGCCAGAGCCATAAAGAAATCAGGCTGGGCTCCCCATAGATAGCTGGAAGGGTGGAGGGAAAGTTTTTAGGCAAAGTGCTAACTAGAAAAAGGAACCACAAGCAACTTCACCCCCGTTGTTCGGCTGCCAGACGTATTCAGGGAGCAGAACTTTATGCATCCTTTATACGAGAGTGGGATTGCATCAAAGGGATAATAACTGCATCATCAATTTCTCCTTTGAAATGAAACCCAAACATTGCCTGAATGCAGAAGCCAACAGCAGTAGCAATAACAGTGCTGGAAAGAAGTCTGTAATTGCAATGCCATAAACCATAATCTTTGTTTTAGAAATAACACCTGCTCTCCTAGTGACTTACTCTCCGTGGCACCACCTCTAGAAACTCCCTGCCTGCAGTGGCTTAGGAGCTCATATAAAACGCTCAAGCACCCCCGCCTCGTGAGAACATATTAACTAAATGGAGCTGCAGGCTTCATTCCTCTTTCCTGGAAGATGATTCCTGCCTCCAGCTCCACTCCTCGTAATTTATTTTCCCTTTTTAAGTGCTGATATGCACGCTGGTACAAGAAAAAAGAAATGCTTTTCTGATTATAGTGGCAGCAAGAAGGCTGCAGAGCTGCTTTGCTGCTCTGCATGGGAAACTTTAGTTCACTTCTCTCCAATGAAGATTTCTTTTTTATCTCCTTTGGGTGTTTTCGGTTTTGGTTGGGTTGTTTTTCAGTTGGTTTGGGTTTTTAGTTGAAAGCTCAGACATACTTATTATCCTCTCCATCAAGCAACCTCACAGCTGCAAAAATGAGGGGGAAGTTATTAGCCCAGAGAGCAACAGGGACTTATTTAAAGCAGGGAAGGAAGAGGGTTTGTGCAGCTCGCTGGGAGAGGATGGGAACAGAGCAAATGACTGCTCTGGAGGGGGGCAGACGGAGTTCAAGCCGCTCCAGAGTTCAGGGCAAAGTGAACTGAGGATTTGTGGAAGGTGCTGGCTCAGTGGCCTGGGCTGCCAAGCTGCTTTTCCTGCTCCTCATTCATCTCCCTCAGCCCATCACAGAATATCCTGAGTTGGAGGGGACCCACAAGGATCATCGAGTCCTGCCCTGCACAGGACACCCACAAGAACCCCACCATGACCCTGACATGAAAATCATGGATATAGGATTGCCTTTTTAATCAGAAACATGGTAAATCAAGAGCCTCGGTGTGAATTTGCACTACAAGGGGCACAACCCTCTTCAATCCCTGGTGATTTTCTGTTCCCATCCCTTTTTCCCAGAGCTGTCAGTGGGAACCACCATCCAACTCAAACCATTTTAGGATTCTATAAAAAAAAGAAGCAAAGGTGGAAAGAAAGGACAAAGGTGAATGGTAGAATTCAGATATTTGGGTCCTGTTGCCTCTCCAAAGCCTGGGTTTTCTTTAAACCGAGGGATCAGAGATGGGAAGCATAAATTTGTATCTGCATTGTACCTTTCATTATAGTCTTGAATTATTAAATGAGTCAATCCTGGACTTCAGGGCTGTCAGGTAAATCCAGCTGCCAAACCCTTCACCAAGAAAACCTGGGTGCAAGAGCTGAATTTCATTCTGGCCTCAGTAGGGTCTGTCAATAAATTTCTTATTGACCACAAGGCCTTAAAATTGTGTGTTTGGAAACTCCCCTGTGGTTTGTGAGACTCGAATGGGATAATAGAGAGAGCAAAAGGCACCATGGAAGAAAAAAAGAAGGGAGTGACAGGTAGATGCTGCCTTTGCAGGAGGAGGGGAGGATTTTTGGGATTGGAATAAAATTCACCCAATGTTGCTGCAAGAAAATTACTCTGCACATTGCCTGGAGCCTCCCAAAGTAACAGGAGTTTCCCACTGACTTCAAAAGGCTGTAGACAAAACCCACAGAGAGTTTTTCACTCCCCTGTGCTGCCAGAAAACCAAAAGTTGCAGGAACTGGAGCAAATCTCTCCTCCTCCTTTTGTGATATGCAGGGAATCCCCAGATGGGCTGTTCCTACATGGTACAATCTAGTCTTTGGGAGAGGCACCAGGAAAATAAACTTGAAAGGAAACTTGGAGTTCATCCACAAGCACAGAGCATGTAAGCAAAGTAGAGGGGATTCTGGAGCGCTACAGAATCCAGGCTTAAGATTTAGGCTAAGTCTGGGCCCCCTCCATCCCCTGCCTAATTCTATACCTGCCTTTGAGTAGCATCAGCAATTCAGGAGGACTGAGTCAAACTCAACAGTGAAAACCAAGATGTAAAACAGTCATGGGAAGCCTTTTCCTTCATGGGTTTGGAAGAGCAGCCAGGACACAGCTCACATTCACATCTGACCCAGTACTATGCACTGATTTCAATACTGATGTGGGCTGCGATGGGTCCTACAATCACAGAATCACAAAACCATTGAGGTTGGGGAAGCTCTCAAACACCATCGAGTCCAGCCCTGCCAAACCCTGTCCTGTGAACCGAAACCAACCAACCCTCTGCTGCCAAGGCAGGTGTTTTCCTGCCCTGATGCCAAGGACCAAGCCCAAGAGCACATGCTGGTACCCTCAGTCCACATGGGGTCGCACCACCAGCCCCAAAGTCCCAACTCCAGCTTCCTCCTCCTCTTCCCACAGTCACAGAACTCATAGAACTCACAGAATCCCTGGGTTGGGAGAGACCTTCAAGGCCATGGAGCCCAGCCCAGCCCCTGGCCCCCAGTGCCACATCCAGGGCTGGGGACTGCACCACCTCCCCGGGCAGCCATTGCAGAACTTGATCCCCCTTGCTGGAAAAGCTTTTTCCTGCTCTCCAGCCTGAATTTCCCTTGGCACAGCTGGAGGCTGTGTGCTCTGGTTGTGTCAGTGCTGCTGGAGAAAGAGCCCAAGGGCAGCTGAGCCCAGGCACCTTTCAGGAGCTGCAGAGAGCGATGGGGGCAGCCCTGAGTCTCCTTTGCTGCAGGCTGAGCACCCCCAGCTCCCTGCTGGGAGCCTTTCACTGCTGTGAACTTTCTCTGCCTCCAGCCCTGGTGCTCTTTTCCCATCTCTCTCTGTGGGACTTTTGTTCCTCCCAGCAAAGGGAGAGCTCTGTTCCCCAGCCAGGGAGCTCCTTTTCGCGTCTGGGCCCTGATGAAAGGAGAGACACTTGAAACCAGCCGGGATGGCTCTGGCCCTGTTTCTAATTAGCACATCATCTGCTCGCTTCTAAAAACAGCCGCCCAAATGTGTGCCTGGAAGGGGAGCTGCTTGCAGCAGCATCTCCCTCTCCAAGCAGCCTGGAATCAGCCTGGCTGGGCCACCTGGACACACACCAGGGCATCTGACGTGGTTTTGTAGCCCCAAAACCCAGCCACGGGGCATGCAGCAAAGCCAAGCAGGGTGTTTTCCCCCAAGGGGAAGCAGCTGAGCAGGCAGACTCCTCATCCCCTCCACCCAGGGAGCTCTCCAGGACATCAAATCTTCCTGGAGTTTCTCTCCATGCTTGAAGTTTCGTGTTGGGATGCCCAGGCTGTGTCTGGGCACTTCAAATTGACACCTAAACTGCTTTTACACAGGGCACAGGTCACAAAGAAGCAAACTGGGATGGGGATTTATGGGGAGATTATTAGCTGGAAACAGCAGTTTGGTCACAGAATCATTAAGATAGGAAGAGACCTCTAAGATCAAGTCAAACTATTACCCCATTTACAATAACATCCTGAACCTACCTCCTTTCCTTTCCTTTCCTTTCCTTTCCTTTCCTTTCCTTTCCTTTCCTTTCCTTTCCTTTCCTTTCCTTTCCTTTCCTTTCCTTTCCTTTCCTTTCCTTTCCTTTCCTTTCCTTTCCTTTCCTTTCCTTTCCTTTCCTTTCCTTTCTCCCGCCACTTCCTTCCTTCCTTCCTTTTTACCACTTCTTTAATTTTTCCCTTTTCCCCCTTTTTTCTTTTATCCTTCTTTTTCCATTTTCCCATTTTTTCCCTTTTTCCCTTTTATTTCCCTCAATTTTATTTTTTTTTTAAATTCATTAGGCAGCACAGCAGGATCTCAGCCATTGAGAAACTTTCAGTGACACGAAAATACCGTGTGCCATCTCAGGGAACAGATCCGTGTGGGAGAGAGGTAATTACTGCTCTCCATATCTGTCTTTGGCTCTGGAATTAATCCACGGAGAGCCCTGAATTAACTCAGGAGCGGGGAGATCTGAGGATTGTGTCTGGCAGTCCATCCCAGCAATGCCAGACCTGGTGCAAGCCTCTGGACAGGAGCCAAGGCTGACTGAGAGCCAAAGGCAGGGCTGCAGACACGGCAGGTCCTGCTGGGACACACACAGGCTCTGGGAGGGATGCACACGGGAAATTGGGGGAGATTTGTTGTCCTATCCACCCTCCCATATCATAAGGAACCCAAAATTCTGCATGTTAAAGATCTGTCCTTAAATCTCTCCTAGGAAGGGAGAGGAGAGTGAAAAGGAAAACATCAGAAGGGAAGGAAGAGTGAGGTCCAGGTCAGCGTGTAGGACCAGGAAAAGGATTATATTCTTTCCATCCTGTCTCCTGTTTCAGATCTGAGCCCAGTCTAATCCAGCCTCTCCTGGGCTTTATTTCTACAACAGCAGTGAAGCAAGAATTTTAATTTTTTTACAGTGAAACAGTCACTGTGCCCAGTGAAATCTCTCTCTAGAGGGAAGAAGGAAGGGGTGTAAACATAGCAAATATCTGGTGGGAGGTGTCCCTGCCCATGGCATGGGGACTGGAATGAGATGGTCTTTAAGACCCCTTCCAACTCAAACCATTTTAGGATTCTATAAAAAAAGAAGCAAAAGTTCAAAGAAAAGACAGAGGGTGAATGGTAAAACTCAGGTATTTGGGTCCTGTTACCTCTCCAAAGCTTGGGTCTTCTTTAAACTGAGGAATTGGAGATTGGAAGCATAAATTGTATCTGTATTGTACCTTTCATTATGGTCTTGAATTAATAAATGAGTCAATCCTGGAGTTTAGGGTTGTTAAAGATCTGTCCTTAAATCTCTCCTAGGAAGGGAGAGGAGAGTGAAAAGGAAAACATCAGAAGGGAAGGAAGAGTGAGGTCCAGGTCAGCATGTAGGACCAGGAAAAGGATTATATTCTTTCCATCCTGTCTCCTGTTTCAGATCTGAGCCCAGTCTAATCCAGCCTCTCCTGGGCTTTATTTCTACAACAGCAGTGAAGCAAGAATTTTAATTTTTTTACAGTGAAAAAGCCACTGTGCCCAGTGAAATCTGTGTCTCTCTCTGGAGGGAAGCAGGAAGGGATCTAAAGATAGCGAATATCTGGTGGGAGGTGTCCCTGCCCATGGCATGGGGACTGGAATGAGATGGTCTTTAAGGCCCCTTCCAACTCAAACCATTTTAGGATTCTATAAAAAAGAAGCAAAAGTTCAAAGAAAGGGTAAATGGTAAAACTCAGGTATTTGGGTCCTGTTGCCTCTCCAAAGCTTGGGTCTTCTTTAAACTGAGGAATTGGAGATGGGAAGCATAAATTGTATCTGTATTGTACCTTTCAGTATTATTTTATTAACCCCAAAGCTTGGGTTTTCTTTAAACTGAGGAATCGGAGATGGGAAGCATAAATTTGTATCTGCATTTACCTTTCATTATGGTCTTGAATTAATGAGTCAGTCCTGGAGTTTAGGGCTGTCAGGTAAATGCTGGATGTGCTGCAGCCTGGATTCAGCTTCCTACAGAGAGCAGGGGCTCTTTGAGCTCAGGCAAGGCTCCACATTTTGCTTATGGCTTTTTCAAAGTTCACATTCTAAACCCGAGTTCAGCTCACAACAGAAGACACAGAATCCCAATCCACTCCTGATCCCAGGATTCATTCCTCCCACTCATCAGCTTTCAGATCCATTTGGTCCATCCCTGCTCCAATATCCCTGCTCCTCTGCCAGTGTGGGATGCTCCACATGCCCGGAGAGCTTGGCTGGGCAGCTCCAATGCCAGCTCTGCCAGCTTGCACACATGACACGTCTGTGGCCCTCTCCAAAGGGTGTTTGGGAGCTGTGGGATTTCCTTTCTGAGCACAGCTCATCACACACCAAGATGTGATTTCTCTGAAGCTTTGCCCAGCCAATCTCCAGCTCGCCGTAAGCCCCTGGGGATATTGAGCTAAACGGGGTCCAGATGGCACTGGAAGACACGAGACATCAGCAAGGCACATCCAGACCAAGACTGGGATGTCTTTCCAGGGACTGCCCGTGCCCAGATGATGACAAGGAAAATCAAAGCTGACCTGAAAAGGAAATGGAGCTTTCCCTCCCCTCAACGCTGCCTCTGCTTCACGAGACTGTTTCCAAACCTATCGACTCCCTTGCTTTTCCTTTCACAGTTTCTTCACAGCTCCATCTCAGCCAGAAGTTGAGCCATCTGAGCTCACATGAGAAAGACTTTTCAGATGTGAAGTCTAGCTCAGTGGCAAACCTGAAAATCTCAGAGGCAAATCGGGCACATTGCGTTCACCACCAAATATCCCAAAGGTTCATGTGTGTCACCAGATAAGAACTGAGCCTCAAACACTTAATGAATCCTCTGAGATTTGTCCAACGTGGCACAAATCTTCTTAAATCTGTGCTGAAAATCTTATAAACCTTATTAACCACATTTCCTGTTCTCCCTGGTGCAGTTCACCTGGCAGTGCCAGCTTGGGAGGATTCAGTCCATACTGAAGGATGTCCTGGCATTTCCCAGACATCCATGAGCACCCTGGAGCATCAGGGATACAGCAGACAGACTGATATCTCTGGAGAATTAATGCAGAGTAAATTACACCAGCTGACCTTCCCCACATCCCCAGAGGCCGTGGCAGCATCTTGTGCACAAGCTCGCCGTGCCTGACAGAGATGCTGAACAGCTCTGTGCCCATGTGACAGTACAGTGGGCACTGACTGAAAAACCTCTGGCACAGAATGCCCTCACATCACCTCTGAGCACTGCTGACATCCCTCAGCCTGCTCCACGCTGGGAAGAATCTGCTGGATCAGTTTGCAGCCATTTGTCATCGGGAGAACTGGGAGTCACCTTTGGGATGTTTCCCTCTGAGCATCCCCATGCCCTGCCCTGAATACAAATACAACCCAGAGCCTCAGCTTGGTGCTCACTGTCACTGTCACATTTTCTGGAAAAATCCCTTTGCCCAGGATTCTTCTCCTGGGAAGCCAAGAAGCCTCAGAGAAAAAGGAAAACAATTTTATTTCATTTGCTTCTCCTGTGTTTTGCTGCTTTGGAATGTGGTCGGAGATTGTTTATCCAACAGGTGATTGTTTCATTGGTTTCATGGGAATTGTTTTAATTAATGACCAATCAGAGCCAAGCTGTGTCGAGGCTCTGAAAAGAGTCACAAGTTTTCATTATTATCCTTTAGCCTTCTGTAAGTATCCTTTCTGTATTCTTTAGTATCTATTAGTATAGTATTCTTTAATATATTCTAGTATCATAAAATAATAAATTAGCCTTCTAAGAACATGGAGTCAGATTCATCATTCCTCCCTACCACAGGGCACCCCAAAAATACAAGACCCACAACTGAATCAACCAGGTTGTTTTTATCTCTGCTCCTCTCTGCATAAAATAAATAATAAAAAATAATAAATAAAAATCAGCAATCTCTGCTTTGCCCACGATTATTGATGGGAGAGCTCTGCATGCGAGTTGTCAGCATTAGGGAAATTTGGGATATACCCAGAGTTCCCATCTGTGCCCTGCCAGAGCTGCACCTCAGTGCCTCCTTCCCTAACAAGGGGGATCTCTCACCATGGGAGGATTGTGAGCACAGGGATTTGGGAAAGGCTTAGGCAGGGAAGGGAGATTAACACAGCCTTGAGCCGTCAGGCTGCAAAACGTGGGAAGCATCAGAGTGATGCTCACTGGATCCAACACTCCAGTGAGGCAAGGCATTGCTGCCTTTCCTCTCATCTACTGCATGGAAAACTAAACAAAAATTTCCTTAAGATTTAATTTTTAGTGGGTTTTTTATTTATTTTTTTAATTATTCCCAGCTGGCCCACAAGTGGCTGATGCTTTCCAGGGAGTGAATGGTCTTGCAGAGTGCTGGGAGGAGGGTGGTTTTGGTCTCTCCTCCCTGGGAAAAGCCTGCTCTGAGGGATTGCCTCTTCCCTAAGGCAGGTGAGTGGAGGATGCTGTGGGGTTGGAGCCCCACAGATCTGGGTTAGCGCCCCCCTTGTGACAGACTCCCCATCTGACCCTGAACATGCTGCTTAGAGGTTCATCTCAGAGCCGATTAGGGGATTTAAAATAATATTCCTTCAAACTAGCAGGAAGGGTTTACTTAGGGGTTGATTTGGGGCTTTTTTTTCCATTTCTCTTAAATCTGTTAGGTGGCTTCAAATATCTCAATCCTAATCTGCTTGGGTTGCAGATGCAGCCATGCAGCAGATCCAACTGCTCTATGTGATCATTAATGAATTTCAAGTTCTTTGGACTGAAGGCATGGTCCCCATAATATAATTTCACAGCCTGACCACATAAACTGATTTTTGAGAATCAAATTTCATTGTAAAAATGAACATAAACTGTGGTACCTGAAAAAAAAAAACAATCATCTGTAAGACTGCTAAAAAAACACTTTGTGAGAGTGTCCAGACAGAGCCGACAGAAATGAGCTGCAAACACCAAGCACTCATCCCTTCACACCAATCATCCTGCTCAGCAGGACTCAGACATCTCAGGTGACCTGGAACTGGACAAGATATAAAAGTTCTCCTAGGTCTTCCCATGCAGCTGGAGCTAAAGTTGCTATGAGATCTCTTGTGGGCTCCACCAAAGGAAGCAGCGCAAGTGCAGGGAGGAATAGAAACCATGCTATATTTAATATTGTCTTTTATTATTAATGTCTTTTCTGAGGCCAAATTAAAGCACAGGATTTTGTGATACTGGGGTGTGAGCTCCAATCAGATCCTGAGATAAACAGGAACAGAGCTGTGTGAGATCTCAGCAGATAAAATTTCTGCCTTATCCCCAGATCACTCTGGCTGTGACATTTCTGCCCTCCAGCTACAGGGGCTGGGTGATCACAGCCTTCATTTCAGCACTGCCAGAACTGGGTTTAGATCTCCTGCTGCATTGTGGATGCTTGTTTTGCTCTCAGGTTGAGAGGACTGCTCCAGACAGAGGAATCATCAATGATCCCAGAGAAAAAGGATGCCACCTTCTGTGAACTTCTGCGTGTGACCTCCCCAGAGAAAGCTGTGCTCTCAAGTTCAGGTGTTGTTAATATCCTCCATGAGGAGGAAAACACAGCAGCTGGTCTTGTGAGACTGACTAAAAGGAGAAAACTCCCACCTCAAGGCTTCAGTGTCATGGGAGAGGGAAATATTAATCCAAGCCACTTCAAGCTTTTGGTGGAGGTGGTTTAATTTCATTATTTTTCTCCTAAATTCTGCCAACACAGGGATATAAAAAGCACTGAGACAGAGATGATCAAAGCAGGTCTCAAAGCCAGTATTTAACACCAAGATGCCTCTGGTGCAAGCACTTTGGGGTTTGAGATGATTTGGAAACTGCAATTTGCTTTCAGACACCACCAGAAAAACAGGGAGGAGAACAGACACAGGGAGATGAGGGAGGTGAGGCTTTACTCTGTTTAGATTATATTCCTCCATATCCTGAATTTTAAGTGGGGATGGTGGGCAATGCTGGGCTTAAGAATGGGCAGAAAAATAGATAATATAGAGATAATATATAGAGAATGTTGATAATACATAGATTATTTAGATAATACTCCCAATAAAGCCAGAATAAGAGAGCATAAAATTTTGAAAAACACAGAACCCACCACCAGTGCCTCTACAAACACCCAGGACTTCCCTTCTGCTGAATCCAGCACACCATCCCCGTCATCTTCTATAAGACCTCTCAAGTGCTCCTAAATTTGGCAGCTGTCATCTACAGGAGTTACATGATCTGGAGCTAATGCAATTAGCTGTGACTTTGAAGGCACACAGCAGCTTCTCATCATTCTCAGAAGAGCCTCAGACAACTTGGGGACAGCAGCCAAGCTCAGAACGACTGCCAGGAGTGTCATGTGCTGTTCCAGAGCTGAGAGAGTGTCTGCAACAGGAGCCTTGAACAGATTGGGGAAGGGATGGAGCAGGGAGGGAAGGCAGGGATGAATGAAGACAAAGAGGGATCAGCATCAGAGAAGGGTTGGCCACAGGTTACAGGGTTGGAGTGCAAAGAGAAGAGGGAAGGATGGTGGGAATGAAGGAAGATGGGACAGAGTAGATAGAGGGGGTAAGGGGAAGAAAAAATAATCAAGTGGATTAAACTGGGCTAGCTGGGGGAGAGAATTGAGTCTGGGAAGGGGAAGGCAGTGCACTGCAATTGGGAAGCTGGTTTCTGTTTGTACTAACTGTAAGAAGCTTTTCAAACGCTGTCATGGATGGTTATGATTGAACATGGCCTGGCAAAAAAGGTGATACCAATAAAATGCCATCAAATGCAGGAAAGGGACACTTGTCTGCAGCAGATCAAGGAAATAAATCAAGAAATAGTCCCTAGTGGCCTGTAAAGCTGTTCCAGTTCATGTGGTTGCGTCTTTTATTGGACTTGACATATGACAAAAAGTTGTAATAGGACTCCTTCCAAGGATCAGGAGTTTTGCCAGAGGCTCTTAGAGGTTCCATCTTCTTCTTTCATCTTTTTGCCAGAGAGGCACCAATGGTGCAACCCCTTTACAAAGGAGTCCCCTCCACAGGTTTTGGAGGAGCAGGGTCCCAGCTGGACCAGGACAAAGATTTTGTGAATTTGGGGGTGTTCTCCCTGAGCACTGGGGAGGGAGGGACTATTCAGGCACAGCTACACAGGCAGGAGCTCTTCAAATTAGAAGTAAGGAAGAAATTTTTTGACAGTGGGCATGATGAGGCACAAGTTGCTCAGATGCTTCATCCCTAGAAAAATTCATGTTGGACAGGGCTCTGGACAATCTGGTGCAGTGGAAGCTGTGGGTTGAACTACACCTTGGAAGGTCCTTTTCAACCCAAATTATTCTATCACCCCATGCATGGAAGGGATCAAAAAGAGCTGTGACATTACAGCAAGCCACGATAGCATTCCTTAGGATTTCCAGCTCTTTCCCCATATCTGCCAAGGCAGCAGGACTCCCAGATTCCCATTTTTCCCCCAGGGTGCACACACGTTTCCCAGGCTGATCTGCGTCACTCCGCGTGCTCGGGGCGGCTGTGGCTGATGTCACACACGGAGCTGTCACACTGACTGGGGACAGCTGGGCTTCTTGGCCACACAGGATCCCTCTGTGGGACGCCTGTGCTTGCAGACAGAGTGTGGCACCTGCAAAGTAGGCACAGTCAGAGCCTTTTGGCGTGGGGAAGCCTGCCAGGATCCAGGAGCCACGGAAAAATGCAGAACTGCCTCCAGCTCTGCATGGGGAGGAGCATGCCCTCGGATGTTCCCTGCGTGTGAAGGTTGTACACAGATATCTGAGCGTGCTTCTGCCCTGGGAGCTGGTTCTTAGAGCAGCTCAGCAGGGAACTGTGCACAGACAAAGTGCCTGGTGTGATTTCGAGCTCTGCAATGAGGTGTGTTTGTGAATCCATGTGTCCATTTTGAAGGATATGATGTTCACATGATCTGAGAACAGATGATAACCCAGCCAGTGCCACCTGTTTTCTGTGGCACAGAAAGGAGCATGGAGCAGTCCCTGGGCAGTGTCACAGCCTCACTATCTGGATATATTCCATTTGAGGTGTGCCTGATTTTATAACTCAAAAGAAAAGCCCAGCCTGGAGGTTCACACCTTCCAGGAAAAGGAATCACAGAGTGGTTTGGGTTGAAAGGGATCTTAAAACTCAACCTGTTCCAATCCCCTCTGTCGCAGACATCTTTTATGAAAAATCCTTTCCTTAGGATTTTTCCTCCTGAGAAGCTGAGAGGCCTCAGGAACAAAATGTAACCAATGATTATCTGCTGCTGTGGAATGCAACAGGTGCATCTGGGATTGGCCCATGTTGGTTGCTTCTAATTAATGGCCAATCACAGCCCAGCTGGCTCGGACAGAGAGCCAAGCCACAAACCTTTGTTATCATTCTTTGCTATTCTATTCTTAGCCAGCCTTCTGATGAAACCTTTTCTTCTCTTCTTTTAGTATAGTTTTAATGTAATATATATTATAAAATAATAAATCAAGCCTTCTGAACATGGAGTCAGATCCTCATCTCTTCCCTCATCCAAGAACCCCCATGAACACGGTCACACCCCTGCCATGGGCAGGACACCTCCCACCAGACCAGGCTGCTCCAAGTCCCATCCCACCTGGCTGTGAATGTATTCACATGAGCAGCTCCTTTGAGGCTAGAGGGTCTGTGGGAGGAGACTGGTGTGATTATAAACCACTCCAGCATCAGGCTTAGACCTCAGAAGCCTAAATTCCAACATCCCACCTTCCTCACCCTTTCCAGTCCACACCCCTCAGTGCACAGCACAGTAACAAAGGGCAGAGCAGAGAACCTGCTGCAAACAGATGCTGGGCTGGGGCAAGCAGGCATGGAAAGATAAGCAGGTATCAGCATCCCCCCAGCTCTGACCCCATCCATCCTGCAGGGCTGAGACAGGCACTCTGCACACAGCATCCACCCCAGCATGCTGCACAAAAGCCTTGGCTTGGCACGCTCTGTGGTGGTGCCAGCCACGAGAGGACTGATGGGGTGGAGGAGGAAAGCATCTTCCTGTGGTTTGCAAGAGGAGTCTGCCTCCCTTCCTGCAGCAGCTCGAGGGGACAGGAGGGATGAGGATGGAAGGAGAGACCGTGTGGCCGCTCGAGACGTTCCGGAGAGACGAGCGGCTCACCCACGGCACACAACTTCCCCTGCCAGAGCAGCTCAGGTAATAAAAGCTGCACAAACACTGTCTGCACTGCGAGGAGACTGGGAAGTTAATCACTGAGCACTTTAGAAAGTGAAAGGAAACTTGGGAGTAAACATAATTTTTTCCCCAGAGCAGCATCCTTGTGCCTTGATGGAAGAAGGTGACAGCTCCGAGCCCAGCCCTGTGCTGCACCAGGGAGAGATCACAGCTGGGGCATCTCTGTGAGCTGTACCCACCCTGGTATAAATTAGATGGAAAAGGACATGAAAACTGAAGCTAATATTCCCAGAACAGCCAGGACTTGGAGGTTATTAACCCCTATTTTCTCATTAAATTCTAGCTTAGACAAACACTTTTCTCTCATCTAATGTAACCCAGAGAGATGAGTCACTTCTCCCCCTCCACAGCTGTCAAAAGCACTGCTGGGCTGTTCCCCCACTGCAGGGAGAGCAGGTTTTCTCTCCTGAGTGCAGCACAGTGGGATAGACCAGAGCCCTTCCCTGTGCCCTTTCCCAGATTTGGTTGTTCACAAGGGATTGGACTCTGTGATCCTTGTGGGTCCCTTCCAACTTGAGATATTTTATGATTCTATGAACAAAACCTCCCATTTTAAGCCTAAAAACCTCATAAAGGATCACACTGGCCACATCCAGCTCCCAGTGTCACCACATGTACCTGTAATTCAGTGGCTCTGCAGAGCATCCACCACACTCACCATGATGCAGAGTCACCAAAGTGTTCCCCAAGACTGACAGCACGAGGATAAAAAGCTGTAAAATCCAAATAGCACAGGAGGAGGGGGAGAAGGACACTGCCAACACGGGCTCCTTGCAGCAGCTGCTTAATTTGTCAGGTAGTAATTCATTAGGTCTTAATACACTGGGTGGATTTAGAACAATGAGAACTGAGCAGCGCTCAACGTACACATCCTGTGACGTGCCAGCAACATGGAACTCTCTAGACAGCCACAGATTTGTTATGTTAATACCCCCTCGTCTCCTTCTGAGATTATCAAAAGGCAAGTGCTGTCACGCAGGAAAAAAAAAAAAATTACAGTTGGGGATGGATGGATGTGACTGGTGCTTATTGCTCATGCACTGCTGGGAAGGCACTCAAAAGAACACTGAAAAAAAACTGAGGGAAAAAAGGATTTTACAATTTTTCTTCTGATTTATGGAATATCTCCCAGTTGGGACTCTCTGGACCAGACTCTTCCTTCAAGAATATGCTGGAGTAATGTGGCATGGATTCCTACAGAGAGCTGCTCCAGCCCAAGATGGAGTAAGGGTGGTGGGAATCCCACCTTCCCTCTGGAAGTGAAGCTGCCCTCAAAAGCTGCAAGCCCCAGGGAACGGGGCAGTGTGGGAGTGCTCAGAGCCTGCAGGCAGAGCCCACGGGTCCCAGACAGTGTTCAGGAAGAGCTGCTTTAGTTATCAAGCTCCTAATTGAACTAATTGAGCTCCTGCAATTTGCAGGAGTTAACCCTACCCTTGCCCACCGCGGGAGGCCAGAACTTGAAGCCAGTTTGGTTGTGCAGGACATTTCCCACAACAAAGGGGAGATGGAAAATGTTGTTGCTCCCGGACCTCTGAGGGTGTCCCTTTGATTGTTGCATTTCCTCCCAGTGTCAGCACTTGTGATATTAATGATGCAGGCAACGGGTCATTAAAAACCATTGGGGAGGGGGGATGCAGGCACCTAATGAAGGATTAGAGCCCCGGCATTATTAAAGAGTGAATATTCACTCTGTCCAATTAAAGGGATCTTTGCCTAATAGCGGGAACACCGCTCCTCCAGCTCCCCTCTGGCAGCAAAGCTAAGGAATAATTTCATCACCCTCCCGAATAAAGCTGAGGAGATGGGGAACAAAGGAGCTGTTTGCCTGCATCTCAGACCTGCCCACTCCAAAACATGAAAGTGGCGCCGCTCGGGGAATCGCGGGCTCCAGTCTGAGGAGCTTCACAGAGCTACTGCAGCCAAGGGAGACTGGGGGCCACGGCGAGGGGGACCTTCCATTTCAGTGTCCTTTCATTTTCTCTGAGTGTTAATTGGATTAACATTTCAATTGGTTGGAGGTGTATTTTTGTATGTGTGTGATAAAGGCGCGCCAATGCAAGCGCTGTCGATGGGAGAGGAAATGGGGAAAGAGGAGGATGAAGAGGCCGTGGTGGCTCAGAGAGGAGCATCACCCACAGCTTCTTCCCCAGCAAGATCTCTTTATTCAGAGCTGTGAACTTCATCTTACCCCCAGCCTGGAGTGGTGGGAAATCCTTTCTTTTGTTTGTTTTTTGTCAAGAAGTACCATTAATACAAAGACAAAACAACAATGAGCTGTGCAGGAGGAACAGCCAAGGAGGAGTTTGGTGAAATTAATCCTGTGCAAGTCCATGCTACCTTAGAGGGGAAGGAAAAAGAGCCACAAAACCAGAGTCCCCTCCCCTGCACAGCCTTCACCAGAGCTGCTCACAATTCACAGCATCTTCCAGTATCACCAGTCCAAGAGGTCAACAAGCACAAGTCTCCCTCGGAGAGATGGTGCATAAAGAAAATAAATTCCAGCTCCTTCTCTCGCATCCTTTGCTCTCCTGGGCTCCAAAATGACCCTGCTTCACTTAATTGGACCCCCACCTGACCTCCAAACCCACCTCCACCCGCAGAGCTCAGAGCAACCTGCCTTCTCCAAACGAAATCCCCGCCCATGGGGATCCCAAAATCTGCTGCCAGCTCACGTCTTGCTCTGCTGTTCTCCGAGCTCCTGAAAATCACCTTGCCCAAGCATGAAAAGAGAGCCCCTCTCCCTGCCCTCTCCAGGTTATCGGCTGTAATCTCCTCCAATGAAAAGCACAATGAGAAAATGCGATATTATTACGGCTCCTTTCCCCTCCGGAGCTGAATTTAAGGAAGGTAAATAATTGGCATAAAAGAGGCTTTTGAAAAGCAGGTCTCTGTATCCATTTGTTGTGGATTTCTGGCAAATGCATCACACCCAGCTCTTGCCAGTGAACTCCATCATCTCATGGGGAGAGAGAGATTAAAAAAAATAAAAGGCTTCTATTTATTATAAAACTTTAATTGGCTTTAAAGAGTGACTGTCATGCTGTCTGACACTTGAAAGTGTTCTCTGCAGTAGGAGACATAGAACATGAATCACTGCACTTGTTTTTCATCGTCTTTCCTGCCACATTTGCTAATTATTTAATCTCCTGTGTCATAAGTGGGTCTTTTGCTCCTTTTTCTGCCCCTTTTTTTTTCTCCTTCCAATTCTCTCCCACACTAGAATATGGAACAGGTATTTCCCTGGTGCAGTTTGGGTGCCAGTGGCAGGAGATTTGGGGGAAGGGTTCGGAAAATGAGTTAAACATGTGCAGGGGTGGAAAAATCATCCACAGCAACTCAACAAAACCATCTCAATGCAACTTTCTGTATGAAAGTTCTTCTTCTTCCTCATCTTGGTGCAAGCCAAGGGTTAGGTATCAGGCCCACTCTCTGCTCTTATCCCATTCCCATAATCATAGTCATGATTCCTGGAGGGATTTAAAAGCTCAGTGGATGTGGCACTTGAGGACGTGGGTCAGTGGTGCCCTTGGCAGTGCTGGGGAAAGGTTGGACTTGATCTTAAAGGGCTTTTCCAACCTAAACAATTCTACAATTTCATTCCATTATTCCAAAAGACTTTTCCAGCCTGAGCATCACCATGATTCTATGTTGGATATTTGTCCCAGGCTGGGAGAGCCTCTCCTGACTCTTTTTGCCTGTTAAATTCTGGTCAACCTCAACTCACAGATCACGAGGTTTACACGAGTCCTGTTCACAAGGAACCCAGGGATATTTGTAGAACAACTCCTGAAGCATCAGAGAAGCTCTGCTTTGTTGGGACAGAGCAGCTGCTTCTCTCCAATCACAAAAAAAAAGGGTTTTCTCTGCAGAATAAGGGGAGCAACACCTTCATGCAGCATTTCCTACCAATTTCATACCACATCCATCACTCTCTGAAGAGAATCACACTCTGCTCTTCATCTCTGTGACAGTGTCCTCCCCACAGAGAAAAAACATCATAAAATAACAGAATTACAGAATGGGCTGGGTTGGAAATATCTTCTGATTCCAACTTCCCTGCCATGGGGATGAAAATCCTGATGGAAGTCCTGCATCCACTAGGAATTCTTAGAAGATTACAGAGAGCAGAAATGTAATATTTGCAGTTTGTCTAGTTTGCAGCACTGAGACAGAATCACAGAATAATGAGGTTGGAAGAGACCTCTCAGATCATTGAGTCCAACCTATGCCCTAACACCTCAACTGGACTATAGCACCAAGTGCCATGTCCAGTCTTTTTTTAAACACATCCAGACAGAGGTCCTAAAATAATGCAAGATATTCCAGGATAAAAGAGAAAATCCCAGACCAACAAATGGACAAAGTCACAGTCTTGTTTTTCATACACTGTAACTAACAAAATCCTCCAAAACTAAAAAACAAAACAAATTAAACCAAAAAAGCCAAAAAGACAAAAAAAAAAAAAACCCAGCCACCAAACAACAAAAAACACCAAAAAAAAAACCAAACCAAAAACAAAACAAGCAAAATAAAAGCCCACAAAAAATACAAAACAAAACAACAAAAAACCAAACAGATTTTCAGCTAGAAGCTATTGATGCTGATGCAGGATCCATCTTTTGGAGGTGACACCAGTCCCACAAGGAGAATGTGGCTCAGCAGTGCCTCTGTGGCAGTTTCCACTTCCAACAGGGAAGTTTCCTCTGTGGCAAAGCCTCAAATAACAAAAATGAGGGTGAAAACCCCAGCAAGACCTCATCCACCTTCCCACACTTCAGGGCAAGATCTGCAGGGTACAAGATCCCACTTTCCAGCTGGGAAAAGGCTTCCCAATTGTCAATTCCCCAAAACTCACTGTCTAACATAAGTGATAGGTATTGGAAAATAATTGTAAATAATGTACACGTAGTTTTTAGTATAGAAAGACAACACTGCCCCAAGGCAGTAACTGTGCCTCTGTCTGACCTGCTGAACAGATCTCAGCAGGCCAGAGAAAGAATGTTATAGATAAAAAATAATAAACAACCTTGAGAACGAGGTGTCCAAGGCCAGGTTGGAGGGGGCTTGGATCAACCTGGGATAGTGGAAAGTGTCCCTGCAGGGGGTTTGGAATGAGATGAACTTTAAGTTCCCTCCCAACCCAAACCAGTCTGTAATTCCATGATTTCCAGTGAAAATTGGGCTTTCTTCTCTTGGGAGTTGCCCAGCTCCCAAGGGCTGGCACCCCAGGAGGATGCTCCCCTCTGCCAGGCTGAGTGCCCACGCTGGGATTTATCTCTTGGCAGCAGAGCTACGTGGCACAGAAGCTTCTGAGGCACACATGGCCCTCCTGGAGAGATGAATCTGGGAAGGGGACATGAATTCTCCCCCCTTGGGACCCCCACGTGCAGTTTGGGGCTGCTGAGTGGTGCCTCTGATTGCAGGTTCCTGGAAGCTGCCACAGGATTTGGGAGCAGGGGGAGGGGGAATAAGAAGAGTCTCAGATGTTTGCAGAGAAGAAATAATAACACCACTAATAAGGCTGCATAATTTTATGGCTCCTGCTTCCCCATCTTCAAAGGGCATCCCACAGCTTTTGGCAGGGCCCTGTGAAGCAGGAGCCAGCCCAGGGTTCAGCAGCAGCAGGATTTAAGGTGTTGATACAAACACTGGAACACAAACAGGGAGAGCATGGGCCTGGGGACTGCTCCTCAGGGAGAAGAAACCCTAATTCTGGCTGCTGTGGGGGCAGAGGAAGGGATTTTACTGACCCAGTAATAACTGAGCACCTTGAAATGGGAGTGACCCAAGGACACTGCTCAGCTTCGTGTCGGGGGGTGACAGCATCACCCATGCCCTGCTCCTCAGGGTGTGGCAGGAGATTTGCTGCCCCACATTCCCTCCACCCTGTGCCTCCCTTTGAGCCATCAGAGGCAAAGCTCCACACTGCCTGAGCAGAAGGCCCCAGGTCACCTCTCCCCACCTGAGCTGAGGTTCCCCAATGTCCCTGTGACCGTGTTCACAGGGGTCTTAGGATGAGGGAAGAGATGCAGATCTGACTCCATGTTTCAGAAGGCTGATTTATTATTTTATGATATATATTATATTTAAACTACACTAAAAGAATAGAAGAAAAAGTTCTCATCAGAAGGCTAGCTAAGAATAGAAAAGAATGAATCAACAAAGGTCTGTGGCTTGGACAGAGAGAGAGCCAGCTCTGCTGTGATTGGCCATTAATTCCAAACATCCACACAAGACCAATCACCTGTTGCATTCCACAGCAGCAGACAATCAAAAAAAAAATTGTTTACATTTTGTTTCTGAAGCCTCTCAGCTTCTCAGAAGGGAAAAATCCTAAGGAAAGGATTTTTAATGAAAAGATGTCTGCGACAGGTCCCCATCACCCCCTCCAGGTGATGGAGAAGTTTCTGTGCTGCAGGGAGCACACCCTGGCCGTGCATGGCACCTCTGCCAGGTGGGCTCTTGCAGTCACAGACCTCAGACGTGGTCAACAGCACTCAAAGGCATCTGAAGAAAGGATTTCTGCACCCATGGAGCCTCTCTGGATATCACAACCCTTCCCAGATCCCTCGTGCACTATGAAAACAACATGTGAAGCATTATCAGTGCAGGGCTGCTGGCACAACTGACTGACCCATCCAGGCAATCAGCTTATGATCTGAGGGATGGGATCACACTGGCTGAGCAGGCACAGCTGCTAATGTTATTCTTGTTCATCAGAATATTTAATCCAACTTTTTTTTATTTTTTAATAAAAATAAATCCTCAATGACTATTTGCCCGAGGCTTAAGTTGGAGCAGCTAATGGGAGGGGGGGGTCACGTGAACTGAACCCTCTTTATGGAGTAGTGAACAGTAGCAAGATTGCTGAGCTGGGGTTAGGAGGGCCCAAATGTGGGAGGAAAAAAAATCCACTCACGTGTGAGCCTGTGTAGGGAGAGGTCAGGAATTGCTACAGCTGGAAAAAATCCCAAACAAACAGTGCCACAAACGCTGGGGATGAGAAATGTGGCAGGCTGGAGTAAGAGCAGAGCCCAGAGGAGGAAGGTGCTGGGCAAGAAATGAGGCACAGTTCTCCTCTCAGTCAGGTTTCTCCCCCAGTCCCAAGCCTTGGGATGGCCCTGAGATCCTGAGAGACAGCATCCAAACCCTTCCTCCTCCAGAAGCACAAGCACTCCAGCTCCTGGCACACGGCAGCAAAGCTCATTCAGGAGGCAGCAAGGAGCACGTGCAGCCCTGTTGTGGTGCCACAGGATGGTGTTGGCACTGTCCCACCCTGCCAAGACATGTCCTGATGCTTGACACCCCCCCAGCACTCCAGGGAGCCAGATCCTGCATTCCTGACACAGCCCACCAGCCAAAGGAACCACGGAGAGCCTTGAAAAGGGCTTAAGGTTGAAAAAACCTCATCCAGTGTCAGAAGCCAGGACATCTTCTCTCTGGCTGTCCTGGATGGCTTCAGCCCCTGCCAGGGGGCTCAGAGACCCTGGCACAGAGCCCAAGACACCTCTGACTTTAATTTTGACCCATAGAGCAAATTACCACCTTTATATGAAGAATTACAAGTCAAGAGAGTTTAACTAGAATTATAGTTAGTTTGTCATGGGGTGAAAAATAGATTTTTGGGGTTTTTAGAATGGGGGCTCAGGGTCCCAAGATGGAGGAATTTGGGCATGCCCTGTCCTTCTACTTTCTTCTTCCTAGCCTCCATCTTCTGGGTGATGTTGGCACTTTTGGATTGGTTTAGGGTAGAAATTCACTGTCTAACACAGGTGATAGGTATTGGGAAGTTATGGTAAACAAAGTACATGTAGTTTTTAGTATAAAAAGACAACACCACCCCAAGGCAGTCAGTGTGCCTCTGTCTGACCTGCTGAACAGACCTCAGCAGGCCAGAGAAAGAATGTTATAGATAAAAAATAATAAACAACCTTGAGAAGGAGAACAGAAGAATCCTGACTCCTTCTTTGACTGCTGGGCTGGGAAAAAGAGGCTTGTACATATCTCAGAGTGACTCTGACCAGCAGAGATTCTGAGAATCCAGCTGATGGAAAGACATCAGGAAGAGGAATGCCAGAGGGGCATACCCCAGCCTGAGCAAATGCTCCTTTTTCAGCTTTTATTCCTTATTTTTTGCTTACAGCCCCATTCCTGCTCCTGTCAGAGCAGCCAGAGCAGTTCACACCTGCTTTGCTGTGGGCACTGCAGCCCTCTGAGCCGAGTTGGAGCCCAGAGCCCCAGCACCACACGAGTCCTGAAGCCAACAAGTTTGCAAGGCACGCTTGGCACACAAAGGGAAGAAAAGAAATGCTGGAAGATTAGACCCTGAGCTGAAACTAATTGTTCAATAAGCCATGAACAATCTAGCCCTGGTGCTGTTTGCTTCCCTGCCTTTCATCTGTGGGAAGGAAAAATAAACAGCACGGGGAGAAGGGCAAGAGGTGCCAAGAGCCAGGACAGGGTTGGAAAAGCAGTGTGTGAACCAGGGTAGAGCTGGGATGCTCCCTCCTCACCACTGAGCTCCTTCAGCAAGGCTGGCAGGTTTTTAGGCCAAAGAAGGCTTGATTTAGCTCAAAATAATTGAACAGCATCATTCTGGGGCCAGCAACATTGGAGTTTAGTCCACGAAGCAGATGAGAAATAAGACTTTACATTCAAGGCTATTATTCCACAAGCAGCAGCGACTTATTTGGATCAGATTAATTGACAGGAATAAAAAAGAGTATGTTGATAACTCTGGACATACAGAACGTTTTTATTCACGCTGGAAAGAAGCCCAGATGTAATAGACTTGCCCAGACACCTCCCCCCTCTCCATGGAGTGGGCACCATCAGCAATTTTTTTTTCCTGATCCTTAATAAACCATGGGCAGGACAGGATCTGGGGCACCCAGCATCGACACAAGGCAGATTTGCTGGTCTTTGGCCTAGTGCAAAAATTAACCATCCACCCAACATATGGGTCCCAGAGAGTCTCCTGCAGAGCCCACTCCTGCCTCCAATTCCCACCCCCTCAAGGAGGATAATCCCCTTATTGTTATTTAGAGACACAGAGGTGGATCTGATCCGTAACCCCAAAATCCCCGTGTCTGGGAAGAGCCGAGGAAGAGATTAGAGATTCACCTCCCACAAAGGGAAAGAACTGAAGAGTCACATCTAGACTGCCCTGAAATCTGTGGGTGTCTGAAATTTGGCCTCAGACCCAAATTTCTCAGACACAGCCCGGCTCCATCAGCACTTTGGGGCTTGCTGCAGCCTAGCAACCAACAGCTGATTTCCTCAAGAGCTCGGAGCTTAAGGAAGAAAAAAGAGGATCAACTTCAAAACAAGGACAACCTCTGAGCAAACAAAGAGTTCAGGCTGGTGAAACATCCATATAAGGAACAATGTTTTGATGATGGTGTGGTGAAACACTGACAGAGGTTGCCCAGAGAGGTGGTGACTGCCCCATCCCTGGAAACGTTCAGGGTCAGCTTGGACAGGGCTCTGAGCAACATTTTCTTTTTGATGAACACGGCAGGGCGATTTGACCTGGTGATCTTTAAAGGTCTAACCAAATCTCTGATGGAGGATATTACAGAGAGAAAAATGAGCAACATCTGTAAGTCAATATTGCCAGATGTTTTCTTTCCAAGCACAATCCCAACCCCACTCCTGCTCACCAGGCATGGAGGAGGCAAAACCCCTGGGCACAGGACCCAAAGATTGGCTACATCAGCATGGTGCAATCCTGCTCTCTCTCCTGCTTCATGGCTCGGGGTGTTGAACACATCCAGGAGACAAATCCCAGCTCAGAGCCTGGCACAGAAGCAGGAGAGAGCCAAATACTTCATAACCTGAAGAGAAACCCAGAGGCAACTTGATCTGCTCCAAGGAGTGAGATGACTGTGATGTGCTGAGACTGGAAGGGGCAGCAGCTCACCTTCCCAAGGTCCCATCATTTGGGATGTTTTCCTGCAGGACAGGGTCTTCCAAATGCTGCCTCCCACAAAATGAATCTCTCTTCCTTTCACACATGGTCTCAGCACCACCATACAGGGGTCAGGTAAAGAAAAATCACTTTTATTCCTTCTCAGATTCTATCCTTCCTGATAAAACAAGAAATTCTGGATTGCTTTGCTCACACTCCAGAATCAGTGCTAGGTCAGATCCAGAGGGAACTGAAACGCAGTGAAAAACTTTCTTTCAGTCTACCAACCTGGAAAAGATCAGAAAGTCTGTCAGTGTGCCCCAAAGCAGCCAGGAATAGCTGGGAGGGAGACGAGAGGCTGGGGCTGTGGGGGTTTTGGGGAATATCTTCCCAGCATTTGGGAGTGGGAGGTGCTGCCATGTGCTGTCCCTGATTCAGTGCCCAGACCTATTCTAGAGAACACACACTCCCTGCTGGAGCTGAACTCCCATCTTTTTTCCAACTCTGCTGAGGGAAACTCAACTCTTGTCTTCCCAGATGTCTTGCAGTATCCCTAAATCCTTGCAGGAATCAGCAGGGAGCATTATTGACAGGCTTGTTGTGGCAGCAGAATTAACTGCTGGGCTGATTTTACCAGCCCAACCCATCAATCCCATTTTCCATTATTAGGCACCTGTGTGTTATGTGCATTGATTCCAGGCACTGAATTTCCTAAGGGGTTAACAATATTTTTAACACACAGGCAAAAATCCATGGAAGCTTTAAGAATACTCAAGCCTAAGATTCCCAGAAGTCTCCAAGGCCTATGTTTTCTTCATTTTATACAGACACATCAATATATCTCCTTAATTCCATCTCCTTGTTCCTCCTGTGTAGTGTGTGTTCCCTCTAGACGGAATTGAGGGAATTTTTGATGACAGACAGGGGCATTCACTGCCCCACTCTTGAGGTACACCTTGTTTTTTGGGAGCTTGGTGGCCAGGCTTCAAGACCAGAGTGAAAACATGTCCAATTCCTTTGGTTCCCTCAAGAAAAAAATAAATAAATATATAAGCATTAAGGTCTCTTGTGGATGCAATGTGCGATTCCGAAGGGATCCCATTAGAAAAGTCTAATTAATGCCCTATTAGAAAATGAGATCCAGAGAATATCCCCATTAGCTAAGCAAAGATGGGCAGGGATTTTAACGTGCAAAATCAACAGTGAATAGGTAAATGGAGTCTAAATGAACAGTCCAGGGCTGAGGAGAAGAGCAGAGGGATGACAGGCTAAGGAGTGGGAGAGCACAGGGAGAGGCAGGGATAGGAAGAGGCACAGCAGGAGGATGGATGGATGGATGGCAAATGTTGGCAATTCCACTGTGCTCAACCTAGACCTGTCCTGGCTCTTCACCCCTCAGCACTTCCCTAAAAATGGCATTTGAACATCAAGTCAGGCTCACAAGAAGAGAATAAAAAAAAAAAAAGGAAAGAATCAGCTGCAAGGGGGAAAGTGCTTCCCCAGAAATGGACTCAATCCAGTCATGATCCCAATGGCTTAAAACCTGGAATCTCACTTATCCACCAGCATCCTGTAGAGATGATTTAACAAGTACTGAAGGGTGGATCACTGGTGGGGGACCAATTTTGGTGCCACAGTGCTACTCTGAATGCTGAAGAGTTTCTTAACTTCTTCAAAGTCACACCAGAACATTCAAAACCCAAATCTGGCCCACTCAGAGGTGCCATTTACCTTCTGTGCAGAATGCAATTTCCTTACATCTGTTCTAGCTAACAAGCAGACAGAAAGGGTGAGACACTGAAGGCAGGAAAGACAGGAACAGGAGCTAAATGATGGCTAATGGGCAACTGATCGAGTGGAAGGACAGATGCAGAGAAAGATTAATAGAATAGATAAACAGGCATCAGACCCCAATCTCCCAGCAATTACAGTCTGCTCTGGATATCCTAATCTTCTGCAGTGTCTCTCTCCAATAAGTCCAGTTAAATTAGTTATCATCCCTCATTTGTGTTCGTCCCTGGAATTATTTTGGTGGCGTGGATCAAAGAAGCACCACGGGCTTTAATGCGGCGTGTGCTGCGGAGGAATCAGAGCATTAGGAAGTGCTCCCTGCTCTAATGCATTCCCATCTCGTGCCAGAATGTGGATCTTTAACTTCTAATTAGTGCATCCCAGGATCTGTCCAAACAAGCCTGCCGTGTCTTTCCTCACAAACACAAACACAGATGAGCTTCCCCAGGGACCCAGCTCAACACCTATGAGGGGCAGCAGCGCTCTCACAATTAATAAAGCATGAGCAGGCACTAAGCAGAGCTGAATTGAGCTCTGCAGCCCATTTGTTGTACTTTGTTTTCCCCTTTCTCACTCAATTCACTTAAAAAAAATTAAAAATTCCTTCTGCAACTGTAGTGAAAAATAGATGGAAAGGGGGAAAAGGATCTCATTACATATTTAATTTAAAACTCTATCAGCAATTAGGATATTTATGGACTGATCACCTGCCAAATGTTATGGTTTGAATCAAAGCTGCTCTGGAGTGCTGCAGTTACAAATCTGGTGTAGTGGAAGGTGTGCCTGAGCTCAGCAGGGGCTTGGAGTGAGATGGCCTTAAAGGTCCTTTTCAACCCAAACCATGCCATGATTCTATGAAGCAAAAAGACACAGAGTTTAGGGATTATTTTTCTCTCTGATTTGGAAGATTCTTTTAATTTCAAAGTTTAATTTTGGAGATCAAACAAAATTAAGGTCTCAGACCATAGCAGGAAGGTCTAATTGGAAAACTGCAGTCACACATTCTACACTTCCCATATCACCTGAATTTGAGACCAGAGCTGGAGGAACAACTACATGCAGAGACAGCCTGGATTCCCAGATCTATGACAGGGCTTCCTCTTTAAAAGACACAAAAATAATTAAAATTAGCCTTGAACAAACAGCCTCTTCTCATTCTGAACAGGCCTGCGTGGAGTTCAGCCCCAGTGGAACTGGCCAGGCTATCAGGAATGGCCCAGGGGACAGCCCTAATCTGCTTTCTGACATGCACAACGCCCATAAACAAATGATTACGCTTCTGTGCCTGAGTCTCCCTAATTTGCAAAATGTTGATAATGATCGGGGCTAATTGAAAATTTCCCATCAAGCATTATTAGGATGGGGAATGGGGATTTCGAATGAACCACTTGCAAAAAGCCCAATTTCCCCCATCTATCTGATTTCTGACAGCAAAACAAGCAAACAAACAACCCCAAAACAATCTTGAGAATTTGGGTGATTTTTCTGTGGAAAACAGCATTTACTATTTTCTGGATAATTCAATGATTTCCCAGGGTTCATAGGGCTTTGGAGGGTTATTTTATTGCTCTTTTAAATAAGTACAGATGCTTTATTGGGAGGCTCAGTAGAGGAAGCTTTATTTGTAGTGATCATGCTCAGGCCTCTGGCCAAGTGTGACTTAAATCTCAAAAAAGGCATTTTGTTCACTAATGAGAGGGACATCCAGATGATGAAGAAGTTGCACAAAAAATGGCCAAACTTTGTGGTTTTACACATGGTGCCAGCAGTTCTGGGGGAGCAGCTGCTGGCAGGGAGAAGAGCAGGTCTAGACCCTTTTCCCCCTGTGTTTTCTGGAGGAGTGGGTGGCTACATCGGTGGAGAAGCCAATAAATCAGATTAGAGCTGATATTCTCCTTGCTTCCTAAAGCAGTTCATGCCCACACTCCTACCAGGGAGTCTGTCTTGGGGTGAACTCCAGCCCAAACTACCCCAAACCTCATCAGGACATGAGCTGGGAATGAAACTGTGGGGACAGCCATGGGCCACAGCTTGTGCATGGTGGAATTTCTAACCCTGGCACAGCCTGAAAATCCAAGCCAGGCTTTACCTGGTGCATCTCTCCAGCCCTCAGCAGGGTGAGAGATCTCAACAAACCACCAGCAACCTCAAATGTGAAGGTCAGGGCTCTCAGGCACCTGCCAAAATTGACTCCATCCTCTGCACCTGCCTTGATCTCCTGCCCAGCCAGGTCTGGCCTTCGTTAAGGTTTAATTGCAGAGGTGACCACAGGCTCTGGGGCCAGCAGTGCCACTTCCATTTTAGCAGATTGTCCCTGCTTAGCCTCTGCTTTTCCTGGGAGAGCAGGGCCAGGAGAAACACACAGGGCAGGAGGACACAGCAGCTGCTGCACCACTGGACTAACAAACACATAACACACAGCAAAATTACCAAGCAATTAATCAAGGGGAATAATTAGCAGAGCCCTGATTGAACCCATGAGCAGAAACACGCTGAAGGCAGGGGAAGGCTTCTGTCAACATTGTGACTCTGTTCACAGGGGTCCCAGGATGAGGAAAGAGATGAGGATCTGATCCATGTTTCAGAAGGCTGATTTATTATTTTATGATATATATTATATTAAAACTATACTAAAAGAATAGAAGAAAGGATTTCATCAGAAGGCTAGCTAAGAATAGAAAAAGAAAGACTGAATAACAAAGACTTGTGGCTCTGACAGAGAGTCCAAGACAGCTGGACTGTGATTGGCCATTAATTAGAAACAACCACATGAGACCAATCCCAGATGCACCTGTTGCATTCCACAGCAGCAGATAATCATTGGTTACATTTTGTTCTTGAGGCTTCTCAGGAGGAAAAATCCTAAGGAAAGGATTTTTCATAAAAGATGTCTGTGACATAACATGAGGGGACATTTGGGATCAGGCACCAAAAACACCTCCATGGGCACTGAGTTTTGGACACCTGCAATATGCCTTCAAGCCTGGCCCCTGCTTTTTTTGCAGCCTAAAAGGAGCAGAGAAGCTGGAAAAATCCACAAGGAGAAATATCACTGACAAGGGTTGAGGTTTCAAAGAAAATTGGTTCCAGCAGGACTGGATTTGCTCAGGATCCTCCTGTCAAAACAGATCTGAAATCCCAGCTCCCACCTGAGCCATAGGAAGGTTTGGGTCTGAAACCCCAAATTTCTGTGCCCTACAGCTGGGAAACCAGAGTTATGTGGGGACCCCAACTTCTGGTTCACAGCAAATTCCACAAGTTTGGGCTTCTATTTGCATTTGCTCAAGCAGATAAAATGTCATTTTGGATATTTCTGTGAGTGACACTGGGAGGTTTCTTTATTGTCAGTGGGGAGGCTTCACTTTGGGTTTCCTTAAATGAACATGGCAGGAAAAACCACTCCTTGCAAGGCAAGAGTTCATTAAAAAAGGCAAAGTACATAGTTTTACCTCCTGATCGAAGACAAAGTAGCTGCTTTCAGCACAAAAGTCCCCCCAATCAAAATCAATAAACTCTCACAGAAAGATTTATAGAATCATAGGATAGTTTGGATGGGAAGAGACTTTAAAGAGCTTTTAATTCCACCCCCTGCCATGGGCAGGGACACCTTCCACTGTCCCAGGTTGCTCCAAGCCCCATCCAACCTGGCCTTGGGCACTTCCAGGGATACAGGGGCTGCCACAGCTGCTCTGGGAATTCCATCCCAGCCTTTCCCCACCCTCCCAGCCAGAAATTCCTTCCCAATATCCCCTCTAACCCACCAGTTTGAAACTATTCCCCTTCATCCTCTCACTCCATGCTCTACTCAAAAGTCCCTGTTTTGTGTGGCCTTGCCTTAAAAACAAATACCTGGAAATACAAACATAAATCCCGCCCCCTCCAAAAAGCCCACAGTGCTCCTCAGGATGCTGCAGGGACTGGCAAAGGGGTGTCCCCCATCCCCACAGCCTTCACTCCTGACCATTGTTATTGTAGATAACACAATATTTGGAGTGTCCCAGCAGGATTTATGGTGTCATTATAGTGCAAGAGATCTGTTGTCACTACACTGCAAGGGTTCCATATTGCCAGAGTTTTGTACCTCCTTAATGTTTCTTGTAGGCAGCTCCTCTAGGCACTGACTCCTCATCCTCACAGCAGCCAACTGACTCCAGCTCCCCTCAACCAACCAATCCACTCATTTATAACACTCTTCTGATTGGCTACAGGTGTGGCCTGTTAGCATCAGGCCTGCTCCTAATCCTTAATATTTAACCCAGCTGCAACTCTTTAGGGGGTAAAATTACTTTCTGTAACACCTTCATTTACCCATACTGCATCCCCCTACAGATTTATCCCCCAGAACAGGTCACCTGCAAACCCTGAGCTGCAGGACACCTGGGCCACTGCAGGAGGGATCAGCAGGCAGAGTTCAAAGAGGATGTGGGGAGGGGAGAGGAGGGGATGGGAATCAATCACTGGGGAGAAAGGAGAGGAGAGGGGAGGAGGAGAGCACAGAGGTGAGCTGTGCTCAGAAAAGGGATTAGCCAGAGTGCCTGAGCCCCTGCACCTTCCCAAATTGATTTGGAGCTCCTGCTCTGCCTGCCTGGGAGAGGAAACACACTTCCTGCACTGCCCATGCTGCTGTCAGAACCCAGGACATTGCTCTGGCTGCCCTTGAGGAATCAAGACCCTGGCAGGGGGCTCAGAGACCTTGGCACAGAGTCACAAACACCTGTGCCTTTGATTTTAGCCCATGGAAACAATTCCCAACTTTGTGTGAGGAGTTACAAGCCACAAGGGTTTGAGTAGAATGATAGTGAATTTATCTCAGGGTGAAAAAGTAGAATTTTGGGGTTTTAGAATGGGGGTTCAAGAGGCAAGATGGAGGAATCTGGGCATGTCCTGTCCTTCTTCTCTTTCTTCTTGTTCTCCATCTTCTGCTGTGATGGTGACACTTCTGGATTGGTTTAGAGTAGAGCCAGACTGTCTAACACAGGTGATAGGGATTGGAAAATTATTGTAAATAAAGTACAGGTAGTTGTTAGTAGTTGTTAGTAAGCCAACACCACCCCAAGGGCAGGGACTGTGCCACAACCCAACCTGCTGGACAGACCTCAGCAGGTCAGAGAAAGAATGTCATAGATAAGAGAAAATAAACAACCCTGAAAAGCAGAACTGAGGAATCTCGACTTCTTCTTCAGTCATGGGGCTGGGAAAAAAGACTTTTAACACCTTGGGGTCATCTCAATCACAGAAACCCGAGACCCTGCCTGCACCCCCATTTCCATGTCACACGAGCTGGGTGATGTTTCTGACAGCCATCAGGGACCCCTTTTTCTGCAGGAAAGATTCCAATCACAGCCAAGCTCTAAGTGCAGGGTTATCCTTGGGAATGCATTTGCCACAGGCATGGAGCCCTGCAGGAACAGAGCCACAGGGGACAGGGATCCCAAGAGGTTTGTAGTGCTTTGGTGGGCTGCTGGTGGTGTTTTGAGGGAAAATGGGAAATGCTAGAAGGGGAGGAAGGTGGGATGAGTACAATCATTATCTAGGAACCCAGAATCACAGAATGGGTTGGGTTGGAAGGGACATTTAAGGGTCAACTAATCTAAGCAGGGACATCCCCCACTGTCCCAGGGTGCTCCAAGCCTGGCCTTGGACACTTCCAGGGATGGGGCAGCCACAGCTTTCTCTGGGCACCCTGTGCCAGGGCCTCCCCACCCTCATTGTAAAAAACTTTCTTAAATAACTTATCTAAATCCAACCTTCTTCACTTTAAAACCATCCCCCCTTGTCCTGTTGCAAAAGGCCCTGATAAAAAGTCTGTCCACTCTTTCTTCCAGCCCCCTTTAGGCCCTGCCAGGGGCTCTGAGCTCTCCCTGGAGCTTTCTCCAGGTGAGCAGCCCCAGCTCTGCCAGCCTGGCTGGGGAGGAGCAGGGCTCCAGCCCTCTGAGCATCCCTGTGGCCTCCTCTGGACCTGCTCCCACAGTCTGTTCGTGTGTCTCTTCTTAAACACCCCTTCCAATAAAACCTGACCTTGCTTTGCCATCCCAAAACCCCTTCCTGGCTGCGCTGGGATTTTGGGAGCATGGTGGCCATGGGAAAAGAGATGATTGTTGGGTGGAAGGAGCTCAGGAAGAGCTGCAGGGATCTGGCTGCCTGTGAGCAGGCATTCAAGATCAAGGAAACACCAACATCCCATCCCATCCCCTCCTTGGAAGCAGAAATCCAGCTGCTGTTGCTGTCCGTGCATTGTTCCCTTCTCCATGGGCTGGGGCAGAACAGAGGTCCCCACACTCGAGAGTTTCATACTTTAAAAAGAATAAAATTATTTAAACCCAGTGTTTCTGAGTCTCTGGAGAAAGGCTCATAAACTCTCACCATAATTTGAGGGCTTTGCAGACCTCATCTGCTCCTGCTGCATGTGCAAGGGGAATTTCTGCCTTCCCAAGCACCAGCATCTGGCCACACACTTATTAAACAAATACCTGAGTGCAAAGCTCAGCTTTTAAAGGCCCACTCCTCTTGCCATTCCCTCAGAACAGGTTCTCCTGCCAGCCCCACACTGTGGAGCCTCTGGTGTCCTGTAACAGGGCTGTGCTTACACTAAGATTTGCCCCAGGGGACAGCTCTGATTTGTGTCTCTCTGCTTCCATAGATGAACTGAAAATCTTGGAGCCCCTTTCCTCCTGGTGGGAAGAGAGATGATTTCCTTCATTTATCCACTCACTGACCACTTTGCTGGCAGAGGGGTGGGAGATGCTGGGAGCCAGGGGCCAAATCCCTCTCCAGCCTCCATCCCACCTCTGGCAGGGCTTGTTCCAGATTGCAATGCAAGATGTTTTCTATTGCCATCTCTAGGGCAGATTATCTTTTGTCAAGTGGGCAGTTTGCCTCATGTCTCTTTTTGAGTGACCACATTCACACTTCCCAAGGGAGGGGACATCTACTGATAACAGCTATTGAATGTCACTGCCTGACTGATAAGAACTACAGCATCCCACTGGGAGATGTGAGCCCAGAGGGAGGAGCCAAGCATTCCTACCTGGATATAATCTGGAGATTCTGGAACACCAGCACGGCTTCTCCACTGGATTGCCCAGAGGAACAGCAGCTGCCTCTCCTTCCCCTGGATCTTCAGAGGAAGAGACTGCACCTTTCTCCAGGATCCCTGCTCCAGCAGAACCACCCCTGACACTGCAGGAGGGCTGAGCCACAATTCCAATGGGACTGCCACCAACACCCTGACCCACAGGGTGTCAGGGTGGGTTCTGACTCTGTCAGTGTTGTTCTAGTGTACTGCATTGTTTATTTTATACTTTTATTTTTTTTTCTTCTCTATTAAAGAACTGTTATTTCCTGCTCCCATATTTTTGCCTGAGAGCCCCTTAATTTAAAATTTATAGCAATTCAGAGGGGTGGGGAGGGTTTACATTCTCCATTTCAGGGGAGGCTCCTGCCTTCCTTAGCAGGCTCCTGTCTTTCCAAACCAAGACAAGGCTTCATGCTGATGTTTCAGGAAAAAGCAGCTCAGTCAGAGCATCCCACAGCTGATCCATGCTTTGCAGTGATGTAGGACAGGGTGAGATTCCAGCTGAGCTTGGGCAGCCAGGGCATTCAATGAGAAGACAAAACAAAAACAATGAGGGTCCTGACTCAGCTCTAAGCATGATCCAGAATGGTTTGGGTGGGAAAGGACCTTAAAGATCATCTCATCCCAACCCCTGCCATGGTTCCACTAAACCAGGATGCTCAGAGCCCCATCAAGGCTGGAGAAGGGGGGTGAAGAATCTTCATTCCTCCACTGGATCTCACACAACAATGTTGCAAAGTCTGGTAAAAAAGGGAAAGTGGCATTTGATTTCACTTAGAGGCCCTTAATGAGACTGAACTTAAGTTGATCCACATGGGAAACTCGACAGAATAGTACCAGCTGCCAGGAGTGCACTGGGGTGGTCCCATCACTCCAAAAAAATCCAGCAAAATCTGTCCCATGCTGATCTCACCAGCTGAAGGCTCCAGGGATAGAGGGACAGCAGAATGAACCTCCCTGCCAAAAGGCAGGGAAATTGAGAGAGGGCACTTCCCACATCACCCAGCAAGCCAGGGATTGCTCATTCCCTTGGTGATCACATCCTTCCTACCAACAATCCCTGGGAGTGTATCATGGATCCCTTAATTACTCAGGTCAGGTGGGATTTGCAAATTAACTCCTCTGGAGGTATTGCAGGCTCACTCCAGAAACCACCAACTCTGTGTTAGTCCATCACCTCTGATGGACCTGACCTTCAAGAACTCTTAACTGTGCAAGATTAGATGGCATCTAAACCCCAGATGCAAGTTTGCAAAAACAATCATTATTGAAAATATTTATAATCGCCTTATTTCAGAATAAGCCTTGGAGTTTTCTGGACAAAAAAAAAAAAAAAAAAGATGCTTATCAGAGATCTCTGTATGCTTTAACTCCAAGGCTGGAAACCTCATCTAAAGAGCACATTGTCATTCTTGCAGCTCAAGTGTAGGCCAATTTCTCTTTAATACAATAAGATCTTCCTTGGAGGAGATTGTATGCTGCTGATAATTATCTGGTGACATGTCGGGGTTTAGCAGGTGGATTAATTTCATTTTACATTATTTTATTAGTGCCACTGGAGGGGTGTGTGGCTACATCCTTTTGGGCATTAAGATGAGGAGTTTGTAGTGTATTTTACAGGCTGTAGAAACAGCTGGGCTAAAAACAAACCTCCACTGCATTTTTTGGGAAAAGCATCTCCTGTGGCTCGTGTGCTGCCACGCCAATCACAAGCAAAGGCCACACTCAGCCTGTTAACTGAAGATATAGGATGAAAAAGGTGCCCAGGTCCCTGTTTGGGGCTCAGGAGAGCTGGGTGTGATCCCAAACTGCAGCAAACACCAACACAAATCTGGATATTATGAGATGTGACGTCCTTGAGGGCTCCCTGCCACCTGCAGCACCAAGGAGCTGCGAAACTTTCTGCCCTCCACGGCTCCTGCTGCCAGACATCCCAGACCTCTTGATCCTGCCAGAGCAATTTTCTGTGCACTCTGCTGCAGCCTGGGCGTTCAGCAAACCAAATGAATCCACACACCACGGGCTTGTTTTAAAAAAGCTCCCCAATCTATCCTACCCCTGCTTCCCAGAAGATTTATTATACACAGGCACACGCGACGGGGGAAACAAGAGGCTGCTGCTCTCAGAATATTAAACAAATAAATTGGTTGCCCTCTAACACACCTTTTTTTTCCCTCTCACAAGATGACCCAGGCTACTGAAAAGCCAATCCAGCTTTCTGCAAATTGGGAAAAGAGTGTGTGGAGTTCAGGAGGGCTCAGCTGTGGAGCTGGGCTCAGATAAACAGCAAAGGTGAGAAGCAGGAGGGTGAAAGGGCTCCAAAGAAGGATATTGACTGATTATCATGAGGGATGGCTGAGAGAAACTTGAGTGGTATCTACAGAAAATATACTGACAGTAGCATCTATTAGACTCTGAAACACTCTCCAAGAAGGGGGGGAAAGAGGGGTCTCTCCCTGTTCTTCTAAGTTCTTCTAAGCCTTCTGATGTTTCCATTTTTGTAATGGAGTTTCTCACACACTTTTCATGTAAATAATGACTGTTTTGTGTTCCTTTCTGGAGGAGGAGAAATTTGATGGACTGTTGGTTTGACCAGTGTGGTTAGAGATGTGGCAATTTCATCCTCCAATCCATGGTCACTTTTGAAAGTCTATAAATATTGGAGTCAGAAGTAAGCTACACTCTTTTTACCTTGGATGTCCCAGCTTCTGCGTGTCATTCATTTCATGTCCTATTGCAACAAGGGGAAACTCCATTACCCTCAGCAGGAACATTCTGGCTGGACAAAATAAGTGAAGGAATAACCTGGCACTGAGTTACATTACCATCCCTTCTCTTGCTGTGATGGGATTCCAGGGACACGAGTGGAGCTCAGAGATTGCTGCCACTCTGAGGGACTGAACTTCCACAGAGGCTGAAGGTCACTGTGCCCTGCCCTGGGCACGGGGAGGGCTCAGCTCCAGGGCTGTGCCCAGCTCTGGCCCCTCAGCCTGGGAAGGGCCTGGGGACACTGAGCAGGGCCAGAGGGGCAGCGAGGCTGGAGAGGGGCTGGGAACACAAAGCCTGAGAGGAGGCCCTGAGGGAGCTGGGGGTGCTCAGCCTGCAGCAAAGGAGACTCAGGGCTGCCCCCATCGCTCTCTGCAGCTCCTGAAAGGTGCCTGGGCTCAGCTGCCCTTGGGCTCTTTCTCCAGCAGCACTGACACAGCCAGAGCACACAGCCTCCAGCTGTGCCAAGGGAAATTCAGGTTGGAGAGAAGGAAAAAGCTTTTCCAGCAAGGGGGATCAAGTTCTGCAATGGCTGCCTGGGGAGGTGGTGCAGTCCCCATCCCTGGGTGTGTTTGACAGCCTGGATGTGGCACTGGGGGCCAGGGGCTGCCTGAGGTGTCAGGGAACAGATTGGACTCCATGGTCTTGAAGGTCTCTCCTAGCCTGGTCATTCTGTGTGTGAATTCTGTATGTGAAGGGGAGAGGCAAAGTTTGGGTTTATATGATCCCCCAACCTTCTCCAACACAACACCCAGAGGCTGCACAAACATCCCCAGGTTTTATTCCCTCTCTTCAAGGCCGGGTCTGGAGTGACCTGGTCTAGTGGAAAATGTCCCTGCCCATGGCAGGGGATGGAACTGGATGATCCTGATGGCCCCTTCCAACCCAAACCATTCAACAATTCAATGAGAAAAACAGGCACTGATTCAGCAGTGGGTATTCCCACTCATTTGGATGCATTTTGGGGACTGTGAGCCATGCTGCCAGACCCAACAGGGCTGGAAGAAGGAAAGCTGCTGGCTTTTCAGGATACCCTGGGTGCCACTGCTGCTCCCTGTCAACCACAGCAGCTGAGCAGCAGCATCATTCCATGGTGGAGCATGAAAATGCCCTTCTGCCCATATTTTGGGCTGCTCTGGTTACAAACATACATAATTTTCATTTCCTTCTCTATAACCTAGAGCTGGCTGGGACAAGGCAGAAAAACCCAGCATGTTACTGGACCAAATTTCAGAGGTGAGGAGACACTTTTTGGCCTTGCTGAGGGCAGCAGCTCCTTTTCTGCTTCATCCCAAAGCTCCCAGGAGCTCAGCTGGCTGGACCTGCTCCCCAGCCTCCCTCAGCACATGGAGCCTGGTAGGTGTTTAAGCATTTCTCTTGAAAAAAAATGACAGAGCCCGGGGCAGAGGCTTGGGGATGAGAAATGGTTCTCATTTTTGTGAGTGCCGTGGGTTCAGCCCAGGTCGATGGCGGCAGCGCCGAGGGAAAGCCACTGGAAAATACAACTAACTTTGCCATCACTCACCTGCCTCCTTCCTCAGCAGCCTGTGGGTTTGTGGAGACAGCAGCTGAGTGGACAGGCTCAGAGAAACAGGGATGCTGCAGCAGCTTGGGCTGAGGGCTTTGAGCTCCTTTCCATCCAAGGATGAGAAGGGCAAGTGGTGCCAGAGCCATTGATAGCCACAATACACCTCAGCAAGGCTGTGTTGTGGCTGTCAGTGTGACCCCTCCAAGGGGGTGACCCCTCCAAGCCCAATTCATTTAAAAAAAAAAACACCTGCAAGTCACCACACAAATATTATAGATGCAACAAAGCAGGTATGGACATAAAATCACACACGGTGAAGGCTCTGATTACCTCTGCACATACACTCACATGGGGTTCATGATCCACCCCATGCTGGAATCTGAAATGTAAGGAATTCTCAGAACTTTGAGAATTCCTTTGGCCATTAAATTAAAGCCAAATAAACTTTGGTTTTAATTCTAAGCCAAAGCTTAGAATTAAGCACAGGTTTGGTTTGAGACCTTGGAAAAGGCTTCCAAACTGAGGTGCTAGAAGCGAGAATGTGGATTTATAGTTTGAAGCAGAGACACGTTAAGCTAAGTAGAGGAAAGTTTAGAGTTTTAGAGTTTAAGATCTAGAAAAAAATAGAAGTAGTTACAGAGGTAAACAAGGAGTTTAGAATGCAGTACTGTAGGTTTGTGTGCTATAACATGATTGGCTAAGAAAGCTCACACTGTGACATGGGTCCATAAGACCAAATATTTAAGGATTGGGTCAAAAACATAAATATCCTTGTTGGAAGTGTTTTATTGGTCAATAACTCCTTAAAAGGGCTTCTAACTAGGGGTCTTTTGACCTTCTGAGCCATGCAGTGAAGATATGAGTTGAACTCACCCTTCCTGTCTATATAGAAGATAAGAAAATAAATTGCATCATCAAAAACAACTCAGAGGTCCTGTCTCTAACTCATTCAAAATTCCTTCAAAAATCCCCATAATCCCTCACCTTCTAACCCCCTAAAAAAGAGCATTTCTCTAGAGCACTGTGAGAAACCTGTGCTTTTCCCCAAAAATAGTCCCCAGTGTCACAGATGGCAAAGCATTCGAGCAGCTCACCTGTCTCAGGTACCACTCAGGAATGAATTTGTGGAATTAGAACTAAGCAGGACCTGCTTATTTTAATGAAACACATCCCCACCCAGCCCCAAAGAAAGCTCTCCTGCCATTGTGTGTTTTTACATTAATAATAAAGGGGAGTTGATGAGCACAATGGCCAAAGAGTGAAGTTAATTGGATCAGCCAGAGCTGAGAAATGCTGCTGCCGCACAGCCCATGGTTACAGCTGATCCCTGAGCTCTGTCCCCATGGTTCCCTGAGCTCCTCTGACTCTGGCTGGAAGGCTGCAGGTCTGGGCAATTCATCCCATCAGGCATGGGATGTCCTGGCAGTCTGAACTGGAATGCTACAGGGAAAGTGAAGAGGAACGGGGATGGTTGCCAAAGGAAGCATGACAAAAGCCAGCCCCAGAAATTCAGTCCCACATTGAAGGCAGATCTTAATTCTGTGAGCAGCTCAGGCTCTGCATTGCTTTAGTTTCTCTGTACAATCCATTTGCCACAATAAGAAATACCATCACCAACACACTGCTGCGGGTTGGGTTTTAACTGTGGGATCCCCATTCAGCTCCAAGATTTCCCTTCTGCACCCGTGATCTCTGTATCAAGACTTGGGATTACAGTCCTTACTCATGTTTGGCTCTGAATAAAGATGAATATCCCATTTTTAAGGCTGCTGGGATCACATTTTAGCTCAGGAGATGTGGTGTTAGTGCTGAAGGTGCTCTGCTTCTCCAACATGGTCATTCCACCCACCCCCGCACTAATCCAAACCATGTGTGGGGGTTGGCTTGCACATGTGGAGGCCACGATTATTATATTTTATAGGAGCTGTATATTAAACTTTAGTCCCCAAACTCCTATCATTTTCCTCACAAGTTACCACCCTGCCCACATGCACTGCAGCAGGACTTCTGAAGGGATTATACTGGGCTTTGACATGAAACTGCAGCTGCTCAACAAGAACAGCCTCTCTGCTGCCCAGAATTTCCCCCCAGAGAGGAGACCCCTCTGTTAACACTAATCATAAAACCATATAATAGAATTACAGAGAAGGATTTGGGTCAGGAGGAACCTTCAAGATCATCCAATTCCAATCCCCTGCCATGGGCAGGGACACCTCCCACTATCCCAGGTTGCTCAAAGCCCCATCCAACCTGGCCTTGGGCACTTCCAGGGCTGTGGAATCCTTCAGTGACATTTTACCTGGCTGCATAAACCTCCTGCCACATTCCTGGCAGGCCTTTGTGACCCTATCTCATCACCAGCTCCTCTCTCATGACACAATTCAGGAGGAGCAGTTCTGGGTCCCGGCCAGGTAGACTTGGCACTCAGTGCCTGGCAGGGATGTGGGTTGTGCTGCCCACAGCCTTCCTGGATTCCAGGCTTGTGGTATCCACATTTTCTGAATAGAGAGACGAAATTCTCTATCTCAGGTTTTTTTCCTGGAGAAGCACAGAGAGAAAACAATTTTTATCTCTGCTTGCTGCTACGGGTGTTTTGCACATGTAGACTGTGTTGAAAAAGTTGTTTACCTAAAAGAATTTAATAATTAAATTCTAGTAGAAATTGTTTATGTTAATTAGCCTATCAAGTCCAAGCTGTGTAGACTGTCAAACTACAGACAGTCACAAGTTTTTAGTTAGTAGCAAGTATTCGTTAATATGCTTTGTAATATAAATATAGTATAGTATAGTATAGTATAATATAGTTTAGTATAGTATAGTGTTGCAGTGTAGTTTAGTATAGTATAGTATCATTTAATATAGTTTTAATAAAATAAATACTCAACATTCCAAAACCTCAGAGTGAAATATCAATCATTCCCATGACAGGGACACCCTATAATTTCTATACAAGCTCACTGCAAATGGAAATAAAAACCAATCCAGCTCCTGCCTGCACGTTTTACCCATCCCAGCTGCATCTGCATGGAGTATTGCACTGTTTGCTGTCATGTCACTGTTTGAAGGTTGACAGATTTGGTCCCAGGAGGAGCTGCAATTAAGTGCCATGCTTGTTTTTCTTTAATTCATCTCATTTCACTGTGCTGGAAACCCAGCAGCCAACCCCCAACTCTGCTGAAGTTAACTCTGAAACTCTGACCAGGCACCAGCAAAATTTCCCCCAAGACATCAAGGAACAGAGTGAGTGGAGTCCTATTGTGTTTGCTGGAAGGAATGATGAATCTGACTCCATGTTCTCAGAAGGCTGATTTATTATTTTATGATACTTTATTATATTAAAGAATGCTATACTAAACTATACTAAAGAATACAGAAAGGATACAGACAGAGGGCTACAAAGATAATAATGAAAACTTGTGACTCTTTGCAGAGTCCTGACACAGCTTGGCACTGATTGGCCAAAGAGTGAAAACAATTCACAGAAACCCAATGAAACAATCACTTGTTGATAAACAATCTCCAAACACATTCCACATGTGAGCAAAAAACAGGAGAGGCAAATGAGATAATATTGTTTTCCTTTTTCTCTGAGGCTTCTCATCTTCCCAGGGAAAAAATCCTGGGCAAAGGGAATTTTCAGAAAATAAAATGCCACAGAGTCCAACTTCATTTTCCCCTCCAGCCATCCATCTCCCAGGATATTTATTGGATCTCCTGTCACTGCAATATCTGAGTGCTCACAGCACCCCACCAAAGCTGAAGGAAAATCCTCAGCAGTGTTTTGGCATTGTGATGCCCCTCCAGTGCACAAGAATGAAAAAGAGAGATCCTCCCAAGCCCTCCACTGGAAACTCACACAGAGCCTGGGGTTTGCTGAGTGAGGGCTGCCTGGGTGCAGGTTGGAGATCCTGGATGAATAATGGTTTAGCTTATTGGAAATTCGCTTTTCATTTTGCTTCAATTAAGTGACCAGCAGAATCAATCACTCACCTTCTGCAAACACTAAATCTTCCAGAGGGAAAATATTTATCAAGTCCCAAGCTACCAGCTTCAGTCCTCTTATCCCTCTTGCTCTCTAGAATTGCTTAGAAGTGTAGAGGGAAAAAATTTAAAAAAGGAAAAAAATTTGACAAACTGGAACCTCTGAGGATGAAAAGCAGGTTCTGAAGCAGCACTGAGGGTGCTCAATAGAGAAACTTCCTCTGGATTTTAGCAGAGACAAACCCTGGTGTGCATCCAAGTGTCACTGAGATGACAGATCCTGGGGGAATGGCATGAAGCTGTGTTAGGGGAGATTTTGGCTGGATATCAGGGAAAGGCTCTTTCCCCAGAGGGTGAAAGGATCCCCAGGGAATGGGCACAGCCTCATTGCTGCCAGAGCTCCTGGAGAGTTTGGACACTGCTCCCAGGGGCAGGGTGGGATTTTGGGGTGTCTCTGCAGGAGTTGGACTTAATGAACCTTTGGCTCACTTCCAACCCAGGATATTCTGTGATTCTATGGCACAGCTGAGGATGAGCCCCTCTGCACAGAGTTACAATATTTGGGTATTTTTTAACATCCTCTAGGACTTCAGTGTAGGTACAGAGCTCCTCAGGCCAGAAGTTGGCTAAAATGAAAAGTTTGTTGCTTAATTCTGCGAGACTCCTCCGTATGGCAGCAGCAGGGATCTGCCATGGGGGAGCTGAGGTGGAGCTGCAGCAGCTTTGGCAGACTGGAAATAAAACTGGGTTTGTCTCCAGCATCAAGTTCAGGGTAAAGTTTCATCTCATTGAACCCCACTGAGCCTGGCTCACAGCACAGTGGTCAGGGATGGACAGGCTGACCTTGGCATTACCCACATCAATATTACTGAGGATTTTATCTGTGCTGCCTTTTCATCCCAAATGGATCCAGGGGTCCAGTTCCCATTCCATTCCCAGTTCTCATTTTCTCAGTACTGGGACATTGCAGGACCACCACCCTCAGCCCAAACTCAGCTACATGGAGAATTTGCAGCTGCATCCACACACAAATTTCCTTTAAGTGGCATGAATAGAGACCTGGATTTCCTCTCTTCCTTGCTCACATGGTTTGGGATTTTCTGCTGGATTTGGAAATGCCACCCATGAAATTGGTCCTTAGGAAAGGGTAGTGACTGCAGGCTGCTGGCAGAGGACAGGGGATTTAGCCACTCTTGAACTCAGCCCCTGCAGGGTCTCTGAGGTCTGGAAAGGTCTGAGGAAAACCCTCCAAACTCCCAGAACAGTGAGGCTGAGATCCTCACTGCTTGCACCCTGGGAAGGAGCTGATTTATAACATTCCAGGCACTAGAGATCCCTTTAAAGAGCTGCTGTTTGATGCCTTGAGAATCTGATCTAGAACAGAGGCTGGACAGCGTTCCAGAATAAAGCAGGGATTTATGGAAAGGATCTCCTCCATGGACCCACCCTGGGCAGCACCAGAGCCCAGCCAGGGCTGCACCCAAGATGAACCAAAATGGCCCCAAAATGCACCAGCGCTCCCGGGGTCTCTCCCTGGGATCAGTTCTGCTCCATTTGCATCTTGCAGTTCATTGTCCCATTCCAGCTTTAGCCCCTGCAGTCCCACCCTGCTTGTTTTTCTCTCTCCAGCCCACGGGGTTTGTGCTCCTGGGCTGAGATTTGGGTCATTTGTCCTTGGTGCCCAGCTGGAGCAGGAATTGTTTTGTCTCCCTGCTCTGTGCACAGAGCTCACCATCCCATAATATGGAGCTCAGACCCACACACCAAAGCAGCAGAGAATGTGAAAAATATAAAAGCTAAAACTTCAGGCCTCAGCTTCACCAGATGCTTTTACACTCTCCTCCCAAAGGTGCACAAGAGACTCTGCTGGGGCAAAGGACAAAACTCAGAGTGCAGACCTTGTCCTACATGAGGCCAGTGCTTTACCTTGTCCCACATGAGGTCAGGGCTTTACTTTGACCTTTCAGGGCACAGAGGTGGCACTGCCAGCTGAAAGCAAGAGCAGAAATCTCAGCAGAATCGGGGTCCCTCCTAGGACCACCAAGACTGTGGCTCAGTGGAGAGATCTGTGTTAAATCCTTCAAACAAAGCTTTCAAGAACAGAGGTATTTTGGTGAGGGAGGCCTTTCCCAGCATTACATGAAAGCCTCTGATCAAATACATCTGAGAGAAAAGGAAAAAATGTGGGGATTCCAGTGTGGACTAAGCAGAAGCATTAAAAATAATGTCTGAGGAAACACCACTTGCAAACTACACTCACCTGTTGCACTGACCAACCCACAGGAGATCTGAGTGCAAACACAGTTCCCATCACAGGCACAGAGATTCCTAAAGGAATCAACCCTCTGTCTCTCCCAGCTGACCCATTGCTGGGATGGGGGATGGAAATGGGCAAAAAGGATCAGAGCTCTGGGAGGGACCAGCAGCCACCACCAGACAGCAATCAGGCACCAAAGAGGTTTGGACATTTGAGATGCAGGCTGAATAAATAAATCCAAAATTCATGGGGAGGGCGAGGGCAGGAACAGGAGTTCCAAATGTTGCTCAGTGATCAGACAAGGATTTCAGGCAGGAATCAGCAGCACAGCATCAGAGACAGCTGAAATGTTTTGTTACACATGAGAAGACACCAGAGCCCAGTCCTAGCAGAGCTCCTGACCCAGGGATTCAGCCTCCTGCAGCCCCACATTCCCATGGGACACAAGTGCCTCTCCTCTTGCTTGCTTTGTCCCAGGTTTAATGTCCCACTTCTACCCCTTTGCTTCCCACAACAAAACAGTGTCAGGACATTTCCTCACTTCATGTGCCAGGGTGAAACAACCAAATCTTTATTCCCCATCCCATAACGTTCCTGCATCTGCTTTCCTGCTCCTGATACACAGTTTTTTTTCTCTCTGCAACTGCACAAGTCATCCAGCATCCCTTAATCTTTACAGCCTTCCCAACCCTCTGCCTACCCATGCAACATCCACCTGGGAAAAAGGGATTATTTAGGTTGGATATTAGGAAGAAATTTTTCTCTGTGAGGTTTGCCCAGAGAAATTGTAGCTGCCCCATTCCTGGAAGTGTCCAAGGCCAGGTTGGAAAAGATTTAGAGAAACCTGGGATAGTGGGAGGTGTCTCTGCCCATGGCAGGGCTTGGAATTTGATGATCTTTAAGGTCTCTTCCAACCCAAGGCATCCCATGATTCTAAAGTGCACATCACTTTTGCCTTCACTCTTTCCTTGTCTCTCTTCCTACAGCTTTGTCCTAACTCTTCCCTTCTCAGCCATGGATAGAAAACAGCCAAAAAAGAGAAAAGGGCTCATTTAGTGAAGACCTTAGACTCAATCTCCTAGAAGGATTCTGAATCTCAGCCCTGGTTTATATGAAGATAAACCCAAATTCTCCCAGAGAGGTTTCCATAGGTGGTCTTAAAACCCCTTCACATCATCTCTAGATGATCAGTTTAATACTCCTTCCTATTCAACACCTGAAGATCTGAAGAATATTAGGACTCAGTGGTTTTTTAGTCTCTGGTCCACAGGCACCTTCTTGAGCCACATAAACAGGTGAGAAAAAAGCCAAGTAATCCATAGATACTATGAGGAAAACACTGTGCATGACTGTCCTAATAAAAAAATAGTCCATAAATCCAAGAACTCAGAAAATGCCCACAGAACAGTTAATCCCACTCAAGTTGCTTTGAAGACCTAAGCTGGACTTTGCCAGGATGCTGAGGTCCATAACCTCAGTCTGCTGGTCTGGGCTGTGGGGCACTGTCCATTTAAAACAACCACAAGGACGTCAGGACTGAATCTTTAACAACTTTAACAACTCCAGATTAACATCCTGCCAAAACTTCAGCACATTCCAGCAAATACCATGCACCCCATTGCTCCTCTGCTCCAACTTCTGCCACTTTGGGGTTTTAAAGCTCCTGTCCAAATGCTAACCCAGCCCAGATATTTTAGCTTAAAAGTTAGAGAAAAATTAATCCTTTGGGATCCCTAACTTCAGTTAAGGATGCTGCTTCCAGCAAAACTACCTGACTGAGGACCAAATAAATTCCTCTCACAACTTCAATAAAGCAATTCCAACGGGTGGAAAGACTTTAGAGATTTATCTGGTTGCAGGACAAGGTCATCTTTTCATGCAAAAATCAGCAACTTTCCCGTGAATCTCATCTAAGTAGCAAGAGAATAACAATTCATTTCAGCCCTTTATGGATCCTCACTCTTGGCTACCAGAGGACAGAGGTTCCGCCAGGCGTGTCCAGTCCTGTGTTTTTATCAATGGTTATTGATGTTTTTCAATTACTCCTGTGACACCTTCTGAAATACATTTGTGTGTGGAAAGCACTTGATATAATCCCATTCCCAGCACTTTCCAGGCTGGGATCCTCTTACTGCTGAGCTGGGCTCACATTTTGGCAGTTTTTACGGCAGCTCTTCGCTGCTTGGCCAATGCATCCCTCAGTGCCACCCCATGGATCCTGTCTTTGCTAGGATAACTAGCATCCAGCTAATATGGATTTGGGTCACATCTCTCAAAAGCATCCCTATGCAGCAATATTTTTCTCAAAACACCTTTGGAATCACTGTGTCCATGTCCTGGAATTAAGACCCTTGCAATAATATTCCCAAGTGTGGTTATTCTGCCTCTCCACTCTTCCCTCCATTTTTTTTTTTCCTTTCCTAGCCTTAACTGCTTATTCCTTTCACCATTTTCTGAGTCTCCACTTGTATTTTCCTACAACTACCACAATTGGTTTTGCACCACAGAAGTTTCTGCCTGGTTTCAAACTAAAACCACCACACACACTAAAAAAAAAATCTCCCAATATCTCTGAACTTCTACTACAAATATTGTCCCACGCTGGATTTCATGCAGAGACAATTAACTAATTAAATTGTATTTTCCTACAACTACCACAATGTGCTGGTTTTGCACCACGGAAGTTTCTGCCCATTGTTAAACTAAAACCACCGCACACATTAAAAAAAAAATCTCCCAATATCTCTAAACTTTTACTGCCAAATACTGCCCCATGCTGGATTTTGCCAGAGACAATTAAATAATTAAAAGCTGTGTTGAGTGAAGACCTTGCCTTGGTGGCAGCATTCTCCCAATCCGTGCCCCAGCTCCCAAGCAGCCCAGCAGTCTCCACTGCAATCACTTCCTCCATCAAACTTCCCACAAGCCAACAAATCACAAATTAAACCAGACCTTGGCACTTTCCATTCTCGCCTTGTTTCTCTGGGAAGGAGCTCAAACTCTGCTGTAACTCTGCTCTACAAGATATCCATGCAAACCCCTGGATCATTCCATGCAGGATCATTCCAAAACACAGCTCATTTCATCCAAAGAACCCAACGTCCTCATGGAAACTACAGAGTTAGCACAAAACCACGACTCTACCACAAAAATGAGCTAAAAAAGATCATGAGCAGAACTGATGGGAGGAACATTTTTTCATTGAAAAAAAATAACAACCCTGCTCTGATTTTTGTTTCTTCATTCCTGGCCTTTATTGTAAATTCATAAAATATTTTCAAAATCAATTTGGGGAACTAAAATTCCTGTTTTCACTGGAATTAAAGACCATGGGCTGCACAGAGCTGTTGGTGCCATATACAGTGATGGCATCTCCCTTCTGCACTGGTACTGAGAGCATTTTTTCCTCTCTCCCACTGTGTGGGACCTGCCTCCTCCACTGTTTCTACCACCCCTCTTGGCTTTTCAGATGCTAATTGCTTTTCTCACTAAATTGAAGGCTTAATTAGATTAAAGGAAGAACAATAATTGTGTCTAACTAGTATTTAACCGGGATTTTGCTGTTTCTTTTCAGATCCTATGAAGAGATTTCTATAGAAAACCAGGGGCCCATTTGTTTTGGGATCTATCTGGAGATGCAGAAGATTTTTTTACTTCTTCTTGAAGATTTTACACACTCATTCCATCAATCTGGAATCACCATGGCTAAACCCACATTAGACATTTAGAAGATCATATATTTATTGTTATTGTACCCACCACCCTGGTCTTCAGGCTGGTTTTATACAGTGGAAATGGACACAGCTAAATAATAAATTAGACATATAATTATCATGGTTGCAGTCAATATTTTATAGTGCCTGTCAACACCAAAAGGGATTTATTTAGTGGTTTTTTTCCAGTAAATGGAACACAAAGCTTTGTGGCAGGAGGGTTTTTGGTGGAAGAGTCAAATTCTGGACCTGAGCACAGCACTCCAAATATTTTCACCCCTCCCCTCCACATTCTGGATGCAGCATTTTCCCAGGCATTTACAGCTGAAATCCATGCTGGCTGCAGGAGTTTTTCCAGGTAAGCCACAGCAGCCCTGCCCCTGGCACAGACTGGCAGGATCCATCAGAAATGAGAAGCAATTTTCTGTCTCAGACAGAGACAACCACATCCCTCTTCGATTCTGCCTCAAACTTTAATTGTTAATAAGGAAACCAGCAACTGGCTCAGGCCCTTCCTGACTCTCATTTCCCATCCCACTTTTTCACTGCATACTTTGGGCTGCACTGAGCTTGGCAAGGGCCCCTTAAGGGAGGAATATTTAGGATCCTCCATTTAGCAGTTGGTAGGAATTAAAGGTGGCACTCTGAGTAATGCAATACATCAGCAAGATAAAGTGCCTTCCCAACAACAAAAAAAAAAAAAAAGCCATGGGGAGCTTTTTCTTTGAGGAAAAAGTTATCCAGACCTCTGTGTTTCATTCTGTACAATATCCTCATGCCAATAGCTCTGGAAATGGGGTACAATAAAGAAATTTCTCCCTACCAGGAGGGCTTGCTGAGGAATATAAGTTAAGGAAGATAGGAGTTTTATTTATGCAAGTTAAAACAGGAGCTGAAGAGGTTTAAATCCTCTGGATAATCAAAATTAGATTAAATTCTTGCTGTAAGACGCGATTCAAAATAAATTGTAATTATAATGAAATGCTCAACAGTAAAAGCATTTTCTTACAGGGCTCTTTTATCTTGAAAGATCCCCCAAGTCACAAGGGGCAGTGGTTTTCTCCAGGATGAGACACAGCCAATGCATGATAAACCTTGCACACAACAGAGATTCTTTTCTAGCTGGGAAGAGGGGAAGCAGAACAAGGAAAAGAAGATTACAATTTGCTGGCACACTCAAACTTATCCTTCCCTGCCCTCGGTGCCCACAAACCAAATCACCAGGTCACAGCATCACAGAATTGTTAAGGCTGGGAAAAAACTCCAAGTATCTCCAACAATTGTAGGAGAGCCTATGGAGAAATCATCAAATTCCATCATAATCAAGAAGAAATCATCAAAAATAAACATAATGCAGGGCATTTCCACAGAGTAAGGTAACCACAGGGCACTGTAACCTGCCTGGCAAATTCAACCTCTTCCTACCCTCTAGAGGGATTCTTCAGGGAGTCAGACAATGTGTCAAACACACCTGGATAGGTCAGACTGGGAAAACAGGGGCTCCAATTCACATTAAAGCCACCTTACTCTGCCTAGTGTTGTAAAATGGATATAAAAAGATGTGAATATGATGAGCTTCCATCCCAGTCCATCTCTGTCCTGTTTTCCAGAACAGGGTGAATATCCTCACTGCAATAAAGGATGGGACACTCAAAACCAAGAATAATTCCCTAAGCAAAATCTCATCAACCCTTCCTCTACTTGTTCTGTTCCTGTACATCTTGTCAGCTTCTTGTCCAGCTCCCAGTGAGATCCCTGCTCCTCACACTGGCCCAGAGGACACCACGGAATCCCAGATTGGTTTTGGGTTGGAAGAGGCCTTAATGATCATCTCATCCCAAGCCCACTTCCATGGGCAGGTGATGCCTCAGGTTTTAGCTTTTGTATTTTTCACATTCTGTGCTGCTTTAGTGTGCAGTTCTGAGCTCCATATTATGGGATGGTGAGCTCTGTGCACAGAGCAGGGAGACAAAACAATTCCTGCTCCAGCTGGGCACCAAGGACAAATGACCCAAATCTCAGCCCAGGAGCACAAACCCCGTGGGCTGGAGAGAGAAAAACAAGCAGGGTGGGACTGCAGGGGCTGAAGCTGGAATGGGACAATGAACTGCAAGATGCAAATGGAGCAGAACTGATCCCAGGGAGAGACCCCGGGAGCGCTGGTGCATTTTGGGGCCATTTTGGTTCATCTTGGGTGCAGCCCTGGCTGGGCTCTGGTGCTGCCCAAGGTGCATCCATGGAGGAGATCCCTTTCATAAATCCCTGCTTTATTCTTTAGCTCTGCTCTAGCTCAGCCTTCTCAAGGCATCACAAGGACACCTTCCACTCAAACAAGCTGCTCAAAGCCCAGCTCCAACTTGGTCCTGAACCCTTCCAGGGATGGGGCATCTGCTTTTCCAGCAAACTGGGAGACCTATGGAACTCCTACACCATGCAGATCTCAGCAGAGCCATTTCAGAGGGCTCTGCTCCACTCTGGTTTCCTCCACAGGACAAACCACACTTGCCACCTTTCCCTCCTGCAGCCTGGAGCCCCCAGCTCTTGTTTACAAACTTTGTACAGCTTTGCTTAATTTAGAGCAGCTCTTCTGGTGAGTGTCACCAGTTCCACTTGGCTGGCTTTGACGAGAGCAATGTGACTGCTGGGAACTGAGACAACCCTTCCAGAGCTTCCACTCTGTTTCTCCCTGTCTTTCTCTCCCTGAAGCTTTTTTTTTTTTTTTTTTTTTTTTTTGGGTGGAAGGAGGAGAGAGGAATGAATGTTGTCGGATTGAGCAGCACAGAGTCGTTTGCAAACTGGCCTCAGGAACGGGTCACTGCCCCAGGCCTGAGCAATCGGAGCCATTCAAGCCCTTGCTTGACAGAAAATAGTTTAAAGAAAAGAACATTTTCATCTTCAGAGAAATCAGTGATCACCCCAAGTCAGATGCTTCCAGAGACAGCAATAGTCCCTGTCCCTAGGACAGTTAAAATCAAGGTTTCATCTTCCCTGTTTAAAGACTTTGAACAAAGGCACAGGAAATAAAAATATTTTTCCGTATATCCTACAGACTTGATAACCAACACTCAAACGGAGCCTCCATCTCCTCCTCTGTGCCTCATCCCTCAATGTTTCACATCTCTTTTTACATTATCTTTGCAAATGCACCCCTGTCTGATGTGTTGGCACTGGAAAGGGCAGCAGCATTTAGGCTCCATAGGGCTGCTCCATCAGCCTTCCCGCAGGCTCTCAGGCATCCCCTCAGCACAGACCACTCCCGGTACCATGGTCTGGAAGAATTCCAGAGGTTTGCAAGAGCAGAGAGCTGGAAACTCTACTACAGGAGCCAGCCTAGGAGCAGGTACCTGTGAGAGCAGCTGATGGAGCAGTGGTGTGGAAGGGGAGGATGGAAATGCAAGGGAAGGATGGAAATGGAAGGGGATGGAAATGGAAGGGAAGGATGGAGATGGAAGGGAAGAGTGGAAATAGAAGGGAAAGATGGAAGTGCAAGGGAAGGATGGAAATGGAAGAGAAGTATGGAAATGGAAAGGAAGGATGGAAGTGGAAGGATGGTAGTGGAAGGGAAGGATGGAAATGGAAGAGAAGGATGGAAGTGGAAGGGAAGAGTGGAAATGGAAGGGAAAGATGGAAGTGGAAGTGGAAGATGGAAGTGCAGAGGGATGGAAGTGGAAAGGAAGGATGGAAGTGCAAAGGAAGGATAGAAATGGAAGGGAAGGATGGAAGTGGAAGGGAAGGACGATGGCAGGAGGTGCCAGCAGCCCTCTGAAGGTCGGGGGAGCAATAATGAATTAATACATCAAGAGCCAAAGCTGAAAAGCATCAGAGGCAACAGCTGCACACAGGCTGGGGACTGGCTTTGTTTTGAAACGCTGTCCACCTTCACTGGCTTGATTAAGAAATATTAATTAGCCAAGCAGCAGTGAACACACTGGCCAAGGTTTGGCCATTCTCTACAGAAGAGCAAAAAAATGATGTGAATTCTTGGGGAGAAAGAGGATAAGAGCTGGAAACCAATACAGGTCTGCCCTGTGGCACTTGTGTCTCTCCCTCCTCTTCCTCTCACCAAATACTTAAGGAAACCTTGTAAAATTGGTCTCCTTTTCTTCCCTGTGGCAGACTGTGTTTCCTCGTTACTCACAGTGACTGTAATTGCATTATTTCCATAACAACAGACTGTGAGATCAGAGAGCTGCACATGAGGGGCTGGAAAAGGAAATCAGCCATGTAGGAGGACTTAATTTCTCCATGTTTCTTGTTTGCTGAGTGGGACCTGGGGAGAAGCAACACACAAACTACCCCATGAAAAGTCACTGGGGTGACACCAGTTACTCCAGTTCAGACTCCAGCTCCTGCCCACCGACACCTAAGGAAGGAGCAAATATGGAGCCTCTCTGTCAGAAGCCAGGACATCCCTCTGGCTGTCCTGGATGGCTCGAGCCCCTGCCAGGGGGCACGGAGTCCTTGGCACAGAGCCCAAGACCCCTGTGACTTTGATTTTGATGCATAGAGCACATTACCACCTTTATATGAAGAATTATAAGTCATGAGAGTTTAAGTAGAATAATAGTTAGTTTGTCATGGGGTGAAAAATAGATTTTTGAGGTTTTAGAATGAGGGCTCAGGATCCCAAGATGGAGGAATTTGGGCATGCCCTGTCCTTCTTCCTCCTTCTTCCTGGCCTTCAGCTCCTGCTGTGATGGTGGCACTTTTGGATTGGTTTAAGGTAAAAGCTCACTGTCTAACATAGGTGATAGGTATTAGGAAGTTATTGTAAATATTGTACACATAGGTTTTAGTATAAAGAGATAATACTGCCCCAAGGTGGGCAGAGTGCCTCTGTCTGACCTGCTGGACAGACCTCAGCAGGCCAGAGAAAGAATGTTATAGATAAGAAACAATAAACAACCTTGAGAATGAGAACAGAAGAATCCTGACTCCTTCTTCAACTGCCAGGCTGGGAAAAGAGAATTTCTAACACATCATGGGGTCACTCAGAGCAGCTGAGACTCAGAGACCTCTCTGCAGCTGATGTCAGGGCTGGAGGAGATGAACAAACCCTGTCACTTATCAATCCCTAAAAAAACCCCACATGCTCTCATTTGTGTCATAGTGAAGTCCTTTGTCCTCATGTAAGAGGTGGAAGAGGTGAGCATCTCCCCAAAAGCAGGGAAGAGGCTCTTTCCCTGGCATGGCAGGGCAGGATTTGTGGTGGGAGCAGATGGGGAGAGCGACAGCCCCTGAGCAGGAGCTGCCACCCCAGCTCAATGGGTTGCACAACCCCAGTGCTCTTGAAGGGAATGGCAAGTGACAGGAGAAGAAGTCACCTCAAAAAGCAAAAGGGGCCTCAGTCTTGTCACGCTAACATTTTGTCCCTCTGAAACCACTTTACATCAGGGGAGAGGGGAAGAGGGAGAGGAACAACCCTGGGAGGAGGCAAGGAGCACTAATGAAGGGAGAACATGCCAAGAGCTGAGCTAAGAAGCATCAGAGTTCACAGCCAGAGGGTGTGGAGCTATTTTGCTCTGCAAAGCTGTCCACCTCTGCTGTGGAGAGCAGGAGCAGTTGTCAGTGTCTGCAGGAGCACAGACGGGAGGCACCGAGGGCGATCTCCTGCCGCGGCCTGAGTCACGCAGGACAGACACGTGGGGAGCACGGAGCACCCTGGCTGTGTCCTCCCTTCACCTCAGCACTCAGCATGCTCAGGAAGAATCACAGAACTCACAGAATTCACAGAATGACCAGGCTGGGAGAGACCTTCAAGCCCATGGAGTCCAGCCCAGCCCCTGGCACCCAGTCTGAGGTACATCCACAGGGTGCTGTGTGCTAAAACTGAATCTCCCCCATCAAACAGGAAATAGACTTGCAAACAGAGGTGGAAGAGACTCCAGATTTGCTTAGAAACCTGTTTTTTTTCCACATTTGCTGTGGACATCTGTCGCAGACATCTTTTATGAAAAATCCTTTCCTTAGGATCTTTCCTCCTGAGAAGCTGAGAGGCCTCAGGAACAAAATGTAAACAATGATTATCTGCTGCTGTGGAATGCAACAGGTGCATCTGTCATTGGCCCATGTTGGATGTTTTTAATTAATGGCCAATCACAGCCCAGCTGGCTCAGGCTCTCTGTCTGAGCCACAAGCCTTTGTTATCATTCCTTTCTATTCTATTCTTAGCCAGTCTTCTGATGAAATCCTTTCTTCTATTCTTTTAGTATAGTTTTAATATAATATATATCATAAAATAATAAATCAGCCTTCTGAAACATGGAGTCAGATCCTCATCTCTTCCCTCATCCAAGAACCCCTGTGAACATGGTTACAGACATCTATGTGAACAAAACACTCCATCCTCTGGAAGCTTTGTGGTTTGGCAGCACCAGCTGAGCTCTCTGGGCCTGTGACTGCCTGTGGGACCTGCCATGGTGCCAGGAAAAGCATTGCACAGAATGCACAGAATGACCAGGTTGGAAGACCAGGTTTTTCTCATTGAATTGTTGAATGGTTTGGGTTGGAAGGGACCATCAGGATCATCCAGTTCCATCCCCTGCCACGGGCAGAGATATTTTCCACTAGACCAGGTTGTTGCAAGCCTGGCCTTTAAGAGAGGGAATAAAACCTGGGGATGTTCGTGCAGCCTCTGGGAGTTGTGTTGAAGAAGGTTGGTTTGGAGAGGGTGTAAAATCACATAAACTCAAACTTTGCCTTTCTCCTTCACACACAAAATTCCCAGAATCCCTGTGTTGGGAGAGACCTTCAAGGCCATGGAGTCCAGCCCAGCCCCTGGCAGCCAGTGCCACATCCAGGCTGTCAAACACACCCAGGGCTGGGGACTGCACCACCTCCCCGGGCAGCCATTGCAGAACTTGATCCCCCTTGCTGGAAAAGCTTTTTCCTGCTCTCCAGCCTGAATTTCCCTTGGCACAGCTGGAGGCTGTGTGCTCTGGTTGTGTCAGTGCTGCTGGAGAAAGAGCCCAAGGGCAGCTGAGCCCAGGCACCTTTCAGGAGCTGCAGAGAGCGATGGGGGCAGCCCTGAGTCTCCTTTGCTGCAGGCTGAGCACCCCCAGCTCCCTCAGGGGCTCCTCTCAGGGTTTGTGTTCCCAGCCCCTCTCTAGGGGTTGAAAAGGACCTTAACAATCTTCCAAAATCTGCAGGGACACCTTCCACCATCCCAGGCTGCTCAAAATCCCATCCAAGCCACCCTTGGACACTTCAAGGGATCCAGGGACAGCCAGAGCTTCTCTGTGCCAGGGCCTCCCCACCCTCCCAGGGAAGAATTTCTTCCTGTTACCTGAAGAGAAAACCCCAAGGAAGGCCAGGCAGAGCAGCCTGGCTGCCAAGGTGTCACTAAACCAAGTGTGAAAATGGCTCTAAAAACAAGAGTTCATGGCACCAAAGGGTCCCAGCCCTGGTGCTACCATGTGATATCAGCATCCATGTGGCAGGAATTTGGCTCACAGGACACATTTGGACTTCAAGAGGCCACAGAGAGCCAAGGATTTCTCATGAGTGAATCAGCAGTAGTGCTGAGTTAGTAGTTAATGTTAGTGGTGTTAGATTAATGGTTGGACTCAGCCTTAAGGGCCTTTTCCAACCTAAAGGATTCTGCAATTCCTGCACCAGGCTCTGGCTGTACTCCACACTTCTGTGGAAGCAGAACAGACCATTTTTCATCCTGCTGCATTCCCAATTGGAGTTTTCCCCAGCAAACACCAAGCAGCCACAATTCGCTTGAAAAGAAAAATATCTTTAAGATGCACACAGTCAGAATGATGACCAACTGCTTTGTGGCTTTCACTTAGGGGCTGGGTAAGGGGTGTTTTTAATAGCTCATTAGCCAGCTTTCTCTAGCAGTCATTAAAATCTGCTAATTATCCCATGGTCTGAGAAAGAAGTAGAAAATCTCTCCCTCCGGATTATTCTGGTGCTGGTGAAAAATCTTCAAGGCCAACAAGTTGTCACTTTCAGACCTAGAAAATAAACTCCAGGAATTCAGCTTCGTGTGGGGATTTTTACTGCAGCTTTTCTGCCTTGCAAATGCTTCCTCTCAGGGCTCAGAGGCGAGTGGGCTTTCCCAAGGGTTTTAGAAGAAGGTTTAGGGGCTCCTGATCTTTGTGTCAGAGTTTAACATGGGTCTGGAAAATGAGATGAAACTACAGAGATTGTGAGGGACCTTGGCAACATTTTTATGGCACCAGCCCATTTCAGCTGTGTTTCAGGAGATTCTCAGTCCAGGGGTTTGATTCAGGGGGTTGATGTTGTTCAAGGAGGATCCAAAAGATGGATACCCTGCACCCCTGCTCTGTAGGCCACAGAGAGCTTGACAGCTTTGAATAATCTATAATTTTGTGTTAGTGCTGAACATGCCACAGCCTGGACACAGCTCAGCCCCTCTCCTGTAGAGTTCATGGCAGCATTGACCTGTGCAGAGACAGAAAAACCCAGGCTCCCTGGAAATATTGGCACAGAGCTCTTGGAGGATGGCTCTGAGGCCTGGTTTTAAATCAAATTAGTCATTCAATAGGGCTTCATCACATGAAGGATTGCCCTTTGAGCTCTGTGTTGTTGATTTAAGCCCATACCTTAATGCTTAATGCACTTCTGTGAGATGAACTGAGCATCAGGAAGCTCATTCCAGCAAGAGCCTCACCCTCTGCCCTGGATTTTGGATCATCACTGAGGAGCAGGAGTAAATGACAGCCCCTGGTGAATGTTTTGCCTCATTATCTTACACCTACAGACAGCTCTGAATGCTCATTTTCAAGGTTGAAAGCTATTTTCCAGAAGTTTCAGTGCCCTGGTAGGAGAGACACAGAAAATGGGAGTGATATGGATTTACAGGATGGAGTTGGGAGCAACCTATGGGGGTTTAGGACCACAAGAAATCAGACTGGAGCCACAGAAGCAAAGCAGAGAGAGTTTGGCAAGTTGTTAAAATCATTCACAAGGATAAACTGAGACAGCAAAGTTTATTCACCACAAAAAAAATATATAGTGTATTGACTCAGACTCCCCAAAGAGAAAGGCATTAAAAACAGCAAGCAAACAAAAACATTGCTCCTGAAGGGGGGAAAAAAAACCTAAAAAAACAGCTTAGGATTTTGTACTGGGTAAAATGAGTTGCAAATCCACAGGCAGCTGGGGAATTCAGGTAAACAGAACCAAAGCAAGGTCCTGCAGAGGAACATGGCTGGAAGAGAGAGGCTGGGATTTCCCTGCTCAGCTCTAAGGAAATATCTCTGGATTTTTTGATGACCAGAAATCAAGACATGACTGCTCCCACAACCAAGGGCTGACTCTCCCCATGCCCTCCACAGCCTCCCTGTGCTGCACTGAAGCAGAGGAGGAACAGGAACCATCTCACAACAGCTTTCTGCAGCTCCCAGGAGCTCCATTTAATGGCTCAAATGGGGAAACCTGGGACCAGGACAGGAGGAGGGTGGATCCAGAGATCACCTCTGAGCTGAGCACTCCCCCACACACAAGGAATCCAGGCAGAACCAACCACAAATTCATTTAGGCTCCAAAAACCCTCTGAGATCATCAAGTCCACCACTAACCCATATCCCCAACTCCCAGCAGGCATGGGGACACCACTATCCTGGGCAGCCTCTTCCGGTGCTTGACAACCTTTTTGGTGAAGGAATTTTCCAGATATCCAACATTTCCTGGCACAACATGAGACCAGGAGGGGAAAACAGCTTTGGTGCTGCTGCCTGTGTGCAGAAGGAAACAAGGTCTGCAGGGACCTGGAGGAGATTTAACTGGAAGACAGAAAATTCCAGCTTAAAAAACAGGCAGAAGGATGGAAGGACAGCAGGAGTGCTGCAAGGGTGCTGATGCAGGTGAGTCTGGTTGTTGTGTAAATATTTTGATCCAAAACTTAACCTGGAGGATAATTCCACCTCCTTCATGAATGCCTGTGAGCAATTCAGCAGATCCAATTCTGAAATATGGATAACTCAGAAGAGTTCTTGTAGGTTCATGGACTTTCTAAAAGGGGTTGGTAAGAGGAGGAAGGGAGGGGGTTTGTTGAATTCTCTCCCTCTTTTATTAAATACCTGCAGGCTTTCTCTGCAGGTATTTTAAAAAAAAAAGAGAGAAAAACAATTTTTTAATTGTTTTCTCTGCAGGCTGAGAAAACAATTAAAAAAATACAGACTCCATTAAGATACTTTAAAAAAAAAATCACTGCCCCTGGTTTGCTGAAGCTTGCCAGTTTTCTGGCAGTCTCGCTGTGTTTGTTCTACACTGGGAAAGAAAGGAAGAGAAAGAGGGGAAAAAAAGAAAAATACTAATAATAGAAGAAAAACAATAGTGTGAAACACACTGAAATAACATGAGTTAGGGAGAAAAAAGGGAGAAAAAAAGAAAAATACTACTAATAGAAGAAAAACAATTGTGTGAAATAACATGAGTTTCTCTGATTGTATTTCCCAACAGACAGTCCTGGGATTGTGTTCTGCAAAAAGAGAGAAGAAAGTAATGCAGATGTGTGGTGAAAGTGATGGAAGTACACACCTCACATACACACACACAATAAATAATCAATCCTGGAGCTGGAGGGAGAGTGATTTCCCTCTTGCAGAGGGAAGGTTGGCACCTGGGAAGGAGGTGGTGATATTTCCTTCCCATCCACACCTGCTCCTCCCAAACACCAGCCCCTGCATCCCAGTGCCAGGTCTTTTATTGCCCCATTATCAGGAGAAATGAACTTCTTCCCACCTCGAAGGTGCTGTTAGGATTCAGAGGAAGAAGCTGACACTGCCCAGACAGAATCCTGTGTTTGAATGGAATTTATGCATCATGGATGAGGTGTATGAATATGCAACAGGTTGTTGTTTTTAAGGGTTAATCCTCTGTTAATGGGTGTCCTTTTTCAGGCTTGTGCTGCCCATAAAAAGGTACCTGGACATCTGTAACTCTCTGTCTCTATTGTCTCATATTGTCCTAATTCAAATTGTCCAAATTATTATTACTCTAATTGTATTACTATATTTATAACCATTTTATTACCAATAAACTTTTAAAATTTTAAAAACAAGCGATTGGCATTTTTCACAATCAGATATGCTGTAAGAGCATTAAAAAAAACAAGAAAAAGTCGAAATGAGCAGCACTAGGGATGCAAGATGGGTCAGATACACAAATGGCTTCAACAGGTACTGAAGCAGTGTTCTTGAGAAAGGAAAAGATGAGTTGCAGACAAGATCTACCCAGATTTACCCTGCAGGGGTGGTGATGTTGCCACTGTGGGATGCCCCATCACCCCACAGACATCTGTCCTCTCCCCCTGCCACAGGAAACTGGTGCTCAGAATTGCACCCAGGCTTGTTCTGGCCTTCTCCACACAAAAATTACAGCAGCAGTGTGAGCTCCCCCTTCCCACTGTGCTGCAAAAGAGGACTGGCAGTGAGAGGAGAGCAGGGGGCTCTGCTGGATCCCCAAATCTCTGCTGGATCCAGCACCTCTGGGATGCACATCCCTGAAAAAAAACCCTCACCCACACAAGGAGAGGGCAGTGGGGGATGAGCAGCAAAGAAAATGAGTTAATATGACAAAAAGGAGCTCCCAGGGAGCTGCACCCTGTGGTTCCCCTGAAACCTGTGCGAAAAATGAGAAAATCCCACTGCAGTACCTCCCCCCACAGCCCTCCTTCTGCCCTGCACTCACCCCCAAATGCAGCAAGCCTAATTCTCCTATTTTTAACCTATTTCTCCCATAGACAAGCAAACAAACAACTCAGTGCCAGAGGGAGAAGGCCACAGATTGTCCTGGCAAAGCCCCTCCCAGTGAGGGCTCCAAGTGCATCATTGGAGTGCTGGAGAGAAAGGAGGAGAGCAAAGCTCTGGGGGAGCAGAGGTGTGCCAGGCATGGGGGAAGGCTTGGGATTTCTTGAATGCAAGACAGAAAATTGCATATGCATGAGCCTGAATGAGACATCCCCAGGCAGCACCTCCCAGCCTGGCAGTGGTTCAGGTGTCCCCTCCATTCAGGTCCTGGCATCCAAGTCTCCACCGTGGATATTTTATTTTTTTCCCTCTCTTTTTCCTTTCCTCTCTCTCTTTCTGGAGAGCCTTGTACTATGCTGGCAGCCTGCCATGCTCACGTCTGCCTCCCACTTCACCCCCATCTGCCATTGTTTCCAATCAGTTTAGGAAACAGCACTGAGAACAATTAGAAAAGATAACGAGGAGGAATTACATAATTACAGGCCACAGCATCCAAAGCGTTTCCCCAGTCTGAGCTCTGCCTGGGGGAGGGAGAGGGACTTCATCACACTCTGTCTTTGCCTTAACTTGACTGTCTCACCATCACCATCATCATCATCACTGTGGTACCTGGAGAGAGGTCCCTTCTGCAGCTGGACACTGCAAGCTGCCACAAGAAAGGATTTCTCCCAAAAATCCAGAATTGGGCTCTTGAGGAAGGGAAATCTTTCTTCCTGCCATGCCTTGCCTGTCTGGGGGAGGTCTCAGCCCTGCCCAGCTGGATCTCCTCAGAGCAGCAGACTGAGGAGGAAGATGCTCAAGGACTTAATCTGCTCTTGAGGTCCCCAGTGAGGCTTATGCAATATTCCCCAGCTAAGCCAGGCTCTGATGTGCCAGCAGGAAGATCATGGACTGCCAGCAAGACACTGAGGGCAGCTGCACACACTGGGACAAAGCTGTGCCCGTATTACATGCACCACCCCAAACCCATTCCCCCAAGGACGTTTTGCTCCAAGGAAATCTGCTTGTGTGGCTGTAACTCAGCCAGGTTACACCCCTGACCTCTCCTCCACCCCTGTGGCACTGTCACATTCTCTGGAAAATTCCCTTCACCCAGGATTTTACTCCTGGGAAGCTGAGAAGCCTCAGAGAAAAAGGAAAACAATAATTATCTGATTTGCTTCTCCTGTGTTTTGCTCACATGTGGAATGTGTTTGGAGATTGTTTACCCACAGGTGATTGTTTCATTGGATTCTGGTGTGAGTTGTTTTCACTCTTTGGCCAATCAGGGCCAAGCTGTGTCAGGACTCTGAAGAGAGTCACAAGTTTTCATTATTATCTTTTAACCTTCTGTCTGCATCCTTTCTGTATTCTTTAGTATAGTTAGTATAGCATTCTTTAATATAATATAGCATCATAAAATAATAAATTAGCCTTCTGAGAGCATGGAGTCAGATCCATCATTCCTCCTTGCCACGGGGCACCCCACAATTACAACACAGCCCTCCCAGCCAAGTCCTGCTGGGCATTTCACCTGCGTGGCCCCAGCCCTTCCTTGTTCCAGTATTTTCCCAATTTTCTGCTGTGACACCAGAGCCCAGGTCCCTCCAGGTGGCTGGGAGGTGAAGCCAGGAATTGCAGTGCTGAATGGCTGCTGCTTGCCTTGCTGAACACCTGCCTAATTCCCCTTCTCCAATTCCCCTGGCCCTCCCCACAGCACAGGTTCACCACCTGCCACCTCTGGCATTAGAGCTGCAGGGAATAGAAGGTTTGGAAAGGAGAGGCTTTCCCAGGAGAGCACTATCTTGGATGGTTTTTTTTAAGAAGGTTTCAAAGCAATTCTCCTGTCATCATGCTGGTGCAGGTGGAGGCAGGGGCTGCAATGTGAACTGATATTTGATCTGGCTTCAGAGCAGCTCTGAGCTCACTGCATCCTCCTTGCCTCACTGGGGTTGGTTTGCTGCTCAGCCATTATTGCTGGGAGCAAAAAAAACAAACATCCTTGAATTTAAGAATCCACTTCTTTGGCCATAAAGTGACTCTTAACCAACATCAGAGTAATTAAAAATCTCCCAAAAGCAGGGGAACAGGGAAATGGCTTTGATAGCTGCTCTGAGGATGGAGGCTCTCTCATCCTGGTGTGTCATAGATGTGAACTGTGAATTCCCCTTCATTCTTTAACCTCCTGAGCTCAGCAATTCCACCATTGCCACGTCCTTCCTGATCGAGGTGTAATTCAGAGCTTTTTGAAATTAAACCCCTTTCATGGCACCTTTGATTGAGACGTTCCTGCTGAAGGACTCCAGGGCCTCCCTGCTCCCTTTTAAGATGCCATGAAAGTGAGGAACTGTCCAAGCTTTCAGGGAGGGCTTGAAATTTGAAAACCTGAGAAATAACACACAACATGGGGATGTACAGAAGTTCCTACAAGCTTGGAGCAGAAGGCATGGGCTTTTTGGAGGTTTCTTCTCCAATTTTGGCTGCTGGGTGTTCCCCATTTTATCATCAGGTCTTGCTGGGCAAGCAAAGCATTAGGAGATCTTTGTCCAAAAAGACTCATTTTGTCATTTAAAATAAGTCAGTGCAGATCAAGTTTGGGGAATTACACAGATAAATGACACAGAAGTTTCCAAATTAACTCTTCTGAAATCACAGGGAGTGTTCAGACCTGGATTCACATAAATTTAAGGTAATTTAGGAAACCAGTCACTGCTGCTGCATCAGGCAGTGAGAGGGAGAAGGCACCTTTGGAGAGCATCTCAGACCCAAGTGAGGCACACATCTGGATGCAGAAATGGCCCAGCAGGGCCTGTGGAAGGTTCTGGTGGAGCTGTCCTTGCCCATGGCAAGGGGGTTGGAACTTGATGGTCTTTAAAGTCCCTTCCAAACCATTCTGTGATTCCACGAAGCCCAGGGGAGGCCTGGCAGGTCATTCTTTCTATTCTTTATCTTTATGGCCTCTGTTTCTTGGGGATTTTACCATAAATACATAAAATAAACCACAAACAGGGACTGCTGTGGCATTAGCTTCCTTCCTGCTAAGGAAGCCTGGACAATGATGCAATACTGAAAAAAATTAACAGATTTTCCATGTATTTTAGCAAGTCCATGGAAGGTTACCTCGGATTTCATAACTCCTGCCATCATTTAGATTGGAAAAGCCCTCCAAGAGCATCGAGTCCAACTGCTCCCCCAGCACTGCCCAGGCCACCACTGACCCATGTCCCCAAGTGCCACATCCACAGATTTTAAATCCATCCAGAGATGGCAATTCCAGCACTTCTCAGGGCTCAACAACTCCTTCAGTGAAGAAATTCATCAAATCTAAACCTCCTCTGGCTCAACTTGAGGTCGTTTCCTCTTGTCCTGTCCCTTATTCCCTGGAAGCAGAGCCCAACCTTCACCTGGCTCCACCCTCCAGGGAGTTGTAGAGGAAAATCTTTGGAACTTTTAGAACCTGACAGAAAAGCCACCCCAGGTTTAGGATTTCCCAGGCCCGCTCTGGATGCAGTAAAACACTGAAATAACTCCTTCATACAATATAGTAAAATAATATAAAACATTATAGTATCATATCCTCAATAGCTCCTGCAGAGAGGAGTTTCATGCAGGATTTGAGGAGCTTAGGATGGACTTGGAAAGAGCCAGGGGAGTTCCCAGGGAAGAGACAAAAGCAGCAACACACAGGGAGGAGCCTATGCTTATGCAGATGCTTCTGTGTTTCCAAAAAAAACCGCAAAAAACAAAGAAGGATATTGGCAAAAATAAAAAATTCCACATCTGAAAAGAGGGCTGAATGATCCACGAGGAAAATTCTCCTCAGAGCTTTGCAGGGGCCCTCAATGGCCCTTCAGCACAGCTGCATAATGACACCAGCACAGGGGAGGGGCTGCTTCTCACCCACCTGAGAGGAATGAAAGCTCCTCTCCCAAGGTGGGGAGCCCGGGCAGGGCTGGGGAAGGAGGAGGGGGCTCCTCTTTTGCCTCTCAGAACCACTCCTCACGGCACTGGCTTGATTTGCCATTGCTCCAAAGGTGGCTTCCCATCACTGCCACCATTCCCAAGAGGGGATGGAGCAGAGTCACCACTGAGATGAGCGCTCCAGTGGGGTAGAGCCCTGCACTGCAGAGCCTCAGAGCATCCCAGCTCTGATGGCAGGAGGGTTTCCCTGGCATATTCTCCTCTGCCCCTCTTGGGTTGTTGGCTGTTAATTGCTGTCCTGAGATGTGCAGGATGTCTCTGTTTCGGCCCACATGTCTGAAGAACGAGTCAGAGATCTTCACTTTTCGGTCTTGAGGTTGTTTATTAATTCTTATCTATAAAATTTTCTTTCTGCCCAGCCAAGATCTGCTCAGCAGGGCAGCCACAGGCACTCTGACCGCCCCCGAGGCGGTGCTGTCTTTTTATACTACAAACTACAAATAACATATTTACAATTACTTTCCAATACCTATCACCTATGTTAGACAGTGCACTTCTACTCTAGACCAATCCCCAAGTGCCAACATCACAGCAGAAAATGGAGACCAAGAAGAAGAAAAGCTGGACACGCCCAAGTTCCTCCATCTTGTCCCCGTAACCCCCATGCCAAAAATCCTAAAATCTACATTTTCACCCTGTGATAATTTTATTATTATACTATTTAAACTTCTGTGACTTTCAGGCCCTCATACAAAGCTGGTAATTTGTTCCACGGGTCAAAATCAAATCCCCAGGTGCTCTGGGATGCATGCCAGCTCCAAGCCCCCCGGCAGGGTCCTCAGCAACCCTGGACACCTGGAGGGATGTGCTGAGTTCCAACATGCCCCCACAACACTGTGACCCTCCAGGGTCCATCCACACCTCATTTTGCAGGGTCCCTACAAGCAGAGAGGGTCTCCCACCCTCCCAGCCCTCCCTGGGATGAGCAGCTCCTCTTGGCACCTTCCTGGTCCCCAGAGCCCACCTGCACCACCTCACCCCAGGAGAGCAAATCTCCAACAAAACAACAGCAGAAAAGAAGCCTTGAGGGTGGGAGAGGAGGGAAAAGTGGTTTCAAAACCTGGACACATCAAGAGACTGTTTCCATGGCAACCTCTTGTTCCTACAGCAGCTCAAGCCTGTTTTAATCAGTGGTAGCATTTACCAATAAACTCTGCTGGGGTCTGCACTCCCTTCCCAGAGTACCTGCACTGGGATGGGTGGGGCCAGGTATTCCCAGAGGCAGGGAACAGGGAAATTCTTTGTTCCATGATTTGTTCCATGTTTGTTCCATGGGGCCTCCTGCCCTGATGCCTCCCCCGTGGCAGGGATGGGGTGCCAGGGATGCTCCGGGCACACTCACTTCTGCCACCATCCTCATTCTCACAACTTCTCCTCCTGGAAAACCTCAACCCAAGCAGCTCCAAAGCCTCCTCAACCAGCAAATTTAGCCCTTGGTGGTTTGCAAAGCTGCCCCAAAAGCCTTCAGCTGGCATTGCTGGCTGTAGGGAACAAACCAGGTGGAAAAGGTCCAGAGGGAGCTGTGACCGTGTTCACAGGGGTCTTAGGATGAGGGAAGAGATGAGGATCTGACTCCATGTTTCAGAAGGCTGATTTATTATTTTATGGTATATATTACATTAAAACTATACTAAGAGAATAGAAGAAAGGATTTCATCAGAAGGCTGGCTAAGAATAGAAAAAGAAAGAATGATAACAAAGGTTTGTTATCATTCTCGGACAGAGAGTCCAAGCCAGCTGAGTGTGATTGGCCATTAATTAGAAACAACCAACATGAGCCCAATCCCAGCTGCACCTGTTGCATTCCACAGCAGCAGATAACCATTGTTTCCATTTTGTTCCTGAGGCCTCTCAGCTTCTCAGGAGGAGAAATCCAAAGGAAAGGATTTTTCATAAAGGATGTCTGTGAGAGGGAGCTGCTGGGGTGGAGGACACAGGGACACACTGAGCTCATGGAGGTGGCACCTGGAGGAGGTGAACAGCTCAGTCCTCAGCACTGCACACAGGGGATCTTGGTTTGGGTTATTCCCACTGGTCTGGTCCAAGCACACTTTGCTCTTTCCTGCCTGGAGCCTGTGAGATGCCAAATCTTCCATGGATTTGTAGTGGTGTCATTTCTAAGAAGAAAAGGTTGAAATTCAGCTCTGGTTCAACCCCAGAACAGCAGATCTTGGTTAGAGGGTTCGAATCAACCTCCAGTTCAAGTTCACCCCAATTCTCCCAATATTTCACAGTGCAAAATTAACCCAGCTGATCAAAACTCCATAATGCCCTTGGCCTCTGCAAAAAAAATTAATAAAATAAAATAAAATAAAATAAAATAAAATAAATAAAATAAATTCCTCAAGCAGGAAGTGTCAGAATCCTCAGTTAAAAATCTTCCTGCTCACTCCTTGAACAGCATCTCTCACATTGGGGTCTGAGTTACAACTGGACAGAGATGTTGACTTGGCATCAATCAACACAGGGCAAGCATTACCCATAGCAAAATATTTGTTAATAGCTGGGAAAAGTTTGCGAAGTTTCTTTGTAAAATTGCAGCATCGAAGATGTTGACATTTCATTTTGAAGGAATTTTTAGTAGATTTTTTAAATGACAAAAGTTAGAAATTATCAAAGTGAAGAGAAAAATATTTCCCAAAGCTTAAAATATTTAGCAATGCTCTGTGTTAAAGCATTGCATTCTCTTGCTGCTTTTTTAAATGCCTTCATTTTAACAGAAAACCGAGAAAAAAGAGTAGTTTAGGTCAACCAGAAGATTTTCCATGTGTTTTTGCTTTGAGCCACTGAACCTAAAATCAATTATTTGTACATGTTTAGCCCTGATCCATGACTAGGACTTATCCAGTAATTCAAATAAGCACAAATTGACAATAATCTCATTTGTTTGGGTTTGCTCTCTGCAGATGTTCTAATGGACCAGTTTGCTTTCTGCAGATGGACCAGTGTAGCACCAGGAAATTTTTCAAGCATAAACATGGGGAGCAATTTTCAGGGAATGCCTCTGGAGGGTGAATTTTGAACACATTCACCTCCTTTTCTGAGCAGAGAAACAAGTGGTCTGTGGCATCAGACCCCCACATTTCATGGGATTGAGGGAAGTGCCTGATAAAGCTCCCTGCTCTTTCCAGCAGGGATCACCCTGTGGACCTGAAGCAAAAAAAAAAAAATTCTTTGCACAAAACAAAATTCAGTGGAGAAAAAATTCACCACCTGCCTTAAATACGGGATCAGCACATAAACCATGCCAGGAATGCCTCTTCCCCATGGCAAGCTGTGTCCCTGGTGCCTCTGTGCACCTTCCCTGCAGCTTGTGCTCACTGTAAATATTTCAAATGCTGGATGTCCCTGGGGAGCCCCTGGGCTGAGCAGTGAGCAGCTGAACAGCAGCCAAGGTTAACAAATCAGAGTGAAATGTCACAGCTTAGCCCTTCCTTCCTTCCCTGGCACCCTCCAGAGTGTGGATTCGAGCTCCACAAGCCACAGGGTGTTGTTGTATTTGTTTTTTCTTGCAGGGAGCTATTCCCATCTAATGCTTTGCCTGACAGCTGCTGTGATTAATAGGTGATGTGCCAAAAGCCACAGACTATTATTATTATTATTATTATTATTATTGTGGCAACATTTGGAGGTCACCACCAAGAGCAGGGGCCCATTGTGCCAGGCACTGCACGCTGCTGGAAGTGGTCCCTGGCTGAGAAAACCTCCATCTAAATAGGAGTTCCTGGGAACAGGCAAAAAAACCACACAAAATTCTAAGTGTTGTGGGCTTTTTCTACACTTTCATCCATGAGGCAAGCAGTGGAAGAGAATAGATGTCCCCCAATACCCTGACACCCAACATGCTGGGGATTAATTAATGTTCATGCATAATCACTCCAGCATTTCTCAGGGTACATGCATGGCTACAAGGGTGAGGTTATATCTGCAAGGTCAGACCAGCACATTCATGAGGAAAAAAAACCCCAAAAACCACAAGCAAAACCAAGCAAAAAAACCCAGAATGATGTTAGACAATGTTAGAAAGCCATGCCTTCAGTCTGGATTTGCTGCTGCATCCTGGAGGGCTCAAGGTTCCCCCTTTGTCACATGCATGTTATCAGAACTGCCTCACTTTCTAAAAAGATGAACCTGAACACCAGGTCGAGGCATTTGGCCAAGGATTCTGAGAAATTTGGTGGCAATGGCACAGAGAAAACCCTGAAATCAGAACAGCTTGTCCAGTGTGTTGCTAACTGGATCCTACACCCAGCCCTGGGAGATTCTGCATCCCTCATTTCCCTGCACCAGGGACTTTATTGGAAACCTTCTGCCCTCCCAGGCGGAAAATACAGGTTTTGCTTGATTTTTGTCAGCTGGGGAGAAATGGAGAATCAGGCACTCAGAGGAAATATTTTGTGTCCTACAGTCATACAGATGAATCCCCAAATTCAGTCAGTTGTAAAACAGGGGTGAGTAATATTCTACCTCCAGTTTTCTGTCTGCCTTTGAGCTCAGGTTTCATTCCATCCCCAGTAAGACACTGATGTACAGAGAGAGAGGAAACAACCAAAAGGATAAAATATACAGAACTAAAACCACTGACATAAATTATTATTTAAAAGCTGCATTTACCTACAAGCTCTAAGTTCCTTATCCCCCTGAAGTATTTAATTTTCAAGCTTTTAACAGGTTTGTGCCCAGGGGCTGAAATCTGAACCCTGCCTACATCCACTTTTCAGCACTTATTCCAGAATTGATGGATTTTTCAAGTCTTCATGGACACCTGTGTTGTCAGCACTGGGAAATAAAAAAAAAAAGACCCAAACCCAGGCTAACCAACCAGACACTGTTTTTAGCTGAACCCAGACTGGGCAGAAAGGCACCTAAGGATAGGGAAGATCAGCTTTAGGATTTCTCCTGCTTTCCCCTTGAAGGAAACCTTGTGGTGGAAATGGGCAGAGGGATGTTTTCCCCTCTGAAATCCACATTCATAACAAACACATGCCCATTTTCCTGCTCTCTCAGCCTTGAACCTCCACTGGCAAATTATGGACCAGTGACCTCCTATTCTCTGTCACCCTTCTCTGCCCTTCCCACCTCCTGGCTGTGGATCTCAGCTGTGTTACCCAAGTGAAACAAAAAGAAAAACCCACAAAATCTTCTTGTGTCACCTCCCAAGAGCAAAGTGTGAGTGAGATCCATGGTAAACCCTCTTCCCAGGGTTATTCCAGCCTCACACAAAGGAAAAAGAACTGAAAAGAGGTGAGATGGAGAAGTATTTCTGGAAATATCGCATGCAGCACACGAGTGACTGGGATGTTGTTGTGCACTGGGGCTCCTTTCTACACCCTACAGGAATAAATCCTCCATTATCACACAGCACAGTGTGGGTTTCTATATTGAGTAAGAGCCACTTCCACTTCAGGAATAGAATAAATAAGTAAATAAGAGTAAATAATACAGAAAAGCTGCCGTGGATCCTGTTGGGATATCACATTTGCCCAGGCCTGTCAAGCCACACACTCGACTGCAGGTCAGAAATTCCATTATGAAACAAAACAGCCAGCTTGGGAGAGAAAGGAAGTTGTCCCCCAATAAAACCCAATTTGCCTCCTTTTTGCAGTGCTGTCTCTGAACTAACCAGCCTGAAAGTGCCTAAAAACAGTCTGACATGTAATTTTTACTTTATAAAATAATTTCCCATAAAGATGAGAGGTCTTCAAGTGAATCAGAAAAGAGTTAAACCTGTGGAAGAGAAGTTTAATGTAACAGTTGTGGGAGAATGAAATAAATAATTCTCCCTTATATATTTCCACTTAAACAAAACAAAACAAAACAAAACAAAAAGACAAATAAAGCCCAAATCCACCATAACTCCCTGCAATGCTGCTGATGGAATCAAACAAATCTCTCCTCCATGGATAGTTATGAACTGTCCCTTGTTTGTCCAAAGGACAAATCAAACAAGAGCTGGGACTTTGCAAGTGCTTCTGAGCTTTTCCATGCTCATGAAATAGTCATCATGTTTATCTCTGCAGAAGAAAAAAAAAAAAATCTCTTCTTAGGGGGAAAAAAAATTAAAAAAGAAGGAGGCTTGAAGGCAAGAGCCACACCAGAGGAGAGGCGAGGGGAAAAAGCACCAAGAGCACAAAGCCATCCCCAGCAGAACCTTAGCCAGAAACAGCCCCTGGAAATCCTTTCCCTTTATTACAGAGTGTTAAAAGAAAATGAAAACCAACAAGAAGCAGGGATGGTTTTATCAAACCTCCACAAAAGTTGAGCTGCTCCTGGGAGCCTCTTTTTTCTCCCCACACCCCGTTCTGAGGAATTCAAGCAGCGACAGAAAAGATGATTTCTCCTGTGTACACCACCCAGAATTCCACTGTGGGATTTGATGCTTCAAAAAGGAAGCTTCAATCCCCATGAATAAAAGCAAGTGTTTGAAAGAGATTATTCACCTGCCATGCCACCTAGACAGGGGGGGAGCTGCTGCCTTACAGCAGGTCTGTGATAGGCCAGGCTTCACCCCCCCAGGTCTAGATCCAAGCAATGAATTTCCCTCAAGTGCTGATAGGAGAGAAGTTATCTGCAGCTCTTCCTTCTCTTTGTGTCCTCCTCACATCTGGAGCATCAACCACAGCCTGGGCTGTCCCTTTCTCCCAGGGCTGATATGGTTTTGCTATTTCTAAAAGGGTGAAAAAGATCTGACTAAAGAGGGAGCCTTCTTTATTTGTTCCAAAGGCAAATCTCCATCTCATGGTTATTGGACTCTCCTCCCACTTAAATCTGTTTGTTGTCTGCTCTGAGCTCCCTTCACATTCTCCCTGCTGCTTGACTTTCCCCAAATTACCTGTGCTACAGTCCTTGGGAAGGGACAGCCAGTGATAACCTTGGAGATAACTCCAGGTTTTCCATCTACTGGGAGGAGAGAAAATAGCTTTAAATAAAAATGTAAATTTAAAGTAGAAGAAGGACAAGAGGTGATAACAACAGCCAGGTCCTGCTGTCAAATAGCTCAGTGTTGTGTTTACCCTTCATATAAAGCCATGAAATAGTCAAGGGCTTTTCAATCTTGAAAAGATCCAGCAGTGAGTCCAGTTCAGTTCCTCTGTTGTGCAGGTGCTCTCAGAAACATGAATGATGGAAACAATTAATTAAAAGCACCCTCCTGCCTGCCCAGTTTCCCTCCAAACAGCCCTAAAGTCACTCTTTTCCCCCTTCTTTCCTCCACTTTGGGCCAGAAGGTCTCTTTTATGTTCCTGGGGCTCATAAAAGCATCATCCATCCTAAAGCATGGAGAAAAGAAAGGAAGAGAGCAGCTCCACCCTCCCAGGAGACATCAGCCACCTCCATGCTCCAAAGGATGCTCAGACACCTCAGCTGCCCCTCATGAAAAATTGAGGCAAATCCCAAAGACTTTTTTTTAAAAAAATTCCTTCAGAACTCTTCCTTACAACACCCACCCTACTGGAAGCTGGGAAAATGGAGCTGCTTCATCTTCACACTCTTCCTCAGGGCCCTGCTCACTTTTTGGATGCACAGGGGGATAGACTGGTCCTAAAAGTGACCTTGCCCAGGCAGCACTTCAAGGACCAGTGTGAAGATGAAAGACAACTCTACCTCTTATTTAACCTCTGTCTCAGTCCAGACAAAAAAATAGCAGGTGTAAAATGTCAGTGAAATTTCAGTGCAGACAATAAAAACTGTGTTTTACCATAAGTTCATTTATTTTGCTTTAGGGAAGCATTAGGGAAAAGAGAAAATGGAAGAAGCAGAAGTGGGAGAAAAAGAAAAAAAAAAACTAATGAAGAGGAAGGAGAAAAAAATCTACATAAATAAAATATATAATTAGTAGAAATTCTGCCCTGACACAAATTAGTCCTGATCTTTTAGGCATCATCCTAGGGAGGGAAAAAGGGTCAGGGAACACAATTTCCTGCCCTTCTTCAATGGAGCTTCTCAGTGCCAAAGCAGCAGAGTATTCCCACCATCCCAGGCTATATTTAATGCCACAATACCCATATTTGCACGGTGGAGGAAAAAAAAATACAGATGCTCTGGGCCAATCCTTCAAGGAATTTGTTGTTCTGCTCCCCAATAGTCCTTTAAGGGAGAAAGGAATGGATCCTTCTGGATCTGAAGCCAACATGAGTAGATGTGTGATGTTACAAAATTCCAGCATTCCAGACCTGGCATTTTGTTCCATGCTGTAATCTGGTATTTTTGACACACAATTTGTGGGGCAAATGGACTGCACAGTGGGAATTCTGTGCTATCACACTCCTGCTTCCAGCCTCACTCAACCTTTCCACTCGTAGGGAAACGCTGGTAACCTCCAACAAGGACTAAGATTATACTGCAGAAAGTTTTGAGCAATTCCCACCTCTCACCTCTCTGAAAAGGTGAGACTCCAGAAGAAGCAGAGACCAGAAGATCACCAGTAACCCTCAGAACCTCAGCTTGTTCCTTGTCCACAGAACAATTCCCCAAAAGAGCACAAATCCCAGGTAATCCTTGAGGTCACCTGGCTCAGAAGTTTTATTCAGATCCCCAACAGGTCATCCCATATCAACTATTTTCCTATGGCAGCCTAATTGCTTTTTTTCTGACTGGGAGAAGGATTTAAGTTCTGCTTGTCCTTGGTATGACTGGAAAAAAATTATAATGTGAAAATAATTAAAACTTGCAATTTTTCATTCCAGAGGTGACTCATTCCCTGCAAAAGTCCCTCATTCTTACAGCAAAAAAAGACAATGAACAGTTGATCTCTATCCAATTCCCATGGAAATTCCTCCAGCCCCAAAAAGAACCCACCAAAATCCAACAACAACAAAAATCAAACAGTGCTAAAAGCTGGATTTCTCAGCAGGAAAGGAAAACAGAGGAATTATGTCTGGTAGGAGACCTGCCTCAGTTCCAGGTGATTTTTAATCCATTCAGACTTTATATCTTTTGTCCACATTTTGCTGTTTTTACCAAACACTTAACCACCCCATAACAACTCCTTCTTTACCAAAACCTCCTTTTCAGCACCAAAAACTGACATTTTTCACCCTCATGCTCTCCCAGGACTTGACTTTATGGATATGTCAGATCCATCTCAGCTTGACCAAACCACTTCCAAATTTCAGCAGCAAATCCAGGCCCAGATCATTCCAGAGGTGACTCATTCCCTGCAAAAGTCCCTCATTCTTACAGCAAAAAAGACAATGAACAGTTGATTTCTATCCAATTCCCATGGAAATCCCTCCAGCCCCAAAAAGAACTCACCAAAACCCAACAACAACAAAAATCAAACAGTGCAAAAAGCTGGATTTCTCAGCAGGAAAGGGAAACAGAGGAATTATGTTTGGTAGGAGACCTGTCTAGGTTTCCAGGTGATTTTTAACCCATTCAGACTTTATAGCTTGAGTCCACTTTTGCTGTTTTTACCACTTAACCACTCCATAACAACTTGTTCTTCACCAAAACCACATTTGCTGTTTTTACCAAACACTTAAACCACCCCATAAAAACTCCTTCTTTACCAAAACCTCTTTTTCAGCACCAAAAACTGACATTTTTCACCCTCATGCTCTCCCAGGACCTGACTTTATGGATATGTCAGATCCATCTCAGCTTGACCAAATCACTTCCAAATTTCAGCAGCAAATCCAGGCCCAGATCATTCCAGAGGTGACTCATTCCCTGCAAAAATCCCTCATTCTTACAGCAAAAAAGACAATGAACAGCTGATTTCTATCCAATTCCCATGGAAATCCCTCCAGCCCCAAAAAGAACTCACCAAAACCCAACAACAACAAAAATCAAACAGTGCTAAAAGCTGGATTTCTCAGCAGGAAAGGAAAACAGAGGAATTATGTCTGGTAGGAGACCTCTCTCAGTTCCAGGTGATTTTTAATCCATTCAGACTTTATATCTTTTGTCCACATTTGCTGTTTCTACCAAACACTTAAACCACTCCATAACAGCTCCTTCTTTACCAAAACCTCCTTTTCAGCACCAAAAAATGACATTTTTCACCCTCATGCTCTCCCAGGACTTGACTTTATGGATATGTCAGATCCATCTCAGCTTGACCAAACCACTTCCAATTTCAGCAGCAAATCCAGGCCCAGATCATTCCAGAGGTGACTCATTCCCTGCAAAAATCCCTCATTCTTACAGCAAAAAAGACAATGAACAGTTGATTTCTATCCAATTCCCATGGAAATCCCTCCAGCCCCAAAAAGAACTCACCAAAACCCAACAACAACAAAATCAAACAGTGCTAAAAGCTGGATTTCTCAGCAGGAAAGGGAAACAGAGGAATTATGTCTGGTAGGAGACCTGCCTCAGTTCCAGGTGATTTTTAATCCATTCAGACTTTATATCTTTTGTCCACTTCTGCTGTTTTTACCACTTAACCACTCCATAACAACTTGTTCTTCACCAAAACCACATTTGCTGTTTTTACCAAACACTTAAACCACCCCATAAAAACTCCTTCTTTACCAAAACCTCCTTTTCAGCACCAAAAACTGACATTTTTCACCCTCATGCTCTCCCAGGACCTGACTTTATGGATATGTCAGATCCATCTGAGCTTGACCAAACCACTTCCAAATTTCAGCAGCAAATCCAGGCCCAGATCATTCCAGAGGTGACTCATTCCCTGCAAAAGTCCCTCATTCTTACAGCAAAAAAGACAATGAACAGTTGATTTCTATCCAATTCCCATGGAAATCCCTCCAGCCCCAAAAAAGAACCCATCAAAACCCAACAACAACAAAAATCAAACAGTGCTAAAAGCTGGATTTCTCAGCAGGAAAGGAAGACAGAGGAATTATGTCTGGTAGGAGACCTCTCTCAGTTCCAGGTGATTTTTAATCCATTCAGACTTTATATCTTTTGTCCACTTCTGCTGTTTTTACCACTTAACCACTCCATAACAACTTGTTCTTCACCAAAACCACATTTGCTGTTTTTACCAAACACTTAACCACCCCATAAAAACTCCTTCTTTACCAAAACCTCTTTTTCAGCACCAAAAACTGACATTTTTCACCCTCATGCTCTCCCAGGACCTGACTTTATGGATATGCCAGATCCATCTGAGCTTGACCAAACCACTTCCAAATTTCAGCAGCAAATCCAGGCCCAGATCATTCCAGAGGTGACTCATTCCCTGCAAAAGTCCCTCATTCTTACAGCAAAAAAGACAATGAACAGTTGATCTCTATCCAATTCCCATGGAAATTCCTCCAGCCCCAAAAAGAACTCACCAAAATCCAACAACAACAAAAATCAAACAGTGCTAAAAGCTGGATTTCTCAGCAGGAAAGGAAAACAGAGGAATTATGTCTGGTAGGAGACCTCTCTCAGTTCCAGGTGATTTTTAATCCATTCAGACTTTATATCTTTTGTCCACATTTTGCTGTTTTTACCACTTAACCACTCCATAACAACTCCTTTTTTACCAAAACCTCCTTTTCAGCACCAAAACCTGACATTTTTCACCCTCATGCTTTCCCAGGACCTGACTTTATGGATATGTCAGATCCACCTGAGCTTGACCAAACCACTTCCAAATTTCAGCAGCAAATCCAGGCCCAGATCCCCTCTCTCCTCACAGCCTCTGGTTGTGCACACCCATCATGCCCATTTTCATTAGGAGCATTTTGCAAGGAATCTGTTGATGCATTGTAATAGAATTGCAAACAAATGGCATCATTTTCCCCTCATGCTCTTCCTGGAGAATTCAGAGCTGATTTCCAGGCATTGTCAGGCTACTTGACTGACACTTCTGCTTGATTTGAGCCCTTGGAGGTTTCTCCCTGCAGCCACTTCTGCTCATCAGTTCTTCTGCAAGAGCTCAAGAGCTTGCAGGAGCTCGGGCACCTGTGTTAGCTGACACAGGCTCCACATTTCCCCATTCTGTACATGATTTATCCCTGCTTTGCCTTGGAATCAGAATGTGACAGTGAAAAGTGAGGACTGAAGGGGCAAATTCTACATTTCATGTAATTCCACTGATTTCAATATGTGCATTTTTATCCCACCCAGACCTCCAATGCTCTAGGCAGTCAATGCACTATTTAATCCATCAAGTGCTGGGATTTTTTTCATTTTTCCTATGTGTTTTTTTTCTTTTTTTAACAGACAAATGTGAATTTGCCATGGCTGCTGTTAGATCTGAAACCACAGCAAAATACCTTCAAATGCTGTCACATAATTTACTTGCATAGAGATCCATAATAATGGGTCTCATACCCATTACAAAAATCACAAATGTTCCTGGATCCTGATATGGCAGACTTGCATAGAGAAGTTTAGGATTTTGCAGAGGAAAATAGAGGGACAACAGCAGGAAATCATTTGATCCCAGCTTTGCAAAGCTGGGCCTTTCTGGAAGATCAATGCCAACAGACAATCCATGTAAAGGTGGCACTTTGAAAAGTCTTTCTTCTCATCAGAGAAGACAACAGGATATGAAAAGTCCTTTTGGGATCTGTGCAGCTCCAAGGGAAATCAGCAGGAATTTTTGCACTGCTATCACTGGGAGCTGCATCCTGATGGAAGATTTTTAGGATATTTCAGCATATTCTGCCTTAAAACAATGAGATTTGGGCACCTTCAGTAATAAAGTGTCTTCACACCCCCATGAATCATAGAATCCCAGAATGGTTTGGGTTGGAAGGGACCTTAAAGATCACCCAGTTCCAACCCCATTTCCATGGACAGGGACACTTTCCACTATCCCAGGTTTCTCCAAGCCCCATCCAAGCCAGGCTTGGACACTTCCAGGGATCCAGGGGCAGCCCCAGCTGTTCTGGGCAACCTGTGCCAGGGCCTGCCCACCCTCACAGGGAAGAATTTCTTCCTAACAACTGATGCCAACCTCTCCTCTTAGTTTAAAACTGTTCCACTCACCCTCTGCCTGGGGATAAAGTCACTTCCTCCCTTTTTTCTAAGAGCTGCAAGGCCACAATGAGCCAGGACTACAGTGTCAGAGACCAGCACTCCCTGCAAATGACCAATTAGGGATGCCAAGGTCCTATCCATCTACTAATTTATGACTTTAAAACAAAGCACCAGGGCATCAAAGCCACCTTCACTCAGCACCAGTGCAGAATCCCCAGCCCACGAGGCCAAGGGGCCTTTGGATGGTTCAGGATGTTAAGCAGGAAGATCTTTTAGTGCAGGAAACAATCAATTCAAGACAAATGAAATTATTTGAGACCTTTAAAACCCAATTGTGCAGAGCCCTGGGTAACACACTGGGATGATGTTAACCACGAGGAGAGATAATTGACAAACCCTTCCAAAGTTTGCTGAGTGGACAACTGAGCCCTCCTTCAGCTGGATTCAAAGTGATCCTTGCAGAGACCTGAGGGCATCTCAGTGCAGGAATGAGCTCCTCTCTGCTCCTCTGCCTCCTGCACAGCTCGTGGAAAGCCTGGCCCAGTGCCATTAATAATGATATCTCCTGGGTGTGTTTCCCTTCCGACTGGCTGACTGATTTTATTACTGTGGCAGAGAATTGCAAAATATGAAGTGCTCAGTGTAGCAAAATGACATTTGTGTAAGTTATATTGTAAATAGTTCCTGACACGCTGACGTTGTTGGTAATGTAAGGACGGTAAGAGGCTATTAATTACATTAGTGCTTCATCAGCACTGAGCACTGCTGCTCTCCTCTCCAGTCCAGCTGCTCAGCTGCTGAGGTGTCCTCCAGAGAGGAGGATGGGGATGCCAGATGATGGTGCACGGCAGGGCAAGGCTCTGCTCAACATCTGTGCACATCTGGAGCCAAGATGGGATAGCTGCCTTTATGAGCCCTGAATGGATGGGGTGTCTGGAAGATTTCTGTGGTGTCCAAGCCCTGAACTGAATCTATGAGGAGATTCAGATTCAGCCTTTTCCTGGTTCCTCAGATGAGCATCAAAAATCATCTTTCTTGTGTTTTTTGGGGGTTTTTTTTCCTGCCTTCTCTTCCCTGTTTCTTCACATCCCTGCTGCAAATCTGAGAAACAGTTTCAGTGCTGGAATAACTCAGGCTTTCCCCATGGCCCCAGAAATAATGTACATCCAGGACAGAAAGGACCATTTCACACCTTCATGGGTACAATTCTCATGTTTATGAGAATGTCTAAACCCTTGGGATTTATGAACTCCAATATCTTCATCGCTTACTTGAGGAAATGGCCTCAAGTTGCACCAGGGAAGGTTGAGGTTGGATATTAGGGAAAAAAAAATTCATGGAAAGAGTTGTGAAGCCTGGGAACAGGCTGGCCAGGACAGGGGTGGAGTCCCCATCCCTGGAGGGATTTAAAAGCCATGTGGATGTGGCACCTGGGGACACTGTGTAGTGGTAGCCTTGGCAGTGCTGAGGGAATCATTGGACTTGGTGATCTTAGAGGGGTTTTTTGCAACCTAAATGATTCCCTTGTTCTGTTTGGTAAAATCTATTCTTTAGCTCATTCTGTCAGAGTTCACTGCAGGTCAGATCCAGAATCTTTGAGGCTGGATCTAGAGACTCTGAATTTGAGACTCTGAGATTGAGACTCTAAGCAGCCAGAGCACAAGGGCAGAAAAAGACGTGTAAAAAGACGTGTAAAGTCATTGAGTCTCTTTTAGTGCAAGAAGGGGCTCCCTTGGGGAGATCAGGGCAAAAGGACACAGAGAGACAGCTCTAGCACTGGGTGAACTATCAGCTCAATGAGTTGAAAAAGTGACAGACTGATAAGAAATAGTCTGAGCATGAGGGATAACTTCCTGACAGCAAGAACCACCAGACTGCAGGCGAGAGGCCGGGGGGAAACCTCGGGAGGAGCAGCATTCGAGACACTCAGAACAAAATATATCTGCAAAGAAACCTGCAGTGACCAGGAGACTAAACTAAGCTCAGTATCTTGGCAATAAGTCTTTTCCATAGCTAATAATTCATGAGGAGGTATCTGGAGACACAAACAATGTCCAGAGAGGAATGCAGTTGACATATCTGACTTCACCAAGCGAGCGAGCAACTTCTCCAGCTCATGTGTCCCCTGGGAGCTGGTGCAGCTGAACTTGGCTGAGCACAGAGATTTGCAAAAAGGCCAGAATGCAAATCCCTCCCCAGCACTGGCCAGCAGCAGCAACAATTCAAGATTCACCACTACATGTGTCCTTACAGGCAGCAATGTCACAGCACTTCAGTCTGTGACACTCTCCAGGCGATCCAGGAATGATCTGAGGTTTCCAGTCTCCAGGTGGTCCCAGGGAATAGTCTGAATATCATCCAGTGGGGATTGGAAATTAAGGACAGGTTTTTTATCAGTAGAAAGCCATGCAGAAAAGTCTCTGCCTGATCCCTTCCCACAATATTCACCTCGGATATTGAGTGGCAGCACAGCCAAATAAGAATGACAGAATGGTTTGGGTTGGAAGGAACCTTAAAGATCATCCAGTTCCAGCCCCTGCCACAGACAGGGACACCTTCCACTACCCTACTTTTCTCCAAGCCCCATCAAACCTGGCCTTGAACACTTCCAGGGATGGGATATCCACAACTTGTCTGAGAAACCAGCTCCAGGCCTCACCACCCTGTGAATAAAGAATTTCTTCCTAACACCTGATCCGAAGTTGCCCTCTTGCCTCTATGAAACCATTCCTCTCTGTCCTATCACCAACTGCCCATGGAAAAAATCACTCTCCCCTTTTTTATAATTCCTTTTAAGTACTGAGAGGCCACTGGAGAAGCCATTCATCACCACAGTGATCCCAGGGGAGTTCACCCACCGAGGACAACGTGCTCATCAACAGCTTCATGAAGGTCATGCTGATTCCAAAGACAAATCAAAAAATGGTTGGGATTATCCACTTCCAGGGTTGAAATCCTCCTGACTGGGATAGGAAATGCTGGGGCATCAGACCCAGAATGACTGAGTGCATCCAGCCCTGGAGATCTGAGTGAGAGCTACTTGAGAATCAAAACCTGAATCAAAACTCACCTTCATTCCCTGGATCTGCCTCTGACTCACTGTCTGACCTTGAGAAAGTCATTTAATCTTTCTGTGCCTCAGGATCTGCATAAAAATAATTATTGTGGCTGATGTTTTATGGGAGAAGACTACTACCATATAAAACATCTTTCCAAAACGCCCTTTTCAAATCCTTCATCAGAAAAAAAATAAAAATCTACAGGGGGTCAGAACTGTAGAATCTGATTAAGCCTTTCCCAGTGCCTCAGTGTGTTTGACTAACTCTCAATACACATTATACTACATTTAAATCAGAATTTGAGACTATGAATTCTACATAAAACCTTCCATCTTACACCCATGGCAGCTTTAAGTTCTGATGAAAAATTGTATCTAATTAGTTATTTTGTCATTTGTAAAGATAGCTGGATAATAAATCAATATTTCTAGCTAGAAAACTTTGACTTAGCATCTCCCCTCCTTCTTAATCAACTTTTGAGCCATTCATTAGGTTTTCATCCAGAAATCCTTTTTTAAACCATTGTCAAGCCACCAACATTTTTCATGTTAAAATGAAGCTGGAGATTGGGCAGCTCTTTTCTTATTTTAGGGGGAAAAAAAAAAAACCTCTGATTGCTGTCAGCCAAAACACCATCATATATTCAGCTTAAAGCTTATCTTCTGTGAAATAAACATTACTGAAATTTTTCACCACGTTCTGAGCTCTCCAGCCAGAGAGCCAAGGCAGGGCTTTGTTGACAGCAGTGTTGAACAGAACAGATTTTCTGTTTTCTCCCTCTGGTTATCATCTCTGGGGAAGATGGTCAGAAAAAGGGGGAGTTTCTGATCCTTCTTCATTCCAGAATAAAGAAGGATCAGAAATGGAATGGCAGACCATTCCTCATCTGGAGTGGTCCTTCCAAGAGCAGCAGTCTTCACCATCCCAATGCAGAGCGCAGAAGAAAATGAATGAAGGGATTGATCCGTTCAGAGGGCTCAGTTCTTCCCTCCCACATCATTTCTCCTGCTCTCATGGCACAAATTAGGAAGCAGATCTTTCATCTGCCACTCATCCCAAGTACAGAGACAAAAGTCTTCTGAGTGGAGCCACCACAGCTCAATCAGTGTCACAATTACTCCTGTCACTCACAGATTACATGATTCCTTCAGATTAAAGACCTCCTCAGAGCTGAAACTCTGAAACACCTCAGCATCCCCTGCTCCTCACACAGCAGGAACAAAGGAAAGAGTTCATTCAGGAGCTTTGGAAGCTGCAGTGGTGGTTGTTGCTGTTGTTTAATGGACAAAAGAACTCTTCCAGGGCCAAAAAAAAGGTGCTTGGGTGTCACAGACATCTTTTATGAAAAATCCTTTCCTTAGGATTTTTCCTCCTGAGAAGCTGAGAGGCCTCAGGAACAAAATGTAAACAATGATTATCTGCTGCTGTGGAATGCAACAGGTGCATCTGGGATTGGTCTCATGTGGTTGTTTCTAATTAATGGCCAATCACAGTCAGCTGGCTCAGACAGAGAGCTGAGCCACAAACCTCTGTTATCATTCTTAGCCAGCCTTTTGATGAAATCCTTTCTTCTATTCTTTTAGTATAGTTTTAATATAATATATATCATAAAATAAATCAGCCTTCTGAAACATGGAGTCAGATCCTCGTCTCTTCCCTCATCCTCGGACCCCTGTGAACATGGTCACACTTGGGTTTTTTGTTTTTGTTTTTTTTTTCTGGCGTGACTTATACTCCAGTTGTTTCAAATCAAAATCCTGATGGTATTTTGATTTGAAAATTTTGATCAGCTTTCTGATCACAGCTTGGATTTTCTTCACAGAGCTTCCAGCCAGCAGGATGTTCCTTGCTGCAGCACTGGAGGGTTTCTGGAACTCTTTGAGGTTCCTCCAAGCAGGGAGGAACAGCCAACACCCCGGCCTGGGGGATGGACCCTCCCTGTGCCCTGCACTGCAGGGAAGGTCAGGATGAGCAGCCTGACTAGAAACTCAATGTCAGGAGCAGGATTGAGGGAGGTCTGGATGCACTGACCCTGGCAGCAAGCTCCATCACCCCATGGCAGGAGGATATTCCACCTTCAACTCAATACCTGCCTAAAAAGGCCACAGGGAGTGTCAGAGGGAGCACAAAGGAATCCAGCAGGAATATCCAGAGCATGCTGATGAATCCCAATGGCCTGATAGGGAGGGAAACTCATGGCCAGGTCCATCCTCAGGGACTACAGGAGGTCCCAGGGCACCCAGCAGGGAGGGAAATCCCACAGGAGCTTTGATGGAACATTCTGCTCTGCATGCTCTGCATGCTCAGCTGTGTCCCTGTGCTGGTCCTGAGCTTTACCATGATAAAAATCACAGAATCATTGAATCCCTTAGGTCAGAAAAGACATTTGAAATCAAACCCAACCATTAAGATCACAGAATGATTTGGGTTGGAAGGGACTTTAAAGATCATTTCATTCCACCCTCTGCCATGGGCAGGGACACCTTCCACTGTCCCAGGTTGCTCCAAGCTCTGTCCTACCTGGCCTTGGACACTTCCAGGGATGGGGTATCCACAGCTTCTCTGGGAAACCTCAACCAGGGCCTCACCACCCTTCCAATAATGATTTTCCCCCCCCTAATATCTAATCTAAACTTTCTCTCCCCCAGCTGAAAGCCATTCTCCCTTGCTCTGCCCCTCCACAGCAGCAGGCAGATCCCAGCAATGCTACCCTGCTTTTCCAAGTTCAGAAATGAGCCCTGGATTCATTCACACGCACTCAAATCCTGGCATCTTTCACATGCCTGAAGGTTTCACCATCTCCTGAGATTTCCACTTGAATTACAGCAGCAGTGGGAAAAGAGTGAATGAGTCAGAGGCTGGAGCTCTGCCCTCCTGCCATCCCCTTGAATCACACTCAGATAACCTGAGGAGAGGCTGTGCCTCACTTTGGAACGTGCCCAATGTCCCATCCCAAAAACTCAACTTTCAGAGCAGTGGGAGGAGAAGCCAGAGCCAGCTCAGGCACAAATCCAGCCCTGCTTTCTGCTCTCTCAGCCTGAGTTCATGCCAAGCTTGCAGGAGAACGTGAGGGAGCTGCCAGTGGGTGCTCGACGTGAAGGGCAGGGTCATGGGGTGGGCAAAAGAACACGGGGAAGAGTTTTGGATGGTCCTGAATCCCCCTGAAATGGGCTGAATCCCACTGAAATGGGCTGAATCCCACTGAAATACTCCTGACATGGGCTGAATCCCACTGAAATACCCCTGAAATGGGCTGAATCCCACTGAAATGGGCTGAATCCCACTGAAATACCCCTGAAATGGGCAAACCCCACTGAAATACCTTTAAAATGGGCTGAATCCCACTGAAATGGGCTGAATCCCACTTAAATACCACTGAAATGGGCTGAATCCCACTGAAATACCCCTGAAATGGGCAAATCCCACTGAAATGGGCTGAATCCCACTGAAATGGGCTGAATCCCACTGAAATACCCCTGAAATGGGCGAATCCCACTGAAATGGGCTGAATCCCACTGAAATACCTTTAAAATGGGCTGAATCCCACTGAAATGGGCTGAATCCCACTGGTCCATGGACTGCCTCACACCCCTTCCACAGACACTATTACTTATCCTTCACAGCCCTCAGGGCATCAGTTGTTGAAAAGCTCTGGAGGTCTGCAAGGAACACAGAGATTTATCATGGAATCACAGAATGGTTTGGGTTGGAAAGGACCTTCAAGACCATCCAGTTCCACCCCCTGCCATGGGCAGGGACACCTTCCATTATCCCAGTGTGCTCAGAGCCCAATCCATCCTTGCCTGGAACACCTCCAGGGATGGGGCAGCCACAGCTTCAAGGCTTTGGCCTTGAAACTTTACATTTCAATGGAACTTAACATTTCAATCCTATGGATCCACCCCTACAAAGGCAGGTGAAGGGGAAATATTCCCATAGGTTGGAATATCTAATTCCATCATAAAGTCACTACAGTTGGAAAATATCTCTAAGATCATCCAACCCAACCATCAACAAACACCACCACACTCCTTTCCTGACAGTTTTCCTGCTCCTTGTCCTGGAACCAAGGGCAGAAAACCCCCAGAGGAGCTGGACTTCACATCCACTCAGATTCTCTCTTTGGTCAGCGGCTCTTTCTGCCCCGTGAAGCACTCAGGTGTCATCTTTGTAATGGGAATTTTGGTCAGGGAGACGGGGAGCGGAGAGAAAGCAAGAAGCTGACACTTCCACATGCACCACATTCTAATTGGGGTCAGGGGATGCAACAGTTGGAGAGCAGCAAGTTATTTTCTGCATCACTGGCCTGTCAAAATTATGTTTTTGCTCAGAAATAAGGAAGGAAAAGGACAGAGTCTGGGAACAGCTCCCTGTCAAGTCACTTCTAGGAAATGTGGAGCACCAGCAGCTGCCACCCTGAGCTGGGCACAGCAAGGTGCTCCATCCTCATTATCCTGGAGATGGTGTGGAGCTGTGGTGGTGATTGGAGAACCTCAAACAGCCACAACAGAAGGAGGAAAAGCAATTTGAGGCAAAAGCCACCCAGAAATCATTTTCACAGGTAGCTTTTGCCCAGGAGGTGACACAATTCTGTTGGCATTTGGTGGACTTTGATTTACCAGGAGTGTTTACCCAGTTCCCAAGGGCACCAGGGGTGAAGTAATCACCTTTTTTACAACACCTTTGTACTGTCAGGCAAATTTCCCAATTCCCAAAAAAATCCAGCCTCACCTGAGTGCAAAAGCCAAACATTTCCCTCCCTTCCCAACTCATTCCAGGAGAAAGATTGTGAGCCAGAATCTGGAAAACTAAAGACCCACATTCCAGCTGGTCAATGGTGTGAGCCCAAATCCCCAAGTAAATCCCCAAATTTCCCAAGTAAATCCCCAAATCCCCAGCTGGAAAAGTCTCTCCCTGATGATAGAACAGCTACAGACTCAATGTGGATGTGGAAGAAGAGAGAGAAGAGCTCTTGTGATCATCATCTCCAGCTTTGGCTGGAGAGGACAGAGGGTCTGAAGGGCAGGATGCAAGTGAGGACAGGGACAGAGAGTTAAAATCTGTGAGAGGCAGATTTTAAAGACACAAAAAGTGTTTTCATCACAGAGCTGGAGAGGAAAACATATAAAATTTGGGGCTGTTATCAAAGTTAGAAGGGCTGAACTGGGGATTCCAGAGGCGGATACACCTGTGCACCCCCAGGAGGGATCCCTGCACTGCACTGCCCCACTAAAATGGTTTAGATTGGACCCAAACTCTCACAAATCATGCTAAAAGCACATCTCAGTGTTAGGTCAGGCTTCTCTGCTATATCACTGCATAAACCCCCCATGTCTGATGCCCTCCCCATGCCAGAAGATGCCCAGTCCCCCACCACAGACCCCACCAGAGCAGCACCCAGCTAGAAACAGCTCCATCCTTAGCACACAAAGAGATGTTCCCTGTGCACAGCCCTTTGTAAGCCTCCCTTCCTCATAAATGAGTGATGAGGCCCCTTTAATTGAATTAATTGTGAATGCTGATCCTGGGGTGAATTATCAATGGAAAGCAGCAGCAGCACAAGCACAGGGTGCTCACACAGCACTGCCTGTCACTGCTCTCTGGTGTTTCCAAACTATGGGACAGGAGGGAGAAAAGGGCCAGGAGCCCAATGGGGTACTCAGGAGCTCCTGCAACACCACCTCTCACTGCTGGAAACCCCCAGAATATCCAGGATGTGTCCAGGAGGTTCTCTGCATGCAAAAAAAAAATAATAATAATCCCTTCAGATGCTATGTGAAGGTATTGCTTGACATAATAGAGGTGTGTGAGAGAGGAAGAGGCTGCTGCTGCCCAAAGAGACCTCCAGGCACCTCAAACCCACCTCATCATCCCAGCCAGGTGGATAGAAACAGAGTCATGGAATGCTTTGGGTAGGATAATGAAGGATCAGGCATGGCTGAGAGTTTGATCACACAGTTGTGGGGGCCAAAAAACTCAGGTCCAATATCTGACCTGCAGAAACATTTACCCTCAACGGACCAGCACCTGAAAATGGTTTTTTTAAGCAGCCAGATCAACCAGCAGTCCCTGAAACATTAAGGTTTTTCCTGCCTCAGTTCCCTGTCTCACAGGAACATCCCACCTTGGAGTGGGATCATGTGGCAGGAGCCAAGCAGCCAAAGCTGCTCCCACCTCTGCTCCTCCCAGCAGGCAGGTGTGAGGAGCCCAGCCATGCAGAGGGAGAGCTGCAGACAGAAATGTGTCAGGCTGTGCTTTATCTCCTCCAGAGCCAGCACAGTTGGAAGGGAGGGAGGAAAAAACAGCACCGTGGTGGAGATAACTGAGATGGGAGCAGCAGTGCAGAAAGCAGGATGGAAGCAGGTGAGAACAATCCACTCCCCTCCTCCCACGAGCACTCTCTCCAGAAAAGATGCTTCATTCCACTGCCACAGAATTCCCCCAGACATCCCCAGGGCTGTTCACTCTGACAGAAGTTTCAGCAGAACCAGGATTTTACCCATTCAGCTAAAAAAAAACTCCAAACCCATGATTGTCACGGACATATTTTATGAAAAATCCTTTCCTTAGGATTTTTCCTCCTGAGAAGCTGAGAGGCCTCAGGAACAAAATGTAACCAATGGTTATCTGCTGCTGTGGAATGCAACAGGTGCATCTGGGATTGGTCTCATGTGGTTGTTTTTAATGAAAGGCCAATCACAGTCAGCTGGCTCAGACAGAGAGTCTGAGCCACAAGTCTTTGTTATCATTCTTTCCTATTCTATTTTTAGCCAGCCTTCTGATGAAATTCTTTCTTCTTTTAGTATAGTTTTAATATAATATATATCATAATAAAATAAATCAGCCTTCTGAAACATGGAGTCAGATCCTCATCTCTTCCCTCATCCTAAGACCCCTGTGAGCATGGTCACACATGATGGCTTCACAGGGCCCAGACACACACCCAAAATCAGCTGCTCTGTGTGAAGGTATTGGCACCTCAGCAGCCCAATCCCTCCCTCTGGGATGGGCTCTCTGTGCTGCAAATTCAGCATATCCCACCTGTTGCCTTGGGATTACCTTCCCTCTCCTGTTAATCCTTGGCACAGCCAGCAGCTCATCACCCTCCATGAGCTCCATCCCTGGCAGTGCTGATCAGAGACTGCTCCTGAATTTCCTGGACAGGCTTCCCAGAGAAGCTGTGGCTGCCCATGGACCCCTGGAATGTCCAAGGCCAGGCTGGATGGGGCTTGGAGCAGCCTGGGATAGTGGAAGGTGTCCCTGCCATGGCAGGGGGTGGAACAAGGTGACCTTTAATGTCCCCTCTAACCCAAACCATTCTGGGATTCTCTGATCATTTCCTTACACCAAGCAGCCACTCAGCCCCAGCCCTCTGTGGCCCATCAAATTTTCTTCAACCATTAATCTAAACCAGAATCTAATCTAAACCAGAGTCTACCAGTAATCTTCATCCAGGAGTCCAAACAAATAAAACCAAAGAAACTCTCTCACAAGTTTTAGGGTCAGATTTTGGTGGTACTGAGTCTATCCAAATCTTGTCTCCTGTCTCCAAAAGCAATCAGAGATGATGGCACGGGGAGCGGATTGATTTTTTTCTCCAGTGCAGGAAATAAGCTCAGGAAAATCTCAGCAGACACATAACACCAAAACACAACAGCAAGGAGGAAGGGGATAGGTGATGGAGCTTTACAAATCCAAGCTGGAGGCATTGGTGGAGGTGTAACCAGTGAATAACTTTGGGTCAGTGCCTTAGGCTGGAAAGGAGGGGGGTGTGTTCTATTCCTATCTATTAGAGGTGGGACAGTTCTCTCTGTTCATGGGGCAGTTTTTTCTTGATCTCTCCCACAGCCAATCCTCCCTGCAGGAGATCTCTGCTGTCCATGGCCACTGAGTGTCCCTGCAGGGCTGATCCAATCCCAGCATCCCATGGGGAGATGCTGCATTGCCCAGGGGAGGAGCCAAGCATTCCTACCTGGATCCAATCTGAGCCTGGGCACAGCCCAGCAGCCTTTGCCCAGTGCATTGCCAGAGGAGCAGCTTCTGCTGCCCTGCATTGCCAGAGGGAGCCCAGGCCCATCTCCAGCAGCCCTGGAGCTGCAGAGGAAAACTCCCCCCTTGTGCAGGATCCCTGCTCCAGCAGAGCCACAGCTGGCACTGCAGGAGGGCTGAGCCCCCATGGGATGGGGCTGTGCCACCCCCTGACACACAGGGGGCAGCTCCTGCTCTCACTCTCACAGTGGGTTGGTTTCTTGTTTGTACCATTGCATTTGTATTTTTAATTTTCCTAATAAAGAACTGCTATTCCTACTCCCATATCTTTGCCTGAGAGCCCCTTAATTTCAAAATTATAACAATTCAGAGGGAGGGGGTTTACATTTTCCATTTCTGGGGAGGCTCCTGCCTTCCTTAGCAGACACCTGGCTTTTCAAACCCAGACAGTCAGGTCTTGTAAAAAGGGTCCTGTAGCTACACATGATTTACTAAGAGTTTAACCCCACATCAAAGACACCTCAATCAATTACCACAGTCTGATCTTTCATTACACAACTGCCATTAATACAGGCAGAAAATGACTGGCAAGGCTGTTTTCCCAGTCCTTGCACTCTAACTGTGCTCAGCACCACAGCTTCTGGGGACTGAATTTATTTACTACACCCAGTTTACGACGTGTTTATTCTCATCCGTGCCATGACCTTTGTGGTAGGGAAATTAGCAATTATTAGAAGCAGCTAAAATAATACAAGATAAAATAAAATAGCTGCAGCATCATTAAGCTGTAATTATTATTGAAATGTGACCTAAAAGGGATTCCATCTGTGTAAAAACCCTCTCTCTCTTTAGATGCACAGATATAGATAATATTTAAAAATAAACAGCGACAGATCTCTCTCTTCCTCTGGAGGTGTAATTATACAGAGACATCATCTATACACAGCCACCCTGGGTGTAAATTCCACCATGCAGATACAGTAGGAGGTGTATGCATGAGAAGAAAGTTATAAACTATATTTAAAACATGATCATTACTCAGAGTATTTGACACCTTGAGTATTAAGAGCTACATTTGCAACAAAATCATGTTCTGTTTGCTAATCACTCAAACCCCAGTTTCCTATGAGCTTCCCCCCTCCTCCAAGCAATGGACTCAGCTCTCTGAAAAGACCAAGAGATATTTCCTGCTTGTCAATTAAAGGCAAAGCAGAACTGCCTGTACTCAAAATAACAAACAAAACCAGTGCAAATTCCTCTGAGCAAGGGCTGGGTGCTCTGTGCTGACTCAGCTCCCTCAGGACACAGAGCAGAAGGAAAAGCAGCCATCAGAGGAGCACTCAGAAGGAAAACCAAACAAAAAGGCAAAACTAACCTTGTCCTGCACCATGAAATCAGAGGAGGCAGCAGCAGGAGCACATTTCATATTATCTGCTAATAAATCCCTTCATCACATTTAGCTCCTCTGTGTGAAGTGAGCACACGTCTCTATCAAATATTCCTGGTGGAAGCAGTTGCAGAAAAGACATGCTCAATGCACTGGTTTTGCTGCTTTTTATAGAAAAAAAAAAAAAAAAAACATGGGAGAGGCAATTTTTAAGCATCACTCCAAATCTGGGATCACTTCCATCACAGCAAACAGGGGAGGCTCAGGTTGGACATCTGCAGGAATTTCTTCATGGAAAGGGTTGTCAAACACTGGAATGGGCTGCACAAGGAGGGGTTGGAGTCCCCATCCCTAAAAGTGTCCAAGGAATTACTGGAGGAGGCACTCAGTGCTCTGCTTTAGTTGAAAAGGTGGCCACAGGTTGGACTTGATGATCCTGGAGGTCTTTCCCAACCCAAATAATTCTGGGACAATGGTTCTGTGACACCTGTGGCTTTGGGGCTGGGGTCACACCCCCAAAGGAGCAGCTGCATCCCACAGACACCTTGCACAGGGCAGCATTTGGGCATCCTGAGCTCACCAGCTTTGTGCAAATAGATGAAAACCTTCTTCTTGTTTGGGGTGATCTTCTCTCCTGACTCTGAACCGAAAAGTGCCTTTGGCCCAGCCCTAGGATGTCACCTCTGGGCTCCAGCAAGGACATCTGGTGGAGGTGGCACCTTCCTGGACCTCAGTTTGGGTCCAGCTCCTGGGCCTCAGTTTAGGCCCAGTTCCTGTGTCAAACTCCTGGGCCTCAGTTTAGGCCCAGCTCCTGGTCTGAGTTTAGGCCCAGTTCCTGTGTTCAGCTCCTGGGCCTCAGTTTAGGCCCAGTTCCTGTATCCAGCTCCTGGTCTGACTTTAGGCCCAGCTCCTGGTCTGAGTTTAGGCCCAGTTCCTGTGTCCAGCTCCTGGTCTGAGTTTAGGCCCAGTTCCTGTATCCAACTCCTGGTCTGAGTTTAGGCCCAGTCCCTGTGTCCAGCTCCTGGGCCTCAGTTTGGGTCCAGCTCCTGGGCCTCAGTTTGGGTCCAGCTCCTGGGCCTCAGTTTGAGTCCAGCTCCTGGGCCTCAGTTTTAGGCCCAGTCCCTGTGTCCAGCTCCTGGGTCTCAGTTTAGGTCCAGCTGATCCCACCTCTCCCTCACCAGCAATGAGGAACCTTTGGGCTGGGCCAAGCAGAAAGAATGAAGCCAAGAATGGGCCAAGAAGAAAATTTTGAAGGTAAGGACAGAGCCTGCAAGGTTTGCAATCAGAGCCACACAAGGGGATGACATGGCAGGGACAGAGATTTGACCCAAAATGCCATTTCCAGTTCTAGATCTCTATACAGGAGCTCTGCTCCCTGACCCTTCAACAAGTCCTGATGTAGCAGTCAGAAAAGTCCTCCTAATCCAGAGCAGGTCACATTTTGGAGAGGACATTGATCTACCTCCTTCCTTGACCTGCTGTGGTTTGAAATGAAGCCAAGGAAGGAATCAGGAACTGATCCAGCAGCTCTGGGAATGAAGCAGAGTGAGAGTTTTGTTTTTCATGACAAAGCCCCAACTGTGCAGAAATAACTGCACAGAGGTGACTGGCAATGACCCTCCAGGGACAGCATGAATGAAATCATGGTGACAAGGGGCTCAAAGAGAGAGGGAGAATGGGATAAAATGCAAAAATATCTGGCTGATGCACCAGAGGCTGAGGGCAAAGTGTGGCTGTCCTCACTGGCACAGAGGCATCCCTGAGGTTGAGAACTCCTTGATTCCTTCAGGAATCAAAAAGCACCAGCAGTTGAGTAGAAGAGGAGCTGAGATGTTTCCAGGAGGAGGAAGGTGCTCCCCATTTGGCCAATTGTCCAAAGATGGTTTTGGGAAATTTCACCTCAACATCACAGATGTTACGTCTCCTGGGAAAATCCCATTAAAAAATAAAAATAATTACAAGGCCATGTGCATTTGGTGGCAGTGAATGACCACAGTGTCCCCTCTGCCCTTTTAACCATTTCTCTCTTGTAGTGGGAGAACCAGAGCCTGCAGGAGGAGCCTTGGGCAATGGGATGCTGTGGTGGCAGAGGCTTTGAGGAGACACAAAACTCTGCCATGAACTCTGTGGGTTGAGGATGTTTTATTTGAGGCAAGAAATCTCTTAGACATCAGAATATCAGGATAGGGCACCAAATTTGAAAAATGAAGACAGCCATGTCTGGGGAGCTACAAGACCAGTGAAGACTCCTGAAGAAATCTGGGATCAACAAGGGCATAGAAGTAAAGAGGGTATAAAATGCCACTACAAGGCACTCTGGAGGCTGTTTGAGCACCAAGCCTGCTTTCCCTGCCCGTGCACACCCCGAGCTCTGCTTCCCTCCTAACTTATTCATGATGTTCTGGCAGGCTTGCCAAGCTCACCCCAACACAGCTCATGCAAAAAACAAAAGCTGGGAGCATTACAAAGGGCATTTCCCCAGCGAGGCAGAGGGAGGAGGGAGCTCACAGAGCTTTTCCAGGGAGCTGCAAGGGGCAGGGAGGGAAGGTTGTGAACTTGAGGGAAGCCAGGGCCTCCCACCGGGATGCAGAGTCAGCTCCAAGGAGCAGGGTTTGAAGCAGAGCCACTGCGGGGAGCTGTTTCCAATTGGGACTCAAAAAAACAGGGAAAGGGAGCCTATAATCAAGCTGCAGCCCTTCCACCTCTGTTAGGCCTCCTCACAGGCACACTCAGGCTGAAAAAATCAAATTGGCTCTCAGCAGCTTCCCTGGCAAAATAAAAAGTCAGTTTATTTTTGCATGCCACTCTGGCCACTGTCTCCTGGTTATTGCCAGCACGTGGACAGAGTTTGCACTCTCCAGATATCCATGGAAGAGGCAGGAGGAGTGTGGTCACCTCCTGAACACCACAGGGGTGGTGTTCAGGCTGGAAAGGAAGCAGTCATGGAGACTCACTCATCCAGGCTTTGCTAATTCCCCACTTTTTTTATGCTGTTATCAACCCTGGGAGATGTCCCTCATGTCAGCACTGCAAGGAGGAGATACAGCATATGTGATAATGCCAGATGCTGCTGATAAGGGAGGGAAAAGAGGCAGGTAGGGCTGCTTGCTCCCCTCCAGGGAGAAGAAGTGAGATAAAAACCACAGATCAGAGCAGCCTGGAACCTTCCCTGTGAGGATCCTGATTCCATCTAACAGAGATTCTCTCCTCCTGCCATTCAGGAATGCTCAGCACTGACTTGCAGGACCCCAAAAAGATCTTCTGGACCTTCAAGAGGGCATATCCCAAAGAGAGGTTGCTCCACAGAAAAGGTGCTCATTTTTAATATTATTAACAAGAAATGGGTTTGGCTCAAGGCAAACACGCAAACTACAGAGGTATAAAACCTTGAAGAATATTCCCTTTAGTCCTTCCTAAGATCATCCTGCAATATACAATTCAGGTTTTTGCTGCATTTCACTCCATGCAGGCTCTGCCCTGAGGGAAAAAAAGAGGATGAAGAGGATGAAGCCAGAGCCCTGTGGCCAAGGGCAGCGATGGGTCAGGGTCAGCTCCTGACCCTGGGCTGAAACCCAGCCCTGCTGCAGGGCAGGGGAGCAGGTGATGGAAACCCAAGCTGGGCTCCAGCTGCCCCAGCTGCTATAAATAACACCCTGATGGCTCTCAGGGAAAGCCAGGGCAACAAACACAGTGAGCAGGGCACCCCACACATGTGGGGCAGGGCATGTCAAGGCCCAGGCAAATCCAAACCCTGGCAAACTCATCCCAGCTCTTGAGGCTGGGGAGAATAACAATCCTTGGGTTTGGTGGGGAAAATTGAGGGATTTCAGGGAATCTCTGAAAGATGGGGCCTCTACTCAGCCCTTGTGAGACTGACAGCTCTCAGGACTTGGACCTGTGAGAGAGGATCCAGAGGAGGCCAGGGAGATGCTCCAAGGGCTGGAGCTCCTCTGCTGTGTCCAGCCTGGAGAAGAGAAGGCTCCAGGGAGACCTCAGAGCCCCTTCCAGGGACTAAAGGAAGCTTTTAGAACAGAGGAAAAATGACTTTTTACACAGGCAGGTGGGGAGGCCCTGGTACAGGGTGCCCAGAGAAGCTGTGGCTGCCCCTGGATCCCTGGATGCATCCAAATCCAGGTTGGATAGGGCTTGGAGCAGGCTGGGATAGTGGAAGGTGTCCCTGCCATGTCAGGGATTGGAATTGGATGATCTTTAAGGTGCCTTCCAACTCAAACCATTCTGTGATTCCATAATCCTAACCTGGCTCTATAAATTATTTAAGTCATTTGCATCTTAGGTTGGACAGGCTGGACAATGCTTGGAGCAACCTGAGATAGTGGAAGGTGTCTCTGCTATGGCAGGGGGTGGAATTTGATGATCTCTAAGGTCCCTTCCAACCCAAACCAGTCTGTGGTTCCATAATCCTAACCTGGCTCTGTAAATTGTTTAACTCCTTTGCATCCCCAGCCAAGGGAATGGATTTCCTGTATTTCCAGTATTTCCAGTATTTCCAGTATTTCCTGTATTTCCAGTATTTCCTGCCTTTGGCAAATTGAGAAATCCAAGGAGGAAGGTACCTTCAAAACTCAAATTGTGTTTTTTCCAGGCCACCCTCACACCCACCTGCTCACAGCAGCCATGGCAAACACTGACCAAGCTACAAATCAGGGAAGGGAGAGTGTGAATTTTGCAGCTTCCAGCTTCTCATGTGCCTCCTGCCTGGCCCACCCTGGACATGCCAGCAAGGTTCAGCATTGCTCCCATTTGAAATCAAGTCTCCCCACGTAATTTAAAAATACCCCACTCTCATGCCAGCAATAACTCTGTGCCACACCACGCTGGCTCTGTATTTATAGCCATGATTTCTCCATGCCACACCCCCCAAGAGCACATCCAGTGCCATAAAAAGGGATTTTGTTGGTTTAACCCTCATTTCTGCCCAGGAGTGAGCTCCAGCCCCAAAACCACACATCCACATCAGCATTTCCCCACGCCTGCTCCTCCAGCAGCAATGACAAGGCAAAGCCTCCTGAGGGTAAGCACAAAGCTACAACCACTTCCATTTGAGCCATAATTGAAAATCAATAGGATTGGTAGCTGGAATGTTCATGTGCTTAAAGCAGAGCTCTGGGAGTCAGGAGTGATTTCTCCTCCCAGCCATGACCATAAGGAGAGATATTTTTGAGTTCTCTCAGCTCATGATCCAGCACCAGTAAAATGGAGATAATCCAGTGTTGGGTTGGAATGCACCAGAGCTTCAAAAGTGCTGAGGCAGAGAGGTGCTGGGACACGCTCACAGAGGAGTTATTTTTAAATATATTGCAGCGAGAGGCAGCGAGGGATGCCGAGCCTCCCTCCTTTTTATTTTTTTAGGACCATCAAAGAAAACTCTGCATCAGCAATCCCTGCTCCACTTGACTGATGCCAAGGAGCAGCAGTGCCAGGACATCCCAACTGAGCTCAGCATCCTAGTGCTGCCTTAGGTGGAATTACAGATAAAATATCCCAATTTGGAATGGACCCACAGGGATCATCCAGTCCAGTTCCTGGCCCCAAAAAGGACCACACAAAATATCTCACCCTGTGCCTGAGAGCATTGCCCAAACATTCTTGGAGCTCTGGCAGCCTTGGGGTCCAAACATCCTCTGGATGAAGAACCTTTTCCTCATATCCAGCCCAAACATTCCTGTCACAGAGGGAGCCCATCCTTGCTATCAAAATAATGGACATTTTTACAACCTTTTTACATTCCCTGACTTCTGGAACCTGGAGGCCCAGAAATGGCACTGCCTCTTTGTGGATATTGCTATCAGGCTTTGGAAAGAAGGGATTCATTTCACTAACAGGGTGAAAGACCATCATGGAGGTGAAGGGGAAGGAAGGTGTAATTACTGATTTATCCTAAGTCAGGATCTATGACAAGAGCAGAAGATAAAAGGGCCACCAGCTGCATTGTCTTTAAATCAATCAATCAAAAATCAATCTGTTTCCCTCCTCAGCTGCAGAGAATTCCACCATGCACTGCTCCACATCACCCATCAAGGAGAACAGGGGTTTTAACCAAACCAGTGCTCCAGTAGGAGCAGAGCTATCCCAGATCAGGAGGATTTGCTGCAAGGTGACATATTGTCCCTCTGCCACAGTGTCCTGGATTGTAAAATAAATGTATATTCTATTCCCAATGTCAGAGCTGGGGCAGTTCTCTCTGTTCATGGGGCAGTTTTTTCTTTCTCTCTCCCCCAGCCAATCCTCCCTGCAGGAGATCTCTGCTGTCCATGGCCACTGAGTGTCCCTGCAGGGCTGATCCAATCCCAGCATCCCATGGGGAGATGCTGCATTGCCCAGGGGAGGAGCCAAGCATTCCTACCTGGATCCAATCTGAGCCTGGGCACAGCCCAGCAGCCTTTGCCCAGTGCATTGCCAGAGGAGCAGCTTCTGCTGCCCTGCATGGCCAGAGGGAGCCCAGGCCCATCTCCAGCAGCCCTGGAGCTGCAGAGGAAAACTCCCCCCTTGTGCAGGATCCCTGCTCCAGCAGAGCCACAGCTGGCACTGCAGGAGGGCTGAGCCCCCATGGGATGGGGCTGGGCCACCCCCTGACACACAGGGGACAGCTCCTGCTCTCACTCTCACAGTGGCTTGGTTTCTTTATTTGTACTGTTGCATTTGTATTTTGAATTTTCCTATTAAAGAACTGCTATTCCTATTCCCATATCTTTGCCTGAGAGCCCCTTAATTTCAAAATTATAACAATTCAGAGGGAGGGGGTTTACATTTTCCATTTCAAGGGAGGCTCCTGCCTTCCTTAGCAGACACCTGGCTTTTCATACCAAGACACACAAGAACTGCTGTCCTGCTAAGATAAAACACCAGCAACAACATCTCATTTCTTTACTACAGCCCAAGCAGCACAACTCCTGTGGCACTCAGGGTTCCTGCCTGAGCTGCTTCACATCTGTCCTTCAGCTCCCAGCAGCTGCCCAGCTCCTGCCCAGGCCAAAACTTGTGCCAGCCAGGATCAGGAGCACAAACCTTGCAGCCTGGGTGGAAACCCTCCTTTTTCCCAGACCCTCCTTTTTCCCAGCACAGCTCAGAGGTGTCATTAAGAATCCAATCAATGTGACGTCACAGGTGTAATTGAATTATGTGTATGCTCAGCAGACCCTTTCCACTTGGTATCCCCATTGGCTAATGTTGAATTATGATGGATCATACACAGGGATATGTGAAACATGCATGAATAACCCAAGCATGCATTTTTAATGATACGATCCTGATAACTTCCCCCTCCTAACAAAATCAAAATGAATTAAACACAAGTAGCTGTCAGTGGCATTAAAGAAAAAAAAAAAAAAAGGAAAGAAACCTTCATCATTTAAATGGCAACACGAAATGTTCCCTGAATTGCAGGGTGACTGGGACCGTTTGTTGCAATGATTCCAATTAACATATCTATCTATATTTAAAGTTTCCAGGGCAAGAAGAAAGAGCAGCTGGGGTGATATTCTGGGTAGGGAAAGAAAGGTGAGGATAATGGATGGCTGGGAGTGAATAGGGCTGAAATGAATGGGGTAATTCAGATGAATGCTCTGACAATGGCTGGATAATCCCCCAGAAGAGCACGTCCCCAGATATAGGACAGAGCTTGCAGGCTTGTGACATTCATTAAAATAAAATAAGGGTGAAACCTGCAAACCCAACAGTCAGAAATGATCCGAGTCAGGCAGAGGCCACTGGACTCCAGGGGCCTGGCCTGAGAGTCTGCAGTGGCTGAGTTAATGGGAACATCCCAGAGGAATGGTTTGGCTGCAGTGGCTTTGCTTTGGGGCACGGGGGACTTCTTGAGGTCACTTCCATACCTGTATTCCCTGATTTAACTAATCAGGATCAAAGGAGAGGGAATCACTTGCAGGAATGCTCTGGCATCTTGGATTTGCATTCTGAATTACAACTGAGCTCTTCCAGCTCCAGCCAAGAGCCATCTTGCCCATCCCTGGACATGTCCAAGGCCAGGCTGGATGAGGCTTGGAGCACCTGGCAGAGTGGGAGATGTGCTTGGAACTGGGTGATTTTAACATCCCTCCCAACCCAAACCACTCCACGATTCCATGGCAAGGAGGCAACACGGCCCCAGGTCTGCGTGTCTGCATCTGTCACAGGCATCCAGATAATCTTTTACCTTCCACCACAGCAATTTATCAATACCCAATACCAATTACCTAACAAGCTCTCATGAGCACTCTGCCCTGGCTTATAGCTCCAGCTACCTGAGGTAACACTGTTCTGATTTCTGAATCCCTGCAAAAAATGGGCAGCAGCTCTGCCAAAAAAAAACAAAAAAAAAATTCCAATTTTACCTAATTTTTAAAGGTAAGTCCTTGAGGACTTCTGGACTTCTAAAGATTTTTGAGTCATAAAGAAGAAAAATTTGTTCCCGCTCTGCAGATCAGGAGTTTCTGTGTGTTCAGTGAAAATCAAACATTTATTTCTGGTTGCAGATTTAGGATAAAGCAGTGTCACAGACCTTGTTCCTAATTGCAGGCTGGCTGGACACGGTGGCAGAGGCTGGAGCTGCCAGAGATCCCAGGATATGTCTCATAACAAGCTCATTAGCTCCAACATCAGCCCCCCTGTTCCTCAAAAACTGACCCAGGGCCCTCTCAGGATTTGTGCTGGAGCAGCAAATCTCCTGGAAATCTCCTGTGGAGGAGAAGTCAATACACTTCATAAGAGATGAGTGTCCTCTGCAATGAATAAAGTGTTAAACAAATAAATGGGAGATGTTTATCTCCTCTGGGTGTGTGTCTGCCATGCCTTTCTTGCCTTTTAACAAGAATTTGGCACATCAAGCACCACCAGCACATCCTGAGGATGTCGGGAGCAAGGGTAAAACACAATTTAGGGTGGAAATAGGGTCAGGGAAGAACCCCTCTTCCCCAAGTGCGGCAGAATAACTTGTTAAGGACAACTGCTGTGATTAAGGGAATAATTTTGCTGTCAGCCCAAGGACCTTGAGGTTCATTCCTGTTGTGCAGCTTGGTGCAAACCCAGAGTTTCTGCTGTGATTGCCCCCATGGAGCCACCCCTGCAGCAAGTCAGGAAGGGAATTTTGTGACTCTCCCCTTAAGGACTGGAGTTATTTATATAGAAAATAGGCAGATATCTCCAAGATAGATCCACAAATGATGCTTTTAACTCCACTGACTGTACACAAGGACATCCTGGCTAGGAGGTGATGGGAACCACTCTCAAAATTAAATATCTGCCTTTTTTCCAGGTAAATCCACTTTAGCTCAGAGCCTGAATGGGTTTGCTCCCTCTGCAACTCAGACACAGTCCCAGTTCCACACCTATCAGCAGAGCTGGGAGGATAAATACATTTATTGATTTGATCTGCTGGGCAGCCAAATCCTACAGTGGCAGCTTTAGCAGCATCCACAACACCCAACAGACACAACCAGGGTTTGGTTGGAGCACCAAAACTTCACTTCCCTTCAATAAAAAACAGTAGATTTATTCTTTAGGCAACTGGTATTTATCAGGAGAGGAAGACTGGGAAAAGACACCTTGATTTCTAAGAATCTACACATTCTGAAATGTCAGCATTTCTGATGCAGCATGAGCTCAGTGCCCAAAGTCACATCTGAGCTTTCCTCACCATGGCTTTGAGTTTGTGAGAGAGTGGAAGCACCATCCCTTGAAGGGATCATTGGTGACCAGAGCTGGGAACTGCTCTTCACAGATAAATAATCCCTTAAAAAAGCATTATTGACTCACACCAAAAATCCTCAATTTTAGGTGGGTTTTTCCCCCTTTCTTCTTTATACTGCCTGCTCTGTTGTATGTAAATTCTAAATCATGGCATAAATTAGAGACAGGACTTTTTTTCCAGTTTTAAGAGAACCATTTCATCTTTTATGAAGAAAAACCTGAATGAAAAAATGCTTCAGCTTTGTTAAATTTCAAAACTCAAATCACTTCATAAAAAGCTGCTCAGAGATGGCACATCACTGGGAGATATTTAAATGCAGACAGCAGGTTTTTAACTGTTCCAGGGAAACCTTCCTGTTGAGCAGAACGAGGGCCACGGGGTTAAAACACAGCCATCATAACCTTTATTGCTTCATTTTTGTGAAGTCATTAACCACAGGAGGACCCCAGATGTGCCACAGCTCTGGCAGCTGGAGTGAAATCCAATCCCCACATCAGAACCTAATTTATGACCAACCTGTTGGGAGGGGGCAAGGAAATCAGGGATACTGAGGGAGCTGGGGAAAGCCTTGTGTTGACAGAGCTCAGCCCAAGCCCTTGCACAAACACACGTGGGAGGAGCCCCCACTCCCACCAGTGGGAATTTTTGCACGTGGAAATTTCTGCATCTGAAGGCAGCTGAAGCCCACAAACAGCACCCAGCTTTGAACTCTGGGTTCAGCAGCCTGGGAAGCATCAGGATGAAATCAAAGGGTGGCTGTGCTCAGGACAGGCTCATTGCAAGTGACAGCCCATTCCCCTGAAGAGCTCGGGGAGGAGCAGGGCAGGGATGGGGAGAGGGGAGTGATTTGCCCGAGGTCATGCTGCAATCAGCAACAGAGCCAGGAATAGATCAAGGCTTCCTGCTCTGCCATGATGTCACACTGGGTTTTTTCTGACCATTCCTTATTGTATTTGTGGGGTTCCCAGACGAAGGGAGGAATGATGAATCTGACTCCAGGTTCTTTAAAGGCCAATTTATAATTTTATGATACTGTATTATATTAAAGAATACTATACTAAACTATACTAAAGAATACAGGAAGGATACAGACAGAAGGCTACAAAGATAATAATGAAAACTTGTGACTCCTTCCAGAGTCCTGACACAGCTTGGCCCTGATTGGCCAATGAGTCAAAACAACTCACATGAAACCAATGAAACAATCACCTGTTGGATAAACAATCTCCAACCACATTCCAAAGCAGCAAAACACAGGAGAAGCAAATGAGATAATATTGTTTTCCTTTTTCTCTGAGGCTTCTCAGCTTCCCAGGAGAATAATCCTGGGTGAAGGGATTTTTCCAGAAAATATGACCGTGACAATTCCTCATGCTCTCCACATCACCCCCCACCACAAGCTGGCCTTTCCCATCCACTCCTTTCATGGAATTTGCTCCTCTCCACACTCACCCCTTTCAGGGTCTGCTCCAGTTACTTGTGCCCTTTTGATTGCAAGTTCCTGGGTGTCAGGGCCTCCTGTAAGTGCAAGCATGCACCTGAAAGTATCTTGATTTCATCTTTGCATGCCTAAATACTTTCTCACTTCTTTAATCCACCCCATCCTGCCAACTCCAGTCTCCAAATCACGTGGAAATAATTTGGGCATTCCAAAATATCCTCAAATGTGCTGTGCCACCCAAAGCATCCCGTGTTGCTGCTGCTGATGCCTTGTGCAGAGGCTGGGCAGAGTCACAGAATAAAGCAGTGATTTATGAAAAGGATCTCCTCCATGGATGCACCTTGGGCAGCACAAGAGCCCAGCCAGGGCTGCACCCAAGATGAACCAAAATGGCCCCAAAATGCACCAGCGCTCCCGGGGTCTCTCCCTGGGATCAGTTCTGCTCCATTTGCATCTTGCAGTTCATTGTCCCATTCCAGCTTTAGCCCCTGCAGTCCCACCCTGCTTGTTTTTCTCTCTCCAGCCCACGGGGTTTGTGCTCCTGGGCTGAGATTTGGGTCATTTGTCCTTGGTGCCCAGCTGGAGCAGGAATTGTTTTGTCTCCCTGCTCTGTGCACAGAGCTCACCATCCCATAATATGAAGCTCAGACCCACACACTAAAGCAGCAGAGAATGTGAAAATATAAAACCCAAAACCTGAGCTATCAGTGCAGCAAAACTCACCTGTGAGTGTCAGATGTGTGATCCCAAGGGGACCCCAGCCTCCTCCCTGGACTCACTGGCAGTGCCCCTGCTCACTGCAGGTGCCATAAATCCTGCAGGCTTCCTTTCCCTTTTAAACAAGACTAAAGGTTTTTCCCTCAGCTTTTAGCAGTTTAGGGAGAGTTTGTGAGGACATCAAAAGGAAACCATGGATTAGGGGGTGCTGATGTGCCGGGTCTGTTCCAGCCCCTTTTTCCTCCTAAATCACCTGAGTTGAAGTTGCAGCCCAGTGTCCCTACTCTTGAGCCACCTCCTCTATATTCTTTGCCTGCCCCAGGTAAGAGACCCTGACCTTCACAGAAAAGGTTAAATTCCACCTGCTGTAGAATGAAGAAAACTTGAAGGACCAAAAAAATTGGCCCCATCTGAACATGTTAATCAAATTTCCAGCAGGAAAACCCTGCAAAAAATAAGCCTGCACTGAGCTTTTCTATTATCATAATGTTGGAGCACCTCACGACCACCAACTGTTGATGAGACCCTTATCAAAGCAGAGAAACACCATTACTGTCACTTACAGCCAGGGAACAGTGAAATAAGGGATGTTCACATCTGAACAAGTTGTCCTCAGCTCTCCTAAGCTCTAATGGAGAGAAAAAGAACCTTTTTGGACATAATTCACCTGCCCTGCTTAAGGCAGTTTCATTCTCTTGCAGAATGAGATGAGCTGTGTGCTGAAAGGTCTGATTTCTCTCCTTGGAGTGGGAAGGAAGTTGACAGAACTTCCTGGGAATGGAGATTTCCCCATTTAATGAGCTGAAACCCCACTCTCCAAAAGCTAGGTCCACAAAAGTCAGTAGCAAAGCAGGAAGTGAGTTCAGGATTCTTATATTTTAGTCTGATCAAACTGTAGATGGACATCAAAGGTGAACAGAGCCAAAGGGTCACCCCAGCAGTAAAATATTGTGGGGGCTTGAAGGAAGCTCCTTATGGGTAAGGAACAGAGGGCATGGAGGAGGGAGAACTGCAATATCCTAAAAAGCAAGTTAAAAGGACACTGAGGCAAGGTGATTAGTGGAAGAAAGGGGATAGATGACAGAACAGCAGAGCTGGGGGTCACACTGCTCATAAAACACTGCAGATGTGAGGATGATCCACAAGGAGCACACACTGACTGTCCCAGTGAATGTATATGGGGAAAACCTTGCTAAGACACCATCCCCAGCCCAGATATTGTAAAGGAGGAACTCAGTCCTGCCCCAAACATCATCTTCCCACCCCACTCCTCATCTTAATAACTGCAGGATAAACAGGGAGAGCAGACAGACAAACCTGAGATCATCCAGAGATCACCCATGGAACATAACTGGGAGCATATCCCACCCCAGCCTGAAACCCTGAGAGGGAACTTTTGGGCAGTTTGACTCCAATTCCACATTTTGCAGCTTATTTTTCTTTAAAAAATAAAAACAGAGAAGTAAATTTGGGAACGAGGTGACAAGGCTGACCTGGAGGGAGGAACTGCAAGGTGGCCACCAGCACCTTCCCATCAGGAGAGTGAAAAGAACAAAAAGCAAGACAAATCAAAGAGCAGTTAATGAAATCACCTGCCACAGAGAATTGACAAAACATAGAAAATAAGTCACTGCAGAGTCTGCTAGAGCATCCCTGGCATGGACAAGGGGATATATTTAGTGCCAGTGATCTCATCTTTCCTAGCAGTGAAGAGAAGGGCAGCACTGCCATGGCAATGTCAGGCAGGGCTTGCAGAGGGGAAAGAGCCTGAGATTTCCTTAACAGGGAAGGAAGCAGCACAAAGGCTCCACCACAGGGGCAGGGGCTGCAAAATGAGCAAGGTGAAAACCCCAGGGGGAAAAATAACCCCACAGAACATCAATGTTGGTAAAAAAACATGACAGAATCTGTGTAATGACTTTGGGGGTGTTCAGCTCCTGTTGCTCTGAGCTCAGATCCCCCTTGCCAGGTACCCTGGTTCAAGCTAAAGCTTAATCTTTTTTTAACAGAAGGGCATAAAACACCCTGGTGAACAGCCCTGCACCTTCACTTCCACCCATTGTGCTGACAATTTGTTAAGGCAGAGCATTGGAATATTAATTACAACAGATCTTCCAATCTCCTGCCCTCCATCTCTCTGCCAGTCCCCTAAGAAGAACCAGATTCCTCTAAATACTCTTAAGAGGTTGGCTTAAAAATCAAGAATTAACAATCAATTCTCAGCTTTAGCTTGCTATTATAGTTGCTATCAGTGTCAGGATGTGTTTGGGACTGTATTTATGTTATATTTACCTGCATCCCTTCAGCCCCCTCCCCTCAAAACAAGAATATCCCAGCCGTGTGCCCCAAAGCCAAAGCCACATCTTACATCTCTACATGAACAGATGTAATACACCAGGGCAGTCCTGCACTGCTCACCATCTTAAAATATATTCTTTTCCTGCTCTATTATGATAATTTATTTCACTACTGGGGCTCCCAGGTGAGTTCAATCCTCCAGCTTCCAAGCAGACAAAAATGCTAACCCGGCAGAAGAAGTTTAACAAAGAGACTAAAGGCAGCAGTCTCATAAGATCTCCCACCTCTCCACATATTGCAGACTAAGACAGACGTGCAAGGAAAACAGACATACAAATTTGCAAACATTTTCTTTTTTTTTTTCCCTCTCTCTCTCTCCATTAATAGAAAAATTAGCTAAAAATTCAGAATTTAGGTGGGATTTGGGGAATTAATTTACATCATCGCAGGGGGAGAAGGGGCTTGAAAGCATCAAAACATTTTGACTTTTCTATCTCACAGTAGAAATATCTGTGAGAAGAGAACTAATTAAATAAAAAAGAAAGGAGGGAAAGGGAGGGGAGGAGGTCAAATAACCATAAGTGGTTGTTTCATAGACCACACAACTTTCACAGCTTGTTTGTTGTATTGAAAGAGAGAGGAGGGAGAAGCAATCAGTTTTGATTTGGCACGGGGCTGCATTTGGGTTGGGTTTATTTATTTCTTGTAAAATGTTGCTCCGTTCCATAAGAAAACAACAAAATGAGTTATTCTCATTGTAAGAGACACTCCAAGCTCACAGGGTGCCAGGGTCCCACCTCTTTCCAGAAGGGCAGGAGAAGTGTCCTTGTCATTCAGGTTGTCTCTCTGTCCTCAACACCTTCCCTTAGAGCCCAAGGAGATCAATCAGTGGCACGGGAAACCCGAGAAAAACCCACAGAAATCTGTGAGCAGTGGGGGGGAAAAGATCAAAGTGCCTGTGCTGTGTGAAACCACATCCACCCCAGCAGATATCACAAGCCATAAACTCCCCCTGGTAACCCAGCCCTGATCAGCCACATGACAAACACAGGGAGATGTGCACAGTGCCAGTGGTGGTGTTTAATTAGATTTCATCAGGAGGGGTCTTGAAAAATTCATATGATGAATTCTGCTAGTCTCAGTGATAACCTTTTTCCTCTGACATCACTGGAATTTATTGCCAGCTTCAATTTAAAAATAATTAATAAAATTACAAGAAGTCGGGAGGATGACTCCAGAGCTCATCCATGAGGATCTCAGCAGGGTGGGATGCCAGCACAGCGGCCAGGGTGCCACAGATGGAGCGTGCTGGGCTCCTCTGCCAATGCACCACATCAGCTGCAAAAACAACCCTCAGCAGAGCTTCCCAAAGCCACCAGAACCCCCCAGGAGCTGCTGCTTTGTTATCCAGAGTGACCCAGCCCTGGGAATCACCAGCAGAACACGTTCAGCATGACAGAGTGCAACCAGAGCTCAAACCCACAGAGGAACTTGCTCCCAACTTTCCTCTCCAGACTTTATTGTATTTGCAGGGTGCCCCATGGCAGGAAGGAATGCTGAATCTGACTCCATGCTCTCAGGAGGCTAATTTATTATTTTATGATACTGTATTATATTAAAGAATACTAAACTAAACTATACTAAAGAATACAGAAAGGATACAGACAGAAGGCTTAAAAGATAATGAAAACTCCTGACTCTTTCCAGAGTCCTGACACAGCTTGGCTCTGATTGGCCAATGAGTCAAAACAACTCACATGAAACCAATGAAACAATCACCTGTTGGATAAACAATCTCCAACCACATTCCAAAGCAGCAAAACACAGGAGAAGCAAATGAGATAATATTGTTTTCCTTTTTCTCTGAGGCTTCTCAGCTTCCCAGGAGAAGAATCCTGGGCGAAGGGATTTTTCCAGAAAATATGACAGTGACAAAGTCTTGGCTTCTCTTGGCACCCCCTGGGGTCCCAAACCATCTCTCTTTAGAGCCTTGGAGTGTTCCAGTGGATTCCAGCACACACTTCTAGCCTGGCTGCTCCAAGGGGGATCCCAGCTTGGCGAACAGCTCTCAGGGGTGATGTTCCATGGATTAAGGGGTATCTCCACAAACACTGTCCTGCCATCTCTAGTCAAGTGTGGACACCAGCCCAGCTGGCAAATCTTTTTTTTGGGGAGTGTTTTGAATTCAAATATCACTCCAACTCTTTATAATTCAATGCCTCTTTTAGTTTAGAGGAGGAAAGACCATCCATGGTGCCATAGTGACATTGGCCAGGATGAACCAATCCAAGAAATTAGAGTCAAATAATGAGAAAAAAGTCATTGACATCAACCTAGATTTGACACCACCAGGTTACAGGCGGGTCTATAGGTTTAGCTGCTGCTGTCACAGCCAGGAAGATTATTTTGGGTCACCCTGGGCACAGCATCCCAGGGGAACTTGGAAAATCTCATCTTTGATGGACTGCCCTGGTCTGGCCTTCAGTCCATATTTCTACACCACTCACCCAGCAATCAAAGCCTTCCTAATTCCAAAGAGGGCCAGGAACCTGCAGCTCTTCCATATGGTTTCATTTAGGATAGTTTAGAGGTCATCAGCAGGGTTTGGGAGGTTAAAGGAAAAAAAACCCAAAGCAAAACAAAAAGACAAGTGTCAGAACAAGCAGGAACAGATCCCTGAGTCCCACAGAGCAGCACATCTTCACTCCCACAGACACCAGGTGGGCTGGGGCCTCCAAAAACCAGCACAACTCCTCACATACCAGAAATCCATCAACTTTCCTCCAAAAACCAGCACAACTCCTCACAGACAAGCAATCCATCAAGGCTTGCCTCCAAAAACCAGCACAACCAACCTCACACACCAGCCCAACAACCAGCAATCCATCAAAACTTGCCTCCAAACACCAGCAGAACCCCTTGCACAACAGCAATCCAGCAAAGCTTGCCTGCAAACACCAGCACAACAACCAGCAGGTTTTTGCCTCCAAAAACCAGCACAATTCCTCACAGTCAAACAATCCATCAAGGCTTGCCTCCAAAAACCAGCACAATTCCTCACACGCCAGTCCAACCACCAGCAATCCATCAAGGCTTGTCTCCAAAACCAGCACAACTCCTCACACACCAGTCCAACCCCCAGCAATCCACCAGAGCCTGAGCTCTCTCCAGCCAGGCTGCCACCACAGAATGGGACACGACAGATCCAGAGTCCTTAAACCAAAATGAAAGAAGCATGAGGGGAGGGCTCAAGTTGGAAAGGAGCAAGGGGGATTTTATTTTATTTTATTTTGTTCCTGCTTGTATTTCTCAAGCCCCACCAGCAGCACTCACAACTCCTGGATGTGCTGGTGGCACTGAAGTTCCCTCTCAGGGGTTCACAACCTCTGCACTGATCAGGACATGGGGTGTGTGCAGGGGAGATGTGGAGAGAGATCTTCAAACCATCCCCAGCCCATTGCTGCTTATCCTAACAAAGAGAGGCACATTCCTTTTTGCCCTCTAATTAAAAGCTGGCTCGTAAATCAAACCTCTGGTTCCTACACTTCGTTGTCATTTGAGGGAAAAACTCTTTTTCCAAGCTGTGGTCCCTTCTCCAGCTCCAACACAACTAATTACACTACTTTTGTTTGCTATGAACTCGCCTTGCCTTTGCCAGGCCAGGAGTTGGACTCCGATCACCACCACAAATGCCTAATTATGGGTCACAAACCAAACAAAGCATCCTCCAGCTGGAACATCAGCAGAAAGGAGGATAAAATGACTGTTAAATGCTCATTCCCCTGTATTTCCTCAGGGGCATCCCACAGCTGCTCTCAAATTAGAGGGTTCCTTGGGGTGGGCTGGGAGAGCAGCTTAAGGCAAATTGTTTTCATAGTGCAATACTCAGAGAACAAAAGCTGCAAGGCATGTGTTTACTTAAAGAGATTTTTTTGCATTCTTACACGTATTTGTACAAAATACATTTCAGAATTGTGCATCCGTGGCTGTTCTGTTTTCAGCCCCTCCAGCCCTGCTGCCTGCACAGCAGTGACTTCCAGCACCTGGGAGAAGGTGTCAGCCCAGAGTGCAGCAGCTACCTGCAGGAAATAGCCCAGCTGAGACTCAACAAAGCAGAGTCCACGGGAAGAGTGGGGTCACAAAATTTCTGTGCAGAACATTCCCCACAGGCACAACGGGATCCTGCAAAGAGCTTCAGAGAACCACAGAATATCCTCTGTTGGAATGGACCCACACAAGGATCTTCCAGTCCTGCTCAAGACACTCTAAACTCCCACCCTGTGCATGCCCAAGAGCGTTGTCCAAGTGCTCCTGGAGCTCTGGGAGCCTTGGGAATGTGCCCATTGCTTGGAAAGCCTGTTCAGTGCCCAACCACCTTCTGGGGGAAGAACTTTTCCTTGATCTCCAAGCTAAACCTGACACAGCTCCAGATGTTCCTTTGGGTCCTGTCCCTGGTCATAGACAGAGGAATGTGGAATGTGCCCATTGCTTGGGGAGCCTGTTCAGTGCCCCATCACCCTCTGGGGGAGAACTTTCCCCCAATCTCCAACCTAAACCATCCCTGACACAGCTCCAGATGTTCCTTTGGGTCCTGTCCCTGGTCACAGAGAGAGGAGAGCAGTTCCTGCTCCTCAGGGGGAAGCTGCAGACTGCAATGAGGTCTCCCTCAGACTCCTCCTCTCCATGCTGAGCAAACCAAATGACCCCAGAAACTCCTCAAATGGCTTTTCCCCATCTTCATTGCCCTCCTCTGGACACTAATGGCTTTATCATTATCTTTCTTATACAGTGGCATCCAAAATTGCACACAGGACTCAGAGTGGGAGCAAGGCAGGACAACCCCCTCCCTCCACCACCCAGCAAAGCTGTGCCTGATGCCCTCCAGGACATAATTGGTTCATATTCCACTTGCCATTGAGCAGGAAGTGAGGGGCTGGGAACACAAAGCCTGAGAGGAGCCCCTGAGGGAGCTGGGGGTGCTCAGCCTGCAGCAAAGGAGACTCAGGGCTGCCCCCATCGCTCTCTGCAGCTCCTGAAAGGTGCCTGGGCTCAGCTGCCCTTGGGCTCTTTCTCCAGCAGCACTGACACAGCCAGAGCACACAGCCTCCAGCTGTGCCAAGGGAAATTCAGGCTGGAGAGCAGGAAAAAGCTTTTCCAGCAAGGGGGATCAAGTTCTGCAATGGCTGCCCAGGGAGGTGGTGCAGTCCCCATCCCTGGGTGTGTTTGACAGCCTGGATGTGGCACTGGGTGCCAGGGGCTGGGCTGGACTCCATGGCCTTGAAGGTCTCTTCTAACCTGGTCATTCTGTGCATTCTGTGCAATGCTTTTCCTGGCACCATGGCAGGTCCCACAGGCAGTCACAGGCCCAGAGAGCTCAGCTGGTGTTGCCCAACTACGAAGCTTCCAGAGGATGGAGTATTTTGTTGACATAGATGTCCTCAGCAAATGTGGAAAAAAACAGATTTCTAAAGAAATCTGGAGTCTCCTCCACCTCTGTTTGCAAGTCTATTTCCTGTTTGATGGGGGAGATTCAGTTTTAGCACACAGCACCCTGTGGATGTACCTCAGACTGGGTGCCAGGGGCTGGTTGAGCTCTTGGGGCTGGGCTGGACTCCATGGCCTTGAAGGTCCCTCCCAACCCAGGGATTCTGTGAATTCTGTGGATTCTGCAAAACTGAACCTGGATCTCACTGCCCAGTTCACATCCCCAACAGTGCCCAGCTCCTCTCCTCTGCCCATCCCTTCCTAAGGTCAGGAGCTGTCAAACTGTGCTGTCTGCATTGCCCCCACCAGCAGCTGAGGCAGAGATCAGACATCTGGCCAGAGGAGCTGATTTGGGGCACAGATACAGCAGCAGGGTGGTGAGGAGGATGGAGTGGAGGACAGTGAAAAACGAGCAGCCAAGGGCCAGTGATCAGCATCCAGGCTCATTTGGGGTCTTCTGCAAAGGGTTTGTAGAAAGATAGCATTTCAATGAACTACATCCATTTTCTAAAGCTTCAGTGCTTTCCTAGCACTAACTACTTAGTGAGGAGTCCAGACAAAAATTTAGACAATGTGAAGAATCACCCAAAAAAAAAAAAAATCATCAGGACCACTTCTTAAAAAGATCATCTTGCTACAACCACATGCAAAGTGAAAAGGAGAGATGGATGCACAGCACCTTATCGGGGACTTGCTCTTCTTTCAACTGGCTCCCTGATAACATATGGAGCTTAATCAAATATGCAAATGATGTCCTATCTAGAGACAAGGGAAACAGAGAAATAAACCCAGAGACCGTGCATGAAAACAGGCCGATAAAATAAGGGAGTGGGGAGAAGGTTTCCTCTTTTTGATAAAATGATTTCAAAAGATTAAATTAAAGCAAAACTAATTAGGAGAACCACACTTAAGCCGACTTCCCTTAAGAAGGGTCAGCAGGCAAGAGGCATTCAAATCAAAGGCAGATGCAAGAGGCACTTCAAGGGCTCCCTGAAAAGTCATTATCCCAGTCAAAAAGGAAGGGGCTAGAGAGGAGGAAGGCATCACAAGAGCCTTTTTGGCTGGGCACCCATCTGGGAATTCACTGGAGTGCATGGAGAGCTCAACAGCCTCTCTGGAGGCTGGAGAGCAGAAGGAGCAGGTGAAGACCAAAGCTGATTGCCTGATGTCCCAGCCACAGCATTTCCCTGAATACAAAGGGACAAAGAGAAGCAAATGGACCAGAGGGACATGGGAATGGATTTGCTTTTCCTTGTATCCCACCCCTGCACGATTTCCATTGGCTCTGTGGCCTGACACCATGCAGAACATCACCTGCCACCACCACAGGGCAGGTGACACAGCCAGCTGTCCCCCCAGAGGCTGCAGGACCCATGGATTCCAGCAAGGAACCGGCAGCAGGACATTGTTACCTGTCCCCTCCTGTTTGCTTTTGTCACTAACGTCCCCCTGGCCTGCTCAGCACCCCTCTGAGGGGAAACCCAGCTCTGCAAAGCTGTCAAATGCAGGCTGCATTTAAAGGAAGGGTTTGAAGAGGTGAAGGCACGGCCTGCTGCCTCCCCTGGGCTCACTGGAGCCTGCTCTATCTCCTGGAGCTGGGAGCAAAAACACACAGTGCAGAACTGCTGGTGTAGAATTTGGAGGGATTAGACAGTTATTTGCAAATCTCGCTGCATGATCACAAGATTCCATCTCTGACAAGACTCTGAGTCACAGCTAAACCAGAATATCCAAAAAAAAAAAAAAAAAAAAAAGAGCAGCACTCAACACATGTAGGAAAAGCACCCAGCGAAAGCACAGCTCAGCCAAACCCTGCACACCAGCACGGAGATTGCTGAGTAGTCAGAAAGCAGAGAGGGGTACTCGAAGGAGAGACATGGAAAATTAATTGCTCTCTGCCAAAAAAGCAGGCTACAGTTCTTCCCAGGAACAGCAGCCTTCGTGTCACATGGAAAAAAAAAAAGAAAAAAAAATGGAGTTTTCCTCCTGCAGTTTTACACTGCAACAAGCTGCAGTGTGAGACGTGGAGAAGTTGTAGCTGGAAGTCCCAGAGCAATGGAAATGAGGGAAATGAGGGATGTGAGAGGCAAAGCAGCCACCTGCAGTGATGGAAATACCTTAGAGGGTGCTTCAAACAAGTGCTGGCTGCACCAGCTCAGCAGCAGAGCCTGGACAGAGCCCCTCTGGTGTGGATTTAGGGCAGAGGATGGATCACAGGTAACCCAGGCTGGAAGGGACCTCGCAGGGTCTCTAACAGTCAGAACCCAGAAATTCCTTTGGCTGCCCTGGAGGGCTCGAGACCCTGTCAGGGGGCTCAGAGACCTTGGCACAGAGCTCAAGACCCCTGTGCCTTTGATTTAGCCCTTGGAAAAAACAATTACCAACCTTATATGGAGAATTACAAGCCACAAAAGTTTGAGTAGAATAATAGTGAACTTATCATGGGGTGAAAAATAGATTTTTGAAGTTTTTAGAATGGGGGTTCAGGGAGCAAGATGGAGAAATCTGGGCATGTCCTGCCTTTCTCCTTCTTCTTCTTGGCCTCCATCTTCTGCTGTGATGGTGGCACTTTTGGATTGGTCACTGTCTAACATAGGTGATAGGTATTGGGAAATTATTGTAAATATTGTACATGTAGTTTTTAGTACAAAGACATAACACCACCCCAGAGCAGGCAGAGTGACTCTGTCAGTCTTGCTGAGCAAACCTTGGCTTGACAGGAGAAAGAATTTTATAGATAAGAAACAATGAACAACCTTGAGACCAAGAAATGAAGAGCCCTGACTCCTTATTTGACTGCTGGGCTGGGAAAAGAGACTTTCTAACACATCTGGGGTCATTCTGAGCAGCTAGAGACCCAAGATCTAACCCAGCCTCTTGTTCAAAGCAGGTTCTGCTGGGAGATTAGACCAGGTTGTTCTGTTCTTTCTGAAAAGAAGGAACTTTGAAAGTCTCCAAGAACAGGAGCTGCTTCTTCAAGGTCCTCATGGACAAAAAGCTTTACCTGGTGTCCAATTGGAATTTTTTCATGCCAACTTATGGCTGCTGTTCCACATCCTCTCCTCACTCACCAACATGAAGAACTTGTCTCCAGCTCCTCAATAACCTCCCTGTTGGCACGGCAATGCTGTAACCTGGTCCCTCCACATTTTCTCATCCCAGCCTGAATAAGCTCATTCCTCTCTTCCCCTCCTCTCAAGGAAGATTCTCCAGCTCCTGGCCAAACTCTTGACCATTTCCTGAACCTGTTCTGGTTGTCAACAAAGCTTTTGCTCTGAGTAGCCTAAAACTGGGGGCAGCATCTGGATGTGGCCTGGCAATTGAGCCCAAGGTGATCACCTTCCCTCCATCTACTGGCAACATATTTGCATATCCTGCATCTTTGATTTCACCCATGGGAACAGAGTCTATTCATGTTTAGGTGATGTTTGAGGACTTTATGATCACTAGACAATGATTATTGCATGACCCAGGAGAAATTGTGCCACTGCCCAATGTCCACATTGATTCCTGTGGAAACCCAGGGCACAGGGAATATTTCTGTGTCTGCTCTGGGGTGCCCTGACCCCCAGGGCAGCACTGACTTTGGCCCTCATTCATGGAGAAAGTTTCCCAGACTTCAAGATAGACTGGAATCCACAAAAGAGTGAAATAGATTATGGAGAGCAGTGTAGGTGTATCACTTGGTGAGAAATTTAGGGTTTGGGATTTTTAGTGTGGTGTGGATGGAAGCAAGATGGAGGGCACAGGGTGCTGTCCTGGGTTTCTTCTTCATGCTTCTTCTTCCTCCTTCTTCATGGGTTTGGGTGGCAGAAAAGTCCCCATTGTGGGCTCTGTGGGATCAGTTATTGGGTTAAAAGTGAAATAATCTAGATGTAAGTTCTTAATTGGATAGTTCAGTCTTAAAAGCCCTTGGAACAAGAGATTGTTGGCCATTTTGTGCCTTTTAATGAAAAGCTGCCAAACTCACAGTAGTGAGACTGTTTTACTGATAAGAAATAATAAACACCTGAGTCCCAGCATGAACTGCCATCTCAAGTGCCTTCAATCCAGACCCAGAGAAACCCACAACTTCCCACCACCCCTTTCACCCAGCACAAGTACCAAGTGCTGAGTTCACCACAGCTACCAAAACCACAACTTTGAGTGCTTCAGCCAGAAAAATTAACTAATTTCCAGGTGTCTAAGCTGGCACCAACCTCTCAAAGAGAGACTGCACATCAAGGTAGAGCACAGACAACTACAAACATCAAATTCTGACAGGAACCAGCATCACTCCATCACCAGTCAGTGAAGCACCTGGACTCCTGCTGGCTCAGGAAGCTGTGAGGAAAGGCCTGGGTGAACCAGCCCCTCTTGCAGAAACCATCTTCCCAGCAGGAGCCAGAGCCTCTCCAGCACATTTTCAGAGCAGTCAAGTCCACCTGCCAAACAGCTGGGGGAAAAAAAAATAAAATTCAAAAGATCCCCAAGTCTTTAAAGGCAGCAGAGGGAAGGAGAAGGGAGCTGAGTTTCCCTGCTGGCATTCACACAGAGCTGTCAGCTGCAGAATTCCCTCCAGGGAGCATCCAAACTGAGCAGGGCTTCTTGTTTTGTGTGTATTCAGAAACCCCCTCTGGCCTTGGGGAGCAGTGGGGATCTGTGGCTGTGCCTACAGCTACCACTGACATTCCAAGCATGGAAATCCCAGAGCTGCCCCCTCCTCAGATGGGAGGTAAATCCCAACCCCCTGGCTAGAACTGGGACACCAATTCCATGGCCAGGGACACCTTCCACTCTGCCAGGCTGCTACAAGCCACGTCCAACTGTCAGAACCCAGGACATTGCTCTGACTGTCCTGGAGGACTCAAGACCCTGGCATGGAGTCAAAAACACCTGTGCCTTTGATTTTAGCCCATGGAAACAATTCCCAACTTTGTGTGAGGAGTTACAAGCCACAAGGGTTTGAGTAGAATGATAGTGAATTTGTCACAGGGTGAAAAAGTAGAATTTTGGGGTTTTAGAATGGGGGTTCAAGAGGCAAGATGGAGGAATCTGGGTGTGCCCTGTCCTTCTTCTCCTTCTTCTTGTCCTCCATCTTCTGCTGTGATGGTGACACTTCTGGATTGGTTTAGAGTAGAGCCAGACTGTCTAACATAGGTGATGGGTATTGGAAAATTATTGTAAATCAAGTACAGGTAGTTCTTAGTATAAAAAGCCAACACCACCCCAAGGGCAGGGACTGTGCCACAACCCAACCTGCTGGACAGATCTCAGCAGGTCAGAGAAAGAATGTCATAGATAAGAGAAAATAAACAACCCTGAGAACCAGAGCCAAGGAATCCTGTCTTCATCTTGGGACTGGGAAAAAGAGACTTTCCAACACCTTGGGGTCATCTCCACACCAGAGACCTCGTCATCCAACCTGGCCTTGAACACTTCCAGTCACAACTTAGCACTTCCCCAACACCACAGTGAGAGGGGCCAAAATGAAAACTGCAAATCCGAGCTCTCTGATTTTAAATTCTCCCTGTGGTGTCTCTGGATCCAAGGAAAGCAGAGTCCCAAGGGCTCTGGGTTATCCAGAGGATGGATAACCATGGAACTGGGGATGTTCTCCTAAACAGAGTTGATACCTGATTGCAAGTGCTGGCCAGATTTCAGAGCTGTTGGATCCAAAAGAAAACCTTCACCCCACATGACATTCCACATCTAAAAATCCTTCAAAGACCACAAACTGATTGGATTTGATGAAAAATTAAATACAGCCCGCAGAGTGAAAGTGTTGGTTTTTAAGTTATAGTTCTCTCTCTGCAAGGAATTCAGCACAGAAAAGGCTTTGAGTGAAATATTTGGATGGAATAAAAAGAAACCAAACAATTTCTTACAGGGAAGTTTCAAATAAATGAAAATTTCTACTACTCCATTATCAAATAAACATTTCAAAATAGACCAGATCTTTTTTTTTTCTTTTTTTTTTTTTGTGAGAAATGCAATTCCTGGGGCTAATCCCAGGCTGACATTTTTGTAAGCTCAACTCCCCCTTTACACCTGCATCTCCACACAGAATTATTGCAGCTAAGTTGTGTTTCTTTGACTGGAAATGATCTCTACAGAAGTAGTGACCCATAAGTTAAATGCCTGGGGAAGGAATACAAGGAATATGGAATACTGCTACACTCTCTTAGTGATGCCAGGTATAAGTGGCACCAGGAAAATTCCAAACCAAGGCCATGGGTACATCCCTGCTTTTCTCCTGCCACTGAAGAGCTGAGTGTGAATGAGAGAGTGAGCAAAGGAAAAAATAAAAAGGCATGGAATTTTGGCACCTGGTTGTTTTATGGCAGAGTGGTTTGTAGGGAGAACAGTCCCAGGAATAGCTCCTGTGCTGTTTGCAGGGAGACAAACCAGACATTTGCTAAACTCAAGTTTCTTTTTGCATCTCCTGGAAGAAATCACTAAAAACTCCCAGGGTTGCCAACTGCATTTCAGCCACGGGTTTTGCCTGAAGCATTCCCCAGGGTGCAGAGGGCTTTGCAGCCAAGGAAGCCCATCAGGATCCCTGGATTGCACTAAACTGTGGGAACACTCACCACCAAAGTGGTACAGACACATGGGACAGCCAGCACAGGAGGAAATCAGACACTGGGTTCTAACCAAAGCACAGCAACATTAAATATTTCTCATTAAACAATGCCACGAGTGGGTCAGGAGCTGGTTTTCCATCCCACCTGATCTGTTGAATTAAGCTGCTGAGGTGATCACACACCTCACAGCACTTAATCCATTCATTTTCTCCAGCAAGGAAAACATTCCCTGCCATTTGCAGAAGAGAAAATGAATGTGGAGACACACCAGAAGTTCCTGGCAGAGCAAAGGACTGAACTTCTCCTCCCTGGGCCACCCTTCTCCATCTTCAAGAACCCACAAATCCCCATGAAACCTTTAATGCAAGGACAACAGTTTTTATATGGACAGGGAGAATTTTTCCTTTTCCACAGCTCTTCATTTTTATCCTATTTATTTCTTCATTCTGCAGGGCTGAGCTGTGTCACATTCACATTCTCTGAAAAAATCCCTTCGCCCAGGATTCTTCTCCTGGGAAGCCTCAGAGAAAAAGGGAAACAATTCTTATCTAATTTGCTTCTCCTGTGTTGTGCTCACATGTGGAATGTGTTTGGAGATTGTTTACCCACAGGTGATTGTTCCATTGGATTCTGCTGGGAGTTGTTTTCACTCTTTGGCCAATCAGGGCCAGGCTGTGTCAGGACTCTGGAGAGATCCAGGAGTTTTCATTATTATCTTTTTAGCCTTCTGTAAGTATCTTTTCTGTATTCTTTAGTATAATTTAGTTTAGTATTCTTTACTATGATATACTATCATAAAATAATAAATTAGTCTTCTGAGAACATGGAGTCAGATTCAGCATTCCCGCCTTCGTCTGGGAACCCCACAAATACAATAGGGCTGTGCCGTGGACAAGGCAGCAGTATTGGAGGGAATATTTCTCCAGCACATTATTCTGTTCCTTCCTGATGGACTGCACAGGGAGCTTTGTGAATGAGCAGGAGTTGCAAAATGTATTTTGCCTGGGGCAGTGAAATAGCTGGGGCCAAGCGTGTCATTCGGTTTCACTCACACTTTCCCTACCCTATCTCTATCTTGGTTTTTCCTTTTCTTTTCCTCTTTGTTGTCTTGGTTACATGGGCAGACTCCTGATACTCTGCTAGTATTCATTTTAATGATATGTTCCCGTAAAGCACAATATTTTCCTTCAGTTGTGTGTGCCACTGGATAAATTCCTTTGACACATGTGACATTTGTATATCAACTAACAGATATTGCTTTATGACTGTGGGTATTTTGCAGAGCATTCATGGATCACATAAATCAAAATCTGATACACAGTCTGCCACTTTCATACATAAAAAAAAACCACACATAGAGAGGAAAATACTGAAACTGCAGGGAAAAAAAAGCAGCAAAATTTCTCCAAAAGCATCTTGTAATGACTTGCAGTGAGTCTTCCAAGCACAGAATAAATCCTGCTATCTTGGGGATGATCTCAGAACTCTTCTTTCATGCCATCCCAAAAATTCCACTGCAGCTTGACCGAGGAGCTGCACTGCACCAGGAGAAGCAGTAGAGTGTGACATGCCTGGTAGGAGCCAACAGCACAAAAAAAAAAGAAATCCCAGCTCCTGGGATATATCCAGGAGTTTCATCTAATCCTACAAGGCTTACTCCAGTTTACCGGTGTTTTTGAACAGAAAACAAACTTTGTGCTGAAATAATGGATTATGCTGGAGCTGCAATCCCAATGCAGCATTTTACTGGCAGCACCTGATTGATGAGCCAAGGTGGAAAACAAAGCATTCCAAAGGGCCATGGCCGGGGCCAAGGGGCATCAAGGGAAAGTCCTGAGTGCCAAACAACCCAGAGGAGGTGACAGGTTGCTGTCCCAGAGTCAGACACCCTCAGGAGCACTGGAGGGGGACAATGTGAGGAGCAGAGTCAGGGATTGCAGTAGACACAGCAAAGATTGGACCTAAAGGTTTCCAGGAGTCTGGATCAACTGGTCCAAAACAATCACACATGGTTAGGGGAGCCTCATTCTGCTTTCTGTTCTGCCTCTTTGGGGGAAGTTCATTCACCTGAGCAAATCTCAGCCCAGGGCTCCAGCCCTGCTCCAACTCACCCAAAGCGGGAACTACCACAAGTAGAATATTCAGCATGTTAGGAAAAAGCTTAATTTTATTCCCTTTCTCAAGTTACACCAGCCACTTCTGCTCTCCTCCGCTCATTCTTTACCCTATAAGGCTGTCCCCGCTCCCTACCACACTCCATAAAGCACAGAAAGCTTTCTCTCCTATTTTCCCCTATTAAAAAGGAAAAAGGAATCAGATCTTGGACTCTGCAGTGCGACCTGCAAAGGCAAAGACAGAGCTGTGGCTGAGTTTTCTTCTCCTGAAGCCAAAAAAAACCCCCAACCAAAAGCTTGTGAGTGCAGGGACAGCAGTCATTAAGAGTTTAGGTCTTTTTGATATTTACCATTCAGATCTCAGCTGCCCCATTTCCCTCCCTCCAAGAGACTGACTGGAGAACTGAACAGTTTATTATGATATCACACATGACAGGGAAGCAAAAGCTAATTAGCCAGGGGAGGAGATTATTTTTATTATGACCATTTTTTAAAACCATTTGGCTCCTTTTTCACATGCCTGAATAATAATAAAAAAAACTACCATATTTTATTTTCAAAAGCACGAGCAGTCTTTCCTCTGCTTCGAGCAAAGCCAGAGACATTTGCCAGTGGGCAGGATCCCATTCCTCCCTCAGCATGGGGGAAATGCCATCTGAATTTACAGCCCAGATTTGCTTTTCAAGTGAAGAAACAGGTAGAGAAAAAAAAACAGAGATTCCAGACTATCCTTAAGCATCTGTATGCAAACAACTCCCTTTACTCCCCACAAGCCACAGTGGGTCATCTTTTCACATCACCTTACTTTGCCCCAACTTGGAAGTCTTCACTCACAGAAGGGATTTAAAGAGGAAACAACATCCTAAAACATCACCAGGCTCTGGCCAACCTCCCTTCCCAGCTTCTCCCCCATCTCCATGACCATGGCCAAGCCACCACCTCCTCGCACAGGCAATGTCTTACAACACTCCTGGGCTGAACATTCAGACCAACACTGTCAGACTGGCACAGAGGGGCTGAAATGGAGCCAGTGCCCATCACTGGCCCACTTCCAACAACTCTTCTTTCCTTGGGAAAGCCACAGGTGGAGGATTCCACCTCCCCAGCCTCTCTGGGGGCTTCACGAGGCAAACCCCAGCCATGCAATGGCCACACTTCAGTGAGAATGCCCAAAGAGGAGCACAAACACACTCTTCATTCTGTTTGTGTGGCACCAGCCACAAACACAAAGCTCATTATGGCTCAGGACACAGCTTTCCTTTGAAGCAAACCCTCTTCCTTCAGCACAAACCCCAGCCTGATGTCCACGGGGCGGCCGCCGATCCCGTGCTGGGCTCGTGGTGAGATCACAACCCAGTCACGCTGCTCTGAAGAAAGATCTCCAGGGCATGGATCCTGTTTCCCAAACTTCAGCCCCAGTCTGATATTCTCCAGCATGCACAGACACCCTGTGATCAATGACTCAATTAGAGACGGTCTGAACACCAAAAATTCTCTTGGATGCAAATCACATCACGTCCATCTGCAACTGTGGTTTGACTTCTGAAGCATTAATTTCCTGATGAATAACCACTTGGAACGAGGATTTTATCCTTTCTCAGATCATCTTTATCCCTCGAGGGTGAAAACCAATTTTTTTGCCAACCAATCCATTTTTTATCCTCAAAATAGGAGCACCTTAGGACAAGGACCGCGCTCGTGCTCGACGCAACAGTTAAATCACCATAAAAACATGAAAATCTGAATTAGAGGGCCATGTAGGTCTTACCTTCTTGAGCTTCCCACTCTTGGTGCCCACAAAAGCCAGGGAGTGGTTCTTGTAGACGTAGGCAATCACCGAGGTCATCCTGTCCCCATCCTCGGTGAAAATGGGGAGCCCTCGCACCATGGATGATACTCCCAAGGGGGCATTCATATCCAGGCCACAGAAATTGTCATCAATTGTTAACAGCTGCAAAGGAAGAAAGAAAAAGGGGGTAAACAGCTGAAGTCACCAATTTTTCAGCCATTTGGGAAGTATCCATCCGTTGCGTAACATGCCTGTAATTTATACAGGCTGACAAAAACCAAGGAGGACTGGAGAAAGAGGTGGAAAAAAGAAAAAAAAACTCTCTGAAGTTACACAATGAGTTACAGCCAGAAGGAGAACTGGAAAGTTGGTTCTCTTGAATGACAGCCCAGCAGGATACATTACATTAAGCCTTTTTCCTACTGCTGTACCAGTCAGTTTTACCAGTCAAGACTCACCAATCAAGTGAAACTCTGCTGAAAATGTCTTAAACATCCCTAAGTTCTGTCAAAAAAAAAAAAAAAAAAAAAAAAAAAAAAAAAAAAAAGTACACCATTCCTGTAGATCCAGACTAAGGAATACTAAGCTAAATCTGCACTGGCAAATAATAAAATAGACCCTGACCTATCCTCTAGACCCAGGATCCAACACTAAGGATCACATCTACAAAGCCTAAATAACCACTCCTCTCCTAATTCTGAACTCAGCAAAGTTGCTTATGTTACAATCTTTGGAAATTATCATCCTCCAAGGAGTGTCCAGGCATTGTCCAAGAAAGAGATGGTCAGCCCCGGCCAAATCTGCAGAAGGGAGAGAATTAAATATCGTAAACTTAAAGCCCTTTCCAGTACCTCAGGGGGCTCCAAGAGAGCTGGAGCAGAACCTGGGAAAAGGGATGGAGGGACAGAACAAGAGGCAATTGCTTCAAACTGCCAGAGAGCAGCATTAGATGGGGAGAAGTTGTTGTCTGTGAGGGTGGTGAGGTCCTGGCACGCATGGTCCAGAGAAGCTGTGGCTGCCCCTGGAAGTGTCCAAGGCCAGGTTGGACAGGGCTTGGAGCAGCCTGGGATAGGTGAAGGTGTTCCCACCCATAGTGTGGAAAAAACCATTCTGTGAAATGCAAGTGTCCATAAAAGAGACAGAGGAGTTCTGCAATTTTATTGGAATAAATGAAGAGAGAGCCCACTGGGGCATACCCCCATGGGGTTTCACTCTCTAGGTTTCAGAGGACACAGCCTCCTTTTATCCTAAACTCACCCTCTTCCTTTCCCCATTACCAGGAAGGTGCAGCCTTCCCAATCCACCTCCCACATATCCCCCCCTGAACCTATCATTCCCCCCAAAACTCAGCAGCTTTGGCAGTCTGCCTTCAGGGAATCTACCATCCAGAAGTGCCACAGACTTTACCCGGACCCATTTGTCCAACCCTAAAGCTCAGGAGTTCAAACCGTAGCTAAAATTCCCAGGTTTTGTGGTTGGTACAGACATTGAGGCCCATTTCAAAGACATTAACACCCATTCCTCCTAAAGACCCCTCACCCATCGAATTGTTTGTAAGCACATTAACATCCATCTTTCCTTCCTTTAAGGTGCCTTCCAACCCAAACCGTTCTGAGATTTAACTGGGATGCTGTAAACCCCTGAAGTTCTTTGGAGAGAAGGGAAGTTTCCACAGCTACCACGGGGAATTTCCAGCTTTTTTTTTTTTTTTTTGAGATACCCATGAACTCCCAACAACCAGAGGAAAGCCCCTATCCATCAATACTGCTGCCTGAGCTCCAACACCCACCACATTTGAACTCAGCAGCATTTTCACCACATGGATGCTCCACTGGGATCCCTTCACTTAAATTAATGTCATGTCCAGTTGTCCCTATGGGCATTTCCTTGGGCTTCAGGGAGTTCCAGAAACACAGCAGGAACGTGGCACTGTCAGCTCTTCCACCTTCAGGCACCATCAAGGCAGGTGAAGCTAATACAGGTCACAGATCTCCACAGAATAAATCAAATAAAACTCCAAATATCCCAGCACAAACTGCCAGAGCAGTTGGAGTTTATTAACTTCTCTGAAGTCACTCACAGATTTCAACACTTAAGATTTTTGCTAAGGCCTAGAGAAGCAATAATTAAGTGTACAGGAAGGTTGCCTAGTTTTGATATATCAGAACTAAAGGACCATGACAATTTTCTTTGAGCTCACATCTTCCTGGAAACACAGTTAAAAAAAGTGAGTTCACCAGCAGTAAAAGCCTGATAGTTGATTCATTTTATCCTCACCCAGCAATTACGGGCAATAATTACAGATGGTTTTGCTGAATAGAAGAATAATGCGTCCTAAATGTGTTTATAAATACATAAAACCTAGGAGGAATTCAAAGGGCCATTAGGAGGGATCAGCTAGCCTGAGCTCTGGCCTGCAGGAGTCATTAGTGTTTGTGGACTGCCCTTTTTAGCAGAGCTAAAAGAGCAATTAGGGAGCAGATCAGCAGCCTCCAGCAGCAGCAGGCAGGATGCTGCTAGTCCAAAATGACAGCAACAAGTCCAAGATAAATCTGCAACCCAGCTTCAGTACGAGGAAATCCATAATCAGCAGGGAAAGGAGGTGTGCCAGAGAAGGAACCACCCAACCAAACTGGAAATGCACCTTCCAACAGAGCCAGGTGGCCATAAAACTACTCCAGGTGATCCCCTCGGCCCCAAAAATTTCCGCCCACAAAAATCGGCCCCAAAAATTTCCAACCCACAAAAACCGGCCCCAAAAAATTTCTGCCCACAAAAATCGGCCCCAAAAAATTTCCGCCCACAAAAATCGGCCCCAAAAAATTTCCGCCCACAAAAATCGGCCCCAAAAAATTTCCGCCCACAAAAATCGGCCCCAAACTTCAATGCCCTCAGCCCAACTGTGTGGCCCCTTGATGTCCCTCCAAGCTGAATTTTCCTGTGGATGTAAGATCCAAGAGTCCAGGTCCCCAAAGTTAGGCCCACCTTGCCCAGAAACCCTTAAGCTCAGAGATGAGCACAATTTGTGTTTCAGGGGTACAATCAAACTGCCCAAGTGCTCACTCTGACAAGCTGGAAAGAATCACCTCAGGCTGAAAGCAGGAAAATCCCAAACAGCAGAAAGAGGGGAAAGGGAGGAATGTTTCCAAGGAAAACAAGACAGCTTTCTTCACCACCAAGATGATGAAAAGCTTCATAGTGCCAGGAGACTTCTTACCCAAGGTGCAGGGTGCAAAGCTCCATCCCAAACCAGAGAAAATTACTCAGACAAACGATGAAATGAGATGAATCCAGCAGAGCTGGCACAGTCAGAGGAGTACAGCCAAAACCAGCCTTTCCACTGAAGCAGAGACCAGAAAGGAGCCACAGCATCCTCTGGCTGCCTTTCTACTCCATCCAGACCCTCCCAATCCAGGCAGGAGCCTGGGAGGACACAGCCCCCAAAATCACAGCATTAAACACAAACACCTGTGGCTGATTTGTCTCCAACCTGTTGAGGTTTCATTAATCTAATTGCCACTGGGTAGCTCCTCCTGCACCTGATTGGACTCCAGCTGAACTCAGACCTGCCCTTAATGGGGCTGATAATCTCACACAGACACAAAATTAAATTTAAGCCTTATTTATGTCATCTTTTTTCCTCTGACATTACTGACAGGAGAACACATCCTTATAAGAAGGACTTACACAGAAATAGAGGGGCAGATTTTTTAAAGAAGGTAAAGTCACACTAGGTTTAAAGAAGAAATTGTTTATGATGAGGGTGGGGAGGCCTTGGAACAGAGAAGTTGTGGCTGCCCCTGGATCCCTGGGAGTGCCCAAGACCAGGTTGGACAATGCTTGGAGCAACTTGGGAGAGGTGAAGGTGTCTCTGCCCATTGGCAGGGGGTGGAATTTGATGGTCTTTAGGTCACTTGCAACCCAAACAATTCTAGAACTCTGTGTGCTGCTGGTTGGGTGCCAGAGAAGCAATCAGAGCATTGCTGGTTTGCCTTGTGGACAGCCCTCCCCCAGGAACAGGAGCAAGGCCAGCAAGCCACACGAAAACTATTTTCATTGAACATATTTGGGTTATTTCCTCTGGGGGATCATCTGCCAAAAAAAAAAAAAAATGCCAGCAAGCAAAACCCTCCAAATAAACAGCACCCAGCTCCTGCACAGCTGTGCCTCTCAGCTGCACACAGGCCTTTGTAGAGCCAGAAATACAGAAATACAGTCATCCTCTGCAGCAAAGACAGACACGTAAGGAAGTTTGGATTTATGATGAAAGGGTCAGGAGTTGCAAGCACAGGTTTATTTTCAATTCCAGACACTCCTAGCAGCAATATAAAGTAGCCACGTTAAACTCTCTGGAGCTTCTCTGCCTGGCAATTTCACATTAACGACTTTGCAGAATGAAGGGGGAGGTGAGGGCAGGAATTCACTTCTAGCGGTGGCTGGGATAGCAGGGAGAGGCAAAGGGAAGGTCTAAAAGAGGTGGGAATGATATCAGCAATTCTCACATCCTGGGCAGTTAAAATCCAACCCAGAAAGTCACAGCCAGAGGTAACTTGGAAGGGAATGGGGGCCCTGCAGTTGGAATGCTGGGCTGGGATCAACCACTTCATCATCCCACGCCAAATTCCCACTTGCAAATGAGGGAATATTTCTCACCACCACCCTGCCCCAGGGAAACTCAGAAGCACAGGTGGTCTGCATATCCAAAATATCTTCATCTGAGATGGACTGGCAGCTCCCAGGGTAGAAATGCCCTCCCCAGTCCCACCAGCTGCCTCTCTACCGGGTTGTGCTCTGCTCCTGCCACCTCTGCCTGTGTCACCAACCACCTGCAGCCCTGACTCCATGGCCAAGTGTCACAGTCACCACTGAAACAGGAAGGATATGCAAAAGAATGGCCCTGATTTACAGGATTCTGGCAGGAGTTCGCCTCCTCCAGGATTAAACCTATCAAATAAATAATTAACACATCCAAGCCCTCCTGGAGAGGATGGCTTTACAAGGCTGGTGCTGGCTCAGTCCTGGAGGGATTGACTGAGCCCCCAAAACCCCCAAATTCAGCAGAAGGGTTGGAGATTTGATTCCATCACCTCCTTGCCTGTCCTCATCTCATTCCCAACAGGAATGAGCTGTGCTGGCACTGCAGGAGTGGCAGAAGCACCAAATATCAGGGGACAGGAGCAAACAGTGCTCATAATACACCAACTGTCCCTTAAACATCTGCTTTCACTGTTTGCCTCTGAAACAGCCCCTGATAATCAAACACAGCCTAATCCACATTTGGGGAAGAGCCTTGATAAAGGATTAGCCACGCCTCACTCCTCCTTGCTTTCACTCCAGCAGAACCTTCCTCCTCAATCAAAGCACTGGAGCCTTTTTTTTTCCCAGATATCTCAGCAGGCTCCAAAGCAATTCCACAGACTCACCAGGGATAAAGGCTGTCCCAGTGGCCAAGTCTTGCCTTTGATTTACAGCTAATACCTAACAGCCCTGTCTTCATGTGGTGGCAGGTACTTGGCTCCTCTCTCCTGTTATCTCAGGCTTGGCTGAGGCAGAGGATGGAGGGAACACACATTAATGGATGTCTGTGCTGCCAGCAGGGCCAGGCAGCCAGCAGCAGTAAGAAATCAGCAGTTACAGGCATTTGAGTCTTTGCAAGGAGACATCCAAGGTCTTTTCCATCACCTAGCTGCAAGAGCTGAATGAGGGTGAAGGTGGGCACATGTCCACTCAATAGGATATTTAAAAATCTAGAGAGATGGAAGACATAGAAAAACCTCTCAGCAGGAACTTCATGGTATTTGAAGGGACACAAGCTTAGAAATTTAGGGTCTAGGACACCTGCAGCAGGGGTGAACCATAAATCGCCACAGAGCGGAGCTGGAAATAATGGAAAACATCTCCCTGCAAATCACAGGAATTTAAATTCCAGCAGCAGCAGGATGGTGCCCAAGGATTGTGCTGCTCCTGTTTGCCTGCACACATTCTCTTGGTGGTTTGAGCATGTTTGAGTGCAAGGTGAATTCCTGGTTGGGTGCTGCTTTGCCCTGCCCATGGCATTAGTACTTGGCATTCCTGAAACTGGGATTGACTCTCCCTCCTGCAGTATCTCTGCTTCTGGCCATCCTACCTCCTTTGAAATCAGTGGATTTTGGTCCACCTGCCCTTTCTCCCCACAGAAGCTCAGCAGAACCATCCCATTTCATCCTGCTGCTGGGCTGAGCTGTGAAATCCCAGTGCAGGATGGACAGGGCCCCTCTCTGCCTTTCCCCTCCTGCCACATCATTCCTAGCATTTGATGCCTGTCACTGCCCTCCCCTATTGGCTTCTCTGGGTCTGGATTGAAGGCACTTGGGATGGCAGTTCATGTTCAGACTCAGGTGTTTATTATTTCTTATCACTAAAACAGTCTCACAACCATGAATTCTGCAGCCTTTCATTAACATGGCGCAAAATGGCCAACAATCTCTTGGTACAAGGTCTTTTAAGACTAAACTATCCAATTAAGAAAGGAAACCTAGATTGTTTTGCCTTTTAACCCAATAACTGATCACCTAAAGCCTGCAATGTGGACTTTTCTGTCCAATTACAAAACAGCAGCCAAACTCATGGAGAAGAAGGAAGAAGGTGAAGAAGAAGGAAGAAGAAGATGAAGAAGGTAAAGAAGAAGGAAGAAGAAGGTGAAGAAGAACAACCTGCCTCTGCCCTAAAACCTCCATCTTGCTTCATATTTATTTCTATATTCTAAAATACCAAACTCTAAGTTTTCCACCCTGTGATATCACACAACTAACCAACTCCACACCCATAATTCCAGAGCTTTCAATCAATTTTGGAAGCCTTCTCCACGACCTCAGGTCAAATGCAGTGTTCTCTTGTGGGTCAGTGCCTTTCAGCACAGAAAGTTTAAAATTCTCAGCATCCAGGATTCCAACACTCCCTATCCTAGGTCAGGAAAAGGCTGCAGGTTTGCCTGGTTGCAGATCTTTGTCATCTGCATCTCAAAATTTTGTGTTCAAAGAGATAGGCAGCGACCAAAGATAGCACAGGTCACCAACCCACCCCTCCTCAGTGGTCAGTCTGGAGTGTGATGACATCCAAAAATACCCAGCCCTGTTTCCCCAGGGTGCTCTGTGACAGAGCAGATCAAGAGCCAGCATTTGGAAACACATTCTAATTGCACACTGCTTTCCACTTGTGCACCCACAGCAGTGCTTGCTGTGCAATTACATGTCACCATATACAAATGACAGTGCAGTTACAGGAACTTTACCAATTATAGAGAAATTGCACCCACTATGCTGGAGAGGTTTTCATTCAGACACATCTCAGGAACAAAAGAACAAGAGGGAAAGTTACTCAAATTGACTAGAACTTCTACAGGGCATTTGGTTTTTAGGTCTGGAGTTTAAGCATCAGTTCAAGGGCTGGTGTCAAGTTTCCAGAGTGCTGCAGAATCTTAATGGAGTACAGACTTTTTATGCCTGCATTTATGTTCCTGCTCTGCTGGGAGTGTGAGGCTCCCCAACAGTCCGCACCATGTTCCTCCACATCGTAAAATTTGCAATTTCCTGAAGAGGAGGCTGCCTTTCTTGCAGAGAGCAACAGGTTCCTTCAGTCTTCAGGCCTTTTGCTCAGCAGAGCTGGGTGATTATCAGGAATTGTGGATAAAAGGAATTGTGCTGTAAATTTGTGCTATAAATGTAACATCCTCCAAGTCCTGCCTTTTGAAGTGCCCAAAGATGTGTGCAAGCTAAATCCATTAGTGAGCCCCTACAAATTTTCTAGAGCTCAATAATGCAAAATTTCAATACTTCTGGCTGCTTTCCTTACTTTTTGTGTCACACCTCAGAGATGCAGAGCCCTGCTTTCAGCTGACCCTGTCACAGCCATGGTGACACAATTGCAAAGATTGTTTTTTGCTTGTTCTCCATCTCTGGTTCCCACATTTGCTGGGACTGTTCTGGAAGCAGCACTGGGCTGCTGGGGGCTCTGAGCTACCTGGTCTGGTGGGAGGTGTCCCTATCCATGTCAGGGGGGTGGAATTGGATGAGTTTTTCCAACCTAGCCATTTTAAGATGCTGTGATTAGAGGGAAATTGCTCATGTCCCCATGAAGGAAACTCAGTGGTATTTCCAGTGCCTTGGTTAGACCCCAGAAGTCTGAGAAGGGAAAGTACCTCCAGCAGCAATGCAGACTGAGATAATAAAACATAATAAATAAAATATTAGATTCATGGAGACCTTCCCATCCCAAATCCCAAACACCACTGTGTCAGCCAAATCTCCCTCTTGCATATTTGTGAAAAATGCCTATTTTATGATTGGCTTTTCACAAATATTCAAATGAATATTATATGTGTTGTGTTAGAAAGTTATGCTGTATTAATTCCCTTAAGTAGTGTGTTGAATATAGTTTTAGGTTATGACATAAGGTTAAAATAGAAACTATGCTATGCTGTGTAGGATACTTTTTTAAAGAAAGGACTTGCACTGAGATAGCAGCCACAGGACACCTGAATCTTTTAGAGAAAGAGAATTTATTGCTCCATTATCAGGAGAAATGAACTTCTTCCCACCTTGCTCAGCCATGAAGAAGCTGTCAGGATTAGGAGGAAGAAGCTGACCCTGCCCAGACAGAATCCTGTGTTTGAATGGAAATTATGCATCATGGATGAGATGTATGAATATGCAACAGGTTATTGTTTTTAAGGGTTAATCCTCTGTTAATGTGGGTCCTTTTTCAGGCTTATTTTGCCCAGAAAGGTACCTGGACTGTCTGTAACTCTTTGTTTCTATTGTTTCATATTGTCCTAATCCAAAATGTCCAAATTATTGATTCTCTAATTGCATCACTATTTTTATAACCATTTTATTACCATTAAACTTTTAAAATTTTAAAAACAAGTGATTGGCGTTTTTCACAATATTGCATTTCCATCTCTTCAGAAAATTTCCAGCATCACAATTCCAAATCTCAGCATCAGCACCCCAAGCCATGCAGGTGGGGTGAAAACTACACCCCAGAGCTGTGTGGCCACTGAGGTTCATTCCTGCAAGCCAGGAGGATGGATGTGACCTGAAGAGCAGCAAGTGTGACTGTAAAAGGTGCAAAAGGAAGCTGAGCTTTCCTGTGGTCCCATAAACTTCCCCTTGCTGGCTCAGAGGATCGTGTGGCTGCAGCATTGAGGGATAAACAGAGGAATATAATCTCTGTGGCTCTCAGATCACTGCTTTGAAAAATTCACTCAAAATTTTTCACACCCCTAAAAAAAAAGAGATTATTGAGTGTGGAGACTCTGCCTTTGAAAGTGGCACGGACTGTTGGGTAAATAAGCATTTAGGGATTTTTCAAAAGGGAAGTATTGATCAAATAAGCTGCTAGAGCTCTTCTGTAAGAACTTATTCCAGCAGCAAAGCTCTGCTACACACCTGAAACACAGCAGCAATACTGGTATTGGTATATATATAGGTGAGATGGGGAGAATGAGTCTCAGTGAGAGGAAATCTTAGGTGAAAAGGGGGTTTTGGGTATCAGAAAAACACCTTTGAGAGAAGGTGCTGCATTTATCCTAAAGGATGTCCTTGATCAGCCCTCTCATTCCTATTGAACATACACCAGCACCTGGTCAGATAAAGTCTGGCTGCCTCCCTTTGATGGCACCACCAGCAATTCACTGTTGCTGCAATCACAATTGCTATAATTATTATTTTGTTACACAGGGAAAAAAAAAACAAAAAAAAAAAAATCATCATTTGGGCTGCAAAGTGCCACCCGCGCCAACGGCGCTGCAGAAATTAAACAACGAGGCTGCTTTGCATGCAGGCAACACCTTCACCCCGAGAGCCCTGAGCCTCTTAAAAGCATTAATTAAGCCTCACCACGGTCCTGCAAAGGTGATTTAAGTGCTGTAATGAGTGAGATGTATGTGCTGCTGGAAATGGTGAGAGCTTGGCTCTGCTCAACAAATAACAGAGAGTGGAGATCCTGTATCGGGGAGAATCGAGATGTGTCTGGTGCCATCATCTCACAGAAGATGCATTTAAAGAGGCCTGGTTATCAGTTTGAACAACAAACTAAAGCACTCGAGCCCTGAAAGGGAAAATCTCCTGCTTGTAGCTGCTTATCTGGGCAGATCTTGGTGCTTGAGGAATTCAGAGCGTTTTTACCAGGCAGTGTCAATTCACTGAAATTCCAACTGCTCCCGAATCTGGAAGCAGGACTGAGCAATTGGGAGGCTGCAGGCAGCCCTGGGAGCAGGGACACCATCACAACCACAGCCCTGTGTTGCCTGGAGTGGGATTCCCAACCAACAGCCCCAACCCAAGAGTGCTGGGTTGTCACTGACATATTTTCTGAAAAATCCTTTCGCTAGGATTTTTCTCCTGAGAAGCCTCAGAAAAGAAATGTAAATCTAACTATCTGATGGTTGTGGAATGTGGTCTGGAGATGGTTTACCAACAGGTGCATCTTTGATTGGTTCCATGTGGATTGTTTTTAATTAATGACCAATCCCAGTCCAGCTGTATCAGGACTCTGGTCAGTCATGGGTTTTTATTATCATTCCTTTCTAGCCTTCTGATGTCTCCTTTCTCTTTCTTTAGTATAGTTTTAGTGTATAATTTTCTTTTAATATAATATATATCATAAAATAATAAATCAGCCTGCTGAAACATGGAGTCAAGATTCTCATCTCTTCTCTCATCCTGGGGACCTTCAAACACCACCACACTGGGTCATTCCCTCATTAGGAGGAGTGAATTTTTATTATTCCCTGCTGCACATTCCCTCACTCTGCCTCTCCCACTCTCTCTCCTTGTCTAAATACGTGCCTGGCTAATATTGCTTGTTTACAGGATAAATCAGCTGTACAAATCCTATTATATTTTGGATCACTGACAACAACGGGGTAATGACATTGAAACGGGGAAATGCAATGTACTCATCTAATGTCACCCACATGTTCCATCAGCTGCACCAGCTCCCAGTGCTGCATGGAGGAAACAGAGCACACTCTGTCTTTACCATTCAGTTCCAGGCCTATCTGGCTGTCTTGCCTTTCCTAGTGTTGAGTGTTTCTTTAAATAAAGAATCATAGGATGGCTTGGCTTGAAAGGAATTTTAAAGACCAGTCAGTGGCATGAGCAGGGACACTTTTCACTGGATCAGGTTGTTCAATGCCTCATCCAGACTGGCCTTGAACACTTCCAGAGATGGAACTCCAGCTCCATCCTGAACCTGGATACAGCTGCACAACCAGGTCTGTGCTGGCTCTGCAAACACCAAATTTTGTCCTAAAGTTGTTGCCAGGGTTACCCAAAGATTGTCCCATGTCACAGACATCTTTTATGAAAAATCCTTTCCTTAGGATTTTTTCCTCCTGAGAAGCTGAGAGGCCTCAGGAACAAAATGTCAACAATGATTATCTGCTGCTGTGGAATGCAACAGGTGCATCTGGGATTGGTCCATGTTGGATATTTCTAATTAATGGCCAATCACAGTCAGCTGGCTCAGACTCTCTGTCCAAGACACAAGCCTTTCTTATTCATTCCTTCTATTTCTATTCTTAGCCAGCCTACTGATGAAATCCTTTCTTCTATTCTTTTAGTATATCATAAAATAATAAATATCATATCATATCATAAAATAATAAATCAGCCTTCTGAAACATGGAGTCAGATCCTCATCTCTTCCCTCATCCTAAGACCCCTGTGAACAGGGTCATAGTCCCATTCTCAGTAAAATGCTTTTCAAACAAACTCAGAGCAAAAACTAGATCCTCCAACAGCAAAGCCATGCAGGTGCCAGGCTGGGATTGTCTGGGGCAGAAATATGGTCAGATGTGATTCAGGCATCTCTCTGTGAGTAAAAGAGCTTTTTTCATCTCCATCTCCACTCTATCCACTCTTCCAATATCTGTGTTATCCTAGCAGGTACAATAGGAACCCATCCATGCAATTTGGATAAATAGAGACATTTCAGGGAGGGAAAAACAGATAAGTCTTATGTTATACTCCTGGAATATCAATAAATAGACACACACATCAGAGCGCTCCCGGAGGCTGAATATCTTCACTGAGCCTCCAAGTTCTGAGACAGAGTCTGCACTGTGTTTCACCCCCACAGCTCCACTGGCATCAGGAGAGGGAGGAAGGGTCTGTGCAGGATTTATCCCAGAGAGCAAAGCTGAATCCAGCACCCCCTCGAACCCCTCCTCAACAGAATGGGCATTGTACAACCTCCCCTGCTCCGGCTGCTTTAAATAGCAGCAGCCTCACCAAGGGAGCTGGAGTCATTTTGCTTCTGGCTCTTCCAGGACATCTGGGGTTTGCTTTCTCTGCATTTTTTTTTTCTAATTAAAAAAAAAAAAACCCTCTTGCACAAGTCTCTTGGCCTGACAGGCGACCTCCTGGCGAGGCAAGGCGAGGTCAGCTTCGCGAAGTCGCCAATCTCCTGGCGAGGAAGAGAATGTGAGCAGATCACGTGGAGGCCTCCAAAAATGCAAAGCTGAGCCACAGACGACCTCAGGGCTCGACCACAGAAGAAAACAGCCTGGGTTGCTGGCAGAGGAAGCAGCAAAGAGCAGTTTCCAGGAATAAATCTAATTGTCGGTGTGGTGGGGAGATGGCGCAGGGATGGAGGGTCTGGGACTCTGCTCACCTGCACACCAGGGAGCTGCAGCACCTGGGGTGATGCTGAGCTGCTCAGGCACAGCCAGCTGGTGCAGGGATGGGAGGGATGCTGGGGGAGGGAGCTGTGCCTGGAATATCTCAGACACAGCAGCCTTGGGCCCTGCTCTGCCCTCAATGAACATTTTGTGCGAGCGGGGTCACCCCGACGTGAGAGAGCAGCTCTGTCAGAGGGTTTGGCACCCGGCCACTTTCAGACACAGGCTTTCCTCCTGGTTTGTGCTTTGGAAGGAAATAAGTGGGTTTGAGAAGGTTGTTTCCAGTGCATGTTTGGGTTTTTCCCCTCAGGACAATGAGGATTTGTGGAGAGGTTTCAGCATGGGGGTGTTTCAGGGTGAAGGTAATTAATTACTGCCAGAATTATTTCTGCATCCACTGGTCAGGCAGTATCCTTTCAAGGACAGGTGTTTAATACTGAGAAACCTACTTAATACCTCAAATGCAATCATCCTCTCCAAGCAATTAGGCCCTGATTTACAGCCCTTAAGTGCAAGCTTCTGTTGATGTGGGGGATTAGGAGTTTTTGTTTTGCTCTCCCTCAGAGCACCCAAAGCCCCTTTTCTCCCTGCCTGGAGCGCAGAGCACTTTGCAGAGGCAGAGACCAGTCTCTATCCCTGCTGGCTGAAAGCAGAGAGGTGGCACTTGGGAGAGAGAACCAACCCCCAGGGCAAAGAGATGAACCCACACTCTGCCTGAGCTCACCCCACAGTGGGGAGAATTTCCCAATCCCAGTTCAGAGGAGCCAGGACCTTACTGGGAACACTGGAGACATGAACTCAGTTGCTCTCCAAAGAGCACAGCCCCAGACATCTCTGGCCACTTCCACCACAACCATGAGAAATACCAGCTGTGTATCTCCCTGAGCTGCCTCCTGTGGGGAAATAACTGGAATTCCTCTCTGTGGAAGTTTTTCACCCCAGAGCAGAGCCAGCTTTGCAGGGGAGGTGAGGCTCAGGCCTGCTGGAGGTGGAAGGTGCAGGGGAAGGTTTGCAAATCCCAGAGCTCAGCTGCAGAAACCCTAAAGTCAGAGCCCTACCTGTTGGATTAAACCCTTCTCTGACCCAGAGATGGGGCAATGAGAGGTGTTTTCAAAACTTTTATTCCCTTTTCAGTCTCATGAGACAGGTGAGACAACACAGATGTTATAATTCACCCCATCACAATCAGAAGTGATTGTGTCCCTCTTCCTCCCCAGCTCAGATCCCACCCTCTCCAGCCCCAGTGTCAGGAGGAGGACACTTGTCACCTCTTATCACAGCACCAGCTCTGCACACTCAGCATCCAACACAAACTGATGTGAGCAAGAGCACAAACACAGATCTGGCAGCCACCAGCCTGTTTGCTCCAGTGAGCATTCCCAGAGAGGCATTACTCGGGGTACTGCCCTTCCAAAAACTGAACTTTATCATTTCTGTGGGGGTTTCCTGCTCTTATTTGCATTTTCAGAGGAAGAAGAAGAAAATGCTGTTAAAAATTGACCAGGAACTGACCTCAGCTGTCCACAAAACCTTTGAATCAGAAACACCAGCCTGAAAACTTTGGAGTAAAGACATGTACACAAAACTTGTGCATGGTCTGTCCAGCTGGGATGTCACTGTGATATTGTAAGAAAAATCCCTTCACCAGGATTTCTTCTCCTGGGAAGATGAGAAGCCTCAGCTTCTCCATGTTTTGCTCCTCTGGAATGTGATTTAAAGAATTGTTTACCCAGCATGTGAATTGTTTTTACTTAATGACCAATCCCAGTCCAGCTGTGTCAGACTCTCTAGTCTGTCACAGGTTTTTATTATTCATTTTTGTCTAGGCTTCTGATGTCTCCTTTCTCTTTAATATATTTTTAGTATAGAATATAATGTAATATGATATAATATAATATAATGTGATATAATGTGATATAATATAATATAATGTGATATAATGTGATATAATATAATATAATATAATATAATATAATATAATATAATATAATATAATATAATAATGTTAATAACATTATATTATGTGATGTAATGTGATGTAATGTGATATAATATAATATAATATAATATAATATAATATAATATAATATAATATAATATATCAGCCTTCTAAGAACTTGGAATTCAGATTCTCATCTCTCACCTCATCCTGGGGACACAACACTGCAACATTGGCATGAGCAAAAAGTGCAAGCACCAGTGGCACTGACACACACAGGGATTTATTTAGGATAGCCCAACTGGCAAACAGGGAGACTGTGAGGTAAAATGAAGCTGATAACTCATCCCTGGGATTGATCCATCCCCCTGGGAAAGAGTCAGGCTCACGTCCTCACCAGTGCAGCCAGAAGAAATGGGCAGGGCTGCCAAAGCCCCTGGACCTCCTTCCACACCTTCCCCTTCCCAAGGACTCACCAAAAGCTAACATTCCTTTCCCCCAACCTTTCTCTTTTAAGGGAAAATGGGAGAAATGACAGATAGGGATGGCAATTCCTGGTTTTTTACTTGTAAAGTGATTTTTCCCCCTTGAAACACCCCTTCTTTCCAGCAAATCCAGCTGGTCCTTCTTTCTATTGACCCTGTTGTGCTTCCCACCATGCCAGAGAGAAATGTAAGAGCAAAGATATTTCCTCCTCCTGCCACAGATGGGCACAGCACCAAGATCCAGGAGACCCTGGGCCACAAATTGAGGGGTTTTGCCTTTGCCAACCCCCCTGTGAAACAGCCTCCTGCTGCTCCCCATCCTGGTGCCTCAGAGGTGCTCTGTGTCCTGTCACCACCAGGGATGGTGAACACAAGCCTGGGAGGAAGAGGAACGTGAAACAGGCTGAAAAATCTTGGCCACCCCTGTTAACACCACTGATTGCAAAGAGAAGCCCTGGGAGGAAGAGGAATATGAAATAGGCTGAAAAAACCAAAATCTCAGTCATCTCTCCCCTTCCCAGGAGTCCAGCTGACTGTCCCATACCTTACAAAAAGTCTTTCCACCACCTGAGCTGGAAATGGCCCTTCCTAACCTGGTGGGATGGAACAGGAGGGAGCCCAAGGGTGATCCCCAAGGAGCAGGCAGTGTTCATCCCAATGCTGCCAAAGGAAAATGTCTGTGCACCCAGCTGGCCCCCAAACATACCCAAATCCAAAAACTAATCCCCAAAAACTCCTCCTGAATGCAGCTAAACCCCATGACAACAGCAGTGCTGCATCAGGGGTGGGCAGGAGAGAGCAGGAGGAGCCCACTTGAGGAACAAATGCATGGAGATGGTGCAGGACTCTCAGAGCTTTCACCAGCAGCATCTGCAGAGAGGTTTTGGGGAGTTACCAACAGCCACAAGAAGCCTTCACAGCCAAGTCACTCCTCAGACAATGGCTTGGGACCCAAACATCCACTTCTGGTAGCAAAGTGTTGGGAAAATATTGCCCAGCTCTTCACACAAGGCCTTTTGTTGGCCAGTCAGCTCTGAAAACATTTCTGTTCTCCCCCAAGTGACAGCGCTGCCATGAAAAACAGGAAGAGACTGAATGCAGCAATTTAAACAGTCAAACCCCATTTCCTGCCAAAAGGAAAGGAAAATACCAGCAAAAGGCAGAAGCCAGGCAGGAGTTGGGGACTGACATTCTGATTATCTTGGGCAGATATTGGTGGAAGCTGCAGTGGTGGAGGCGACAGCTTTGCATGGCAGGGACTGGAGTCTCTTAGGCTGGGAGGTGGATGAGGATGAGGATGAGGATGAGGATGAGGCCAGGATCTGCCAGCAGAGCAGCCCTGGGATGTGAGCAGCTCCTGAGCTGACAGCCAGGGTCACAGACCAGCAGCACCCCTGGTTTGGGGCTTCATTGCCAGCCAAAGTTCCAGCAGGATCCCTGCTCCTCTCCTCTCCCCACAGCCCTGACACCCTCAGGCTGCTTTGGGGTCAGTCTCCAGCACCCTCCTCTTCTTCATCCACTTTTTGTCTCACAGCTTTCACCTGCCTGGTCCCCAAGGTAGAGGGAAAGGCTCCCCTGCCTCCTCTGCTGAGCATCCCAGGAGTGGAACTCTCACCAGGCTTCAAAATGCACCCAATAATCTTATTTCATTGTGATGGCAATCAACAAATGCCCCAATGATCAAGTCCTGGACAGAAATAACACTTTTACATCTCCATTCTCCTCTCAAACTGCCTTTTATTTTCTCCCCCTTTTACTTTTTAAGAAATCAAGCATTCCACAACACTGTCACAGAACCCCAGAATGGTTGGAAGGGACCTTAAAAGTTCACCCAGTCCAGCCTCCTGCCATGGGCAGGGATAACTTCAACCAGGTCAGGCTGCTCCATTACAAAGTTTATGAAGGACATTGAAACCACAGCCTTCTTTACCCAACATGAAGCTGCTTTTCTGTTTTAAGAAGCCTTTTTTTCCCCCTCCAGAGCAGCCCTGCCTCTGCCAACACCCTGCACGTCCACAGGGTTTGAAGGTGCCCTCTGACTGCATAAGCAGGAAGGGCTTCAGCATCCAGAGAGGAGATTTAGATTCCACATGAGGGAAAGCTTCCTCACAGCACAGACAGATTTTAGGGAGAGAGAGGAATCTCCATAGCCAGAGGTTAAGAACAGGTGAGACAAACATCTGTCAGAAGCGTTATAAGTAGGGCAGAAGGGCAAATCAGATGACCTCAGAGGAATCCTTTTTTTCCCAGCCTCGTTTTTCTCTGATTATATGAATTTCTAAGCATTTGGGGTCAAGTGTACTGCTTAAATATAAGCTATCATCCTGCTTTTGCAGAGAGGTATTACCTGAGACCATTCATCACCTGAGTGAACATCACCAATTTGCAAATCAACTGCCCAGACATAAAAATCTGTCATTTTTTTTCGATTTATGCTGAAGATGAATGGGAGGACAGCTGTAACACAGGGATGGGAGAAGAAAGAATACTGAGGATTCTCCATTCATCTCTGGACTTTCACCTTTCCTACCCTAGAGATTCTGCTACCACCCTGCTGCCATCTACAACAGGCACTTGGGGGCAACCACAGGCTCATCACAGAATTTTTTTTGGTTTTGTCTTTGCCTTGGCCTTTGCAAACCAGACTGGAACAAGCCTTCAGGACATCCAACCCTGCAGGACATCTGGGGACTCAATGCCTCCTGCTGAATTGTGACCATGAGACAAAGTTTCTCCAGCCAAGGTCTTTCCTGACCTCAGCTCTCTCAGCTCCAGTTGTAAGCAAGCTGCCTGACCAGAGGAGCTACAGAATCTGCTGCTGGGGACCAGAGCATTGTTCCCCCACATCCCTGGAATTATTTGTGTGCAGAGTTGTGCTGGGAATAGTCCCCAGGAGGTTTCTCTAGCCCTGAAATAGCCTTGAGCAGGGATTACACCAAGGCAGGAGCAGAAGTATCCAGGCATGTGGATCCCCCTTGAGTCAGTTATTGCCCTGTTAGAAATATTAGAAACATTAGGAGAATATTTGTTGCTAAAACAAATTGGTGCCTTGATAGGCAAGGACAGAGCAGTGAAACCAGCTCCTCAGTCCTACAAAGAATCACAGAAGGGCTTGGGTTGAAAAGGATCTTAAAGATCATCCAGTTCCACCCCTGCCATGGCAGGGACACCTTCCACTATCTCAGGTTGCTCCAAGGCCTTGGACACTTCCAGGGATCCAGGGACAGCCACAGCTTCTCTGGGCAAGCTGTTCCAATGCCTCAGTATCGTCTGTGTAAAGAATTTCTCCCTAACACCTAATCCAAATCTCTCCTCTGTCCCTTTGGAATGCTCAGTGCCCAGCAGGACCTGTTCTCATCCAGGATTTCAGCTGCCAGAGGCAGGGCAGCAAAGCTGAAATTCAGTTCCAGCTTGAACCATAGGTAGGCTAAGGCTCTGTTTTCACCACCAGATAAACATTTGACATCCCCACAAACACAGGGAAAGTCTCACTGATGGCTCTGTGATTGCTTTTAGAGCTGCCTCTAACACATGTGTGAGTGGCAGAGCAGCAGAGCTGGGGCTTGGCTGGCAAGCAGGACACCAGCAGAGGAGACCAGGCTCTCACAGACACACATCCAGCCTCCAAAACACTTCACCAACCATCAAATATTTTCCAAGCTTAGCAGCTGGACTCTGCAGCCCCTTTCAGCAGCCAAGTCACTAATACCCCTTCCCTCAGGCAGCACAGCTGATCTCAGGCAGGGCTTGCCAGCAGCTCTAAGCAGGCTCATTTAAGGGGAGTTCAGCCTACTAAGTTACACACTTCAGGCTTGCTGCTTTTAATTCAAGCATCTCCAGGTCCTTTTGCAGTGCCTCTGATTCACAGTGAAGATGTACACTCATAAATATGCTCCAACACTTTTCCCCACCGTGTCCTCTCTCCAAGCTCTGCGCTCCTGTCCCTGCTCAGTCTGACACCAGTTTTCTTGGTTTGGGACTCACCCCATGGGACACAAGAAAGCTGCTGGCTTTTTTTGCTCCTGTCTAAAGCCACAGAAAGCAGGAGTGAGTGGTTTCAAGCCTCCTAATTGGAGAGGTCCAGCACTGCAAACGTTAGTGTGGAGCACAAGCAGAGCAAATATGCAAATACACGGAGAGGCTTAAGAGCCCAGGAAAGAAACTCCAGTGGGAAGCTCCCAGCTTAAATCTAAAGGCAGCTCTTTGAATGTGCACAGGCCTTGAGGCTAAACAAAAAAATCAAAGCCAGATTTGGGCACAGCCTTTCTCCCTGTGCAATGCTCCACAGGGAGATTTGAGGGTCTAGGCAGAGGAGATCCCAACTGAAATCAAGGATTTGTCCCTTTGGTGTGGGAGAATGAGGGCAGGGCAAGGTCAAGCAAGGACACTGAGGGGTGTAAAGGGGAATTAGGGCAGAGTAAGGCAGGATCAGTGTCCTTGCAATGAGACTGCCATCCACATTCCTCATGGCCCATCCTTGGAGCATCAGGAGAATCCCCCAGCAAACAAGGCTGGAGCACCAAGGAGCAATCCCATATCCTGAGCACTGCCTGCCTAGAGATTTTGGGGCAGGAAAGCACTCTGACTTTTCTCCCTATTACCTTTGCTCAGACTGGAACTGGCCTCTCACTTGAAAGAGCTCATTAAGGGTGGGAATCAAAGCCTGGGGAGAGGCTCCTGCAGCCCTGGGCTGTAATGCCCCTGTCTGTGCCTGCCATCAAAGCCAGCCCTGTGCACATTCCTGCAGTGGCACTCAGAATAAACCGAGGCAATTTCTTCAGACCATTTGTAGGTCAGACAGACCAGCCTCTTCCCCAATCCTGCCCTTAAATCTTGCAGTGTTTAATCCTTGATCTGCAGCCAGGCCTTAATTTCTCAGTGCAGAGCTGGCTGGAGACCGGAAGGCGAGGGGCTTTGATGGTTAATGGCCAGTGCTTCTCAGCCCTGGAAGAAATGAAGCCCTGGCTTCATAAAGTTCCCTGAATAAATCCTGCCCCAGCTACAGCCCAGGGAAGCAAAATGACACCAGCATGCACAGAAACTGGCACAAGCTGTGACATCTCTAGGTCTTGTTTTGGTTTGGGTTTGAGTCGAGAGTGCACCTGGGTCTAAGTGATTTCACCCTTGAAGTAACTACAACAGGTATGTCCCTCCCAAATATTCTAGGCCCCCTTAGTTCAGCAAACACAGCATGTCTGCTTGTTCTGATACCTTCACCAGCTTGTCCATGAGCTAACTGGGGCATGAGCTGGTTAAATCGGGTGGTGTGGTGAGCTGGAGTCAGAGCCAGCTCAGGGACTTCACCCCTGTGATTTGCACCATGAGGTAACTACAACAGGCATATTCCTCCCAAATATCCCAAGGCCCCTTGGTTTAACTCATCAGCAAACACAGACTTTCTACTTGTTCTGATACCTTCACCAGCTTGTCCATGAGCTAACTGGGGCATGAACTGGTCAAATTGGGAAGACCTGTTGATAGTTGAGGAGGGCAAGGTGGGGTGCTCAGGGCTCCACTTACCGCGCTGCTACAGGGAATGTCCTTGACCTTGAGCCAGGCCAGATCTAACGTCCCCTCTCCCCTGTAGCAGGACTGCAGCCTGTCCTTGATGCGGTCGTTGATGTTCTTCAGGACAAAGATGCAAAGAGCAGACTCATCCAAGGACTTCATCTTCCTTTTCTGCCCCTTGGAGAAGACTGTGAAGAGGATATCATCCTCAGGACCAACTCCCAGAGACCTGGCCAGGATGGCTCCAGCCTTGGACAAGTAGGCAGCCTGCAGCAATCGATATTCCACCCCGTTCTTCTCACAGCCAATGGGCACCTCCACGTAGGAGTTAAAGGCCGTGTCCTCCTTACAAAGCCTCACCAGCTTGGAGGTATAAACCTGCTCCTTCGTGGTGGAGCCGGGTGGGGAGATCATCTCAGGCTGCAGAGTCAGGAAGTAGACAAAGTTCCCACTGCTGAAGCCATAGATGTAGTAGATATCAAAGTCAGGGATGATGGTAAAGGTGTCTGAGGGGATCTTGATCATGGAGGCCACAAACTCGTCGTGAAAGACATATGCAAACATCCCATCAGCCTCGGAGTTCTTGGTGAGCTTCCTGCTGGAGATGGTGGGGAAATACTCCGGCTTGCCGTCCACGGCCGTGGCGATGAACAGCTTGTCGTCCATGTTGCTGTAAGAAACAATGACTCCAAAAACAGAGCCACTCTCGTTCACCCCAGAGAGGTAATGCTCCTTCTTGTGGAAGGGCTCTCCCAGCTTGAAGAGGTCATCCAGCCTCAGGAGCTTGCAGATGCCTTGGTACAGACTCCCACAGGCTATCAACCGATTCTCCTTGTAGTCTATGAGGAGCATTTTGTTTATGTTGTTGGTGGGCGTCAAGGGTTCGTTGCAGGTTTGGACTATCCTGGGAGGATAACACTTGGGATTGTCATCATCAGGACCAGTCTCATGGGTCACCAGGACCTTCAGGTCACTGGAGAGTTTGTAGATCCTGTTGACAGCCCCCAAGTAAATGTGCCCAGTCCTTTCGTCCACCACCAAGTGGTTGAAGTTTCCCTCTGCTTGCTCTCCAGTGAAGGTGATGAAGGGCCTCTTTGGATGGGGTGGCTGCTGTCTGCCCAGAGGTGACACTGTGGTGGACAGCAGGAGGTGAGAAACCAGGCAAGTCCATTTCCACATGGCCGGCGACATGATTAGAGAGGTTTGTATTCCCAAGGCAACAAGGATTAGAAGCTGTAAAACTCTTCAAAACGCCAATTCCCTGGCAGATTCTGTCCTACAAGCAGAGAAAAAAGAAAACAAAAGTACATTACTATGGAGTATTCCTTCCTCCTCCCTCCTTCACAACCATGCCATCATCAGAGCGTATTTAATTGCTAATCCTCCCTTTCTCCACTCTGAGCTCTCTACTTAAAACCAGCACAAAGGGAACCCTCCTGACAGAAAAGATGCTGGGAGAAAAAGCAGAAATCACACAGCAGAGTAATAAATCAGCACCCTTTCCCTCTCCATTACACACCCACGTGCCCCACGGTGCAGCATAAATATTGACTGCAAGTGCAGAAGGGTAATGGTAAAAACATCACCCAGCATTGCTGCCTGCACTGCCAGCACCAGCCCAGCTGTGGATTTGCTATCTGAGACACCAGAACTGGAGAAGGATTATTATCCTGCTCTTCTGGACGAGGCACTGAAGCCTGGAGAAGGTCAGGGATCTGCCTACAGGAATGGGGCCAGATGGATGCTGAGCTCTCCCGCAGCCCTTGAAGTTTGCCAGGAAGGAGCCAGCTCTGGTGTGACATTAACATCCTTTCAGGGAGATCCCAGCCCAGAACAGCTCTGTTTGGGCAGGAGCTCTGTGAATCCAGATCAAAGCTGCCTCACAGCAGCCCAGCCTGCAGTACAGACACAGGGGTTGTGGTGTGCCAGCTGTCACTGCCACATCTGCAAAGGGCTGGGACCAAAAGGGGCGCTGGGTGTCCTCTCTGCTCTGGGCTCTCACCACAGACCACTCTCCACTCACTTCACAGCCAAGGGAACATCATCTAAAAGAGATTCCAGCTCTCCTGGGGATCTCAGCTGACTGAGGAGAAAGGGGTTGTTTATCTACCAGCAGTGAAAAAGCCTAAAGCACCATGAAGTAGGAAAAACAACAACCCAAGAACCAGCCTGGTACCTTTCCAAAGAGAGGGAAGAGGCTTTCCTTGCACCACTCAGTCCCTTAAAGTCTCCCAGGTTTTGATCATGGTGATGGGAGCAGTGTGGCGTTCAAACATTTAGTGGGCACATCACCAAGCCCTATGGAAACACCTCTTCCTACTCAGCACATCCATCTGCTCCTTTTTCCTTCACTTTTTTGGTTGCTTCTGTACTAAGAGCAGCTTTACCCCTTCATGGCCCCACAGAGCATGTAGGACATGGAGTTCTACCAGCTCAGGCCTCACAAGCCAAGCTCCTCACTGAGTGCTGACCACACAAACCTGGTGGCCAGGCCCTTCACCCCCCTGTCATACAGATCAGAACTTCACAAAGCTGCTCTTGATTTTAGAAAGGACACAAGCCAAACACAGCTCCACTCCTGCAGTGTCCCAGCCCCTCTGTCACAGAGTGACTTTGCTGAAATCAGGGGTGTCATCAGTGGTGGCAGCCAGGCTGGCACAAGTAGGAGGCAAGGAAAAAATCCCTGCTTGCAGATCCCAGCAGGGAGGAAGATGTGACAGTGACACAGGCCTGGATGTGCAGCTTTTTCATATCTGTGCAGCTCTGCTAACACCAGTGGAACTGAAAAATTTACTTCAAAAATAATAGGGAGAATAAATCCCACATTCTTTTGACCCATAGGCTGATTAGATCTTGTCACCATGATATTTTCTGAAAAATGCTTTTGCCAGGATTTTTCTCCTGAGAAGCTGAGAAGCCTCAGAAAGGAAATGTAAACAATAATTATCTGATTGCTTGGAATGTGGTCTGGATGTTGTTTACCAACAGGTGCATCTTTGATTGGTTCCGTGTGGATTGTTTTTAATTAATGACCAATCACCATCAGCTATGTCTGACTGAGTAGTCAGTCACAAGCTTTCATTATCATTCTTGTTTAGCCTTCTGATGTATCATTTCTCTTTCTTTAGTATAGTTTTAGTATAGCATTTCTTTTAATATAATGTCATAAAATAATAAATCAGCCTTCTGAAACATGGAGTCAAATTCTCATCTCTCACCTCATCCTGGGGACCTCACAACACCCCAAGATCTGATAGTGGAAAGGATAAGTCTGGGCTTGTAGAGCAGCCACCACTTTTATGCCACCCCAAATATTTCAAAATTCTCTCACAGCAGCCAGAATTCCCAGTCTGTTGTAGCATCACCTTCACCTCCTGCTGCCCTCCCTGCTGCAGCAGCCGCAGGCATTGCATGGATGATGGACAAAGGTCAGCCCACATTTACTTTAGTCATGTTTACCCTGTTCTGCTTTGCCTCTCTGGTCAAGCAAATATTTAATAAAACCAAGCTTATAGTGCAGAGTTTGCAGGACTGGCTCTGCAGGGATAGGCAGGCTGGTCACGTAGGCTGTTAATAACCTTTATAATGATGGATAGAGCAGTGGTGGGATGAGCTCCCCCCACACAACCATTCCTCTTTCAAAAGGACCCATCCTTGAGGGAGCAGCAGAAGAGGGAAGCTGTCCCTGTTTGAGCCCTGTGTTCAGAAGCATCACGTGGTGACCCTGAACACCAGCTCCCGTCACTGATGAGTTATGATCCACCTTTCTAACAGGCACTGGTTTGATCAGGAGCTAGGCAGATCTAGGGAGAAATTATTCTTTTCAAGTACTAAAAAGGTATCTGTTTTACCCCTCTATTTTACTGTATTTTGCTCTGCAGAGTCAGCAGAGCTGCAGGGAAATGGGAACTGCTGCAATCCCAAGAATGATAGTGAGCAGCCCCTCTGCCCAAAATTCATCACAGCACCTGCAAAAATGGGATAAAATCTGCTCATTCAAACAAACAGGTAACACAAAATGAGAAGAGACAGGCTCCAAGCATAAATTCATTGAGGCCCATGCAGGTGAGAATTGATTTGAGGTCAGGCTATCACTCACAGGAGAAAGGAATGGTGAGGAGAACCTTGCTAGATCCCTTCCAACCCAAACCACTCTGTGATCCCTCCAGGAAAAGACAGAAAATTTCATCTGGAGACCAGAGAGACTCCAGTGAGAAACTCCAGGAAGGAGTTTCTGTATTTTGCTCTGTTTTACTGTATTTTGCTCTGCACAGTCAGCAGAGCTGCAGGGAAATGGGAACTGCTGCAATCCCAAGGCTGATACCGAGCAGCCCCTCTGCCCAAAATTCATCACAGCACCTGCAAAAATGGGATAAAATCTGCCCATTCAAACAAACAGGTAACACAAAATGGGAAGAGACAGGTTCCAGACATAAATTCTTCAAGGCCCATGCAGGTGAGAATTGATTTGAGGTCAGGCTATCACTCACAGGAGAAATGAATGGTGAGGAGAACCTTGCTAGATCCCTTCCAACCCAAACCATTCTGTGATCCCTCCAGGAAAAGACAGAAAATTTCATCTGGAAACCAGAGAGACTCCAGTGAGAAACTGCAGGAAGGCTTTACAGCAGGCAAGGATGCTTTCCAAATCACTGAACCTCATGGGGGGGGAAGTTCACCTGCAGAGGAAAGAGCATCAGCAGTCTGAGAGCACCAGGAGCAGCTTTTTGGGACAAAGCAGGGAGAGCCTGGGGCTGTTTTGCCATCTTCCAGCAGCCATCTGAGTGACCCTAGGAGCAGGATTTTCTCTCTGCTTGCTGCTGGCACTCTCTCCTCTCCCATCTGCTCCTGCTGTACCCTCTGTCCTGGAGCCCCAATCAGTCCTGGAGCCTCATAATTTATAATTTGGCTTAATTAATAAATACCAGCAGAGGTCAGGGGCAAGGAGGCCTGGATGTTTAGCCTGCAGAATAGAGCAGGGTTTGTACAAGCCCTCAGAGGATGCACCAAGGAGAAGAGGGTTGTGGATGGGTTTTTTTCCCTGTGTCTGGATGGCAGGAATCACAGCAGCTGGGCAGGCAATAATCACTGCCATGGACATGCAGAGACTACAAGAGAGTAATTATATCCTAAAAACAAAGCAAATAAACAAAAGGCCACAGCCAGCAAGGGCTGGAGTTGGGCTCTGAGCTGGCTGTTTCCAAAATAAACCCAAAGTGCCTTTTCCACTGGGGTTATGGCCAGCAGGGATGCCATGAGCCACCACAGGGCTCCTGTGTGAGGCCAGGTCATCCCTTGACGTGGCTCCTGCCACATCACCTCTCCATCAGCACATCCAAGGTCCCTGGGAAGGTCACAGAGCAAATCCAGCTGTTTCAGACAGCTGTTTCAGAGGTTTCACACCACTGTCCTGCCTGTGGAATCACAGCATTATGGCTTGCAAACAACACCTTGCCCAGAAGATGCCTTGAACTCCCAGAGTTTGGTTTAAGTACTGATTTCCCCCTGGAAAACAGCAAGTTATGGTGCTACCCCACAGCCTGGTTACTTTTTCTTTTTGCTGTTATTGAGCATTTCCAGCAAAGGTTTGAGACCACTGAGTTAAAGGTTGCAGTTTGGATCTGCTTAGCCATCTCCAGGACACAATCCCAAGACTCCAGAACATGAAACTGTGGTAAATACATGGGATTCTGGGCAAAAACAGCTTGGATGTGAAAGAGTCTCAGAGGAAAAAACACTCCAAATGGCTTTTAACTCTGATTATTAGATGGGAAATTTAGGGAATGATGAATACATCCTCAAAATGCAGCAGCGTGCAAGGGGACAAAGTCAAGGATGAGTTATGCCTGAGGAAGTAGGAATAAATCAGGAATAAAGAGGACACAAAGGACTGATCTGTCAGCTGAGAGAGAGGGGAGGACTCAAGAGGAAGTGTACAGGGAGAGAGGAAAGAAAGAGCTGGGTTTTGATTGACAATCTCACAAAATCCATGGTCATGTCCCTAAACTGGAGTCTGGGACAAATCCACCCCACTCCAACGACAGCTCCTGAGAGGAACACATCACTGGGTGAGCATAGGAGTATTTTATCACCAAAGGGGTATCAGGGACAGCCAAAGGTGATACAGAGACTCCATCCTCAAAGGGTATGAAAAGACACCTTATTATTAGAAATGTACAGTTCTTATAGAAACAATGGTGGACCTAAGACCTGATTGGCCTTGGTGAATCTTCTCTCACCTATTGGTGACCTATGAACAGCACACTCTGGAGAAGCATATCTATAAAAAAACCAAATATCTGTAAAAACCCCATTGTTTATTTTATATTTCTATTTCTATTTATTATAATAATGGTTTTTAATAGATATTTTTACAGAAAGAGAGATAATATTGTTTGAATTCTTCTCTCCAAGTTTTCCACAGCTTCTCACAGTTTCCCAGGAAAATCCTAGGAGAACTATGCCTCTCTCTGCTCAGAGAACATGTGATTACCACAGCATTTCCCTCAGAGACACACACACACAGCCCTCCTGCCATCAAAGGTGTCAGACAGAGCCACCTCACCAGGTCCCCAGCCACGGCCACGTGTGGCAGCAGGGACACCACAAAGTCAGCAGGAAGAGCCTGGATACAGAAAGCCATAGAAACAATCCCACTCTGGGTCCAGCTCAGTGCAAAAAAATATATGTTAAAGCCTTGAATACAACCAAAATGAGCTGAAACACAGCTCTGGGAGGGAGGGAGGGAGGAAGGAAGGGAGGGAGAACTCAGCCCATCCCTGTGGACAGTGGGCCTGGCAGCCCTGGTGGGGTGAGTTCCTCACCTGGCTGGGAGGAAGCCAGGAGCACCCAGGGCTCCTGGGCAGTGCCAGGGTGGCTAATGAAGCCCAGCTAATGAGGCAGCACGCTCCTGTGTTTGATTTTCTATAGCTGGGCTGAGTAGGCCCCAACGAGGGAGGAAATGATGAGGAGCTCTCCATCTTATCAGAAGGCTAATTAATTACTTTATTATACTATAATATTCTGTATTATATTGCACTACATCTAAACTGAATCTGCCAAGTACTCACTCTGCACACACTGCACAGAATCTGGTGACTGTCCCGACAGTCCTGACACGCATGCGCTGATAGGCCCTGACAGGCCAAGGAACCAAAACACCATCACTGTGGATAAACCATCTCCATGTTGCATTCTACTTTGGCACAAACACAGCCACAGCAAATGATAAGAATTGTTTTTCCTTTCTCTGAGGTCCAGAGAATGTGAATCCCAGAAATATTCTTGGGAAGAATTGTGCCTTGCTTTTCTCTCTGAAGAGAAATGTGGGCCTACACACTTGGCCCTAACAGGCCAAGCAAACAAAACACCATCACTCCGGATAAACCATCTCCATGTTGCATTCTACTTTGGCACAAGACAGGCACCACAAATGAGATAAGAATTGTTTTTCCTTTCTCTGAGGTTCAGAGAATGTCAATCTCAGAAATATTCTTGGGAAGTCATGCTTTGCTTTTCTCTGTGAAGAGAAATGTGGGGCTGCACACTTGGCCCTGATAGGCCAAGGAACCAAAACCCCATCACTGTGGGTAAACCATCTCCACATTGCATTCCACTTTGGCACAAACACAGGCACAGAAAATGAGGTAAGAATTGTTTTTCCTTTCTCTGAGGTTCAGAGATTGCGAATCCCAGAAATATTCTTGGGAAGAATTGTGCCTTGCTTTTCTCTGTGAAGAGAAATGTGGCTACACTTTTCCTGCACTCAGGCTTGTGAAAAGCACAAATCACTTGTTTTTAAAATTTTAAAAGTTTAATAGTAATAAAATGGTTATAAAAATAGCAATGTAATTAGAGTAAGAAAAATTTTGGACAATTTAGATTAGGACTGTATGAGACAATAGAAACTGAGAGTTATGGACAGTCCAGGTACCTTTTCTGGGCAAAATAAGCCCGAAAAAGGACCCACATTAACAGAGGATTAACCCTTAAAAACAATAACCTGTTGCATGTTCATACACCTCATACATGATGCATAAATTCCATTCAAACACAGGATTCTGTCTGGGCAGGGTCAGCTTCTTCCTCCTAATCCTGACAGCATCTTCAGAGCTGAGCAAGGCAGGAAGAAGTTCATTTCTCCTGATAATGGAGCAATAAATTCTCTTTCTCTAAAAGATTCAGGTGTCCTGTGGCTGCTATCTGGTGTGAGTCCTTTCTTTAGAAAAAAAGTATCCTACATAGCATAGCATAGTTTCTATCTTAACCTTATGTTATAACCTAAAACTATATTCAACACACTACTTAAGGGAATTAACACAGCATAACTTTCTAACACAACACATATAATATTCATTTGAATATTTGTGAAAAGCCAATCATAAAATAGGCATTTTTCACAAGCTGTTCATGCCTGGGATGCAGGAGATGCTGATGAGGCAGACTCCAAGTGCTGGAGCCAGCACAGAGCAATTCAGCACCAAGTGCAGCTACACAATCCCTTTAATCTCATCTAAAGACTTTTGTTCATGGTTTCCTTTAATAAACCCTGATTACCATGGACAGAAGCTTTTTTTGGGAGCCAACATGGCAAGAAAAACCCATAAAGGGACATTGTCAACAGCTTCCCCAACAAAGACTGGATTCTAACATTGGCTAAATCCTTTCTCCCTGAACTTACAACCTGCCCAAGCTGAAGGCAAGTCTCACTTTGGGGACACCCCACACCAGAGGAGCTTTACTTTGGAGCTCACCAAAAAGAACAGATCCCTGCAAGAGCTGCAGCTTGTCCCAAATAAAGGGATTTATTTCAGGAGTGGTTTGTTTGCAAGAGAATTAAAGTACAGAGGGACAACACAGCCTTCCCTCATCACACAGATTATTTTTCTCAGGCACTCAGATGTTGCCCATCACCTTGTTACCTGTGTCTGTGCCAGAAGAGTATTAAATGATGGGATTAACACATGCCATGAGTGGGACTTTATTCCCTTTTTTCCCAGCTCTTCCCATGTGATAAAACTGCATGTGGATGTTGTTTCTGCCTGCATTTCAAATTTGGTTTTCTACCAGCAAAAGCAGGTCAGAGCTGTGCTCCTCTGTGCTTGGGAGAGCAGAGGGGTTTGTAATGATTTCTCTGCTCCTCCAGGAATTTGCTACAGAGACTTGAATGAAAGAACACAAATATTCAGCGTCACAGAAACGAGAATGGAGTTTTGAGGTCATGGAAATAACCTACAAATCCAAAGACTGGAGTTAAACTCTCTTTTCTGGAGCAGACAGGGATGTGAGTCCCCAGGGCTGGGTGTTATGGAACATCCAGAACTGGAAGGGACCCAACCTTCCAATGACATGACACAGGTATTTCCCAGCCTCCTGAAAGTGTCCTGAGGACAAATCCATGAAAATTACTCCTTATCACAGTAACTGGAGAAATGTAAACCCCCCCTAACAAACAAACTGGTGTAGCAAGAGCACCCAAGGTCACTGATTTCATGTCACAGCAGTGCCTAGCTTGGCTGGTCCCACCTTTTGTGGGTGTGAGATCATAGAGGCACTGAGAAAAGGGAAATAGTGCCAAAAGCCAGAGTGTCAGGTTGACTTCTGTCTCATTCCTGTCCCCAGCAAAGCCATCACACAGTGCTGGCACTCTGTTCTCCCCAGCACTAAGAGTTTCTCTGCTGTATTTCACTGACATGCAGCTCTCATGGGGCTGGCAGTGCCAGGTTGGCCAAAAAAATTAAAATTTTATGGAATATTCCTAATATTCAGGGTCAGCTTTGTGCTTTCCCAGTTCCTGGTGCACCTCCAGCCTTCTGCCTGTCAGGCCATGAGAAGCTGAAAAGTCCTGGAGTTCATTTAAAGCCTATTTAACAGCAACTGAAACCTTCAGTGTGTTATCACCACTATTCTCACACCAAATCCAAAACACACCATCCCAGGAAGAAAATTAATTTTATTCCAGCAGAAACCAGGACAGCAATTCACTGGGAAGGAGACCCTGATGAGCTCTAGACACAAAGAGGAATAAACCCAGCCTCTGCCCCTAAAGGAGTGATGAATATTGAAAAGAAAATGAACTGGGTTTCATCCCAGCAGGTCTCCCCAGCTCGTGTATCCATTCCAGCATTTTAGGACAGCCTTGAGGAAAATGGCATTTCCTTCCTCAGAAGCTCAGTTTATGCTCACACATTCCCTTTGAGGCTTTGGGGGCTCTGAAAAAGCCCAAAAGAAATCAGAATTTGCTGGGTTTGGTTCAGGGGGGAGCCCTAGCACAGCCAGGAAGGGTCTGTGACCTGGCTTTCCCCACGAATTTCCAGGCAGCTGTTCTGGTTCCTTGTTGGCTGAAGCTGTTTTAGCAGAGTTTATGCTGCTCTGGATGGCAGTGGGTGGATGTTTCCCCCTGCCTGGCAATTTTGGGAAGATCTGTGAGACACAAGTCCCCTGTCTGAGGCTGAAGGCTCACAATTAGCACTGTGTGTATCCTCAGGAGCCAAATCTCACTGTTCTTCAGCTGCCTCCTGGCAGGGAGAGCCACTCTGCACTCACAGGGACTTGGTGGCCACTGGCTACTTCACTCTCCAGATCTCTGTGAGATAAAGCATGAGACTTCAAGGGAATAAACCAAAACCTTGATCAGCTGGCTGTGGAAGCACTGAGATCTAAATTTGGAGCAGGGGAAAACACTGGCAAAGAAGGCAGCAGAGAATCCCCAGCGTTCAAAGTCTGAGATTTTGCTATACATTCAAAACACAGCTGGAGCAGAGTGCTCTGAGGGAAAAAGTAAAAGCAACAGGACTGGGAAAATCAGAGATGATAGCAGGATCAGGGAATCCCAGAATGGTTTGGTGTTGGAACCCTGGTGCTGAGAATTTCAGACTTTCTGTGCTGCCAGGCACTGACCCCCAGGAGAACCCTGCACTGACCTGAGGCCTGGAGAAGCTTCCAGAATGGAATGATGGAACTGGGATTGTGGGTGTGCAGTTTGGACAGGAGTGTGTGAGATCACAGGGGGGAAACTCAAAGTTTAAGGGTTTAGAATGCAGTAATGGATATAAAGCAAGATGCAGGTTTTGGGGCAGGGCTGGTCCTTCTTCTTTTCCTTTTTCTCCATGGGTTTGGGTGGTTTTGTGTAATTGGATAAAAAAGTCCCCATTGCAGGGCATGGGTGGTTGGTTATTGGGTTAAAAGTGAAAATAATTCAGGTGTCATTTCTTAATTGGACAGTTTATCCTTAAAAAGGCCTCGTAGAGAGAGAGAGAGAGAATGGGCTCCATTTTTAGTTTGTTAGAGTGAAGTGCTGTAGAACTCAGGGTTTGAGAGACTGTAACATAGATAAGAACTAATAAACATCTGATTCCAACAATAAATACCACCTCACACATTTAACCCTTGCATAAAAGGAGATAAAAACTCAACAGTTTGGGATGGAAGGGACCTAAAAGAAATCTTGTTCCAGCCCTCTGCCATCGTCAGGCACACCTTCCATAGACCAGGTTGCTCAATGCCTGGATGGGGATGGGGAATAAGATTTGGAAATCAAGCACTTGCTGGCTCACAGAACGTGGGAACTCCTCCCAGATGAGGAGTTGACAAGTGGCCAGGCTGATGTGGTTAATGCAGGGCACAGCTGTGTGCTCCTGGAGAGCCAGGATCCCCCAGGGAAGCACCATCAATCCTGCAACTGCACCAAACCTCGCAGGAAATGGGCTGGACACACAGCAGGAGAGGCAACATCAAGAAAATGCTGTTAGCAGTGCTGTACTGCTGGCAGGAAGAGTCAGAGGTGTGATAATTTCTCTTCTGTGGTGCAAGGTTTGCAGCAGAGGCGAGAACAGAGTCTCTCTTTATGCTTTACTCAGCATAAAATCTCCTGCTTTCATTTATGGCAGGTATCCAGCCCCTTTTGGAGCAGCAGCCACCAGCTCTGGATAGGGCCAGGGAAAAGATCTGACACAGCAAATTCTTCATCCTCAGCTTCTCCTGCGAGTGGCTAAAGGGAGCAGATGAGCCAGCCCCATAAAACAGGGGTGGCTGGGCCATCCCAAATCCCAGCCAGATCTCCAGCCCAGCACACCCCTGGGAAGCAGCAGTGCTGACTGGCATTTGCTCTCCCAACCCTAAAAAAAAGCTGCACTTCGCTGCAACCATTAGCAGAATTTTGATATTGACAGGAGATTCTGAAAAAGAAACTTTCAGGTACCTCCTTTTTTTTATTTGCTCTGCACTTCCTAACTCTGGCCAAATTCCTAAACTCTTCTGGGTGGGTTTTTAGGCACCCTGAACCTCCTGGGCAGACATGTACTGTTCATTTTATCCCTCTGCCTTCTGCATGACAGCTCTTCCACCAACTGCTCCCTGTCTTTCAGCCCTCCAGCAGGTCAGATGAGGTCAGGTGAATCTTTTTTTTCCATCTTGTAGCACCCAGGGCAATTAGGTCCCAGTCTGGACGTTCAAAACTTTCACATGTCAGCTGAAGTGTCTATTCCTGCTGCCTCCAAGGGCTTGGAAAGGGCTCTTGAAGGGGTGTCAGAAGGATAAAAAGTCCATATTTCTGCCCCAAATCTCACTAGTCCCTAATTCCAGGCATCTTCTGCAGATACGAGATTGCTACAGAGCACGACCTCTCCTTCACAAATAATACAGCACCAAATAGACATTTTTTAAACTAATGCCAATCTCCTGTGTGCTATTCTTGGCTTTCCTTTACAAACCCCATAAAAACTGCATTACAATTGTTTATCATTTTTAACCATTCTGGCATAACAGTACTTTTTGTGATGTTCAAAATTAAGGGCACGGCACAGCACAGCTGCTGCATCCAGAGCAAGATGCTCCCTGAGAAGAAACACCCAAGATCAGACCAAACAAGATCTGCCCTCTTCAGACACTTCCCCTCAGAGCATTCTGGTTAAAAAAAAAAACTTCTGTCCCCACTTGACTTGGATGTTTTGAGCAGGCTGAAGGGCAGCTGAGCTGCTCCTGAGCCAAGAGGCAGGCACAGGGACAGCACTGATGGAGAGCCCCACGTTTTCCAAGCAGAGACTTCCAGCTGAGACCCAATTTCCAGCCCAGCAGCAGCACTGGGGAAGGACTCTCTGTGCTGAGAGCAGTAATGAGGCACTGTGGACACAAGCCCTGATAAGCTGCAGCTTTGGGAGCATTTCAAGGGAAAAGAAAAAATAAAAAGCAGCCTGACATCTGTCCCACCACTGTCCTGTGACGTCCCAATTTACAGGTGGCACAGGAGGACCACAAAAGCAGAGAACCAGCAGCAAAACTCAATTCCGGCTTCCAGAAATAAAACCATGGATAAATTGTTATTAATTTGCTGCTAATTTTTTCTCCCAGTGACTTTGTGACGAGCCCAGCTCCTGCCAACACATCCAAAGGCCAATGGAAAGTTATTCTTAGAGCCCAGCCCGGCTGTTGCTGCAGGATAAATAATCCCAAATCGTGCCTGAGAGTCCTGAGCTGCTGCTGAGCTGGACAGGACACCTATGGCCAGGATCAGAGGCAGGCAGGAGACAGAACAGAGCTCATGTGGGTGAGGAGATCATCACATGCTCTGGTTGTTAACAAGCAGATTAGAGAGGAGCTGCTGTACACACAAACACACACAGGCTGTGCTTGCAGGGACATACACAACTCCATCCTGTACAGACACATTTATTTTTTGCACCAAAATGATGCAATTCCCGTGCAGGGCACTGTGTGCATGCATAATTCCAGTGAGCATTAGCAGCAACACCTACAGCTCAGCTTGTCTGACATGTTCTGTGCCAAGGCTCACTTTTAAGGTCCTCATTACTTTGACAGACCTGAACCACTCAGGGGACAATTTCCTGAGCTCAGTGTCTGCCTCAGGCTACCAGCTCTGTGGAAAGCTGCATTCAGAATGACTTGGGCAATGCTGAGAACTAAATTAGGGGAAAAGTTTTTGCAAGTTACTGATTTTAACTTTTTTTTTCCTTTTTTCTATATTTGACCTCCGTTAGATTCTTCCTTCTGCCTCACTGAAAAGGTGGCACGCTTTGGAGCAGGGAGGAAAAATCAGAATGCTCCTTCTCTTGTGGCCATGGTTAAAAGTCTGTCTAAATCTGACCAAGTTGAACATCTAATAACACAAATATTGCAAGGAAAAGTTTTGCTTTTCCCACTGCTCCTAGGATGGATCAGACAACACCTGAGCTTACCAAGAGAGGAGGAGAACTCGATCCTGATGAGCAACCTGGGCTAGTGGAAGGTGTCCCTGCCCAAAATTATTGAAGGTCCCTTCAACACAAACCAGTCTGTGATTCTGTGACTTGCCCAAGGTCACACAGAGCCAGAAAAGCAGAGACAAATCTTCATCCCACAGGTTGAATTCCCAGCTCCGTGCCACAGCAATAACTTCTATTTTGCAGAGCTGTAGGAGTGTGGGTTTTGTTGATAGAGTGACAAAATGATTTTTTGTCATCTTAAAAGGAAAGAACTTTATAAGTTTTTAATTTTTTTTTGATTAAGTGAAAAGACACTTTATAGGACCCAGGGGACTTTAAAGATAGTTAATCAGACAAAAACTAAAAAGTTTTGTTTAAGCAATTTAATAGAAAAAGAAAAGAACAAAAAAAACTAATTGCTTTTGTAAAGTGTTTTACTAACAGCAAAAACGTTTGCCACCCAGCTCAGTTTTTCTGTTTGTTAATTTGCTTTTTATGAAACTTTTTTGTTTCTAACACTGCAACAAAAGCTATCTTGCTGATTTTTATGCCTCCAAAGGTAGCTGAGCTATCTTAAGTGTGTTATAAGCTTCTAAGAGTTTGTTAGACCTAACTCAAAAAAGTTACTGTAACACAGAGTCACACATGCAGCACCACGGGGAAGCTCCTTCACCTCTGATTTTCTCTATTCTTATCTCCTTTGGTGCTTGTTTGAGGGACACACACCCAAAAGTGATAAATTCCCCTCAGTCCTAACCCATCCCCTGCCCCAGCACTTTCCCAGCATCAGCAGAATTTGCATTACACACCCGAGTGTCAGCGCTGGGGCGACTTTAAATAGTTCAGTGGTCACCCAGCTCAGCTGTGGGATGCAGGGATGCATCCAGCATGTCCTGAAATGATACAGCAGAGCCCAGCTGCTGGCACCCAGCCTGGGAGGCCAGGGGGAGGAAGGGAGAAGGTGTCTGCTCCTGCTGCTCCTGCTGCTCTGCTGCTCAAGCTTCCTGCAGTTCATCCCTGTGCTCCCCCACACTGACCAGCAATGAGAGGAGACACAGCCAGCACGTTCTGCGCCATGTGGGCAGCTTGCTGCTGCTGCTGCAAAAAGGCAAAATCCCCACTTTTCCTCCCATAAATATCTCCCCATGTCCACTCAGACACAGATGGGAGCTGCAGGTGCCCTGCACTTCATGGCCCTGACCCTTGAATCTGCACGGATCGTGCTTGGTGCTATCAGCAGCCCCACAAATCACCCCAGTGTCACAGACATCTTTTATGAAAAATCCTTTCCTTAGGATTTTTCCTCCTGAGAAGCTGAGAGACCTCAGGAACAAAATGTAAGCAATGGTTATCTGCTGCTGTGGAATGCAACAGGTGCATCTGGGATTGGGCTCATGTGGTTGTTTCTCATTAATGGCCAATCACAGCCCAGCTGGCTCGGACAGAGCCCAAGCCACAAACCTTTGTTATAATTCCTTCTTATTCTATTCTTAGCTAGCCTTCTGAGGAAATCCTTTCTCCTATTCTTTTAGTATAGTTTTAATGCAATATATATCATAAAGTAATAAATCAGCCTTCTGAAACATGGAGTCAGATCCTTGTCTCTTCCCTCATCCCAGGACCCCTGTGAACACGGTCACACCCCAGAGCAGCCACAGGGAGGGTGATGCAATTGTTTTAGCTGTTTGCACAGCCTCATCATTGCAGATGCATCACCACAAAGCATTAGCTGTGTTAGGACAGGTGGCACACAGAAACCCAGCAGCACAGAGGGGCACGTGAGCAGGGCAGGCTGCAAAGGACACTTTAGTTTGCAGTGAGAGGTTGGAGATCTGGGTTGTGCTACCCAGAAGAAAGTTATTTGTTTGCTAAGCCAGCTGCAAGCAGAACTCTAATTTAATCCAGATCCAAACACCATCTGCTTTGTTCATCTCTGCTCACACAGGATAAAGGCACCTGTGGCTGAGACAAGAGGTGTTTTTAATGTGGGGGGCGTGCAAAGGTCACCTCTGTTCATAAAATCCTGCTCACAGGAAATGGAGGCCTTGATAACACAGCTTTTAAGAGCTGAAGAAACACTATTAAGCAGATGCCCAGGTGCTAAAACAGTAAAACCCACAAGCACTGTACCAATGTGTGCTCCAGCCCCTTAGCCTCACCTGGCACTGTCTGCCCCTCTCCACTGCCTCCAAAACAGGACCTGCTGCTCTCTTCCCTCTCCTCACAGGACCCCAGAGCTGCACTTGGAATGCCACACAAGCCTCAAATGCTGTGAAAAGCTGTAAACCTGTGCCCATTACCCTTGGGGATGCAGTCACAGCTGTTGAGACGTGAGGCAGGAGCATCCTCCCTGCTCCTGGAGAGCATCACCTGTGCTCCATCTCCCCGGGCTCAGGTCCAGGGCTGGAGGACACAGGGCCTTTTCCTGCCTCCTGTGTGGCTGGGACATGTCTGGGGACTGGATGCAGGTGGGTTTTAATGACCCAGCATCACTCAGGCAGGAGGCTGGGCTGAATTTTGCCCTTGACTCAAGAGTAGGACCCTGTAATGTTTTAGTTTGGACTAGAGGAAAAAGGCAGAGGGAAAGAGGGATGGAAACGAGCTCTGGATTAGAGGAAAAAGGCAGAGGGAAAGAGGGATGGAAACGAACTCTGGATTAGAGGAAAAAGGCAGAGGGAAAGAGGGATGGAAATGAACTCTGGATTAGAGGAAAAAGGCAGAGGGAAAGAGGGATGGAAATGAACTCTGGATTAGAGGAAAAAGGCAGAGGGAAAGAGGGATGAAGTCTGAGTTGTTAGTGCTGGAATTAGGCTGAAAACAACAATGTTTTGTGCTGGGTGCTGCTGTGCTTTTTATCTTATAGAGAAAGATAAGATATAGATATCTTCATTCCATAAGATTTTCAAGATTTCTTATCTTCATTCATAAGATTTGTCTTAGATATTCTATATTGTAAGATGTAGAATTTGTCACCTGCGAGGCATTTCCACACAGGTGGGAAATTGCTGTCACAATTCTCGGGGTTATTAATAACAAGATATTTCTGGTCTGGAGCCAATTTATGATCAGGGCTCAACACCCCAAATCCTGCCCTGCCCTCTGTCTCTGCAGAAAATAGGAAACACCAGCAGCTTCCTGAACAGGGAGCCCAGAGCTCCTGTGATAAAAACCGGGGCGGCATTTCCACACAGGTGGGAAATTGCTGTCACAATTTCAGGGGTTATTATTAATAAGATATATCTACTCTAGGGCAAATTTATGATCAGGGCTCAACACCCCAAATTCTGCCCTCTGTCTCTGGACTAAATAGGAAACCCCAGCAGCTGCCTGAGCAGGGAGCCCCCAGCTCCCAGCTGTGCTCCTGCCAGAGCACTGTGATAAAAACCACGGCGTTTCCACACAGGTGGGAAATTGGTATCACAATTCCAGGGGTTATTAATAACAAGATATTTCTACTCTGGGGCCAATTTATGATCAGGGCTCAACACCCCAAATCCTGCCCTCTATCTCCACAGTAAATAGGAAACCCCAGCAGCTGCCTGAGCAGGGAGCCCCCAGCTCCTGTGCTGAGATAAAAACAGCGGTGGCGTTTCCACGCAGGTGGGAAATTGGTATCACAATTCTGGGGGTTATTAATAACAAGATATTTCTGCTCTGGGGCCAATTTATGATCAGGGCTCAACACCCCAAATTCTGCCATGCCCTCTGTCTCTGGACTAAATAGGAAACCCCAGCAGCTGCCTGAGCAGGGAGCCCCCAGCTCCCAGCTGTGCTCCTTCCAGAGCACTGTGATAAAAACCGCGGCGTTTCCACACAGGTGGGAAATTGGTATCACAATTCTGGGGGTTATTAATAACAAGATATTTCTACTCTGGGGCAAATTTATGATCAGGGCTCAACACCCCAAATCCTGCCCTCTATCTCCACAGTAAATAGGAAACCCCAGCAGCTGCCTGAGCAGGGAGCCCCCAGCTCCTGTGCTGAGATAAAAAGAGCGGCGCATTTCCACACAGGTGGGAAATTGTTATCACAATTCTGGGGGTTATTAATAACAAGATATTTCTCCTCTGGGGCCATCTGCATCCCACACACCACCACAAATCCAGCACTTTCCTCTTCCAGTTACAACAGTCAGGGCAGATAATTCCCTTTTTTTCCTCTGCCTTCCAGCCAGGCACAAAGACAGAGCTCAACAGGCAGTTTGCTGCTCCAGACCATGCAGACAAACATTGTGCCAAGCCCCACGAACTCAGAGCTGGGGTTTTCTTTCTATCAAGGTGCCAGAAATAATACAAATAAACTCTTCTTCTCTCCCTGGCTTTATATCTGCAGCTCCCACACATCACTACCAGCAGGGCATTAAAACTAAAACAGACTGGGCCTACGTGGCTTGAATTTATTCTGGAAATTTATCTCTTCTTGCTGAAAGCTCTGTGTTTGCTTGATCTTCCTGCCTTCCAAGCCCTACAAGTGCCACATGTTGCACAGCTGGATTCCTGACAGAGAAAGAAAACAGGAGGGAAGAGAAAACGGATATTTTATATATATTTATATTTTTATATATATATATATATATATATATATATATATACATGAATGCAATGGCCAAGATTTTCAAAAGTCACCTGTGAACTTCAGCAAAGTGCCTTTAAATATCTCCAAGGGACCTGTGCACAGGAGAGACAGAGCTCTTGAGCTTCCTAAAATCTGCTCTCCACAGGCAGAAGCAGAAGGAAAAGGAAATGGGGCTCCAAAGGACTTGCTGCTCTAAGGATGCTCAAGACCAGCCCTTGCAGGAAAGGATTTGCAGCAAAAGCTGTGCCAGGGAAGGCTGGAGATAAGTCAGCCAGGAGGAAGAAGGACAGATCCATGTGGCACTGAGGGAAATGAGGAGAATTTTTAATTCTCAGACTCGCTGGGGTCTGACTACTAAAATAATTATGTGTTTTCCCAGCTCCAGGAGAATTTGTGCAACCTCAACAGCTGTAACAGGGGAATATCCCTGGTGCCCCAAAAAACATGGGCAAGCAACATCCACTTCCAGAGTGACAAGCCAAGGGTAAAGCACAGAAAGCTGAGGGGAAGGAATCCTGTTCATCTTGAGCAACACTTTAAAAAAAATCCCAGCAGAAGAGAAAATGAAGAAAATGTTATTTCCTTTGAAATGGAGTACTGCACTCTGTAACAGGAGGGGAGGGGGGAGAAATCAAACCCAAAGTGAACCAGAGATTCAGTTCATAAACACAGGAGAAGGTCAGCTTCCTCCTCACCAATAACTCTGTCCCAGAGGAGCCCAGCATGGCATTTGAGATAGGGCAGATATTTGATTCCTTCCTCTGCGTGGGGAGCCTGACACACACATCCTCCATCCATCCCAGCATTGCCAGGGGCTGGGCTGGGCCCCTCCTGCAGCCACCCTGCCTCAGCAGCAGCAGGAACCAGTTTAAAAGCTGCTCCTTGAGCTGAGGAAGGGATTATTTTTCTCCTGTGCTTGAGAAGAGGCAGTGGCTGTAAAACCTTCACCCTGAGCCCAGCAACAGAGAGACCTTGGGGAGAGGCTGATTATGGGTGGTGAGAGAAGTCACTCACTGGCAGAGAGCAGTGCAGGAGAGACAGGTGAGCACAACCCTACACCTGGAGACCTTTCTGCTTTTTAGAAAATAAAGCTGATTCTGCTGCCTGTGTTCCCAGGGAGGGAGAAGCAAGACAGGAGAGAAGACAAGGACCAAGTGAAACTAAGAGGCAAATCACTGAGTGAAAAGGCTTCAAGTGATGCCTTGTGCAGGCTGAGCTAGGACAGAGGCTGGGCAGAGTTCCAGAATAAAGCAGGGATTCATTCAAAGGATCTCCTCCATGGATGCACCTTGGGCAGCACAAGAGCCCAGCCAGGGCTGCACCCAAGATGAACCAAAATGGCCCCAAAATGCACCAGCGCTCCCGGGGTCTCTCCCTGGGATCAGTTCTGCTCCATTTGCATCTTGCAGTTCATTGTCCCATTCCAGCTTTAGCCCCTGCAGTCCCACCCTGCTTGTTTTTCTCTCTCCAGCCCACGGGGTTTGTGCTCCTGGGCTGAGATTTGGGGCATTTGTCCTTGGTGCCCAGCTGGAGCAGGAATTGTTTTGTCTCCCTGCTCTGTGCACAGAGCTCACCATCCCATAATATGAAGCCCAGACCCACACACTAAAGCAGCACAGAATGTGAAAAATATAAAAGCTAAACCCTGAGGCATCACAAGCATCTCACAGTCACTTCTCCATACCCTTGTACAAGTATTGGAGAAGCCTCAGAATTATCCTCCCACACAAATCCCCTGAAGGAGGGAAGGCAGAGCAGGGCAGCAGAACAGGGCAGCAGCCTGAGTGGCCAGCAGGGCTGTGAGTGGGGGAAATGTGGCTCCAAGAACCTTGTGCATCAACCAGCTGGAGGCAGGGAGACCTCTGCACGTGTCCAGGCACAGCCAAGGACTGGAAAGCAGAAAAGCAGATTGTCATGGAGCTCCAATCTGCTTGGGATCTCCTCCAGGCTCGTGGCACCTCGTGCTGCCCCACTTGAGTGCTCGTGGCCAGGGTCCAGCTGAGCCACTGGGAAGGATGAGAAATGCTGCACAATCATCCCCTACCCCTGAGAGCCCCTCAGAGACTCCTTTGTCACCAGCAGGGCCTGGACCAGCACCTTCTGAAAAGCACTGAGGCAGCCAAGCCCAACTGGAGCACATGCCCAGACACAAAGGTTTGTCCAAATTTGCTCTTTTTCTTCCCAGTTCTGCAGTGGAAGAAAACCTCAAACTCTTTTCTTTCTTCCCTCTCCTCCTTACCAGCTGGAAAACATCTCTCTGCCATCAGCATCTGATCAAGGGATGCTGGAGGAAAAAGTAAAATTTTTGGGGTTTTTTTAATGCCTAAATTCCTCCTAATTCCAGCTATTGCAGCAAGGCTGCTCCTCCTTCTCCAAAAATCTGGACCTGCAGAACCTTTCCTGAACTGTGAGGGAAAATTGGCAGTGATCTGTGAAAAGTGCAGGGTGAACAGATTGGCATTTCCAAAGCATGTGCAGTTTGCATTTGTGTGTAGCAATGTGCATATAAATGTGTATTTTTATGTATATGTATAAAACACACACACACACACACACACATATATATATCTATATATATGGAGTTGTATTTAGGGAAAAAAAAGGCATCACAACTTCCAGCAAAAGATAATGAGAGAGCTGGGAAACGTGCAGGCAGCATGATGCAACTCCAATCCCTTCCTCACACTGCAGGACAATCAAGGCTTCTTCTCTGAAATGAATGCAGAAAAGGGCCCAAGCAGCTGGGGAAAGGGTGATGCTGGTGAGAAATGGGCTTTTTTTGTGGCTCATGCATTGCAAAGTGTGTGTGTGTGTGTGTGTGTGTGTGTGTGATGAGTCAAAGTCTGAGGGCTGCCTTGTGTCAGCCATTGACTGTGCCAATGACAGCCTTTAATAACACCACTTACAGACTCTGCAGCAGGGGGAGGCAGCACAAGGGGGGGAGGAGAGAGCTTCCCTCGCAGGCTGGTGCACACAAAGCGTCCCCAGGCTCGCCAAAATGTGTCACAAGAACCCGTTGATGGCTCCATAATTGCAGCCCACGCTGCAATGTGTTGTTCTAAGAGGCAGTAGAGAGCACAGCCAGGAGAGCAGCTTTGGGTACACGGCCAGGAGGACGTGGGGACACCGTGGGGACACTGGGGACATCACAGGGACACGCCGGGCTCAGATAGGGGTGGACTGGGTGCTGGTTTAAGGGCTGATCCCAATCAGAGCAGCTTTGGAGGACGTGGGGACATCATGGGGACATGCTGGGCTCAGGTAGGGGTGGCCTGAATGCTGGTTTAGGGGCTGATCCCAATAAGAGCAGCTTTGGGTACACAGCCAGGAGAACATGGGGACACACTGGGCTCAGATAGGGGTGGACTGGGTGGTGGTTTAAGGGCTGATCCCAATCAGAGCAGCTTTGGAGGACATGGGGACATCATGGGGACACCATGGGCTCAGGTAGGCGTGGCCTGAGTTGGGGTTTAGGGGCTGATCCCAATCAGAGCAGCTTTGGGTACACAGCCAGGAGGACGTGGGAACATCGTGGGGACACTGGGGACATCATGGGGACATGCTGGGCTCAGGTAGGGGTGGCCTGAGTGCTGGTTTAGGGGCTGATCCCAATCAGAGCAGCTTTGCAGGACATGGGGACATCATGGGGACACGCTGGGCTCAGGTAGGGCTGGACTGGGTGGTGATCCCAATCTCATTTCCCAATGCACCTCCATGTACCCACACCCAGGTTTATACTGGGAAGCAGCCAGGAAATTGCAGAAATTCCACCCAGAACAGGTCAAACAGGGAGAAATATCTGCAGGAATATGCAAGTCCTGCTGCCCACCTTGGTTCTCAGCATGAAGGGGGGAAAACGAGTCCCTGCCAGGTCTCATGGATGCTGAGGAGCTCCTGGAAAGCTGGTGAAGATGCTAAAAATCCTCAGCTCAGTCCAGATTTGGAAAGCTTTGGGAAGAGCTTCAGGAGCTCGTGGTGCCCTGATTATTTACTTCTCCAAGCTAAGGAGAGACCTACTTCACACACCGCCTCCTGGAGAGGCGGAACAATCAGGCATGTAAAACAAGGAGGAAATGGAAATCGACTTGATAGCTCCTTCCCCTTCCTAATGGGGAATACTTACCTAATTAGGCCTGCTTGCTGTTTCCTCTCCTTGCTTTCTTTGAGATATTATGCAGAGAGAAATTTGTCCTAAAAGTCAGTGCTTTCATTTTCGGGCATCCCATTTGCCTTGCTGAGGCAGGCAAGGGCAGCAATTCCTTCATAAAGGAGGGAGGAAATCCCTCCTGAGTGGCTCTAAGGGGTGCTGGTTTAAGTCCCCAGCTCCTGCCATGGCTCTCCTCCCTTCTCCATCCCTCACCCAGGCAGAGGGTGCAGCTCCAAAGTCCCTCCTGGCCCAGGTGAGCAGCTCCTGATCTCTGGGAGTGACCTTGGAGATCAGCAAGGGAAAGCCAGAGGATGCAAAGGTGGCCAAAATGACTCCACCCTCAGTGGGCTTTTGGAGACAGATCTGACACTGGGCGGTCTCAGGGCTGGTGGGACTCACAGGGGTCCCAAATCGGCCCCAAATCCATTCCATCATTTGGATGCCTCTCCAAATCACGTGTGCAAGCAGCTGGTGCAGCTCAGAGTGGAAAACAGGGATGGTGGAGGCAAACCCCAAACCCTCCTGACCCACATGGACAAGGGTGACCCAACCAGGGCACAGCAAGCTCTCATTTCCCACAGCCAGCCCTCCTCCTTTCAGAGAAACCCCACTCTGCTGCCTCCCCTCACCAGGAGAAGGGGTTGGGATGTGCAGGAGCACCTCCCACCCCACAGGATGCTCCCAACCATCCCTACAGCAGAGCCAGGCTGGATGTGACCCTACACAAGGGGTTACAGGGGTCTCCATTCACCCCTAGACCCCTCCACTGGACCCCTTTATCCCTTCCTCCATTTCCAGGAAGGGCCCCCATCCCCCTCAGCCCAGCTCCTTCACCCCAGGAATTTTTTTTCCTCTTCCCTGCAGGGAGCAGAGCTTCCAAGAAGGAAAATGCAAAGCCCAAAGGGAACGACTTCAAGCAGTGAGAGGGCTCTGCAAAGGAAGGTGTTTTATTCCTGCCTCAGGGGGTGCTTTCAAGAACCTCCTTTTGTTTCCTCAAAGGCTGCCAAAGGTGGAGACCTGCAGGCATTCAGGGAACTCACCCTGCAAGCAGCAGCAGCAGCAGCAGAGAATCCCCCAAGCCCAGGGCTCTGCCTCCCCAGCATCCTGCAGTGGTCCAGCCATTCCTGCATCCCTCCCCACCCCGTCTCCAGGGGAGCACCTGCAGCTGCAGCACCTGTGCAGGGAGTGAGAGGAGGGGCTGAGCCACCCCCTGCAGCTGCTCCACAACTTCACCTCCCAGTTGTTCATTCAGCATCCAGAAAAGCTGTGTTGTTTTCCTTTTCTCTTTCCCTTTTCCTTTCTTTTGTTGTTTTTTTTTTGCCTTTTTTTTCCCCACTAGGCAATTTCCAGGGAACAAGAAAAGAACTGCACAGCTAATCCCTGCTGCAAGACAAGCCCCAGCCAGAGAGGGAAAGCAGCCCCACTCCTCCCAGTGCCCCTGGACACCTCTCCATCCTCCCAGCACCTCCTGTCCCCACTGAGCCACCCCTGTGCAGCCACTGCAGCATCCTCAGGGCTGCCAGGCTGTCAAGGACAGCAGGAGGGAAGGAGGGAGGTTTTCTTGAAGAGCCACCTCTGCAGCACTGCCAGCTTCCAGGGGAAGCTGTGAATCCCTGTGAATGCATCCTTCTTGCACCTTTTATCCACCATCCCTGGGATCTGAGCATCCCAGGGATGGTGGATAAAAACCCAGGGATGTGCTGGATAAACGGGTCTCTGCTGCAGAGAAAACCTGCACCCATTCCTGGGGAGCAAGACCCCCCAAAGCAGGATCCATCCCACCCATGGGCACTGGAAAGTGATGGTGAGAGCAGGCAGAGCCATGCCTTGAGCAGGGCTTGCTCTGCTTGGCCCTTGCAAATCCAGAGGGGCTCAGCTGAGCAGGACCCCAGCACAGGAGCACCAGAGGAGGGGCTTGCAGACAGGGAGGGACTCCAGCAAGCAAGGAGGAGCAGCAGAGGCAGAGATAAGAGCAGGTATTCACCAGGCAATGCCCACGAGGGGCTGTGAATGCAGCATTTGTGCTGGATGAGCAGACATTGTCCCAGAACTTGATGCACCCCGAGTGGTGGCACGAGATTACCAGTTTGGAGATGAGTAAGCTCATTACAACACTCAAATCCCCCTCCAAAGGAGGGATCTGACGAGGGAAGGGACCTGTGACAGGAACAAACTGGGGGATTTGTTTAACCAGATCAGCCTGCTGGGCCAGCACAGCACGGCTCCCTGCCTCCAGCGTGGATAAACCTGCATTCCCAGGAAGCTTAACCCCCCCATCCCACATGGACAGGGTGGGCAGTGTCCCACAGCCACCACTGGGGTCTGCTGGGCACAACCCTGCTTTTAAGGGATGAAAAGGAGCACCTTTCAATAATAAATAATAATGCTAAATATGTGTTTCTATAGCAACTCATCACCATAGCAGCTCGGCACAGGAGAGAACTCAGAGCTCATCCCGCCGTCTTCAGGGTGAATGCCCTCCCAGAGGTGGCTTCAGTGGTGGCACAGATGGACTTAGAGCAAGAAGTCCCCCTCCAGGTTGTCCCTGAGCACTGCCCCCCCTGGGGAAGCTGTGTGGATGAGCTGGAGAGGAGCAGTCAGGGATCCAAGCAGTGATTGGGGTGTGGAGTCTCAAAAACACCGGGTACCGATGTCATTGCAATCCCCAAATCAGTCCTGGGATCCAAGGAGGGATGGGGTATGGAGTCTCAAAAGCACTGGGTATTGAGGTCATTGCAACACCCCAAATCACTCCTGGGATCCAAGGAGGGATGGGGTATGGAGTCTCATGGAGTCTCAAAACACAAAGTCATTGCGATCTCCAAATCACCCCTGAGATCCAAGGAGGGATGGGGCTGGAAGCTCAAGAGCACTGGGTACTGAGGTCATTGCAATCCCCAAATCATTGCTGGGATCCAAACAGTGATTTGGGTGTGGAGTCTCAAAAACCCCAGGTACTGATGTCATTGCAATCCCCAAATCAGTCCTGGAATCCAAAGAGGAATGGGGGTATGGAATCTCAAAAGCACTGGGTATTGAGGTCATTGAAACCCCCCTAATCACTCCTGAGATCCAGGGGGGCTGAGGTATGAAGTCTCAAAAACACCAGGTACTGATGTCACTGAAATCCCCAAATTATTCCTGGGATCCAAGGAGGGATGGGGGTATGGAGTCTCAAAAGCATCAGATATTGAGGTGATTGCAACCCCCCAAATCATTGCTGGGGTTCAAGTGGTGATTGGGGTATGAAGTCTAAAAAGCACCAGGTACTGATGTCATTGCAATCCCCCAAATCACTGCTGGGATCCAAGGAAGGATGGGGGTAGAAAGTCTCAAAAGCACCAGGTATTGAGGTCATTAGAAACCCCAAATCATTCTTGGGATCCAAGGAGGGATGGGGTATGAAGCCTCAAAAGCACTGGGTACTGAGGTCATTGCAATCCCCCAAATAATTCCTGAGATCCAGGGGGGCTGAGGTATGAAGTCTAAAAAGCACCAGGTACTGATGTCATTGCAACCCCCCAAATCACTGCTGGGATCCAAGGAAGGATGGGGGTAGAACGTCTCAAAAGCATCAGGTATTGAGGTCATTACTACCCCCCAAATCCAAATCCCTGCTGGGATCCAGAGGGCTGGAAGGAAAGGAGGCTGTGACAGGGGATAGCTCCACTCACTGTCCAGCCAGGAGGAAATAGGAGAGTGCAAAGGCTGAGGCACAACCAAAAGGAGGAAACACCCAAAATTATCCATGCAAATAGCCCTCAACACTTACACAACTCAGAACAGCTTAAAAACTCCACATATTGCTCTGCTTTTACCAAGACCCAGAAATTTGCACCAAAACCCTGACAAATAGAAGAAGTTTCCCAAAACAGCCCAAAAACTCCTTTTTTCTGAGGAGGAATTTCCCAAAACAGCCCCAAAACTCCTTTTTTCCAAGGCACACATGGCCCACCCTGATTTGGCTGTGGGTTTTTCTTCCCTAGATTGTCCATTAAAGAAAAACCCAAGCTTTTGATTGGTTCCACAGTTGGTGGGGTTGTATTCCCAGCTCACCTCCCCTCCCTGTCAGGGCTGTGGGGGCAGAGCCTTTGCCTTGAATACAGAACCTCCTGTTCCTCAGCACCTCTGAAAGCCTCTTCCCAGCCAGCAGAAGAAGGTGGCACTGCCCAGGGGTGGGACAGTGCCCATTAGTGACAATTATCCATGGACATGATGCCGTTCCTCAGCTGGTGAGTGAGTTCCCCCTGGTTTTACTCATTTCACAAAAAATGAGTCATTTTTAAAGATCATTAGAGCAAAGGAAGAATTAGGTGGTGGCTGAAGGGACAGTCACTTCTAGGAGACCTCCCCCACTTGATAGATGGGGAAATAAGAAGCCAAAGAAGCCCCTGAGGGCTGTGGGACAGCTCTCCATCAAACCCAAGTCTCCCTTTGGCAGCCCAGGAGAAGTTTCCCTAAAGTAAAATGAAGCTGTGCAGCACACCAAGCACTTGCTATTCCATCAATAGGCAATTGTAACAGGATACACCTCCTTAGTCTCTAAATGAGTTTTCTTTCCAGCACTACATTATAGACAAATCCCCTGTCACAAAAAACAAATAAATCCCTTTTCACAATCAAATATGCTCTAACCAAGTCAAACAGGGCCACACGCGCGTGCAGCGAATCCGCAAAGCTTCCCCCACCTTCCCAGCCTGGCCATCCTCCCTCCAGCTGGGGAAAGAGGCAAAAAGGAAAGGAAAGGAAGAATATTTGATGGGAGAAACAAAGTGGCAATTTCCCATTTCAGCTGGGAATCGATGTGAGGGCTCCTCGTGTTCCTGCTCCACCGGGGCTGAGCTCTCGCTGACACAACACCAGAGCTTGACTTACTGGTGCTTCATCCCAGCAAGATATTTTTAATTTAAACCCTGTCACTGCTGAGGATGAAGCCATCCAGGCTGTAATTTACTGCTAATTCATCCTCCTGATCCCTATAACTCTAAAACCAAGTCACCAAGCAGTGGAATGCCCGGCCGGTCCCCAGCGAGGCTCGGCATGAATGATCATCAGGGGGCTGCTGGCAGCAAGTGTGAGTTCCTCATTCAGAAAAACCAGCAAATATATAAATATTAACCATCCACAGGCGGTCACCAGGCCAGCATCACCTCACTGTTTCCCAGGAAAGCACTACTGAGAATAAACATCTTCACCAGCCTCACCTTTCCTCCCTCGTGGAGTGTTTTAAGCTCCAGGAGAAATAACACAGAGGTCGTGGAGCCTCATTTCACAAACATTTATGTTCATTTGGCTCAAGGATCAAGATTTATCCCTCTGGACCTTGCAGGAGAGCAGAGGAGGGGGAACTGTGTGGGTTTAGATCGTGCAAATGCCTGTAGTGGAAAGCTAACCTGTATTATCTGCATCAGAGCCACACATTTCTCCTGGCAAGTTCAAATCCCAGAAATTTATTTATTGCCAATGGCTGGGTGGGAAAGCCCCAGCAGATCAGTGTGGGGACAATAGAGGTGGAAGGAAACCCAGAGATCAGGCATGAAAAGCAGGAGAAGCAGGGGTCCCACATCTCCCTTTTGGGTCACAAGTGCAAATCCTGCCACACTCATCAGGACCTTTTATTTATCCCCATGCAAAAGAAGCCTGGGAGTCTCAGCCACTTGACTTTTGGGGCTGGATTTTTGTTTCACTGCATGAAGCATTTGAAAACCACTTTTTTAAAGGGGGGCAAACCCTCTCAGCAGCAAAGCCTGGAGCAAAAGCAAGTCACAGAGTCTGCAAATGATCTCTCTCCCTCTCTGGTGATTCCAGGTGAGGCCAGAGCCACCTGCTGAGGGGCAGCAGAGTGGGATGGGGGTTTGAACCCAGTTACTGCTCTCCCCCAGGTCTTCAGGCTCTGAGAACTTGGTGTCTTCTACAAACATTAGTGTTTGAGGTAGGAACAGCAGGGATCATCATATTTCAGCAACAAGTTGGCTTCCTCCATGGCTCCAGGAATCCCCTTGGAAGGGAGCATGTCCCTGGCAATGTTCACATCAGCTGGAGCTGGAGGGCTACAGGTGCCTAAAATAAAGTGGTCATTGGGCTTTCAAACCAATGTTCAGGGCCTTCAGATCATCTCTGAGGGCTCCCAGAGGTGTTTACCAAGGAAAGGGCTCAGGATGGAGCCACACGGCACTGGGTGCTCTGGCAGGGGACACAGAGCTGGCACCTCGTACATGAGTGGCTGCTCAGCCCCTGAAGGATGAGGCAAACTCACAGAGCTCATGCACCAACAGAAAAACCCAGACTATTCTTTGGGATGAGTCAAAGAAACCCCAAGGGAGAATGCCAGGTACAGAGAATCACCACACAGGCTGTGGGGAACTCAGCACATCATTTTTGCAGTGGTGTCTCCATTCCCAAAGGTGGTTCAAAACATTTTGCAGCAAATTTTAAAGGCACTGGGACTGAGATCCATGAAAGCACAGCTGCTCCCAGGCCAGTTTTCTAACCCAAAATGTTTGGTTATCTCTGCCCATGGCAGGGCATTGGAACTAGGTGATCTTTAAAGTCACTTCCAACCCAAACTATTCTGTAATTCCATTATTTTTTCTCACTTCAAAGCACCCATTTGCCATTTTAACTGGAAAAAAATTCAATCCTGGAAATGTCCCGTTGTGTCCAAGGGCTGCTCTTGGCTGTTGAAGCACAGACTGGAGTGCAGGCACCACTCCCTGCTCTCATCAAAATCCCACTGGGGGCTCAGTTTGCATTTCAGGCTGGTGAGTGAGAATTCCTCATCAATAAATGTGGACTGAGCTGTTTGCCTCTCTGTGCCTCAGTTTCCCAATCACTCAGGAATTGAGTGCATGGTTCTGTTTTAAACCCCATGCCTCAGTTTCCCTATCCAGACCACAGGAATGGAGCAGATAATTCTGTTTTAAACCCTGTGCCTCAGTTTCCCTATCCATACCACAGCAATTGAGTGAATGGTTCTGTTTTAAAACTTTGTGCCTCAGTTTCCCTATCCACACCACAGGAATGGAATAGATGGTTCTGTTTTAAACCCTGTGCCTCAGTTTCCCTATCCAGACCACAGGAATTGAGTGAATGCTTCTGTTTTAAACCCTGTGCCTCAGTTTCCCTATCCATACCATAGGAATTGAGTGCATGGTTCTGTTTTAAAGCCCTGTGCCTCAGTTTCCCTATCCACACCACAGGAATGGAGCAGATAGTTCTGTTTTAAAACCCTGTGCCTCAGTTTCCCTATCCATACCACAGGAATTGAGTAAATGGTTCTGTTTTAAAACCCTGTGCCTCAGTTTCCCAATTACTCAGGAATTGAGTGAATGGTGATGTTTTAAAACCCTGTGCCTCAGTTTCCCTATCCACACCGTGGTAATGGAATAGATGGTTCTGTTTTAAACCCTGTGCCTCAGTTTCCCTATCCACACCACAGGAATTGAGTGAATGGTTCTGTTTTAAACCCCATGCCTCAGTTTCCCTATCCATATCACAGCAATTGAGTGAATGGTTCTGTTTTAAACTCTGTGCCTCAGTTTCCCTATCCACACCACAGGAATGGAATAGATGGTTCTGTTTTAAACCCTGTGCCTCAGTTTCCCTATCCATACCACAGGAATTGAGTGAATGGTTCTGTTTTAAACCCTGTGCCTCAGTTTCCCTATCCACACCAAGGAATGGAGTAAATGGTTCTGTTTTAAACCCTGCGCCTCAGTTTCCCTATCCACACCAAGGAATGGAGTAAATGGTTCTGTTTTAAAACCCTGTGCCTCAGTTTCCCCATCCATACCACAGGAATTGAGTGAACAGCTCTGTTTTAAAACCACTCAGAGCCTGAGTGAAAAACATGTGGGCAGCACGACGTAATTTTTTTTTTTTTCTTTCCTTCTTCTTTTTTCTTTTTGTCACAGGCTCCTTGAGAGCTCAAAGCCGAGGGATATAAAGCACTTTTCACAGGAAGACAGCCAGGCAGGGAAGCACGCTCATCACTGATGCCCTGCAGGAAGGCGCTGGGCTGCCCCGACTCTCTGCACAGACGGGAAGTCTCCTTGCCTTGGGCGCCTGGAGCGCTGCTGCCCCTTCCCCGAGTCTCACCAGCCAGAAGGAAGGAGTAAGAAAGAGCCCTCTGAAGCCTTTCCGAGAGCCAGAAAGGTTCCCCAGATGCTTTGTGTTAGAGCATGAAGCAGTTTGAGGGCTTTGCTAGGGGGAACAGTCACAGCCCAAAACGCATCCTTAGGTGGGGAGGGGGATTCATGGGCAGCACATGAGACTTTGGAGTCTCAGCTATGTGGGAGCCCGCTTTAGAGGGGTTATAAATAATAAACATGTCAAGAGCAGCCAAATGATTCCCAGGACACCACGCCATCCCGCTCCCAAACACATGTGGGCAGTGCCAAGCCCCAAACTCTGGCACTGCAAACTCCAAAACTCAGCAGCAGCCCCACCTCTGACACCCTCCCCAGGTCAGATCAGCGTGGAGCACCGCAGCATCCTTCTCAGGGTTCCCTTATTCACAAAAAAACTGATTCCCACATGGCTTTAACCCTCAGCACACCCCGAGCATCGTAAGATGTTGCCGGGCTCATCACACGAATCCAGCCCCGGCACGGCGAGCGGGAGCTCGGTTTTACTGCATCCCCTCGGCATCGGGAGGCAGAGACAAAGCGGTTCGGGAAAAGGAAAAAGATGCAACACAAAAGGGGCGCCGGCATCTCTCCTCCCCCTCGTCAGCCTGCGAAAGTGGAGGAATTGATATGAAAGCGGCTCCGGCAAGGCTGAGCCCCCCGGGATGGAGCTGCCACAGACGGCTCCTGCCTTCCCAGCAGTGCAGCTCAGCCCAGCCGCTCTCCTGCCTCTGCTCAGCCCTTGGCTTTGCCTCACCCACCCCCTCTCTGCTCTCTGCGCTGCAGGGAGGGGTGCCGGCAGGTGAATCCGCTGAGGAAAAGCTCAAATGTTCGCTCTCCCTGCGGAGAAGTTCAGCGCGTCCCTTTGGGCTCGCAGCATCCCTCCCCAGCCGCGCACAGCGCGTTTGACAGCAGTGCCTGCGATCCTCGAGCAAATGCTTCCCTACAGCACCGCGACTGAGCATCTAAAACACCCGTCTTGGACAGAAACAACACTTAGATCATGCGGCTGGCATTCATTTCGCGTGGTATCGATACCGCCGAGCGCCGCACGTTCGGGATGGGACAGGGAGAGAAGAAGCCTTGGAGTGACCCTTTCGGAAAGGAGACACCTCACGGAGGGTGGGTCTGGGCAGAGGAGGAGAGAAAAGCCCAGCTTTTCGTGCCGGGGCTGGGGTTGCGTGTTTAAACCTGGCTGCACACGAGAAACACACACACACACATCTGTTGCACCGCTTGAAACCCGGCTTAGCGAAGGATCCCACACACACAAACAAACAAACAAACAAACACGCACTTCCCCCGGCAAAAAAAACCCCAAAAACAATAACACAAAACCACAAGCAAAACGCTGCTCGCATCCCCTGCACCTCCAGCCAGAGGCTTAGGCGGGGGGAGGAAGCACCTAATCCCACTCTGGGAGGCACACGCCGTAATTAAAACCACAGAAATTAGAAGCAGAGGAGCCCGAGCCCCCCGTGCCCCGCTGGTCCTGCCCGCTCCCGGATTTCTACAAACAACACCCGGCTGAAACAGAGGGCAGCTGAGGAAAATAAGTTAGCACGCTTTCCGCCCTCCGAAATATTCGTGCACGCTCAAGTCCCTAGAAGGCTGCGAGCAGTTTGCATCGGCTGTAAAAATCCCCTGGCACCGTCATTGTTCCCGCGGATCGAGAGCATCCCCCGGCATCTCGGGGGTCCCGCTCCGAACCTCCCCTCTCTGCACCACTCACCCCACGACCCGGGGAGCACCACACCCCCGCCTCGCTTTTCCCAAAATCTCTTTTCCCGGCACACCCCCCCTCGCTTTTCCCAAAATCTCTTTTCCCGGCGGCGGAGGGAAGCCGTGGGCAGTCAGGTGCGTTCGCAGCGAGCAAGGCTGGGAAGCAGAGCCGGGTGGGGAAGTTTTGCGGGAGAGGTGCGGAGCCACCCGCGTTCCAGCGGCTCCTTGCCATTAGGGCGAGCCCCTCTCGGGGGTCCTAGCCCCGCATCCCTTCATCCATCCCTTCCCGGCACAGCGAGCAGATGGAGCCCCGGGAGGAGGATTTCCTCCGGGCTGGGGATGGAGCAGCCACATGCAGCCGCTACAAACCCAAACAGCCCTGCTGGGGCTGAGCAAGCGGGTTTGTTTGTCTGGGAGGAACTCAGCTGCTGCCGGAGCATTAGATTTGCAGCAAAACAACGTGGATTTCCAGCAAAACAACGCGCGGCTCGGTGTTCAGATCACTTCTCCCGGTGTACATCATTTAAGGGCATATGTCTGATAAACGCAGAGCATCGATACGCAGCACACACATGCACCGAGGGAAAGGAGGCAGCTTCGGCAGCGCTGACTCCGCAGCCGGGATTTGGGCAGGAAAACTCTCCAGCACCTTGCAGGAAGGGAAGCCGCGAGGGTCTGCCCTTCCCTCTTAGGTGCTCGCTACCAGGGATGGCCGCTGTCCCCTCTCCCCATCCATGGGTCACCCGGGAGGTGTTGTTATCCTCCCCGGGAATTGGGCTCTGCCTCCAGCCCCGTCCAGCTGCAACCTCACCGCGAGCAGGAAAAGTTTGGAAATGCCTCCAGCTCCTCGCCCGAGGAGAGCTCCGGAGCATCGCAGGGGGAAAACACCCCCCGAGGGGAGGCAAACCCGCAGCCGGGGGATGCCGGGGGTGACGAGGAACGGGCTGCGGGCTGAGCCGCTACCTCCGGGGAGAAAAGTTGAGCCTTGTGCATGGGGAAAAAGCCATCAGGAACGGGGGACAGCGGGCACCGCGTCCCCTCCGCGCCGGGGATGTGGAGCAGGGGGGTCCCCGCCGCGCCCCCCGCCCAGCATCCTCCCAGGGCGGGCCGGGAGGGGCCGTGCCCGAGCCCCCCGGCTCAGCCCGCTGCCCGCGGGGGTCCCTGCCCTCCATCCCAGACCCCCTTGCCGGGACTCGGGAGTGGCGAGCAGCGGTGGGGGCACCTCCCAGACCCCCTCCCTTGGCTGCCGCCAGGTGTGGAGGGCAGGTACCGCTGCAGCCCCGCCAGCCCTGCCGGGGCATCCTCCGGGGCATCCTCCGGGGCATCCTCCCGCAGCCCCCGCTGCCCGGGCGGGGCGGGGGGCTCCTTACCTGGGAATGCTCCTGGCTTGCTTTGGGTGGGTTTTGGTGTGTGTATATATATATATATATATATATGTGTGTATATATATATATATTATATTTCTCTCCTCTCCTTTCCCCCCACTTCAGTCTTCAGAGCAGGCGCCGCATTGACACTGCAGATGGTCTCTGTGTGCGTGTGTGTGTGTGTGTGTGTGCGCGTGTGTGTCTCTCTCCAATCCCAAATACTCCACGGAGGCGGAACACGGAGCCCCTCTCTCTGCACTGGGCAAACCGTGTCTGGCTCGCCCAGAGCCGGAGGAGGGGGGGGAGAATGGTGGGGGGGGGATTGGGGGGGGGGAAGCAGCTCCAGTTTTCACTCCCCCCCCAAATCACCCCTTCCCTCCCCTCCCTCCCTCCCTCCCTCCCCCAGCCCTTCCCCCCCTCCGCTTCTAAAGCAGCCGGCAGTGGGGGGAGCCGGGCAGCGGAGCTGCGGGCGGGGTGCGGGCAGGGGATGCAGGCAGGGGATGCGCTACGGGGCCATGCCCGGCTCCGCGGCCTCCCGCCCGCCCGCCGGGGAGGGCTCGCACTGCGGCTGTCTCGCCAGCCAGCCCTTCCTTCCTCCCCAGCCCTCCTCTCCAATGGTGGCTGTGGAGCCGGCTTGGACACCCAGGCTCTTTTGCAAACACAGGCACACACCCCTTTCCGAAAAAAAAAAAAAATTAAAAAAAAAAAAAAATAGCCGGAGAGAGGTGTAGAAGTGCTGTGGCAACAGCAGCCCAATGCACGGGGGAGGGACAATAAAAAATAATAAATAAAAAATTGAAGCGATAATAAAAATCCCTTTCTATCCTTTTTTCTCTTTCTTTCCTATTTTTTTTTTTTTTTTAGCTTTGCAGAGAGAGTGGCCGCTCTTGCTCCTCCTTTCTCCAGCCCACCCACCTCCGGGAGAGGGGAGAAGGCGGAGGAGCGCAGGTTGTCTCTGGAGGGGGTCCCCCAAGGCGCTTTTCGTCGTCCTAAAGTTTGCAGGGGCTGGGGCAAGGGATGGGGACGGGGAGGGAGCGGGGCCGCCTCCCGGGGCTGCCGCCGCCGCTCTCCCCCGGCTGGAACTCCGGCTGCCTGGATTCCTCCTCCTCCGGTGCCTTCCCTCGCTCCTACTCACTACTGACACCTAGGATCTCCAGCCTGATTGGGCTAATTGGGAAACGTCTCTGCCCTCCCCGAAAAATAGAGGAAAAAAAATTTAAAAATAAAAAAAAAGGGAATAAAACCCAAAACCCACTCGCGGAATCAACAGCATCTCGCTGCCTGCCCCCATCTGCTCCTCCAAAAAAGCCTTTCCCGGCTTTGCTTGGTATCTCCCTTCCCTTTTCCGTGCCTTCCCTTCCCTCTCTGAGGCTCTCCTCCGGTTCGGAGGCAGCGAGGAGGGGAGCGGGGCGTGGGGAGGCTCCGGGGACGATCAGTCCCCGAGCTGGGGTGAGCAACAATCCCGGAGAGCGGCTGCGAGCTGCTCCCCTGGCCCCGGCTCCCTTCCATTCCCGGCAGCCGCAGGAATAAAGGGATTTTTTCAGAAGCTGTTGGTGCTTCCTACCTGAGTTTGGTGTCCCCCAGAGCCCACCCCAAAAGTTCATTCCGCGTGTGAGAGCCGCACTCCTCCCTGCAGGTGATGCCAGAGCCGGCAGGTGTGGGAAGGGCAGGGATGCTCTCAGGGTGGTGATAGCAACAGGGCTGCTCCCCAGGGAGCCCCGATTCCCCGAGGATGGGCTCCTCACAAAGGTCTGCAGAAGAGGAGAAGCAGCTGGGGGAGATCTCCTCTGCTTCCAGGGGGGCTGCCCATGCTCAGGCCGGGGAGAAAACTCTGCAAGCAGCCCTGCAGCTTCCCCTTCCCCAGCAGAAGGCAAAGGCATCAGGCAGGGAGGCAGGGGGTGCCTGGGGAAGGGGGTCCCAGCACCCTCGGCAATCCAGACCCGAGATCAGAGGCAGGAATCGCCTCTCCAGGGGTTGTGCAGCACCAAGCACAGCAGGACTCCCCCCTCCTCCCCACAGCCTCCACCACTGACAGAAAATCAGGCTTAATCCCAGCTTAGTATTTTTAATTATCTTAAATTTATGCCACAAAGCACGGGGGCCGGGGGCTGTCTATTTGCATCCTCCAAGATATTTATTTAGAAACAATATCATGTTTTCCTTAAAACAAGTTTTATCTCCCCGGCGCGCTCCTCTGTGTGTGCGTGTGTGTTTTGCCTGAGCTCCCGTTTACATTTCCTGATGGATGGATGGGGGATTCAGAGCCCTTTTTTTTTTTCCCTTTTTTTTTAAGGTGGTGCATAAAATGTATTTATTATTCTTTATCTCCTACCTCTCGCAAGGAGTCATTTGTTTTCATTCAGAGAAATGAATGCGATGTGAAGCCTGAAGAGTAATAACACAGCGAAATGACAACGGAGGAGCCAGACAGGAATCTGAGAGATACAATGGCAGGTTAGTAACCTCTAAAGATCACTGCTGCTCTGAGTGCTACAGCATTATTGAGTGTCCAGCCTAGCTCACAGCTCCATTTAATAAAAACATATGAAAATCTCAAGGAAATTCGGCCTCACATTTAAAACCTGTTCCCTAAACACGGATAATCTGGATATGCCCAGATTACTTCCCACTAGCTGGTAGGGAGGAAGAAATGAATACCAGCTCTTTCTGCTTCTTAAGACAATGGCAGGAGTCAATAGATGCCCGTGCTGTTTGGGTTCATGAAGGAGTGAGTGACAAATGAGACTTTATTTATAGGCCTGCTCATGAACCGGGCAGCGGGGGCGGGAGAGGGTTAGGGCTGCAAAACCCAAATGACCTCCCCTGACCTGGGAATTTCTGCAGCAAAAGGGCCCAAGGACGAGGAGGGTTCAGGCTCACCCTGGTGTCATCCAGTGGGTATTTCCCCCCCAAGTCACAGCAGAGATCACAGAGAGGTGCTGGGCACCCCCTGCTCTGCTCAAACAGCACCAAAGCTGCCTCAGCATCATTGGGGATGAGGCAAAATCCTCTTGTCTCCATCCAAACAACCCCACACACCTGATTCCCCTCCTGCTGCCCCAAAAGATCCCCCAATGCCCCTGAAGCCCTGTGTGCCAACAGCCCCCCTGAATCTCTCTGTGGTTCCTCCCTCACTGATGCATTCTTTCATTTCTTGCCTTGTTATCTGAGCCACACACAGTGGCACATAGGAATCACTTCCACCAACACCCAAAGAACAGAAAAAAAAAATCATTTTTGCCAGGACATCCACCTGTACACTTCAAGGCTCCAACAACACAGGACAAGCCAATTAGGAGAAAGAAAAAGGAAAAAAAAAATTTAAAAAAAATAAGAAAAAAGGGAGAGAGACGGAAAATCTAAGTTCGTTTGTGCGGAGATTTTTTCCATGATTCTTTTCCCCCGCCATTTTACAAGTTTGTTAAAGCAGCGCGGTGTTTAAGTGGCTGGAAGCCGGCGCTGGCTGCTCCAGCTCGGGCTGCAGCGAGCGCAGCGCAGGCAGCGCTCAAACCCAACATCGCAGCGCCACCTGCAGCGGCCGCGCTTGGTGGCACCGGCAAAACCCCCCAAACCCGGCCAGTCCTTCACAAAACAGCCCGGGGACGCGGCTGCCAACTCGAAATCTTCTCCCTCCAGGTCTCTTTGTCACCCACTCCTGCCCTCCGGTCTCTCAGGTGCTTCCAGCTTGCCCCTCTCTGTTGGTACACGGGATAAAATTGGCCTCTCCTGGGTAGCTGTCACCATCCCTGCTGCTGACAAAGGATGTCTTTATCGTGCTTGTGGAGGGTGGGAAATGCTGTGCAAGCTGGTTTAAAGCTGGGCCAGGGCTCTGGGTGAGCTCAGGGTGAGCTCTGCCCCTAAGTGACACCTTTAGGGCTGTCACTCTCTCATTTTTTTGCCAGCTTCAGGGAGGGTTGTGCTGACAGAAAATGGGATGAGAGTGCTGCCCAAAAAAATGTAAGAGAAGTTTGCAGGGAAGAGCAGGATTGTGTCACTTGGTCACCTTGCCTCCCCCTCCTTTGTAGCATTGTACAACCAATTTTGGGTGATGGGTGGAGAAAAAAGCTCTTGGGAGGGTCCATCTCAGCCACCCTCTGCTTGTGCTTTGCCCAACATTTCCTTGGAGTCTTGGGGCTTTGCACACTGGATTTTTTGGGAAGTCCAGGGTGTCCTGGCATGGAGCAGAGTGGTGTCACCTGCCCTTTCTCCTCTGTCACTGCTTTGCTGCACAGCCTCTGGCAACTGCCTTAACTCCCCTGCCACTCTTTGCAGGGATGTTTTTTGGGGCAGATTTTTCAGTAGAATATTTATAAATAACATTTTTACCAGTTATGCAGCATCTCCCTCTTCCCAGCCCTTCAGCAGGCACGATGTCAAACAGAGGTGAGGTTTGCCTTCATTTTTTTTGATCACTTTTTTGGGTGTTTTTGAGGGAAGCAAAATCTCCTTTTATATTGTCCCAGGGGCAAATCCAGCAATTCACAGGAGCCACAGACCTGCAGGGTCTGACGGTCCCCTTCCTCTCCAGAGCTCCTTCCCATCAGTGTGTGCTCCAGTCCATGTTAGCACTTGGATTCAGGCACCAGCTCACCAACCCTTCAAGTTAAAGATTTCCAGAGTTCCCAGCCCAAGTTTCCCCTCTTTGCTGCTATTTCATTCCTGTTTTCTCCCTTCCCATCCCCTCTTCTCTGCCCCCTTGCTCCAACTCCAATCTCCCCAGCAAAATGCCCCTTCCAGAGAGGACCTGCTCATGCCAAGCAGACCCAGGGATGAGAGAGATGCTCCTTCCCCATCCCCATCCTCCCACCCAGAGGGGATTCATGATGTCCTCAGGCCGACAGCATCATCTGCACATCTTCCCAACCCCATCCCAACCCTCCCCATCCCTGCCCTCCCCGTTCAAACTCCCCCAGGGACAATTTTTCTCCTTCCCCCTTCAAATATTTGCCGACCATTATCGCCTCTGGTCACACCCAGGCTGTCATTTGGCCAAACAAAACAGCAGGAGGAGGGACAGGGGAGAGGGGCAGGTGGAGGGAGGCAGGGTGAGATGGGAGCCAGGGGAGCACTCAGCCCATCATGATAAGGAGACTACAAAACCCAGGCTGGGGCTGGCCAATTAAACGAGGGGATCTGAGAGGGGACAACGGGAAAGGAGTGAAAGGGAATAATATTGGAAGCAGGCAGGTGGAGTGATAAGATACAACCACAGAAAGTCGGAGGAATTCATTGTTGTTTCATTTTGGAGGACAATACCAGGAGGGAGAGCAATCAATCCCTGCTCAGGAGGGCTGGAGAGCTTTGGGGCAAGATAAGGAGTAGGGATGGAGGGATGAGATGGAGAAATGGGTAAAGAGTCAGAGGAAAACAGCCCAGGGACACCCAGGAGGAGCTGGAGAGTGTCTGGAAGCAGAGAGGGGAAGGAGGAGTAGGGATGGAGGGATGAGATGGAGAAATGGGTAAAGACTCAGAGGAAAACAGTCCAGAAACACCCAGGAGGAGCTGGAGAGTGTCTGGAAAGGGAGAGGGGAAGGAGGAGTGGGGATGGAGGGATGAGATGGAGAAATAGAAAAAGAGTCAGAGAGAAATAGTCCAGGGACATCCAGGAGGAGCTGGAGACTGTCTGGAAAGGGAGAGGAGAAGGAGAAGTGAGGATGGAGGGATGAGATGGAGAAATCAGAGGGAAACAATCCAGGGACACCCAGGAGGAGCTGGAGAGTGTCTGGAAGGAGAGAGGGAAGGAGAAGTGAGGATGGAGGGATGAGATGGAGAAATCAGAGGGGAACAATCCAGGGACACCCAGGAGGAGCTGGAGAGTGTCTGGAAGGAGAGAGGGGAAGGAGGAGTGGGGATGGAGGGATGAGATGGAGAAATAAATAAAGAGTCAGAGGGAAACAGCCCAGGGACACCCAGGAGGAGCTGGAGACCGTCTGGAAAGGGAGAAGAGAAGGAGAAGTGAGGATGGAGGGATGAGATGGAGAAATCAGAGGAAAACAGCCCAGGGACACCCAGGAGGAGCTGGAGAGTGTCTGGAAGGAGAGAGGGGAAGGCTGGATTCATCTGAGGAGAAGCAGCCCTTAAATCAGAATAAATCCAAAGGGAAATAGGACAGCCTGAAGAAGGGAAGGGCCTTATCCACAGATTAGGGCTTTGGTTTGGGATTGCAGAACCTGGGCCAGACTTGCTGCTGGTGCAGCTCCAGTGGGTACCAGGAGAGAGATGAGGAGCCAGGATAGAGCTGCAGGGATTTTCACAGAATCTGCAGTTGGTAACACTCTAGAAAGGTCTTTTGGGAAGTTTGCCTCCCTCAGATAGTGGGGAAAGGATACATAAAATGTACTTGTCAGCCTACCAGATCTCACAGCTAATTGTGGATGTCGCTGGAGGCTAATCCTGAATAGGGGGGATTTGTAAATCCCACCTTGGCATTTCTCTCACTCAGGGAACATCCACCCAGCCAAAAACTACTTCCAAAAACTTTCAGGAATAAGATCTCCCTGCTGCCTGTCAAATCTGGCTGAAAATGCCCCAAACCAGCAGTGGCCCCTGCAGACAGCAGGGAGTGAAAGATTTATTTTGTTAGAACCCCAAGCTCCAAAGAAAACCAGAAAAACCCACAAACCAAGCCCAACGTTTATGCTATTTTTTATTTTTTCCTTGCAGCAATTCATGCTTTTAGAGCCAGTTGGAAGCAGGGAGGGAGGAGGGGGAATGTTGGCCCATCTTTTTTAGCACGTGGGTTTGGCAGCACTCAGATTTACCCACTTAGGGAAGGTGGGAGACAGGAGAGGGGGAGGAGCAGGAGCTCATCTCGGGATGCTGTGGGAACCCCAGTGAAGAATAGCTGTTCTTACGTGTCAGCTCCATCACCATGGCATCAGGGAGGGAGAGCAGAGGGAGAAATGACAGAAAAGAAGGGGGAGAGACTGAGGAGACACACAGGAAGGGCAAGAGGAAGATATTTCCCTGATGGGCAGTGTCACTTGTTAAAGAGCTGGTGTGGGGTACCCTGGGCTTACAGACTGAGAAATGCTGCTGGGCCCTTCAGAAAGGACCTCTTATCATGTTCCCAAATTCACAAGAGCAGGTCCTTTCTGGAATGCTGGACTGGGGCTGGTGCAGTCAACCCTTCCTAAAAACTTCAGTAAAAATAGAAATATATTCAATATAAGTGAATATTTACATGAAGACATCTGCTTTCTCCCCTTTGTTCACTGGTAGGACCTGTACCAAACACAGGGAATTCTCTCTGCTGTCATCCTGGCTGGATTCCTCTGTGGTGAAAATGGACTGTGCCCAAAAACACCTTTGCAGACCTGTGCTCCCTTTGCAGTGCTACAAACTGATGGTGCAGCGCCTCAAGTGTACAGATTCCAATTTTTTCCCTCCTAATTCCATTTTTTTTTTACCTCCTTCCACTTCAATGTCTATTTCCAAGCAGATTGGGATAATGGTCTGGAATTCAGCCTTTGGCCAGAAGCCACTGGGGGTGCTTGGGGCCACCACCCACACTCACATCAGCAAAATCCCCCCTCTATAGGGGAACACCCTTTAACACATGTTATCCCTATGATAATACTTCACCAGTATTTATTCTGTTTCTGGGTCATGCTGAGACCTTCCCCTCTCTGCTTTCCCCACTGCCCCACCTCATGGAAAACTCCCATTAATTCAGGAGTAACAAGGGCACGATGGATTTTTCTCTCACCCAGGATTATTCGGGATTATTTTATTCCACCACTCACCCAAACCAGTGCATTGGCAGGGAAATCTCAAACTGGTGAACCCAAAATGTTGGAATGCTGATTACTGAGAATTGGAGACTTTCTGTGCTGCCAGGCACTGACCCCCAAGAGAACACTGCACTGCCCTGAGGCCTGGAGAAGCTTCCAGAATGGAATGATGGAACTGGGATTGTGGGGGTGCAGTTTGAACAGGAGTGTGTGAGATCACAGGGGGGAAACTCAGAGTTTAAGGGTTTAGAATGCAGGAATGGATATAAAGCAAGATGGAGGTTTTGGGGCAGTGCTGGTCCTTCTTCTTCACCTTCTTCCTCTCCTTCTTCTTCTCCTTCTCCTTCTCCTTCTCCTTCTCCTTCACCTTCTTCTTCACTTTCTCCTTCTTCACCTTCTTCTCCATGGGTTTCCTGGTTTTGTGTAATTGGATAAAAAAGTCCCCATTGCAGGCAGGGGTTGTTGGTTATTGGGTTAAAAGTGAAAATAATTCAGGTGTCATTTCTCAATTAGACAGTTCATCCTTAAAAGGCCTTGGAGAGAGAGAGAGATTGGGCTCCATTTTTAGTTTGTGAGAGTGAAGTGCTGTAGAACTCAGGGTTTGTGAGACTGTGACATGGGTGAGAGCTAATAAAAATCTGAGTCCCAACAAGAAATAACATCTCAGGCATTTAATCCTGACCTTAACAGAAAAATGAAACAAAGAATCTGCACAAAACTACTACACCATCACGCTCCTTTTGGGAATTCATTCATCCCAAATCCCTCCCATGCTTTGCATCACCTGCAACACCTGCCTGTCTCCCCTTCCTCTTTCCAAACCCTCCAGGAGCAGGGGATATCTCACATCTTCAAGTTGCTCAGTTCTTGTGTCAAAGCTTTTGAATAAAACCACCCAACACCATCTCCTCAAGCCCAGGTCGCTGTGTGCAGCTCCTGACACCAATATTCCTATAAAAATCTCTGAATTAAGTTGTTCCACTCATCTCTTTGAAGCCATTTGCCTCCCCCCCCCCACAAAGAAACCTCCTCCCCCTTCCCTTCCCTGCCAACGCCTCCTGTAGAAATCCTCTTGAAGGAATCAGAGCTGCTGGAGGTGTGAGCTGGCCACGCACGTTGTAGCCCTTTATTATCTGGGGACCCCCACTCAAATGTACAGGGAGATAATGGTAATGGAATGATGCATTTGCTCTGATCTGGAGCTGTCTCAGAAAGATAAATGCCGAGGCGAAGCAGAAGCGTTTAATCAAAAAATAAACCACCTCAATATGTTGTGTATTATTATTTTTTTTTTTCTCTCCTAAAGAAGCAAAGCTTGGTCCTGTCACAGCATGTTATTTTGCCAGCATTATCTCTGTTATTTCTAAATAATTCCATTTAGTGCTGGTGATGGGTGGGAGGGCTGAGATACAAAATCAAATTAATTAGAGTGACCCAACAAACTCGTGTTTGCATTGCGAGATGCAACATGGCAGAAAATCTCGTTGAGAACAAATTGCATTCAAATTAATTTAAGAAAAAAAAAAATTTGGGACAGATCAGGTTTATTTAGGATCAATTTTAATAAGCTAAAATAAAGTCAAGGCAGTGGGTGATGCCATCAGCCAGTCAAAACCCAGCTTTGATAGAGGTTTATACAGCTGAATGACAAGTTACCTTCCAAGCCATTATTAGAAAAGCTGGGGTTTTTTTGGAGTGGCTTGGACAATTAAAAGAGCACCTCAATTACAGCTGCTGGAGATATTAGTAATGAATAAATTATCCACTAGGTTTGACCCTCCCTTCCTGCACATCATTTCCAAATAATTCATTTCCTTGCCACGTTTCGAGACATTGCATTAAATTCTGCAGCACAGGAGGGGCAGGAGTGGGGATCCCCTCTTCACCCCCTTGGCTGGTGATAGACCAGGCATGAGGGTTTTGGGGGTTCCAAAACAGAAGGAGAATTTGCCAATATCCTCCTGGCATGTCCCTGAGCCAGTGCTCCTGCACAGGACTTTTCCAGGCCTGAAGATCCCAGGATTCTGCACACAGACCAGGAGCAGATCCTGGATCTGTCAGTCCTGGTGCCCAGAGTGCAGAAGAGGATGTTTCTCCATCTCCCTCTGCATCCCAGAACATCAGGAATGGACTCATGGTGGGCTTGAAAGGAGAGCTTAAAGAGCATCAGATGGGTCTCAGCTGAACGAGGCAAAGTTGGAGTTTATGGGGATGATGAGGATATTCCTCATCCCTCCCCTGCTCCACTCCAGGGCCAGCTGTGCTCATGGAACACTCTGGAGCTCATTCCTGCACCACAGCAGAGGGAATGTGATCAGGATCTTCTCCAGGGCAGCAGGTCTGGAGCACACAGGACTGCAGGGAGAGCCCCCAGCCCTGCAGGCACCACAGCTCTGCTTCCATTCTGCACAGGAATCCCTGACCTGAGCAGGACAAAGCCACAGGTGAAAATCAGAGAATGACAGAGCACTTTGGGTTGGAAGGGATCTGAAAATCTCATTCCACTCCTGCCATGGGCAGGGCCACCTTCCACCACACCAGGAGATTTTAAACTCACACTTTGCTCCATCCTGCACTTGCTGCACCCATTTCCAGCTCCCCTGCTCACTTCTTGTCCCACCAGCACATTTTTATTACCCTGATTTAAATATTTCTTTCACTCCTTCCCCATTATCCTTTACCTTGTAGACATCAACAGCTGATGGCCAATATTTGGAGGTACCTGTCTCTCACCACTGCAAAATGAGATTGCAGTCAGGGATTGCAATGCCAGGCCAGGAGACATCACAGAAATTTAAAGGCCTTTCAGTGATTTATGGCTCTTTAATCAAGGCCTTTTAATATTTAATTGCAAAGCCACAGGAGTTGTCTTTATTTCTGAAAAATCTGTTTTGGGGGGGAATTAGACAACGTGAAACTTGACATATTCTGCACATCCTGGGACCACAGCCCTCACTGGAGCAGAGGGAGGCTGGGCCACAGGAGAGACAATGCACAGCTTTTTCCTCATGGCTTTGAGATGCTGCAGCAATTTAAGGTGGTAAATTAACCTCCATTATTTTCAAGGAGCTGGAGAAACCATGAAAGGCTCACCAGGCCAATGATGCCAGGGGCAGCACATGGCAGAGGAAATGTCCCAGGCAGCAGAGATGGGGCAAAGGCAGGAGGTGGTGACCAACAGCGAGTCCATCCCACTCCTCATCCCTCCTGTGCCCTGTGGGATGCTCTGGGAGAGCATGCTCCAAATTTCTGCTGCAGCAGGGAAGGGAGAGGCTTTGGATTTGGGGGTTTGGGGATTTGGGACACCTCCACCATGTTGGGCACCCCTGGGACCCAGCTGAGGCTCACACTCAGCTCATACTCAGGGGCTGCCATGCCTTGGATAAATCTCTGAACATTCCCTAAGAAGCTAAAAAAGGGTTTTTAATTTTTTTTTTTCTGCTGAGCATTGAGGTATCTTAAATATTAATATTTCCAGTTAAATGAGATGAAGGTTTGGGGATTTGGGACACGTCCACCACGATGGGCACCCCTGGCACCCAGCAAAAGCTAAAAAAGTTGTTTTGTTTTGTTGGGGTTTTTTTTTTTTTCTGCTGAGCATCAAGGGAGGTACCTTAAATATAAATCTCTCCAGTTAAATGAGAGGAAGGTTTGCGGATTTGGGACACCTCCACCACGATGGGCACCCCTGGCTGAGGCATCACCCCACTGCAGACAGCCCTCAGCTCACACTCAGGGGCTGCAATGCCTTGGATAAATGTCTGAACATTCCCTATAAAGCTAAAAAAAGGGTTTTTAATTTTTTTTTTTTTTCTGCTGAGCATCAAGGGAGGTATCTTAAATATAAATATCTCCAGTGTAATGAGACGAATCCTACCCTGTGACTGCAACAGCAGAAGAAAAACGACCCTGTGAGCTCCTTGCTGGGACAGCATGTCCAGAGTTCCTGCTCAGTGAACATTTTGTGATGTCTAAAGAGCAAAAAAAAAAGCAGAGAAGGAAAGAGGGAGAGTTTCTCCTCACACACTGGGCAGGTGGTCCATGAACTCAGCTGAAAAAGTGCTTCTACCCCTGCCAAAACAGCCTGGGAAGAAATCACGTTATTTTTCCTGATGATTTTATGTTATATCAAAGTTATATAAAAGAAATAAAACCAATTGCCAGTGTAATCTCATTTGTATGCTCTGGGGTGGATCTGGGCACCAGGAGGACTCAGCTTCACCCTGGCAGTCTGGTGACCTCCAGATGGGACCATGTCCCTCCTTCCACTGCTCCTCTTCTTGAATTTGGACTTAATTTTGGAGCTGTTTTCACCAGAGCTGCCTCTCATTATGCATGTGGGTGCTGCCTGCCACAGCAGAGATGTGATCTTGCCTGTGGCCCCTGCAGCTCCCCTAGTACAAATAATAATTTCCATCCCATCTATTCTTTTGTTTGCTACTGATCTATATTAAACAGTTGGTGATGACTACATTTATGGGTGATTATTGCACTTATGCTGTGTTAAATCTAAATGTTTGTTTATCTTTATGTGGTCTCTGTGTAGACGCTTGCACGGCTTTTAACTTTATGTATTGCAGAGTTCCTTAATTATAAAATCAATAAATTTTTTAAACTTATGGCTCTTGCACAGAGAGAAACCCACACACTGTCCGTGGCTGGGTGTGACAATGATTCTTGCCTCGAGCTTGTGGCAGAACACAAACATCAGCTACAGGAATTGACAGATTCTTTTAGATTGTTCCGGTTTTTGTTTTTGGTTTTGTTGGGTTTTTTTGTTTGTTTCCTTGTAGCAATTAGTTCAAACCTCAGTCTCTTTCTCCAGCAGCACCGACACAACCAGAGCACACAGCCTCGAGCTGTGCCAAGGGAAATCCAGGCTGGAGAGCAGGAAAAAGCTTTTCCAGCAAGGGGGATCAAGTTCTGCAATGGCTGCCCGGGGAGGTGGTGCAGTCCCCATCCCTGGGTGTGTTTGACAGCCTGGATGTGGCACTGGGGGCCAGGGCTGGGCTGGACTCCATGGCCTTGAAGGTCTCTCCCAACCCAGGGATTCTGGGAATTCTGTGTGTGAAGGAGAAAGGCAAAGTTTGAGTTTATGTGATTTTACACCCTCCCCAAACCAACCTTCTTCAACACAACTCCCAGAGGCTGCACAAACATCCCCAGGTTTTATTCCCTCCCTTCTAGGCCAGGCTTGCAGCAACCTGGTCCAATGACAAATGTCCCTGCCCGTGGCAGGGGATGGAACTGGATGATCCTGATGGCCCCTTCCAACCCAAACCATTCAACAATTCAATGAGAAAAACAGGTCTTCCAACCTGGTCATTCTGTGCATTCTGTGCAATGCTTTTCCTGGCAGCATGGCAGGTCCCACGGGCAGTCACAGGCCCAGAGAGCTCAGCTGGTGTTGCCAAACCACAAAGCTTCCAGAGGATGGAGTGTTTTGTTCACATAGCTGTCCACAGCAAATGTGGAAAAAACCAGGTTCCTAAACAAATCTGGAGTCTCCTCCACCTCTGTTTGCAAGTCTATTTCCTGTTTGATGGGGGAGATTCAGTTTTAGCACACAGCACCCTGTGGATGTACCTCAGACTGGGTGCCAGGGGCTGGGCTGGACTCCATGGCCTTGAAGGTCTCTCCCAGCCTGGTCATTCTGTGATTCTGTGATTCCATAGGAATTAATAGATTTTTTTAGTTTGTTTGGGTTATTTCTCTTCTGTCCTCATTGTAATTAGTTCTTTGTTAGTTTGGCTCATCCTCCAGCTCTCACCAAGGTTTTCCTCCTGCAAGCTCCCAATTCCTTGGAGGTTCCTGACTTTGATGGAAGATGTGACCACTGAAGGTCACAGCCCAGTGGTGGCTCTTGAGTCAAGGCTTGGAGAGAAGGGTCCAGTCCCCAACCCTGCCGTGGGCATTTCCTGAGTCACATCCACACCTTGGAGAAGTCCTGGATGGAGTTAGAGCTGTGCTGGCTCTTCCACATCCTCAGTGCACTGCCAGGGGCCCATTCCAGCCCTGAGCAGCTCCAGGCTCTTCCAAGATCCCATCCCTGGCTGCCCTCTGGCACTGGGAGCCATTCCCTGGGTGCTGTCCCTGCAGGCCTTGGCCCCAGTCCCTCTGCAGCTCTCCTGGAGCCCCTGCAGGCCTGCAATGTGCTGGAAGCTCTCCCTGGAGCCTTCCCTTCTCCAGGGGAACATTCCCAGCTCTCCCAGCCTGGCTCCATGAACCACTCAGGACACAAACACCAGGTCCTGTTTCTCCTGTTCTGTTTCTCCAGGTTCTGTTTCAGGACAGGAACACCAGGTTCTGCTTCTCCTGCACTCATTCACTGCACTGGCACTCACACACATTTCAATTATTTCCACATGGAACCAAACACAATTTACCATCTCTCAAATTCTTTTCCATGTCTTGAATCCTCAAACTTCATTCATTTCAGAGAATGGTTTGGGTTGGAAGGGACCTTAAAACCCATCCAGTTCCACCCCTGCCATGGATGCTGGGACCTTTCCTGGATCCTTCTCCACTCCAGGTGAGCACCCCCAGCTCTCCCAGCCTGGCTCCAGCCCTGGAGCAGCTCCATGGATTCCTCTGGAATCTCTCCAGCAGCTCCAGGTGCTGCTGATGCTGGACTGGGGGCAGCTCTGCAGGTGGGGTCTCACCTGAGAGGGGCAGAATCCCCCCTCCCTCCCCTGCAGCCCAAGCTGGGGGTTCTGTGCTGCTGGACCATGGCCAGGCCATGCTGAGTTAGGAAGGAATTAGGCTGAGCTGGGCATCCAAACCACCCCTCCATCATTTGGGGGACAATGCACAACACCCAAAGAACCCAACTGCTTGATTTAGGCTCTGCTCTTATTCCTATTTCACCCCATCCATGCCTCATTTTCCCCCACAGGGTCCTAGTAATGTTATAACCAACGTTATAATCAACATTTCTCCCACTCCCTCGAGTCCTGCCACCCCCTCCAGCCAATTAAAAGCTGTGAGCTGACAAATCCATCAGTGCCCACTGCCCAGCACTGCAGAGGAGCCTCCCCCAGAAACAGGAGCTGCAGCCACTCATGTAAACAGCAGCTAATCAGCAGCCAGCATTAGAGAAGTGTAGTCAGGTGCTGACCCCAATTTCTTTGATTTCAGGCTGTGTTTCTCAAGCAGCAGCTCAGATCAGCTCTTTCTTTGCCACTTACATCTAATTAGGAGCCCACAACGAGCAGGAGCAGCTGTAATTAAAGCAAACCAGGGAGCTGGGCCGGGGGGAGTTCACTCAGGTGGGAATTTTTGGCACAGCTGGAGGTCAGAGGGTCAGTGGGAAATGACCACCAGGACCCTCACTGTGGACAAAGGGTTGTGTTAACTGTCTCAAAAAATGTGATATTTACCCCAGTGTAGGTGTCATAGATGCCGTTACAGGTGAATTTGGTGAGATACAGTTAATAAATACAATTCTGTTGTTTGGGCATGTGCACACCTGAGATCAATCTGAACCATCAGTTTCATTTTGAAGATCCCATCTTGTCACCCTTCAGTCCCTCACACATCTTCACTCACATCAATTCTACCCACAGAAATACCAACCTGTGTTAAATCTCATGCAGACTCACCTGAAATTAGAGTGATGCAGAAAACTGGTAAAAGAGGAAAAAGAAGAACCTAACTTAGCTCAAATTTCTTAGGATCAGTACAACAGCTTCACTCCAGTCAGGGTTACCCTTTTCATGCCAAACCAGGAAAAGTGAGGGGTTATAATTTTAGGGATAACATTAGGATTAAAACTGGAGAGAAGGAATCCCAAAGAACTGCAGTTCTGAGGGAAGGGTGGGAGCATAACTGTCGGAAATGTTGGAAATGTTGGAAAGCAGCCTGAGGATGGAGGTGAGTGCCAGGCTGGAGGTGGAGGCACAACTCAGATGTCACCAGGTCCCTCTGGTGCCACGTGGTCAGAAATGTAATATCACAACTCACTGGAAAACCTCATTTTTGTTACAGCATTAAAACACATCGGTGGCAGAGGCATCCCAGGGACTGTGTAATTTAAAAAAGACACATTCCAACAATTACCTTGTGGGGTTTTTTCTTTCCCCTCCTTTGAAATAAAAGCTGATCTTAATGGTTTCAATTATTTTTCATCCACTTGCTGCCCTAGGATGATGTGGAGCTTTAAGTACGGGCAGGGAATAATTTCCAAGGGGACATTAAATGTATGTTTATGGAGTAAAATATGTATAAATGCAGACCACAAGAAATGGACTGCGAAGCATTTTATGGAGCTAATTCCATCAGGGGAGGGAAGGAGCCCACAAGTTCACTTGCACAGTTTATAAGGTCAGTTCAATCCCTCACTGGGAATTATTTCCTTCTAAATAACTGTTGCCTGACAATTTCTCCAAAACAAATCTTGCATCTTCCAGGTGGAAACTGATCCTAGGCTAAAAGCTTCCCTGGATGTGGCTGCTTTCCCTCATCCAGAGACAAAACGTGGCCTCCTGAGCATGAAACCAGAATCCAGGAGCTCCAAAATTCTCAGTGCAGGAAACTCCAAGTCTGCTGGGTGATTTTGGGAAAGGCTTTTCCAGTTCCAGCCTGCCTCCTTCTGCAATAGCTGGGAGGAAATGTTTCACATAGCTCAGCCCACACTGTTGTAAGAAGTCAATCCAGGAAGACATTTGAGAGTTTTCCAAAGGCAAGGCCGGATTTTTTAATTTTTAATTTTATTTTTTTTTTTAATCTGGAAGACATCTCCTGGGACACAAAGATGACTTCTGAGCTGGCTCCTGAACCAATTATACTTTGTGAGCTTTCAGATGACTTCCCTGTGAGTTTTGAGGCTGCAGGCTCCTGGCCAAAAGGAGCTGGGCTACCTGCAACCCACAGTTCTGCCCAAGCTCCTGATGGCCCAGACCACCTCATCCCACCAGCTCAGCCATCCTGGGGAAACTGGGACACATCTGCTGGTGGGATTGGGGCAAAACTGCTGGTGGGATTGGGATGAATCTGCTGGTGGGATTGGGGTAAAACTGCTGGTGGGACTGGGGTAAAACTGCTGGTGGCATTGGGACAAATCTGCTGGTGGGATTGGGGCAAAACTGCTGGTGGGATTGGGGCAAAACTGCTGGTGGGATTGGGGCAAAACTGCTGGTGGGATTGGGGCAAAACTGCTGGTGGCATTGGGACAAATCTGCTGGTGGGATTGGGACGAATCTGCTGGTGGGATTGGGGCAAAACTGCTGGTGGAATTGGGGTAAAACTGCTGGTGGAATTGGGATGAATCTGCTGGTGGGATTGGGACGAATCTGCTGGTGGGATTGGGACGAATCTGCTGGTAGGATTGGGGTAAAACTGCTGGTGGGATTGGGACAAATCTGCTGGTGGGATTGGGATGTGTCTGCACAGGCTGCAGGGCTGGAACCACCTCTCCACCTGTGCAGCAAACCCCGTGATTTCTTGCTGGAAATGAATACACCCCCATGCCTGGAGAGCTGCTGGTGCCAGATTGGCCAAATTCACAGATTCTTGTGATAAAATTTCTGCCCTGTGAAGATGTCATGAACGGAGTGAGTTAGAGGAATAGGGAATTCTGCTCCAGTAAAGCGAAAGCTTCCCTAGAACTGCAATCCATGGTGATTTCAAACAACAGGCAGCTTTTTTGGGTACTCATCCCCCTAAAATCCATAATTCCCTTTATAACCCCAGTGAGGATGTGCACTGTGCTTAGCCAGGACAGAGAAATGTTGATGGGACACTTAACAGAGGCTCTCTGTTGTTCCCAAATTCCATAAGTCCTTATCCTTCTGAGAATCCCTGGGGGATAAATCAGCCACATTCCCTGAGCAATCATTCCAGATCCTCAGACTGGAAGAGGGACAGCAAACAGAGATGGCCTTGTTGTTAAAACATGGGTTTATATCCACAGGAAGGGCAATTCCTGCCACATCTCCCACTTCTGCAGATCAGATTGCAGGGTTTGGGCACTTGGAGTGGGAATTGCTGGAGAGCAGGAGGCCAAGCTGCACTTCCCAAAAGGATGGAATGGCAGTTCTGCTTGGCATATGTAAAATCTGCTGCAATGCAATGAATAGTAACAATTATTGTCTTTGTTCAGCCTTTCTGGGGTTGGTGAAACCAGCACAGCTCTGAAATTGGAAGTTTACACACAGAGAGCACAGGGAACTGGTTTAGCCAGGATGGTGCACAGGTTTTGGACCACATGATGGAAGTGAAGCTACAGCCCCTTGAGTCTGTCTGGGATTTGGTGAATGCAAGAAAACAGGAAATTAAAAAAAACAAAGAAGAGCCATTTGGACCTGGGAATGGTCTTTTCCTTTATTTTAGCCTGGTGAGAAACTGAGCTCCTGCCTTGTGCTACACCTGTAAATAAAACAATCCTCTTCCAAGGGCAGGTGCAGTGAGAGAAGAACTTTGGGGTGCAGTGTCCCCAGGGGAGGGAGGTTTGGAGGGTGAGGAGAGGCTGTGGTGGTCCCACAAGGCTTTGAGTTCATTGCATCCCCCCGTGCCCACGTCCGGGTTCAGGTTTGTGTGGGTTCATACAAAAGGAAAGGTTTGGAATCACATCCCCGAACTTTGGATGCCCCATAGCAACATTTAGAGATCCCCCTTCTCCATCCAGAGACTTTGCAATGTCCCCAAGGTGTTTGAACCCCCACAGCACCATTTTCCTGTCCTTTCTGTCCTGCAGGAGCATAAAAAACCCCAAAACTGGAGCAGGATGAAAGAAAAATCCTCAGGCTTGGAAAGGGAATGAATGATCCCTGTCCAGGTTCCATCCATCCAACTTTCTGTGCCATCAGCTGGGATGAGTGAATCTGCATGAGCTGTCTGGGTGTCTTTTGTAGTGGATGGAGAGAAAGAGGAACATCCCCTGTGCAACCCAGCCCAGCTGGGAGACAAGAATCGTGAATCTTCCTCTTTCCTGACCATAGAGCAGCTCAGACATAACCCAGCCCTCAGCAAGCTGCAGGCAGATGCAAAAAGCCCCAAATAAGCCCCCAAAACACACCAGTTCCCCTAAACAGAAATAAGGGTGGAGCAGGGTGAGAGCAACGTGCTTCCCCCACAGACCTCAAACCAGCAAAGCCTGTTGTTGGAACCCAGGACATCCCTCTGGCTGTCCTGGATTGCCCAAACCCCTGTCAGGGGGCTCAGAGACCCTGGCACAGAGCCCAAGACCCCTGTGACTTTGGTTATGACTCATGGAAAAAATTACCAACCTTATATGAGGATCTGCAAGCCACAAAAGTTTAAGCAGAATAATAATTAATTTGTCACGGGGTGAAAAATAGATTTTTGGGGTTTTTAGAATGGGGGTTCAGAAGGCAAGATGGAGGAATCTGGGCATGTCCAGCCTTTCTCCTTCTTCTTCTTGGCCTCCATCTTCTGGGTGATGGTGGCACTTTTGGATTGGTTTAGGGTAGAAGCTCACTGTCTAACATAGGGGATAGGTATTGGGAAGTTATGGTAAATATTGTACAGGTAGTTTTTAGTATAAAAAGATAACACTGCCCCAGGGGCAGGCAGAGTGCCTCTGACTGACCTGCTGGACAGACCTCAGCAGGCCAGAGAAAGAATGTCATAGATCAGAAACAATAAACAACCTTGAGAACAAGAACAGAAGAATCCTGACTCCTTCTTCAACTGCTGGGCTGGGAAAAGAGACTCTCTGACACATCTCAGGGTCACTGTGAGCAGCAGAGATTCCAAGAGCCTGTGAGCACAGTGAGCTCATCCAACAGCTTGGCTGTGCTGGAGCAGAATTCAGAATTTGTGTTGTGCCAGAGGGGTGGTGCTTGCCCAGGTCGTGGCGTCACCACACAACACAAAATGAATGACGCTCACGCACTGAGATGTGCGAGGCAAAAAGTGGGGGTTTTATTTCCAGACCTCAATATTTATAGAATTCTAAAAGTGACCATGGATTGGAAGATGAAATTGCCACCTCTCCACACCACACTGGTCAAACCAACAGTCCATCGATTCTCTCTTCCTCCAGAAATGGAATGCAAAATCTATCAAGGAACGCAAACCAATCATCATTTACATGAAAAGCACGTGAGAAACTCCATTACAAAAATGCAAACATCAGAAGGCTTAGAAGAACTTTAGAAGAACAGGGAGACATCATGGTTTTGCAGCAGTGGAGAAGCTGGAAGGTATTAAAGAGGATGCAAACCCTCACAGAGTGGTGTGGGCTGTGCCATGGCAGGAGCAGCATTCCCTGAGGTACAAGGACAGACCATTGGATTGCAAAAGGATGGGAATACTGCTGCAGGTTTTCCTGGCTAAAGAGGCTCTGAAATAGGAGTCTCCTCAAGCCAGGTCTCATAAGCTCTTGGAGATCTATTTCACACCCAACACAGCTCAGCTACCTTGGAAGGCATAAAATCAGCAGGATGGCTTCTGTGGCAGTGTTGGGAAAAAAAAGCTTATTAAAAGGCAAAATAACAAACTCTTTACAGAGAAAAACCAACCCAGGTGCAAGAGGCCCTCCTGCCCCTGGTACAACACCTCACAAAAGCCATTGGTTTCTTTGTTCTCCTCTTTTTCTAGTAAATTGCCCAGATGGGACTTTTTGGCTCCTGTCCAATTGGCCATCCTTAAGTTTGAGGTGAAGTCCCCCAGGTCCTATGAGATGCCTTTTCACCTAATTGAGGAGAGAAACTTCTGGGCTTATTTCCTTTTCAAGGTGACAAAGGTTATGTCACATCAACAAGGGGCACATTCCTACAAGGGTCCACCTTTCCCTCCTTTCCAAAGATGGGGAAAAATCCTGAAAATATTTCCTGTGCTCCATCAGAGGCTCCATCAGCACAAACACACACACCAGCCTAGATACACAGCCCTTCCCCACGTTTGCTTTTCAGATTTGCCTGTTGACATTTCCCCTCATCTCCTGGTCCTCATTCCCCCCACTGGCACAGCTCAATCCTTTCTATCCTTTACCATCACTGTGAGATCCCAGGCTGCTTTGAAAAATGATAATAAAGCAAAATTAGAAAAAAGGGAGGGGGGAAAAAAAAAAAGAGAGAGAGAAAAAAAAATAAAAACCCAGGGAAAATGAGCAGAGGGAAAAAAGAGAGCTGGGAAAAAGAAGAATGCATGTCAGCTCCAAGCTGCCGCACGCGGGCTGCCTTTGCTCAGCACACATCAATGCCTCTTATCCTCCGAAGTTATTTCCCCTGGAGTGAACCTATCAAAGATTTTCAGCCTCTCTGGAGAGAGCAGTTCCAGATAACACTGGATTCCCTTGTCAATTTTTGCCTACCAGGCTCTGGCAGCATTTTCTACCTGACACTCTGATCTTGACACCGGGCTGGAGCCGTGCGTGTGCTGGGTGTGTTGTGTGTGCATTCCTCTTCCTAAGCACTGCAGATGCTTTCAGACTGCAGAGAGGAAGGGAAAACCCACTAACATTTGGCATCTGCGTGCACCCTACTCATCTGTAATTCCTGTAGTGTCTTGCCCTGCTTGTAATTACAGTAATTAATATAATTACGCTAATAATAATGATTATTATTTAGGGTGTGCCAGATCTTTCCTGATACAGCTCCTTCCCTGGAAATCCTGGGCCTATATTTGTAAAAGAAGTCACCGCAAGATTTCCAAATAAATGCTCCCCACAGAAATCCTGCTGCTGTGACAGCTGGGAATTCAGAAATATCCATCCTCTCTCCTCTCTCGGCTGTGACAGCAGTGCTGCAAGGCCCAGCCACTCCAGCAGCTTCCCAGCAGCTCTGTGGTGCTTCAGACAGGTCTTTTGGTCACTTGTGGTTTATTTTTGGTAGGAGGAGAGAGGCTGGTATCCCAGGATGGCTCTGGTGTGTCACCCATCCTTCCTCCTCTCTCTGAGGCCACATTCCCCTGGTGGAATGCACTGGGATGGGGTTGTTTATTTGCCCATGATCTTCCAGCTCTCTGGAGATCAGGCAGTGTTACCCAAGGGCAATGGGAGACCCTACAGAAGGTCTCAGTGAGGTGGGAATGTGAGAAGAGGATCCTTGATTGAAAGTTAGTCACTGTTACCAGTAGTAAATAATTTAATCAAAGAATGGCTTGGATTGGAAGGGACCTTAAAGCCCATTCAGTTCCAACCCCCTGCCATGGGCAGGGACACCTTCCACTGGACCAGGTTGCTGGAAATGATTGGGGAAATACTGGGGAAATGATAGACCTGAAACCAAGAGCTCTGTTGGAAACTCAGCTGCACAGTGTAGCCCCTCAAGAGCAAATCCAGCCCCAGAGAAGACACTTTTAATTGCCAGCTTTTCTCTAGAACCCACCTGTTCATTTTTATCTCCCCTTCAGCTCCAGGGCCTGAGAACAAGATAGGAGAAAGAAATTTTGCTGTGTTGCTCCAGCTTGCGAATACATTTTGGAGTCCTGGGCTTCTGCTGTACCCCTCCTGGGAGTTCCAACCTTTGTGAATTCCAGGAAGATCCAATAACATTTTAAAGGCAGGATGTGAAATTGGATTACATGGGACTCAGCCTCAGAGCAGAGAGAGGTAGCTGTCCTTAAAGGCCAGCAGCAATGCCTCCTTTCTCCTGCCTGGGACCTTCAGTGAACCTTGAACAGTGAAGCACATGGTTATTCCATTTCACCTTGCAGCACTCCTGCTGTAATTGATGATATTTGCCAGCCTGCTTTTTCTCTTTTTGAATGCCATGAATGGGAGGATGCAGCACACGTCAGTGTAAAGCACAGTCACTGCCCTGCCACAATTGTTCCCTGATCACAATGGGAGAGAGATGCATCCAACAGGACAGAAAAATATCACTTTGTCAGCCTGAAGTAGGTGTGCAGCATCTAATCCAGCCATCCATCATCTCTCTGCTCTCATCAATGGGAGGGAGAGGGGAGAAGCAGGCAACAATAGCAGTATCATGGTAACGGGGACAGCACTGCTGGATGGGCTCAGGGAGGGCTCTGTGCCCTGGGGAAGCATTAATCAGACACAAAAGGGCACGTGCCACACCAGAATAGCTCTGCTGTTATTATCATTATTTACTCCATGTGATGCTTCAGTGTCGCAATAGGACACGAAGTAAAACAACACAGACACTGGAACTCCGAGGTAAGAAGAAGGGAGGTTTATTTCCTGACTTGTTGGGAAGGATGAAAGTTTGACAAGAAGGTCTCACAGATATGTGTGCTTGGCAGAAAGATTTTTGAATGTAGAATCTGAAGAAGAAATAAAAATGAAAGCAAGTTTTGATACAGAAGGAAAGAATCACTGAGCCAGTCTTACTGGATAACCAAGGAGGCAAAAGGTGTGTTAGTTAGAAGGGGTTTTATGGCTTAGAGCAAAGGATAAACCCACCCCAAACAAGATGTTTTACCAAGCTCTGTGCCCTGGGGAAGCATTAATCAGACACAAAAGGGCACGTGCCACACCAGAATAGCTCTGCTGTTATTATCATTATTTACTCCATGTGATGCTTCAGTGTCGCAATAGGACACGAAGTAAAACAACACAGACACTGGAACTCCAAGGTAAGAAGAAGGGAGGTTTATTTCCTGACTTGTTGGGAAGGATGAAAGTTTGACAAGAAGGTCTCACAGATATGTGTGCTTGGCAGAAAGATTTTTGAATGTAGAATCTGAAGAAGAAATAAAAATGAAAGCAAGTTTTGATACAGAAGGAAAGAATCACTGAGCCAGTCTTACTGGATAACCAAGGAGGCAAAAGGTGTGTTAGTTAGAAGGGGTTTTATGGCTTAGAGCAAAGGATAAACCCACCCCAAACAAGATGTTTTTACCAAGCACAAAGAGAGCACAGGCAAACAAACCTGCTGATGTGGCAAGTAGAAAAAAGGTCTCAGAATTTTCTACTGCAAGAAAACTGAAAACCAACTTCTAGCTTAAACTGTAATGCACTAACTTTGAGTGGTTGGAGAACAGTACCATGACTATGGTAATTATAGTAGCTATGATAGGCTATAGATAACTATAGATTTAGGTATAGATGGGTTCTACTGCATGAAGATGCTCAGCAAAGAAAAGTCTATAATGCCCTGTAACCAAAACCAAAGGGTCTGCAGGCCTGCCTGCAGCTGGAGCTGACAGCTGTGGGCACAGCTCTGTCACCCATGACCCTGGACTGCTGTGACAACCTGGATATAATAAACTGCATTTTGGATACAATAAACTGCATTTTGGAGAGCTGCTTGGAGTCCCACATCTCTCATTCAGGCTCTCACACTGACTCCAATAATTATAGACTTTCAAAAGTGACAGTGGATTGGAGGATGAAATTGCCGCCTCTCCAATGACACTGGACAAACCAACAGTCCATCAAATTTCTCCTCCTCCAGAGAGGAATGTAAAACCAATAATTATCTGCATAAAAGTGAGTGAGAAACTTCATTACAAGAATGTAAACATCACAAGGCTCAGAAGAACTTAGAAGAACAGGGTGACACTTTGGCTCCTCAGGCAGGGCACAGCCCTGGTGTGCTCCTTCCAAGCTCCAAGAAGGCAAATGGAAAAGAGGAAATTCTGCAGCCCTCATTCCCAGCTCTGCCCAGGGATGGACTTGGGGGTCAGACAGCTTCTGGAGCAGGCTGGAGGTGGCCCCTGGACATGGTGTGGAGCCAAGAGACCAGCTCCATGTGAAGCATCCTTCCCTCCAGAGCCCCAGGGTCATTCCCATGGGAATAATGGCATCCCTCATCCTGGCAATGCTCAGTGTGATAGCCTGAAGGGAAATGTGGGTGAGGTTAGAGGTTAAAATTATCTCTGACAGTTCCAGATTTGCAAAACCTGCAGTTTTCCACCAGATTTTGTCTCACAGAATCATAGAGTGGATTAGAAGGGACCTTAAGGGTCACCCAGTCCCAGCTGCCCTGCCATGGGAAGGGGCACCTTTCACAAGGCCAGGTTTCAGAGGGAAGCTGGGATGAATCCTGCTCTGAAACCCATTCCTGGAGTCATCACAAGCTGCAGTGACAGCAAGGCACTCCTGCTGTCCCTCCCTCTGTCCCAGGATGTGCTGGGGATGTCAGAGGGAAGAGGGCTAGCATGAGAGCTGCAGCTCAGACCTTCTGCACAAGGCACCACCTGATGTGAATTTGAACAAAAAAAAAACCATCCAGGGCTTTGCTTCATGGAAATCAGGCCTGAAAGGAACCATTCAGAGGGTTTCTGGACTCCTCTATTCCTCTCCAATGCTCTGGTACCCAAGAAAAACCAAAGGGAATGTCCAGTAGGAATTTATATGGTGCTGAGTAATTCACCAAGGAATAGCATCTTCAGGGACACTTCCAAAAAAACCCAAACAAATAAAAAAACCAAACCAAGCCCCAAATAACAAACCAGGAGCGCTTTGGGGCTGCATCCTCCTCTCTCCTCCCATCTTAGTCTCACAGGCCAGGCTCCCCTCTTACAAGAGGTGGCCAAGACAAGGGATGAGGGGAGATATCAGAGCAGATATTCATCCCTCAGTGTTGCGATTAAAGTGCAACAGTTCTACTATCGTTATATTGCAAAGGTTCCATATTGCCAGAGTTTTGTACCTCCTTGATGGTTCTTGTAGGCAGCTCCTCTAGCACTGACTCTTCCTCATCCTCACAGCAGCCAACTGACTCCAGTGCCCACCAATCCACTCTTTTATAACACTGTTCCTATTGGCTACAGCTGTGGCCTGTTAACATCAGTCCTGCTCCTGATCTTTAGTAATTGGTTCAGCTGCAACTTTTTAGGGGGTAAGATTACATTCTATACCACCTTCATTTACCTATGCTGTATCCCCCTGCACCTCAGGGCTATTTTGTATAGCTGCTTCTCTAAGGCTTTGCAGGAGCTGCACAGTGACAGCAAAATGCAGCTCTAGAGCTGCCGGAGTCATGATGATGGGGTGACAACAAGGGACATGAGAGGAGCTGTTAATGCAGGGGAGATGCTGGAGCAGCCTTGATCCATTTGGTGCCTGACACTCCAAGCTGTGCATTGAGAAAGCCAGAGAGTGTCTGGGTGAAGTTTGGCAGGGTGAGATTTGTGTTTGTGAATGTCTGTGACAGCAGAAGGGGGGAACCCTGCTGTATTCATGGGGAAATCCTGCTGTGCTCCTGCCTGGGCCCCAGTGAGGCATTTCCAGGGGTGCCCCGATGCCTTGGACTGGCTGCCTAGGGCAGAGGCTGGACAGAGTTAGAGAATAAAGTGGGGATTTATTAAAGGCCTAAATAGATACACCCTGGGCAGTGCAAGAGCCTGGCAGAGGCAGTGTTGGAGGTCTGGATGCTGAGAATTTGAGATTTCTGTGCTGACAGACTCTGACTCCCAGGAGAGCACTGCGTTTCACCTGAGGCCATGGAGAAGCTTCCAGAATGGAATGATAGCACTGGAATTATAAGTGTGTAGTTGTTTAGAAGTGTGTCATATCACAGGGTGGGAAACTTGGAGTTTGGGGTTTTAGAATATAGTAAAATATATAAAGCTAAGATGGAGGGTTTAGGCAGTAGCTGGTCCTTCTTCTTCACCTTTTTCTTCACCTTCTTCACGGGTTTGAGTGGTATTTTGTAATTAGGGTTCCAATTTTTTTTGGGCAGATATAGGTTTGGTCCATTTGCATATCTGGGGTTAATTGATCAATTACAGCTTCAGGTGATGAAGTCACATTCCCCCAGTTTGCCCCTCCCAGTTCACTTTTGTTTGTACTTTTTGGGCCTGAGGCTGTGAGGTGTCCTTGGTTCTCAGGGCAGAGGGATTTTTCTGTGGGCCCAAACTGTGAAGAGAGCTCACAAACACTGCAGGGAGTTCAGAGCTACACACTGATGCAGTACAGGAGCTGGGAAATAGAAAAACTAAAACTTAAGGCATCAGCCCAGGCTGGATCTGGCTGGCAGAGGTGCCTCCCCCTCCTCTCCCTGCTCTTTCCAGTCACACATTTGGTGGATTGTCACACTCAGTGGTGCATGGATGGGCCTGAGCCCAAATCCACCCTCTGTGCTCTGGTGCCCAGCCCTGCCTCTGCTGTGAAGCCTCAATAAGAGGCAAGTTGAGAGCTGCAAACACTGCCAGGGACTGCAGCTTCACTCAGCCACAGAGCAGGTGCTTTTTGGGATGTGCTTCTGCAGATTTCCCTCACCCCTGTGTGCCCAGAGTCTGCCTGCAAGGTGACTGACCCTAAACCCATCCCTGCAGGATCAGGAGTGGGAACAACAATCCCTGCCCTCTCTGCCAGCCAGCAGAGGTTCTGCTGCAGGGAATGTTTGTGCTGGAGGTCTGGCAGCTCAGGGGTGTCCCAGGTGGGATCTGAGGGCACCAGGAGGGATGGATGGAGGGATGGATGGGTGGGTGGGTGGGTGATGGAGGAATGGTTGGATGGATGCTGGATGGAGGAATGGATGGATGCTGATGTTACCCAGCGCTCCCCATCCCCTAAACCCCAGAATTACCCTAACAAGCTTCCATCCAGCAAGAGCCCCCACTACAGATGCCTGGGAAAGGGCCCTCTATATTTACAAAGCATTCAGAATTTGGGGTTTTCCTCTCAGGAATTTGTCCAACAGCTTTCTGACCCTGTGCAAATCCCTGCTGTGAGGATGCAGGCAGCAGAGGCAGCTCCCACCTGGAGGATGTCCTGGTGTTTGTTTTCAGCTTGGTTTTTACAAAGTGCTGCCTGCCTGTCAGAGTGGATGCCCCCTGGTTATTGTATCTCTCAGTGGTATCTGTGGTTTTACAGACATCTCCAGGATGTCATTTCTGGCTCTAAGCCACAAACTGAGCAAGGTTTGCAAGGAAACACAAAACCTCGCAGTGCCTGTGCTCCTGGCTTGCTGCAAATCACTCTTGCCTCCAACACAAATTTATTTTTCAGTCCTGTCCGAACTCCTTGACGTTGGATTCGCCTCCCCAAACTCTTTTTACCAGCCAAACACAGAGATTTGCTGTAAGGGAAGAGAAAACCTTCTGCAAAGTGTCACAGGACGCCATCCACCCCCTCCTGCAGGGGCACCTTTATCTGAGCTGGCTGAATCCCAGCTGTGGGGTTTGGGGAGGGAAATTCAGCCTCCTCCTTCCCACAAATCTCCTAAAACTCAGGCAGCTTTCCCCCCCTCACAGCACTGTGCAGAAACTCAATTAACTAATGGCCTCAAAGTGCTGCCAAGATGGATGGCACCACGGGAGCAGAAGTATTTCCATGGCTTTTTTAATAATAAAAAAAAAAAATCAAAGCCACCTGACAAACCCGTGGCTAGAAGGGCCCAAGGTGTCAAAAGAGATGGACAATGAGTAAGTGAGAAGGGGATGGGATTCCAATTCACCTTCCAGCTGGCATTTGCTTCATTTTTATCTCCCCTTCAGCTCCAGGGCCTGAGAACACGGTAGGAGAAAGAAATTTTGTTGTGGACTTATGAATGTCTCTGATAAAGAGCAAAAAAAACCTCTCCAGGGCACCACAGTGACTCTCCTGTGTCTTTGCTGGTTTTGCTATTTCTAAGGTAAAAAATCAGGTGGGAAAGGAAAAAAAAAAAAAAAAAAAACCAAAAACCAGCAGGAAAAGACCTTTTCAGATCAGTTTTTAGTGTCATAAATCAGTGGGGAGGTGAGCTAAAACTGTTACTGTTATTTTTCATGGAATCATGGAGTCATAGACTGGTTTGGCTTGGAAGGGACTGAAAAGCCCATCCAGTGCCACCCCCTGCCATGGGCAGGGACACTTTCACTGTCCCAGGTTGCTCCAAACCCCATCCAGGTAGCCCTGAACACTTTCAGGGATGAGAAATTCACAATTTTTGACTCCAGACAAGTGAGGAAGGTACAAACCTCTCTCCAACTTTCTGTTTAAAAGAAACAGAATTTTAAACTTTCTGCTTAAAATAAATAAGTTGAAATAAACAGAATTTTCAACTTTTTGTTTAAAATAAACTAATAAACACCAAACCCCAAAAGAAGGCTATTGACCTAAAGCCATAGTAAAAGCTTCCAAAGATAAAGGATAAAACTAAGGTTGTGAGTGATTAGTTTAAATAAAAGTGTGTGATATCAAATAGTAAAAAAAAGTTAGAATTTAAAGTTTTAAAATATAACAATAGATATATAAAACAAAATAAAAGTTTTTGAACAAAAACTAATCCTCCTTCTTCATAAGTTTAAGTAATATTATATAATTAAATTTAAAAGTCCACATTACAAACCACAAGTAATTAGTTGTTAAGTTGTTAAAAAATTAGTTTTAAAGTTAAAAATTAATTAAATTAGTTAAAAATTAATTAAAGTAATTAGTTGTTAAGTTAAAAATAAAAAGAATTTAAGTATAATTTCTTGAATGAACAATTGATCCTTAAAAAACCTTATAAAAAACACAACTCCAGTTTTTTAGTTTATTAGCATAAAATACTAGAAGACTCACAATTTATAAAACTATAACATAAATAAAAACTAATAAACATTGAAATCCAAAAAAAAACCCACCATCTCACGCATTTAATCCCAACCTTAACAAAAAAAAAAATTAAAACTCAGCATGTGGGGGATTGTCCTTGGCCACAGCTCAGCAGGGCTGTTGGAGTGATTGATAGATAGATAAATTCTGATTTTCCAGATACTTGTGGGTCAAAAGGCTCCCAGCCACTCCAGAACTTCCCATGTGCCACGTCCATTCTGGGATTTTTGTGCTGGGTGGATGTGAACAGGCCTAAATCAATAAATCACAGCTCCTTTTTGGGTAGGGCTTGTTCAGTGGGCTCTGGGAACTTTCACCCTGCATTTTCTGGCTCTTGTGGCTTTAAATCATAATTTAATGTTGCATTAAGAGAAGGGTTTTTCTTATTTTTTCGCCCATTGAAACAATTGGTTTTTTTATCCCAATGAATTAACTTGGAGAAGGGTTTGAGAGTGACATTTAAAATGTGGGGAAACTGGAGAGATTGACTCAATTCCTATACAAAACCCCACATTTTGGGGTTATTTTAAGGGAGGGTGAACACACCATAAAATCACTTTGTTGAGGGTCAACGATGGAATGAGACCTTTGTAGGAACAAGAATCAGATCCATAAAAACAGAGCAATAAACCCATCAAAGGAGCTTTCTTCATTTTGTTTCATGTGGAATTTTTTTTAAATATGTAAAAATCACAGCTGTGTGTTCTTAGTAAAGGGGATTTTTCCACCTTTCTGTCCTTCCTCTGAGCTTCACCTCTCCTCAAATCCTTCCTCCTTTGTTCTTGTTCTGAGCAATCTCTGTGGCTCCCTCTGCTCCCACATCGAGTGTTTGCCCCATTTCTCCAGCCCCTGAAGACTCTGGGGTTTTATTTAATGATCTTGGAAAGAGAAAATGACTTTTTATGGATTTGCAGAGCATTGGACAAATATTAAACTGTTATTATTTATTTTCCTGCCCTGTGAGCAGGGCTGGGGGGTTACAACTATTGAATAATTTTACAGAACCACTGTTTTAGACATTTTTTATCCATATCTACCTTATCAGAGGGAACCAAGGATTCAGTGCCCTGCCCTTGGATGGGATTGTGGGCAAGGAATGTGCCAAGGATCACTTATGAAAGTTTCTTTTTTACTTCCTTGGACATCAAGGCTCCTCCTGACTTGTCCAGGAGTAAAACTGCTCCCAATTTACATCATCACAACAATTAATAGCAGAGATAGAAGATTGCAGAGGGTTTAATGGTTAAAATTGTTATAAAGATTAAAAAACCAGGGGTGACAAACTGGATCACAGGACCCTTCCCAGACCTTGTATCCAGCATTAGGACAGGGATTCCACATCCACAAAACTTGTGGAAGACCAGCTCTTGTATTCCCACACACTTTGCAATAATATCTCCTGCTTCCAGTGGAAGTACATCCCAAAAAATGTAATTTATTCAGCAGGGAAAACAAAAAATAAAGATAATGGAAGGAAAGAACAGCATGGCAAGCAAGCAGCAGGAACTGAGAGAAGATTTCATGGATTGTCTAGGAGCACATCTGGATATATGGAATAATCCAGCTAGGAGCTGTAATCATCACATGGCACTTTTTGTTATTATTATTCTAATTATTAATTAGATATTAATTAATTCCATCCCTACCTCACAGCCTGCTGGACACCAGAGGCTCCCGTTGTTTCCAGCAGCTTTTGGACTAAGATGTTTCACCTGTTGCATTTCAGAGCTGTAAGAAAGACACCAGCAAGAGAGAAAAAAAACAAAAAAAAACAAAAAAAGACAGAGATAGAGAGTTAGCAGAGTCTGAAAAAAAGAAAATACTTATGCAAAATAAATGGGGACAAATGTTGAAGCCAGGGATGGTGTTTGCAAAAATTGGCAGCCATTGGCCAACATTCCCTTTCTGATTATTGCTCATTTGTGGAAGAAAATCAGGCATTGTCTCCAGGGAGGCTTTCTGAGGTAAATAGATGAGCAGGCATGTCCAGCTGATTTTTGCCATCCCCATGTTTATGTTTCATATTTTTTCCTGGGCACACTTCAATCAGATCCCATCAAAACTCGTGGCTGAATCGGGGGGGTTGGGGCTGAAATGAAGATGAAATGCAGCTCCAGAAAATTTCCAGGTGTCCAAAACTTCATCTAGGAGGAGCTGAGCCATTTGTTGGGCACTTTCAGAGCCTGAGGGGGGTGGAAGTTTGGTGCAGATTTGGGATTCTTTGTTCTGTTTTCCCACCAGCTCTCCCTAATAAGAACAATTCCTCAAATCCTCAGCGTGTGTAGGGAAACAGGATTTTCTTTTTCTCACTGCAGCCTTGCAACCAGGGGGCTGAATTTGAGAACTTTTCCATCTGGGCACATCCAGAGGGACTGGTGGAGCCACAGAGTCTGGATCAGCCCCTCTGCAGAGTCACCTGCCAGCTGTGCCAGCTGTGTCCTCTATGTCACCCAGGAGATTTGTGCTAGGCTTGAACCATAGCCAGACAAAGCCCAGCTTAGGAAAACCTGACCTCTCAAATCAAGCTTTTCATGATAGATGTAATTTTTTAACGTATTTTTCTTCAGAATTCCAGGTGAGGTAAAACATTTCAACAGGGTTTTGTTACTTGAAAAAAGGATCATTTGGGATTTGATGGCATCCCCACAGTTACGCCCCACTCAGAATTTTTCCAAAATAATCTGTTGTCAAGGAATTTTGTTCATACAGGAGCTGGGTGTTTTGGAGACACCAGGAATACACCACTTGCACATTTTCCTTGATCCATCCATCTTTGGACAAGGCTGGATATCATTTGCCTGATTAGATGGAAGTGATTATTTGGGAAATTCCTTTTTTTTTGGTGTGGTGCACAAGATGACAGCTGGATGAGGGGTAAAGAAATCCATGAATTTCCTATGGATTTGTCTCCTAGGGTGAAATAAGTTATTTTTCTTATTGCTGAGTCTGGTGGCACAGGGAAAAGGCAAGTCAAGGACTCATCCTGCAAAATGAGAAGGATCTTAATTTGCTGAACATTTGCAGCCCCTGCATCATGGGAAAGATTTGGGACTTTTACAGCTCCTCCACAAGATGGGATGGATCTCCCCTCACTCTATAACTGGGGAAACATCATCCTAAGAGGGTGCCTTGGTGCACTGCCTGTCTTAACCTGAATAAGAGGATTTTTTAGCTGTTTTATGGGATGCTGTTGATTCACACCTCTCAGCCCTTGGCTGCTCCTGGCTCTCTGCCCTCAGCTGATGAGGAGCAGCGTTGTGCATCTGTCTCTGGCTGCTGCCACACCAAACAGGTCCCTGTGGTATTTTTGGGGTCCCGCGATGAAGGGAGGAAATTATGAACCTGACTCCATGTTCTCAGAAGGCTGATATATATTATATTATATTATATTATATTATATTATATTATATTATATTATATTATATTATATTATATTATATTATATTATATCATATCATATCATATCATATCATATCATATCATATCATATCATATCATATCATATATTATCTACACTAAACTATACTAAAGAATACAGAAAGGATACTTATAGAAGGCTAAAAGATAATAATGAAAACTTGTGACTCCTTCCAGAGTCCTGACACAGCCTGACCATGATTGGTCATTAATTAAAACAATTCCCATGAAACCAATGAAACAATCACCTGTTGGATAAACAATCTCCAACCACATTCCAAAGCAGCAAAACACAGGAGAAGCAAATGAGATAAAATTGTTTTCCTTTTTCTCTGAGGCTTCTCAGCTTCCCAGGAGAAGAAATCCTGGTGAAGGGATTTTTCCAGAAAATGTGACGGTGACAGGTCACACACACAGATGAGACTTGGCTCTGTCCTGCATGGCCCACAGGAATCCCAGCTCCCCAGATATAAAAGCACGAAGGAAAAGAGTAAAATAACAGGCTGGCAGTTTGCAGGGTGCTGGTGGGAGGCACTGATGTTGTTCTGCCAGCATTTGTGATTTCCCTGTGGCCTCACAACGTCTCAGGGTGTCTTGAACCAGTGGAACGGTTTTGTGTGGAGCAGCAAATTTTGGGTGGATGTGGCTGAGGAGCAAAGCCAGCACAGGTGAGCCCTGCAGGCTGTGAAGCCAGAGGGCTGCAGAAGGACCCCAGAACAGTTCAAACCCTGAACTGTTTTCCTTTTCCACTCCGGAGTGGTGATGGTGACATGAATGGCTGGACCGTGCCTGTGTTCTCCAAAGTCCCTCTCTGCAACGACAGATCCCTGAAGATTATCCCTACATCTTCTTCAAGCTCTTTGTGTTTAAACATTTCCTTTACAAAGGCAGCTTTCAAGCCTGCATTTGAGAAAAAAATATTAAGCTGTTTTGACAGAGAAGAGACACGTATCAGAAAGGGTTTCTCTCTGCAGCCTCAGACCTCCCCAGCTCCTATTTATGCTGCTTTTGAGCATAAGCAGAATCTGCTTTTATCTGTCCAATGGATTTCTGTTGCTGTGATCATTTCTCCCCTGGGAAAGGTGTCTGTGGCTCTTTCCACCACCACAGAAACACAAAAGACCCCTTTCCTTTTTTTTGTCAGGCAGCCAATGTGGAGAATTTCCTGCTCTCCCACTTGGGGGTAGGGACTGACTGGGAAAGAACATCTCAATTGAGTTTCCCCAGATGAAACACCACTTACCCTCCTCTTGCCAGTGCCCTGAACACCAATGCTCTCCAAACACTGTGTTTTCTTCTTCGTGGTGGATTAAAAGAAAAGAAGGAAAAAAAAAAAAAAAGAAGAAGAAGAAAAAAAAAAGAAGAAAAAAAAAGAAGAAGAAGCAGCTTTGCTGATTTGTGGTTTAGAAGAATGTCCAACACCCGTGTCTCCAGCAGATATTAAAGATTGCCAAGGTGCCCTGTGGATGATAAATCACCCTCTAACCTCAAGCAGAGTTGGGTGGTGGCTCAAAGTGCAGGGAAAAGGAGGGCAGGGGAAGGCAGGAGAGCAGAGCCCGGGCCCCACCATGAGTGGAAGGCTCCATCCTCCCTCTGTGGAGTGCTTTCCATCTGGGTGTAAGTGAATTATCCTGCTGGGGCTGATAGCCCCACTCGGCAGCCTGCTTGCCTTTAATGGGTTGATAAAAGGATGGTGACAAGGAGATTAATAGAGATAAGACTCCAGGCTTCTTGCAGGAGAACCATTATCATTAACAGCATTAATTAGCCCATAATACACTGTACAAAAACACCAGATCCAGCCAGTCCAAAGGGAAGCAACCTGACAATTGTCAGTAATGTGATAGCTCAGCATTAGCATGCACTGATCATTGAATATCTTTATCATCCTAACCTGGCCTCTGGAAAAGGGAAGAATTCCCAAGGCTGCCTTGCAGGCAGCATCTCCAGCCAAGTCATTAAATAGATACATGATTATGGAAGTGAGAGCTGCAAGGATGGGAGCAGACTCCAGAAACCTTTGCTATCAAGCCAGCCCATGCAGGATCAGTCCAGCTGTACCCTCTGGAAACCTTTAAAAAGGCACATTCAGGTGGACTGAATTCCCTCTAAACCTGACAGCATTTCCCAGCAGAGCCTTTGGAGAGCCTCCTGGAGAGACCTGATCAAGAGAAGTGGAGAGATTAACCCACAGGAATTCTATCTCACATGTAGAGGTAGAATTAGAATTAGAGTAAAATTAGAATTATTAGAATTAGAATTGGAATTGGAATTGGAATTTGAATTGGAATTCGAATTCGAATTCGAATTTGAATTTTCCATTTCTCTGTAGAGATATAGATAGAATTTGACTATAGCCCCAGACTGAGGGGTTCCGAATTAGAATTAGAATTCAAATTTGAATTTTCCATTTCTCTGTAGAGATATAGATAGAATTTGAGTGTAGCCCCAGACTGAGGGGTTCCGAATTAGAATTAGAATTAGAATTAGAATTAGAATTAGAATTAGAATTAGAATTAGAATTAGAATCAGAATTGGAATTCAAATTTGAATTTTCCATTTCTCTGTAGAGATATAGATAGAATTTGACTATAGCCCCAGATTGAGGGGTTCCAACCTAGAATTAGAATTAGAATTAGAATTAGAATTAGAATTAGAATTGGAATTCAAATTTGAATTTTCCGTTTCTCTGTAGAGATATAGATAGAATTTGAGTGTAGCCCCAGACTGAGGGGTTCCAACCTAAAATCAGCCTCATCATCCAGCAGCCTGGATGGGCAGAGATGATGAATTAAATTAAGGCAGAGAGAAGCTTTGCCCTGTTACCCTTGGGCCAAACCCCAAGTCTCGTACTAAGGGGAGAAATGAACTGTGGAATCAGTTTGGGGTTAAGGTGATCAGTTTTCTTTGCAAGAAATCTATCACAGAATCACAGGTGAGCCCCTTGGATCAAAGCTGAACCAGGGACATGGCTCATGCTCAACAGAAGTTTATCCCAGATGAAAAGCTCTAATCAGGGAATCTCACAGCCATCCCTGTCTAGCCACTTTAGCATTTTATTGTGAACATGAATTCCAGTCTCTCCTAAGATCCTAACTGAACCTCTTTTTGCTGAAAATTAAACTCACTTCTTCTTATTTTTCTCCTAGAAACACCAGAATTGCTCTCATCACTTTTTCAAGTGTCTCCAGCCTCCTGGAAGACTATTATTCCATCTCCACTTGGCTTCTGTTTCCTTGGCTGAAGAAATACAATTCCTGCAGCCTGTTTTGCTGATTCCAAAAGCAATCAAACTGCCAGAGAGGTTTCCCTCTGAGCACAGAGCCCCTCTCAGCCAGGAGCTCTGAGACTTTTTTCCATGAATCTTTCCTGCAGGTTGCTTTTTTCCCCACCAGCACAAAGTGCATTGAGAGGAACGTGGAATTTGAATCCAGCTGCTCCTGGTGTCTCAGCAGCCTGAGGAAGGTTTTTGGGAAGTGCTGGGGGGTTAGGCTGATACCCAAACTGAATTTTATTGCCTGACCCTGGAGGTTATCACAGGACTCTCTGCATCAGCCATGGCTTCGAGCTTCCAGGGAGCTCCCAGGAAAAGGCTGAGAGGATTTTGAACTCAGAAACCCCGGGTTGATTTTAATAAAAACTCAAAAAGCAACATCTCCAGGAGATGTTTTGTCCCAGATGCTGAGCTTAGGCTGGAATGAAACTCTGCTCTTTGTGGAGAGAGACCCAAACTTTGTTCAGGCTGGATATCCAACCTTCAGAGGAATTACACTTGATGAGACTTGAATCACACTTATGCGTGTCTTATTTTAATTTTCCTGTCTCACAAACAACTCTGGTCCAAATAGAAGGAAAGGCTTATTTATTTATCTATTTATTCATTTCTTTATTTATTGATTCAGTGATAGAGACAATCTTTGTGTTCTCTTGGGTTGCCACCCTTTTTATGTCTCAAAAGAATTTATTTTTCTTTCTTTCAAACAGCTCCAGTCCAAACAGAAGGAAAGGGTGATTTATTTATTTATTTATTTATCTATATTTTTATTTATTTTGTGATACATGCAATGTTTATGCTCCAAATTCCTCGGGATTCAGCACTTTTATGTCTAAAAGCATTTATTTGGCTGTTGAAGTGGGTGTTGTCCAAATTCCTCAGGATTCAGCACTTTTATGTCTAAAAGCATTTATTTGTCTGTTGAAGTGTTGAAACCAACCCTTCCAAGAAGAGCATGGCCATCCTGTGCTGGCGTGGTGAGATGAACACCCCCCAGCAAGGCTTTTGCAGCTCCATTTCCCAGCTTTTCCATTTCCACACTGTCCTTCCAAGAGGGATCTTGTCACTATAGGGCACAAAATAACACAAGGTGCACACACTGCTGTTTTCAAGGTAAAAAAAGGGGAGTTTATTTTTTTAACTTCAACATTTATAGTTTCCTAAAAGTGACAGTGGATTGGAGGGAGACAGTGCCTCTCCAATGACAATGGGCAATCCAACAGTCCATAAAATTTTTCCTCTTCCACAAAAGAATGTAAAACAACGAGTTATTTACAGAAGGTGTGTGAGAAAGTTCATTACAGGAATATAAACATCAGAAGGCTTAGAAAATCTTAAAAAATCAGGGTGACAGGAACTGGCTTGGCAATGGCAGGGAAGAACTCTGCTTATCTGTAGAATTCTTCACTCGGGGTCACCAAATGTGGTGGTGTTTGCAGGGGTCCCAGGACAAGGGAAGAGATGAGAATCTGACTCCATGTTTCAGAAGGCTGATTTATTATTTTATGATATATATTATATTAAAAGAAAATGATATATTAAAACTACACTAAAAGAATAGAAGAAAGGATTTCATCAGAAGGCTTGAAAGGAATAGAAAGGAATGCTAACAAAAGCTCGTGACTGTCAGAGAGTCTGAGGCAGCTGGGCTGTGATTGGTCATTAATTAGAAACAACCCCATGAGACCAATCCCAGATGCACCTGTTGCATTCCACAGCAGCAGATAACCATTGGTTACATTTTATTCCTGAGGCCTCTCAGCTTCTCAGAAGAAAAGATCCTAGCAAAAGGATTTTATCTCATAAAATATCATGGCAACACTTATCCATACCATTGTATTTTTTGGTGACACAGTTGAGTTGTGGGCTTGGAAGTGCTGGTTTGAAGGTTGGGTTCCACAATCTGAGGGGTTTTTCCCAACCTAAACAATTCTCTGATCTCACCTGTGCTCAAGAATCAGCTATTGGAAGCATTTCTAGCTCTCCAAATCCCGAAAAAAGAAGCTCATTCTGCTTGGGAGGAAGGGAAGGGAAGAATGAAATCTTCCTCGGGGGGATGAAAACTGTGGGAAATGAAACAGAGCAGGCAGCAGAAAGACTGACAGCCAGAGCCTGCTGGATCTATGACTATTGACTGCAAGCTTGGTTAAGGTGGCAGTTCCCAGTTATAGCATCACCCACCTAAAAGCAGAAAGGAAATATCAATAATGAAATGGTAAAAGCACTCAAAAAAAAAAAAAAAAAAAAAAAAAAAGAGAAAAAAAGAGCAGAGCAAGGCTGTGAAATAACAGGACTGCACTTATTAAGACAGACAGAAAGTGATGGTGCTGCAACAACTCTTGGCAGTGCTGGGAATGAAAGTCTACATTTCATTGTGAAAAAAAACATAAAAGGAGATGAATTTGTTCCCATGCTGCCTGCAGCTTTTGGTAGGCTGTAAAACAGTTTGCCTGCTTTCTCTGGAGGAATTGCTTTGAGCAAATATCCAAGTCAGGAGGGTTATTCTCTTTCTTTCCTTACAGAAGATACCTGGATATAGGTATATCCTAGTAGTACACCTACTCCTCCAGTTCTGGATGGACCCAGAGCTCTCCATGTATTTTATGAGGTCTGAAATGGCTGGAGGTCAGTGGTTTCTGAAGGAAACAAATGAAGCAATTGGTTCTTGCTGCTTGGTGCATATTTCCCATTGCTTGAGGAGAAGATTGGCCCTGGAACTGTGAGCATGCATCAGTGTGTGAGGGAGCAGGGGTCAGGCAGGCACAGCATTGCTGTAAATAACAGGAAAAATGATCCCTTTGCATGGTGCTGGGATCCAGGGCTTATTTCCCTGGAGCTCCACACATCCCATGTTATTTATGATCTCTAATGGCCCCATCCCAATTGGTGGCTGCTCCACAGATGGGCCTGGTTCCCCAAAGGGGACTGTCCCAGGAGCTGGGCAGCACCAGCCTCCTCCTCCTCCTCCTCCTCTTCCTCACTCTGTTATTGTCCAGGGCACCCTGGAGGAGCTCCTTGCTTTGGGGACAGGCTCAGTCCTTTTCTGTCTTGAAGAAATATTGGCTGTGCACAAGTCTTGGAAATTATCCTGAAGAGCAAGGCAAAGCCATGTTTTGTGCAAAGAGTTTCCTTGCAGGGGAAGTTTTTAAGATTGTGGGTGTTCCTGTACTCAAGATCAGCACCCTAAATCCAGGATTTCCTCCCCTGTCCTTTGGGGGCTCTCAGCATTTTGGGGCCTGACCTGGGCTGACCCCAAATCACCCAAGGCTGAGCTTTATAGGGTCATTACCCTCTTTGTAAGGCTTTAGAAGCCACTTGGAAAAAGAGCCACTTGGTTTTTGTTGAGATTGAAATGGTTTTGATCAAAAATGGGATCAAAAACGGGATCAAAATGGGATCAAAATGGGATCAAAAATGGGATCAAAATGGGATCAAAAATGGGATCAAAATGGGATCAAAAATGGGATCAAAAACGGGATCAAAAATGGGATCAAAATGGGATCAAAATGGGATCGAAAATGGCAGCATTTTCCACCTCCTGCCCCTTCCCTCGACCAGCACCTGCCCCAGGAGGAGGGAGGATTTAATGAATTTCAAGAGGATTGGGTCTAGCCCTGTCTTCTCAGGGCTTTTTCCATGAATTTATGGAGAAATCCATGGATTTCCTCCCCTGACATCTGCAGGTCTGTGCATCTTGCTTACAGAAAAATTTCACAAAATTTCTTTTCCTGGTGCAAAATCAGCTCAGGAAACCTCAGCCTCCCCGTGCAGCTCATTTTTCCCATATCCAAAAAGTGGCCCAGCACAGCTGCTTGTGGGACCACACCAAAATCACATCCCTGAAACATCTGGGCAAAAAAATACCTGCTGGGGGTTGTTCTGTTGGTGCTCTCTTGGATGAGGGGTTGTGCATTTAAGGTTTATTTAAGCAGATTTTCAAAATCATCCCTACTCAAAAATACCAAGTTTGTGATGGCACAAAATCTCTCCTTCCCTCCTGAGGTGAAGGCAGCTGCTCTCCCTTATTTTTTAGCACAGACCAGCCCCTGCAGTCCCAGGCTCAGGTTGGGTATTTGAGAAAATTTCTTCCCTGAAAGGGTTTTCCAGCCCTGGCACAGGCTGCCCAGGCAAAAGGTGGAATCACCACCCCTGGAAATGTTCAAAAAATGTGCAGTTGTGGCACTTGGGGATGTGGTTTAGTGGTTGGGCTTGGCAGTGCTGGGTTAATGACTGGACTTAATGATCTTTGAGGTCTTTTGCAGACTTAATCATCCCGTGGGTAGCCTGTAAAAGAGAGAAAAAAATCTGTTTTACCAGGGGAATATTTCCTCAGCTGGTGTAAAAATTGTAGCAAGGCATTTCCAAAGGCCAGGATGGATGATGGCAGCCCAAGGATTCCCCACCAAGCTCCACAAATTCCAGATGAAATAAGCACAATTCATTGCAAGTCCTTACCAAAACAAGCACACAGCTTGGTGCTTAAATTCCCCCACCACCTCAGCTATTTTTATGTACAGCCAGCCAGCTCTGTATTTATTTTCCCAGCATCATCCCCTGTTTGTTTTACAGGAGCAGGGCTTGACACACAGGGTGTCAGGCAAATAACTCGCCCAGTGCTTCAAAAAAACCCAGAAAAAAAAAAAAGCAGAAAAAAAGTCAGGAATCCCAGCCTGGCACTGTGCAAATAAACACATCAGTCCTCTGGAAAAAACTGTGGGTGTGGGATTTGGGGGAAGGTGGGGGATTGGGAGCAGGGGGACAAGAAAAGGAGCTGAGTTCAGTGAGTCTGTTTGAGTGGCTGGTTTGTGGGGGCTGCATCACACAGTCACAATCATCTCCCCTTCAAGCTGTCTGAGTTTCCTTTGCTCACTACCAAGGCAACAAATCCCTGCAGGGAAGCAGGGTGAGCTCCCATGGAGTGGTCGTAAACAGCAGTGAGAGCAGCCACTTGTAGAGGTTCAATGGCCAAGCCCAGAGCAGCTCAAAAAGTACAGAAAAAAACACATTTTTGGCATCTAAAAACATCTCCCTACAGAACCCTGGGTGGACCTCATGAATACCCAGTGCAGGGTGCTGCTGTGAGGGACAGGGAGGGTGAGATGTGCTGCTGAGAGCCTGAGGGATGCTCAGACACACTCAGTGACCTGTGCTGATGGTGCTGGCACTTTTCCTTCTCACATCTGACTCCAAACTCCTCTCCCTCAGCTCAGCTGCTCTGAAAACTGAGCAAGGAGAGGTGGTTTGGGAGCAGAGGGAGCTGTGCAGGGCTTCCTGTTAATAGTGATGGTCTGACCTGTGGGCACTGCAAGTGTCACAGCCTGGGCTTGACCCTCAGCAGCTCAGTCTGGGGCAGGGACTGTCCCCATGTGTCCTGGGGAGCCAAAACACAGCCCTGTGACATGACAAGGAGAGGGGCAGCTTTGCCTGTTGTTGGGGAAGATGAAACAGGAAAGCCTTATAAATATGATTGTCTGGCAAAAGATTTGGAGAATATAGAAACTATAAGTGAGATTGAAATGAAAGCAAGCTTTGAGATCCCTCAGTTACTGAACAACTGGAAAACAATGGCATGGCTGGCTGAAGGTGATCCCCTTTTGATGGAACAACACCCTCTGCCTGCAGACAGCTCCAAGGGGCAGAGCAGACCCTGCCAGCTTGGCAGAAGGGGTCCAAAGAGGAGTTTTTAGGATTTAAAATGTAACACAGTATGGTAATGTAGTGATTCTTATAGGCTGTATGGAAATGCTATAGGATTTGTGTATTGTTCTAGATTGGTCAGTGAGAATCAGAATATTCAACACAGAAGAAGATTTATGGTATTGGAACGGGAACTTTGTACTCTTACCTCTTGTCTCTTAGCTCTTGCCTTTTACTCTCTTACCCTTTTACTCTCTTACCTTTTTTATTCCCTTACTCTCTCACCCTCTCATCCTCTCTGCCCCTCTCTTCTCTCAGGCCTGCTCTGAGCTGTGGCTGCAGCTCCCAGCAGGGCCCTGCACCCAGGCCCTGTGCAATAAACCCCAAATCCCAAAAGGCCCCTGCACCCAGGCCCTGTGCAATAAATCCCAAATCCCAAAAGGCCCCTGCACCCAGGCCCTGTGCAATAAACCCCAAATCCCAAAAGGCCCCTGCACCCAGGCCCTGTGCAATAAACCCCAAATCCCAAAAGGCCCCTGCACCCAGGCCCTGTGCAATAAACCCCAAATCCCAAAAGGCCCCTGCACCCAGGCTTTTTGTAATAAACCCCAAATCCCAAAAGGCCCCTGCACCCAGCCCCTTGGCAATAAACCCCAAATCCCAAAAGGCCCCTGCACCCAGGCCCTCTGCAATAAACCCCAAATTCCACCGCCTGGTTTCAGAGATCTCTCATCTCCATCCATCCCAACCGTGCTACCCCCTTGATGCTCTTACAGCCTGGCACCCCTCCCAGCAGGGAGAGAAGGGCTGGAGCTCAGCTGGTGGAGCTGAGCGTGGCTGGTGACCCCCTGGCCTTTGTGACAAAGTGTGCTAAGCCCTGGGCCTGCAGGGCTTGGACACCTCTGGCTGATTTATCCAGAGGCAGCAGCACAGCCCAGCAAGGCCCCAGCCCCAGGAAGGTTGTGGAAGATGGATAATACAGATATTAATGGGCCATGGGGGGAAGGCAGCAGGAGATGTGAGGAGGATCTGTACCTGGCACCTGCCTTCCAGATATAATTGTGCCTTGTCTGCTGGATGGAGGGATCTGAACCTGCAGCTTCCAGGGCTGGGAGCACAAATCTCCAGGGGCTCTGTGGGGAAGAGTGGGGGCATGGCTGCACTGCTGAGCCACCAATGGAGGGGTTCAAAGCTGATTCTACAGCCAGACATTCCCAGTTAGCATCAGGAACAGAGGAGAGCATCTCCATGACTGGGGTATTTTTGGGGTAGGAAAATTCCTTCCCCCTATTTTGGAGTAGGAAAATTCCTGATTTCCTTCCCCGTGGCAGGAAGGAAATGATGAATCTGACTCCATGCTCTTAGAAGGCTAATTTGATATATTATATTATATTATATTATATTATATTATATTATATTATATTATATTATATTATATTATATTATATTATATTATATTATATTATATTATATTATATTGTAGAATGCTATACTAAACTATACTAAAGAATACAGAAAGGATACAGACAGAAGGCTAAAAAGATAATAATGAAAAACTCATGACTCCTCCAAACCAGACACAGCTTGACTGTGGTTGGTCATTAAGTCAAAACAATTCACATTAAACCAATGAAACAATCACCTGTTGGATAAACAATCTCCAACCACATTCCAAAGCAGCAAAACACAGGAGAAGTAAATCAGATAATATTGTTTTCCTTTTTCTCTGAGGCTTCTCAGCTTCCCAGGAGAGAAATCCAGGGCAAAGAAGATTTTTCAGAAGATATAACAGTGACACGTGCCCATCCTCATTGTCTGCCCTCAGGCAAGCCTGAGAACAACAGAGAATTTCCCCCCACTGCACATTCCTCCTCTTGTTTGTTCAATCCATGGGTGCTAAGGGTGCCTTCCTGTCCCACCAAAATCCAAACTCATCCCCTGGTCCCTCCTCAAGACAAACAATCACAGGTAATGCAACTGTCATGGTTTGATGCTGGTGCAATGCCAGTGCCCCCATGAAAATATATTCTCCTTAATGGCTGCTGTGAGATGTGACCAGAAATAGAGTAGAGCAGGCTCAAATTTAGAAATAAAGGGGAAAAAATCTTTATTAACCTATAACTATAATAAAAGGAACACACACAAAATTCAAAATGAAAACCTTCCAAAACATTCCTCCTCCTCCCACCCAGTTTCCACCCAAGCACAGTGAGACAAAACCTTGGATTCCCAGTCAAGTTACCACCCCTCAGATAATCAACTCCCAGTTCAGCAAGGAGAGAGGGGAGTCCCTCTTGTACCACAGGAGACAGAGTTGAAACCCCCCATGTTCTCAGAGGCACATCCATGTCTTCAGTGGCCACACCAGGTGCCAATATTCATAACTGAGCACCCATTGGTTTGACCACGACCTCCCAAAGAACTCACTTCCTTATCAACCTAGGACAGCAACACATCCTAAAATACAAGATGGGAAAGAGGTCAGCCAGGCTGAGCCTTGGAACACGGCCCCTGTGAGGACTGGGATTGCTCAGCCTGGAGGAGGCTCCAGGGAGAGTTTATTGGGACATTTTAGTGCCTGCAGGGGCTCCAGGAGAGCTGCAGAGGGACTGGGGCCAAGGCCTGCAGGGACAGCACCCAGGGAATGGCTCCCAGTGCCAGAGGGCAGCCAGGGATGGGATCTTGGCAATGAGGAATTCCTGGCTGGGCTGGAATTGCCAGAGCAGCTGGGGCTGCCCCTGCATCCCTGCAATGCCCAAGGAAGGATTGGAGCAGCCTGGGATAGAGGAGGTGTCCCTGGAATGAGCTTGGAGGGCCCTTCCCACCCAAACTGCTCTGGGATTCTGGGATTTGGGACACTCAGAATCCATCCCAAGGGATTTTTACGGAAAATGGGGAGAGAAAAGAGAGGAGAAGAGAAGGGAGACCCTTCATGGTTTGCTGAGATTCCAAGTGAAGCCCCTGGGTCCATGAATGTCTTGGAGAGGAGATGGATCCAATGTCAGGCTGGGAGAGCTGGGAATGTTCCCCTGGAGAAGGGAAGGCTCCAGGGAGAGCTTCCAGCACATTGCAGGCCTGCAGGGGCTCCAGGAGAGCTGCAGAGGGACTGGGGCCAAGGCCTGCAGGGACAGCACCCAGGGAATGGCTCCCAGTGCCAGAGGGCAGCCAGGGATGGGATCTTGGCAATGAGGAATTCCTGGCTGGGCTGGAATTGCCAGAGCAGCTGGGGCTGCCCCTGCACCCTGCAATGTCGAAGACCTTTAATGATTGCAATGTGATGTCTCCAACCAAGTGGAGGAGAGATGGGAATGCATCACTCTGCTACATAGGACAATGAAATTCACAGAATTCACAGAATGACTGGGTGGGAAGAGACCTTCAAGATCATCGAGTCCAACCCAGCCCCAACACCTCAAATGCATCCCAACTTCTGGCTTCGACCTTTTCTTGACAAGAATTCTCCAATTATCAAAAAGAGCCAGAGATTTTGGGGGGCTTCTTTTTCACAGGGCAAATTTCCTGCCCCTCAAAAAGGATGGAGCTACAGGAAGCCCAAGCCTAACGCTCTGAAAGGCAAATCCCCCTGAAGGGTTTCCCACAGGCCACCTAAATATTAATCCTCCAAATTCCCTCAGGAATTGATTCCCAGTCTCTGTGCTCCAGTCTGCACCTGATTTTTCCACGTGTCCCATCATCTCTAGTGCCTGACTCTTTTCAAGGTTTGTCCCACTGTGTTTCAGCTGAGGGTTTGAAGCAGATTGAGGACAAATGGGGGTTTGGAGTGCTCCTCCCACCCCATTTCCTGCTGGCAATGCGATTTATCTTTCCCCAGACACACAATATTGTGTGATTTTGATGTGCAGATGAACAATGATAATCAAGAAGACAAGAAGGAAAAGATTCATTTAATTTTTCTCTGTTCATGTGACACATTTTGTGCTCCTGCCTCCCTCCCCCTGTTTACTCTGAGCTTTCACTGATTCCAGGATCTGTTACTGGGTATTCCTTGGAAACAACTCATCTCTGTTTACTGTCTCTGCAGGAGGTACTATTGCCTCTCAAAGCTTAAATTCATGATTTTTTTTCCCTGTTTGTTTGTGTTTTTCCATCTCCAACCTCCCTCCTTGCCTCCATTTCCAGAGCACGCGGATATTCCAACTTCTTTGGAGACAAACCTTAGGATATTAAAGGTGTGCAGGACAAGGGCTCATGGTCAGAGGTTGCTCTGGCTGCCCAGTTTTGGTACCTCAGTGATGGAACCTCAACAGCCAAGAGCTACTCAGGGACTCCCCTCCATGATAACCCACAAGGTGAAGGGGACAAAACCCCCAAATTTAACCATTTGTAGACCAAATCACCTGAACATGAGACAGGACTTGTCTCCAGGACAAGAGATTGATTTTGATAAGATCAGGATGGTCTTCTAGCAGTGAGGGAATGGACAGACCTCACAATGACTTCATCCATGACTTTGGACATCAGGAGGAATTTCCTTATGGAAAGGGTGGCCAGGCACTGGCAGGGACTGCTCAGGGAGGTTTGGTGTCCCCGTCCATCCCTGGAGGTGTCCAAGGAAGGCCTGGATGTGGCACTCAATGCTCTGGGCTGGGGACATGGTGGAGATTGGCTGCAGCTTGGACTCCATGGCCTTGGAGATCTTTTCCCACCTCAGTGATCCTGGGATTCTGTGACCTTCATTTCCATGGGTGCCAATGGACCACTGCTGTTCTTCCTGAGGGAGGGACGCAGTGCCAGGAGATGAGGCTGGGAGATCCACTGGCTCCATGGCTTTGAGGTGACAGATCAGCTGTAGCCCTCAGCTTGGTCACTGATTATACAGGAGCATTTTCAAAAGAGGCATATTTGTTGGTTTTGTTTTTTTTTTTTTTTTTTTTTTTTAGGAAGCACTCCTCATCTGGCAAGATTTCCTGCAGGTTTCCTGGGGTCACTTCTAGGATCTGGACTTTTGTCCAGGAATCAGTTCCAGGGTCTGGAGTTTTGTCTTGGGGTCAATTCTAAGGTTTAGACTCATGTCCAGGGATCAGTTCTAGGATCTGGATTCTTGTCCTGGGCTCAGTTCTAGGATCTGGATCTTTGTCTTGAGGTCACTTCTAGGGTCTGGATTCTTGTCATGGAGTCAGTTCTAGGGTATGGATGCTTGTCCTGGAGTCAGTTCCAGGGTTTGGATTCTTGTCCTGGAGTCAGTTCAGGGTTTGGATTCTTGTCCTGGGGTCAGTTTTAGGGTCTGGATTTTTGTCCTGGGCTCATTAAAGATCTGGATTTTTGTCCTGGGGTCAGTTCCAGGGTCTGGATTTTTGTCTTGAGGTCAGTTATAGGGTCTGGACTCTTGACCTGGAATTGGTTCTAGGGTCTGGATCTTCATCCTGGGGTCAGTTCTAGGATCTGAATTCTTGTCCTGGGCTCAGTTATGAGGTCAGGATTTTTGTCCTGGGGTCACTTCTAGGGTCTGGATTCTTGTCCTGGGGTCAGTTCTGGGGTCTAGATTTTTGTCTTGAGGTCAGTTCTAGGGTCTGGATTCTTGTCCTGGGCTCAGTTCTAGGGTCTGGGTTTTTTGTCCTGGGATTCACTTCTAGGGTCTGGATTCTTGTCCTGGGGTCTGTTCTAGGGTCTGGATTCTTGTCCTGGGATTGGTTCTAGGGTCTGGATTTTTGTCCTGGAGTCAGTTCTAGGGTCTGGACTCTTGGCCAAGATCATCAGGATGGGCACCAGCCTGGTTTCATCCTCCACCCCACAGCTGTGGCAGAAGGAGCTGAGCCCAGTTCCAGCAGGAATGATGATGTGAGGGATGTTCCTTCAGTCTGAGGGTGCTGGGGAAGGCTGACATGGATTAAATTTAATTTCTGGTGTTTGTCACCACCTCTGTGCCCCTGTTTGGGCCAGCCCCTGCTCTCCCTATCTACAGAGACTCCTGCAGGGGTGACTGGAGAGGGCACAGCTGACCCAGCCCACTGCAGGGTGCCAAGGACAGGGAGCAGAGGGGACAGAAATGGGGCAGAGACCCATCCTGTGGAAAATCATCTGTCCCTGCCTGCACTGACCCCTCCCCAGCCGAGCCAACACTGCAGCTCTCATTTCCAGGCAGCAAGCTGGAACTGTTTCCTTGCCTCTCTGCAGATGCCAAAGGTGCCTGAGCTGAGACAGGAGCTTTCAGGGGGGCTCCTCATGAAATGCAGAACCTAAAAACCCTCCCAGGGCTGGGGCTGAGCTTTCCCCAGCTGTGTTTGGGTGGAAGCTGTGCCTTGCTCCATGGCCCAGCACAGCCTGTCAGGAGTGGGACAGGCACAGCCTTTTCCTGTCAGACTGGGGGATTTCTCTCTCTGTCTCTCTCTCTCTTTCCCTGTCTCGGTGCCTTTGGTGCAATGCAGCATTTTCTGCTCTGGCTGCTTGGCTCAGTGGAGCCCTGAGAGTGCTGGAGGAAATGAGGGAGCTGCTCTGCAAAGCTGCCACCATTCCCATCTCCAGAGCATCCATGCTCAGCCCAGGGATGGAGCAGAAGCCTCCAGAAGGTTTTTTACACCCTGGCTCTGCTGCTCTTATCAAACTGGGAATAGAGAACCAGCAAAGCTGTCCAGTGGGGCAGCCCAGTTTCTGAGGATTTTGTGTTCAGAGAAGCTCAGAAAACATCTCAAGATGTTTCTTCATCCATCAGCTGGTGTGGAGAGGGATTAGGGAAGGCATCAATTATGCAGTGCTTGTCATATCTAGGATGGAAAAAAAAATAAAAGGGTAAATTCCAGAGTTTTTCTGTCCAGCAATAGGGAAAAGCCCATGTGCACCACCCTTGTGGTGTCCATGATGTCCTCACCACAGGGCACCTGACCCATGGCTTGTCCATCACTCTGAGACAGAAAAATTACATTTTTGATAGATTTTTTTAATCTCAAAATTGCCTGAAATGTGAAAGCTATCGCCCAAAAAAGTGGTTTAGCTTTTGTCTGAAAAGGGAAGGAAGGAAGGAAGGAAGGAAGGAAGGAAGGAAGGAAGGAAGGAAGGAAGGAAGGAAGGAAGGAAGGAAGGAAGGAAGGAAGGAAGGAAGGAAGGAAGGAAGGAAGGAAGGAAGGAAGGAAGGAAGGAAGGAAGGAAGGAAGGAAGGAAGGAAGGAAGGAAGGAAGGAAGGAAGGAAGGAAGGAAGGAAGGAAGGAAGGAAGGAAGGAAGGAAGGAAGGAAGGAAGGAAGGAAGGAAGGAAGGAAGGAAGGAAGGAAGGAAGGAAGGAAGGAAGGAAGGAAGGAAGGAAGGAAGGAAGGAAGGAAGGAAGGAAGGAAGGAAGGAAGGAAGGAAGGAAGGAAGGAAGGAAGGAAGGAAGGAAGGAAGGAAGGAAGGAAGGAAGGAAGGAAGGAAGGAAGGAAGGAAGGAAGGAAGGAAGGAAGGAAGGAAGGAAGGAAGGAAGGAAGGAAGGAAGGAAGGAAGGAAGGAAGGAAGGAAGGAAGGAAGGAAGGAAGGAAGGAAGGAAGGAAGGAAGGAAGGAAGGAAGGAAGGAAGGAAGGAAGGAAGGAAGGAAGGAAGGAAGGAAGGAAGGAAGGAAGGAAGGAAGGAAGGAAGGAAGGAAGGAAGGAAGGAAGGAAGGAAGGAAGGAAGGAAGGAAGGAAGGAAGGAAGGAAGGAAGGAAGGAAGGAAGGAAGGAAGGAAGGAAGGAAGGAGCCCAGAATTCCCATTTCCTCCTCACTCCTGCCCGTCTAATGAGGATCAGGCAGAATTCCTCTTTCCCCAGCAGCCTTGGAGCCAGTTTGAAGCAATTTGGAGGCAATTGAATGAGAAGGAATAAACGAGTGGATATTGCAGTTTATGGATGGCTGAGTCAAACCCACAGGCAGTGATTAGAGGCCCACAGTCCCTTTCATGCCCACAGTAAGAAAATTACTTAAATTTGTTCCATTTTAGCTCCAAACAGGAGGTGAAGTTGTAGTGGGCTGGAATGTCAGCTATGTCACCTTTTAATATTCATCTGGAGGGAAAACAAAACAGAACAGATTTTTTATTTTAATTTAAATAAAGTGTTGGTCAATCCAAAGCAAATTTCTCTGGCTTTGATCATCTCCTGTCAGTTTGGATGCAAAGAAATGATGGTGGGGAAAGCAGAGAATAAATAATTACAACTTCCCTACTCTTTCTCCCACCTTCATTTGCCCTACAAAGAATTTCCTAGGCAGCTTTTTACCCTTTCTTATCATAATCAATGGTTGTTCCTCACCTTCTTCCTCACCTGTTTGCAGTCTTGATATTCTTAAACCACCTCGCTCTCATGATTTTGGGTTGTTTATTTATTAATATGGAAAAGATACCATAAGATTTAAAATGTATTTGTCAGCTTATGACTCTTACAGTCTTTTTTTTAGCACTCCTGGGATTTAGCCACCATGGCATCTGAGCCTGAATTTGGATATCAAACCTCATCCTCTGCAAACTGATGGAAATTTGACATTTTTCAAGGCTTTCAGAGATGTTACAAACAACAGCAAAAAGAAAAAATAAGGTAAAAAATATCTGAAAAGCCACAGACACTTAAAGCATCAACTGCTGAAGACATATCACATTTTCAGTGGGTTCAAAAAAAAAAGAGAAATAAAACAAACACCTGGTGAATGCTGAATTTTCGTGCTGCTGGTGGTAACTCTCACTCTGGTCCTAAGTGCTGCAGTTTGGCCAACTCAGCTGGGAAGGGATTTCCAGAGCTCACATTTGGCAAAGACAAAGCCTGAATGCCCCAATGATGCCCCAGGAGGCTGCAGCCCCTCAGAGCTGTGGGGTCCCCAAGGGGAAGGCAGAGGATGGGGAACAGGGGCTGAGGTGAGGGATGGGAGCCCAGCTCCTGGGGCAGCTGCAGAACACTGGGCTTGTGTCACTCTGTCACATGGAGAGGATTTGTTAAAAATATGGACACTTGGAAACAGCATTTTATCGGTTTGTAGGGAAACTGGAGCTTTCTTTTTTAAAAAAATATTTCTGATTAAAAATGTGCCTATTCAGAGAATTCCCTTCTTTTTTCTTGCTTATTCTTCTTTATTCTTTTTTTCCTTTTTTCTTTTCATATTTTTCTTCTTTCCTTTTTTCTTTTTCATCTTTTTTCTCTTTTTCTTTTTTAATTTTTTTCTCTTTTTCTTTTTTCATCTTCTTTAGCTTTTTATATTTTTTCTTCTTTTTTTTTTCTTTTCTTCTTTCTTTTTGTTTTTTCTTTTTTTTACCTTTTTGTTCTTTTTTCTTCTTCCCTTTTACTTTCTGTTCTTTTTCTTATTTCTTTCTTCCTATTTTCTTTTCTCTCTTGGTCTTTTTTCAATATTTATCTTTTTTCTTCTTTTCACTTTTATCTTTTTTTTCTCATTTATTTTTCTTTTTTTTTCCTTTTACCTTCTTAGTCTTTTTCCTTTTCTTTTTTCTCTTGTGCTTTTCCTTGTTTTTTTCTTTTTTTCTTTTTTCTTTTTTCCTTTTTCCTTTTTTTTGTTGTTGTTGTTGGGTTTTTTCCATCTCTTTTTCTTTCTTCTCTTTACTTTTTTCTTTTTTTTTTTTTTTTGTTTCTTTTCTCCTTTTTCCTTTTTTTTACTTCTTGATTTGTTTGTTTTCCAAAAACAGTATCAGCAACAGAAATCAAGAGAAATCAAGCAAACAAATCCAACAACTTCCTATAGAAAAAAGCCCCCTGACCAAGGGGGCTCCTGACCAAGCACTCAAGAGAGGAGATCTGATTTCCCAAAGAACATGCAGGAGCCCCCTGGGCTGATTTTTATCAGGAATATTCCTGATTTTGATCAGAAATTTTCCTGATTTTTATCAGGAATTCTGCATCCATCAGAAACCATTCCTGGCTTTTTACAAGGACTCAGTCAGAGCTCTCTGAGAGCTCCGTCCTCTCCTTGGGAGGGGAGATCTGTGCTTGGGTTTGGGTGGCCAATGCAGGAATTCCATCAACAGGAACAACTGAAGTGCTTCCCAAAGCAACCCCAACCACAGAGCCATGGAATCTTAGCTTGGAAAAGCCTCCAGGATCATCAGGTCCAACCATTCCCAGCACTGCCAAGGCCACCACTGACCATGTCCCCAAGTGCCACATCCACAGGGCTGTGAAATGCCAGGGATGTGACTCCGCTCCTGCCCTGGGCAGCTGTGCCCATCCTCAGCTGGGGTCAGAGAAGGTTCATAGAATTCAAAGAATTCACAGAATTCCCAGAATCCCTGGCTTGGGAGAGACCTTCAAGGCCATGGAGTCCAGCCCAGCCCCTGGCACCCAGTGCCACATCCAGGCTGTCAAACACACCCAGGGATGGGGACTGCACCACCTCCCCGGGCAGTCATTGCAGAACTTGATCCCCCTTGCTGGAAAAGCTTTTTCCTGCTCTCCAACCTGAATTTCCCTTGGCTCAGCTCGAGGCTGTGTGCTCTGGTTGTGTCAGTGCTGCTGGAGAAAGAGCCCAAGGGCAGCTGAGCCCAGGCACCTTTCAGGAGCTGCAGAGAGCGATGGGGGCAGCCCTGAGTCTCCTTTGCTGCAGGCTGAGCACCCCCAGCTCCCTCAGGGGCTCCTCTCAGGCTTTGTGTTCCCAGCCCCTCTCCAGGGGATTCACTCAAGCAAGATGAATACTGTCCCTGTCCCTGTCCCTGTCCCTGTCCCTGCACTGCAGCAAACACCAATCCTGCCAACTGCAGAGTTCTGGGAGCCACTTTCCCTCCTCCTCCTCACTCACAAACCATTTGGAGCTCAGCCACAGCCCTGGAAGAGAGCCCAGATATTGATGTTCCTGGACCTTGGCTCATGGCAGCCAGTGTTTGGTTTTGCAAACAACTGCTGATTAAACAGAAATTCCCTGCCGGGCAAACAAAAAGAATCTTTTCTTCCCCATTTTTGCCCATCCATTTCTATGCCTGGGCTGGACCAGGAGTGTTTTGCCAGACAAAATCTCCTTGGTAAAGTCCAAGCTTTGGCTCACACCTGTGCTGATGCTCCCAGGGATTCAGAGCCTGAAGAAACTGGGAGATAGTATTGGATGAGGGGAAAGTTAAGCTAACATTTAGGTAAAATTCCAAATCATCTGCAGCGCTCTCCATCAGCCCTGCAGGGTTTGGTTTCTGTCCCTAACATCAGTTTCCACTGGTGACAGCCAGTCCACAATCATTTCACACAGCCCTTCAAAGTGCCCTCAGATTCCCCAGGATAAAAATGATGTGAGAACTCTGCAGTTGCAAAGCTGAGATGCAAAGAAATTACAGTGGGGTAAACAGAGAATAAATAATTACAACTTGAGCTGAAATAGCTCCAATTTGAGTCAATTTGGCCTCCAAGAGATCATTCTGTCCATTCCAACAAGGCTTTGTTATCCCCAGCTGGAGGCAGTGCCTTCCCCAGGTTTGTGTTTGCATTGCTCCTGACCCAGCTGCTTTCAGCTCTGGTGGAACTCTGGAGTTTGTGGTGCTGTACATCCCAAAATATTTATAAAGGGAATAGAGCAGATGATGTTTGGGAACAAAAATAATAAAGATAATGTATGGTTTTGGAGGCAGGGGATGGCTGGAGGCTGGCAGTTCTTGGCCATGAGCTCATCCATAGTGTACAGTTAAAATGGTATTCACAGTTTCACAGAATCATGGAATGTCCTGAACTGGAAGGGATCCACCAGGATCATCCAGTCCAGCTCCTGGCCCTGCACCCCTGAATGTTGTCCAAACACTCCTGGAGCTCTGGCAGCCTTGGGGCTGTGCCCATTCCCTGGGGAGCCTGGGCAGTGCCCCACCACCCTCTGGGAGGATTCCTTTTTCAGCCCTGCATTTAGCAATAAATGTAATTTTCCCATCACAAATTATTTCTCAAAGCAGTAATTTATTTTTTTTTTCCCAGTAGTATCTTCAACATCAAACCCAGCAGCTCAGTGGCTCAAACCTCAAATGTTTGGGTGGGAGAATTTCTCACCTGCCTTTAGCCTTATTCTCCCACAGTGGGAGATTTCCTGCCTGGAATAAATCATCCCCTTGGTCAGGGGACTTGTTCTACAGAAAGTTGTTGGATTTTTGTTTGCTTGATTTCTGTTGCTGATACTGTTTTTGGAAAACAAACAAACAAACAAGTAAAAAAAGGAAAAAGGAGAAAAGAAACAAAAGAAAAAAAGAGAAAAGAAAAAAGTAAAGAGAAGAAAGAAAAACAAAATAAAACAACAACAACAAAACAAAACCAAAAAAAAGGAAAAAAAAAAGAAAAAAAAAAGAAAAAAAACTAGGAAGAAACCAAGGAAAAAAGAAATCACAGAATGATTTGGGTTGGAAGTGACCAGAAAGTTCCTGTAGTTCCAACCCCCTGCCATAAGCAGGGACATGAAATCTCTAACAAGGTTCCACCACCCTTTTTCCTCTAAGATCCTAGAGGAAGATGCTTATCAAGAAATATATCCAGAAAAAAAATGGAGCAATTCTCTTTAGGCAGCAGAGAATGATCCATTGGAAACAATTTTTCTCATTTCCCAGCCTTTGTCTTCCCGAGTTAACATTTTCACTGAACCGAAAACTTGTAAGCATGTAAAGTTAGAAATGTCTTCATCCAGCTGGAACTGCAATGGAATCCCATGGAATAAAAATAAAAAGGGGGTTTCCAACTGTCTTTCACACTTCTGTTAAAGTCAGTTCTTCTGGAGGGAGCTTGGCATTCTGCTTGGGGATGACAGAAAAGATGCTGGATGATTTCAGTGATGCCATTTCTGGGTTTGCTCTGTCACTGCTTCTCATGACTGCTCAAAAGGCTGGAAAAGTCATCCAATTTCCCTTGAACAAGTGACCCTGTGACCTGGACAGCAGAAATATCCTTTGGCTGGATTGACTTTGAGGCAGTGACCTGGAAGGGAAATCCTCTGGTGTTCCCTTACTAATCGTGGTCAAGCCAAAGGGTCTTGTAGGACATGGTGACAGGAAAAATAGCAAAGCACCTCCATGAGTACTTTGAGTCCCAAACATCAAAGAGCCACTAAATCCACGGAGAATAGCTCTGAAAATAACATGCTTGGGTGGAAGTAAGTAAAGAAAAAAGAGCTTTACCCTGACTTATTCCTGATTCACACCAGCCTAAAAAATCTAGAGGAGTCTGATGGCAACAGCTTAATGAAATGTGCTGGCCTTGGAAGAAGGGAAAATTATTCAATTTGAGGGAGTGCCTTGGGCTGAACCCAATGTTTAGAGAGCTCAATCACCTCTGGACACTGAATTGAGTAACCCAGAGGAGGGTCAAAGGCTTATCTAGAGAAAAGCTTCTCTTAAGTGCCTTTGAGTTTACAGGGGAATATTTCACATCCTCACTTCAGCCTGGATGGAAATGGAAACAAAAGCAGTTTGCTGCGTTTGATTCCAGAACCAGGAAGTTCAAAACCAGAGTTAAAGTCAGATATTTGAGAGGAAAAAAGGTGAAAAAATCCTAAACCAGCTTGATGCTGAGGTTTGGGGCAAGCCTTGCTCTGTTCAATTCCATAATCCCAGCCCCAGTGGTTTGGCTGTGGGAACAGCTGGAGCTCAGGAGTCACCAAGACATGGGATACAACCAAGGCAGTGCTTGATATTCCATCCCCAGAACCAGGAGAATCCAGATGAATTCTCAACTTTTAGACTGGGATGGAACTGGGAGCTGTGCCTGAGTGCAGACCTCAGTGCTGGAGTGTCACTGTCATATTTCCTGAAAAATCCCTTCACCAAGATTTCTTCCCCTGGGAAGATGAGAAACCTCAGCTTCTCCTGTGTTTGCTGCTCTGGAATGTGGTCTGGAGATTGGTTATCCAAACATGTGAATTGTTTTTAATTAATGACCAATCACCATCAGCTGTGTCAGACTCTGAGGAGTCAGTCATGAGGTTTTATTATTCATTCTTGTTGAACGTTCTGTCTGTATCCTTTATCTTTCTTTAGTACAGTTTTAGTATGATATAATATAATATGATATGATATACGATATGATATATGATATGAATGTAATGTAATGTAATGTAATGTAATGTAATGTAATGTAATGTAATGTAATGTAATAATATAATATAATATAATATAATATAATATAATATAATATAATATAATATAATATAATATAATATAATATAATATAATATAATATAATATAATATAATATAATATAATATAATATAATATAAATCAGCCTTCTGAGAACATGGAGTCAGATTCTCATCTCTCACCTCATCCTGGGGACCCCACAAACACCACAGTGGAGAAGTCTCCTGCAATTTTCAAGTTTCCTTCACCTGGGTGAGCCCCAGGGGCTGGCACAGGGTCCCCCTTTTCCTTCTCACCCCATAAACAATCCAGAACAGGGCACAAGGCACCCCTACCCACTTTCAGCCCAAGTTTTAGGACAAAGAAAAGCAGCTGCCTCAAAGAGCAGGCCCGGGCTGATGATCCTCACTGAAGTGCCTCGCCAGCGTTTTTTACAGCAGTTTAAAGCACCATCAAGGCACCATCAAACTGCCTTTCACTTCCAAACCCAAATGGCCATGGAATGGAGCCCAGAGTGAAATGCTAAATTGGATCCCATCAAACCAGGCTCAGATCACACAGGCTAAGGGGGAATGAATGGCTCCTAACGACGGAGTTCATCATTATAAAGTAATGACAAAGGATACAGAACCACCGAGGTCTCCAGCAGTGCAACCAAGCCTTCACCACCCCCTCCTCCCCCCTCTCCAAATGCCTGCTGATTTTTTCCTATTAGGGTGAAACTTTTTTTTTTTTTTTTTCTGGGGTGTGTTTTTTTCCTCCCTGCAACTGCCAAAGGGTTTCAGGGCTCATTCAGGATAAATTATTCAGTCTGAACGGAGATGCCATAAATCTTAAATGGCAAACAATAGATGATTCTCCCTTTAGACACACGGAGCCTGCAAAACTAATCTCCTGCTAAGCAATGGTGTGTCCCACTCCAGCTGCTGATGGCAAAATTTACAGGGGGTAGCATTTGTTTCCTTTTGTGCATCTATATTTAGGTTGCCACAGGGCCTCCCCTTCCCACAAAAACGTGTGAACTGGTCACCATGGGAGAGACAGACAGGGAAACAGCTCACCCAGTTTGGGAAAGGCTCCATCATGCAAACTTCCAGCTATTTTGCCTGTTAAATAAGGACACTTCAAAGTGGGAGAAAGGATGGAGCAGCTTGTGTAAGTGAATTAGGATTACCAGCCCCATGTGTTGTTTTTGCTGAGATTTAAGCCTCTCACGTAGTGGGACTTGTGCTTCTCTCTTTGGAAAGCTTAGCATGAAATCCATGCTGTTTAAAGCAATTTTATGCACCCTGAACCCAGTGGGCCCAGCTGGAAGGAAGTGAAGCTTCAGACCCACCTGCAGCACTCCAATCCCTGCTCCATCACCCAGGCCAGCTCCTCCTTTCCCTCCTCCAGAATTCAGAGCACACACATTTTAACTTTGCAGCATCTGGAGGGTGTTGCTGCTCCTTGAGAGGAATAGTGGATTTGTCTTTAGAAACAAGCTCTGAGTCTGCTGATGGATAAAACCAGCACTGGGAGATAAAAGAAACAATGGGAAGGATTCCACTGATTGATGAATGGAAAAAGATATTTGCTTTTGCAAATAAGCCTTAGGGTCGCTGATAAATGAAATTAGACATTGAAAGATGAAAGAAACAATGGGGAAGAAAAACTTCCTTAAATTCCACAAGAATTAAAAATGAAAAGGGAGGGTTGTACATTAGAGGGAAATCTCTGGTATCAGGCATTTTGGGAAGTCTGAACCTCTCAAGTACCTCAGCCAATGGGGAAAGAGAGAAGGGAAATGCGGCTGGGAAATTGGGATAAAAAGGAGGCTGCATCCTCCAAAAATCTGAGATCCCAGGGGAATGCCCCATGGCCTCTCCCTTTATTCCAATAAAGTAAAAGGACTCCTCTGTCTCCTTTTTGGACATAAACCTCTGGTGTTTGTAGATTAATTTTCCTAACATCCTTAAGGAGGAGAAGCAGCTCCAAACACACACAGAAAATGCCCAGCCCAGCTTGGGTGCCCACAAACACTGTGTGTTATGACTAGAACAGCTGCCCATTTTGTTTAAAAGGTTGCAGAGTTCACAGGTTGGGCCAGTTGCTGCCAGGGTGGAGTTCTAACTGTTTGTTGTTGTAATCACCTGTTGTTTTCATTAACTACCTGTCGTTGATGGTTAAGAATTCCCCCTTTTGTCAGTGACACCCTGCTGCTCCCTGGAGGATGGCACCCAGACAGTGAAGGGGAAGGGACATTGAGTCAGCATGCAAATGACATTGGATCCAGCATGCAATGGGAGAGACCCCTCACCAAACCTAGCCAAAAACCCCTAAAAACAACAAGCCAACACAAAATTGATGAATCAAAGTGATGACTAGACACGAGGAACAGAATCTAGTATCTGCTAAGACCCTTTTTACCCCTCACCCGAACCGAAGGATGTTGGCTAGCCAGAGGAGCTCAAATGTTAAATGCAAAATATGGGAATTTTCATATGTTCTGGTGAGGATGGAATCCCCAGCTCTGCCCACAGACCAGTGGGCAAAGCTGCACTCTTTCTCCTCTCTTCAGAGTCACTCCTAGGAGCAGCGGCGTCATGAGCGTGGACGGCGTCATGAGCGTGGACCCGTCGGTTCTTCCCACGTGTAGAAGCGTTGCGGGGGTAGGATGATCAGGACAGACACACTGAGTCAAGAGGTCTCTGAAGCCAGGTCATGGAACTCGTGGTTTATTGCAGAGGGTCTGGGTGCAGGGCCCTGCTTGGAGCTGCCAGCTGCAGCTCAGAGCAGGCCCGAGAGAAGAGAGGGGTAGAGAGGATGAGAGGGTTAAGAGAGTAAGGGAGTAAAAAAGGTAAGACAGTAAAAAGGGCAAGAGAGTAAAAGGGGTAAGAGGAGTAAAAAAGGGTAAGAGGGCAAGGTTCCCATTACAATACCATAAATCTTCTTCTGTGTTGAATATTCTGATTCTCACTAACCAAACTAGTACAAGATACAAATCCTATAGCATTTCCATACAGCCTATAAGAATCATTACATTACCATACTGTGTTACATTTTAAACCCTAAAAACTCCTCTTTGGGCCCCTTCTGCTAAGCTAGTAGGGTCTGCTCTGACCTTTGGAGCTGTCTGCAAGCAGAGGGTGTTGTTCCATCAAAAGTGGATCACCTTCAGCTGGCCATGCCATCGTTTTCCAGTTGTTCAGTAACTGAGGCATCTCAAAGCTTGCTTTCATTTCAATCTCACTTATAGTTTCCATATTCCCAAAATCTTTTGCCAGACAATCATGTTTATAAGGCTTTCCTGTTTCATCTTCCCCAACACCCACCCGAGCTGATCACCTTCAATAAAGGCATTAAAAAGGAGAAAGGTCTCCTGCCCGCGTTTATTTCACCGTGGGCTCGCACCAGCTCTGGCCACAGCGCGGGGACGGCTGCCAGCGCACCCCGGGCATGGCACATTCCCCCTGGCTGGGTGAGCAGTGTTTTGGCCTTCTGTGTTGAAATCTTGCCTCACACCGCTCACCCACCCCTCCCTGCCATCTGCCAGGCACGCCGTGCCCCGGGCCAAGTCTGGAGCCGGCTGCTTCTCCCGGCAGAACCTTCCCCAGCCTGGATCCGCCCGAGCACTCCCAACTGCTCCTCTCCACACCCAGAGGAGCCAAGTTGGGAGCCCTGCTGCCATTCCCCCTACCCCCACATCAGCTGTAGCAGCACTGAGTGACTGCCTGGGCTTCTCTCTACCTTCCAGGGCCATCTGGACAAGCTCAGACCTGGTGCCGAGGGGGATGGAGGAGGGCCAGCAGCACCTTGGTGTTGTCAGCCAGGAAGAAAGTTATAGTCTGGAAGCAGGAGGTTTATGTACATACATGGAATGCTCACGGCTTCCTGCAGCTCCTTTATGTCTGCTGAGTCCTCTGGGGATGGCATGGACTCCTAATGGATGCTGCATTAGCTAATCCAGTGATTCAATTACTCCTAAATACTCTCTGGTGGCCAGGGCTGGCCTTCCTGCTCACTTACTGGAAATAAGGGGAGGGGAGCACAGCTTCCATTATAAGAAGCATCCCCCTCTGTTTTCTTTGTCTTGTCCTTCCACGGAGAGTGCTCAGCTTCCAAGGGCAGGGATGGAGGCAGACAGACCTGACTGGGACCCGTTGTCCCCCTCCCCATGGGACAGGCACAATGACTCCATGACTGCTGGGTCACACCAGCCCAGCACAGCAATGCCCCCCCAGTAGCCACCAGCTGCTGGGAGCTGGCCCGTACCCACCTGGCTCAGGTGAAGCCAGAGGTGCTGAGTCCTGCTGACATTCAAATCCCTGCTCTCGGGTTTCTGTGGCTGAGATGACCCCTGAGGCATTAAAAGTCTTTTTTCTCCCAGCCCCACAACCGAAGAAGAAGTCGAGATTCCTTGGTTCTGCTTTTCAAGGTTGTTTATTTTCTCTTATCTATTCCATTCTTTCTCTGACCTGCTGAGGTCTGTCCAGCAGGTTGGGTTGTGGCACAGTCCCTGCCCTTGGGGTGGTGTTGGCTTTTTATACCAAGAACTACCTGTACTTTATTTACAATAATTTTCCAATACCTATCACCTGTGTTAGACAGTCTGGCTCTACTCTAAACCAATCCAGAAGTGTCACCATCACAGCAGAAGATGGGGGACAAGAAGGAGAAGAAGGACAGGACACACCCAGATTCCTCCATCTTGCCTCTTGAACCCCCATTCTAAAACCCCAAAATTCTACTTTTTCACTCTGTGACAAATTCACTATCATTATACTCAAACTGTTTTGGCTTGTGACTCCTCACACAAAGTTGGTAATTGTTTCCATGGGCTAAAATTGAAGGCACAGGTGTTTGTGACTCTGTGCCAAGGTCTCTGAGTCCCCTGCCAGGGTCTTGAGTCCTCCAGGGCAGTCAGAGGAATGTCCTGGGTCCTGACACCCTGCCAGCCTGGGAACAGAACCCAGGTGATGTCACCCATTTGCTCTGGCCATCCTTCAGCTGGTCAGCCCTGTGTCCAGTGCTGGGGTCGTGACAGACATTGAGGAGCTGGAGCATGTCCAGGGAAGGGAACAGAGCTGGGAAGGGTCTGGAGAACCAGAAGGGGCTGAGGGAGCTGGGAAGGGTCTGGAGAACCAGGAGAGGCTGAGGGAGCTGGGAAGGGTCTGGAGAACCAGGAGGGGCTGAGGGAGCTGGGAAGGGTCTGGAGAACCAGGAGGGGCTGAGGGAGCTGGGAAGGGTCTGGAGAACCAGGAGGGCTGAGGGAGCTGGGCAGGGGCTGAGCCTGGAGCAAAGGAGGCTCAGGGGGCCCTTGTGGCTCTGCACAAGTCCCTGCCAGGAGGGGACAGCCGGGGGGGTCGGGCTGTGCTCCAGGGAACAGGGACAGGATGAAATGGCCTCAAGTTACACCAAGGGAGGTTTCTGCTGGATACTGGGGAAAAATTTCTTCCCTGAAAGGGTTGTCCAGCCCTGGCACAGCTGTTCCAGGTAACAGAATCACCATCCCTGGAGGGATTTAAATCCATGTGGATGTGGCACTTGGGGACATGGTCAGTGGTGACCTTGGCAGTGCTGGGGAATGGTTGGATTTGATGATCTTAGAGGGTTTTCCCAACCTAATGATTGCATGATTCTATGATCCCTAAAGGAGATGGCAAAACTGTGGATACTGGGCTGGACAGATGCCTACCCAAGAAATCATTATGTTTTCTAATGCCCAAATTCACATTGCAGCTTTAAAGGGACATTTCCTCATTTCCTACACGCTCTGGATGGATAAACCCGTGTGTCCTACAGCAAATCTTAGTGCTTTGCAGTATGGACAGAGATTTATAAGCCTGAGATCACCATTAGTCTCAGTTCTTGAAAGCACAGACAAGATAAAAGACAAATTTGTCAGTTGGAGGAGTAAGGAGCTCCTGCCAGAGAAGAGGAGGTTTGATCCTGGACTATAGGGTGGCTGCAAATTGGGGTGGATACACACATAAAAATAGTGCTGCCCTCTGGAAAGGGCTCAGCCAGACCACAGGAGGGGTTGCCACCAGTCTCAAGTGGCTTTTTCATAATAAAACACTTCCTTAGAAAAACTATTTCTTAGAAACAGACAGAAAAACGAGGGAAAATTTGCACAGAATGGGAGTGCCAGGCACACTTCCCTTTGATTTGTCAGGGATGAGCCATCAAAGAAGATCCACTTTTGGCTTAACTTTTACATTAGGATTTTTATATTCACTTTTGACCAGGGAAGAGCTAAAGTATGTACAAAAGACATTGTCTGCATGGCCTTGAAAGGGAAAGATAAAATCTTACAAGCTTCTGCCAAAAGCTTCATATGGCCAGAAACCACAAGGCAGATTTGGTTCTTAGCCCTAAAGAGCAGAAGAGACCAAATGGATAGATTAAAATATATATATAAAAAATTAAAGCACATTAAAATATTAAATATTCAAAAGTATATTTAATATATATGTCTGTATGTACACAAATACTTCTCTTCAGGGCTGTTCCAGTATTTTCAGGGCTGAAAATTCCCCATTATATTTAGGGAAAACCATTTCTCTTAATCCAGCAGTCATAGGTGGGACACACAACATGGAGAGAGTGGGAAGGGAGGTACAAAGAGAAAACCTGCAACACAGGACAGGCAGTAGAGACCATAAATTAAGGGGAAAAGAATCAGACACAGCCTGAAATTCAGATAAATAGTACCTTTTCTTTGCATTGCAGAATGAATTTAAAGAAATTATAGATGGGGAAGAATTGGGATTGGAATCACCTTGGAAGGTGGAATAAAGTAGGAAATAACTTTGTTCCTGTAACCCAGGAGGTGCAAAGTTCCTGCTGTTCTTTGCCTTGGTGGCTCGGGAGACAACCACGTGTTTGTGGGGACCACTGAACCCCAAGGACAGGGGACAGCCAGGCCAGACCCTATTTAACACCCCTAAAATCCTTCTCAGCCCTTCAGACCAAACCTTCCATGGTTCTGTGATTGGACTCTAAGCCAGTGTTGGAGGTCCCCAAATTGTGACTGTTGCTGCACAAAGCATAAGCAGGGGATGGTTAGAGTTGGATGGAAGGCAAAAAAACAGTGAAGAAGTCAAAAAAACAGTGAAGAAGGCAAAAAAACAGTGAAGAAGGCAAAAAAACAGTGAAGAAGGCATGAACCAAAAAATCAAGGAGCAGGGAAGGGGCAGAAGCTGGCATCAGGCCCTGACCATTCAGGAAGAGCCAGAATGAGACAGGAGGAGCACGGGCACTTCCAAGCCCTCTTTGTGCACCTCCTTGGTGGCAATGGTGGAGTTAACTCTGCTCCCATCTCCACGTGGAGCAGGCAGCCTGCCAGAGGCTCCAAGGCTGGGCAAGCAGCAGGCACATCTTGGCTCCCTGGGAACAGATTGTCACCTGGGCTCAGCTCCTTGCACGGTCACACCCGAGTGTCCCCGTGTCACTGCAGGGGACTGGGGACCTGCAGGGAGGAAACGGCTTTGGATCTCCACCAGGCTCTGGCTCCAAGTCATTGCTCCACCTGCATCCCCTGTCCTGATCCCTGGATGCTTCGTGTTCCTTCTCTGGCAACCCCCAGACTCCCACGCTGCTCTCAGGGCGTGAAAGTTCCCCAGATCTGCCCTGAATCCTTCCCCTCGTGCTGATCCCTGTGCAAGGACCACCAGACTTGCTGAGCTGTAGCAAAACCGCTTTAGTTTGGAAATGGCTTTGGATCTCCACCAAGTTCTGGCTCCAAGTTGTTGCTCCACCACCATCCCCTGTCCTGGTGTAATCTGCTGAGCCCTGGATGCTTTTGTGTTCCTCTCCTGGCAACCCCCAGATCTCCACACTGCTCTCAGGAGATGGAAGTTCCCCAAATCCTTCCCCTCGTGCTGATCCCAGCACAAGGACCATCAGACTTGCTGGTTTGAGCTTCAGCAAAACCAGTTTGGGTTGGAAATGGCTTTGGATCTCCACCAAGTTCTGGCTCAACCAGCATCACCTGTCCTGGTGTAACCTGCTGATCCCTGGATGCTTCCTGCTCCTCCTCTGGCAACCTCCAGATGCCCACGCTGCTCTCAGGGGGTGGAAGTTCCTCAAATCTGCCCTGAATCCTTCCTCTCATACTGATCCCAGTGCAAGGACCACCAGACTTGCTGGTTTGAGCTGCAGCAAAACCAGTTTTGGTTGGAAATGGCTTCGGATCTCTACCAAGTTCTGCCTTGAAGTCATTGCTCCACCTGCATCCCCTGCCCTGGTGTAACCTGCTGATCTCTGAATGCTTCATGTTCCTCCCCTGGCAATCCCCCAGATTTCCATGCTGCTCTCAGGGGGTGGAAGTTCCCCAAATCTGCCCTGAATTCTTTCTTCCCCTCCTGCTGATCCCAGTGCAAGGACCACCAGACTTGTTGGTTTGAGCTGCAGAAAAACCATTTGGTTGGGTTCCAGGGCACTGACAGACACTGAAATGTTGTGGGAGTCTGGAGGGGGCAAGGTGGGCACAGCACCACCTCATCCAAAAGGCTGTGGCTGTGCAGCTCAGCAGCTCTGTCCACCTGAGGAGCTCCTTCCCAAGACAATGGAGAAGATCCATGAGGGAACTGCCTTCTCCAGCATTTTTTCTGGGGCAGAACCATCAATTGAGCTTCAGGTAGTGGAGCTGATGCCTTGAGTTTTAGCTTTCCTATTTTCCAGATTCTGCATTGGTGTGTGACTCTGAACTCCATATAAAGTGTCAGCAAGTTCTCCTCACAGCTCAGTCACACAGAACAATCCTTTTCCAGCCCCAGAACCAAGGACAGCTTGGGTTTTGGGCAGCTTCAGGCCCAAAAAGTGCAAACAACAGCAAATTGAGGAGAGCAATCTGAGAGGATGGGACTGCATAACCTGGAGCTGGAATTGGACAATTAACCCCAATATGGAAATGGACCAAAACTTATAAAAGTGTGAAAACTCGTGACTCAGAGTCCATCTTGGGTGTAGTCAGAGCCAGGCTCTTGCACTGCCCAAGGTGTATCCTTGGAAGACCTTTAATAAATCCCCACTTTATTCCTCTAACTCTGTCCAGCCTCTGTTCCAGGTCAGCCTCTCAAGGCACCAGAGCCACACCACCAAACCCCCTTCTAAAACCTGCCAAATCAGAAAACACAGCTGTCAGGAGACCTGGGTAAACTCTGGAATGTGATCCATTTAGGGGGGAAAGAACCCAGCAAACCCACAGCTCACGCTGAGCTGTTCCCTGGAGCTGGAGCTCAGACACAGAATTATGGGCCTGTTATTTGGGCTGGAGGGAGAATCCATCAGAAGTCATCAGTGTAGGGCATGCAGTGCTCATTGGAGCAGCTTCAGCTCAGGCCAGGGGGATTCCATCTGCTCCAGCCAGCTTTGCCACAGTGCCATGCCTGCATTTTATTTAAATAAAATCCTCGCTGCACTTACCAGGATCTGCACAGGAACCCCCTGTAATAGAAATCCTTGCTGCAGTTAAATAAATTCCTTGCTGCAGTTACCAGGATGTGCACAGGAACCTCCTCTCCAGCCCCTGTTTGCTCTCAGCATGCAGAGAATTCAAAGCTGAGCTCCGCACAGCACGAGGAGCTGCAGCAGGATCGGCCGCAGCGTCACCAAATCAGCTGGAAAGTTTGCAGAGCTGCAGCCAGGCAGGAGGGCTCATTTTTCTCAGCTGATGAAAAGCCTGGAGAGCATTTTTATTAAATCCATCGAGGGGAAACCCCAGGATCAGTGGCAGAAGGGGACAAGGGGTTGTTATGGAGAAAAATCCCCTCTTAAACCACACAGAGCTCTTGGAGAGAGGCCCGGCGGAGGCATGATGAATTATGAAAAATTATCAACAACTCCTACAATTGAAATGGCCACAGTGCTATAACAAATCAGCTCTGAAAAACACACTCTCAACCCCCCTGGGAGGTGGAATCCAGACTGTGTGACGATGTGGCTTCATCAGAGCCCCCACAGCAATCTGGGGACCAGTCCTTGTGCAGGCACAGGGATGCTGTTTGCCCATCCAAGCCAGGACAGACCCACCAGGGCTACACCCAGCAGCCAGACACCAAGCAGGTGGGAAGCACCTCTGTGATGTGCAGCTTTGAAAGGCTGTGCTGAGCTTTGAATCCTTGCTCTGAACCCACCCTGTAGGAGCATCGAGGGGTAGGACGGTCAGGACGGACAGAGATGAGAGATCTCTGAAGCCAGGTCTTGGAACTTGGGGTTTATTGCACAGGGCCTGGGTGCAGGGGCCTTTTGGGATTTGGGGTTTATTGCACAGGGCCTGGGTGCAGGGGCCTTTTGGGATTTGGGGTTTATTGCACAGGGCCTGGGTGCAGGGCCCTGCTGGGAGCTGCCAGCCACAGCTCAGAGCAGGCCTGAGAGAAGAGAGGGGCAGAGAGGATGAGAGGGTGAGAGAGTAAAAGGGTAAGAGAGCAAAAGCATCAGAGAGTAAAAAGGGTAAGAGCACGAAGTTCCCATTACAATACCATAAATCTTCTTCTGTGTTGAATATTTTAATTCTCACTAACCAATCTAGTACAAGATACAAATCCTATAGCATTTCCGTACAGCCTATAAGAATCACTACATTACCATATTGTGTTACATTTTAAACCCTACAAACTCCTCTTTGGGCCCCTTCTGCCAAGCTGTAGGGTCTGCTCTGCCCCTTGGGCCTGTCTGCAAGCAGAGGGTGTTGTTCCATCAAAAGGGGATCACCTTCAGCCAGCCATGCCATTGTTTTCCAGTTGTTCAGTAACTGAGGGATCTCAAAGCTTGCTTTCATTTCAATCTCACTTATAGTTTCCATATTCTCAAAATCTTTTGCCAGACAATCATATTTATAAGGCTTTCCTGTATCCCTTCTTCACTGAAGCTTCTGCTCCTTGGTGCCTGTCCCTGAGCAGGAACTCAGCTGTTCCTGCTGCTTGCACAGAGCCTTTCCCTGATGCAGTGCCTGATGCCAGCTTCTGCCCCTTCCCTGCTCCTTGATTTTGTTTCATGCTCTCTTCACTGTTTTTTTGCCTTCCATCCAACTCTAACCATCCCCTGCTTGTGCTTTGTGTAGCAACGCTCACAGTTTGGGGACCTCCAACACTGGCTTAGCTTCCAATCATGGAATGGTTTGGGTTGGAAGGGACCTTCAAGATGATCCCAATCCAACCCCCTGCCATGGGCAGGGACACCTCCCACTATTCCAGCTTGCTCCAAGCTCCATCCTTGGACGCTTCCAGGGATCCAGGGGCATCCACAGCTTCTCTGGACAATCTGTTTCCACAGTAACCTGTACCTGAACATAGAGAACATCCAGGTGTCCTCTTCCCACTGCAGAATTTGCATCTGTGGCCTTCTTTTTACACAGAATGCAGGATTTGAAAGCAGCCTGGCAGAGGAATGGGGGTTTTGCCATCAAAGAGGCCAAAAGGAAGTTGGCCAAGTGCTTTACCCACAGGGAGTCTCTGTGAGGGAATCCCTCACACCGTGGAGCATTTCTGAGGCAGATGCTCTGTGATTAGAGAGAAATAATCACCCCCTCTCAGGCCTCCCCTGGCCCTCCCTCTCAATTCAGGTGGAGAAAGGGGCTGAAGAGAGAAATCTCTCTCCTTTTTTTCAAGCTTCATCCTCCATGCTACAAAGTGTTGTTCCCACCCTCCTGTGCAAGGTGGGAACATCAACCTTTCCCTGGCAAGCTGACTCCCAAGGAACAAGTCCTACTATTTTCTGCAAGTGAACTTTAAAGAGGAGGAAGCCTTTGTTTCTGGGCTCCTTTTAGGTGCTGATCAATACCAGAGCTTCAAACTCCCACAAACACACCTTTCCCTGCATCCAAACCAAGCCTGGATGTTCCTTTTTGCTCCTTGTGATGCTGGCCAGCCTTTCTTCCAGCCCTGCTTCCCCACCCCTCTGCCCACAGAGCAGGACCCAGGGCTGGAACATTCTGTATTCTGAAATAGGAGCTTTTTTGAGTTTTTAGGTCTCATAAGCTCTTGGAGATCTATTTCAGACCTAAGACAGCTCAGCTACTTTTGGAGGCATAAAATCAGCAGGATGGCTTCTGTGGAAGTGTTGGAAGCAAAAAGGTTTTAATGGAAGGTAAAATAACAAACTCTTTACAGAGAAAAACCAACCCAGGTGCAAGAGGCACAACACACCTGCCCCTGGTACAACACCTCACAAAAGCCATTGGTTTCTTTGTTCTCCTCTTTTTCTAGTAAATTGCCCAGATGGGACTTTTTGGCTCCTGTCCAATTGGCCATCCTTTAGTTTGAGGTGAAGTCCCCCAAGCCTATGAGATGCCTTTTTTACCTAATGGAAGAGAGAAACATCTGGGCTTATTTCCTTTTTAAAGGCACAAAAGATTGTTTTGCCTTGGCATTTCTGCTGGTCAGAGTGACTCTGAGATAGGTACAAGTCTCTTTTCCCTGCCTGGCAGTCGAAGAAGGAGTCAGGATCCTTTGGCTGTAGTTTTCAAGGTTGTTTATTATTTTTTATCTGTAACATTCTCTTTCTGGCCTGCTGAGGTTTGTCCAGCAGGTCAGACAGAGGCACTCTGACTGCCCTCAGGGTGGTGTTGTCTTTTTATACTAAAAACTACGTGTACATTATCTATCATAACTTCCCAATACCTATCACCTATGTGAGACAGTGAGTTTCTACTTTAAACCAATCTAAGAATGCCAACATCACCCAGAAGATGGAGGCTAGGAAGAAGAAAGAAGAACGACAGGGTACACCCAGATTCCTCCATCTTGGGACCCCAAGCCCCCATTCTAAAAACTCCAAAAATCTATTTTTCACCCCATGACAAACTAACTATTATTCTACTTAAACTCTCTTGACTTGTAATTCTTCATATAAAGGTGCTAATTTGCTCCATGGATCAAAATCAAAGTCACAGGGGTGTCTTGGGCTCTGTGCCAGGGTCTCTGAGCCCCCTGGCAGGGGCTTGAGCCATCCAGGACAGCCAGGGGGATGTCCTGAGTTCCAACAGTTTTGTCACTCCATCCACAGGGAGCACATCCCTACAGCATTCCAGCCAGCTCCACACCCACCGAGCCAATTAGTGACCAGTGGCACTTCCAGGGGTGGGCCAGCAGCCAGGGTGACATCTCAGTGACATCCCAGTGACACAGGGCAGCCCATCTCAATCCCAGCTCATCCATAATGCAGCTGGGCTGCTCACAGCTTCTCCCTGTTGCTTTCGGTGAGCAGGATGAGCAGGAAAATCACTGATCATTAGCAACAGCAGACAGAGGGTTCCCAAGGGCAAACTTTGTGTTGTATTCATAAAGCCAACCCTCCTCGCAGGCAGACTGGCTGCCCATGGCAGGGCTGCTGCTCAGAGCATCTTGGAAAACTCAGGTTTTATTTCAGCAGTGCCCAAAAATCAAGGCTGCTGCTCAGAGCACCTTGGAAAATACAGGTTTTATTTCAGCTTTCAGCAGCGCCCAAAAATCAAGGCTGCTGCTCATAGCATCTTGGAGAGCACAGGTTTTATTTCAGCAGTGCCCAAAAATTAAGGCTGGTGCTGCTCAGAGCACCTTGGAAAACCCAGGTTTTATTTCAGCAGTTCCCAAAAATCAAGGCTGCTGCTCAGAACATCTTGGAAAACTCAGGTTTTATTTCAGCAGTGCCCAAAAATCAAGGCTGCTGCTCAGAGCATCTTAGAAAACTCAGGTTTTATTTCAGCAGTGCCCAAAAATCAAGGCTGCTGCTCAGAGCACCTTGGAAAACTCAGGTTTTATTTCAGCAGTGCTCAAAAATCAAGGCTGCTGCTGCTCAGAGCACCTTGGAAAACCCCGGTTTTTTTTCAGCAGTGCCCAAAAATCAAGGCTGCTGCTCAGAGCATCTTAGAAAACTCAGGTTTTATTTCAGCAGTGCCCAAAAATCAAGGCCACCTTATGCAATATAGTAAAATCAGGACTTCTGATGAAGGTGATGGTTGGTATCTGACTCTAAGGCTTCAGAATGTTGAATACTCACTTTATTAAAACTATACTGTATTACATTAAAGAGAGATGCTATACTACTATACAATATCATATTTAATACTACTGAAAAACTCGTGACTGCCTGCAAACCCACAGTCCACACAGCTTGGACCTGATGGGCTAATTAACATAAACAATCTCCACCAGCATCTAATTACCAAGTTCCTTCAGGTAAACAATTTTCCCAACACATTCCACATGTGCAAGACACCAGTAAGCAGAGATAAACACTGTTTTCCCCCTGTGCTTCTCCAGGAAAAAACCTGAGAGAGTGAGTTTTGTCTCTCTCTGTTCAGAGAATGTGAATGCCACAATGCAAGGCACAACAGGGTTTAAGTTCAAAGTTTAATCTCTGCCCTGTCGAGTTTAAAATTCAAATAGTCAAGAAAATGTGGAAAGGGAACAAGAGACTTAGAGAAGTGAGCTGGCTTTCCAAAATCAGATTGGGAATTAGTTCAGGGCTGGGAATGCCCCTGTGGTGTCCAGCCAGAGGCAGAATCACAGCAGCACTGTGGCACTGTCCTGTTAAGGACACATTTAAATACCCCAAGTGTTGGAATGTTTTATCATTTTTCTTTCCCTGGCCATCAGGAATTGATGCCTCTGATATTTAGCCTGAAGTGCTACTCTCCCCAGTCATAACCCAGTTTACTGCACAACATTATATCCCTCCTTCTCTGATTTTTACAGACTTCAGGGGTCTTTAGTGTTTTAGGACCTGCTGTAGGATGTGCTCCTGCCTGTCATTGCCTAGTGGAGTTACACACCTGCTCCCTGATCCTCTCACTGCTCTTCCCTGAATAATTCTGGTTTGTGAAAGTATTCAGGTTATACTATGCCAAATTGACAGCACTGGTCATTTGGAGGTAGCTGCACAAGAAAAAGCTACTTTTATTTGGAGATCATTCCAGAAAATAGTGTTTCTCACCCTGAATATGTGCCACCACCATGTGCAGACACCTTGCAGGTACCTGAGAGGATGGCACCAAAATGTCATACACTTAACCCAAGCCTTGGTAAAGTCATGCTGATTTAAAGCAAGGCAGTGGCCTGACAACTTCCCATCAAACCAGCTGGGAGCAGCAGGGTCTGTCTTTGGGATGCAGCTGATCCCTCAGCCTGGATTTATAGGGATTAAAGCAAAACCTCTGACCTCATTTGGGACCCAGAAACAGGAACCATAACACCTGACGCCAGCCTGACACCATGAATGGCTGTGGCCAAAATGATGTGGCACTGCTAGATAAAAATTCATGTTTGAAACCACCCTCCATGGCTGCAACATCCTGTGAGGAGCAAAGCATTCCTCTGGAAACCAGGGAAGCATGTTTATAGCAGCATCATCCATACAGATTTAGAGAAATAAATATATAAATATAGAAAGGAAGCAATGCAGGCATGGCTGTTCTGGGCAACCTGGCCTAGTGGAAGGTGTCCCTGCCATGGCAGAGGGGTTGGAACAAGAGGGCCTTTAAGGTCCTTTCAAACCAAAACCACTCTGATTCTATAATTATTTTTTTTTTAATCTTGGCTCATACAAAGGTAGTTTGAAACGATGTTTTGCAGAGCTGGAAAAGCATCAAATCTCCAGCTGGGGCAAATCACCAAATTTGAGGCTGGCACCCTCTAATGTTTGGTTTTTTGACTACTGATTCAGACATGGGAGATCATTGAATTTTTTTGAGACAATGAAGTGAGGGCAGTTGTTGGCATTCAGGAGGACACAACCATTTTGCAGGCTGATCTTAACAGAGAAGGTGAGGAGTAGAATACGAAATTTACTGCGACCAAGTGTGGAGTAACTCACAGGGGTAGGAGCAGCCTCAAGTTAAGTGCAGCTTAAATGATGCTGAATGAGCAACACAAGTAAAATTCAGACTTCACCCACAGGCTCAGCATTGCACAGGGATGTAACATAATGTCTGGGGGGTCAGGGGGTCAGCAGGAGAAGCAGGTGAGGGCACCAGCAGGCTCAGCTAATGACCCCTAAGGTAGTTAGAGGAAGACTCATTTTTTTTTTCCCTTTCTGATGACAAGGCCCATCCTCAGCTGCTCCTCAAAGCTGTCAGGCCACCCGGGCTGCTCACACCCTGCCTCCTGATCTTCATTACTTTGCCAAAGTTTAATTGGCCCAGCTGATGCTGGGGACCTGCTTATTTGGGTTGTTATTTGCCAGAGGAGGCGGAATGAGGGAGGAGGGGAGGGAGCTCAGATTTCAATACAAAATGAGTGCAACGCATTCCGAGTGAAAGTGTATGGGACAAACAATGAGAAAAGATTGATTCAGCTTTCTAGAGGAGCAGGGCTGGCTCTTCCATGCTTTGGAATAGGGTTTTGACACGAGAAAAAAGAGGTGGAGTCATTCTGATACCTGGGAAATGGCTTTTTCCACTCCCCGTGAGCCATGTGTTTGCTAAGTTAAAAATTCTCCAAAAACTTCAGCTTTCAAGAAAAGCTGGTTGGTACATGGTGGCCACATCCCCTGAGTCATTTGTGTGCACTGGCCATGCTCCTTCCCCTCACCCATCCAGGAAAGCAGCTGCATAAACCCTGGAAGGTTTGCCTTGATAGCCCACCCCAGTGATGGTCCCCTCTTATTTAGGAGAGGAATTTGGAGAAAGAAAATTTTTCTCCATAAACTCATAAACTGGGCCCCTTTTGGCTTCCCAGGCAATGACTGAGGAAAGGAATGGAATGGAATATAGAATTTAGAATAAAAAAGGAGGATGGAATGGAATGGAATGGAATAGAATAGAATAGAATAGAATAGAATAGAATAGAATAGAATGGAATGGAATAGAATAGAATAGAATAGAATAGAATAGAATAGAATAGAATAGAATAGAATAGAAGAATAGAATAGAACATTTCAGTTGGAAAGGCCCTAGAGTCACCATCCTGCCCAACTGCCTGACCAGTTTAGGGCTGTCCAAAAGTTCAAGCCTGCTTTTAAGGGCATTGTCCAAATGACTCTTCAACACTGACAGGTCTGGGGCATTGATCATCTCTCTAGGAAGCCTTTTCCAGCATTTCAGTGAAGAAATTCTTCCTCATACCCAGTTTAAACCTCCTCTGGCAGAGTTTTGAACCACTCCCACATGTCCTGTCAGTGGATACCAGGGAGATCAGCACCTCCCTTTCTGCTTTGAATCCTCAGGAAAATGTAGAGAGCCCCTCAGCCTCCTTTTCTCCAAACTAAACAAACCCATGTCCTTGGACATCCATCACAGGACATTCCTTACAGTCACCAGCAAGAGTAAAGAACAGAGAAGGAATGAGAGAGAAGAACTTGACATGAGCAGGTGTTGGCTGAGAGTCTGTGGATTGATAGGACACATATTGATTGTCCAAACCATGACAAGGCATCATTTTGGGATGCACTGTTGGGCTTGGGCCAAAACCTCTCCAAGAATCCTGCTCCCAGCCCAAATCCTGGCCCATGTTTGTCAGCACTGACCTAGCCTGGTGCTCCCATCCCACAATTTTCCCACTGTCAGGCGACAGAAATGAGATTTTTCTACTCTCACCTGCTGCTCAACAGAGAGCACCCATCACACTCAGCACAACTCTGCAGGATGAATCTCAGAGATGAGTCCTGGTGACAACCAACAGAGCAGGCACAGAGGGGCAATTCATGGAAATTCAGCCTTTTTCCTTATTAAAAAAAAAAAGGAGAAAAGCTAAAAAGAAGAAAGAAAGTGTTTATAACCCTGAGCAAAATGAACATAGGTGTTTTAAAATCAAACCTAGGAAAGGCCCAAATTGCCAGTGTGGATACTTGAATCCAACCCTTTTCAAATATACCATTACATTATAATTCTGATTACATGGCTGAATGGGTTTTGTCTGCAGAGTTTGGCTCCCAGGACACAACTTTCTTACAGAGGCAGGCACCAGGTTTCTCCCTGTCATTCAGGGGGAGACCCCATCCCTTCTGTCCATGGGATTATGAATTTCCTTTCAAAACACTCTCCTGAGATGAAGCTGTGGTGTGATCCTCACATCAAATTCTTGGAGCTGATACATAGATAAAAAACATACATCCATTAGGGCTGCTTGATTTCAGCTGCAAAAACTCATTTCTTCCCAAAGCTGAGCCTTTTTTGGAGCTTTCTTTGTTAGATCTCTAAGGTACCATTAGGTTTTAGCTGCAATTTTAGCTATTCAACATTTTTACAAAGTGGATTGCTTGGTTTCAATGAATGGTCAACAAAGAAGATTTTAGTCTAAATTACTTTCTGTGTGTGCAAGATGAAGAGACTTTTGTGGGAGAGCCAGGGCTGAAATAGGGCTGGTCACAACCCAAAAATTCTCTTTTGAAGGAGGAGAAATGAAAAATCAAGATTTGATTCTTAAAATTACTAATCAGGATTTAAATGTTTGAAATGCATTAATGAATCTGAGACCTTCTACAAAGGATGAGAGGGCAAAAAGAAGTTGAGTTGTGGTCAGGTTGTGTTTCTGGAATGAGTTTAGGCCAAAATTTAGTCCCTGATCTGAATCAAGCTGCAGACCACAGCCTTTGCAGATCCTCTGCAATAGAGGAAACAGATCTTGTCTAAAAAAAAAGAAAAAATGGGATCTTTAGGACTGTTTTTCTTCTTTTAATAAGTCAAGAAAACTGGAGATTTGGTAAACCCCGAAGCTTTAAGTGAAAATGCCACGCAGTCAGCAAGAAACAAAGAATAAATTGGAGAATGCCTTGGGCTGGAAGGGACATCTGGGGGTGTCTGGCCCAGCTCCCCACTCAAAGCAAGGCCAGCTGCAAAGTTGGATCAGCTCTGAATCCAGATGGGGTTGCTCAAGGTCATCTCCTTGGGCTGTGGGTTCAGCAGAGAAACAATCCTGAGTCATGGTTAAATCCCAGCTGGAAACAGCTCTACACATCCATGGGATGGGGAGACAGCAGGAGGGGTAACAGTGACAAAACTCATGGGCTGGGATGGAGATATTTTGATATGGAAAGCAAAAGCCACTCAGGAGCAAAGCAAAACGAGGAATTGACTGCCCAATTCTCATCACAGCCACTGCCAGGACAGCAAGGCTCCATCACATGGAATGGTGACTTGGGAACAAAACACCATCACCCTGACCATCCCCACGTCCCTCTCCTCCTCCCAGCTTTATATCCTGACCACATGGTCTGGAATGGCCCTTTTGTTACTGGGGTCAGCTGTCCTGGCTGTGAACCCTCCCAAACTCTTGGTCTGGAATATCCCTTTGGTCACTGGGGTCAGCTGTCCCCTCCCAAGCTCTTGTGAGCCCCAGCCTCCCCAGGGCTGGGTGGGGTGAGGAGTTTTAGAGGCCTCAGCTCTGTGCAAGAGCTGCTCACCAATAACCAAACATCCCTGTGTTAGCAAATCCAAAACAGCCCAATTCCAGCTGCTATGATGAAAATTTACTTTACACCAGCCAAAAGCAGCACATCCAGGGGTTTCCCTTGGAAAGGCTCCTCAATCATGGGCACACACTTTTGTCCAGGAGCTCTTCTACCTCTGCTCAGGATGTTCCTGGCTATAAATGTATCCTGATTCACCAGAGTAATAAATTGCCTTGTCCACATCCCATCTGCATGACATGGATGTGTCCATCCACTGCCCTAATCCAAAAATGTCCCAGCTTTGGAAAGCGTCACCAAAACTGCCTTGCTTTGCGGAGGGATAACCCAAACCACGTTTCCTGCTCTCCCTGAAGAATTTCACAGCTCTCATAATTAAAACACATTTAATTGCATCCATTGTACGTTCTATATATGAAAGAAACGAGTGCTGAGCATGTAACCAGCCAGAGGTGTGACAAAGGTGATGTTCCAGGCCACGGGAGCACCTCATGAGGGGCGGCTTTGGTGACATCTTCCCATCCTTTACCCTCGTGCAATTAGAGCTCTTCTCCTAATGCCTGTCCCCACGTGGGCACAGGCCACCAGCATCCTGTCCCTTCCCAACTTCATCTTTGTGGCCTTAATGTCCTTTTAATGCAGAATTTGGGATGTAATTATTTATTTACATGACCGTGCAGCCTGGAGGGGCTCGCTTACAAGGCTTGCGTGAGAAGACTGCGATTACTGGGGCTTTGCAGAAGATGATTAAAGCAGCGTGACTAAAGTGTTTCAAGTGATCTGTCCTGAAAAAGGGCAATGCATAAAGTGCCCTCTTCCTGCAGCTGCTGCCTGTGCTCAGAGACAGATTTGTTAACTGCAGTGACAAAAGGAAGCTTTTTTCCCACTCTTCCTTCTCATCGCCTCGGCGTTAATCAAATACAGCCCGCGCTGGGTTTTACTCCTTCCAGTTGCCCGCTCAAATTGTTGACTCATTTCCAGGCAGCTCCACACTCACCAGGCTCTTGACAGCAGCGAGGTGGGAGACGGGTCCCCAAAGGCATAATTTGAAGACAGGATATTTTACAGAGCTGTCAAGAAGTTCTTCATTTGGGCTGCCGAGCCTTTATTACTCGTGACGTGCTGTAAAACAGAGAGCACCCAACTCGCATCTCGCGTTTCAGGATGAGTTTGCAAGAGTGAAAAAGAAAAAAAAAAAAGAAAAAAACCCCACACCAGCAAGAGGCCTTCTCATCAGTGTGGAGCTTATCTAAGATGCTGCTCGCCAAGGGAGATAACTGTGGGTCCTCTCAATCTGATTTTCACAGGCATTTCACAGGCTCGATACCATCGTTAATCCACGGGCCACTATGAAATTAAACTGGCTGATCTGCTCGGAGAGAGGCCAGGCTTGAATGGCTGAGGGATGAAAAGGAAGGGTGTAAAAGGGGAGGATGGAGGAATTTCTTTTCATCTCTTGGTTTGTACAAAGCCAGGCTGAATATTCATGGTGGGTGGCAAAGTTTGGGAGAAACGATGAGGGGGAAAAATAGGAAATCTTAACTTGAGGGAGTTTGTCTGGTCACGAATATTTTCCCTAAACATTTATAATGGAAATGCTGGATGCTGCCTGCTTTTGGTACACAGATGGAATTACTATCTGCTCCAAAATCACAGAATAATCTGAATTAGAAGGGACCCAGGAGGGCCCTCAAGTTCAACTCCCAGCCCTGCAATGAGAAAGGAAGACACTGAGGTGGAATTTGGAAGCATTTACTGGGATTTTAGAGCATTTTCCAGCTGGACAAAGTGGGTAAGATGTACCTTGGAATTACAAAAGCTCTCCTGAACAGTAGCAGCAGCCTCCTGTCCCACCTGTAAAGGTCAGGTTTCCATGAAAATGATGTGATCCTGTGGGAAGAATCATCAGCACAGCCACGTGGCCTTATCCAGGAGAAAGGGGATAAAAGGTTGAAGCAACACCTGAATTTGGTTTGTATTTGTAAAAATGACACTCACAAGGAGGGATCTCATGAGGGAGCCACTTTTCCAGAAGGCAAGACCCCTCCTTCTCAATAACCCCCACCCTAAGGTAAAACACAAATACCAGGTTTACTCCCCGAAACAGCTTCTCCTCCAACACAGAATGAAAGGAGGGAATTCCACCCCATGCAGCCAAAGTGTGATTTTCCTGAAAAGTGGCAAACTCCACCAGTTTCAGTGGTGCCACAGAGATCAGAGGTGGGGCTCAGTGACACAAACAGGCTTTGGATTGTCCCTGCCACCACGGGCTGGCTTTGGTCCTGTCCAACTTCCACCTCAGCAGCACCAACCCCACAGAAACAGAAGCAGCAGGAGGGTGTGGGAGAGGCTGGAAAGGCTTTCATGGGAGGAGAGAGGGGTTTGTCACCTTGCCTTTGAAGAGGCAGAGCCCCAGCCAGGAGTTGGAGCCTTTAGAAACAGAGCTGTGTGAGGAGTTATAAATGGAGGGAGCTTTTAATCTCCCAGCGAGCTACAAATCGAAGGTGAACCTCATTAACTTGGACACTTTGTGTGTTAAAAAATGAGAAGCGTTTCACCTAATGAGGAGCTCTTAATAGGTGTTGTTTTTTTGCTAAATTATCATATTAAGCAGAAGATAATTAACAAGCATTTTCTTAATGTGGTGCTCTACTGATAAAATCTCATTGTCTATAAATCATCAAGACACTGTAAAAATAAAAAAAAGGAAAAAGAAAAAAGACAAAAAAATTGCTTTTTAATTATGCTGGGCTTGATGGACAAAAAGTCCAGGTTCAATTGTTGGGGAACTAGGAGGGAAAGACAAAAATCCCCAACCTGTTGGGGCATGAATGAGGTCCCTTCAGGTAAATCAAACCCTTGGGGCTGGTTTTTAAAACACTTTACAGGACTTAGGGACACTGATATGTCATTATTGAAATTCCTTCCTCAGGAGTATGGTGTGGCAGAAGGTTCAGAGAAAATGTCAGTTCTTTAGAGGACATGGGGGTGTTTCCTCTAAGGAAAAAAAAAATCCTGGAAAGGAAATGAGCCAAGATGAAGCCTTCAAGGTATTTTTTGAAAGTCAGAGGTATTTTTTGCTGTCAGAAGGATGCAGCAGAGTGATGATGCACTGGCTCAGTGTGGCCTGAGAGCTGGCAGCTGCCAACACAGCCATCCCTGGTTGGCTTGGTGTCTTGGGCTGGAAATGCAGGATGTGGCTGGGGCTGTGTGTTCCATCCCCATCTGTCAGAGCTGGGGCAGTTCTCTCTGTTCATGGGGCAGTTTTTTCTTTATCTCTCCCACAGCCAATCCTCCCTGCAGGAGATCTCTGCTGTCCATGGCCACTGAGTGTCCCTGCAGGGCTGATCCAATCCCAGCATCCCATGGGGAGATGCTGCATTGCCCAGGGGAGGAGCCAAGCATTCCTACCTGGATCCAATCTGAGCCTGGGCACAGCCCAGCAGCCTTTGCCCAGTGCATTGCCAGAGGAGCAGCTTCTGCTGCCCTGCATGGCCAGAGGGAGCCCAGGCCCATCTGCAGCAGCCCTGGAGCTGCAGAGGAAAACTCCCCCCTTGTGCAGGATCCCTGCTCCAGCAGAGCCACAGCTGGCACTGCAGGAGGGCTGAGCCCCCATGGGATGGGGCTGGGCCACCCCCTGACACACAGGGGGCAGCTCCTGCTCTCACTCTGACAGTGGGTTGTGTTGTTTGTACTATTGCATTTGTATTTTTAATTTTCCTAGTAAAGAACTGTTATTCCCATTCCCATATCTTTGCCTGAGAGCCCCTTAATTTCAAATTTGTAACAATTCAGAGGGAGGGTTTAGGTTTACATTTTCCACTTTAAGGGAGGCTCCTGCCTTCCTTAGCAGACACCTGGCTTTTCAAATCAAGACACTTGGAGAGCAAAGCTTGGGGAATTTCCAAAGCACCAAGGCCACACCAAGCCCCTCTCGGGCCCTCCAGTAAACCCAGTGCTGGAAGGGCAGGTTGGAATTGGTGGGAAGCTCATCCCATTTCACAATGCCCTGCATTCCACTTTGATTTCTACCAGTTTTTACTCCATGTAGCCACCACAATAATCTCTAAGAGTTTTCTGTATTAATTCTAATCCACATCTCTCTATCCCTTGCTTCAGTACAGTCCCAGTCCTGGGACCAGCCCTGAGGCAGCTGCTCTGCCTCTTCCCAGCTCTCATGGGAACAGGAGAGAGCTGGAGAGGCACCATGAGGTGGAAAATAAGGGAAAAAGGGGGATCTTGGGGGTCTCTGTGGTCAGGATGACCCCGAGATGTGTCAGAGAGTCTCTTTTCCCAGCCTGGCAACCAAAGGAGTCAGGATTCTTCTGTTCTGCTTTTCAAGGTTGTTTATTTGCTGTTGCCTATAAAATTCTTTCTCTGGCCTGCTGAGGTCTGTTCAGCAGGTCAGTCAGTGGCACACTACCCACCCTCAGGGCGGTGTTGAATTTTTATACTAAAAACTACGTGTACATTATTTACAATTATTTCCCAATACCTATCACCTATGTTAGACCATGAGTTTCTACCCTAAACCAATCCAAAAGTGCCAGCATCACCCAGAAGATGGAGGCCAGGAAGAAGAAGGAAAAAGGGCAGGGCACGCCCAAATTCCTCCATCTTGGGACCCCAAGCCCCCATTCTAAAAACCCCAAAATTCTACATTTTCACTCTGTGACAAACTAACTGTCATTCTACTTAAACTTTCATGACTTGCAGATCCTCATATAAGGTTGGTAATTTTTTCCATGTGTCATAATCAAAGGCACAGGGGTCTTGGGCTCTGTGCCAGGGTCTCTGAGCCCCCTGGCAGGGGCTGGAGCCATCCAGGGCAGCCAGAGGGATGTCCTGGCTTCTGACAGGGGGAGAGCAGAGCCCTCAGCCTGACCCTGTGCTGGGAGGGGACCAGCCCCAAGCACAGCCCCCCTGTTTGTGACCTGCCTTTGGCACTTATTTTACATCCAGCAGCACGAGGGCTTGTCAGGGGTAACTAAAGACCACCAGGAGCCTTCATCCAGAAGTGGAAACTTCCATCAACACTCCCTCCCTGACAGCTCCTCTCCCTGCCTCACCTCCAGGTTACGGCCAGAGCTCATCTGCAATGACCTGGGGCTGCTGCTGCACCAGCTCTGACCTCTGCTGAAAATGTTTTTGGGGCAGGGGGACTGACAGGGGGCCCTGGCTGAGCAGTGGGGGCTGCACACCCTGGGTGTCTTCTGCCTCCAGCCACAGTGGGGAGGGCAGGCTTCTTTGGGGCTGCTACAGCCAATTTCCTGTGTGATTTATGGGCAGGGAAAAGCCATTTGTAATTTAAAACTGCTTTCGGTGTGTGTCTGTGTGTATGTAATATATATATTATATAAACCTTAATTTTATTTATATATATATATATATATATATATATATATATATATATATATATATATACCCCTTATTTTATTTTATTTTATTTTATTTTATTTTATTTTATTTTATTTTATTTTATGTATTTATATATATATATGTGTAAAATATTTTTTTTATTTATAAAAAATAAATGTTTATTATTATAGTATATATAAATAAATACATATTATATATATCATATATATAGATATATATATAATACATATTATATATATTTAAATATTTTAATATAATATATATATATTGTATATATTTAAATATTTAAATTTTATATATATTTTGGTATATATATATAAATAAATATATTTTAGAACATATTAAATGTATATATTTATATGTGTATAAATATATATATGTATAAATATATATATGTATAAATATATATCTTTTTATATATATATTTAAATATTTAAATGTATATTATACATATAAATAATTAAAGTAAATTATATTATATATAATTTATATATTATATAGAATTATAGATATTAAATTAATACTATATATACTTATTTTATTATTTTATTATATATAAATGTATTATATACATAACCAAATGTAATATTTATATAATCAAACCTAGCTGAACAGAGAGGTACAGGGGTGTTTGCCAGGTTGGGAATGTGCAGCAAGTTTTACAACTGTCTAGCATTTTCAGGTCATTTGGGCACAAAAGCTGTGGATGGAATTGTTTAGCATCCCTCTGTATCTCCCTGAGACTCCTCTGTGCCCTTTGGAGTTCCAAAGGAGCTGTTTTTGTGAATGAGACAATCAGTGCTGACTCACCAGCCACAGTGCCTGTGTAATCCCTGCACCTCCTGAGCAGGGAACAAAGCCACAAAGTCCGGATAATCCCCTTGGGCTTTGCCTTGGAGCTGTCCCTGGGCCCCGTGGCAGGAGAGGAAGGGAGGATTATCCTGCCAAGGGCTGTGTTCTTACAGCTGGGGCCTCCTCAGGCCAAACTCCAGGTACAGAGCTCCAGGAATGAGGCCACCATGGGCCACCAGCCCTGTGGCACCTTTGGGTCCCTGTAGCGATGGAACAGAGGTGTTGTATTTGTGGGGTGCCCCGATGAAGGAAGGAGGGAATGATGAGTCTGACTCCTTGCTCTCAGAAGGCTCATTTATTATTTTAAGGTACTATATTATTTTAAAGAATACTATACTATACTAAAGAACACAGAAAGGATACTTACGGAATGCTAAAAAGATAATAATGAAAATTCCTGACTCTCTCCAGAGCCTCAACACAGCTTGGCCCTGACTGGCCAAAGAGTGAAAACAACTCAGAGCAGAATCCAATGGAACAATCACCTGTGGGTAAACAATCTCCAACCACATTCCACATGTGAGCACAACACAGGAGAAGCAAATGAGATAAGAATTGTTTTCCTTTTTCTCTGAGGCTTCTCAGCTTCCCAGGAGAAGAATCCTGGGCAAAGGGATTTTCCAGAAAATGTGACAGTGACACAGAGGTGACCCCATTGACCAGCTATGGTCAGGCCTCAACCACAACTTTTTGTTCTTTTTTTCTTTTTTGTGCTGCTGAATGCTTTTCAGGTTTTTTAAATAAACTGGTTTTTTCCACTTTTCTCCAAGGAAATATTTTCCTGAACCAGCTGGGGGAGAGACCACTTGAATCTGCTTTCTAAAGAATCTCTTTCGAGGTTTTCTCCCAAATTTGCCCAAAACCAGGACAAAGGTGAAATCCAGGCCCATAAATGGTGCCAGGCTGCCTCACTGAGAAGTGCAGGACCAGGGGAAAAGGAAATCTGGGGTTGCTGAGGGTGCTCAGAGCACCCGAGGGAGGGAGAGGAGCTGCTCTGGGCTCTGGGCTGCTCCTGCATTTCACTACAGAGCCCCTGGATCAAACAAACAGCAAAACCCAGGAGAAGTCCCAGAAACTCTTACATCCCCTATGGATTTGTGTGCTGTGGAGGAAGGGTGTGCCTGTGGGTGCAGGTGCACAAATGCACACCTATGACTGGCAAAAAAGCACATTTCTGACCCCACACCTTCTGCAGGAGTCCATTTGCTGATGAAAATAAATTAAATTTTATAAAATAAAAAAATTAAATTTTATACAATAAATAAAATATTTTTTAAATGGTATAAATTTTATAAAATAAAATCTTTTCTAAAATAAACAATATATTTTTAAAATATGTCTTATTTTATTAAATATTATAAAGAAAATATTTTATTTATTTTATTTTATAAAATTAAGAAAATATTTTAAAATATTACTTTTTTAATTTATAAAAAAATTAAATTTTATAAAATAAATGAAATATTTTATAAAATAAATAATGCATTTTAAAAAATATATTGTATTTATAAAAAATGATAAAATAAATAAAATATTTTATTTATTTTATTTTATAAAATAAAATATTTAAAATTATTTTTATTTAATTAATAAATTACATTAAATTTTATAAAATAAAATAAATTAAAATTGCTGCAGTCAATTTTGCTGATAAAAACAACTTCAGAGCTGCCTTGCTGAAACCAACAGGTGAGCATCCATCCTTGGGATCTAAGTGTGACCCGTGTGAGTGGGCAGGATGGGCTGTTCCAGCTCTTGGGCTGGCCTGAAAGGCAGGAGGGGGTATTTTCCTCTCTTCCAGCAGGTAATTCACAGGATGAGATGAATCTGAAGGATTTGGGATCAGAATGGGGCAGGCTGCAGGAATGGCAGGAAGGCAAGGTCCTGTCCTGCACAGTGGGGATGGTTATCAGAGGAAAAGAATGGCCAGCCATTAATTCATGTGTTTTAAGGCCTCTCAGTGGTTAAAAACACTAAAGAGATGCTACAGAGAGAGAGCCTGAGTGAAACCTCAAAGCCAAGAGGGTGGGTTTGGCTCCCTTCCCATGAAGTGCTCTGCACTTCAGTTTAAAACACAGAAAGCTGCATTGCCCTTTCTACAAAATCCTCTCCAGAATGAAGCAGTTGTTCCTGCTGGCTGTCTTTGGAGAGCCCTGCTCCCTCCAGACAGAGGAATCTCCCGTGCTGACACACATCCACACCCACCTCTTCCTGCTCTGAGCCTCTCCAAAGGGAGCCATCACTCTCTGCAAAGCACTCTGCTGCTGTCAGTGATGATGGGCAATGTAATAATGCCTTTTATTGGCTCAATACATCAGCTGGCAAACAGCAGCCATCCCTTGCTGCAGGTGATGGCCAGAGAGTGACCTGTGCCAGTGGGCAGGATGGGCTGTTCCAGCTCTTGGGCTGGCCTGGAAGGCAGGAGGGGGTGTTTTCCTCTTTTCCAACAAGTATCAGGCTGCATTTTCCTCTTTTCCAACAGGTAGCAGGGGGTATTTTCTTCTCTTCCAACAGGTATCAGGCTGTATTTCCCTCTCTTCCAACAGGTAGCAGGCTGTATTTTCCTCTTTTCCAACAGACAGCATGGTGTATTTTCCTCTTTTCCTTGTTTACCAACAGGTATCAAGGTGTATTTTCTCTTTTCCAACAGGTATCAGGCTGCATTTTCCTCTCTTCCAACAGGTATCAGCCTGTATTTCTTTTCCTCTTTTCCAACAGGTAGCAGGCTGTATTTTCTTCTCTTCCAACAGATATCAGGCTGTATTTCCCTCTCTTCCAACAGGTAGCAGGGTGAATTTTCCTCTCTTCTAACAGGTAGCAGGCTATATTTTCCTCTTTTCCAACAGGTAGTAGGCTGTATTTTCTATTTTCCTCATTTTCCAATAGGTAGCAGGCTGTATTTTCCTCTTTTCCAACAGATAGCACGGTGTATTTTCCTCTTTTCCTCTTCTCCTTGTTTACCAACAGGTATCAAGGTGTATTTTCCTCTTTTCCAACAGGTAGCAGGCTGCATTTTCCTCTCTTCTAACAGGTAGCAGGGTGAATTTTCCTCTTTTCCAACAGGTAGTAGGCTGTATTTTCTATTTTCCTCATTTTCCAACAGGTAGCAGGCTGTATTTTCCTCTTTTCCAACAGACAGCATGGTGTATTTTCCTCTTTTCCTTGTTTACCAACAGGTATCAAGGTGTATTTTCCTCTTTTCCAACAGGTATCAGGCTGCATTTTCCTTTCTTCCAACAGGTAGCAGCCTGTATTTATTTTCCTCTTTTCCAACAGGTATCAGGCTGTATTTCCCTCTCTTCCAACAGGTAGCAGGGTGAATTTTCCTCTCTTCCAACAGGTAGCAGGCTATATTTTCCTCTTTTCCAACAGGTAGTAGGCTGTATTTTCTATTTTCCTCATTTTCCAACAGGTAGCAGGCTGTATTTTCCTCTTTTCCAACAGATAGCATGGTGTATTTTCCTCTTTTCCTCTTCTCCTCGTTTACCAACAGGTATCAAGGTGTATTTTCCTCTTTTCCAACAGGTAGGAGGCTGCATTTTCCTCTCTTCCAACAGGTAGCAGGCTATATTTATTTTCCTCTTTTCCAACAGATAGCAGGGTGTATTTTCCTCTCTTCCAACAGGTATCAGGCTGCATTTTCCTCTCTTCTAACAGGTATCAGCCTCTATTTATTTTCCTCTTTTCCAACAGGTAGCAGGCTGTATTTCCCTCTCTTCCAACAGGTAGCAGGGTGAATTTTCCTCTTTTCCAACAGTAGTAGGCTGTATTTTCTATTTTCCTCATTTTTCAACAGGTAGCAGGCTGTATTGTCCTCTTTTCCAAGAGATAGCACGGTGTATTTTCCTCTTTTCCTCTTCTCCTCATTTACCAACAGGTATCAAGGTGTATTTTCCTCTTTTCCAACAGGTAGGAGGCTGCATTTTCCTCTCTTCTAACAGGTAGCAGGGTGAATTTTCCTCTTTTCCAACAGGTAGTAGGCTGTATTTTCTATTTTCCTCATTTTTCAACAGGTAGCAGGCTGTATTTTCCTCTTTTCCAAGGGATAGCAGGGTGTATTTTCCTCTTTTCCTCTTTTCCTTGTTTACCAACAGGTATCAGGCTGCATTTTCCTCTCTTCCACAGGTATCAGCCTGTATTTATTTTCCTCTTTTCCAACAGATAGCAGGGTGTATTTTCCTCTCTTCCAACAGATAGCAGGGTGTATTTTCCTCTTTTCCAACAGGTATCAAGGTGTATTTTCCTCTCTCCCAACAGGTAGCAGGGTATATTTTCCTCTCTCCCAACAGGTAGCAGGGTATATTTTCCTCTCTCCCAACAGATAGCAGGGTATATTTTCCTTTTTTTCAACAGGTATCAGGGTGTATTTTCCTCTCTCCCAACAGGTAGCAGGGTATATTTTCCTTTTCTTCAACAGGTAGCAGGCTGTATTTTTCTCTTTTCTAGCAGGTAGCAGGTTGTATTTACCTCTGTTCTTTTGTCTCTCGGTGCTTTATTGCATTTCCTGTTCTCTGAGCAGCCTCAATAAAACATCTTTCTGAAGGGTTCTCTGCTGGGCAGTAAATATCCTCCTCCATCTGCCAGCTCAGATAGGGATCAATCAATCAGAGGAAGTCCCTGGGGATGCCAGGGTGCATCATTCAAGGTTAGGGACCAGACAGGCAGGTGACAGCAGAAGGATTGCAGTGTTTCTGCTAGGAATTAACCCCCCCACCCATCTCCCAGCTTGCCAAAGTAATGTTTTTAAAAAAAGGTGCTGGAGAAGCCTCCAAAGATGGGAAAGTTTTGTGTAAGAGCCTGAATGAGAGATGTGGGACTCCAGGGGCTCTCCAAAATGCAGTTTATTGTATCCAAAATGCAGTTTATTGTATCCAAGGTGCCACAGCAGCCCAGGGTTGTGGGTGACAGAGCTGTGCCCACAGCTGTCAGCTCCAGCTGCAGGCAGCCCTGCAGACCCTTTGGTTTTGGTTACAGGGCATTATAGACTTTTCTTTGCTGAGCATCTTCATGCAGTAGAACCAATCTATACCTGAACTGTTATCTACAGCCTGTCATAACTACTGTAATTACCATATTCATGTTACTGTTCTCCAATCACTAAAAGCCAGTACATTACAGTTTAAGCTAGAAGTTGTTTTTCAGTTTTCTTGCAGTGGGAAATTCTGAGACCTTTTTTCTACTTGCACCATTTGCTGCCTTGTTTGCCTGTGCTCTCTTTGTGCTTGGTAAAAACATCTTCTTGTTTGGGGTGGGTTTATCCTTTGCTCTAAGCCATAAAAACCCCTTCTAACTAACACACCCTTTGCCTCCTTGGTTATCCAGTAAGACTGGCTCAGCAATTCTTTTCCTCTATATCAAAACTTGCTTCCATCTCTATTCCTTCATCAGACTCTACATTTAAAAATCTTTCTGCTAAGCATCCATATCTGTGAGACTTTCTTGTCAAACTTTCATCCTTCCCAACAATTTTGTGTCCCATCCTCAGCAGGGTTTCCTCAAACAGCCTGGAGGGAGACAGGCAGCCCTGGAATCACTCATTTGGGTGGTTTGGTGTGGTCACAGCAGGATGCCCTGGGCTCTCCTGCCAGGGGACATCAAATCCAGCCATGGATTTGGGGGCACCACACATGCAAGGACTTGGGAAGCTCCCCATGGCCAGGGTGGAATAATCTCCATGGTGGCTTTGTGCTGCCAGCACAACATGAAGTGCTCGTAAAGCCAAGGTGGCTCCAGTTTGAGCCACAGGAGCCAGTGTCAGAGCAGGTGACAAGGAATCTGTCCCCGTGGAAAGTTTCCCAACAAAGCTTAGACAATAAGGTTTTCCTGCTGCCTGTGCTTCCCAACTCTTTGGTGCCTTCCAAAATGCAAAGAGGAATCCAAAGGATGAATTTATTGTGTTGTTAACACATTAAAATGTCAATACTGGCCTTGGGTAGGAGAGGGGAGTGTGGAAGCTCTTCCTGCAGCCCTAAGTAACACTGACCTTTTAATTGGTCCATTACAGGGTCAGAGCTTGGCCACCATGCTGGGAGAGTTCCCTAAGCAGTTAATCCACTTAGCAGAGCCTGGATCTTTGGAGAGGGTGTAAGTGGTGTGGTTGTTGTCTGAGCTGCATTTGAGAGTCATTAAAGGGCTGCTTTGTGCAGGAAGAGTCTCCTTTTAACAGCATCAGCTCCAGCAGGAATTACCCTTCAGTGAAGCTGCAGCTATAGATTTCAGCTTATAGTTTCTGTGGGTAATAAATGACAGCTCTCAGACATCTTAGAAAAGGGTTTCCAACTGGAGTGGAGGAGCAGAGAATCCATCCAGGCTCAGGAGTGAATTAAACCCCAGCTCCCTGCAGACAGCTCCTCTCCAGCTGGATGAGAGGCTGGGTAATGTTTGCAGGAGGAGTTTCCTAAATTCCTGATTTACTCATTTGGGATTTGCAAAAGGTTTATCCTGAGGGGAAAGGTGCCACTGTTTAGTTACAGAAACCCCTGACCAGACAGCACCAGCCAAATTCTGTCCTCTGGTAAATTCACAGGATGAGGCAACAACTGAATCTGAAGGATTTGGGATCAGAATGGGGCAGGCTGCAGGAATGGCAGGAAGGCAAGGTCCTGTCCTGCACAGTGGGGATGGTTATCAGAGGAAAAGAATGGCCAGCCATTAATTCATGTGTTTTAAGGCCTCTCAGTGGTTAAAAACACTAAAGAGATGCTACAGAGAGAGAGTCTGGCTGAAACCCCAAAGCCAAGAGGGTGGGTTTGGCTCCCTTCCCCTGTCTGCTCTCCCTGCCTTTCACTCTGGTGGATCTACATCAGGATGCTGTGCTCTTCACCTTCCAAAAATGATTATCCCAACTGCAGGGAACCCTCTAAATCCTTCCCTGGTCAGAGGGACAGTCCTGAACATCTCCTCCAAGACAAAGAGCCCCATTACTGAGGAATGAGAGGGTGGATGGAAGCTGTGGCCCAGCCAGGGCACTCAGACCTGGGACTCACCACGAGGCTGCAGCAGCACAAAGCCCTGCAGGCCCTCTCCTGAAAATGATGGAATTGTGGTGGGATCACCTGCAGGGAGGAGAGCTCAGGCTGTGGAGGTGCAAACCGCCCAGGTGGGACAAGATGGCATCAAGAGTCAGGGTCAGGAGGGGCACCTGAGCCACCCATGGCTCCTCCTGCTGACCCCAGCACTGGGATGAGCTGTCCCATGGCTGCACCTTGCCCAGGCTCCAGCTGTCCATCCCCTCACACTCCTCTCTCTCCAGGCTTCTTTTCCCTGGGATATTCACTGCTCTGCCTCAGCCTCCCAGCCCCCAGACCCATCTGCATCTGAGGCAGCTCTGACTGCCAGCCTCAGCCCAGATCAGAGCCCTGCAGACAGAAGCATCTTTGTGCCCAAGCTCTGACCTTTGGCTCAGCTCCTGGTGCCAGCAGGCTGGATGTGTCCAGCTGTTTGTCCTGCTGGGAAGAAGGACAGGGAGCTGAATGAAGCAGGGGTCTATTCTTGGCTCCATCTCAGACTTCCTCCCTGACCCTTGGCCAAATGACCGCCTCTGTCTATTCCCTGCTGCAGTTGTGCTCAGAGCAGGAGGAGGATCAAAGAGTAGAGGATAAATTTGGGTGGACAAGTGTTGCTGCAATTGAGCCTAAAATCCAAATCTGGCCTTTCCAGAGTCTCAGAAGGACTGCAAGGAAACAAGAGGAATTGTACAGATTTACTGCCACACCTTCTGCATCTCCCAGACCTTTTCCACCAGCACATCCCAGCCCTCCCCAGCACATTTTCTTCTCCTCCTCTGGGCAGGATAAATCCAGACCCCATCTCTGCCCTTTCTCCCCATCTCTGGGGACATTGATCTTACTGATGCCCCTCCACCTGTGGTGCTGCACACCTCAAACCTGGAAAAGAACCAAAATTTTGACATTTCTTAAGTGTCAGATTTGGTCTCTGTGTCCACAGGCCACATTCTTGGAGAGTTTGTGTCCTACACCCAAAACCTGGTTGTGGGCCAACCAGATCAAGCCAAATGGAAGAAAACAGTGAGTTTGATGAGTGGGGGTGTGATGCTCACCTTGCCAGAGTACTTGTGGGCCCAAGAGCAGAAGTTCAGGTAGGTCATCACCATCCTCAGGAAGTCCTGCAAGGATGGGAGGGATCATCTGGGAACAGACCTCCCCAGAGGAGCTGTGGGGTCTCCTTCCCTGGAATTACTCAGATTGTCTGGACACAATCCTGAGTCGCTGCTGGAGCAGGCTGGACTGGGTGATCTCCAGTTGTTGCTCCCAATCTTCCCCATTCTGTGATTTTGGGATATCCATCCCAATCCTAATGAAAAAAAAAACTGGGAGAAGGTGTTGGCCTGCACTCTGCATGGGAAGAGGGCCACATTTCCTACCCTGTACACAAGTACAGCTTTTACCTCTACACCCACAAGGGGAACGACCAATCACACTTACCAATATTTTTTACAAACTTTTACTTCATTAAGTGTCCCCCAAAAAGTAAAAACCAACAACAACTCCTACATCCACAGCACAAAAAATAGCCACATTTTTAATAGATTAGAGTTTTCACCACACTTTTAGAATTCCCTATTCCCCCACAAGTCAGACAATCATTAAAAATTCACACCACACTCTAAAACCCACTCTAGATCAACACAAGGGGGGAGTGGCCCAAGCAACACCTCAGGTGAGGTTGAGCAAAGCTTTATGTGTCTTTAATCTTTTGAATAGCTCATTTGTAGAACCTCATCCTTGTCAGGATTAGGTTCCTACAGAGCCTAACCTTATTAGGATGAGCCTCCTAATCCTGGAGGCTGCAGCCAGACCACTCCTGTCAGTCTGTCCTGGCACTACAAAGACCCTCTTGGTCATTGCCATGGGGGCAGGAAGCCCCAACAGAGCCCTCCAATGTTCTTATTGCCTTCCACCCTCAGGAGATCAGCTCCACCATCATTCCCATGTCCCTTTTCCCATTTCGATGGTCACCCACGAGGGCATTTCAGACATTCCATGGCAGCAGGAACAAAGGAGGACAAAGCTGAGCATCCCAGGGGAATGTGCTGAACTCCACCCTCGAGCCCACAAAGGTCAAACCCCAAAATTCTTGGAGCTCATTTAAAGTCCAGATGCAAGATTAATTTGACTGACAAAGGACTAATTGGTTTCAGGACTAATTAAGTACATATACTTGTCTTTGCTTAATCAGTGAAATTTCCAGTGGCATTAAAATGTCCAAGAATACAAATCCCAGGAGATTTAAAGCAAATAGTTAAAATCAACTTAGATCCAATTATCATATAAATCACTAATGACCTGGGTAAATTGGAAGCTCTTTGGCTCAGCCTCTAGGGAAGAATAAACCTGATAAAAATGAACATGGTACCTGGATTAATGCACAGGCTCAGGGGAATCAATGGCAAATATTCCAGGAGGACTTTTTCCCTGACATTGTTATTCTGTGCAGAAGGCCAATATTTCTAAACAAACAGTTTCCACAGGAAGGTTTGGAGGAAACTTTCAGCAGGAACTTTGTGTTCAGCATCCAAAGATAAAATCACTCAAGAGTTGCCATCTGTCCATTGCTGGGCATATTCCTGATGGATGCTTTTCCTGGGGGGCAATTAGTAATTTCCATGTTGTCTTCCCACCCTCTGCTTTTCATCTTGCCCATGGTAACAGTCTGATATCCCAGTTATTTAAAAAAAATAGAAAAATAAAAAGGAAGAAAAAAGGAAAATGGAAAAAAAAAGAAAAAAAGAAGAAAGAAGAAAAAAGAAAAAAGAAAAAAGAGGAAAAAAGAGAAAAGAAAATAGAAAGAAAAAAGAAAAAGGAAAAAGAAAACAAAAAGAAAAAAGAAAAAAGAAAAAAAGAAAATAAAAAAGAAAATAAAAAGAAAAATTGAAAATAAAAAGATAAAAAGAAAACAAAAAGAAAAAAAAAAGGTGATTAAAGATGTTGGGTTTAGGATTATTTTCATCCACACTCATTTTTAGGTGCATACAAGATCCATTTTTAGGTGCATAGAAGATCCAATCTCCACTAACCACCTAAGCTGTCTCATCTTGACCTGTTTATTTTGCTTATTCCAACCTTATTTTCCTTTCCTGGGAACCTGAAGCTTGGAAAAAGTGGTACATGAAGGGGGAAAAAAGGAATAAAAAAGATTAAATACATGGATAACCTATGAAATCCAGCTTTTATACATCCAGTGATTGCAAACCCCAGGGTTTCCCAAATTGCAGTGCACTTTAGGAAGTGTTGCCAATAACTGACATTCAAATCCTGCCTGTCCCGACTCCAGAGTTCAGCCAGGAACTCCTCCCAGCCAGAAAATCCCTCCCATTCCAGAATTTTGTTTGTTCTATTGCTGATTCCTTAATGTCCCACCAAAGAGTTAATCTGAGTGCAGAGAGGCACAAATGGGACAAAGATTTAACAGCAAATATCTTATCCAAAATGGTATAAAGTGATCAAAGAAATGTCTTTGGACTGTGGGCTGTGTCTTACACAAAAGCAACATTCAGGTGCAGCAGCCACCCCATCTCAAGTGCTTTCAATCCAGACCCAGAGAAACATTTTGGGCTGCACTGAGGCAGGGAGGGACATCCAAGTGGAAAACCACGTCCTCCCTCATGTGACAAGTCACATTTGGCCTGGAGAGGTGGCTTTTCTCTGGGGAGTCGAGCCTTCATCTCCAGTCAGTCCATGAGATAAAATAGGTCAGAGCTTGTTCCCCCTCAGGGTTCTGCACTGTGGGTTTGCTGGGTTTTTTTTTCTCTTTGTGCTGGAAAATGCCTCCCTGCTATCCCAGGGAGCTGAATCTGGGATTTCCCTGCACGTGCTGGGAAAGCTGCACACCCACCTGTGCCTGCCAGCCTGGGTGTCCCCAGAGCTGGGATTTGTTCTGCTGGCTGCAGTCCCCAAAATTTACAGGAGAACACCCAAAATGCCCCAGGATTCAGCTTTTATATTTTTCACATTCTGAGCTGCTTTAGTCTGTGGGTATGAGCTTCATATTATGGGATGGTGAGCTCTGTGCACAGAGCAGGGAGACAAAACAATTCCTGCTCCAGCTGGGCACCAAGGACAAATGACCCAAATCTCAGCCCAGGAGCACAAACCCCATGGGCTGAAGCTCAGGAGGGTCCAAGTGTGGGTTTTGCTGTGTCAGATCCCACGTGTGCCCCTTGGAGCCCATGGAATCTCCAGGTGGGGCTGGCCCAGCAGCCCTGGCCCAGGGACAATCCAACCTTTGGGGCCAGGCCTGGCTCTGGGCCCAGCTGGATCCTGCCCAGAGGGGCTGGGAAGGCCGAGCTCCGCAGGGAGCACGAGGTCACTCTGGGGAGCTCCATGGCCAGGACAGGGGCCAGGACAGGAGGGAGCAGCCTCAGGCTGGCCAGGGCAGCTTCAGGGGGGACCCTGGGGACAATTCCCCATGGAAAGGGTTTCCAGGCATGGCACTGGGCTGCCCAAGGCAGGGCTGGAGCTCCCATTCCTGGGGGGGTTCCAGAGCCCTGTGCCTGTGGCACTTGGGGACAGGGGTGTCTGATGCCTCAGGTTTGGCTTTTATATTTTCACATTCTGAGCTGCTTTAGTGTCTGGGCTCCATATTATGGGATGGTGAGCTCTGTGCACAGAGCAGGGAGACAAAACAATTCCTGCTCCAGCTGGGCACCAAGGACAAATTGTCACTGTCATATTTTCTGAAAAATCCCTTTGCCATGATTTCTTCTCCTGGGAAGCTGAGAAGCCTCAGAGAAAAAGGGAAACAATATTATCTCATTTGCTTCTCCTGTGTTTTGCTGCTTTGGAATGTGGTTGGAGATTGTTTATCCAACAGGTGATTGTTTCATTGGTTTCATGTGAATTGTTTTGACTTAATGACCAATCATGGTCAGGCTGTGTTGGGACTCTGGAAGGAGTCACAAGTTTTCATTATTATCTTTTTAGCCTTCTGTAAGTATCTGTATTCTTTAGTATAGTTTAGTATAGCAGTCTTTAATATAATATAATATCATATCATAAAATAATAAATTAGCCTTCTGAGAACATGGAGTCAGATTCATTCATTCCTCCTTCATCCTGGGGACCCAGCAAATACCACAACAAATGACCCAAATCTCAGCCCAGGAGCACAAACCCCGTGGGCTGGAGAGAGAAAAACAAGCAGGGTGGGACTGCAGGGGCTAAAGCTGGAATGGGACAATGAACTGCAAGATGCAAATGGAGCAGAACTGATCCCAGGGAGAGACCCCGGGAGCGCTGGTGCATTTTGGGGCCATTTTGGTTCATCTTGGGTGCAGCCCTGGCTGGGCTCTTGTGCTGCCCAAGGTGCATCCATGGAGGAGATCCTTGGAATGAATCCCTGCTTTATTCTGGAACTCCATTTAATCTCTGTCCTAGCTCAGCCTTCTCAAGGCATCACCCACAGCCAGGACAGCTCAGCACTGACTGCAGCATCCCCACAGCCACTGGGACACTGAAATTCCCACTCTCTGTGGGGTGTAAATGTTGGCAAACACAGATTTGGTGTTGCTAAGCTCTGTGGAGCTGATGGGTGAGCTCAGGGAAGCCAAGATCCCAAATCCATGGGGTGAGGAGAGGGCTGTGTGTGCACAGGGAGCCACAGGAGACACTTCCCTCACAGTCAAGGCTGCAAATGCAGCTGCTGGGATAAAATCCAGGGATAGCCCAGGGCTGGCTGGCATGGGTAGCACACAAGGATGTTGGAAGATGTGTCTTTTAAGCTCATGGAGGCTTTACAGAGCTTATCTCTTCACTGTAAAAATATAATCGAACTCTTGTTATGTAACTCCCAACCATTTAAAGCTTCCAGCACATCCTTTGAAAGTAAACAAAATAAATAAATAAATAAATAAATGGGGAAGATTTTAATCTGGAAAACCCCTCAACCATCAAAGTAGTTTAAAAAAATCCTAACAAACAAAAGCATTTCAAGCAAAGCAAACAAAACCCACCCCCTGACTGGGGGAAGTTACAATAGAGCCAAATTGGGAGCCTTCACCTCCCACCCTCCCTGGGGTCTCCCCAGTGCCAGGGCAGATCCCTGGGGGTGTTGCCTGCAAGTTTTTTGCTGTGGGAGCTTTTCCTCAACTTTTCCTTTTCCCACCACTGCTGTTTAATGAATAAAACCTAATCAATAGTCCCAATAAAGCTTCCCAGGTGGTAGGAGGGGAAGATAAACCTCATAATTACCATTATAGTGGGAGAATTGATTCTCCCTCCAGTGACTCAAGGTCACAAATCTGACTTTTTGTTTGGCTCTGGCTGGTTATGGCCTTGTCAGTGTGGACAGATGGCCCCAGTGTCACACCAGCTGTTGAGTTTGTGAGGGTCCCCAGGATGAGGTGAGAGATGAGAATCTGACTCCATGTATATATTATATTATATTATATTATATTATATTATATTATATTATATTATATTATATTATATTATATTATATTATATTATATTATATTATATTATATTATATTATGCTATACTAAGACTACACTAAAGAAAGAGAAGGAGACATCAGAAGGCTTCACAAGAATTAATAATAAAAACCTGTGACTGACTCAGAGTCCAACACAGCTGATGGTGATTGGTCATTAATTAAAAACAATTCACATGGACCCAATCAAACATTCACATGTTGGTAAGCAATGTCCAAGCCACATTCCAAAGCAGCAAACACAGGAGAAGTTAATCAGATAATTATTATTTACGTTCTTTTCTGAGGCTTCTCAGCTTCCCAGGAGAAGAAGTCCTGGTGAAGGGATTTTTTCAGAAAATGTGACAGTGACAATCCCCCAGCCAAGGCAGGGAGCCCAGGATGTCCCAGCTGCAGTCTGAGGTTTTCCAACATCCCAGCACCCCATGGAATTGGTTTTCCTGGGAATTGGTGGTGTTAATGCTCCATAAATCCACCCCATCCTTTGGAAGGTGCTTCTAAGAGCACGGTTTGGACTGGCTGGTGGCCAATTAAGGGATGTCACAGCCTGGCTGGGGAAAGTTTACCTCAGTGCCTCCTAGCAGGGCATTTTTGGGGTATTTCTCCTTGGAGAAACTTTTCATGTGTCCAGCAAATGTTTTCTGTGTCCAGAGCAGCACAGCTGGGTGAGCAGGGAGAGCCTGAGCGCTCCTCAGGAAGAGGAGAAGCAGATTCCTGAGAAATTCAGGTCCTGGCTCTTCTGCCAAGGCCACCAGCACTGGGAGCAGTGGGTGCCTCTGTACAAACCCCTCTGTCACAGACACATTTGATGAAAAATCTTTCCTTAGGATTTTTCCTCCTGAGGAGCTGAGGGGCCTGAGGAATAAAATGTAACCAATGGTTATCTGCTGCTGTGGAATGCAACAGGTGCAGCTGGGATTGGGCTCATGGGGTTGTTTCTAATTAATGGCCAATCACAGCCCAGCGGGCTCGGACTCTCGGTCAGACACAAGATTTTGTTATCATTCTTCTTCTTGCTTGCCAGCCTTCTGATGAAATCCTTTCTTCTATTCTTTTAGTATAGTTTTAAGATATCATTTTCTTTTAATATAATATATATCATAAAATAAATCAGCCTTTGGAAACATAGAGTCAGATCCTCATCTCTTCCCTCATCCTGGGACCCCTGTGAACACCACCACACTCCTCTGGGTCTTTTCCAGTCCAAACAATTCTGTGATTCTGTGGTCACTCATCTGAGCCTCCTGCTCCTGCCAGGCTGCTCAGGGACAGGAAAAACCCAGCATCCAATGAGCCCCAAGGGCTCCAGGTTCTCCCTGTCCAGCTTTTTTTGTGAATGAATTAAAACCAAAAATGGTCTCATGAAAGAAAACTGCTGTCTCCAGAAAAGACCAGGGATCAGCAGGCAAGCAGCTCCCTGAGGATCCTGAAGATGGGATTAATGGCCCCCAAAAATTCCCTTAGAGGCACAAAGACCAATGCTCCCCCTGCTTCTGTCCCATGTTTGATGGAGACAGGGATAACCAGGGAGCACAATCTGCAGCAGCACAGAGAGCTGAAGAGGGAGGAGATCAATCTCTCCATGTCCAGGATGCCAAGGCTCCATCCAGAGATGCCCTGCATCATCCTCACCCTCCAGGTAATGCCTGGAGAGGCTGCCTGGAACAGAGGCTGGACAGAGTTAAAGGAATAAAGTGGGGATTTATTAAAAGGTCTCCAGAGGATACACCTTGGGCAGTGCAGAAGCCTGGCTGTGGCTACACCCAAGATGGACCCAAGATGGACTCTGAGTCATGAGAGTTTCACACTTTTATAATATAACCCAAATATTTCCATATATTTTATAATAGATTTATATATTATATTATATTATATTATATTATATTATATTATATTATATTATATTATATATTATTGTAGTATTATATTTTATTTACCATATTATTTATGGTAAATATATATAAACAATATATATTAATATATAATATTATAGTTATATAATATTTAATATATTTTAAATATATTTTTGATATAAAGAATATTTTATATATTTATATTATATTTATATTATATAATATATATATTATTTATATTATATAATATATAAATAATATATAATATATATTATTTATATTATTATATCAATTATATTATTATATGAATATATTATTATATTGTATATTTATATTTTATATTTTATAATATAATTTATAATATATTATAATATTATTATAATATTATAATATTATAACATTATAATATTATAATATTATATATAACATAATCTTAAAATAATATTATACTACATTATATATGATATGATATGATATAATATAATATAATATAATATAATATAATATAATATAATATAATATAATATAATATAATATAATATAATATAATATATACATTTTATAAATAACCCCAATATTTCCATATTGGGGTTAATTGTCCAATTCCAGCTCCAGGTTATGCAGTCCCATCCTCCCAGTTTGCTCTCCTCAATTTGCTGTTGTTTCCACTTTTTGGGCACAAATCTCCCCAAAACCCAAGCTGTCCTTGGTTCTGGGGCTGGAAAAGGATTGTTCTGTGTGACTGAGCTGTGAGGAGAACTTGCTGACACTTTATATGGAGTTCAGAGTCACACACTAATGCAGAATCTGGAAAATAGGAAAGCTAAAGCTCAAGGCATCACAGGGATCTCACCCACCCCTCTCCACAGAGAGGAGCTTTCCCAGCCCCTGGGTGCAGAGCTCAGCACAGAGCACAGGGCTGGCTTGAACACCCCAAATGCCATTTGTCTGTCCCAGTTTCTCCAGGCTGTGGTGAAGAGCTCCCAGCTCCAGCCCCAGCACAGCCTGGCAGGGCCCCAGCCCCAGTTCCATGCAGGAGCAGCAGAGTGGGAATGAAGACAAAGCCCTGGGAGGGTTTGATGGACGACAGGCAGAGCTGCTTCCCAGCCTGGCTGCTCACCCAGCACCCAAACGAGGACACAAATCAATGCAGAGTGTTTGAGCTCCAGAGAGAAAGGGAAAATCAACACATCCATCACACTCTGGCACACATCCACTCGAGCTGGCAGAGCTTTGGAGCAGTGGAGCAGCTGCATTAATGCAGGCTGGGATGGGCATTCAAAGGATGGCAGGTCCCTTTTCCTTCACTAAGAGGAAAATTCTTCCCAGTCACCTTCAGGGTCATCATTGGGACACACCATTTTTCCTGAAGAAAAAAGGATTTAGCCCCACTTTAAGGAAGGGACACTGAGGGGATGAATCCTACCCATGGCTGAGCTTTGGAGAGGAACAATAAATTTGGGTTAGGAAAGATATTGGGGAGGAATTGTTGGCTGTGAGGGTGGTGAGGCCCTGGCACAGGGTGGCCAGAGAAGCTGAGGCTGCCCCTGGATCCCTGGCAGTGTCCATGGCCAGGATGGATGGGGCTTGGAGCAGCCTGGGATGACGGAAGGTGTCCCTGCCATGGCAGGGGGTTGGAATGAGATGAATTTCAAGGTTCCTTAACCTCAAAACCCAAACCATTTTAAGATTCCCTAACCTTAAAAACCAAACAATTTTGAGGTTCCTTAGCCTTAAACCCCAAACAATTTTAGGGTTCCTTAACCTTAAACCCAAACCATTTTAAGGTTCTTAAACCTTAAAACCCAAACTGTTTTAAGGTACCTTAAACCCAAACCATTTTAGGGTTCCCTAACCTTAAACCCAAACCATTTTAAGGTACCTTAAAACCCAAACCATTTTAAGGTTCCTCAACCTTAAAACCCAAACCATTTTAGGGTTCCCTAACCTTAAACCCAAACCATTTCAAGGTTAAAACCCAAACCATTTTAAGGTTCCTTAAACCCAAACTACTTTAGGGTTCCTTAACCTTAAAACCCAAACCATTCCAGGATTCTAGAGAGGGATTAGAAGCCAGACCACAACCACAGATCCTCATTTTTTCTTTCTAGCTCTGGAAGAGGCTCCCAGGGACCTCCTGTCCCTCTCTGTGTCCCCATTTCATGAAGGTGATGGAGCTCCCTGCAGCCCACAGGCACAGCCTGGAGTTTATTAAACCCAGCCAAACATTGATTATTTTTCCCTGTCAGAGATCAGCATCATTTGGGGGGCATAAAAATGAAGCTTTAGCTGGATTCCTGAGAGCTTGGATGGTCAGTTTTGTCTGACACTGAACACTTTGGCAATATCACAGGGAAATGTCGTCTTCTCCCTGGAAATTCCAAGCAATCCACCCCAACAAACAACTGCTGCACCAGTTTGTTTAAGATTATTATTAAGAGCATGGCTGTCAGACTGATCTAAGTGTTTCAAAGAGCCTAAAAACAAGGAAAAAAATTATAAAAATCAGATTTAACAAGGAGGTTTTTAATAGTGGGAGTCATGTAGGGAGACTTTTCCCACCTGGCAGAAGTCACTGCAGAGGTTCAGTCTGTCTGCACACCCTGGTGGGCACTCCCAGCCTGCCCCTGCTTTGTCATGGCTGTGACCTGACTTTGCCCAGGAAAATGCAGAAGTGCACACATTTGGATTTATCACAGAGCCATGGAATGGTTTGGGTTGGAAGGAATCTTAAAAATCAGCCTGTTCCAACCCCCTGCCATGGGCAGGGACACCTTCCACTATCCCAGGTTGCTCCAAGCCCTGTCCAGCCTGGCCTTGGACACTTCCAGGGATCCAGGGACAGCCACAGCTTCTCTGGGAAACCTCTGCCAAGAAAGAATTTCTTCCCTTTAACCAAATTTGGAGAGAAAAGCACCAGGACCAACCTGCAGCTCCCAGATCCACTGGTTTGAATCTTGGACAGAAACACAATGCAGAAATCTACTGAAATCCATAAAAAACACTCTTCTGAGCATTCCCAAGGCTCACCTGGGTCATACAAAGAGACTGGGAGGATTCAATCAGAGTCAAACTCAGATTTATAACCACAAACTCATTTCTAAACCTGCAACATTTTGGGGTCATTGCCCAGCTCACAAGGTTGGAGCAGAAACCCTACAAATGCCTGTGGGATCCAGCAAAAGGGAAAACTTGAAGCATCCCCCTGGCTATTCCCATCTTCCCTACAAGGATCAGGAGACATTTTTTGGGGAGCACTGGCTCCCTGTTGCCCCTATAAAATCCCTGCTGCAGAGGACATCAATCCCTCCCTTTTCCCCAAAACCAGGATCCAGCTCTTCTCCTGGATTCCCCAGCCCAGGCTGTGAGTGCAGCATTTTCTGAACCAATGTTGGTGTGAAAACAGAAGGTTTGGGAAATGGACTCATCAAGGGCACTGTAAACTCTTGGATTTAGGGAGCAGCTTTTGTGCCAGCCCATGTGGTGCCAGCCACCAAAGCGTGACCAGAGATGCTTCAATGATCCCAAATAATTCCCTTTTAATGGGCAGAATGAGAGCTGGTGCAAACTGGCCAGACATCTGCCAGGAAGGGTGAGGTGAAGTTCATCCTGCCCCAGGGTGGGAAAGGATCTTCTGGAGCTGTCTGGAACAACACAGGGGCTTCGTCCAAAAGCATCCAAATCCTTTCCTGTGACATCTCCTTCTGACACCTCTCCCTCCCCAGACTGCCAGGCCCAGGGGTCTCTTTGTCCCACAGAAAATGCACCCAGACCCCCAATATTGGAAATTACAACAGCTCTGGGTGTGAACAAAAGGTGATTTTGTTTTTTTACTGGATATTTGAAATTGCAGGAAGCTCTGAAATCTGTAGAACAGGGCTGTGCTCCCATTCTCACAGAGACATTCAGCCTCTCCCCACCATGGCCAGGCTCACCTGCTGATCTTCTCTTTTTGCCAACACAGGGCCAGTAGGGAAAACCAGTGCAGGGCAAACCAGAGAACATCAAACCAGTGCCCATCAGACCAGAGAACATCAAACCAGTGCCCAACCAACCGGTGAATATCAAACCAGTGAATATCAAACCGGTGAATTTCAAACCAGAGAAAATCAAACCAGAGAACACCAAACCAGTGAGTATCAAACCAGTGCCCATCAAACAGTGTCCAACAAACTAGTGAATATCAAACCAGTGAATTTCCAACCAGTGTCCAACAAATCAGAGAATATCAAACAACTGAACATCAAACCAGGGCACAGAAAACCAGTGAATACCAAACCAGTGCCCATCAAACCAGTGAACATCAAACCAGTGCAGGGCAAACCAGTGAATATCAAACCAGAGAACATCAAACCAGTGCCCACTAAACCAGTGCCCACTAAACCAATGCCCATCAAACCAGTGAACAACAAACCAGTGCCCATTAACCAGTGCCCACCAAACAAGGGGCACAACAAACCAGTGCCCATTAAAGCAGTGAATATCAAACTAGTGCCCAACAAACCAGAGAACATCAAACAAGTGAACATCAAACCAGGGCACAGAAAACCAGTGAATACCAAACCAGTGTTCATTAAACCAGTGCCCACCAAACCAGTGTCCATCAACCCAGTGCCCATCAAACCAGTGCCCATCAATGCAGTGCCCAGCAGTTACCCCAAAACCCTCCCTGAGCACCCCATGCTCCCCCAGCTCAAACTGTGGGTGCTGATCCCCTGATTCCCCCCAGCCCAGCCTTCCTTTGCTGCTTATCCCCATTACAGAAACCCCCTGTTCTTGTCTATATCTTAAATCTGACTTTCTAAATGGCTTTCACCTCTCAGGAACACTCAGAAAAGGACCAGAATAAACATTTGCCTTTTTAACCCGTGGCCCCTGGGGAGAGCCCAGCAGCTGTGGCCAGATGTGTCCTCAGGTCACTCCCAGCTGTTGCCATTCCCCGGGAGCAGACAGGCCCAGCTCCATCTGTTCCAGCAAACCAGGCAGGGTCAGGGCACAGAGCAAACTCCAGCTCACAATTGCACATCCTTTTATCTCTGGCAGCTCTGTCACAGCCTCAGAGCACCCTGAGCAGCCTCCCAGGCACTGGGAGGTCTTCCCTGGGCTAAAGGACTCTGAACCGTGGAATGATTTGAGTGGGAAGGACCTTAAAGCTCATTTTGTTCCCATACACTTTCCACTATCCCACTCCAAGCCCTGGCCAGCCTGGCCTTCCCAAAACACAGACTGGGTTTGGTCACCTTGTTCTGGAAAACTTCATCATGGAAACACAGCTTTGCCATGCTGAGTGATCTCTTTCCTGTTTTATTTGTGGTGGACAAACAGCCCTAGGCTCTTCTGCACCCTCTGCTCTGGAAATGGCACTTTATTGCAGAGTCCTCCTCACACTGCAAGGGTGGAAGTTGTTCAAACAGAGAGGGTTGAAGGAGGAATTCTGTAAAAAACCAAAACAGACTCCAGGCTGCTCCCCAGGAGCTCCAAAGCTGGGATCAGCATGGCCCTTGAGTCCTACCCTGAGATCAGCCCTGGCTGCACAGCTCCTGGCCAAGGGAAAAGCCTCACTCAGCCTCAGGAGAGCTTTGGGAGAGCTCTAACCAATCCCCTCCACCCCTGCACCTCAAACTTCAGTGCCTGATGCTTTTACATTTTCCCTGAGGAGATGGGAAGAAGGAGGAGCCCCTTCCCATCTCTGGGGGAATGGCTGGGATGGGAGGGAGCCCACCCAGCTGGATGGGGCAGGTTTGGGGAGCCTGGGGGGACCCCATCCCCTCCTGCCACCCAAGCTGGGGGAAAAACTGAGGAAAGGAACGTGCTGGGAGATTTTCAGTGTGCTGTCACCATGGAAACCCCTTCCCCAGCATCCCAGGGATGCTCATGGTGGCCACAGAGCCCTGGGAGAGCACCTGGGGTGGGAGTGGACAGGGGAAGCAGAACAGGAGCAGGACAGGGTCAGACTGCACATCCCAGCCACAGGAAGGGGCAAACTGAGCCCTGCTGTAAATGCAGGCAGCCCAATGAGGGGAGGAATGAAGCATCTGACTCCATGTTCTCAGAAAGCTAATTTATTACTTTATTCTACTGTATTATATTAAAGAATACTAAACTATACTATTGCTGTGCTGAGAAGGCCTCGGCGAAGGAGGAATGATGAGGAGGACTTCACTGATATTAGAAGGTTAATTAATTACTTTATTATACTACATTATTCAAAATTATATTACACTATATTATATTACATCTAAACTGAATCTGCCAAGCACTCAACTCTGCACACACTGCACAGAATCTGGTGACTGTCCTGACAGTCCCAACACACACACACACACACCTGGCCCTGACAGGCCAAGGAAACAAAACACCATCAGTGTGGGTAAACCATCTCCATACTGCATTCTGCTTTGGCACAAACACAGGCACAGCAAATGAGATAAGAATTGTTTTTCCTTTCTCTGAGGTCCAGAGAATGTGAAACCCAGAAATATTCTTGGGAAGAATTGTGCCTTGCTTTTCTCTGGGAAGAGAAATGTGGCTACACTGAACTATACTAAAGAATACAGAAAGGAAACTTACAGAAGGATAAAAAGATAATAATGAAAACTCGTGACTCTTTGCAGAGTCCTGACACAGCTTGGCCCTGATTGGCCAAAGAGTGAAAACAACTCACAGCAGAATCCAATTAAACAATCACCTGTGGGATAAACAATCTCCAAACACATTCCACATGTGAGCACAACACAGGAGAAGCAAATGAGATAAGAATTGTGTTCCTTTTCTCTGAGGCTTCTCAGCTTCACAGGAGAAAAATCCTGGGTGAAGGAATCAAGTTCAGGGAATGTGAATAGCACAGAGCCCTGCTTTACCCACCATGGGGAATCTGCCACAAAACCAGGAGAGCAGGACAGGGAAAATACTCTTACACAATGCTAAAAAGATAATAATGAAAACTCCTGACTCTTTCCAGAGTCCCAACACAGCCTGACCCAGATTGGTCATTAAGTCAAAACAATTCACATGAAACCAATGGAACAATCACCTGTTGGATAAACAATCTCCAAACACATTCCACATGAGCACAACACAGGAGAAGCAAATCAGATAATATTGTTTTCCTTTTTCTCTAAGGCTTCTCAGCTTCCCAGGAGCAGACCCCTGGGTGAAGGACTCAAGTTCAGGGACTGTGAATGGCACAGAGCCCTGCTTAGCCCTGGCACTGCCTGGCAGGGCTGGCACCCCTGAGGAGCTGCAGGGACATCCTGGGGACACAGGGGGGAACAGGGCCAGTCCAGGGTGCTGCAAAGTGATAAAGGCTCACAAGGAAACTCCCTTTAGTCCCATCCTCTGGAGTTACCCACCATGGGGAACCTGCCACAAAACCAGGAGAGCAGCACAGGGAAAATACTCCATAAAAAAGCTCAGCTCAGCATTGCCTCCTGCAGCAGCTGTCCTCAGGCATCCATCACATCCTCCAGAGCCCTGGTCCCTTCTCCACCCCATGCTTCAGCCAGCACCATCCTGGGCACAGAAAAACCCCCCAAAACTCACAGGGAGTTCACAGGGAACCATGTAAATCCCACTGTGCTTCCCAGGAAAGTGGTGAAGGAAGGATGGAGGACGAATGGGACATCCAGACCCCACCATCACCTCAAGCAGCTGCTCCCAAGTCTTTGCAAGACCCAGGTCTGCAGGAAAGGAATTTTGGGGCCACACCATCACACACCATCATCTCTTGGAGGGGCTCCAGAAAACACCTGGAGGTGGCAAACCCCACCTTGAACCATGCACGTGGTTTTGAGCTCCATTGTCCTCAAGGGGAACTGAGCTGGATCAGGATCTGATCAGGATCAGAAAACCTACATTTTGTTGGTGTTTGACAGTTTTTCAGCATGTTTCAGGGTTGTTTTTTTTTTTGTTTGTTTGTTTTGTGCCACACAGTATTTATTGTGTGTTTTACCAAACGGCAAGAAAGATGTAAACAGCAAATGATCAAAGCAAGAAAGCTTTTCTATCCAAAGGCAGGCGAGCCAGATGGAGTTAATTAATGAAGATGTTTAACAAGAGAGGGGTTGGTGTGCAAACAGGTTGTTCCCAGAAGTGTCAATCTCATCCAATAAACAACTTGTGGGGGTGTAAGAAACACTGCTTTTGTCCCTTCCTTCCCTTTACAAAGAGCTGAGTGAAAACTTTGTTGTTGCTGCTTCATCCTGGGTTTGAATTAACCCAAAAAAAGAATTCCCTGCTCCTTTTGGGAACATCCTGCACGCCTTGATCCTGTTGCTTGAGGGAAAAGAGGAGTCAGGGATGCAGAAGCAGGTTCCATGCTCAGCCTGCCAGCAGGGGAATTAATTATGGCCAACAATTACCCTGTGGACATCACTGCAACAACTGCAGCCAGCCAGGAACCCTCTCCCCCATCAGAGGATCATTCAGCATGTTGTGTCAGGTTTTATTTTTATTCCACAAGATATTACCAGACATAAACCTCTGTGATGCCCCAGGGGATGGCCTCTTCAATCCCTCTGCTCTGTGATCTGCCCCATCACTCAGGTTTACAGTCCAGCTTCCTGCCACACATTATTGATCAATTACCTGGCTGGGGCTGCAGCAGGAGGGGAGGCCAAGGCAAGGGAAGAGGAGCTGGCAGCTCTGGGCAGCAGGGATGAGTGCAGGGCCATGGGGGGTGTCCAGAACTCACTGGGATGGGGATCCAACAGTGTCAGCATCTCCCAGCAGAGAGAGGAGTGAGCTGAGGGAGGTCCCAGAGCAGGACAAGGAGTTGGCTCCATCTGCATCCAGTTCATCAGCTGCAGGATGGACAAAACAATGATCCAAGTCTTATTCATGGAAACCCATGAATATGGATATTCCATGAATATGGAAACCCATGGTTTGGCTTGGAAAGGACATTAAAGCCCACCCAGTGCCACCCCTGCCATGGCAGGGACATCTCCCCCTGTCCCAGGCTGCCCCAAGCCCTGTCCAGCCTGGCCTTGGACATTCCAGGGATGGAGCATTTGGGAAACCACCCCAGGTCCTCCCTGAGGGCAAAGGGATGTTAATTTTGTGCAGAAAAACTCTGAAATTTGTTTCTGTGCACCCTCACCTGGGTTTTGCCAAGCTCAGAGTCTGAGGCACGTGCAGAAAAATGGCATTGCTGGAAAAGGAGCATCCAAACCCCTCTGGAAGGGATGGAGGGGGCTGCAGGAAGAAGAGGCACTGGCTCAAGGGCTTCCAGCTGTAGGTGATGAACAGAGGGTGGTACAACCCTGAAATAAAATTATCCTGGTGTTTTCTTTCCCTGTGTCTCTGACATCTCTCAGGAGAAGCTTGGAGTTGCTGAGTGATCTTCCCTCAAGACAAACAGGTTTAGGGTAACTGTACCAAACCCCAAAGGAGAGCTTCCCCTGGGTAAAGAAGTGTCCAGGACAGATCCAGACTCAATGTGTCTCAAAGCAGGAAAGTTTCCAGCTGTGGGATGATGGAGCAGGAATGTGAGTGGAAAATGGCCTTGCTCACCTCCATCTCACCTTTCCAGCAGTCTGTGCTGGAGAAGGAGGTGGGAGGAAGGGAAGAGCTGGGTGGTTTTTGCAGTGGCAGCCCTGCACTGGCATCTCCACAGGAGATCCTCTCCCAGTGAGAAGCTGGTTTGTCAAGGTGAACACTCCTGAGGTGTGGGAAGTGGATTTGTAGATTTATTTTGTCTTACACTGCAGTAAGACCCACAAGGAGTAGTTTTAGATGGCTGGCTTTAAAGCATCTACAACATAAAGTAACAAAAAGCTGACAGACCAAGAAACACTTATCATGTGTTGTAATTAGGAAATAATTGGTTTCTGATTTTAATAGCATAAATTATAACATCTCCATTGTCTCACCCTTCACATGAGACTGGAAATGGAATAAAGGATTTTAAAACACATCTCTGGGTCAGAAATAAAGTTTTGTCTGTCACTGAGGGAATGAGGTGATCTCAAAGGTCCCTTCCAACCCCACCCAACCATTCTGGGATCTTTCAGGAGAAGTTTTACATCCAAATGGGGTGGGGTTTGCTGTGTTATCCCCACACCCTGGCGAGGAAAGGTCAGGTTTGGTTTTAGACCCACTGTGACCCCATGAGTGCTGTGAGCAGACACCTCCCCAGCCTCCCTGAGCACGGATCAACAACAGCTTTTAAAAATTACCCTTAAGGAATGAAAAGTTTGGCATTCAGACCCCCTTAGGTGGCTGTAACTACAGAGAATTAACATCAAGCTGCAGCCAAAGGGACTCCCTGGAGCCTGGAACGGCCTTGGTGATGTAAATTTATGTGGAGTGGCAGCAATCCTTTGTGTTTCCTTCTTCAGCAGTTTGGCTTCTCTCCCAGTCTGCCTTAAAGGGAGATGGGGACAAGGCCACTGCACTGATAGGGGTCTGAAACCCCAGCCCAGATGTGTTCAACACCTGTATCCACAGCCCAGGTGTGTTCAACACCTGAAACCACAGCCCAGGTGTATTTAGCACCTGAAACCCCAGCCCAGATGTGTTCAACACCAGAAACCACAGCCCAGGTGTATTTAGCACCTGAAACCCCAGCCCAGATGTGTTCAACACCAGAAACCACAGCCCAGGTGTGTTCAACACGAGAGATCACACCCAAGGTGTATTTAACACCAAAAACCACAGCCCAGGTGTGTTCAGGAACTGACACCCCTGCCCAGGTGTGTTAAACATCTGCAACACCAACCCAGTTGTTTTCAACAGCTGAAACCCCAGCCCAGGTGTGTTTAGCACATGAAACTGCATCCCAGATGTATTTAACTCCTGAATCCACAGCCCAGGTGTGTTTAGCATGAAAAACCACAGCCCAGGTGTATTGAACACTTGAAATCCCATCCCAGGTGCATTTTACACATGATAACACAGCCCAGGTGTGTTTAACACCTGAAACCACACCCAAGGTGTGTTTAACACCTGAAACCCCAGCCCATGGGGACTGAACACCTGAAACTCCAGCCCAGGTGTGTTTAACACCTGAAACTCCAGCCCAGATGTATTTAACAGCTTAAACCACAGCCCAGGTGTGTTTAGTACCTGTAACCCCAGCCCAGGTGTGTTTAGGAGCTGAAACCACACCCAAAGTGAATCAAACACCTGTAACCCCAGCCCAGGTGTGTTTAACACCTGAAGCCACAGCCCAGGGGGATTGGACACCTGCAACACCATCCAGGGTGTGTTTAACAGCTGTAAGTACAGCCCAGGTGTGTTTAGCACCTGAATCCACAGCCCAAGGTGTATTGAACACCTGAAACCCCAGCCCAGATGTATTTAACAGCTTAAACCCCAGCCCAGATGTGTTTAGCACCTATAACCCCAGCCCAGGTGTGTTGAGGAGCTGTGTGCCCACCACCACAGCCCCTCTGCAGCTCCAGGGCCCTGCAGCATCCCAGGCACAGAGCTGCACTCCCAGCCATGGAGCTGCTCTCCACATCCCCACACTCCTGCTGCTTCTCCCAGGGCTGGAACAGAAACAAGAACTGAGCTTTGGTGCCTCTTCCCTCCCTGCCCAGCAAAGAGAAGGGTGTGAAATGCAAGCAGGTTAGAGAGAATTTCCCTGGCAATATTTCACAGTGCCCCCAGTCCCTTTTTTTTTCCTGCTGAGGATTCCCAGCCTGAATATTGAGTAACCTGAGCTCCCAAACATGCTGGGAGGTGATGGATTGCTGCTGAATGCAGGCTGAAGTTTTAAACCAACAATTACTTTTCTCTGCAGACTTTTTCCCCACCAGAAACTGGGGGGCAGAGCATCTCAGGATTGTTTTTATGAGCAGCACTGTCTCCTCCAGGGGAACTGGGATCTTGAAGGGATGCTGGGTTATGAATTGCTCTCATTACTGGAGGGGGAAAAATGCCCAGGGCCACGTTGGTGTTTTTTGTACATGATCCTGCTCTGTGTGAGGGGATTAATCACCACTTTTAAGGAGGATCAGAGCTGAAATGATTTAACCTCTGAGCAGAAACTCCATTTAAAAATTAAGGAGCCCGCTCAGGGATCCTGAGCCTTCTCCTTCCTGCACCAGGGAGGGAACTGGGGCATCCCCAGGGGCAGCTGGGCAGAAGGAATGTTTGCAATCCCTTAAATCAAGTGGAGAATAACTTCTGGCAGGGGCAAGAGATCACTGAAGAGCAAAGCCAGGAGAAGGGCTGAACCCCCAGAACACCAGGTTGGTGTTTGTGCTGCTTGCCTTTAGTTGGTTGGAAGTCAGATTGTGGCACGTTGTACACCACCCCTGCAGCCATGATATTTTCTGAAAAATCCTTTCCTTAGGAGTTTTCCTCCTGAGAAGCTGAGAGGCCTCAGGAACAAAATGTAACCAATGGTTATCTGCTGCTGTGGAATGCAACAGGTGGGTCTGGGATTGGTCTCATGGGGTTGTTTCTAATTAATGGCCAATCACAGCCCAGCTGGCTCAGACTCTCTGTCCGAGCCACAAGCCTTTGTTATCATTCTTTCCTATTCTATTCTTAGCCAGCCTTCTGATGAAATCCTTTCTTCTGTTCTTTTAGTATAGTTTTAATATAATATATATCCTAAAATAATGAATCAGCCTTCTGAACATGGAGTCAGATCCTCATCTCTTCCCTCATCCTTGGACCCCTGCAAACACCATCACACCACCCCCTAAAAAATTAAATAATCATTGAAAAAAAGAGCAGCTTTCCCCTTAATGCAACAACATTAAACACATTTAATAAAAGGTTGTTGATGTTTGAGGGTCATGAACTTCCTACAGGCAACTTTTGGGGCCCTTGCCTGCCCTCAGCACCTCATGGTCTTGAGCAGGTGATTGTTGCAGGCTGAGATCCAAGGGAAGAAAACCCCACGTGATCCACATCGGGGACAGCAGTGACAATCTGATATTTTTGGGGTTTTTTTGGGCAAAGCAGTTGTTTGGACTCTGCTGTTTCTCACCTGCCAAGCTCAAGAGCAGAGCTGCTGAACCATTTCAGCTTTTTTGAACATTCCAGGTGGTGGGACTCAAGACAAGGGGGTGCCACCTCCCCTCTTTCCCCAGCTGAGCCAACCATTTCAGCTTTCCCAGCAAGCCCAGGGTGTCCCAGGGAGGACTTGGTGGCCACACAGCCCCAGGACAGACCCAACACCATTCCTTAATTCAGCTTGTCCAAGGAAAAACTCAGAAACAGGAGAGACACAGCCACCCACACAGCCAGAGCCCACCCTGGTGGGTCCATTGCACATTCCATGTCCTCCAGCCCATGGGGTGCTCTCCAGCCTGGCAGAGTGATTTCCACCCGGAGACAGAGGCATGGAAAGGATGAATGATGCATTTAGTGATGCTGAAATTACAAACCTCATCCCCTGATCACAGAATCACTGGCGTTGGAGATCTCTGAGACCACCAAGCCCAAGCTGTGCTCGATGCTCTCCTTGTCCCCAGCCCAGAGCTCTGAGTGCCACCTCCAGGAATTCCTGGGACACCTCCAGGGATGGGCACTCCAAACCTGCCTGAGGTCCCTTCCAAGGCCTGACCACCCTTTCCATGGAGAAATTCCTCCTGATGCCCAACGTGGGTGACACCCATGGTGCACTTGGCATCTCTTTCATGGACCAAAACTCAAATTCTTGTTGGTTCAGCTGGGGAAAGAAGGGAGGTGACACCACCTTGTCTTGAGTCCCACCGCCTGGAATGTTCCAAAAACCCCTGGAGGTGGCACTTAAGGACATGGTGTGGCTGTGGGCTGAGGGTTGGATCTGATGATGGTTAAGGTCTTTTCCAACCTGATGATTCCATGACCTCACCTTGAGCACGGGGTCCCCTTGGGACCTGCAGGAAGCTCCAACCTCTCTGGGCAGCAGAAGGGAAGGACCTGCAAGGCCACCAGGTCCCAGGGTGTTGAGATGACCCTGAGCTGTTGGAAAGTCTCTTTTTCCCAGCCCCAAGACCCAAGAAGAAGACAGGATTCCTTGGCTCTGGTTCTCAAGGTTGTTTATTTGCTCTTCTCTAATACATTGTCTGTCTGACCTGCTGAGATCTGTCCAGCAGGTTGGGTTGTGGCACAGTCCCTGCCCTTGGGGTGGTGTTGGCTTTTTATACTAAGAACTACCTGTACTTTATTTACAATAATTTTCCAATACCTATCACCTGTGTTAGACAGTCTGGCTCTACTCTAAACCAATCCAGAAGTGTCACCATCACAGCAGAAGATGGAGGACAAGAAGAAGGAGAAGAAGGACAGGACATGCCCAGATTCCTCCATCTTGCCTCTTGAACCCCCATTCTAAATCCCATTCTAAATCGACTCAAACTCTTGTGGCTTGTAACTCCTCACACAAAGTTGGGAATTGTTTCCATGGGCTAAAATCAAAGGCACAGGTGTTTGTGACTCTGTGCCAAGGTCTCTGAGCCCCTGCCAGGGTCTGGAATCACCCAGGGCAGCCAGAGCAATGTCCTGGGTTCTGACACCCAGGAGCACATGGAGTTCACTGCTGGAGTGAATGATTCTGATCACAGGCACATCCCACACCTCACGGTGCTTCCCAGGAAAATGCCCACTCCAGAGGGCCTGGAGAGGATCACAGCCAGCTCTGCTTTTACTGCAGGGTATTTAATATCCCTTGTTGTCCCTCTCCCACCTCCTCTCTCCAGCAATTTCACCCCAGACCTGCAGGAACAAAGAACTCAGGCACCCATTTGCCACAACATTCCCTTGCTGCTCCTCCCAGACCAAACTGGGACCAAGGCACAGGAGCTGGGAGATTTCCCTTCTGTTTGATGCTAAAAAAGTGGTTTTCTTTCTAAATCATTTCCATCTACCTGCTCCAGCCTCACTCAGGTTCCCCATTCCCAGCACTTTACAGTATTCCCAAAAACATCAACAGGATCAACTTCCACGGTGTAAAACCAAAAATCTCTCCTGCTCTGCTCCTTTCCTGTGCTCCTGCAGCTGCCTCCTGGTCACAGACTTCTCATGGCAAAGGTAATTTTTTCAGGCAAAAGCAGAGGTTTCATTTGTCTGCCCAATTCCAGGAGTGGGACTTTCAGCAAGAACAGAGCTCAGAGCCCTTTCCCTGACCTCAAACACCGCCTGGCTATCAGCCAGAGCTCACCCAGTGCTGCGAACTCCTTCATCCTTCATCAGGCCCTGCTGTTTAAAGGCAGCTCTGGGATGCAGATTTCTTGTTTGCCTGCTTTTCACCAAGAGTCAGACTAGAGGACATTCAAGCTGACTTTGACCTTTTCAAAGCAGGCCAAGTGTTAATAACATTAAAACTGAGAAGGGGGGAGAAAAAATTCTCACCACCTGACAAACAGGAGAGACCCAGTGAATTCTCATGTCTGGCAAAAATATTTTCATCTATTAATGGACTTTCATCTCCTTGCTCCCACTACACTTCACCCACTGAACCTTTTGCAGATCTGATCCCTCCACCACCATCAAACTTGTGAACAACATGGCAAGGAGCTGAAGGAACCTGTGAATTTCCTCCATCAGTTTTTATGGAATAGTGGACTCCAGCATGTGCCAAGTCCCTCCCAGCCCTGCTATTTCTGTACCAGCAACAGATGAACACGAGGAAGAATCTGCTTCGTTTGCAGTTTTCTGGGGAATTAGATCCACTTCCTGCAGCTCCAGCCTCCCAAATGAGCACTGGCAGTTTGAGCTTCATTTTGGGATCATCAGGGACAGCTGCACTGCCCTGTCCACCCACAGGATGTGGTGAGGAAGGAGGGATGGTTTTCCTGGGCTGAAAATGCCTGGTTTCATAGGACACAGGCAGAAAAACTCATCTCCAGGTGCTGAGCTGCATCCCAAGCTGGAAATGGCTCCAAGGCCAGGCTGGATGGGGCTCGGAGCAGCTTGGCCCAGTGGAAGGTGTCCCTGCCAAGGCAGGGGTGTGGGATGAGATGATCTGGAAGGTCCCTTCCTGTCGGGACCCAGGACATTGCTCTGGCTGCCCTGGGTGATTGCAGACCCTGGCAGGGGCTCAGAGACCTTGGCATAGAGTCAAAAACACCTTTTGTGCCTTTGATTTTAGCCCATGGAAACAATTCCCAACTTTGTGTGAGGAGTTACAAGCCACAAGAGTTTGAGTAGAATGATAGTGAATTTGTCACAGGGTGAAAAAGGAGAATTTTGGGGATTTAGAATGGGGGTTCAAGAGGCAAGATGGAGGAATCTGGGTGTGTCCTGTCCTTCTTCTTCTTCTTCTTGTCCCCCATCTTCTGCTGTGATGGTGACACTTCTGGATTGGTTTAGAGTAGAGCCAGACTGTCTAACATAAGTGATAGGTATTGGGAAATTATTGTAAATAAAGTACAGGTAGTTCTTAGTATAAAAAGCCAACACCACGCCAAGGGCAGGGACTGTGCCACAACCCAACCTGCTGGACAGATCTCAGCAGGTCAGAGAAAGAATGTCATAGATAAGAGAAAATAAACAACCTTGAAAAGCAGAACTGAGGAATCTCGACTTCTTCTTTGGTTGTGGGGCTGGGAAAAAAGGATTTTAATGCCTCAGGGGTCATCTCAACCACAGAAACCCGAGACCTTCCCACCCAAAGCAGTCAGGGGTTCCATGGAATGCCTCTGCTGAAGCAGCAAAGCAGCCCAGGGGTGAAGGGATGGGGGGGATCCAACACAAGGAGGAGGGATCAGCCTCAGCAGTGACACTGGGACACTGCCAAACAGCTCCCCAGGAAGTGTCCCCACCCAAAGGTGTCCCCAGCATTCTAAAGGAAATAGAAAACCTTGCAATAAACACACCACTGCTGGGTGATCTGCCTTAACTCCTGCCCTGACCATGGCACCATGGCACAAGCACTTCTGGGTGTCATCAGAAGGTGGCTCAGAAGTTTTTGGGCACAAAACCTCTGACAAACTGGGGGTTTAGGGTTATTTTCCCTCAAAAATTTCCCATTTCCAGCAATGCCAGCTGCAGGTTCCCAAGCAGGGGGTGAAGGGTTAACCTCAGGGGGTGCTGCAGCCTGAAACTCAAGGTGCTCCCTCCAGCACTTCCCAGCAGTTACTGGCTTGAGAGAGAATCAAACTAATTACCTTAGTAATTACCAAACTAATTACCTCTCTAATTACCCAGTGTCTTTGTTCACATGGAGCTGACGTTCTTGCAGAGGAGCCCTGGCTCAGTGCCCCACGTTCCCCTGGAATTTTGCTGCCTCCCTCAAGGACCTGAAGACCCAGGTCCCCCCTGACACCATGGCCGAGCTCAGGTCCTGTCCCTCCTCCCCAGGGATGCTGCTCCAGAGCTCTGGTGATCAAAGCAGAGCTGCCCTTTGCTGCCAGGCCCTGGTGACACTTGTGAGAGCAGCCAGGGAGGTGACAGAGCCAGCCCAGAGCTGAGAGCAGCAGCGTGCTCAGCACCCCTGCCCCAGGGCAATCCTGCCCTGGGGCCACTCACTGCTGTCCTGAGCTCTGCTGTGACAGTGGGAACAGCCCCCAGCTCCTCTCCTGGAAAGCAGGGACATGAGTGGTGTCAGCAGTGCTGGCCATGGCCCCAGAGGGTTTTGTGGGAAGAGAGGCACAGAAAGGACCCTCCTGGCTGCAGGACCTCTCCCTGTTCTGCTCTCCCCTCCCATGTCCCCTCCTGTGTCTCCAGCCAACTCCCAGAGTGTCAGCTCAGCACAAACCACCACAAATTACGGACTGAGCAGGTCACAAAATCCACATCTGCAGCTGCTTGTGCCCAAATCAAAATCCTTGTCTGCTTTTGATGGAACAGGACTGCCCACGGGCAGGGAACTGCAGGGTGCTGTCACCTGGCACAGGACAATCTATGATTTCTGGGTCCTGCAAATCACATCTGACACCCTGGACAAAAATCCTGGCACTTCTCCACTGTCTCTGTCCCTGCTGGTGGTGAAGGAGGCTGGCCTTGCTCTGTCCCAGCAGTTCCTGCTGTCACCAACAGCTGGTGTTGGATTGGGATCTGCAGGTGTTAAAAAAGGTCACAGAATCCTAAAATCATGAACAGGAGGGAAATTTCTCCAAAGGTTTTCCATGCTAAAAAGGAAACTTCCAAGATTTTATTATTTCAGCAAGTGGGGAGGAGGAAAAAATCAAATCAAGCACCTACAGCAGGACAGGGGTGCAGGTACACAAAAGGAGAAGGTGTAGGTGGCACAAGCAGAGGTGGTGGTGAAACGCCAGAAATATCCAGAATTACTGCTCTACTTTAAAGGCAAAGGTTTTCCACACCATGGACAGCTCTAAAATCCACAACATGGACAGTTCTGAAATCCACAACATGGACAGTTCTGAAATCCATACCATGGACAGTTCTGCAGTTCTCACCATGGACAGTTCTGAAATCCATACCATGGACAGTTCTAAAGCCTACAATATGGACAGTTCTGAAACCCACACTGGACAGTTCTGAAATCCACACCATGGACAGTTCTGCAGTCCACAACATGGACAGATCTGAAGTTTACACCATGGATAGTTCTGAAGCCCACACCAAGAAGGACAGTTCTGGAACCTACACCAAGGACAGTTCTAAAGCCCACAGCATGGACAGTTCTAAAGTCCACATTGTGGACAGTTCTAAAGTTTACACCATGGACAGTTTTGAAACCCACAGCATGGACAGTTCTGAAATCCATACCAAGGACAGTTCTAAAGCCCACACCATGGACAATTCTAAAGCCCACACCATGGACAGTTCTGAATCTCACACCATGGACAGTTCTGAAGCCCACACCATGGACAGTTCTGAATCCCACACCATGGACAATTCTAAAGCCCACACCAAGGACAGTTCTGAATCCCACACCATGGACAATTCTAAAGCCCACACCAAGGACAGTTCTGAATCTCACACCATGGACAATTCTAAAGTTTACACCAAGGACAGTTCTGAATCTCACACCAAGGACAGTTCTGAATCCCACACCACGGACAATTCTAAAGCCCACACCAAGGACAGTTCTGAATCCCACACCATGGACAGTTCTGCAGCCCACACCACCACCAGGGCCATTTCTAAACTCCTTACCCTGCTGCTGCCACCAGCCTTGCCCAAGCCCAAGCCCAAGCCCGGCAGGCTGCAGATGCCAGCCCTCATGCCACAGAAGATGTTTAAAGAACACAACACCTCAAACACAGTTGGAACAAAGCAGGCAAGGCTGACTCTCATTGCTCAAGGCTGTCAGGATGAGAAACCAATAAACATTTGGCAGTAACAGAGACCTTCCTTCCCGACACAGCTCTTCCCCTGATTTTACAGCATCATCTGGCCTGAAAAAACGTCTGCTTTTCCTCTACGCTGTATTTTGCTGCCAATTCTGAGTCTGGCAAGGCTGGCTCTGCCAACTTCTTGGCTCTCTGTTACAAAAGAGAACATTAGAGAGAAGGATTTGTGAGTTAGCTGATTTGTAAACACTACAGCAAGGCACTGTGTAAACACGGTGCTTATGTCCCTGTTGTTTCTCCTGAGCAGTTTACCTGGCACCTGATGTTGAACTCCTGGATCCTCCCCTCCCACCAACATTACGGTTGCTTGGCATGTAAAAAAAATTTAAAAAAAAATTTCCAGCTTCTCTGGGCAGCATTAAAAAAAATTCCTTAATTAAACAGTGCTCACAAAGCATCTTGATAATTAGGAAAGTCACTGGTAATATTTTGCATGAATAATTAATGAGATCCACAGGTGCACCCGCAGTTGTTCAGGAGGATGAGGTTCAAACACAGCCAATTAGAGAGGGAGAACAGGTAAATAAACAGCAGAAGGCTCCAGACTCGCTGCTCATTTGACATCATTACTTTCACTATTGTGTAAAAAGTCCTTTCTAAGATTGCTTGGGACAAGGAGTGTGGCAGTTTTTAGCTGAAGAAAAAGAATTAAAGGAAACTGGGTGCTTGCACAAAGCTGGTTTGGAGGTTTTGGAGGGGGTTTCTGGCCTTTCACAGAATCCCAGAATGGTTTGGGTGGGAAGGGACTTTAAGACCCTGCCATTCCACCCCCCTGCCATGGCAGGGACACCTTCCACTACCCCAGGTTGCTCCAAGCCCCATCCAGGCTGGCCTGGGACACTGCCAGGGATGGGGAACCCACACCCTCTCAGGCAATGAGAGCTTGTGCTGCTCCATTCACAAGCATTTCCCAAGGAGGGAAGTGCTGCTGGATAAATCACAACACTCCCATCACGTGGGATCCTTTTAGGTGGCTGTGATGGAAAACAGCTCAATCCAAGCCCCCTTCCTGACACCAGGGCTGGTTGTGCATGAAAGTCTGTGCTTGAAAAGCTTCAGCAACAACATCTGCTGGGAAAGCGTGATTGACACAGCAGAGGGAACACCATCCACCCCCGAGGAGTGGGAAGGGAGACAGACTGCAGCATCAATCTTGTGCATAAAATAGATTTATTGTTGGTACAGAGCGAGGTGTTCTTGTCAGCACTTGATACGAGCAAGGAGCACAACAGAACCATCCCATGGGAACAAAGGCCATGGAGCACCCAAAGTGTTGGGTCACAAACATCATTCCAGCAGAAGGCCTGCAGAGAGAGACTTCATCAAGCCAGGCCATTTGGGAAATAAGTTAAAGCACAATTTGCAATTCTGCACTGTGAGGAGAACTCTGACAGCGGGACCAGGGGCTGCTCCGAGGAACGGCCGCGTCCCTCCCGGCGCTGCAAGGGTTACACCCCTGCCTCGGACAGAGAGATGTTTCTGAGGAGATCCTCCAGTGAAATAGCAGCATTTGAAGGATATTTCCCCTCTCTGAGGTCAGAGAAAGGCTCTTTTCTTTCTCTGCCTTCAATCAGCAATAAGTGGGCTTTGATACGGCCTCGGACGGGCGAGCTCTGATGGAAGGAGATCCAGGCCTGGCTTCCCGAGCGCTCCTGCTGATTGAGCCCTGAGCATGCTGCCCTTCAAATGGCTCTTCCACTTCTTCTCTTTATTGGGCTGCCCTGCAAATGGGCTGCTGGGTCGTTCTTGGGGAGGAAAAAAAAAAAAGCTCTTCTGCTGAAATTAGTTGATGGTCTTGTGCTTGATTCGGACAATGCCTTTATCCTCCTCTCCCAAGCATTCTCTGCTGCAAAAACCATCAGAGGGGAGGGGAGAGACAGGGAGAAACACACATTTCAGTAACTCCAAGTTATTCTGAAGTTTGGCTACAATTCTCCCCCTAGAATCTTCATTTTTTAAAGTAAAAATGCAGAGTAAAAACATTGTTGATAAACACATCACGCCAGAGACAAGTCCCAGAAGCAGAGTGAAGCAGTTTGAGCACTCAACAAGGCAGTGGTTTGGAGGCCTGAAGAGTCTCACTAATGATCCATTTTCATCTCCCCTCATGCTGTCATGGCTTCAGTGCTGTGGCTATTAAAGGAAATTAAAACACCTGACCTTAGAGTAAGAAAAATCCCATTCCCAGCAATTAAACTCTTGAGGAAAAATATCCTGGAAACATCCAACACTGAGTATCCCTCACCTGGCTCCTTCCTGGGTGCTGAGTCAGAATCAAACCCCAACAGTCTCAACATGTTGCACTCAGTGTGGGCTTCATGAGCATGGAATGGTTTGGCTTGGAAAGGAGCTTAAAAATAATTTAATTCTTTTCAATAGACCAGGTTTCCTGTCCCTGGAAATGTTCCAGGCCAGACTGGACAGGGCTTGGAGCACCCTGGGATAGTGGGAGGTGTCCCTGCCCATGGCAGGGTTTGGAATGAGATGATCTTTAAGGCCCCTTCCAACCCAAACCCTTTTTCTTGCCACAAAACCCATCAAATGAGTAAGGACTAATTATGAGTCTCTCCTCGCAAGAAATGGCAAGAAGAGATTTGATAATTCTGAGGCTTTATGTCAGGAACAAGCCCAAACTGAAACCTTGAAATCCTCCAAACAGCTGATTCGGGTGTCTGAGCAACACTGACACACCTTGGAAGTCTGGACTGCATTGACACAGTCATGGAAATTAGGGAAAATTAACAATAAAGGGAATTAAAACCATGTCAGGTTTGGCTTCAACCAAATTCTCATATTATTCCTAAAAAATCCAGTACACTGTGCTATTCCACCCAGCTCCTGCAAGGGTTAAGAGCTGCACTCAGACTGGATTTTGTGAAAAATGTCTTTCCCAAAAGGATTGTCCAGCCTGGCCCAGCTGCCCAGGGAGCAGGGGTGGAGTCCCCCTTCCTGGAGGGATTTAAAACCCTTTAAAATGTGGATGTGGCACTTGGGGCCATGGTCAGTGGTGGCCTTGGCAGTGCTGGGAATGCTTGGATTCCATGATCCTGGAGGTGTTTTCCAACCTTAACAATTCTGACTTAAAAATTCTCCAAGAAATCCACACAAAGAGGTGGTGCCTGTCCTTGTGCCCACAAAATCTTCCAGCAGCATCCAAAGAGGAGAAAAAGAGGCTGGAGGAATAAAAGGAGTCAGTTTTGAGCTCCTTGGGTGCAAACAAAAATCTGGGGAAGTTTCATCTGTTACCAAAACCTCCAATCCATGGCACCCCCATGGAGATTTCTGGAAAGCTCTACCTGGAAAATTCCTTTTTGCACAGGAGTTACAGACTCACTCCAAGCCATCTCTGAGCTGAATATTAACTTTATGTTGATTTAACAGTGCACAAGTTAACAGAGGAAATTCCCAAGGGATCTGAGAAAAATTGGTCTACTTTTGTTTAGTGTCCAAAGGAAAGAAAATGCAGATATTTGTTCATCACATTCAGATTTCTGCCCACAAAATTTCACCTTCAGACAAACAGGGGTGTTCCAAGCTTTGCTTTGGCTTTATCTACATGTTGGGGTTTTTAGTGTTTTTCTTGTCTTTTTAAATTAATGCATTTAAAATATTTCCTTTTTTTTTTTAACCTAAGCCCATGGAAGGAAGCTGGTCCCTTTTTAAATTAATGCATTTTTTCCTTGCTTTTTAAAATTAGTGCATTTAATTTATTATTTTCTTTTACATAACCCCATGGAGGGAAGCTGGTCCACAATAAACTTCCTTCAATGAGGGCAGGGCTAAATGATGAGGTCTTTTTGCTTCATTTCAATTCAGTGTTTCCAGATACACAAATTCCATCTATTTTTCTCTTAGACTGGAAATTGCTATCAAAATACTGGAAGATGAGGCTAAAATCCTGGTTTTATTCTATTTAGGATGCATAATTAAGGACCCACTTGATCCAACAAATGAAAATAGTGGTTACACTATTTATTTACACTTTATCCAAGGCTAAAGGATAACATTTTGTAGCCAGGCTGCCAGGCACCAGCAGCTGCTGGTGTTGTTATTTTAAGTACTCTTAAACCTCACCTGCCTGCAGAGGCCTGAATCCTTCTGGAATTCGATGGTTTAACAGGAAATTATTGCACAGATTTGTTAAACCATGGACTAGTTGTGTTTTTATGTAAGAATCAGAACTTCTTGTAACCCAGGAGGGAGAAAAATTGAGAAAAACACCCCTAAAATGTGTATTTTAACAGTTAAAAGTCCATATCCATGGCTGGAAAACCAGGAGAAAGGATTAAAAAGCCTTGGATGGTCTGGCTGGAGTTACTTCAGCATAAATAAATGCCAGACACAATCCAAATATCTTCCCCTTAATGGCTCCATTAGGTTAAGTTTTCCTCTCCATTACTGGCATTATCATTATAATAACATGCAAACATTAATAACAGAGTTTAATTTATCTCCCCAGCTTCTCATGACTTTGGGAAGAGATTTGAAGGCAAGATACACCAATGTGTCAAACCCCTCTGAATTAACAACTCTCTGGGCTTTTCTAAAGAGGGGAGAAAAGGACAGATAGAGACATGAGATTACAGACAGCATGAGAAATAAGGAGCACACAGAAGAGAGGGGGAGATAATTATAAGCAAGATAGGGAAGAAAGAGGAGTCAATAAATTCAATTTATGAAAAGCACAGAGTGTGCTCAGCCTGAGCACAAGTGCCCAGACTCACCGCCAGGAAATCGGATTAGTTCACTTATTTGCTTTTCAATATCTTGCTCTATTCCCTCTAGCAAATTTTCTTCTTCCTTTGTTTCTTGTAGCCAGTGTCAGTTAACTTTTTCATTTCTGAATCTGCCATTTATCCCCCTCCTCTGGCTCCCAACCAGGCACACAGAGAAGGTAATTTTGAAGTGATTTTATAGCGGCGTTTAAGAATTATTTCAAAGGAACTGTCTGGACATGTGGGCAAACAGTGAGTAAAAATAATTACAATTACAGCTGCAGCACGTGGAGGATGGGCTGGAGTTCATTATGAAAAACAATTGCTCCTGCTTGCAAATATTTCCATCATAAAAGGCTTCTCCTTCTCTGTTATCATGAGAGAAGCCTCTCTGAATTCTCATCTTGAAGCATGTGTGAAACAGAATAAGAAACATTTAGGAAACACTTTTAACTACTTGACAGGCTTGGATAAAGATCTTCAACAAAAAAAAAGGTGTTTAAAAGGGTTCAAAAACCTAATGCTCATATTTATGCAATTTGCTTTTCCTGCACCTTCTGAACATGAATTAATTCATCCCCATCAGAGTCTTCCGAAGAAATTCCTATCAGATACAAACTCGACTTAGAGCTTAAACATGTCTAAGTAATTAATCCATTTTTTTCTGGTTACTTTAAACAAATAATTAAAAAAATATATACATGCAGTAAATTAGTGCTGCAGATGCTGCAGAGCCATGGGGAAATCCACTAGAGAACAAACCAAAACAGGGCTACAAGTGACAGAACAAGAGGAAACAGCCTCAAGCTGCACCAGGGGAGGCTGAGGTTGGATATTGTGGAAGATTTCTTCACTCAAAGGCTTGTCCAGCCAGGGCAGGGCTGGAGTCCCCATTCCTGGGGGGATTCCAAAGCCATGTGGTTGTGGCACTTGGGGACAGGGTCAGTGGTGGCCTTGGCTGTCCTGGACTGGATGGGCTAAAGATTCTTAATGATTCTGTGATTCTCATGTTGGTGCATTCCAAAATGAGCAGCAGGAGAAATCATGGAATTCACAGAAGGGTTTGGGTGGGAAGGGACCTTAAAGCCCATCCAGAGCCACCCCAGCCATGGCAGGGACACCTCCCACCATCCCAGGGTGCTCCAAGCTGGCCTTGGACACTTGCAGGGATGGCACAACAAATACCAATGAAGGATATATTAAAATAAGTGAATTGGAAGGGACAGGGAGCTCTCAGTGACTGAGGCACAACGAGGAGTGTTAATTCCAGCAGATCTTTGGGAATACCAGCTCGAGGCTGCAGCATTTGAAAGCAAAAGGTCACAGAGAAGGATCAGAGGCAAAGTCTCAGGGATTTTGTGCCCAGGCAGAGTTAAGCCCAGGGAAGGTGATTACCATGATCAAACACCAGCTGTACTCACCAGGTCTCTGCTATCACATAAAGATGGGTGTGCTCACGTGCTCAAATATTAACTCACAGATTTGGGCAGAAATAAAGATCAACAGACTGATTGAAGCACTTTTTACACATCCTGCATTTCCTGGTTTGTTTAAGAACACAATTGAGGTCAATGCATGCATTTCTGCATTTGAAAGATGCAAGCTGATGAAAAAGAGTAAAACTGAGAAATTGTAGCTCCTTTTAATTTAATGATTTGTGTATTACTGTCATTTTCCTTCATGCTGCACTAATAAAGCATAAAGATTTTAATTGGCAGTGGCATCCATACCCTACAAAACTGGAGGAGAGGAGGGCAAGAGCAGGTAAAGGGCAATTTTAGAGTCTTGTATAACACAAGACAGAAGAAATCAAGAATTCCAAGTGGTCACTGATGTAGTTTGAGGCATCCATGAGTTTCTCAAATTTATGGTAAAGACTACCAGGTATTTTAATCCCCTTGTTTTACTGCTAAAACTGTAGATAACAGGAAACATCTGCCAACAGCAAGAGCTGCTACACTAAACAACATCTTCCCAGGGGAAGAGATGGAAACCTGAGCATTTAAATCAACTCTGAGTGGTCTCCACAGAGCTCTGGGAATGCACACACTGGGAAATGCTTAGGCACAGAGGAAGGACTAATTAGAAATGCCTCTGCTCATCATTCCATCATTTCTCAGTGAGAATAGGCCCAGCTCACCTGTTTGGCATGATTGACACAGTGCAGGTACTGGCTGGCCAGGGCAGAGCAGCTCAGGGTCTCCTGGGCATGTTCCCGGTAGCACTGGAGGATTTTATCCTGCAGCTCCCCACAGATGGGATGGGACTCGTATCTCCTGTGGGAACAGACAACAGCTTCAGGGTTTCCTTCAAAAAACATCTCAGGAGAGACAAAAAACTTGCATTATTTTATTATTATTATTATTGAATCAGTTTGGGTGGGAAGGTACAAAGCACATCCAGTTCAACCCCCTGCCCTGGTCAGGGACACCTTCCAGGGTGCTCCAAGCCCTGTCCAACCTGGCCTTGGACGCTTCCAGAGGAAAGAATTCATCCCTGTGAGGGTGGTGAGGTTCAGGCACTGACTGCTCAGGGCTGCCCTGTTGCCTCAGGGTTTGGCTTTTATATTTTTCACATTCTGTGCTGCTTTAGTGTGCAGGTCTGAGCTCCATATTATGGGATGGTGAGCTCTGTGCACAGAGCAGGGAGACAAAACAATTCCCGCTCCAGCTGGGCACCAAGGACAAATGACCCAAATCTCAGCCCAGGAGCACAAACCCCGTGGGCTGGAGAGAGAAAAACAAGCAGGGTGGGACTGCAGGGGCTAAAGCTGGAATGGGACAATGAACTGCAAGATGCAAATGGAGCAGAACTGATCCCAGGGAGAGACCCCGGGAGCGCTGGTGCATTTTGGGGCCATTTTGGTTCATCTTGGGTGCAGCCCTGGCTGGGCTCTGGTGCTGCCCAAGGTGCATCCATGGAGGAGATCCTTGGAATAAATCCCTGCTTTATTCTGGAACTCTGCCCAGCCTCTGCTCCAGCTCAGCCTTCTCAAGGCATCACCCCCATCCCTGGAAGTGTCCAAGGCTGGGCTGGACAGGGCTTGGAACACCCTGGGAGAGTTGAAGCTGTTCCTGCCCATGGAAATGGAGTTGGAACTGGGTGATCCTCAAGATCCCTCCCAACCCAACCCACTCTGTGATTCTGATTCTCATTTTGCTGATTGGCCAGGGCAGATTTCCTCCATCAGGGGAATGAAACACGAAGCACAAACGCTGCTCCTCCAGGGAATTGATTTCTTGACAATCACTGAAGACGTGGTGCTAAAATAAAGAGATTGTTAAGTCACCTTGATTTTACAGCATGTACCTATATAAAACATCTCTTCCTCCTTTCATTCATTATCTGAATCTGTGAAATCTAAACCAGAATTTAAATGCAGTCCCAGGTGCTTCCACACTTTATGATCTCCAAGTTCAAACTTCTGCAGACTCTTACAGGGGAGGATTTTCCCTTAATCCCCCCTGTGCTGAGATCAGCACGTGCTTCAAAGGCATGTCAGGCATCAAAATGTGCAACCACAAACTGCTGCACATGGAGGGAGGATGGCAAGGTCTGCACTGGGACAGGGAACACAGAAACAGCAGGGATGTTCTCTGTAGACATCTCCCAGCAGTGATGATTTAGGTCCAGCTAAACCAGAGCTCCATTAAAATGCCCAAACTCCTGGTGTGAATTGATAAATCAATACAAGAGAGCCTGAATTAACTAAAAATACCCACAGTAAACCTTGCTGTGCCTTTATTCACAAGTGATTTTAAAATGAATTCTTATACACAGGTGAAGAGAGAAAGGAATGGCTGCTCTAGCACGGCTGCATAAATTCTGTCAATGTAAATAAAGCCATTTCAATGGGGGAACTCTCTAAGCCATGATAAAGAGCTTTAAAATGGTGGGGTTTTCCCCAGAGTCACACCATCAGTGACCAAAATTCCTTATTTGAATGTTCCAAAGGATTCTGTACATTGCCAACCCTATGGGAGCCCTGTGAGCCACATCATCTCCTGCCCCTCAGTGATTTGTTTTCACACTCTGACTTTTTACCCCCATTCAGGGGGGATTTTTGTAAACCTGCTCTCAGCTCTGTCCTTGTGAGAACACAGCCACTTCCTCCAAGCCAGCCAGGTCCATTTCCTGGATTAATCTGAAGGTGAGCACTGTCTGTGTATTGATCAGCTGTGCTTGTTCCACTCCCCTAATGCTCTGTTGGCACTTTTGGGAAAGCACTAAATGAAATCACTGCCTGGCATTAGAGGGCCATAAACCACAGGCTGCAGAATCTCCTGTTGGGAAAGGAGGTTCCATTGTGCATTATGGGAACCCCTCTGAAGGGTTTCCCATTGATTTCTGGACTCACTCACAGATGGATGGTCAGAAAAAACAGCAAGGAAATTCCTCCAAAGGGGAATGCAGTATCTCCCTAACAGAGAACATCCTGAAGCTGCTATGATTACATCATTTAATACTTAAATGGGATATTGGGAAGGAATTCCTGGCTGGGGTGGAATTGCCAGAGCAGCTGTGGCTGCCCCTGGATCCCTGGCAGTGTACAAGGCCAGGCTTGGAGCACCCTGGGATAGTGGAGGGTGTCCCTGCCATGGCAGGGGATGGATTTGGATGGGCTTTAAGGTCCCTTCCAACCCAAACCATTCAGTGGTCCCATGAATAAAGGTCATTTTACAGAAGTACTTTAGGGTCTGTGGGGTTTGACTGAGAGAAAAGCTCAGAAGAAAAGGTTAATAGTGCAAACTCAGCAATTATGTGGAATCTATTGGGAAAATGTGGAGGTTTTAAATGCCTGAGTGGATAAAGCAACCTGGTCTGGTGCCAGGCAGGGCCAGGAGATCTCAGAGCAGGAGGTGCTGAACTATCCCATGCCCTGAGAGAGATCTGTATTCTGGGACATGCAGCAGGAAAAGTGTCACCAGAGTATCACAGGATGAGCTGGGTTGGAAGGGACCTGAAAGCCCATCCAGTGCCACCCCTGCCATGGCAGGGACACCTCCCACTGTCCCAGGCTGCTCCAAGCCCCAATGTCCAACCCTGGACACCCCAGGGATCCAGGGGCAGCCACAGCTTCTCTGGGAAATCCATCCCAAGGCCTCAGTGCCTTCCCAGCCAGGAATCACCTCCCAATATCCCATCTAAATCCTCCCTCTTGCCCCTTATCCTATCACGACCTGCCCCTGTAAAATAAACAACATTGTGTCCTACACCACATTTAATTAATTCATTAATTAATTAATTGCTCAGGGATTTCACAACTAAACTTAAGGAAAACCACAAACCATGGGAGTGCAGCAGGAATGGCAGGGAATGCTGACAGATCTCCAGCTCAGTGCAACTCCAGAACTCCTTAACAGAACCAACACACCCAAAATCTCCAAGCTTGTGCTTTTCTCAGCACAAGTCAAGATGAGCAGCAGCCACATGGCATGTGAGGAACAGCGTGGTTTTATTAAGTTTGCAATTCCTTGATCTGCTTTCCCTTCTCCAGCTGCTCCTGAAGCACCTCCCATGCCAGAATAATCTTTCAGTGCTGGAATAAACCTCTGAGGGAGCTGTGCACCCACCATTTCCAGAGAGCTGATGCATCACAACCTCATAAAGGTAATAGGATGAAAACACAAAAGGAAATGAGAGAGAGAGAGAGACAGTCTTAAAAAGAAATATTCTATGCTAAAGCATGAAAAGAAAATTTAATGAAGGGAACTTTGTACTCATCTGGGCTCTCTCAAAGAGCATAGCTTATTGTGCTCCTGGGGGCTTGGGGAGAGGAGCCCCTTCATGGCATTCAAACAAAATGTCTACTAAAGAGGAAATTTGAAATCACCACAGTGAGCTTTGCGAGCTTCGTGCTAAAACTGACACTCTCACTGAAGGAATCTGAATGGCTGATGAGTTTCCAGCTGTGCAGGTATCTGGCATAATCCCCCCCAGATCAGGACTTCAAGCAATTGTCATAAAAAAATATGGGGGGGAAAAAAATAGCAACAAAAAAGGAGAGCGTGAGATAAAAATAGTGCCATGAGATGGGCAGGAGTACCCAGGGCTTAATTTAATTCCTCATTAAAGGGCTGACACCTATCAAAGGCAGCTGATTTTATTTGTGTAACCCTTGGCTACTTCTGAAGCAGTGAATTAAACAGACCACACTGGTGCTCTGTGTCCAAGCAGCCCAGCCCAGCCCAACCTGCAGCTCTCTAAGATCAAATCTTGCTGTGCCTCCTCCCCAGAGTGGCTCAGCACATCCAAACCACAAACTGGGGCTGGTTCCCAGCATGGGGCTGTGCTGGGGAAGTCCAGGGAAGTCTTCACTTGAAGACAAAACCCTACAAATGAAGGTGATCCCACTGAGCCCCAGAGGAGCAGCACAGGAGGGTGCTGCAGACATGTTCTGACCTGGTTTATTCAGTCCTACTGATGGAGGAGAGGAGCCATGCTGTGACCAGGCCTGGCAGAATGCAAAATAAACAACAAAAAAAGGAAGGTGCTTCTTTTCTCAGTGTTCTCAGAATAAACACAAGGATAAGGAACAACAAATGGTGAAACAAGAGGCAATCCACACCCGTGGGCAGCCCATGAAGTGTGTAACAGCTGAATTGTTTTCAGGTGCTTTATGAAGAGTGGTTTCAGAGGGATTTGTGGGAATTTAATCAATTAACATTGTCTGTGTCCAGCAGAAATTCCTTCTGAGAAAGAGCAAAAGGTGTTTCATGGAATCATGGAATGGTTTGGGTTGGAAGGGACCTTAAAGCCCATCCAGTGCCACCCCTGCCATGGCAGGGACACCTCCCAGTGTCCCAGGCTGCTCCAGCCCCAGTGTCCAGCCTGGCCTTGGACATTGCAGGGATGCAGGGGCAGCCCCAGCTGCTCTGGGAATTTTGGAAATGAGATTGAAACTGAAATGGGGATGAGTGGGGGGTAAAGGTGGAGTCACAGATGCTTCAGAGAGAGGTCAGTAGGGAACTGGAAACAGCAGGGAAGCAGAAATGGGACAGGCAGGGCTGGGAAAGTGAAGATGTGTGATTTTTCCTGGAGAACACTGGTGAGGAAGCCAGCAGCAGGATGAAAGGGGATGATGTGAATTTGGGGTAGGAAAATCTGCAGCGCTGCTTTCACCAGACACAGTCAGGGCAAGATTCCATTTCTTTTGGACAGGAGGAAAAACAAAGGAAAATAAAGGTTGGTAGCCTGAGCAGAGATAGATTTAGCTGAGCAGATGGACAGGAAAGGCCACAGTGGAGGGATTTTTGCATATGAAGGCAGCAAGAGAAATGTGAGCCCAGCTCAGGAGAACCTGAGGGAAGGGCAGCACAGAGCTGAAGTGTGGAGGACACCTCTGAAACAGCAGCAAGGCACTTGTGCTCTTTATCCCCACCCAAAAAGGTGCTGGTGAAAGGATTCTTCTTTTTTTAACATCACCTCACCCAAAAAGCCTCCTCCAGCAGCATCACTGCTGAGTGAATCCACAGGACGGGTTTGTAGCACAGAAAATTATTGTAGAACAGACCCCAGGGAAAAAAAAGACAAAAGGGCATATGGTAATGAAGGTCCTCATTGCTGCACCATTATTTTTAGTTTTTCCATTAATTTACTCTTTCTATTAAACTATTTTTGAAGCTTGTTTTTGCACATGCAGTAGGTGATGACTCGAAGGCAGGGTACGGAACGTGTGAGGCACAAACCAAATGGTTCAGTTCTTCTCCCAGTGCTTGGGAAGGAAAAACACAGATCTGATTGCTGAATATCTACAAATGCTGGTCCCTAATCAAGCTGTGCCCACACACAGCCCTCACAATCACTGCGTGGGAAGTGCTGCCAGCAAAAGATCAAGCACTGCAGAGTTGATTCTTGCTTTTATTTACACTCGGGTGCTGAGTGTGACTTCTCCAAAAGGTGTCAAAGAAAGAATTTTCCTAATGAATCTCTGCTGAAATGCTGCAAGGGAACCACAGTGGTTTCTGCTCTGCAATTGAGAATGTAAAATCTACAGAGGAATACTAAAGAAATGACTTAAAGGTTGGAATGCAGCTTACTCCACCTTTTGTGCTACTCATAATCAAGTCCAATGTTAATCTTCCCTGTGTTATTTCATATCCTTTCTCCAAAAACCCCTGCACCCCAAAATCCCAGGCAAATGTTTGTCACCCTCTCAATTATTTCATTTCTTACCCAGCCTTGTCAAAAGCAAATAAAGATCTACTTCAAACATTCTGGCCTTTGGAATAGGGAAGGGAAGGAGAAAGGAAAGGAGAGGAAAAAGGAGAGGAAAAGGAAAAAGGAAAGGAGAAAGAGGCAAGGGGAAAGAAAAGGAAAGGGAAAGGGAAAGGGAAAGGGAAAGGGAAAGGGAAAGGGAAGGAACTGGATGGGCTTTAAGGTCCCAACCAACCCAAACCATTCCAGGACTGAGCAATTTCACATTTGCACATGGAAAGTTATGCACATCCTTAAAGCCTTTTTCGGGCAAGGACTGAAGAGGAAGACAACAGGATCAGGATCAGGAAAAAATATTCTGGTTGTGGATCCTAATTTGTTGGATGAACTGGTTGCCAAGGAGAACCTTCAGGCCCTCAGGACACCACATGAGGAGCAGATCTCTTCAGCCCAGAGAAGGACAACTGCAAGAGCTGGATCTCAATTATCAATGAATTACAGGATGAAATCATCAATGGATTACAGACAGGTTTCCTAGCAGTGGGTTCACAATGCAAAAATAAAAAGGAACAGCTAATGAAAAGCTGGGACTCAATAATCCAAGCCTTTCCCAAAGAACAGCCAATGAAAAGCTGGGACTCACTGTCAGAGCATACTGGGGTTATCAAAAGCACATTTAGTTCAAAAGTTCAAAGAGAATTCTACAGGAAGGTGTGAGGTGCCCAGCAGGAGATTACAAGCAAGATGTGCCAAAGGAAAGCCCCACACCACCCCTTGTTTGAAGGCAAAATGGTACCACTGAACACTTCCCTCATTTTTACAGCATTCCCTAAAAACCCACTCCCAGCTCAGGAGACTCTGATCTGACCTGCTGTGGTTGCTTAAATTCCAAATATGTCAAGAAGCAAGCTAACAAATGAAGACAGGATTCCCATCCACCCTGAGAGACAAAATGAGTTTGAATACTTTGATTTAAACTGATATGAACCAATTTGCATGATCCCAAACCACTATTTGTTTATAAAATTCCCCTCCCCTCCAAAAATAGAAGAAAAACCCTCAAATAGAAGAAAAACCCTCTTCAAATCCAGAGCACACCACTATTAATGCACAAATGTACCTCTCCCACAGCTGGTTCCCGCAGCTGCAAAGGGAGCAGAGTGTTGGAATTACCCAAATTTAGGATGCACTTTTCTTTTTAGCTTAAGGGACAGTTTTTAGTGAATAGCAGATACTAAAATAAACAATCACATGCATGGCAATGATACAAATTCCTTTTAACAGGGGCATGGATGCTGCTACAAAGTAGGAAAGAGAATTTAGCAACTGCAGGCTTTAATTAGAAGGAACTCAAGGAGGAGCAGTTTTAATTCTGTGGAGTATTTTGTAGTACCTAAATGTTATAAATAGAAATATATAGAGAAATACTTCTTGGCCTTGCACAGATCAAACCCAGCTCTTAATTTTGGGAAGCTCAGAGCCAAAAAATGATCCCAGATCATTCCCAAGCCTGTCCCACCACTGCTGAGGACAAAATCCAAACTCTTCCCAGCTCCAGAGTCCCATCAGCTCAGGGGATGGAGCCAACCCCTCCAATTTCATGATCAGCAATCCAACATTTGCATCCAAACCTCTTCATGTCAACCCAGATCACAGACTATTTTTAGAGCTTGCATGTGGTATCACTTGAGCTCAGCCTTACTCACCCCAAAAAAGAATTATTTAATGAAGACTGGCAAGATTCCACTTGGCTGCTCAGGAGAACACAAGTCAAGGATCATCACTGCAAACAACACCATGTGCTAGAGTTTCTTACTATTTACTCCTAATAAGGAATTTGGAGGGGGTTTCTGAAGGTTTAGGGAAGCAAAGGAATCAAAGCTCTCCTCAGCTCCAGCCCCAGCTCATGGAAAGGCAGATCCAGGCTCTGGGAGACTGAACTGATGTTTTGCTGTTATTTCTCATAGAAGTGGCTGATGCCAGTTGCAGGATTACTTGGATAGATTAAACCTTGATATTTCTAATTTTTAAAGGAAAAAATAATTCTGCAACAGTTTGAAATCTGCTTCTCTATGATGGTGGCAAAAAAGACAGTTTCATCCACTTAAATGATCTATTTTAGTGTTCTCCCTGTCCCTGCATTAAATTTTCCACAGTAACTTTACATCACTGTGTGTGTAAAGCGCACAGACACACAAAAAAAAAAAATCCAGACAGATCCAAATGAGCAGCATAAACCAAATGCAGGACAGCAAAGCACACTGTGGATTTATTACTGCCACTTATTTCCTAAGAGCTACAACTCACTGCAGGCTTTGTAAAGGCCTAACACCACACCATCATCCCCAAACCCTGGTGATAAAACCTTCACTGAGCCTCACACTAAAAAAAAACCACCCCAAACCAACCAGTTTTGCCTTTCTAAAGGTGCTAAATAATATGTTCTAACAAGCAGGCACTTTTTTCCTCTCTAGCAAAGGTCAACTACAGCACTCAACACAAAGCACCACAAGACACTAACTCATTATTATCCAAATATTACTCTCCAGAGCAATATATATTTAACTATTCTCTTCAGCTATAAAAGGCCCCAAACCCCTGTTAAGTGACCACAAAAATCAAAGATATTTTGGGCAGAAGCAGCGTCCAGAAAAAGCAATCACCAGTTAAACACTTCGAGCCTCGCCGCTCGCGTGGGCGACGATTACTTGAGGGAACTGAAGGTTGTAATCTTAAGAGAAAACAAAATAAATGCCAATTTTTCATTTGGCCATGAAGTTATTGAAGAAAACAGGCTTGGATTCACTCTGCTAAGCCACAAAGGCCATGTGTGATTCTACAAATCTTGGGTTGGGATGAGGTCGAGCCACTCTTTTCATAAAACAGAATCAGCAGGGCTGCAACAACAAATTCATCAATCAAATGATTCAACAATCAAACGTCATCAACTCCTACAAAGAGAAATAATCCCACTGAGAGTGTGCTGAGAACCAGTGGCCACTGCACCTTGCTCTAATATATCTCAGTCTTAAGATATCTTAATCTTAAGATTTCTTTTTTTAAATACTTTTCTTGTTGTGTTTCTCTACACAATGATGTTATTGATGTATTTATTGTAGATGTTGTCATCAACTCCAACCAAGAGCAATAATCCCACTGAGAGGGTGCTGAGAATATATTTTAGCCTTAGGAAACCTGGATGATTTTTTCTTCTTTTAAAATACTTTTGTTGTGTTTTTCTACACAATGATGTTATTGATGTATTGTAGATGTTTTGGAGTTTTACTTTTTATTAATGGAGTTTGGATCAGTTTATGATAGATGGTGGGGTTGTGTTTTTATTTTTGGGGTGGTTGGTTTTAGGTGTACTGTATATTTTTTTAGGTAAAAGTAAAGTGAGGTTTGTATTAAAGGAATGGAGAAAAATGTATTGGTAATGTTAATAAGGGTTTGTTATTTTGTTGTTCTGGATTCTAGTTTGTATTGGAGTTTTAACATGTTTGCTATAGTAGTGTTTGATGGTTGAGTTATTTTATTCAAGGTATGGTGGTTCATAGTTAATCTTTATTTTTTAATAATAATAATTTTAATAAAAAATTTATTTTTAATAATAAAAACAAGTACTGTTTGGTATACTAGTGTTTAATGGTAGAGTTATTTTATTTAAGGTATGATATTTTACAGTTAATATGTAAAAAATAATAACAATGTTAATGATAAATTTCTTTTTAATAATAAAAATAAAATAGTACTGTTTGGTATAGTAGCATTTAAAGGTGGAGATATTTTATTTAAGGTATGACAGTTTAGAACTAATATTTTTTAAAATTATAATAATGTTAATAATAAATTCATTTATAATAATAAAATAAAATATTTTAATAAAATAATAAAATCATATATTTTATTATTTTATTAAAATATTTTAATAAATTAATAAAAATAAAATAGTACTGCTTGGTATAGTAGTGTTGATGTTGGAGTTATTTTATGTAAGGCATAATAGTTTAAAGTTACTATTTTAATAATAATAATATTATTAATAAATTTATTTTAATAATAAAATAATAAATGTAATTTTAAATAAAAATAAAATCATACTTTAATAGAAATATACAATGTGTTACAGAAACATTAAAACAGAATGTCCTCAACATCCTTTGTGGCACCCAAGAAAAGAAAATGTTCCCCATACCAGGACCAGGTCAGGAATTAGAGCTGGAGGGGTGAGTTGTAAATGACAACACTCACTTTTTTTTTCATTATTCTCATTATTTAAATTATTTTTCAAGTAATTTTTCACTGCTTGCTGGTGGGTGTTTCCCTCAGGCTGCTGTAAGACACGACAGCAAAGATGCTCCAGGGCTGGAGCCCCTGGCAGAGCTGGGAATGTTCCCCTGGAGAAGGGAGGGATCCAGGGAGAGCTTCCAGCACATTGCAGGCCTGAAGGGGCTCCAGGAGAGCTGCAGAGGGACTGGGGCCAAGGCCTGCAGGGACAGCACCCAGGGAATGGCTCCCAGTGCCAGAGGGCAGCCAGGGATGGGATCTTGGAAGAGCCTGGAGCTGCTCAGGGCTGGAATGGGCCCCTGGCAGTGCACTGAGGATGTGGAAGAGCCAGCACAGCTCTAACTCCATCCAGGACTTCTCCAAGGTGTGGATGTGACTCAGGAAATGCCCACGGCAGGGTTGGGGACTGGACCCTTCTCTCCAAGCCTTGACTCAAGAGCCACCACTGGGCTGTGACCTTCAGTGGTCACATCTTCCATCAAAGTCAGGAACCTCCAAGGAGTTGGGAGCTTGCAGGAGGAGAACCTTGGTGAGAGCTGGAGGATGAGCCAAACTAACAAAGAACTAATTGCAATGAGGACAGAAGAGAAATAACCCAAACAAACTAAAAAAATCTATTAATTCCTATAGAATCACAGAATCACAGAATGATCAGGCTGGGAGAGACCTTCAAGGCCATGGAGTCCAGCCCAGCCCCTGGCCCCCAGTGCCACATCCAGGCTGTCAAACACACCCAGGGCTGGGGACTGCACCACCTCCCCGGGCAGCCATTGCAGAACTTGATCCCCCTTGCTGGAAAAGCTTTTTCCTGCTCTCCAACCTGAATTTCCCTTGGTACAGCTCGAGGCTGTGTGCTCTGGTTGTGTCAGTGCTGCTGGAGAAAGAGCCCAAGGGCAGCTGAGCACAGGCACCTTGTCACTGACATATTTTATGAAGAATCCTTTTGCCAGGATTTTTTCTCCTGAGAAGCTGGGAATCTTCAGCTTCTCCAGGTTTTGCTACTTTAGAAAGTGATTTGGAGAATTGATTACCCAGGATGTGAATTGTTTTTAATTAATGACCAATCACAGGTCCAGCTGTGTCTGACTCTGGTCAGTCACAAGATTTTATTATTCATTCCTTTCTAGCTTTCTGATGTCTCCTGTCTCTTTTTGTAGTATAGTTTTAATATATTGTTTTAATTTCATATATATCATAAAAAAATAAATCAGCCTTCTGAAACATGGAGTCAAGTTTCTCATCTCTTCCCTTGTCGGGGTTGCCTGCAAATTCCACAGCACCTTTCAGGAGCTGCAGAGAGCGATGGGGGCAGCCCTGAGTCTCCTTTTCTGCAGGCTGAGCACCCCCAGCTCCCTCAGGGGCTCCTCTCAGGCTTTGTGTTCCCAGCCCCTCACAGCAGCTGGGGCTGCCCCTGCATCCCTGCAATGTCCAGGGCCAGGCTGGACACTGGGGCTGGAACAGCCTGGGACAGTGGGAGGTGTCCCTGCCATGGCACTGGATGGTCTGGAATGTTCCCTCCAACCCAAACCATTCCCTGGATCTGTGAGGGCACCAGGGGAACAGTCTGAGGACAAGGCAGAGGATCCTGATGGAAAGCTCAGTGCCAGCTCACAAAAACCTTTCCAAGGTCTCTCCTCACCTCCTCCCTGTGCTGGCAGCATTAATTAGACACTGGCTTATTTAACAGAGCTTCACTCTGCTCCAAAAAAGTCATCCTTGTGTTTTATAACCTCAGCACAATTTTCAAGCTCCTATTTCTTTTTGCAAGGTCTTCAGGTGGTTTGGTAAAGGGATGCTTTTAAGTCAAAGCAGCTCAAGTTTGACAAACTTTAGATTAACCACTCACATTTCTCCCAGTTAGGTCGTGCCCCTTGATTTCAATTTGCTCTCACTAAAGTTTTCTGCTAATTGCTGCTGAGTGAAGAATTCATCTTGCTGCTCCTGAGGCTCATCCTGTTACAAAGGATGGTTTGAGAGAAGGAAAATAGTTCTGCAACCTGGTGATCTTTGCCATCATGTTGGGGTTTTTGGGTTTGTTTTGAAGGGGCTTAAGTGCAACAGTCTGAAATAACCCTCAGAGAACAGTCATAATTTAGGGGAAAATGAATCCGTGATGGGAATTGTAAAAGAAACAACATTTTTTACCACAGGCCTTTCCTCCTCCTCCTCCTCCTGGCATCATTTGTGCAATCAGGTATAATTTTAGTGACCTCTTTCATTCCATACCAACAGAAAAAGCCTCTCTGGGGGTGCTGCCACTAGAAACCAGCAGGATTTTCTCACCTTCATCCCACTCCATGGGAAAGGTGAGTCCACTTAAAAGCTGAGGAGGGAATAAGTGCAGAAACCCCCCTTAAAAGGTACAGGGAGTTCATAGAGACAATAATGAACATAATTACAGTTAGTTATTGTTTGCTCTACTCACAACCCTACTTTATAATGCTCCTGCCAGCAGAGCTGCTTTATGGGATGTCTTTTTCATGCAGCAAACCTTTTCATAAATCAAAGCCTCAAAGCAATACCAGGCAGTTTCTCCTGCAGCCTGTTTGAAAATAAAAGTTAACACCGAGCCCTGGCTGTTATCAATCTTCATAAATGTGTCCATGATACAGCAAATCTGTTCCATATTACCCCAGCTCTGCTCCTAATGCATGCACAGGAGCAAACCCAGGGGCTTAATGGAGCTCCTAAATGCCTTGGAAGTGGGAGCCACGCTAAGTGGCAAGGGAAGTTTGAAAGGAATAACTGCTTTTCTCATTTCTTTCCATGCAGGATGAAATTATTCCCCTTCCACCTTGAAAAATGTGTATTGTGCTACAATAGACAAAATAGAGACCCCAGGAAAACGTGGGTTGTGTTTAAGGAGCTGCAGTTGGAAGGGGAAATTATCAGGATTTCAGGAATTTCTTTTAGCACAAATCTGTGGGACTGAGGGGTTTTATATTCAGGTAGTGAACTGAAAATCTGACAGAATTAATAAACTTATTGCAGTGGCACCCATACCTTCTGAAGGAGGAGAAGGGGGACCTGATCTGTGTTAATTTGTATTTTCCAGGGCCTGCAGGGGCTCCAGGAGAGCTGCAGAGGGGCTGGGGCCAAGGCCTGCAGGGACAGCACCCAGGGAATGGCTCCCAGTGCCAGAGGGCAGCCAGGGATGGGATCTTGGCAATGAGGAATTCCTGGCTGGGCTGGGATTGCCAGAGCAGCTGGGGCTGCCCCTGCATCCCTGGAGTGTCCAAGGCCAGGGTTTGGAGCCCCCTGGGACAGTGGGAGGTGTCCCTGCCATGGATGGGGGTTGGACAGGATGGGATTTAAGGTCCCTTCCCACCCAAACCATTCTGTGATCCTGTGATTTAACCACTTTAAAGAAACCATAATCCTCATTTTACAAGCCTTATTTGCTGAGTCTGACAGCTCTTTGCAACCATGATTTGAGATTATTTCCCCAAATATTTACTGCCCACTTTGCCTTTAAACAGTGATTTCCCTCAGGTGCACTCCAAGCAGAATGGCTGTGGTGTATTTTTGGCCCTGATTTTCCAGCACTGCTGGAAAGGAGATTAAAATAAAAGAGGGGAACCACATGTCATGTGGTAACAGAGATAATTTGTAATTCATTCTTCACCCTGTACCCTGGAACAGGTGAATTCTCCTTAAAAAAATCCCACCAGCAGCTCTGGGAAATATTCTCCCTTCCCCAAAGGCAGGTCTGTGCTGGAGGCTCCCAAGTGAGATTTGTAGGATTTGATCCTACAGATGGCTTGGCCTCATTAAAAACATCCTTAGAAAAGGTATTTGTAAATCTCAGCCACAAAAGATTAGGAAATACAGAACAAATTAATAATAAAAAGGAGCTGCTGTGGGGTTTAACCTCCCAGCTTTAATGCTGTAATTGGGAAATCTGTGACTGGTGTTCAGAGGAAATCCCAACAAAGCATAAAGTATTAAATCAAGAGGCTTTATTCCTTGTTTGGAATAAACCTGGGCAGGGAGGAGGCAGCCAGATGTGCCCTGGAATGCCAAACACACCAGGAGGAGCTGCTCATGACTCAGGAGCAGCTCCCAACCCTGCAGCCAGGGCAGGGATTGTCCCAGTGAGGGCATCCAGGAATTTCCCCAGCACTGGGCTGATTCCCAGTACAATTCTCAGTGTAAATTATATTCCTAATATAATTCATTTATTTATGAATAAATAAACTTTTATACATAAATCTCCAAAGGAGAATCAGAACCAATTCTAGGAGACCACCAAGGTGTGAGGGCAGAGTTTCACTTGCTTCTTTCACAGGGAAGTCTTTCAAATGACTTTGTGTTTCTCTGTAAGCAGAAAATGCTCGAAAATGGAGAAGCAGAAAATGGAGAAAAGCAGCAGTGGTTGAACACATTTCTCTTTCCAACACATCCACCCTGAACAGGAAAAAGACCTCCTAAATAGGGAAAGGACCTGCACACCATAAAATCACAGAGTGGTTCAGCTTGGAAAAGATCTTAAAGATCATCAAGTTCATCCAGTTCCAATTCCCCTTCCACAGGCAAATTTTCCCCCAGAGTTATCCCAGAATATCCTACACAGTTATCCCACAATATCCTACACAGTTATCCCATTCCATCCTACTGAGTTATCCCATAATATCCTACACAGTTATTCCACAATATCCTACACAGTTATCCCCCACAACAATATCCTACAATAATTATCCTCTTCTACCTGTCCCCCCTCCCAAAAAATCTTTTATTTCACATATTAAATCATAGAAAAAAAAAATCCTACTCCTGACTTGGTGCTTTACAAACATTAATTTTCAGATTGCTTTCTTAATTTTAAGATTGCTTTTTTAATTTTTAGATTGCTTTCTCACAGAGTTATCTCACCATATCCTATACAGTTATCCCACTCCATCCTACACAGTTAATTTAAAATAAATCTATTAATTCATAGAAAATTAAAAAAAAAATCCTACTCCTGACTTGGTGTCTTACAGACAGTAATTTTAAGATTGCTTTCTTCATTTTAAGATTGCTTTCTCACAGAGTTATCCCACAATATCCTACACAGTTATCCCCCCACAACAATATCCTACAATTATTATCCTGTTCTACCTGTCTCCCCTCCCATAAAATCTTTTATTTTACATATTAATTAATATAAAATTTTTTTAAAAATCTACTCCTGACTTGGTGTCTTACAGACAGTAATTTTAATATTACTTTCTTAATTTTAAGATTGTTTTCTTCATTTTAAGATTGCTTTCTCACAGAGTTATCCCACAATACCCTACACAGTTATCCCACTCCATCCTACTCAGTCATCCCCCCTCAACAATATCCCACAATAATTATCCTGTTCTACCTGTCCCCCCTCCCATAAAATCTTTTATTTTACATATTAATTAATATAAAATTTAAAAAAAAATTTACTCCTGACTTGGTGTCTTACAGACAGTAATTTTAATATTACTTTCTTAATTTTAAGATTGCTTTCTCCATTTTAAGATTGCTTTCTCACGGAGTTATCCCACAATACCCTACACAGTTATCCCACTCCATCCTACTCAGTTATCCCCCCATAACAATATCTTACAATAATTATCCTGTTCTACCTATCCCCCCTCCCAAAAAATCTTTTATTTTACATATTAATTCATAGAAAACTTAATAAAAAATCCTACTCCTGACTTGGTGCTTTAGAAACATTAATTTTAAGATTGCTTTCTCCATTACAGAGAATAAAGGATCTCACTGTGGGAAAAGCTGGGGATAGCCTGAGGGGAGATTTAATGAATGTATCCATGATTTCTAGAAAGGGGGAAAAAAAAGATTATGCCAAAGATGGAAAGAACTGACTTGCCCTCTTTATTAATGTGCTAAATTTTGAATAATGGATTTTAAAAGTTAATGTAACTCTCAAGCACACTGTCAGAGCTTCAATCCTGCCTCCTGACCAAACAAGCACGTTGAAATTTCACATCAGAGCTCAGAGATGTGATGAAAACACATCCCCATGCCCAGATTCTCTGAGAAAGACAAACACACAAATATTCCATCAGGTTCCCCTTGGTTCCAGCCCCAAATGCACAATTCATGTTTTATCCAGCCCTTGCTCCTAATGGACTGCAGTGATCAAAGAAACAAAGTTAAATACCTGAGTGGCTGCAGGGAAACCCAAACTTGTCATGGCTGAAGCGACAATCACACATAAACAAACTGCAAATGCCTTCAGGGAATTCTGAGAATCCAAAGGATCACTGGAGAAGGGCAAAGGATTCTCTGATTTGTTTAGAGGTGCAGAGCAACTGAGAGAGGGCAGCTACTGCCCACCAAAATCCCCTCTTTAAACAGGAACTGGGTGATTTTAGGGTCAAAGCACAAGCTCTTGTACAAAGGAGCAGAAAGTCCAAAAGATTTCTTGAGTGAGCTCTGCTCCTGTAGCCTTCAGCCCACCAAAATCCCTCTTTCAACTGGAACTGGGTGATTTTTAAGGCTCTTGAAATAAAGAACAATCTCTTGTACAAAGAAGGAGAAATTCTGAGAGATTTTTTGAGTGAGCTCTGCTCCTGTAGCCCCCAGCCCACCAAAATCCCCTCTTTAAACTGGAACTGGGTGATTTTTAAGGTCCCTGGGTCAAAGCACAAGCTCTTGTACAAAAGAAAGTCCAAGAGAATTCTTGAGTGAGCTCTGCTCCTGTAGCCCTCAGCCCACCAAAATCCACTCTCTAAACTGGAACTGGGTGATTTTTAAGGGTCAAAGCACAATCTCTTGTACAAAGCAGCAGAAGGTCCAAGAGAATTCTTGAGTGATGCCTGCTCCTGTAGCCCTCAGCTTTGTTCCTGTAGCCCTCAGCCCACCAAAATCCCTCTTTCAACTGGAACTGGGTGATTTTTAAGGTCCCTGGGTCAAAGCACAATCTCTTGTACAAAAGAAAGTCCAAGAGAATTCTTGAGTGAGCTCTGCTCCTGTAGCCCTCAGCCCACCAAAATCCACTCTTTAAACTGGAACTGGGTGATTTTTAAGGCTCTTGGATTAAAGAACAATCTCTTGTACAAAGTAGGAGAAATTCTGAGAGATTTTTTGAGTCCGCTCAGCTCCTGTAGCCCCCAGCCCACCAAAATCCCCTCTCTAAAGTGGAACTGGGTGATTTTTAAGGTCCCTGGGTGAAAGCACAAGCTCTTGTACAAAAGAAAGTCCAAGAGAATTCTTGAGTGAGCTCTGCTCCTGTAGCTTCAGCTCTGCTCCTGCAGCCCCCAGCCCACCAAAACCCACTCTTTAAACTGGGACTGGGTGATTTTTAAAGGTCAAAGCACAATCTCTTGTACAAAGCAGCAAAAGGTCCAAGAGATTTCTTGAGTGAGCTCTCCTCCTGCAGCCCTCAGGTGAATCCAAGCCCTGAGTGAAAGAACTGAGCAAAGAAAAGAGTTGATTCAAAAGGAACTGGGATGTGCAGGAAAAACAAGAGGCTGGAAAGATTTATTGAAGTCTCTTCCCAGCTGCAGCAGTGTGACCGCGGTCACAAGGGTTTTCAGGATGAAGAAGAGACGAGAATGTTGACTCCATGATCAGAAGGTTTGATTTATTATTTTATGATATATGTTACATTAAGACTATACTAAAAAGAAATAGAAAGGAAAAGGTTTCTTCAGAAGCTAGCTAAGGTAAGAATAGAAAAGAATGAATAACAAAGATCTGTGTCTCAGACAGAGAGCAAGAGCCAGCTCTGCCATGAGTGGTCAGGAAATCCAAACATCCACAGGAGACCAATCATGGGTCTACCTGTTGCATTCCACAGCAGCAGATAACCATTGTTTACTTTGGTTGCTGAAACTGCAGCTTCTCACAAGGAAAAATCCTAAGAAAGGATTTTTCATGAAAGATGTCTGTGACACAGCAGCTCTGTGCACTCAGAATCTGGGCTGGTTTCAAGCTAACAGGGGTGACAGCATCACTGCCATGCTGGAAAGCTGCACCTCCCCCTGGCTGGTGGAGTGAAATGTGTTTGAGATCACACACCTCTGCTTGAAGCACTTCAAAAACCTCTCCTGGGGGCAGCACAGCTGTGTGTGAAGAGGGGCAAGAGCAGAAGGAGGAGTGAGACCTTTGGGTACCTCTGTTGCTAAGAAAGGCTGGGTGGCTGAGCTGAGCTATGGTGTTTAATTCTGTAATTTCCAGCATCACTTACAAACAGCTCACACCTCTCTAAGGGATGTCAGGAGGAACTTGGGACCATCATCCCCAGACAGAACACATGACAAAAAAAATCAAGGATACCACCAGCAACAGCATCATCAAGGCCAACAAGCCTGCAGTGATTCTCTCTCCTGACAAAGCATCACTTCTATTTGCTGTAATTGTAAAAGAAAACATTAATTCAGGAGGTTTCTGTGCAGAGCTCACTGCCCTTGGCTAAGCAAAAAAAAAAAAGCTGAACTAAAGGCACAAAGCCTGCAGGAATTTTTGTAGCTTCCTATTTTCTGTTATTGACAAAACAGTAGGTGGTATTTCATAAATAACTGGTAATTTGTAGTTTTAACTTTAGGTTTTAAAAGCAGCTGGTCTTAATTCAAGGCCAGGATGGAGCAATTTGGTCTTGGGAAGGTGTCCCTGCCCATGGCAGGGGGTGGAATGGGATGAGCTTTAAGGTCCCTTCAACCCAAACCATTTTGGGAATCAATGAGGTTATTTAAGGTGCAAACTGGAAGTCTGGCTCTGCACAAGGAGAAATAAAGCAGAAATTCTTTGCCTGGCTCTCTGCACCACAAATTTCTATGTTACAGAGTTATGTGAATGCACCAGGATGGTGACTGAAGATATTTGCATTAAGAAACTATCAACATTTTTAATTTACAGGCAGTGCAAGAGCCCTTCAAAAGTCACCATATGTGCCCCAACATCAGAAGGGTAACGAGGACAGGGAAATAAAGCCACACTTCCCTGGACTCGCTCCAAAGTCATCAATAAAATGCTGATTTTCTCTCTACCCTGCTTTTTTCCCCTCTCAGTATCCAGAGAATTGGCACCACTGCTTTGTGAGACAATTATACCTGAATATCCAAGTGTTGCTGTTATTAATTTACTGTGGTTTCATTATGCTCCTTCTCAGCTTCACAGCTCACAACAGCATCAGTCAGAACACCCAGGAAATATTGGGAACATCTCAAATATTCCCAGCTGAGCATCAAACAGAACTTCATGGGGGAGGTGGCCATGGCAGGGGGTGGAACTGGATGATCCTTAAGGTCCTTCCCAGCCAAACCACTCAGTGATTTTCTGATGGTAACAATGCCTTAAATTTTATTTTCAGTTAACATTAACGACCTGGGCTTCGTGATAGAGAAATCCTAATTAAAGGAAGATATTATATTGGTGATTTGTCATTTATTCCCATTCACTTTATGCAAATTGATGGAGACAATCATGTCCAAAAGATTCATAATAAAGGAATAAAGCCCCTTTAGAGGGGCTCTGAGATTAATTGTGGAGGAGCTATTTGCAACTGCACAAACAGAGTTTTTGAAGAAACAGTCTCAAGTAGTTTGACACAAATTTACACCACACATCCACAGTAAAAGTGGAGGAGCCCAGACTTGGGACCTAACTACAAAACTGTACTTTTCCTGTACTTATTCTGGATCTGTAATTCAGAATAAACACCCAACACTTCCAGCTGCATCCTTTGGATCACAGCTGTCACTGTCCAAGCAAACTTTGGGGAGTTCATTCCAGTATTGGGGGGAACCTCACCCCAAACTGCTCAGTCAATCCCCCAGGAGGATTTGGGGTTTCCATCAGTCTGGATGGCTGGGAATGAAGTTTTTCCCAAAAAACCCCAGCAGCAAGAAGGAATCCCATGCTGCCCACAAGACAGCAGAGCAGGAGAGGAATATTTAGGCAGAATATTTAGGAAAAAGCACTGCTGCACAGCTATGAATTCTAAATACACCACCAGAAATCAAAACCCACCGAAGATAAAAACATTTATTTTAGGCTGCCTTTGCCCTCTCTGCTTCTTAAATGAATAATGAAGATGTCACTTGGCTCCAGACACCACGGGGGAATAAAATGTCACCGCTGCAGCTGCCGAATTTCCCGCTCCCAGCCCTCCAAATTAAGGGAAAAAACCCACAAAACAAAGGGAGAATTTGATTAGGAAAAGTTCAAATCTTTGCCCAAAGCCCAGCTCTTCCTGTAACGTTGCATTCTTCTCTCCTTGTGTAAACTCCTCATTAGAACAGAGCCATGTTCATAATGGAATAATTGGGGTTATAATGGAACTGGGGGAAGATAATTCCAGCTTTAGGAGGGGCAGCATGGCCCTGTAATGTTGTTTTAATGTGATTTGGGGACTGCAGGAACTGCCTGAACCTGCTCATTTAGGATTTGATCAATGGGAATTAGGCTGGTAAAGAGATGAAGCATTTGATAATTCCCAATTTGATCAATGTGAATCAGGGCTTTGGTGGAGATAAAACATTCCTCATGGATATTTGGAATATCAGTTTAATGCAGGCAGCAATAGGAACTGCAGACACAAGATGTGCTAGGTCTCTGATCCAAACCCATGCAGGGTATTTGTATTTTTCCCCTTTTAATAAAGTTTAATTATCCCTAAAGACTGATGAAGGTACAGTTGATGTAATTTCAGGGATTAAATGGAGGAAGGAAAATCCAGGAAATATTTAATATATAACAACACCGTCCACTTCTTGCTCTGGGAAGTGATGCAGCTTAAAAAGTGGAAGAAATTGAAATTATAGCACTAAAACTGGGTACCTAATTCTAGACATGCCTAAAATAAAGTCAGACTATTTGCTAGTAATACCACAATTAGATCCATTAATCTTGCACTTGGAACCTGCAATCACAGGCAGCACATGGCTTCATGCATTAACAAAATTTAGCAGCTCAACCTTATTTAATTCTTCTTTTACAGCCAATTAAACAACTCTTTAAACACCACTGGAGCCTCTGTCCTCTCAATCCTCACATGCAATTAAACTGCACATGAGAAGTGCCAAAAGAGCATCTTCAGGTCCCACTAAATCATTCCTCATTTATCCATCAAGTTCCATAAAAGAGGCAGTGATAAAATAACACCTCCTGCACTGAAACCTTCAATAAAAAGACACAGTGTTGGAAAGGATTTTATGTAAGGAAAAACCTTTAAATTATAAATAATATTGGTGTTTCAGGCACTTCATCAAATCTGCCACAATTTATGTGCATATTTCAGGCACCTTTTTCTTTCCTTTTTTTTTCTTGGAAGGCAATGGACCAATACCAGGTCCACAGATGAAAAAATTCCCAGTAAGTTTTAGGGAATTTGGTTTCAAGTGCAAAAACAGCACAGTGATTGCAGTACTGCTATTACAGAGCAGTCAAATGGATGACTTCAATTTATACCTTTAGTTTCTGGAAAATTAAGAAAAGTCCAATCCCATCAAGGGTTAGGAATGTGGTTCCTTGTCCAAATCCTCCTTAGTAAATATTCCTTGATTTCTGCACCCTATAAAATAATTTTCCTAATTTTTTTAAATTTCTAAATTTTCTTAAATTTCTTTGATGCTCAGGACTGGCCCCTGCTCCATCAATCAGCTCCATTTGTGCACAAAAAGGAACCCAAAGAATTGGATTTACTTAGGAAATCCTTTATGTATCAGGAGGAAAAACCCAATCCCAAACCCACCTCTGCCCACTAAACCCACCCAGAGCCCTTCAGCAAAACCTCAAATCCCACCAAAAGCTTCTTTTGGAATAATGCATGTGAAATGAGAAAATAATTTGATTTAGAAAGCTGAAAATATCCCCCTGTAACAGAGGAAGGAGATACCAGGTGGGAATTTCATCCCAACCTTCCTGGATTTCCAGACATGCTGGAAAACCCTGCAAATTATGTTTAAATCAGACCTTGATCAATGGTCATCCTGTTTAAGGGACAGATGAATTTAGTGCTCAATATACTCTGACCATTAAACACTACAAAATTTTTATATATACACCCAAGAATATTCAACAATTCCTGCTGTTTAGAGATAAAATGAGTTTTTCTTATACTTTAAAATTATATTTGTATCATTATCAGCAGCTCAGAAAGGATTTTTCTCTTCCTGCTCATCGAAAAACCAAAACAAAACACAAACCAGAAGAAAATCCCTCCACAAATCTACAAAAATCGTGGCAGAATAATTCATTTTTCTGCAGCATTTCTTGGTTAGAGGAGAGAATTGAGGTTGTAAAAAGTTCTGTGTCCTCACTAAAATGATAAATGGACCCTGGAGCCTGAGGGATGAAGCAGCCCAAAGGGAAGGTCCAAGGCCAAGGGTCACTGTCACTTTGATCCATCAATTACCAGATCTTCACTTCACTTTCTTCAGCACTAATAAAAATTATTTAATCTGACCTTCACTGTTGAGGGCAGAGTGAAATTCCTCATTTAAATCCTTCCCGTGGTGCCATTGTGATGCAAAGTTGGAATCTCATTTTTGGTGCTCCATCAAATCTATTTTTAGAATAATTCGTGCTTCTTATCAACTAGAAATTAATCAATGTGTACAAAGTGTGCATCCCATTTCTCTGCAGCTCATGGTTCCTATACATTGGCCTCCAAATTCTCCCAAATTCCCTCCTTTCAACAGCCAGGGGGACTGATAGGATCTGTGAGGGAGGAAAGGGGAATGATTGTGCATTTTAATGGGGTAAGAACTCAGCCAGGAGAAAACAGGAGGGGGGACTCACTTGAAGCGAGCTGAGACTTCATCAGCAGCTTTTTGGTATTGCTCAGTGGTGACTTTGTAGAACTGGGCACTCTGGAAAAAAAAAAAGAAAAACAGAATAAATACAGATTTCAGTTAGCATCATTTACAGCCATGCTAAGATCTAGTCAATAAAGCTGATTTTGGATTTAAGTTGTTTCAAAAAGCTGTCAAAACTTAACCATAAAATGACAGAGTTTCAGAAATCACTTTTTTTTGGAGGTGTTTTTTTTTTAGAATTAGTGTGTCCTGATTATGCAGAAGGAATGGCTCTTGGGGAAGAAAGTGTAAAAGGACATGAGGCAAGAATCCCATATTTAGCACAAGGTGCTCCTGGAGGCTTTGCAACTTCTTCATTAGAAATTAAACTCCAAATAGTGATTCTGGACTTCTCTGCAGTGCCCTGTTTGTGTTCCTCACACACATCTCCCCCCTGCCTCAGGGGTGGCACTCGATTCAAGCTTCAAAATCCTACAATAAATTAACAGTGGCTGCAATTTCCCTTTTGCTCTTTGCCTTTAAAACGCCCCTCTGAGGATTTACTGGAATATTCCAAACTCCCAGATTGCTTCCATCAGTTGCTAATTTCAGTTTTTAAAGCCAGGCAGCTTCAGAAGAGATTTTGCATCTCTCCTAAACCCAGGCATGGCTTTGACTCAGTTCTCCAAAATCCTTCATTTCCAAAGTGCAGGTGAGAGATGCTCACCAAGCCACAGAAGTTTTCTAGGTGTGAAAATGATGTGCCAGGGAAGGCTCAGCTTTGATATTGGGAAAATTCCTTCATGGAAAGGCTGGTCAGGCTTTGGAACAGCTGCAGGGATGGAGTCCCCATCCCTGGAGGGATCTAAAGCCCTGTGGAGGTGGCACTTGGGGACACAGCTCAGTGGTGGCCTTGGCAGTGCTGGGAATGGTTGGATTTGATGACCTCAAAGGTCTTTTCCAGCCTGAAGAATTCTGTGACCCTGCAGGCTGAGATAAATCACTGGGATGTTGTTTTGCTCCATGTCTCAATAACACAGAGGTGGCATTTTTCAGGAGGTTTTTATAGCCTGGGCACAGCTGGACCTCAGCTGTAATAACCAAGGCACCTGGCTGCCCAGCTGGAGGGAGAAAGCAAAGTTTGAGCAGCTCCAAACTCCTCTGAAATCATTTTCCTGGGAGTGCTGCTGGCAACAGGGCATGGAGAAGCAAAAAAGTTGTGCTGGCACTTGCAAGAACTCTGGTGTGGCTTTGAGTCATGGGCATCCCAGGGAGTGATGTTAACATGGCAACAAAAGCCTGACAATCCCACACTGTGTGATTACATCAAAACCAGCTGAACCCTTCTTTTAACAACCTGGACTTTATCCTGTGCTCTGGAGTTATTGATGCCTCAATATTGATTTGGCATCTTCCAAATATTTAATTTGTGTCAGGCTGAGGGAGCTGGGATTGTTCAGCCTGGAGAGGAAAATGTTCTGGGGGATCTCAGAGAGAGCTCCAGGAGAGCTGCAGAGGAACTGGGACCAAGGCCTGCAGGGACAGCACCCAGGGAATGGCTCCCAGTGCCAGAGGGCAGCCAGGGATGGGATCTTGGCAATGAGGAATTCCTGGCTGGGCTGGAATTGCCAGAGCAGCTGGGGCTGCCCCTGCATCCCTGCAGTGTCCAAGGAAGGATTGGAGCAGCCTGGGATAGGGGAGGTGTCCCTGGAATGAGCTTGGAGGTCCCTTCCCACCCAAACTGCTCTGGGATTCTGGGATTTGGGACACTCAGAATCCATCCCAAGGGATTTTTATGGGAAATGGGGAGAGAAAAGAGAGGAAAAGGGAAGGGAGACCCTTCATGGTTTGCTGAAATTCCAAGTGAAGGCCCTGGGTCCATGAATGTCTTGGAGAGGAGATGGATCCAATGTCAGGCTGGGAGAGCTGGGAATGTTCCCCTGGAGAAGGGAAGGCTCCAGGGAGAGCTTCCAGCACATTGCAGGCCTGAAGGGGCTCCAGGAGAGCTGCAGAGGGACTGGGGCCAAGGCCTGCAGGGACAGCACCCAGGGAATGGCTCCCAGTGCCAGAGGGCAGCCAGGGATGGGATCTTGGCAATGAGGAATTCCTGGCTGGGCTGGGATTGCCAGAGCAGCTGGGGCTGCCCCTGCATCCCTGCAATGCCCAAGGGCAGGGTTTGGAGCCCCCTGGGACAGTGGGAGGTGTCCCTGCCATGGCTGGGGTGACATTGGATGGACCAAACCATTCCATGACTCCATAACACATATGGATGCCACGATCCAGTCCATGGGAAGCATCATTCCAATTTTAATTTTGGGTAAAATAAAGCAGTTTAGCTTAAGACATTGATGTATGGAAAAGAAATAGGATGAAAACATTTTTAGGGGGGGAAAAAATGGAAAAGGCTGTAAGTAGAGAGATCACTCTTCCATAAAAGTCACAGATGACACAGGTCTTTGGTCACTGGGTGAGTAAACATGTCCTGAGGAATATTTATCATTTTATGAGCAGTGCAGGAATCACTCCTGCAAAAACACTTCCTGAAATTCCAAAAGAGGCAACACCAACTACGAAAAATTGCAAAGAAAAACATTTTTCCTTCCCACTATGAGATTTCATCTACCAAGCCTCTTCCCTGCAAACAATAATCTCGAAATGTACCAAAATCAGTGAATAAAATGCCAGCTCCAGACAGGGGTAAAATTGTACTGCAGGGCTAATATTTTCTCACAAATGATAACAAATTGGGTAAGAGGCACTGCAGGCAAAGGTCAGGCCTGGATCAGCAGGAGCAGAGAGCTGTGCTGCACTCCCCAGTGCCAGCCCCACTCCTCATCACTCATTTGCACTCAAACCCAGCTTGCCACGCACCCTCATTTATTTTTTCATAAATCATCGTTGGCCAGAGAGCAAATGGAAGTGAAATTCTCCTCACACCAGTGACCCCCTGGCACTCAGCAACCCCAGGCAGGCCCAGGGGGATGGGATGGGACCCATGAGATGGGATCTGTGGGGTGGGATGGGATTTGTGGGATGCGATGGGATCCATAGGAAGGGATGGGATCTGTGGGATAGGATGGGATCCATGGGAAGGGAAGGGATGGGATCTGTGATATGGGATGGGATCCATGGGATGGGATCCATGGGAAGGGAAGGGATCTGTGATATGGGATGGGATCCATGGGATGGGATCCATGGGAAGGGATCTGTGATATGGGATGGGATCTGTGGGAGGGGATGGAATTTGTGGGATGGGATCTGTGGGGTGGGATTTGTGGGATGCGATGGGATCCATAGGAAGGGATGGGATCTGTGGGATAGAATGGGATCTGTGATATGGGATGGGATCCATGGGATGAGATGGGATCCATGGGAAGGGAAGGGATGGGATCTGTGATATGGGATGGGATCCATGGGATGGGATGGGATCCGTGGGATGGGATGGGATCCATGGGAAGGGAAGGGATGGGATCTGTGATATGGGATGGGATCCATGGGATGGGATGGGATCCATGGGAAGGGAAGGGATGGGATGGGATCTGTGATATGGGATGGGATCCAAGAGATGGGATGAGATCTGTGGGATGGGAGGGGACGGGATCCATGAGATGGGATCTGTGGGATGGGATGAGATCTGTGGGATGGGATCTGTGGGATCCATGGCATGGCATGGGGCCAGAATGACAGTTCAGCCTTGATTAAAATGAGCCCCAGTTCCTCAGCACAGGACCAACCAGGAGGGCTTGACACAGAACTCAGATCTTCCAGAGAGGGTGAAACAAAGGCCAAGGTGAGGGGAAAGGAGTAGAAAGGTGCTGAAAAAGCCAATAAATATTCTCTGATGAAATCCAGGATAATTCAACAAGGTTCAGCATCTCAAATCTCCCCTTGCTCAATTCCCTGAATCCACAGACAAAAGAGTCAGAGTTGAAATTTAAAGTGGAGGGCAGAAAGTGCCCACCTGACTCATCCTCACCTTGGCAGCTCATGGGGACACCACTGGGCACCAATGTTTTGCTTTAGCAGGTTCACAGTGATGCCTCAGGTTTGGCTTTTATATTTTTCACATTCTGAGCTGCTTTGGTGTGCAGTTCTGAGCTCCATATTATGGGATGGTGAGCTCTGTGCACAGAGCAGGGAGACAAAACAATTCCTGCTCCAGCTGGGCACCAAGGACAAATGCCCCAAATCTCAGCCCAGGAGCACAAACCCCGTGGGCTGGAGAGAGAAAAACAAGCAGGGTGGGACTGCAGGGGCTAAAGCTGGGATGGGACAATGAACTGCAAGATGCAAATGGAGCAGAACTGATCCCAGGGAGAGACCCCGGGAGCGCTGGTGCATTTTGGGGCCATTTTGGTTCATCTTGGGTGCAGCCCTGGCTGGGCTCTTGTGCTGCCCAAGGTGCATCCATTCAGTGTTACCATGATATTTTCTGAAAAATCCCTTGGCCAGGATTTTTCTCCCGGGAAGATGAAAACCCTCAGCTTCTCCATGTTTGCTGCTCTGGAATGTGGTCTGGAGATTGTTTATCCAAACGTGTGAATTGTTTTTAATTAATGACCAATCACATCAGCTGTGCTGGACTCTGAGTCAGTCACAGGTTTTTATTATTCATTCTTGTTTAGCCTTCTGATATCTCCTTTCTCTTTCTTTAGTGTAGTTTTAGTATAGCATTCTTTAATATAATATAACATCATAAAATAACAAATCAGCCTTGTGAGAGCTTGGAGTTAAATTCTCATCTCTCACCTCGTCCTGGGGACCCTCACAAACACCACAACTGAGGAGATCCTTTTACTATATCCCTGTTTTATTCTTTAACTCCATCTAATCTCTGTCCTAGCTCAGATTCCCAAGGCATCAGGGCGAGCCCACGGTGGGGCGAGCGTGGCCGGGGCAGGGCAGGGCTGAGATGATGAATGGTTCTCCATCACCCCCTGTCCCCTCCCAGGCCAGCACAGACTGGAATCTTATTGAGGCTGCCATTTATCTTTCTTTGGGCCAGTCAATAAAGATGAACACAACAGTTGTAAGGATCGATTGCAATTTTTTCTCATTTTCAAGCATGAAGGAGCATTTCTGACATAAAAACAATATTTGGGGTGTACTTGTTCTGCTTTTTAATTGCAGTTCAAGTGATCAACTGAGCTGCTCTCTATGCCCAGAAGTTTTAATCCTACAAGCTATCAAGAAATCATTTGTTATCTTAGCTGAAGTGTGCTGTTTGTTGGCTCAGGTCTGCTATTGAAACTCACTCAGATTCTCTTTTAGAGAAAAACTCTCCATAACCCAGAGATGAAGTTTCATTTTCCAAGTCCTCCCTAATCCTTCAGATAAAAGTGCAGTGGTCATTTCCCTAAATACAGATTAAAAATGGTGCTGTAGCATCATTTCCTCATCTCCAGATAAAGGCAGACATTTATTATTGGTTTATTATTAACCCAGTCTGTGATTCCACAAAATGAAGGCGTGACCTGCAGAATGGAAATTCACTTCCCACCTGTCCAAGCTTGGAGCAGCCTGGGATAGTGGGAGGTGTCCCTGCCATGGCAGGGGTGGCACTGGATGAGTTTAAAGTCCCCTTCAAACCCAAACCCAGAGGTTCTGGCCCAAAGATAATGAAGATATTGCAGTAAAAATGAGTAACAAGTGGTGCCTTTTGCCTCCAAGTGAACTGAAAGAAACAGAGGCTGAATGAGAAGTTAAAGAGAATTTCCATTTCACTTTTAAATCCATCCAATTTGCCCTGATACAAACACAGAGCCACAGAAAATATAAATAATGCCATAAGTCAGGAGGAAAAAAATGACATGTGGCCACTGGTGAAAGTGTTTTCACCACGTTTGCCACTGAAATCATTTTCCCTGAGCAAAAGTGGAAGCAGAAGCTCCTTAAAGCTGGAGGAATAAGAGGAGAATTATTTCTCTCAAGAGCTCTGATTTCAAAGGTCTGTGTCAGAAAATAAATCCCTGGAGCCCCTCAGAAGGTCAGTGTTTTGTCTGCATGGAGGAACTCAAAGCACAAGCACACGTTTCACTCTGGGCTGAAAATCTTCAGATTTGCAAGCAGGGAAAGTTCTGAGAGATCCTGTGTCATCCAAGCTGATAAAAGATTATCAAAAGAACCAGGAGAACTTGAGATCCCTCATTTAATTTCACCAGAGATGCTTCACCTATATGCACTATTTTATTAAAAATGTGGTGAAACTGTTTTTTACTGTAGACAGACCACGACTGATTTTGGCATTGAATTCTTGCTTTTAAGCCCTTAAAGCCCTGAAGAGATTCATTAGGAGAGTAACATTCATGCAATCTATTTAATTTTTTAAAAATTAAATTTAATAGTTACATAGTTAACAGCTGATTGGACAAAGAAAAAAAAAGACTTTTGACTTGCATACAAAAGAGACAAATCTGCCCTTTGCTTCAAGTCAGTGCTGGGAAAGACAAAAATGAGCCCAGCTTGACTCCAGCTCAGCTCAGCACCTGCTCCACCCACCAAAGGAACCAAGGGCTTGGGCTGTTTGGCACCTTTGAGAATCAGGGGAGAATTTTTAATTTAAAGACTTCGCTCTCCTTCTCATCCTCCCCCACGAAAAGACTCAAAGCATCGGCAGGCAAAGATTATCCTGTTCCCTGAATGGCAAATTGGGAAGTTTTCTGTGCCTTTTTAAAATCGGTTTCTGCCGCAGTTAAGCTCCTTTTCTCCCTTAATTGTACTTGTGGCCATTTCATCTCAGGATCTTTAACAAAGCCATTTGTGGATAATAGGGAGCATTTTGTTTTAATCATCCTGTTGACACAGAGCCTGAGATCTGAAGAGCCTCAAAAGAGATTTCCAAAGGCACAAGGAAATTGTTTCACTTATTTTTAGTCCAAACTCAAGACTGACCCGGGCTGCTCCAAGCCCCATCCTTGGGCACTGCCAGGGATGCAGGGGCAGCCCCAGCTGCTCTGGCAATTCCAGCCCAGCCAGGAATTCCTCATTGCCAAGATCCCATCCCTGGCTGCCCTCTGGCACTGGGAGCCATTCCCTGGGTGCTGTCCCTGCAGGCCTTGGCCCCAGTCCCTCTGCAGCTCTCCTGGAGCCCCTGCAGGCCTGCAATGTGCTGGAAGCTCTCCCTGGATCCCTCCCTTCTCCAGGGGAACATTCCCAGCTCTCCCAGGCTGGCATTGGATCCATCTCCTCCCCAAGACATTCATGGACCCAGGGCCTTCACTTGGAATCTCAGCAAACCATGAAGGGTCTCCCTTCCCTTCTCCTCTCTTTTCTCTCCCCATTTTCCATAAAAATCCCTCGGGATGGATTCTGAGTGTCCCAAATCCCAGAATCCCAGAATGGTTTGGGGGGGAAGGGACCTCCAAGCTCATTCCAGGGACACCTCCCCTATCCCAGGGTGCTCCAGTCCTTCCTTGGACACTGCAGGGATGCAGGGGCAGCCCCAGCTGCTCTGGCAATCCCAGCCCAGCCAGGAATTCCTCATTGCCAAGATCCCATCCCTGGCTGCCCTCTGGCACTGGGAGCCATTCCCTGGGTGCTGTCCCTGCAGGCCTTGGCCCCAGTCCCTCTGCAGCTCTCTCTCTGGAGCCCCTGCAGGCCTGCAATGTGCTGGAAGCTCTCCCTGGATCCCTCCCTTCTCCAGGGGAACATTCCCAGCTCTCCCAGCCTGGCTCCAGCCCTGGAGCAGCTCCATGGGTTCCTCTGGACTACAGAGAGAAAGGCAAGATTAGAAGAAATAAACTTGAAAACCTCCAGTCATGTTTCATCTTTGGAACTGCCACCAAGTGAGCGAGGAGAGAAGGAATTAGGGAAAAAAAAAAGACCAAAAAAAACCCAATAAAGCCATCAGCTGCTTTGTGCCTCCACCCCAGTTCCAAATTACATTAAATTACAGCTTTATAAATATGACCATTCCAATGGCATTTTCATTTGAGTTTAAAGCCTCTATTTGTGCCTGAATTGATTTTAATAAGCTATGGAAAACCAAGCATTTAACATCAGACAGCTTCCCAAGTAACACTGCATCTTCATTCTGCCTCCAAATGATCTATGGATGAGGGAATTTCTTCTGAAATGTCAGCACATCAGGCCTGTGCTTGAATTTTTAGATAAGTTATTCTTTCTACAAGTTCTGACTGCTCTCATTTGATCCAGCTGCTCTAGTCAGTCAATTGGTGCAGTTTTTATTCCAGAGATGAAACTAAGGATGTCCAAATCCACATTCAGAGATCCTACATAACACTTAAGGCTTTTATTCTTGTTTTTAAACCCTATTAGGAGCTCCTTTTTAATGAGGGGACTGACTGCCCTCACTGGGCAAAGTTCTGTGGCTCTGCCATAGGGCTGAAAATCAGGATTTTATGAAATTTATCCAAATGGAGCATCTTTGCACAAAAAAAATGGTCACTGCCCAAAGCAAGCCAGTTTTCCAATCCTGAACTACAGCATCAAAGGTGCCTTTGGGGAAGGACCCAACAAATCCCTCCCAGCACAATTCAGGACAGATCAGGGATTAAAGATGAATGGACAGAGCAGGGGATGAGCTTTTACAGCACAGGAGAATTTCTTATGTGCAACAAGTGGGAGAAGTGGCTGCAAGGCAGGGAGAGGGAATTCAAAGTGAAAGAGAAGCCCCACAGAGAAAAAAAATAAAAAGCAAAGGAAGGAACCTGGGACTGAGCCTATTGAGGACACCCAGATAAGGAAGCTGAGATCAAGGCAATTATCAGGATTTTGGTGGTGATTGCACAGAGCTCCCTGTTTCAAATTTAAGTGCAATGCCCTCTCTTCTACCTTTAGAAAACTTCCAAGTGAAGTTTTGGAACTTCAAAACTTCTGTGTTTTGAAGTTGTCTGCTGTGTCCTGGGAGAAGCTGGGTCAGGACCAGGCTGTGCCTGTAACAAAAGGGGTGCCTGAACTGTCACAGACTCAAGGGAGGATTTGGGACACTTGAAACCACCCAGTGCCTGTTCCTACAGAGAAATAAAACCCAAAAAGTACCCAAAGTTGTTGAGAATGCCACACCCCCACACAAACAACAACCTGGGAGGTGTCCCTGCCCGTGGCAGGTTGGAATGAGGTGAAGTTTAAGGTCCCAACCAATCTGTGATTCCACAACACAAAGGAGCAACCTGCAGAATGGAAATTCACTCCCCACCAGTATTTGCTGGATTCCATGATGGGTTTTTGTCAAAAATTTCAGTGATATTCAAAGATGTCAAAGATATTCAAAGTGCAGCAAGCAGGGTAAAATACTTAACTCAGTTATCAGCAGAAAATGGGGAAAAAGAGAACGATTTTTGACCTTTTCTTTTGAATTTCCAACTCAGTTTTTCAGGCACCACTAACTAATACCTTTAACTGCAACTATTAATGGCTCTGAAGTTTCTCCCCAGCCATGGCTCACTTCACTTTTCTGCCCCGCTAGAACATCGATCTCTAATTTGTTAACACTCAGAGCTGCCAAAGAAAATGAAAACCTTGGTGAAAAGGACAAATCTATTCCAAGCTCTTACAGCTATTCAGCCAAGCAGCTAATCTGCATGTAATTGTAGTAGTGGTATTAATACAAATGTGCTCAGGCTTAGAGATGCACCTGAAAATGCACAAGTGTATTTATGGCCCTTCCTGATGATGAGAAGCCTCATTTAGATCATTCCCATTTCCAATTTCCCCTCTCAGCTCAGCCCTGTCACTATTCCATGGTTTAAATTCTGTTTTCCCAATGGGGTTATTTCTCCACGGCCCCCAAAATGAGTGTGGTACATCTTTGAGGCACACAGGAATGGGAATTGCTGCTGCCAGGGGTGATGCCCAAGAAATCTAAGCAGGGAATTCCCTTCTGTTGGTGGCATCAGGTGCAGACAGCAGCACAGGAATGAGGATTTTAAATTCCTGGTGCTGGTTGCTTTTATGGAATTAATTCTTCAATACTGGTCCAGTGGCCACTTATGCAAAACAAAAATGACATCACAGGAAACCACAGCTCAAAGCAAAGCAGGATCAGCATAAATTCTACAATCCTGGAATGGTTTGGGATGGAAGGGACCTTCAAGATGATCCAGTTCCAACTCCTACCATGGGGTGGGACATCTCCAGCTAGCCCAGGTTGCTCAGGGTCCCATCCAGGAATGGCTGTGACTTCCAAGTGTTTGGAATTCCCAAGTGTTTTGGAACAAAACAGGCAATCCCAAGAGTTTTATTCCATGGACAGAGCTGTCCATTCTGCATGGATCATTCCCAAACACTCAGCTTTGCTACAGCAGCACAAAGTCAGCTCAGGTGAAATCTTCCATTCCAAATCTTCCAAGTCCTGAGGTGTTGCAGACCCAAAGGAAGACAATTTGAGGTCATCCATGAAGCTCCTTTGGGAAAACTTCAGCAGAGTCCAGGGCAGCCCTTCCATGGCCTACAGCAGCCACGATTTTAAGGGGAAATCTCAAAGTCAAGGAAAATCTGGGGAAATCCCTTTAACCACCACTTGTTTCCAACTCATTTTGGCCAGTTTTTGGAGGCAGAGATCCCGTGAAAGTGGTCAAAAAAATAATTTGATAATTCCTCCAAGGATAGCTGAGGGACAGGGATCATCAGAGGTTTTGGTATCTCCAGCCCTGGAGGTCCCCAAAAATCCCCCTGTCAAAGCCCTCACCAACCTGCTCTGAGCAAGTGCTTGGACCTCCCAAGGCCCCCTGCAGTCAGAACAACTCCATAAATATGGAAATTCAGATCTGCTATCAGAGTGAAAATCTCTTTTGGCTTGTAGATGTGCAATCTGCTCTGCAGCTGGAGGTGAAATTCATCTTGTGGCAGAAGCCCAACAGAAAGAATCACAGATTAGCTCTGTCTTCTTTCAAATCAATGGAAAAGAGCTGGGTTTAGCTGTGTTTATTAGATCTCCCCCATCACTGCTGCCTGAGATTGGCTGCCTCAGGCCATAATGAGTGCAAGATTACCATTTTTTGAAAAGCACAAATAACACTCACACGCCAGCCTGAGACAGACCATGAATAAAGTTCCTGAAAAAAAAAATCCTAAAATATTCTGTCTCTCTCAATCCAACAACCCTGGAAACAATGCCATGGCACAGGCTCGTTGCTGTTTCTCTCGCTGCTTTAAAAAGTTTTGTCTGTGTTTTTTTTTGAGCTGGTGTTTGTGGGAACTTTCCTCAGGAACCAGCTTGATCAAGCCTATCAAATTCTCATTTTGTGGAATTATGAGCTGCAGCATCCAAACAGGATGAGTTTGATATTCAAAACCACTTTAATTTGGTCAGAGCAATGAACTTTTTTGAATGTTGCTGCCACAAATAATCTGAATTTTGGTCTCACTGTCAGGTGCTATTTTGATGGTCGGGATCAGCAGGAGAGCAAAGAGGGGGTGAATATGCAGAGCTGTTTTTTCATTGTGCAAAGTTCAAGATCCAAGTGAAAACAGCCACAAGAAAAGGCAGAGGATCTGATACCAAGTGACTGACAGCTGATGCTGCTACAACAAAAGCCAAACTGTAAAAATCTATGGATCTGTATCAGGTTTTGGTGATGCTGAAGCAACTAAAGGACTTCAAGGATGGTCTCTGGCAGCTGCTTTGAACACCAGGTGAGAGCAGCGAGGAGGAATCAGTAAACAAAAATGCTGATATAAAAAAATCCCTGCTGAAAAATAATGTAGGTATTTGTTTGGATGAGTGATAAGCACCTGAATCCAAGCAAACTGCATTTTACACTCAGATTAGGTGGAGAACTCTGCTCAAATTTAATTTAGGGAAATTAATTAATTTAAATTTAGGGAAGCAAGAAAGGAAACAAGCTCTGAGCATGTTTAAATCAAGGGCAAGGGAGAATTTTGCAGTGCTTTTCCCAGAGTGGATCCCAGCAGACCCACTGAGCTCAGGAGCTGCCTCCTGAAGGAAAAGCAGCCACAACTAAGGCAGCTGGGCTCTCCCTAAAAACCTGCTCAGAATCAATCCAGGACCTAGGAAAATGAAAGCATGACACAGTGGAATTATCAGCACCAAGCACATTGATCTGGAGGTTTAAAAATCACAGCGTTGCTCTCAATGAGGCAAAACCCACCAAATTCCTACAGCTGGCTGACACACGAGGCCAAATAATTCAAACACAGACTCCTACAAACCTTCCTCATCTGTAACTGGGTTTTGTGGCCTCTGAAGGTGATTCCCACCATTTCCTGGGCTCCTTTTTCCTGCATTCTTCCTGAGTTTGGTTTATTCCCAGTGGCCATTTCCATCTCCCTCCCACAGGGCATCATTGAAGCCAGAGCCGTTATTCTGCATTTCAGCCATCCCACAGCTATTTGGGGCATGTTCTGTTCTACAAACAGACTTTTTTTCCCACTCTAACCTTAATTTTCCCTTCCCATTCCAAGTTTTCCATTGTGCTGCACTCCTGCATTTCTCCAGACATTCCCCTTTTTCCCTGAACAGACTTTTCAGTTGTTTTTCTGAATTCACTTTGTGTCCCCCTACCACGGCCATTTCTTGGAGTCAAATCCGTGAATTCAACATTTCCCTGTAGGAAATTCCTGTGTAGGGTTACAAAAGGTCTGCCAACCCCTGTACCCATGCTGGGATTTGTTTTTTAGGATGGAATTCACCCCTGCAAGTGTCCCAGGCCAGGATGGATGGGGCTTGGAGCACCCTGGTGTTTGAGGGATGTTCTGTCCTACAGGTTGGATTATTTTCTACTGTAACTTTTATTTTTCTTTCCCATTCCAAGGGCTCCATTGTGCTGCACACCTGCATTTCTCCAGACATTCCCCTTTTTCCCTGAACAGACATTCAGCTATTTTTGTGAACTCACTTTGTGTCACACACTCTGACCCTCTACCGCAACCATTTCTTGGAGTCAAATCTGTGAATTCAACATTTCCCTGTGTAGGGTTATAAGAGGTCTGCCAACCCCTGTACCCATCCTGGGATTTGTTTTTTAGGATGGAATTCACCCCTGGAAGTGTCCCAGGCCAGGTTGGATGGGGCTTGGAGCACCCTGGGATAATGGAAGGTGTCCCTGCCATGGAAATGAGCTTTCAAGTCCCTCCCAAACCAAACCACTCTGAGATTTACAAAAACACCAGAATTTAGACCCACAAATGCTCTGTTCCAGACTTGTGCCATGCCCAAATAACACCTCCCAGCTGAGAGAAGGATTCCACGCTGTAGTTTTTCAAAAAGCCACAAACACAACCACTTCATTTGCAATTCTCCTTCACTCCTCACAGCAACAGGTCCAGCTGGATAAATTCCATCTCTGTATTGATTCCCCAGCTGGCTGATAACATATGGAAATACTTGTAAATTTGGATTTTTGTATTTTGCTTTATAAAGCATGAGAGCATTGAGGATGAACTTGATATAATCAATATTTTTTTTCTCCTTTTTCTCCCTCCAAGTACAAAAGCGACTCTCAAAAGCTCCCACATCTTTAATCTGGGCAGCTACAGGAGAAACATCCCTTTTGCTACTGTAAAATCTGGAATTACCTCATAGGGACAGCTCTCTCAGGCACAGGGTGGGATTTTTGGGGTTGTCCTGTGCAGGGCCAGGAATTCCTTCCAGCAGGAATTGTATTTGTGGCACCTGCACCCTGAAATTCCCCAGTAATTTTGTCTTCAAATTCTTTAAGCCTGGGCAAGAAGAGGAGTAAAACACTGCCAGTAAACTCAGTCACATAAAAGGAGGTTCAAATGTCTGCAAACTTTTAATTGCAGCAACTACTGCAGGAAAAAGACATCAAATATCCCCTCAAACACTGGCACTAAATCCTTGTTCTGTCAACCACTGGTAAAACTCCCACTTCAAAAACATCCCACATGCTGCATGGTACAAACACACACAGCACTTTACACTTGATTTTCCAATATAAAAGCACAGGTCTTGTAAGGATTTCTCAGTTTTTCATGAAGTTCTTTCAATTTTACAAGTACCTGAAATAATCTCTTGTCAGTTCATGGCAACAATTCAAAGCAAAAAATTCACTGATGTTTTTTGAATTTAAAAGGGTCATTTACTGCTTTTTAAAAGCCCTTTAAAAAACCTCAATTTCTGCACAGTTTCTAACAAAAGGAAGCCCAACCTCTACTATTATCCAATAACTCATCTCACCTATACACAGAATTGTTTTGTTTTGCTCAGTTGAGATCCCACTGAAAAACTCCAGCCTGCTCAGCCACAAGAGATTCTCAAACCATCAGCATTCTGCACATTATTTTAAACATATAATTAAAGAAAGTTTCTAAAAAATGCAGTGACAGGAGCAGCAGAAACTCTTCAGTTTCTAAGGAAGGAGGCTCATGGAAGCTGTTGGAGAGGTGCAATGAACACAGGCTGGGCTGGATTTGTTTCTCAGGGTGTGTTTGGCTGCCAAGGAATTATTTGGAAGTGTAAAGTCAAAAATACAGCACCTATTCATGGAATTAGAGGGAGATGGGAGAAAAGATATCAACAGTTATCATTTAAAGACAGCAAATGGAACAGTTTCAGCTACAGGGTAAGGACAGAGTAAGGACAGACTGAGCTCTGGCACACAGGGAATGGCATTCCCTGAAAAAGGCTCTGATTTCACACTGGGGCTCTCCTTTCATTCCAAACAACTCTGATTTTCTTTTTAAAGAGTGAAAGGATGGGTTGGGTTGGGAGGGACCTTAAAGCTCATCCCATTCCACCCCATCCATGGCAGGGCCACCTCCCAGTGTCCCAGGCTGCTCCAGCCCCAGTGTCCAGCCTGGCCTTGGACATTGCAGGGATGCAGGGGCAGCCCCAGCTGCTCTGGCAATTCCAGCCCAGCCAGGAATTCCTCATTGCCAAGATCCCACCCCAGTCTCCCTCTCCCAGGGAATTCCCTCCATTCCCAGCTCTCCCAGTCTGGGATTGGATCCATCCCCACCCCAACTCCTCTCTAAGAAGGAATTTTGGGATCTGGGGGCTTCACGGGGAATCTCAGGACTCCAGGAAGGGTCTCCCTTCCCTTTTCCATCCCCAACTTCCATAAAAATTCCTTGGGATGAATTCTGAGCCTCCTTGATACCAGAATCCCAGGATGGTTTGGGTGAGAAGGGACCTTCAATCCCATCCCATTGCAATCCCACCATCCCAGGCTGCTCCAGCCTGGCCTTGGACATTGCAGGGATGCAGGGGCAGCCCCAGCTGCTCTGGCAATCCCAGCCCAGCCAGGAATTCCTCATTGCCAAGATCCCATCCCTGGCTGCCCTCTGGCACTGGGAGCCATTCCCTGGGTGCTGTCCCTGCAGGCCTTGGCCCCAGTCCCTCTGCAGCTCTCCTGGAGCCCCTGCAGGCCTGCAATGTGCTGGAAGCTCTCCCTGGAGCCTTCCCTTCTCCAGGGAAACATTCCCAGCTCTCCCAGCCTGGCTCCAGCCCTGGAACAGCTCCATGGGTTCCTCTGGGCTCTCTCCAGCAGCTCCAGGTGCTGCTGCTGCTGTCCCCAGGGCTGGGGCAGCTCTGCAGGTGGGGTCTCAGCTGAGAGGGGCACAGGGACAGAATTCCCTCCCCTCTTCCTCTTAACAAAGCAATCCAGAGCTTCCAAAAAGTTTTGTTTTGGTTCATTGTGTCCTCTTCCAGTTTTACCTGCTGAATGCAAAGCTCCAGAAACCCAAAACCAGCAGGAGATGGGAATGAAAAAAAGAGGGAAAAATCTTCCCATTATTGTTGTAATCCCAGAAAGCCACACACACATCCAGCCCCAAACACCACAGAGCAGGATTTGCTGAAAACTGATGCAGGAGTTATTTCAGTACAACCCAGAAAAGTCCCCAATATTCAGTTTTGTACACTGCATTTTGCTGTTTCACTGCCCTGCACAGCAAATCCACGTAAAACAGGAGCTGCCCTATATGAAAAACAACAATTCCTCATCTTAAAAGCTGGAATCTGATCCAGAAAGGGAAGCAGGATGAACACATGGCAGACAAGGAGTGCCAGAAATGAGTAAATAACCATTGAAAATCACGCCCTCACAAGTTGCTGAATAAAATGGTTACAGGAAAAGATTGCACATTTTAACTGATGCCTCTGGATAATGAATTGTGTGCTGCCTCCTGGTACAGAATTTATCAGAGAATTCACTCAGTATCTGCATGGTTCCACTGCTCTTCTCTTGCCTGCTGAAAGTGAGGCAGTGAAAAAATGGTGAGAAGTGTGAAAAAACGGTGAGAAAAGTGAAAAAATGGTGAATTTCCCAAGGGATGAAACAGAAGCAGTTCCATGAAGCCCTGGGATGGAATTCCCAGAAAAGCTGTGGCTGCCCCTGGATCCTGGAAGTGTCCAAGGCCAGGCTGGACAGGGCTGGGAGCAGCCTGGGATGGTGGAAGGGTCCCTTGGTTGGAACTGGATGAGCTTTAAGGTCTTTTCCAACCCAAACCATTCTGATTCCACGATTCTCTGAACTCCTGATACCCACAGGAAGCTTGGCATGAACACATATCAGAGCTGGCATGGAACAAAAATGATCTGCAGTGCTTTTAAAAACACATATGGTACCAAACAACAGAAAATATTCTGCATTATTGTCTCAGTCTGTGGGAAACAGAATATCTTCTTTGGGCTTTAAGTTGATAAATAAATAGACAATTTTTGTTGCAGGAAAAAAAATCTCTGAACTGGATTAAAGCGGTACCAGATATGAAAAAAGTAAGACATTGAAAACAATGATAACTCTCTTCTGAGAATCAGACAAATGTTTGAACTCCTCTGCCAGAGTTCATTTGGATTTGCTTCCCAATTACCACAGCTCTGCTTTGCTGCTTCCCTGTGCACAAATTCCCCTAGTGATTCTGGCCTGCAAAGGGTTAAACTCCCTGACATAGGGGGGAAAAAAAAAAAAAAAATCAAGATTTCTAAAGTGGCAGGAGAGCATCTCCTGATTTCAAACACATGATTATCCTCCTCCATTTCAAAAGGCAATGCCTTTAGAGGGCCAGCAATATGCATGTGAATAGAGCTGCATTGAACAGCCCCAGCTCTCAGGTATGAAAATGCTTTTGGGTTCCAAAGGAGTGAAATCTGGGCACTTTCATTCCTCCCTGACACACTGAAGGGGCTGAACATGCCACCAGCATTTCTGAATTTCAAAGGGTCATTTCTGTCCCCAACCCCAGCTCTGAGGGTTCAGCCACTTCTACTGTGGCAAATGCCCAATTAAAACCAAGACCAACAGAGCAGAGCTGGGCCTATTTCACACCCAAAAACAGAAGCCACAAAGAGGGTGGAAAAAAGTTCAATCAGAATAAAAAAGAGAAGAAAATTCCACCTTGTAAGGATGAGTGTAAAAATGGCACATTATTTTTCCAGGAGGATCTCACAAGTACAGAAACTTGACGCCATCTCACCTCTCCTGAAGGAATGGGGGATCAGAGATTTTAAAGGAAACTTGCAGTGCCCAAAACCAATTGGTTTTGCTCTTTAAAGCAAAAATTTGGCTGCAAAAAAGTTGTCACTAGGCTTGTCACCAAGTCCATTACTCTGATTTTCTCTCGTCTCCTATTTTCTTCCTACAACTCCCTCTGATCATCTTTAATGACAGTTCCTTCTCCCAGTTTTAAATTCCTTGTTTAAGTTTCAAGGGAGTTCCACAGAACACAGAAAAATACAGAATTTTGCTTTTTGTAGTGAATTCTCAAGGCAGAAGAAAAACCTTTATTTACACTTTCATTCGTGTGGCCAAGCCTGGCCAAAGGCAGGATCTGTGTCACAAACAATGTCAGAAAGAGCTGGTGCAGCTCTCTTGTCTCTGCACCACAATCCCAGGATTTTGGTTCAGCTCTCACTGTGGCCAGACTCTCCCTGATTTAAAGGATGTTGTCACTGGACACAGCCACTCCTGGGCAGGGTTTGACCTCTGCACATGAAAAGCACAACAAAATGAGGTGAAAAAATGATAAACCCAGAGCAGGACGCAGTGCAGAGCCCACATTTCCTCAGTGTTGCCATTATATTGCACAAGTTCTGTTATCACTACATTGCAAGGGTTCCATATTGCCAGAGTTTTGTACCCCCCTGATGTTTCTTGTAGGCAGCTCCTCTAGGCACTGACTCTTCCTCATCCTCACAGCAGCCAACTGACTCCAGCTTCCCTCAACCAACCAATCCACTCTTTTATAACACTCTTCTGATTGGCTACAGGTGTGACCTGTTAACATCAGGCCTGTTCCTCATCCTTAATAATTAATCCAGCTGCAACTGTTTAGGGGGTAAAATTACTTTCTATAACACCTTCATTTACCCATACTGTATCCCCCTACAATTCCCCCTTTTGAATTACAGAGTTGCAGCATTTCTAGAAGTACATATTCAAATAAATTAACATTATGACATATTCACATATTTCATTCAGAACCAATAGTTATACAGCTGTTCAGACAACATATTATAGTACAAATACATATATATTTCTGAATGTTGGTTCAGTTTTGCAGCTTTTCTCAGTTTACTAAGTACTTATCTTCAAAATTTTTATACTCATATTTAACAAACATTAATAGCTGCGATTGATGTATTTTACCAATAGTTTAGTATTCAAGTCCTTTTCCCCAAATCCACAGGGTAATATAGTCAAATCCCGTTTCCCCAAATCCATGGGGTCATACAGTTTAGTCTCAAATCCACAGGGTCATTTCTCCCAAATCACGTCGGGGTCACTGTTTGTTATCACTACACTGCAAGGGTTCCATATTGCCAGAGTTTTGTACCTCCTTGATGGTTCTTGTAGGCAGCTCCTCTAGACACTGACTCATCCTCACAGCAGCCAACTGACTCCAGTTCCTCTCAACCATCCAATCCACTCTTTTATAACACTCTTCTGATTGGCTACAGGTGTGGCCTGTTAACATCAGGCCTGCTCCTCATCCTTAATAATTAACCCAGCTGCAACTCTTTAGGGGGTAAAATTACTTTCTATACCACCTTTATTTACTTATGTTCTATCCCCCTACACGCAGGCATTGTAAAAGCTGCATCTTTTACACAAAGCTCTCCCCAAAGCCAGCATCCTCTGTGCTTAAATTACAGAAACAAAAATTAAATCTCTTTTTTTCCTATAACACAACAGTGAACCAGCAAAATTCATATGGAAAAAGCTGGGTTTAAATCACAGCTTATTGTTCATAAACCTAAATGGACTTCCCAAAAATCTCCTGCTGCCAGGTGTCAGTGGTCCATCTCCAGCTCCTCTGGCTGCACAGATCCCTCTCTCTCACTGAAGGCCAAGCTATTAATAAATTGTTTTTCAACTTAGAGTGGATTGATCATTTATTTTCAAAATCCCTTTTCCCATCATTTACTCATTACCCGCCTCCTCTTGATGTAAGAGGACATTTATTGCCTTCTGCATTTATTGTGCTGGCAAACAGAAACTCTGAGCAGCATTTCCTGGGGATTCTTTAATTTGTCCATCAGTTATGGGACTGGACTATTTTTAGGGGCAGGAAAAATTAAAATATCACTCAGAGTGACAGCAGTGAAAATGAAGGCAGCGAGTCTTCCTGTAATAAAGGAAGAGTGTTCCTATGATTCCATGATTTCAGCCATTGGGTTTGCAGGATTATTTACAATTTAAAAAAAAAGCATAATTTCTCATAAACATTATTGCTTTCTGATGAGAATAATTACTATCTAATGCTCAGGCAAAAAGGGACTGTTTTCCTCTAATCATAAAACCATTAAGGTGGGAAAACCCCTCTGAAGTCATTGAGTCCAACCATTCCAAGGCCACCACTGCCCCATGTCCCCAAGTGCCACATCCACTGGGCTTTAAATCCTTCCAGGGATGGGGACTCCACCTCTGCCAGGTTGGGCAGCCCTTTTTGGGAAGGAATTTCCCCAAAATGCCCCCTGATGCTGCCCTGACCCAGCCTGAGGCCGTTCCCTCTGCTCCTGTCCCTGTTCCCTGGAGCACAGCCCGACCCCCCGGCTGTGCCCTCCTGGCAGGGACTTCTGCAGAGCCACAAGGGCCCCCTGAGCCTCCTTTGCTCCAGGCTCAGCCCCTGCCCAGCTCCCTCAGCCCCTCCTGGTTCTCCAGACCCTTCCCAGCTCCCTCAGCCCCTCCTGATTCTCCAGACCCTTCCCAGCTCCCTCAGCCCCTCCTGATTCTCCAGACCCTTCCCAGCTCCCTCAGCCCCTCCTGGTTCTCCAGACCCTTCCCAGCTCCCTCAGCCCCTCCTGGTTCTCCAGACCTTTCCCAGCTCCTTCAGCCTCTCCTGCTCTGTTCCCTTCCCTGGACCCGCTCCAGCCCCTCTGATCTGAGGTCCCTCAGCAGGGCCAGCACAGGGGAATGGTCACTTCAATTTAGAGTTGTAATCATTTCTAATTATGTTACCTCAATTAAGAAATCCTCCCTGAGGGTTGCTTTAATCCAACATTAACTTAGCACAGTATTTGTTCCCAAACTTCAGCTTGTGATGGGAAGATGGTGGGAGGAGAGAACAGAGCAGGGTGAAGCAAAAGCTGCTTATTCATTAACTCCCCATATGTTAAAACATTTTGCCATATCCTATGTAAAGCGATAAACACAGCTTTTAACATTCAAAAAATTCCTTCCGTTTGGTCCTTTTTGCCTGTTTTAAACATTTCCCTCTCGTGACAGCTTTTTTTGCTCTGTAAGGAGGATAAGGGGAAAAGCTCAGATGAAGCTACACTCAAAAAAACACCCACAATCACCAAGGGGGCTGAGGAAATGCTGGAATTTTGACTCAAAAAGTGACAGGTGCTGGATAAACTTGGCTTTACTGGGATTTCATCATCCCAGGCTGCTCCAGCCCCAGTGTCCAGCCTGGCCTTGGACACTGCAGGGATGCAGGGGCAGCCCCAGCTGCTCTGGCAATCCCAGCCCAGCCAGGAATTCCTCATTGCCAAGATCCCATCCCTGGCTGCCCTCTGGCACTGGGAGCCATTCCCTGGGTGCTGTCCCTGCAGGCCTTGGCCCCAGTCCCTCTGCAGCTCTCCTGGAGCCCCTGCAGGCCTGCAATGTGCTGGAAGCTCTCCCTGGAGCCTTCTCTTGTCCAGGTTGGGCATTCCCAGATGGTTTGGAGCACCCTGGGACAGTGGAAGGTGTCCCTGCACATGGCAGGGGGTGGAGCTGGATGAGCTTTTAGGTGCCTTCCAACCCAAATTAATCTGTGATTCTATAAACACATCCCAGCTCCATGGCTCTGAGTTATCAGTTTCCATCCAGATACCATCACTCCTTGGACTTGTGCTAATTGTTCCAAAATAAAAACATGGAATTAAGTCATCTTTTTCCCTGAATTGAAACTACAGAATAACCAGAAGTCTTTCTGAACCTTTTTTTTTTTTTTTTTTGCACATGCTGGCACAATAAAAAACTGCAACAACCTGTATGAAACTGTGGTTCCATGTTAAAATGATCAGGTATCTTAGTGCACAGCAGGAAAAATCCTGGAATATTGGTTATCACAGGGGTTTTTTGTTCTCTATAAAGACACACATACATAATGCAAAATAATCTATATACAAACATTTAGGGAAACATCAATAGCTGCTATTCAGCGTGGAACAACTCCTCATTTTGTTATTAAGCAGCATTTCAGCCTTGCTATTGATTGGATATGTGATAGTGAAAGATGAGACTGAAGCAGGTATTTTTCATGGCAAACATGAAACTCTGCATTTTTGGTGCACTAGGGGGAAAAATGCATGTCTGAGGTGTGTGTTTAATAATAAACATCTTAGCTACTTAGTCAGAAAGGGTAAATAGAAGATTATGAGGAGGAAAAAAAGGAAATCAAGGCTGAGACCCAATTGTTCAGAATAATGATTGTGGCTGGGCAAGATATGGAGGCAGAGCATTAAATCCAACACTCCAGCCCGGGCTGTCAATCAGGTGGAGGTTTCAGATATTGTAATTGGTAGCAAGTTTCCTAATCTCAACCTGCCAGGCAAGAAGCAATTCAACAAAAGCTCTGTCCCCCAAACAGAATGAAATCTGAAAAGAGGAATTTTCTAATGTTGGCAAGATCACTGGTTGGGTTGACAGCTTTATTATGCTAAACTGACAAAAACATTACGTTCTGGTCAGTGCTAAAAACGGTGGTTTTTCAGGAGCAATGTGGAAAATACAAAGCACTGGGAAAGTCTGATGAACTCCTACTTTTATCTCCCTGGTGCAGCACATGAGCTGAGACATAGAAAAGTCTCTTGGCCCAAGCACAAAATGAGAAATTAATATATCTTGATTTTCTCCTCAGGTCTCCCACTGCAGCGATTTGGGAGAGCTGCAAGAAGTCACAGTGGCAGCTGAATATCCATTTAAAAAGGAAAAGGCCCCACTAACTTCACAGAAATAACACAATTCATTAACAATGAGATGATATGGCAGTCAGTGGAATTCATCACATGGAAGCTGTAATGTATTTTATTGCTTCTATTGGAAAAGTGCTTGGAAATAGAGTTAAAGTATTGACTCTGTGTGTGTGGGTGCATATATACATTTATTTATTTGATACAGAAAGGGAAATAGAGCCAGGCAAACAGAAACAGGAAACTAATACCAAGAGAATCTCAAAAATAGGAGCAGAGTGGGAATGATGGACCTATTTTCTTTCAAACCACGGATATTTAGGGAATATTGGAGTAATTCCATGCTTTCATGGGAACGAGAACACCAGGTTTGTTGAGCTGTCCCTGCCTCTTCCCTAAGTGCTCATCAGCCAAAATAATTTCCTACTTGGCTGGATGCAGCCTCAAGTCTCCAAACATGCACCTACATCCCTGCTAGTTGGCTTTGGAACGTGTGAAGGAATGCACACAAATGTGGGGAGAGTAAACATGTTTGCTCTGGCAAACACAGACTTCTAAACACTCTGAGAGGTGAGAGTAGAATCATCCTCTGCTCATGGAATTCTCCCTGCTACAGCCACGTGAGATCACAAAGAGTAAACACACTGATGACTGAACACAAATAGAAGTGAAAAAAAAAAACCCTTTAAATTGCTAAATTACCTTGTAGGGAATGAAAGTGTTTGTGGTTATTATCCTGCTGTGTACCAGTCCCCCCTCTGTTATCTCCATCTTGCAAACTCCACTTTACAAAAAGCCCAGCAAACAGCTTCTGAGTATTGAGTTGTTGAGATCTGAAAAGGTAAACAAGGCTCTGAAGCATCTCAACAAATGTGGGGCTGGCATTGCTGGCACCTGAGCACTTGTGCTGATGAGCAAAAGCCAATTCCTGGCTGGGAAGCTGCAGATCAGCTCCTCAGCTCAGCACTGGGGCTATCACTGCAGAGCATGTTGGGCCATCCTAAGCCTTGAATAGAAAAAGGAAGAGATCATTAAGTTATAATTTCCCCACACAATTGGTATAAGCATTTCCTACCAACAGGATTAGGATGAATACAAGATCCCAGAATAAAGCTGCTCAGCAGTGAGGATGGCAGTTTAGTGTCTAGTAAATTTGATTTCTCTGAAAATCCTGACACATCATAATAGCAAAATCCTATTTACTGTAGCAAGCAGGATGGATAATACCATTTAACACCTGGGATAGAATGTGCCATCAGCTCAGAGCTTTGTGCTCTGTGTGCTCATCTTACCTTAAGGTTAATGCTCCTTGACAGCCTCCATGGAAAGCAGAATCCCCAAATTAAGTGCAGAGCTTGGGATTTGCAAATCCTTCCTCAATGTTTAAGGCAGGGGAAAAACGGGTGCAGAGAAGTGGATCAACATTTCCTGAACTCAATATCTGCATTCCCAGGCTGGGATCTGGCACTGAGCCCTCTGTGGGGCACCAGTGTCCCCACACAAAAGCCACCACAAGGCTGTGTGGGGGCTGTGGAATGGGCTGAGACTGTCAGAGCAGTGAGTCCTAGGCTGTTAAATGTGTGCTGAATCCAAGGTAACACTGAAACCTCCAAATTCCCACAGAACGGCAGAATTGTGGAATTGTTCAGGTTGGAAAAGCCCTCTGAGATCATCAAGGCTACTAGCAAGCCATGTCCCCAAGTGTCACATCTTCAAGTTGTCTAAATCCCTGCAGGGATTGGAACTCCACCTGTGCCAGGGCTGGACAAGCCCTTTTAGGAAAGGAATTTCCCAATTTCCAAACCTCCCCTGGCCCACCCTGAGGCCGTTCCCTCTGCTCCTGTCCCTGTTCCCTGGAGCACAGCCCGACCCCCCTGGCTGTGCCCTCCTGGCAGGGACTTGTGCAGAGCCACAAGGGCCCCCTGAGCCTCCTTTGCTCCAGGCTCAGCCCCTTTTTTCCAGTCTGAGCTCCCTTTTCTCCAGTCTGAGCCCCTTTCCCAGCTCCCTCAGCCACCCCTCAGATTCCTGCTCCAGGATAATCCTATTACCTCACTCCAAATCCACCTTCACACCAAACTGCTCAACACTTAAAAGTATTTCTAGGAGCACAGAAATTTGGCTCCAGTAGAAAATATTATGATTAATATGGGGATCCATATCTTGCTCATTCACACTGATAAACTAAGCAGTTGTGTCATACAGCAGGGTATTAAAATTAATTTCCTTCTGCTCCCATGACTTGGGGCAGGATTCTCCTAATGATGCATATTAGCATTAGGAAGCAGTGCAACATGAAAATAGCTGGGTTTGCTGGAGGAAATTGGAACTGGGGAGTCCCATCAGTCTCAGAGGCAGAGCAGGAGCACACACAGCTCACTGAGTGTCTGTGTGATGCCAAAACTACAGCAAGAAGCAGGAGAGGGTCGTGTGCCCTTCATAAAAAATGTTGTAAAGCAAAAAGCAAAGGGGTGAAGGAAAGCTGGGATGGCAGCTGCTCTGCATGGAGATTGTTTGCAAGGGATGATGGGGAATGGAAGCTGCACAGCAAAGGGGCCACTGGAGATGTAGAGCTGGTTATGAATAAAGTCTATGGACACTGGGACTGGCACTGAAACCAGGCAAAAATACTGCACCTCTCCACTGCAATTAGAGGGCAAAGAGTATTGTATTTGGGCTGCCCCCAGACATAAGAAGGAATGATGAATCTGACTCCATGTTCTCAGAAGGCTCATTTATTATTTCATGATACTGTATTATATGAAGGAATGCTAAACTAAACTATACTAAAGAATAGAGAAAGGATACAGACAGAAGGCTAAAAAGATAAAAATGAAAACTTGTGACTCTTTCCAGAGTCCTGACACAGCTTGGCACTGACTGGCCAATGAGTCAAAACAATTCCCATGAAACCAATGAAACAACCACCTGTTGGATAAACAATCTCCAGCCACATTCCAAAGCAGCAAAACACAGGAGAAGCAAATGAGATTAAATTGTTTTCCTTTTTCTCTGAGGCTTCTCAGCTTCCCAGGAGAGAAATCCTGGGCAAAGGGATTTTTCCAGAAAATGTGAATGCCACACAAGCGAGTGAAGATATCAACAATTTTCCCTATAAACACCAGAAATGGAACAGCTTCAGCTACAGGGAAGTGCATGAGTAAGGACAGACAGAGATGCATGTGGCACACAGGGTAGGAATGGCGTCCCTTGAAAAAGGGCTCTGATTTCACTCTTTATTCCAAAAAAAAAAAAAAATAAAGGGCTCTTCTTTATTAAAAAAAAAAAAAAATTTCTCCTTAGAGAGTCACAGAATGGCTTGGGTTAGAAAAGACCACCAGGATCACTCAGTGCCAGCCCTGCCATGGCAGGGCCACCTCCCAGTGTCCCAGGCTGCTCCAGCCCCAGTGTCCAGCCTGGCCTTGGGCATTGCAGGGATGCAGGGGCAGCCCCAGCTGCTCTGGCAATTCCAGCCCAGCCAGGAATTCCTCATTGCCAAGATCCCATCCCTGGCTGCCCTCTGGCACTGGGAGCCATTCCCTGGGTGCTGTCCCTGCAGGCCTTGGCCCCAGTCCCTCTGCAGCTCTCCTGGAGCCCCTTCAGGCCTGCAATGTGCTGGAAGCTCTCCCTGGAGCCTTCCCTTCTCCAGGGGAACATTCCCAGCTCTCCCAGCCTGGCTCCAGCCCTGGAGCAGCTCCATGGGTTCCTCTGGGCTCTCTCCAGCAGCTCCAGGTGCTGCTGCTGCTGTTGTCCCCAGGGCTGGGGCAGCTCTGCAGGTGGGGGTGTCACCTGAGAGGGGCACAGGGACAGAATCCACCCCTCCCATGCTGCCCACAGGGGGTTCTGGGTCCCTTCCCCCAGGGCTGCTCTCCATCCTTTTCACCCCTCAGCCTGGATTTGTGCTTGGACTGCTATAAGAGCCTGAATGAGAGATGTGGGCCTCCAGGGGCTCTCCAAAATGCAGTTTATTGTATCCAAGGTGTTACAGCAGCCCAGGGTTGTGGGTGACAGAGCTGTGCCCACAGCTGTCAGCTCCAGCTGCAGGCAGGCCTGCAGACCCTTTGGTTTTGGTTACAGGGCATTATAGACTTTTCTTTGCTGAGCATCTTCATGCAGTAGAACCAATCTATACCTGAACTGTTATCTACAGCCTGTCATAACTACTGTAATTACCATATTCATGTCACTGTTCTCCAATCACTCAAAGTTAGCACATTACAGTTTAAGCTAGAAGTTGTTTTTCAGTTTTCTTGCAGTGAAAAATTCTGAGACTTTTTTCCTACTTGCACCATTTGCTGCCTTGTTTGCCTCTGCTCTCTTTGTGCTTGGTAAAAACATCTTCTTGTTTGGGGTGGGTTTATCCTTTGCTCTAAGCCATAAAACCCCTTCTAACTAACACACCCTTTGCCTCCTTGGTTAGCCAGTGAGACTGGCTCAGCAATTCTTTTCTTCTATATCAAAACTTGCTTCCATCTCTATTCCTTCATCAGACTCTACATTTAAAAATCTTTCTGCTAAGCATCCATATCTGTGAGACCTTCTTGTCAAACTTTCATCCTTCCCAACAGACTGCCCTGCCCCCTGTGCAGGACCTTGCACTTGTAAGTAAAATAATTAACACAGTGTGGGGCACAAAAACTCAGTGACTTCAGCACTGTTTTATGTCTGGGTTTTACTGCAGTCAAGAACCACTTTCCTCCTGTGGGTGGACAATGAAAAACAGAGACAAATTCCCTTCCAAGCCCCACGTGTGAGCACCTAAATCACAGCTGCACACCCCAGTCAGATGCAGAGCAGGGCAAGGTTGTTCTTTAACTGCTTTGTTCAACTCTCTGCTCCTGCTCTGCTGCTGTGGAGCATGTAATAACTAATAGCTTATGTGCTATCTTTGACCTAGAAACACTGGCAGCTGGTCGGGGAATTGCTGGGTTTTGGGGAAGTATCAAAAGATTTTTAGCACATAAACCAAATTTATGAACAGTTATTCCCCCTGAGAATAGAATTGTTGATGTTTTACTATCGCAGCTGTCACTTGTGCACAGTTATTTTGTCCTGTATTAATACCCTGTAAAGGTTGAGCATCTTCCCTCAGTCACTGAAATATTTTATAATTGACAGGCTTCATCTGGCACTGAATATGGATAATTTTCTCCATAAGGAGCACACTGTGCTGACACTAATCTGTTCTGTTGTCATCTCCCTTTATTATCAACGTCTGCATTGTTTTTTCAGCAGCACTGAAGAACACAAATATGATGCTTCTAATTGAAAAGGCTAAATAATCAAAAAGCCAATTAATCATCGAGATGAGCTCTGACACTCCATGATGCAACAGCCAGAAATACCACATAGGCATAACTGAAGTGTTTTTAAAGTGTGCTTATTTGATGTGGGAATGATCTGAGATTGTAATTAGCATTCTTTGTCACAGGTGACAGACTCAGATTGAACATTTCTTCATCCTGACACGAATTCTCCGAGCTCCACTTGCTCCCACCCCACCTCCTGTTCCGAAATTCCAATTCTGCTGAGCAGCCCATGCTCTGTCTCTGTGCACCTTCCACTGAAATCAGGACCAGTTCAGGAACAACAAACCAGCCTCTTTCCATGCTCTGTCATTTCCACACCTATTTCCATCCCAATTTTCAAAATTCCCAGCACTGAGGCTCCCAGGTGACCCCATGAGGGAAGGTGGAATTGCAGGAGCTCTGACCCCTCTGCTTGTCCAGGTTTTCACTCTGAAATCTCCACCTCTCTGAAGAAATTCCAAGTCAGATTTGGAACACAGAATTCACTCCTCTCAGAGCTGGAACAGCACTTTTTTTGTGTAGGAGAGAGATGAAAATTTACCTTGATGACAAAGTGGATGACAACTTGGAAAAGCAGAGGATTTTACCTCACAAATAGGAGTCAGAATGAAAAGAGAAGGCTTGGAAGCACAGAAACTCCACTCTGAATGCAGAGCAAACATCACCCATGGTATAAAACAAGAATTCAGGGATTTCCAAACCAAGAGATGGCAGAATTTCCTATTTCACATCCCCTGGGGGTGGCACTCCAGCAGAACTCAAATGAAGTTATTTAAAGTTCATTATCTCCCTTGCACAGCACAAAAATGTATTTACACACACTGGAGTCTTCACCAACAGGAGCAAGTGAAATCACTCTGCCACTGACCTACATGAATGTGAAAAATGACCAAGAAAAACACCTAAAAAGATGTAAAAGGTAAAAAAAGGTGAAAGAAAAAGCTGTCCGAGACCCATGGTTTATCAGACACCCTTTGCCATGAATTATTCCACACTAAGACCCCAGAAAAATCCAGTTTGGATAAAATCCCACTGAAGGTTTTTCCTCTAACACCAAGCCAGTTATAGGAGAAAAAGGAAAGTGTCCTGTGAAGTTTTTTAATGCAGGATCTTAATTTTTAATTAAAATATATTTAATATTTTTAATATATGTTTAAATAATGCACCGATTTAGAATCATTAAAGTGATTTTCCCTCATCCTTTCAAGCTCTTTTTCATTGCCAAGAACATGGGACTTCATTAATGTCATCTTCACAAAGAGAGGACAAAACACCGACACGCTATCGGATGTACCCTTGATTTAAAATATTCATTAAGACCAATTACACACCCTGATAATTTATGCAACATGTTCTTCCTTCTAATCCAGAAAAACAAGGAGTTTTCTTCTGGCCTGCTAAGCTGTATCAATGAATATGAATCTTGTTAGCAATTTTCACAACCAACTAACACAAAAAAATCGGAATTAATCACCAATAGATAAGCTCAGGAAGAAGGCAGAGGGGTAAAGGAGGCAAATGTATTCAGGCTGGAGGTTACAACCAACCTGGGAGCCAGGAAATGATGACAGCAGTAATTATTTGAAATTAACATCCTATAAAATAATACCCTGTAAAGAATAGGAATGTTAACAGCAATATGTTAAGCCACTGTAAGCAAGTCCCACAGCTTCCCAAGCTGCTCTCTACAGTTTAATTTCAAGTCTGTGATGAGATAAAGACACAGAAGTGCCTTTTAAACACGGCATAAACTTGGAATTAAAATTAAACTCTCCATGTACTGATGGAGGAGTCACTAATTCCACCCACTGAAAGCAGAAATTCGCTATGTCCCTTCACACTTCACTTTTTTTTGTTGTTGTTATTTTAATTTAAATTATTTTACTTGGTGACACTTCTTCATTTCCACTGGCTCTTCATCAGCGTTGGGATAAAATAACCTCATTATTTCATTTTTCTGTCTGTAATTACCGTGACAGATGAAATCCCACGGCAAATGTGAGAACTTTGTTAGGAAAGAAAACAAATATTCTCCCATCAAACCTTCCACCTTGTCAATATTAAGCCAGAAACAGCAGCAGCAATACAAAAATAACCCTTCTGGCCAGAATTTTAATCTTTCTCTCCTTAAAAAAGTCATCTTGTAAATATAACCAGGAGTAGAAATGAACAGAAAGGGAAAAAAAAAGGGGAAAAAAGTTCATTAAAGGGGAAAAAAAAGGTTTTACCCTCTCTTCCAGCCGAGCCAGCTGCTCTTTGTAGTAAGCATCATGTTTCTTCAGCTCCCTGTCCTTCTCTTCCAGCTGCCTGGCCTAAAAAAAAGGAACAGAATAATAAAAATATTGAAAATATCAAGGATATTATCCATAGTTCTGGGCTTTTTCCTCCCCTCCTCAACAGCTCTGCCCGAGTTTGCCCAAATGGATTTGGAACCATCACCAGAATGCATCAGGCTGGGATTTATTTTTGGTTTTAATTTGAATTAACTTGGCAAATCACTTCTGAATTTAATAAAACCTAATTCTAAACAGGTGGATATTTGGGAAAACAAAATCCTTTTATATATTTGCTAAAAAGTGCATCCAAAACTCTCCTGTTCTGTTTAATTAGGAATCACTCCTCTGGAAACTCCCAGAGTGGTTGAAGTATTCACTAATACCACGGGATCACTCCCATGTCCAATAATCTAAAATAATACAGAATAATTTAAAATATTTATCTTTTCAATCCCAATATGACCTGAGTGTTCTTTTAAGAGATACTGCTCCCAGCAAATTGATGTTTTTGGCTTTTCATCTGCAGTATTTCCCATTTTCCAGGATTAAGGGGACTCATTAAAAATCAGAAAATACATTTTAAAAGCACACATGCACAGAGGAATTTGTTAAATATATATAAAGCTCTAAGTCCTGCAGTGTAAATAGCAGACCAGTGATTTTTAACAAGCTAGGAAGGATTTAACACCTAAATTATCAGTGCAAATACTTTCCAGGTTCAGCATTTTTAATAAAATATCTTAGTGACTAATAATCATCTAATAAAGGTCATTACAACAATTACACCACAGATTGTACAGATACAAGATTTGATTCCCCTTGTCAAGACAAATCTTTTGGGTTTTTTAGCAAACACCCAAGGAATACATTAAAAAGTTTGGATTTTCCCTTGTTTCCTCATTCAATTCCTTACCTTTGCTTCTATGTCCTGAAGCATGTAAAAAATGTTAAAATTCAAATTAAATTTATTTTATCATCGTGAACAGAAAGAATGCAGAAAAACTCCACCACATGCATTTCAGGTGTATCTGGAAAAATGCAGAAAACTACTTGGAAATTGCTGGGGTTTTTTGTGCAACTTCCTCAAGAATACTCTAAAAAAACCATATTTTGGATGAATTAAACTCTGTCGTCTGCCAGCCTCTCAGAATTCCATGGAGCACGTGCCCTGTCCCCCAGCATTTAAATCAGCCTTGCCTCATTAATTACAGCTTTTCCAGAGCTCATCCCATGAATTATTCCACAGCCAAATTCCCATGTTCTGTATCGGTCACAGTTTGTTTCTCCTTACAGACAATCTCTGATGACGCCCCAGATCCAGCGGTTATAGAACCTCTAAAATTCACTGCAGGTTTTGTGTCCCCCCAAGGTCATCCTCTCCCAAATATGGATTCATGGAACCATGGTTTGGGTTGGAAGGGACCTGCAAAATCATCTCATTCCAACCCCAACACCTTCCACCATCCCAGGCTGCTCCAAGCCCTGTCCAGCCTGGCCTTGGACATTTCCAGGGATCCAGGGACAGCCACAGCCTCTCTAGAAACTTGTGCCAGAACACCTCATATTCCAGATCTCATAGTCCAGATCTAATATTCCATAGCTCATATTTCATATCTCATATTATATATCTCATTTTCTAGATCTCAAATTCCATATCTAATATTCTAAATCTCATATTCCAGATCTAACATTCCATATCTAATATTTCCTATCTCATATTCCAGATCTAATATTCCATATCTCATATTCCATATACCATATTCCAGATCTAACATTCCAGATCTAATGTTTCCTATCTTACATTCCATATCAAATATTCCATATCTCACATTCCAGATCTACTATTCCATATCTCATCTTCCATATCTCACATTCCATAGCTCACATTCCATATACCATATTCCAGATCTAACATTCCAGATCTCATAGTCCAGATTTAATATTCTACATCTCATATTCCAGATCTAACATTCCAGATCTCATTTTCCACATCTCTTATTCCACCTCTAATATGCCATTGCTCATTATAGAGATCTAACATTCCCTAACTCATATTCCAGATATCATATTCCATATCTCACATTCTATATCTCATATTCAAGATCTAACATTCCATATCTAATATTCCATATCTTACATTCCATATCAAATATCCCATATCTCACATTCCATTATCCCATATCTCACATTCCATATCTCATATTCCATATCTAATATTACAGATCTCATACTACAGATCTCATATTCCATATCTAACATTCCAGATTTAACATTCAGGATCTCATATTTCATATCTAACCTTCCAGATCTCATATTCCAGGTCTAACATTCCATATCTCATGTTCCATATCTCATATTCCGTATCTCACATTCCATATCTCATGTTCCATATCTCACATTCCAGATCTCATATTTCATATCTCAAATTCCAGATCTCATATTCCATATCTGCAAGGCATCTTCATGGGTACCCATTGCAAATATTCCATGTTTGACCATCCCATGATCCCCAAAGCACAGAAGATCTCCAGAATATTCCTGATGTTCAAAACAGGCTAATGACAAAGAAAATATATACTGAATATTCCATAAAGCTCAAGAGAACTCAGTTAATGTTTAGTTCTTACATTCCAACCGCGTCCCCCATGATTCTATCCAAGAGCTGGAACTAAAACTGACTTTGGAAAGGCAATGGGATGGAATAAAACCTAGGGGAGAACCTCCTGACTGGATTCACTCACCCCATTTCTGACAATTCTCGAGGGCACAGCTTTGCAGGGTGTAAAGCACAACAGGTCAAGGGCACAGAGACGACAGAAGAGACAAAACCCATCCTTATCCTCCAGGATTTAAGCTGAGCTTAATCCTTTTCCTCTGTCTTGCTGTGTTCCCTGATCACAGTAACATTTATTCCAAGGATATTCCTCTGAATGGAAGATTTTGCTCTGGAAATTTGAGTAACTTGGGAAAGTTGGGTTGATTTTCAGCTTTGGTTCCATGGGACCTCCCAAAATAATCATAAACCAACTGGATTTTACTGCTCTGCAGTGACACTGCTCACTGTGGTGATCTGCCACTGATAAATATACTATAGTATATTTATAGTATATATATATATATACACACATATATATATATATACATATATACACACTATAGTATATACACACTATATATAGTATATATATAGAGTATATATATACTATATATATTATTTATATATATAGTATATATATAAATATTTATATATTTATAGTATAGTATATATAAATATATATTTATATATATAAATATATTTATAGTCTAGTATATATAGTATATATATACACTATATATAGTGTATATATATATACAATACATATATATAGTATTTATAGTATATATAATGTGTGTATATATATATATATATATATATATATATATATATGTAATTTATAGTGTATAAAATACTAAATAATCTGTTTATCCAAAGGCTTGCTTCCCTGATTTGTGAAAGTAACTGGAAGATTTGGTTGGCAAGTAAGAAAATCAGCAAAAAAGAGTTTCTTCCACCCCTAACACTTGTATAGCAACGCAGACACAGCAAAGTTCAAATGAATTAATAATAAATAAAATTATTCATTTATACAGGAGATTATAAATATGCCAATAGAGGAGAACTGAGTGCCAAAATAAAAACCTGTGAAGTAATATTATATTTATGGGGCTGCAGCAACAAGATCCTTGTGAATGTCAATGAGCTGCAAGAAAATAATTAAGAACAGCCATGTTTTCAATTAGCTGAATGCTGCACTTCAGGTGTAAATGAGGTACTGGAACAGGTTGGTTGTTTCTTCATGAAAAGGTCTGACAGACAAAACCTTTGCTTGGGTGTTTTCTAAAGAAAAACCACCCAAATTTAATACCCAAACCAGATCACTAATACTGAATACAGGTTCCTCACAATCACAGGGAAATTGGACCATGATTTAAAGGCCAACCTGGGTTTTGTTTTCAAAGGTAGCACCTGGATTTGGACAGCTCTGGTAGGAGTTGCCATCTCTGGAAAAATGGATTTCTTCCCTACAAAAAAATTCCAGGAATCACCTTGTACCTGACTGCAGGGACACCGGCAGAGCCATCTGGGACAAAACCAAGCTCTGCTCACACTGGATACAACAAAAACACATTTATTTTGTCCTCTGTGAGGGAGAACAGAGGAACAGTTGAAAACTTATGTTTAATAATTAAATTTTAAAATTAAAAAAAGGAATCTACTGCTGGATGCAACAAGATTCCAAGTGTGTGTGGTCATAAATGGCTATAATTTAAGGTGAAGATAAAAAAAAAAAATCATTATCATCTGGTTGCATGTAAGTTTGTAGGCAGATTTCAGACTCAGCTCCTGAAGCCTTTGGCAGTCCCAGGTTTGGAGCTGCCCCTCAGCACAGAGTCCAAACTCCAAATTCATTAATATCCCAAAAATTCACAGTGGAACTGCTGAGATGTCTCCAGTTTGGGTTGTTCTGGGAAAAGAACAATCTGCCTCAAAAGAAGACTGCAGTTTGAATTTATAAATTAACATCAGCCAGGTGAAAGTCCCTTGAAGATCTTGCCTCAGGCTCATCTCACCAAACATCAGGGGATGGGGCAGGTGGACACCAAGGGACTGGTGACCTCCCAAGGCACATCCAAGGATTCCAGACCTGGCTTTGGGGCTGAGGGCTGGAAGAGCTCCTGTCACATCAGGTTTGTGAGGGAAGATTTTCCAAAGGAAATGCTGAGCACAGCAATGAGGGCTCCTCTCCTGAGAAAGCCCACATGGAGTGTCTGCAGGTCTTGGGATGAGCCTGAAGGAAAAATGAATGGATTAAAGTTTAAAAGGAAGTGGTGGCAGTTCCCTAAGCACCACCCCACAGGATATCTGCTGGCAGCTCAGGATGGGTGGGAACAAGAGACATCTCAAAACATCATCTTCATTATCTTCTCAAAACATGATCTTCTCAAAATACTGTCTTCTCAAAACATCATTCTCTCAAAACAGGATCTTCTCAAAATATTGTCTTCTCAAAACAAGTTCTTCTCAAGACATGTTCTTCTCAAAACATGATCTTCTCAACGCGTCATCTTCTCCAAACATGATCCTCTCAAAACATGTTCTTCTCAAAACATGATCTTCTCAAAAGCACCATCTTCTCCAAATATGATCCTCTCAAAACATGATCTTCTCAAAACATGATTGCCTCAAAACATGATCTTCTCAAAACACGATCTTCTCAAAAGCACCATCTTCTCTAAATATGATCCTCTCAAAACATGATTTTCTCAAAATATGATTGTCTCAAAACATGATCTTCTCAAACCATCATCCTCTCAAAACAACATGATCTTCCTCCACCACGTTGTTGGAGGTTTTCCATGTGTTTTCCAGCCTGAGGTTTGCTGGATGAGCATATTCATGGTTAGAGCTAGGTGTGAATTCCAGAGCTGGGAATTCAGGTCCAGGCTGTGAGTGTCACATTGTAAAACAGTTTTGGGGCATTTCATAAATCGTGGTTTGGGCTGGAAGGGACCTTAAGGATCATCTCCCAAACCCTTGAACAAGCAGAGACATCTTCAACTCCATCAGGCTGCTCAGAGCCCTGTGCAGCCTGACCTTGGATGTTTCCAGGGATCTGACATCCACTGAATTCCTCTCCCACTCACCCAGGTATGGCCCTGTGCCTCCACGTTTGCACAGATAAAATCAGATAAAGCTTCATTATTTGCATAAATTATTATGATCAGAAAAACTACTCTCCTCTTCCACTGCATGGAGTATCCCAAGAAAAATAACTCCCAATTTCCAAATTTAATGGCCCAGTTTTAATTTTTAACCTTCTGTTTCAGCATATAAATACACTCATCATACTGAACAGGCAACACCAGGAACTTATGGATATTCTTGGGAACAGATGCTGGTCCCTTCCCCCTCAAAGAATTCCTTTTAAATTATCAGTACACACAAAATCATCCCTAAGCACAAAAAAATCATGTGGACACATCACTTGAAAAGAGGGATGTTCATTTCCACTTGTGAAGGTGGAGAATTGTTAGGAATTGGAAATGGCAGCACCAATAATGCATCATAAAACGGAGTCTTTGACAAGTGTAATTAAAACAAGCTTTTGTAATTACCACTAAATGTGCTACAGTACATTTTCTAAAAATAATGAAGTCCTAAAAGAGTGAGTCGAGCAGATAAAAAAGATCACATTGAGAGGAGGAGGCTAATGGAGAAAATTAAAAAATTGAATTTATGAACAAGTAAAGATCTAGTGTAGAACAGAAGATGTGACAAGAAGCTTCATTTACTGAATCTCATTATAGACCAAAGGAGAAAAACAGAAATGTACAAATGCCAAGAAAAGAGCTACAGATTCCAATCCAAATGTGAGTCATGGGAACATGCACAGGAAAACCCACAGGAACGTCACTCTCCACCAAGGCAGAAATTCATTGAGGTTGTTGCCCCTGATGCCCTGCGGAGGCTGAGCTGGAGCAGAGACTGGGCAGAGTTCCAGAATAAAGCAGGGATTCATTCCAAGCATCTCCTCCATGGACCCACCTTGGGCAGCACCAGAGCCCAGCCAGGGCTGCACCCAAGATGAACCAAAATGGCCCCAAAATGCACCAGCGCTCCCGGGCTCTCTCCCTGGGATCAGTTCTGCTCCATTTGCATCTTGCAGTTCATTGTCCCATTCCAGCTTTAGCCCCTGCAGTCCCACCCTGCTTGTTTTTCTCTCTCCAGCCCACGGGGTTTGTGCTCCTGGGCTGAGATTTGAGGCATTTGTCCTTGGTGCCCAGCTGGAGCAGGAATTGTTTTGTCTCCCTGCTCTGTGCACAGAGCTCACCATCCCATAATATGATGCTCAGACCCACACACTAAAACAGCACAGAATGGGAAAAATAGAAAAGCTAAACCCTGAGCCATCACCCTCACCAACAAGAGCTTCTCCTATGCCAGAATAAAAAGCTGAACAAGGAAAATCTCAGAATCCCTCAGGCTGGAAAAGCCCTCCAAGATCATCCAGTCCCAGCTGTGCCCAATCCTGACCTTGTCCCCAGCCCAGAGCTCTGAGTGCCACCTCCAGGCATTCCTTGGACACCTCCAGGAATGGGGACTCCAAACCTCCCTGGGCAGCCCCTCTAGGACGTGGGACCCTGGAGAAGGAGGAGGTGGATGATTTAGGGAGAGCAGACACACCCAGAGAGACCCCAGAGGTTGCATCCCCAGGGCTGCGTCCAGCTGGGGTTTGAGAACTTCCCAGCATGGAGACAGAGAAGCTCTGCTGAGCCTCCTCCATCTGCAAGGTCCTTCAGACCCCATGAAGGGACAGGGCCCATGGAGCAGAAGCAGCAGGAGGGAAGTTCTGAGTCACCACTCACTTGAGAGGACCCCGGGTTCTTCCAACCTGATTTATTTTATGATCCTACCCCAAAACAAGGGCAGAAAAATCACACACTTGTACCAAGTGAGCAGAAATGAACAATTACAGAATCCCAGCCTGATTTGGGGTGGAAGAGACTTCCAAGATCACCTTACTCCAACCCATTCCACCAGCCCAGGTTGCTCCCAGCCCGGGTTGCTCCAACCCATCCTTGTACAATATCAGCACTAAAGAAAAGCTGCCACTTCTCACCAAACTCCCAATGAACCATCTGGTTAGCTCAGCTTCAAAACAACAGACTCTGAAGACTTGATTTCCTTGCAAATAAAAATTAAAATACACTCATGACTATTCTAGTGATTAGCAACAGGCAGAAAAGCCTCATGTTTCCATCCAACCATGGTTCAAAGGAAAAAGAGACGCTGAAAAAAATCTGAATTACATCTCTGTGTGTCACTGGGAATGAAAGAGAGGCATGACTTATTCCTGAAACTCTATCCATGCTTTTCAGTCAGCCAACACAATCCAAGGAGATCAAACATTTTAAAGACTATCTGTACTGCTGCCAGGTATTTGTAGCAATTCAAATATTGTCTCTAACCGTGGCTGACAGCTTCTGATGTTTCAGTCATATGTCAAATATGGAGTTTTTCACTAAACTGAAAAAGCAGACTGCTCCACATGAGCCAAAGTGGATGAAACAGAGCAAGAGGACCGTTATCCTGTAAAATTCAGGGAAAAAACTGACAGCAAACTGATTTAGGACTGTGTTCTACTTCCATCTTTGTTCTTCCACTGCTATTGGAGCAAACCATAAATATTTTTGCCATTTTTTACCGTGTTCAGAATTGGTATCAATGATGATTTTACAGAAATACTTTTCAATTCCTGGATTAAACAACAGAAGGGTAAAGAAAAGTTATTGCTAAGCACAGTGAGCCAATATTTGATGCGTTTTTAAACCAAACACGATGTAAAACAAAGCAAAACATAAGGAAGTACTGCCCTTCCAAAAATTCACCACTGAAATCCAAAACCAAGCCAGAGAGAAGAAATTTGCACCTCAGTTGCCTCATACCCAAATATTCAGAGAAAATGTGTAAATTTAAGCTTTCCACCTAGGACTCTTCATTCTTGTGTCCAAACTCCAGCACTATTTATCAACAATGCTGTATTATCATCATTTTAAAAGCCCCAATTCTCCTGCTTTGTAAAATGAAGAGTCAATGGAATGCACAGAAAGAGTGAAATAATTCTTAGGGATGCAGCATTAATAAAAGCAATAAAAATTCACCACCTCATTGAAGGCACTTCAAAGCCAATCTCATTTGGAATCCCATTGAAATCCTCCTGTATTTTGTGTTTATTAGAGGCCTCTCAGCATCAGGGGCCATTCTCCAGGGTTATTTTCCATCTGTGAATATCCCAGTCCTTCTATCAAGTGACCCAAACTCTGCATGAATTGAGATCATTCCCTCCCAGCACAAGGTGCCTCATTGCTCAATCTGTGATCCTGAGAACCAATTCCCACTGAAGGCAAAAAGTGACAATGCCCAAGGAGGGAAATCCACTTTGGAATAGCAAATAAGAGGACATTTATTGCTGCTCTGCTATTCAAGGGATTGATTTCTGCTCAAGACAAAGAACTGAGCCACTTGTAATTACATCAGGTGTTTCTCAGTTTGAAAGATACAACACAAGCAGAACCTTCATCTTTAGATGTTCAAAAAGGCACTAAAAATAAAGGTATCTGTTGTCTTAAAGGTATTTTAGCTGTGTTTTTTGGAATTTTGATCTTGTTAAATTGAATTCTTCTATGTAGTAATAAACAAACCATCAAAACTCATTGATTCAGTCTCAAATTATGCAGCCATTTTATTTCCCAGAGATTTTTCTATTCAGCTGGAGAATAAAAGAATCGTAACCAGCAGGTAATTTCAGACTGCAGATGTAACTCAGAAACAAATTCATCTCTAAACAGAATATTTGACTTAACAGGGAAATTCAGGGATTAGCCTCAGCATTGCCAAGGGAAGATAATTTTGGTGAACTTTTGGAAAGTCCAACATTCCCCAAAGACCTTTTGGCATTGAGACTCACAAAAAATTAATGTGGTAAAGAAAATATTTGCACTAGTGGTGTGTACATATATCAAACTAAACATTTATCCCAATTAATAAGTCAGTTTTTTGCTCTGTTTCATTTTTTCCAGCACTCTGAAAACTCAATTCAAACAATTAACAGGATAGTTTGCAGTTCTTCACTTTATATCCATAAAATATTTAACTAAGTGTGAAAATCCTAAGTTAATACCATGTAGTTACCATAACTCTCTAAATTACTACCTACAAACAAAGACCCAGCAAACCCTTGGGAAAGTGGGAGAACACAGCAGGATTTAATGCTCTTTGTATTTTAATTACTAAATTACAACGCCGGTCTTTCAGCATTTTCTTTCAAGATTGAACAACTTATTCTGAAATAAAAGCACCAGAGAATTATTACCTTGAGTAGAACAGCTCTGAAAGGGGCTGGGATTGATTTATGCATCGATTATTGGTGAGCATTTCCCTTTTATATAATCCTATAACACGTGTCATTGAATTCCTGTGTCCAACTTCCACTCACTGCACTTTGATTTCTCTTCTCATTTGACTTCAGAGTCTCCAGGGCACAGCCTGGAACTCACTACACATCTGTGCAGTGTTTAACAGAATTAAGCTTCAAGCTCTGCTGCTGTTTGTGTTATTCTAACAGAAATAAATAAATATTCTAAGCACTGAAAATATTCAACTGGATGGGAAAAGCTGATTTAATGCAAGACAGAAAGGGAAACAAAGACTTGAGCTTTGTGAAGATCATAGTAAAAAAAAAAAAAACGACAATAATTTTTGGTTTTAATAAATGATAATAATTTTTGGTTTTAATAAGACTTTGCCCTGTTCAGATGGTGAATGTCTGAGTGTGCCAGGAATTTGGGAATGGGCAACTGAACAAACCCTCAAAGTTATGAATATAATTAAGTAATTGAAGGCAGGAAAAACAGGGAAGAGAGGGACTGATGCTGACATTTCTATTCCATGCTCTGACATCCCTGTCATGAACATTTGCTGACACAACATTTAAAGGGTTTAACACTGCAGGGATTGTTCCAAAAACATGGTTCTACATGGCTCTACTAAAATGTTTATACACTTTAGTGTAGATTTTTGTCACACCTGGAAAGAATAAAGCAGCTGCCCAAGAGGATATTCAAAAAAAATTCAATAGCACAGAAAAATATTTCTATTAACTCTGTGCATAATTCTTATGCACAAAACAATGTAAAGCAAATAATAATGAACTTCAATGAAATCCTCAAGGTTTTCATGAAAATTACTGCATTGGGATGGCCAAAAAGATCAAACCAGAGAATTCCATGGCAGGTAAAATCCCAGAAGGGTTTGGGTTGGAAGGGACCTTGAAGTGCCACCCCTGCCATGGCAGGGACACCTTCCACTACCCCAGGCTGCTCCAAGCCCTCTCCAGTCTGGCTTGGACATTTCCAGCAGTGGATCCAATGAGGATGAGTGGAAAATAACTTGGAAACAAAAGTCAGCACCAGCCAGGTGAAGCTTTTTTATCCTGAATACAAATCCCTAGAGAAAAAAACCTTGATTTTCCCACAGAAACAGCCAAGGCAAACTTGTCCTGTGTGTTAAAACAGCAAAATAAAAACAGGAGGAGATTTAGGAAGAAAAGGGGAAGGAGAAGACAGCACCACAATGAGATCACAGGATTTGATAGAAATAAAATTCAGATCCTCCCAGAGCTCTGATCACTCTCTGTATATTTATATTCTGGTCACTGCAGAGAAAGTTTTGGAAAAGAAAAAGCTGGAGATATATAAAGAGCAAACCCCTGAGAAGAGCTGTGTGTACAGGAGAGAGGTACACAAAATAATTAAATGTTCAGAGAAGGTGAGCCAGGCTCTCCTATTTACTCCCTCTCATAATACAAGACCGAGGAAATATTCAGTGAACAGTGAAATTGAAAAGCAACAAATTTGAAACCAATTAAATGCATAATTAACCTGCAGAACTCATTGCCACAAGTTATCAGCGAAGCCGATCGCTCAGCAAAACCTGAAAAGTTGAGATGTTGGTATTACCTCTGAAAACACCCACTTTTGCCTTTAAACTGCCTCAGACTCTGGATTCCTTGAAGCATCAACCATCCTTTAATAATATATTATTATTTTAAACAATGAACAACACTGAAATGTGGCATGTGTCAATTATTTGAGATCATCAGCAGAAGGAAACTCCAAGGAACTAATTTATTTCAGGTGGTGTCTGACAAAAAACCTGATTTGAGTCCTAAATTTCAGCCCCTTTCGGCTGCTGTGACGCTGTATTTACACAGCCAGGAAAACAAAATAAGTTTAAAATTGACCTTGCCAGCTTTTTATACCACACTCAAGATGAGAATTTATGTGGGGATGACAGATCCACACCCAGAGCTTTGTGCAGAGCTGCCTCTCCTTGTTTGGGGCAGCAGCTAAAGGGGGTGAGAAACTGCTGGGAAATGGAACTCAAGGTACAAAACTACAGAATCTCATCAGCTGGGAAAATAAAGAGTTAGTGAGGAATTTAAAACTGCTGAGCCACAAACCCTGACTGCATCCAATGCCTTGAGCAAGTCTCTGCTCAGTGAATTTCCCAAAATCAGCCTCATCATCCCGAACCCAAAGAATTCCAGGCAGCAGAAAGAGCAATTTCCAGCCTGAAAAAGAACAAAAGTGCTGAGGAGCACATGGGAGACAGGGACAGGGATTCCATGGCCCAGGTTCACCAAAGGAAAGCACCACTGCTGCTCCTCAGGCTTCTCCATTCCCACTTCCACTCTGGGAGAGGAGAAGGACCCAGAGAAAACTCAGAGCCCCTAAAGGGGCTCCAGGAGAGCTGCAGAGGGACTGGGGCCAAGGCCTGCAGGGACAGCACCCAGGGAATGGCTCCCAGTGCCAGAGGGCAGCCAGGGATGGGATCTTGGCAATGAGGAATTCCTGGCTGGGCTGGGATTGCCAGAGCAGCTGGGGCTGCCCCTGCATCCCTGCAATGCCCCAGGCCAGGCTGGACACTGGGGCTGGAGCAGCCTGGGACACTGGGAGGTGTCCCCACCCAGGTTATCCATGGTGCCCTTCCTGCATCTCCTGAAGATAACCCCAAAACTGAGGAAGCACCATCCCATACAGGAGGAGAGCTGTGCCCTTGGGTCAACTCCTTGTGCAGCCTCAGGAAAGATTTCTTGTCTTTTTTTCCTTTCCTTTCTTTCCTTTCCTTTCCTTCCTCTCCTCTCCTTTCCTCTTTCCTTTCCTTCCCTCTCCTTTCCTTTCCTCTCCTCTCCTTTCCTCCCTTTCCTTTCCTTTCCTTTCCTCCTTTTCATTTTTTTCCTTTTCCTTCCTTTCCTTTTCCAGGCTCCCAGGGGCACCTGCCAGGAGTCTGAGTTCAGTCTGTGCAGAGTTTGGAGGCTCCACAATCCCTGCATTTTCCAAAGGAACATCATTATTTTAACACTAACTTTTTTTTTTTTTTTTCTGTTGTGGGTGAGAGCATCTGGAAGGGAAAGCAAACACTTAAAAGTGCTTTCTAAAAAAGAGGTTTCATCCCAGTCAATAGGATGCTTCAGGAAAATAGAAGCTGCCAAGCCCTTCTATAATAATGGAGACAAAAACCCCCACCACCCTCTTTTGGGAGTTGCTAAAACATGTCAATTTTTATACAATCTTTCTTTTTTCTACCCAGCGCTGTGAGTGCTCAAAAGCAAAGCTCTCTGCTGGATTTGTGAAGTGTAATTTTTTTTCCTGCATGCCTCCAATCTATTTGTCATGCAACACAGGCTGTCCTAGCCCACAGTGAGAATTAATGCTTAATTTTCTAAACGTGGAGAGACACACCAACTATTTGCACAAGTAATGGCACTGGTATTTGCATGAAATTGAGAATGGCAAAGAATTGTTCAAATTAGATTAATTTGGAAATGATAGAAGAGTTACAACTTTGCTCTGTCCTTTAAGAGGAAGAAAGAAAATGTGCAGAACAAAACATGACTGATCATAAATAGAGGAAAAGAGCTCATAAAATGTTTATTCAGCCTTTAGAACAGAGTACACGACACCCTGCAGTGATTCAGGTTATTCAACAAGATGTGGCTCTGCAATGAAACAGGAAAAACACCTGGGTGGGGACTGAAGGAATTCTTCCCTGGGAGGGTGGGGAGCAGCTGGGGCTGCCCCTGCATCCCTGCAATGTCCAAGGCCAGGCTGGACACTGGGGCTGGAGCAGCCTGGGACACTGGGAGGTGGCCCTGCCATGGCAGGGGTTTAGACAGGATGGGTTTTAAGGTCCCTTTCAACCCAAACCATTCTGTAGTTTCATGAATAAAGGTGGAAAATATGGATAGTGAGGCACTGGATGGTGAGGCTGGAGAGGGGCTGGGAACACAAACCCTGAGAGGAGCCCCTGAGGCAGCTGGGGGTGCTCAGCCTGCAGCAAAGGAGACTCAGGGCTGCCCCCATCGCTCTCTGCAGCTCCTGAAAGGTGCCTGTGCTCAGCTGCCCTTGGGCTCTTTCTCCAGCAGCACTGACACAACCAGAGCACACAGCCTCCAGCTGTGCCAAGGGAAATTCAGGCTGGAGAGCAGGAAAATGTTGTCATTATAGTGCAAGAGCTCTGTTGTCTTTACATTGCAAGGGTTCCATATTGCCAGAGTTTTGTACCTCCTTGATGGTTCTTGTAGGCAGCTCCTCTAGGTACTGACTCCTCCTCATCCTCACAGCAACCAACTGACTCCAGTTCCCACCAAGCCACTCTTTTATACCACTGTTCTTATTGGCTACAGCTGTGGCCTGTTAACATCAGGCCTGCTTCTAATCTTTAGTAATTGGTTCAGCTGCAACTCTTTAGGGGATAAGAATACATTCTATACCACCTCCATTTACCCATGCTGTATCCCCCTACAGGAAAAAGCTTTTCCAGCAAGGGGGATCAAGTTCTGCAATGGCTGCCCGGGGAGGTGGTGCAGCCCCCATCCCTGGGTGTGTTTGACAGCCTGGATGTGGCACTGGGTGCCAGGGCTGGGCTGGACTCCATGGCCTTGAAGGTCTCTCCCAAGCCAGGGATTCTGGGAATTCTGTGAAATTCTGTGATTCTGTGCATTCTGTGCAATGCTTTTCCTGGCACCATGGCAGGTCCCACAGGCAGTCACAGGCCCAGAGAGCTCAGCTGGTGCTGCCAAACCACAAAGCTTCCAGAGGATGGAGTGTTTTGCTCACACAGATGTCCACAGCAAATGTGGAAAAAAACAGGTTCCTAAACAAATCTGGAGTCTCCTCCACCTCTGTTTGCAAGTCTATTTCCTGTTTGATGGGGGAGATTCAGTTTTAGCACACAGCACCCTGTGGATGCACCTCAGACTGGGTGCCAGGGGCTGGCTGAGCTCTTGGGGCTGGGCTGGACTCCATGGGCTTGAAGGTCTCTCCCAACCCGGTCATTCTCTGAATTGTGTGGATGATCTTCAAGTTCCCTTCTGCCACACTCTAAAGAAATTCATTCTCCTTTTTAATAATTTTAGGGCTAGAGGAGTAACAAATACAACGGAGGTTTAAGAGATGTCAGAAAGAAATTTCAAAAGGGGGAAAAAATACTTCTTTCAACACAGAAAACAAGAAATTATATTACATGTTTTATATATAGCTATAATTACATTTAATTGCCTTGCTACTATCAGTAAGTTATCCCATCTATCAGCGTGGTAACTCAGATATTCAAGTTCACCTGACACTCTAGCTTTAATTAACACAGATACCCATGGATGGAGAGGCTAAAAATCCTGGTTTTCCAAGAGAAATCCCGCTTTTCTCAAAATAATTTTCTTTTATTTTTATTAATAATTTCTCGTTTCTTATTCTGTAGCAATCTTTGGTTTCTTATTCTGTAGCAATCTCTGACCATCCAAAGTGATATAAAAATTATTTACGTGCAGGAAAATACAGGAATCTTCTGGTGCATTTGGAATTATGGAATCACAGAAAGGTTTGAGTTGAAAGGGATCTGGAAATTCATCTCATTCCACCCCATCCATGGGCAGGGCCACCTCCCACTGTCCCAGGCTGCTCCAGCCCCAGTGTCCAGCCTGGCCTTGGGCATTGCAGGGATGCAGGGGCAGCCCCAGCTGCTCTGGCAATCCCAGCCCAGCCAGGAATTCCTCATTGCCAAGATCCCATCCCTGGCTGCCCTCTGGCACTGGGAGCCATTCCCTGGGTGCTGTCCCTGCAGGCCTTGGCCCCAGTCCCTCTGCAGCTCTCCTGGAGCCCCTGCAGGCCTGCAATGTGCTGGAAGCTCTCCCTGGAGCCTTCCCCTCTCCAGGGGAGCACCCCCAGTTTTCTCCATGGCAGAAGGCTCCAGCTCTGTTTTGAAATACAGACAAAATCTCTATTTTACCTTTCCAAACCCAGCCAGTTCCTGGCAGTGACAATTTTTCACTCCCTTCTTTATCCCATGGAGCTCTAGCAGGCATTTCCTCCATTCCATCCCATTTCTAGGTAGACAGGGCTGTATTTTCCATGCCCAAGTTAAATTGTGTTTGGGCACTGAGATCCTGACCAGGAAACTCTGGTAGAAGCAGAATTGTCATTCCTGCCAGTGCTCCCAGAAAAGCTGGAATTGGGACTCCCTGGTATGTGGAATATCATCCCTGGTGCAGAAATTCAGCTGCTGTAAACTGAAATTCAAGAGAGTCTTATTTGCTCCTGTGGAAATTTAATATGTAATACAGAATGAGCAATAATCTTATTTAATGATGGGGAAAAACCTTTCCAGTGCTGCCAGAAATTCCAGAGGAAAGCTGGAATTGGGACTCTCTGGTATCTGGAATATCACCCCAGGTGCAGAAATTCAGCTGCTGCAATCTGAAATTCAACAGGGCCTTGTTTTATTTAATGATGGGGAACAACCTTTCCAGTGCTCCCAGAAATTCCAGAGGAGACTTGGAATTAGGAACCTCTGGTATGTGCAATATCACCCCAGGTGCAGAAATTCAGCTGCTGTAAACTAAAATTCAAGGTTTGCTCCAGTGAAAGCTTAATATGTAATACAGAGTCAGCAATAATCTTATTTAATGATGGGGAAAAACCCTTCCCAGAAATTCCAGAGGAGACCTGGAACTGGGAATCTCTGCTGTGTGCAAGATCACTCCTGGTGCAGAAATTCAGCTGCTGTAAACTGAAATTCAAGAGTGTCTTATTTGCTCCTGTGAAAGCTTAATCTGTAATACAGAATGAGTAATAAACTTATTTAATGATGGGGAAAAACCTCACATCTCCTGAAACTTGACTGGAGTTGATTAAGAAAAAACCAGACACAGCAGTTTTGCCTGAAATTTAAGCTGTGAGGGTTCAAAATCTTAAGAGAAACATGAATTTTCAGTTTTCTAAATCTGTACCAAAGAGTCCAAGCTGCACATGGTCTGTGCTTCACATAAACAGAGCTGCTGCATCAATGAAGACTCAAAAAAACCCTAAAAACCCCAAAAACTTGAGATAAAATCAATGAGCAATGCTCAGAGTGAAATCTGCCTATTCAAACCAGACATTTTATTTTTATTATGTTTGATTTTTTCCTCTCAGGGAGTTTAGAGGTGTCACCTTTCAGTGCTTTTACTTCTGCCAAAGTCTACATTACTCTAAAAATCAGAGAAATACTCCAGACAACTCAAGGAATAGTTTTATTTTTATTCCTAAATCCATATTCTAGCAGCAAACAGGCAGATTTTCAATGGAAGTATTTAATGCTCAGGATACTCAAATGAAATGAGAGTCAATAATGGAGCTGTGCTCAAGTGACATAAAAATGCAGGCAGGAATTTGGAATTCTTAATTCCACCAAAATTAAGCTGGAAAAAGAACAGGTGAATTTTTTTGTGTGTGCTTTAGGCACACAGGTGGATTTTTTCCTCACTCTGAGTATAAAATTTTGACCATCTGTGTGTGTGATTAGATATAAATATATTTGTATTATTTATAAATGTATTCATTATTTATAAATGTATTTATTATTTGTTTATTTATATTTATTTACATTTAAATAATTTTAAATTTTATTTATAAATATAATTATTTATATTTATGTTTATACTTAATTTACTACCTAACTACAAATCTACCCCTGAATTCTGTGGGACCAAAACCAGACATTGATACTTTTACAGGGATTTTTTTGTTTATTTTTAATATAACAGGGAGTATCAAAACCCCTGAATATTTGATTTCCTCTTTGCTCAGCTCCTCAAAAAACTCCAAAGCTTTAACACAAACATTCCCAAACTGCTCAAAAGTGACAACAATATTTTAAATTCAATTTTTTTGTACAACAGAAAAGCAAATCTGAAGACAAAGATTCACCCTTTAGAGGTTTAAAATTGTACAAAATACCTGATAAGGGTGCAAGCACAGGGACCCTCAGCATGCTCTGAGCTCCATGAGAGGAATCACTTTTATCCTCCTATTCCCTGAGTATAATTTAGATTTTCTGTCTATTATTTAGAGGAGGAATAATTGTGCCAAGGATTTTATTGCCCTCTCTGCTTGCAGATGTATTTACATGGGAAAAAAAATTTAAAATTTCATCAAAGTTGGGTAGCAGAGATGGTAAAACCCCAACCACAGCTCATCTCCTGCTCCTGAGATGTTCTCAGAGCAAGACTGCTCAATCAGAAGACACAGAAATGCAAGAATTATGGAAAAAATGAAAATAAAATGGGGGAAAAAAAAGATAGATCTGGAAAAGGTGACAAAATCCCAAATTATGGCTTGAGAACCTGATTTACCAAAAAAACCTGGGAATTGCAGCAGGAAGAAGGAATTTTCTTCTTTTCTGGTGGATTTTTTTTTTCTTTTTTTAAGCTATTGATGGATTTTTAAAAATTGAGATGCACCCACAGCATGAGGAATGGGAGATACAATCCTGCTGCTCTTTTTCTCAGGATGTCTGCAGTAAAATGATTTCTAATATTTCCAGAGGTACAAAAAATAAAAAACCAACAAACCAGGTGTGGAATGCTCAGAAATTCATAATTACTCGTGTAAGCAATTCAAAGATTGCCTTGGAATTAAAAAAAACCCCTCTGGATAAAAAGGAATAAAAACATCGAAGAGAATAAGTTAAATGGAGTAGGTTAATAATTTGTATTATCTTATCACTGAGGTTTAGACAGCCATAAACCCATAATGGCAAGGAAATTTAGATTTAAAGGAGAAATTACATCTATAACCTTACCCACTTGCCTGAATATTAAATTTTTAAAAAATTAATGATCTGCTTATGAAAAATACCAGCTCAGAAGCATCTTAGCACAGTGCAGGGGGAGGCTGGATCCCCATTTATTGTGGAACCATTCCCACTAATGGAAGCACTCTGGAATTCCATCAATAAAAGTCATTACCATAAAACCTGGCTCCACTCTGCCCCTAACTCCCCTTCTCCCCAAAACATTGATTTATTTAGGAAAAATTATTTCCATTTGACACCAGTGCCCACATTTGGGACAGGTCTCAAGCATCACTTCTGGCTTAAGAGCCAAATTCAAGGGATCCTCTTTTCCAAAATGCCTTAAAAGCTTCAGGAGGAGCAAAAATTATGTCAAATAATCAAGTTACAAACACTCCTTATTTAACAGCTTTGAGTTATTCTTGTTAGCACAAATTCTTCCTGCCTTAAATAAACAGAGGTTTTTATTTTTGTTTGTTTTTTTTTTAGAACTATGGAGTCTATTTTTATGTAGAAATATTAAAAATATTAAAATTAAAAAGCCAAGCACTCAGCATGCAACAAAATCCGGCCATGCAAGCTCCACATGCCCACAGAGAGATCTAAGGCAGGAACAAATTAATTTAATCTTATTATTTGAAGGTCCAGGACTGGAGAGAGCTGCAGAACATTTGTGGGGAACCTGTGTCACTCTGATCTGCATTGTCACAGAAAAAGCTTTCAAATTAAAACCACTCCTAATAAATGAAAGCAGGGCAGAGAGCTCTGAGGATTAAATGTGTTCAGGAGAGTCAAAGGGTGAATATAAATAAAAATAAGGATTTTCCACAGTGCTCTCCCACCGTGGCAGATCCTTATTTTTCCAGAATTTTGTCCTAAATTTATTTTTAATCACTACATCCATGAAAGCCATGGTGGAAGGAGGAATGCACAGTAAATATCAGCTGTACCTGGTGTCATTCTGCCCCAACTCCAATGCAACTGTGACTAAGAATTCAATCAATCCAGAAACAGAAGCAGGAACTTTTCTGTTCTAAAATTAAAAATCAGAGGGCAGGAGTTTCATTTTCCCACCTGTTAATACAGCAGGGTTAATTAAATCCATTCCTCTGTATTTCAGTCTCTATTTCCAGAAAGAAAAACTGGCAGTGATAATTTTATAGAATCTTTGATCAGCACTGATGCTGGGAATGCAAAGCAATCAATGCTCACTCTTATAAACAAGCCAGGTAAAGTATTAAACACATTAAAATTAAAATCTTGTGCTAATTCAGCCTCAGGGTAACTTTGAGTTGGTCTCTTCAAAACTTATTTTCATTAATTTTCTGTGCTCCAAGCAGTTTCTTAGTGGTGATCATGTGAAGATTTCCACCAAAAGCCAAGAAAAAAATCAGAATTCAAAATATAGATTTGGGGAGACATTTTTGTTTTCATTGGATTTGGTTTGGGGTTTATTTGGGTTTTACTGGCTGGGGTTTTTTCTCAGAATTAAACTTTTTTTCACTGTTTTAATATCCTCATCCCTGGAAGTGCCCAAGGCCAGGCTGGATGGGGCTTGGAGCAATCCGGGATGGAGGAAGGGGTGTGTGGTTATTAATTGTTGTGGTGGTGTTGTGGCTCTAAGGATGAGGTATGAGGTGAGAACTGACTCCAAGTTCTTAGAAGGCTGATATTATATTATATTATATTATATTACATTACATCATATCATTAAAATTATACTAAAGAAAGAGAATGGATACATCAGAAGGCTAGAAAAAAAATGAATAATAAAAACCTGTGACTGACCAGAGTCTGACACAGCTGGCTGTGATTGGCCATTAATTAAAAACAATTCACATGCTGGGTAAACATTTCTTTCCAGAGGAGCAAAACGTGGAGAAGCTGAAGCTTCCCAGGAGAAGAAATCCTGGTGAAGGTATTTTTAAAAAATATGACAATAACAGGGGTGGAAGGAGATGATCCCAAAGATCCCTTCCAACCCAACCCATCCTGGGATTCTGACTGCTAAAACCAAATTTTGAGGCAAACCAAGCCCTTTTAGCTGAGCCAGGTTTAGCAGGTGTGGCACTGGATGATCTCTAAGGTCCTTCAACCCCAAACCATTCCATCATTGTCTGAAATGAAAACAAGTTTTGATAAAAAATTCCTTCCTCTCACCTACACCTTTGTGCCCATGAAATATTGCAGACATGGTGCTGACAAGTCCAGCACACCCAAACCATAACAATTCCTCTCTTTTCACTCCAATTGTGTTTAATTATTATCTTTTCTGGGCACAACTGTTACAGGGATGACACCCAAACGATCAGGGAAGGTCATGTAAAAGGAAATTAAAGGCAGGAACAATGATTATGGACGGAAGGCTCAGCTTGATGAAGCTCATTCTCTGAAATTATTCCTTATCTCAGCCCCCATCAGCACCCACCAGCTCCAGTTCCAGCCTGCTTTCCTCCAAGAAATTTTTATTATTAGCTGCAGCTCTTAATATTAACTTTGCTGAGGTAAAAACAAGCTGATCTAGACAGAGTCATGTTTTGAAATTAAAGAGCCATTACAGGTCATGCTGGAAAATAAAATGAAGGAAGAAATTCTGTGTACAAAAGGTCTTTGCCAACCACTGAGTTAAAGAGCCTGAAAAAAAAATTGCAATTTCAGGTAATTCTGTGCATTTGGAAGGACTGGCAAGAAGTGTTAAGATAAAGAAATCTTCCAGACACACAAAATGCATTCCTGTAGGTGTAGAGTTCCTCATGGGCACTTTATTAAAAAATAATCCAAAACTAAAATACCTGTGCTGGGGACAAAGGGGTTCCATGGAGTGGTTAGTGCAGGGCTGGAATTGCTAAACTGTCATCCACAGGTTTTAGCTATCCATGAAACCAGCCAAAATTACGGGTTTTGGGAAAAATTACATCTTTAAAACTATTCTTTTCTTTTCAAGTACAACATATTATTGATCTAAGCCATGTTCATTTTCATTATACTCAATTTGATTTTCAAAGGAAGAAATACTTTAAAACAATAAAGAATAGCTAAAATATCTGTAAATATATTAAGTAATATAAAAATCTGTAAAAAAATCTTTAAATATATAAAAATCTGTAAAAAGCTGTAAAAATATTTTTAAATATTTAACTCAATATCGGTTGTATTCTGCTTATTTTCACACTCTCCAGCTTGAAAATAAATTCCCCCATAAGCAGAAAAAGAAATAAAAGACAACTAATAAGGGGGGGAAAATTTTATTTGCTTTTTGAACTATTTTTTCTCAAAGCCTGTCAGTTTGCAGCCCCTCAAAGCCTTCTCTGGCTCAAGACATGAATGAAGAATTCTGGAAATGAAAGCTGGAATGTTGCTGCACTGCAGGGATTTGCCACATGGGGGATCCCAAAGTGAATGGACTTGAAAGGAAGTCAGGGGGAAAAGCCATGGGATGATGGCAGGGAAAAGGTGGAAAATTCAGGGTTTCCATTTAAAAAAGGACAAATCCAAACATGAAAATGTGTTGTTCACTAAGCAGCTTTAGAAAAATATCCTCTTTTTTCCCCTCCTCTGAAGCCAGAGCTATACAGGCAAATTGCTTCTAGCAGTATAAAATAATAAAAATTCCATAATTTTATTGATTTTCAATATTTGAATCTTTTCTATTTTGCAGAGATGTCAACTTAAATATGAATTTTCCATCCGTAAATGCATCCCCACACAGAAATGCATGCATGGGCATTAGCACACATGGTAAATCTCTATTTCATGCTAAATATTTTCACTATTATTTCAAGAATTCACACTTATTCACACCTAGGAGTAAGCCTGAGCTCTAAACCAAACCAAATTTCATTCCTGGAGTAAATTAAATTTTGTTTGACTTCACTGCTGTGGATCTGGGGGTGGGAAGGAGGAAGCGGTTTTTGCTAGAACTGAGATTGGTACCAAGAATTTGGGCATTAATTTGTGCTTTTTGTATTCCCTTGAACATCCCTCAGACTTCAGCAGAGCCCAGCACGCAGGTGGCAGCTGCTCTCAAAGAGAAAAACACATGAAAAGTGAAAAAACATGAAAATGTTTAAAAACATTTACTGCCCAAGGGAAGTGAGAGAAGACACGGATAAAAATCCCATTTTTTCATCATTATATGTCAATGCCTGTTTATTTTACTTTGTTACCATTTCGAAGGAGATCTTTCTGAGGCCAGTACTTGATACACACTGCACTACTCTAAGTGGTGTTTTAAAGAGGATTTTAGATCAAAGCCTTGGAATAATTCCATTACAGAATCATTGAATCATTCAGGTTGGAAAAACCTTCTAAGATCATCCAGTCCAACCATTCCCAGCTTTACCAAGGCCATCACTGCTCATGTCCCCAAGTGCCACCTCCACACGCTTCTGAAATCCCTGCAGGGATGGGGACTCCAGCACTGCCAGGACGGCTGTGCCAGGGATGGACAACCCCTATGGGGAAGAAATTTTCCCCAAAATCCCCCCTGAGCTGCCCTGGCCCAGCCTGAGGCCGTTCCCTCTGCTCCTATCCCTGTTCCCGGCTGTGCCCTCCTGGCAGGGACTTGTGCAGAGCCACAAGGGCCCCCTGAGCCTCCTTTGCTCCAGGCTCAGCCCCTGCCCAGCTCCCTCAGCCCCTCCTGGTTCTCCAGACCCTTCCCAGCTCCCTCAGCCCCTCCTGGTTCTCCCAGCCCCTTCCCAGCTCCCTCAGCCCCTCCTGGTTCTCCAGACCCTGCCCAGCTCCCTCAGCCCCTCCTGGTTCTCCAGGCCCTTCCCAGCTCCCTCAGCCTCTCCAGGTTCTCCAGACCCTTCCCAGCTCCCTCAGCCCCTCCTGGTTCTCCAGACCCTTCCCAGCTCCCTCAGCCCCTCCTGGTTCTCCAGACCCTTCCCAGCTCCCTCAGCCCCTCCTGGTTCTCCAGACCCTTCCCAGCTCCCTCAGCCCCTCCTGGTTCTCTCCAGACCCTTCCCAGCTCCCTCAGCCCCTCCTGGTTCTCTCCAGACCCTTCCCAGCTCCCTCAGCCTCTCCAGACCCTTCCCAGCTCCATTCCTGGACCCTCTCCAGCCCCTGCAGGTCCTTCCTGACCTGAGGAGCTCAGAGCTGACCCCAAGATTCCAGGGGGTCCCTCAGCAGTGCCAGCTCAGGGGACAGTCCCTTCCCTGACCCTGCTAGCCACTCCATTCCTGCTAAAATCCAGGTGCCATCGGCCTCCTGCCCACCTGGGCACACCTGGGCACACCTGGGGATGTGCAGCCACTGTCACCAGCACCTCCAGGGACATTTCCAGCCCCTCTGGCCCAGCCTGTGGAGCTCCATGGGGTTGGTGGGCCCCAAGTGCAGGAGGAGGAGCAGCCCCAGGTCCCACCTCATTCACTCAGGCACTGCTCCAGCCATGTCCACTGTCACTGCCGTATTTTCTGAAAAATCCCATTGCCAGGATCTCTTCTCCTGGGAAGCTGAGAAGCCTCAGAGAAAGAACAATCTTATCTCATTTGCTTCTCCCTGTTTTGCTGCTTTGGAATGTGGCTGGGGATTGTTTACCAAGAGGTGAATGTTTGATTGGTTTCATGTGAATTGTTTTTAATTAATGACCAATCACCATCAGCTGTGTTGGACTCTGAGGAGTCAGTCATGAGTTTTTCATGATCATTCTTGTTAAACCTTCTGTCTGTATCTTTTTTTTTTCTTTAGTATAGCATTCTTTAATATAATATCATATCATATCATAAAATAATAAATCAGCCTTCTGAGAACATGGAGTCAGATTCTCATCTCTCACCTCGTCCTGGGGACCCCTCACAATCAGAACAATCCACTGACTCCAAAATAGGAATTTTGTGGCTTCACCAATCAGTATCACAAAGCTGGTCCCAAATAAACTCTGGCTGCTGCACCAGAGCAGACCTAACCCAAAAATACAACCATGAGCAACATCTTACAACTCCCCTGAGCAGCCTCATGGTGAAAAACAACAGGCTCCCAATTCCCACTTCAGTCAGAGCTTAGTCCTTGCCTAGGAGTCACTAAAGCTCCACACAAAGCTGCAGACCATGGCAGATGTTAATTCCACATCCTCTGCTCTGAAGGCAATCCAAGCCTTCCCTAAGCTCATGCTGCTGATTCATTTTAGGCTGGGCTTGTACTGGTCTTGCTCTCTCTGTTCTAACACTCAGTTGTCATTGTACACTGGATTTCAACAATACAAGGACTGTGTTTTTCTCATTTATCAGCAAAATTTCACATAGATCTTCACACCATAAATTGCTACTGTGTTCTATCCCAGGGAAAAAAAAACATTTCAGTGAATAGTGTGAGATAATGTACTTAATTATATATTTAACTTGCAAAAGCCCTTTGAGAGCCCTGGAGATAGAATTCATTCTATGGAAGCTCTCTTTATTAATAAAAGTACTTATACCAATTACTTTGAACTTCTATAGACAGTGCCTTATTTCAAACTATTTTAATCAATTCTCACAAAATCTCTTGGCAACGGCCTGCAGAAGTACACAGAGGCAAGGGAGCCGTGGTGCTTCAGTGGAGCTACCAATTCTTTATGTTTATTATTCATCCTTGCTATGCTTTTTAATTAATCACACAAAATAAAATGTGGTTTGCCAGCCTCCAAGTTCTCCTTTATTAAAAAAGTGATTACATCCAGTAATCTGGAGTTAATATTAGAAAGGCTTAGAGAATTTTCCAGTCTGTACTACTCACAAAGTAACTAATCATTGCAGGAGATTTAAATTAATTTGGGTCAAATGAGATTCAACATCATCTTGCAGGTGCAGCTGCTCCCTCTGCAAAGGTTCCTGATCCCACTGCCACGGTTCTGTGTCAACCCAGCAGTGAGGGAATGGGATTAGCTCAAACCATTCATTCCAGCTTTTCCAGTACAGGGATAATACCTAAAGCAAATCAGGGAAGAGTTTGCATGAATGGCTGCAGGGTGAGGGACACAGCTCCTGCAAGGGGAACAGGAGGAGCTGCTGGAGGCTTCCTTTTCCTCCACTGAAATTCCTGGATGGAGAAGGTGCTGGCCAAAACCCAGGGTCTGTCCAGCCAGGAGATGATGGGGCTGAGCCACCCATGACTCCTCGTTTCACCTCCTACCTGTGATGCTCTGCCTGCCAACAATCCTGAAATTATGGGCAATGGGAGATGATTTCCTCTGGAGCCAGCTGGGAGAGATGGGGGTGTCCAGCCTGGAGAGGGGAAGGCTCCAGGGAGAGCTTCCAGCACATTCCAGGCCTGGAGGGGCTCCAGGAGAGCTGCAGAGGGACTGGGGCCAAGGCCTGCAGGGACAGCACCCAGGGAATGGCTCCCAGTGCCAGAGGGCAGCCAGGGATGGGATCTTGGCAATGAGGAATTCCTGGCTGGGCTGGGATTGCCAGAGCAGCTGGGGCTGCCCCTGCATCCCTGCAATGTCCAAGGAAGGATTGGAGCACCCTGGGACAGTGGGAGGTGTCCCTGCCATGGCAGGAAGTTGGACAGGATGGGCTTTAAGGTCCCTTCCCACCCAAACCATTCCAGGATTCTCTAGGTGAACACTCTCATTCTCTGTGATCAGGGGGATGGAATGGAGCTTTAAAAATCCCTCCCAACCCAAAGCACTCTGTGATTCCATGATTTATATTTTATGGAATCATTAATACATTTTACACAAGAAATGACAAATGTCTTAAAAGCAGGAAGTCATCTCTTCAACAGAAGTTACTCATCATAAAAGCCAAAATGAGCTCGATTTTACAAGCACCCGTTTTATCTCCTACTGAGACCAAGCGATCATGGCCCAGCCCCAGGGGTTACTCTGACTTGTTTATTCCATCTTTGGAGCCAGCTTGAGGACAAGGAGCAGTGCCAGGCTCTCTCCAGCTGACAGCTCATGTTAAGCTAAGCCCAGGCTGGTGTCCATTAGCAGGGAAAGTGGGATTGCTCTGGCACAGCTCAGCTGGTGGTGCCCGTGTGGGAGCTCTGTGATTTAGTGAAATCACCAACAACTGCTCATAAAGGCCAGAAAGCTCCAGCCTTTTGAAAGCAATAACCATCAGAATTCCCATCTCAGATCATCAGCACTCTGTGCTATCATTCACTGCCAGCTCCCCCCCAGCTCTGCTCCTGACTGCTCACCCCAAATGTCCATCCCTCCCCGCATCTGCAGCTATTTCTCACCACAGGACAGAGATAAATTTTAGCAGCTCTGTTTATTCATTCCCAGACTGGCAGTCACCAGGATACAAAAAAAAAAAAAAAAAATCACCACCATGTGAAGTCAAATAAAACTTGAAAGACTGGCCAATTGTTTTCTTCCCATTTTTTACACCAAAGGCTGCATTAGCTAAATTTCACTATTCCCCTAAGTGCTTTTAAAATTACAAGCAATTTAGACTGTGATTCACTTTCATGCAGACTCTGACTGCATGCAATTTTTTCCCCCCATCTCAATTATATCTTAATATTATGGGGGCTGAAATGCATTAAATAAATCATATTTCATAGTAAAGCAATAATACTTACATGCATTTCAGAAGAAATCGTCCTGTGTTATAAATGTATTTATAATGTCATTACCTTATTTTCCACATTGACTGAAATATTAGACAGCAGCCACTGCTCCCAGCTACGGATGGAAGCTTTTAGCAAACCTTATGTTTATTCTGCTCTGGTAATTAGCTGGTTTAGTTAATATAATACAACGTTTACAAACAGCAATTTATCCAATATACAAACTCGCTCCTGTAATTAGTGAAACATTGTTATTGATTAAGATTTAATATGGCTGTTGCTGTTTCTGCAATGTTCTACACAAAGGGAAGCATCACTAATTTGTCCGAGGACAGTTCCCCAGTCAAAGTCATCTCCTGGCACAGGACCATGAATTTCATTATCTAGAAAATATTTTCTGCAATATTCTACCCAGGTTTAAGCAGTTTTAAAGGAGCAGGTAACAACAAAGAGAAATTCAAGGTGTAATTACACACCCAATCTCTCACAGAGACCAAAACTACTTGATTATTCCTTTAATACAAAACAAGTTTAAGGTGACATTTCTATTATAAATCTACACAAAAATACTTCAAAGAACACACACAAAACCCCAAAAAATCTCTGCCATCATTTAAAATTCAACACTACAATGGTGTTCAACACAAATATCAAGTGTTTTATCAGTACTATCAGTGAAATAATGAGCATTGGGACAGGGTGTCCAGGGCAGGGGTGGAGCCCTCAGAGCTGGAGGGGTTTAAAGCCATGTGGAGGTGGCACTTGGGGACAGGGTCAGTGGTGGCCTTGGAAGTGCTGGGGGATGGCTGCACCAGAGGATCTTAAAGGCTTTTCCAACCCAACTGATTGCATTTTGTGTAGGAGTATAAACATGAAAACGGATTTGTCAAAAAGAAGATTCCCTTGGGGGATGCTTGCAGTCTTGACAGGAAAATAAAAATTTGGTGTTATCTCATTTCTAACTTCAGGATGAACTCCCACCACCAACGCTGGGACCTGAACTGTAATTTCTATTAATGGCACTCTGGATTCACCCTTAAATCCAGCATTGCTACCCCAAGTCAAATATCAATTCTGGACACTTCCTCTGCATCACTCACTGGATGAAGCAGTTCCCTTTCAGCATTATCACATTGTCACCATGATATTTGCTGAAAAATCCTCTTTGCCCAGGATTTCTCTCCTGGGAAGCTGAGAAGCCTCAGAGAAAAAGGAAAACAATATTATCTCATTTGCTTCTCCTGTGTTTTGCTGCTTTGGAATGTGGTTGGAGATTGTTTATCCAAGACTGATTATAATTTATTGTATTATATAGAATTGTATAATGTGAATTGTTTTTACTTAATGACCAATCATGGTCCAGCTGTGTCAGGACTCTGGAAGGAGTCACAAGTTTTCATTATTATCTTATTAAGCCTTCTGTAAGGATCCTTTCTCTATTCTTTAGTACAGTTTAGTATAGCATTCTTTTATATAATATCATATCATAAAATAATAAATTGGCCTTCTGAGAACATGGAGTCAGATTCAATCACTTCCTCCCCATGACAAAAGACCCCAAAAATACCACATCACATTTTATCTATTCATTAGCAGAAGAAAATCAGGCAGCTCTAAGTGAAGCCCCATTTTAACCCTTTGGATGTTCAGCTCAGGCACCACACCTCAGGAAAACACAGCAGGAACACACTCAGAAGCACCAAAACCCTGTATACATAAAAATATAGTAGAGGTGGCTTTTGAGTCTTAGGGAAATGTATGTATTGTACTTGAAGTATTGTATGTAAAACCTAGTTCTGTAAGTAAAAGAAAAGGGGGAAATATAGTAGAGGAAATGTATTGTACTTGAATATCTGTACATAGGCTTTGCCCCGGGAGGTCCTGGTTGTCCTTGATGGGCTGCAACTGTGACCAATATGAAGATGACTGGGATAAAAGGGGGTGGGTTAGCCAGTCAGGGAGAGCCTGGAAGGAGCCCTGAACTGAGAAAGAACAAGATGCAGAAGAAGGAGTCTGTGCTGTGAAGATCTGCAGCCATAAGAACACACCAAGGAGGTGTGGGACTCCAGAAATAGAACAACAACCATTGGTGACCCCGACGTGATAGTTAGTAGACGATAAGACAGCCAAGAGCTGCAAAAGAACATAGCCTTTGGGTCAAGGAGCTGTGAAAGAGTATGGCCTTTGAGCAAAGAGCTACGTGTGTTGTACATGGCCTTTGAGTCATAGAGAAATATGTGGGTTGTACATGGCCTTTGAGTCAAAGGGAAATGTATGTATTGTACTTGAGGTATTGTATGTAAAACCTAGCTCTGTAAGTAAAAGAAAAGGGGGAAATATAGTAGAGGAAATGTATTGGACTTGAATATCTGTATAGAGGCTTTGCCCTGGAAGGTCCCGGTTGTTCTTGATGGGCTGCAGCTGTGATGTCCTTAATTGGGCTACAGCTGTGACCAATGAAGATAACTGGGATAAAAGGGGGTGGGTTAACCAGTCAGGGAGAGCCTGGAAGGAGCCCTGAACTGAGAAAGAGCAAGATGCAGAAGAAGGAGTCTGTGCTATGAAGATCTGCAGCCATAAGAACACACCAAAGAGGTATGGGACTTTAGAGATCTGATAACAACAGTATGGGACTCCAGAAATAAAACCACAACATAAACAGAACTAGTTCTCCATTCAGGCATTCATCTACAACTGTGAACATTTCAGTCAGCTTTTAAATTCCACATTTTAAAAAATGCTGTCCAAAAGGCTTCAGTTTTGTTGTATTTTTTTTTAATCTCCAAGCATGTTTTATTTTTACAGTGCTGTTTTGTTTGGAGAGTTTTTCACTAAGAAAAAATTAAGATATTTTCACTGGCGAAGCAAAAGGCTTATTTAAGAACATAAAACAGTCTAAAAACCTTCCTGTGTGCTTGAGAAAATGTATGAATTATCAGAAAGTTCAGTATAAAGTAGAAAAATCATCAATATTCTGGTCTGGAAACAGAGACACACTCATAATATTACATAAGGTGTTCAGAGACTTCTGGAAATAATAGAAATAGAAATAATAAAAATTAGAACATTAATTAAAATGAGCAAAATTAGATCTAGACACTACATATATACCCTGCTCAAGTGGGTGACATCCCTGCCTAAAACAGGAGAGTTGGAATTAAATAATCTTTAGGGTCCTTTTCAACCCAAATACATTCTATAACATATTTTAAATCCATTCCCAGTACTTGTGGAACTCAGAGCAAGACTCAAGGACTGACTTTGGAATGTACTCTGATCATTTAACCCACTTCCATCCCTATAATGACCGGGGAATACTGCAGGAACGAGGTTTCTGTTACAGAGAAATTCATGGAAATGATGATATCCATTAAAATGCTCCAAAAATGTCGAGTTTATCATCTTTGCTACAGAACAGAGCAGGCTGAGCATAAATTATTTATGATGTGTAACAGTTTAATGGAGTATAAAATAGCTTTTTTTCTTCTCACGAGCAGTACAAGCCCTGATTTTTTTGTTGTTGTTGTCAGCTCCACACTCGGCGATGTGCTCGACCCATTTACAGCTGTGACATGCAACAATTTGTAAAATTGTTCTATAGAAACTCTAACTTAAAGGAACAACTTACACAAGCTATTTATTACTCCCTTAAAGTGCTATCACAGCACCCTGCCAAGAACACAGCAGGAAATCCCAGGAAAGCACAGGCAGCTCCTCCAGAAATTTAGGGAAGCCCTTGCATGAGAACCTGCAGCACAACACTAAAACCCCTCTGGGGGAAGGGGTTTAATCCACTTCCACCCCCCAGTGGCCATAATTAATATTATTAACATCCATAATTAATCCTGCAGGACATGCCCCAATCCCAAGGAATGCAGGAACAAGTACAAATTTGGGATTTTAAGGCCAAAGAGTTAAAACTTTAAATTAACAGAACAATGGAGTGTACAATAGATCCCAAAGGAAAAAGGGAGCCCAGTGGAAAACCCCCAATTCTCCCAAATTCTTCACAAATTATTGAAAGGAAAAAAAGATGTTCTGAGAAGGAATCCTGGAATGGTTTGGGTTGGAAGGCACCTTTGGGATTATTTAATTCCAACCCCTTGCCATGGGCAGGGACACCTTCCACTGTTCCAGGGTGCTCCAAGTCCCAGTGTCCAACCTGGCCTTGGATTCCAGGGATCCAGGGGCAGCCACAGCTGCTCTGGGAATTCTATTCCAGGAGCTCCCACTCTCATCACATCAAATGATGGAAAAAGGGAAAACCTCTGCTTCTCCTCAATTCTTCACAAATTATTAAAAGGAAAAAAAAAATGTTCTGAGAGGGAATCCTAGAATGGTTTGGGTTGGAAGGCACCTTTGGAATCATTTAATTCCAACCCCTTGCCATGGGCAGGGACACCTCCCACTGTCCCAGGGTGCTCCAAGTCCCAATGTCCAACCTGGCCTTGGATTCCAGGGATCCAGGGGCAGCCACAGCTGCTCTGGGAATTCTATTCCAGGACCTCCCATCCTCATCACACAAAATTTCTTCTTCAATCCAACCTAAATCCTCTATCAGTTTCAAACCACCGCTCCTTGTCCTGTCACATGGATGGTTCTGATTTATAATCAGCAGCTTTCATGTGCCATAGATGTGGGGGCCATGATAATATTTACATCATTTGTGTGAAAAGCATCTTAAATATAGAAGTTTAACACCTTAATTAATTATATTAGTTTAATCACCTTAATTATGTAACAGGAAGACAACCAGAAGCCCTGAAGCCAGACAGGCATTTACAGAGACATGGACACTTCTTCAGGAAAATGCACTTTATCAGAAAGCTGACACCTGAGCCAGCTCAGACTGCACTCTGAAAACACCTGTTTTTCTTTAATACTAAAGAGATCTGAGGGTGAAAAATTCTGGCACAACTGATGACACCTGTAAGCACCTGAAATGAAGGCAGGGAAAATGTTCCTCTCTTTGCAGGGATACTATGGAATAAAGCTTTAAAGCTAGGCCACTGCACAGGAAAAAATCCAAATAATATAAACTTTTAAGGCAGCATAAACTGGAGATTCCCATAATTAGTTTCATTCCTCTGCATAATTAACCATCACACCCTTAAAACCAAATGTGAACAGTAAAACTGATTTTAAAACCCCCTCTTTTCCTTCCAAATTATGATCAGACTTGCACTGAAAACTACTGGGAATAGAAATTGTTGTCTCCTTACTGTTCCAGCAGTGCAAAAACCTTGTGTCACCCTCTCCATAAAATAAAATTACTTTCCATTCATTTTCCACTCCACAGACCCTCGAGCTACAGTTCCAGAAGCACGAGAGAGAGTCAAAGATGCTCCACGCTTCATCTCCACCTTTTCTGAGGGCCTAAGCCAAATTCATTTCATCCATGTCAAGAAGAGAGAAAACCTTTCACTAATAATAAACAGAATTTCATTTTCTCCTGCTGAGAAATTTCAGCATTCATGGAGTTTTCCAAGGAATCTGGTTAGAGCCAGCATAGAGGTGCCCACCATGACAGTTTCAGGCCATTTCCTCCTTCTACCTCCAATAAAATCAAATTTAACTTAACCATGTCCATGAGACCCTAAGGAAAAATAAAATTAAATAGAAAAAGGGAGCCCAGAGATCTCCAGAGCTTTGTAGAACACAAAAAGTCCTCTCAGGAATGCAGGGATTATAGGGAATTCTGCTGGCAATTATTCCTTCCACCAACTCTGGAACATTGCAGCATCAGACAATAGAGAACAAGAGGAAAAAATTAAATTAAAGAGTGAAAAAACTCCCAGGCATCAGAGAAAAGAGGCAGAAATTTGTTTTGTCCTGAAAATAGGGACAAAAGGATGTCGTGGTTCTTCCATAGAGAGAGGGAAAAAAGGGAGAGAGCTGGAGAAAAAGAAAGCAAAAATGAAGAACTGGGAGGAAGCAGCAGGAGCTGGCAGAGATGGAAAGAAACAGATTTGAGGAAGAAGTGGGGTATTGAAAAAAATTTAGACAGAAACATGTTCAAAAAAAAAAAAACAATTTAAGAGCAGAATTTATGAAAGAAATAACCACATTTAAAAAGAAAAATTAAAACTCAGATATGAGCCTACACAAAACCAGCACTGAGTCACAATTCCAATTGTAAAAACTATTTTTGTTTTCAGGACAACTTGGAAAATTTAAAGAATGTCCTGGGTTTGTCCAGCAGTTCACATGGAATAAGAGTTTTGTTACTCTCCCCGATATCTAAAATATGATATTAATGTCTCTGGGCTTTGCAAAGATGAAGAGAAGGAAAATTTGTTTTTTTTTTAAAACAGAACAAAATTACTGTCAAACAAGCAACACCAAAACAACAAAACACAGGAAAATCATGACTTCAGGAGTTACTTTGTGTGCTATTTCTTCTGTGGTGAACTTCAGTTCTGAACTTTGTATTTCTGTAATCTTTAATTCTCATTTATTTATCACCTTTACCCACTTTCAGGCACCAGACTGTCAACACTCTGAACAGATAATTACAAACAGCTTTTTCCATGATATTCCACATCTAATTCATCCTCACAAGGAAAAAAACTTCCCCTAATCTCCAAGCCAAACCTCCTCTCTGTCAGTTTGGTGTCACCTGCAGATGTGCTGAGGGTCAGTATCCCCTTATTTTCCTCAAGGTCAAGTTGGTTCATAGAAAAAAATTTCAAATTCACTTTCCAGACCTATCAAAGGTTGCTATTTTTGTGCTGTGCAGTCCCTCACTGGCAGGTAGTTGGTTCAAAGAACGATTTCCTCAAGTTCAGTATCTCCTTCCCACATCATTACTTTGAAAAAGAATAACTACAAGCGTTTGGGGGTTTTTCTCCTGCTTCAAACAGGCAGATAAAAGTAAGCAGGAAAATTAAAATATGACATGAGTTACTAGGATGTAAAACAAAGATCCAGCTGACCTCTTTATCTGAGCACTTCTTAGATGTCCCTTTATGAAGGCAGAAACAACCCCCACTAATTATCCTTCTTTCCAGAGCATTACAAGAAAACCTGATAGTTATTCCACAGAAGTATTTCCTCACTCCAAAATATTATGTACATGAAGCCATTGCTGTGAGTCTGCTGGCATGACTTGAATATTTGGGATATTTGAATATTTCAGTTGTTTTACACACTGGAAATGACTTGTTATTGCTGCACACAATAATCCTCTTCCCTCACAGAAGATTTTCAAGAAATTCAAGAAAATTTTCAAGATTTTCTGGCTCCAAAGGCAGGAACCACCAAAAAGGATGCAAAAGTCCCTCAATGGGTTCTTCACAGGCTTAAAGACATAAATAAACTTTAAAAGTCAACCTGTAACCTCCAAAATGACTTGAATTGTTTTAATTCACACTCACACTCCTCATGCCCCACAACTCCAATACTTCCCTCAGCCTGCAGCCCAAAGTCCTTCCTCAAAGTCATGGCTTTGTGCCTTTATGGCTTTGACATGCCCTGATTTTGGAATGCAAGCATTCAAGGTGTGTTAATGACTCGGAATTGTGACAGCTGCTGCAGAAAGCAGCCCTTGGCTCCAGCACAGCCCCATTAAGCATCCATCAGAAACTACTCTGGGTTTGCTCATTTATTACTCCTGTGTGGCCCAAGGGAGGAAAAGGGGGAACAGCAAGACTTTCTTCCTCTGAAGCAAAATCATAAGCCACTTACTTATCCTAATGTCACGATTCCCACTGTTTATCTGCATGATAATTAGGAAAATGAGAAATAATGAGGTTTATTTATTTATTTAGAAGCGTGATTTGAGTTCAAATATCTCGAAAAAAAAGACACTGCAGCATCTTGTTATGTGATCAGAGGGGTGGGTTTTCCAAACTCAACTAAATTACTGAAAGTAATGAGACAAGAAATATTATCATCTTCTTTTGGTTCAGCCACCCCAAATTTATGTTGACAAACTTCTCCCAGATCACTCCTGTGTGAAACTTTTTACAGCACTGACAGCTGAAACCAATTTCTGCTTTCAAAATTAAAGTTCTGATGGCTACTTGTTGAAATCAGGTCTTGTGTGAAGTCAAAGTGATGTCTCAGGTTTGGCTTTTCTATTTTTCACATTCTGTGCTGCTTTAGTGTGTGGGTCTGAGCATCATATTATGGGATGGTGAGCTCTGTGCACAGAGCAGGGAGACAAAACAATTCCTGCTCCAGCTGGGCACCAAGGACAAATGACCCAAATCTCAGCCCAGGAGCACAAACCCCGTGGGCTGGAGAGAGAAAAACAAGCAGGGTGGGACTGCAGGGGCTAAAGCTGGGATGGGACAATGAACTGCAAGATGCAAATGGAGCAGAACTGATCCCAGGGAGAGACCCCGGGAGCGCTGGTGCATTTTGGGGCCATTTTGGTTCATCTTGGGTGCAGCCCTGGCTGGGCTCTGGTGCTGCCCAAGGTGCATCCATGGAGGAGATGCTTTCCATAAATCCCTGCTTTGTTCTGGAACTCTGCCCAGCCTCTGCTCTAGCTCAGCCTTCATAAGGCATCAGAAGGAGCCTCTTTGTCTTAAAATCTTTCTATTATTTACATTATTCCAAGTTTATTTTTGTTTTCCATTTGCAATACTGTGTCAGATTCCCCAAACACCCAACTGTACACACAAACACCCTCAGCACCACAGTTCCTGGCAGGAGGTTGAATTCCCAGCTCCAAATTCCCCTGCACTTTGCAGGGCTGAGTGCAATCAAAGACCCTCAGCCTTAAGAAGATTGGGCTATCAGGAGATTTATTCTTATTACTGAACTAAACAGGTGTTTTAACATCCCCAAATTTATTAAGCCTTACATTAAACTCTTCCTTTCTTTAAAAAACAAGAAGGCAGAGTAGTTTTTCCTCTAGGCACATCATGGTACAGCTACCAGAGAACAGATTATATAACACTTGATAGGACTGAAAAATTTCCTAAAATTTGTATAAAATCCCTCAAAACCTATAGACTTCACCATGACATTCCACATTTTTCCTCATCCTCTCCCTGAAATATTAATTGATTTGTGTACACCTGCTTTAGCTGTATTGGCACCTATTGCTACAACACTGGAGCAACTCAATATATTCCAGACAGCCAGTGATAGGAAAGGATATTAAAAAGATATTAAAAAACCCTTAAAAACTTGAAATTACATCTAAAAAGGACTTCCCTCAGGCTCTTCTCCAAGCTGAGCAAATCAAGTTGTTGGAACCCTGGGTGCTGAGAATTGGAGATTTCTGTGCTGCCAGGCACTGACCCCCAGGAGAACCCTGCACTGCCCTGAGGTCTGGAGAAGCTTCCAGAATGGAATGATGGAACTGGGACTGTGGGTGTGCAGTTTGGACAGGAGTGTGTGAGATCACAGGGGGGAAACTCAGAGTTTGAGGGTTTAGAATGCAGGAATAGATATAAAGCAAGATGGAGGTTTTGGGGCAGTGCTGGTCCTTCTTCACCTTCTTCTCCATGGGTTTGGGTGGTTTTGTGTCATTGGATTAAAAAGTCCCCATTGCAGGCATGGGTGGTTGGTTATTGGGTTAAAAGTGAAAATAATTCAGGTGTCATTTCCTAATTGGACAGTTTATCCTTAAAAGGCCTTGTAGAGAGAGAGAGAGATGGGGCTCCATTTTTAGTTTGATATTGAAGTGCTGTAGAACTCAGGGTTTGTGAGACTGTGACATAGGTAAGAACTAATAAACATCTGAATCCAAACAAGAAATATCATCTCACATATTTAGCCCCAACCCTGGCAAAAAGAAGATAAAAACTCAACACCAAGTGACCTCAGCCACTCCTGAAAACAGCCCTAAAACAAACCGCCCTATGACTTCCATCCCTCTGTCCCTCAAAACCCCTAAATCTGGTAATTCAACCCAAAATCTGGTAATTCAACCCAAAATGAGGACAACCAGAGCACTCTAAAGCGAATATCCCTACCCAAAAAACCAGCTTAATGTGAGAGCAAGGAAATATTGAATAAAAGTGAGAGGAAGAGAGGCCCAGGCCCAGGGAGGTCGTTCCTCCCCTGCACTTGGCACTGGTGAGGCCACACCTCGAGTGCTGTGTCCAGTCCTGGCCCCTCAGTTTGGGAAGGATGTTGAGATGCTTGAGCACGTCCAGAGGGGGCAACAAGGCTGGTGAGGGGCTGGGAACACAAACCCTGTGAGGAACGTTTGAAGGAGCTGGGGCTGTTTATCCTGGAGAAGAGGAGGCTCAGGGGTGCCCTTATTGCTCTCTACACCTTCCTGAAGGGAGGCTGCAGACAGGTGGGGTCGGTCCCTGACAGAACCAGAGGACACAGCCTCCAGCTACAGCAGGGAAGGGACAGGTTGGATATTAGGGAAAAGTTTTTCACTGAAAGAATAACAAAGCACTGGAATGCTCTTCCCAGGGAGGTGGCAGAATCACCATCTCTGGATGTGTTTAGAAAAAGACTGGCCGTGGCACTGGGTGCTATAGTCTGGTTGAGGTGTTGGGGCATGGGTTGGACTCAATGATCTGAGAGGTCTCTTCCAACCTCATCATTCTGGGATTCTTCTGTGATTCAGTGGTTTTGTTGAGCAGAGGAGCCTTGCCCGCGTCACGCTTCGAGCGCAGTGTCAAACAAACACATTTTAATGCCTCCCCTGGATTTGTAGCCTGTCATGTACAAGGAGCAGCCCTGACAAGGCTTTGATGTGGTTTCTGTTGTGTCACACAACTGGCAGGGTGTACACGCTCCAAAGGCCCACGAGTAATCAAAAGGAGCCTTGTGGTATTTTCTGGGATCCCCTGTTGTGGAGAGGAATGATGAATCTGACTCCATGTTCTCAGAAGGCTGATTTATCATTTTATGATACTATATTATATTAGAGAATGCTATATTAAACTATACTAAAGAACACAGAAAGGATACTTACAGAAGGCTAAAAAAAATACTAATGAAAAACTTGTGACTCTCTCTTCAGAGTCCAACACAGCTTGGCCATAATTGGCCAATAACTAAAAACAATTCACATGTTGGATAAACAATCTCCAAACACATTACAACACAGCAAAACACAGGAGAAGCAAATGAGATAATATTGTTTTCCTTTTCCTCTGAGGATTCTCAGCTTCCCAGGAGAGAAATTCTGAGCAGAGAGGATTTTTCAGAAAATGTGATGGTGACAGAGCCTGGCTTGGAATATTTATAGACAAAGAACAGGATTTTAAGTGTTCTTCTCATGCTACCTCCAGGGCAGAAGGAAGACTTGTCCCTGCAAGAGGGAAGGTGTGTAGAAAAAGGGATTATTAGCCTTACTTTTTGCCCATGCATGACAAGGAATGATGATATTCATTTGGGGAGATAGCAGGGCAATTTTGTTCCCGTTCAATAAAAAGGGAGTAGCACGAACAAATTGGTTAATGAATGAGGGAGGAGAGAGCAGAGTATTATGCAGTGAATCTATAAAAATGAACTCAATTTGAATTCAACCCAAAGAACAAATTGATGGAGCAGCAGGCTTTGTAAAGCACTAGATCTTCATCTGAATGCTGAAATAACACTGATTAATTTTGCTTCAGTCAAATATCTTGGGGTTTGCTATATAGGAATTAAAAAATAACATGCTTTAAATGCTGCTTGACTATCAAAACACATTCACCATTCAAAAAGAAAGCTTAAAGAGAATAAATGCTCCTTTTCTGTACTTTGCTTGCCTTCAAAATTCTCATTTTACCGTGGTTTTCCTGTCTGTCAAACTTTGACACAGAGTAAAAAAAAAAGCCATTAACTGTTACACAGAAAAATTATAAAAAATACATCTATAACATGTTGCCAAGTGAAAAGCTGAAGGAAGGAGAAAATTATTTCTATTGTTCCACTGAAACAAATATTTTGAATGTCAGCATGGATGTTGTAAAGGGACAGAAGAGAGACCCAGGAAAAGGCAACTTCTGGTTCCCAGGCCCTTCATGGCAATTTCAGAGAGGAAATAAAACATTTATTTACCAGTTTATGTGACAAATTACACTGGGATTCCAACTCCAGCACCACTCACAGGCTATTTGAAATTCTTTTTACTCTTTTCCTCCATCAAGGTGGAAGGAAAACTGTTCACTTATTAATTAATTCATTAATTAATTTTAATCAAATGGGCCTTCACTTCTTCAAGGCCAGATAAGAAAATCACTCATGATTTGCAAATATGTGACAGGCAGCCCCTTTTCTTATTTGGGAGAAAATGATCAACTTTATTTGCTTAGCAAGAGCTTCTTGCTCCCACAGTAGTTTCACATCACCTGTTTTAAGATCCCCTAAAAGACCCACCCCAAAAACCTGAGTTTCTATCCCAAACATTTTAGTGCTGCAGTAGAAATACTAAAAAAGAGGGAGAGGAAGAAGGAATGTGTGCCAGGAGAGACATAAACTAAAGGAGCAACATTCTGTTTATTCCAAGGAATAGGAGTGCAGTCAGTGCAGTAGAATTGTGTATATTCCAAATATAAATGTCTTGCTCACTGTAGCTCACTTCCTTCCCTAAAAACCAAACTTCTTTCCCCCAAAACAAAACACACAAAAAAAATGACAAATCCCATCCTCAATATTCCAAAATACCTTCTTCCTCCTGTCTTCTATGACAGGAACAACCAAATCCAGGTTTGCCCATAGGAAACAGAGTTTTTGCTGCAACAAAACTGCCACTTCCAAGCCATAAAAACATCAAAAAAAACCCCCATGTGTGTAGGACTAAATAAGGTTTTATGAGTGAATCTCCCCAAATCTCCACTTTCAACAAGGTTTCATGAAAAATTTCTACTTGCTAAATTATAAAACTGAGGAACGAGAGACAAAACAACTGTCAGTAGATTTAATTTTATACCATGTGCTTCCCAAACCTTAAATCTCATGTTCAAATATGAGCCTTTAATATTTTTACTGCCATAAATTGTGAATTACAGTCTCTGCTCGTGCTTACTTCTCCAAAAGCCCTCCCTGCACCAAGCAATCCTGTTTTGCCTCAGGCTGTGTAGTTTACCTCAAATTATTTCAGAATCATCTAAAAAGATTCATTTTTCTATTAAAATGATGAATGAGCTAAATGAGGTATGTAATAAATACTGCAGGTTTGTAAACAGACTCTTCTCCTGAGAACTAATGCCTTAACTCATTTAATTCTTCCCCCTGGTATTTCCTAGTGAAGTCATCCTTAAAATATGGTTTGTCCAGGCCTGGTTGGAAAGAGCAGGAAGGGTCAGGATTTAATCTGTTTATGGAAAATAGGAAACGTCCTCATGCCAGAGTTAATGAATTGAGGACAGGAAAAATAAATGCAGCCCAAAGGGGAGGTCATTGCCCAGCACTGACTGGGACCAGTCACCCCAGGGTGATGGGGAAAACACCAAACCAGTTCAGGCCCAGAGGAGCAGAAGACTCCATTTTAACAACCTGTATTCAATTATGACAACAGGTCAGATTTCCTCCTCACAGAACTCAACACACTTCAGCTCTGATATGGCCAGGAATGTATTTTGTCTATTGATCTCAGGGCTCAGACAAGTAAAAGAACTTCACATCTCAAATAGGATTTTGCCAGGGAAAAAAAAAATCTCCAATAATCTGATTATCACAGTGACCTAAAGTGCAAAAAAAAAGTGCTTTTTAATATAAAGATACTTCTACCAGATTGATTTTTTTTTTTCTGAGCGAGGAATTTTTTGATAGAACTTCTTGTGCAGAAAGTAATTTACAAAACAATGAGATTCCTCAGCACCAGCAGATTTCACTCTCAACCAGGTGCTTCAATGAAAGCCTGGAACAACACATGGGCAAATAGATGTAATTGCATTAGTATGGATACAGACTTCTAATGATAGCAATAATCAAATTTTAATGTTCTGGTTACAGCACATGAACAGAACAATATTTCTGTGCCTCTTCAAAGGGAAATGAGACTTTAATGTCATTGGCAGCTCAATAAAACCATTTTCTAACATAAAGGCTTCTAATGACAACTCGTTTCAGTCCAGACAGAGGAGCAAATGTGTTCACAGTACACTCCAGGTCATTATTAGGAGATGGAAATACAACAGGTCCTCTGCACTTTGGATAACTATTGATTTTCTACTCCATATTCTCCTCATCTCACCCTGACTTTCATAATGACTCAAGTGATGGAACATCAATAAACTATTTATGGCAAAGCCACCACATTGAAAGCCACTCTACAAGGCTGTGCCCAACTCAACCAGGCCCAAGTTTGAGATTTGCAGCAAAAATCTCCAATAATAAATATGGCAGAGAACAGGTCTAAGTGATGAAATATAATTCAAGTACTCTTGGAGCCATCATAAGGACATTCAGCTTCACCCTTTGCTGCAGAGAACCACACCAACATCAAAATTCTTTATGGCTGGGCTGAAATAAAAGATTTGATTTATTCCGAAGCTCTTTTTCAAGAGGAATGGGCAGAAAAAAACATCATATCCATGTTAAGAGTGTGTGGAAAAAAGAAGTATTTTTAACCAGCTGCAGTTCTTGACTTCCAGCACACAATGCACTTTGTCCTTTGGTGAAATCACACTGAGATGCTTTGCAAATGTCACAATTCCAAAGTGAGTAAAGCTAAAGGTACAAAACCACCTCGTTTGGTGGCAAGGCCACTTCAAGCAGTTCTCGTTTTGCCCCCCTGACAATTGCCCTGCACACAGACTCTGCAATTTCCTCAATGGAGCTGCTTTTGGAGTTGTTATAAAGCAGATTGGCTGCATTTAGGGAGGGCTGCAGGATGGGTTTGTGAAGAATTTGCTTCAGCTCCTATCTGCACTGACATGACAGAAAAGAAGAAAATAAATTCTTCACCATCAAAGCACCCAACCCTGGTGTGCTGGGAGCCAAGGAAATACCAAATCTGTGGGATAAGGAAAGACCAAATCTATGGGACAAGGAAAGCCCAAACCTGTGGGGTATGGAAAGCCCAAATCTGTGGGATAAGAAAATCCAAAATCTGTGACGTAAGGGAATCCCAATCTGTGGGATAAGGGAGTCCCAAATCTGTGGGATTAGAAAATCCCAAATCTGTGGGATAAGGAAATCCCAGATCTGTGGGACAAGGAAAGCCCAAATCTGTGGGATAAGAAAATCCAAAATCTGTGATGTAAGGGAATCCCAAATCTGTGCCATAAGGAAAGCCCAAATCTGGGGGATAAGGAAATCCCAAATCTGTGGGATAAGGAAAGCCCAAATCTGTGGGATAAGGAAATCCCAAATCTGTGGGACAAGGAAAGCCCAATTCTGTGGGATAACAAAATCCCAAATCTGTGCGATAAGGAAAGCCCAAAATCTGTGGCATAAGGAAAGCCCAATTCTGTGGGATAACAAAATCCCAAATCTGTGGGATAAGCAAACCCAGGCTGTGTCCAAAATGCTCCCAGCCAGTGGCATTTCAAGGACTGCTCCAGGAACAGACAGCAGCTGCCTTAATTTCTGCTGAGTTAAGCACCAAGAGTTGATTAAATCCTCACACTAACCCCACAAGGGATTTCCAGGGTTTGGAAATGCCACTCTGAACAATAATTTCTACTTTTGCTGGCACAAATGTCAGAATTACTGCTTGGCAAGCCTTTGGATTAGCCCAAAATGTGTTTTTGCAGGAGCTGACATCCCAGCAGCCACCTGCCAACCCCTGAACTGAGGGCACTTCCTGGGACATGTCACAGCACAAAAGTATTTCAGGTATTAACACATCATTTCATCCTTTTTTATTCCCTCATTTGTATAAAAAGCTAATTCTAAACTTTTGGGATAACACTATAAATTTATTCTTCAAGAATGGGAAATGTGACTTCATTTTGCATCTATTTAATAAAACCTGAATTAGCACCCTTTACAAAGGAAAAATCAAATTCTTCCTTCTTCACCATAATTTCTTTTCCTTTGCACTATTTAAACAATTTAGCAGCAGCAAAGGAATTTATTTTGCTACTGACACTTCAGGAACACTTTTGTTTTTCTCCAAAAAGAGTCTGACAAATCAAATCTGGGCTCCATAAAATACAAACCTGCTGGAGCAGTTTACTAAAACACAGAATTCTTCACAGTACCTGGCAAAGCATACACAGAAATGCATTTTCCTTTGGTACAGATTTGGAATTCTGCTCTGTTACACGAAATAAATGCACAGGTTAGGGTAAGCAATGAAGCCAAAGGAATAAAATCTGACCAATTAAAGGAAAATAAAGGAGCTGACTTACAGGAAGGTGAGAATTACTCATTATTTTCAGTTTTAAGGAAACAGACAAAACCTTATTGCTATTTTGCAATATTAAGAGTATACACTTCAAACAAGCCACAGGGGAAATGGAAAATATCTGTTTGGTGATAACAAACCTGCAGCCAAGAACCACCAGGTATTTCCAAATTTCCCAAATGGAACCAGGAAGACTAAGCAAAACCAAGAAGACATAAACTAACTTTATATATATATAACTAACTTTATATATATATATGCTAACTTTATATATATATATATATTTATATATATATATAAAATTATATATCTTATTCTGAAGTAAGTGAAAATTAACCAGCCAAATAACTAAATAAAGCAGTTCCATATCCATAATAAGGAATTTCTTGAGCTTCTGGCTGAGGAGAAATCCAGCTTGTGCTTCCCAAAATCACCACAACAGGGAGAAAAAGATGCAAACCCCCAGTAATTATGCAAATAATAGTCTCCATTATAAATCTTCAGCTCCTCATTAGCTCCAGGCCACAAAACCCTTATCTCTCCCACACAACATTAAGAATCCAAGGATTTAAGGCACATAACTGATGCTGTACCTTGGTCATAATTCCTTTCCATTCTCCTTTGTTCCCATGTTTTACAATGACAAAATATTAAACATTTGTTTACAACACTGAAATTATTCTTCAACAATAACATTAGCACAGAGGTGAAAAAGAATCCAGAAATTGCTGGAAAAGATATCAGCACTGAGGTGGAATTGGTTTGGTTTAAAATCAGGATTTGGAAAAATAACATGAATATCAGATTTTAAATCCCACAGCACAGACAAAGCTATTGCTTATTGAAGTGATTGATTACTAAGATACCAACCCATAAACCTCAAAACCTTTGGATTTTACTCCAGATTTAGAGAGCCCAACAAATATTTATGTTGCAGCTGACATAAGTCATTCCCATTTATTTTCACAGCAACGCTCACATTAAGTATTTTCAACTTTTTGCCTTGAAAATAATGATTTCTTTAGTATTCACCCTCAAGTATATTTGTATTTTTAAAGCATATTCCCACCTCATACAATAATGATTATTGTTAGAAAGAAGAGTCAATAGAGACTCACTACAGCAAGCAAACACTCCATAGAGGAAGTTATAAATCTGGCAGACATTTGAAATGGACTGAACTGTATAATGTCAGTTTTCTGAGGAAAACAGCCAACCATATGTTCCAATTTCCTTGTCAGGAAGGTTAAATACATCAGCTCTAACAAGAGATGAATCTTTTAAACAGAATTTTTCACTGAGCTGCTTCCAAAGTTGGAAACAAGCAGCAAAACCCCTTAAAAGAGGGATATTTAACCAAAATAAAATGACATGCTGCTACCTAGTCATGAAAAAAGAAATAAAATAAGAGATCTGCTCTCCTCTTCTACCAATAGGCCAGAGGAGAAAGGTGCTTGGAATATCTGTGATTTCTGCAAATATTTGAGAGTAACAGCCTTCATGGGGTCTTCAAAATGCAGTTTCTATTGTATCCAAGATGTTACAACAGTCCAGGGTTGGTGACAGAGGCACACTACAGCTGCAGGCAGGCCTGAAGACCCTTAAATTTTAGTTACATTGCATTATAAATTTTTCTTTGCTGAGCATCTTAATCCATAAGAACCAACCAATACCTTTACTTTTACCTATAGCCTGTCATAACTACTGTAATTACCATGTTATGGTCAATGCTGTCCAACCACGTGAGTTAGTATGTCACAGTTTAAGCTTCAAGTTGCTTTTCAGTTTTCTTGCAGTGGAAAATTCTTTAATTTCTACTTTGCAATCTTAGAGTACACCCATCAAAGAATGAACAAGTAGAAATGGAAAATATCTGGTGATAACAAAGCTGCACCCAAGAAGCACCAGGTATTTCCAAATTTCACAAATAGAACCAGGAAGATTGAGCAAAACCAAGATGACACAACTGCTAACTTTGATATTCTGAAACAAGTGAAAATTAAAAATTACCCAGCCAGATAACTAAACTTTTTTCTACTTGCCACATGGACATGTCTTGTTTGCCTGTGGAATCTTTCTGCTTGGTATAAACATCTTTTTGTTTGTGGTCAGCTTATTCTTTGCTCTAAGTCACAGAACCTCTTTCCAACTCGACATAACCTTTGCTTCCTTGGTTGTCCAGCAAGACTGGCTGAGCAATCCTCAATTTATTAAATTAATTGAAGGAAAATAAAGAGCAGGCTTACAGGAAGGTGAGAATTACTCAGTATTTTCATTTTTAAGGAAATAAACAAAACTTTATTGCTATTTTCTAATCTTAGAGCACCCACTTCAAAGAATGAACAGGCTACAGTGGAAATGGCAAATCTGCAGTGGTGATAACAAACCTGAACCCAAGAAGCACCAGCTATTTCCAAATTCCAAATTTCCCAGATGGAACCAGGAAGATTGATCAAAACCCAGATGACACAACTGCTAACTTTGATATTCTGAAGCAAGTGATAATTAACCAGCCAAATAACTAAATAAAGGACTTTCATATCCATAATATGGAATTTCTCAAGCATCCTGACAAAGGATACACAGAAATGCATTTCCCTGTGGTACAGATTTTGAATTCAGCTTTGATACAGGAAATAACATCTACTATTCTTCTATATCAAAACTTGCTTCCATCTCTATTCCATTCTCAAATTCTACATTCAGAGACTCAACTTAACCTTTGCTTTCTTAGTTGTCCAGCAAGACTTGAGACATAAACTTTAAGGAATTTAGAGATTTTAGAGGAGCTAAGATTTTAGTTAGAGATCAGCTTTATTGGAGTTAATTAAAATAAATGGGTAGTCCTTGATGAAGTTAAGAGTTAGTAGTTAACTAATAATTGATTGCTTGTCAGCACAATGTTTGGTTAGCTGGGTTTATAATGAAGAACACAGAAACTGATAAATGGCTTTTAGGAACATAAGACAATTGTGGCCTCCTCTGTTCTGAAACCAATTGAAGACAGGGAATGGGAGTTCCATCAAAGGTTCATTTGTCAGATTTGCATTGAAAAGGTAGAAAGGTCAGAATGAGGAAGACTTCATTTACTTCCTCATTTTGGGACCCCTCCCCATGAAAGGGACCACGGACCCATTTCAAGGAACAAATGCTTAACAGCTTTTGAACTAATTACCACACGGAGCACGGAATGGGATGTACCAAAGTTATGAATACGGAGTTGTATTTTGGGTATTCAATACTTGTACAGATAAAAGGACTCTGGAATCACCTGTGAATTGTGGTGCGTATTTGGGAGCTATCCCACAATAACTCTGAACTTTCTAACTCTGAACTGTTAGGGAGTTTGTGGATATTGGTACTGGATCAATATCCATATTGATCTGGATCTGGGAATGGGATGTACCAAAGTTATGGATATGGATTTGTATTTTGGGTACTCAATACTTGTACAGATAAAAGGACTCTGGAATCACCTGTGAATTGTGGTGTGTATTTGGGAGCTATCCCACAATAAACACACACTTTCTAACTCTGAACAGTTAGGGAGTTTTTGGATATTGGTACTAGATCAATATCCTTATTGATCTAGATCTGGGAATGGGATGTACCAAAGTTATGAATACGGATTTGTATTTTGGGTATTCAATACTTGTACAGATAAAAGGACTCTGGAATCACCTGTAAATTGTGGTGTGTATTTGGGAGTTATCCCACAATAAACACAGACTTTCTAACTCTGAATTGTTAGGGAGTTTGTGGATATTGGTACTAGATCAATATCCATATTGATCTGGATCTGGGAATGGGATGTACCAAAGTTATGGATATGGATTTGTATTTTGGGTACTCAATACTTGTACAGATAAAAGGACTCTGGAATCACCTGTGAATTGTGGTGTGTATTTGGGAGCTATCCCACAATAAACACACACTTTCTAACTCTGAACAGTTAGGGAGTTTTTGGATATTGGTACTAGATCAATATCCTTATTGATCTAGATCTGGGAATGGGATGTACCAAAGTTATGAATACGGATTTGTATTTTGGGTATTCAATACTTGTACAGATAAAAGGACTCTGGAATCACCTGTGAATTGTGGTGTGTATTTGGGAGCTATCCCACAATAAACACACACTTTCTAACTCTGAACTGTTAGGGAGTTTTTGGATATTGGTACTAGATCAATATCCTTATTGATCTGGATCTGGGAATGGGATGAACCATAGATATGAATATGGATTTGTATTTTGGGTACTCAATACTTGTACAGATAAAAGGACTCTGGAATCACCTGTGAATTGTGGTGTGTATTTGGGAGCTATCCCACAATAAACACACACTTTCTAACTCTAAACTGTTAGGGAGCTTTTGTCCACCACAGCTGGATATCGGTACTAGATCAATATCCGTATTTTTAATAAATCAGACTCAGCAAACCTTAATTTACACATCTACTATTCTTCTATATCAAAACTTGCTTCCATCTCTATTTCATTCTCAAATTCCACATTCAGAGACACGACACAACCTTTGCTTTCTCCGTTGTCCAGCAAGACTGGCTGAGCAATCCTCAATTTACACATCCACTATTCTTTTATACCAAACCTTGCTTCCACCTCTATGTCACTCTCAAATTCTCCATTCACAGACCTTTCTGCCAAGCACACACACACATCTGTGAGACTTTCCTGCCCCACTCCCATCCCTCCCAGCACGTGAGGACTCACAAAGCGCTGAGCCTTCTGCCGCTCCTCCTCGGTGGCCGCTCTCTCGCGAAGGATGGCTCGAGTCAGGTGCTCGTTTGAGGAGATCCTCTCCCGTTCCAGCAGCTTGCCAAACTCATCCCGAACGTACATTTGCTCTTGTTTCAACCTGCAGGAGGTGCAGGGAGATTTAGGCTGAGGGAAAATACAAAATCTGCTTTCCAAGTGTTGTTTCAAAGCAGGTAAGTCGCTTTAAAAGCTGTCACAGCAATGCTTTTTACTCTTGGCTTCTTAAGACACTTAAATAGAAATATTCACTGAAAGAATCCAGAAGTTTATTTCTAATTGAAGTATCAAAATCTGAATACACAAAAGCTACAAGTTTTGACACAATTGTTTGTTAAATCATATAAATTAAAACTGATTCAATAAATATATTTTTAAGTAAGATGCAGAGAACTCTGTTGGTTGGCTGGGTTTTTGTCTGGTTTTATGGAACCATTTTTCTGGGAAAATCCTTTTCCCAGCAGCCAGCAGGCACTCAATTTCCACCTAAAAGCTTTCCTGCACTGGGGAAGTGCTTTCCTCCCTAAACACACCATAAACCCAAGGACTTCATCCATTTCCCAAGCTCCACGAAGATCGAAGAACCATCATCAACCTTTCCCAGCCACCTAAGAGGAGCAGAGAAAATAAGTTATTGAACTTGTTGCAACAGAGTTAATAAAGGCAACTTCAGGCCCAGAAAATTCTCAATGTTTCTATGTCACGAGCCATAAATAGATTTGAAACCTTCAATGGAGTGCTTGAGACAAGCACACCGTGTCTCATTTTCATGGGAACACTCAGTGAATAAAACCTGTGTGCTGTGACACCAAGCACGGAACTCAGAGCAGTAATGGAGCTATGAAACACTGGGTTTCAAATAGATTTTTTTTTGTTGTTGTTGTTGTTTGAAAGAGTGATGGAGAGGAAGCTTCAATATTCTCAGTGCATTTATCTGTTGTCAAGGGAGCTCTGGAGAACAAATCCTAATGAGTCGGGTCACTTTGTAAAAGGTACCAGCATTAGAGTACATTAGATTCTTCCCCAGGGAATACATTTAAGTGAGGTAGGGAGGAAAAAAGACAATTACAAGATGTATTACTTCAGTGCTCAGCTCCAAAGCCTCTGAAATGCAGCTACCAACTGGGAATCTTTATAAAAGTTTATTAAGCTGCATCTTCAATTACTCCAGCTAAAAAAAAAAAAAAATAAAAAAGTCAGATTATGCAGACATGGACCAAATTCCATTAAGTGATTTCCCAAGGTCCCCTAAATTACTCCATCAGGATTGATATAACAAATCCTTCATACAATCATAACAATCCTTCACACAGCTCAGTCAAAACATGCTGGTTGTCTTTTGGATTGGAGAAATCATGTTTTGCCTAAAAAGGAAAAAAAGTGTCAAAATAGTAGTCTCAGCACCTTTTTCTGGTGAGCAATAAAGAGCATTTAATGCTTTCCAAGACTGAAGGAAGATCCTTCCTCATTCTTCTTGGATTTGACCTCCTAAAAGAGGTTTTCCATTAAAAATGTCTCTTCTTTATGCTGCTGTACACAGCAGAGTAATTAAAAGATATGAAACTTATTTTACATATAAAATAGCAGAAAAACCCAGTCAAAAGTTTCAATATTCGAAACTATGAAAAATTAAAAACCAAAAACCCCTCATGAACAAAAAAAAAACCCTCCAAAAAAGCCCAATATAAAGCAACCCCCCAACATTAAGATATTTACATTTAATTCTTCTTTTTATCAAATTAGATCTTCTTCCTAATCTCTCATTTAAATCTAGATCAAAACACTCAAGTCACCTCAGTGAAAAAAAATGCATTTTACTGTTTGGTTTTTTCCTTCCTTTCCCTTTCCTTGCAGGGTGTTCTACCATAAAAGAAAATGACACTATTTCATGATCAAATTTTTTACAATTTAGGCCAAAAAGGAACTTTTTCATGCCCAACACTGCTTCTGGCAGCACCTTCAAGCAAAAATTTCAACTCTTTTTTTATCAACTCTCACCCTCATTTCTGTGACCAGGATCACACAACGCAACGAGTTAAATTCCTCAAAAAAACTTTAATTTAGGGCAGTTTTTACTCCCAAAACAATATCCTAAACTGCCATCTCAACTGATTGAAATTCAGCAGAGTTTTTAACAAATAAGCGGGATTTTGAAGTCATTTTCATTTATTTGAGTTCCATAATTGGGTGGCTTGTAGGAGCTTAATGAAACAAACATTCTGCAGATCCTGCTGATGGCAAACATTCGCCTGCATCAACCTCCAGTAGGGTTTTTTTTCCTTGGCATTACAAATTCATTTTCCTGGCATTCAGCATGTACCAAATAAAGGCAAACATCAGCTGGATTTACAGTAATAAATGATATTATTATCTATAAGTTATATTAGCTAGGCAAAAGTAAAATAAAAAAATAAAATTTAAAAAAGTATATATATATAAAGTATACAAGTTTATATACATATACAAGTATATATATATAAACTTGTCACTACTCCAGGAATTCCACAGGAATTTTTCAAGTGGCATTTTTAATTACAGCAGAAATAAAGGCTCAAGTTAATGGTTCTTGTGTTTGAGCACAGAACTCCAGACAACAGAGAGCGTTACACTGATCATTTATACAGAAAGGATGTTAAAAAAGCTGCTGAAGCAGCAGAAAAGGCTGCTGGCTATACATTTTCCCCACACAATTGATATCTTTTTGAATAAAATCCTTCGAAATAATTATGAAATACTGCTTTAAGAAGTGTGGAGTGGCTGATTTAATGAAGTGTGGCATGCAAGGCAATCACTTCTCATGGTGCTATTGGAAAACACACATCAAGCATTAAGAAGCAGCTCCAGTTAAAGTCTGCGTTAACACTTCACAATATTTCATTTCTCAACTGCTTTATAGCACACAACTAACACAAAAAAAGCAACAATTCCTGCCTTTCCCCAGCACTGTCATTGAAAACTTCAACACTCTTAACTTAATGCTGTGAAGAAAATTTATATATCTGTATTTTTTTGTAAGAGGATGGGTAAATCCTGACAAACCAATCACGCAGGATTTAGGGATCTCAGAAGATTTATTCCTGTCAGAGAAGCATAACAAGAATTTGAGTATTTTTGTTATCACATTGTCATATTCAGGCTCCACTGTAAGACAAATTTTGGACTGTTTTAGTCCTGAAGTCACTTTAATCAAAATAATGTTTGCAGTACATTCCACCTCTAAATCAGATTTGGCTCACGTTGAACACAAAAGCCACCACATCACCTCGAGGAGCAATCACACAACAACAAGCAAAAAGAATTCTGGAAGACACTCCCAGATATAAAAAATACATAAATATAAAAAGTTTAATATATTTAAAATAGAAATAAATAAAAAGCCGGGTTTTGTTAACTTTGATTTTCTGAGATATGGGCAGAAGGTGCAGAAATCAAATCCATGTGATCAAACCACCCATTCCAACCTCCTCTCCAGCAGAGCTTCAGACCAAAGGGAAAATACTTCACCAAAAAAACATTTCTGCTTCTGCATTCCATCTTTTTATTCCACTCTTTTTTTTTTTCTGGAAGAGCAGGAAATATGGGATTTTAATGGCATTTGTTATTGCACAGCTTTTCAACTATGAACGTCCTACATGCAAGATTAAGCACAAGAGAATTTACCTGTGAATTTATCAAATATTTCAGTGCATGATCTAAAACAGACTGAAACACTTAACCCACATCCCTTAAAATCAAGTAATAACAACATAGTAACACAAGGCAAAACAAGAGGAAAGCTAATTTCTCAATTAAATCACAACCTAAAATTAATAACTGACAACCATCATATAAAGTCAAACAGGGTAAGAGAAGCAGAAATATAAAACTGGCTCCACTTTCCAATTAGAAATTAGAATTTGAAACACAGAAATAGAAATTTAAGACCCAAACAAGAAATCATCTCTGAGGGCCAAGGAGTTTTCTGTATCACAAGAAAAACAAAAATACACTCTGAAAAAAAAAAAAACTGATAAAACTTTGCTGCACTCCAAGTGGTTTCCATCCTTTTCATATCTAGTTTTTAATTAAGTTCAAGAAAAGCAAATTGTTAATTTTGCCATGTGGATTTATGGCCCAGGATTCTCCTCATGCCCAGCATGACCCCTGTTAGCCACAATAACAAGATGAGTAATTTAATTCTAAATCCACAAGAGTTCCCTCTTTTGTTTACTTCAAAATATCCATTTCTGTTGTTCTTGAAAAACACCTGCAGATGTTAATTAAGGAAAAAGCACCTTTTAATTCAGAGACAACAGCAGCACACTGAGAAAAGCTGAAAAATATTAGTTTTGTGCTTTGATGGCCACTTCACAGTTTATTCTCCATTAATCAAGAATCCACAGAAACCCAAAACTGGCAAACAATACTCTTAGAGAAATGCAGTGATTTGTCATTTCCAACCCTTATTTTCAGATATTGGAAATTTATTACACTATCAAAGCCTAAGCATTTCCTTTTTGCTATTTTTTCAGGGCAGTGATTACTTGCCAGTTGTTTTATCTTTATTACAGTCTCCAAGCTACACAATCTGATGGATCTGTGACGTTCCACCATAAACTCACTCAAGCCTAAAGCATGAACGGTGTCATTTTTCACTACTTCCAAGCAAGCAAAAATCAAAATATTCCCCCTTCCAAAGTCCACTGTCAGGAAAATCATCCTATCCTCTATGAATCAGGGAAAAATGTAATGAGGTATCATTCAATATGGAACCCAAAAACTCACTCCAGCTGGAGATGGTACAATATGAGGAACATTCATGAGGTTTTCTGCTTTCTTGGACCTCAACAAGCTCCTTAATTGCACCTGATGGACTCAGAGTGTGGGATCTCAGCACATCGTTCCCGATGTCCAGAGATGCCAGGAGAACCCCTGGGGGTCTCAGAAATCCTGGAATGTTGCCAAGAGTGTTTGGTGGCTTGATTTTGATCCATCCACAGAAGTGACAAGAGTTTGAGGACAAGAGAATCACTTTAGAGTAAAAGGTGTAAAAGAGACACATTTAGAGGGTGAAATATAAACTTTGGGGTTTTTGGTACAGGGGGGTTATGGAGACAAGATGGAGGGATCAGGGCGTGTCTTGTCCTTCTTCTTTCTTCTTCTTGTCCTCCATCTCCTGTGGTGATGTTGGCACTTGGGGATTGGTTTATGGTGAAGGTGCACTTGCCAACATGGGTGAAAAGCATTGGGAAATAAAGGTAAATATTGTGTACGTAGATTTTAGTATAAAAAGACATGACCGCCCCGTGGGTGGTCAGAGAGTGCCTGTGACTGCTTGCAGATCAGACCTCTGTTGGACAGACAGAAAATTTTGCAGATAAGAAATAATAAACAATCTGAAGATGGAAAAGCTGAAGAGTCCAGACTCGTCCTTTGCATCGCGTGCCACCCAAGAACCACCCTGCCCGTGTCGGGGCAGAGACAGACAGCCGAACCCGACATCAGAGAAGATCCCAAAATGTTTGGAGCAATGTGTTTAGGGCAGGCTGCAATATTAATGAGAGAGTGATGTCTGTGAGGGCTGAGTTTCAATATTTCATGAGCGGGATGCGCCAAGGAAAGCCACGGCTGGAAACCGGCGAAGCTGCCCAGGGATTTGAAAGGATGCGAGAGACGTCAGGAAAACATCTCCAAGCTGAGCTGAGCCCTGAGAGGTGTGAAATGGAGATTGCTCTGCCTCCATCTCACCTGTCTGCAAAGTCGGGGAAATTACCTCAAGTTTTTCTGATTTTACAAACACCTAACGAAGGACAGAGAGAGGGAAACAAATTATCTGGGAGGTCAAGGCACAGAAAACACAAAGAAGTTGTTCAAAACTGAAGTTTCTACCACTGCTTGCTCATTAAAAACATTATTCTCCACTCACATAAGACTTTGCACAGCACAAGCGACAGGAGCTGTTCCTAACATTAGTAGCAATGACATTCTTAACAACTGTTCTAAAATTTCACTTTTAAACCTTTCAAATCATGCAAATATTAACAGAAAATATCATTTTTCTGCACATGAAAGCCGTGGTGTCGAAAGGACATTTTGCTTTCAAATTTTTGGTGCTCCTACTGCTCAGCCTGGAGAAAAGGAGGCTCAGGAGGGACCTTGTGGCTCTCCACAACTCCCTGCCAGGAGGGGACAGCTGGGAGAGGATTTGGGATCTAACCCCAGGGAACAGGAACAGGAGGAGAGGGAGCAGCCTCAAGCTGTGCCAGAGGAGGTTTAGCTTGGATATTGGGAAAATTTCTTCATGGAGAGGGTTGTCCAGCCCAGGCACATCTGCCCAGGGAGTGCTGGAGTCCCCATCCCTGGAGGGATTTAAACAACTTGAAGATGTGGCACCTTGGGACTTGTTTTAGTGGTGGCTTGGCAGTGCTGGATTAATGGTTGAACTTCATCTTAAAGGAATTTCCAGCCTCATAGATTCCATGATTTCAAGATTCCAAATCCAAATCCAAAATGCTGAAGCTTTAAAATCATGGGAATATCTGAACTCAAAAAGGTTCACACATCTCATCAAACCCAGATTTATCATCATTTCATGAGTGCAAAACCAGTCAAATGTGATGACAGAGACCCAAATTGGCCCCACTTTACCCACCAGACCCAGCACCATTAAAACCCTCTGACAAATCCATCACAAGTGACCAGGAGCTCTCACAACTCTGGCACAGGCAGAAGAGGGAAGGGATCACCCTTCTGAGTAGTTATGCTTGAACTTCTCATGATTAAATTTAATGAGAACTCCATCTCTTTATTCCATATCCACTTCTTCCTCAGGGTGACTGCTCCTCCTTAACATTTGCCATACATGAATATAAATTAGCTCTTAACTCATGATACACAGTGCTGAGAACAGGGAAGTGATTCCAGCACTGATCCCTGAGCTGGCACTGACCTTTTCCCATCCCAGTAACTCCTCCCTCACCTTTGGTCCATCCCAATAAATCCTCCCTCATTCCTGGTCCATCCCACACTGTCACACAACTCCCACACGAGTTTGGGACATGTTCCACAGCAGCAACAAGGAGAGCAGGGGATTCTGTTCCTTCTTTAGGCTGAACTCCTACCTGGAGTTCTGTGTCCAGCTCTGGGACCCTCAGCAGCAGCAGCAGCAGCAGCACCTGGAGCTGCTGAAGCAAATCTGGAGGAATCCATGGAGCTTCTCCAGGGCTGGAGCCAGGCTGGGAGAGCTGGGAATGTTCCCCTGGAGAAGGGAAGGCTCCAGGGAGAGCTTCCAGCACATTGCAGGCCTGCAGGGGCTCCAGGAGAGCTGCAGAGGGACTGGGGCCAAGGCCTGCAGGGACAGCACCCAGGGAATGGCTCCCAGTGCCAGAGGGCAGCCAGGGATGGGATCTTGGCAATGAGGAATTCCTGGCTGGGCTGGAATTGCCAGAGCAGCTGGGGCTGCCCCTGCATCCCTGCAATGCCCAAGGCCAGGCTGGACACTGGGGCTGGAGCAGCCTGGGACAGGGGGAGGTGTCCCTGCTCCTATGGAATGAGATGATCTTGAAGGTCCCTCTCAACCCAAACCATCCCATGATTCTATGATTCCATGATGTCTGTTCTCAAACCCAAGCCAACACTGAAAATATAATTTTAAGGTTATTTTCCACCTTGTCCCACATAACCATCCCTGCCTCAGTCACCCTATTTCAAACACCAGACTTGTCACATCACCCAAACTCTCAATCCAAGCCACACCATCCAGCAGAACCCCCTCATTATCCCTCTCCCTTTCCCAGCTGCCTTCCAACCCCAGCCTAACATCTGTCAAAGGAGAAATCCCTGCTAATGACCACGTGGTTTTATGTGCCAGGCCTTGATCAGGAGATCCAAGACTCGTTTCAAATCTCAGTTATCTCCTCAACTCACTCCAATTAATTCAATTTATCAGCAGCACTTCCATGGACAGCTTGTGAACACTCAGAGCAACAAGGACAGTGACTCTTGTCAGTGGTTGAGTTTTCTTGGAGATTCCTGAGTTGTGGGAGTGTTTTTGGGGCAGTGTTTGGTGTTGGAAGGAGGAGGGGTGAGTAGGAAGGGGGTCAGGTTGTCTGAGGGGATTTTTAATTACACTTCATAAAGCCATTGCTTTTAAAATAGGTGCATTTAGATCAGTATTATACAGAGACAAAATAGATGAGCAAATTCCCACTTTTATGCCTGAGGGACACAGAGAACCTGAGTTAGAATAGTAAAACTGCTTTACATAATTTGTGTATGTTTAGCTAGCCACATAACTCCACTTGAAATTACTTTCCAACTTAATATCCTTCCCCTTGGGATCTGCAACAGCAGTCCTGGAATTATGACAACATTAATTATCCATTAAAATGAAGTGACAGTTAGAAAAATTTTTATTAGTATCATTATTATTATTATTACTATTTTTAAGTGTTTCTCTGCTGCTCATTTGCTGCTTTTCAAAATGAAAGAGCTCAGCAGTTTGAAAGCAAAGGTTTGTTTAAAATTGCCAGGGGGGGAAATAGTTTTCCTCTTTCCTACCTGAATCTGAAACTATGAAGCAGGATTATTTTTGTGGCTGCTCTCTCACCAATGCTCCAAGTCATTTTCCCATCTCTCCTAGAAATAAACTGATCAAGATGAAGCTCGGTATCCAAGTTGTCAGCTGAGATGGCAGGTTTTAAAATCCATGTGAAAAATAAGCCCTTGAAAATTGGGGTTTATAAAGGCAGGAGTGAATTATAGCTCTGCTTTCTCCAATTTTCACCTCCCATCTCCAAGATTCATCTCTCCATATCCTGAGAGCCAGACATAATGGTATTAATGGAGAATCAGAGCAGGAAACCTTGGAGAGTAACTCTGCCATTGCCAAACACCTTTTTTTCTTCTGAAAACAATGCATTTTTTTACTGAAAACAATAAAACTTCAACGGGCTTCTAAGGCAGTTTGATACTTCCCAACTTGATAAACACTTTGATGCTTCCTTGGCATTTTGCAGGTAAAAATCACACACTAAACTTCCCTGCTTTGAAGAACTGCCTGCCCAAAAAGGCTCCTGTTGGAACCCTGACTGCTGAAAATTTTAGATTTTCTATACTGACAGACACTGGCCCTCAAGAGAACACTGCATTTGACCTAAAACTGTAAAAAAAGCTTGCAAAATTGAATGATAAAATTAAAATTATGAGTGAATTGTTTAAATAAAAGTGTATAATATGACCTTATAAAAAAACTTAAAGTTTTAGAGTATAATAATATATATAAAACAAGATGGAAGTTTTAAAATAAAACTAGTCCTTCTTTACCTTCTTTTTCACCTTCTTCATGAGTTTAAATAATATTGTATAATTAAATAAAAAAATCCACATTACGAGACACAAGTATTAAGTGTCTCATATTATTAATTATTAAGTTAAAAGTAAAAATAATTTAAGTATCATTTCTTAATTTATCCTTAAAAAAACCTTATAAAAAATGAAATACATCTCCATTTTAAATTATTAGACTTAAATACTACAGAACACACAAATTATAAAGAGTGCAATATAAATAAGACCTAAGAAACATCTGAATCCAAATCTTTTGCTGAGTGTGAGATCAGACAAGGGAAGTGTCTGCTGAGAGAGGGGGGAGGAACTCAAGGTGGGATGTGAAGCCAAAATCTTCCCAGCCCTGAGGCTGAAGGGGCCCTTTGGCACTCCAAGGGTTTTTGTTTTTTTTAATTTCAAGTTTCAAAGTTATTATTATAGTTAGGTTCCTCCTAACTATATTATTCTTGTTATTACTATTATTATTAATATTACTACTATTATTGTTGTTGCTGCTGTTATTATTAAAATAATATCGTATCATAAGACTATATAATCTTATATTTAATTTTATTATTATTATTATTATTATTATTATTATTATTATTATTATTATTGCTGCTGTTGTTGTTGTTGTTGTTATCCTCACACAATCCATTAAATGTTGGTTTTTGGATTTTTTTCTTCTTTTGTTGAACTGGTTTTTTTGTCTTTTGTTGAGGTTGGGATTGAAGGTATTTGAGACCTTAGTTTGTGTTTAGATTTAGGTGTTTATTATTTTTATTTATGTTATAGTTTTATAGGTAGTGAGTTCTGCAGTTCTTCATTAGTAAGGTACAAAATGATTAACAATCTTTTGTTATAGGGTCTTTTAAGGTTAAATTATTTAATTAAGAAATTATACTTAAATTATTTTCACTTTTAACTTAATAACTATTCACTGGGAGTCTGCAATGCAGATTTTTCTGTCTAATTACAAAATACCACCCAAACCCATGGAGAAGAAGGTGAAGAAGAAGGACCAGCACTGACCTAAAACTTCTATCTTGGCTTTATATCCATTACTGCATTCTAAACCCTTAAACTCTGAGTTTCCCCCCTGTGATCTCACACACTCCTGTCCAAACTGCACCCCCACAATTCCAGTTCCATCATTCCATTCTGGAAGCTTCTCCAGGCCTCAGGGCAGTGCAGGGTTCTCCTGGGGGTCAGTGCCTGGCAGCACAGAAATCTCCAATTCTCAGCAGCCAGAACTCCAGCACAAGGAAAAAGGGTTGATTTTAAGTTTTTATAAAACCAGTTTTATAAAATAAAAATCCCCTTGGCATTCCTTGATGTGATTATCAACTGGGATCTCTGGTTTGACCAAACCAGTGCAGCTACTCTTACCAGGAGATATTAAACTCTTATTTTTGAGCTATCCTATGTCAAAACAATTATCATCACTTTTACTGCTTTGGAGTATTCCCAGCTTTTCCTCTGACTGCCAGCAGCAGAGAAGATGGAGTTTCCCAGACTCTTTCCCCACTTAATCCAAACAATACCAACAGGTCCCTGTGGCAGAACACAAAATAACAGCTATTTCCTAAAAAGGAATTTTTTGCTCCCCCTGAGGACAATCCTCCAGGAAAAAGCAGGTTTCCCAATTCAACATAGTTGATTACTTGGGAAAAAAAAAAAATATCATTTAGGAGGAAAAGAATGCTTTGAAGAAATTTTCATCACAATTAATTAGCTCCCCATATGAACTAAAGATGCATTAAGATGCTCCTCATATCTTTAACTCACTGAAATATAAAATTAATATTGTAAAGAAATCCATAATTTTATTTTCCCCCTTGTTCTCCACACCTGTGCCAGGAAACTGGAATAAACATGTCATTACACCAGAAATCAATAGGAAGTTTTAGAGTATCCACTAGCACAGAAAGGTCAAGCCCCAGTATTGATTTTAATATAACAATTTTGGTTTGCAGTTTCCCAAAGGTTTCTTGTCCAATACTCTTCTTCATTCTTCTCTCGCTTTACATTTCACTGCTGAATTTGTTCTGCACCAACACTCTACTCCAGGTTTACTAAGAGCTCATCATTTATGCAATGTACTGCTGAGACACGACAAAAAAAAAGGTTGGGGGGAGGCACTGAGAGCATCAATGAAACCCCAGAGTGATGAGCAGTTATCTCCAGACCCTCCTTGAAGCACAACAACAAAACAGCAAATAAAAAAATCTCATGGCTACAACTTTAATAACCCATCACAGAGCAACTCCGTGCACCAGGGCGGAGTCAAAGCTCATTTACAGTTTAAAAAGATTCCTCCAAACAGATGAGCATGGCAAAAATAGAGGCTGCAATCAGCTGTCCAGCTGGTGACAGATAAAATGTCACATCCTCTGGAGCCCAGAGAGCCACAGAGAACAAAACCCAGCACTTCATTCCCAGGGAATGTGTCTTAGGTTGAAAGATGTGGCTGGGGGTGTGTGTTCCATCCCCATCTGTCAGAGCTGGGGCAGTTCTCTCTGCTCATGGGGCAGTTTTTTCTTTATCTCTCCCACAGCCAATCCTCCCTGCAGGAGATCTCTGCTGTCCATGGCCACTGAGTGTCCCTGCAGGGCTGATCCAATCCCATCATCCCATGGGGAGATGCTGCATTGCCCAGGGGAGGAGCCAAGCATTCCTACCTGGATCCAATCTGAGCCTGGGCACAGCCCAGCAGCCTTTGCCCAGTGCATTGCCAGAGGAGCAGCTTCTGCTGCCCTGCATTGCCAAAGGGAGCCCAGGCCCATCTCCAGCAGCCCTGGAGCTGCAGAGGAAAACTCCCCCCTTGTGCAGGATCCCTGCTCCAGCAGAGCCACAGCTGGCACTGCAGGAGGGCTGAGCCCCCATGGGATGGGGCTGGGCCACCCCCTGACACACAGGGGGCAGCTCCTGCTCTCACTCTGACAGTGGCTTGGTTTCTTGTTTGTACTGTTGCATTTGAATTTTTAGTTTTCCTCGTAAATAACTCTTATTCCTATTCCCATATCTTTGCCTGAGAGCCCCTTCATTTCAAATTTATAACAATTCAGAGGGAGGGGGTTTGCATTTTCCATTTCAGGGGAGGCTCCTGCCTTCCTCAGCAGACACCTGTCTGTGCAAACCAAGACACAATGCTCAATGAGCTCTCGTCTGCATTACTCAAGGAAAGGATTTTTCAAGAGAAAAGTTACCCAAGTTTGACCACCTGCTCACAGTTGATGAGATGGCAGATACACACAAAAAACTCAGTTATCAAAAGCCACCAGAGAATCCTGGAATGGTTTGAGTGGGAAGGAGCTTAAAGCCCCTCCAGTGCCACCCCATCCATGGCAGGGCCACCTCCCAGTGTCCCAGGCTGCTCCAGCCCCAGTGTCCAGCCTGGCCTGGGGCACTGCCAGGGATGCAGGGGCAGCCCCAGCTGCTCTGGCAATCCCAGCCCAGCCAGGAATTCCTCATTGCCAAGATCCCATCCCTGGCTGCCCTCTGGCACTGGGAGCCATTCCCTGGCTGCTGTCCCTGCAGGCCTTGGCCCCAGTCCCTCTGCAGCTCTCCTGGAGCCCCTTCAGGCCCTGCAATGTGCTGGAAGCTCTCCCTGGAGCCTTCTCCTCTCCTCCTCTGTCATACCTTAAACACTTCTAGAGCAGAGCTGGCAGCAGAATTACTGTAGGACCACCAAAACAAACCAAAGTCTATTTCTAAGCCTTTTCCTGCCTTAAAATTCCTCCTTCCAGCAGGAGTTTTCCTCTAAGAAAGAAGCCCTGGAATCAGAGCACGTCACAGGACATTCCCAACCAAAGTGCAGGGACAGATTTCTGGCACACCAACACCATTCCAGGGATGAATGTACTGAAGATTGAAGGCACTACCATGCCACAGCAGCTTGCAAAACCACCTCAGTCTACATATAATTAATATTTGCCCTGTGCCAAATCATATTGAAAAAGTGGAAGCTGGGAAACACTCACCAAGCAAGAAACTGAACCCCGCCCAAATATCATTAGCCTCAGCTAAATGATTAGCAAAATAAAAAGTCTGAAATTTCTCTGATTTTCAGGGGTGGAAAAAAAGGCAAGTCATCATTCAGGAACGTTCAATTTCCATGGGAAATCACATCCATCACTTGCCTCTGAAGCAGTGGTTTGTATATTTTAGTGGAGGAATCCAGCACTCTGATGAGCTTGGCAGTATCTAAAATTTTATCATTATGCTGATGATAGAAGTTGTTCTTTTTGCTGCCTCAAAATACTTTTTACTTTGCCTGCACTTTTCATTTAAAGCAAACTTGAAAAACAGATTTTACTGAGCACCATCAGTATGGTGGAGCCCAACAAATGAACAGCTTTGTATCCAAGGACAAAGTTAATGGATGGAGTGGATAAATTCTGCTCTCTGATGGGAGAAGGAAATTTAGTTATTTCCCCAATGCCTGTTCTCAAAGCCATGACATTAAAAATTTCCTCATTTTCTAGGGAAATTAGAAAAAAATGCTAAACATTTGCTGAGCTTGTCTAGAATAAGCAGAGAAAAGGCAAAATTGAAATTATCACCCACTGGTCCATTGAGTTGTGTGGATTTCTCTTATTTATTATTCAGAATTCTTCTCTTAATTATCATTTATTACCTGTCACCACTGTCAGGTTTAAGTTTTTGTGTCCATCCTCTCATTTTTATGTTCCCTTGAGTATCACCCTAAGACTGCAGCTCTGCCACATTAACTGCTCCCAGTTACTGTTGCAAACTCTACAAATTCTGTTGTAAATCAATGATCAGCAATTTTCTAAATGAACTTTCCAAAATGAAAACGCTTTCCAGATGAAACATTTCAAAATGTTAAAAAACCCAAAGTGAGGAACAACAGTTGGGTTGAGTAAAAGGAAGAGTAAAGGGGAATCAATGCAGAATTTTGGAAATATATTCCAGGGTGGGTCTAAATCATTATTTTATTAATTATTCCAAGTTCTGTTAAATAGAAGCTGTAATTCATATATTGTTAGAGAGTTGATGGCATTAAAATACAATTTAAGAGTCATTCTTCAGCTCTGATCCCCAAAATAAGCACAGATTGTAACTTTATATAGCAGCCCATCTGTACTGTGTAGGGATGTGTGAATAAATAATTTAGCTGGAAGTTCAAATTAAGATTTCTTCCCTTCACAGTCTGAAATGAGTAAAAGACATTTTGCAATCCAACCCAAATGTGCTCATCCACTGCTCACAGAACAGCACCAAAATCAGCTATTAGGCAGTTGGAATCAGACAAACAAACAGCCCAAAGTTTCAGATATTTTTTATGTTGAAATGTTATTTCATTGAAATATTGGAGAAAAAACCCTGGTTTAGAGAAAGAAGTGAGAATATAAATATGTAAAATATACCATCCATGGTAAAACAATCCATGAGATTAATATGGAGGTAAAAAAGTTAATTTTTATGTTGCATCCCAACAGGATTTCTCTTAAAATTAGCAGGTTATGAAATGAAATTGTTAATAAATCACAAGTGCAAGGTCAAGAAGCTTAAATGTAGAGCTGAGGGTTTTGTTCTGTTTTCCAAAACAGCATCAATGTGTTTGGATTTATATCACAAATTACTACAGCTTATATTCCGTGTTTCTATTAGCTGGAACATTCTGCACATCAAAGACAAAGAATTTACATGAATAATGTGAGTTTCCTGAATGCTTTTAAAACACAAACCTCCACCAGAATTCAGCCCATAAAGACTTTAAGCTTTACTTATAGAAAAACATCTGCATCTTTTACAGTTGTTTCATCCAAGACAAAAAAACCTCCATGCTCTGTTAAAACCAGATTTTTATAATTGCAAATACTGTGTAAAAATGATAATAAAACAACCAAAACCAATGAATTAAATAAATCAGAACTGGAAAAGAATTGAAGCTGTTAACAAATTTGGATCTTTTTCCTTTCTTTATCATCATCATCATTAATTTACTTTGATATTTTACCCCATCTGCTCCCTCCCTTTCACAGACCAAGGCACAGCCCCTGCAAGGAGAATTCTGGAAGGTACTGGAAGTGTCACATTAGAAAATGCTGAAGTTGCAAACCAAATATTTCCAGATTTTAATCCCATTTAGCTGAAGTCTTGAGCATTCAAAAAGCTCCAAAATAACCCAAGTTTTCCTTCCAAAGCCCAGTTGAGGAGAGGGGGGATTTCACTGGAAGTTATTGATTTCCTTTATTGCTGATGCAAAAAAAAAACAGAAAAGCCTGATTTTTTTTTTTTTCCCTGAGACATTAATACAGTCCTATCTAATTATATACTCCATCAACCTAACTCAATTAAATAACAGAATGCTGGGTAGGAAACAACTGAGATCTATGCAGACAGTTGAAGTAGTACTAATTACAGCCTAATTTTTTTTAATCCATCATAATGAGCCTTTCTTCCCATTCTCAGTGGAGGACAGTGTGGAATATTTGTATTTGTACTGAGTGTGTTTGTGTTATCTATTTACAACAATCACTGAAAGGAGAAATCAACACAGAAGTTCAGCAGATACCAAAATTTCTAAATTTAAAGAGGAATTTTTAATTATTAATAATGGCTCTGATCAGGCTTTCAGAATCACTGCAACCTCTAAGAATAAAACATGCCTAAGAAAGGAATATTTCAATATACAGAAAGGAACCAAAAGAGTTTTACTGGTGTGAACTGGTTTAATACAGTATTTTACATATTCAAAGTACCTCAAAACATCCTGGGCATTCCAGAATTCCCAGAAAACTCCAGAATTCCCATTTCAAGGTACTTTTGCTCAAGCCCTGGGGTCACAGGGACCCCACCCTGTTCTGTCTGTGCAGCTCAAAGTGATTATTTGGGCTCCAGAGAAATCAGCAAAATTGAGCTTAAAAGGCAGCAAAAAAAGCCAAGCTCCAGAGGTCAAAGGGGATTTAGAGCAACAGTTTGGATCAGCTCTTACAAGGAAATTCCAGCTCATTTGTTGTTGAACATGGATTTAATATCCAAACCTGCTGCAGTCCCCTGAGCCCTCACAGGCAGTTTGTGCACAAAATTCAGTTATTTCCAGTAAGCAGATAAATAAAATAAAAGCATTAAAGGCAAGCTTGTTTGAAATATTGTTATTATTAATGAACCAACCTTCTCTTCTGAGCTTCAGAGTCTCTCCTGGCTCGTTCCAGTGCCAGTTCCTCAGCTATTCTTTTCTTCAGCTCTTCATCACTAACTGCAATTAAAAGAAAATTCAGTGAAATGTTAACAGAACACAACTCATCCCCAATTACAGAAACAACTGCGTAATACAGTGCCCTCAATTGTTTATTTGCTTTTTTTTCCTCAGAGCAGTCAGAGTTGCTTTCTTGTGGTTTAACCATCTTTGAAATTTTAGCACACCAGTGAGCCTTTAAAAAACTTTCTTATTAAACAGCTTTTCAATTAGTGCAATCTCTCAAAAATTAAACAACATGGACTGTACATTAAATTAAATATTTTCTTCAGAAATATGGCTTTGTAAAGTAAAACCATGGGGATGACACAGAGACATAAACAGTAAAGCCATAAAATGAAGCTTTTTATTCATATAGAACCAAAATAAGTATCTTTGTGTAACAAATCAAGTATTATCAGATGCATTTTACACAACAAAGCTCTTACAACACCCTAAATATTCATATCTCTAGATCCTACAGAAAGATTTTGCCCCAAATTCTCCTGATTTTAATCAAGATCTGGAAAGAACATTTCCTTCACTTAGATTCTGTCAGATGAATCAGTGAAACTCTGCTAAACAACAAAAAAACCAGGGAAGCAACTTCTTCAAGAATACAAACGGAGGGAGAAAAGAGGGAGAGCCACCAATCCTGCAAGGCTGAAAGACATCTCCAAAACCACCAAAATCCATCTTAATCCTAATCCTGCCTGGAATAAAGCCCAACCTACACCAAACTGAAGCTGTGCCATGCTCTGGATTTCCAGAAAATTCCCTCACTCCCGCCTCAGATCCCCCTCCATGGAAGCCCAGAGCTCCAGGGTGGGATCCCACCCCAAAACACCCAGGAAAACAGAACTGCTGAACCCCAAAAAGGGCCATAAAAACCCTGCACAGGAAAATCAAGCCCAGGGAAATTCAAATTCATTTTTAGGCTCTGGAGGGTCTCTGTGACCTCATGTCCAGGAGCTGGGTTTATCTGCAAAGATTATCCAAAATCATTATTCCCACATTTCTGTTCTAGTTCAGCCTCCCTGCAATTCTGCTCATGCTAAAGCAGCCTCACAAAAGGGTTTTATGAATGAATGAAGCAGCTTCATCAATTTTATGGGAGTTTTGGCCAACTAATCCAGTTAGAAATATCTTTGGAAAAGCAGCAGGAATCGATATCCATCGTGCCAGGCCCAGGAAATGCTGAGATCACAGAAACAGAGGGAAAAGTGGGGGCAAACTTCGAAATTACCAGTGAGACCCCAGCCTAAAAAATATTTTAAAATTAAAATTCCAAGGGAAATATGAACCTTTCCACAGATCTCTAGCAAAAAGCTGGGTGAAAAAGGAAACCCCCATTTTATTGGGATTACCTTGATTGACATAACATTAATTATCATTAACTATTAACAAACATTACTATTACAAACATTAATTATCTTGTTCACCAGCATCTACAGAATGAAATTTATGGTTCTGATGTACAAAAATGAGTCCAAGAACTCCAAGAGACCAGAGGATGGTTTATGTCATAATGAGGAGGGATTCAGGCAGCAGCCAATAAAGACATTTGACCTGAACAATCAATTAGGCTGCCCATCGATCAGGCAAATACTAATAGGGAATAAAAGTGGAGCTATAGATCATTCAATGGAATTATTGTAAGATGTAATTGGGTAGCTCCCAAATGGGAGCTTTATGATATTTCAGTTACAAAAAAAAAAAAAAAAAAAAAATTAAAAATTGTAGTTCTACAAGGAGGAGGGATTTGTTCTAGGGGAAAAAGCATTTAAAAAAAGAAAAGGGAATTTCTTTGAGAGAGGATCAGGAAAAGAGTGTTTAACATTAAATGTTAAATAACATTTCTGATGGCCATCTCTGCTCACACAACAGGGCATTAAAAACATAGAGCTGACCACTGAAATACTAGATAATATTAAACCTGGGGGGTGCAAGACTGCAAAAATATTAATATATTAATATTCTATTAAACATTAAATTATTATTGCATAGCCATTCCCACCACCACCCCCTTTAACACTAGAAGTTCCTCAGGATGCTGAAACCAGTGTCAGCTTCATCCCAGAGCAAAGTGGGAAGATTTTCAGGTACATTTACAAGGTCACACCTGCACCCCAGGGCTTCCCCTGCTCCTCCAGGAGGACAAACCAAAGTGTGAGGTGAGTGTGAGAGTGCACAGCTCCCATCACAAACCCATCTGTGAGCTGGGCAGTGAAGGGAACACACTGCAAACACCAGGAACAGCTGCTCTGGCCCCTCAGCACAGCCAGGGACGGGTGTTTGATGGGCAGAGTTCTCCTGGGATAATGGGGATGGAAAAACACTGGGATAATGGGGATGGGCACCCCAAAGAGACTGCAGAGATGCCTTGAGAAGGCTGAGCTGGAACAGAGGCTGGGCAGAGTTCCAGAATAAAGCAGGGATTGATGAAAAGGGTCTCCTCCATGGATGCACCTTGGGCAGATTCACAGAATTCCCAGAATCCCTGGGTTTGGGAGAGACCTTCAAGGCCATGGAGCCCAGCCCAGCCCCTGGCCCCCAGTGCCACATCCAGGCTGTCAAACACACCCAGGGCTGGGGACTGCACCACCTCCCTGGGCAGCCATTGCAGAACTTGATCCCCCTTGCTGGAAAAGCTTTTTCCTGCTCTCCAGCCTGGATTTCCCTTGGCACAGCTGGAGGCTGTGTGCTCTGGTTGTGTCAGTGCTGCTGGAGAAAGAGCCCAAGGGCAGCTGAGCACAGGCACCTTTCAGGAGCTGCAGAGAGCGATGGGGGCAGCCCTGAGTCTCCTTTGCTGCAGGCTGAGCACCCCCAGCTCCCTCAGGGGCTCCTCTCAGGCTTTGTGTTCCCGGCCCCTCTCCAGCCTCGCTGCCCCTCTGGATGCACTCAAGGGTTCAAGATGAACCAAAATGGCCCCAAAATGCACCAGCGCTCCCGGGGTCTCTCCCTGGGATCAGTTCTGCTCCATTTGCATCTTGCAGTTCATTGTCCCATTCCAGCTTTAGCCCCTGCAGTCCCACCCTGCTTGTTTTTCTCTCTCCAGCCCACGGGGTTTGTGCTCCTGGGCTGAGATTTGGGGCATTTGTCCTTGGTGCCCAGCTGGAGCAGGAATTGTTTTGTCTCCCTGCTCTGTGCACAGAGCTCACCATCCCATAATATGAAGCCCAGACCCACACACTAAAGCAGCACAGAATGGGAAAAATAGAAAAGCTGAACCTGAGGCATCAGCACAGTGCTCTGAGAGGCACCAAAGTGCTCCCAGACACAGAATGTTTGTGCTGGGTTTGTGTGGGCAGGGTTTGGGGTTGGGGGTGGTTTCTGGGAGCTCCCGCCACATCCAGAGCCAATTCCAGGATGGGCCCACCAGGCTGGGCCAGCCAGGAATGGTGGTGATGCCTCTGGGATAACGGATTTTAAAAGAAAGAAAAAGTATTGTGCACCTGGACAGAGCAGAATGGAGCGAGAATATGAGAGGAACCCCCTGCAGAAACCCAGGAGCTGCTCCAGAGCTGACATTCCCAGGAGATTCCATGGGAATTCCATTAAATTTATTTTCTCTCCCCTCCCAGCTGTGGAGGGCACTGAGGGAGAAGCTTTGGTGGGAGTCTGGATCCACACAGGGTCAACAGTGATAAAATCCAGCAAGCTCCTGCCAGGATCTGGGCAGACCAAGCAGGGACTGTCCAGGCACAAGGAATTTTTGCCATTTTGGTGGCCTCTGGGAAACACCCTGACTTTTCTTATTTGTCCACTAATTCTTCAGGCAAAGTTTGAAGGACAATTTCTTCCTAAAATCAAACCTAGACCCATCCTCCTTCAGCTTAAGGCCATTCCTCCTTGTCCTGTGCCCTTGTGGAAAAGCAGATTTCAACACTTCTCCATTCAGTCTGCTCCAGAGCCCAACATTCCATCCATCCAACATCCTTTGGCAAACCTGAGAAAGGCTCATCCCACCATCTTTTTAAACTGCCACAAGCCCTGATTTCTACTAAAAATATATTTATAAGGAGTTTACAACGCCATTTGCTTAACCCTTTGTACGAGTGTGCCAAGCCATTTGCTTAACCCTTTGTATGAGTGTGCCAAGCCATTTGCTTAACCCTTTGTATTTATTTTTATAAATATTTATTGAATATTTATTCAATATTTAATTTTTATTAATCTGAAGCCCACTCGTGCTTCAAAATCAGACAAATAAAGAACCAGAAAACCAAGATATTCCACAGGATCCAAAAGGTTTTTGGGCAGTTGCAAGGACAACTGACAGAGGAGCAGAAGGGACTGAAGCATTTCTCACTTCCCATCAGTTCCTGATGTTTCAGATGCATAAAATGTGCTTTGCTTTGGAATTCCAAAGGCCACCCATGAGCAGGATGGGAGCAAAGCTTCACATGATGCCAATTCTTGAGGAACCATCAGCAGTTTTCTCCTCCACATCTACAACAGCTTGGCACAGAAAGATTTTTACAACTCTTGAAGTATTTGACTCCAACTCCTCAGCCTTTGTTTATCACAAGATCCAAATCCATACCTTTTTCCTCTCTCTCTAAAGCAGCAAAGAAACAATCAGCAGGATGGCAGGATTACACCCCGAGCAGTAAACAACAAACCTCAGGGAAAGCAGACACCTGCAGCCTCAGAAATGTTAGCCTGAGAAATCAGCAATGTGAGATGAACAAATTATTCAAATAACTTCCAGCCTGCAGAGCTGGGAATCTGCCCATTAGCCCTACATTTGGAAAAAAAAAACATTAATGCAAACAGCATTTAGTGGGCAGGCACCTTCACTAAATTCTCTGGAAAGGGCAGGTGCATTAAGTTATTAATGAAGAGACACTTAGCTTTGGTACAATCAAATGTCTTTTAGAAAATACTTAGCTAGGTAATGTTCAGATAATGAATTAAAACAAAAAACACCACACAAAAAATGCCTAAGTTCTGTTTTTCCTTCTAGTTAAGCTTGGCTATTTAAAAGAAAAAGGCTGTCCAGTGAACAGGACACTGGGAGGTTGTTCCAAGTTCTCCACATAATCTTTGTTTCTTCTCCAGGTTGAACAGCCCCAACTTTCTCAGCCTCTCTTTGTAGGAGAGGTGCTCCAGTCCCTTTATTAAATTCGTGCCCTCCTCTGGACTTATCCAACAGAAGTTGGATCATTTGTCCTTGGTCCCCAGCTGGAGAAGGAATTGTTTTGGCTCCCTGCTCTGGGAAGAGAGCTCACCATCCCATAATATGAAGCTCTGGGGGTGGTTTCTGGAAGATTCCTCCAGAAGGAAGAAGGTTAAAGGGAAAGAGAGGGTGTAAAGAATTAAAGAATATGAAATATTAGTCAGAAATGAGGCACCTCCACCGTGTTCAATCAGCCACACCCCAAGCCAGGATAAACTTGGCTAAAATCTCTTTCACTTCCACCAAAATTCATGGACTTAACCCAACAATCCCTTTGGAACACTCCCCAAACAGAGAACACAGCTCCAAGGTCCCTCCCAACCATGGGAAAACTCCTTTTTGTGCTGCAAAAACCAAATCCCAGTGAATTCCTGCAGTTTCTGCCTTTCCCCTCTGGCACTGAAAACCAACATCTGGGCAGTCAAACCATGGATCCATCCAAGGGGAAGTTCTCCCATCCCTCGAAGTAGGAATATGAAAACCAACATCAGGGCAGTCAAACCATGGATCCATCCAAGGGGAAGTTCTCCCATCCCTTGAAGTAGGATTATGAAAACCAACATCTGGGCAGTCAAACCATGGATCCATCCAAGGGGAAGTTCTCCCATCCCTTGAAGTAGGATTATGAAAACCAACATCTGGGCAGTGAAACCATGGATCCATCCAAGGGGAAGTTCTCCCATCCCTCGAAGTAGGAATATGAAAACCAACATCAGGGCAGTCAAACCATGGATCCATCCAAGGGGAAGCTCTCCCATCCCTTGAAGTAGGAATATTTGGGACAGGGCACCTCAGGGCTGCCTTCAGCCCCATCATCTGCCTCAGCTGCTGGCACAGTGAGGGAATTCATGAAAATATCACCAGGAAAATTCCTGATTGTACCTTAAGGCTCAGAAATATTGGATCAGGAACCTCACGTGCCTGGTGCCTTCCCAGCTCACACACATCAGGGCTCTTCCACAATTAAAACCATTTCCCACCCACATTTCAACTCCAGATGTGTACAATTCAAATATTATAATATGCAAATAGCCTTGATTTATTCTTTCTGCCTAATAAAAGCTCTGGTTTGATCCAGATCTAAATTCCACAGGCCAAAAATCTTCAGTAAGAACAGAAGGAATTTTTTCCCTCAGACACTGCCCAGGGAAGCTGTGGCTGCCCCATCCCTGGAATTGTCCAAGGTTGAGTTGGATGGAGCTTGGAGCACCCTGGGATAGGGGAAGAGATAATTTCAATGTCAATGAAAGCTGTAGGAAATGTATTTGTTGTGTTTAAATCAGGTGGGAAGACAACACCACCATGAAATCTACCCTGCTTTCCTTAATTTTTAGTTCTCAAAGAGGACTGGATTTGCTGGGAGCAGCATAGAGGAGAAAATAGGAAATTATTTTTAAAAAATTTAGTGGGTTTCAAATACTGCTGTACCTGATCTTTAACCTTATAAATAACCCAAATTAGCCTTGCACTCAATGAAACAATAATGAACCATTCCTTCAGTGCACCAGCAGAAAGAAAACCCTAAAACCACTAAAAAAGTAATTTCTGTGCTTTAAAACCCAGCATTTAACCTGCTGTGGGCTTCCTTAAATATTATTATTTTTAAAGAGCATTCTCAAGAATAAACTCTACTTTCAGATTCATACAATTTTAACTACCAACACACCCAGCAACTTTTCCACTGAAATTCCCAATTCCAGGCACTTCCTCCAATCAGGAATTCAGTACAAACACAGCTCCCCTCCAAGGACAGAAATTTTTATGAACTGTTAAATATTGGTAATGTGCAGGAATATTTCAGACGAGCTCATAGGCTAATGAAATACAAAAACAATGCAATTAAGTGCACATAATTTAAAAATATTTAATATTTTACTTTCCAAAGGCGCTCTTGCATAGATTACATTCCCTATTTTCCAATGTAAATGTGGGTATCAATCAATTTATACTAATTTCAATTAGAAACAAGACAGTGCATGGTCTAGAAGAAACAAAACAAAGTCAGTTCTTATTATATTTGGAATATTCTCCTTTCAATATCCCATTAATGTTGGGATAAAGCAAAATACACTGGATTTCTGAGGGGGCTGGAAAAAACAGGATGAGGAGGTTTTCCCCTGTGACTCCTTGAATTAGGTTCTACCTGCCTGTGCTAACAGCTCTGTTTTATAAAAACAATTTGTTTCTGAGATTGACTCCACCAAAAATATGTGGGTTTGACATATTTTTGATAGTTTGAAATATCCTGTCTTGGAAGAGTTGAATTTGATAAACAGGTGACAGACACAGGGATGTTGTGCAAGAGAAAAAACATGAAATATGTTCAATACAACTCAAAATATGGGAGAGCCCATAAAATCAGGTATTTCCCACCAGTAAGTGCAGTGAGTTAAAAAAAGCCAGTTAATATAAATTCCCCTAATTTTTAGTTTCTGCAGGAACTCCTGCTGTGTGGATAAATGATTGTGTGGAGTTTTAACGTGACTTTTTCAATTTTTCTCGATGCCTCTGGAAGGGAGGGAATTATTTCAACCAAAACTTCTTCATAACTCCCAACTCTGTAATCAAATATAGAGATAATAACTTGTTATTTGAAGTCATTTTGCCCTCCTGTTAATTTAAAATAATTAATAAAAATAATGAAACAGAAGTATCAGACACCTTTAAAATATCATCCCTGCCTTCAAGTGAATACAGCAGTGGAGAAAATTCCCATTTCACCTGTTTCAGTAATCCCTGCTCCACACACAGAGGAAGGCTTTTCTTGTGGAACACAATGGATAAAAGCATCAGGATTCCGTAATTCAACATTAAAAAAATAATCATCATATTGTAAGCAATGATAAGAAGGATTTGATGATTCTGCTTTCAAGAGGATTAAGCATGTGGTGTCCTTTCAGGACAGTTTAAGTTGTCCACTTCCTGATCTCTATGGTTCAGAAGTTTATTGTAAAGCTATTTTATCTGACAGTGCAGGGAAATTTACTGGTGTTCTTTTCGTCTTCTTGGAAAAAAAATCTGTTTTAAATTCTTTCACGTGTATTTCAACAAACTCCTTCTACCACTGCAGAGAACAGGGAAATAATTACGGATTTTTACACGTAGCAGATAAGTAAAAAACTGGTTTTTTAACTGAAACATCTCTTAGAAATCACAACTAATGCCAACCACTCCTGCTCAGTCCAACATTCCCAAATAGCCCTGCACTGCCAGGGCTACAAAAATAGCAAATTTTGATGTTCAGCTCATCTGCCACCATCATCTCTAAGGAGGAATCTCCAGCTGGGATTGTGCACCAGCGGTGGCATTGAAAAGTCATCCTTGGCCCCTTTCAGCTCTGGCCTGGAGCCACTTTGGGCAGGAAAAAGGAGATCACAGAGCTGCTCATCACTCACTCATAGAGACATTTTTATACCTTTCCATGGGCAGAAACACTGGCTCCAAGCATGGAATTTTATTGAAAACTATTCACATTCCAGCTCTTTGTGGGACAGGTGGCTCTGCTTTTATAGATCAGCACACCCCAAACCTGCACCCAGCACTCATTTTGACTCATGTTAATTAAAGCCATTCATTAAGTTGTTCCTTGATGCCATAGATCAAATGTGTGTGACATTAATTCTTTTTTTAAAGTGGGGACATTGGCCCAGAGAAGGTCCTGCATCCCTGGAATGTCCAAGGCCAGGCTGGACAGGGCTTGGAGCAACCTGGGACAGTGAAAGGTGTCCCTGCCCATGGCACAAAATAATTATTAAAGTCCTTCTAAGCCAAACCAGTCCATAATTCTGTTATCTTAAGGGTCTTTTCCTACCTAAATGAGTGAGGAAATCCAGCAAGAAGGAGGATGGAAAGAATAATGCAGAATTTTAAAAGCGTTGGTAAGGTGGAAGGGGAAGCGGTGAGACTCAGAGAAGCAAATCTACAATTAAACCAGGAAAAGACAAGAATGATGGAAAAAGAAAGTGAACAAGAATGGTGGAAAAGGTGCTTTGAGAGAGGTTTTGTAACCATTCTGCAGCAGATCCACATCCAGTATGATTTTTCCCCATCTGTCCTAAGCACATTCCTCTGAGGAAGGTTTTAGGAATGCCACAAAACTCTGCAACAGTGCCACTGGCACCATTCCCAAGATAGCAAAAAACATGTCAATAAATTCATTGTAATAAATTGTAACTGTTAATAATTGTAATTGTTAATATATTGTGATTGTTAATAAATTGTAATTGTTAATATATTGTAATTGTTAATATATTGTAATTGTTAATAACAATTGTAATTGTTAATGAATTATCCTTGTCATATCTACCTCTGTGGCTAAAACTGCTTAATAACTTTCAAAGCTATTCTGGGGGAGAAAAACATAAGAGTCCATAATCCTTTTTTTTTTTTTTTTTTTGTGAAAAAAAAACAAGCAGTGGAAGTGTCCTTACAGGTAAAGGTTAATGAAAGAAAAAAGAAGATAACACTCATCAATAGCTCTGCTGATCCCATTAAACAGATTTCTCAGTGGTTGGAGTTGCATGGCAAGATAAATCAGGATATCAAGCTTCCACATTGTACATTTAAAGCCATTTAACACTAAATTTTAAAGGGATTTAAAAAATGTTCCCAGTAGAAGGTGAATATTGAGAAAAGTAAAACAGGTGACTATCTCCATATCAAGTCCTAATTTCATTTATCGATGACAGGGGCACCAAAAGGCTGCACAAATTCTGAAAGCAATCACTGCATCTCAAACTGGGGACAAAGAAAGCAGCAGTGAGAAATAAGTGGATCTTTAGGAGCTGTTGTGGCGTGCTCAAATCTCATCTCCTGTTCATTCAGTCAGCTGATAACAAGAGGCTGCTACAAAGGATCCAGCAGAGCAGAGCAAAGCAGAATTGTACCATTTGTTTATTCAGCTCTGATGGAAAGTGCAGCACGTTCAGGTTTGGGATTGCTGACTGGAAAAGGGATGAGGGAAAGAATTTAAACATTTGTACAACGTCCTGGACATGAGAATCGCTTTTAAAAAGGAGAATTTTCAAGAATTTCTTGCCTTGAAGACAAGATTTCCATAGTCCAACAGCCCACAGAGCAGCTTGTTTTGGAGAATAATCTGGAAGTGAATTCAGTGAGCAAGTGGGAAAAAACATTTATTTCATGTAATATTAACAACAGGAGCCAAGAAGTCAGCTTGGAAATAGCCAATATTCACATTTCAAATATCTGCACCCTCAAGGAACTCCTAGAAAGGATTTATTTCTCCCAAGGAAACTGGAGGTGATTTATACACTTTGTGATGCTTTTTCTCCAACTCCAGCCAAAGCAGCTTTTTTTATTGAATTATCAGCACACAGCTACAGCATTGTCAACTTTGAAATGTGTGTTTTCAGCCCAATATGCAGGCCTGTATTGCTGCTTTTAATAATAACTGAAAACAGGCTGCAAACAATATGTAATTATGATGTTTATGGTTATTTTCATTATTCAGAAACGGTATAAAAATAAAAGATAATGCTGAAATGCTTGAAGTTCTCACAACATCATTAATCCAACACCTGCATTTTTAATGATCTGCAATGAGATCTGCTAATCAAAATCACTTGTGCCAATGACTGGTCTCAGTTGATGAAATACTTACTAAAAATGGTGGTTTTTTAGTGCTACAAATTGTAAGCAGGAAGAAAACCAAGGTACTACAGGGGAAAAAAAGAGGCTGAAGAGTTGAAATATGAAAATCTTAAGGAGAAAGAATAATTTGATTATCACAAAGATGCTCCCAGATAATTCAGGAATTACTAAGGTTCACTTTGAGTAGAACATTCTGTTTTCTTCTGCCAACAGAGTAGAATAAAAGCAAAAATAAATGTGTTCAACACAGGCACAGAAACACAAAATCACCGAGTTCTGACCAACATGATCTGGTATCAGTGGTGCTCCTCCCAAAATTCCAGCTTCCTTAGGTTTCTGCTTAACACCAAAATCACTCTTCTGAATAGCCACTGCCTTTTAATTCTTCCTACCCATTTCTCCTGATATATTTTTTTTCCTCCTTAAATTTCCTAAGTTGGTGCCATGTCCCCTTGTGGAGAAATGTCAATCAGTAGGATCAGGGATAATGGAGATTTTGATCAAGGATAAACTGCTTCCCTCTCCTGGATGGGGGAAAAGGAGAGGGGAAAAAGGAGGGGGAAAAGGAAAGAAAGGAAAAGGAAAGAAAGGAAAAGGAGGAAAAGGAAAAGGAGGAAAAGGAAAGAAAGGAAAAGGAAAGAAAGGAAAAGGAAAGAAAGGAAAAGGAGGAAAAGGAAAAGGAGGAAAAGGAAAAGGAGGAAAAGGAAAGAAAGGAAAAGGAGGAAAAGGAAAAGGAGACAAGGAAAAGGAGACAAGGAAAAGGAAAGAAAGGAAAAGGAAAAGGAAAAGGAAAAGGAAAAGGAAAAGGAAAAGGAAGAAAAGGAAAGAAAGGAAAAGGAAAGAAAGGAAAAGGAGAAAAGGAAAAGGAAAGAAAGGAAAAGGAAAGAAAGGAAAAGGAAAGAAAGGAAAAGGAGAAAAGGAAAAGGAAAGAAAGGAAAAGGAGAAAAGGAAAAGGAGAAAAGGAAAGAAAGGAAAAGGAAAAGGAAGAAAAGGAAAAGGAAGAAAAGGAAAGAAAGGAAAAGGAAAAGGAAGAAAAGGAAAGAAAGGAAAAGGAAAGAAAGGAAAAGGAAAGAAAGGAAAAGGAGAAAAGGAAAAGGAAAGAAAGGAAAAGGAGAAAAGGAAAAGGAGAAAAGGAAAAGGAAAAAAGGAAAAGGAGAAAAGGAAAAGGAGAAAAGGAAAAGGAAAGAAAGGAAAAGGAAAGAAAGGAAAAGGAAAGAAAGGAAAAGGAGAAAAGGAAAAGGAGAAAAGGAAAAGGAAAGAAAGGAAAAGGAAAGAAAGGAAAAGGAGAAAAGGAAAAGGAGGAAAATGAAAAGGAGGAAAAGGAAAAGGAGAAAAGGAAAAGGAGAAAAGGAAAAGGAGGAAAAGGAAAAGGAAAGAAAGGGAAAGGAAAGAAAGGAAAAGGAGAAAAGGAAAAGGAAAGAAAGGAAAAGGAGAAAAGGAAAGAAAGGAAAAGGAAAGAAAGGAAAAGGAAAGAAAGGAAAAGGAAAGAAAGGAAAAGGAAAAAAGGAAAAGGAAAAAAAGGAAAAGGAGAAAAGGAAAAGGAGAAAAGGAAAAGGAAAGAAAGGAAAAGGAAAGAAAGGAAAAGGAAAGAAAGGAAAAGGAAAGAAAGGAAAAGGAAAGAAAGGAAAAGGAAAGAAAGGAAAAGGAAAGAAAGGAAAAGGAGAAAAGGAAAAGGAAAGAAAGGAAAAGGAAAGAAAGGAAAAGGAAAGAAAGGAAAAGGAAAGAAAGGAAAAGGAAAGAAAGGAAAAGGAAAGAAAGGAAAAGGAGGAAAAGGAAAGAAAGGAAAAGGAGAAAAGGAAAAGGAGAAAAGGAAAAGAAAAGGAAAGAAAGGAAAAGGAAAGAAAGGAAAAGGAAAGAAAGGAAAAGGAAAGAAAGGAAAAGGAAAGAAAGGAAAAGGAGAAAAGGAAAAGGAGGAAAATGAAAAGGAGGAAAAGGAAAAGGAGGAAAAGGAAAAGGAGAAAAGGAAAAGGAAAGAAAGGGAAAGGAAAGAAAGGAAAAGGAGAAAAGGAAAAGGAGAAAAGGAAAAGGAGAAAAGGAAAAGGAAAGAAAGGAAAAGGAAAGAAAGGAAAAGGAGAAAAGGAAAGAAAGGAAAAGGAGAAAAGGAAAAGGAAAGAAAGGAAAAGGAGAAAAGGAAAAGGAAAAAAAGGAAAAGGAGAAAAGGAAAAGGAGAAAAGGAAAAGGAGAAAAGGAAAAGGAAAGAAAGGAAAAGGAAAGAAAGGAAAAGGAAAGAAAGGAAAAGGAGAAAAGGAAAAGGAAAGAAAGGAAAAGGAAAGAAAGGAAAAGGAAAGAAAGTAAAAGGAGAAAAGGAAAAGGAGAAAAGGAAAAGGAGAAAAAGGAAAAGGAGAAAAGGAAAAGGAAAGAAAGGAAAAGGAAAGAAAGGAAAAGGAAAGAAAGGAAAAGGAAAGAAAGGAAAAGGAAAGAAAGGAAAAGGAAAGAAAGGAAAAGGAGGAAAAGGAAAAGGAGGAAAAGGAAAAGGAGAAAAGGAAAAGGAGGAAAAGGAAAAGGAGGAAAAGGAAAAGGAGGAAAAGAAGGAAAAGGAGGAAGAGGAAAGGAAGGAAGAGGAAAGGAGGAAAAGAGGAGGAAACCAAAAGTGAAGCATCTTGGACAAACCTTCAACTCCTTCAGTGAAAAGTTCCAGAGATAAAAGGAGAAGCAGAACCTTTCTGGGAAGGAACCATCTCCCACCCTAAAAAAGCAGCTGAGATTAAATGCTTGTTTTTATGTGATTAACATGAGGTGAAATCAAACGTGGTTAATGAAGCTAAAAATGAGAATCTGATAAATTGGCTCTGTGAAGCATTGCCAGAGGCACACAATAAACCTTGCAAAAAAACAAGAAAAGGGAAGAAATGTCCTTTCCTTACTCCTTAAATTTCTATTTCAACCAACAGGTAGGAATATCTGAAGCCCAATTTTCAGCCTGGTGTTGGCCAAAACTTTCATATGATATCATTGAAAGTCAAAGAGTTCAGAACACAAGCAAAGCAGGATGGGGGGGAAAAAACTGTGGCAAGAAAAGTTTTTCCCATTCCCTTGAGGCTGAGGAAAAGGATCTCTAAGTGGTACCTGCTGTTTAACTAAAAAACAACTGCACAAAGCTTTCAAGCAGCAGCACCAACAAAACACTTAACCTGCCTCAGCTGACAAGTGATGAAGAGCTTTAGGAACACTTTGCTGCAGCCTGAAGATGAAAGAATATAAAACAAAGCTTTTCTTTTCATCTTAATGCGATTAAATCGTCCATTTAAAGGGTTTTTTTCTACCACACTGAGGAGTCTCTCTGGCTGTAAATAAACTGAGATGGGAAGAAAAGTAGCAATTTACTATTAAACCTAAAGGTTTTAGTAGGTGGAGGTCTCCTCGTGCTGCTGAAGGGGTGTTATAGCTAACAAGTGCTATTTTTCAATAATACACAAGAAACAAATGCACTTAAACTCCTCTGCTCCTCAGTCAGTGCAGAGATAAATTTGGATAAGAATATCTGGTGTGCTATAAAACCAGAGAGGATTCTACAGAGCTGAATGACAATTTCCTTGCTTGGTGCTATCAAGACTGGTGTTGGTAAAATCAAACAGCTCTAATTTACTCATTGGGTTTATCTCCTTCAAATGGTCAATGGTTTTTATTTTGTTCTTGAAGATTAAAAAAAAAATCATTCAAACTGCTCGAAATGACTTCTATTCCAACAATCCCTTAAATTACAAAGCTCTTTATCTGAGCCAACTATCTGGGCTTTCTGACCTATAATCCCAGGAAGGTCTCTGAAGGACAAAGGAGGAATAGGACAGAACACAGACAATTCTGCAAGAACACACGTGGCACATTTCTGACAAAGACAAATGGGTCCCAAAAAGGCATTTTCTGATTTTTAATGCATGAAGTAACCAAAACTAAGGAGAAATGAAAGAAAAAAAAAAAAAAACCTCAAAACATATTGTTAGATAGGTTTTTAAAACTAAGGAAAAATGAAAGAAAAAAAAAACCCCAAACCATGTTGTTAAATAGGTTTTTAATTAATGTTAACATACATAAAAACCCCCAAACTCAAAAACCCCACCATGCAAGTCTGGCTCATAAACAGGAGATAAACTCTGGCTGCATTTTCAGCAAGCTCAGCCTAAGGCTGGGCTCAAAGTCCTAAAGCTTTGCCAGGATTTAACTACAAAAACAATTTACTCAGAACTAGTAAAATGCAATGGCACCACTTCCATCCATAAATGCATCAAGATCTAATCCTTAAAACTCATTATTTCCTGATGTTTTGCAAAGGGCTTCATGAACTTAACTCTTCCTCCTGAATTGAGCTTAGCAGAAATTAATACAAAAATCACACTAGAAATTAATACAAAATTCACACTAGAAATTAATACAAAAATTACACTAGAAATTCATACAAAATTCACACTAGAAATTCATACAAAATTCACACTAGAAATTAATACAAAAATCACACTAGAAATTAATACAAAATTCACACTAGAAATTAATACAAAAATCACACTAGAAATTAATACAAAAATCACACAGCAGCCACAACAGCTGTTTCCCAAAATTATTTTCCTGCTAAGCACTGGAAGATGAGGCTTTAACAAGCACAAATCTCGTGCTCCCACATGAAAAAGCAGAAGGTTTTAACTTTTAACTCACAAGCCATTGCTAAGCAAATACTTTGGATGTGCTTGTTAAACAGCAGCTATGACAAAAATCCCTTTATTTGTGTGCTACACAAGATTTGGAGAGGCAATGTCTGCACTCAGCAAACCCTAATAGAGCACAGGCAGCCTAAAGCAGAATAGCATGAAATTTAATTTCCCCAAATCCACCAGAGACCCAAAAAGCACATGGAAGGCAGTACATAAAAATTACCTGTTTCTAAGAATAGATGGAAACAAAAAGCGACATTTATAAATGAAGGCTCCTTGAAAAATAAATTCTGCCTCTCTGCAAGAAGCCACACACAGAAAATCATTTGTAAAAGGCAAAAAACTACAAAAGAAAGTGGCTGTCAGTGCAATGAGTGTGCCTGAGACCTATTTACTTCCACATATGAGGACAGGACCTGGCACATTCAGGGCCATCTCAGGAAATTTCAATTTCCTTGAAATTTTATCTGGAATAGCCCAAGTTTTCCATTAGTTGTAAAATAAGAAACCATTAACTCAATTAAATGCCCCCCTGATATCTGACAATAGGCATGGGATAAATTGGCTTGCACCCTGGCAGTCTTTTAGGGAAAGAAAACAAAACCACAGCCCAAGGCCACAGATTGAAATACTGAATTCCTCCATTTGCAGAACCCTTGGAAACTCAGAATTTGTTCCTTTAGTTCCCTTTCCAACACTGAATAACAACCAATAAAGCAACAGTGGGAGCAGAAGGGGGGCTGGGAATCACTCAGTGCAATTCCAGCCCACACAGGGGCCACTTTTCCCATACAGAGTCGAGCAGGATGATAAAATTCCAAGGAAAGAAACAAAAAGAGGAAGGGGCAGACAGAGAAATCCATGCTACATTTAGCTTGGCCAAACTGCACAGTGGCACAAACACAGAATTTCAGAATGGGTTGGGATGGATTTTGCAGTTTTCAGCTGGTCCAGTCCCCCCTGCCAGGGACAACTTTCACTTCAGGGGGTTCCAGCCTGGCCTTGGGCACCTCCAGGGAAGCCAGAGCCAGGCACAACTTCCCTCCTTTGCCAGAACTCCCCACCCTCACTGGAAAAAACCTCCTTCAATCCAAATCTGTATCATGTCAAACTCTGGGTTCATGTTAACACAAGTGGCATTTCTTGGAGCATGTTTAAATCTATTTAATTCTGTATTTAAGCTGCTCTGGTGGGGAGTTGTGGGTGGTTTAAATCACTGCACACCACGTTAGGATCCTGGTGCTGTCCACAGGGGTCTGAGGATGAGGGAAGAGATGAGGATCTGACTCCATGGTTCAGAAGGCTGAGTTATTATTTTATGATATATATTATATTAAAACTATACTAAAAGAATAGAAGAAAGGATTTCATCAGAAGGCTGGCTAAGAATAGAAAAGGAATGAAAACAAAATCTTGTGACTGACCAGAGAGTCTGAGCCAGCTGGGCTGTGATTTGCCATGAATTAGAAACAACCCCATGAGCCCAATCCCAGATGCACCTGTTGCATTCCACAGCAGCAGATAACCATTGCTTACATTTTGTTCCTGAGGCCTCTCAGCTTCTCAGGAGAAAAAATCCTCAGGAAAGTTTATTTCAGAAAATATCATGGCTACAGTTAGGATAATGAGCAGATGAGGTTCATTGTGACATAAATCAGAGGTTAAAATATCACATTTGCAGGGGATGTTCCAACACCTTTTGCCTTTTATTCCTGCTCGCCTTCAGTGTAAAATCCCTCATTGCAGGGGATGTCCCAGCACTCAGAAAGTTAGATATTAATATGATATATAATCATATAAACATAATAAATATAAAATTAAATATAGTAAATATAAATATAAATATAAAATATAAATAAATATAATAAATATAACTATAACATAATATATAATTATATATTTAAGCTGTTCTGGTGGGGAGTTTCTGGTGGATTAAATCACTGCACACCACGTTAGGATAATGAGCAGATGAGGTTCATTGTGACATAAATCAGAGGTTAAAATATCACATTTGCAGGGGATGTTCCAACACCTTTTGCCTTTTATTCCTGCTTGCCTTTAGTGTAAAATCCCTCATTGCAGGGGATGTCCCAGCACTCAGAAAGTTAGATATTAATATAATATATAATCATATAAACATAATAAATATAAAATTAAATATAGTAAATAGAAATATAAAATATATAATTATATATTATGTTATATTTATATTTATTATATTTATTTATATTTAAGCTGTTCTGGTGGGGAGTTTCTGGTGAATTAAATCACTGCACACCACGTTAGGATAATGAGCAGATGAGGTTCATTGTAACATCAATTAGAGGTTAAAATATCACATTTGCAGGAGATGTTCCAACACCTTTTGCCTTTTATTCCTGCTTGCCTTTAGTGTAAAATCCCTCATTGCAGAGGATGTCTCAGCACTCAGAAAACACCAAAACCAGGCAGCCCAGAGGTGCAGGGCTGCTGAAATCCCAACAGCAGATTCAAAATGCTGCTTGGGAATGAGACAGATGTTGGGAATACAGGACCAGCTTTTTCATTGATGCCTTGCAAGATGAAAATTCACCAGGTTCTGGATGTTCATGGAATAGTTTGGGCTAGAAGAGACCTTAAATCCCATCCAGTGCCACCCCCTGACACAGCAGGGCCACCTCCCACTGTCCCAGGCTGCTCCAGCCCTGTCCACCCTGGCCTTGGACACTGCCAGGGATCCAGGGGCACATTCCTGTTACACAATTATGGATATTTCCCATATTCAATTCCCTGATTTGCCAGTTTTTCCCTGGAATTCCAGCACCATTTGACAAGGGCTTACCCAGCCACCTGAAAGCACCCACAGCACACCCTGCACATCACCAGGACAGCAAAAACTTTAATTCCAGCAGCACTTCCTCCATCTCCAATGCAGAATTCCATCCTCCCTATTCTCCTGCAATCCAATAACAGGAATGTCAACTCCACTAAAAATCTGCTGTTCCACTGCCAGCACTGCAACTTTGGCACCTTTAGCAACCTGGTGAGTTACAAAACATTTCACCTTTGGCATAATAAACCACTTCCTTTAACCCAAAAGATATCAAGGCACCTCTCTGAAAAGGAATATTATTATTATTAATAATAGTATTAAAATAATAATAATAATAATAATAATAATAATAATAATAATAATAATAATAATAATAATAATTTATACTATTATAATATTGTAATATTGAAATATATTATACTATTATAATACTATAATATTTTATTATTATTAGAATCTATTATACTATTATATTGTAATATAATATTATTATTAAAAAGATTATAAATATACAATATACAAATAAATATATATTATCATGTATTATAGATATATATTTATATGTAATGTAATAATACAGAATATAATATTATATAGGGATATTGTAATATATTAATATATAATATATAAATAATAATATTAATAATATATAATGATACATAAATATAGATAAATATAATATTATATTTTTATTCTTTATTATTCTTATTATGGATATTATTATTAATAATAGTAATATGAATTTATATCAAGAAAATAATGGCCTTTCAGGCTATCAGTGATCCACAATCTGAGTGTTGCCTGAGGCTTCTACTCCATTTATTTCAGGTTTCCAGTACAAGTTTAAAACACAATTTAGGAAGAATTCCCAGAGCTGTAAATAGAGGAGGGCAAATAAACACAAATGCAAAGCCCAAGCTCTCCTGGCTCCTGCTGCAGAAAAAAAGGTGGAAAATCCACATCAGGAACTTCTGAGCTTCCCAGGTGTCTCACAGCAAAGGGAATCAACCCAAGCACTGCCAAACTTCTGGGTTTTTTCCTGTTCTAAAAATAAGAGGAGTTCTAGAAAGTAACATCACAAATGTCAGTTTATTTCATCTTTCAGTTCATGCAGAGAAAAAGTGCTGCTGGAACAAAAAAGGTGGATGGAAGCAATTAATACATGAAAGGGCAAAGAACTGCCAGGGTTTATTTGCAGAGGAGTCTTGCTTAACTGGCAGAAATTCAGCCCAATTCTCTAAACTTCCAGGTGCTCCCAAAAACTGGAAACACAAAGTAATTCTCACAAGCAATACTGCAGAGCCTCCCTGTCACTTCTCCTCAGACATTCCAGTTTTAAATTCAGTTTTCCATGCAGTATCCAGCTATCCAGAATTACTAATATCATCAGGACATGCTGCAACTCTTCAAATACATTAAATTTAAAATTCATAATCCTGATTTTTCTGAGGACTGGGATGTGCAGGAATAGGATGTCCTTAAGGATCTCCCCCTTTCCCCAAATGTGTCCCTGAAAGCTTTCTCCTATGTGACCTCACAACCAAAAGATGAAGTTTGTTCTCCTAAAGTTCACTTAAATCCTGGGTTTGTCTCCAATTGGAACCCAAGACTTGAAATCCTCACATCCCAATAATATCTTTAGATGTTTCTGACACAAGGTATCCACTGAAACTCCACCCAAAACCAGACAGCAACACAAAAAAAGAAACCAAACTACAAAAATTCATCCATGAAAACCAGCAAGGTGTGACCCAGCTCCTGAGAGGCACCAGCAGGGCTTATTTCACTTCACCCCTACACAAGATTTTGTGATATAAATCAGCCTTGGCTCATTTATTTAATGAAGACATAATAATAAATACAGTGAAAAAAAGGAGAAAAATCCTCTGTGTCCTTAATAGAATCTGTTTCTGCAAAGGGGAAAAAAATTACTGTCTGAGCTAGTGACACTCTTGATAATTTAAGCATTTTTTCTTCTTTTTTTCCCCTAATAAACTATTAGTTTTTCCAATATGTACTAAGCTAAAATGAATTAAAGCATTCCCTCTGTCTGAAGCTTTAGGTATAATACACACCCAGAAAAAAAAAAAAAATTAAACCTTGCTGCCTGACCAAATTACTTTCCATCAATATTGCTTTAGGAATCACAGACAGACTTGAAAGATTTTACACTTGTTAAATATTTTAGTGCATTTAATATTACTCAGAAGCCAGCAAGTGAGCCAAGCAAGCTGAGATGCTTTCAGACATTGTCTTTAGATGTAAGTGGATGTAATTTCATTTCTGACCCCAAACTGAAGTCAATAAATTCATCATTATTGGCAAGCAACAAGACACACATTCTTCCATGGAACTTAATCCATTATTCCTCCACCAAAAGCTACCAGAGGTTGCCTGGAAGAAAGGGCTGGGTTTAAGAATTTTACTGTTTCTCCCTCCAGACATCTTTTCTTATTTTTGGAAAGTGTTATTTGTCTGGGATACAGAAGCACTTCCCCAAAATCACAAGTTCTTCAAGGAAAAACACATTTAAAGTTTTCTAAGCTTGGGAAGGTCCAGCAATTCATGGAATTCCAGAATGGTTTGGGTTGGAAGGGACCTTAAAGGGCTTTTAATTCCACCCCTGCCATGGCAGGGCCACCTCCCCCTGTCCCAGGCTGCTCCAGCCCCAGGGTCCAACCTTGGACATTGCAGGGATCAGGGGCAGCCCCAGCTGCTCTGGGAATCCCTTCCCAAAATCCCAGCCCAGTCTCCCTCTCCAGGGAATTCCCTCCATTCCCAGCTCCCCCAGCCTGGGATTGGATCCATCCCCACCCCGACTCCTCTCTAGGAAGGGATTTTGGGATCTGGGGGCTTCATTGGGAACCTCAGGACTCCAGGAAGGGTCTCCCTTCCCTTTTCCATCCCCAACTTCCACAAAATCCCTCAGGGTGGATTCTGAGTGTCCCAAATCCCAGAATCCCAGAGCACTTTGGATGGGAAGGGACCTCCAAGCTCATTCCAGGGACACCTCCCCTGTCCCAGGCTGCTCCAATCCTTCCTGGGACATTCCAGGGACCCAGGGCATGTAGGATTCCAACACTTCCCAAACTAAAAGTCAGTTTTGATTAAAGGACCAAGAAAATTCCCTTCAGAAGGGAAGGGAAAATTCCCTTTCCCTTCAAGACATATTTGGATATTTGCATGTTCTGGGCTGTTTTGGAGTTTTTAAAGTCTTTAACAACGGATAACAGTGTGGAAAACCAACTCTAATTTGTGTTTTACACTTGAATATCAGGCAGAAAAAAAAAAAAACCAAGAGGAATTAACTCCTCCATCAGTCCACAAGCTAAAGATGAGCCGAAAAATTAATGTCAAATAAACCCCATCTCTGTGAAAGGGCAATGAGTTCATTGTGATGCTCTGAAGGGCAAATCTGATTTGTTTTTTGCCATGAAAAGCTGAGAAGGAGGAGCCAAGCTCACCTGCCCCTCGGTGCTGTCTGCCACTGCCTGAGGAGGGCTCCTTCATGCGATCGATGACGCTGTCGGAGAGCTGCAAAACACAAGCAAGGAAACTTCAGCTCCTTCCTGTCCCCATTTCCCCTCCAAATGGAGGAAAACCCCATAAAAACACAGCCTGCAGCCTCTCTGCAACACATGGCAGCTGCTCCAATTCAACCCCCGACATAAACAGTGCCCTTCATTGTTCAGAGCACTCCCCTCACAAAAAAAGCAGAATAAAATGATTTTGGTGCTCAAAGAGGACACAGGGAAGAGTAAAGGAAATAAAACACTTTTGGGTGTGTTGCTGGTAATTAATCAGTGGTTTTGCCTTTCTCTGTGATTTAATTTGCCTTTCTGAGATGCAGAGCACTCAACCCAGGAAGAATTTCATCCTGGGAAAGCCCTGCAAGGACTTGTGCAACACAGGTGTCACAGTGGAACACAAAGTTCATTCTGATGTTGACACAAGCACAGAAAAATATTCAAATGGTGCAGAACCCATCAGGGTAAGAGCAGCCTCCAATTCCACATCTATGGAAGCCCATGGACAACATTAACAAAAGGGAAAGAATTATTAGCATAAGAACTTCTGGATTCCAACTTCTGTCATCCAAGCACAGAATTATTTAGGTTGGAAGAGACCTTAAAGAGTTTGAATTCCATTCCCTGCCAGGGCAGGGACGTATTTCACTGTCCCAGGGTGCTCCAAGCCCTGTCCTTGGGCATTTCCAGGGATCCAGGGGCAGCCCCAGCTGCTCTGAGCAGGCTGTGCCACATTTCAGAGCACATGAACCCCACTGTGCAGAATATATAAATTTTATTACATTTATATCCCTGTCACCTATTTACTCAAGAGCATTAAATGACCAGAAATGGAAAACATCAGATTGCTGAAACAGAATGAACTCTCAGGGCTCCTCCTGCATCTCTCCTCCCTAAAAAGCAGCAATAAATGATAAATTATTATCACTCCTGCAAGGGGCCACACAGTGTCTGACATGGAAACAACTCCTAAGCTGCAGGAATTCCTGAAGTTTGTTGTGTCACAAGTTCTGGGGTGCCCCAATCCTTCCTTGGATGTGAAAAACGCCAATCATTTGGTTTTAGAGTTTTAAAAGTTCAAGAGTAATAAAATGGTTATAAAAATAGCAATATAATTAGAGTAATAATAATTTTGGACAATTTGGATTAGGACAATAGGAGATAATAAAAACAGAGTTATGGACAGTCCGGGTACCTTTTCTGAGCAAAATAAGCCCAAAAAAGGACACAGTTAACAGAGGATTAACCCTTAAAAGCAACAGCCTGTTGCATATTCATACACCTCATCCATGATGCATAAATTCCATTCAAACACAGGATTCTGTCTGGGCAGGGTCAGCTTCTTCCTCTGAATCCTAAAAGTGCCCTCGAGGCAGGAAGAAGTTAATTTCTTTTGATAAGAGGGCAATAAATTCTTTTTCTGTGAAAGATTCGGGTGTCCTGTGGCTGCTGTCTCGCTGCAAGTCCTTTCTTTAAAAAAAGTATCCTACACAGCATAGTTTCTATTTTAACATTTTTTATAACCTAAAACTATATTTAACACACTACTTAAGAGAATTACTACAGCATAACTTTCTAACACAATACATATAATATTGATTGGAATATTTGTGAAAAGCCAATCATAAAATAGGCATTTTTCACACGGGACATCCCAGGGGTCCAGGGGCGTTACAGACAGCAGGGGTGGCATTGCTGCCACCTGCCCTGGAGCTGGACGCGGCTGCCCCTGGATCCCTAAAATGTCCAAATCCAGGCTGGACAGGGTTTGGAGCAGCCTGAGACAGTGGCAGCTGTCCCTGCCATGGCAGGGGTGGCACTTTAATGTCCTCGCAAGGCCAGCCGGGCAGTGAGCGGTGGCACACACAGTGAAGGTGGATCCAAGGCGTGCAGGGCAGGACATGGCAAAGGGAGGAGCTCCGTGTGGAGGTCAGGCAAAGACAAACGCAGCTCCTGCAGCCGCACGGAGCCCCCAGAACGGCCCACACGCTCCTTATCCCCCCCGAGAGGGGAAATCCCTGAGGGCAGCGGGAAGCGAGCGGGGGCAGCCATTGGGACACGGGGGAGGGACAGTGGGAAGGGGAGCCGTGGGCAGGCCGAGCCCGCAGCGCTGCGGCGAGCCCCGGGCCGGCCCCGCGCTCACCCGCACGCCCTTGACCACGGTGATATTCTCATTCTCGTCCGCCTCGAAGGTGACGCGCCGGGTGCTGCCGCCACCACCCATCTCGGCCCGCGGACACACGGACGGCCCCAAGGAGACTCGGCGAGCACGCTGCCAGCGCGCCCCGCAGCAACGCCGCTCCCCATTGGCCAGGCGAGCCGCCCCGCCCGTAGAACGCCGCTCCCTATTGGCTGAGCCGGCGCGTCGCTATAGAAACGGCGCGGCCCGCCCCTGCCGGGGAGAGACAGGTACCCGGAAAGGTGCGGGAAGTTTTTCGGGGCGAACTTCACGTGGGGCGCGAGGACTACAAGTCCCGTGATGCTCCGCGGAGGGAGGAAGCGGGAGGGGCGTGCCCATCGCGCGGTGCGCGCTGGGTAATGTAGTCATGGCCGTCCCTGAACTGCGCGGTATCCGAGCTCTTGCCAGCACCTCCGGGGTGCTGAAAATCCTCTGAGGAGCGGCTGAGGGAGCTGGGAAGGGGCTGAGCCTGGAACAAAGGAGGCTCAGGGGGACCCTTGTGGCTCTGCACAAGTCCCTGCCAGGAGGGCACAGCCGGGGGGGTCGGGCTGTGCTCCAGGGAACAGGGACAGGAGCAGAGGGAATGGCCTCAGGCTGGGCCAGGGCAGGTTTAGGTTGGATATTAGGAAAGATTTCATCCCTGAAAGGGCTGTCCAGCCATGGCACAGCTGCCCAGGGCAGGGGCAGAGTCCCCATCCCTGCAGGGATTCAAAGCCCTGGGGATGTGGCACTTGGGGACATGGTCAGTGTTGGCCTTGGCAGGGCTGGGAATGGTTGGACTCGATGCTCTGGGAAGGCTTTTCCAGCCTAAACCATTCCACGTGTGGAAAATGCCTATTTTATGATTGGCTTTTCTCAAATATTCCAATGAATATTATATGTATTCTGTTAGAAAGTTATGCTGTAGTAATTTTCTTAAGTAGTGTGTTAAATACAATTTTAGGTTATAACCTAAGGTTAAAATAGAAACTATGCTATGTAGGATAGTTTTTTCCTAAAGAAAGGACTCACACCAAATAGCAGCCACAGGACACCTGAATCTTTCAGAGAAAGAGAATTTATTGCTCCATTATCAGGAGAAATGAACTTCCTCTTGCCTTGCTCAGCCATGAAGAAGCTGGTTAGGATTAAGAGGAAGAAGCTGACCCTGCCCAGACAGAATCCTGTGTTTGAATGGAATTTATGCATCATGGATGAGGTGTATGAATATGCAACAGGTTGTTGTTTTTAAGGGTTAATCCTCTGTTAACTGTGTCCTTTTTCAGGCTTATTTTGCCCAGAAAAGGTACCCAGACATCCATAACTCTTTGTTTTTATTGTCTCGTATTGTCCTAATCCAAATTGTCCAAAATTATTATTACTCTAATTATATTGCTATTTTTACAACCATTTTATTACTCTTAAACTTTTAAAACTCTAAAACCAAATGATTGGTGTTTTTCACACAGGGTTCCCTGCTGTGCTGAGGGGTGAGAGCTCCAGGGCCTTGCTGCACCCTGGGCCTGGGCTGGTGCCTCATTCCCTTTTCCACATGAAATTCCCATTAGCACCGTCCCTTTGGGCATGTCATTTCCTTTCCAGCAGATTAATAATGTTATTAATGAATTGTCTTTTCAGCCTGCAAGATAAACTGCATCTGGCTCTGGCCATTCTGGGAACCTCTCTTTCCTCCTGAAGTCCCAAATCTTCTGCTGGTCAAATGCTACCAAACACCAACAACCATGATATTTGGGAAACTTCCTCTTTGCTTCTTTTCCCCTTCCAAGTCCTTCATTTCTTGGCTCAAGGAGGGAAAGGCTATTTGCACCAAAGTGATCCCAAAACCTTCCCCTCCCCTTTGTCCCAAGGTGGGTTTTGCACAATCCCAGCAGCTTTTTGCAGCCTTTGTGAGCTGCCACATCTCAGTTCTCTGTCCCCACACCACCACCAGCATCAATAGAGCTGCTCCTGCCTCCTTGATCCATTTCCAGTCCGTTTTTATTTGGATATAAAGTGTCTGTCAGCCACCATTGCAGCACTGGCTGCCTTCCTTGGGGCTTAAGATCTTGCTGATGGCCACTTTGCTACCAAATAAAAATTGCTGGGGAATATTTCAAGGGCACAAAGCTGTTCTCCTGAGGGGTGTGATGTGATGTTTATGGGCTGTTTTTATAGATGTTAAACCACTTTCTATGAGGGGGCACTGTTAAGAATTCACCATCCCTGAAACTGGTTTTTTTTTTCACAGAATAAATGTGGATCTCTGTCTTCATTCTGAGCACTGTTAAGAATTCACCATCCCTGGAACTGTTTTATTTTCACAGAATAAATGTGGATCTCTCTGTCTTTATTTTGAGCACCAACAAACTGATGGCAATGAGTTTTCTTTATTTTTCTCCTCTGGGAATGTTTTTAAAGGGTCAAATTGTGTTTATTCAGTGAGTGATGGCACTTGTGGAAACGCTCAGCTCCAAATCAGAAGCAGCTCTTCCCAATTTATTTGGCAGAGTCCAGACACAACCCTTGCCTCACTGAACAGGAAGATTTATATTTAGGAATTAAGGTTTTAACAACAGCTCTTTCCTACCAGGGGCTTTTTATGATTGTTTTCTATGGCTGGAAATTACAGAACATATGCAGAGATTTCAGCAGGAGGGTTAAAAAAAAGGGACAAATGGGCAGAATTAAATCTCAAAATGGCTTTGGGTGATTTTGCTGTGTCTGGGAAGTTCAGTGGCAGTGGAAAGAGCAGGACTGAGGTACCCCAGAATTTATGGCTCCCCTCTAATAGGTGGAAATGAAAGAGTCTTTGCTGCAGGCCAGGGCTATCTATATGTCAGGAGCTTCTCTCTGTGGGCTGTCAGGCCCATTGGAGAGCTCTTTGGAGGGTATTGCTAGATGGAGAAAAAAAAATAAAATAAAATACTGTTAGAAATTAATGTTGGAAAAAGCTACAACAAATTTACAGTCCAAAAATCATTTGTTAACTACTGGCAAATAAACTCCTGTCCAGCTCACAACTCTCAGGAGCAATCTGCAAACAGAAAGGGAAGTTGGGCTGTGTAAAAGTGGAACATTTTATATGTTCACATAAATAATGGGCTCATTTCAGGACTGGTGTAATTGTGGTACATGGGATTCTAGGAGTTCCCTTCAGTGGTTAGCAGAGAGTGCATTTCTACCAGGCAAAAAGACAACAAAAAAGCAGAATGGCAAATAAAAGTGTAGCAATCAAAATCCATCTATTAATTGCTTCTGATGGTGATTGATCTGAACCCACTTCAGATGTGTGTAAGCAAAACTCAAACTGGCAAACTCCAGGTATTGAATTGAGCATCTGGAAAACAAGCAGGAACTTTAGATCAGAGAATCACAGAAAAGTTTGGAAAAGCCCTTTAGGATAAAGTCTGACCATTCCTAGCCCTGCCAAGGCCACCCATGTCCCCAAGTGCCACATCCACAGGGCTCTGAAATCCCTGCAGGGATGGGGACTCTGCCCCTGCCCTGGGCAGCTCTGCCAGGGCTGGACAAGCCCTTTGGGAAGGAATTGTCCCAAAATCCCCCCTGAGCTGCCCTGGCCCAGCCTGAGGCCGTTCCCTCTGCTCCTGTCCCTGTTCCCTGCTGTGCCCTCCTGGCAGGGACTTGTGCAGAGCCACAAGGGCCCCCTGAGCCTCCTTTGCTCCAGGCTCAGCCCCTGCCCAGCTCCCTCAGCCCCTCCTGGTTCTCCAGACCCTTCCCAGCTCCCTCAGCCCCTCCTGGTTCTCCAGACCCTTCCCAGCTCCCTCAGCCTCTCCTGGTTCTCCAGACCCTTCCCAGCTCCCTCAGCCCCTCCTGGTTCTCCAGACCCTTCCCAGCTCCCTCAGCCTCTCCTGGTTCTCCAGACCCTTCCCAGCTCCCTCAGCCCCTCCTGGTTCTCCAGACCCTTCCCAGCTCCCTCAGCCCCTCCTGGTTCTCCAGACCCTTCCCAGCTCCCTCAGCCCCTCCTGGTTCTCCAGACCCTCCCCAGCTCCGTTCCCTTCCCTGGACCTGCTCCAGCCTCTCCAGGTCCTTCTTGTCACGAGGGTCCCAAAACTGAACACGGGAATTGAGGTGTGTGGAATTTTTGGGGTCTTTTGTCATGGGGAGGAAAGATGAATCTGTCTTTATTTTTTTAGAAGGTTAATTTATTATTTTATGATATTATTATATTAAAGAATGTTACATTAAAACTATACTAAAGAATAGAGAAAGGATACTTACAGAAGGCTTAACAAGATACTAATTAAAACTGGTGACTCCTTCCAGAGCCTGGACCCAGCCTGACTGTGATTGGTCATTAAGTCAAATCAATTCACATGAAAACAATGAAACAATCACCTGTTGGATAAACAATCTCCAAACACATTCCAAAGCATCAAAACACAGGAGAAGCAAGTAGATAATTATTGTTTTCATTTTTCTCTGAGGCTTCTCAGCTTCTCAAGAAAAGAAATCCTGGTGAAGAAATTTTTCTAGAACATATAACAGTGACAGAGGTGGGGCCTCAGCAGTGCCCAGAAAATGATTAGGTTGTCATTATTATTATTATTTTATTTTTAGGTTAAAAGCTTTCCCTTTTTGTTCTGCCATGTGCTTTTCCACATTTTCCATTTTTATGGCCAGGTTATAAATGCCTGATTCTTTGTTAAATCACAACGCTCTTGTCCAGTTTGTCCTGTTTGTCCTTGTCTGAACATATTCCATTGAGGCAGAAATATTTCTTCCACCACTCAATACTCGATTTTTCTGATGTACTCAACCAGTACTGAAGGACAGCCTTGCCAGGCATTCCCAAATAAATCCTAATGAGCCCAGGAACAAATGACTATTAAAATTCAGGCTCTTGTGTGAGGAATTTTAAAATGCCATGGGAACCCTGGATGGGTGAGGTGCTCATGGCTCATTGCACTCCTGCTGTCAGGTTCTGCTCTGTGGAGCATCTCCTGCTCAGTCACTGTCACACTGAGTGACTTTGCCAGGTGTCCCTTGGTGGTCCCTGTCGAGACCCAGGACATTGCTCTGACTGCCCTGGGTGATTCCAGACCCTGGCAGGGGGCTCAGAGACCTTGGCACAGAGTCACAAACACCTGTGCCTTTGATTTTAGCCCATGGAACAATTCCCAACTTTGTGTGAGGAGTTACAAGCCACAAGAGTTTGAGCAGAATGATAGTGAATTTGTCACAGGGTGAAAAAGTAGAATTTTGGGGATTTAGAATGGGGGTTCAAGAGGCAAGATGGAGGAATCTGGGTGTGCCCTGTCCTTCTTCTCCTTCTTCTTCTTGTCCTCCATCTTCTGCTGTGATGGTGACACTTCTGGATTGGTTTAGAGTAGAGCCAGACTGTCTAACATAGGTGATGGGTATTGGAAAATTATTGTAAATAAAGTACAGGCAGTTCTTAGTATAAAAAGCCAACACCACCCCAAGGGCAGGGACTGTGCCACAACCCAACCTGCTGGACAGATCTCAGCAGGTCAGACAGACAATGTATTAGGTAAGAGAAAATAAACAACCTTGAGAACAAGAGCCAAGGAATCCTGTGTTCTTCTTGGGTCTCGGGGCTGGGAAAAAGAGACTTTCCAACACCTCAGGGTCATCTCAACACCAGAGACCCCGTCAGTCCTGTGTGCCCCATGGAAGTGTTCAGTGTGGAAGGGCTGGGATTGTTCCTCAGCTCCTCCTCAGCAGCCACTGAATGTCACAGCAACATCTGCCAGGTCTCAGAGCATGGAAACAGCTCTTTGCTGTGGCACAGAACACAGAGCCTTCTGCTGGCAATGGGATCCTCTCACTGCCATATTTTCTGAAAAATCCCTTGGCCAGGATTTCTTCTCCTGGGAAGATGAGAAGCCTCGGCTTCTCCTGTGTTTGCTGCTCTGGAATGTGGTCTGTGGTCCAAACATGTGAATTGTTTTTAATTAATGACCAATCACCATCAGCTGTGTTGGACTCTGAGGCGTCAGTCACAAGTTTTATTGTTCATTCTTGTTAAGCCTTCTGTCTGTATCCTTTCTCTTTCTTTAGTATAGTTTTAGTATAGCATAATATAATATAATATCATATCATATCATATCAGCCTTCTGGAACATGGAGTCAGATTTTCAACTCTCATCTCATCCTGGGGACCTCACAAACTCAACAGGGATACCACTGAAGCCTGGAGAGGCTGCCTGGAACAGAGGCTAGAAGAGTTAAAGGAATAAAGATATTTATCAAAGGCCCTCACAGGATACACCTTGGGCAGTGCAAGAGCCCAGCCATGGATGGAGCCAAGATGGAGCCAAGATGGCTGGTGAGTCACGAGTTTTCACACTTTTATAAGTTTTAGTTCATTTCCATATTGGGGTTAATTGTCCAATTCCAGCTCCAGGTTATGCAGTCCCATCCTCCCAGGTTGCTCTCCTCAATTCACTGCTGTTTTTATTGCTTGAGCCTAAAGCTGCAGTGGTGTCCTTGGTTTTCAAGCTAGAAAAGGATTGTTCTGTGTGACTGAGCTGTGAGGAGAACTTGCTGACACTTTATATGGAGTTCAGAGTCACACACTAATGCAGAATCTGGAAAATAGGAAAGCTAAAGCTCAAGGCATCACAATGAGTAAATCATGGATTGTATCTTCAGGACATGCAGACAATCAGGAATTATTTGGGTTGGAAGGGACCTCAGAGCCCCTGCAGTGCCACCCCTGCCATGGCAGGGCCACCTCCCAGTGTCCCAGGCTGCTCCAGCCCCAGTGTCCAGCCTGGCCTTGGGCATTGCAGGGATGCAGGGGCAGCCCCAGCTGCTCTGGCAATCCCAGCCCAGCCAGGAATTCCTCATTGCCAAGATCCCATCCCTGGCTGCCCTCTGGCACTGGGAGCCATTCCCTGGGTGCTGTCCCTGCAGGCCTTGGCCCCAGTCCCTCTGCAGCTCTCCTGGAGCCCCTGCAGGCCTGCAATGTGCTGGAAGCTCTCCCTGGAGCCTTCCCTTCTCCAGGGGAACATTCCCAGCTCTCCCAGCCTGGCTCCAGCCCTGGAGCAGCTCCATGGGTTCCTCTGGAATCTCTCCAGCAGCTCCAGGTGCTGCTGATGCTGGACTGGGGGCAGCTCTGCAGGTGGGGTCTCACCTGAGAGGGGCAGAATCCCCCTCCCTCCCCTGCTGTCCACGGGGTTTTGTGGCTCCCAGTGCCCACCAGGGCATGTCCAGCTCTCACCCACCAATGCCCCCAAGTCCTTCTGCCAGGACTCTCCTGCCATTGTCCCCCCAGCCTGGATTTGTGCTTGGGTTGCCCTGACCCTTGTGCAGGACCTTGGCCTCCAGCCCTGCTGTGCCAAACCCTGGTGCTGTTGGTGCTTTTGGCACAAATTTCAGTTCCTGTCAGTTTCACACTCTGATCAATGATGAATTTTTCTTTTTCTGAGCAAAAAAAAATAAAAAGAAAAGCTGATTTCAGTGCTTGATGTGTTACATGCAGGACCCTCGGATTTACCTGTGGACTTCAAAGTGTGATGTATTAACATAATGTCACATTAATCTGTGATAATTTATGTTGATATCCTTTTATCTGACTGGTGTGGTTCCCATCAGCAGCAAGTGAGCTGTGGGATTTGTAGCCAGCCCGACTGTCATCTCCAAGTCCACATTTGATTCATGGTCTCATTTCCTGCTTTTTCCTCCCACTGCTCACAGACTTTTTTTTCTTCTTTCCTTTTCCATGGTCCATTTATTAAATGAAGAGTTAGAAACACAATTAGAATTTACTCAAGTCTATAATGTCTGAATATTAAATCTTAGGAGCAATAAAAATTCTTTCCCAAACATTTCTTATCTGTGTTTTCTCTTCAGCTGATGAACTCAGGCCTAATTACTGAATGAGTGACCAAAAAAAAGGACCTGATTTGATTCATTCCAAGCAATCTCTGTGTGAATAATCCAGAATTCCCAAGCATGCATAAAGCTCCTCTAATCTAAATTAAGCTTCACTCCAGCACCCAAAACCTGAACTTTAGGGATAACTTTTTATCCATTCCTCAGTACAAATAAAATATAAATTAAGATGGTTGTGGTCACATAGAGCATGTTGTGTATTGGGGTTTTTGTCTTGTTAACAGACAGAAATGACCAAGGGACTTCAAAAATGAATTTTAAAGTGGCTGTTTCCAGCAGAGTGATGGAGTGGATGCCACAAGGAGCTCCATGGGTTCAGGTGATCCCTGAGGACAGGGATTGCCTGTCTGGGGTGGTCTCCTGTGCCTGGCTAAATCCAGGAGGGCAGGGCTGAACACAAATTTGCAGTTCAAAAATCATTTGTTAACTACTGGCAAATAAACTCCTGTCCAGCTCACAACTCTCAGGAGCAATCTGCAAACAGAAAGGGAAGTTGGGCTGTGTAAAAGTGGAACATTTTATATGTTCACATAAATAATGGGCTCATTTCAGGACTGGTGTAATTGGTGGTACATGGGATTGTAGGAGTTCCCTTCAGTGGTTAGCAGAGAGTGCATTTCTACCAGGCAAAAAGGCAACAAAAAAAGCAGAATGGCAAATAAAAGTGTAGCAATCAAAATCCATCTATTAATTGCTTCTGATGGTGATTGATCTGAACCCACTTCAGATGTGTGTAAGCAGAAAATCCACCTCAAACTGGCAAACTCCAGGTATTGAATTGAGCATCTGGAAAACAAGCAGGAACATCAAATCAGGGAATCACAGAAAAGTTTGGAAAAGCCCTTTAGGATAAAGTCTGACAATTCCCCAACATTGCCAAGCACTACTGAGCCATGTCCCCAAGTGCCACATCCACAGGGATCCAGCTGCTTGGGTACAAAAGCAGGAGGATTTCATGTTTAACATCAATGCCAGCCCCAATGTTCCCTGACCTTCACCAGGCTCTGCCTCCTGTGGAGTTTTTCATCAGAGAACTTGGCTGGGCTGGGGCATCATCCAGGCCACATCCCAGAGCCTCCTGCAGGGAGCATCAAGGGCTTGGGACTTCCATGGATGTTGGGGAAGATGAAACAGGAAAGCCTTATGAATATGATTGCCTGGCAAGAGATTTTGAGAATATGGAAACTATAAGTGAGATTGAAATGAAAGCAAGCTTTAGATCCCTCAGTTACTGAACAACTGGGAAACAATGGCATGGCTGGCTGAAGGTGATCCCCTTTTGATGGAACAACTCCCTCTGCTTGCAGGCAGGCCCAAGGGGCAGAGCAGACCCTACAGCTTGGCAGAAGGGGCCCAAAGAGGAGTTTGTAGGGTTTAAAATGTAACACAGTGTGGTAATGTAATGATTCTTATAGGCTGTATGGAAATGCTATAGGATTTGTGTATTGTATGAGATTGGTTAGTGAGAATTAAAATATTCAACACAGAAGAAGATTTATGGTATTGGAACGGGAGCCTTGCCCTCTTACCCTTTTTTACTCCCTTACTCTCTTACCCTCTCATCCTCTCTGCCCCTCTCTTCTCTCAGGCCTGCTCTGAGCTGTGGCTGGCAGCTCCCAGCAGGGCCCTGCACCCAGGCCCTGTGCAATAAACCCCAAATCCCAGCAGGCCCCTGCACCCAGGCCCTGTGCAATAAATCCCAAATCCCAAAAGGCCCCTGCACCCAGGCCCTGTGCAATAAATCCCAAATCCCAGCAGGCCCCTGCACCCAGGCCCTTTGCAATAAACCCCAAATCCCAAAAGGCCCCTGCACCCAGGCCCTGTGCAATAAACCCCAAATCCCAAAAGGCCCCTGCATCCAGGCCCTGTGCAATAAACCCCAAATCCCAAAAGGCCCCTGCACCCAGGCCCTGTGCAATAAACCCCAAATCCCAAAAGGCCCCTGCACCCAGGCCCTGTGCAATAAACCCCAAGTTCCACAACCTGGCTTCAGAGATCTCTTGTCTCCGTCCATCCCGACCGTCCTACCCTCCAACGCTCCTACACATGGAGAGAGCTGCTGGTGTTGAGTCACAAGGCCTGGGAGCTGAGCTTTCACCATCAGGGTTTTGATCATTCTTTGTCCTTTCTGCTTTCTCTGAAGAGAGAGAGAGAGATTTGAAGTTCTCTCTGTTAATATTCACTTTTTTCACTGCATCATTAAACATCTCCCTCCCTCTCTCCCTCCCTTGTTGGTTTTTTTTATTTTTGTGGGGGCTGAACTGCAGAATTTCTCTCTGGAAAACATTATCTGATATCTCTGTTTATTGTTTGTGCTTCCTCAGCAGCCAGGAAGTGCTGTGCTTGAGACAGCCACAATACAAAGCAACACACTCCATTTCCAGAAGATTTCAAACTGGTTTTATTCCAGCATTCATGCTTTTTATACATTCTTACACAACTCTTCAGTTTGCACTTTAATCATGGGTCACAAGAGACAAACAAGGTGCTCATTGGAACAGGCAGTTGCAGTTTCTCTGATTTATCCTTCTTTCTGTCTTGGGTTCTGTGTCAATGACCTGCGTAGGAAATTCTTTCAGGGGTAAACATGGATCCTCTTATCAAACATGGATCCTCTTCATATCAAACATGGATCCTCTTACCAAACATGGATCCTCCTATCAAACATGGATCCTCTTATCAAACATGGATCCTCTTCATATCAAACATGGATCCTCTTCTCAAACATGGATCCTCCTATCAAACATGGATCCCCTTCTCAAACATGGATCCTCTTCTTATCCAACATGGATCCTCTTCTCAAACATGGATCCCCTTATCAAACATGGATCCTCTTCTCAAACATGGATCCTTTTCTCAAACATGGATCCCCTTATCAAACATGGATCCTCTTCTCAAACATGGATCCTCTTCTCAAACATGGATCCCCTTATCAAACATGGATCCTCTTATCAAACATGGATCCTCCTATCAAACATGGATCCTCTTCCCAACCTTCTCTCTGGCTCACAGAAGTGGCTTTAAAGCCTCTTCCACAAGGAAGACCAGGCCTGGTGTGCACAGGGAGCCCAGGGGAAGGAGCAGAGTGGTCATGGGGAGCTCCATGGAAACATGGAAGGGTCACTGGGTGTCCATGGGGATGTGGGGATTGCTGAGGAGCTCAGCCTCAGCCTGGGGGTGGTCTGGCCACCAGGAAAAAGGCTCAAGAGGGAAAGAAGAGTCAGGAAGAATTAGAAGAGGAATTAATTTTCCAATGTGAGAGAAATCTCCTTGAAGGAGCATGTGGGTAAAAGCTCCAAAGTCACAGAGGATGGGGAGGTCTTTACTGTCCCCCAGTAATAAAAGATAAAAAAATCAGGATTCAAACACTTTCTTGGATACAAACACAACAGTCTTCACCATCCTGGAATTAAATTTTCTGTGCCTTGTCTCTTTATTTATGGGTGAGATCCTTCTACTTCCACACTGCCCTTGTCCTGAATCCCATTCCAGTCCTTCCAGCAGACATGAAAAGAATCATCCCATGCTGGGACATCACCTCCACTGCCACTAAAATAGACTTTTTTTCTGTAATAGAGCTTATCCAATATCCAACATCATGTGAAACAGCAGCTCAAACTAAGTAAGAAACTTAAAAATGGTGAAGGATGCAACTTTAAAATTGCATAGGATACAGTTTAAAATGGAGTAGGATTCATGTAAAATCCTTCAGTGTTTTTGGTAGTTTACTGTTCAAAAGAAAAAGCAATTCTTAGCAGTCCTGGATATGCATTCATTGAAACCCCTCAATTTCTACAGGGAAATTCAAGCCTCAATCTTAGGTTTGATCTTTGGGGGAAAGAGAAACCCTTGATTCAATCCAGTGGCCTAAAGTTTATTAGAGGAAAATGGATCAGCATCACTTTGCTCCACACTGCCTAATAAAATATTTTATTCTTCTAGAGACCTTAATTCCGTGTATCCAAACCCAAAATGGAGAGCAGTCAGATTGTTTCTTTACACAATTTTCTTGGAGAGCTTTCCCCAGGGAGATTGTGGTTCTTTAATTGAAATGTGCCTGTATTTCCTTCAGCTCATTATAGGAGCTTTAAACAAGACCCAGTCTGTGGGAATCAGCAGGGAAAAGTCCTTTATTTGCCATCCAGGTTACTCCACTGGCACTGTTTGCTTTTCCAGGAGTAAATTTTCCAACAGGCTGACAGCTCCGTTGTTAAAGTGCCATAATAATTAAAGAGGAGATTAAACAATTCAGGAGAACAGTGACTAATTGAAAGAGGTGCATTTCCCTCTGAATGCAGCATGAGGGACACCAGTGATGACATTCTGCCCCAAAAATGTATTCCAGGGGTTGGTGCACTGTGGATTTGAGCCCAGGAAACAACTCAGGGGTGGAAATAAAGCTGCACAGTGAGTCAGGGAGTTCAGTGTTTGTGCCTTGACTGAAAGATGACTGATGGGTTATTTGATTACAGAGCTGAAACACTTCCACAAGGAGCAAATATTGGAGCTTTTCAACCTCTCAGGAGGAATTCTAACAGAGGGTGGGTGTTAAAGGAGGAGAAATACATTTTATGAGACAGATCTGCAAGGATTTGGGACAAAGCTGAAGGAAAAGTAAATCCCCTGTGTCCACCCTGGGTGCCTGGAGCAGGTTCTCCTTCAGGAGCGTTGGCAAGGGAAGGAAATGTGGCAGGAGGGCAAAGTGGATTAAATGGTGTTAAAAATCCTGTCCCTGGAGCTTTAATCTGCTCTTGTGGGCACGTGGAAGATCAAGGTGAGGAACAGACCCTTACACTGCTCTGAAAACTCAGGTGTCTGCTCAGGTTGGGTTGGGGACAGCAGGGGCAGTTTGGGGGGACTGCCCCATCTTACTGCCAGTGTCAGACACCTGAGTCTGCTGAAGATGGTGATTTTAGGAAGAAATTCTTTACTATGAAGGTGGTGACACTGCACAGGGTGCCCAGAGCAGCTGTGGCTGCCCCTGGGTCACTGGAAGTGTCCCAGACCAGGCTGGGCAGGGCTTGGAGCACCCTGGGACAGTGGAAGGTGTCCCTGCCCATGGCACTGGATGGGCTTTGAGGTCCCTTCAACCCAAACCATCCTGGGATTCTGTGATCCCCAGAAATGGGAGCTGGCTGAGCCTCACTGAGCCATCCTGCCACTCCAATTTTTGCCCAGTACATTCCTGCCAGTGAGGCCAGAGCTTTCAGTGTGAGCTGGATGAAATCTCTGCTCCAGGGCTGAGTTTGCCTCACTCTGGCAGGGAGGGAGCAGTGGGCCTTCCATGATGAGCTTGAAATGGGAAACAGCATAAAAAAGGATTGTAGGAATCAAAGTGGAAAAGAACTTTGGTTGTCCTTTCCTTTGGCACAGCCTTGACAAGGACCTCCTGCCTTTGCTGGTACCTCAGCAGATCTAACAGATTAAAACTAAACATTTTCCTGATTTTTTCCTAATCAGATTCTTGTTAAGATACAATAAACCAACCTAATATGAATATTTCTGTCTGTGGCAGCTGTTGTGGCCAGATACTGGGGAAAGGTGGATCATGCCACATTTCTGCAGATGTTTGATCCCTTTCTGGAGAAGGATTTTATCTCTAATGCTGCACTCACACAGCCCAGAGCTCTCAGGTTAGTGTGGGGAGGTCGCCAGCTTCTCCAGAGGTTTGTTCTGTGAAATTTGCTCTTTTCCTTTCTGGAAGAAATCATGCAGCCAACTGCCTGTGTGTGCAACAGAGGCAATCCAAGCAAAACCCAGAGTTGTGTGTTATTTGCCAGGATGATCAGGAATGGTGAAACAGCAAACTGATTAATTATGCATGACCCAGGCAGATTATTTACTCAGTCAGACACTAACACAGGATCTTTTGTCTTGTTTTCGGTCTTGCTTGCTAATCTGTTTGATTTGGCAGTTTGTAAATAGCTGGTTAATAAAATTTGGGAATATTAAACCTGAGTGGTGAGTAAAGGGCAGCCAATGCTCACATCAAAGGGCAGTGAAAGAGACAGATCTTTTTTAATCAGCTGCAATAGGGGAGAAGTAACAAAGCAGGGAGAGGAAACAAAGACAGGCCCCCAAAATGCAGTTTTGTGACCCCACCTTCGGTGCTGTGCCCAGATCTGGGGCTCAGAATCACCTCTGCTAATTCACCATTTCTGTCTGACACAACTGACATCACTCTGTAAATACTTTCTGGTTTTAGCAGCTTTTCCCCTCCAATCACTGAATATTTAAGAGTTGTAAATTACTATTGGGTTGCTCTGGCTGAGCTGTTTGGGCCATGGACTGAACTGTGCAGATGAGAGGAAATTATCAGTCACACACTGAGGAAGGACATTTTGTGTTTCCATCTCCAATCTCTTCTATCCCTCATCTTTAAAGGCTGTGGCTGCCCCTGGATCCCTGGAAGTGCCCAAGGCCAGGCTGGACAGGGCTGGGAGCCCCCTGGGATGGTGGAAGGGTCCCTGCTATGGCAGGGGATTGGAATTAAAAGTGCTTTAAGTTCCCTTCCAACACAAACTATTCTGTATTTCTATGGTTATTGTTTCAAAAAGCTTTAATTTACATTGAAAAATGCACCCATGCAATATATAATATATAATATATAATACATAATACATAATATATAATACATAATACATAATACATAATATATGATATTATATCAGATATCAGAATAAGATATCAATAATATATAATATGTAATATGTAATATGTAATATACTATCTATTATCTATTATATACTATCTACTATCTACTATCTACTATATATTTTATATATAATGTATAATATATTATATATTATGTAATGTATTATATATTGTATATTATATATTATATAATATATGTAATATATAATATGTAATATATAATGTATAAATTGTTAATTTATATTGAATAACATTTTGCTCACAAAGGCATTTGGCAAGTGAAGCACTTCTATCCCTATTTTACAGGTGCAGAGCAGGAGAGTGTCTGGCTTGGGATCACACAGCCCTGGCAGAGCTGAGAGCTCCTCAGGGTTTTCACTCTGGATCCACTAAATATAAATATATATAATACATATACAAATATATATAATATGTATTTAATATACCAGGATCCACTCTGTGGATCCACATCCCTTCCCTGCTGCAGGAATGTCAAACACCCCACCCCACAGGGATTCCTCCTGCAGGACACATCCCTTCCCTGCTGCAGGAATGTCCAACACCCCATCCCTCAGGGATTCTCCTGCAGGACACATCCCTTCCCTGCTGCAGGAATGTCAAACACCCCATCCCACAGGGATTCTCCTGCAGGACACATCCCTTCCCTGCTGCAGGAATGCCAAACACCCCATCCCACAGGGACTCTCCTGCAGGACACATCCCTTCCCTGCTGCAGGAATGTCAAACACCCCATCCCACAGGGATTCTCCTGCAGGACACATCCCTTCCCTGCTGCAGGAATGCCAAACACCCCATCTCACAGGGATTCCCCTGTAGGACACATCCCTTCCCTGCTGGGATAACAGGGTGGCTCTGATCACCAGCCATGGGAGGGTTTGTTTCCACACCCTGGAGCTGTGTGTGGCCCCACATTTTCCTTTTCTGCACACTCTTCAATCCCAGCTCTCCAGGCAGTGATTAATGCTCTCAAGGACTTCTCCATGGCAACAATCAATCTGGCATTCCCTAATTTTCAAGTGCTTTACTTTGCCACATTAACAGGGTTTCCTGTTAAAGGACGTGTGCTGTGTCCTGTATGTTTTTAATGCAGGATTTGAGTCCTGAATGGGAAGCTTAAATTTATACATGTCCTTTTATTCCAAAGATTTCTGAGGTAACAGCAGCAGAGTGCTTTTCCCTCCAGATGATGTGGTGGCCTGTGATAACTGAGAAGATTTTTGTCCTGTATTTCTATCTAGGGTTAGTAAATAAATGATTCCACAGCTCAGAGATGCAGAAGCTGACAAGAGCATCGGAATCCATTGGAAGAGGGAGGCGGGAGGTCCAGACAGACACGGATGGGAACAGCAAGAGGCAATTTCCTCCTCAATCACGGAGCCTGTGCCCAGCAGTGTGTCCTCAGCAGAGTCCAGTATGTAAATTGAGTTTCTATTTTCGTGGCTTCGAGGTAACCAGCAACAGATGGTGTTTTGAAACACTCATAATTTTGGCTAATAGAGTCACTGCTGCCAACTGTCCTGTCCTCCAAGCAGTGATTAATATATTATTAGTAATAAATAATACCTAATGATGATACAAACAGCCCAAACCCTGGAGTCCTTAGTCCTGAGCAACTCCCACACTCTCCAAGACTTTGTGCTCCTGCCTTTGGATGCCAGAGTTGTTTTGCTTGATCCACGTTCCCAATACTCACTTTTATGAACACACGTCCTGTGGGCATCCTCCAGATGCCACCTCTCCTGTGGGAATTCCATATGGCTGTCAGGAACAGAGCTTGCTCATGCAGGACTCTGCCATGGAAACTGATCAGAGCTTCCATTAAATTCCCACAGCATGGGAGTCAAAAAACTCTCGCCGGCTTTGAGCACTCAGATCCAGATGGTCCCTCCCAGCTCCAGGGGAAGGATTGGAAAGACAAAGTGAAATCCCATCTTTTATGGTTGTTACAATAACCTGGACATGGCTGGAAGGAGAGCCAGTGATTTCTACCTGAGTGAGTGAGTGAGTGAGTGGTGCAAGGCCAAACATGCCCAACAAAGGAGCTTCTTATGTTCCTGTTTGGAAAGAGGACAGAGCACATGGAAAATGCAGCAGAAGGTGGGACAGAGTCCAGCTTGTGGACAGGCTTCAAAAGAGGGAAGCAGGATAACCCTGGAAGGGACTGTGCTGTAAAAGCAATGCCTGCCCTTAATGAAGGGGAAGAATAGAGTGAGGAAAAAAAGCACTGAAGGATCAGAGGAGAGCCAAGTGAAATGGAGACACTTGAGCCTGGAATGGCAGGTGCAGTACAAGCAAAATGCATTATATTACCTATAATATAATATATATAACATATATAACATATATAACATATAATATATTATTCATATAATATATAAAATATATGTAATACATTATGTACATAATATATATAATATATAACATATAATATATAATATATAATATATAATATCTTATTTATCATATATATCATATATAATGTATTAGATTGTATTATATTATATTATATTATATTACATTACATTACATTATACTATATAATATCATTTTACATCATAATATAATATATTATTATATAATATACTACAGCCTATTATATTTAATACAATCCTATAATATATTATATATATATAATAGACAATAATATATATTTAATACAATAGTATCATATAATATTATGCTACATTATATTTATTATATTATTCCAAGTGGAAAGACTCATCTAAAGAAAGGTGCAAAGGCCTTGCACAGCCATGCAGCTCAGAAGAACCTTCCCAAAACCAGCATCCCAGGGATATCATCCCTCTCTCAGAGAAAGCAGCAGCATTTCAGTTCTCTCCTATTCAGCACATCCAACATCTTCAGGCAGCTGCTGAAATAAAGAGCTGCCTGCTCTGAAATTCCTGGATTTCTCCCAGTGCCCAGGTGGGACATGCTGCTGCTCCCTGGAGTCTTGCTCCTACTCCTCTCCACACTTTGCTCATCCACACCAATTTCTCGGGCACTTTTGCCAGAGAAAGCACTGGTGATTTAAAAACTTGGCCCAAAACTTCAGAGCAGCAGAGGCAATAAACATTAGTCACTGTAGCAAACTAATTTGTTTTCCATATGGCATTTTCAATGGAGTGTGGAAGATTCACAAGTGAAATAATAATTACAAATGAGGAATACTTTGAAAAAAAAAAAGTGTTTTTCTCCCAATGCATCACTTTAAAGGGTTTCTAATTAAGTCAATACTTGATTATGCTGAAGATGACATTGGCTGCCAAATTACAGTTTGTTGGGTTTTGTTCTCAGGGAAAGATTGTTCCCAAGGGCAGTAAAATTCCTGCATCTCTTCAGCCTGCGGGGCTGCTGAGATGTGAGAGAGGTGAGAGAGGTGGTTCATTCCCTTGGGAATATCAGGAGGTGAACATTTTCTTAATAACACTCCTGCCTATAATAGAAAATTCTGCTCAGCAAGATGAGGGTCTGATATTTCTGATTCAGCCAAGCCGAGGACAGATGCTCTGAGATACCCTTGATCTGTACCTGGCAAAATCCAAACCCAAACCAGAGCTGGGAATTATTCTCCAAGGGAAAAGGGACAGAGCTCCCTGAGATCTCAGCCCTGAGATAACAGCAATGCAGAACTCCTTGTTCTCCTTCCACACTCTGGTGTGGGGGGTTGCCACCACCCTGAGCTCTTCTTCCCTGTCAGGGGTGTGATGTCCACAGGGGGGTTTCTTCTCCTCTCTCCTGGGTGTCCCCAGGGGTGTGTCCATCCTCCTGTCCCCACCCAGGGCTGGGTTTTACTGGGCAGTGGCCATGGGGGTGTCCCCAGAGATGAGCTCAGACACAAGGCCCTTCTTCAGGGGACATTTGTGGTCACAGAGATACCCAGCTCAGCAAGTCCAGAGCTGTCCTGAGACCTTTTGGTGTTGGATCAGTCCACAGACTTCTGCAAGTGATGGCCAAAATCCCCTTTACCAGGCTGCAGTTTCAGCCCAGCCTCTGAACCACTGGCAGGTTTGGGTCTGGAGGTTCAATTTTCAAATAAAAAAATGTAAATTTTGATGAAGATCCAAGATCTGTTTCAGGTCTCTGCTCATTTTGCAGTCTAGTCTCGTAAGCACATCTTTCCTGCAGGGAGTTTTGCAGAGATTTTCTACTTGTAAATAGGAAGAAATATAAGAGTGATTTGTTCCTACTCCCTTGTAACCAAAGTATTTGACAAGTTTTACTCCAACATCCATTTTCCACCTCACAAAGCAGGTTCAGGCCATTCCTCAGCTCTGATTTTCACTGCCAGTCAATCAGGGAACTTGCAGAAGTGCCACATCCACAGATGACCGAGCCTGTGCAAAGACTCAGACCCCGTGCCTGCTTTTCTTTTTTTTCAGCAGCACAAATGCTGATTGTGCTTTTCTTTCTTTCATGCAACTTGGGCCCTGTCTATTCAGATCTTTATACAAATTTGGATTGCAGTTCTTATCTTTTAATGGTTGCCCAGCACGGAGCAGCCGTGGCAGGGCCCTGCTCTGGAGAGGGGCTGGATTAATTAAATGACCCTCCCTGAAAGGCAGCCAGGGCCTGAGGCCTCACATCCACAGGGAAATGCCCACTTCTGTCACATTTGTTCTTCCAGGGCCTAAAATGCTTTAAGGGTGAGATTTTTCAAAAGACCCTGTGGAGAATGCAATTCTTTTTCTTTCAACTCCTTTTGGGAAGTGTCCAAAGCAGATATTTATTTTTTTTTTTGTCAGGATTGTCCCAAAAATGGGCCACAGGCCACTGTCACTATCATATTTTCTGAAAAATCCCTTTGCCCAGGATTCTTCTCCTGGGAAGCTGAGAATCCTCAAAGAAAAAGGAAAACAATATTATCTCATTTGCTTCTCCTGTGTTTTGCTGCTTTGGAATGTGGTTGGAGATTGTTTATCCAACAGGTGATTGTTTCATTGGTTTCATGGGAATTGTTTTGACTCAATGACCAATCACAGTCAGGCTGTGTCAGATTCTGAAAAGGGTCATGAGTTTTTCATTAATATCTTGTTAAACCTTCTGTAAATATCCTTTCTCTATTCTTTGGTATAGTTTTAGTACAGTATTCTTTAATATAATATAATATCATAAAATAATAAATTAACCCTCTAAAAACATGGAGTCAGATTCTCAATTCCTCCTCCATCTGGGGAACCCCAAAAATACCAAAGGCCACGTTCTGCTACAGTTGGGTTTGGAAGAACATTTTCTCTTTTGCAAATGTATCCAGTCAGCAGAAGAGATGGAAAAGCTAAATCACAGATTCATGGAAAGGTTTGGGTTGAAGGGACCTTAAATCCCATCCAGTGCCACCCCTGCCATGGCAGGGACACCTCCCACTGTGCCAGGCTGCTCCAGCCCCAGTGTCCAGCCTGGCCTTGGACATTGCAGGGATGCAGGGGCAGCCCCAACCTTGATAGAAGAGGTTGTGGGATAACAGGGATTGGAGATGGAAACACAAAATGTCATTCCTCAACGTGTGACTGATAATTTCCTCTGATCTGTACAGTTCAGTCCATGAACAACTCAGCCAAAATAACCCAATGGTAAATTAGAACTGTTATATATTCAATGATGGGAGGGGAAAAGCTGCTAAAACCATAAAGCATTTGCAGGGTGATGTCAGTTGTGTCAGACAGAAATGGTGCATTAGCAGAGGTGATTCTGAGCTTTAATATCTGAGTTGAGGCTATTCCAGGTTTGGGAACATGCAGAGCTATTGCCATGGAAATTTATGAACAAGCTCCTGAGGCCACATTTGTTTTCTATTTATTGTTTTTCCCTGACTTTCATGACTCCAGGGTTGCCAGTGCTGGAGGATAATTGATGTTGATTTTTATTGTCTGGTATTGTATCATCACCATTTCCCACCTGGGTTTGGGGTTTTTTTCTTTCTTTTTTTTTTTTTTTTGTTGGTGGAATTCTAGAATATCGTGAAACTTGTAGAAGTCAGAGCACAGACCTCTAACATGACCATCAGAGATTTTGTCCAGAAGTCATTCCCATCTGCCCTCTCCCCATTCTCCTTCACCAGGATTATTCTGAACATGACAGATTTGGTACAGAAAGTGCCTGAAGTGCAGGGAGGAGGATGAGAGATGATTGCCCTACATCAGAATATGCAACTGTGAGCAGAGGAAAAACCCTTGCCCTCAGGAGAGGCATAATAAAATTAACTTACATGTCAGGATCCTCACTTTGAACACAAAAAGATCCACATCACATTTAAAAGATGTCAGGAGAGGATTCAATTGTGTCATTGTGCAGTTCAAGCCCTTAAAGAGCTTTGCCAAAATTGTTAAGACTCTCTTCATCCTTGGGTGTTAATTAAGTGAGATAATGCAGGCAGTGTTGTGGCATTACTGAGGTTGCAGCGTTTGAGATGGTCCCTGTCAGCTGCTGAAAACTCTGCCAAAATATTGCTTTGGGGGTGACTTTCTTCACAAGGTTTGTCTTCAGAGCAGGAGCAGCATCTTGGGGTTGGGAAAAGATGCCTTGGCATGATTTTGGGGAAGAGCCCAGCTAGGAAATGCTGTTGTGCATGAGCCAGCCGAGGTCTGTTTAACTCTGAGCATCAACAGCTCCTGTGGAGCTGGGTCAGGCTGGGTTTTAGGGAAAGCTTCTTCCCTTAGAGGGTGCTGGGCTCTGCCCAGGGAAATGGCCACATTCCCAAGAAATTCCCATTCCCACAGCACTCCCAGGGATGCACAGGGTGGGATTGCTGGGGTGTCTGTGCAGGAGCTGGACTGGATGAACCTCATGGTCCCTTCCAGCTCTGGATATTCCATGATCCTCTGATTCTGTAATGACAGAACAGGGGCAGGGGATTATTTCACTGTGGAACTGCAGGGTGGGGGAATTCAGACAGCTCCTGTGGAACTGGGTCAGGCTGGATTTTAGGGAAAGGTTCTTTCCCCAGAGGGTGCTGGGCATTCCCCAGGGAATGGCCACATTCCCAAGGCTGCTCCAGGAGCATTTGGAGCCCAGGGACACACAGGGTGGGATTCTTGGGGTGTCTGTGCAGGAGCCTGACTGGATGAACCTCATGGTCTCTTCCAGCTCTGGATATTCCATGATCCTCTGATTCTATAATGACAGAACAGGGGCAGGGGATTATTTCACTGTGGAACTGCAGGGTGGGGGATTTGAGACAGAGATCACTCGAGCTGGAATCCAGCCAGGTCACTGGATTAACCCCCTGGCTGCTGGGAAGTGCCGAGGGGTCTTTCATGGCCCGAAGTGCGGAGGAGCTCGAATCCTCTGCTGGCAGGAGAGGGGTGAATTATTTACTCTCTTTAACACTGGGCTTCTGTACTGCCAGTGTCACAAAAGATATTCCTTCTCAGGCAGATGTTGGCTGCCAGTGGGAAGCTGAGAAATGCCAGTTTTAATTAAAAGCTTTATTTTCAAATACAATGCGGAGATGATAAGCGGTAAGAGGGACTTCTCCGCTGGGAGGCTTCAATGTGCGGCCCTGAGCAAAACAGCAGTAATTGAAAGACAAGGCCTAATTCCCCTTCTCCCAGCTGGGTCTGAGCACAAGGCAGGGACATCAATCCAGCCCTTGAAGGAGGGCTGGCAGCATCTCGGGTTTGTCATTGCCTCTGTTGTCAGAGGGAAGGCAGCCAGAGCAAGGCTTCACATCCTCTGTCCCTTCTCTCTCAAGTCGGCTTAGAAAAAACAAAGGAGAGGGGCAAAAAAGGAGAAGGCCCTGCAGATTTCCATTAAAAAACACCATTTTTACAATATTTTTGGTGTACATGCACCCATTTCTGTCCATGCCTGGATGGTTCTGTGTTTTAACCCAGGTTACTGAAAATTTTAGACTTTCTGTGCTAACACTGACCCCCAAGAGAACACTGCATTGACCTGAGGCTGTAGAGAGGGCTTCCAAAATTGAATAATAGAACTAAGATTATGAGTGTGAAGTTTGAATAGAAATGTGTAATATCACATAGTAGAAAACCTAAAGTTTAAGGGTTTAAGATATAGTAATATATATATAACAAAATAGAAGTTTTAGAGCAGTAACTAATCCTTCTTCTTCTTCACCTTCTTCTTCATAAGTTTTAGTATTTTGTAATTAAATAAAAAAGTCCACATTATAAACCACAAGTAGTTAGTTATTAAGTTAAAAGTAAAATTAAGTGTCATTTTTTTAATAAGACAGTTTATCCTTAAAAGACCTTGTGGAGAGAGAGATACAGCTCCATTTTTAACTTATTAGAGTGAAGTACTGTAAAACTCATAGTTTGTAAAGCTATAATATAAATAAGAACTAATAAACATCTAAATCCAAACAAGAAATATCATCTCACACATTGAATCCCAACTCTAGAATAAAAAGAAAATAAAACTCAACAGTTCTGGGTCACAGGAAGGATGTTCTGGATTCAGCAATCTCACCCATTTTCAGTCTCAAATGAGTAGATAGGAAAAATGGAACAACACCAGACACAGCACTCTGTGCTGCCTTTCCTTAGGTGGATAATCCCCAGGGCTTTTATTGGCCACTTCTAAAGGCATTCATTTCTTTTTAACAAAAAATTAGCTCACATCAACAGCTCCATCTGTTCTACAAATCAGCTTCAATGTACCCACCCTCTGTCTTAGGAGGGGTTTTGTGTCTGCATATCAACTTCTGATTCCTTGATGGCTCTATTCTGCTTCTCACTTATTGGAAGTCAAAATAAAGAAAATAGAATCAATCATTTCCCTTCTGGATGTAATTCCTGCTTTCAGTTATCCTCACATCATTCTTTTGTCCTGGACAGCAGTGAACAAAGCTGGGAAACTTCTGCCAATTCCTGATCAGTCTCATAGAAAAATTTGTCCTTTTTTCCAGTCTGAACCTCTCCTGCTTCAGTGTCCACTCTCTCCAAGTCCTCCTGATGCCTTGAGAAGGCTGAGCTAGAGCAGAGGCTGGGCAGAGTTCCAGAATAAAGCAGGGATTCATTCCAAGGATCTCCTCCATGGATGCACCTTGGGCAGCACCAGAGCCCAGCCAGGGCTGCACCCAAGATGAACCAAAATGGCCCCAAAATGCACCAGCGCTCCCGGGGTCTCTCCCTGGGATCAGTTCTGCTCCATTTGCATCTTGCAGTTCATTGTCCCATTCCAGCTTTAGCCCCTGCAGTCCCACCCTGCTTGTTTTTCTCTCTCCAGCCCACGGGGTTTGTGCTCCTGGGCTGAGATTTGGGTCATTTGTCCTTGGTACCCAGCTGGAGCAGGAATTGTTTTGTCTCCCTGCTCTGTGCACAGAGCTCACCATCCCATAATATGGAGCTCAGACCCACACACCAAAGCAGCACATAATGTGAAAAATATAAAAGCTAAAATCTGAGGCATCACTCCCACAAAGCATCACCATGAAGAGCCTGGTTAAACTGGTCAGGAATGATTTATGCTTGGTAAATCCATGCCAGCCCTTCCTTCTTGTTTAATCTCCTTCTTGTCCCCAAGGATGCATTACAAGAATCTCACCAGGGTTTTTCCAGGGATCTGAGTCATTTACATCCCCAGATCATTTTTTCTTGGCCTTTTATATTTTTTATCATCCTAATCACAGAATCGTGGAATGGTTTGGGTGGGAGGGGACCTGAAAGATCATCCAGAGCCACCCCCTGCCATGGACAGGGACACCCTCCATTATCCCAGGTTGCTCCAAGCCCCAGTGCTCAACCTGGCCTGGGACACTTCCAGGGATCAGGGGCAGCCCCAGCTTCTGTGGACAGCAACCTCTGAGGAAACTCAGGTCACCTTATCTATCAAGTCTACTTAAATATGAAAATAGTTTTAATAACAACAAAAGGAGGATAATGATACAGTTTTTGTTGGACTGATGAATAAAAATGGGTTTGCTTTTTAAGATTTTGTATTTTGATTAAAATAGCAGGGACATCCAGAGTTAAAAGCATGAACTCTGAGGGCTTTTTATGGAATCATGGAATACATTGAGGTAGAAGGGATCAACAAGGATCCAGCTCCTGGCCCTGCAGAGGTGTGGGAACCCAGGACATCCCTCTGGCTCTCCTGGATGGCCAAGACCTCTGCCAGGGGGCTCAGAGACCCTGGCACAGAGCCCAAAGCATCTGTGGTTTTGATTATGACCTGTGGAGCAAATTACCAACCTTATGTGAAGACCAGCAAGCCACAACAGTTTAGGTAGAATAATAGTGAAGTTATCACAGGGTGGAAAAGCAGAATTTGGGGTTTCTGGAATGGGGGTTCAGGAGGCAAGATGGAGGAATCTGGGCATGTCCAGCCTTTCTCCTTCTTCTTCTTGGCCTCCATCTCCTGCTGTGATGGTGGCACTCACAGATTGGTTTAGAGTAGAAGCTCACTGTCTAACATAGGGGATAGGTGTTAGAAAGCAATTGTAAACATTGTGTACAGAATTTTTTAGTATAAAGACACTACACCACCCCAGGGGCAGGCAGAGTGCCTGGAAGTGTCCTGCTGGATGGACCTTGGCAGGGCAGGAGAAAATTTTTTATAGATAAGAGGCAATAAACAACCTTGAGACCGAGAAATGAAGAGCTCTGACTCATTCTTCAAGCACTAGGGCTGGGAAAAGAGACTTTTAACATCTCTCAGGGTCACAGCAACCAAAGATCCCGAGACACAGGCACCCCAACAATCCCACCCTGTCCCTGGGAGCATTGTCCAATGCTCCTGGGCTCTGGCAGCCTTGGGAACCCCACCATGGATTTCTGGGAATTTACATCCCAGGTTGCGCCTGCCCTCACCTGAGATGAAAGTGACCCCTTCCCCTAAATCCTTTTTCTTAGTTTGTATTGGCCTGAACTTGGAAAAACCCTAAATTGGGGCAGCTCTGCAGGGCTTTTCCTCCTCCTTCCCAGCCTTTTTTTCCCCTGCCTCTCCCAAGCCCCGCTGCTGCTGTAGCGTATCAAGCTCTGTACATATATTTAAATGTAATAAGATAGATTACAAGAATTGATTTTCCCCAGGGTCGGGTCGATAAGGCTGCATAAGCAGGGAATGTACAATGGATCAGGAAGAGCTGGCTGGAGTAGATTAATTAATGAGATGCAGGATAGAAACATCCAAGGAGCTGCGGCTCCTCTGGGCTCACCTGAGCTGTTAACGGGAATCTCCGGCGGCATCGAGCGCTCGCTGCCAACCCAACAATACACAAATTTCTCTTGGAGTAATCACAGCAGTGACAGAGCTTTTGAAGATCCAAAGGTTACCCTGCCCTTACTCTTTCAAGGAGAAATCACAGTGGGAAGTAAATAAACTTTTGAGCAGCACAGAGCTGACCGACCTAATCTTTATTGCAATCTAACGCGGGGAAAATAAAAAACCTGCTGTAAATTCCCTTCTTGTTTTCCCAGGGATGTTCAGTGTTTGGAAACAGGGGAAAAAAAGAGATGCTGCTTTCTGGCAGCGTTGGGAAAAATATATTGGGTGATCTGTATTGAGTAATATTTTTTATTTATAGAATCATAGAACTCTTGGAAAAGATCATTGAGTCCAACTGTCAACCGAACACCGTGGTCACCATTAAATCATGTCCTCAAGTGCCACATCCACACATTTTTTGAACATTTTCAGAGGTTTCCATCACTGCCCTGGGCAGCTGTGCCAGGGCTGAACAACCCCTTTGGGAAGGAATTTTCCCAAAATCCACCCTGAGCTTCCCCTGGCCCAGCTTGAGGCTGTTCCCTCTCCTCCTGTCCCTGTTCCCTGGGAGCAGAGCCTGACCTTGCATGTACTGCATCCTCCTTACTACATTTTTCTTATATCCTTTCTTGGCTGTTTTTTGGTTTGGTTATTTTTTTTTTTTTTGCCTCTAGATAAAATATTTGTTTAAAAAAAAACTTCTGAAAATTTCCCATGAAAGAAAAAGCTATTTTAAATACCAAAACTTTCTTCTGAAAGACATTGCTAAGCTCATCAGGAAAAACTGGTTAAAAGTTCAGCCTGAGCCAATTCTGGCACATGGTGCGGCCACTGCAACTTCAAGATCATTTCAGAGCAAGGACAGGGTTTAGCTCTGTGAATTAGGACAGGCTGGACACAAAAGAACCAGGGCTATAACACTGGATTTTCACACCAGTTGTGATTTCCCAAGCTCATTCACCGAGCAGTGAGATTTTCCTAACAGGTTGCTTGACCTTTTCATTACCAATATTTATGGGCCAGTAATGTGCAGCATCTTTAAAGCCTGGAAGGAGCCCTGCTGGGTGAAAGGTTGATATTTTAAGGGAACTTTCTTCTGCTTCAAGTTTATTATTGCTGAAAGTGGTGCTGTCGACATCTGACATTTATGGAGTCTGTTTAACCTCTGCAAATCCCTGAACATTTGGCAAATGAATGACCAGGTGCTGAAGGTTTTCCTGCCTTCTGCAATAACACCAGAGACATCCTAATTCACACTAAATGCCTGTATGGGGCCTGGCAAGGCAATGTCCTTAATCAGGAGAACTGATTCCTCCCTAGGAGACAAATTTTGGGATGCTTTGCTGCTTCTTTATGATTTTTCATCATCTTTTGAGAAGCTGGGGGCCCTCAGCCCTTGTCTGTGTTTTCCAACTTTTTTTTTTCTTGATCAATTTATCACCATTCCCTCTCCTTCATTTCTTTGGGCAGCCAGCCACAGAAGGTCAAGACAGCTCTGATTTTGCCAATATTTCCTTGGGTTTTGTGTGTGCCATGAGCACTGTGTGTAACACTGGGTTCCTGGTCTTGGGAAGGATAAAGTGGAGCTGGAAAAGCTTATATGGGAAGGAAAAGGATGCATGGGAAGGAAAAGGTTATATGGGAAGGAAAAGGTTATATGGGAAGGAAAAGGATGCATGGGAAGGAAAAGGTTATATGGGAAGGAAAAGTTTATATGGGAAGGAAAATGTTATATGGGAAGGAAAAGGATACATGGGAAGGAAAAGTTTATATGGGAAGGAAAATGTTATATGGGAAGGAAAAGGATACATGGGAAGGAAAATTATATATGGGAAGGTTGGGGATCAGTGGGGTGGCTCCCACAGCAGGAATGGTCATAGAGGTACCACAGGGAAAATGGGGAAAAAATAAGAGGAAAGGGAGAATTATGTTAGAAATCTATAAAAAAATGAAGGTCCTGGAGAAAGTGAATTTGAACAGTTGTTCACCGGTTTTTGAAGCCAAGAATTAAGGGAACATCAATGAAATGAGGAGGTGGTTGGTTCAGAGCAGAGAAGGAAAGGCCTCCCTACTGCAAGAGGTGGGGGCTGAAATGTCCCAAGCAGCTCAGAGAAACATGAGTGGATAAAGCCCCAAAAGTTATTAAACACTAAAATGGCAATTAAGACATACAAAATTCATTATCTACAAATTCCTGGAGGCTGGGAGAGCACACCAAGCAAGTCTGTTTGGGTGTTTGAGCAGGACACTGAACAAGATACACCTTTGGGGTGAGCTGGGATATTTTTCTTATGTTCCTGTCAGTGAATTTGTAAAATTCAGGTCCTTAAATTAAAGAAGAGGTCAGGCCTGCCTGCATTTTTTTCCCCCCAGTGGAATGACCCAATTTTTCCCTATTTTCTGTGTCTGCTTTAAATGGAGACCTGGCAACTTTCATTTCATCTGGAAGCAAATCCACAATTCACAGCATGAATTGGAGTAACAGAACCACTGGGATGTTTTCTGAAGGGGAACTGTCGTGGTGCATCTGATGCAGACCTCTGGTTCTTGATGTGATGTGTTCCTCTGTCTAGGAAATGCTTCATTTGTCTTTTCCTCCCAAAGGTGATTTCACTTGGTGTTTTCATTCTGGGGTTTGAAAGTGGTGGTAGCACGACATGGAATTTAGCAGCAGTGCTAAATCCATGCTGGGGATGTTCTGATTTGAATTAGTTATTCCCCAATTGTGACTGCAGATGGGAAAATGAAATAGATGCTAAGAGAACAGCTGAGTTTTGTTTTATTGTTATCACTGCCTTGCCTAAGTGCTCTGACATATTGCATGTATTCCCAGCCTGTAACACGAGGGGAACACACTCTGCTGGGCTGGATCACATCAGCCTGGCTCCCACAGGTGTTTAACAGGACAGGTTATCACAGAAAGTGCTTCATCCCACCCTGGAGTGCTCAGCTTTGCACACAGACACATCTCCAGCCAGACCAGACTCAGGGTGGTGGTGGGATCAACAGAGATTCCTTGTGAGGGATCTGCATCTCCACTTTGAACCAAACTAGCTGGGGAGTTCATCTTTGGTTTGTCCTGGGCAGGAGATGTTCCCTGTTTCACCTGTCTTAACCTTCTGCTCAGCAATGCCCTTGGAGCAGCTCCAGTCTCTCTCCATTGCCTGCAGAGACAAATCAGCCAATGTACACCAGAGAACCACAAAAACAAATTTAATGGGAAGGGACTTTAAGGCTCATCCCATTCCAACCTCCTGCCATGGGCAGGGACACCTTCCACTATCCCACATTGCTCCAAGCCCTCTCCAACCTGGCCTTGGCCACTTCCAGGGGCAGCCACAGCTTCTCTGGGCACCCTGTTCTAGTGCTTGACCACGCTCTGAATAAAGAATTTATTCCTAATACAATATGTCTCAGTGGTTTTAAACTGCTCTCTGTCAGTTTGAGACCACTCCCTCTGTCCTGGCACTATCTGCCTGTATAAAATGTCCCTCTGCCTCCTTTTTGGAAGCCCCCTTTAGGCCCTGGAAGGGGCTGTAAGGTCTCCCCAGACCCTTCCCTTCTCCATGTGAGCACCCCCAGCTCTCCCAGGCTGTCTCCATAATGAATAGTGCACGAACACTCACAGCAGTGGGCTTTGCAGCATTTGGACATGCAGCATTATCAAATATGATCCTAAACCAGCATTCCCATGTCTCAGTACCAATGCAAGAAGCTGCAGTGCTGTGGGTCCTCCTCCTCCCTCTCCTCACCCCACCCAGCTCATCATCCTACTGTCATTATTCTGGGTGTCTGAGCTGCTGTGCTGCTGCAGAAATGCAAAGCTCAGGCACGGTGCCCCTGCTGCTTCTCTGGATATCTCAAGCATGTAGGGCAGCCCTGCTGTGCTGTGCAGGAACCCTCTGACCCCCTGGATCCACTCCAGCTGCTCCCAGGACAGCTCAGATGGGCAGCAGATGTGTGCAAAAAGTTGGGATTTCAGGTTCAAATGTGTCCTTGAGATGGTTGTAACAAACAGAAGAACACCATGTATGTAAGAACTTCTCTCCTTTGTTCATTTTAGCAGCATGCTGTCTTTTTGTACCCCCTCACAAAGTTTATACCTATTCCCTGGCCACAATAAATCAACATAATGGACGGTGCAGGGTGATTTCCACCACTGTTTTCCACCAAAATCCAACTGCAGGGCCCTTGTTTATCTCTTCTTCTCCATTTCCATGCTGATGGCCTTGGTAGGACTCCCTTCAGGGGCAAAGGTGACTCTTATCAGCTTCTCCAACTCTTTGTGACTCACAGACCACCTGTGGGCCCTTCCACACAAACAATCCAAGGCAGATTGCTGTGGTTACATCAGCATTGCTGCCACTGCCTGCTGGTGCAAGCAGCAAATTCCATGCTGGGAATAACACAGAGAAGGATGGGAACACCCCCTGTGCTTGGGGATAAGCAACTGTGTGGGGACTGAGGGTGTGGAGGAGCAAGGGCTCTCTGCCTGTTGATGTTTGGAATTATTCTTGCTGCTATTTGTCACTCTACCAGCCAGAAAACGAGGTACAGAGTTTGGCATAAAAGAGATGCACCTTGCCATGAAATCAGCCCACTACAGGATGGGTTCTCCCTGGCTGTCACTGTGACATTTTCTGAAAAATCCTTTTGCCAGGATTTCTTCTCCTGGGAAGATGAGAAGCCTCAGCTTCTCCTGTGTTTGCTGCTCTGGAATGTGATTTGGAGAAATTTTTTCCCAGCATGTGAATTGTTTTTACTCAATGACCAATCCCACTCCAGCTGTGTCAGACTCTCTGGTCAGTCATGGGTTTTTATTTTTCATTCTTGTCCAGCCTTCTGATGTCTCCTTTCTCTATAGATTAGTATAGTTTTAGTATAGCATATGATATGATATGATATAATATAGTATAGTATAGTATAGTATAGTATAGTATAGTATAATATAGCATAATATAGCATAATATAGCATAATGTAATAATATAATATAATATAATATAATATAATAATATAATATAATATAATATAATATAATATAATATAATATAATATAATATAATATAATATAATATAATATAATATAATATAATATAATATAATATAATATAATATAATATAATATAATATAATATAATATAATATAATATAATATCAGCCTTCTGAGAACTTGGAGTCAATTCTCATCTCTCACCTCATCCTGAGGACCCTCAACACTGCAACACCTGGCTGAGGATACCAAGCAATTAAGAAGAAAATTAAGCATTTATTAACCTGCTCTGTGAACTTCTCCCTTCTCAGGAAGCACAAAAAGCAAGTGAGGCATCTCAGCATGTCTGGAGAGTCTGGGGAAAATGGGGCACAGGCTGGGATGTCTATCAGTTATTAAACACAGAGTCTCACAATGTTTGAGATTGGTGTGGGTTGAGTTGGAAGGGACCTTAAAGATCATCCAGTGCCACCCCCTGTCATTCACAGGGACACCTCCCACCGTCCCAGGGTGCTCCAAGCCACATCCAACCCAGTCTTGGACACTTCCAGGGATCCACAGCAGCCACAATTTCCCTGGAAAACCTGTGCCAGGGCCTCAGGAGTCACTGAGCACCAGTTGTGCGTCTCAAGGAGAAGCAGTGCCTTGTCATCAGTGCCACAGGAGCAACATTTTAGGGATTGATGAAGCAGAGATAGACAGTGGCATATTGATTTAGGAAAGGTGGGAAGGTAATTTAGCTGTCAGGACAAATAAGGGAGGGGTGGATTTTCGCAATATTCGGTAGGAAAGGGGAGAAAAGAGAAGTCAAACATGATCTTGGGTTTCATCAGCCAGAAGGCAAGAAGAAGAATGGTGTTATTAAGTGTGTTTAGTTAACAGAGGTAATAGAAGGAGTTTAGAGGGAAGTGACTCCTTTGGGAAGCTGGAGCTGAATTCTGCAGCTCCTGGAGTGCCCCAGTGGAAATTCAGATAAAGCTGTAAACAACTGCAGATGAGTGGAAGGTGAAAATGAATGATGGGATAAACAAGATCCTGAATATCAAGTGAGGTCAGGCAAAGCAGATTAATGTCACCTAATTTGTGCTCCCCAGATGAAAGAATATGCAAATTGAGCCCTCGGGAAAGTGGGGGAAGATGCAAATCAGAAGAGATGGACTGGAGAATAGAAGGCAGATCCCTGCAAGCCATTGATGAACAGGAGAGTTTCACACCTGCCTTGCATTGAAACTACCACTCACTGGGGTACAAAACCCCAGAGGATTCCAAAATACAGGGGAAAATGGGAGGAAGGAGGGGATGGCTGCAGAGAGAGAAATACTCAGGGAATATCCACAGAGATGACAGCGCCACTAAACCATGAGAGGCAAGAGAAAGGAAGAACTCGAAGGGAAAGATCACAATGGGGGATAAAAATAAAGCAAGGTTTGGCCACTTGTTCAGGTAGGAATCATTACAAACTGGTTTCCATGGAGACAGATGATGCTGCGTGGAAGAAGGTGAATGGAGAGGGGAAAAAATGAATGTAAGAGAGATACACGGATAAAAGAAGTGAAAAGAGATGGGACAATAACTGGAATCACAGAAGATTCTAGAAGAGTGTGTTTTGTGCAGGGGAGAGTGTTTTTGAAAGGGGAATTAAAGTATGAAAGGGAGAAGAAAATGCCCGTAGAGCAGACGAGAGGGAGCCAGGGAAGTTGGAGCTAATTTTAAGATTTGAAAGTGAGTTTCATGCAAAATTAATTTAAACCAACACGAGAGCTGCAAAGCTTCAGAAGGAGCAGGTCCCGCCTGTGCATGTCCTATTTGAAAAATTAGGAGCAGCCACATTTGCACACAGATGAGATTTTAGACCCAACTGTTCCCAGCTTTATTCCCCTTCCATGTCCGCTCTGCACTGAGCTGATCATGGCAACGTCTGCTTGCTGGCAGCTCTGGGCCTTGCCAAATCCCTGCGTACTTAAATTGCAGCCCAAATTTAATTTACAGAGCCTGGATTATCACACATAGTGCCCAGACAGAGAAATGAGCTCTCCTCTGCTGTCTGCATTAAAAACCAGCGCTGGTTTGACAGCTGTGGAGAAGCAGGGCCTTGGGAAGCCAGGCAGGGATTTAATTCCTGATGCAGAGCAAAGGTTACTGAGGGATTCTTGGACAACAGTGTCCAAACTTTCTATGGACTGGGAAAAACCAGCTCCGCTCCTGCAGCTCACAGGATTGCCTGAGGTGTGAGTCCTGACCCTGAAATCACCCCACATGGGAAACAACAACATCTCCACCCTTCTGTGGAAAAGGTTTTACAGGAAATTCTGTAAGCCAGAGAGAAGTTTGATAGGAGGATCCATGTTTGATAGGAGGATCCATGTTTGATAAGAGGATCCATGTTTGAGAAGAGGATCCGTGTTTGAGAAGAAGATCCATGTTTGATAATAGGATCCGTGGTTGATAAGGAGAGGATCCATGTTTGATATGAAGAGGATCCATGTTTGATAACAGGATCCATGTTTGATAAGAGGATCCATGTTTACCCCTGAAAGAATTTCCTCCCCAGGTCATTGACACAGAACCCAAGACAGAAAGAAGGATAAATCAGAGAAACTGCAACTGCCTGTTCCAATGAGCACCTTGTTTGTCTCTTGTGACCCATGATTAAAGTGCAAACTGATGAATTGTGTGAGAATGTATAAAAAGCATGAATGCTGGAATAAAACCAGTTTGAAATCTTCTAGAGATGGAGTGTGTTGCTCTGTATTGTCTCTGTCTCAACTACGACACCCTTCCTAGCCAGGATTCTCCTGATTTCTTTCAGTAACAGCTCAGTCCAGGAGCCAGCATGGACATCACTCATTTCACCCTGTCCCTTCCCAAAATTCACACCCTGGTAGGAGCCTGCAGGCACAGAGGTGCCACTCAGTGGCTTCCAATGGTGCCACTTGGTGGCTCCCAATGGTGCCACTCAGTGGCTTTCAATGGTGCCACTTGGTGGCTTTCAATGGTTCCACTTGGTGGCTTTCAGTGGTGCCACTTGGTGGATTCCAGCTGGAGAGGGCTGGGCTGGGGCATGGGCAGGACAAAGCTGCAAAAGGAAGAACATTCCACCTTTAAATCCCTTTATCCTTTCTGGGATTGAGCAGCCATATAAGCATAGAATCATAGGATGGTTTGGGTTGGAAGAGACCTTAAAAATCACCTCATTCCAAGCCCCTGCCATGAGCAGGGACACCTTCCACTAGACCAAGTTCTCAGAGACCCTACTTGGGCCCTATCTAGGGCTTCCCTGGCCAAAGCAAGGTGCTAAATCACTCAGATTTATCTGAAATCACCACTATATCTGACTAAAAAATACATGACCAGGACTGCTCCTCTGTGTGTCTTTCCACACTCATTCAAAAGAACTATGGCTGATCATAAAAACCCAGCAACAACCCCGAGCCCAGAGGGTTTAATGAAGAATTAAGGAGATTGTAACTGCATAGCCGAAATAATACTGAGGAAATGGAATTATTCCGCCCATATTAAATGCATATATATTCTGGAGGTTTCTCCAAGCCAAACTGACTGTGGTGTGAAAATCCAGGCTGCTTTCACAGGGGGGCATTAAACAAAGCTGCCTGCTGCAGCTCTGAAGAGAACAGAAAGGCAGCAGGATGAAAAAGCACTCCCGACGTATGGTTATGTCAGCTCTAAATTGTCTCACAGATGTTTCTGGCTCCATTAGATGGAGCACTGGGTAATTTATAGAAGTCATTTTTAACAATTTGATTGTTGGTATATATCTGCTGAATTGATTGGCTGGGGAGACAGATCTTTATTTTTATAATGGCAATAACATCCTTTGCAGATTACTGCTCAATTTATCCCTGATGTTAACCGTGCTAGCCAGCGACTCTCCATTTATATTATGCTATTATTTCTTAATTATCAGTTTAATTGCAGGGAAGAGTCCAAGAGGGATGAGATTGGCTGGGCTGGACAAGAAGCCACACAAGTGAGGGGTTCAGCACTTTCTCCTTGGATCTGCTCCCAGCTCCAGCTGAGATCAGTGGGATTTAAACACTCAAGCTTTGTGCTTTCAAATATTTTTTGAAGTCTGCTAATCCTGTGTGGATTAGAGTGATAGTTCCCACTGAAATCAACGGGAATTTGGTTACAGATGAGACCCACTCAGATAATGTTCCCATTTTTGCATCTAATGATGCTGGAGATGCTGGTCCTGGCAAACAAGGAGTTTCCTGTTCAGATAAGAAGGCTTTGATAGGCACGTGGGGATGTCCATGGATGACCAGAGCAGTGGCTGTGGAATTCCTGGTGCTGCTTTTGAGGGCAGCCATTGCCACTTGACTCCCAGCTGGCTCAGCTCTTCCCTGCTCTGTGTCTTGGGAAGAATTTGTCCCCAGCCTCTGAGAGTCCAGATGTGGTTTATACCTTGAAGCTTGGCAGTATTTTGTCTGTTCTGAGCTCTTTTGAAATTGTTTAAACTGCCTGTTTGAATTTGACAAAATAGCATCCACACCTTTGCTTTCAGTCCTTCAAGTCTCCAAGCCTCAGCGTTATTTTGGGACAGTGAGATTTGCAGATTAATTAAGCAATCTTTGATAAAATATCTTTTTACATTAACTTTGAATTTATCACCTCTCAGCTTTGTTTCACCGTTGTCTCACTCTGCTCTTCATAAATTTCCTTTTTTCTTGCACATTTCTGTCAATTAAATAATTAAAATTCTGAGGTACAGTTCTCTTCTGCATTTTCAGTCACCTAGGAGGAGACATCACTCTGTGAAATAGATAAGGAACTCAAGTCTTCCCCAAATTCCAGGCTAAATTCCTCTGTTTTGTGCTATTAATGTCCTTGGCAGATGAAAATCTTCTTTCAGGTGTTAATTTCAAAAACCAAATGCAGGAATTATATTCAGTGTTTCCCTGACCTTGGATAGTGTTTTGTTTGACCCAGGATATGGGAGGGGGTACTCAGTCCATAGTCTGGTAAGCAAGGGACTCTCTGAACTAATCTGGTTTTCTTGGAATGAAAGGGTGGAGGAAAGGAGTGAAAGAGTCTGTTGGAAAATAATGGAAAGATCTTTTCTGTTTTTGGACTTAGGAAATTTTGAGGCAGGAAGGAAAAGCAATGAAAACAGAGGTAAATCATTCAGACAGTGACACCACTGATTTATAGAATCATGGAATCATGGAATGGTTTGGGTTGGAAGGGATCATCAAGATCATCCAGTGCCAGCCCTGCCATGGCAGGGACACCTCCCAGTGTCCCAGGCTGCTCCAGCCCCAGTGTCCAGCCTGGCCTTGGACATTGCAGGGATGCAGGGGCAGCCCCAGCTGCTCTGGCAATCCCAGCCCAGCCAGGAATTCCTCATTGCCAAGATCCCATCCCTGGCTGCCCTCTGGCACTGGGAGCCATTCCCTGGGTGCTGTCCCTGCAGGCCTTTTCCAATGTCCCTCTCCAATTTATGTCACACACTCTTCATTCTCTTTCATCAAAGAGTGAACTGTTACTGAAATTCTGCTCAGAGGTTCTTATTAACCCCTGGATTGTTTGGGGATTGCTGAGAGCAGGATCAGAGCCCTGGGTTGGGGTTTTTTTCATAAAACCTATTCTGTATGTATTAAAAAGAATTGTGTCCACATTGCTTAAATGTCACCAAGCCCAGCAGGCTCAGGGTGACATCAATGGCTTGGATATAGAGAGGCACCAGCTCCCCTGGAGTTTATCAGTGCAAATCAAACCAGTCTCCACTCAGCTGGTAATCCAGGGCTTCTAAGTGATGCTCAAATCCAATTTATTAAAAACACATTTGTTTTTCAAGCACCCAGGATTCCTGATTAATTTCCAGCACCGTGGGTTATTTAATGCTGTGGGTTTCATTGTCATCTTTGATTTTCCACAGAGCGCCTGATTGATAGGAGCTATTGTGAGCCCGTTCTTTGAGCACATTGTTCTTGTCAAACAGCAACGTGCATCTTATTGATGGGAAGTCAGCAGCCTTTTATAGATGGCAAAGCCAGCCTGTGAGCCCAGGGACCATGTGCTGAGCAGATGCACAAATGAAGGAGGGCTGCTCAATTCCGCCAGGAAAGTTTAATGTTGTCTGGAAGTTCCTGTGCCAGTGGAACACTCGAATTCAGCTGGTGTGACATACCCAGCAAGCCATGACTCAGATGTTAATCACTGTTAGATGCTCTTTTTATTTTTGTGCTACTGCTGAGAGGTACAAAATCAAGTGTCTTGTACCGAGAGCGCAAATCAATTTGAAATTAAATTAGCCTTTTGTTTGGGAGGCACTTGGGATTTGTTTGGGCTTTGTTGGCTGCCCCCAGCAATGGCTTTGCAAATTGCAGGTGGTAAAGGGGAGAAGTCTCTGCCTCAGGTTTTGGTTCATCCTTCTGCTGCCTGTAGGATCTCACCCTGCACAAAACCATCTTCTGTGCCCCTGGAGAGCCAGATCCTCCCTGCTGCTCTGAGGTGTTGCCAGGGAAGGGAGTGCAAATTGCTTTTTAGGGGAGCAGTGAGATCTTTGATGCCTTGAGAAGACTGAGCTAGGACAGAGGCTGGGCAGAGTCCCAGAATAAAGCAGGGATTTATTCAAAGCATCTCCTCCATGGATGCACCTTGGGCAGCACCAGAGCCCAGCCAGGGCTGCACCCAAGATGAACCAAAATGGCCCCAAAATGCACCAGCGCTCCCGGGGTCTCTCCCTGGGATCAGTTCTGCTCCATTTGCATCTTGCAGTTCATTGTCCCATTCCAGCTTTAGCCCCTGCAGTCCCACCCTGCTTGTTTTTCTCTCTCCAGCCCACGGGGTTTGTGCTCCTGGGCTGAGATTTGGGGCATTTGTTGTGGTATTTGCTGGGTGCCCAGGATGAAGGAGGAAATGATGAATCTGACTTCATAATCTTAGAAGGCTAATTTATTATTATATTATATTATATTATATTATATTATATTATATTATATTATATTATATTATGCTATACTAAACTATACTAAAGAATACAGAAAGGATACAGACAGAAGGTTAAAAGATAATAATGAAAACTCGTGCCTCTTTCCAGAGTCATGACACAGCTTGGCACTGATTGGCCAAAGAGTCAAAACAATTCCCATGAAACCAATGAAACAATCACCTGTGGGATAAACAATCTCCAACCACATTCCAAAGCAGCAAAACACAGGAGAAGCAAATGAGATAATATTGTTTTCCTTTTTCTCTGAGGCTTCTCAGCTTCCCAGGAAAAGAAATCCTGGTGAAGGGATTTTTCAGAAAATATGACAGTCACAATTTGTCCTTGGTGCCCAGCTGGAGCAGGAATTGTTTTGTCTCCCTGCTCTGTGCACAGAGCTCACCATCCCATAATATGAAGCTCAGACCCATGCACTAAAGCAGCACAGAATGTGAAAAATATAAAAGCTAAAACCTGAGGCATCATCTTCAGGCATGAAAACCAGGAGTGAAAGGTCTCTGTGCTGCTCTCAGGGCACCCTCACAACTCCTGGGCTGAGGCACTGATTGCACTCCCAGAAATGCAAATCCAAAGGTCAGGCAACTTGGGAGTGGAGCTACAACCTGGAGGAAGAGGTTTCTCACATTCAGGGTTGCCTTTAAGAGTAGAGGAGTCACCTCTGAATATCAATAGGCACCTTCACAGCTCTTCCAGCTGATGATACATGAGCCACAAAAGTAAATATTTTCCTCTTCTCCTCTTGTTAAGGATAAAGATAATATCTTCTCACTCTAATCCCACATAATCAAATGTAGGACAGATAACACATTAGAAGGTGGAAGACAGGAATTAAATTCTTTATATTAGAGTCTGGGAATTAAATTGTTTGTATTAGAACCGGGGAGGGTGTAGAAACCACAATGTTGATTTTTTTCTGCCTTTTTCTGCACTTCTAGCAGGACATTTCTGGAGGATTCTTTGTAGGTCCAAGGACTTTGTGAGGCCAAAGACTTTGCACATGGGAGAAGAGTTCAAGGATGACCCCATCCCACACTTGAGCAGAGCCAAATGCTCACCATGGACTGGCAGCTGTGTCTGGGTGGGCAGTTCTGAAATGAAATCAGATGCAAACACCCACAGGGAGCTGTGGTGGGTCAGGCTGGTTGAAAGAGGATTTTGTGATCAAAATCTTGCTAATCTTCACTCTAAGTCCTCATCCTTATGCCACAGCAAGGCCTCTTCATAGGGACTTTTTGATATTAGGGTTCATGTCCATGAGTGGTTTTATGTCAGCTCGATTTTTGGCAGTTCTTGCTTTCTAAACTCCACGATGAAACTTTCTTGGCTGGTCAAGCTGTCCAGAGAGCTGCTAAAAATCTCTTTTTGCACTGCTGTCAGCTTGTGTTTGTGGGGGTTTTCTTCCCTACTCTATGGGGGTGTGAGGGATTTACTGCCTCTTTATTTGCCAAATGTGGGTTTTTTAGGGGAATGCCTGAATCAGGATAAGAAAAATGACTGGAAAAACTCACTAGCTATGGAAGAAAGTGGCTTAAACCTCCTCAGCTCCAACCCAGCATCCTTGACTCAGGGCTGAGCTCCTGTGTGCAGATTCTGAACCTTCCCTTATGAATCAGCCCCTCTCCACAGCTGCTCTAAGCTTTGACATAAAGTTGTATAAATCTCCCACTAAAATCCCTGATTTTCCCAGTGCTGGTAAAGGAAGAACATTAATTACCTGAAATTGTCTCTGCTCCACTGAGGCACAGCATTTGCCTCCAGCATAGCTGATTTTCCAGGATGAAAGCAACTCCACACACGCCTTCCTTTCCTCTTTACTCTTACCCACACTCCTTAAAAAAAGTCCCCTTGTACCCCTCAGCATAAAAGCCTCAAACTTTTAGATTAATCAAGATATAAATTGCACTCCTGGGAGGGAGAAACTTCTCAGTGTCTCAAAAAAAAAAAAAAAAAAAATCCACACTTTCTACTGTGCTGCAGTCCAGCACCTTGGCTTCAACAAGTGTGCAAGGAGCTGAGAGCCAACAGATTGTGTGCTTTGAAACTGAGACACAGCAATGCATCAAACATGCAAATCTGCTCTGCTGCTGCAGCTCCTTCCCAGGATATTTGCCCAAGGGAGCCGAGCAGCTGCTGCAGGAGCTTTGATAGTTTTAGCACGGAAAATCTATTATTCATACACACACGCTCTGGGGGGAGGATTAATGGGGCTTCAAAGTTGTGCAAGGATGTTCCAATCTGTCCAAGCCAAGAGTGGAATCTCCAGCTGAAGGAACAGGGTGGGAGCTGGGTCAGCTTTGGAGAGGAGCAGGGCTGAGATCACTTCCAGGTGCTGCATCCCGCTGGATGAATCGCAGGATCACTGAGGGTGGAAAAGATCTCCAAGATCGAGTCCAACCTTTGATCCCCACCTTGTCAGCCACACCAGAGCATGTCCAGTTGTTCCTGGAACAATTCCCTGAGCTGCTTTTCTGGAAGCTGTGGGTGTGACTGTGCTTTGTTAACCCCGTACAGGGTGAGAAGGAGCTGCCCTCTCCTGCCAACCCTCCTGCCCAACGTCTCATCATGAAATCATGGAATCACTGAGGTTGGAAAAGATCTCCAAGATTGAGTCGAACTTTGATCCTCACCTTATCAGCCACACCAGATCACATCCAGTTGTTCCTGGAGCAATTCCCTGAGCTGCTTTTCTGGAAGCTGTGGGTGTGACTGTGCTTTGTTAACCCTGTGACAGGGTGAGAAGGAGCTGTCCTCTCCTGCCAACCCTCCTGTCCAACGTCTCATCATGGAATCATGGAATCACTGAGGGTGGAAAAGATCTCCAAGATCGACTCCAACCTTTGATCCCCACCTTGTCAGCCACACCAGAGCATGTCCAGTTGTTCCTGGAACAATTCCCTGAGGTGTTTTTCTGGAAGTTGTGGGTGTGACTGTGCTTTGTTAACCCCGTACAGGGTGAGAAGGAGCTGTCCTCTCCTGCCAACCCTCCTGCCCAACGTCTCATCATGAAATCATGGAATCACTGAGGTTGGAAAAGATCTCCAAGATCGAGTCCAACCTTTGATCCTCACCTTGTCAGCCACACCAGATCACATCCAGTTGTTCCTGGAGCAATTCCCTGAGCTGTTTTTCTGGAAGCTGTGGGTGTGACTGTGCTTTGTTAACCTTGTGGTGGGGTGAGGAGCTGCCCTCTCCTGCCAACCCTCCTGCCCATCACCGAATCATGGAATCATTGAGGTTGGGAAAACCCTCCAAGATCATAGAATCCAACCATGCCCCCAGCACTGCCATGCCCACCCCTAATCCATGTCCCCAAGTGCCACAAGGCTTTTAAACCCTTCCTGTGGGATCCTTCTGCTCATTCAGGCGAGGACCCGCCTGCAGAGTTGCCTCCAGCTCTGCTCCCAGCACAAACAGGACCTTGAGATGTTGGAGAGAGTCCAGAGGAGGCACCAGGATGAGCAGAGGGATGGAGCAGCTCTGCTGGGAGGAAAGGCTGGCACAGCTGGGATTGTTCAGCCTGGAGACAAAGCTGAGAAGCTTTGGGGTGACCTCACTGTGGCCTTCCAGGACCTGAAGGAGGCAACAAGATGGGGAAGGACTGTTTACAAGGGATGGAGAGACAGGACAAGGGGGAATGGCTTAAAACAGAAAGAGAGTAGGTTTAGATTGCGTATTAGGAAAAACTTCCTGTCTGTGAAGGTGGTGAGACCCTGGCAGAGAGTGCTCAGAGAAGCTGTGGCTGTTCCTGGATCCCTGGCAGTGTCCAAGGCCAGGCTGGATGGGCTTGGAGCAGCCTGGGATAGTGGAAGGTGTCCCTGCCATGGCAGGGGGTTGGAATGAGATGAGCTTTAAGGTGCCTTCCAACCCAAACCATTCCATGATTCTAATTCTCTGGCGACTCCACCACAGCCAGTTCCATGCTTGATCACCCTCTGGTGAAGAAATGTTTTCCAATGTCCATCCTAAACTCCTCCTGCTCCCTGAACCTCCCACATACTTTCTCACCCAAGGCACTTTCTGGTGTGCCTCAGACCCTCAGTAGAAACACACCTGCACCTGAGCACAGCTGCAGGGTCTGTCCAGGCACAGATCAGGAGCAGAGCTGGTACCTGGAGATAACACAGAGGTTATCTCTAGCCACAGGTGTCTGGAGATAACAGAATTTTCACACTCTCATGGGTGGGCTACTCGAGTATTGTAACATTTTACCCGAGTACACTCGTGCCTTGGATTAGCACCAAAATTTTACAAACAGACAGCAGCAAAAAAGAAGGAAACAGAATGACTGAGGTGGGAAGAGACCTCTGGATGTCATCTGGTCCAACTGCAGTATCTGAAGTAGTGAAGGATTGGTGGAAGCCTTTGGGTGAGAAGACAATTAAATCCCTGTGTCCTGGGCCACACTAATGTGAAAGCCACAATAATGTGTTCTAAAGTCCTCAGATTTATCTCTGAAATAATCAGTGTTCACAGCAAGCCCCAGGGCTGGAGAGGACACTCTGAGGGTGCAGCACTTGAGGAGGCTGAGAAGAACAAATTAAAAGAAGCCCATGTGGGGTCCTCTAGCCTTGGGTCCCTCCTAAACAAGACAGACAATGCTGGCATCTTCCTGAAAAAGCTTTTTGACATTCCAATGCATCCTTTTTAATTCATCGATAAATCCCTCTTTATTTGATCATCCAAATTTCCCTGAAATCCTGATTTCCCCAGAGCATCTTGCTAAAAGTGCAAAACTAGAGGGAACAAGAAAAAAAAAAGATCAAGAAAGGAGAAAGCACTAGTCTTTTTCTCTTTAATGAGTTCATTTGCTGGTGTTCAACTCACAGATTTGCTACTGATGTTAAATTAGCTGGTTAAATTAGCTAATTATGGAAAATGTGTACAATACTCTCCATTTGGGACAACTGGCAGGGAGCAGCTACTCAGCTAAACTGGTGAAGTTACTTTTTAGACCAAAGAAATTGGAAATAAAGGAAACATTCAAATCAATCAGTGGCCTCTGGTCAGTATCCTGAGTGCCCAAAATTCAGTATTTGAGCAGCCTGGTCTGGTGGAAGGTGTCCCTGCCCATGGCAGGGGGTTGGAATGAGATGATCTTTAAGGTCTCTCACCCCAAAATATTCTGGGATTCTTTGAGTGAACCAGACATGTGTTTTTGAGGGAGCTGCATTAATAAGTTACACATTTTTACATTTGAACATGCCTGGCTGCAGGCTGTGTCTGTGTTTGCACTCACTTTACACATGGCAGTAAGTGGGAGGGTCCCTGTTAGTCTGGTGTCATCGGACACTCAGGAATTCTGGATTCTCTTCCTGGCTCTGCAACCACCCTTGGCTTGGGAAAGTCAGAACCATGGAATTAGTGAGGCTGGAAAAGACCTTCAAGAGGTCTTCAAATGATCAATCATCACCCTCTTCAAAAGATCAAGTCCAACCTTCACTTGAATGCCCACTAAACCATATCACAAAGTGCCACTTCTATGGGTTTTTTTAACACTTCCAGGGATGGGGACTCCACCACTGCCTGGGCAGCTGTGCCAGGGCTGGACAATCCTTTCAGGGATGAAATCTTTCCTAATGTCCAACCTAAACCTGCCCTGGCCCAGCCTGAGGCCGTTCCCTCTGCTCCTGTCCCTGTTCCCTGGGGCACAGCCCGACCCCCCCCGGCTGTGCCCTCCTGGCAGGGACTTGTGCAGAGCCACAAGGGCCCCCTGAGCCTCCTTTGCTCCAGGCTCAGCCCCTGCCCAGCTCCCTCAGCCCCTCCTGGTTCTCCAGACCCTTCCCAGCTCCCTCAGCCCCTCCTGGTTCTCCAGACCCTTCCCAGCTCCCTCAGCCCCTCCTGGTTCTCCACACCCTTCCCAGCTCCCTCAGCCTCTCCTGGTTCTCCAGACCCTTCCCAGCTCCCTCAGCCCCTCCTGGCTCTCCAGACCCTTCCCTGGACATGCTCCAGCCCCTCAGTGGCTTTCTGGTCACGAGGGGCTCAAAACAGCCCCCCAGGTTTTGAGGGGATTTTACCTTGTGCAAGTGCAGCCAAATAAATCCAAGTTGATTCAATTCTTGGAGTCCACAAGCTGATCCAAATGACTCCTCCTATCCCTCTGTGTCTTTTGCATTCAGGCACCACAGAGAGATTCCTTTGACTGGCATTTGTTGACACTTTAGCATGAATTTACACTTTTTGCTGCCTGTGAAAGCCAGCACATCTCATTAAAAACCGATATTGATACACCGTCGTGGCACCTTGCTCGGCATGCAAATTCAATTTCTCCTTGTTGCCATACCCTGTTGAGCAAACATGTGTCATGGCCTTTGAGGCTGAACGTGGCAGATGTCTAATTGACCTGAATAAATTTCCAGCAGACACCACAATGGGTCACTGGAAGGTCCTAGAATTCTCTACCAAATTTTAATCAAACCTAATGAGACCAACAAGTGAATGCAGAGATGAGTTGTGCAATGCAGCAAATGCATCTAGAACCACAGGTGATTAATTCAAGCCCAGTTTTTTCCTCCTGGAGCTTCAGAGGACTTTGCTGGCTGCGAGGCAGGGGAGAGGTTGAAGCAGAGCCAGGTGGATCCCATCCCAGCAACATCAGGGAAGATTTCTCCCTCCAGAGGGAGTGGTCCTTGTTAGGGAGGAGATATTGTGAATAGACCTGTCATGAAATGAAATTTCATCAAAGATCAGAGCCAGAAAGCCACAAAACCCTGTAGGACAGAAGTGCTTTGCTAGTAATGAGCTGTCTGCCCTTGGAGGAGAGACAGAACCAGACATATCCCAAATAATTCTTCAACTTGAGCTTTCCTCTTGCAGCTACCTGCTGGAGTGATGGAATGTGTGCTCCCAGCCCAGAGTGTTTGAATGCAGATGTAGCTGGAACTTATGTTAAAATCATTTTAAAAGAACCAGGGTCATGTCAAGCCTTAGTAGCAAATGTGGTAGAAATTTTGAGGTTGAGTGTGTGGGCCTGGGACATCCCCTGAGCTTTTTGTCACCTCCCCCTAATTAACCCATTTAGCCAAGACTGAGGCTTCCTATTCCAGCAGCACCTGCTTGTGCCACCACGCTGTGCAAACCAATTTGCAAATAAGCAAATTAAAGTGTATTTGCTGTTTGCCTTGAAGAGTTTACAGTCCCCATCAGTAACTCAAGGGACAAGTCTGGACAAAAGAGGTGCCCAGCAAGCAGGGATTGAATTTCCAAAGAATTAAGGATGGAATTCAGAGCAAAGTAAGCAAAGGTGGAGAAACAAAGGCATGGAGCAGTTTAGGTTTGTGCTTCAGAGCCCGTAAGGAACCAATACCAGGTAAGGAGAGGACTCAGGAGTGGGATGGATTCCCCACTCAGGGAATGACTGGACCAGCATCTCACTGAACTCAGGGTATTCTGCATAAACAAGGAGTTTTTATCAGTTTTCATCAGGTTTAAGTGAAGGTAAATTTCCCGTTTCATCCAAGTTTTTCTTTCTGTTGAGGAATCTTGTGATTGAAGCAGATGAAATGGCCTTTGAGCCTGCCAGGAAAATTTGCCTCCACTTCTGACCACAAAAAGCCTCAGAGCTGCTGCATGAGCTGAATGTGCCTTTGGGAATTTAATCAGATCCTTTTTGTCATGGCTTCCAAAGCAGAGCGAAAAATTGGGTGCCTGACAGAAATCCACCAGGTTGGAGCAGGGAAGGCAGGAGCTGGGAGAAGGTAAAGCACAAAAATGTGTGTTTGCTGCTTCCTGCATTATTGCTGCATTAGAGGTGTCAATCTGCCACGGAAATTCGGGATGCAGAGATGATGGATTCAGATTCAGCAAAGCCCATTACATTTACAAAAGCTCAGGAGAGATGTCCCAGCAAGACAGTGATGTAATAACTACACGAAAATGTATTTTCAAAAAGATGGGCCCTTGGCTAAACTGTGTGCACCAGGGGATCTCTCAGCAGAAAGCTTCACTTATTACTTTCTTAAAATCCTTATTACATTTCCAGCTCTATAAAAACTGAGTAATTACTGTCTTCAATTACCTCTTGGCGCCAACTTGATTAATGTCCTTTACACCGATTGCTTTGTGAACTGTTGGAGAGAAAAGATGATCTGGGTCAACTCTATAAATGACTTTTTCAATGCCTTGTTAAGCTGAAAAGTAGGAACTTGTGTTCTCAGGGAAGGGTCATCACTTGGTTGCTCTGAGGTACTGGAATGGATGGACAGGTGGGAGCCAGATTTCAAAATCAGGGTCCAAAATTTTGGTGATCCAGTGGATCAGCCTTTCAAAGTTGGTTCTCTCTCTTTCCCTGCAAATTCCCCTGCTCTAAATCCCTGGCCCTGAGGCTGCAGAGATGGCACTAAATGGGAGGATCAATGGTTGTCTGTTCTGGCTTTAATAATTAAAGCTATTGAGCCGTTATGTCTTGGATCAACAAACAGGGCTCACAGGTCGCTCTGCCTGGCCTTGTAAATTGATTATTTTTCTACAGACAGCATTAGGGTCAGGGGGTTTGCCTGACCTGTTCTCCCAGGTCTGGCTATAAACAACTGCTGATTGGGACCATCTGGCCACACTCTGGCTCAGGCCATTCATTATTCTCAGCACAAAAAGACTTTTCTCCAGTAGAAGTGAGCAGTGTGTCAGCGCCCTCGAGCATGGAATGGGACAGCAAATAGGATTTGCTGCTGGTGTAGTTCTACTACAACCTCAGGATCAGATAGCTCATTAAAATCCTGAATTCCCTCTGTTGGCCCAAGTCATTTTGGGACCTGAGTGCGGTGAGTAGCTGGGCAAATGCTTCAGGGAACTTTCTCCTGATTCAGCACCCAGTGCTGACAATAAGGAAAACACAGGAATTTCTTGAGCTACCCATCTGGAAGTGAGTAGAAGGAAGGTGGGAGAGGAACACAGCCACTTGTTGTTGGAGATACTCCTTAATAACTCAAACTGCCCTAAGAAATCTCACTCTGCCATGTGTTCCCCTGCCCCACAGAGCCCCATTCCCATTGGGTTTTGGCCAGTCACTGGGAGGAAGGCTAAGCCAAGTCCTAAAAGATGAGAGTTGGGTCTCCTGGAATGGCTGCTGGCTCTTTCCCTCAACACAGCAGGGAATCATCCATGGAACATTCCAGAATCCAGGCTGAGTCTTCCCCTACATCACAATCTCCCTTCTTCCTCACTAAATCAGCCAAGCACTTGTCCTAACTTGCTGATCCATCAGCGTTTTTGTGGATCCATCTCTTCTCCAAGGGTTCCCACACCTCAGGCCACTTGAGGCAGCTCCAAGTCCCCACATGGGCCAGTGTGTCCTGGGAAGTGCAACCACACGTGGATACCTCCACCTAAGGACCCCACTTTTTGCTGCCAGCTGATTTTTGGGTTCACCTGGGTCATGGCCTTCAAAGAAGCCCAGCTGCCAGGCTCCATTTTAACCCATAGAGCCAATTACCGGCAGCACTAATTAGAGGGATGCTGAGCTAAACACTCATTTCTGCTGTGTCTCAGGCAGGGCTTGCAGCTGGCTCTGAGCATCACATTGTGGATGCTGCCCTTCTCTCTGCCTCCCCAAACAGCTTTTAAAGCTCTCCCAGGCACATCCACATGGTCTGCAGCCACTCTCTGATTGCAGCATGAATGTTTTCGTTATGATCCAAGCCTCAGAGACACATTCCAAACCCCTGGCTCTTCCTCCTGCCCGGCTTCCATGTGGCAGGAGAAGGTCAGCCTGAAAACACTTTGTAATTGCTGAGGATTAATGTTGTTTTGCTATGCCAAGTCCAGGTCCGAGTTGCCAAAGGTCTTCTTTGCACAGAGGATTTTCAAGCAGAGACAATGGGAAATTTGCTCCTTGCAGCACAGTAGAACAATTCCCAGCAGAACATTAGTCCATGCTTGGCTTTCATTCTGTTATGATCTCACCTGTTTGTACTTTGATGTTTAACTCCAAGCTGTCCCCTCTCATTTCTTCATCAGGCCCATGGTGCCACTCTCCTAATCAGGGCTTTCTGCACCCCTCATTCTCAGCCTCAATTGTTTCCCCTTTCCTTTGATACCTGCATGAATTTGGAACACTTCAATTTTATCTGGCTTAATGCCACACCTCAAATTTTTCTTTCATTTTTTAAAATTTGTTTTGCTCATTTTCACCTTTTGGGTGGGTTTTGCAATTTGAAGAACTTCAGCCTGGGACTACAGGAGCCTTACTGATTTCAGTGTGGGGTTGTGTGGTCCCCAGGAGGGGAGGGGTGAGAAGAACTGCTCAAGGTTGGATGAGTGCTCTAATCCCACCACAGGAGGCCACTCCTTCCTGTGACAGGGGTTCAGACAGTGAGCTGTGTTATCTTTGTGTGTATTGGATGAGAAAAGGGTGACAAAACCAGATTTTTGAAGTGGGGGACAGGACTTGCCTCATACTGGCTGAGAACAAGGGCAGTGAGCAGCTCTGCTGGGGTAAAGAGGCTTCTCATTCTCAGCCTGGGTTGTCTCCCTTTTCCTTTGATACCTGCATGAGTCTGAAACGCTTCAATTTTACCTGGCTTAATGCCAGACCTCAAATTTTTCTTTCATTTTTTAAAATTTGTTTTGCTCATTTTCCACTCATTTTGGGTGGGTTTTGCAATTCGAAGAACTTCAGCCTGGGACTGCAGGAGCCTTACTGATTTCAGTGTGGGGTTGTGTGGTCCCCAAGAGGGGAGAGGTGAGAAGAACTGTTCAAGGTTGGATGAGTGCTCTAATCCCACCACAGGAGGCCACTCCTTCCTGTGACAGGGGTTCAGACAGTGAGCTGTGTTATCTTTGTGTGTATTGGATGAGAAAAGGGTGACAAAACCAGATTTTTTGAAGTGGGGGACAGGACTTGCCTCATTCTGGCTGAGAACAAGGGCAGTGAGCAGCTCTGCTGGGGTAAAGAGGCTTCTGAGTAGCAGAATGAAAACTTTCTGTCTCAAGGGATGGTTGTTGGTGAAAATGTTGGCATTTAGAGAGCCTGCAGGTGTAGCCATGATATTTTCTGAAAAATCCCTTTGCCAGGATTTTAATCTTGAGAAGCTGAGAGGCCTCAGAGGAAAAGCAAAGCAATGATTATCTGCTGATGTGGAATGCAACAGGTGCATCTGTGATTGGTCCGGGTTGGTTGTTTCTAATTAATGGCCAATCACAGTCTGGCTGTCTCAGACTGTCAGTCACAAGATTTTATTATCATTCCATATTCCTTTCTATTGCTTGCCAGCCTTCTGATGAAATCCTTTCTTCTATTCTTTTAGTGTAGTTTTAGTATATCATTTATTTTTAATATAATATATATCATAAAATAATAAATCAGCCTTCTGAAACATGGAGTCAAGATTCTCGTCTCTTCCCTCGTCTTGGGACCCCCTGTGAACACCACCACATGCAGGGATTAAAAAAAAAGAATTTTGCTGCATTCCCAAGATCCATTGTCATGGACACCTTCCAGAGGAGAGAGCTGGACCCAGAGGTTCCAGGTGTGTGCCAGCCCAGCTGCTCCCTTTGCTGTGATCCTTGGTGGCTCCAGGCTCCTCTGTGTATTCCCTGCTCTCTCCCAGCTCAGGGAGAGCTGAGCACGTGGAGACACTGAGGAAAGAAGGAACCCAAACAAGGGAAAATAATCTCTGGATTTTGTTTTCCTTCTGCAGCATGTTGATTTATATTTCCAGCTGTGGTGGGAATAAAGTTCTCATAGATATTCCAGCCCCTTCTTATTCCATGGAAGCAGGGGAGCATTAACTTTGAAAAATTACACTAAGGAGCATCCCTACCCCCATGGCTTTTCCTGCAACGTCTGTACTCACTGAACTAAACCCACTTCAGACAAACAGCTTCTTGCTGAAGAGGCTGCAGCATTTTGCAAAGCTCCCAAAATTTACTGAACTCATAATGACCACAGCTGGTTGCCAAGACAGTGATTGAGAGACCAAGAAGTTCATAACCCAAGGCTACAAACTTATTGCTTCTTCCCTTGGAAAAATGAAAGTGAGGCTGTGTTTATGTCCTCTGGTTCCTTTTTGCCTTGGTGTGAAAAGCACACAGCCAAGGCTGTGCTCTGTGCTGCACTTTTCAACTCTCCTTGTCTGCCTGAATCCATGGCTGCCCTGTTTAATGCCATGAGCACAGTTGGGTGGGACCACTCTGCTCCCTGTGATCCATGAGGGAATCTTGCTGCCAATACAGAGAAATTCAGGAGAGCACAAATCTAGCACGGGTATTTGTTGTTATCACATTCCAGGTTCTGTAGCCCCTGACACAAGAAAGATGCTGACCTCAGTTTCATGAGGGTGTCACAAGCACTGGGACAGAAGAAGGTGGAGAAGTCTGGGGATCTTCTGCCACAGTGGCACCAAATCACAGAATCATGCAATGGTTTGGAAGGGGCCTCAAAGCCCATCCAGTGCCACCCCCTACCATGGGCAGAGACATCTTCCACCATCCCAGGCTGCTCCAAGCCCCATCCAGCCTGGCCTTGGACACTTCCAGGGATGCAGGGGCAGCCACAGCTGCTCTGGCAATTCCAGCCCAGCCAGGAATTCCCTCCCAATATCCCATCCATCCCTGCCCTCTGGCAGAGTAAATCCATTCCCCCTTGTTCTAACACTCCATACCCCTGTCCAAAGTCCCTCTCCAGTTCTCTTGCAGGCCCAGGAAATGGCTGAAGGCCTGAGGAAGGTAAAACAGGACACATGGGACACAGCTTCAGTCAGAAGAACAATTTCTTTTGGGACAGGTTATGACTGGGTGAGCAGCCCACCAGCAGATCTTTCTCAGTGACAATTTCACTGCATCAAGTCCCTTCACCTAAATTATGAAAGAAGTAAGAAAAAAGTCATCACATGTTCACTTTAAGAGCAATGAAACAAACGTGGGTTCCACAATTTCCATTTCAGCCTTCACTGAGGTGTATTTTATTATGCTGCTTAATTATGCTACATAAATCTCCACTATGCCACAGTTAAAATGTGGCCTCTGCCCTGATGAGTTTATAATTCAAATAGATGAGGCACATGAGTTAAGGAGAAAGATCTAACACAGGAACCAGCAGCACAGTGATTTGCAAAATTTAGGTTGTGCCACTACAATTTTAAAAATATCAGTGCTGTTTAGTGGAAGACGTGAAGATGAAGGAAGAGGGGACACAGTGGGAAGCAGGAGATGATTTGGGGAAGGATGGGGAATGGAGGGTGGCAGTGAAGGGGTGATGAAAGGCAGCAAAAGGAGCAGCTGAATGTCCTTCAGTGCCCAGTCATCTCCAGCACCTGCTCTGACAGACACCTCTCAGTTTGTGGGAAATACCTGTTACTTGTGCTGATCTAATTTTTCACCAGACCCCTGCAGCTGGGTACTCCTTGAAATGTTTTTCTTTCCCAAACCCATAAAGATCACAAGGAAAAAAAAAATGATCCTACATTGTAGGAATTGCCTTTCCTGAAGGGGAATTGTTACACAGCAACAGCAGTCACACCAATGCCGTTTTTAATGCAGAGATGAGGAGACCTTTTAGTTCATTTTATCACATTACATTTCATTTTATAGATGTACAGCAGGTAATACTTCATTTTCTTGCTGAGCATTTACTATTGCCTGACCAGATTTTCAATGGGAATCACAAAACCTCTGCTGAATCATTTGGATACACCACCACCTCTGGGAACTTTTCAGGTGCCCTGACAGCTTAAATTCCTCTAATTCCAAGTGAATCTCGCAAGAGACTCATCTTTCTTGTGTTCCAAAGGTCATGTGGACCTCAAAGGTCACCTCTGCTCCACTGACATCTTTTAAAGCACTGTCAGATCTTTTGGTGACTGAAAGATTATGGGTGAAACAACCCAAAATCTCCCACTCTGCTGTGTCTCCAACCCTGCAGTGGTGAAGGAGTCATGGGGTTCACCTGCAAGGATCTGTCTTGCTGATTTTGTCCTTCTTGCTGACAGAATAAATTGAAGGCATCAGTCTTCAGCCTTATTCAGTGCCCACAGAACGCTGCTGTGCAATAAAGTTGATTTAAGTCTGTTCCTGTAGATTTGGTGCTTCACTTGGCCCTTTATCACAAGGCTTTCAAAGCCTGCAGCTCTCTGAGCATCCTCACTCTGCCCACAAACCCTTCACACCATCAAATATTTGGGAATTGCCATCACTGAGCTCTTGCAGATTGGTTGCTGCTCAACAGGTTCCAGGTTGAGGATGCCTGATGGGTTTGTCCAGAAATTTTAGATTTGCCCAGCCTGAGAGTCAAGGCAGTTCAGGGCTCATCTTCCCCACCAAACTGGAATCATTCCAACGTGATGCATCATGAAGTTTTTGGGTGAGGGGAAAGTAAAACCCTTCTCCATCACCTAAGCTGAAGAGCTGAGTCTGGGCACATAAAATCATGGAATTGTTAAGGTTGGAAAAGATCTTTGAGAGCATCAAGTCCAACTGTAAACTCAGCACCACCATGTTCCTCATTAAACTGTGCCCTCAAGTTCCCCATTCTCACATTTTTTGAACATTTCCAGGGATGGTCACTCCACCATTGGCCTGGGCAGCCTGCTCTAATTCTTCACAATCTTTCCCATGAAAAAAAAAAAAATCCTAATATCCAATATAAACCTCCTCTGGCACAACTTGAGGCCGTTTCCTCTCGTCCTGACCTCATGCTGTCCCAGGCATGGGCAGGGGGAGGGATCACAACAGTGCTCAGGGTGAATTTAACTGGCACCATCAAAAGAAACAGAGCCAAAAACCATCAGCCACATGTGACAGACACAGGATCATTGAAGCTCAGAGTGGGATATTACAGTACAGAAGGTCTGAAGGGCTTTTTCTTAAAGAAACTCCCCCAAAAAAATCCCTTTTCTGCCTGATTTTTATTTTTTAGTGAAAATGAAGGACAAGAAGGTGCTGGTCAAACAGTGGCTCAGATTTCTAACAGCAGTGTGGGAAGCCCTTTCAAAGGCACTTCTCATTCTCTGTAAAATCATAGAATCATTTGGGTTGGGAAAGACCTCTAAAACCATGGAGTCCAACCTGTGACTGATCCCCACCTTGTTCCCCACTCTGAGTGCCACCTCCAGGCCTTCCTTGGGCACATCCAGGGATGGAGACTCCACCACCTCCCTGAGCACTCATTCCAATGCTTGACAACCCTTTCCATGAAAAAATTCCTCCTGATGTCCACATTGAATGTTCCCTGGTGCAGCTTGAGGCTGTTTCCTCTCATCCCATCACTTGTTCCCTGGGAGCAGAGCTTGACCAGGCAATTGGTCCTTGGAATATCCATCAAAATTCCTGTGTTGAACTGCCAACCGAGCACAGATCATTCCAGTTTCTACCCCTCTTGGCAGCAAATCCTTGAGATTGCCAGGTAAGTGGGGACTGTTGTTGTGTGCTTGATTTTAGCATCTGTGGGCCACAGTTCCTCCTGTGAAACAGGGGTGGTGGTGCCTGTCAGTGATAGATTTACTTTGTCAAAATCTCTCTAGAAGTACAACAACCATCGTATTATCCTGCTCTTATATCACCTCGGAGCAAATTAAATTTGAGGCCAGCAGGACTGTTCAGCTGCTGCATCTTGTGCCCCATTTTCTGCAAGACAAGCCTTGAAATTGGCTGGCTGATGTCTCATTTCAGGAGGATTGATACCACCGCTGCTTCCCCTGGAAATACAAGAGCGCGTTGCTGCTACCGGGACTTTTACTCACTTCGCTTCAAGTTCTTGTTGTTGCTCTTGCCTGGAGCTTCTACTTACACAAACCAGAAAATATCCAAAGCTGCATTAAATATTCCTGTGAGCACTGGAATTTCTGAAGCCTTATCTCCAGCATTTGTTGTGCTCAGCTGCCTGTGGTTTAAGAAGGTGGAGCTCTGATCTGAGGGTTTTTCCTGGGGTTGGGCATCCATTAATTCTTCCTCCCAAACTGATTTGCTGGGATAGATGATCCAAGTGGTTCCAGCTCAGTGCCAGCAGGACTTCTGGGACTTCCTTTTCTATCCAGCCACCTGTTTTCCCCCAAACTGTAGGAATTTAGGCTTGGATATCAGCTGAGGCAAGAGCTGATGCCCAACAAATCTTCAAGTCATGAGGAACTTAATGGAGCTGGGTTAAAAGAAGAAGTTTGTGGGTGGGATTTAAAAATTTCTTTACAGAAGGGGGGAAAAGCTATAATTAAACATGGGAGAGTTGGAATGGGAGTTGTTTTCTATGTTTCTTGTATACCCAAGGTTTTTCATGGTTCCAAAGGAAGATTAAGGCTTAAGGATTTTAATTTCAAGAAGCCAACAAGCAGCCCACACCTATTAACCTGAGGACTTGGAAAATGCCTCTGGACAATGGTAAAAACAACATTCCCTGAGTGAGGATAAGTAAAATAAAGGGGAAAAATAAACCAAATAACTGGATTTTTTTTTTTAATGGTTAAGAGGAGGTGAACATCCTCTCTTACAGCATTTTACCTGCCTGTGAAGAGAACGCCTCACACCTGCTCTGCTTTCCTTCAGGGACTGCATTACCAGAGGTTCTGTGGCTTTGACACTGGAAAAGCAGCAGTATTTTTCCACTTAACTTAATCTTAGCTATTACTTCTCTGCAGCAGCAGAACACAGTGCAACGTGGGAAATGTCAGGAGGCAAAAAACAATAAGGAGACATTTGAATCATATCTCTGCCTTGATTCCCAGCATTGAGCCAGGCAACTTCTCCTCCTGCCCCAGGAGTTTCTCCTTATTCACAGAGACAAAAAGAATTGATGGCAGCTACGTGCTGGAAAGAGAAACTGATCGTGGCTGTGCAGAAAATCCAAAAAACAACATAAACCAGCTTTAGTTCACACTTATTCAATGGTAAAGAGGAATAACAAGGTCATCCAGATGTGTGACTAATCCTAGAGCCAAATCCTGATGTTTCAGCACACTTGTACTCTATTCTTTACTCAGGCAGTTTGGCAAAGCTCGGGAAAGCTTCATAAGAAAACCAGAATTATTTGGAAGAAGAGAGTGGCTGGAACCTGATTCTTTACCCATGCACCAATTTCAGCTTAGTGCAGCTGATGTGGGGGTGACCAACTCCTGAAGAAGGGTAAAATCATTTTTATTAAACTGACTGAGAGATGCCAACAGGATTAGGCTCACTTTCTACAGGCAGAACTGCTCCTACAGCTTAGAAGGAAATTCTGGCCTTCACTCTGCCCCCATCTACACTGCTGGAAGTCAAAGGGGATTTCTTTATAACCAATATTAAAGCATTACACTCAAGGCAATTGCACCTGTAAGAAGGTGGTGTGGGCTGAACCCTTTGGTCTGACATTTTCACTAATGGTTGAAATGAAATAACAAAGCATTTGTGGTATTTTTTTCAAATGGTAAAGCTGTGGTTGAGAGACCCCATGTGTACATCAGCCCTAAATCTATTAGGGTTAGGAATTCCCAAGAATTCCCAGGAAACACTTAGAAAATATCAGAGGATAAACTGTGGAAAGGGATTGCAGGTGAAATTACCTCAGGAAAGGAGGGAAGCAATCCCTTAGTGTCACACAAGTCACATGGGGAACAGAACTCTGGCCAGTGGAGTTTGTAAAACACTTCCCACGATGCCTCAGGGTTTGGCTTTTATATTTTTCACATTCTGTGCTGGTTTGGTGTGCAGTTCTGAGCTTCACATTATGGGATGGCGAGCTCTGTGCACAGAGCAGGGAGACAAAACAATTCCTGCTCCAGCTGGGCACCAAGGACAAATGACCCAAATCTCAGCCCAGGAGCACAAACCCCGTGGGCTGGAGAGAGAAAAACAAGCAGGGTGGGACTGCAGGGGCTAAAGCTGGAATGGGACAATGAACTGCAAGGTGCAAATGGAGCAGAACTGATCCCAGGGAGAGACCCCGGGAGCGCTGGTGCATTTTGGGGCCATTTTGGTTCATCTTGGGTGCAGCCCTGGCTGGGCTCTTGTGCTGCCCCAGGTGCATCCATGGAGGATTTTTTAATAAATCCCTGCTTTATTCTGGAACTCTGCCCAGCCTCTGCTCCTTCACAAGGCATCATCCCAAGGGAATAAACCATATTTCCCAAAGAACTGCTCTGCCTGTGCCTCTTCAGAATTCTCTTTGGCAGATCTCTGCACTATGGGGGAAAATGGCCCAGCTGATGAGGAATAGCTCAGTACAAGCTCACCCCTCCTTTCCTTTTTTATTATTGAAGGGAGGATGGATGGGAAGGATGAGTGAAACCATCTGTGATTCCCAGTCCCTTCTGAATGGGGGATCCTCTACTGAGCTAATCTGATCTCTGTTGACAAGTTGTGACAAGGATTCATTCATCATCACGAGCATTTTGTTTGTCAGTTTGGACTTTCTTTGGTTTCAGTAATCCAGGAACCACCCATTTTACCCAATACACCTCAGAGCAATAAAATACTATGTGAAAGGAATGTGAAAAAAAAAAAATCTTTAGTCTGTTTTTCCTTCCATCAGTTTTCAGATTGAGACCCTTCATTGTAAATTGTGTAAGGAAAAATGATGTTCTCAAGACACTTCAGCCTCATTTTATCATATATTATTAATCAAGAAAGACCTCAGCCTTCACATGCTGCACCAGCCAGGCCTCTGTCGATTTCTCCCCTTTCATTTAAAGAAAACATAAATTCCCACCTGCGGCTTTGCTTGGGTGAGGAGTGAAGGGAAAGGGTTGCTCAATGAAAGCAGGCAGTGGTTTAGCAATTAGAGCCCAGGATTGAAAGGCAGCCAGGTCACAGTTCTGAGGCAGATTTGCTGCTGTTTGTCCTGATGAAGTTCCTCCTAAATGAGGTGATTATTGCAACTGTCAGGGATGAAAAGGTGGGACCCATCGATTTCACCCCCTCTGCAGGCTCCAGGCCCTGCTGGTCCAGAGCAGTCAATGGGAATTGCCAATTAACAAAAACAATATTGGCAAGTCGGCAGTTTGAGGAAAAACTCCCTCCAGCCAGTGCACAAATCTCTTGCCATTCAAATCACCGTCCTTGGGCAAAGGCATTGGCAAACCTGCTCAGAAAAACAGAAAATGAGATTTTTATTTTGGCATAGCTGCATAGGAAATTGTGGGGCTGAGAGCTCGTCTGCACAGGGGAAATGTGGCAAAACAGCTACACAGGAACACACTGAAGTGCACACCCTGCCTGGAGATAAAAATCACTTTACTTTGGAGTAATTCTTCTGTTCTGAAAACACATTGCTTATTCAGGAATAAAGTGTCTTTTATTTCAGAATTAAAGTGCCCGTGCTCTTACTCTGCCCTTCTGCTAATGATCGATCACAGATACAGCTGTTGATTGTAATAAATAGAGGCTCTTCCTCAACAGCTACTGTGGAATCCTTCCCCTTGTAAGTAAGGAATTATCATGCTTCTAATTACCTCGTGTTTCAAATACAGCTCGTATAAATGAGTACTCTTGACTCACCTACAGATTTCAGCAATTTCCATGCAATTAAATCGTTAAGGTGCAGCTTTGGGCAGTAAAACCACTTCTGGAAGAGCAGCGTGTTTGACATGATAGAATGAACCTGGGTTAGAAAACACCCAGCAGCTCCAAGTGATGCAAATGATGGTTGTTCCTGCCTTTCCTAAGGAATTCCGCCTCTGCAACAACAATGCTGGGGTTTGTACAGTGTTTTTTAACACAAGGATGTGACTGGGAAAGTGTCCTAGAAATGGGGAAAGCGAGGCAGCTCTTGGGAGAGGTTTGTTTGATGTTTGGTGAAAAACAAGCTTTGGATTTCCAGCCCTGGACAGGGTCACATGCACCTTTCCTTTTCCCAAAGGTGATCCTGTGGCAAGGGATGGAGTGGGTCCATGGTAAAGCAAGGACTGTGGGCAAGGAGGTTGCTGTTCAGTATCATGGAATGCCAGCATTATAGGATCACAGAATATCCAGTGTTGGAAGAGACTCACACAGCAAGGGTTGGGTGTCACAGCATTTTTGAGGTTGTGAACAGATTCCAATCCGTCACCTCCATCTGCTCCAAAACCACAATTCCTGTGCCAAACGCTCCAGTTTGCTTCCAGAGCTCACTTCAAGGACCACCTGGGCTGGCTCATCTTTGGTCACCTCACTGCCTTCCCATGGAAAACTGGGGGAAATTATTCTTAATAATATTATAGCTTAAGGACATTAAATTCAGGGAAGTGCCAGCAACTCTTGTGGGTGTATTTGTGATCAGACTCGTTCAGGCTATGACACACTGTGAGTATTTAGCATTACTAATTCGTAGAACACGTTAATTTAAATACTTCACGCATTTTACCCACTTTTAACTCTAAACATTTAAATCCCTCAATGTTCAACCAACCCTGCTCCGTGAAGGCTCTGAGAGGATGCTTTGGTGCTGTATACCCCCACCCCGTTTCCTGCCTCTCCCAGGGTGAATGACGGCTTTTGGGCACAGGTGTCTTTGCAGGTGTATCTTGTCAGGTCGATAATTTTTTAACCTTTTACTCATTTTTAACCACCTGTCGAAGGTTTGCGTGGGAATCTGTATCGCCGCCGCCACAAAAACTACAACTCCCAGAAGACTCCGCGGCGGAGCACCCCGCCTTGATGTCGCGTGCCCCGCCCTCCTCGCTTTCTATTGGGTGGCAGCCCACTCTCCTCGCTTATGATTGGCTGCGGCGTGCTAGCACGTGTGTCTGCGCCGTGTTTGAGGGGGTGCAAGATGGCGGCGGGCGACGCGGTTGGGAGGTACCGCAGTACTGTGGGCAGGAGTAAGGACCCCTCGGGGCTGCTCATCTCGGTTATCAGGTAGGGGTGGCCTCGCTCTGCATCCTCCGGGCCTCTGAGGGTGCCCCAGGGCCGGGTGCGGGCTCTGCTGCGCTGGGGAGGCCTGCCCGGCTCGGGCTTCCGGGATGTGGGGTCTGTCCTGGGCATGGGGTGAACCCAGGCTTGGTCCCTGCTGGCCCTGGAGTGCTTGGGAGGCTGCAGGGCTGGAGGAAGCCTTGTCCTGAGGGCTGTCCCGCTGTCCTGCCGCCCTGCCCGGCGCTCTTCCTCCTGTTTTGTTTCATGCTGGGGTCAGAGGGATCTGGACAGGCTGATGGAGGGGCTGAGACCAGCGGGGTGAGGTTCAGCCAGGCCAAGTGCCTGGTGCTGTGTTTTGGCCACAGGAACCCCCGGCACTGCTCCAGCCTGGGGCAGAGGGGCTGGGGGTTTGTGCAGCAGGACAGGACCTGGGGGTGCTGCCTGACAGTGGCTGAACACGAGCCCAGGTGGGTAAGAAGGACAATGGTACTTGGTCTGTGTCAGAGTTTGTGTGACCACAGGAGCGGGGAAGTTATTTTCACCTGTTCTGGGCATTGGTGAGGTCCCACCTCGGGTGCTGCGTCCTCTTCTGGGCTCCTTGACTCAGAGGATATTGAGGGGCTGGAGAGCGTCCAGGGGATGGAGCTGGGAAGGGTCTGGAGCCCCAGGAGGGGCTGAGGGAGCTGGGAAGGGTCTGGAGCCCCAGGAGGGGCTGAGGGAGCTGGGCAGGGGCTGAGCCTGGAGCAAAGGAGGCTCAGGGGGCCCTTGTGGCTCTGCACAAGTCCCTGCCAGGAGGGCACAGCCGGGGGGGTCGGGCTGTGCTCCAGGGAACAGGGACAGGAGCAGAGGGAAGGCCTCAGGGTGGATTTTAGGAGAAATTTCTACACAAGAACGGTCTTCAAACACTGTAGGGACTCTGTCACTCCAGGAGCAGTGGTGGACCCCCATCCCTTGGAGGTCTTGAAGAAATGCTGGACTTGACACTCAGTGCTCTGGTGAGGTTCTGTCACAGGTTGGACTCAATGGTCTTGGAGATCTTTTCCAAACTCACTGATGGTTTAATGCCATTCATGAAGGCCAGGGCACTGTCATGTTGTTGCTGTGGGGTCCATAAGTGACTTCCACCTTCAAACTGAGTAAAATTCATCTGGCCAGAAATCTGGAGGACCAGCAAGTCCAGTGGGGGGACTCCATCCTGTGTGGGACTGCCAGAGTGGGCAAAGTGCTGCTGCTTCCATGTCTGTCCTGTGGGCATTGAAAATAAAGTTGTGTCCAGTCCTGTTTAGCCACTGATTTTTGTCTGCCCACATTCCTGAACTTGGTTCTGCTGGAGGATGGTTCTGTGATAGACCTGGAAGTGAATTCACTGTTTCCCCCCCAGTACTTTCTGTAACTGCTTGTAAATCTTTTCTGTGCTGCTTAAACCCAGAGGATTGGCAGCTGATTGCCCACGCTGAAGCTTTTGGATGTTCTCACATGTTTTGAATCTTCTCACATGTTTTGGATGTTCTCACACAGTGGGTGTGGGCAGCTGCAGTCACACCAGCAGGATGCTGGCAGTTGTAATGAGCTCCCAAACTTTGGCTCCTACTCCAATGTCTTGGAGAGAAGCTGCATTCATTTTGTTGCTTTGGAGAAGTTATTGTTGCACTAGTTTTGTATCTAGGAAAAGTTATGATTTAAATATCCTCTGTAAATTATAATGTTTAGGACAAAATTCAATTATTTTTTCATCACTCTGGCCTTTGAAATCTTGCAGAACTTGAAGGAGATGTTGTTTCTATTAAAAAAAAAAAAACCAGCTGGTGCCACTGTCTGTGGAAGAATAATAAACATGCACTGGTTGTGCAGCATTTCCTGTTGTAATCATCTTTTTCCCTGTTTCCTGTAATTTCCAGGAGTATTTTAAGGTCTTCTTTTTGTACCTGTATTTTAATAAATCCAGGCTTATTAAATTTATTAAAAACCAGAAGAGTGAGCTCACAGTGCGCTGTTCTCCAAATAAAAGAAATGTTTGTCTTACAATCTTTGGCTTCCAGGCACTGATACCTTGGCTAGTTTAGGACCAGTTTTTAGACACAACATTGAGTTATTGACTTGATGAAATTAAAGTTATTCAGTAGAACAGCCTGATAACTAAACTTCCAGAATTTAATTAGAACTTGGTTTGGATGTAGAGATTCTCTGCAGAGCTTGACATGGCAGGTTGAGCCAGACCATGAAAACCTGAGGGTAGAACTGATTGCAGAGGAAGGAAAAAGTGTTGTGGTAATAATATTGATGTTTCTTAGGCTTAACCAAATGCAGAAAGCAAATGGTGTGAAAAGGAATTTAAATCACTTTTCTCCAGACGTTGTTTTTGTGTAGGAGCTCAGGTGAGGATGCACTTGCCAAGCAACAGGTGAATTTTTTAGTGGTTTGCATGGTCATAAAATACCACTGCAGACAAATCTAAGCCTGTGTGGCTTAAATGTAATTTTACTCAGCTTCAGAAAAATATTACAAATCTTAACAGCGAGCTGTTGGTTTGAAATGTGGCTGAGTTTCCTTTTGTTGATGGCTTTATTTCCAAAACATTTATGCATAATAGAGGCTTCTGCCAATCCTTGTGGTTTTACTCTTGCATGTCCCTGTTTATGTAGGCTGTTTATTTCTCCCTTGTTGCTGTGTGAAAGGTCCATAAAGGGAGCAGTGGATGAAAAACAGCAAAACTTTGACTGCGTTTTTCTGCTGTAAACAAACAAAACCAGAGGAGCTTCTTTAAGTATTGATGTTTTACTTGGTTATAGCAAAGACAGGGATGTTTTCCAAAAAATAAACATTGTTTAGGTCTGCAAAATCTCTTCATATTGTCTGTGAAACGCTTTGAAGGGTGAAGCTGAAAGGCTTTCTGTAAACAGAAATTATTCTGTTAATGAAGGGATAATTTCTGATATTTACTTGAGCTCAGCAGCTCTTACTCACAAGAGACTGAATAATTCCCTTTTCTGTGATCCCAGATTTAGGGATTCTTGCAGTTCTGTGACTGGACTTGCCAGGAGGAAGTGTCTCACTTCCAAGGAGAATGTTTGGGGTGAGATCCATGACCAAGTTTACCTTGCATAGCAGCACTAAAATCCAGTCAGAAATGGAATTGTATGGGCTCTGGTTTGGGAATTTTAAGTTATCCCTGCTTTCTGTGGTGCTGCTTTCAGCAGCTCTGAATACAGAAAGCTCTGAGATGAAGGAAAACCCAACAGGGAAGAGAGTCCCACCTGTGATCCCTTTCTGTCCCTGTGAAGTGTCACTTTTTCCTGTTGTGTCAGGGAACACATTTGCTCTTTGTGAGTTGTTTCCTGTAGGAGGATTCCTGCACTCATGGAATTCACCTTGGTTTTCTGGTTGTTGCCAAGAACAGAGACTAAAGGCAGCCTCAAGGATGGAGTAATTTGGAGCTGTCAGGAGTGTGCAGCTGTCCCAGGACAGGACTGATCAATGCCATAATAAAAGCCAGAAGCTCCCAGGGAATTCCCAGATTTAGGAAGGTGTAGTTCCACCCCCAGCAGTGCTGGGGTCACACTGAGTTCTTGGCCAGTTCCCCTCTTTGTTTCTCCCAAAAGAGAAATAAAGGGATTGTCCACAACAATAAATCTTTAGGAAATAAAGAATGTCTGGGAAGCTTGATGAGTGTTTGCAAAGTCTGCCCTTAAATTCCCACTTTGGCTGCAGCTCCAGGGACCTTTCCTTCTTTTCCCTGTGCCTTCACAGCTGGCAGTAGCTTTAATTTGGAAGTAGCTTCAATTTGTTCTTGTCCTCAGAGTGCTGAGAAGAAATGAGCATTATTTGCTACAAGTAAACAGTTTCTGGGATTGTGACTTCCAGAGTGGATATTGGATATCAGGGCTTTACAGCTTCTATCCCTGTGCTGCTGCACTCTGCTCATTCCTCAGCACACCCACCTCCAAAACCTGCTCATTCCTTCGTGGAGGAGAAAAATCCTCAATTTCCTTCAATAAAAGCTACTTTGTAAGGTCAAGATGCTGGCACAGAGATTCCCTGCTGATGCCAGGGGCTTTGGCAATGGCTTTTTAAAAACAATGCAGATAATGGAGCAAATTTGGGTCTCCTGCTGGAGGACAACTCAGGCAATATTTTCTTTTATCACTCAGAGGACTAACATGTGTTTGTATATTGATTTTTCTTAACCTTTTGTTTTGTTGGTAGCTGGTTGAAGCAGCTTTTGTATTCTGAAACAAGCAACCTGGCATTTAGCAAATGCTTTTTTTTTTTTTAAGACAGAGAGATCTTGTCAGATTTTTAATTGGTGAATGTGTCTGCTTTTTATTTATTGTTGAGTGGTTTTCTTCCCAATTAAAGGTTGCTATTTTTTAAAACTGGCCTTTAACAGCTTCTTTAATTGGGGGAAAACAAACTTTACAGTGACTCCATAAGACCTCAGTGAAATTTTTGTGCTGAGCTTTCACAGAAGCAGATGCACCCAACAGATCTCTGCAGAGGTTGAGATTGCAGGCAAAAAACCTTGACCATGCTTTATTTTTCACAAGTGGGATTCTTTTTCTTTAGTGCTTGTGGCCATTATTTTTATTATAAGTGAACTTGCTGAATGGATTTTTGCTAATGACCTGGCATTTGGTCTTTTCTATGTCTAAAACAGTAGAGCTGAGTTGCCAGTTTGTGATGGAGAGTGAGGAATAGGGATGTGGAGCTGTTGCATTTGAGAAATAGCTGCTACAAGGAATAAACTCGAGTTATTCTGATCTGTAATGGTCTCTTAAAACCACTTTTATTGCAAATGGTGTTTTCCAATGTTATAAAGGTAGCAGTTCTTGTATGAGAAAAATACTTCAGAAATTCCCTGAAAATAAATTGTATATGGCAGAGTGTGGTTGTAAACTATAAATTTCCTTGAAATGATCTCCAGGCACTTGTGTAAAATGTTTAGGTATTTTGCAAGTGTTGGGCTGTAGATTGATACAGACCCTTGGTTGCATTTAAAAATGAGTAAATGTGAATACACAACCACATAGAAAAGGACAAGAGGTGTGACTGTGGCAAGTTAAAAGCTCCAAGTACTTTATTTTTCAGCTCTTATTTTAGCTTTAGCCAGTGCAGAGCTGCAGTTGAACCCACCCTGGCAAAAGCAGGAAGTGGAAATACTGGGTTTTGTTAGGAAATGATTGTGCTTTTAACTCTTTCAGAGGTGTTGCCTTCAACAGCTCTTGGTTGTGGTGCAGGTTTGAAACCTTCAGGTGGATGATGAAATTCCCCCAGCCTCCTGCTGCAGGTGTGATCCCAAGGATGGGTTCATGGTGCAGCGTGGGGAGTGGCTCCTGTGGTGGTTTGACAGGAAATGTGTTTTTTGGGATGCTGTGTTTTTGGCCAATGGATATTCAGACTTTAATATTGGCATTTAACCTGGCCATTGGGACATGGACACGCCTCTGAGAACACGGGGTTAAAAGCAGAGCTCTCCCCTGGGAGGGCCCTCTTGGGTTTCCGGCAGGAAAGAGTTCGGGTCTCTCCCCCGGCCCAGCTGCTGGGTGGGCAGGGGGAGGGGAAAAGCCATGTGGCCGAGAGAGCATCCTTAAAAGACAACCCTAGAAGCAGTTCTGGTCCGTGTTCAGTGGTGAGAGCACTGGACATGAAAAGGAAGAAGTCACGACGGCAGATGTACTCCGGGCGGTGCCACAAGTGACACAGGAACACATGAGGCTTCGATTGTGTTTCCAGGGGAAGCCCATGGCACAAGAAGGACTCCTCTCCTCTTGATGAACTGAGGATTGATTGTTTGAAGGGTGGTGCTGGACCGAGAGTTGGTGATCTGAGAAACAAATGTATTGTGTGGAAATTTGGTGGGGGGAGGAGGAAATGCATTTGTGAGGTTCTCATTTTCCCTGTGTGTGTGTTCCTTTTTATCTGTAGTTGTAGAGTAGTTAATAAAGTTCTGGTTCTTTTTTCCCTAAGTAGGAGCCTGCTTTGCTTATTCCTGGTCACATCTCACAGCAGAAACCAGGGAGAAGGTATCTTCATGGGGGCACTGGCATTGTGCCAGTGTTAAACCATGACAGCTCCCAAAATACTCTTTATGCTTCAGTTATCCAGGGGACAGGTCTGAGCAGCACTGTCCAGCCTCTGCTCTTGCAGATCTGGAAATGATGATCCTCAGGGCTTTGCCTTTCTCCTGGGAATGTGGTAATACACGGAATGGCTGATTTAATTTTTGGATCTAAAATTAATTGCCAAAAGAAGAGCTGGTCCCTGTGGCTTCCTGTCCTGGACAGGGTCTCACCCAGTGGAGTGGCAGCTGAGTCCCTCTGTTTGTGCCTGGAGGTGTAAGTGGCATCTCCTGGGGCTGTCTGCAGCCTCCATCCCTGTTCCTACCTGGGAAATATGCAGCTGCTTGGTGTTCCTGGGCTTTTCCTGTGTGGGGGATTGAAACTCTTCCTGTGCTGCTGTTGGAGCCATCTGAAGGAGGGGAATTCTGTTAAAGCCACTGCAGTCCAGTCTTTGTTTCAGAAACCAGCTGATCACTCACTCCCCTGGCATTGTTTGCATTGGGGTGAGGAAATTTGATTAAAGGTTGATTAATTTAGCAAAATAAAGAATTCCCTGCTAGTGTTTATTTAGATGGCTGGAGGCTGCTCAGCCTTTTTGCTGCATTTCTCCTGTACCCATCTGCAAGTCCTCAATGATAAAAAGATCACCAGCTTCTGTTGAAAATGCTCTAACCAACTGTGTAAACAGCATGAAAGATTAATGGAATGTAAGTAGAGGAGGAAAATGTTTTAAAATGCTCTGTTTGCTCTGGGTGCTTAACAGGATTGTGAACAGACTTGGTGCTGCTGTTCTTGTAGTGAGTTATTTCTTTGCTCAAGGGAGAGGGAGTTCCCTGCAGGCTGTACCTTTGTTCCCCTTGGTGAGGGTGGAAGGTGCTGGCCTCAGGATTTCACTTCTTTTTAAATTTATTATTTATAATTGTTCAATCAGTTTTTAGAATACATTCCCCATGCCCATTGACTTGGACTCCACAGCTTTTGATTACCTGCTTTCCAGCACCTCATGGTCTCTGAGAAGAAATATCTTTCCTGAATGCCTTAATTCATTTCCACAAATCCAGAATTTCACAGGAACAATCCATTAACCTATGAAAATAATGAGAAAACATTCAATATGTTGCTGCCAAGTTAAATTGTTAAATACCTTTTGGAGTCTTATTTTTTTTCCTTCTGTCTGGCTTTGTTTTATAAGGACCCAACTTTTACATTGGTTTCCATGAGCCTCTGGAGAGGTTTCAAAACATGAATTATCAGATTATACACTTTGAGGTTAAATAGTGCTGGAAGCTGTAGATCACCCCATTTGGGACTTGTCTTTAAGACAACAGTTTTCAATTATAAAATTGAAATAAGTCCATTTAGTTTAATGAACCTGTGGAAATTTGTAGCTCAGTGGAGACACAGTGGGTTGAAGTAGAGTTGTTCTTGTCCCAGGGAGCTTTCTAAAACAATTTCGATGTGATCTCTTGAAATGGAGCTGCTTGTGATGTCTTGTGGGGTGTAAGGGCAGTCAGGAGGAAGAATTTGTGCTGAACTGCTCTGGACAGGCTCTTTTTTTACACCCGTAAAAAGAAGGTTGGAAGCAGGGGGAAGTTTGAATAAACCCCTGAATTTCAGAAAGGAGCAGATTTTATTATTTCCTCACTTATGCATTTTATTCTGATTAACACAGGGACTTAAATAGTGACAAGGTAAACATGTTCAAAATGTTTCTTTGATCTCAGGTGTTGCTTGACATTTTCACGGCAAGGCCCAGTCCTTGAAATGCTCAGTGTCAAAGCCACTGCGTGATGTTGTGTTTCCAGCTTTGAGGGGGAAGGCAGTAACAAATGAGTGCATTTGTCACGGGTTATTGCTTGCAGAGCACTTAAACGCATCTTCCACACCTCTGGGAAGTTAACACTCAATCCTCCCAACAACTTGCACTTCAGACTCCCTCACTGCAGCAATTCCTGGGATCATTTTCAGCTTGACAGTGCCTGTGGAGCTCTGGCCCACGGCAGCGTGTGCTGGGCAGTGAATGTGGGAGATGATGCCTCTCATCTTGGGTACCTCGTTCCCCCTCACACGCTGACCTCTCCTCTCATCTTGGGTGCCTTGTTCTCCCTCACACGCTGACCTCTCCTCTCATCTTGGGTACCTTGTTCCTCCCCTCACACGCTGACCTCTCCTCTCATCTTGGGTACCTCGTTCCCCCTCACACGCTGACCTCTCCTCTCTTCTTGGGTGCCTTGTTCCTCCCCTCACACACTGACCTCTCCTCTCATCTCAGGTGCCTTGTTCTCCCTCACACGCTGACCTCTCCTCTCTTCTTGGGTGCCTTGTTCCTCCCCTCACACACTGACCTCCCTTGTTGGGTACCTTGTTCCTCACACACTGACCTCTCCTCCCTTCTTGGGTACTTTGTTCCTCACACACTGACCTCTCCTCCCTTCTTGGGTACCTTGTTCCTTACACGCTGACCTTTCCTTCCCTTCTCGGGTATTTTGTTTTCCCCCTCACACGCTGACCTCTCCTCCATTCTCAAATACCTTGTTCCCCTTGCACGCTGACCTCTCCTCCCTTCTCAGTGTTTTGTTCCCCTCCTCACACGCTGACCTCTCCTTCTTTCTGGGGTACCTTGTCTCCTCCCTTCTCAGCTACCTTGTTCCCCCCATACTCGCTGATCTCTCCTCCCTTCTTGGGTATTTTGTTGCTCACACACTGACCTTCCTTCTCAGTTACCTTGTTCCTCCCCTTACAGGCTGACCTCTCCTCTCATCTCAGGTACCTTGTTCCTCCCCTCACACACTGACCTCTCCTCTCATCTCAGGTACCTTGTTCCCCCCTCCCACGCTGACCTCCATCCTCGGGTATTTTGTTCCTCACACACTGACCTCTCCTTCCTTCTCAGGTATTTATTCCTCACAGGCTGACCTCTCCTCCCTTCTCGGTTATTTTGTTCCCCTCCCTCACAGGCTGACCTCTCCTCCTTTCTCAGGTACCTTGTTCCTCCCCTCACATCCTGACCTCTCCTCTCTCCTCAGGTGTTTTGTTCCCCCCCTCACAGGCTGACTTCTCCTTCCTTCTCAGGTGTTTTATTCCTCTCCCTGACACGCTGGCCTCTCCTCCCTTCTCGGGTACCTTGTTCCTCCCCTCACACCTTCTCGGCTGTTTTGTTCCCCCCCTCACACGCTGACCTCTCTTCCCTTCTCAGGTACCTTGTTCCCCTCACATGCTGACCTCTCCTCTCATTTTGGGTATTTTGTTCCCCCCTCGCACGCTGACCTCTCCTTCCTTCTCAGGTACCTTGTTCCCCTCACACACTGACCTCTCCTCCCTTCTCGGGTACCTTGTTCCCCTCACACACTGACTTCTCCTCCTTTTTCGGGTACCTTGTTCCTGCCGCCCCTCACACGCTGACCTCTCTTCCCTTCTCATGTACCTTATTCCCCTCACATGCTGACCTCTCCTCCCTTTTCAGGTACCTTGTTCCCCCCTAACACGCTGACCTCTCCTCCCTTTTCGGGTACCTTGTTCCCCCCTCACACGCTGACCTCTCCTGCCTTTTCGGGTACCTTGTTCCCCCCTCACACACTGACCTCTCCTCTCATCTCGGGTATTTTGTTCCCCCCCTCACATGCTGACCTCTCCTCCCTTCCCCGGCGCCGTTCCCGGCTCTCGGCGTTCCCGCCTGGCGGAACCCTCGGGCTCTGTGCTGCTCTCTCCCGTGGCTGTGCTCGGCCTCGGCTGTCGGAGCACCACAAATGCTCCAGCGATCACAAGGGCTCGAACCCAAATGAAAAAACAAATGCTGGAATTGCTGTGTGGCCATGGCCGTGAGCAATGGGAGTAACTGCATTCTGTTAGGTTTCTTTTTACTCTGCTTTTTTTTTCCTCCTACTTTTTAATACTGAAGTTTCCTTGGCACATTGCAGCTGTTTCCCGCAGAGAGGAGACTGAGCTTTCTAGACATCCACAATGCTCTGCTGAAATTATTATTTGTTGCTTCTAGCAACTGCTTCCTTTGTTTAACTCCACAAATCCTTTGTTGTTCTCAATTGTCTTTTGGCTAAGGCTGTACTTTTCTGTACCTTGTTGTACTCTGGTTTGTATTTCAGGTCTTTGGTGTGGTGTAACATGGAGAATAACAAGACAAAATAATCCCCTTAATTTTGTTTCCTGAGGGGTGATTTTGATAGTTTTAATGCTGTACTGTATATTCTATTATAAGGACTGGTGTGTGTATGATATTTATGTTATACATATAACATGAATCCCCCTGTGCTGGGCACTGCTGAGGTCCCATCTCAAATCCTGAGGGCAATTTTGAGCCCTTTGTGATAAGAAGGGCATTGAGGGGCTGGAGCAGATCCAGAATGGAGCTGGGAAGGGTCTGGAGAACCACGAGGGGCTGAGGGAGCTGGGCAGGGTCTGGAGAACCAGGAGGGGCTGAGGGAGCTGGGAAGGGTCTGGAGAGCCAGGAGGGGCTGTGAGGGAGCTGGGAAGGGTCTGGAGAACCAGGAGGGGCTGAGGGAGCTGGGAAGGGTCTGGAGAACCAGGAGGGGCTGAGGGAGCTGGGCAGGGGCTGAGCCTGGAGCAAAGGAGGCTCAGGGGGCCCTTGTGGCTCTGCACAAGTCCCTGCCAGGAGGGCACAGCCGGGAACAGGGACAGGAGCAGAGGGAACGGCCTCAGGCTGGGCCAGGGCAGGTTTAGATTTTGATAACAGGAACAATTCCTTCTGTGAAGGACTGTCCAGGAGGACATTAAATCCCTCCAGGAATTAATTAAATAACCCTGTGGATGTGGCATTTGGGGATGTGGGTCAATGGTGGCCTTGGCAGTGCTGGAGAAACAGTTTGACTTGATGAATTTATGGATCTTTTCCAGCCTTAATGTGATAAATTGTGAAACATATTCAGCAGAGTTTTACAATACTTTTGTGTGGTACCTCCCCAGCATTCATTTCCTGCAGATTTCTGAGTGAGCAGTAAAAGAATTATCCTTTAACTCTCACCCAAACCATAAAACAGTGAAAATCTCACCCAATTTCTTTGGGAGGAACGGATCTTGTGTATCCCAGAAATTCTGGATTTTGCCCAGGGCTGCTGATGTTGAACAGATTTTTGGTGTTTTTGCTGGAGGAACAGGTCAGTACATCAGTGAGTCCTGCCTTGGCCACACATGAAAGCAGCTGGAGCTTTGAGCAGGACAAGCTTTCAGCCACGCTGCTTTGAGCAGTTGGTACCACAAACTGTGTGTTTGGAGCTTCAAAGGTGTTTGAAAGTGAGGAACTGGGAGCCTCAACAAGGTGTGTGATACAGCACAGAGCACCTGGAACAGGTGGTGGCAAGTTTACTGTGGATTCCTGTGAAAACTGGAGCTTTGTTTGATTCCCCCCCACTGATTCAGCACTCAGTTCAATTGCACTTCACTAAAATGTTCTTTTCCCTGATCAGATGAGAACTATTTAAATTTGATCCCCTTGCCTTTTCTTTTTTTTTGGTGGTGTTTCCCACTGTCTTTAATGAGTATTTTCATTTCAATGAGCGAGTGTGAGTGAAGAAAAGTGAATTGCACGCTCAAAGAAACCTGATCCAGAAGGAAAAGAGGATTATTCCTGGAGTTCCAAGCTGCACCTGTGCATCCTGTAATACTCTTTTCTGCCTTTAACCACAAATATTTACATAAGTCTGCTCAGATGTTGGGGAGCAGAAGAAAAAAGGCTTTTATAGGGACACAAAGACACTGAACACCCACAGTTGTGGACAAAACCAGCAGGGTCTTCTACCCTCTTTTCCTGTAAGAATTATCTGGTCCTAACTGAGCATTAATTTCCTAAACCTTGTATTTGCATTATCTGTTCCTTCAATTTTGCTTCATAAAAAAGAATCTGCAGAAGCATAATGCCCACATACTGTTACTGCAATGTTCTTCCTGTGAAACAAATTTTCTAGTCAGGAAATGGATAATTAAGCCTCAGTTTGCCATCCATAGCTTAGCAGTAATCACACTTAACAGGGCTGGCCCTAGGGCAGGTAAAATAGGCAGGCAGTTATCCACCCAGCCTGGCTGGAGGCATCAGGAAAAGCAAATTTACAGAAATGAAACGTTTATTATTCATTAATGTTAACAGTTTTCTCTTAAAAATTGACATAATCTAATTTTCTTGGTGTTTTATTGGGCAGGTAGGAAGCTGACAGCGGGCTGGCAAAAGGAATTGCTCATCTGCACTAGAAAACAGAGAAAAAATATAATATAAACTGTGTGGGGGAAAATGAGTCCTCAGTGTAAAGAGACATTCTTGCTGAATCTCAAATCTGATTGCTGTTCAAAGTGTAATTGTGAAGCTGATGCCTGTAAATGGATCATCTTAAAGGTTGTAGCTGAATTTTTTGCCACGGTGCAAAATAAAAGGGGGTGGGGGGCAGCAAATGCAGGATTTGGTGGCAAAAATACTCCTGTGAAGGGAATGAAGTGACAGGGGATGAGATGCAGTAGGGGGGGTGTGGATGGCACTGCAAATTCAGGTTCACAACACTGGGTTGTGCATGCTCCAAAGGTATTCAGCACCTTCCAAACCTAAATGGAGATGGATTGTGGGCATTTGGAGCTTGAAAATTCATGGGTTTGTCTCTACCTGAGCTATTTTTGTTGTTGACCCTTGTAGAATAAAAGAGAGGGGAAAATGGGACAAAGGAGAATGGCTCTAAGGTGGAGGAGGTTGGATTTAGATGAGGTTTAAAGAAGAAATTCTTGGCTGGGAGGGTGGGGAGGGGATGGGCTGGAATTGCCAGAGCAGCTGGGGCTGCCCCTGCATCCCTGCAATGTCCAAGGCCAGGCTGGACACTGGGGCTGGAGCAGCCTGGGACACTGGGAGGTGTCCCTGCCATGGATGGGGTGGCACTGGAGGGGCTGTAAGGTCCCTTCCCACGGCAATAGAGCTGCTTCAGTCTGAGGTACATCCACAGGGTGCTGTGTGCTAAAACTGAATCTCCCCCATCAAACAGGAGATAGGCTTGCAAACAGAGGTGGAGGAGAATCCAGATTTGTTTAGGAACCTGTTTTTTTCCACATTTGCTGTGGACATCTCTGTGAACAAAACACTCCATCCTCTGGAAGCTTTGTAGTTTGGCAGCACCAGCTGAGCTCTCTGGGCCTGTGACTGCCTGTGGGACCTGCCATGGTGCCAGGAAAAGCATTGCACAGAATGCACAGAATGACCAGGTTGGGAGAGACCTTCAAGGCCATGGAGTCCAGCCCAGCCCCTGGCACCCAGTGCCACATCCAGGCTTGTCAAACACACCCAGGGATGGGGACTGCACCAGCTCCCTGGGCAGCCATTGCAGAACTTGATCCCCCTTGCTGGAAAAGCTTTTTCCTGTAGGGGGATACAGCATGGGTAAATGGAGGTGGTATAGAATGTATTCTTAGCCCCTAAAGAGTTGCAGCTGAACCAATTACTAAAGATTAGGAGCAGGCCTAATGTTAACAGGCCACACTTGTAGCCAATAAGAACAGTGTTATAAAAGAGTGGATTGGTGGGAACTGGAGTCAGTTGGCTGCTGTGAGGATGAGGAAGAGTCAGTGCCTAGAGGAGCTGCCTACAAGAACCATCAAGGAGGTACAAAACTCTGGCAATATGGAACCCTTCCAATGTAAAGACAACAGAGCTCTTGCACTATAATGACAACATTTTCCTGCTCTCCAGCCTGAGTTTCCCTTGGCACAGCTCGAGGCTGTGTGCTCTGGTTGTGTCAGTGCTGCTGGAGAAAGAGCCCAAGGGCAGCTGAGCACAGGCACCTTCCAGGAGCTGCAGAGAGCGATGGGGGCAGCCCTGAGTCTCCTTTGCTGCAGGCTGAGCACCCCCAGCTGCCTCAGGGGCTCCTCTCAGGCTTTGTGTTCCCAGCCCCTCTCCAGCCTCGCTGCCCCTCTGGCCCCGCTCAGTGTCCCCAGGCCCTTCCCAGGCTGAGGGGCCAGAGCTGGGCACAGCCCTGGAGCTGAGCCCTCCCAGTGCCCAGGGCAGGGCACAGTGACCTCCCTGCTGTGCTGCCCTCACTGCTGACACTGCCAGGGCACAGTGACCTCCCTGCTGTGCTGCCCTCATCCCTGGCACTGCCAGGGCACAGTGACCTCCCTGCTGTGCTGCCCTCATCCCTGACACTGCCAGGGCACAGTGACCTCCCTGCTGTGCTGCCCTCACTCCTGACACTGCCAGGGCACAGTGACCTCCCTGCTGTGCTGCCCCTCACTGCTGACACTGCCAGGGCACAGTGACCTCCCTGCTGTGCTGCCCCTCACTGCTGACACTGCCAGGTGCCATTGGCTCCTTGGCCACCAGGGCACACCAGGGCTCCTGTCCTGCTGCCCACCAGGTCCCTCTGTGCCTGGCACTGCCCCAGCCACACCATCCCCAGCCTGTGGCACTGCAGGGGTTGTTGTGGCCAAAGTGCAGCACTGGGCACTTGGACTTACTAAACTTCATACAATTTCCTGTTTTCCCACTTTGTGCTGAGCTTCTTGGTCTGGGGACTGAGCAGACAAATCTGGTGTGCATTTCATCCACATCAAAGCTCTTTTTGTAGGAGTTTGGTGCAGATAAGCTGCCCACATTTGTGGGAGCAGGAGTGATACACAGAATAAAGATTAACCTGTGTGTGATGTGTGTTTTCTGGTGGGATTGACAATGTTAAATCTTGTTTTGAGGCTGGGATGCTTTTGAGGCTGGAAAATAGCATTTTTACAGAGGGAGGTGAGTGGTTTCGTAGTTCTGCAGCTGATCATGCCTCTAGCATTGCTGTGCTCCTGGATTTATCTGTTGTGCCACATGATGAGTGGTACAATGGTGTTTGTTTCCTTTTGCTGCTGACTAGCTCAGTAAACATCATGTTCTCTCAGCTCCCAACAATAATAGAAGTGTATTAGCTTGTGGAGAAATGATAACTTATTTTCTGTCCTTTTACAGCATCTGCCTGTTGTTCTCTTGTGTTGTTTGAATGCTGGAGAGGTTTCTTTTTCTTCCTTTCCTCCCCAAATTAATTCATCACAGTGTGGGAGTAATTTTGGACAGAAGATGAGACTAGATGGTAGTTGTTCATTGGGCACATGAACATCTGGGCCAGATCTATGGAAAGCATTGATTTGTAAAGGCACAAAGAGCTATCCAACACTGCCTGTAGTGTGAAATAATTTCCTGCAGAGTGTATGGAGTGTGCTGGTGTTAGATGTTGCTGGGACCAGATAAATTACATTGGTTTGTAGAGAAAAATTCTTTTATCCCTGTAGAATGCATGGCATTTTTGAAGCTCTTGTCTGAATTTCTGTGGTAAGTACACACCACAATTTTATACCTTATAAAAATGAGACATGGTGTGACTTCCTTCAAGAGACACAGAACAGCTGGGATTGAAAGGGCCCTCAAAGCCCATCCAGTTCAGTGGGCTGGGACACCTTCCAGGAGCTCCAAGCCCCAGTGTCCAGCCTGGCCTTGGACACTGCAGGGATGCAGGGGCAGCCCCAGCTGCTCTGGCAATCCCAGCCCAGCCAGGAATTCCTCATTGCCAAGATCCCATCCCTGGCTGCCCTCTGGCACTGGGAGCCATTCCCTGGGTGCTGTCCCTGCAGGCCTTGGCCCCAGTCCCTCTGCAGCTCTCCTGGAGCCCCTGGAATGTGCTGGAAGCTCTCCCTGGATCCTTCCCCTCTCCAGGTGAGCACCCCCAGCTCTCCCAGCCTGTCTTCTCAAAACCAAGCATTTTACTGACAGAACCATTTCATTTTGCTCCTCAGAGGAGAATTCTGAGGTCTGTGCAGGGGAAGTCTTTAATACCACAAGTGGGTTTTTCAACTGCTTCTGAGTACTTAGTTGAGCATTTATAATAAGTACATAAATCAGAAATCTTGCCTTTCTCTTCACTAAAAAGTGGATTACCCTCTAGCTTTTGATGGTTACAGTCTGTGGAGGTGCTTTAAGAGGACAGGTGAGAGTGAATTCAGACTTCTGGGTTGTGGCACTTTGTCCCTTCACCTGAGATGCTGAAGCAGGAAGATTCTTGGAGAGCTTGGAGTTCATTCAGGTTTTTAGAGAGGTGCAGCTTCATGGAGAAGTGGTATGGCTGGCAGTTATATATATATAAAAACAGTACTTTTTCCTGTGTATTTACCTTTGGAAATGAGCTATTCTTGGCTTTCATGTGAGCTGTTGGAGGAAGCACTTGAAGGCTTTGGGTGTTTGCACAATGTCAAGGCTTCAGGACTCCTGAAAAAATCTTTCCATCTCCTCCCTCTGCTCATTGGGTTGGATGCTGGAAATAGGAGATGAAAAATGCTTGTGACCTACAGATCAACTTCTACTAAAATGAATAGTCCCAAAGGACTTTTTTTATTAATCTAATTCCAGTGTAAATTCAGTGACCTCAGGGAAATAACAAGGTTCATTTATTTTCTCCTGAGGAAAGTGCTGTTCATCCCATGATAAAAACATTTCAGGATTGTGTCTGATCATCTCCTCTATCCTGTCTTCCATCTGTAGGAGTGACTCCAGTGAATGAAGCATTTTGCTTTTGTGTAATCTGTATTTTTAACTATGTAAAATCAGAAGTCTGTGAGTTTTGGCTCAATGAATTTCTCTTTCACCGTAGCATAAAAATGGCTCTCAGCAGACTCAGAGCCAGTTGGAATTATTGTAATCCTGGTGAGCTCTTGCTAATGAGACAGGCATCTGCAGCCATCCAGCTGCCAAGTACAAATTCCAGGTATCTTACAGAGGAGGAGGAGGAGGATTCTCATTTGGAAAAAATCAAAATTAAAAAAAAAAAACACAACAAACAAGTGAAGTGCTCAGGAATCCCTCCTGGAAACCCCCACTGAGTTCATCATCTGCTACTAGGGATCTAAACTGATTTTCCTTCTGTTTCTCCTGTGTGTGGAATATTTTTCAGGGAGTTCTGAAATGCTGATGTATATTTATCATTGTTTCATAATCCTGTCCTGTTTTGTGATTCCCCCTTCAAAGTTCTTCCTGCAAAGTTCCTTTCTCAAACAATTTGGATCCTTTCTGTTTGACAAACACTGTGTTGACTTTTCTTCTTCCTTGCAACACATTTTAATAGGACTAAAATAAGCAGAGATGCCCTTGGCTTACTTTTCTGCAGTGTTAGCAGGAGCATGGATAAGCTCAAGAATATTAAGTATTCCTTGCTTTTCTCTTCTTTTTTTTGTACAGAGCAAGAAAAAGAAATGGCTCCTGTACCATGAGACTTAGATGAGAAATTCAGGTGTACAGAGTTTCAAATTCCAAGTGATTAATCCAGACTCATTACCAGTGGAAATAACCAAATCTTAAACCCAAAACCTCACATTTCTAAAACTTACTGTGTTTTTCAGTAAAATGAAGGGGAAAAAAAAAATCTCTGTTACTTTTTTCCATTTGGGTCTTGGGTTTTGGTTTAAACTCTTACCCTGTCTGCGAGGAAATAATCTACAAATTAAGGTATTTAAGGTGTTTAAGGCAAATTCAAGCGAGTGGAGAGCTAAGAAAAAACCTGTTGGGGGAAATTTGTTGTTGTGTGGAAGTTTTTATCCTTTTTGGTGTAGGATGTGGTGCCTGGGAACATTATTTAGTGATGACCTTGACATTGCTGGGTTAATGGTTGGGCTCCATGATCTTAGAGGTCTTTTCCAACCTTAATAATTCTGTGGTGTTTTGAACCAGAACAGATTAAAGGACTGTAAATAAAGACAAGATTTTTGGTCAGAATGTGAGTGTGGTATTTTTAGTGGTGGTTGTTCCCACAGTATATTCCCAACCCAGGTAATTAAGTGTAGTGGTTTTGGTTTGTTAATTTGAGATTTCATTACTTTTTAGATTTCTTGGTTAATGTACTAATTAGTGTGTTGGGTTTGGTGTTGGTTAATTACTAATGTACTTATTTTTTGTTGTGAGATAGGATTAGAAGAAAGGTAAAGTAGGTTTAAAATTTTAAAAGTGTATAAAGATAAATTTATTAATAGTAACTAAAAGAAGGAGTAATAAGAATTAAAAGCAGGATCTTCCCAATAGAGCTGTTTATTCTGCATCCACCAGAGGCAGCTGGAAATCCTGGAGTGTGACAATTGACTGAGCCTGAAACTTTGGTTCATCTTGGTTTAGTTGCCCTTTCAAGGGTGAGAGGAGACCAGAGCTGTGCATGCTCATTTTTGATCTCAGTAGGAATCATCTGGTGGGATCTCCAATGTCTCTGATTTCCAGCTGTCCTGGCCTTGTCCTTCTGCCACTTTTGGGGTTTCTGAGATGGGAACTGCTGGGACCTCTCAGGCTTCCCAAGCAGCTCTGCTTTGCTGGGCAGATGTTTTCAGCAAAATGGATTTTTCCTATAGACAGGACAAGCTAAATTCAAATGCAAGGACAAAAAGACTGGGCAACACAATATAAATCTGCTTTAAAAATATGGCTGGGATTTGTTAGGAAGCCTGGGTTGGATGGGAATTTGCTGGAGCAGTGGAATCCTCATGGCATCCTCTGACATCAATGTGGTCTTAGCTTTGGAGAGAGATCTTCAGCTTTTGTAACCAACTGCTGGCACTGCAGATGGATTCTGTGGCAAATCCAGACTTGGGAAATTGAATTTGGTTTGATGAAAACTACCAACTTTCCTAGTCTGTGCTCTGGGTCTGTGCTGCTCCCTTGTCTGTCTCTGTGCAGGATCTCCTGTGCTCTGTGCTGCAGGTCACTGAGGATGGATGTTTTCATTAACTGCTGGGACAGGCAGCTCCAAACTCAAACAAAATGGCAATTCCTGAGCTGGATATTCCTTGTGTCCAGTGTAGCCACGCTGAAGAACATTGTTCCAGCAGAAATAAGCAGTTCTTGACAAAGAAAATGGATTTATCTGCAGGAGCTCTTAACAGAGGATGACTTTATGCCAGCCTTGCACGTGATTTTCATTTTAGTCTTGCAATGGTTTGGATTGGAAGGGACTTCAAGATGATCATGGGCAGGGAGCCTTTCACTAAAATTAATATTTTATGGGCCCTGAGCAACCTTGTCTAGTGTTCCTACTTCTCAGAGCCTTTTTAAAGAGCTTTGGCTAAAATGTAATTTAATTTTGTTTTGTGAAAAGCTGATTTAAGACAAAATTAAAAGACTTGGGAGTAGAATATTAATGTAGTAGCATGAGAAAGGATTCCTGTTTCTGTAGCTACCATGCAGCATGGAACATGAAATGCAGTGAGTTTTATGGTCTGGAAGAAGCTGCTTTGAGGGGACACTCATGGGGGGCTGCAGCTTCTTCAGGAGGGGCAGCTCTGATCTGTGCTCTCTGTGACAGGGACAGGTCCTGAGGGACTTCATTTCAATTATCTGCAGGTGCTTTAGAGGTACCTGGGGCTGTGTCAGGGGAGGCTGAGGTTGGATATCAGGAAAAGGTTCTTGGCTGCTCTTTCTGGGATTTTTATCCTCTCAAAGGGAGAAGGAGAAGATTGCATTGATTCTTGGATAGAAGATTGGAGTGACATCAGGCAGTTTTGAGTTATGTCCAGTTTCACAGAGTTTTCAGCAGTTTTGTTGCAATCTCCAATTTAATTGATCTCAATAAAAATAATCTTACTACATGATGTTAGAGGTTAAAATAATTGAGGGGGGGAAATAGGGTCATGGGGCCTTTTCTTGTTGTATTGCTACATGTTTGAAAACTGACTGATGGAAGACCTGGATAGATTTGTGATGGATTTCTCTGTGTCCCTGTGCCATCCCTTACCTTTGGCAGATAAGTTACAGGAACTGCAACGTTGCACAAGTTGTACTGATTCCGAAGACCAAAGTCAGGATTTTTCCCTTATAGCTCTTCATAAATAATAAATCAAGAATTATTTCAGATGTTACATTGTGCCTGTATTAATGACTGTCTGGCAATGTGATAATCAACAGAGAAGTTTCCCTGAAAAGGGAAAAGAAAAGCTCTGAAGGGGTGGGAATCAGAAAAATAGAAACTTCCACAGACATGGAAGGGTTTGATTTGCAGCCTTGGGAGAAGCTTGGATTGATGTAGAAATACAAGGCACAGATATTAAGCAGAAAAATAATAAACTTAAGTTTCTATAGTTGTAAGTAAGAATATGCCTTAAATAAGTGAGAAACTATATTGATAAAATAGTGAAAAGTTTAGGGGTGTGGTTGTATAGAATAAGCTGAGAGTTTAGAAGTTATAATAGAATTATATTTGTGCATGTGAGACAGAAGCCTATTAGACAAAAGTATCTGCAGTACAGAAGTAAGTGTAGGTGATAGGTTAGAAAAGCAAAATAAAGCCTGTAGCAATTGTCTGTTGGTTTAGAAAGTTCTATATTGCCTTGTAACAAAGAAATTTGTGACTACTCTTGATCTATGGCTCGTTCCTTTAAAATCTCAAAGCCTCTCAGACTGATGTTTATGTGAGCAATAAATTGTTTTCAGCCCCAAAATGGTCCCATCCTGTGGTGGTGTTCACAGGGGTCCCAGGACGAGGGAAGAGATGAGAACCTTGACTCCATGTTTCAGCAGGCTGATTTATTATTTTACTATATATATTATATTAAAAGAAAATTATATACTAAAACTACACTAAAGAATAGAAGAAAGGAATGGAATGATAACAAAATCTTGTGGCTGCTCACAGCCTCCACACAGGTGGCTGTCATTGGTCATCAAACAAAAACAATTTCACATGCTGGGTAAAGAATTCTCCAAATCACATTCCAAAGCAGCAAAACATGGAGAAGCTGAAGCTTCCCAGCTTCTCAAGAGAAAAGATCCTGGCAAAAGGATTTTTCAGAAAATATGTTTGTGACACCATCCCTTCATTACAAGCGGCGACGATGATAATATGAAGGGTTTGAAAACTGTCAGAGTAACAAACCACAGCTTTGATGGGTTTTATTTTCTCACAGTGCATATCAACTCCAAATAACTTTTGCCATCTTGGTGCCCTCAGGACTTTATCCACCAGCGATGACGTGGAGGACAGGGAGAACGAGAAGGGGCGGCTGGAGGAGGCGTACGAGAAGTGCGACCGCGACCTGGACGAGCTGATCGTGCAGCACTACACGGAGCTGACCACGGCCATCCGCACCTACCAGAGCATCACCGAGCGCATCACCAACTCCCGCAACAAGATCAAGCAGGTGCCAGCCCTCAGGGTCCTCTCTTTGGCACGTGGGATATGGATTTGGGGAGTTTAGATATGTTGTGTCTTGGTTTGGAAAGCCAGGTGTCTGCTGAGGAAGGCAGGAGCCTCCCCAGAAATGGAAAATGTAAATAAAACCCTCCCTCTGAATTGTTGTAATTTTGAAATGAAGGGGCTCTCAGGCAAAGATATGGGAATAGGAATAACGGTTCTTCATTAGGGAAATATATGGGAATGGGAATAGTTCTTTACTAGGAAAAGATATGGGAATAAGAATAACAGTTCTTTATTAGGGAAATATGTGGGAATGGGAATAGTTCTTTACTAGGAAAAGATATGGGAATAAGAATAACAGTTCTTTATTAGGGAAATATGTGGGAATGGGAATAGTTCTTTACTAGGAAAAGATCTGGGAATAGGAATAACAGTTCTTTACTAGGAAAATGAAAAATACAAATGCAATAGTACAAACCAACCCACTGTCAGAGTGAGAGCAGGAGCTGCCCCCTGTGTGTCAGGGGGTGGCACAGCCCCATCCCATGGGGGCTCAGCCCTCCTGCAGTGCCAGCTGTGGCTCTGCTGGAGCAGGGATCCTGCACAAGGGGGGAGTTTTCCTCTGCAGCTCCAGGGCTGCTGGAGATGGGCCTGGGCTCCCTCTGGCCATGCAGGGCAGCAGAAGCTGCTCCTCTGGCAATGCACTGGGCAAAGGCTGCTGGGCTGTGCCCAGGCTCCCATTGGATCCAGGTAGGAATGCTTGGCTCCTCCCCTGGGCAATGCAGCATCTCCCCATGGGATGCTGGGATTGGATCAGCCCTGCAGGGACACTCAGTGGCCATGGACAGCAGAGATCTCCTGCAGGGAGGATTGGCTGTGGGAGAGATAAAGAAAAAACTGCCCCATGAGCAGAGAGAACTGCCCCAGCTCTGACAGATGGGGACAGAATACACACCCTCTGCCATGTCTTTCAACCACTGTACACAACAATTGATGAGCAAAACCATCAAAGAAGTTTTTTCCCTTTGAGAGAGGGGGAAATGTAGGAAGTGGATTTGTAGAGAGTTCTCAAAGCCTGACAGAGAGCTCACATCTGCATGCAAACGTTGAGATGAGAAATGCTGAGTTAGAAATGCCCTGGAATGGGACAGACATTGCTGAGAGAGAAATGGAACTGGAAATGAGTTCCAAAAGGTTGCTTTGCAAATAAGACTGGATACTTTGGAGAAACAGAACTGTCAAAGATGCATTGCAGTGGGACCCACCTGGGGTAATTTTAGATGATTGGCTTTAAGGCATTTACAGCATGGTGTGGCTAAAGCTGACAGACCAAGAAACACCTAAAATGTATTGGAATTAAGAAATAATTGGCTTCTGATGGTGTCAATTATAACATCTGTATTGTCACACCCTTCACATGAGACTGAAAATGGAATAAAAGTTTTTAGAACACCTCTCAGCTGCCCCATCTGTGGGTCAGAAAAGACCATAATCCAACATGTATGAGCTCCACAGGCTGTGCTCCAGCTGCAAATCTTCATTTTTCCTGGCTGCTGTTTTAGTAGTGGTTTTGCCACCAGTAACCACCAGTGATGGAAGCTCCAATGTCCTGTTTTATGCTTTTGTTTCTCCCTCTGTTTTTCCAGCTTCTCAGCATCATTTTCAATGGAATGAAAATTGAGTTGAGAAACTTCTGTTACCACTAAATTCCTGCTAAATTCCCACCTGGAATATTGTGTCCAACCCTGTTGAACAGGTCCAGAGGAGGCCCCAGAGCTGCTGCAGGGCTGGAGCCCCTCTGCTCTGGAGCCAGGCTGGGAGAGCTGGGAATGTTCCCCTGGAGAAGGGAAGGCTCCAGGGAGAGCTTCCAGCACATTGCAGGCCTGAAGGGGCTCCAGGAGAGCTGCAGAGGGACTGGGGCCAAGGCCTGCAGGGACAGCACCCAGGGAATGGCTCCCACTGCCAGAGGGCAGCCATGGATGTGTGGTGGTGTTTGCAGGGGTCCCAGGATGAGGGAAGAGATGAAAATCTTGACTCCATGTTTCAGAAAGCTGATTTATTATTTAATGAAATTATATTATATTAAAAGAAAATGATCTATTAAAACTATATTAAAAGAATGGAAGAAATGATTTCATCAAAAGGCTTGAAAGGAAAGAAGAGGAATGGAATGATAATAAAATCTTGGGACTGACCAGAGAGTCCAAGCCAGCTGACTGTGATTGGCCATTAATTAAAAGCAACCAAGCTGGACCAATCCCAGATGCACCTGTTGCATTCCACAGCAGCAGATAATCATTGTTTTTCTTTTCCTCTGAGGCTTCTCAGCTTCTCAGGAGAAAAATCCTGGCAAAGGGATTTTTCAGAAAATATCATAGTGACATGGATGGGATCTTGGGAATGAGGAATTCCTGGCTGGGCTGGGATTGCCAGAGCAGCTGGGGCTGCCCCTGCATCCCTGGCAGTGTCCAAGGCCAGGCTGGACACTGGGGCTGGAGCAGCCTGGGACACTGGGAGGTGTCCCTGCCCATGGCAGGGGTTGAAAGATGATTTTTAAGTTTTCAGCCCCACATCTTGGCATGACTCTAATTGTAAGCCAGGCCTGAATAGCAGTGACTCTGTCACTGCAGGACTTTCCAGTCCCACCATTGTCCCAAGCTGTGTCTTACTGGCAGCACTTTCAGCAGGATCTCCCTGAGAACAGAAGTTGTTAAAAGTCAAACTGAGAGGTGGATGTGAAGCACAAAGCTCTGCAGTGCCCCTGTTCATTTATTGTCTGGGCATGTTGCTCTCAGGTTTTTGAAGTCTCCAGGGCTGCTGAGCTCACACCTTTCCATCTCCTCTTTTCATGTTTTGCTATCTTGGCCTTCAGCCACCTCCTGAATAGTCTGGGTGATTCATCATCTTGCTTTTTGCTCACAGAATATGAATTTTGATGCTATTTCCAAGCTCAGCTGTGTTGTGTGAATGCCCATGAACTCTGTGCCCCTGAATCTTTCTGCATTTTGAGTGCTCACACTTTAGGGTATGGTGCCAGTAAATAACTCTGGCACTCGTGGCTGGGGACTTGTTTGAGCTGCTCTGTCCCTGCAGCAGAGCAGAGTTCTTTGGGCTCCTATTTTGCACTTCCTGTGCAGTTTGCTGTACCTAAACTTTGCAAAACAGGCACTGAATTTTTCTTACTTTAATTTGCTTCCTGGCTCTGTGGCAGTCTCAGCTTAAAACCTTTCCCAGAAGTGCTTTAGGAGAACCAAATTTTTACCCTTGGTGGGTTACACACTGACCCTTCTGGCTTTGAAAATTCATTTAACATTTTCAAAGAAAATGAGAGCATTCTGCTGCTTTCCAAGGGTAAGAGTTCATCCCAGGATTTATGGACAAAGCTCAGCACTCTGAAAGCAGAGATCAATTCCACTACATTTGAAATCAACTGTAGGCAGTGTTCTGGTTTCACACAGTGTGCAAAGCTTTGCAGAGGTCAGCACAAGCAGAGAGTGGTGTGACCTTAGGGTCCCACCTACAAGAATGACTGTGAGGGTGAGGCACCTTTTGGTATTTAAGTTTGCTTATTGGTTTTGGTCAATATGTATTGAAGTGGTTTTGACCTGATCTCACAGGAGGCCCCAGATCTGGTTTGTCATCAATCTGTGTTACACTCCCAGCCTTGCTCTTCATGTTCCCCTCTGTGCAAGGTGGGAGTTGTACAAGGGACAGATATTCCAGATCCTTCTGGGGCTCAGAATCTCTGCTGCTCACAGTGACCCTGAGATGTGTTAGAAAGTCTCTTTTTCCCAGCCCAGCAGCTGGAGAAGGAGTCAGAGCTCTTCTGTTCTCATTCTCAAGGTTGTTCATTGTTTCTTATCTATAACATTCTTTCTCTGGCCTGCTGAGGTCTGTCCAGCAGGTCAGACTGAGGCACTCTGCCTGCCCCTGGGGCAGTGTTATCTTTTTGTACTAAAAACCATGTGTACATTATTTACCATAACTTCCCAATACCTATCACCTATGTTAGACAGTGAGCTTCTGCCTTAAACCAATCCAAAAGTGCCACCATCACACAGAAGATGGAGGCTAGGAAGAAGGACAGGGTACACCCAAATTCCTCCATTTTGGGACCCCATTCTAAAAACCCCAAAAATCTATTTTTCACCCCATGACAAACTATTATTCTACATAAACTCTCTTGGCTTGTAATTCTTCATATAAAGGTGGTAATTTGCTCTATTCATCAAAATCAAAGTCACAGGTGTCTTGGGCTCTGTGCCAAGGTCTCTGAGCCCCCTGGCAGGGGCTTGAGCCATCCAGGACAGCCAGAGGGATGTCCTGGCTTCTGACATCTGGGGATTTGCCTTCTGTAGTCAATTCTTGTGTGGACTCCTGGTGGGAAAGGCTTAGTTTTGGGTTTAGCTATAGAGGTGTTGCCTCTGAAAAAGTGAATTATGAAGCAGAACCAGTTTGGGCTCACAAGGGGAGGTATTTTTTGGAGGTATTTTTTTTAGGATCTGCTGTTCATTCCTTGCTCTGCTTCCAGTATCACGGGCTGGGGTCTCTGTACAAATCACAAACAGGACAGGGCTGCTGGGAACGTGCCTTGAGCTGTTTGATTTTCCAGCATCAGCCTCATTCCATGGCTGTGACAATGGGGAGATGCCCTCAGCTCACATCCCAGGCAGCAGACCAAGAACTCAATGTCACAACTCACTTTAACAGATTTTTGACCAATCCCACAAAGCAGAAGCACATTGTCAGTGGTTCCATCCAACCACTATAGGCACAGGTACCTTTGGTTAAACAATACAGGTACCTTTGGTTAAACAATGCCTGCTTATTTCAAACCCAAACCTGCTTGTGAGCCTTCAAACACAATGCACAGAGCTCTGTTATTAACTCAGAACTCCCTCATATCTCACCAGATAAACTTTTCTGCAGCTTAGGGAGTTATTCTAGCCAAGCATTAATACACAGACCATTGTCCTATTTGTCCTTGCTTTTCTACTCCTTACATAATTTTTCTGCTGCCCAATCTCATGGCTGCTGCTCAGCTCTAATCACAGTTCTGCTGTCTCTGAGGCTGCCTTTTGCAGCTTTCCCAAAACCCTCTGAATTTATGGATTCCCACACCCAGATGTGGATGGAGTTGCTGATCTTTCTTGCAAGGACAGGAGCAGGAATGTCTGCTGAGATTCCTCCTGGCCCCACGGTTGTTTGCTGACCTAATTTGGCTCTCTGTAGCAGCAGTCCACTGGTGAAGCTGTGCCAGGCCAGTGGAACATTTCCAATTAATGTATTGAACAGGGATTAGATGTGAAATGATCTCAGTGTGTGTTTCTCTTTGCCTCTGCTTTTTAGGACCCTCCTAGATGAGGGTTTTTTGTTGGCTGAGGATTTTTCCATGCTTCTCTTTTTCAGAAGGACATTTTGGAGTGCAGTTTAGAAATCTCAAACTCTCCTGCCTCTGGACAGAGGCTGTTTTATGGAGCAGTTTTTATTTACCAGTGTCCAGTATTGGTCCACTGATGTGTTTTTCACATAGATTTTTTTTTTTAAACTGCTTTCAGGTGAACAAGGTAGAAGAAAGTGCAGTTGAAGTGGGATTTGTGGAGTGCTTTAAAGGCTCATTATTTAAAAATAAATTGAAGGGCTCCTTCTGAGTGTCTCTCTTCATGTGTAATTCAGTGAGAGTTCAGCCTGAGAAAAGGTTGGGCCCCAAGTATTCATAACTTATCACAAAACAAGAGTGGTGTGAAGGCAATGTGTGAAGCTGTGCTGCTAATTGCTTCCACATTTTAGTATGGATTGTTGATTTGCATTAAGCAGGAAAAGCTAGGTTACACTGACCTTACCAGGGAGAATCTGAAAGCAGGGAATGCTGTGAGCTGAGGGAATGGAGAAGGAAAACTCTTGGTATTGCCTAAATGGAGAAAAATTAAATAGTTTGTCACTTGGATGATGGCATGAGGCTCAGAACCAAACTGCATGGCAGCACGAAAGGGTTTGTAATGGCTTGATAAATAATGGAAATGCTGATTTGAGCTCATAAATGTTCTGATTGAAACTTCTCTTCTAAAAAAACCTGGTATTACTCAAGTTATTGGGAAAATGATTTTACTCTTAGCTGGTCTTGTTTCAGAGAAAAAACACCAAACTTGAAGAAAGGAGGAGACTGCCAAAAGATTTAATAGGCAGATGGAAAATGTTTGCAGCAGAAAAATTAGTGGTGGCTTATTTGCTTCCATAGAAAATTAGATTCTTGCTGTTTGCCAAAATACTGAATTGATTTTTGGGAAATGGGTTTGGATTGTGGTACTTCAGCTAAATTTTCACATTGAAGAACATTTCACTGTGAAAGAAGTTCAGTTTTTAGGGTCTGGAAAGTTCCCCTCAGCCAAGACAGCACGAAGAAAACCAAATTTACTTTTACCCCGGTGATATTTCTGGAATTCCTAATAAAGTAAATTTGGAATTCCTAATGAAACCAAAGTGGGGAAGGGCTGCTCTCAGTTGCAGGGCCAGATGTCATTAACCCTTGCTGTGCTGCTGCAGGTGAAGGAGAACCTGCTGTCCTGCAAGATGCTGCTGCACTGCAAGCGGGACGAGCTGCGCAAGCTGTGGATCGAGGGCATCGAGCACAAGCACGTCCTGAACCTCCTGGATGAGATTGAGAACATCAAGCAGGTCCCTCAGAAGCTGGAGCAGTGCATGGCCAGCAAGCGCTACCTCAACGCCACTGACATGCTGGTACTCCTTTTTTGGCACCTTTTTTGGCACCCTTTTTTGTCACCCTTTTTTGTCCCCTCCCTTTGGCCCCCGTTTTTTGGCCCCTCTTTTTTTTGCCCCCGTTTTTGTCCCCCCCTCCATCCCCTGTTTGCCACCTTTCCATCCCCTTTTTGATCCCCTCTTTTTGTCCCCCCTTTTTTTTCCCCCTCTTTTTCCCTCCCCTTTTTGTCCCTCCTCCATCCCCTTTTTGCCCTCTTTCCCCCCCTTTTTTGTCCCCCCCTTTTTTTGTCCCCCCCCTTTTTTTGTCCCCCCCCCTTTTTTGTCCCCCCCCCTTTTTTGTCCCCCCCCTTTTTTGTCCCCCCTTTTCTCCCCCTTTTCTCCCCCTTTCCATCCCCCTTTTTGTCCCCCTGTTTTTGTCCCCCCCCCCCTTTTTTGGCCCCCCCTTTTTGGCCCCCCGTTTTTGTCCCCCCCTTTTCTGTCCCCCATTTTTGTCCTCCCCCCCTTTTTTTGCCCCCCCTCTTTTTCTGTCCCTCCTTTTTTGGTCATCCCCTTTTTTTGTCCCCCTTTTACCCCCTTTCCGCTCCTTTTTTGTCCCCTTTCCATCCCCTTTTTGCTCCTTTTTTGCCCCCTTTCCACCTTTTTTGCCCCCTTTCCATCCCTTTTCCATCCCCTTTTTGCCCTCTTTCCATCCCCTTTTTGCCCTCTTTTCATCCCCTTTTTTGCCCTCTTTCCACCCCTTTTTTGCCCCCTTTCCACCCCTTTTTTGCCCCCTTTCCATCCCTTTTCCATCCCCTTTTTCCCCCTTTCCATCCCCTTTTTGCCCTCTTTTCATCCCCTTTTTTGCCCTCTTTCCACCCCTTTTTTGTCCCTTTCTGCCCCCTTTCTGCTCCCTTTTTGCCCCCTTTCCACCTCTTTTTTGCCCCCTTTCCATCCCCTTTTTGCCCCCTTTCGGCCCCTTTTCCCTCCCACCTCCTTCTTTTGCAGTCTTATGCTTTATTTCAAAATTAATTTTCCAGACCCCTGCCTAGATCATCATTTTTCTTAAAATCTTACCAATTATTTCAAACTCATTTTTATAATAGAAGGAACTGTCCTGTGTCCCTCTCTTCCATCCCCAGAATGCACTCACAGCTTTGGGCATTATTCACAGGGGAGGTTCTTGCACAGTTTAGGTGGGTTTGCCTCATTGGCTGCATGAGAGGACAAAGTCTGAAGGTTTAGGTTGGGTATGAGGAGGAATTTCTTCACCATAAGGGTGGTCAGAGGTGGGAATGAACTGCCAGGAGGGGTTTGGAGTCCCCACTCCTGGAGGTGTACATGGAATTCTGGATGTGGCACTCAGTGGGGATTTGCCATAGGTTGGATTTGACATCTCACACATCTTTTCCAACCTAATTGGATTTGTGACTTTGTGATTTCTTTTCTGCTTACTTCCAGCTCCTGGTTAATCTCTTTTTCTCCCTTCCTTCAAGTGTTTTTTTTCTTCAGTTCCATCTCTTTTATTAGCTTGCCTTACAGTTCCATTCTTGTCCAGTACAGTAAAATCAGGGTGCCCCTGATGAAGGAATGGTTGGCATCTGACTCCAGTGATTCAGAATGCTGAACAATTGCTTTATTAAAACTTTATTATATTACATTATACTACAGTACATTAAAGAGATACTATACTACAAAAAATACTAAAGAAAACTCATGATAGTCAGGACACAGCTTTTTCCAATTGGTCAAGGAAGCAAAATAATTCTAAGCAGAATCCAATTGACAAATCACTTCAGGTAAACAATCTTCCTAACACATTCCACATGTGCAAAAACAACAGGAGCAGAAAATAGAGAAAAAAATTGTTTCTCTCTTCTTCTCTCTGTGCTTCTCTAGAAACAAAAAACTTTGAGAGAGAGAATTATGTCTCTCTGTTCAGAGAATTTGAATGCCACAGTCCAGGAGTTTCCTGGACTTCTCTAATAACAATCTTTCTTTTTCTCAACTTAACAAGCACATTTCCTGACCAGGCTCCAGTCCTTCCTTTCCTGGAACTGTCTTTAGGAATTAAAAACAAGAGAGGTGATTTTTCTCTTCTCAGTCCTGACATGTGGAATGCTCAGTCCAGTCCTGGCCTCTCCAGTAAAGACAGGTGGAGTTCCTGGCTCCAGGCCAGTGGGGGATTACAGGGATGGTTAAGGAGCATCTCACACGTGGAGAGAGGCTGAGAGAACCCTCAGGGAGATGTTTTTGATGGTTATTATGGTTTCATGGGAGGGTGCAAAGAAAACAGGGCCAGACTCTCCTTTATGGTGCCCAGGGATGGGAGAAGAGGAATGGGCACAACCTGTAACACAAGGAATAGTTTGACCCTAAACCAGCCTTTTTTACTGTAGGGATGGTTGAGCACTTGAAGAAGTTCAAGCTCCATAGACCCAGAGAGGTTTTGGAGTCTCCCTGTGTGGAAAATTTCCAAATCCAGGCTGGACATGGCTCTAGGTGCCCGTGCTTGGGCAGGGAAGTGGATTTGATATTCTCCACAGGTCCTTTCCATCCTGAACCACAAAAAGTAGAGGCAAAAGTGCTGTCTCTGTTTCTTACTCCTCTTTGCCAGACAATGCCTTTAAGGCCATCTTTTCATTGCCATATTTTGGTTTTTTTTTTCCCCTTCACTGCCCTTTGTTGTCTCTCTTAGCTGTGCCTCTTCACGTCTTTTTAATAAATCATTACCCAACAGGAGAAAGAACTGAAAATTGTCACCCTGAGCTTTAATTTCCTCCTTTGTTGCTTCATCTTCTTTCACCTTAAACATGATTTTGTAAACCTTACCTTGTTCTCTGTGCTGGATTTCCCACAGCTGGAGGCCACTCCCATCCCATGGCCTGTGGAACCCACCTGGTTTTTGTTGTTTCTGTCACATCCTCATGTCTGCTTCCATTCTGCCACCTCCTTCCTTTTGTTTTTCTGTTCCTCCTCTTCTCCTGTGCCAGCCCTGCTGCAGTCACAGGATCCTGGAATGGTTTGGGTTGGAAAGGACCTGAAATCCCATCCAGTGCCACCCCTGCCATGGCAGGGACACCTCCCACTGTCCCAGGCTGCTCCAACCCCTGCCCAGCCTGGCCCTGAGCAGCTCCAGAAATGAGAGAATCCAAGTGTGGTGTTTGCCTGATATTTTCAATTGTCAGGTGGGAAAAAGGAGGTGGAAATTAAGGGTGTCCAGTGTAGGTACCAAAACATGATACTCACAGTTGCCATCAGTATGAGTTGAAATGTTGGTGCTTTTTTCATCAGTTTGTTTGGTTTGGTTGCTTTTTGGGTTGTTTTTTTGTTTTTTTTGTTTTTTTTTTTATTTTTTGTTTGTTTGGTTGGTTTTTTGTTTGTTTTTTTGTGGGTTCCTTTTTGATTTAAAAATATTCTTTTCAAAATGCCAGAACAAATAATCTATTTCCTATTGGAAATCCGTGTTAGGAAATGTAAAAAGAAAAATAACCTTGCTTAAGATTTCTCATACATTATGCTTTAGAAATGGTTTTCAACCTGTGTATTTGATATTTACTGCTTTGCAATGTTTTGTATATGGTTATTTTAAATATAAACACTTCTGTGTATATAAATATGTGTGCTTGAGTAAAGTTGCCTGTGGCTATGAGGGAGAGACAGCATTAGATCTCTCTGATTTATAGACCTCTGCAGCATTTCTGCTGCTGCTCTGGTTGTTTTTTTGTTTTCAGCATGGCAAATATTTTCTAATAAATCAAATAGTAATGATATAAAAAGCAGCTGTTAGTTCATGAGCTTTTTTGAATATATATCAAGGAATGCAGAGAAACCTCAAGTGGAAATTGAACACTCAATTTCAGCCACTCATTGACACTTGCAATTCTCATTTGAAGACAAATGTGCCTGTATAAAGAAACAGTAATTCACCTGCATTTGGAGCTTTTCCCTGGCCAAAAATCACTGCAGGCTCATTGGCTTTTGCCATCTTGTGTTAACAGAGCTGTGATGTTGTAATCACTCACTGGCTGGGGATAATTCCCTTCTCCTTTGATATGATAGGAACATTATGTAAAATCATTGCTGATCTGTCAGGGAGGCACAGTGTCCATAGATCTGCCTGTCCTTTGGTTTCATCCCTCAAGGTAAACAGCTGCTGGTGGCTCAGGAGAAGCCCAGAGTGCTCTGAGCAGGAGTTTGCAGCCCTCCCCCTGCACTTGCAGCCCTGATTGATGCTGTTCCTGTAGCCCTGTGATCCATGCAGTAGGAATCAGACCTTTGCATCATTCCAGCCTGCTGCATCCCATCCCTGCAGCCTGCTCTTTGTATTCCACTCACATTAATTGAAGTAATTTTGCCACTGAAGCGTGTTTCAAACCTCTGCATTTAAATTGAAATTTTAATTCCCTTATTGTTTGGAAAAGAAGGCTGAGGATGGCTTGTTACAGGTTTCATTATCACTCAAAACTCTCCAGCTGCTGGTTCTAATGTGCAGTGACTGAGTAATGCAGGCAAGGATTGTTAATAAAAGACTGGCAGCTTTTCCCAGTTGGATAAACACAATGCAGAGGTACTTTGTGACAGCTTACATTTGTATGAAGTTAATTTTTTTAAGTGACAGCTTTTTTTTTTCCTTTCTGATTCTGTATCCAGCCAGAGCAGCACACAAATATCAGGTGTTCCTGTTGTGTGTTCCTCCAGCATCTTGATAATTCCAGGAGCACAGGCAGTAGGATCAGGTTTGCTGTCCTATAATTGCACATTACAGGGTGTCTAAAAGAACCCATTTCCAGCATCCTTTGAATTGTGAAGCTTTGGAGAATTTGGGAATGTCTGAAACAGCTAAAATGCCTATTGGAGCTGGAATGCATTATACTTATTTTCCATTTCTTTATGTGCCTTTTTGATAGAGTGAGTTTGTACATTTGCCTGAAATGGAGCTGCTTTTTCACACACTGAATTACTGCCAGCAGTATTCACTTTTATGGGGCACTTCAGTGCACGTACAGCCATTTGTGGGTGGTTTTTGTTTAATATAAAACAAGAGAAGGGTTCAGGGGGGACCTCCTGGCTCTGCACAAGTCCCTGACAAGAGGGGACAGGAGGAGGAAATGGCCTCAAGCTGGGCCAGGGGAGCCTCAGGGGGGATTTTGGGGAGAATTTCTTCATGGAAAGAGCAGTGGTGATGGAGTCCCCATCCCTGGAGGGATTTGAAGCCATGTGCACATGGCACTTGGGGACATGGGGCAGTGGTGGCCTTGGCAGTGCTGGGAATGGTTGGACTCCATGATCTGAGAGCTCTTTTCCAACCGCAATCATTCCATAATTCTGTGATCTGCTACTGAGGGCAAATTCTGAACCAGGAGGAGCTTCCTGAGGACAGTCTGCAGGGAGGGGAGTGAGCAGGGGCAGGGACACTGTCACTTCCCACTGTCACATCAGGGACACTGATGTCACTTCCCTGGGAGCCTGGGCTTGGCTGCTGGCATGAGGAATCCAAGTTCTTGCAGAGGAGAAGCTCTGGAAGTGCTCCACAGCACCAGAAGCCAGAGCAGAGATCAGCAGTGGCCAGGACAGGGGATTCACCCTTGCAGGAAACAGTTTCATGTCCAATCTCCCCAGCACTGGGCTGTGCACTGATTATGCTCTGCATAGTAATTAATAAATTAATTAGCTCAAGATCGTGGAGATCTGTGCTGTAGCTTTAATTCTTCTGATTCCACTGTTGACCCATGAGGTCCCCATAGGGAAAACTTAATATTTGCCATTTGTTTCTATAATTTAAGTGCTGAAATGCTGAAAACCGTGAAGAAATATTGTTGAATAAAGCAATTTAAGGTCATGTCATAGAATTGAACAAAACTCTTTAGGCTGCTTTGGTTTTGTGTCTGGATTTGCCCTTGAGGCAGGTAATAAACACTGAAACTGCAGAAATCTATCCATGGGATAAGAGGGAGGATCTTTGCTATTTCCACCTGAATTTTTTTTATTAGGAAGAATGAAGGTGGGAAGAAGGAAGGATGGAGCTTTTTGATTATTCTTCACTTCACTTTCCCCACCCTTGTGTTGCAGAGTGAGGAATTGGTGTTTTCCTCATGGGCTCATCCTTCTCCCGTGTCTTTTTCCCAGGAAATAAAAAGCTGTCAGTATTTTCTTTCTCCAGAAGCAGGGAATGCTCCAGCACCTCCTTTTCGTTCTTTTCCAGTGTTAAAGACCTAAACTTTAGGTTTTTAATGTCAGGAAATTAATTATATTTTTATATATATCTGCTCTGCTTTGTGATGTGAGTAATAGCAGGAGGACTTTTTGGAGCTGATCACTTTCTCCCTGCACATTTTGCATTTTACAAAAAAAGTGGGTTTGTGTTTTTAAAGGCAGGACTTTACAACACAGCTGAGTGACTGGGGGACAGCAGGGGCAGAACAGGAAGGGCTGTTAAAAAGTGGAAATGCTGTGCAGAAATCATGGAATTCCAGAATGGTTTGGGTTGGAAGGGACCTTAAATCCCATCCCATCCATGGCAGGGACACCTCCCATTGTCCCAGGCTGCTCCAGCCTGGCCTTGGACATTGCAGGGATCAGGGCAGCCCCAGCTGCTCTGGGAATCCCTTCCCAAAATCCCACACCCCAATCTCCCTCTCCAGGGAATTCCCTCCATTCCCAGCTCTCCCAGCCTGGGATTGGATCCATCCCCACCCCGACTCCTCTCTAGGAAGGGATTTTGGGATCCGGGGACTTCACTGGGAATCTCAGGACTCCAGGAAGGGTCTCCCTTCCCTTTTCCATCCCCAACTTCCATAAAAATCCCTCGGGATGGATTCTGAGTGTCCCAAATCCCAGAATCCCAGAGCAGTTTGGGTGGGAAGGGACCTCCAAGCTCATTCCAGGGCCACCTCCCCTATCCCAGGCTGCTCCAATCCTTCCTGGGACATTCCAGGGATCCAGGGGCAGCCCCAGCTGCTGTGGGAAACAAATGAAGGTGGCACAGGAAAAGGAGATAGAGGAGAAATTTATCAAGGCAGGGACAGCCTGGAGAGCAGTGAGGACAAGGAGCCCCAGTTGCTGTGGGAAGAGGGAGTCAAACAAGGGCTTTAAAATATTGAAATGTTTCTGCTCTGTGTGCAAAATATTTACTCATCCCATAATGAGCATCTCATTCCAGAGCTGCTGGGGCTGCCCCTGCATCCCTGCAGTGTCCAAGGCCAGGCTGGAGCAGCCTGGGACAGTGGGAGGTGGCCCTGCCATGGATGAGGTTTAACAACCCAAATTCTGATTCTGTGTCCTCCTCAAGAACCTCCTCTGCATTCCATGTTAATCCTCTGGAAAATCCTTTGGAGTGCCCACATCTCCTTGCAAAACTGGCTGTTTGTAGCCCTGGGCATGGCTGAGATGTAAAAATCTCATTTTTATTCCCTGGCTGCAGCTGCCACCTGTGGCTGTCCTCAGGATGGCACAAGGAGAGCCTTTCAATTGAAAATGCCTTGTAGTGAGCAGAGTTCTTACACTTGCAGTAGCCTGGAATAATGAAATAAATAAAAATAACAATGCAGTTCTCAGCCTGCATTTTATTTACTGCCTGCCTTTCAGCTGGAACAAGGAAAATCAATAAAACCACTTTGATTTGGTTCCTGCATTCCTTAGTGCAGCTCTGGGATTCAGGTGCTGCCGTGGAAGAATTTGATATTTTGGAATTAAGTGGGGATAAGAGAGCTGGGTTTGTTTGGGATCCTGCAGAAATGAAACCTATTTAAATTTACCTGTAGAAATCCAGAGCATCCTGAGTTTTTATAGGTAAATTTAAATCTTGGCTCTGCTTTGAAATTCTCTTTTGAGAAGTGAGAGCTCTCTCATTTCATGTGAGGTTTCTGTTCATCGGTAATGATTGGCAAATCTGATTTCTTAAGGTGAGGAAGAGGCACCTTGTTTTTTGTGAATTTTATTAATTCCCTGTGGACCTGGAATATGTTCTGGTGATTCCAAAAACCACAGAAATCGTGGGCTTTGTGTGTCTGAAAGGTCTGGGGCCACCCAAGGAGGATCTGAGTTGAGTTGGATAGAATACTGATAAGTTCTTTATGCAGAAGGATTTGGGTTTTTATTCTTAGATCACTTTTCACCTCACTTCTCTATTTTTTCCTGTTTTTTCCTTAAATTTAAGAAATTTTTTTAATATTTAAGAATTTTTTTTATTTTTTCTTTCCTTAAGTACTGCTTTGATTATTTTTTAATAAACTTTAGGCTAGTTTTAAACACATTAGAACATGGAATTTCTGTCCCTTAAAAACATTTTAATTTTATTTCCCCTGGACATAGTTTCAATGACTTGCTCTCACTCTTTACTGCTGTAATTTGCTTTATCAGGGCAGTCTCTTGCAGGAAGTTTTAGTACCTAAAGCTGATTTTCATGGCCACATGCTTGACCCCAGCCCTCCTCAGAGCATCACCAGGGGGCTCTTGGCTCTGCTAATAACAACCCCTCATTTCAGCTGGTAAAAGCTTATTTATTAACAAATTTAATCAGAAATCAGGCTGTGGTGGAGGTGGAGCAGAGTTGGAATACAGAGGATGCTTTTCCAGCAGCCATTGGGCTGTCCAGGAATTCTTTTTTAAACTCTGGGATGGAGAAGAGAATTTTATCCCCAATAAAACATTGCAGCAACACCATGAAAAACTTGTTGAAGGGTTATGGGACACTATAAAATAATCCAGATTGAATAAATCTGGAGAAATAAATCTGATTGAACTGCTTTGAAAATGCAGCTTTAAAGCTGGCAGAAAGGTGTAATAAATTCAGTTTTCACTAAAGCATTTGAAACATTTGGGATGAAAATGGAAATGAGAAGTGAAAGGAAAAAGTCTTGGGTAATTCTGTCATGCCAGTGGATAATTCTGCCATTTCAGGGAAGTCATTTGTCCATAGTGGTGGAGAAATTGCAGAATTTGTGTTCAGGTCCAAGTGAGCAGTTGGATAAACCTCTTGTTTTTAGCCCCTCTCTTCCTTGAGCTCCACTTTTGGTTCCAGCACTTTGTTGCTAGAAAGACATTGATGAATTACAGGAGTGGAGGAGGAAGGAGAATGATTGATGGGTGACTGAGGCAAATGCAAAAGAATTAAATTTCTCTAGCTTGAGGAAAGGACAGCAAGTGAGGAACATAATTTTATAAATATTTAAAAGTTGGCAGAGGGAAAACAGTGTTTGGTCATTGCCATTGGAACACTTCAGAGAAATAAAAGCTGTTTGTCCTTTGTGTTAAGGTGTTTCAGCCAGGTCTGTCCAAAATCACCCTTTTACTTTTGTTTGTATATTTTTTTCTCTCCTTTCCCCCTTCAGATCAGTTTGCTTGTCCCAGGATGAGCTGTTTTCCTGCAAACTGAGCCCTTTTTTTGTGTGTGTAGCAAAGAATCTTTCCAAGTGATTTTCCAACCCTCTCAGCTTCAGTCATCTGTGTCAGTCCCCCCCCTTTTTGTGCTTCATTTGCTCACAAATCCTTTCATGCCATGGAGGGGAGTCAGTTCAGCTCTTCCCAAAATATTGCAAAGGAACCATAATCATAATTTACAGCTCTTTCTTTGCTTTTTGCTTGTTGAGCCTTACAAGATTTTGAAAGGTCAACAAAATTGGGAGCAATTTCTTTCCTCACCTGAATATCCACCCAGTGCTGTCCATCAGCTCCTCATTAATCCTCATCCCCTGGGTTCCTTTGCTCCTTTCCCTGTTTTTAGGAATATCAGGAATTTTCAGGAATATCATCACTCATCTCTGGTGCTTTTCCTGTTTTCCATGATTTTACCTGAAGACTCTCTGCTTTAGGATCACCAGGGTGGTTTTTAAGTTCAGGCTCATCTTAATAATTCCTATTCACTGATTTGTTTGGATGCCACCTCACACTGTGCTCTGGCAATTTGGTAGCAGACAATTCCCAAGCCTTGGATTTATTATTTTCAAAGTTTTCCTTGTATCCCATCATTTGGCTGGCCCATCCTCAAAGGCCATCACTTTTCAGCTTCATCCTGATTCACCTTGCAACCAAAATACTGCAACAAATCTACAGATGAAACACAGCCTTGATAAAAACTTGATAGCCTTGATAAAACTTGTGTCAAGGTTGGAATTAAAAGATATTAAATCCAAAAGATATATCCAAAAGATACTGGAATTGAAAACCATTATATCCAAAAGATATTGGAATTAAAAACACAGCCTTGATAAAACTTGTCAAGGTTGGTATTAAAAGATATAAATGCAGTTTAAAGCAAGTTTAATCATGTGCTTGTTAAGTGTTGCCAGCAGTGGAGGCTGTGAGTGCTTCACAGGCTTTTGGGTTTTGGAATTCTGTGATTCCCTGCATTGTCCATCAAAAAAGTGGGAATTTTGCAGCCTTAAATTCAGGAGCTCCTTGCTTATTTTATTGCTAATAGACTTAGGAGTGATTTGGAGGTTCGAGGTGGGTAAAAATAGAGAACACACACAAACCCTGCTGAAGTAAACATTTTCTCACTGCTCTCCAGGTACAACTCAGGTCCAACAGCTTTATTCATTCCCCTCCCATTTCTCAAGTTGTTTTTTCCATGGCTTTTGCTCCATCTGTCAGGCTCCTGTGCCAGGCAGTGGGTGGCACAGGGATGGGGTGGCACCTGGGAGTGTTTCTTGCTGCTGTTCTGCCTCTCACAGTGTTGGATTGAGCCTTTTCTGATTCAGAGATGGGGCAGCTGAGAGGTTTTAAAAACTTTTATTCCCTTTTGATTCTCATGTGAAGGGTGAGACAATGCAGATGTTATAATTCACCCCATCACAATCAGAAGCCAATTATTTCTTAATTCCAATACATTATAAGTGTTTCTTGGTATCATCTTGCTGTAAATGCTTTAAATGTCAATAATCTAAAATTACCCCAGGTGGGTCCCACCCCAATGCATGTTTCATGGTTCTATTTCTCCAAAGTATCCAGTCTTATTTGCAAAGCCACCTTTTGGAACTTGTTTCCAGTTCCATTTCTCTCTCAGCAATGTCTGTCCCATTCCAGGGCATTTCTAACTCAGCATTTCTCATCTCAACGTTTGCATACAGATGTGAGCTCTCTGTCAGGCTTTGAGAACTCTCTACAAATCCACTTCCCACATTTCCCCCTCTCTCTTCAACAGAAAAAACTTCTTTGATGGTTTTGTTTATTGTTTGTTGTGCACAGTGAAGTACATACAGCACTATCCCTAATATTGTCACTATAACAATCAATGTTACTATAATAATAACACTGATTATTAATTAATAACTTTAATTATTAATAACTTATTTAATAAGTTATTTTAGTTGCCCCATCTGTGGGTCAGAAAAGGGCTTAATCCAACATCACAGCACTTTGGTTCACAGGTTTGGGAAGGGACCTAAAGCCCATCCAGTGTCACCCCTGCCATGGACCTTCTGCCATCCCAGGCTGCTCCAAGCTCTGTCCAGCCTGGTTTTGGACACTTCCAGGGACCCAGGGGCTGCTCTGGGAATTCTGTTCCAGAGAAGAGAGGGAATTTGTGGCTCTTGTGTCTCTCTGCCCCCTGCCAGGTCCCCAGAGCTGCAGGGTGAGGACTTTGCTGTTCCACAGCAGTTTGCAGGCTCAGTCCTTATCTCCTGCAAATGAATTTCAGTGACCTGCTTGTTTAGATCTGCCTACACTTATTTCAGCTGGTTTTTAGTCATTTTCTTTTCCTGTACCTTGTGAAAGTGAGTCCCTTGTAAAGGCAGCAGATCAATTCTCCTTTTAAATGTCAGCATTGTTGTATTCACCAGCGAGGCAGCTGCAACCTTCTGGGTTGTTGCTTATTTATTTACTCTTTTATTCTGAGGGCTCAGCTTTTTCCCTTTTCTCAGATTGTGTTTATGTACAACTTTTTTTTTTATCTCAAATTATGACCCACCACATTGTTTCCTCTAAACCTTTCTCAGTTCTGTGTTCATGTTTTTATATCCATTGTCCAAATTCAGAACAGACTGGTTTCCCAGCCAGAAAGGATTTGGTTTTCTAGTAAAACAATTAATAATTGAGGGAGGAATTCTTCCCTGTGAGGGTGGTGAGGCCCTGGCACAGCTTGCCCAGGGAAGCTGTGGATTCCTGATCCCTGGAAGTGTCCAAGGCCAGGTTAGATGAGGCTTGGAGCAACCTGGGACAGCAGAAAGTGTCCCTGCCCATGGGGACTGGGTGAACTTTAATGTCCCTTCCAACCCAAAGCATTCCATAATTCCATGATTTTACAATTCTATCATTATTTTGGTTATTTTCCCCACCCTGAAAAAAAAAATTGAGACTTTTCTCTTTATCTCTGCTGACTTCCAGGCCTGTGGGGGTTCAGCAGAACCCTTGAGGGAATAAAGAGATTCCACTGTAAGCAGATTGGGAAACTTTGGCTGAAGTCAGGAAAGGAAGAATTTTGACAAATACCTTGTTAACACTTAGGTTCTCATTTGTTGTAAAATGCTGAATTAAACCCTTCCAAATTTCCTCTTACACTAAGCAAGTGTTTAGCTGTGTTTTCTTTTTAAGGCAATTAAGTCCTGCTCTAAACTGCCTGTGACCTTTAAACAAGCTGCCTAATGGTGCTGGTGCCATGGTTATTTTCTATCAACTTGCAATTTTTAGCTTCTACAAAGCACAGCTCTTTTTTCAGCCTTATTTCATCTCTGTTTCCTAAAGGGTCTTTGCTCATTGTAGGTACTAATAAGTAGAGAGAGATAAGGAGATTTGAACATAAGGAATTACTATCAGATCATCTAAGCCAAATTCTCTGCTAATCCAGGCCAATATTTTAATTAGTGTTTGACTAAATTACCCTTATTGTGTGTTCATGAGCAGCTTTCAATGGGAGAGAGAGCTGAATTCAGGAATTAAAGGAGGTGCTGCTGGGCACTGCCCATTCTTTTGGTACAATTTACTCATTGTAAAGCAGTTTTTTTCCACAAGAATAACAACTTGTTTATTGTTGAGTCCTTTTCCAGCTGCTCTGTGTGGCTGTGGCTTCTCTCTGCACCCCTGCCAAAAGATTCATGTGGGGGAGCTCTTTTACCTGTCCTTATCTTTTGTGTCCAGCCAGTCTAACACAATGCTGGGATCCCCCTGCAGAAAAACAAACAAAAAAATAACTTTATTTCTATTTAACTGAGCTGTGTGTGTAGAAAGAAGAGCCAGGAGTGACCATCAGCTGCTTTTTCTGGAGCCTGGAACTACTTCTAGTCCTTCTGGACATCTCATTTCCAGGTTTTCTTGGGCTGCTTTTCCCTTATCAGTGTTAACTGGAGTCTTGCAGGATAACTCTTCCTCTCTCTATCCAATCCCACATCTTTTAGGGCTTTTGGACTCAGCCAGCAGCTGCTGGGAGTGTTAAAAATTGGGGAAAGCTGATTGGCATCTCTTGCATAATCCAAATTTTGGTGTGTTAGGAGCTGAGTGGGGCCATAAAGTCAGAAAAGTTCCTTCTAGAGTTCCACTGTCGATCTGGCTTTAGTGTATATTTAATTTTGTGCATTTTTTTATTGATGGCTTTGCTTCCTTTTGGTCACTTATGCAGTTCTGGGCTGGTTTATCCAGCATACAAAGGTTTTCATCTCAAATTTTTTATTGTGGAATATAATCTTGGGTGCTGCTTTATTGCCAGGACCTAAATCATCTTTCTGTGAGCCAAACTGCAGAAAGGAAAAATATTTAGTTTGGGTTTTAGCATAATATTTCTATTGTCATCTAAACCAACCTTCCTTTGACTTCCATGAACATGAGTAAATGGTTGAATGTTCAATTTTATTTTTTTTAAGATGTCCTTTAGAGCTGTATTTTGACCTTAATATTTTTCATGAGCAATGAACTCTTTAGGAACTGACAAGACAAAACCAGAGCTGAGTGGGAAGTTTAAATTCCCATTCTTTGTGTGTCAGAGAAAACTCTTCCTGGATGTCTTGGGGTTTTTTTAATGTCACTTTTCACTTCTTTTCTGATTGCTTTTTCATCTCTCATTTTCTCAGTATGACAAATGTTTAAAATGTGATAAATTGCTCCTGCTCCTTGCTCTGGTGGGATTTTTGGTCCACTCTCAGGGCAGTTGTAGCTTCCCTGAAACAACTGGGGGGGATTCAGGTGCCTTTGGGATGGGGAAATTTGGGGATAAAAGCTCCACCTGCCAAAGGAAGAAGAGGAATGAACATTTCCACTTCTGCCTGAGTTTCCCCCGTGCTGAGCTCCTCCACTTGGGTGAGCTCTGCCACCTCCTCTGGAGAGAAGGAAATTGGGTTTTCCATCATTTGTGGGGTGGTTTTATCGTGTGTGATGGCCAAACTTCCCCAACTGTTTCCAGATGGATACTGGGAAGGCAGAGGATGGATACTGAGGAGATTAAAAAATTAATTTTAAAAGCCTGGCTGTCCCATGGATATCCCAATTTTGTCCTGGGCTTGGAAGCCACAAAGGAATACTCTGGTGATGGATGTTCCTTTAGTAGAGTGCCTCTGGAATGGGGAAATTTGGGGAATAATACCAAAGGAAGAGGAGAGGAATGAACATTTCCACTTCTGCCTGAGTTTCCCATGTGTTGTCTGCTGAGCTCCTCCACTTGGGTGAGCTCTGCCACCTCCTCTGGGGAGAAGGAAATTGGGTTTTCCATCATTTTTGGGGTGGTTTTATGGTGTGTGATGGCCAAACTTCCCCACCTATTGTCAGATGGATACTGGGAAGGCAGAGGATAGACAGTGAGGAGATTAAAAAATTAATTTTAAAAGCCTGGCTGTCCCATGGATATCCCAATTTTGTCCTGGGCTTGGAGACCAGCAAAGGAATACTCTGGTGATGGATGTTCTTTTAGTAGAGTGCCTTTGGGATGGGGAAATTTGGGGAATAATACCAAAGGAAGAGCAGAGAAATGAACATTTCCACTTCTGCCTGAGTTTCCCACATGGTGTCTGCTGAGCTCCTCCACTTGGGTGAGCTCTGCCACCTCCTCTGGGGAGAAGGAAATTGGGTTTTCCATCATTTGTGGGGTGGTTTTATCGTGTGTGATGGCCAAACTTCCCTAACTATTATCAGATGGATACTGGGAAGGCAGAGGATGGACGGTGAGGAGATTAAAAAATTAATTTTAAAAGCCTGGCAGTCCCATGGATATCCCAATTTTGTCCTGGGCTTGGAGACCAGCAAAGGAATTCTCTGGTGATGGATGTTCTTTTAGTAGAGTGCCTTTGGGATGGGGAAATTTGGGGAATAATTCCAAAGGAAGAGCAGAGGAATGAACATTTCCACTTCTGCCTGAGTTTCCCACGTGCTGAGCTCCTCCACTTGGGTGAGCTCTGCCACCTCCTCTGGAGAGAAGGAAATTGGGTTTTTCCTTCATTTTTGGGGTAGTTTTATGGTGTGTGATGGCCAAACTTTCCCAACTGTTTCCAGATGGATACTGGGAAGGCAGAGGATGGACAGTATAGTGTGGCAAGTGAGGAGACTTAAAAATTAATATAAAAAGCCTGGCTGTCCTATGGATATTCCAAGTTTTTCTGGGCTTGGAGGCCAGCAAAGGAATACTCTGGTGATGGATGTTCTTTCAGCAGAGTTAATATTTACTGGTACTGAGGGAGCAGCCCTTGGCTGGGCTGGCTGCTCACTGCATCTTGGCTTTTAATTTTTAATGTTTGGCTGACAGGTTTGTTCTGAACCCAGATCCTGAAGTCCAAGCAAATGTCTTATTTCACTGACAGCATCCTCAGTTAGCAGGGAATGGGTTTTTAAATTTTATTTTAAACCTCTGCATGCCAAACATGCTCTTTCCAGTTTCTTACAACATCAGCACTGAGAGTTTGGAAGCTGCAGAGGGATGCCATCATTTATTTATTAGTAACTGGAAATCTCTGTTAAATAGAAAACCAACTGGGAGGGATGCACAGTGAGAGTGTTGCTTTTAGGCACTGATTTGTCATTCCTGGTGGGGTTTGTCTGTGTTTGGGTTTTGCCCACATTTATTTTTAGGATAGAAAAGAAAATTAGGGAATTTCGGCGCCCATGGGATGTCAGCTGGTCATTATTTCAGATATTCAAATGGTGTAGCCACAGGACATAGCCCTTGTGCAGACTAAAGGATGAGGCCTCTTAAGCTTTTTTAGTCATGAGTTTAAACAAATTAAATTTAAGCCATTTTCTCCCCATTTGCAGAATTTGGAAGAATGGGTATTTTTGGTGTTTCTGTAATGGAAAGAATAGCAACCATCAAACAGCATTGTCACTATCTTCTTCTAACACTTTTCTACTTAATAATCCTCTTATTTGGGGATAAACTGTGCTTTGATTTTTATTTAAGAACTGTGTTTTCACTAACTTGTTTTATACGTATGCTTAATATTTGAAGGCTGCGCATTAAATCTGAATTATTTGGATGTCTGACCCTCCTATATAATTTATTTGGGAGTAGAAATAAAGAAATATTACTTCAAGATTTTCTGCTTTAGAAGGGTTTTAAGTCTAGAATAATCCTGGGGTTCACACATTCCCTAATCCAAGAGGAAAATTATTGTATTTGCAGGGTTCTCAGACAAAGGGAGGAATGATGAATCTGACTCCATGTTCTTGAAGGCTAATTTATTATTTTATGATACTATATTATATTAAAGAATACTAAACTAAACTATACTAAGGAATACAGAAAGGATACTTACAGAAAGCTAAAAAGATAATAATGAAAACTCGTGATTCTTTCCAGAGTCCTGACACAGCTTGGCCCTGATTGGCCAAAGAGGGAAAACAATTCACATGACACCAATGAAACAATCACCTGTTGGATAAACAATCTCCAACCACATTCCAAAGCAGCAAAACACAGGAGAAGCAAATGAGATTAAATTGTTTTCCTTTTTCTCTGAGGCTTCTCAGCTTCTCAGAAGACTCTTGGGCAAAGGGATTTTTCAGAAAATATGATTGTCACAGAAAATTGCAAAACTGAATGAATTGATGGCGAGAGTGTAAAAACTGTCCCCTGTTTTCCCCCCAGGTGTCAGCAGTGGATTCCCTGGAGGGTCCCCTCCTGCAGGTGGAGGGGCTGAGCGACCTGAGGCTGGAGCTGCACAGCAAGAAGATGAATCTGCACCTGGTGCTGATCGACGAGCTGCACCGGCACCTCTACATCCGCTCCACCAACCGCGTGGGGCAGCGCGGCAGGGACAGAGCCCGCCTCGGGTGGGACAGCTGCCCCTCCCTGACACCCCTGCACCCCACACTGCATCTCTGCCATGCTGTCTTGGTTTGGAAAGCCAGGTGTCTGCTAAGGAAGGCAGGAGCCTCCCCTGAAATGGAGAATGCAAAGCCCTCCCTCCGAATTGTTAAAGGGGCTCTCAGGCAAAGATACGGGAGCAGGAATAACAGTTCTTTACTAGGAAAATTAAAATATAAATATAATAGTACAAAAAACCACTGACAGAGGCAGAAATTACCTGACACCTTGTGGGTCAGGGTATTGGTGGCAATCTGTCTTGGTTTGAACAGACAGGTGTCTGCTAAGGAAGGCAGGAGCCTCCCCAGAAATGTAGAATGCAAACCCCCTCCCTCTGCATTGTTATGAATTTGAAATGAAGGGGCTCTCAGGCAAAGATATGGGAGCAGGAATAACAATTCTTTATTAGGAAAAAAAAACTAAAAGAAAATATAAAAACACAAATGTAATAGTACAAAACAACACTGCCAGAGTGAGAGCAGGAGCTGACACCCTGTGTGTCAGGGTGGTGGCACAGTCCCATCCCATGGTGGCTGCAGCCCTCCTCTATCAAATTTAGAGGGAACTCCCATCAAGGGGAGAGAATGATGAGGAGGACTCCATGGATATCAGAAGGCTAATTAATTACTTTATTATTTTATCTTATATTACATTACATCTAAACTGAATCTGCCAAGCACTCAACTCTGCACACACTGCACAGAATCTCATGACTGTCCTGACAGTCCTGACACACACACACACATCTGATAGGCCAAGGAAACAAAACACCATCACTTTGGGTAAACCATCTCCATATTGCATTCTGCTTTGGCACAACACAGGCACAGCAAATGATAAGAATTGTTTTTCCTTTCTCTGAGGTTCAGAGAATGTGAAACCCAGAAATATTCTTGGGAAGAATTGTGCCTTGCTTTTCTCTGTGAGGAGAAATGTGGCTCAGCCCTCCTGCAGTGCCAGCTGTGGCTCTGCTGGAGCAGGGATCCTGCACAAGGGGGGAGTTTTCCTCTGCAGCTCCAGGGCTGCTGGAGATGGGCCTGGGCTCCCTCTGGCCATGCAGGGCAGCAGAAGCTGCTCCTCTGGCAATGCACTGGGCAAAGGCTGCTGGGCTGTGCCAGGCTCAGATTGGATCCAGGTAGGAATGCTTGGCTCCTCCCCTGGGCAATGCAGCATCTCCCCATGGGATGCTGGGATTGGATCAGCCCTGCAGGGACACTCAGTGGCCATGGACAGCAGAGATCTCCTGCAGGGAGGATTGGCTGTGGGAGAGAGAAAGAAAAAACTGCCCCATGAACAGAGAGAACTGCCCCAGCTCTGACAGATGGGGATAGAACACACACCCCCATTTCCAAATCAAGACACATGCAGATCCCTCAGCAGTTTTGCTTTGGAGAGCAGAAAATTCAGATTTGTTGATGCACCTCCGAGCCTGTTCACGTTCTTTTCACTTTTTTCTGTTCCTCTCTTGGGGTTTTGCTGCTTCCCACATCTCCTTTGTGCATTCTCTCCCTTCCCTGGTCTTATCCCTCTCCTGCAAATGTCATGCTCATGAGGCTCAGGTCAGGGAAAAGCTGCTCATTTTGTAGGAAATATCCAAGTTTTTAAAGCCTCCCCCCCAACCATAAGGTGACGAGATGGAGGCCACAGTACTCCAGTGTCTGAGCTGAAATCTGTTGGTTTTGATGTGTTCCAAGGTGTTTTAAAGGGGTTCAAGCTTCTTACCTGGTTGGTGCTTGTGGTCAGTGGAAATTTATACAGTATAGGCCATTTTCCCCTGAATTTCCTAATTCTGAGTTGTTTCAGGGAAGGAAAAAAGTGGCTCGAAAAGAGAGAGACACTGGGTTGGGAGATAATTTTTGCACAGTAGGAGTGGTGGGGAGCAAAAGGGGAGCCAGCACTTAATAGAGATGCAGAGAAAAGATAAATCAGCATTTTATTGTGAGAATGAATAAAAATCTGCTTGCCAAAAATGCAAGGCAAGGTAGCCAGTTGCATTAAATGAATTTATGAAAGAAAGAATTGGTTGAAATGGAAATTTCTAGGAAGGAGGGTTGCTAGCAAGTCATCAGTCTCTTCCTTACTCATCTTAATTAAAAACAGCCACAGACTGGTGGGCTGCTAATTAACTGCACTTCTGTGGGGCTGCTACAGGCACCTTTCTCTTACTCTGGATTCTCTTTTTTTTCACTTCCCCTGATGCACATTGTGGATATTTGATAACAGCAGCTCTTGCAACAAGGGTGGCTGCTTGCTTTGGGTGGTTCTTATGCAGGATTCCAATCCTAACCCTTGCTTTTTCACATTTCCATGAGCATTTGGACCTCTAAGCAAACATCCTGAGCTCCATTGTAGGAGCCTTCCACATTTCTTTCTCCTAAAAATGATTTCTTGCTTGTGTCCCCCTGCCACGTCCAGCAGCTGGGGCAGTGGGACACAGTTGGTCAAGTGATACAGTGTGAATTTTTAAAATGTTTTAATTTTTGAGTAAGGAGGTTCATTTGGGAAATGATGTACATGGGTGGGCTCAAAACATGAGTGTGAAGGGCAGGAAAAAAGGGTGGAGGTTTCTGGAGGGAATAAAGAAGTTTGGAGGATTAGAAGTTAACAGAAGGCCTGGAAATGGGAACATCTGTTAGGCTTAATCTGTTTCTTAGGCTTACCATGTTAGGAGTAAGTGGATATTTGTTGGGAACAAATATTGTAAATAATAATAATCTCTTTGCTTTAATTCTTCCCCCTCCTGCAGGTCCCTTGTGAAAGACTCCTCTCCTGTGCCTCTGATGGATGTCACCAATTTATCCACACCTCGGAAATTCCTCGAGACTTCCCAGTTCAGTACTCCTGGAGGCTCCAGCAGTGAGTATTTAAGCCATGTATATTCATTTGTAGATCTCCAGCTGATTTTGCTGGAGCAGGAGGAGACAAATCATCCCCTCATGGCTCAGGGGAGACAAAAACCTTTGAGGTGATTTTGCAGTGTCACAAAACGGGTGGGTGCTGTGTCCATTGCCAGAACCTGGCTTTTTTTCCTCATGAAACATCATCTTTTCCCTCTCCAGCTTCTTAAATGCACTCAGTTTCCTGTGCCTGTTCTCCCCTTGATCGTGTTCTTGATCTCTTGAGCAGCAGAGATTTGCAGTGAGTTCATTCTGTGTGGTTTCCTCAGCATTATTTACTGCAGGCAGCCAGGTTTGTGTAGATATTACTGAAGTTTCTTTATTGTGTGGGAGCCAAAAGGTCAAATCTGTTCCTTGTGGGAGCTTTGTAACTTTGACTAAAGGTCTGGCTGTACACAGGAATAATCTGGGGCTGATCTTTTATTCCTGTTACTGAAACAAACAGCAAGGAAAACTCTTTTCACTGGGGGCTTTTGTCTGAGCTTTTGGAAGGGCTGCAGAGAGGGGAAATTAATCTTTGTATTGTTTCAGGAGATTCATAAGTGGGGTTGTCCTTGATGAATAATACAGAAGTGACCTCCAGTCTCTTCCCCCTTTCAAACCTGCCTATTTCAGTATTCCTCAAATGCAGAGAATATTTCCTTCTCTTTTCAGCCTTATTAATTCTTTTGTCCTTTTGTTTCTAGTTTTGTCACACTTGCCTCCCAGATTGTTCTGTCTGATTATTCTTATCTTCTACTCCTGGAGGGCTTTTGTTCTTCAGCTCTGCTCCTGCCAGGCTGGTTCTTGGAGCCTGGGGCTGTTTTTCTGTGTCCTGGAGGTTTGTGAGGAGTCACAAACTTCCAGAGCTGGAAACTGCAGCCTGCTCACTCAAAATCTGGAAGAGAAAATGAAAATTGAAAATATGAAAACTCTGAGGGAAAAACTCAAGAATTCCTGTTCTGCTCCGTGATCAGTGGGAAGTTTAGTTCAGTTTTCTTGCAAAAGATCACAGGATTTTGAGGAACTGTTCACAAAAACCTGAATGCCAGCCTCACTGGAAATAGAATAGTTTGGGTTGGAAGGGATCTAAAAGACCATCTAGTTCCAGCCCCTCTAAATGTTAAAATACTCATTTTTCAGTGCTATTTATAGTGTCTGCTACTTTCTCCCCCTAAAATATTGCTCTTCTGTAGAGTAATAAATCCCAAAAGGTCTGAAGTTCTGGGGCTGATGGGGATCTCCCACCTCACAGCTGGGGAGCAGAGCAGGAGATGCCCCTCCTGATCTTGGTTTTTTTTAGCAGATCTCTTCTTGCACTTCTCACCTAGTGCACCAGAAAATCTCTTCCTTGGCTCCTCCTTGTGCTCTGCATCACTCACTGAAGTGCTGGGCGAGTGTCCCTCAGCCTGGCAAAGATGTGGATTTTAACAGAAAACATTTGATCTGCATAAAATATGCATATGCTTCTGCTTCAAGTGCACAATGTACTTATGTAGATTTTTTTTTCCCTGTAATTTTATTTAAAGGTAGCCTTTTCCAGGACTGCACAACTAGCAGAGAATTTCAAACTTATGCCTATGCATAACAAAAGCTGTTTCTGCCTGTAGTCACTTAAGTTCTTTGGCTTTTTATTGATGAAACAAAGTGTCTGTGCATATTAATGGGTGTCATTCTAAAGCTCTGACTCATTCATCCCATCCCAGCCAAGATGCCAAAATTTGGAGTCCTTCCTGCTCTCCCTTCCCAGAGGAGATGTTACCTTGTGCTGTAGAATCTTTATAAGGAAATTAAAGCTGTTCCTGCTGCACGTAAAACAAACAAATCCTTTGGAAATGCTCACCTGAGGATTGGAGATGTGGCAGCTCACCAGTAACACTTTCCCTTCATGCCAGTTCAGAGAAATGAATTTATATTTCTCTGCTTGAACTTTCTGTACTCTGAAGGGTATTTAGAAAGGTTCTTGCTTTGCCAGGCTCTTCCTGGAACTCTAAAAGGTGCTCACAAACCCAAGAGTGCCTTTTCCTGGGAAATCTGGGACAAGAATTCTTAGAAATCCAGCAGAAGATAAGCTGGCAGGGACAATAAATAATGCTGTGGGTGGGATATGTAGATCTTATGTTGAATTGCTAATTTATTTGCTGATTAAATGTTATTTATTTATTTATATTTATTTATAATGGTTTTTGGAGCAAAAAGATTTTATATGGGCAGGCAATGTGGTGGTTCTAAGGCCAGGTCTAAAAACTGCTCCTGGTTCTTTTTCTTCAAGAACCAGAGACTTCTCCACATGTGGAGACCTCCAAAGCTGCTCCTGCAGAATCCCTGCAGGAGCCAGAGTTTGGAATATCCAGTTTTCAAGGTGAATCTAAAAAATGCCTTTGTGCCAGTTCATTGTCACAGGTGCCTCTACTCCAAACGTGCTCAATAAATCTTCAGAAGATTTCTTCTCTTCTTATGGCCTGGGTAAATTGCCTTTATCATTTTTTTTCTTAGAATCGAATGATCTGGGGATGTGTTTGAGGAAGGAAAGGGAAAATCAAGGAGATTTTTAGATCCATGTGGTGAAAGCCAGGAAAGTAACACATAATTGCTCGTTCTGTGTAATTTCAAGAGTTGTTCCTCTGTGTGGTCCCAACATCAAATAACTGGCTACAGTCCACTTATTTTTTTATTTGGAGATTTAATTTTGATGCTTGTATAGATTAGGAGGATTTTAAAGTGAGTTTTCTGCTGGGTTTGGTAGTGATGCAGAGCAGAAAATTCCCAAAATCTTCCAAGGACCCATTTCTGCAGGAACTGCCCATTTGTAGCTCCATGAACATGTCAGAACAAGGATTCAGCACCAGGAATTAGCAGGTGATGTTCCTTCAAATCTGCAATTATGCCTTTGGGCCACCAGGAACTCATGTGCTTTTCTCTGGAAGGATTGAAGGTACAAAGGATAGCACCAGAAGGACATAAATCATGGAAAATAGTACATTACATTTTACAAGACTCCCATAAAAGCTCGTGGATAATGAAACCTTCATAATGAGGAGCAGCAAATTTTGGCTGTTCACTGGAATGAAAAACAAGACCCAAGAGCCTTTTTTTCAGCTGCTTTGCTTAAATGAGTTCCCAAAGTTGGCTTTTTAGGGATCAGAACGGAGCTGTTAAAGAGCTCCTTGCAGCAGGGTGGTTCCTTGGGAAATGGCAGCATTGAGCAAATGAATCCCAGGTGGAACAGAGGTTTTGCTAGGGCATCATCAGAGCAGGGATCAGGAAACTCCCCCCTCTGTAACTCTGGACATGGTTCAGCTTTTAGGGTTTAAGCCACAGCTCAGCTTTTGCCTGCTTGAACACAGAGTTGAGCATTTTCAGATGAGAAATGGTTTGGTGATGAAAAATTTGTGAGAGTGGCTGCAATTTTATTAGAGAATGTGGCAAAATCATCATTCCTTCAAGCTGCTGTCTTAAAAGGCTTTTGATGAGATGCATTTAAATGTTCTGCTTCACGAGAGGTTTGCAGGCTTTGTTAGGACAAGAGGATCAGCCCAGTCAGAGTGGGTTCAGGAAAGGCAAGGATTCTTCTCCTGGGAAGCTGAGGAGCCTCAGAGAAAAAGGAAAACATGAATTATCTCATTTGCTTCTCCTGTGTTTTGCTCATCTGGAATGTGTTTGGAGATTGTTTAGCCACAGGTGATTGGTCCTGCTTGGCCAGCCTGATCTTCTGTGCACAAAGTGACCCCTTGGAGGATGAGGGAAGGGCTGGGGATGTGGCAGGTCTACCCAGACTTTGGTCAAGCCTTTGTTTCCCAGAACATTCTCCTGGAAAAGCTGTTTAACCTTCATCAGTGACCTGGGTGAAGGGATCCAGGGCACTCCCAGCAGTGACACTGGGTTGGGTGGGAGTTGATCTGCTGGAGTGTTTTGGTTTGAAAAGGCAGGTGTCTGCTGAGGGAGGCAGGAGCCTTCCCAGAAACAGAAAATGTAAAATGCAAACCCCCTCCCTCTGAATTATTGTAATTTTTGAAATTAGGGGCTCTCGGGCAAAGATATGGGAGTAGGAATAGCAGTTCTTTAATAGGAAAATTAAAATACAAATGCAATGGTACAAAAAAGAAAACAAACCCACTGTCAGAGTGAGAGCAGGAGCTGCCCCCTGTGTGTCAGGGGGTGGCCCAGCCCCATCCCATGGGGGCTCAGCCCTCCTGCAGTGCCAGCTGTGGCTCTGCTGGAGCAGGGATCCTGCACAAGGGGGGAGTTTTCCTCTGCAGCTCCAGGGCTGCTGGAGATGGGCCTGGGCTCCCTCTGGCCATGCAGGGCAGCAGAAGCTGCTCCTCTGGCAATGCACTGGGCAAAGGCTGCTGTGCTGTGCCCAGGCTCAGATTGGATCCAGGTAGGAATGCTTGGCTCCTCCCCTGGGCAATGCAGCATCTCCCCATGGGATGCTGGGATTGGATCAGCCCTGCAGGGACACTCAGTGGCCATGGACAGCAGAGATCTCCTGCAGGGAGGGTTGGCTGTGGGAGAGATAAAGAAAAAACTGCCCCATGAACAGAGAGAACTGCCCCAGCTCTGACAGATAATAATAGAATAAACACCCCCAGCCACATCTTACAACCCAGGCCATGGAGGCTTGGAAAACTCTGCAGAGCCCTTGGGTGGATCCCATCTGCCCCAGGCACCTGTGAGTGTCCAGATGGTATGGGCTGCCCATTTCCCTTGGATTTTGGGCCTTCATTCTGCTCCCCACCCCTGCCTTCCCCTGGCTGCCCTGAGAACAGGGTTTTGCTGTGGAAGACTGGACAGAGAAAGCATTTGGTGCCTCAGCCTCTTCCTTTTGTCAGTATTTCCACCGCATCCAGCAAAGGATGGAGATTCTCCTTGGCCCACCTTTGCTTGCTGATGTATTTGTAGAAATATTTTTATTGTCCTTTGCAGCAATAACCAGGTTAAATTCAAGCTGGGCTTTGGCCCTTCTCATTTTCTCCTTTCATAACCTCACAACATCTTTCTATTCCTCCTGAGCTACCTTCTGCTTCTTCCAAAGGCCAGGAACTCTCCTTTTTCCCTGAATTCCAGTCCAAGCTCTCTGTCCAGCCAGGCTGGTCTTTTTCCTGCCGTGGCTCACTGGGACTGGCTCCTCCTGTGCCTTTAGGATTTCCTTCTTGGAGGATGTCCAGCCTTCCTGGACTCCTCTGCCCTTTAGGAGAGGCTCCCAAGGGAGTCTCAGCCAGGCTCCTGGGCAGGACCAATCTGCCTTCTGACACTCCAAGGTGGCAGATCTGCTCTCCCCCCACTTCCTTCCAAGAATCAAAGCTAGGAATAACTTCTCCATCCCAAAGAATAATAAAGTTATTCATATTCCCAGTTCAGGGGTAAATACAGACACAGTTCTCCCTTCTGAGAGCTGATCTCCAGGGACAGCTTTCCTCACCCATGGACTCCTCTGCCCACAAGGAACAGCATGTGGGGCTGCAGTTTTCCAGGTGAACTCTCTAATAAATGCCTGGGTGCTTTGATGCCTTCCTGGAAGAAGTGTGGCATTCACATTCTCTGAAAAATCCCTTCACCCAGGATTTTTCTCCTGGGAAGCTGAGAAGGCTCAGAGAAAAGGAAAACAATTCTTATCTCATTTGCTTCTCCTGTGTTGTGCTCACATGTGGAATGTGTTTGGATATTGTTTACCCACAGGATTCTGGTGTGAGTTGTTTTGACTCTTTGGCCAATCACAACCAGGCTGTGTCAGGACTCTGGAGAGAGTCACAAGTTTTCATTATTATCTTTTTAGCCTTCTGTAAGTATTCTTTCTGTATTCTTTAGTATAGTATTCTTAATATAATATAGTATCATAAAATAATAAATGAGCCTTCTGAGAACATGGAGTCAGATTCATCATTCCTGCCTTCATCAGGACATTTTCCAGCAAATACAATAAGGAAGGGGACAGGAGGATCTTGTTCCTGGGCCAAAGCTTTGTGATCAAACATCCCCTTAATGACATTAAATGGCAGGAGAGGATGTTTGAAGTGTGAAAGACATGAGAAAAGGACAGCACAGTTACCCAGGGTTGGGATCTTGTCAGATCTCACAGATGGATGGGCCCCCAAAGCTGCCCAGGGCTTCTGTTTAATGGGACAATGTGCAGGGAACACACTGAAAACAGTGTTTGCAGTGTTCCCACTGTTTTATCAAACCCCCAGATCTGACAGAGCCTCCAGAGCCATGTGCAGCTCCCAGATATCGAATTGCTCACTTTGCTCTTGTTTGTGAGAGATGTAAATCAATGTCCTGACTATTTGAGGATGCTGGAAATTGGTTTGCTCTTTGGAAAATGGAAGAGTTTGTCTCAGTGTGCTGGCAGAGTTCTCAGCAAGATTGCTGCTTTTACTCCTCCTAAATGCTGTCCTCACATTTGGCTACAGCTCCATTTCCTCCCTCTTGGGTGTTCATTGTGTGATATTAAGAATAATTTACAAGCTGCTTACAGAGAGGGTGCAGCCTCATGACAGGACCCGTCCTCTGAGAGGCTGGGAAATATCTGCATTGAACTCAGAGGAACAAGATACTTAGGGGTTTAAAAAAAAAATTAAAGTCTAACCCTTTCCTCCTGTAGCATTTCCAGTGTTTTTTCACAGCTCTGGTTCCAAAGAGCTCATTTTCTGTGTCTGTGCCTGAGTTCTGCTGTGGGTTTTGGAGAATAACAAATTACAATAACAGAGTGGGCAGAGACCAGGCCTGCAGCCACGAAGTCCTTGGCAGCTCTGTGAGGTGAAAGGTCTGAGATGGAGCAGAGCTTTGAGCAGGAACAGTTCTGCATCCAGTTGTTAAATTCCAATTGGTGTTTGAAATGTCTTTATTTTATCTTTGCTTTTTTTGATGTTTGGGGTTTTTTTTATTATTAATTACTGCATTCTGGGTGTTTCTAGTTGCTTGTCCTGCAACTTGTTCACATTTAATTGAAAGAAGAGTGTGTGAGAGAGAAACAAGCACTGTTTGATCTTCCTGGTGTTCATTGTCTGAGGATCATGGAATAGTTTGGAGTTGGAAGGGTCTTTTTAAAGGTCATCCAGTCCAACCCTCCTGCCATGGCAGGGACACCTTCCCAGGCTGCTCCAAGTCCTGTCCAGCCTGGCCTTGGACATTGCAGGGATGCAAGGGCAGCCCCAGCTGCTCTGGCAATCCCAGCCCAGCCAGGAATTCCTCATTGCCAAGATCCCATCCCTGGCTGCCCTCTGGCACTGGGAGCCATTCCCTGGGTGCTGTCCCTGCAGGCCTTGGCCCCAGTCCCTCTGCAGCTCTCCTGGAGCCCCTGCAGGCCTGCAATGTGCTGGAAGCTCTCCCTGGAGCCTTCCCTTCTCCAGGGGAACATTCCCAGCTCTCCCAGCCTGGCTCCAGAGCAGGATCCATCCTCTCCTCACTCTGCCCTGCTGCTCTGGGTTCACATGTGAGACCATGTGAGCCATGAGCTTGGTTTGAGCCAGAGGTGCAGAGTTTAGGATCACACTGCAGGAAAAAAGCAGCCTCTTGATTGATTGATTCTGAGGTTGGTGAAAACTGGCACCTATTTATTTGGATGATTTATAAATTGGCACCAGGCTTGGGCCATCGTTTTCTTGATCTTGCTTTACCTTAGCCCTGGTGCTGTCCCTCTGGTCAGAGCTCAGCTTCAGGCAGCCATTCCTCACTCCTGCCACGTTCCTTCCACCCTTCTGCTGCTTCTTTTGACATTTCTTCAGCTTCCTGGAAAGGTTTCAAAATAAAAAAAATCTGGTGAGGAGTTGAAACCATGGGAGTCATCTGTCACCCAGCAGCCTTTTCAGAGCTCAGCCCCAGTCAGATAAAACAGCTTTTGGGTTTTAATTTTGATCCAAGGATCTGGAGTGGTGGATGGCACAGAGTGGCTGTAGATCTTCCAAGATGCTTTTAATTCAGTTTGCCTTGAAGACACTTACTTCACAGAAGTGTTTAAATATATTTATTAAATGTTTCACCCAGTCTTTAACAGAGCCATGCTTTTGTTGTTGCTGGGTGTTATCTGTAAATTAAGAAATGTTGCTTAATGAACCTACTTAAAACAAGCAGAGTCTCTCTTGCTTCCCCATCCCCTGTCTCTTAGCAACAGGATTTCTCCCTGTGCAATCCCTGTTACTTCAGGACCATATCTGCAATATCCTCTCTAATTCTTCTCACTTTACCCTTCCAGAAGCCTTGCTGGAAGATTTGAGGAACTTCATCAACCCCTTGACAGACGTAATAAAGCAGAAAAAGATAAAATCAAACAATCAGTCACTTGGGCAGTGTAAACTTTGCTGAATTCATCAGCAGTCTCTTAAGCTTGATAGTGTTTGTAATGAAAATTCCTCTGCTGTGAAGAAAAGAGCAAGGAAAACCAGCTGGGGAGGAAACTGAGGGGGCTGTAGCTCCTTGAAACACATTCAGGGGATTTGTAGGGTTGTTGTACCTTCTCATTTATGAATATCTATGATTGCACCAGACTTCCTTTATTTTCTAACACAGAATTTACACCATGAATTGTTCCTATGTCACTGTCATATTTTCTGAAAAATCCCTTTGCCAGGATTTCTTCTCCTGGGAAGCTGGGAAGCTTCAGCTTCTCCATGTTTTGCTCCTCTGGAATGTGATTTGGAGAACTGTTTACCCAACATGTGAATTGTTTTTATTTAATGGCCAATCACAGTCCAGCTGTGTCCAGCTCTCTGAGTCTGTCACGAGTTTTTGCTATTCATTCTTTTCTAGCCTTCTGATGTCTCCTTTCTCTTTCTTTAATATAGTTTTAGCATATCATTTTCATAGAATATAATTTCATATAATATAATATAATTCCATATAATTCCATACAATATAATTCCATACAATATAATTCCATACAATATAATTCCATACAATATAATATAATATAATATAATATAATATAATATAATATAATATAATATAATATAATATAAATCAGCCTTCTGAGAACTTGGAGTCAATTCTCATCTCTCACCTCATCCTGGGGACCATCACAATAACACCACAACAATTGATGACAACATTCCTAAATCAATCCAATGTGCAGGCTGTTGTGTTTATGTCCAGGGAAGCCCCCAAGCAAACAGAAACATCACTGCTTCCCCCAAAATTCAAGTGTTTCTGGTTTCCTTGTTCATCCTTGGTTCCTCCATGTGCTGGGGGTTCTGTGGAGCCAGAGGAGCTCCTGTGCTGCTTCTTCAGGGTGCTGATGTTGGGTTCTTGCTAAAATTAAAATGAAAATCTCTTCCAGTGCGAGACTCGAGCCTGCTGGAAATCAAAGAGGACACAGAGCTGGATCCAGAGGAGAACAGTGCTGTCTTCATGGGAATCCTCATCAAGGGGCTGGCCAAGCTGAAGAAGATCCCAGAAACAGTGAAAGCCATCCAGGACCGCTTGGAACAGGAGCTCAAGCAGATTGTGAAGCGCTCCACCACTCAGGTGGCTGACAATGGCTACCAGAGAGGGGAGAACATTTCCCAGGAAAATCAGCCTAGGTAAGGAGATTTCAACTCCCAGCCCTTGATTGCTGCAAAGGAAAAAAAAAAAAGAAAAAGTCTTAATTGCTAATATGGCTTGAAATGAGAAAATTCAGCTCGGTGATTTCGAGTGTAGCAGAGTCCAATTAAGCTGATGCAGGTGCAAAGCTTTGAAATCATGTATGGAACTAATTCCATCACAAATGTATGGCCAAGTCTCTAATTGTTTTACATTAATAGCAAGGTGTGGGAGCCAGCTGGGCGCTGTGTTTGTGCTGCTCCTCAGAATTCACTGGAAGTGGCCTTTGGAACTAAAGGATTCTAGCAGGAATCTCTTCCAACTGAAATATTCATCTCCACATTGTTGTGATCATTGTCCAAAGGGAATTAATGGCAGAAAAGTAAAGTGTGTATCTTCATTATGTGCAATATTTGTAGTGGAAAATCACTCCCAAGGAAAACATCAGCTTGATAAAAACTTCTTTTTTAATTCCTCTCATTAGCACTGCTGGGGAAACAAGTCTGCTTTGAAGACTTTGTAGAGTTACAGTGCTGATAACTCAGCGAAAATTAGATTTTTTTTAGATGGGTCAGAAGACAGAATTTTAGTTTCTGATGCCACAAGTGGAACATATTCTTGATACTTGTTTTATGAACCAGTCTGGAGAGTTGTGTGGCTCCTGGTTGTCTGTTGGAATTGATAAATTGGATCAGGTCATATATCAATGCCATTAACCTGCCCAGAGGGTTGAGTGAGGCACACAAAGGTTTAATGGGTTTTGGCATCTGTTGCAGAGTGTGAGCCTTTAAGATGCTCATGGAAAGTGTCCTGAATTCTTGTGCAGTACAGACATAATTAGAACTGGTTCTAAACCTAAATCACACCTGAAATTTACAGCAAGCAGGTGAATTCATTTATATTGAAAAGAATAAATTACAGGATGGAAAGGTGTCCCCACCCCTTAAATTAGCTTCACTTTTAAATCAAAGCTCAGAGACTTTCCTACTGTCATGGGAAAAATAAATCAGAACAACAAGGCCCTGCTGCTTCAACAGAGCTCTGTAAAACCCCAAATTTGAGCTCAGTGCAGTGCCCAGAACTGCTGAACTGTTCATTAGGCTGTCAGATGATCCCTAAAGTCCCTTCCAACCCAAACCATTCAGTGACCAAGGATGAGGCTGAGGATCTGCTTGGGGAAACTGTGGTGTAATTCCCTTTGAGACCCCATGCAGCAATGATTTAGAGCCCCTCTGGTTGTACAAGACAGAAATGATTTGTAGAACCTGGCCAGAAAAGCTGCAGATCTGATAACAGCCACTGCTGGTCTCATTCTTGTTACTTCTTAAATTTAATTCTCTTTCCCTTCCTTCCTTAATAAGCTTTTCCAGGTAGCTTTGTGCTGCCATCTTTTACATTTGTGTATAAAAATATTGTTAATTGCGCCCAGATTTTTAAACTCCAGATTTTTCTGGTTTGTGATGACTCTTTGAGTGCTCACTCAGATCCTCAGGGAGGGATGGGATCTTGGCAATGAGGAATTCCTGGCTGGGCTGGAATTGCCAGAGCAGCTGGGGCTGCCCCTGCATCCCTGCAATGTCCAAGGCCAGGCTGGACACTGGGGCTTGGAGCAGCCTGGGACAGTGCTCAGGGATGATCCTGAGGGTGTCCCCAATCCCATTCCCTGTTCCTGGGAGCACTGGGGTTGCTGCAGAAGGAGTGGCAGCAGCTCCTGCCCTGCCCTGGGGCTCACAGCTCCTGCTGGGCAGACTCACAGAGCATGTGGTGGCTCCAAAGCTGCTGCAGGAAATGAGATGGAGCCTGTCTGTCAGAGCTACAAGTGCCTAACATATGGATTTGGGAAGTGTTATCTCCACGTTTTGGTGGGGTTATGTGGGGACTCGAGTTGCTCATTAAACGTCAGGGAGCTCCAGCAGGATTTTGCTGCTCTCCACCAGGAAAAAATGTGATGGTGCTGTATTGTATTTGCAGGGTGCTCTGTGGCAGGGAGGAATGATGAATTTGACTCCATGATTTTAGAAGGTTAATTTATTATTTTATTATATGGTATGATATGGTATGATATGATATGATATTATATTAGATTATCTTAGATAATATATGATATATGATATAATATTATACAGAAAGGATACTTACAGAAGGCTAAAAAGATAATAATGAAAACTTGTGACTCTTTCCAGAGTACCAACACAGCTTGTCCCTGATTGGCCAATAAGTCAAAATAATTCACATTAAACCAATGAAACAATCACCTGTGGGTAAACAATCTCCAACCACATTCCAAAGCAGTAAAACACAGGAGAAGCAAATCAGATAATTATTGTTTTCCTTTTTCTCTGAGGCTTCTCAGCTTTCCAGGAGAAAATCCTGGGTGAAGGGATTTTTCCAGAGAATGTGAATGCGACAGTGCTGCCTCATCACAAACTGTTCAGGACTTTGCAAAGGTGCTTTAATTATGATAATTGGGCAGTAGGGAACTATAGGAGCAGGTACAGTGCAGTGCATTTAGATGATGTTATAGCTCTAAGAAATAGGAGTAAAACAATACCAGCTATATAGGAGTACAATAGGAGTAAAATAAAAGTGATGAGGATTGAATATTTTAGCTTTCTGATATTTCCTGTCATTTGAAACCTGCCATATTAATTTAATAACTCAAAAAGAATTCCTTTTATCCTGGTTGTGTGGGTAAGTCAGTTTTTATTGCCCTGGGAGTCATACTTTTTTCTGGGGGGAGAGCAGGTTGTTTCCCTTCCTCTTCCTGCCTGGGCTCTCACAAGGGCTCTAATATTGTGTTAGTCCAGTTTAATTACTGTGGAATTACTAATGGGTTTTGTCTTCCCTGTAGCCCTAAACAGGACACTTTTCAAGTGAGCAATGTTGATATAGGGAAGGGAGTGAGGAGAAAAATCCTCAAGAATTTTCAGATACCAAAGCTGAGCTGAAGTGAGTCCCTGTCACATTCATATTTTCTGAAAAATCCCTTTGCCAGGATTTTTCCGCTGGGAAGCTGAGAAGCCTCAGAGGAAAAGGAAAACAATATTATCTCATTTGCTTCTCCTGTGTTTTGCTGCTTTGGAATGTGTTTGGAGATTGTTTACCCACAGGTGATTGTTTCATTGGTTTCATGTGAATTGTTTTAATTAATGACCAACCATGGTCAGGCTGTGTCAGGACTCTGGAAGGAGTCACGAGTTTTCATTATTATCTTTTAGCCTTCTGTCTGTATCCTTTCTGTATTCTTTAGTATAGCATAGTTTAATATTCTTTATGTATTATAATATCATAAAATAATAAATTAGCCTTCTGAGAACAGGGAGTCAGATTCATCATTCCTTCCTGCCACGGAGGTACCCCAAAAATACAATACCACAGAGAGGTGACCTCAGGATGTCACAAAACAGGACATGAACCCACAGTGCCCTGTCCCCCTGCCCTGCTGTGAGCCTGTGGAACGTTCCAGAAGCTGAGCAGAGTGTTTCTGTCTTGCCAGGTTGCTGCTGGAGCTGCTGGAGCTGCTCTTTGACAAGTTCAACGCGGTGGCCGCCGCGCACGCCGTGGTGCTGGGCCACCTGCAGCAGACTGTGGCCTCCCCCTGCAGCCAGCACGATGGGGACATCAAGCTCTACGACATGGTGGACGTGTGGGTGAAGATCCAGGATGTCCTGCAGGTAAGGCTCGGGTTTCTGTGGTTGAGATGACCCCGAGGTATTAAAAATCTTTTTTCCCAGCCCTGTGACCGAAGAAGAAGTCAAGATTCCTTGGTTCTGCTTTTCAGGGTTGTTTATTTTCTCTTATCTATGACATTCTTTCTCTGACCTGCTGAGATCTGTCCAGCAGGTTGGGTTGTGGCACAGTCCCTGCCCTTGGGGTGGTGTGTCTTGGTTTGGAAAGCCAGGTGTCTGCCAAGGAAGGCAGGAGCCTCTCCTGAAATGGAGAATGTAAACCCTCCCCACCACTCCAAATTCCTTTACATTTTAAATTAGGGGCTCTCAGGAAAAAAATATGGGAGCAGGGAATGACAGTTCTTTAATAGGGAAGAAAATAAAAGGATAAAATAAACAATGCAGTAAACCAAAACAACAGTGACAGAGTCAGAACCCAGCCTGACACCCTGTGGGTCAGGGTGTTGGCAGCAGTCCCATTGGAATTGTGGCTCAGCCCTCCTGCAGTGCCAGGGCTGGTTCTGCTGGAGCAGGGATCCTGTAGAAGGGTGCAGTCTCTTCCTCTGAAGGTCCAGTGGAAGAAGAGGCAGCTGCTGTTCCTCTGGGCAATCCAGTGCAGAAGCCGTGCTGGTGTTCCAGAAGCTCCAGATTATATCCAGGTAGGAATGCTTGGCTCCTCCCTCTGGGCTCACATCTCCCAGTGGGATGCTGTAGTTCTTATCAGCCATGCAGTGACATTCAATAGCTGTTATCAGCAGATGTCTCCCCAGAGGGAGGAGTGATTGTGGAAGAGATAAAGCAAACTGCCTACATGACAAAAGACAGCTGCCATCCAGATGGTAATAGAATACATCTTGCCTTGCAACCTGGAACATGGTGTTGGCTTTTTATACTAAGAACTGCATGTACTTTATTTACAATAATTTCCCAATATCTATCACCTATGTTAGACAGTCTGGCTCTACTCTAAACCAATCCAAAAGTGTCACCATCCCAGCAGAAGATGGAGGACAAGAAGAAGGAGAAGGACAGGACATGCCCAGATTCCTCCATCTTGCCTCTTGAACCCCCATTCTAAAACCCCGAAATTCTACATTTTCACCCTGTGACAAATTACTATCATTCTACTCAAACTCTTGTGGCTTGTAAATCTTACACAAAGTTGGGAATTGTTTCCATGGGCTAAAATCAAAGGCACAGGTGTTTTTGACTCTGTGCAAAAGTCTCTGAGCCCCCTGCCAGGGTCTCAAGTCCTCCAGGGCAGTCAGAGGAATGTCCTGGGTCCTGACAGGTAAGAATCCCTCAGGTGGGCACATTTTCACCTTGCAGCCATAACAAATACAAAATAATACCAAAAAAACCCCCATAAAATACAAAAAAAATACAAAACCCCTTCAGAACCGTGCCAGAGAATACCTGTAGTGCTCAACACTCAGCAGTGCTGGGATTTATCTTTGGGTTTTTTTGGTAAGTGGCCACATTTACAACAGATTGTAAAACTCCAAAGAGCTTAAATATCAGCAAAAAAAAAAAAAAAATCCCGTGGATTCTTCCTTATGGTGTTTGGAAAGGTTGATTCCTTTTTGCCTAGCAAGTGATTTATCAGCAGCTTTCAAAGTGACATTTTTGTTCTGTGTTACCATGTCATGCCTGTCTCATAAAGTGTCACAGCTCTAATGGCTTGTCTTCTGCTGTCATTATGGCTGGCTTTAGGCAGCTCAGACACTTGCTGCCGGCGTGTTTGCAGCAAATTCTTATTTGATTCTTCCTCTTAACTGCAAGAGACCAAAGCTGTGCCTTGCTTAGGCTTCATTCAGGTGCTGTGCCTCTCACCCAGGGATCTGAGGCTCTCTCAAGCAGCAGAGCTCTCATCTGTCACATCTCTGTTCTCTCATTCTTGCTGTGTTGTATGTTTTGTGGTACACTAAACACATGTTTAGGTTTCTTTTTGAATTTATTTATTTGGAGATTACCTCTATACATAGCGCACAGATGTGGAACTTCACCTGCCATGTGATAGAGGAGGTTGTGGCATTCACATTTTCTGGAAAAATCCCTTCGCTTAGGATTTTTCTCTTGGGAAGCTGAGAAGCTTCAGAGAAAAAGGAAGACAATATTATCTGATTTACTTTTCTTGTGTTTTGTTTTTTTGGAATGTGTTTAGAAATTGTTTACTGACAGGTGATTGTTTCATTAGAGTTTTGGTGTGAATGTTTTGATTCAATGGCTAATGAGTATTAAGTTGTGTTGGGGCTCTGGAAGGAGAGTCATGACTTTTCATTATTATTTTTTTAACCTTTTATAAGTATCTTTTCTGTATTCTTTAGTATAGTTTAGTATAGCATTTTTAAATATTATTTTAAATATAATATAGTATCATAAAATAATAAATTAGCCTGCTGAGAATATGGAGTCAGATTCATCATTCCTTCCTGCCACGAGAATCCCAATGAATACAACAGGAGGTCACAGAAGTGAGCCTGGCATTATTTACAGGAGGTGGAAGGATTTATGTTGGTCATTTCAGCTCTGGGCTGGTGATGGAAAATGCTCTCTGCCTCATGTCCTAACTCACTTTTTCAGTTTTGGGCTGCTTTGTAGCTGTTGCTCTGCAGGATTGTTCGACTGTGCAGTGATGCAGTTTTTTTCCTTACCCAAATATCCCAATGACTTTAAATACTTGGACATGATAAGGTATGGGTCTTCAATCCCCTTCACTGACTCCTTACCCACATGTTTGTCTTTCTAGAGGAATTATTATCAAAGGAATCTCCATCACTTTTCCCTGTGCCACAAACTTGCAGCTCCTTTCACAGAATTCACAGAATTTACAGAATTTCACAGAATTCCCAGAATCCCTGGGTTGGGAGAGACCTTCAAGGCCATGGAGTCCAGCCCAGCCCCTGGCCCCCAGTGCCACATCCAGGCTGTCAAACACACCCAGGGATGGGGACTGCACCACCTCCCTGGGCAGCCATTGCAGAACTTTATCCCCCTTGCTGGAAAAGCTTTTTCCTGCTCTCCAACCTGAATTTCCCTTGGTGCAGTTTGAGATACTGTTCTTACAAAAATTTGCTTGGAAATGTCCAGCCAGAGGTTCAGGAGGGCTTTTCTGAACAACAAAAATCACAGAACTGAAGTGGGAATAAATAAGGGAAGAATAAAAGAGAAGAATTAAATTTAAGGATATGTGGAATAGGTTTGGGATGGGGAATCTGCAGCCATCTTCCTGTGATCCATGAGGCCCAGAAAAACTTTGAGGTTGGAGTTCTGCAGATTTTGTTCCAGAAAGACAAAACCTTGGAGTAAGAACACTCCTGAGTCAGTTCCTTCAGCGCAGCAGAACATCAAGGCTGGATATTCCTGTCCTCTGTGGGAGTTTGGGATGGGTTCAGCCCTGGTGTGTGGTGAAATTTGGAGTGATTTCTATTGGCTGTTCCTGAGCAGCATTGCTAGAACTCAAACCTGTGGAGGTGTGAGCACTCAAAGTGCTTTTTGTGCTGGGCAGACAATGTCTGACCAAGATCCATTGGAAAAGTGTTCCAAGAAAAACAAAACCAACCCCCTTGGAAAGGTTTCATTGTTCCTGGGTGCCAGGGGGAGTTAGAAAAGCTTCCAGAAGAGCTTTTACAATGCATAAAAGCAGCACTTTAAGATCCATAATCTCTTGCTGGTTTAAGGTAAGAGATGAGCATTGACTGGCATGAAAGGGAGGAAATGCTGCATTTCTTTGTTCAAAATCTTGTTGGTGTTTGTACCTTAGTTCCACTGGAGTGGCTTAAAATATTTTTACCTCAGAGTGTAAGAAAACCTTTGATCCCAAAGCCTAAATTATCTCTAACCTGCTTTTCTGTGTAAGGATAATTTTTGGAGAGGAGATCTTACATTTGCAGCAGAGGGAGCAGAAAACTCAGTTTTAAAAGTGTTTAAAGCTGATGGGGGAGGCTGAAAACTGGGAGGAGGTTGCTCAGGGAAGTGATGCAATTCCTTCAAATCCCAATGAATGGAATTTAGTCAGAACAACCTCATACAAGTGCAGTTCCCAGGGAAAATGTTCTGTACGTGTGCATTGTGCATCTCTGCATGTGAACTTCAGGAAAATTCAGGTTACAGCAGGGTTATCTCTCCATGTCTTCACCAAATAACAGGAGCTCGTGGTGGGCTGCAAATTGGGGGTTGTGGGGGGGAGTAGTTGATGCAATTCCTCAAATACCAATGAATGCAATTCCTTCAAATCCCAGTGAATGGCATTCCTTCAAATGCAAGTGATGCAATTCCTCAAATACCAATGAATGCAATTCCTTCAAATCCCAATGAATGGCATTCCTTCAAATGCAAGGGATGCAATTCCTTCAAATCCCAATGAATGGAATTCAGTCAGCACAGCAGAACAACCTCATACAAGTGCAGTTCCCAGGGAAAATGTTCTGTATGTGTGCATTGTGCATCTCTGCATGTGAAATTCAGGAAAATTCAGGTTACAGCAGGGTTATCTCTCCATGTCTTCACCAAGTAACAGGAGCTTGTGGTGGGCTGCAAATTGGGGTTTGTGGAATAGGAGTTGTTGATGCAATCCCTCAAATCCCAATGAATGGGATTCCTTCAAATGCAAGTGATGCAATTCCTTCAAATCCCAATGAATGGGATTCCTTTAAATGCAAGTGATGCAATTCCTTCAAATCCCAATGAATGCAATTTCTTCAAATGCAAGTGATGCAATTCCTTCAAATCCCAATGAATGGGATTCCTTCAAATCCCAATGAATGGAATTCAGTCAGCACAGCAGAACAACCTCATACAAGTTGCAGTTCCCAGGGAAAATGTTCTGTACCTGTGCACTGTGCATCTCTGCATGTGAAATTCAGGAAAATTCAGGGTTATCTTACAGTTACAGCAGGGTTATCTCTCCATGTCTTCACCAAGTAACAGGAGCTTGTGGTGGGCTGCAAATTGGGGTTTGTGGAGTAGGAGTTGTTGATGCAATCCCTCAAATCCCAATGAATGCAATTCCTTCAAATGCAAGTGATGCAATTCCTTCAAATCCCAATGAATGCAATTCCTTCAAATGCAAGTGATGCAATTACTTCGAATCCCAATGATGCAATTCCTTCAAATCCCAATGAATGGAATTTCTTCAAATGCAAGTGATGCAATTCCTTCAAATCCCAATGAATAGGATTCCTTTAAATGCAAGGGATGCAATTCCTTCAAATCCCAATGAATGGAATTCAGTCAGCACAGCAGAACAATCTCATACAAGTGCAGTTCCCAGGGAAAATGTTCTGTACCTGTGCATTGTGCATCTCTGCATGTGAAATTGAGGAAAATTCAGATTACAGCAGGGTTATCTCTCCATGTCTTCACCAAATAACAGGAGCTCATGCTGGGCTGCAAATCGGGGTTTGTGGGGGAGATGTTGTTTTCTGCAGCTCGATTTTGGAACTGGATTTCTGGATTTCTCCCTAATAACTGTACCAGGCACTCTGGTGTAGTGTGAGAGGTTTCTCAGCATTGAGCAGTGCTGAGGTACAGAACATGCAGATATGAAATATTTTTGACTTTCTTTGAGAATGGAGGAGTAACACAGAAGACAGAGTGACCTTTTCCAGTTGGTAGGGGAGTGCCAGAAAACAAACAAACAAAAGCAGTTTGTCAAAATATTAGAGCAGCCTTGTTCAGGAAAACACCATTTGAAGTTATTCCCTTGTCTCACAGCCAGCATAGCCCTTGGTCATGTTGTTCCATCAATGGGAGAACGGGGAAATTTGTTAAATTTTAGCTTAAAGTTTGGCATTTTGTGTGGAGCTAATTGAGCTCTGTCGCTGACATATTTTATGAAAAATCCTTTTGCCAGGATTTTTTCTCCTGAGAAGCTGAGAAGCCTCAGCTTCTCCATGTTTTGCTACTTTGGAATGTGATTTGGAGAATTGTTTACCCAGCATGTGAAATTATTTTTCCTTAATGACCAATCACAGGTCCACCTGTGTCAAGGCTGTGAGCAGTCACAAGATTTTTTTTTTCCATTCCTTTCTTTTCTAGCTTTCTGATGAAATCCTTTCTTCTATTCTTTAGTATAGTTTTAATATATCATTTTCATATAATATAATATAATATAATATAATATAATATAATATAATATAATATAATATAATATAATATAATATAATATAATATATAATATATCAGCCTTCTGAAACATGGAGTCAAGATTCTCATCTCTTCCCTCATCCTGGGCACCCCCAAACACCACCACAGGGCTCTTCAGTGCAGGAGGGGGTGGAACATCCTCCTGAAAATCCTCATGAATGTAGGATCAGGCTGGAGAGAGCTGAGAGCCACGTGCTGGTGTCAGTGCTTGGGTCAGGATGAAGAGTGAGGGAATTCTGAGGGTTCCTTGGACAATTCAGTGTCTGTGCTGGATCATAGAGGAATCTTGGAGTCCTTCTGCTCTGGAACCAGGCTGGGAGAGCTGGGAATGTTCCCCTGGAGAAGGGAAGGCTCCAGGGAGAGCTTCCAGCACATTGCAGGCCTGCAGGGGCTCCAGGAGAGCTGCAGAGGGACTGGGGCCAAGGCCTGCAGGGACAGCACCCAGGGAATGGCTCCCAGTGCCAGAGGGCAGCCAGGGATGGGATCTTGGCAATGAGGAATTCCTGGCTGGGCTGGGATTGCCAGAGCAGCTGGGGCTGCCCCTGCATCCCTGCAATGTCCAAGGAAGGATTGGAGCAGCCTGGGATAGGGGAGGTGTCCCTGGAATGAGCTTGGAGGTCCCTTCCCACCCAAACTGCTCTGGGATTCTGGGATTTGGGACACTCAGAATCCATCCTGAGGGATTTTTATGGAAAATGGGGAGAGAAAAGAGAGGAGAAGGGAAGGGAGACCCTTCATGGTTTGCTGAGATTCCAAGTGAAGGCCCTGGGTCCATGAATGTCTTGGAGAGGAGATGGATCCAATGTCAGGCTGGGAGAGCTGGGAATGTTCCCCTGGAGAAGGGAAGGCTCCAGGGAGAGCTTCCAGCACATTGCAGGCCTGCAGGGGCTCCAGGAGAGCTGCAGAGGGACTGGGGCCAAGGCCTGCAGGGACAGCACACTGGGACCCTGCTGCAGGAGAAGCCACCAGTGATTTGTTCTGTTGGTGACATGAGCAGTTAACGGCTCAGGCTGGAGCTGTTTGCCTCCAATAAGGAAATCTTCACTCCTTTCTTAGTGGTGAATTTGTAGTTGATGAGTCCCAATTTTTGGGGTCTATATTTTTCTCCCTCCCACACGTATTTTCTCTGGGACATAATTCTTTAGCAGGCTCTCTGGTGAGCTGTCTGCTGAGAAGACACTGACAATTAATATGTTCCTTTTTTGGGGGTTTTTCTGTCTAATGCTTTCCTGTGTTTTCCAAAATTGGTGTCATTTAGCAGCCCAAACATTGCTGAAACCATAAGGAAACTGGGGAAGGAGGAACTGAAGCCTCCTCTCTGCCCACACACTCCTGTTGTGCTACTGCAGAGCTGGGGATAGCAGACACTGAGCCTTGAGAAACCTCTCCTAAGGATGCTCCACCATCCCCATATCCTTCCTTATCCAGAGGAAGCAGGAGGGAGCAGGGAACTGGGATCATTTTGTGCCCCAATTCTGGGCATGGTGCTGTGCAGTGGAGTGATCTTGCAGAAAAGCTGCATTTAAATTGCAGTTGCTGGGTCACACTTGGCCAAGAGTTCTGGGAGAGCATTTGGAGATGAATTTCAAAGCTCTGCTGTGGGAATCTGAGTAGTTGTCTGGTTTGTAAGGGAATGAATGGCATAAAATCCTGGTTCCCTTGGGCACCCAGGTGAGTTCAGTTCTGAGCTAGGACAGAGGCTGGGCAGAGTCCCAGAATAAAGTAGGGATTTATTCAAAGGATCTCCTCCATGGATGCACCTTGGGCAGCACCAGAGCCCAGCCAGGGCTGCACCCAAGATGAACCAAAATGGCCCCAAAATGCACCAGCGCTCCCGGGCTCTCTCCCTGGGATCAGTTCTGCTCCATTTGCATCTTGCAGTTCATTGTCCCATTCCAGCTTTAGCCCCTGCAGTCCCACCCTGCTTGTTTTTCTCTCTCCAGCCCACGGGGTTTGTGCTCCTGGGCTGAGATTTGGGGCATTTGTTGTGGTATTTGCTGGGTCCCCAGGATGAAGGAGGAAATGATGAATCTGACTCCATGTTCTCAGAAGGCTCATTTATTATTTTATGATATTATATTAAAGAATGCTATAATAAACTGTACCAAAGAATACAGAAAGGATACAGACAGAAAGCTACAAGTTAATAATGAAAACTTGTGACTCCTTCCAGAGTCCCAACACAGCCTGACTGTGATTGGTCATTAAGTCAAAACAATTCCCATGACACCAATGAAACAATCACCTGTTGGATAAACAATCTCCAACCACATTCCAAAGCAGCAAAACACAGGAGAAGCAAATCAGATAATATTGTTTTCCTTTTTCTCTGAGGCTTCTCAGCTTCCCAGGAGAAGAATCTTGGGCGAATGGATTTTTCAGAAAATATGACAGTGACAATTTGTCCTTGGTGCCCAGCTGGAGCAGGAATTGTTTTGTCTCCCTGCTCTGTGCACAGAGCTCACCATCCCATAATATGAAGGCCAGACCCACACACTAAAGCAGCTCAGAATGTGGAAAATATAAAAGCTGTAACCTGAGGAATCACTTCCACTTGACACAAGACCTGATTTCAACAAGTAGCCCAGAAAACTGAATTTTTACAGAATCACAGAATGGGTGATTTTGGCACACATTTGTAAGTTTTGAGCCTTCTCTGCTCCAGGCTGTGCCTAGTGCTGGATGCTCCAGGTGTGGCCTCTGCACTCACCCAAACTCCTGCTGGCTTCTCCCTCAGCTTCTGAACCATCCCAGCCTTGGGTTGGTGCCTTGTAAATCTGACCTAGAACAGAGGCTGGGCAGAGTCACAGAATAAAGCAGGGATTTATTAAAAGTATTTCCTCCATTGTTTTGTCTCCCTGCTCTGTGCACAGAGCTCACCACCCCATAATATGAAGCCCAGACCCACACACTAAAGCAGCACAGAATGTGAAAAATAGAAAAGTTAAACCCTGAAGCACCAGGGCAGCCTCAGTTACTCGGTGGGAAAGGTGTGGAGAGGTTCCAGCTCCATCCCACCTCTGCCATCCCACTGCTCCTTTCCCCAGCCCAGGATGTTCTCCTTGCTCTGGCAGGATTCTCCTGTCAGGAATCTGATTTGAAGGAGTTGATTTGGCCAAGGTTTGCTCCTGGCTGCTTTTTCTGCTCGCTCAGGTCCCTGAACTGTGGCAGGACTGGCACAGGAGCAGGCGAGGGAGGGAAGGCACCGTGGAAAAGGGAAGGGAAAAGGTTTTTTCCTGGCAAGGGAAGGGTTTTTCCTTCAGCTGAAGCTGCTCCTTGGAGCTGCTCATGGAAAACCCAAGTGGTTTTTGCTGGGTGGCTCAGCACAGGTCTGAACCTTTGCATTTAAAAGCATGTTTGTGCCACAGCTGGTACTCAGAAAGTCAAATCAGCTCTTTGCATGAGAGCTGTTAATGTGCCATAAATCCTGGCTGGGATGCCAGAGCAATCTCTGAAATTGCTGCTGCCTCTGGGAAGTTCACCAGGTGATGGTTTATACCCAGAGCAGTTATTTTGCACAAAGTGGCTCCACAGATATTTAATGGCTTTGTGGTCACCCTCCAAATAATGGGTCTGACAGTCTTTGTGGTTCTTTTTAAATGGTCTGAAGTGTGTGGAGCTGCTGCCCTTGGACTGGTTTGGCTCATTAATGCTCATCTCCTTGAGAGAACATTGGTCATAAAAGGGATTTGTCTGCAGCCTTAAAAAACAAACACAGCTTCACTCAGGCTCCAGCAGGAGACAGTGAGGAGGGAGAATTCCACTCCTCAGAATGCTGATATTTAAAAATGGAATTTAAATAATTAGAGTAGGTCACTTGATACTTTTCCCTCCCCCTCTGTTATTTGACATGAGCTCAGCACATGCAGGAATAAATCCAGCAGGGTGTTACAGTGTTTTCTGCAAATATGTGCTGCTAAGAACATGAGAATTTCTGGGGAAATTCATGGCCCAAGAAGAGTTTCATCTTTCTGGATCTAAGAAGGGACCAGCTAATTTTGCAGGAAGGTATTTTTTTTAAATTTTGGCCTTCCAAGAAGGTTTGTAATGTCCTGCCTCCCCCCTCTATTAAAATGTTTTCTAGATTTGCTCCAATTTACCTAAAAATTTCAGGTCTTTTTGCAATTTCAAACAGCAAGTAAGTTGGTAATTTATTTAAGCTGTTAAGAAGATGCAATTGGAATTTGGGATGGCGGAAATGGTCTGGATAAAGGTGAAAAAATGTGTCAGGAAGTGCAGAGAAATATCATGGAATCAACAGGAGATGGCAATGGCATCCTGGCCTTTTAAAAACAGAGGCTATGAAGTAGAAATGGCCCAGATTGATGTGTTTTCTCTTTGACAGGATGATCCTGGCTGAGCTCTGCTCAAAACAAACTGAATTATGTGGTAACAGGTACCTGGATGAGCTCCAGAGCTGAGCTGGCTGCAGGCATTGGATTCTTTTCTTTCCCAGGGATGGCCCTTGTTGACCAAGCTGTGCCATATTTTACTTGATATTCTGTTAGCAGGGTGACAAAGCAGAATTTTTCTCCCATACTCCTGCATTAACAGCTTTTGTTTGGACACTTCTTATCCTGGAGCTGTTGATCCAATGCATTTCATAAACACCAACATTTATGCTGAAGTTCAAAGAAATCAAGCCCAGAATGAAAATTATTTGTTTGAACAATGCACAGTCACTTGTGCAGCTCATTGTAGAGGAGGTCAGTGGGCTTTTGGGGGAGATTTTAAAAAATATTAACTTTTTTAATGAAATATTTGCTGATTTATGAGCAAGGAAACAAATTCATCATCTTTGTTCCATGCTGTAGAGCACCAAGCTGCTCTGAACTTCATTTAAGGTGGATTTTCCTTTTAATTGTTCATCATATTTAGTTTTATTATAGATTTAAATGGGTTTTTAGAGTTTATGCCTAAATATTCATGTAACTCAATCCATGTGAGTTAAAAGCAACTTCAACTCTGCTGAAGGTGCTGAAAAAGGTGCCCAAATTCTTGGAGAGAGAAATAATTTCAAAAAGCTGTTTGGTGGAGTTGTGAAAGTCAAAGTCAGCTCTGCTGGGTGTTAGGCTGAGAGGAAAAGGTTGGGAAAGCAGGATAGGGAATGACACATTCCCTACTTTGATATTTGGCAGTTGGCACAAAACCTGTACCTTGTGAACCCTGGGCCATCATTAAATCATTTTTAATTGATACAGCTTGAGAACACAGAATTTTTTCCAGCTTTTTTTTTTTTTTCCCAGTGATGCCACTTGGAAGCTTTTCTTTCTCAAGTTGGAAGATTTTCTGACAAGGACTAACAGGGGTGTGAAGTGACCATCACACCTGATGAGACTCTGTGATTCCAAGAGGAACATGAGTTTTGGAAATAAAGGATGCAGAATTCCCACCCTGTACAGGGCTTGTTAGCCTTCAGCATCTTGGAGCTGATAAATATTGGGATGATGTGAAAAAAATGGAAATTCTGCTGCAAATTTGCACTGTATCTTTTATTTTCACCATTTTTGAACAGTTTTGTCAGCTCTGATGTGGATTTTAGTCCCCTCTGTTTTCTGTCAGTGTCTCCTGCACTTCATCCCTGCTGTCAGCTGGAATTAGGAGGTGCTACAAGGAGTTCATCAGCATTTGTGGACATGTTTTATAGGACTATAAACCTCTTTTGATGTGCTGAGCTCATACTCTGTCCCTCTGTGAGTGCTTTAAAGGCAGTGACTGGTTCTAAAGCCTTGTGCAGGCTGAGCTAGGACAGAGGCTGGGCAGAGTTCCAGAATAAAGCAGGGATTCATTCCAAGGATCTCCTCCATGGATCCACCTGGGGCAGCACCAGAGCCCAGCCAGGGCTGCACCCAAGATGAACCAAAATGGCCCCAAAATGCACCAGCGCTCCCGGGGTCTCTCCCTGGGATCAGTTCTGCTCCATTTGCACCTTGCAGTTCATTGTCCCATTCCAGCTTTAGCCCCTGCAGTCCCACCCTGCTTGTTTTTCTCTCTCCAGCCCACGGGGTTTGTGCTCCTGGGCTGAGATTTGGGGCATTTGTTGTGGTATTTGCTGGGTCTCCAGGATGAAGGAGGAAATGATGAATCTGACTCCATGTTCTCAGAAGGCTAATTTATTATTTTATGATATTATATTATATTAAAGACTGCTATACTAAACTATACTAAAGAATACAGATACTTACAGAAGGCTAAAAAGATAATAATGAAAACTTGTGACTCCTTCCAGAGTCCCAACACAGCCTGATCGTGATTGGTCATTAAGTCAAAACAATTCCCATGAAACCAATGAAACAATCACCTGTTGGATAAACAATCTCCAACCACATTCCAAACCAGCAAAACACAGGGGAAGCAAAATGAGATAATATTGTTTTCCTTTTTCTCTGAGGCTTCTCAGCTTCCCAGGAGAAGAAATCATGGCAAATGGATTTTTCAGAAAATATGACAGTGACAATTTGTCCTTGGTGCCCAGCTGGAGCAGGAATTGTTTTGTCTCCCTGCTCTGTGCACAGAGCTCACCATCCCATAATATGAAGCCCAGACCCACACACTGAAACAGCACAGAATGTGAAAAATATACAAACTAAAACCTGAGGCGTTATTTCCCTTCCCAGCACCATCAAACCACTGTGAAAGGAAAAAGGCCAAAAACTCCTCATGTCCTCCCTGCAGGGATTCCTCCTCTGAGGGATCCATGCAGGCAAATTCCTGAAAATGGGAGAGAGGAGTTTATCTCCAAGGAAAATGTTTGGAAATTGAAATTCCTTGGAAACCTCTTTGGGGTCTTCATTTACTGGCAGAGACTGAAGAATTGTGGCTGTGGGTGTGCCCAGGGTGAAGCTGGGAGCTGCAATCTGATTAAAAAACAACAGTGGTGCATTGTTAATCCATATTTTCCAGTCAGAAAAGCTGCACTCCCTCTGCTTTGCACTGGCTTGGAAAAAAAAAAACAAACCAAAATATTAAAGGAAAGAAGGAAAAACCCCTGTGTGCTCTACTCTATGGGCCCAATGCTTTTATTGAGTGGAGCTTTGCCTTTTATTTTTAGTGCTCCAGAGCCCTGGAATGTCACTGATCACTTCTTGCCACAGCTCCTGTGGGTGAAATGTTATTTTCCAGTGGAAAATGTGGTGGTGGTGGTGCCCACTATTCCCAGTGCAGCATTGACTGAGGGGCCCTGGAAAGTGCTATAAAATTAATTCTCAGTGTTTTAACTCAGACCTTGCTTTTCTGCAGTTTCTGGTGAGCCACCCTATGAATTTCTGTGATGGATGAGGTTTTCCAAAAAGAGCCAAAGGCATTTAGGATCTAACTCCCTTGGCAATCTTGTGGGAATTGGACAACTAATTACTTTGGATTCTTTGGAAAATCCCAGATCTAATTTTATATTATAATAACATGATTTTAAAGGAAGGTAAACCTCCAAGAAAAATAACATTTGGTGTAATATTTTCCTTTTTTTAGCAGACAGTAGAGCTGTTTTTCAGGCCAACTCTCCTGTGTTGAAGCTCTTTTGGAAAAGGCTTGGAGCAGGAGGTTGGATGGATGAGCTGGGTGCTGCCTTTTCCAAGGGCTGACCTGTGCAACACCTGAGATGAAAACTCTTGTCTGATGCACTCCAATTGCACAGAGGTTAATTGTGTCATTAATTTTCTCTCCTGGGCTCAAACAGTTGGAATTTGCTGCCTGTGGCAGGGAGAATAATCCAAATTAGTTACACCTCCCAGCAGGTCAGTAAATAAATAAATCAGAGCTGTCCCTTAAGTGTAATACCCAGAATCTGTCTGGTTTTACTGACAAAGGACACTGGAACAACACAGAATTATCTGGGACACAGGAAAGGGATGATCTCACTTTATTACAGTCATTTGGTGCTCATTCCCTCACTGCTTAATCAGGGTGGTGCCCTCCTAGAAAAATTGCATTTTCCAGCCCCTTTTCCTGCCAGGGTGATAAATGATGGTGCCTCTGAATTGTTCCTCTCCTGATGATTTGCTTTAATTCAGGAGGGTGACTTTCCCTCAGAGCCCATCGTGGTCCTAAGGTGGAAAAAATGAAAAAAAATGAAGATGTTCCCAGAGATTTCTGTGGATGTGACAGCTGTGGTGAAGAATGTTCCCAAAACTTTGTGATCTCTCAGGAAAAGTGATGCTGATTCCTTCCTCTTACATAAAATAAATAAAAAAATTTAAACATAAAAAAGTTCATCAATCAATATAAACCTAATTATAATAATGACTTTAAATTTAATTTTTTTTAATTACAACCTTCTTTTTACCTCAAACTACTTCAAAACAACCTTAAAACAATTAAATCAATTGAGCTAACTAAATAAGCAATCTTATACCATTTCTCTCACATTAAACAATTTATTAATTAATACTCAAAATACAAAACATACAACTCCCAAAAACAAAACAATTAATTTTCTTTTATCAATACATAAACTTTATTAAATATATTATATATGTTTGCAATATATATAAAATATACAAAATATATATATATTGTACATTGTATATATAAATAATATATGTTATATATATAAAATATACTATTTATAGATACAAAATATATATTTACAAAAACTTTAATAAATATATTAAAGTTTTTGTAAATATATATTTACAAAAATATAAATAAAATTTATATAAATTTTATATATTTATATATTTTTATTTTTAATTTTTATATAAATTTTATTTAAATAAATAAAAATTAAATATAATATTATTATATTTATATAATAAATATATTGTATAAACCTTTCCAACCATTCAATATCTATACATAAAAACATATAACAATTGCAATAAAACAGAACCAAACTCAGAATCAGACCCTGCATTTCAGGGGGATTGCAGCTCTCCCACAGGACCCTTTTCTTTTTAGTGGCACCAGTTTTGAAGTGTGGATTTGTGAGGGTTCATCTCTGCCAAGCCCACCCTGATTTTTCAGTGTCCTGCCTGCCTTGCAGTTCTTCAGTGCTCACCAGGACTGCTTGGGCATTTAGAAAACAGAGATTTGAAAGTATTTCTCAGGAAATTTTCACCTTTGCTGTGACACTCAGAAGAACAGTGGGAAAAAACAGATTCCAGAGGATGGCAACATTTGTGAAAATGATTTCCATAGCATGGTGAGGTTTTGCTTCTTCAAACAGGCCAAAACCCTGGAAAACATCACACTGCAAGAAAAATTTGAGCATCCTGATCCAGGGATTTAAAAAAAAAATTAAAAAAACCCAATTACACTGATTGGAATTGGTTACAAATACAATTGTAATTGTGACCAGTTTTTAGTGGGGAGTGGGATGGAAGGAGAGAGAATTCCATCCCTGCCTTCATGTGTGGCTCAGGACTGGGCTGTCACAGCAGCAACTCCTTCATTTGCCTGGAGCAGAACTGTGACTCTTTCTGTTAATTATTAATTTGTCATTTTCAGATCCTATTCTTTTGGAGCTGTTTGGAAGGATGAGGGGGTTGGAACTGGATTATTTTAAGGTCCCCTCCCAGCCCTTTCAGTGATTTTCTGATCTTTGTGCAACAGGCACCTGAGTGCATCTGGGTTTATGCAGATCAGAGGATGTGATTTGCAGGAATTTGTACAGTCAGCCTTCCCTTAATGGCAACCTGTGTGATTCCTTGAATTCTCTGAGGTTGCAGGTTGTTTAAAGCAGGTTAGAATTTGATCCTGCTATTCCCAAATCCCTCTTTCCTTAGCAATGATTCTTTCAGCATAATGTTCTTTGGTTTAATATTCTTCAGAGACTGAGTTTGAGCTCTGTTCTTTGTTTCTTGTGCCTCATATCTGCTGGTTTGCCTCTGCTCCCTTTGCTTTCTCTCTTAGCTGTGTTTTCTGAGAGCCAGCCAGATGTTAATCTGAATTTTAGCACTGACAGTGTGCTTTGTGCTCCCACAGCAGCAGCAGAACGATTTTGGGTGCTCACAACCCACTCAAACACCCTTGGACATTGGCTGCAAAGTCACTTGCAGGAAAATCCCAACATCAAACAGAGAATTCTGCAGGTTGAGATTTTACAATATTTATCCCCAAGGTCACCAAAATGTGCTCTGCCTTTCCAGGAATCTTTATTGGGTGCATTCTTCGTGTGCTGCTCAGCCCCCTGGGAGGTGCCAGCCTTGGCATTTTCTGGCAGTGCTTTTTTAAGGCCAGGAGTTCAAACTGAAGGTTTGCTTAAACATTCTTCCCTTTTACATTTCGTTTTGCTGGGAGCTATAAAATTACCCATTTCCTTAAAGATCAACTTGAGGGTTCACAGATTAATTGATGGTCTAAAAACAGCCTCCTGTGATATTTCCTCATGGCCTGTGTAGGATTATTGTGTGATCTGGTAGGGAATTGTTCTTTTGGATGCATAATTTTGTGCTGTATTCATGATCCTGAGGGCTTTTGGCTTTATTTTGAAAGGTGCTGTAGAAGGAATGTGAATCCCTTTGACATTTCCAAGCTACAGCCCCCTCAAAATTGTAACTCAGTGTCTGCTGAAGGAGTAGATGCTGGCAAACAGGGCTAGCACAGTGAGCAAACACATCCAGGGCAGGGCAATACAGTTAAATTTAGGGGGAATTCAGTAATTTGGAATTTTTTTTTTCTATTTGAGGAACACACAGGAGGCTCTTCCACACTTCCACTTTCCCTGTCATCCAGTGTCCATGAATTCCTGAAAAAGTCTTTATCTTTCCAAAAGTCTTTCCACTGTAGTCCTGGCTGAGATGTTGGAAAGGCAAAACTTCCTGAGGGTGTGGAGAGTGTTTAAAATACCTTTGTGAGCAGAGAACTGAAACTTTTGGAGTTTTTTGGGTGTCTGCTTGAAAAGGCTCTGCATGATGTTGAAAGAGCTGCCCAGTGAAAATGTGGTTGCAGGGGTTGTTGGTCCTTTTAAGCTTCACAGTGCCATTTTCTGGGGTTTTGGGGATGTTGTGCTAATGTGGCATTAAGAAACAAAAAAAAAAGAAGCAATGGCTTTTCCATTGTAAGGAAAAAATTGATCTTTTTTGGGCTGTAATTGATTTGTATTTGCAGGGTTTTTTGCCTTGCTAAATAGCTTGGCTGTGTCAAAATAACCCCAGGCCCAGCACCTCGGGAGGATCCTGATGATGTTGGCATTTCTGCACCTGCTTAATTTGGGTTTGCAAGGGAGGCCAGTGAGGCTGCCTGGGAGACTTGACTGCAGAGATGTGCTGGCTTGGCACAACAGAGCCCATGCACTTTAATGAATCTGAAATCATTTCCACCTCAGTATTTGCTGAACCTCAGCTTATTTCTGCAATCCTGAAAATGGCTCATTAATTGCTGGGAGCCTGACCATCCCTTTGGAGCAAAGAAGTTGGGCCCAAATTAGAATTTCCCTTAAGCAGAGCTGACTTGTTCCTTTAGAGCAGCCCTGGGTAGTTGTGTTTGTTTTAAAGGAGACTTTGGGGTGAAAACATTAATTTTTAGCTTTATCTGCCTCATTTTGTATCTGTATTTTTACAGAATCATAGAATGGGTGATTTGGGCACACTTTTGGTAAGTTTTGAGCCTTCTCTTCTCCAGGCTGTGCCTAGTGCTGGATGCTCCAGGTGTGGCCTCTGCACTCACCCAAACTCCTGCTGGCTTCTCCCTCAGCTTCTGAACCATCCCAGCCTTGGGTTGGTGCCTTGTAAATCTGAGCTAGAACAGAGGCTGGGCAGAGTTCCAGAATAAAGCAGGGATTTATGGAAAGCATGGATCCACCTTGGGCAGCACCAGAGCCCAGCCAGGGCTGCACCCAAGATGAACCAAAATGGCCCCAAAATGCACCAGCGCTCCCGGGGTCTCTCCCTGGGATCAGTTCTGCTCCATTTGCATCTTGCAGTTCATTGTCCCATTCCAGCTTTAGCCCCTGCAGTCCCACCCTGCTTGTTTTTCTCTCTCCAGCCCACGGGGTTTGTGCTCCTGGGCTGAGATTTGGGTCATTTGTTGTGGTATTTGCTGGGTCCCCAGGATGAAGGAGGAAATGATGAATCTGACTCCATGTTCTCAGAAGGCTAATTTATTATTTTATGATATTATATTAAAGAATGCTATAATAAACTGTACCAAAGAATACAGAAAGGATACAGACAGAAAGCTACAAGTTAATAATGAAAACTTGTGACTCCTTCCAGAGTCCCAACACAGCCTGATTGTGATTGGTCATTAAGTCAAAACAATTCCCATGAAGCCAATGAAACAATCACCTGTTGGATAAACAATCTCCAACCACATTCCAAAGCAGCCAAACACAGGAGAAGCAAATCAGATAATATTGTTTTCCTTTTTCTCTGAGGCTTCTCAGCTTCCCAGGAGAAGAATCCTGGGCAAAGGGATTTTTCAGAAAATGTGACAGTGACAATTTGTCCTTGGTGCCCAGCTGGAGCAGGAATTGTTTTGTCTCCCTGCTCTGTGCACAGAGCTCACCATCCCATAATATGGAGCTCAGACCCACACACTAAAGCAGCTCAGAATGTGAGGAATATAAAAGCTAAAACCTGAGGCTTCAGATTAGGATCACTTTTGCTGGGATAATCTGTTCATATTTTAGTTATTTCCCTCTCCATGTTGCTGTGTTTCACTGGAGGGTGAGGTTCTCCTCTATAAATACATAAATTTTAAATACAATTTGTACAACTTGATGCTGCTGCTTTCCTGCACAGATTGAAAACATCCTGGATTTAAATCTTGTTTTCTTTTGGTGCTGTAATATCCTCTCAGATCCTTCTCCTGTGATCTGGTTGATGGAACAGGCTGGGTTATTTTGGAGTGGATTTTCAGGAGCTCTTCACTGCTTGCCTGGTGTCTTTTCCTCATTCCCCAAATTCCCATTTTCCCTGAATTTCCTGCTCTGCTCCTTCCTTTCTGCTGCATTATTGTCTGCAATATTTCCTATTGATTGTGTGTGTTGGGGGTGATTTCCTCTGCTGAGCACAGTTGTGAGGAATTGGAAGTCATTTGCTCAGAGAAGGGTTTGGGCTCCCTAAGATTGAGAAGATTGTTGAAAATCTCTTCTGCAGCCTGATTTGAGGAGGTTTGCTACTCTTGTTAGGGGAATTGTCATTTTATTAAGGCCACTTGGTGCATCCCTGTCCCTTTGGCTGGCTTTGTTTTCAGCCAGCAGGAAAAGCTTTTTCATTGAAGTTTAAAAAAACTTATGAATTAAATTTCATATTCCAATTTGGGGCTCTCCAAACTTTTTACTGAGAGCAAAAAACAGCAAAAAAAATCAGTTTAGTCACTGTCAGATCAATCTTGTGGGGACTTCAGGGAAAAAGAGCATTTTGAGGTGGAGGGAGATTTATTTCCAATATTGCCCTGCAAGATGTGAATTGTTGGGAGAGGTGAATAATCCAGCATAATCTGTCAGAATTGGAACAGCTTCTTGCAAAATGTTCTATTTCCAGGATAGAGCCAAGAGTTTAGAAATCACCTGTTCCTATCTGATGTAAGAGCTGGGTTTTCCTGAATTTGCAGGGTTTTCAGGGAGGTTTGATCTATGGGGTGGGGAGCTCTGGCCCTGATCCAGAGGAGCAATTAATGGGATGGGCTGATGGAGGGCTGAGGGCTCTGCTGGCTCCTGGCCAGGCTGCCCAGCACCCTGCAGGATAAAGGCCATATTTTTATAAGTTATATTTAGTTTTAATTATTATATTTTATATATTCTATTTTATTTAATTCTATATTTTATGTAATTTGAATTTTATGTAATTTGAATTTTATATAATTCGAATTTTATGTAATTTGAATTTTATAAAATCCCTAAAATCTTAGAGATTTTAAGGTGTGTGAACACGGTCAGGAGTTGGACTGGATGATCCTGATGGGTCCCTTCCCACTCAGGATATTCTGTGATTATTATAAAAATTTTATAATAAATAAGCACAAGTCCAGCCTTTTCTAGAAGGTAGTGGCAGCTCATTTTCATATCTTTACTGGGAAATAGCCCAGCCTGAATCTCCCAAGGTTCAGAGTGTGTTTTATGGAATATCAAGTGTGTTTTATTGAGTATCTCTGGCACTTCTGGACCGGGAGGATAAGGAAATAAAGTTGTCATTTGTATTCTGCTGTTTGTCAACCTGCAAACAGGGGGATCTGGGGATAACAGTTCATTATTTACTTAACAAAATCTGTCACGTTGGGGATTAAAAATGTCATTTCTCCTGAAGTAGAGGGGTTGGATGTACTGCAGGAGCCAGGCACCTGTGTCAGGGCTGTTGTGTTTCCATGTGGGAATGGATAAAAACATTTTCTCCTTGTTGAAAAAGGGAAAATGGGGAAATTGCCCTGCACTGAAAATGGGGAATTGACATTTTTTTAAAGACAGGGCACCTAATTGCTCCAAGAACTGGAGTGTTCTGCATTCCTGCACTGTCCTCATTAAAACCTTTGAAACTCCATTTCTGACCTGCTGAACAGATTCCCAAGAAATCCCAACCCTAAATAGAGTTACAGATTGATTTACAGCTCCAGTTAAATCACAGAATCATCTTGTCCAACCCTCAACCTCTCTCATCAGAGCATGTGGGAAAAGTAGAAAAGTTTTGGGCTTTTGGTTGCGTGGGTTTTTTTTCCTTCCCTGGTTCTCCAAACTCATGAACTTCCCCAAAAAAGAGAAGAGTTTTTTGAGTCCAGAGCTTGCTCAGCTCCCGTGAAATTCGTGTTTCAGGCACTTCTGAAATCCTCAGTTCCAAACCCTGCCCTGGGTTGAGAGAATTGGATTCAAGTGGAACTTTTTGCAGAGAAGTTGTGCAGAGTGCAGGGAGCAATTAGAGAAGGCAGGAGACACCTTCTTGCTAATAAAATCCAAGACAGCTCAGTGACCCAGCAGCTTCAGGGCACAGAGTAAAGGAGATTTTTTACTGATTATTTTTCAGAGAGAACAAGTGGTGGTTTTGGGGTTTTTTTGTTTTGTTTTTGTTTTGTTTCTTTTAAGAGAGCAAAAATGAATAATAGGCCCTTTCTGCAAACATAACTTAAATAAGAGATCTTAAAAGTAGTAAGACAGTGACAAAGAAAACACTTTCTGCAGTTTTATCTTTACAAATGGAAATGCCTAAAATCCGTGATGGCTCTTCAGTCACAGGTGGATGAAGGGATATTATGTGGCTGCATCTTGTTGTCATGATAATTCAAGAAGGGACCATTTTCTTATCCATCTGAAAGCTGGGTGGTGATAGATGTCAAATATTTGTCCTGGGTGGTAAAGTAAATATTTGCCATCTACCTGTCCCCATCAGTGAGCAAATGGCTTGCAAACAACACCATATTGCAAGGAGGAGGAACAAAATGGCATAAGAATTAAAGATGAAGCCACTGAATGAAAAGGAGACACTGAATAAACCTTAAAAGTTAAATAAAAACGAGGTGGATGGATTCCCTTGTGATGGAGAAAGCCAAATTATAGAGTGCATTATGCAAAGGTGGTGAGATGACAAATGTCAGTGGGAATCTGTAAAGCTGTTTGCAGACCAGGCAGGGAAGACAGACTTGTTGTAGGAGGTGGGGGAACATGCCTTTATTTAAAGAATTCCTCTGTCTAGGGAGAGAAAAATTCAGACTAAGAGGGGGCCACATCCAGGGAAAAAAAAGTAAAAAATAAAATAAAAATAAATAAAAATAAATTTAAAAAAATTTAAAAAAAAAAAAAAAACAAAGAAAAAAACCAAAAAAAAAAACTGTGCTGTAGTAACTGGAGGGTGTAGGCAGGAATTCTGTCTGGGGATCATGGAGTGGGAATGGAGTGGAATTTTTCCTTTTAATGGAATGAAGCTGTGTCAGGAGATTTTGGTTGGATTTTTGGTGGGTACTGAACAGTTTCCCCAGGGAATGGGCACATTCCCAAAAATGTTTGGACAATGCTCTCAGGGTGGGATTTTAGGGTGTTTGGACTGGATGAGTCCCTTCCCACTCAGGATATTCTGTGATTAAACATCCAGAAGAGCAGGCTGAGTATCAATTAATAAAATTAACAGCAAAGGAGGTAAAGCAAAAAACCCAAATTCCAAAGTCCTAAACAGGCAAAATTCCTCACTGGCTGCTGCTTCTCAGTTTTCCAGTCTTGGAATGACCTTGGCTTTGGGGAGAAAGGAAAGCACCAAACACACAAACACTGCAGCTGCCAAGGCTGGAGCTGTGTTTATTTGCACAAATAACTTTAAATGTAGAAATGGAGCCCCAGGAGAGCTGATAAGCTGAGATATTTTTGAGACAAGGCTGTAGGAGGGAAGATGAGTGTTGTGGGTTTTGTGGAGCAAATCTATTTGATGGATCTTTAGACCCTTAAAAACAAGACACCTGCAGAAGGCATCGTGGGTTTGTTGAATTGCACAAGATTTTGTGTTAAAAAAGGAGAAAAAAAAAAAAATCAACATTATGGGAAAGAGAAATGATTTCTTTGAAACCAGTCTGGAGTTGTGAGAGCGTAGACGAGGAAACAACCCAGAAACTCTTTTAAATAAGAGTTTCCCTTCTGATAATAAAAACACCCAGGCAGAGCTGGAGCCTTTAGAAAGAACTCAAAAATGAATTTAAGCTCCAAGGCACGATGTCAGAAGAGTTTTTTAGGAAGGAGGAGTCTGAAGTCACTGAGGAGCCAGGAAAAATCAGCAGCCTCTCCTTAAAGCCTCCAGCTGAGGATTGGAGAACAAGCAGAAATGTCTTATTTACATCTACAAAAGAGCCTGCAAATTATTTATGTAGTGGAAAAATTGGCTCTTGTGAGGTTTATTTATTTATTTAATCACTCAGAGCACTTGAAATGGATAAAGAACTTTGCAGTGGGGTTATTTTATTGGTTGCTGGGTTCTTTTTTTTTTTTTTTTTTTTGTGTTTTGTTTTGTTTTTAATTGACAAAAAAAACCTGGCCAGGAGATGTAAACTTAAGAATTGATGGAAAATTATCATAAAGGAAGGAAGAAAGGTTAATTCTGGTTTGGTGATGATCCTTGTGGTGCTGAGCAGGGCTTCAAAAAGGGCTGTGGCAGCAGGAGTGTCAGCAAATTTTGATGCCTGCCACAAAATCTTCTGTGTTATTTGGGACAGGAAGGGTCTGATGGATCTGTGAGATGTTTACATAAGTGCACTGAGGGGGAAAATAAAATTATTTGTGGAGATTCCATGGTTCTGAAAGAGGCAAAGGCAGGAAAGTGTCATTTTTAGGAGGCTCAGTGGCAGCTGCTGTGAATGTGCAAAGTGTGATCCACACTGGGAGATGGTGGGGAGTGTAAAGGATGGATATCCAAGGAAATTTTATATTATTTTATACAAAGCAATGCTGGCAGCCTCACTGGTGTCTGCCAGGAATTGTCTGGGCTCATCCTGAAGGATATTGCAGGACAGGAAGGGATTAGGATTGGGGCAAGGGGTGTTTGGAACACATTCACCTTTGTCTGGGTTTGAAAAGCCAGGTGTCTGATAAGGAAGGCAGGAGCCTCCCCTGAAATGGAAAATATAAACCCCTCCCTCTGAATTGTTATAATTTGAAATGAAGGGGCTCTCAGGCAAAGATATGGGAACAGGAATAAGAGTTTACTAGGAAGATTAAAATACAAATATATTAGTACAAAAAAAACACTGACAGAGGCAGAAATTACCTGACAGCCTGTGGGTCAGGGTATTGGTGGCAATCTGTCTTGGTTTGCACAGACAGGTGTCTGCTAAGGAAGGCAGGAGCCTCCCCAGAAATGTAGAATGCAAACCCTCTCCCTCTGAATTGTTATGAATTTGAAATGAAGGGGCTCTCAGGCAAAGATATGGGAATAGGAATAACAGTTCTTTATTAGGAAAATTCAAAATGCAAATGCAATGGTACAAACAAGAAACCAACCCACTGCCAGAGTGAGAGCAGTCCCTGCCCCCTGTGTGTCAGGGGGTGGCACAGCCCCATCCCATGGGGGCTCAGCCCTCCTGCAGTGCCAGCTGTGGCTCTGCTGGAGCAGGGATCCTGCACAAGGGGGGAGTTTTCCTCTGCAGCTCCAGGGCTGCTGCAGATGGGCCTGGGCTCCCTCTGGCCATGCAGGGCAGCAGAAGCTGCTCCTCTGCCAATGCACTGGGCAAAGGCTGCTGGGCTGTGCCCAGGCTCAGATTGGATCCAGGTAGGAATGCTTGGCTCCTCCCCTGGGCAATGCAGCATCTCCCCATGGGATGCTGGGATTGGATCAGCCCTGCAGGGACACTCAGTGGCCATGGACAGCAGAGATCTCCTGCAGGGAGGATTGGCTGTGGGAGAGAGAAAGAAAAAACTGCCCCATGAGCAGAGAGAACTGCCCCAGCTCTGACAGATGAGGATAGAACACACAAATATCTTAGGACAACCTTCTGCCCTGGGAAGAGAGGCTGGAAAAGTTGGGTTGGATTCCCTTAGGAAGAGAACAGATGAGGAGGAATGATAAAATCATGGGTGGGAAGGGGAAGTGGCAATTCCTGCTTCTTCCTGCTCCAAGACCCAGAATTACAGAATAACTGGGGTTGGAGGGGGCCTTAAAGCCCATCCAGTTCCCACCCAGTCCATGGGACACCTTCCACCATCCCAGGGTGCTCCAAGCCTTGTCCAGCCTGGCCTTGGACACTGGCAGGGTGGGACAGAGGCCATCAGCAGGGCTGGGGGGCAGGGAAGGGGTGGGGGAAGGTTTTTGGGACTGCAGCTGAGTGGAGGAGCTGCTGCTTGAACCAAACTCCCTGTACCCAGCTCCATGTTCTTGGAAAAGAACTTGGAGATCACCAAGTCCAAGCATCACCACCACCATGGTCACCACTAAAATATGCCCTTAAATGCCACATCCACACGTTTTTTTGGACACTTCCAGGGATGGTGACTCCACCATTTCTTCATCATTTACTGTCTCTGCATGCGTTTAAAATTTACTACTAGAAATGGACTGAAGTGGGAAGATGTTCAGGCATGAAATGCATTCCAAAAATCTGTGTTTCACATGAATTATGGGCAGATTTACAGGTGAAGTGAATGAAACTCCTTGTCTGCTCTGCCTGACAAATGTCAGATTTAAGGAGATAAATCAAATCCGTGGGGTTTAGATGCTTCTCTGTGGGTTTTGTTTCCTCTTGCAGAGAATTTTGTTATGGGCTGTCACACTCCTCTCCCTCTCTGTGGTTCCAGAAATGAGGTCAGGTCTGAGGGAATCAAAATAAGCTGAAAAGTTGGAAAAATCTGAAGAAAATATTATGAAACCTCCATTGATAATTATAGCACTCTTTTATGTAAAAATATAGAAAAAATATATATTTATAAATATATAAATATATTTTTATATATAAATATATATTTTTATATATATAAATATTTAGAAATATTTAAATAGAATATTTAGAAATATATAAATGTATTTAATAAAATATATTTTATATCTATATATTTATAAATATATTAAATATATTAATATATTAAAGGAGTTTTTCATTATTATCTTTTTAGCCTTCTGTCTGTATCCTTTCTGTACTCTTTGGTATAGTTTATTATAGCATTCTTTAATATAATATAGTATCATAAAATAATAAATTAGCCTTCTAAGAACATGGAATCAGATTCATCATTCCTCCCTACAATGGGGGACTCAGAAAATACCACAGGAAGGTTTGGGCTTCCTGAGATTGAGAAGACAGTTTAAAATCTCTTCTGCAGCCTGATTTGAGGAGGTTTGATACTCTTGTTTGGGGAGTTGTCATTTTATTGAGGCCACTTGGTGCATCCCTGTATCTTTGGTTGGCTTTGTTTTCAGCCAACAGGAATATTGTATTTGTAGGGACCCTTGTGGCAGGGAGGAATGATGAATCTGACTCCATGTTCTCAGAAGGCTCATTTATTATTTTATAATAATATATTATATTAAAGAGTATTAAACTATACTATACTATACTAAAGGATACAGAAAGGATACTTAGAGAAAGCTAAAAAGATAATAATGAAAACTCCTGACTCTCTCCAGAGTCCTGACACAGCTTGGCCCTGATTGGCCAAAGAGTGAAAACACCTCACAGCAGAATCCAATGGAACAATCACCTGTGGGTAAACAATCTCCAAACACATTCCACATGTGAGCACAACACAGGAGAAGCAAATGAGATAAGAATTGTTTCCCTTTTCTCTGAGGCTTCTCAGCTTCCCAGGAGAATAATCCTGGGCAAAGGGATTTTTCAGAGAATGTGAATGCCACACAGGAAAAGCTTTTTGATTTAAGTTTAAAAAACTCAATGTTTTCCTTTTTTCCTGTCTGTCCCAATGGAGATTGTGTGTAAGGAGGGAGTGATTTTGGGATGTTTATTGTGCTTCTGTATCCCTCTTAAGAACTTCCAACCTTCTCTGAGACAGGACAACATTCCTGGGAAGTGTTGGGGATGGACTGGGTGATCTCCTGAGGTCTCTTCCAATTTTTTGTGATTCCTGGAAAATCTCTGGGATAACAGCCCCACCACCCACAGGTATGGGTGAAACACCAGAGAGCCAATCCACCAGCTCAGGGGTGCCAGAGCTCTGCAACTTTTCCTGTGGGATTCAATTCCTGCAGGTTGGGACTGGGAGGAACGTGGCAATTAAATGTGGAATTACAGGAGGGGGAAGGGATGTGTTGCATTTAACTTCACACTCGTGATTTAAGTGCCAGAATTAAAATCATCAGCTCCCTGTGTGGTCTCCTTATTTGTAAGAACTCAAGTGACATTAAAATTGGATTAAAATGAGCTTTTGGTTGAAGGGCCAATATTAAAATCAAGGGAAGCTGAAGGAGGAGGGGAGGGGGTGGTTTCCCTGCAAACTCCCCGTTGGCAGAGGGGAATTGTGTGGTTTTATATGGATCTGCACCCATCCTCCTCCTCTTGAAAGCTTTATCCTCACTGCAGCCATGCCCCAGCATCCTACTTGCCTTGATTTATCAATTATTTACACTTGGGCTGTAATGCATTGAAACTTTTGGAAAATAAAGGTGGATATTAGTGCTGCATTTCTGACTGATAGGAGCGGGGGAGCTGCAGCAGACTAATGGAAGGGAATAAAGGCAGCACTTGGGAGCTGCTGGCTCATCCTTGACAGTGATTTGTGTGTCTGCAGGATTTCCAAGTGCTCAGAGTGTTGAGGATGTGCCTGTTGCCTTTCCTTTGTCTGGCTGCAACCTGTGGACCTGGATTTATTTTATTATTTTTTTTTGCCCTTTCTTGGATCCTTCTCTTCTCGATGCCATTTTTATTTGAATCTCTGAGATATTCATGAATGCACTCTGGATCTCTTGGATTCCTGGGCCTGGAGCTTTGTTCCACTCTGTGTGGTCTCTCCTAAGCCTGTTCCTTTTATCCCTTGTAAATAAAAGTGACAAATCTCCCTGTCCTGTTGTCCAGCTGAGTAATGGAACTTCTTCCTTCCTTCTCTTCTCTCTCAACATCCATGCTGTGGGGATTTTTAACTGATTTTTTTAAATTTATTTATTTGATTTGAAACAATTCTGAATAATTTGCTGGGAGGGGGATGGAGAACTCCTAACTAAGAGCTTTTATTAATCCATGGGAAGGGATTGGTGTCACACACCAATAAATAGGTGACTCTCCTGGCTGCCAACATTATTAGATTGCAGGAGACAGTAAATTCACAGACTCCCTCGTGAGTCACAAATGTCTTAAAAAACCTCACAAGTAATTATCTGAAATGGAGACAAGTTAATGTAGGTTTGTCTCTTCTAATTCTTGTTCATGGTTAGCAGCCATGTAGTAATTAGCTTTTTTTTTGCTGAAGTTGTATTTATATATGTTAAATGTACCGTGACACAACTGGACATGTACACTGATGGACTGACAGGCCTCTTGATTTTTAGTTTTTTTTTTGACTTACAAGGGATACAAGAAGGGGTTTTTTTGTGTAATTGCGGGTAGCTTGAAGTGATGGGTGAGTAAATAAATGCACTTTTAACCTCAGAAATTTCAGAGCAGGAGGGAGCTGGTGCAGGGGGAGTGGCTGGACCTCAAAGGATGGAATTTGCCGTGGCAGTGGCAGCTTTTCTTCTGAGCAAGCAGCACTTCAGTGCTTGGAAGACTGGCAGAGTGCAGGAGTGGATGCTCAGCCATCTGCTTTGTCCTGGCTCCACCCTGTGGCATTCCCCTGCCAGTGGCACACACATTCCAAGGAATTCTGCATCCACCTAGACCTTGCCAGTGCAGGATTTGGTGTTTTGTAAGGGCTGAGGTGTTAAACACATGCACTGAGTTTTCCTGCTCCTGTCCCAGGCAGGGTCAGTTCTGTTTGGAATTTATCCATTTTTGGAATGATCCATTCTGGAATTACCCATTCCTGTCTTTGTTGTTCAGTGCCATGCACCAAGAAAATGAATATTCAGGGCTGTTGGAACCTGAATTCAAATATCCAGCCTTCTGGCCCACGTTAGTTGCTGACATGAAACATTTTACCTCTTTTTCTTCAGTTCCCAAACCAAACCTGTCCCCACCCCTCTCGTGCAATTGCAGTGGAAGCAAAGATCATCATTAAAATTGGCCTGTGTGGAATTCCAGCAGGAAGGGCCAGGCAGGGGGGACAATCTGGGTGAATTGACACCTCAAACAATGACAGAGGTGTTCTGCAGTGAAAGGCAGGATGCAGATGTCAGGCTGCTGTTCAGGAGAGGCTCTTCCTGAGCAGCAGCACCAATACATGGCTGAAATCCTCTAAGAACACAGAGTGGAGGGATTTTGTGTGAGGCTTTCAGCTTTAAAGTGGATTCCTGTTGCAAGTGCATTTACACTTCCCCTTGGCAGTCTGAGGGACTGTTTTTACTGAAGGGAGCAATGACATGTGTGGTTGGGCTGGGTGTGGGAGGCCACAGAGTGAATCCAGCAGCACTTACACTCTCCTGGGCAAACAGAGTGATGGCTGCAGCTCTGGCTGCAGAAATTTTATCTAAAATCATTTGAACACTTGCTGAATCCAGTGGGCTCCAGCAGGGCAAAGAGTGTTCTCAGGGCTGGGGAGTGCTTGGGAATTGAAGTGGAGGGTTCAGCTGGAGGCTCAGCTGAGGCAGCCCCAGCTGCTCTGGCAATCCCAGCCCAGCCAGGAATTCCTCATTGCCAAGATCCCATCCCTGGCTGCCCTCTGGCACTGGGAGCCATTCCCTGGGTGCTGTCCCTGCAGGCCTTGGCCCCAGTCCCTCTGCAGCTCTCCTGGAGCCCCTTCAGGCCCTGGAATGTGCTGGAAGCTCTCCCTGGAGCCTTCCCTTCTCCAGGTGAGCACCCCCAGCTCTGCATTTTCCTTCTCAGTTGCCTTCTGATAATCAATTGGGTTTTTTTACCTGCCAACAATAGAGGAGGAAGGATAATCTCTACCTGGGAACTGAAAGCCTCTTGCTTCTCCCTGCCCATTCCTCATCCCTATGTAGGAATTAATTTCATTGTTCCTACTCCATCCCTTTAAAGGAGTCAGAAGTGTCTTGAAGGTCACATTCCTCCTTGAGAGTAATGATGGTGTTTTTCCTAATCCCATTACAAGGCCCCTGGTATCATTAGATGGAGCTGGTACTGTTGAGCTTCATTTGATAAGCTGATGAAAGGGGGAGGAAAAGGCTCCCTGATGCAGAAAGGCATTCAGGGATCTGCTGGAATGGAACATGTTCACAAACATTATAATCTGCTTAACACTGGCATTTTGGTGCTGCACCTTTAGAGAGCAGCATAAAAGGCAGAAGGGAGCAATCCTGATGGATGCTTTAAAAGCTGCAATGCCTCGTGCACAGCAGCTGGAAACAGCTGGAAATTTTTATTGGGTTTTTTTTTTTCCCCTCCAAGCCTGAAAATGGGAATTTTGTCTATGCTGTGAGCTCCCCCCTCTGGCTCCAGAGTATTTGGAATAATGTCAAAGACCCCAAAGCCTTACAGATATTTCTGCAACGAGCTCAGGGGCACTTTCCTCGTTCAAAAGTGATTTTTAAACCTCCAAAACCAGCCTGCTGCCAGCACTGCTGCACCTCCCACCCGTTTGGGCAGGGGATGGATACAAAGCCATGGCTATTGTAGGTTTGACAAAGAGGTTCTGTAGTTCTGCTCTCATTTCAAAGACCTCAGTGGCCTTAAAGCTGGGCTTGAAATGGTGGCTGCTGGGTTGGTGTCAAAGGGGAATGTGGCCTTTCATCAACCTCTTGGTGGCACTGGGCTCATTCTACAGAAACCTCCATTCCTGCCCTGGAATTTTGCTGTTCTTTTGTAGGAACTCTTCATGCCTCTGATTTTTGGGGCCGTGTCTCTCTTTTAGGTGCTTTTCCTTGTGAGTTCAGATGTGGTTGGATCTTAGAGGGTTTGGGCAATTACAAAATGCCAGTGTGGGTTTAAAAGGGGTCAGGAAAGCATTTTGGGGTTGGTTGGAGGGGGATGGTGGGTGCCAGGCTCTTAAATCTGAAAAGGGGGAGAGATCTGAAAGTCAGTTCTGACATGCAAGAGATGAAATAGGAATCTACAAAATGTGGGATTTTCCAAATGCAGAATCACAGCCCTTCCTGTGACATCTGTTTAAAAACCTTTTCTAGATAATGAGGCAACAACCCTGAGTTTAACTGTAGCAGATTTCCTTTTTTTCCTCCACTTTTCCTCATTCACACCAGTTTGTAAATCCCTTTTTGGGTGATGTCTCCTGTTACAGCAGCAGATTAGGAAGAGGTGGGTGGGAGTTTCCTGGGGTGGAAGTTTCCCTGCTCATCTTCCTTTTTTCAAGTCACTCTGATGATGTTTTTAATTGATCTGGAGGAAGATGAAGCAACTGGTGGCTCTGTAATTCTCTTGCTCACTTTAATTAACTTTCATTGTCCTTCCACCATTTCTTTCTCACTATTTTCTCTCTATTTACACTCTTTTCTCACTATTTGCTATGCCAAGGCCAAAGTCTCTACTCCTCAAATCCCTTGCTCAGCCTGTCAGCTAATCCCAGGTGCAGCTGCTCTTCCCTCAGATTAGAATTGGAACAAAATATTTATTTTACAACATTTTGCCATGAAGCATCCTTGGTGGATCCCACAGCTGTGGTGGCTGCTGGACAGCCCTGCAGGGGAGGGCAGGATGTGATAATAAAATCCACATGTTCCTGCCAGTGAGTTGAAATCAGAGACTGAAACCCTCACAGTTCAAGAGAATAAATCTTAACTTAGATTTAAAAAAGGGCTTGGACTCCTGTCTGAGTGCAGGAGTCAGTTTTTATATTGGTTCTAGCAGGTCTGGAGGTTATTCAGTTTTTCTGTTGGTTCAGGTTTTATATTGGTTCTAGGATGTCTGGAGGTTATAAATGTGCAAATCCAATAAATCATCAGCACGAGGGAGGGAGCCCAGGGCTTGAAGTGGTCACTGGGAGCATCGTGGGTGGCTCAGGGCTGGAGCTGGGTGAGGGAATCCATAAATTCAGAGGGTTTTGGGAAAGCTGCAAAAGGCAGCCTCAGAGACAGCAGAACTGTGATTAGAGCTGAGCAGCAGCCATGAGATTGGGCAGCAGAAAAATTATGTAAGGAGTAGAAAAGCAAGGACAAATAGGACAATGGTCTGTGTATTAATGCTTGGCTAGAATAACTCCCTAAGCTGCAGAAAAGTTCATCTGGTGAGATATGAGGGAGTTAATCTGAGTTAATAGCAGAGCTCTGTGCATTGTGTTTGAAGGCTCACAAGCAGGTTTGGATTTGAAATAAGCAGGCATTGTTTAACCAAAGGTACCTGTGCTTAGAGTGGTTGGATGGAACCACTGACAATGTGCTTCTGCTTTGTGGGATTGGTCACAAAACTGCTAAAGTGAGTTGTGACATTGAGTTCTGTGTCTGCTGCCTGGGATGTGAGCTGAGGGCATCTTCCTCTCGGGGTCTCTATGCTCACAGTGACCCTGAGATGTGTTAAAGTCTCTTTTCTCAGCCTGGCGCTCAAAGAAGGAGTCAGAGCTCTTCATTTCTCATTCTCAAGGTTGTTCATTGTTTCTTATCTATAAAATTTTTTCTCCTGTCCAGCTGAGGTCTGCTCAGCAGGTCAGACAGAGGCACTCTGCCTGCCCCTGGGGCTGTGTTATCTTTTTATACTAAAAATTACGTTTACAATGTTTACAATTACTTTTTAATACCTATCACTTATGCTAGACAGTGAGCTTCTACTCTAAACCAATCCAAAAGTGCCACCATCACACAGAAGATGGAGGCCAAGAAGAAGAAGAAGGAGAAAGGCTGGATATGCCCAGATTCTTCCATCTTGCCCCCTGAACCCTCATGCTAAAAACCCCAAAATCTATTTTTTCACCCCATTATAACTTCACTATCATTCTACTTAACTGTCATGGCCTGCAGATCTTCATCTAAGGTTGGTAATTTGCTCCATGGGTCATAATGAAAACCACAGGGGTCTTGGGCTCTGTGCCAGGGTCTCTGAGCCCCCTGGCAGGGTCTGGGCCATCCTGGACAGCCAGAGGGATGTCCTGGGTTCTGACATCTTCCCATTGTCATAATCATGTAATAAAACTGATGCTGGAAAATAAAATAGCTCAAGGCACGTTCCCAGCAGTCCTGTCCCATTTGTGATTTGTTCACAGACCCCCATAGTGATCTCCAAAGGAATTCCTGTCTGGAGCCAGCTCAAGGCTTACTTTTGGAATTACTGTAGGAATTATTGCAGGAATGACTGCAGAGCTTCTGAGTAAGAGGCCAGGATGGTCCAGCAGATGTTTATACCTTTGAAGGATGGCTGGTGGGTTAGAAATCAAAAAAACTTATAAAACAAAGATAGAAGGAGGTGAAATAAGTTGAGATTTAATTAATATCTGGCCTTTTAATGGACTACACGTCTCTTTTAAGGGGAAAATCCAGCAGGGAGAGGTCTGTGTGAAATGGCTGTGTGATTTGTACAGAGACCCCAGCCCACCATGCTGGGAGCAGCAAGCAGCACTCTGGCTGCTCTCAGGAGTGTCTGGCACCAAAGCCTGCTGCAGACACACTAAATTTCCTCCTGCTGGAGAAGTTTGTGTACTTTTGACTGGTGCTAATTGATGGGCTGTGCCCTGGAGGGGCATAAATCTCTGCGAGTCAGATTTATGAGGACCCTTATGTTTGTTTGGCAGCGTGAGCCTTGTTCCAGGGATAAATGGAGCGAGCAGGGAGAGCTGACAGGCTGAAAAATGGGAGATCCTGTTTCTCCCCTGGAATCCTGCACTTCCAGAGCCATAAAACCTGAATTCCTGGTGTTTGGGACGAGCAGCTCAGAGCTGGGAGATGTGCAGGTGTTTCCTGAGGGAAGCAGCCCCAGGTATTTTTGTTCCCCTGTGCTGGAGGGATATCACATGTTTTTGTCAAGTGCCTGATTAAGTTTGACATTTGAAAATAGAACTTCACGCAGAAATAAGTACTGTACTTGTGAGTATTTAATTAAGATGTTTAGTTCCTGTCAAGGTTGGTAGTTTCTCTTTCCTGTTAAGGGCAATACGTCTGCAACTGCTGAAATTTCAGAAACCTGTACTTAACCTTTCCTCGTCATCCCATTTCCATAGAAATCTGATTAACAACTTTTAAAGTTCAGAAGCTGCCACTAAATGCAATTAAAGCCCTTGTGGAGTCTGTTATTAAGAGCTGGCATTTAATGAAGACTGAGGGCACATTACTGTTACCATCCACACTGGAGCAGGATGTCTTCAGCAATTAGCTGAAGGCATGGAATACACAAAGTGTGCTGTATTACCCAGCACTGAACATGCTTGGTATTTAAGCAACATGCTGCCTTTTTTTTTTTTTATTTTATTTAATTTTTGCCTTCTCTTTGCTGGATTTTCTGTGGCAGTTTGAGCTGCAGAAGCTCAGCTCAGCTGGGTCCAGCACAGCCCTGGGTTTGCTGTGCATTAGAATTCTTCCCTGCAAGGTGGATGGTACTAAACACGAGTGGAGGAAGCTCCTTTCTTTGTGATATAAAAATGTTTAACTTTACTTCACTTAGGAGCATCTTCTTTCCCACCTCCAAATTGTGCAGAGCCACTGGAGCTTGGCTAAATTATAATTGCAGGGCAGAAATCTCTACTCAATTACTTGTTCAACTCTTTCCACTCCTCCTTGACCTTTTTGTGTGCTGCATGAGCAAAAGGAAGTCCAGTCAAACTGAGAGGGGCATTGAATCCTTCAGGGAAATGCTTTATTTTGTGCCATCTACAAAGCAGGTGGTGATATCACCTTTTTGGTCAAATTCCTTGTTTTGGTGCATTTTAGGCTGCATTTGGCTCGTAGCTGGACCAGATTTATTTCACCAAGTTATCACTCACACAAGAAGGACCGTGTGCTAAAGAGATACATGGACTGGAATTGTAGAATCATGGAATGGCTTGGGTTGGGAAGGACTTCAAAAATCATCTCAAATGGTTTGTGTTGGAAAGGACTTTAAAAATCATCATTCCAACCCCCTGCCATGGACAGGGACACCTTCCACCATCCCAGGCTGCTCCAAGCCCCAATGTCCAGCCTGGCCTTGGGCACTTCCAGGGATCCATGGGCAGCCACAGCTGCTCTGGGAATTCTATTCCAGCCCTTTCCCAACCTCTCAGCCAGGAATTCCTTCCTAATATCCCATCTAAATCTCTCCTCCTTTTGTGTAAATGTATGTGCAGCCATAAGATGTAAAAACACGCACTCAAACACACACAAAGATATTTTTATTTGGTCATCAAAACCACAGCAATTACAAGCTGCCACCCTGAAGCTGACTGGGCTCATTTGTCAAGAATTCCAAAAGGATTTATTTTTCTTTATTTGTTTTGTGTTTTGTTTGGGTGCCAAGAGGCTGATAGCAAAATGAGGAAGTGGCCTTGTTACTTGGATGGTTTCTGCCACTGTAATCTGTGTTTGCAGAACAGCTGAGGTGCCTGGAGACAAATAAATGCTGTCCAATTGTTTTATGACCCAGTTAGTCAAATTGACTATTGGTAGCTGAAATAAATTTGTCACCAGTGTTTGTTTCTCTTTTATTAAAATATATAAATAAACCAGCAGAACTCCTGGGAAGGATGGGGGGAAAAAAGGACAGCTCAGATCTTGTTCCCATTTGTAGAGACCAGGTTGGGTGGGGTGTGGAGCAGCCTGGGACAATGGGAGGTGTCCCTGCCATGGCAAGTGGAATGGGATGAGCTTTAAGGTCCCTTTTCTCACCCAAAACCATTCCATGATTCAACACAGCACAGAAAATTAAAAAAAAAAATTAAAAAAAATTCAAACTGCAGCAGAAAATTGAAATCCTTTCTCATTTTTCAGCCATATTCACTCATGGGCCAGGCTGAATATCCCAGCAGCTCTTGGCCTCCAAAAGCAGCCTCAGGTTTCCCTTTCTCCCTGCCCTGAGACATCCCTGGTGCTCCCCAGGAATCTCCATGGGTTCCCTGTGTCTGGCCAGCCCCAGCTCCCCTCTTGTGCTGCTCTCCTCATCCTCATGGAGCATTTTAATCCATCTCACATTCCAGCGTTCCAGGTTGTGCTCTGGCCCTGTGCTTATTAAAAACCACAGCAAGACACAACCTGAAAATCCACTTTACAGGCAAGAAAAACCCAGATATTAAAAATATCCACTTAAAAACCACCAAAACCACCTCAATTTAAATCCTTAGACCGGGCACTTGTTACTGAGCCAGGGTCCCTTCTGTGGGAGCTGCTGTGGCAGTTTGGGTGAAAGTTGTGCTTTTCAAGTAATTTTGGGGTTTATTCCTTCCCTTCCTTCCTCCCTGGAGGGAAATGAAAATTCCCAGGTCTGCAGTAATTCCCAATTAGCATTGATAATGAGGGGAGCACTGATAGCATTATCTGCAGAGTTTGGGAGGGATTTTTTTTTACTCTTTCCCAAAAATAAAAAAAAAAAGAATTCTTCTTCTACAGGAGTAGAATTGTGAGGTGCCTTTAAAGAATTAATTCTGGAAGGGATTTTATTATTATATTTCAGTTAAATGAATTAGAGGAGCAGCAAGAAGATTAGATAAAGCAGGTTGAGCTGCATTACAGGTGTTCACAGCCCCTAAAAATTTTAAATTTTATTCCTCCAGCCTTCCCTTCTTGCTTCCCCTTTGGTGTGTTTGCCAGCTGTGTGCTCAGCCCATGTTCTCCATGTGATAAAACTGACACAGGAAGCTCAGAGCCCTTCCAATTCAATTAACTCTTCCTCTTTTTTTTTTATTGAAATGCCACAATTCCTGCAGCATTTCAATTATCAAGACTTTTGATACAGCAAATTACTGGTAATTAGCTACAGACTGCTGCCTCACTGAGCTTTTCTTGCCTGGTTCTGGCACTTTGTGAACAGCTCTCCTGTTTCCAGAGCTTGTGTCTTGGTTTGGAAAGCCAGGTGTCTGCTGAGGAAGGCAGGAGCCTCCCAAAAAATGGAAAATGCAAACCCCCTCCCTCTGAATTGTTATCATTTTGAAATGAAGGGGCTCTCAGCTAAAGATATGGGAATAGGAATAAGTTCTTTAATAGGAAAATTAAAAATAGAAATGCAATAGTACAGAAAAGAGAGCAAACCACTGCCAGTGTCAGAATAGACCTGACCCCCTGTGGGTCAGGCTGGTGACTGAAGCCACCATTTAATGGGATTTAATATTAAATTTCCAGAGTGCTCTTGTGCACCTTCCATCTCTTTTCCCTGATTTCTTGGTTTGTCATGGGTGGTGGTGTTTGCAGGGGTCCCAGAACAAGGGAAGAGATGAGAATCTTGACTCCATGTTTCAGAAGGCTGATTTAATTTTTTATGATATGATATGATATGATATTATACTATATGAAAATGATATACTAAAACTATACTAAAAGAATAGAAGAAAGGATTTCATCAGAAGGCTTGAAAGGAATAGAAAAGAATGGAATGAAAATAAAATCTTGTGACTGACCAGAGTCCGAGCCAGCTGGGCTGTGATTGGCCATTAATTAGAAACAACCACATGAGCCCAATCCCAGCTGCACCTGTTGCATTCCACAGCAGCAGATAACCATTGGTTACATTTTGTTCCTCTCAGCTTCTCAGGAGAAAGGATCCTAAGGAAAGGATTTTTCATTAAATATGTCTGTGACAGTCATGCCAGGGTTTGATTTGGTATTGCAGATGTGAGATCAAAGCTTTGCTCTTTGCAGCCATTTCCAGTGAACTGATTAATTACCATTACCTTTAATATCCCTAAATTTTCCAAACTCAACTTTACACAATAATCCCACAGATCAAGACTTCCTTTACTTTCTATAGAAATTTTCTACAGAAACTTTCTACAGAAAATTTCTACTTCTGCAGGAGTAGAAGTTTCCCTCTACTGACATTGAAATCCTCCCAGTACATTGATTATATTATTGAAAATAGGAATAAAAAGCACTAACAGGAGATGTGATTTGCTGTGTTCACTGTAAACATTATAATTTATAATTGTAAATTATAAATTATAAATTTTAATCCCCAAACATTATAATTTATAACCCAAACATTATAATTTATAACCAAACATTATAATAATAACCATTCTCTAGTAATTTTCCATAGGAATGTGAGCCAGGTCCATTCAATCCAGAAAGGGACTGAAGCAACATTTAACAAATTTGAATTTAAATAATTTAAATAATTTAAATTTAAAGAATTTAAAGAACATTTAAATAAATTTAACATTTAAAGAATTTAAGTTTAATTAACATTTAAAGCCACATTTAAAGAATCATGGAATGGTTTGGGTTGGAAAGATCATCCAGTTCCAACCTCAGCATTATCCCAGGGTGCCCCAAGCCCCATCCAAACTGCCCTTGGACATTTCCAGGGATCCAGGGGCAGCCACAGCTGCTCTGGGAAAAGCTCTTTGCATGTGCTATCATTGATCACCTTCCAATTACTGCTGTTTTTAAACTGAAAATGAGAATTGAGACTGAAAATCAGAAGGTTTCCATCCAACAAAAGAAAAGGAGGCTGGAATAATCTGGGATTTCTCTTGGAATACAGAGGGCAAAAAGAGGAATTAAGATTTCTTGTAAAATCCAGTGTCAGTGATTTTCTCATTTCTGGTTGAACATTGTCCTGCACCTGCCTGGATTTCCTTGTTGGCTTGTGGTGTTTTGGCTTTTGTCACATCCTTGGTGGACACAAATCTTTATCTCTTTCTGTTTGTTTAAAGCTGAATTTGTCACCATCATAAGAATAATTTAACCAGGACCTTTTCATCTTCTGGAAATCCCTGTTGCTGGACATGAATTCTATTATTCCCCCTTAATTCTTTTTTAATAGACTCTTCTATCTTGTGTTCTGTGATATTGCCCCTGATCAATATGAGGTGGAGAGGCCAGTAATTACCTGGGCTTCTCATTCACCCTTGAAAAATTGGTGGTGTGTTGGTTTTCCTTGGATTTTCTGGACCCCCCAAGTACAGAAAGGATGAGGAAAATCAGGGTTTATGGGGTGGAGTTTGAAACTGGTTTGGTGATGGAGCAGAGTGTCCACACTGCAGCTTCCATCTGAACTCAGGGGAAGTGAGGTGTGAGATACCAATGAAAGCTTTTAATTTATAGAATAGAATTTATTCAGAGCTCAGCCCTCCTGTCTAAAACCTCACAAAAGGTACAAAAAAACTGAATGAATTTATGTGTCACCCTGGCCAGGTGTGTTTTACTTTGTTCAGGTCAATCTTGGGTATAAAGGCATAAAAACCTATCCAGCTTATCCTGGGCCCAGCCAAGGAAGGAAAATGTGTGTTGGATTAGTCCCTTATCTGATTCAGAGAGAAAAAAAAACCTGAGAGGTGTTTTAAAAACTTTTATTCCATTTTCAGTCTCATGTGAAGGGTGAGACAATACAGATGTTCTAATTCACCCCATCACAATCAGAAAAAAAAAGTGGAATTGTAACTACCTTATATGTACAGAGTAAATTAATAATTACTGTTACTATTACTGTTACCAACTATTTTCTAATTACATTGTAATACATTTTAAGTGTTAAATACATTATAAGTGTTTCTTGGTCTGTCAGCTTTAGCCACACCATGCTGTAAATGCCTTAAAGTCAATCATCTAAAATTGCCCCTGGTGGGTCCCACTGCAATGCATCTTTGACAGTTCTGTTTCTCCAAAGTATCCAGTCTTATTTGCAAGGCCACCCTTTGGAACTTGGTTCCAGTTCCATTTCTCTCTCAGCAATGTCTGTCCCATTCCAGGGCATTTCTAACTCAGCATTTCTCATCTCAACGTTTGCATGCAGATGTGAGCTCTCTGTCAGGCTTTGAGAATTCTCTACAAATCCATTTCCCACAAATGAGGGTGTGGAGTGTCCCAGGAGCAGATTTGTCCTTGTGCCACTGTTGCAGGAGGACAGAGCAGAGCCAGTGTCACCAGCTCAATGTGACAGCCAGGCCACACACACTGCCCCGACCTCTCAGAATTTCTAAATTTAATTACACCTCCAAATCCATAAAAAATCCTTTTTTAATAAACCACTTGTTATTATTTTTCATTCCCAGAGAGCAGTTGGATGCAGGGTGCTCTGTTGCCCTGCATTTATGCACAGCTTTATTTGTTTAAGGGATGTAAACACAGCCCAAGGATGGCAGGATTCAGCCAGGGAGCACAAACTCCAAATCCTTGTTCCAGATGAGTGGGATGCTGCAAACTCCACAGTCCCTCATAAATCTTGCTGTGCAGCCACGTGATTAATGTCTAACGAGGTTTTGGGTTGATGCCTCAGCAATTCCTAAGCAGGTGTTGTGGGATCAAATCAGGAAATCCCTTACTTGGCTGCTTCTGGAAAGTTCCTTTGGCTTAAACAGGCAGGAAGGGCCTGGTTTGGGTGGTTTTTAAGTGGATATTTTTAATATCTGGGTTTTTCTTGCCTTTAAAGTGGATTTTCAGGTTGTGTCTTGCTGTGGTTTTTAATAAGTACAGGGCCAGAGCACAACTTGGAACACTGGAATGTGAGATGGATTAAAATGCTCCATGAGGATGAGGAGAGCAGCACAAGAGGGGAGCTGGGGCTGGCCAGACTCAGGGAACCCATGGAGATTCCTGGGAGCACCAGGGATGTCTCAGGGCAGGGAGAAAGGGAAACCTGAGGCTGCTTTTGGAGGCCAAGAGCTGCTGGGATATTCAGCCTGGCCCATGAGTGAATATGGCTGAAAAATGAGAAAGGATTTCAATTTTCTGCTGCAGTTTGAAGCCAAATATGCTGTGTTGGATCATGGAATGGTTTTGGGTGGGAAGAGACCTTAAAGCTCATCCCATTCCATGTTCCTGCCATGGCAGGGCCACCTCCCATTGTCCCAGGCTGCTCCAGCCCCAGTGTCCAGCCTGGCCTTGGACATTGCAGGGATCAGGGGCAGCCCCAGCTGCTCTGGGAATCCCTTCCCAAAATCCCACCCCAGTCTCCCTCTCCAGGAAATTCCCTCCCTTTCCAGCTCCTCCAGTCTGTGATTGGATCCATCCCCACCCCGACTCCTCTCTAGGAAGGGATTTTGGGATCTGGGGGCTTCACTGGGAATCTCAGGACTCCAGGAAGGGTCTCCCTCCCCTTTTCCATCCCCAACTTGCATAAAAGCCCTTCCATAAAAAGCCTCCTTGATCCCAGAATCCTGGAATGGTTTGGTTGGGAAGGGACCTTCAATCCCATTGCAATCCCACCATCCCAGGCTGCTCCAATCCTTCCTTGGACATTGCAGGGATGCAGGGGCAGCCCCAGCTGCTCTGGCAATCCCAGCCCAGCCAGGAATTCCTCATTGCCAAGATCCCATCCCTGGCTGCCCTCTGGCACTGGGAGCCATTCCCTGGGTGCTGTCCCTGCAGGCCTTGGCCCCAGTCCCTCTGCAGCTCTCCTGGAGCCCCTGCAGGCCCTGAGGTTCCCTGAATCCTCCCTGGAGATCTCTCCTGTCCCCTTGCCTGTGTCCTGTCACTGCTCAGCCACATTTCCCGTTAATTCCTTCATCCCAAAGAATTTGTGGAACTGTTGAATTCAGGGCACTGGAGCAGAAAGAGCTTTGATCTGCCTGGCCCAGTTTCTGCTACACTTGAAATTTTTAAGTGAAAAATGAACTCCCAATTCCTGTTTCCCTGATTTCATCTTCTCAGAGGTGCCCACATCCCTGCAATGTCCAAGGCCAGGCTGGACATTGGGGTTGGAGCAGCCTGGGACAGTGGGAGGTGTCCCTGCCATGGCAGGGGTGGCACTGGAGGGGCTTTAAGGTCCCTTCCAACCCAAACCATTCTGGAATCTGATGAATTTTGAGGATAATTATCAAAATCATCTTTTACAGCTTCTGACTTTTTCATAGCCTTGTGTAGTAAATCGTTTCATCGAGTAAATTAACAGCAAATTAATTTTTTTCTCTCATTTTTCCCAATTTTTGGCATTTTCTGAATATCTTAGAGCAAACTCATATCCCAATTCTTTGTCTCACCTTTTACCCACAGGGATAATTCATTCTGCTCCCAACCCAAACCCCTCTTGGCTTATTGTAGTCCTGGATTTCACACTTAATATTCCCCACTCCTGGATACAAAGTGACACCAGAGTCGTGGAATCCATCATAAGTAGGTTTCATCCATAATGGAAGAACAAATTGCTTAATTTTTTTCCTTTTTTTTCCCCCAACTTGATTAAGTTTGAGGGTTTAATTAGATTTTCGTGGCGATTTTCGGGTTGTTAATTTAAGTGGAGAAGATGAAATGCAAATAGGTGAATACAAACGGGTTTGCTAAATTAGTGTCAAAAATTAGCACAGTGATTATTTTTACCAATAAACACAAATTTTCAAAGCCTGTGCTCAGGTAAAGTTTTAATTGAGATGGTTTAGGAATCAGACTTTTCTCTGTGTGTTTGTATTTTTTTTTTTCCAAGCCATCCCAAATTGTTTCTAATTAGGGGCACGATTCCATTTGCCTGGATATTTATTCCTGTGTAATTTGTTTCAACTTAGGCAGCACAGGAGTGATGAATTCTTTTCATTACCTCCAACTCTCTTTGATGGGCTTTGACTGGCTAATTATTCACATGGAACACATTCCCAACAGCCTGTGAGTAGGTAAAAATTCCTGAAAATAAACAGCCTTCTGAAATTCACTGACAAAAGTTCATTTTCAAGGGCTTTCGTTTCATCTTCAGACACAAGGAAATGAAAATGGAATCACTTGGAGTCTGGTTTTACTTCTGCACCTTGAATAATATCAAATATTGGGTTGCAAAGGTTTCCCAGGGGGGAAGATGACACCAAGGGAGCCCCCAGCCCCTCACTGAGTGATTTGGGGTTGGAAAACCAATCCTAAACTCCACTGGCAGCTGTGGGAATTCATATTTTTGATGATGAAAATTCATATTTTTGATGATGAAAGAGGCATGTTTGGGTTGGGAGCTGTTAAAGGACAATTTTTGCAGCTGTCCAGGGTATTTTCCATCACGTGGGACCCCCAGCACACACATGGATGTTTCCTATTTCTCTATATAAACATGTTGGAAGTATTTAAGCACATCAATACATTTCTAAGCCGAGGTATTTTAAATAAATACATTTATAAGCCAAGGTATTTTAACTGCATTGCTCACTATTGCAACCCTTTGTTTTTAAGAGCATTAATTATATTTATAATCAGTGTATGAACTCACCCACCCTCTTCCCATGGCTGCCATGGATGGAATCACTTTTGGGAACTTTTTGCAGGTTCCTTTTGGGACCTGGAGCAGATTGAGTTGGTCAAAAACCCCAGCCCTGGAATTGTCCAGGGCCAGGCTGGACAGGACTTGGAACATGGTCATGGCAAGGGGTGGGACTGATCTTGAAGATCCTTCCCAACCCAAACCATTCTTAGGAATATCAATTAATTTTTTATGAAATTTGAGCCAGTCCTCAGGATATATTTTTTTTTAAAATAAAGCTGTGTTTCTGTCACTTAGAATTTTTGTGAATATTGGTCATTTTCCTACAGAGAACCTAAAAATTCCAGCGACACACTGAGGCTGTTTTAGCCCAGCTGCTGAGCTCTCTCCTGTAGGCAGAGAGTTGGTGATAATTGGGAGTGGGGTTGCCTCATCCCCAGTGGGTGACAGCTGTGGAAAGCAGGTGAACAGCATTGATGGCAATGAGCCTTGGAGTGCCCAGGTGTGCTGAGCAACCACAAAGGGAACACAGGATCAATGCATGAACATGAGGGGATAAAAGGCTGGGCTAAAGAACAAGAAGGGCCAAGGTTTGAAGCCTTCTGGAGTGGTTTGGTGTTACTGTGTGTGGGGTAAAGCTTTTTGATATTGTATGGTGACACACTGTGTTGTGGCCATCTCAGCTGTGACATGTACTGCAGCACTAATGCAGTGCAGGATTTGAAAAATATAAAAGCTAAAATTCTAAGGCATCACCAGAATGTGCTTCAACCTCGTGATGGAATGGTTGGGTGGGAAGGTGTAGGTACAGTTTGTGGTGATTGGGAGTGGGGTGGTGGCTGAAGCTCAGTTGGCTCCAGCTGTGAGAAGCAGGTGAACAACAATGAGCCATGGTGTGCTGAGCAACCATATGGTGACACTCTGTGTGTTGTGGTCATCTCAAATGTGACATGTGCTGTGACAATAATGCAGTGCAGGATTTGAAAAATATGAAAGCTAAAATTCTAAGGCATCACCAGAATGTGCTTCAACCTCGTGATGGAATAGTTGGGTGGGAAGGTGTAGGTACAGTTTGTGGTGATTGGGAGCGGGGCTGAAGCTCAGTTGGCTCCAGCTGTGAGAAGCAGGTGAACAACAATGAGCCATGGAGTGCCCAGGTGTGCTGAGCACCACAGAGGGCACACAGGATCAATGCATGAACATGAGGGGATAAAAGGTTGGGCTAAAGAACAAGAGGGGCAGATGCTTGCAGCCTTCTGATGTGGGGTGGTGTTACTGTGTATGGGGTGAAGCTTTCTGATGTTGTATGGTGGCACTCTGGGTGTGGTGGCTGTCTCTGCTGTGACGTGTGCTGTGACAATAATGCAGTGCAGGATTTGAAAAATATGAAAGCCAAAATTCTAAGGCATCACCAGAACGTGCTTCAACCTCATGATGGAATGGTTGGGTGGGAAGGTTGTAGGCACAGAGTTTGTGGTAATTGGGAGTGGAGCTGGCCCAGCCTCATCCCTAATTGGCCTCAGCTGTGAGAAGCAGGTGAGCAGCACTGACAGCAATGAGCCGTGGGGTGCCCAGGTGTGCTGAGCAATCACCAAAGGGAACAGAGGGCACTCAGGTGCCATGCATGAACATGAGGGGATAAAAGGTTGGGCTGAAGGACAAGAAGGGCAGTTGCTTGCAGCCTTCTGAAGTGACATGATGTTACTGTGTATGGGTTGAATTCCTCTGATATTGTGTGGTGACGCTCTGGGTGTGGTGGCTGTCTCTGCTGTGACTGGAGGGAGGGATGGAAGGATGGTGTAGGCACAGGGTTTGTGGTGATTGGGAGTTGGGCTGCAGCCCAGCCTCATCCCTAATTAGCTAAAGCAGGTGACCAGCATTAAGGGTTAATTAATGAGCCATGAGGTGCCCAGGGGCACTGACCATCCCCAGAGGGAGCAGAGGGCACACAGGTGCACTGCATGAACGTGAGGGGATAAAAGGCTGGCCTAAACCACACCAAGGGTAGATGTTTGTGGCCCTCTGAAGTGCCCTGGTGTTACTCTGTGTGGGGGGCTGCTTCCAGCCTTCTGGAGCTGCCTGGTGGTGCTGTGTGCATGGTGCCCTTGGCCTGCAGCCTTGCTGAGCTCTGTCCCTCCCCCAGATGCTGCTGACCGAGTACCTGGACATGAAGAACACGCGCGCGGCCTCGGAGCCCTCGGCCCAGCTCAGCTACGCCAGCTCCGGCCGCGAGTTCGCCGCCTTCTTCGCCAAGAAGAAGCCCCAGAGGCCCAAGAACCCTCTCTTCAAGTAAGTGCTGGGGTTTTTAAAGCTGTGCTAAGCTGCCTTTGGTGCCTGGAGTGCTGCTGGTAATGGCAGTTTCACAGTGTGAGAGGTGTGGAAATTCCTGGATGGGGATTTAATGCCCGGAGCTGAAGATCTGTTACGGATTCAGCGCTGGGTTTTAGAGCTGGGCTCATTCCAGGGCTGGGAATCCCATTACAGGAGCTGCTGCAGAGCATGGAGTGATCCATTCTGCCTCTCTTTGTCCATGGTAAATTCAGGAGCTGTTAGAGGGAGCGATAAAGGGCACTGGACAAAGGGAATTAAGATAACTGTGTAATTACTGCATAGACTAAGCACTTAATCCTGTCACTAACTCCTTTAATTCAGTGGTCAGGCTGCAAAGAATTAAGTGGTTGGGAGGAGAGTGTAAGGGAGAGGAGGATGAGAGAGGCTGGGTGGCCAAGGGAAGGATTTGGGAGAGGAAATTTGTGCAGCAGTAAGGAGTGAGGAGTTGCTGAGCAGCGCTGGTGGGAGAGGAGATTCACACCTGGATTTGGGGGAGCTGTGCTGGAATTTTCTTCTCTTCCACCACCTGCCTGTGCTGGCCATCCTCTTGGCCTCTTAAGGATTTTGGAGAGGACCTAAAAGTGCTGTTTTGTGCTCCCAAAATGAGTGGGTGTCCCAAAAGAGCAGATGTCCTCTCATAGTACCTGAGATCCTGGTTAGAAATCCAAGTCTTCTTTACTCTCCCAGGATGAGCTCTCCTACAACCTCCTGTTATTAGAGGTTAAGTGTTGTCTCCTTCCCCTGTCAAGCAATGATTATTACCCCTCACTCTTTTTTTTTTTTTAACCCCTCTATGGCTGTTTTGGGCTGAGAACTCCACTTGGAATTTACTCTGACCTGCAGATGGATATTGGAGCTCATCCCATGTCTGTCCCTGGGTGCACAAGGCCCCAAGTTTGGGGTTTGAGGCCTGAGTTTGGGATTAAAGCTGGAGGGATGAGGATGCTGTGGCTCACCTGGAGCAGGCTGAGGCTGGGTAGAGTTTGTCAGCAGAGAGGAGGTGGCTCTAATTGTTCAAGGGAAGGTGAATCACCTCGTGGGAGCAGCATCTCTCCCCACTCCTGGTGCTGTCACTGAGTGATGCCATCCCTGCAGTGACAGCAGCACTTATTGGGATCTCTCATTTGGTTATCTGTCAGCTGTCACCATATCTATGGAAATCTCCCTTGAAATGGAATTTCTCAGCCCACTGAGGTTTGTACGTGTTTGATGGAGTGTTATTCTTGTCTCCCCTCCCATCTTCAGTGCTTTCTGTGCCAGGCTCCTTTCCCTGCCTTTCCATTAGCTCTGTCCAAATCTCTCCTCTTGTCACCACAAAATCTGCATTTCATTCCTCAGCAGTTTCTTAGGGCAGGGCTCCACCTCGTGTTTTGCTCACTGGGGGATGCAGGTGTTGGTGCTGTGTCCTGTGGTAGCTGTGAGCTCATTTAATTAATATTAAATACGGAGCTAATTTAATTAATATTAAATATTTCTCCTAGTTATGTCCTCAAGGAATAGAGGGAAGTCATGTCCTGCTCTCTGGAAATCAGGAGCTGGTATTTAGAAGAAACTCACAATCCTTATTTCCTTTAAAATGGGTATAATAAAAAAATATTTATTTAGTTGCAATGTTGGCTTGAAAAGGAAAGCTTCAGATGAAGGGGAATTTGGATAATTTATGCCATGATAAACTTTTTTTTTTTTTACTTTTTTCTCTTCCCAAAAGTAGCCAAGGGCATGCTCAGGTTGCTAGCTCAGATTTCCAAGATGGAAATCAGGAAATAAGACAGGAGTGAATTGTACAGGCAAGAGTTGAACACCCAATAAATCAGTCCCAGACTTGGCTGTAATTCTGTGTAATTCTAAGGAAAACAAAAATGTTTTGAAAGCACTGTGGGAGGATCAGCATTGGGAAGGGAGTTACAAGGACTTGAGTGGGAACAGGAATGTGGGGAAGGGGGAGCTCAAGGAGGTGGCAGAGGAAGGGAAAGAGGGGAGAAAAGCTGGATGGTTGTGGAAAAGAAGGGGGGAAATAGGGGAGAAAAGCTGGATGGGTTGTGGAAAAGAAGGGGGGAAATAGGGGAGAAAAGCTGGATGGGTTGTGGAAAAGAAGGGGGGAAATAGGGGAGAAAAGCTGGATGGGTTGTGGAAAAGAAGGGGGGAAATAGGGGAGAAAAGCTGGATGGGTTGTGGAAAAGAAGGGGGGAAATAGGGGAGAAAAGCTGGATGGGTTGTGGAAAAGAAGGGGGGAAATAGGGGAGAAAAGCTGGATGGGTTGTGGAAAAGAAGGGGGGAAATAGGGGAGAAAAGCTGGATGGGTTGTGGAAAAGAAGGGGGGAAATAGGGGAGAAAAGCTGGATGGGTTGTGGAAAAGAAGGGGGGAAATAGGGGAGAAAAGCTGGATGGGTTGTGGAAAAGAAGGGGGGAAATAGGGGAGAAAAGCTGGATGGGTTGTGGAAAAGAAGGGGGGAAATAGGGGAGAAAAGCTGGATGGGTTGTGGAAAAGAAGGGGGGAAATAGGGGAGAAAAGCTGGATGGGTTGTGGAAAAGAAGGGGGGAAATAGGGGAGAAAAGCTGGATGGGTTGTGGAAAAGAAGGGGGGAAATAGGGGAGAAAAGCTGGATGGGTTGTGGAAAAGAAGGGGGGAAATAGGGGAGAAAAGCTGGATGGGTTGTGGAAAAGAAGGGGGGAAATAGGGGAGAAAAGCTGGATGGGTTGTGGAAAAGAAGGGGGGAAATAGGGGAGAAAAGCTGGATGGGTTGTGGAAAAGAAGGGGGGAAATAGGGGAGAAAAGCTGGATGGGTGTGGAAAAGAAGGGGGAAAATAGGGGAGAAAAGCTGGATGGGTGTGGAAAAGAAGGAGGGAAATGGGGAGAAAAGCTGGATATGGGTGTGGAAAAGAAGGAGGGAAATAAGGGAGAAAAGCTGGATATGGGTGTGGAAAAGAAGGGGGGAAATAGGGGAGAAAAGCTGGAGGATGGCTGTGGAAAAGGAAGGGATGAGGTCTGGGTTTGGTGCCTGGAAGAGCTGTGGGATAATGCTGCTCTTATTGTCTCACTGATGACAGAAAGGAGCACGTGGGGAGCACAGAGCCAAGAATTTACAGCTCTTTTAATTAAAATCAGAAGGGTTTGTTGTATTTTGATAAATCGTTATTAGTTCAGTTGCAATAGCACCAACACTCAGAGTCCAAATAAAAGCAGAAAAGCCTCATTAATAGTAATAATCTTAACACTAGTGCCCAGGAAAGCTGTGAAATGCTTTCCTCCTGTCCCTGGTGTGATGCTCACGTTCCCAGTGTTCCTCTGAGGCTGATTCCACCTTCCTGAGCTGTGGGATTGGGGAGGGAATGAGGAGTGCTACAGCAAATCCTCAACATCTCCAGGTCTTCTTGTGACAGAAGTTTCCTTTCCAAGCCTGGTGCTTGTGATGCCTCAGGTTTAGCTTTTATATTTTTCCCATTCTGTGCTGCTTTAGTGTGTGGGTCTGGGCTCCATATTATGGGATGCTGAGCTCTGTGCACAGAGCAGGGAGACAAAACAATTCCTGCTCCAGCTGGGCACCAAGGACAAATGATCCAAATCTCAGCCCAGGAGCACAAACCCCGTGGGCTGGAGAGAGAAAAACAAGCAGGGTGGGACTGCAGGGGCTAAAGCTGGAATGGGACAATGAACTGCAAGATGCAAATGGAGCAGAACTGATCCCAGGGAGAGACCCCGGGAGCGCTGGTGCATTTTGGGGCCATTTTGGTTCATCTTGGGTGCAGCCCTGGCTGGGCTCTGGTGCTGCCCAAGGTGCATCCATGGAGGAGATCCTTGGAATGAATCCCTGCTTTATTCTGGGACTCTGCCCAGCCTCTGTCCTAGCTCAGATTCCCAAGGCATTTTGTCCACTGGGGCTGTTTGAAGGTGCTCTGTCCCCACCACGAGCTCCCTTCTCTCTGGTCCCCAGAGCCCATCCAGGCACTCCCAGGAAATGGAATTTTTGCTTCTTTTTTCTGCTAAGGTTGGGATGAAATGTGTGAGACAGTATTTCTTATTGCACTCAGATGTTTATTATTTGTTATCTGTATTACAGTCTCACAAGCTGTGAGTTTTGTAGCCCTTAATTTTAATAAGCTAAAAAATGATGATGTATCTCTTTCTACAAGGTTTTTTAAGGATAAGCTGTCTAATTAAGAAATGTCACTTAAATTATTTTTACTTTTAACCCAATAACTAACTACTTGTGGCTTGTAAAGGGGACTTTTTTATCTAATTACACAAAACCACCCAAATGGGGACTTTTTTATCCAATTATACAAAACCACCCAAACTTATGAAGAAGGTAAAGAAGAAGGACCAGCTTCTGTTACTATAACTGCCAACAATCCTCTTGATGGGGCAGAAATGGTTGGAAAACATTTGGATTGGTCCTTGTGGATTATTAGAGCCATACAATAAATAATAATTGATTGGTCCCTAATTTCCAGGAGAACATTTTCCTATTATTAATACCTGAAGGGTGCTTATATTTTACATTTTATATTTTAATAATACACATTTTATATTTTAGTTTTAGAAATAATACATTTAATATTTTATTTATATTTAGTTATATCAATATTATATTTATATTAACATTATATTTATATTTTATTTATATTATATTTATATTAAAATTTTGTTTATATTATATATAGTATATAGTATATATAATATATATTATATATAATATATATTATATATATTATATAATATATATTATATGATATAGTATAATAATATATATTATTATATAATATATAATATATATTATATAATATATAAATATATATAATATTTATATTTATATTATATACAATTTCATAAATAATACCTTTTATATTTTAATTTTATATATTATTAAGAGCTGAAGGGTGCTTATATTTTCCTATTATTAAGAGCTGCAGGGTGCTTCCAGTGCCTGAAACTGACTGAATTCCTTTGAATTCCAGGTTTGAATCCTCCTCCCATGCCATCAGCATGAGTGCCTACCTGAGGGAGCAGAGGAGGGAGCTGTACAGCAGGAGTGGGGAGCTGCAAGGTAAGCAAAAGGATCCTTGGCAATTGGATAATTCCCTCCTGCAGGAGCTGGAATATCCTGCCCAGCCTCTGGCAGGTATTGATCTCTGCCCTGAATCTCTCCAGGATTTAAGCTCTTGTTTATTATGAGGTTGTGAAGGGTTCCTCTTTATTCTCTCAGCATTTTCAGCTGGAGGTCAAGGTCTTAAAAATATTCCTAAAACAAAAGGTGGAATATAAACAACCTCACCTTGAGCACTGGGTTTGGCTGTTGGAGCTACCTGGGATATTTTGCTGCAGTTTATTTCCTTACTGTGATACTTACCCTGCATTGCTTTGGGAGCTGAGCTCAGGCAGCTCCAATTTGAAGCTGGATGGACTAAAGTGACCAATTCTTTGTGTTCTGTGCACCTGAGGAGCTTCACAGGGTTTGCAGATGGTGAACCTGGGCACTTGGGCTGCTTTTGCTGGTTTATATTGCCCATGGCAGGTGCTGTGTGTGCCCAGGGAAGTGTTCCCTGCTCCAGGCATGGCTTCATTTCCCTTGTTTTTTCCTGGATGATCCAGTGGTTGGGTTTGGCAGCAGAATCAAGGGAATATCCTAAGACAAATTCTTTTGTGTCATCTATTCCAGTTTCTCCCTGGGCTAATCATAGGAGGAAAATAATTCCTGTTCTTCAAATATTACAGTGATGACCAAGGGCAGAATTTCTCCTGGAACTCTTGTCCATGACAATTTTCAGCTGGCTGTTAATTGAGAATATTTTATAATTTGCTAGAGAATTTTTGGATGCCTTTGTGTTCCCTTCCTTCTTTCATGACCTGTCCTCAGGGACAACTTAAGCCCACAAGGGTGTGGAAAAAAGCCTTGAGAGGCAGAGATTGTTCTTGGGACAGCTTGAGGCACTTGGGTGACTGCAGGGGTGTGTGGTTATTAATTGTTTGGGGGTTTTTGGGGTCCCAGGATGAGGTGAGAGGTGAGAATTGACTCCAAGTTCTCAGAAGGCTGATTTATTATATTATATGAAAATAAAATGATATATTAAAACTATACTAAAGAAAGAGAAAGGGGATATCAGAAAGCTAGAAAATAATGATAATAAAAACTCATGACTGACCAGAGTCCTGACACAGCTGGACTGGGATTGGTCATTAATTAAAAACAATTCACGTGCTGGGTAAACAGTTCTCCAAATCACGTTCCAGAGGAGCAAAACATGGAGAAGCTGAAGCTTCCCAGGAGAAGAAATCCTGGCCAAGGGATTTTTCAGAAAATATGGCAGTGACAGCGGTGATCTCAGCACTGATGAGCAGGGGTGTAGTGGCTCTGTGGTGAATTCTGAGATCCTTTTGGGTGGACTGAGAAGGAAAAACCTGAGGGTGATTGTGGTGGTGTTTGCAGGGGGTTCCAGGATGAGGGAAGAGATGAGAATCTTGACTCCATGTTTCAGAAGGCTGATTTATTATTTTATGATATATATTATAGTAAAAGAAAATGATATATTAAAACTACACTAAAGAATAGAAGAAAGGATTTCATCAGAAGGCTTGCAAAGAAAGGAATAGAAAAGAATGGGATGATAATAAAATCTTGTGACTGACCAGAGACAGCTGGACTGTGATTGGCTATTAATTAAAAACAACCCCATGAGACCTATCAACGCTGCCCCTGTTGCATTCCACAGCAGCAGATATCATTGTTTATTGTTCATTTCTGAGGCCTCTCAGCTTCTCAGGAGATAAAGATCCTAACAAAAGGATTTTTCACCCAATATCCTGGTGACAGGTGACAGCTCCCACCCCCTGACCCCACAGCCTGTGGGGATGAAGAGGTGTGGAGGTACCTGCCAGCTAAACTGGGATCTCACCTCTCACACACCTGGCAGGTGTGGAGCTCACAGCTCTCTGCCTTTTGGGGTTCAGGCTCTCCCCTTCCAAAGTGTCCCATGGCCAGGACTGGCTGGGAGGTGTCCCCCAGCTCAGGGGGATGAGGTTAGGGTTCCATCCCATAACCAGCTTTGATTCCTGGAGTATTTCAGGTCCTTCCCCATAGTTATGAGCTCCCTGTTACAAACTGTGTGGGACAAGTGTGGGCTCAAAGCCAAGAATTTTGCAGCCATTGAGCGTTTTGAGCTTTTTAGGGCCATCAGGGAGCCTGCAGCACTTGCTCCAGAATTTCCCATCCCTTTGGGATGAGTCCTGTTGCATTCTGTCATTCCTAATTGTCCACATGGCTTTAAAAACAAGCAGAGAGCAGAACTGACCTTCTCCATACCTGTGTCCTCCTCCAGGTGCCTCGTGGCTGAGATTTGGGGGATTTTTGTGGTTATTTTTATTACACTATTCTATTATTTCTATATTTGTGGCTATTTCTATTACAGGCAGGGTTTTAAGGAGGGTCCTGGGTTTGGAGCTCATTCAGAGCCAGATTTGATGGAAGAGTGATTCCATAGGAATACAAGACAAATCTTGGGGCAGCATTTGGGATGAGCAGGACAGTGGGAGCATTTCCAGGAGAGAAGGATGCAGCAGAGCTGCTCAGAGAGCCTGGCTGGGCAAGAACAAAGCCCAGGAGCTGACAAAGAAGTAAAGGACAAAAGAGGAATTAATGTGGAGAGGGCCAAGGTGCTGCTGCCCTTTGCAGCTCAATTGGAAGAGCCTGGACATGATGCAATAGGTGACAAAAAGTCAGTGTGGGGAGGCAGTGGGGACAATAGATGAGATGACTTTGCTGAGATTCTTTGCAGTTGAACCATCAAGAAAAGTTTCCTTTTGAACTTGACGTTAAAAATGCAGTAACCTCTGTCTCTATTATGAGCTGCTGTTCCCTTTTAGGTTGCTCATTAATCTTCCTGAATCCCAGACCACAGCAAGATCTGCATTTGGATTTTTTATATATATATATATATATAATTTTTTTTATCCCTTTTAAAGAGAAATACAATTTAATTGTTCAATCAGGTTAGTGGAAAGCAGGCATGTGACACTCTGTCTTCTGTGAACACTGCACAGTTTCTGTTCCCAACAGCCTTATCCACAGGGATGATTTTTCAGTGGCAGCAGGGGGAGGGTGACTTGTGAGGGAATCTTTTTTCCTGAAAAGATCTTCAAAGAAACATATGCATGAAAAGAAAGGAATTTATAAAAGTTTAGCTCACGCTAACTTTTCGACATAAGAATTTAATTTAAATAGCCTTAAAAATGTGTGAAGATCAGAGTGATGCTTTGTCATTAACCCCTTTGATTTGGACTGAAATAGTGCAGAGCATGAGGCTCACATTATCCCTCAGTGGGAGAAAGGGACCTGCTGCAAGTGGTTTAGAGCTGGAATTCTTCTGTTTCCTTCCACTGAAATTGCAGGAGAAAGGCTTTGGTGATGTGTTTTCCCCTTGAAGTTGGCCACACAAGTTCTCTGACAACTGTCATTAAAAAATAAAGCTGGGGGCAAGTACAGAAGTGAAATATTTCCTTCAGGACTGGTACAGCCTGGGAGAGCTGGGGGTGCTCCCCTGGAGGGGAGAAGGATCCAGGGAGAGCTTCCAGCACATTGCAGGCTTGAAGGGGCTCCAGGAGAGCTGCAGAGGGACTGGGGCCAAGGCCTGCAGGGACAGCACCCAGGGAATGGCTCCCAGTGCCAGAGCTGAGCTCTGACCAGAGGGGCAGCACCAGGGCTAAGGTAAAGCAAGATCAAGAAAACTATGGCCCAAGCCTGGTGCCAATTTATAAATAATCCAAATAAATAGGTGCCAGTTTTCACCAACCTCAGAATCAATCAATCAAGAGGCTGCCTTTTTCCTGCAGTGTGATCCTAAACTCTGCACCTCTGGCTCAAACCAAGCTCATGGTCTCACATGTGAACCTAGAGCAGCAGGTGAGAGTGAGGAGAGGATGGATCCTGCTCTGGAGCCAGCCTGGGAGAGCTGGGAATGTTCCCCTGGAGAAGGGAAGGCTCCAGGGAGAGCTTCCAGCACATTGCAGGCCTGCAGGGGCTCCAGGAGAGCTGCAGAGGGACTGGGGCCAAGGCCTGCAGGGACAGCACCCAGGGAATGGCTCCCAGTGCCAGAGGGCAGCCAGGGATGGGATCTTGGCAATGAGGAATTCCTGGCTGGGCTGGAATTGCCAGAGCACCTGGGGCTGCCCCTGCATCCCTGCAATGTCCAAGGCCAGGCTGGACCCTGGGGCTGGAGCAGCCTGGGACACTGGGAGGTGTCCCTGCCATGGCAGGGATGGCACTGGATGATTTTAATCACAACCCAAACCAATCTGGGATTTTAGGAAACTTGCAGGTTGCTCACCTCTGGGAAAGGATGAAAAATGTGGCAGTAAAACAAAGCTCTGGTATAATAACACAATAAATTATAGTGAATAATTTTTAGAATTAAAAAATCCACTGATTTTTTTTCTTGCTGCCTGGGTGATAAATGGAAAGCCTTGAATACCCCTCAGACCCAAATCTAAATTTGGGAAGTGGGTTTGTGTTACTCCCCACTCTGCTACTCATCCACTTTCCACCCAAGCCTGAAAAATTCCTTACCATAAGGTTTTAAGCAATTACAAAAAAAAACCCAATGAGAAACTCTGCTAATTAAGATTAGCAGCAGAGGCAGAGAGGATCTGCTATGACAAGGGCACCATGTAAGGCCAGGTCCAGGGAAAATGCAGTTATTTGTAGGTGCCTTGTTCCATTTGGATTCACCCAGGGGCTGCTGCAGGGAGCCAGCTGTGCTCAGCGGTGACAGAAACCAAAGCTGACATTTGGGATAATGAAAATTCGGTTCAGCACCTCTGCGAGATGGGGATGATAATGTGTTGTCAGTCAGAGGTTGCTGTGGAGGGGGAGAGGGAGCAGGATTCATGTCTGGTTAAAGGAAATGTGGTGACAAGTGGCCTGTGCTGGTTGAAAAATATTCCTGAAGGAAGGACGGGGAATAAACCGGGGGGAAAAAATCATGTGATGATGTGATATCCTGAATTCCCTGTCACACCACTGCTTTTGTCTCATGATGAGCAGCATCACAGCTGGCTTTGAGCTTGGGGAGAGGGGAGAGCAGGGATTTTCAGGGTTTTGCCAGCTCTGAAGCCATCATCAGCTCCCCCAGCCCCTGGAAATGCACCCCTGATTTCCTCGGCGTGTGTTGGTCCCGGTGTAGCCGATTAGAGCCATGGCCTCTTCAAAGGCTGCCCAATCAAGGAGGGGTTATTAAAACCAGCCTGCTTTATGACTGAGAATTAATTAGGGCAGCATTTTCATGCAAACCATCCAATTTTTTGATTAGCAATGGAGCAGGGTTGCAATTAACACTCTAGGAAGCTTAAATTTCCAGCGTTTTGATTCTCGGGAAATGAGATTATCAAACTGGGGTCAGGCCCTTGACAGCAAAAGGGGGATTATGTGTAAGGAAATCGTTTGTTTCTTGATTTTTCCTCAGAGATTGTTATTAAAACCACAACAGTTCAGAAGGAGATGCCTAAAAAAAGGAGGCAGGAGGGTCCCTTTGCTTTGTCAGTGCAAAGAGCTCCCGGTGTTGGGGAGAGCACATTTGGCATTTCATCTACAGCAACAGGTTCCCATTGCTGGGTGGGGTCAGCCCTCCTTTTCCCATCCATGTGGGTTTGTTTCTTTCCTTTTCAACAATGTTTTTGATCCCTTCCAGGTGTCTAAATGTGTGTATTGCTGCTTATTAAAGGCTGACCTCAGCCAGCAGTCGAGTCTGTGAAAAAGGATCAGGGCATCTCTGTTAATCCTGGAGAACATTTGGGGGGGTTGAATTTCCCACTTAATTCTTGTCACTTCTCAGGGATCTGGGAGGTGTTGAAAGTCAGGCTGGGGCTGTGAAATCTCTGCTTTGTGTCGGGGATTTTGAGCAAGGTAAGGCAGGAGGAGGAATTTTGGTGTCAGGGTGATGTTTGGTGCCAGGGAACACCAGGAGCATCACTGTCATGGAATGGTTTGGGTTGGGAAGGACCTTAAAGATCACCCAGTTCAGTTCCAACCCCAGTGCCATGGCAGGGACACCTCCCACTGTCCCAGGCTGCTCCAGCCCCAGTGTCCAGCCTGGCCTTGGGCATTGCAGGGATGCAGGGGCAGCCCCAGCTACTCTGGCAATCCCAGCCCAGCCAGGAATTCCTCATTGCCAAGATCCCATCCCTGGCTGCCCTCTGGCACTGGGAGCCATTCCCTGGGTGCTGTCCCTGCAGGCCTTGGCCCCAGTCCCTCTGCAGCTCTCCTGGAGCCCCTTCAGGCCACACCTGCTCTGGGCCTCCCCACCTGGGTCTTGACCTCAGGATCCTCTTCTTGAGTCTTTAACCCTTGCACTGTTCAGAGCCCAAACAGCCCTCAGGTGCCACATGGTCCTTTTGGAACAGGAAAACCAAAATATGGGCATCAAGGTGGTGTAAGAGGAGAGGAGCTTCTCAAATAGAGGTGGAGAATCAATGCTGGAATGATGCCTCAGGGTTTAGGTTTTGTATTTTTCACATTCTGTGCTGCTTTGGTGTGTGGGTCTGGGCTGCATATTATGGGATGGTGAGCTCTGTGCACAGAGCAGGGAGACAAAACAATTCCTGCTCCAGCTGGGCACCAAGGACAAATGAGCCAAATCTCAGCCCAGGAGCACAAACCCCGTGGGCTGGAGAGAGAAAAACAAGCAGGGTGGGAGTGCAGGGGCTAAAGCTGGAATGGGACAATGAACTGCAAGATGCAAATGGAGCAGAACTGATCCCAGGGAGAGACCCCGGGAGCGCTGGTGCATTTTGGGGCCATTTTGGTTCATCTTGGGTGCAGCCCTGGCTGGGCTCTTGTGCTGCCCAAGGTGCATCCATGGAGGAGATGCTTGGAATAAATCCCTGCTTTATTCTGGAACTCTGCCCAGCCTCTGCTCTAGCTCAGCCTGCACAGGGCATCAGAATCAGCTTTGATTTCTGTTACCAGCCTGGGTTCTCCATCCTCACAACTCTCCCACCTCTGCCATGCTTCTCTCCCCTGTTGATGTGAGGAAGCACCATCCTCCTTGTATGAAAATCCCTGAAATTCTCCATTCTCAGTGATTCTGCTGGAAGCTGCTCCAGCAGGACTGGTTGGGTTGTGTTGTTACAGTTGGGACTCGCTGTGTCCCTTTGCCTTGTTTACAAAGCAATCCTTGATTTTCAAGGCACTTATTTACAGCTCTTTTCCGGCTTTGAATCTGGATTAGTGAAGCATTTGAGGGCTTTGTGGTGAATTTACAAAGACAACATGGAATTATCTTGTATTATGCAGATTAGAACAGAATAGGTGGGGAATGTTTATGCCTGTGAATTATAATACCCTGCTTTATATCAATTACTGGAGTTTTTTCCAGGAGGAACGTGCTTTTGGAAGTACTGAGCCATGGAATTTGTGCCTTTGCCTAAATGTCAGTAGTGAACCATTTATTTAAACAGCACAGAGTTAGGATGTGAAATGAGGAATAAAATATCCATGGGAGTTCAGATCAGCTGGGTCTGAATTCAACCTGGTGGATGTTGAACAGTTAATCCTGATTTTTTTCTTTTTTTTTTGAGATCTTGAGTCACCAGACTGGCCAAAACTGCATTACATTTCCCTTATACATTGTGTTGGGAAGAGTTATATAATATAGATATACACATACAATATATTTGGACTCTGATCCTTGTGGGCCCCTTCCACCTGAGGACATTCTGTGATTCCATCTTCTTTCTACAGTAATTGACACTGTATATTTTTTTCTTTTGTTTCTTCTGGCCTTTTAGACAGTGTAGAGTCCTGAGATGCTCATGGATGTTTATGTTTTCTATTGAAATCTTGCTGACATTGGAATTTTTCATCAAATTTTTCTTTTCATCTTGAAGTTTCTCCACGTTTTTGCAGGTCAATTTTCTTTGTTTTCACCAGCTTGCTTAGCAAGCCCTTGATAAATACATTGCTGAAACATGCCTTTTCTTTCTCCCATTTGATGGAGTGTATAATCCTAATTTAAAAAGCAGCCCAATGCAATTATCTGTGGGGGCTGAGCCGCTTTCTTGCCTCTTCTGCAAATTTTATCCCTTTCAAGCTGGGGCTTCTCCAGGAAGTAATTCCACATCACAGGGGATGGCAAATTCCAGCAGAGACCTTGGGGGTGAGCATGGAGGGAGCTGCTGCTGCTCTTGTACCTGTTCAGGGGGTAAAGAAGTGTTTAATCTCTGGCCCTGTCACTCTGCTGCCTCTAATCTGTGTCTGAAATCCCTTCAAAATGCGACACCGTTGTTTTTCAAGGAGCATAACAAATGCACCCCAGACAGCTGTATTAGCATTTGGGGGTTTTTTTCCCTTGCAGCCAAGAGGTTTTTATCTTCATAATGTTGAAATGGAACTCAACAGTGGCAGAGGAGTGGGCAGGCTCAGAAAAATTCTGCTTTTAAAGAGGGCTGAAGCCATTTAGGTGAGCATGAATTAACATTTCCCTCGCCTTGTAAAGGTCAGCCTTTAATTGAGATTCGCCACGCTCAGCCCAAAGCCCAGGTTGCAGAGCCCTCTCTCCAAAAAGGAGGCACAAATTGGCAGCATAATCTCATCAGAGGCTGGGGTTAGGTGGTAATAAATCACTCAATTCACACAGAACGAGGCTGCCACGGAGCACAAAACACGCCAGATGCTCCAAAGACTTTTGTGGCTTCGAGTTGGAATAACAGTTGGAGGATCTGTAGATGTCTTGAGTTTTTTCCTTATAAGGAAAAACTGTTGGGGAGAAAGTGATTTTTTTACCTAATTAAAGGATCAAAATGCTACATGTTTGATTTAATGTTGGTTGTTATCCATGTTACACGCCCAGGAATTGGAGGTGTTGCTCTCCCGTGTTTCCATGTGTGTGTCATAGATGAGAAATCACTGCCAAAAAAAAGGCAACAGCTTTCATGGATCCATTATTCCCTGCCTTTTGTGTGGAGATAAATGTTTGCTGAGGAGGTGATTCTCTTCTGCAGGATGAAGATGGAACTTTAATCAATGAAGGGATGTGATTTAGGGGTCTGAAGATACAAAAGCTGACAAATTCTCAAGGGCTCTGTGAGCCAAGTGCATCAACTGCTGTTGGAGTATTTGTTTAATAGATCATGGAATAGTGTTAGAGTATTTTCTTTTCAGAACACAGAAATATGGATGTTTTCCAGGTGAGGAGAGTTTCCTTGGACTGGATTTTACATCCAGTAATAATGTGAGGAGATGGGCAGGGAAAAGGGTGTTTTTATGGAGGCTGGAGGGTGGAGAAAAGCAATGCCTGTGAGAATCATGGAATCAGAGACTGGTTTGGGTTGGAAGGGACCTTGAAATCATCCAGTGCCACCCCTGCCATGGGCAGGGACACCTTCCACTGTCCCAGGCTGCTCCAAGCCATGTCCAGCCTGGCCTTGGACACTTCCAGGAGCAGCCACAGCTTCTGTGGGCACCCTGTGCCAAGACCTCACCACCCTCAAGGAAAAGATTTTTTTTTCCCTGAGCTTTGAATCCTCCTGAGGTTTAAAATGGGTTTTTAAATCTTTTATCTCCTGGATTTTTGTTGGTTTTGAAGCTTGAATGGAATTGTCTATTCCAGAGTGAGTGGTTCCCTATGATGGTATGGGATGGCATGATTAAAATTCTATTTATAGGTCCTCCAGGTGAAGTCATAGAAGGACATCATGTGCATGTTGAATCCATCTTTAAAGGGGCTCATTTTGATGATTGTTCCAATTTAGACGGCCTAAGAGGTGTGAACTTGGATGCATTAATTGAAAAACTTTGGAGTGGACCACCTAGCACTGGGAAAACAGAACCTCTCTCTCCAACTGGCCCTGAGTACCTCTCCAGATGAATAATAGTAATAATAATAATAATAATAATGATGTTAGGAGTGGAGGCTCCATGGGGTGATCCTTGTGGTCAACTCCTTTGGGACATGGCCTGGGTGAGTCCATGTTCTTCCCCAAAGGGCAAGGCTGGGCTTTGGGATCCATTTGAGTTATTCCAGGCCTCAAAGGTTATTTTTGAACCTGATAAATTATTGGAGTTGGCAGTTGGCTCCCGAGAGGACCTGGGCTGGCTGAAGCAGGAGGGAAGGGTGCCTTGGAAGGGTTCTAGGGTTGTTCTTTCCCAATTAACTGTCACCAGAAAATGTGATTTTGGGCAATATGAGGGACATTTTTCTGCCTCAGTTTCCCAGAGCATTTTTGAGTTTTAGGGCTTCTTGGGAGTCCCAGGATTGTTGCCTTGACAGGGATTTTCTCCTGTGGATATTTCCTCTCTCCTCCTAAAATTATGAGGCCCCTTTTCCTTATGACAAGGGGTCTCTTTTCATCAGTGGTTTCAGAGTTTCAGCGAATGTCTGGTGCTGTCACAGAGTCCTTGGGGTTTGTGTCTCCAGTGGTGACCAGGATCACATTAATTGGCTCAATTTGGGTGAGGAGGGCTCCTGTGAAGCCTCCTCCCCAAGAATTCATCTGATCATACACCAGGCAGAGATTGGTCACCCTGTATAGTCATTAATGTGCCACATTTGTGTCATTTCCTAAAGCAAAGAGGACAGGGAGGGTGTTCCCTGTTCCAAGTGGTGTTTGCATTCCCCACATCAATGTGCACACCAGGCCTGCATTTAAATTCATGTTCTGGATATCAATTTCCCAAATTTTCTCGCTTCCTTTGCCAGTCTTTTGAGCCTTGCAGTCACCACAAAGGCGGGGAAGTTGTTGAAACCATATTTTTCTGTGTTTTCTCCACATAAAACTCATGCAGCTGCCTGCAGGAGGTTGTTCCAAGCGTGCTGGAGAAAGCCAGACTGATTCATTTTCCCTCAAAACATTGGGTGCAGCAAATCCTCACCACAGATCTCATTAGTGTTTTCATATCTCATTGTAATTACTTAATAATATAATACCAAAGCCTTGCTGCTCAGTAGCTGGATTTTTACATAATATCAAAAAAATCCTGTAAGTGACTGGGGGCCTGGAGTACATCTGTGCTCCTCTTTGGGGATTTTAATTGCACTGATCATGTGGTTGTGTTTGACTTAATTGTCATCAGGAGTTATTGGATGAGCTCCCTGCAAGGCCTGCATTCACTGCACCTCCATGGCATCGAGGAATGGGATTTTTGTGGCAACAAATGGCACTTCCTTTGTCTGCTTAATGAATGATTTCAAACGGCCTCTTCCCTCACACAGGGAGGACTATGGAAACACTTCCAAAATGGGGGATGTGTTCATGTGGTGGCCTGAAGCTGTAATTCCAGTAAAAAGGGATTTACAACACTCAGGGCTGTGCCCTCAGCAAGGGGAGATGCCCATGTGGCCTGACCCCAGTGGATGGCTGTACAGAAATCAATGTGGGTGCCTTTTTAGCTGCTGTGGAACGTGAGGATTTATCTGGGGTTGGCTTCAAGTTATTGGAACTGTAAGCAGACAAAATTTAAAGTCTTAAAGAGTTCAGGAGCTGTGATGCGAAATGGAACCATAAACTTGGAAAAGCCCTCAAAGGTCATCAAGTCCAAGTGTTCCTCCAGAACTGCCAAGGCCACCAAGGTGCTGAAAAGCCTTGGAGCATCTCCATGCTCAGGAGAGGCTGAGGGAGCTGGGGCTGCTCAGGGCAGGGGGACACGGCTGAGGGAGCCATCCATGGGGATCCATGGGCACAGGAGCTCATCCATGGGGATCCATGGGCACAGGAAGCCCATCCATGGGGATCCACGGGCACAGGAGCCCATCCATGGGGATCCATGGGCACAGGAGCCCATCCATGGGGATCCATGGGCACAGGAGCCCATCCATGGGGATCCATGGCTGAGAGACCCATCCATGGGGCTCCATGGGCACAGGAGCCCATCCATGGGCATCCATGGCCAAGGGAGCCCATCCATGGGGATCCACGGGCACAGGAGCCCATCCATGGGGATCCACGGGCACAGGAGCCCATCCATGGGGATCCACGGGCACAGGAGCCCATCCATGGGGATCCACGGGCACAGGGACCCATCCATGGGGATCCACGGGCACAGGGACCCATCCATGGGGATCCATGGGCACAGGAACCCATCCATGGGGATCCATGGGCACAGGAGCTCCCAAAGGATGGACCAGGCTCTACTCCAGGGGCAGGGTAGCACCAGGGGAAGGGGCAGGGACTGAGCTCAGGAATTCCCCCTGGATGTGGGGAAGAACTTCACAGAATGACCAGGTTGGGAGGGACCCTCAAGGCCATGGAGTCCAGCCCAGCCCCTGGCCCCCAGTGCCACATCCAGGCTGTCAAACACACCCAGGGATGGGGACTGCACCCCCTCCCCGGGCAGCCATTGCAGAACTTTATCCCCCTTGCTGGAAAAGCTTTCTCCTGCTCTCCAGCCTGAATTTCCCTTGGCACAGCTGGAGGCTGTGTGCTCTGGTTGTGTCAGTGCTGCTGGAGAAAGAGCCCAAGGGCAGCTGAGCCCAGGCACCTTTCAGGAGCTGCAGAGAGCGATGGGGGCAGCCCTGAGTCTCCTTTGCTGCAGGCTGAGCACCCCCAGCTCCCTCAGGGGCTCCTCTCAGGCTTTGTGTTCCCAGCCTCTCACCCTCCTCTGGATGTGCTCCAGCATCTGAATGTCCTCCCCAGACTGAGGGGCCCAGCCCTGAGCAGAGCCCAGAGTGGGGCTGGAGTCTCCTCCCTGGGGACATTCCAGGGGCACCTGGACACTGCCCTGTGCCCTGAGATGGCCCTGCTGGGGCAGGGAGTGGGGCCAGTGACCCACTGGGGTCCTTTCCAACCTCACCCATCCTGGGATTCCACCTCTGGAGTAACAGACTCTGCTGTTCTATACATTGTTTCCATCTTTATTATTTTTCCATGTGAGTTAATTTGTAAGTGAAGCATTTTGGTGCAGAAAACAAAAATAATTTACCACCACCAACTTCTTACATTATTCCCTTCTCTGTCTTAAACCAACCTCAAGATATTCCTAACTGCAACTTTCACACTAAAATGTGGATAAAAATGAATTCCTTGCAATCTTTACTTCCTAATTAGTTCCCTGGAAGAGGAAAGTGCTTTGAACTCTATTAGTGGTAATGGCTGGGGCGTGTGTGTGTGTGTAAAGAGGAGATGATGCTTTGCAAGATGCATTTCCATGTAAATATCTGACATTTAATTCATGTCTCTTAACCCTAATTGAGGAATTTGGTGGGGCTTCTGGTATTTTATGGCTCTGGGGGAAAAAGCCTCAACAAAAGGCCCTTCCTTGCTTGATAAGTGAAGAAGCCAAATGTTTGTTCAGAGGTATGAGTAGGAGCCTGGACGAGCTCCTCTCACAAACACCTCAGGTCTCACTTGGAGTTTCAATGGATTGGTTTGGCATTATTCCATCAATCCCAGCAAAACTTCTCTCTGCTCTCCCATTGTCTCTGTCATTATATCCTGCCTTGCTGCTGGAATATTCCCCCAGAGCCTCTCTGGAATATAGAATAGAGTATTACAGAGAAAAGCCAGGGGTGGGGTTTATTCAAATATTTATAGTTCCTTACGCTTCTTTTTGTTTCAAGAACTCATTTCATTTATATAAGTTTATATAATTGATTTTATTGATTATTCCATAATTCTTTATCAGAGCCTATGATTTTTATCCAGAATTTTTGACCAGTTCACACATTTGTGTGTCTGAACTCTTCAGGCTTTGTGTTTTCATTGGGGATTTTCACGGGGATTTTGGGCTGGGGGTGCCCTGAGCCACTGGACTGGGTAAAAATGGTCCTGTGCCACCTGCACACCTCAGATCCACCTGGTTGCCTGCAGCTATGAAGTGTTTGTGTCTCTAAAGGCTTTATTTTTATGACTTTTGTAACTGGAGGATCCAATTTAGGAATTTAACAAAAAGTCACCTGCTGGAGCTTGGCCTTTACCTTTGAATGACAAAAGATGCTTTTCCTATTTCAGGTGCTGCAGCTACAAAGCAGGAAGGGGAGAATGACTTTATTTTTCCTTCTGTTGAGTGGTGATAGAGATCTGAAATACAGAGATAAAACCTGCTTGGGGCAGGAAAAAATATGGGAATCTCTTGTCTGGGAACTTGAGGAGCAAATGCTCCATTCCCATTTGTGGTGGTGTTCACAGGGGTCCCAGGATGAGGGAAGAGATGAGAGTCTTGACTCCATGTTTCAGCAGGCTGATTTATTATTTTATGATATATATTATATTAAAACTATACTAAAAGAATAGAAGAAAGGATTTCATCAGAAGGCTGGCAAAGAAAAGAATGGAATGATGATAAAATCTTGTGGCTGCTCACAGCCTCCACACACGTGGCTGTCATTGGTCATCAAGCAAAAACAATTCCACATCCTGGGTAAAGAATTCTCCAAATCACATTCCAAAGCAGCAAAACAGGGAGAAGCTGAAGCTTCCCAGCTTCTCAGGAGAAAAGATCCTAATGAAAGGATTTTTCAGAAAATATGTCTGTGACACCCATTCCCAGTTAAAAGTTGCTACAAAAAGGGAGATTAAGGAATTCCAGGGTTCAGAATTGTGTCCTTCTCTGCCTCTGCTTTGACTCCTTAGGAAAACTGGAGTCCTTGCATAGAAAACTTGGTAAAATAGTAAAAAATTATTTGTAGTTGTTTAAGCATCTGTCATGAAGGAGTGGTTTTTTGCTCACTCAAAGAATCACCATCAAAGGTATCCACCAAAAATGACACAATCCGAATTTATAAAAATGGGAATTGGCATTTAGGGTTTACTCTTGTACTCTGTGGATGAAACAGCCCAAGGGAAATGGAGTTGGAATCGATTTGGAATGATTTCCACAGGGACCAAAAGGACAAGGCAGACCCCCCCCTCAGTGGACAACAGTTTAAGGGAATTAACAGTGAGGATCTCATTAGGATGGATTTAACACACTGCCAGCAAATTGCTCAGGGTTTGCTCTGGATAGGGGATCTCTGCCATGGGTGAGGATGCATCTGTCCCAGGGAAAAAATTCCCAGCCTTGAGAGACATCTCAAGGGAATTTTGAAGCATTTGGAGTGTGGTAGGTAAAGCTTCATCATCCATCCAAGGTGCCATTTCTGATACCTCCTCTTTTATTGACTCTGTTCACATTCTCCTCAGCCAGGAGTGATTAAAACCAAGTTAATTGGGATATTATGTTCTCCTAGTTTAATAGTGCACTGTGAACACACTCGTAAAAGACCAAAGAAAATAGATTTTAGTTGAAAATTTCTTTCATTTCTTTTGTATTTTTTAATTCCATGCTGTAATAGCACAATCCCTATCACTTTAAAAAACATCTTAAAATGTAATTAGTGTAATTTATCCAGGGGACACTTGGTTTACCATCTTTTCATTAGTAAAAATCAGCCCCAAGTTGCCTTTCTGGCCTGGTTTACTAATTGAATCTGATCTCTCAGGGCTGCACAAAATCTGCTTTAGGTGGGAACCACAGTGATTGTGTTGGGTTTTGGTTTTGCTTTTTTTTTTAAATGTTGTTTGTTAACTCTGCATTTAGTAGCTACAAAAAGTCAGAGAGAGAACCATGGAAAGGTTTGGGTTGGAAGCAACCTTAAAGATCATCAAGTTCCAACCCCTGGCATGAGCATGGAACCCATAAAATCACATAGAATTAAATCACACAAGGAAAGTAGGAATGAATTTCCCTCCTTCCCCACTGGAATAAAGGAAATCCACATCAATCCAGGCTGATTTCCTGGATTTTTACTGGTCTGGGAGGTTTTCTTGGCAATGTTCTGAGCAAAGCCCTGTTGGGTTGGTGTGTTGGATGATGCATTAGCCAGTTCCTTCTCAGCTTGTAGGAAATCACTTGTGTGGGGTACAGCCATAAATGCCAGGAACAAAAATGCTTCATTTCATCTTTACTTTTTCAGTCTTTTTTCCCCCTTACTGGATGTAGAAACTTCTAAATTAGTCCAAGCCAAGCATAAACCACGTCTCGTGCACTGAGTCATTACAACAGAGTCATGCCAGACAATTGAATTAAATGTGGAGGAAGAAGATTTAAACCTCTTTCTCTCTGTTTTAATAGGAACTTGATGGAAATGGCAGTGGATAAGCAAATTATAATACATTTGGATGAAGAAGTGGCAAGTTGGAGTGAGAGGTTGGGATGTCTGGATGGGAAGTTAATGATGCAGTTGTGAAGCAGAATGAGGGGATGGATGTGGTGGATGTAATACCAGGGAAATTAAGCAGGTTAATTCCAAGCCTTGCTGCAAGATTTCCATTACTCTGCACTCTGAGAGCAGATTATTACAGTTATTTAATGTGTTTAACCCACTTAATGTTTTTGGATCGTGCTTATGCAGAAAACCAGAGGATGGAAGTGTTTAAACTTCATTTTTTTTTTCTTTTCTTTTCTTTTTTTTTTTCCAGAAAAAGGGATTTTGTTTTTAATTTGATAATAGCCACATATGGCACACTCAGTGTCCAGTTGCTGATGTTCCCATGGAGAGCAGAGCAGGGTTTTAATTTGAAATATTCAGGTGGAGAAAAAGGCTCTGCTTGCCTTCCAGACCAGTGTGGTCTTTTTTATTTTATTTGTTGCTAAGCTTCCTCCTTTCCCTTGTTTCCCTCATTCCCTCCCTTTTTCCCCAAGAGTTTTCAGCCTGGAGAAGAGAAAACTCCAGGGAGAGCTCAGAGGCCCTTCCAGGGCATAAAGGGGCTCCAGGAGAGCTGCAGAGGCACTTGGAGAAAGTGAACAAATCCTGAAAATTTGGGTGCATACTTGGAGGTGTCATTTCTTCATTTAAAGTGGAATTTGAATTTCAAAGTCACTTAATTGACCTATTTTGCTTAAAAATGCTTCCATTTCTCCTCAGTGTCTTAGAAATATCCTAAACCAGCTCTTAAGCTGGGATATTTGTGTTCAGCTTGGGCTGAGCCCTCAAAATTGGGGAAAAAGAATTTTATTCCAATTGTGGTGCCTGATCTTTTAAGAAATACAGGGACAGGCTCTGAATTTCCCTGGGTGAAGGAGTGCTCAAGTCTTTCATGCAACTTCATGTCCTGGAGATCTCATCATTTTTTTGAGGACCCAGAATTTGTTGGGATTGACAGACTTTGGAGACTGAGGAGCCTCAATAAATGGAATTGCATCTGCCTTGCTTTCTGTAGAAATTTGCTCAAAATCCAGGGTAATGTTACAACTTTTTACCTAAAAAAAGTTTTATACAAAACACATAAATATGCTTTTAATAAGTTTAGGTCAGCATTCACAAGGGAGAAGTGGAGACAGCAGAGAAATACGTATTTTGGGGCACGAAATTTATGGTTTTGGGAAAGAAATAGGTATTTCAGGGAAAGAAATATTTGGGGACAAGAAATAGGTACTTTAGAGCAAGGGAGGAGAAGAGGAGGCTGTTGGGCTGGCAGGTCATGGAGCACAAGCCTTTCACACCTGTGGGGTCTGTTCTGCTCTTCCCTAAAAGTGCCCCTAGGCAAAACCAGATTTCTTCCCAGAACATGGGTTTCAGATTAAATTGAGTGGATATTGCTGTTAGGGGTTACTCAGGAAAACTCAACAAAACTCATCTGTATTCACAGCTAATTAAGTCAGGAGGTAGAGATGGTTTAGATGGCAGTGACACAGGTGCCTGCCTTGCTCTGGAATGGTTTTGGTTCTCCAGGAGCACCTGAACTATTTAGGATTAACCTGATCCATGGAGATGGATTAGGAATAACCTAATCCATGGAGATAAATTAAGAACCTGCTGGTGTTTTGTGCTCCCAGTCCATAACCCTAAACTTGGATTCACTGCTTGAGCATGATCTTGGCTTTTCTCCACACCACAAATTAAAGGTGTTGGGGATTTTTAGGGTTTTTAACATGAGATGGTTAGTGCTGGGTTTTTACAGAGAAATCCTCTGCTTTTTGAGCACAGCTGCTGCTGTTGGGTGAAGGTTTTCCTTCAAACCAAACCAGCTGTGCAGAACTATTTCCCCAGTGAGACCAAAGCCCCTCCATGCTTTCAGCCCTGCTCAGAAATTTCAGTGTATTGGAGAAGGGAAGTACTATTAAAAAATAATAAATCTGTTCTTTGACAGGACTGGCAAATGTTCCTGGTTTCTGAGAAGCAAGAGCTGTGTGTATTTACTTGGACCTTTTCTATTTGATGCCTGCTTCTGACATTCTGGACATTTATGGATGCATTTGCTTTGTCTGGCTTTCTGAGGAGGAAGCCATCTGGTACTGTCAGTGTTAGTGGATCACCCTTCCAAAAAGAAAAGGAGATTTTGCTTTTCATCTTCCATTTGAAATAGCTCATTAATTAAAAATATACTTATCGAAAAACATAGTACATTAAAAATATATATAAATATGTATTGGGAAATGCAATGCATTAGGCTGTGGATTGTGCAGGGGAGGGCACAAGCCAAGGAGAGAAGTTCAAACCTCACTTGGCAGCAAAATCAGTCCATGAAGTCCTGTCAAACACTGCACATAAACAGTGCTGGGGATAGAGGGAAGGAAGGGGAGGCAAAGCTTTCCCTCAATTCTCTGCGCTTCGTGCTGGAGTTGAGCATCATTTCCAACCAAAGGGCAAAACCCCAAACGTCTTCATCTTGTGTTTCTGACTTTGCTGGTGGGTCCCTCTCAGCTGGTTGCCTCGACAGCTTCTCCTCAAGCTGATAAATGAGGGTTGCATTGTTTTTATTGCCCTCAATATGTTTTCTGCTGTGCTGTTAATGCTCAGTGGCAGGAGAAATTCCTGCTCGAGCTCATGCAGGGAATCGCTGAAGTATCCAAGAGGCCTCAGAAGCAGATGTGAGGGATCTGATTTTCTCTGCTTGTTAACTCATATACAGAAGATTAAAATGAATCTTTTTTGCTTCAGAAATTCTTGAGGGTAAGGCCATGGGTTCATCCTGACAGCTGGCAGAGAGTCCTTAATGGAATTGTGAGCTGGGCTGCTGCAGCATCTCTCCCCTTCCTCCTCCAGGGCAACGAGATGTGGAAATTGGGAAAATTCCTCTTGTCCTCATCTGGGAGCAGCACACTCCTTCAGACAGGAGATGTTTTATACCTCTCTCCCAGGATTTGTGTGAGCAGTGGACATGTTTTATGGCATGTCCTGCCTTGTTTTTCTCTGTCCCTTGTGTTCTTTCCCCTTTGGGATGCGTTTTGTCCTGGTAACCAGAGGAAGTGCTGACCCCACATGCCCTGGTGAGGCTTTATCTGCCACTGGAACTTCTCTCCATCCCCAGCCTTACTGTGAGGGCTCTTTTGGCCACCATCTTTTTTCCCTTTATCTCCCAGCCCACACGGTTGGGGGGAAAAATATAGTCAGCCATGTTTTCTCCTGAGGGAGAGAGCTGATGCAATTTCCCTGTTGTCCTTCTGGGACTACCTAAAAACAGAGGCCAGGCAAAATTAAGGGAATAAAAAGTGGGTTTATTTATTTTATATATATATATATATTTTTTTTTTTTTTTAAGGGCCTTCAGGTACATTTAGAGCAGATGAAACCCACCCCAGGCCTACACCCAAAAAATGGACCACGGGTCACAGGTTTTCACACTTTTATAAGTTTGTTCCATTTGCATATTGGGGGTTAATGTTTCAGTTGCAGCTTCAGGTAATGAAGTAATTTACCCCAAGTTTACTCCCCCTCAATGTCCTTGTGTTTCCATCTCTCAGGGCCTGAGGCAGTGAGGTGTCCTTGATTGCCAGGCCTGGAGAGGAATTGTTGTGTCTGCCCAAAATGAGAAAGCAGCAGCTGACACTGTGTGTGGAGTTTGGAGTTATACACTAAAGAACTGCAGGATTACAAATACATGAAAAATAGAAAAGCTAAAATCCTAAGGCATTCTTGGGACTTGTGCTGCTCAGAGTGACCCTGAGATGTGTCAGAAAGTCTCTTTTCCCAGCCCAGCAGTCAAAGAAGGTTCAGGATTCATCTGTTCTCACTCTCAAGGTTGTTCATTGTTTCTTATCTATAAAATTTATCTCTGGCCTGCTGAGGTCTGTTCAGCAGGACAGTTCCAGGCACACTGACCACCTTGGGGCAGTGTTATCTTTTTATACTAAAAACTACATGTACATTATTTACCATAACTTCCCAATACCTATCCCCTATGTTAGACACTGAGCTTCTACTCTAAACCAATCCAAAAGTGCCACCATCACCCAGAAGATGGAGGCCAAGAAGAAGAAGGAGAAAGGCTGGACATGCCCAGATTCTTCCATCTTGCCCCCTGAACCCCCGTTCTAAAAACCCCATTTTTCACCCCAAGACAAACTAATTATTCTTCTACTTAGACTTTCATGGCTTGCAGATCCTCATATAAGGTTGGTAATTTTTTCCATGGGTCATAACCAAAGTCACAGGGGTGTCTTGGGCTCTGTGCCAGGGTCCCTGATCCCCCTGGCAGGGGTTTGGGCAATCCAGAACAGCCAGAGGGATGTCCTGAATTCCAACAGGCATCACTTAGAGCCCTGTGGTTGCCAGGGAACGCCCCCATCTTGGGGAGGGGCCCTGCTGCCATTTCCCCTTTGTCTCCCTACACGTGGGCGCCATCTTGGGAAGGGCCTTGCTGCCATTTTGGGGTCTCTTTGTTCCCCTGGAGTTCCTGAGATTTAGTGATTTTGTACCTAATGATTGTTTACTTTTCCATTTTTGCCTGTTGCCTTTTCACTTGTTGTTTTTTCACTTATATCAATTAGTAATCATTGCTTGTTGGTGGAAGGGGATTGGTTGAATTTAAGTGGAGGTAACTTTATTTATTTTAGAGTGTCCACCTCTTTAAGTTGTCTTCAACCAAGACAAGGGGCTCCAAAAGAGCTGGAGAGGGACTTTGGACAAAGGCCTGGAGGGGCAGTAGAAGGAGGAATGCATTCCCCCTGCCAGAGGGCAGGGTTAGATGGGATATTGGGAAGGAATTCCTGGCTGTGAGGGTGGGGAAACCCTGGCACAGGGTACCCAGAGCAGCTGTGGCTGTCCCTGGATCCCTGGCAGTGCCCAGTTATGCCAGGCTGAACGGGGCTTGGAGCAACCTGGAATGGTGGAAGGTGTCCCTGCCCCTGTTGGGAGTGGCACTGGATGAGATTTAAGGTCTCTTCCAACCCACACCATCCTGAGATTCCATGAATCCCACCACCAACCTCTAGGAAACATTTCCCAGCTTTGGGCAGTGTTTTATGATTTTTTTGGCCACACCGATGTCATAGGAGAGGGAAGACTTCTGACTCCAGTGGTGGAAAAACCAACCAAGGGGAGTTCTCTGCTCTTTCAGACCTGACTGAAGGGCAGAGTTTAAATTTCACTTCTGTGTCGGGCTCTCAATACCTGAGTGTATATATTAAAAAAAAATGAACCTATTCAGTTGGTAAACAATGCTCAGGAGGGAAAAAAAGCTGCTCCATTGATGTGTTCTGTGTATTTGTATTTTTGCATTGTGTACTCCTGTGTTCTGGGACTGCTGGAGAAGATCTCAAATGCAGGGAGCACAAGTCTAATTATTTTGTTCACTAGAGGCAATAATTGGCTTGTTCAGAAGTAATGAGATAACTCAGATGTAAATTCGTTTTGGAGAGGGGGAATTTTAATAATGGATAATCTAGGAAATTATATCATGAATGAAAGAATATTTCTGTTTATAAAAGGAACAAGCAGTGTAACTACAGAAGGTTGGGGCCATTTCAACTCATTCACAGCTGGAAGGAAAACCTGGGTGATTGCTGTTGACTCCTGTGTGAGTGCTGGCTGCTCTGAGCTGCTCTAGAGGGGTTTGAACAAGGCTCTTATCCTGTGAGTATTTCCAGCATTCAGGAACTTCCCTGTGGAGAGAGTTTAAGATGAACTTTATGGTGAAATACATGAAGGGGCCATTGTAAGTGCAAACCTTATGAACATGTTCTGGTGAACAGAATCCAGACTTGAGCAGTTGTATCTTGATATTTTTCCTTAATTTTTTTTCTTAGCATTCTCAGAATATCCTTCAGACAGTTTTGCTGAGCCACTGTGCATTTCCCTATAGAAACAGGATTTGCTGTTTGCTGTTACAGCTCTGATTTTGAAGGCCTGGGCTTGGCTTATTTAATGTCACAGCTTTATTTTCCTGATTCTCAAGCAGAACTGCTCTGTGCTGATTCCACATCCAATGCTGGCTTCCCCTGGGGCTCCTGAGGAGTCTCCATGCCTTGGACTTTCAGCCTTGGCTTAGTGAGCTTTGCTCAAGTAGAAGGTGTGGAACAAGATGATCTTTACAGTTCTTTCCAACCTAAAACATCCTGAGATTCTGTTGGTGCTTTGAGAAGGCTGAGCTAGAACAGAGACCAGACAAAATTAAAGAATAAAGCGGGGATTCATTCAAAGGATCTCCTCCATGGGTCCACCTTGGGCAGCACCAGAGCCCAGCCAGGGCTGCACCCAAGATGAACCAAAATGGCCCCAAAATGCACCAGCGCTCCCGGGGTCTCTCCCTGGGATCAGTTCTGCTCCATTTGCATCTTGCAGTTCATTGTCCCATCCCAGCTTTAGCCCCTGCAGTCCCACCCTGCTTGTTTTTCTCTCTCCAGCCCACGGGGTTTGTGCTCCTGGGCTGAGATTTGGGGCATTTGTCCTTGGTGCCCAGCTGGAGCAGGAATTGTTTTGTCTCCCTGCTCTGTGCACAGAGCTCACCATCCCATAATATGGAGCTCAGACCCACACACCAAAGCAGCACAGAATGGGAAAAATATAAAAGCTGTACCCTGAGGCATCACTGTGAACCTGCTAAAGCAAAACTTTGGTGCCCAGTGTTGAAAAGGTGAGGATGAGCCAGGTGGGCACTTTCTGCCCTCCACTTAAGTTTCAACTCTGACTCTTTTGTCTGTGGATTCAGGGAATTGAGCAGGGGAAGATTTGAGATGCTGAACCTTGTTGAATCATCCTGGATTTCATCAGAGAATATTTGTTGGCTTTTTCAGCACCTTTCTACTCCTTTCCCCTCACCTTGGCCTTTGTTTCACCCTCTCTGGAAGATCTGAGTTATGTGTCAAGCCCTCCTGGTTGGTCCTGTGCTGAGGAACTGGGGCTCATTTTAATCAAGGCTGAACTGTCATTCCGGTTCATCAATGTCACATTAGCGTCATTTCTCTTCATCAATGTCACATTAACGGTAAACCCCAACTCCCTGATTATTAAAGTGGATGGAAATCACAGCTCTGTGTGTGGCCAAATAGCTGCTCATCAGCAGGGTGCTTGATGGGCCCTGATGGTTTCATTCAGGCCTTAATCAAGGACTCGGTTCTGCTGGGTTTGTCCTCGTGCTGTGGAGTCACATTAACACCTGCACACCCTCCCTGTTCCCCTTCCACTCACATCTGGGGCACAAACCTGGGTTTCAGCTGAAGCAGGGCTGGAATTAACAGCTTAAACCCTCAGTGGTGATGAGGCAGAATTAAGAATTGGTGTTTAAGTCTGGGAATATTGGGAAGGTGGGAATTGTTAGGGAGAGAGGATGAACAAATATGTTTAGGGCAGAGCACTGCCTGTTTATCCCTGGGGTAAATCTTCACTGCCTCATTAACCTGGGGTTTGTTTGATTATTGCCTCTGTTTCCTCCCTTTCCCCCATGTTCTTTCCCTGTATCTCTGCCTTGCCCCATTCACACAAGTTTGTCCCAGTTTTGTCTGGTTACAGCTACAAACTGTTGGCTGTGCCTGAATTTGTGCAGGGTGATCCCACACTTGGCTCTGAAGGTTCAGGGTAAAGCTTTGGGCTTTTAATCCAGCCTAACCTTTGTTACTTCTCTAGGCTCTGTTTGTCTTTTTGTTTTGTCTGTGGCCAGACAAAAACTTCCACGTTTCAGCAGAATGGGTGTTTTGACAGGAATGAACATGGGATGTGATTTTGGAAGCACAGGTGATGCTCAGGTTATACCTAGATGGTCTTTAAGGTCCCTTCCCAAACTCAAACCATTCCATGAGGAGTGCAAAGCATCACCACAGAATCTTGTGGCTCTGTTATTCCTCAAATCATTCCGTGCTCTGTTGAATTCCCTTGAGGTTTTTTGCCTACCTGTGACCCTTTACTAAAGAATAATTTGCTTTTCCCCAGCTGGCACAAAAGATCCCAGTCCAGTGCAAGGAGCATTTTGGTAATTCATTAGTAATTAGCAGAAATTACAAGTTAACCAGCAGTGGTGCCCAGTAGCATAGCAGGAGAGGTGACACGATGAAGCTGCTCAGGCACCAACTTAAATTCCTATCATCCCTTAGGTTTCCCCACTCTTAGAACTGTGTATTTGTGCTAGAATTCCATACAAATATCCATGGATGTGTGAGCATTTAAGACTCAGTAAAGGAGTAAGATTTGAGCCAAGGGGTTTGTGATGCATTTTCTGCACTCCAGCCCAGGCTCTTTCTGCCTGAAGCCACTTGAGCTGCTGAATTTCCAAAACATCTTTCCCTCAATTCCTGCCTCAGTTTCTGTGTGCACTGAGCACTCTCCCAAAAATTTCTGCCCAAGTTTTAGTGCACAATTGAGTCAGTCCCGCCACAGACTTCATTGGCATTAGACTTAATTAGTGCCAGCCTCGTTAAAGGGAAGACAAAAGCCTGTCCTGGGGTGTTTGCCAGTGGCAGATGTGCTCTGTCAAGGGGAGTTACAGTTGACCTTTCACTGCTTTGGATGGCAGCTAAAAGGTGCTTCCATCCTCTTCAGCTGTCCCCAGGCCTGGGTAAAGGTCAAAATTCTGCTTCTGGCACCAGGATCCTGCCAGGGTGTGCTGGTGTTCACGGGGGTCCCAGGATGAGGGAAGAGATGAGGATCTGACTCCATGTTTCAGAAGGCTGATTTATTATTTTATGATATATGTTATATTAAAACTATACTAAAAGAATAGAAGAAAGGATTTCATCAGAAGGCTGGCTAAGAATAGAATAGGAAAGAATGATAACAAAGGTTTGTGGCTCAGACAGAGAGTCTGAGCCAGCTGGCTGTGATTGGCCATGAATTAGAAACAACCCCATGAGCCCAATCCCAGATGCACCTGTTGCATTCCACAGCAGCAGATAACCATTGGTTACATTTTGTTCCTGAGGCCTCTCAGCTTCTCAAGAGAAAAAAATCCTAAGGAAAGGATTTTTCAGAAAAGATGTCTGTGACACCAGGGCACTCTTGCTTTTCCAAGATCCCACCTCACCCACTGTCTGATTTCCAGGCTACACCCTCAAAAGACAACCAAAAAGCAAATAAAATAAAGACAATCTTAAAAACAACCCAGTTGCAGAGCACATGCTTTGGAAAGAACAAATTCCTGTGTGCACTCTTCATTAGTGAGGCCTGGATTTAATTAGTCCTTAAACCAAAAGCCCTGGTGGCTCCTTTACCCTGGTGTCACTTGTCAAAGGATCCACTCATTAGGAAGAAGCTCTGCCCCTTGTTTCCTCCTGTACTTTTCTCTTGTTGGGGTCTATTTTTGAGATATATCAAAAATCAAATTCAAGCACCGTGCTCCTTCAGTGGGATTTGTAGAGTTCAGCATCTCTGAATCTGAATTCTCCCCTCTGGAGCAGCAGCTGAATCCAAGCTCGGCTTTAGCAGCCCTGGGCAGCTGGAAGAGAGTGAGAAAAGGGATGGTGGAAGGAGACTTGGGAGTGGCAGAGCCTGTTTTATCCCCTGAGGATTCTGGAGCCATGGAAAACCTTTGGACTCAGGATCCACACTGAAAATGATCACAGAAGCTGCTTGCAGAACCAACTGGACTTTTAAAATCTGGATTTTTTTATCATCCACATGGCCACAGCAGCATCTTGTTTCCTGTACTTTTCTCTTGTTGGGGTCTGTTTTTAGGATATATTAAAAATCAAATTCAAGCACCATGCTCCTTCAGTGGGATTTGTAGAGTTCAGCATCTCCTGCCTCCATATTCTCCCCTCTGGAGAAGCAGCTGAATCCAAGCTCAGCTTTAGTAGCCCTGGGCAGCTGGAAGAGAGAAAAGGGATGTTGTGAGGAAACCTGGGGGGTGGCAGAGCCTGTTTTATCCCCTGATGGATTCTGGAGCCATGGAAAGCCTTTGGACTCAGGATCCACACTGAAAATGATCACAGAAGGTACTGGAAGGCCCAGCTGGACTTTTAAAATCTGGATTTTTTATCATCCACGTGGCCACAGCAGCATCTTGTTTCCTCCTGTACTTTTCTCTTGTTGGGGTCTGTTTTTAGGATATATAAAAATCAAATTCAAGCACCGTGCTCCTCGAGTGGGATTTGTAGAGTTCAGCATCTCCTGCCTCCATATTCTCCCCTCTGGAGCAGCAGCTGAACCCAAGCTCAGCTTTAGCAGCCCTGGGCAGCTGGAAGAGAGTGAGAACAGGGATGTTGTGAGGAAACCTGGGGGGTGGCAGAGCCTGTTTTATCCCCTGAGGATTCTGGAGCCATGGAAAGCCTTTGGACTCGAGATCCACACTGAAAATGATCACAGAAGCTGCTTGCAGGCCCAGCTGGACTTTTAAAATCTGGATTTTTTTTATCATCCACATGGCCACAGCAGCATCTTGTTTCCTCCTGTGCTTTTCTCTTGTTGGAGTCTGTTTTTGAGATATATTAAAAATCAAATTCAAACACTGTGCTCCTCGAGTGGGATTTGTAGAGTTCAGCATCTCCTGCTTCCCAATTCTCTCCTCTGGAGCAGCAGCTGAATCCAAGCTCAGCTTTAGTAGCCCTGGGCAGCTGGAAGAGAGTGAGAACAGGGATGTTGTGAGGAGACCTGGGGGGTGGCAGAGCCTGTTTTATCCCCTGAGGATTCTGGAGCCATGGAAAGCCTTTGGACTCAGGATCCACACTGAAAATGATCACAGAAGCTGCTTGCAGACCCAACTGGACTTTTAAAATCTGGATTTTTTATCATCCACATGGCCACAGCAGCACCTGAGGGGGAAATTTCACCCTGGAGCTCAGCAGATTCAAAGGAAGGTTATGAAGTTCGTGTCTGGGTCTAAAATCAGCTCAGGTTTGGGGTTTTCAGCAGCAATTTAAGGCTGTAGTGGACTCTGGAAGGCATAAAAGTCAGAGTAGTTGTGGGCAGGTGTGAAGTGTTTTCCTCTCTCAGTATTTTATACCTTCCATCTTGCTAGAGCTGTGTGATAAAAAATAGGATTATTGATATATTGGTACAGGGTTTTGTAAGGCTTTAATTGAACAAGGATCCTTTACAACTGATTCCAAACTCATTTATGGCTGGCATTGTGATATACACTTTTTTATTTTGGCAAGCTGGAACTTGATAAAACCCAAGTAATTTTGCCTTTTTTTTTCAGTGATACCCACCTATGGTGGAAAAAAACCCCATTTTTTGGGATCATTTATCAATGAATTGGTGCTGAGTTTTTTCCTGGAACTGCCACACAGGGGAAATGAGAGGCAATGACACAATTTACAAACAAGAGTAATTTCAGCTGTTTATACACAATTACATCTCTGCTCCCCAAGGAAACTGCTGAAGGAACATTGTAAGTTTAAGAACAGCTTTATTTTTATAAACACTTCTTTTAATTGCTGAGCTGAAGTTGTGTTTATTACTGAAAACTCCCAAGGCTTTCTGCAAACACTGCCATCCCGATTTAGTTCTGTATTTTCATCCTCCTGGTTATGCTCTGTTTTTCTCATCTCTTCTTAAACTCATTTAGTCTCCAGGTTTCCACATATTATGGAAACCATCCCTGTTTGCCTGAGACCAATTCCAGCTTTCTAAGTGAACAATACTAAAAGTTAACAAAAAACTTTGTTCTTAAATAGCATCCTCATGTAAGGCTTGGAAGCGTTACAGAAATATTCTTATTTATTCAGTATAAGCCTTGTCTGAAGCATCTCAATGTTGATTTTCCAGAGTAATAAAAGGAGCAGAGAGGGATTTACCTCATTGGTGTGCAGCACCAAAGGCTGTGTTTTACAACCTATTTTAAATTCTTTAAATTCTTAAGCTTTTAATTCTTAAATTTAAACTTAAGCTTAATTTAAGCTTTAAATTCTCTTCCCACCCAAACCATTCCATGATATCTTGGACATCATGGAATGGTTTGGGTGGGAAGAGAATTTAAAGCTCATCCAGTCCACGGCAGGGACACCTTCCACTATCCCAAGGTGCTCCAAGCCCTGTCCAACCTTTCCTTGGACACTTCCAGGGGCATCCACAGCTTCTGTGGGAATTTCCAGCCCCTCCCCACCCTCCCAGCCAGGAATTCCTTCCTTTGGGAAGGTTCCCGCCTTTCCTGTCTTCCTTTTGCTTGAAGATTGATTTGCTTCTTTTTGCGAGAGGATTGAGCTTCATTCCACCTTGCAGTGATCCCCCCTCTCCTTCTGGTTCTGTCACTCGTCCACAATTCCAGTTCCCAGCCAAGGATTAACCTGTGTCCCATTTTGGGGAGGAGGAAGAGGAGAATGCAGCTCACCTTACAATGGCACCTCCCCTGCTGGAGGAGGATCCCTGGATATCCCTGCTCCAGCTAGCCCAGAGTGAATGTGAAAGGATGGACTCCCCTGGCTCTGCACTCCATTTCTGCAGTTCCCTTTGAAACCTTTCCCAATGGATTCACTAGGATTGTGACCTATTTTTGCTATTGCTGCTTTGAAAAATTCAAATTATGCTCTGTGAGTACTCTGGAGCTGTTTTATAGTCCCTACAAAAAGCAGCTGTGCAGGGGGAGCCAGCAGCTGGGCTGTGCTTTTCTGCCTCACTCATCTTCTGCTGTCCCCAATATGGTTTTTAGGGAGAAGCTGGATGTAACTCCTGTCTGTGCTTGGGTGAGAATATAGAACAATCCCAACTATTCATTTTGGGACTGCTGAGAATTTCTTAAAGCTCAAGTGACCTGACAAATGGGCTTTTTTTGTTCGTTCTTTGTTTTTTACTTCTTCTCCCCAGTCTCTCTCTAATCCTTTCAGCACATGCAGAAATGGATTTCTTGCAAAACTCTGATGGCACAGCGACCTGTCCTGTGGTTCCCAGCAAACACTCATTACCTTCTGTGTGAAACCCATTTCCCTAAATTCTCCCATTCCAACATCTTGATTTCCGAGGGCCTGTCCCACTTTTCTTTCTTTGCCATTAACAGGAATTTCTGAATACATCTCCTTGCAACAAATTAAACGAGGTTACAGCTTGGCACAAGAGCCTCAGCTCCCCTTTGTGTCTTCAATCTTTGAACTTTGGCTTTGTCCTTTTGCTTGTTGTTCCCTGAATGCTCTGGCACGAGGACAAAATTAAAAAGCACTTTAGCTGCTGCTGAATGCTGGCTGATGCTGAACCCTGGTCTTGAAATGGAAATTAAAGCCCCATCTTTTTTACATTCCTTTTCTTAAGCAACAGGATATTGATCCACTGGGTTGAAGTCTATAAAAGAGCTGCTCTGTTATCTTTCTTGCTGGTTTATTTTTCTGGAGGAGCACGTTTCAGTTTGCTCTGCGTTCAGCGGCCTGAAAGAACGTGGAGATCAGATTGAGGTTATTAGAGGGATAAATCTTGTGCTTCATTCAGGGCTTTCTTATCCTGCCTCATGCCACTGATAAAAGCAGTGGGATCTGAGGCCCAGCTTTGTCTGGAAGTTTTTTAACTGTGGGAAGGGCTCCTGTTAAATGCCTATTTGAGATTAAAGTCAGATGCATCAAAACCATTGGTGTGTTAAGCCTGAGCTGAGTTCCTGTTTGGAGTTTCAATGTGTTGGAGTGAAGTTGGACACAGATCTTTGTAGGGGCACTGGCCCAGCTCTTCCATGCAATAATTTCCTGGGAGCTGCTGCATAAGAACTGAGCTTGGACCCGTTTTGGGAGCAGTGGTGTGTGGAGATTCTCAATTCAGCCAAAGAAAGAACTGAGATCATTTCTCCCAGGCTGAGCCTGGGAATCTTGGAGGAAAGATGTCACGGACATATTTTATGAAAAATCCTTTCCTTAGGATTTTTTCTCTTGAGAACCTGAGAGGCCTCAGGAATAAAATGTAACCAATGGTTATCTGCTGCTGTGGAATGCAACAGGTGCATCTGGGATTGGGCTCATGTGGTTGTTTCTAATTAATGGCCAATCACAGCCCAGCTGGCTTGGACTTTCTGGTCAGTCACAAGATTTTATTATCATTCCATTCTTTTCCTTTCAAGCCTTCTGATGAAATCCTTTCTTCTATTCTTTTAGTATAGTTTTAATATACTAAAATAGTATATTAAAATAATTTCATAAAATATCATAAAATCATAATCATAAAATAGTAAATCAGCCTTCTGAAACATGGAGTCAACATTCTCATCTCTTCCCCCATCCTGGGACCCCTGTGAACACCACCATGGAAAGAATTTCAGGAAAGATTCAAAATTGGCTCCTCTGCACTCAGTGGCTCACAGAGCTCACCCAGCTCTGGCTGGTAGTATCTCTGTAGTAGGGGCTGTGTAGGTGCTCACTGCTGGCAGCACATTCCAATCCGCCTTGGTTTGGCTCCATCCCTTCTTCCCAACTCTGGAGATTTCAGGAAAGATTCAAAATTGGCTCCTCTGCACTCAGTGGCTCACAGAGAACTTCTGCAGCACGAGTGGAAAATCCAACTCCTGCAGGTCAGGCAGAGGGGGAGGCACTGCAGGGTCCTGGGGTTGTTCCACAGTCCCATCCCAGGATTTGTCATTCCTGGATGTGCTGCTGATGCCTGAGAGGCTGCCTGGAGCAGAGGCTGGACAGAGCTGGAGAATAAAGTGGGGATTTATTAAAGGCATAAATAGATACACCCTGGGCAGTGCAAGAGCCTGGCAGAGGCAGTGCTGGAGGTCTGGATGCTGAGAATTTGAGATTTCTGTGCTGACAGACTCTGACTCCCAGGAGAGCACTGCATTCACCTGAGGCCATGGAGAAGCTTCCAGAATGGAATGATGGAACTGGGATTGTGGGTGTGCAGTTTGAACAGAAGTGTGTGAGATCACAGGGTGGGAAACATGAAGTTTGGGGTTTTAGAATATATTAATATTTATAAAGCTAAGATGGAAGTTTTAGGGCAGTAGCTGCTTCTTCACCTTCTCCATGGCTTTGGGTGCTGACAGACTCTGACTCCCAAGAGAACCTGAGGCTGTGGAGGAGGCTTCCAAAATTGATCAATAGCACTGGAATTACAAGTGTGTAGTTGATCAGAAGTGTGTCATATCACAGGGTGGACAACTTGGAGTTTGGGGTTTTAGAATATAGTAATATATATAAAGCTAAGATGGAGGTTTTAGGGCTGTAGCTGGTCCTTCTTCTCCACCTTCTTCACCACTTTCTTCTTCACCACTTTCTTCTTCACCTTCTTCTTCACCACCTTCTTCACCTTCTTCACCTTATTTTTCACCTTCTTCTTCACCTTCTTCTTCACCTTCTTCTTCACCTTCTTCACCTTCTTCTTCAGCTTTTTCACCTTCTTTTTCACCTTCTTTTTCACCTTCTTCTTCACCTTCTTTTTCACCTTCTTCTTCACCTTCTTTTCACCTTCTTCTTCACCTTCTTCTTCACCTTCTTCACCTTCTTCTTCACCTTTTTCACCTTCTTCTTCACCTTCTTCACCTTCTTTTTCACCTTCTTTTTCACCTTCTTCTTCACCTTCTTTTCACCTTCTTCTTCACCTTCTTCACCACCTTCTTCACCACCTTTTTCACCTTCTTCACCTTCTTCTTCACGGGTTTGAGTGGTATTTTGCGATTAGGGTTCCCAAGATTCATGAGTTACAAGGTCACAAGTTTTTTTGGCAGATATAGGTTTGGTCCATTTGCATATCAGGGGTTAATTGTCCAATTGCAGCTCCAGGTGATGAAGTCACATTCCCCCAGTTTGCCCCTCCCAGTTCACTTTTGTTTGTGCTTTTCGGGCCTGAGGCTGTGGGGTGTCCTTGGTTCTAACGTGAGCTGGAAAATGTAAAATCTAAAATTTAAGGCATCAGGGGAGGACTGCAGCGTCCTGGGGTTGTTCCACAATCCCAAGGCAGCGTTCCATCATCCCTGGCTGGCTGCCAGAGCAGATGGGTCCCCATATGGGCCCTCACTGGGGCTCTGCCACCTGCACCCAGGCCAGGCTCAGCCCAGGAGATGCAGCAAAGGGAGTGCAGCACTGAAACCAGGAAATCAGAAACCACTCCAGCTTTTATGGGGCTTGCTGTTGTCACAGCAATTACTGGAACAACCCAAAAAAAAATAAAAAATAAACAAATGGATTTAATGAGTGGGTCAGTAATCCAGGAACAAGGGTTTCCTGGGCTGAGGTGGGCTCCACACATCTCCAGAAATACAAAATGATTTGTTTTGATGCAGCTTTGGGGAGGAAAAAAATGGAATTAAACAAGTTGGTTGCCATTAAAAGTACTGCTGCTGACTGATTTAAGCATGTCTTCATCTCCCAGAAATAATGATGTTCCAATTAATGATTAATAGGAGCAGGTTTGAATTTTAAAAAAGCAGGGTTTGAATTTTAAAAAAGAGGGGAAATACATGCTATGAATGATTTGCCATAGATTTATTCTGTTAATGTAGGGTTTTTCTACAACATATATATGATATCTAAATTTACAAATAATTTATCTAAATTTCTTTGCTTTTTTTAAAGCAGCTCTGTTACTGCTTTGGATATTCTGTATGAGGTGGATCCTGTATTAGTAGGGATTTTTTTAAAAATAGATATAAACATATAACTTTTAACAGTTTGGGGATTTTTCACATGCTGTGTGACTTTGCAATAATCTGTCATTTGGGCTCTGGTTTATGTTTCTTAGGCTTTGTTCTGGTGTCAGGATTGCAGTGAGAGCTGTGCAATATTTTATAATCCAAGGGAAGCAGCACCAGAGATCTGAAGTTCTGATCTTTCCAGGAGTTTTTGAGGTGGATTTAAATCATTCCAGTGTGTGCATCAGAGACACTTTTAATGTATATTGGATGGGGTTCAGGCTGGAAATGATGGATTTAAGGAGTTGGATGGATCAGGTAACGACTTGAGGACAAATCAGAAGAGATTTGTCTACACAAGGATGTTGCTTGAGGGCTTTCCTTGCCCAGCAACTCCATGTGGAACGGGAAAATTCAGATGTGTGGATTTACTTTGTTAACTCTTATTTTATTTAAAAGCTCTCCTGCTCAGATCCAGCCAAAACAGTTTCAGTCATGGGTTGAAAATTCAGCATTTTTAGCTCATCAGGACATTTTTTACAGCTCAGTGTCCTCAAGGTCGTGGCCATCTCTATTTAATTTTCTGTCTGTTGGGGAAAGAATAGAAAAGAATAGAAAACAGAAAGTAAAATCAACTTTTTTTTGTTCTCTTTCCACCCAAATACACCCTGGAACTGGATGAGCTCTAAGATCCCTTCCAACCCTGACCATTCTGGGATTCCCTGAATTATGCATTTATCCTTTTTTTTTAATGTTCCCCTTTCCTAGGGATTCACTGAGCACAGAGAGGAGAGGTTTTAATGCCCCCTCCAGCTTTGACATGCTGGGGAACAGGAGCAAATTGTTCCATTTCCCAGGAAGAGTTCAGGAGTGAATTCACATCCCTGGAGTGGAGGTGATGCAAATGAGCCCCAAAATTCCCTGAGGAAGCTGCTGGGTGGGCTGATTCCCAAAATTCCCATAGGAATGGGCTGGCTGGGGCAATTCCCCAAATTCCCAACATTCCCTGAGGAAGGTGCTGGGTGGTGTGATTCTCTAAATTCCCATAGGAAAGGGCTGGCTGGGCTGATTCCCAAAATTCCCTGAGGAAAGTGCTGGGTGCAGTGATTCCCAAAATTCCCATAGGAATGGGCTGGCTGGGGCAATTCCCCAAATTCCCAACATTCCCTGAGGAAGGTGCTGGGTGGTGTGATTCTCTAAATTCCCATAGGAAAGGGCTGGCTGGGATGATTCCCAAAATTCCCTAAATTCCTATAGGAAGGTGCTGGCTGGGCTGATTCCCAAAATTCCCTGAGGAAGGTGCTGGATTGGGTGATTCCCAAAATTCCCATAGGAAGGGGCTGGCTGGGCTGATTCCCTAAATTCTCTGAGGAAGGTCCTGGGTGAGATAATTCCCAAAATTCCCATAGGAATGGACTGGCTGGGGCAATTCCCAACATTCCTTGAGGAAGGTGCTGGGTGATGTGATTCTCTAAATTCCCATAGGAAGGGGCTGGCTGGGCTGATTCCCAACATTCCCTGAGGAAAGTGCTAGGTGCAGTGATTCCCAAAATTCCCTGAGGAATGGGCTGGCTGGGGCAATTCCCAACATTCCCTGAGGAAGGTGTTGGGTGGTGTGATTCTCTAAATTCCCATAGGAAGGGGCTGGCTGGGATGATTCCCAAAATTCCCTAAATTCCTATAGGAAGGTGCTGGCTGGGCTGATTCCCAACATTCCCTGAGGAAGGTGCTGGATTGGGTGATTCCCAAAATTCCCATAGGAGTGGGCTGGCTGGGCTGATTCCCAAAATTCCCCGAGGAAAGTGCTGGGTGCAGTGACTCCCAAAATTCCCGGAGGAAGCTGCTGTCTGGTGTGATTGCCAAAATTCCCAAAATTCCCATAAGAAGGTGCTGGCTGGGCTGATTCCCTAAATTCTCTGAGGAAGGTCCCGGGTGAGATAATTCCCAAAATTCCCATAGGAATGGGCTGGCTGGGGCAATTCCCAGCATTCCCTGAGGAAGGTGCTGGGTGGTGGTGATTCTCTAAATTCCCATAGGAATGGGCTGGCTGGGCTGATTCCCAAAATTCCCAACATTCCCTGAGGAAGGTGCTGGGTGGTGTGATTCTCTAAATTCCCATAGGAACAGGCTGGCTGGGCTGATTCCCAACATTCCCTGAGGAAAGTGCTGGGTGCAGTGATTCCCAAAATTCCCTGAGGAAGATGAGGAAGGTGCTGGCTGGGCTGATTCCCCAAATTCCCCAAATTCCCAGCATTGCAGAGTGAAGCCATGAAATGCACTCAGCTCCCTGCAGTCCTGCTGTGCCCCCAGCTCAGCCCCCACTGGGTTGGTGTGGCTGTAATGACTGGACTTGTTTTCTCCAGGAAAAGCTCTTCCCAGGGACCTGACAGATCACCTCTGCCTGGCTTCCCCATGTCCTGGCTCCCTCATTCCTCTCCCTAACGAGTTTTGTGGCGCACAGATAAAATATTCATGTTCCAATAGGTTCTAAACTAATTATCTGCAGCAGGCACTTGCCTGAGCAGTCGTTTGCTGTTAGCTTGGCTGGAGTTAATGGCTTGGATTTCAGTACAAATAGTCCCTCCTGGCTGTTTCCTGTCACTGATTCTTATCCTAAATGGAATTTCCATATGTGTCTGCAGCTAATTCTTGTGACATCCAAAGGAGCTTTCTCCTCCTGCGCCCAGGAAGAGGAGGAGGAGGTGTTGTGGATAATATTTTATGGATCATGCAGTCGCTGCAGCTGTGGTTTTTTTTTTTTATGGATGCAAATGTCTTTGGTCTGATCTCTTCACACGGTGCAGTTGTACTCAGGGCTTCCCTACACCTGGTGCATTTTTATCAGCTCTGAAATATCAGTTGTTCCACAGGCAGGGCCCATTCTGGTCAGGTGTTGAAGTTAAACAGCAGGAAAAAAAAAAAAGAGTAGAAATTGATATATCACAGGAAAACACACAGGTGAAATAACCTCAGAATTTGAGCATCATCAGAAAATCCTCATGATGTTGATTTGGAGCTTAAATATGTCCTTAGAAAGGACTGTGGGAAAGACTGAGTAAAATGGTTCCAAAAGGGCTAAAAACATGGTGAATTTTCATTCTTCTGCCTGTGGTAATCAAGGGTTTTTCTCCATCCTTTTCTCAAGAGACAAGCCTTCAAAGTATTTAAAATATTGACAGATCTTAATCTTTTAATGTTGCCATATGTCCACTCAGAGTAAAACTGTAAATACTTCCATACTCTGAATGTATGGCAGTGATTTTGACTAATCACATGTCCATATGCCTAATTGTTGCTGGGATCAAGGCCTGCAACATGGAAATAAATTAGAAACCATCATTTTTCCTTCTTTTTTTAAAAAGAAAAACTTCATATTTATAGCAACTCATTTAAACAGCTTGCAGGAAAAAAAAATCTGCTGAAGTTTCTGCTAATTTTTCCCCACATTAGTGCTAATGGGATGTTGTATCTGCCATGTCTGAAAAATTCGTTTAGACATAAAACTTAGGAGAGATTTGTGTTACAGAAGTGGAGACAGAGTCTGGCTGTGGGTGTTTATTTGATACCTGAAGAGATTATTCTGGTTTTTACAGTGGCAAAATTAAAATATGGATGTTCATTTCCAGGTGTGCATGCTTAAACAGACACTCATATCATAATTAAAAATAATGTCTTATCTCTTATTTCTCTTCTACAGTAGCTGTTGCTACTGGATTTCTATTTTTCTTTACTGTGGATTTGTATTTTGAAAAGCTACATGTGATTATTATGAATGTGCTTGCTGTAAGTTTGCCTCTCTTGCATGGCTTTATCAGAGAAAAAAAGGCACATTTGGGTTTTTCCTGCTTCTGCTCCTGGATTTTTGGGCTTCTTGGAGACCATCCCCCCCCACAGTGGCACAAAACTCAAATAGCATTGAACTCTCCCAAGAACAGCTTTATAACCTATTCCACCTCTCCTTTTACATTAATTTGTAAAATAATTTGTAAAATAAACAGACATTAAATCATTTAATTCTCTCATCATGCAATAACTCCCTTAGAGGAAATGTCAGTCCCTAAAAGTTTTCACTTGCACTAAATGAGACTTTGTGCAGTCCAGGGGATGTTTTCCAGCTCCATGGACCCCACATGGGTGCACCCTTGGAGAGCTGCTGGGAGCAGAGGGGACTCACCCAAGATCTGCTGGAAAAGAACCTCCAAAATCCCTGTGTCAGGACCCAGGACATGCCCCTGGCTGTCCAGGATGGCCCAGACCCTGCCAGGGGCTCAGAGACCCTGGCACAGAGCCCAAGATGCCCCTGTGGTTCTGATCATGACCCATGGAGCAAATCACCAACCTTAGATGAAGATCTGCAGGCCATGAAAAATTAAGTAGAATGATAGTGAATTTATCATGGGGTGAAAAAATAGATTTTTGGGGTTTTTAGAATGGGGGTTCAGGAGGCAAGATGGAGGGATCTGGGTGTGTCCAGCCTTTCTCCTTCTTCTTCCTGGCCTCCATCTCCTGCTGTGATGGTGGCACTTTTGGATTGGTTTAGGGTAGAAGCTCAGTGTCTAACATAGGGGATAGGTATTGGGAAGTTATGGTGAATATTGCACAGGTAGTTTTTAGTATAAAAGATAACACAGCCCCAGGGGCAGGCAGAGTGCCTCTGTCTGACCTGCTGAGCAGACCTCAGCTGGACAGGATAAAGAATTTTATAGATAAGAAACAATGAACAACCTTGAGACCGAGAAATGAAGAGCTCTGACTCCTTCTTTGAGTGCCAGGCTGGGAAAAGAGAGTTTTGAACTTTTCTCAGGGTCACTCTGAGCAGCTGGAGACCCCAACATCCCTGGTGTTACAGAAATGAGCAGAACCTCTCCCCAGCTTGCACAGGTCACTCCACCTCATCCCAGATCCGTTTGTTTTCCCTTTACTCTGGGTTATTTATTGTGGCATTTCACCACAAACCCAAGTTTGTGAGGCTGCTGAGCATCTTTAGGTCTGTGCATCTGCAAAGCCCCTCTGAGATCTCTCATTTGTGGGATTCCATCTTTTGGTCAACAGAACTTTGCAGATGACACCAGGCTGGGTGGGAGTGTGGATCTGCTGGAGAGTGCAGAGGGATCTGGACAGGCTGGATCCATGGGCTGGGAGCAGCTGGATGAGCTCATCAAGGCCAAGTGTTGTGTGCTTGGGGCCCACCAACCCCATGGAGCTCCACAGGCTGGGCCAGAGGGGCTGGAAATGTCCCTGGGGGTGCTGGTGACAGTGGCTGCACATCCCCAGGTGTGCCCAGGTGTGCAGGAGGCTGATGGCACCTGATTTTAGCAGGCATGGAGTGGCCAGCAGGGTCAGGGAAGGGACTGTCCCTGAGCTGGCACTGCTGAGGGACCCCCTGGAATCTTGGGGTCAGCTCTGAGCTCCTCAGGTCAGGAAGGACCTGCAGGGGCTGGAGAGGGTCCAGGAATGGAGCTGGGAAGGGTCTGGAGAGGCTGAGGGAGCTGGGAAGGGTCTGGAGAACCAGGAGGGGCTGAGGGAGCTGGGCAGGGTCTGGAGAACCAGGAGGGGCTGAGGGAGCTGGGCAGGGCCTGGAGAACCAGGAGGGGCTGAGGGAGCTGGGAAGGGTCTGGAGAACCAGGAGAGGCTGAGGGAGCTGGGCAGGGTCTGGAGCCCCAGGAGACGCTGAGGGAGCTGGGAAGGGTCTGGAGAACCAGGAGAGGCTGAGGGAGCTGGGAAGGGTCTGGAGCCCCAGGAGGGGCTGAGGGAGCTGGGCAGGGGCTGAGCCTGGAGCAAAGGAGGCTCAGGGGGCCCTTGTGGCTCTGCACAAGTCCCTGCCAGGAGGGCACAGCCGGGGGGGTCGGGCTGTGCTCCAGGGAACAGGGACAGGAGCAGAGGGAACGGCCTCAGGCTGGGCCAGGGCAGCCTCAGGGGGGATTTTGGGAGGAATTTCCTGCTGGAAGGGGTTGATAGGAATTGGCAGAGGTTGCCCAGGGAGGTTTGGAGTCCTCATCCCTGGATGTGTCCAAGGAAGGCCTGGATGTGACACCTGGGGACAAGGTGGGGATCGGTCCCAGGTTGGACTCAGTGTTCTCACAGATATTTTCCAACTATCACTGTTTCATATTGATGCTAAATTTTGCACATGCTCGGTATTTTATGGAATTAAGGAGTCTTTAAACAAAACCAATTCTCCCAGCAGTGCACATTGGTGCTCATGGGATTTGTTCCTTTTCCTCCTTGACTCCGTTATCCCAATAATCCTCGTCTCTGCCGAGTGTGAATCTCCAGGAAGGCTGGAAGTGCTGAGACTCGAATTCACATGCAGGGGAGCAGAGAAATGATCCTTTAGTGTGGGACTCGAGGGAATACAAGTTTTTCTCCTGTGTTATTTGTATTCTTGGATGCAATTGTTTTATAAATCCATCATTTACTTGTGCTCTTCCTGAACTGCTCGTCCCTCTCCGAGTGGTGTTGAAGAAATAATTTTCTGCTACATGAAAGATGTCTGATAGGAGGTAGAAATTGATATCTTGATCCTGGCTGTGCTTCCAGGTATTTATCAGTGATAATTTCTTCAATATCCTCTTGATTTGGGGAAAAAATAACCCTGTCTCTTCAGAAGTGAGGAGAATGAATGTTATCGTACCATGAGATGAATGTAGATTTAAAATTGACTCGATAGCAGCTCTATTGCGGTTTTACCTTGATTTTCTAGGAAATGAGTCCCATCCTAAAGGAAATGAGTCCTTTAGGTTTGTTCTGTCCGTCCCTCCCCACTAATGGGATCAATATCAGCCAAATTTGAAAGGAGCAGGAGGTGCAAAGACGTGGAATTCTGGGGGAAGAAAATTGTGAACATGAGCAGCTGTGAGAGGAATAAAAACAGGGAAAAACACAAGGAAAATTTGCCCACTGTGGTTGGCAGAAGTCACTGGCCAGGGATGTGAGACAGAGCTTCAAACCAGCCCTGTTTGGTGTCTCCTGGGCAAATGCCATAGGAATATATGGATATATGGAATAGATGGATATTTATGGATATGAATATTTGGATTATATGGATATTTATGGATATGGGTGTATGGATTTATGGATATGGTAGTGTGGAAGCTGAAGGGACAAAGGCAGCGTATCTGTTTCTCCAAGTGGTGATCCTTCAAAACTTCCAGTTTTTTTGGGAATTGGAAGTGCAAATAGGATTTAGTTATTCCCAGGCATCTTTGTTATGGACTTTGGGCTTCATTTTTGTGTTCAACATCCTCCACTCTGCTCAAACTGAAAACAAGGGGCACAAGAGTTCATCCTGTCTGGAAACAGCAGAAGTTTATTTTTCTCAGGTTGGAATTGATTCCCTCATGGACACTTCTTCCCCCCAGATCCATGATTTTTCATTAAATGTAGTTACATATCAAAATTAACTCCTGCTTCTTGATAACTTTGCCTCAATAATCTTGATTTTGAGAGATTTAACGAGGCTGCAGAACTTCCTGGTGTTCTCCCAAAGACAGGAGCATCCTGGGGACTTACAGCACCTCTGGAATGGTCACCAGTGGAATATTTGGTGGGGAGCAGTGAGATTTTCCTGTTGCTTTGAGCAGAATTTAAGGTGGAGTGTGAGCAGGACAAGGCTGTGCATGAGCACAGGGGGGGTGCAGAGGTTAATTAGCTCTGCTGAGAGGCACTGAGCACATTTGTGTCCTGCTGGCTGTGTAAATATAATTAGGGACACGTGTTTGATGTGGTTTAGGTACTAAGGGACACATGTTTAATGTGGTTTAGGTACTAAGGGACACGTGTTTAATGTGGTTTAGGTACTAAGGGACGCGTGTTTAATGTGGTTTAGGTTTGACCTGCATCTTCCTAGGAGCTCCTTCACCTCTGGGTAGGTTTAGCTCAGTGCTGGGGTCAGCCACATCCACACATTTATTGGACATTTCCAGGAATGGTCACTCCACCATGACCCTGGACAGTCTATTCTGATGCTTTACAGCCCTCTCCATGAAAAAAATTCCCAAATATCCAACCTAACCCTCCCCTGGCACAGCTTGGGGCTGTTTCCCCTCCTCCCGTCACTTGAGAGAGGAGCAGGACCCCTCACCTGGCTCCACTCTCCTTTAACACTTCATAGGAATATTTATTTAATATTTATTTGGCTCTTTTTGTGAAGGAAAGCATTGGCCATGCTGGAGCATTTCTGTAAAGAAATCAAGAGGGAGAAAAGGAGAATTAAACCCAGGTCCTGAGCTGAACTGAAATAATCCTGAGTAAATCAGGAAAAATCTTGGAAAACAAGATTTGCACCACATGGTTCAGTTATGGCACAAAGTGCCTAAAGGGCTCCAGGAAGAAAATAAAATCAATTAATTGTTACAACTCTAATTCTTTGACGCATCCCTCTTTTTATTTTTTCCCCTTTTTTTGTCTTCTTATTTTGCTCCCTGGCTCCCCATGGCCTCACAAAATTCCTAATTAAATTTTCTAATAGAAAGAATGATTAGTCAGGTGTGTGGTTCTGCTGGGAGAGAGGATGGTTAAGGATGATGAGAAAGAAAAAAAATGCCTTGAATTTCACTTAAACTTCCCAAAACTCTGACCTGAAAGTGTGGAAGAGGAGCCTGAGAGGCTCCAGCAGGGAAGGGTTAAACGTGAAGTTCAAGCATTTTGGTGGCATAAATAGGAATAAAAAGGGCAGTAAACTTCATTTTGAGAGCCCTTTAAGGAAAAGTAAGCTTTGTTCACCAAGTTTTTAAGAAAGGAGATCAATTTGGTGCCATTGTGACTGAGCATTCTCCAGGAACATCTGTAAACTGTTGAGTTTAATTGCCCTGCAGCTGCCTCTGGTTGGAGTTTGGGGGGAGATTTTTGTTTCCTTTCACTCAGTCTCTCATTTCCTTTTCCCTGTGCTCTCCTGGTGCCATTTCTTTATTTTTGGGGGGATTTTTTTCATGTTAAAAAATAAATAATAACACAAACACAGCTCCTTGAAAGAGCCTTGAAGAGAAGAGAGCTTGGCTGGAGGAGCATCTTTGCTGCTGGAGCATCAATGGGATCCAGCTGCTCCCAGCCAGGAGAAGGAGTGAAAGGTTTTGGGGAACTTGGTTTGTTGGATTTGTTTGCTTTCCATTCTGATTTTTCCCCCAGTTTTTAGATTATTTCAGGACTGGTTTTGGTGTTTAACAAGTTACCAGGCAGTGCTGGATGGTTCATGGAGCAGAGCTCAGCTCAGAATGGCAAGAACAGGAAGGACAAACCATTTTCAGCTGACTTTTCTTTTGTCCAGCTGAGCTGTGAAGACAACAGTGGGGTTTTAGTGTTCTTTGTCCCCTCAGAGTTCCTTAAAATAATATAAAATATGACTTTGGCTGTTGTTTTCTTACAGAATCAATGTTGTCATTGGCAGAGGAGACAGAATTAGGTGACAATAAGGGGCTACAAAAGTGCAACTGGGACCTTAAATTTATTTTTATTATTGTTATTAATGAGAGCTGGAGAGGGACTTGGAGGGACAGCACCCAGGGAATGGCTCCCAGTGCCAGAGGGCAGCCAGGGATGGGATCTTGGCAATGAGGAATTCCTGGCTGGGCTGGAATTGCCAGAGCAGCTGGGGCTGCCCCTGCATCCCTGGAGTGTCCAAGGCCAGGCTGGACACTGGGGCTGGAGCAGCCTGGGACAGTGGGAGGTGTCCCTGCCATGGCAGGGGTGGCACTGGGTGGGCTTTAAGGTCCCTTCCCACCCAAACCATTCTGGGATTCTCTGAAAGGAATGAATTTTGAGGATTCAAAACATGCAAAAAAATTTGAGAGATGATAAATTGTGTTTGATTCCATGTGAAAATAATTGAAATGTGTGAGTGCCAGTGCAGTGAATCAGTGCAGGAGAAACAGAACCTGGTGTAACCTGTCCTGAAACAGAATCTGGAAAAACAGAACAGGAGAAACGGAACCTGGTGTTCCTTTCCTGAGTGTCATGGAGCCAGGCTGGGAGAGCTGGGGGTGCTCACCTGGAGAGGAGAAGGCTCCAGGGAGAGCTTCCAGCACATTGCAGGCCTGCAGGGGCTCCAGGAGAGCTGCAGAGGGACTGGGGCCAAGGCCTGCAGGGACAGCACCCAGGGAATGGCTCCCAGTGCCAGAGGGCAGCCAGGGATGGGATCTTGGCAATGAGGAATTCCTGGCTGGGCTGGGATTGCCAGAGCAGCTGGGGCTGCCCCTGCATCCCTGCAGTGTCCAAGGCCAGGCTGGACACTGGGGCTGGAGCAGCCTGGGACACTGGGAGGTGTCCCTGCCCATGATTTTTAACTGGATGAATTTTAAGGTCCCTTCCCACCCAACCCATATTGGTGTTCAGTCAATCCTGTGATGATTATCTTCTCCCCAAAGCAACTGATCTTTTTTCCGAGCTACTAAATAACTAATTATTCAATTTTACCATTTGTTGAACTTAGAACATTAAAACTGGCTCTGCAGATTTAGAATGTGCCCTTTTTTTTTCCCCTTCCAAGATAAAGATGCACTTTGTATTGAAAAAGGGCTCCGTAGTTTAACATCTATTAACACTGGTAAATCACAGAACCCAGATTTTGCAAAACCTGAATCAGCAAATTTAGGAAAGAGCAGCGATAACTACAGAAATTAATATTTTACGAGGGAGTGGGTGGAGGGAATCACAGAATCACTGGAAAATCTGTGCAGAGAGGGAGCCAAATATGTATTTACATCTAATATTAAATAAAGGCGTGTTAAAAACTCAATAACATTTGATGGAACATCTGGCAAAGTGTGTGGCATTGTTAAAAAATATTTTAAACAGCCAAAATATTTGCTGTGACAAAATGAAAACAAACTTCTGGGACATAATTGCATCCAGAGCAGAATATATTATTTGCTAAAATCCTGTTAACAGCCTTCTCTGCTGGAAATGGGTATTTCCAATTAGGATTACAGCGTTTGGAGTGCTGCCTGATTCACTGAATTGTGGTGTTTGTGAGGTGCCCAGGATTAGGGAAGAGATGAGAACTTGACTCCTTGTTCTCAGAAGGCTGATTTATTATTTTATGATATTATAATAAATAATTCTATACTAAAAATATGCTAAAGAAAGAGAAAGGAGACATCAGAAGGCTTCACAAGAATGAATGATAAAAACCTGTGACTGGCTCAGAGAGTCTGACACAGCTGGACTGAGATTGCTCATTAATTAAAAGCAATTCACATGGAACCAATCAAACATTCACCTGTGGGTAAACAATGTCCAAGCCACATTCCAAAGCAGCAAAACACAGGAGAAGCAAATCAGATAATATTGTTTCCCTTTTTCTCTGAGGCTTCTCAGCTTCCCAGGAGAAAATCCTGGGCAAAGGGATTTTTCAGAAAATGCCATGTTAGCACTGAATCCAGCTCCTGCCTGTTCCTGAGGCAGGGAAATCCTTCAGTCCTGCTCCTAAACTTGTCACACCCCATGGGGACAGCAGTGGCTGGGACGTGGGACCTCCCAATTCCATGGGAAGGGTAAATCCTGGTGTCGCTCCCTTGTATTTGTGGGGTTCCCAGATGAAGGGAGGAATGATGAATCTGACTCCATGTTCTCAGAAGGCTCATTTATTATTTTATGATACTGTATTATATTAAAGAATGCTACACTAAACTATATTAACAAATACAGAAAGGATACAGACAGAAAGCTAAAAGATGATAATGAAAACTGGTGACTCCTTCCAGAGTACTGACACAGCCTGACTGTGATTGGTCATTGAGTCAAAACAATTCCCATGAAACCAATGAAACAATCACCTGTTGGATAAACAATCTCCAACCACATTCCAAAGCAGCAAAACACAGGAGAAGCAAATCAGACAATATTGTTTTCCTTTTTTCTCTGAGGCTTCTCAGCTTCCCAGGAAAAGAATCCTGGGCGAAGGGATTTTTCAGAAAATACGACTGCCGCATTGCTCCTGTTGGGAAAAGTTGTTAAGTACCCATTTTCCTTGCACCTTGTTCCCTTGCCAGGAAGGATTAAGCTGTTTGTGAGGAGCAGCTGGGGTTTTTTCTTCGGGAGCTGTGGGATATGAGGCAGGCTGGATGGATGAAGCTCCATGGGGGGAAGTTGGCGTGGCTTCAGTGGAGGAAGGCGCGGGATTAGGGACACTCTGCTCGGTGGCACTGACCCCACAGCAGCTGGGCCACTCTGGTGGCTCTGATTGTGGGAATCCATAAATTCAGAGGGTTTTGAAAAAGCTGCAAAAGGCAGCCTCAGAGACAGCAGAACTGTGATTAGAGCTGAGCAGCAGCCATGAGATTGGGCAGCAGAAAAATTATGTAAGGAGTAGAAAAGCAAGGACAAACAGAACAATGGTCTGTGTATTAATGCTTGGCTAGAATAACTCCCTAAGCTGCAGAAAAGTTTATCTGGTGAGATATGAGGGAGTTCTGAGTTAATAACAGAGCTCTGTGCAGTGTTTGAAGGCTCACAAGCAGGTTTGGATTTGAAATAAGCAGGCATTGTTTAACCAAAGGTTCCTGTGCTTAGAGTGGTTGGATGGAACCACTGACAATGTGCTTCTGCTTTGTGGGATTGGCCAAAAAACTGCTAAAGTGAGTTGTGACATTGAGTTCTGTGTCTGCTGCCTGGGATGTGAGCTGAGGGCATCTCCCCATTGTCAGAGCCATGGAATGAGGCTGATGCTGGAAATCAAACAGCTCAAGGCACGTTCCCAGCAGCCCTGTCCCATTTGTGACTTGTTCACAGACCCCCATAGTGATCTCCAAAGGAATTCCTGTCTGGAGCCAGCTCAAGGCTTAGTTTTGGAATTACTGTAGGGATTATTGCAGGAATGACTGCAGAGCTTCTGAATAAGAGGCCAGGATGGTCCAGCAGATGTTTATACCTTTGAAGGATGGCTGGTGGGTTAGAAATCAAAAAGCTTGCAGAATAAAGAGAGAAGGGAGGTGAAATAAGTTGAGATTTAATTAATATCTGGCCTTTTTGTGGACCACACATCTCTTTTAAGGGGAAAATTGAGCAAGGAAAGGTCTGTGTGAAATGGCTGTGGCAAAAACAGGGAATGGTGAGGGTCAGGCTGTGGAATAAATCCCAAGTGAACAGAGGAATGACTGCAGGAAAAAGGGTTTGGATTGGAAGGGATCTTAAAGCCCATCTCATTCCACCCCTTGGCATTTCAGAGACACCTTCCACTATCCCAGGCTGCTCCAAACCCCATCCAGCCTGGCCTTGGACATTCCAGAGATCCAGCCCCTCCCCACCCTCCCAGGGAAGAATTCCTTCCTGATATCCAATCTCAACGTTCCCTCCTTCAGTTCAGGACTGGGGACGAAGTTGAGGGAATAAAAACAAAGCAGCAGAGGAGGAGAGGAGAGGCTGTAAATGTTTTCATGGGTATGGATGTTTTTCCAGCACGCTCCCACCATCAGGAGAAGGTGGAAAGTTTAGAGAGGAAGGTAAAATACCAGTAAGAATGAGGTTGATATTTAGCAAATCATCATAGAAGTGATTTGGCTTAATGTTGTGGAAGGAACAGATGTCAGAGGGAACAAATCCCAAGGGGGGCATAAGAACGTGGAGAGATGGAAGGAAACACCAGAACAGGTGATCAGATGTGGCAGATTTCTGAAATCTGGCTGAACTCCTAAAAGACCACATTGGGAAGTGTGAAAGTGGGATGGGAGCTGAGCCAGCCTCAGAGAAACAGAGACTGGTTTAATCCTTTGGTAATAATTAGATTTTTTTGGGGTTGGGTTGGAACAGTAGCCAAAGAAAATACCGTGACTTGTAAGTGGTCAAACACCAAGAAAGACAGAAAAAAAAGGGAATAACTCAGGTTTTGGTAGCATCTTCTTTTTCTGTATTTTATTTTATAATTTTTTAAAATCCTGGGGTTTTATCAGCTGCACATTATGGGAATGGAGAGCAAATCTGCGTTAGGGCAGTGGTGATGTGAGGACTCCACTGTTCCTCAGTGCTGATCATTATCCACGTGCAAAACCAACACGTTAAACAGGGAAAAAATGTTAAAATGATTTCTAAAGATACGAAGAAGCTTCAGTGAAAGAAGCCTGAATATCTGGAATTCGTTAAAAACTGAAAATTGTGTGTAAATATTTATGAGGAGGAACAGTGCTGGTGAGGGAGCAAAGCCACCTCGGGAGGCTTCCTGTCAATCAGAACACCCAGATAGCTTTGAGATGATTGAAATCCCTCAAAAGGGGGATCATTCACAATAAATCTCCCATTTGAAGGGAGAGAGGGCAGGAAAAAAGCATCAAGGTTTGAGAAAGGGCAGGGGTTTTTTGGGGTTTTGGTGATTCCTTGAGGGTTAGTGCTGAGTTTTGTAGCATGGCTGGTGAAAGGGGACATGTGGTAGAAGCAGCTCAGCTCTGGGCCTCCTTGGGTGGGGAAAGAAGGAGAAAAACAGGGCTGGAAATTGGTCAGACTGATTTGTTGTGTGGTGTCATGGCTGAGGGAAAAGAGAATTAGAATTTTTTTGTGGCAAGTATAGGGATAAAAAGGAATTGAAGGATGTAAAGGCAAGACCTTTCATAGGGCTTGGAGCAGACACTCAAGAGATGCCTCAAAAATGGGCAGGGACACCTCCCACTGTCCCAGGCTGCTCCAGTCCTTCCTTGGACACTGCAGGGATGCAGGGGCAGCCCCAGCTGCTCTGGCAATCCCAGCCCAGCCAGGAATTCCTCATTGCCAAGATCCCATCCCTGGCTGCCCTCTGGCACTGGGAGCCATTCCCTGGGTGCTGTCCCTGCAGGCCTTGGCCCCAGTCCCTCTGCAGCTCTCCTGGAGCCCCTGCAGGCCTGCAATGTGCTGGAAGCTCTCCCTGGAGCCTTCCCTTCTCCAGGGGAACATTCCCAGCTCTCCCAGCCTGGCTCCAGCCCTGGAGCAGCTCCATGGGCTCCTCTGGGCTCTCTCCAGCAGCTCCAGGTGCTGCTGCTGCTGTTGTCCCCAGGGCTGGGGCAGCTCTGCAGGTGGGGTCTCACCTGAGAGGGGCACAGGGACAGAATTCCCTCTCCTGCTGCCCACACTGGGGACACCCCCAAGGCCTTCTCATCGTGGCTGCCCTCAATAAATTCATCTCAGTGTGGGTTTGTACACCTTGACCCTTCACATGCCACATCTCTCTGTGTTGCTGTTGTTCACAGCAGGTTTTACTGGTTTATCTACAGAGCTAAAAATCAAATTGCACCAAGATTAAACAGAGAGAAAAGCTGTTGTTGAGTTCTTACCCCTCTTACCTTGAAGTAGCTCAGCTACTCCAGAATCCAGGCAAAGATATTTGGAGCTGGTTCAGAATAACCAAGAGGCTGCAGAGTTTGGCTCATGAGGAACATGCTTTGAGAGAATTTCCCAGCCAGGGCAGGTTACAACGGTTTCATTTTTGTTTTCCAAAGAGCAGAGTTTCCTGGGACTGTTGTTGGCCAAGGTGTGCCTGGTCTGCTGAGGGTGGCAGCAACTGGAGCTTTTAAAAGAGCAACCAAACAAACCTGGCACTGGCAGGGATGGGGAATGTTGCAAATCCCAGCTGTGTTCCCTCAAAGGGGAGAGGATTCCTTGATGAGCCGCCTTTTGTCCTAAACTTTCCTCTGTTCCAGCTGAATAAAGCAACAATCCTCCCAGTCCTAACGACCACGGCTTTCTGGAAATGTAAAATTACCAGATCTCATTAATGCCGGGCTCTATCATTCATCAAAGCTCTCCTTAGGCCTCATGCTGGCTCCTTTTCTCTGCCCCTCTTAATCTTTCTCTCATTATAAGGATGTGTCTGCCCTTTGCACCCATCTGCTTCCAAGGAGTTGACACCTGCAGGGATCTCATTTGGGAAAGACTCGTTAACTCTTTGAGAGTTGAAACAGCTGAAATGTAGGGAAAACAATCCGGTGGGAGCAGAGGATGCTGTAAATACCCCGGGGACAAAGCCCAGGCAGAGGATGGCACATGAAGGAAAGGGAATTCTTTGTGTCCCTGTGCCTTTATCCTGATAAAAATCTCAGTCTCATGGTCAACAGGTCCCTGCAAATGCAGTTAATGGCTTGATTTTTTTAATTTTTTTTTTCTGCTTTTCTCTTACAAGGATTTTCTGCTGCTTTGGAGACTTCTCCCAACCTAATGCACTTTTCACATGTAGCTGGAAAGCTGAAAAAAACCAAAACAAAACGATTTCAAAATGAGCCCAATTGCCATGAAATTAGACCTGGCTGGGGACAAAAGCATTTGACACGTACATGGAAACTGCTCCTCCAGATGATCCTCAGAGTTCTGTAGCAGCTTTTTATCTCAAGAACTAAAGCACTTTGCAAACAGTCAGATTACAGAAGTGCTGCACTGATCAGGTATTTTAGCCAAATAAATACTATTTATAAAGGAATTTTCAAAAGAGCTTTCAGAGATACCTGTCACAGTTTCAGCATCCTTATTCAGTGACTCGAAGCTCTTATCTGTCTCAGTAGGGGATGCCAATTTACTGATGTACTTTTCAGTTAAAATCCAGCTTCCATAAGGCAGATTAGCAGTCAGAAAATGCAAGTCTTTTTGGGGGAAAAAAATAAAAAAAGAGTTTGAAAGTTGTTTTAAAGTCGATTCTGTGATAAATGAGCCAATTGAGGAGATGTATCAGGTGCCACAAAAAAAAAAAAAAAAGTCACTGGAAATTGCTGGATCTGTGTTGTTCTGAGCACCCCACCTATCAAACCAAGCAGCTGAGTTCCCTTGTTCATCCTTTCCCCTCTGTATCCATCTGTTCCTGCCTGAAACCCCATTTCCTTTGTGAGCTCCACGGGATCACAGACATTTTGTCATTATGAGAAGCAGGCTCGTGCTCTGATCAACATCTCCGCTCCCAGATATCGATAGCGCAGCTTTTAATTACTTCATTAAATAAAACACTGTTTCTCCTGTAGTGTTTGCCAGGCTCCTGTCAATATTTGATCCTGACTGAGCTGATGTGGTGTAAGAGTTGTCAAAGAATATTGGCTTGGAGGGATGCAGGAAAGTTCTGCAGGAAGGAGGGTGAGTGGAGGCTGTATTTCCATTAATCATCTCTAAATACAGCATGACAGCATTGGAGAGGCTGCTGGAGTCACTCAGTCATTGAGACAACAAATCACTCAAGTAGAGGAGCACTTCTATCAAAACTTGGCCTTTCCTTGATCTTCTACTGAAAAACCAGTCCAGGAGTTCACTGCTTTGACATTTACTGATGTTATTTTGATAATCCCATCTGGATTTTATCATGGTCACTTTGTATTTCATGTTTTAATACAGTCTCAGAGTACTTTCTTCTCCTCTCCTGTGTATCCTCATCTCATCTTTTAATTTCATTAATTTATTTTTTTTTCTTGTAGGATCAGCTAATGCTTCTCCTGGCATCTCAGGAGTTCCTTAAATATTAACAGGATTCATGTCCTGACCTTACTGGGAACAGTCCCCTGTCTCCTTATGGCTCCATGGTCTGTGTGGCCCCAGGACTCCTGGGATTGATGAAAATACTTGAATTTGTCTTCTAAAATTCCAAGTCATGCAGTGTTTACCCCCTGGCAAACATTCTCAGTATCTGAATGCACTGAAATAGGCAGTAGAAAATGATATTCCCTTGCTCCAGTGGCCAAGGTGTGGAGTATCCAATTCTCCTGTGTGTTGGTAATGACTTCATCTCTGGTTTCACCAGCACCTGCTTTTTGCACATTAACTTCTGATCAGAGAATGAGTAGGAAGATCTCCTTAGCTCATCCTCATGGATTTGGATTAGGAGCCTCTCTGCAGTGCAGTTCTTCTGTCAGTATAAATAATATTCTTTTGTTCCTTAAATTCATTAACTCCTGCACAGTCCTGTTACCTTTCCTCCCCTCTCCACCCTGGTGTTTCCTTTCTCTCTGAGTACTTTTGTTACAATTATTAAGTCATTAAATTAATTCTTGAAGAAATTTGGTTCAAATACCAGAGCAGCTGTGGCTGCTGGAAGTGCCACATCACATCCCTGGAAGTGTCCTAGTTCAGGTTGGATGGGGTTTGGAGCAACCTGGGATGGTGGAAAGTATCCAGGGGGGGAACTAAATTATATTTAAGCTCCCTTCCATCCCAAGTTGTTCTGCTAGATCACATTCCAGCAGGAATTCAGTCCTAAATCTCTGAATTCTCTTCTTTTCTGCTCCAGGGTGCTGCCAGCCCCATGGGATCTCTTACCCACATCCCTGTGGCCACCACCCTCCCAGGCCTCCCCTGAGCACCACCAGGAGGGCTCTGGCTGCTGTTTCCCTGCCCTGCTCAGGTGGGGCCCATCCCTTTTCCCAGGAGGACGAGCTGCTTTCCTCAGCTCCATTTCATCACTCTGATTTCTGCTGGCAGCCAGGCTGGCTGTGCTTGACAGATTCTGTCTGAGAAGGGCTCTGGTAATTGCTCGTTCTGTTCGGTGCCTGTGTTGCTGACAGATGGTCACACTGAATGTTTAAAATGTTCAGGACCCCTGCATGATCCCCAAGCTTATGAACAACAAACTTTGCCAGCATTTCTGTTGTCTATTAATTTAAAATGTTTGCTCGAATTACTATTTTTTCCCCCCTTACGTTTCAGGCGTGTTTTGCTGGGTTTGTGCTTTTCTAAAACGTTTTCTTTTCCCTTTTTTTTTTCCCCTATTAAAGAAAGTCTCAAGATGTTCGTACAGACTGGCAGAAGAAAGTGCCAACTGCTGTTGCAGACTTGTTAACAAATTTATTTTTGCCTGAGAATGGCACATATGGCCCAGAGCGGAAATATTAGGGGTCTGTGGTCCTTGTGAGGGCTGGCAGATATTGTCTTGCAAAAAAATAGCTTTTGGGTCAGTCATAAATTTCATTTTTATTGCTGGAAGAACTTCTCAATTTTTAATTTTTTTTTTCCTCTCAACTGATGGTCTTCAATCATTTCACAGTCCTGTGACAGCTCCAGAGCTGCAAGAAAAGAGGTGGTGGGGAAGTGGCCAATTTATTTATGGCCTCTCTTCATTGAACTTGAGTAGCTGCAAACGAGGGAGGTTGGTTTATGAGGCTCTGTGGTGTTGTGAGGTCCCCAGGTTGAGGTGAGAATTTGACTCCATGTTCTCAGAAGGCTGATTTATTATTTTATGATATTATATTTTATTATATTAAAAGAAATTATATACTAAAACTATGCTAAAGAAAGAGAAAGGATTCATCAGAAGGGTAGAAAAGAATGATAATGAAAGCTTGTGACTGACTCCTCAGAGTCCGACACAACTGATGGTGATTTGCCATTAATTAAAAACAATTCACATGTTTGGATAAACAATCTCCAGACCACATTCCAGAGCAGCAAACACAGGAGAAGCTGAGGCTTCTCATCTTCCCAGGAGAAGAAATCCTGGCCAAGGGATTTTTCAGGAAATGTCACGGTGACAAGGCCCATTGGAATTTCATGGACCACAGCCCGTGGTTCAGGGTGGCCTGGCTGACCTGCAGGGTTTGATGCTTTATCTCTTGCATCTTTATTCACAAGACCTGCAAATCCAAATTATAAGGACAACAAAAATTATGAGGTCTTATACCCTTAATTCTCAATTTTTCCCAGTTTGAAATGTTGGACATCTTTTTTCTAGGTAGGTTTTCGATCCTACAAACTCTAAAAGCAAACCAATGTTTGGCTTCCTGCTGGTTCCTTCAGCCCCCTCATGTTCTGATAGAGAATGTGATTTATTATTTGTGTTTTCAAGGCCAGGTTGGGCAGGGCTTGGAGCACTCTGGGACACTGGGAGGTGTCCCTGCCCATGGCAGGGGTGGCACTGGATGGGATTTAAGGTCCCTTCCGACCCAAACCATTCTGGAATTCTGTGATTATTTACAAATTCAGGATTGTCCTCTGCAGGACCAGGAGCTGGACTCAACAATCCTTTCAGCTCAGGATATTCTCTGATTCCATGATTTCACGGCACATTTTGTCCATGCCCAGCTGGATTTTTGCACCATGGTCAAATCTGATATCTCAGATTCTTCCTTGCTCTGCTGAGCTTCAGTGAGTGCTGGAATAACCTTCCCCAGGTTTATCCCTTTGTGCATTCAGCTGGTGTGCACAGCAAACAGGCTGGAAATGAATTCCTTGCTCTTGCAATCCCTCCTGATGGATGTCTGGATAATTGTCCCATCTGCATATGTGAAAAGGAGAAGGAAATGATGCCTGCTCCAAGGAGTGAAGGTTATTCTGGAGATCTGGAGGGAGGGCACTGACGCAGCCAGGATGTGTTGGAATCAAATCAGTAAATTAATCAACATCTTGTTATCTTGCCTTGAGTGCTGGATTTAATTAGGTGAAAAAGGAACTGATGTGTGCATAAATATATATATAAATACATATATATATATATATACACACATGTGTGTGTGTTTTTGGAGGAATGGTTCAATATGACCGGACTGTGGGATTGCCTGGGATGCACGAGGGGAGCAGGCCAAGGATGGGTGAGTTTTCCCCCAGCTGGCAGTGGGAGATGCAGGAGGATTCAGAGCTGGAGATGTCTCTGCCCACAGCACGCCTGCACCTCTCACTGCTTTTCCTCAGTGAATTTTTGGGGGTTCTGCTGTTTTGAACAGACCTCTGGCTATAAATGCAGTATCAGCCATGTTATTTTAGGTTTTTCTTTGGTTACTTTGCATTAGGCATCTCTTTTTGCTCATTTGGTTAATTTAGTCCAAGATTTATGTGGTGGTTTTTACCTGTTTCTAGAAAGGATGTTTTTAAATTAAAATTTCATGTGAAGAATCCAATCTTCTCAATATTCCCTGCTTATTGTAGTGTTTATATAGAAATAGTTTGACTTGATGATTTTAAAGGTCTTTTCCAACCTAAATAATTCTCTGACTCCTCTGGCTCCTTTTCTCTGTTTCTCACATCATTTCATTGATGAAATCCTCGGTGCTGCTCCTCCTCATCTTTGGCTTGAAATTTTCAATCCTTGCATTCATTTTCTTCATTCAGTAGGAAGATACTGGAGCAGGTTGAAATGATCTTTGGTGCTCCTCTCCACTGCTTTTTTTGATTTTTTTTTTTTCTTTGAAGCTATATTTTGGAAATGAAGGACTTGGATTTCCAAGTGGCTCCTGAACAAGTGCCTCAGCCCAGAAATGGAGACTTAAATCAGCAACAATTTCATCACCTGAAGGAAATCTGGAAACACACTGAGATATGGAAACTATTTTTGTTTTCCTGGTGTTTCAGCTGATTTGAGGAGTGCAGGCATCCCATACCCTGCTTTGCTAAAGCCCCGTGTCACTCCAAGGATGGTTTTCATCGCTCTTTCCAAGGCTTGTGGATGAGCTGGGATTTTCAAGGATGTTCTTCACCCTCAGGGAAAGCAGGGATGTATCAAAATACTCATTTTGAGTAAACCCTGTGCAGGTTGATGCTTGTTTGAGAGGCTCCAGGGTGGGTCTGTCCTGGTGGTGCCATGAGAACCAAACCAGAGCTGGTGAAGCTGCCCAGGAACCACCTGAGTGTGGTGGCAACGATCGTAGACACTGGCAAGATGTTGGTTGGGCACTGGAATTGGGAATGGTGACATTCCCAAGGCTGATGGAGCTCCAGGAGTGCTTGGACAATGCTCAGGCACAGGCTGGGATTGTTGGGATGGTCCTGTGGGAACAGGAGTTGGGCTTGGTCCTTGTGGGTCCCTGCAAGATTTCCTCTGATTTTGTGAAGAGAACACAGACACGTGGTGGCTCCTGGCCTCTTTCCATGGAGCTCAGGATTCCTTGTGGGTCACTCCCAGCTCAGAACATTCCATGATTCTGTGGTGGAGGGGACTGGAAAACTCCCAGAGCACGTCTGGGAGAGCCTCTGTGGTTTGGCTGCCTCAGGTCCTTGAGATTCCCAGTTAAGGTTCTCCAGATCATTTGGGATTGTCTGGGACTGATTTCCAGCAAGGACTGCTCTGTTCCAGCGCGCAGCTCGTTATTTTCTAAGGTAATTAGATTAATTACTTACCCAAGTTCCTTTTTCCCCCCTCTCCATGGGAATGGGACCAAATAAAGCCAAGGAGAGGAGGGAATGGACTCGATGATCTTAGAGGTCTCTTCCAACCTCATTATTCTTTGATTCTGTGTAACGAATGAACCCATCTGGTTCACCTGGCAGGACATCAACGTTGTCAAACTGTCACCCCCAAAAAGTCCAGTACCACCAGTCCAAAGCTGCTCCAGATGTGTGGCAACCACCTCGAGCATCTGGGTGGGGAAGTGGCTCCAGATGGAAAATATTCCAAGCAGGAAGGTCACATTGAGGAGAGCCAAGGGCAGCACAGAGCTCTGAAGGATCTCCTTTTCTCTGTGTCCAGTTTGGAGCTGGGATGGAGCAGGAGCTCTGCTTTTACTGCAGGATTTGTTCTTGCCAAACTTGATTTTTGAATTTATTTTTTAGCTGTTGTTGAGGGGTTTTTTTTTTTGGTAGTGGCAGTGTATTTTTGGGAATGGTTCCTTCCCTCAGGAGCTGCACACTCCAGTCTGAGGTGCTTGGGATGGAGCAGGAGCTCTTTCCACAGCACTGCTTTTACTGCAGGATTTGTTCTTGCCAAACTTGATTTTTGAATTTATTTTTTAGCTGTTGTTGAGGGGTTTTTTTTGGTAGTGGCAGTGTATTTTTGGGAATGGTTCCTTCCCTCAGGAGCTGCACACTCCAGTCTGAGGTGCTGAGTTCTCCTTCCCTTGCTTTGTCCTTCAGAGTGTCCCATTCCAAGAGGTCACATTATGCAAAATCAGCACAAATTGTGTCAAATATTGTTCTCAAATGATGTCAGTATTTAATTGGCACTTTGTCACCTGGTGCCTTTCACTGCCCTTCAGGACTCTGCTTTCTCATTAGGTATGTTGTAGGAGATGTTTTAATGACTGTCAGTCCTTGTAGTGATGGCGAGGATCAAATCACCTCCAGGAGCTGGGTGATCTTGGGAATCCAAGGAAAAGGGATGAAATCGAATCCTGAATGCACCTGGGAACTGAGCTGAACTTGGAGCCAACCCATGGGAAATGGAAAATTTCCATTCCTGGCTGTTACAGGGACACTGACAAAGCTCCTGGAATTAAAAATCTCTTGGAATTTGGCTGAGTTTGCCGGGCAGAGGGTGAGGAAGGAGCAAAGATCCCTTGGATGACACAAGGAGATCATGGATGAAGGAGTTCATCTCCAAGAGATTCACAGTCACAGCTCTGTACAGACCTTATTTAATATTGAATGCACTACTTTTAGGTTTCTGTCTGAAAAGGATGGCCCTGTTTTTGTTTAAGCCCCTTTTCTCCAAGGTTTACATGGAAAATAGAGACAGGTTTTATGGATCCTCGTGGATGCTCCACCAGGAGGGTGGAATGAGATGATCTTTAAGGTCCTTTCCAACCCAAACCATGAGGTGGGGGATGAGGAAAACATTTGGTTCCAGAATTACTCCAAGCTGCCTAACAGACACTGGGCAATTCCTCTGAAATGTTGGATGCAATTTCTGGCTGTTTATATTGAGAAAAAAGGACTATTTCATGCTGGAATTCGATCCCATTGCCTGCAAAAGGTATCAGGCACCTCAGAGGGCTGGGAAGGAGCTCCAGACTGAAAACTGGAGTTGCCACAGACAGGAATGAAGTGGCCAAAAGGAATTTTAACCTGGAAATGGGGGGGAAAAAAAATGTTTCTAACAAGTAGAGAAGTGAAGTCTGAAGAGTGAAGGCAAGAACTGGGTTTGAGCTCGGGGTGGGTAGAAGGGGAGAACTTGGAGGTTGTGTGGAGGAGCTGAAGGGGACAAATAATGGCCCTGGCAGCCCTTTCAAGGTTTTTGTCCTCATTTGAAATCCTTTCAGTTTTAGTTTGTATGGAAATGGGGGGATTTCAAAGCAACTGCAAGGAAAACTTGCTGGAATCATCCAGAGTTTGCTGTTGTTGGTTACAGCTGCGAAGGGAAGAAGTGGATTTATTTTAGAAAATAGCTGTCACTTAGTTTCTCACAGAAACCAAATATTTTTCATGGAATCCCAGAATGATTTAGGTTGGAAGAGACCTCAAAGCTCATCCCACCCTCTGCCACAGGCAGGGAAACTTTCCACTACCCCAGGTTGCTCCAAACCCTTTCCAGCCTGGCCCAGGTACCTTTTATTGGTGCTGAAGTCTAAGAAATGTTGAAATCCTAAAAGACTTTGTGGTTGCTGCCTTCTCCTGGGTTTGTGAAAAATATCAGGTGCTCACAGTTGGAATTAACTCGGAAACAGAAGCTGGATCCGATCAAAATAATGATAAATGAAATTCCTCCCAAAATGCCAAAGTCAGGGGAGGCAGATGACTTTGGAATAGTCCATAATGACTGATCCAGTAACTGAGATTTGCCTTCTGTGTCAAGAGCCTGAGTTAGTCCAGAAGAAAAAAAAATCAGCCAGTAGAACCAAAATTACATAAATAATGAAAGAGCTAAAATTGCCTCAGTTTTGTAATGTAGATGAAGGCAAGGTGTCATGACAGGAGCACATTTACATATTAGAATTATTTAATTATCGGATCTTGTCCTCTAAAGAAGCAAACCGCTCATGAATATTCATGGCTTCAATTAAAATATTAATGGCAGGCTGAGGCTTTGGTTTTCAGGTCTCCAAACAGCCATAAACAGATTTATTTAAATGCAGTGAGGAGTGGAGGTCAAAAAGGAGCTGCCTGTTTGGGCTTGGGTGCAGAGGCTTCTGTTCTCCTTGAAGGCAGGAGGGTTTTATTTGCTCCACATTTGCTCTGGGATGGTTTTGGAGAGGAATTCTGTGGATTCCTGTGCTCTGCCCCCACCTCTGGAATTACCTGCAGCTGTTTCACTTCTTCAGTGCCACCACCACCAGCGTGTTTGGTGTCACCCCAGAAATGAAGCTGAACCATCCTGCTGGCTTTCAATTAAGGAAGTTGAAGGTTTCATCAATAATTAAATGTACCCAGTAGCAGGCAAAAAAACATTTCCAGCGTGTAAATAGTTTTAAAGAAGAGAATGGAGATCTTGAGATGGTAAAAACCTAATGAGGGACTACTCCAAATGAATTCTACTCACTATTAAATCTGATTTCACTAATAAAAAGCAATTCCTTGAGAAAAACAGTCAGAAGAGATGCAGCACTTTTGGATTTACCTGCAGGGAGGAGGAGATGCATTTTGATGATTTCATTTCAATGACGAATTTCATTTATCCAACAAAAACAATTTTCCATTTTTTCCATCTCTGTCTGGTGCATTTTCCCACTCCTGGCTGTTACAGGGACACTGACAAAGCTCCTGGAATTAAAAATCTCTTGGAATTTGGCTGAGTTTGCCGGGCAGAGGGTGAGGAAGGAGCAAAGATCCCTTGGATGACACAAGGAGATCATGGATGAAGGAGTTCAACTCCAAGAGATTCACAGTCACAGCTCTGTACAGACCTTATTTAATATTTAATACACTACTTTTAGGTTTCTGTCTGAAAAGGATGTCCCTGTTTCTGTTTAAGCCCTTTTCTCCAAGGTTTACATGGAAAATAGAGACAGTTTTTATGGATCCTCGTGGATGCTCCACCAGGAGGGTGGAATGAGATGATCTTTAAGGTCCTTTCCATCCCAAACCACAAGAATCCATGAGAACCCTGAAATATTCTGAATTATTTCCACATTGAGCCATTTTACAGCTTTTGGCGACAAGACTCAAGAGGTTTTTTGCTTGCAAAGAGTTAAAGGCAGCTCCTGACAGCCAGGGCATGAATTCTGCATAGACAACCCTGCATTTGTTTTGAACTTTCAAAAAACCCAATGCTCTGATTAGCTGGAACAGCTTTTCCCTGAGGAAAGACTATGGAGTGGTAATTTCATTGCAAAATACAGTGCTTGGAGATGAGCTGGAGTTGGAATTTATTTTTTTTTCCCCACCCTAAGGGATTTGACATTTCTATTTCTTGACATTTCTCTCATTGTTAGACTGGGTTTTTTTGTGCTGCTTTTTCCCCTCCCTTGGTGCAATTGGAGCTCTCCTTGAACCTTGGTGTGTCTCTTTTCTTGGAGGTAAAACTGATAATAGTTTGAATTAGTTCAACCAGCAGATGGTTGGGAAAGGAGCCTGTGTGGAAGTGTGGAGCACTGGGACATGTGATCTATTGCCAAAAAAAAAAAGAAAAAGAAAAAATAAAATGAAGCACAAGTCTCTTGAACAGGGATATGTGTAAAACTGTCATTAGGGGAAGGATGTTATGTGGTAAAAAGAGATGTAAAAATAGCAATGGTTTGCTCAGAGCTCTGGCTTGAGGTGTGTTAAGTGTGTCAAAAGCAGCACCTGAGGCAGGGTTGCTCCTGGAGCCCATTATTTTAGGAACAATGGATGTTGGGACAATGGATTTCTCAGATTTCAGCTGCTTCTCTTCCCTGTTCTTCCCTGCAGTCTCTGAGTTCAGTGCTAGCAAAGCCAGGCAGTTCCTCCAGTGCCTTGGACCATTTGTCCTTCATTCCCAGGGGGCTTTTTCCACCTCCATCCCTGCTGGTTGCATGGGGGACGTGTCCTGCTGTGCTCTGGGAATGGGGAGCAGCTCCTGGTAGAGCCCTCACCTCCCTGCCAGCAGAATGTTGGGAATTTGGGGGCTTTTATCCCTTCCTGATCCTTGAGAAGGCTGAGCTAGAGCAGAGACTGGGCAGAGTTCCAGAATAAAGCAGGGATTCATTCCAAGGATCTCCTCCATGGATGCACCTTGGGCAGCACCAGAGCCCAGCCAGGGCTGCACCCAAGATGAACCAAAATGGCCCCAAAATGCACCAGCGCTCCCGGGCTCTCTCCCTGGGATCAGTTCTGCTCCATTTGCATCTTGCAGTTCATTGTCCCATTCCAGCTTCAGCCCCTGCAGTCCCACCCTGCTTGTTTTTCTCTCTCCAGCCCACGGGGCTTGTGCTCCTGGGCTGAGATTTGGGTCATTTGTCCTTGGTGCCCAGCTGGAGCAGGAATTGTTTTGTCTCCCTGCTCTGTGCACAGAGCTCACCATCCCATAATATGGAGCTCAGACCCACACACTAAAGCAGCACAGAATGGGAAAAATAGAAAAGCTAAACCTGAGGCATCACTACAACCAAAATTCCAGCTGTAAGCCCAGCTCTACAGACAAGGAATTCAGCACTTAATGTGGCTCCTTTGCAGAGCATGGCATTATTTTAATGCTATAAACCTATTTTATATCAGCCTAAATTCATTCCCTGGGCACCATCTTGTTCACAGCTTTATTTTGATTCCTCCTAATATTTCCTCTGGATGTTTTCTTGGAAATGGAGAAAGATCTTTACTCCAGCAGATGGCTGGGGGTGAGAGGTCCAGAGGAGGTCCCAGAGCTGCTCCAGGGCTGGAGCCAGGCTGGGAGAGCTGGGAATGTTCCCCTGGAGAGGAGAAGGCTCCAGGGAGAGCTTCCAGCACATTCCAGGGCCTGCAGGGGCTCCAGGAGAGCTGCAGAGGGACTGGGGCCAAGGCCTGCAGGGACAGCACCCAGGGAATGGCTCCCAGTGCCAGAGGGCAGCCAGGGATGGGATCTTGGCAATGAGGAATTCCTGCCTGGGCTGGAATTGCCAGAGCAGCTGGGGCTGCCCCTGCATCCCTGGATCCCTTCCAGCTCAGGATTTTCTGATTATTAATGATTCTCTGATTCCTCAATGCCCATGAGCTCCTTACAGGGGAGTTTGACCCAAACTCAGAATTGGGGAGGAGGTGGGAAACTTCAACTCTGCAGCTTCTGCCATGCTGTGGGACTTTTTATTCCCAAATGTTGCTCCAACCTGCCCATCCCATTTCCTGTGTCACATCTGTTTGCTTTCCCCAGCTCTGAGTGGCCCTTGTGGGGGAATCCTCCCTCCCTCCCTCAGATTCTCCCTCTTCTATTTCTGATTTTTCTTGGTGCACTGAGGTGTTCAGAGCGAGTTTGTGGCTGTTTGAAGCTGGAGGGTTGAGGAGCAGGGCACAGGGGAATGTTGAGACTTTTGGTGGGTCTTAGGTCTTCAAGGAGACAGGAGCACTTGTTGGTTGTTATAAATTGTTTATTGCATGAATTCACCAGTCTTGAAGGCAAAGAGTTCAAAGTGTTAAAGTCCCTGCTAAAAGTTTTGTGGCATAAAGTCCAGAACAGAAGCAGCTACAGCTGCTCCCTGGCATAGAGTCCAATGTTCCCAGCAGAAGCAACATACACTATCTCTTTTTTCTTCTTCTTTTTCTTCTTTTTTTTTTCTTCTATTTCTCCTTTTTCTTCTTCTTTTCTTCCTATTTTTCTTTTTCTCCTTCTTTTTCTTCTTTTTTACTTCTTTTTCTTCGTCATCTCTTCTTTTTCTTTTTATTCCTCTTCTTGTTCTTCTTCTTTCTTCTTGTTCTTCTTGTTGTTGTTGTCCTTCTTCTTCTTGTCCTTCTTCTCCTTCCCCTTCTCCTCATATTCTTCCTCATTTTCATCTTCTTCATCTTCCTCATCTTCATCTTTTCCTCCTCCTCCTTCCTCTTCTTCTTCTTTCTACACCAATCTGAGCTTCATTTCTAATGTATGAAAGTAGTGTCAGTTCTTACACAAAACCTGCACCTATAATATTCTCGATTTTATCTAGAAATGCAAGCAAAGTTCTGCTGTTTTTGTTATGACTGGAACTAAGTTAACTGAACTTTAAACCAGGCTTTAGGGCCTTTATTAGCTATGCAGTGTCTTAAGGCACTTTAGATGTATTTCTGTTTACTTAAAACTACAACTTACACTTCTGTTTCATGTCTGTGTGGTTTAATGTGTTACAGCTTCTCTAAAAGGCTCTAATTCAAGGCCATGCATTTCTGCCTGTCACCATCCATCCTTACAAAAGGGTTTCGTGATGGTTCGTGAATTGATCTCAGAGTGCAAAGAGAACTGACACGGCACAGGGGGTTTGCACTATTAATCAAAACCCAATGTACCTTTATTGAATGACCACAGCAAAATGCGTTGGGGACGAGTTGGGGAAAAAGGGAAAGAGTCAGGAAAAGAGGGAGGAAGAGAAGGGAAGGTACATGGCTACCAAATGTAGAGACAAAACCTTTGATGTCCAGCTGGTGGAGTTCACCAGGACACATCTGGGGAGATCTCGGCGTTCTAGTTCACTCAAACTCTTATTATGCTCCTTTTTGATGGGGGAAGGGGATGAATCTTGAAACGGAATCAAAAGTAGTCTATTCTATTTTCTGAGGAAAAAATGGTATTTGAAGAAGGGTCCACACAGTCCATGTTGTCAGCAGTGGGCGAGAGCCATTGTCTTCTTGGCCCACTGCTCACACCTGCAACATCCATCTCACCTTGGTCAGCTTGCCTCCCCCACACACCTCCCCTGGGCTGGGGCTTTCAGTCCTTGGAAAGAGCAGGGAGGGCCTTTTCACATGGGGGTTTTGTAGGGGGATACAGTATGGGTAAATGGAGGTGGTATAGAATGTAATCTTACACCCTAAAGAGTTGCAGCTGAACCAATCACTAAAGATCAGGAGCAGGCCTGATGTTAACAGGCCACAGCTGTAGCCAATAAGAGCAGTGGAATAAAAGAGTGGATTGGTGGGAACTGAAGTCAGTTGGCTGCTGTGAGGATGAGGAAGAGTCAGTGCCTAGAGGAGCTGCCTACAAGAAATGTTGAGGAGGTACAAAACTCTGGCAATATGGAACCTTTGCAGTGTAGTGACAGTAGAACTGTTGCACTATAATGGCAACAGGTTTCCATGTCTCAGTCCTTGATGGAGAGGCTTCTTCCATCTCAGTCTGTCTGTCACGGTGGCTGTAAAACAGGTGAGGGTCTTCCTGTGGGGACCACCCAAAACTACCTCAGGAGAAGCCCAGTCAAGCCAAGAGGTGGGGAAAGTTCCAGAGCTGTTGTTGCAAAAAGGGCCGAGTGCCCCTCTTTTCCTTTCACTGGGCCCAGTGTAGCATGCAGCAAACACCTGTGAACAACAGCTTAGCAGTGTCAGGAGCTGTGCTCAGGCCTCAGGGGCCTTGGCAGGTAACATTCTCCAACAAGAGCAGAATTTCACACAAGGGTCTTTTTTCTCCAGTGGTCCCCAGTCTCCGTCCCTTTCATGATGACCGTGAGGCAGATGAGAGAAGCTTAAGGCAGAGACTTGCACTCTCTCTGAAGGACTCAGGGAGGCTTCTGTTCCCTGCACTCCAGCAGGGGAACCTCTGAACTCCCCACTCTGCTCCACTGAGCACTGACTTCCATCTGTTTTTATTAAAGAGGGAACCCTGGATTTTCAGGCTGCAGCCACAACTCAGCTTGGGCAGCCTGGAACGTGCTCCAAGGTGTCAGAATGACTTTGGGTTTTGTTGTTCTCTCCCTTCTTTTAAAATATCTGCTTGATGTCAAGTTGACTTTCTGCTTTTTGCTGTTTCTGGTTGCCCTGTACCAGTGGGTGCTCCTGCTTCCCACAGCTGAACATGAGAGCACAGATTTCCTTTAATTTTGAAGTTAAAAGATCAAGATTCCAGATTTTCAGACTACCAACTGCTCAGTTCCTGTAGTTGGAAGCTGCTGAATCAGCAGAAACCACAAATGAGTTTTTTTTTTTCTGATGGAGCTGAAACATTCAAGTTTGGCTTCTTTAGCTTTTAACTGCTGAAGCTTTTCAGTGAAATCAAAAATAAGGCAATTTGTAATAATTGATTTTTTTTTTCCCCATATGTACTTCCTGAGCTTTTCCTAAATTGATAGAATGATTTGGGTTAAAAAAGGATCTTAGAGATGATCCAGTGCCATCCCTGCCATGGGCAGGGACCCCTTCCACTATCCCAGGCTGCTCCAGCCTGGCTTTGGACACTCTGCAAAGGATGGGGCAGCTTCTCTGCACAACCTTTTCCAATTTTCTTATCCTTGATAACTGTGCAGCAGGAGCAGAAATTAAAAAGGAAACACAATTACAGAAATCAGTTAAGATTTTTTTATAAAGCCGAGTTCTTGGTTGTTATGTAGTGGAAATGTCAAATTCCCTGGTGATAGAAATGTACAGAAACATATGGAAAAGGCTGGTCAGCCTTCTCCCTGGAATTTGTGATATTGGAAACATCCTGATCCTGACACAGTGGCTGCTGTGAAATGGTGTTTTATTAAATCACCAGGTTATTCTTGTGCCACCAGTGGCTTTGATTAACACTGAATTAGGGTCATATCCTACAATAACAGCGTTTCTAAATCCCTGGCTGCGTTTGGAGGAGTTGTGATTAAAATTCTGGCTGTTTTCCTGCAATTTCTGATGTCTCTGAGGGCCCAGTCCCCTCCTCTTTATTGGCATTTGAGTTTGGTTGCAGCCCCTGGGGTTTGGTGCCAATATCAGTGACAATCTCAGGGGGAGCAACTCTGCATGAAAATGCAAGAAATAAAAGCTGTAACAAAATTAACACAGAGCTCATGAATCGCCAGGCCCCACGGTGGGGGCTGTTCCCTCAAAGTCTTAATTCATCTTTGATTGAATTCCAAAGGCCAGACAAAGCAAGGGGGATGAGGAGGTGGGGAAACCCATCTGAAAGAGATTATGGGTGAGCAGGTTGAAGGATGCTGCCTGACAGCTCCCTGTGCATTCTGTGGGCAATCCAGTGCCATTCCCAGGGGGAAAAGCTGGGATATTCCTGGGGATCATTGTGCACATTGCTGGAAAATGAATTTATTCCCTGCCATGGAGGGGCAGATGAGGAATCAGGAGGTTCCTTTGTTGGTGGGGATTTATGGAGGCATCCCAGTGTGGAATGAGGAGGATTTATTCTGCCTTGTTTTACCTGCCAGGTTTGTAACACTCTCAAGACTTGTCAAAAGATGGGTGAATTAATCTTCATTAGAACAGATTCCTTCATTAATACATGGAAAACAAGCCCATGACAGCTTTCCTGGGGGCTGCTGGATCCCAGCTGTGTGCCAGCCTCAAAACCCTCCCTTTTACCACCGTGGTGAAAAACTGAAGCATTTTTAGACCTCTTGGTTGGACTCAATGATCACAGAGATCTTTTCCAACCTTAATAATTCCATCATTCCATGTCTGCTTCTTCCAGAAGGCTGTACAACATTTTATTTGTCACCTGGACAAGGCCTGCAGGGACAGCACCCAGGGAATGGCTCCCAGTGCCAGAGGGCAGCCAGGGATGGGATCTTGGCAATGAGGAATTCCTGGCTGGGCTGGAATTGCCAGAGCAGCTGGGGCTGCCCCTGCATCCCTGCAGTGTCCAAGGCCAGGGTTTGGAGCCCCCTGGGACAGTGGGAGGTGTCCCTGCCCATTGAAACTGGACAATCCTGAAGGTCCCTTCCCACCCAAATCATTTTATCCTTCCGTAATTCCAGCCAATTCCTTTGTCTAAAATGTCCTGGAGGTTCTAAATCTTAAAAAAAAAATATCAAAAAAAGATGGAACGGGGATTTTAGAGTTAAACAGCTTGTAAGAAAATAAACCAGCAAATGACACTGTGTCAGGAAATATCTTAGTTTATTTCACTTGCTTTTTGTTACCTCATGGTGGTTTTTTTTTTCTTTTTTTTTTTCCTTTGTGACATTAAAACTGAATAGCAAACATGTCAGGGATATAAAAAATTCAGGTAGGAGCCATTTGCTGCTACAGGAGATAAGATAAAGGAAGAAAGCTCTGAGTAGAGAACAGTGGAAAAGTGGATGCAGGGTGTGAGTAATCACAGCTCATTAGCTCCAATGCTTTTTCCAGCTCAGGATAAGGAATTCTGCTGCAGCCACGCTTTGGAACAGCTCAGATTTGTACACGGGGAGTTTTAGGCAAACCAACAAAATCCTAAATATGCAAGTTGACAAATCCATTAATCAAAGTGCCTGCTGCTCAGTCGTGTGGCCTGGGGGAGAGGAGGGAAAAAAAAGAAAAAGAAATCACAACAAGAAAAAAGAGGAGAAATATGCATTTTAAACAATTTCTGTAGCTGGAAGGAGACTTTACATATGTGGCTGACACGGTGATCAAATGATAAAGGAGCCTGGAATTGAACCCCAACCTTTTGTGCAGGCTGTGAAAGCCGAGGCACGGCGCCGTTTTTCAAGGCAGATGGAGTGTGAGCAACTAATAAATCAGGTTTTGAAACATTAAAGAGCAACTTATTTAAATGCATATGGTGTTGGATCTCAGACAAGGCAGGATAGGGGAGCAGGCAGGGATTGGGAACATCAGCATTATGGCAGAGCAGGGGCTGGGGGGCTGCATCCAAATCAGGCACCAAGTCCTGGGATGTGCCATGGGAATGTGCTGGGAGAAGCTGTTTCAGGCAGGAGTTTGGGATTGTTGGTCAGTTTGGGACATTATTCTGTGTTTAATGGGAAGCTGAAGTCAAAGCATGAATTTAAAACAGTGACTAAAAGGTTGGCGCCTTTTTTGTGACATTTCTCAGAACAGCTTTGCCAGGGGAAAGTTGGAGCCACAATCTCAATTCCCCTTTTGGGGAACTGAAATGCAGAAACCTGATCAGGGTCAGAGAGGCCACATCAGTCCTGTGGCTGGAATCCAGACTTGCCTCTCCTGCTTTGGGAAATCACTTTTCCTTCAGGGTTGAAGCAGGCTTGAGCTTGATCTGCAAACCTGAACAGCAATTCCAGTTCTGCTCAGAATCTCTGAGTGCTTTGGGTGGGAAGGGACCTTGGATCTCTTATTCATCTCTTACTGCATCCCTTGGTCATTGATAAGGAGAGAAAAAAGGCATTATTTCCATTCCTCATGGAATCATGGAATGGATTGGGTGGGAAGGGACCTCAGAGCCCCTGCAGCGCCACCCCATCCATGGCAGGGCCACCTCCCAGTGTCCCAGGCTGCTCCAGCCCCAGTGTCCAGCCTGGCCTTGGGCATTGCAGGGATGCAGGGGCAGCCCCAGCTGCTCTGGCAATCCCAGCCCAGCCAGGAATTCCTCATTGCCAAGATCCCATCCCTGGCTGCCCTCTGGCACTGGGAGCCATTCCCTGGGTGCTGTCCCTGCAGGCCTTGGCCCCAGCCCCTCTGCAGCTCTCCTGGAGCCCCTGCAGGCCTGCAATGTGCTGGAAGCTCTCCCTGGAGCCTTCTCCTCTCCAGGGGAGCATTCCCAGCTCTCCCAGCCTGGCTCCAGCCCTGGAGCATCTTATCCCAATCCCTTTCCACTCTTTCTTTCCCATTTTTACACCTGTAAAGAATTTGTGATGTTTCAGCCCTTGGACTTTCCTTGATTTGACCATTCCTTCATTTCTGCTAGACATTTTTAATGTTTCACTGAAAGATTTTAGGTGTTTTGGGGTGAATTTATCACTGGAATATGGAAATATGACTGGGAATATGGAAATATGGTTGGGAATTTATTGTGGTGGTGTTCACAGTGGTCCCTGGACAAGGGAAGAGATGAGGATCTTGACTCCATGTTTCAGAAGGCTGATTTATTATTTTATGATATATATTATATTAAAACTACACTAAAAGAACAGAAGAAAGGATTTCATCAGAAGGCTGGCAAGGAAAGAAGAGGAATGGAATATAAAATCTTGTGACTGACCGGAGAGTCCAAGCCAGCTGGGCTGTGATTGGCCATTAATTAGAAACAAACACATGGACCCATCCCAGATGCACCTGTTGCATTCCACAGCAGCAGATAATCATTGTTTACATTTTGTTCCTGAGGCCTCTCAGCTTCTCAGGAGAAAATATCCTAGCAAAAGGATTTTTCACAAAATGTGTCTGTGACAATTCATCACTGATGGAAACACTGAAATGGGATCAACTTCATAACCTTGAGGGTGAGCTGAATTTCCAGAGTGAGTGGAGAGAGGTCAGCAGGGAGTGCTGTGGCTTTGGGATGTGCCAGTTTGGTGTCCCCTGTGCCCCTTTCAGGCTGGTGACAAGGCACTGGGAGCTGGAGCAGCTCTTGGAGTCACTCCATCATCTCCCAGCTCCCTTCCAGCCCCAGGTCTGACAGCAGCCAGTGCTTTACCACCTAATTCCCAGCAATTTTGGCTCTTCAGGAGTTCCACGTCACTCTGATCTCTGTTGATTTTGTGAAAATGTGGGTGCAGTGTGTTTGTAACCATCAGCCCCTTCTTCCTCATGGGCTGATGTATAAATTCCCACTTGCCATGATTAAAAGAAGAGCAGGTGATTAAGAGAAGCAAACAAGAAAGGCAATCTTTCCTCTGTCAGAAAGCTCTGCTAAATTGCTTCTCCCCTCAAGCAAGGAAGTAATCAAGTATTGGCTGGAGCTTATTCTTGTCAATCCTGATAAGGTGGATTTTGTTATCTGGTGCATCTCAGTTCCTATTCCAGGAGAGGGAATGGGAGCCCCACATGCTGGTCAGAGCAGGGTCACCCACTGCCACTCTGGGGCTGGAGAGGGAGCAAAAATCATCATTACAGAAGGATAATGTGCCTGAAATAATCCCCAAAACGCCACTGGAAGTGTCCAAGGCCAGGTGGGATGGAGCTCTGGGCACCCTGGTCCAGTGGGAGGTGTCCCTGCCATGGCAGGGGTGGCACTGGGTGGGCTTTAAGGTCCCTTCCAACCCAAACCATTCTGGGATTCTCTGAAAGGAATGAACTTTGAGGATTCAAAACATGCAAAAAAATTTGAGAGATGATAAATTGTGTTTGGTTCCATGTGAAAATAATTGAAATGTGCGTGAGTGCCAGTGCAGTGAATCAGTGCAGGAGAAACAGAACCTGGAGAAATAGAACTGGAGAAACAGAACCTGGTGTTTGTGTCCTGAGTGTCATGGAGCCAGCCTGGGAGAGCTGGGGGTGCTCACCTGGAGAGGGGAAGGCTCCAGGGAGAGCTTCCAGCACATTGCAGGCCTGCAGGGGCTCCAGGAGAGCTGCAGAGGGACTGGGGCCAAGGCCTGCAGGGACAGCACCCAGGGAATGGCTCCCAGTGCCAGAGGGCAGCCAGGGATGGGATCTTGGCAATGAGGAATTCCTGGCTGGGCTGGGATTGCCAGAGCAGCTGGGGCTGCCCCTGCATCCCTGCAATGCCCAAGGCCAGGCTGGCCACTGGGGCTGGAGCAGCCTGGGACAGGGGGAGGTGGCCCTGCCATGGCAGGGGTGGCACTGGATGATCCTTAAGGTCTCTTCCCACCCAAACCATCCTGAGATTCTCTGACATTTGTAAACATGAAGGTTTCCATGCAAACATTGTAATTTGAACATACCCAGCAGAATGGAAAACTAATATTCTCCTGATGTTTGTTCTGACTTTCAGCACCTGCAGAGATTCCAGTTTCCCTGCTCATCTCCTTTTTCATGTTGAAGCCTGACATTTTAGGGTTCATTTCAGACACACTGAGCTCTGTCACTAATGGCCCTGTCTCTGTCACCACTTGCAGTGACATTCAGGTGGGCACACTTCATTGCCAGCACGGCAGGAGGGTGTCATTAACTCTGTGACAAATTTCACTTCATCTCCAAGTTTTCCTTGTTTTTCTTTTGTTCTTCATAATTTATTACTGGGCGGATTAAACCAGCAAAGTTTGCTCCTAAGAGGAAACTGCTACAACAATGGTGCTTCCAGAGAGATGGGGAAGTTTGGGATATTTTCCTGGGTACACTCAAAGTGCAGAATTTGTCAGATCAGCTCTGGTTTGGGAGGCTCCAAATTGGATCTCTTATTCATCTCTTACTGGATCCCTTGGTCTTTGATAAGGATAGAAAAAAAAGGCATTATTTCCACTCCTCATGGAATCATGGAATGGTTTGGGTTGGAAAATGCCATCCAGTGCCACCCCTGCCATGACAGGGACACCTCCCAGTGTCCCAGGCTGCTCCAGCCCCAGTGTCCAGCCTGGCCTTGGGCACTGCAGGGATGCAGGGGCAGCCCCAGCTGCTCTGGCAATCCCAGCCCAGCCAGGAATTCCTCATTGCCAAGATCCCATCCCTGGCTGCCCTCTGGCACTGGGAGCCATTCCCTGGGTGCTGTCCCTGCAGGCCTTGGCCCCAGCCCCTCTGCAGCTCTCCTGGAGCCCCTTCAGGCCTGCAATGTGCTGGAAGCTCTCCCTGGATCCCTCCCTTCTCCAGGGGAACATTCCCAGCTCTCCCAGCCTGGCTCCAGCCCTGGAGCAGCTCCATGGGTTCCTCTGGAGTCTGTCCCACAGGTCAGGGACCTTCTGCAGCCTGGCCCATGGGAGGTGTCCCTGCCCATGCTGCAGGGGGTGGAACTGGGTGACCTTTAAGGTCCCTTCCCACCCAAACCATTCTGGGATTCTCTGCTCCCTGTGTTCTCCAGAGCTGCCAGTTTTGGGTTTTTTGGATGAACAATCCTTCACCTCCCTGCAGGAGAAGCTCTTGGTGGAATCAGTCAGGATGAAGGAATATTCCTGGCCTATTTTCTGGAGATGTTGGTCGCTCTCCAGCACAGGGAATTGGCTGCAGTGGAGGAATCATGGCTGGTCCATGTAATTAACACATTTCAGACCTTGATACCATCAGAGGAATCCCCTGTGGAGAACTCCAGTTCACAAGGAAAGGAATCCATCACTCTCCATGACTTTCCATGACAGAACTCCAGTGTTTAGAGCAGTGGAGGTGGGAGTGCAGTGGCATTAAAGCTGTGCTGCTGTGTAGTTGAGATGTCCAAAGCATCACCAGGAATAAGATTTACACCTCAGCATCTCTTTTGGGGGGTAAAATATTTAAATATAAGCAAAATTCCTCTCCCTCTGTAGCCTGCAGCTACCTGCAGAGCACCCACGATTACTCATGGAAGGCTGAGAGCCAAGGAGATGTAAAAACACGTTTTTCTCTCGGTGCCAGGGTTCTGTTCTCCTCAAATCCATCATCATCTGGCCCAGCAGATCAGACAGATTGTTTTATTCCTCGCCGTGGAGTTCATCCCAGTCAATAATATTGATTAGTGCAGGGTGACTTGATGGAACAAGAATAACACCCCTCTCTTAATTGGAGCCTGCATCTCCTCATCCCTGCCTCAGCAGCTCATGCTTGGCTGGCTCCTTCAATAATTCTGTTCAGACACAGAGCCCACTGGAAATTGCAGGATCTGACATTAACAGGGGAAGTGAATAATTTTCTTTTCCTTGAACTCGACGCCTCTTTTCTTCCCCGATTAAGCTGCCACCTTGGGAGAGTTCACTCTTTAAGCTGCCAGCTGAAATCCCCAGAATTTTTTATTTTTAATTTTTTTTTTTTTTTTTAGAGCTGCCTCTTTCTAAATACCATCAGGAAAGTTTCAAGAACTCTGTTTTCAGTTGCTTTGTGCTTCCCAAGTCCATATGTTGGGTAGGATCTATGAGGGAGCTCTGTGTGCTCAGGGTTCATTCAAGAGCTGAGTCAGCTCTGGAAATGTTGTGACTGCAGACTTCCAGTTCTCCAGGATTTCCCACTCCATGGGGAATTCAGAGCTGGAGCTTTTACTCTCACGTCTTTGAATCTATGGGAATTCTTGTAGGAAACACTCCTGACCTACAGGGATTATTTAGGGTATGAAATGCTGGTGTTGGTGACCTGCTCAGTCCTTGCACGTTGCTGCAGAAGGGTCAAATAAATTCAGTCACCAAAGAGGTTTTTCTGTAGATTGATTGTTCTAAAACAGGTAAAATTCCCTTGGAAAAGAAGGCTGGAGTCACTTCCTCTCTTGTATTTGTGGGGTTCCCAGACAAAGGGAGGAATGATGAATTTGACTCCATGTTCTCAGAAGGCTAATTTATTATTTTATGATACTATGTTATATTAAAGAATGCTATACTAAACTATACTAAAGAATACAGAAAGAATACTCACAGAAGGCTAAAAGAGAATAAAACCTCATGACTCTTTCCAGAGCCCCACACAGCTTGGCACTGATTGGTCATTAAGTCAAAACAATTCCCATGAAGCCAATGGAACAATCACCTGTTGGATAAACAATCTCCAACCACATTCCAAAGCAGCAAAACACAGGAGAAGCAAATCAGATAATATTGTTTTCCTTTTTCTCTGAGGCTTCTCAGCTTCCCAGGAGAAGAATCCTGGGCAAAGGGATTTTTCCAGAAAATGCGACTGTGACAATTTCTCATCATTTGTGTTGCTCCTCATTCCCATTTGGAGAAATCCTGTCTGTTGGAGGCAGATGAGATGTCAGAGTCAAAACCTTCAATGACCTCTTAAAGTAGTTTTGATTTCAAAACTTTGTCATTTCCCTGCCTCTAAAGCTGTCCCAAGAATGTGATTGGCTTCTGTATTTATTATTTATCATCAATCTTTAAGGAAATTTCACATGGAAAGGGCTTGATAATACCTGGGATATTCACACTTTGCCCAAGTTCCTTTTTGGGGAGGCCCTGGCATGGAATTCCCAGAGCAGCTGTGGCTGCCCCTGGATCCCTGGAGTGTCCAAGGCCAGGTTGGATGGGGCTTGGAGCAGCCTGGGACAGGGGAAGGTGTCCCCATGGGATTGGAACTGGATGAGCTTTGAGGCCCCTTCCAACCCAGACCATTCCATGGTGATTTGTTTATATGTGGGGTGTCTGGCCTGTTGTCCTAAAAACATTTTCTTCAGGAATGGTTCCATGTGGACTATCAGGACATGCAGAGCTTTAAGGAAGTTGATATTTTCCCTCCCCTCTCTTTTCTCTCCCAGTATCCAAATTTAAGGCACTTTGGTGTCAGGAGCTGCCCATGGAAGTAATTTAGGAGTGACACAGTGACACTGGTCAGGTTTTATTGCTACTCCAAACCCTGGAGCCTGGGGTGCGTAAATGATGTTCCCTGAGTTGTGTTTTGCTGCCAAATTCTGAAAATTTATTTTTCCTGTAGCTTAGAGAGCATTTGTAGCCAGGTGGAACTCAGAGAAGGGAGAGCTCCAGGCAGGAATGACAGGACTCAGAGTTGGGAATTGTTAGGAAAATTGATCCACAAACAGCAGAGGTTTATGTCCAAAATGGAGACAGAGGAGTCCTTTTACTTTATTGGAATAAAGGGAGAGGCCATGGGGCATTCCCCTGGGATCTCTCAGGTTTTTGGAGGACACAGTTTCCTTTTAATCCCAATTTCCCAGCCTCATTTCCCTTCTCTCTTTGCCCATTTTTGAGGTACTTGAGAGGTGCAGACTTTGCAATATGCCCGATACCAGAGATTTCCCTCTAATGTATTTTCATTTTTAATTCTCATGGAATTTAGAGGTTTTTCTTCCCCATTGTTTCTTTCATCTCTCAGTGTCTAATTTCATTTATCAGCAAACCCAAAGTTTATTTGTAAAAGCAAATATCTTTTTCCATTCATCAATCAGTGGAATCCTTCCCATTGTTTCTTTTATCTCCCAGTGCTGGTTTCATCCACCAGCAGACCCAGAGCTTGTTTGGAAAGACAAATCCACCATTCCTCTCAGGAATGAACTCCTGGGAGAGCCAGTAATGCTAAATACAATAAATGGGTGAAAATGTCCCTGGCACCCAAACCACGGCTGGAACTGTGCCATCCCCTGTCAGAGGAGCAGGAAAATTCTGGGAATTGTTTCCCTCCAAACCCTTTCCAAGCACTGTGGGCTTCAAAACACACCTGAGCCACGTGGCCCCAGGTGAAGGATGTGCCAAAATGTCCCAATTCCTCTGGAATGAGGAGCCCAAAGTCACCTCCAAGCCCACCTGCACTGGGAGGGCACAGAGAGCGAAGCCTGGCGTTAATTACTGATCTTTCACCAGGAAATAGGCATTTAATTCCTGTTTAATTATCGCTTGCTAAATGTTTAATTAGCACTTACTCTCTGAAAATCAAGGGATGTCGAGATCTGTTAGACAACTTGTCCCACCTTATTTTCCAGGAGGACCAGATGATAACTTAATTGAAGGTGGTGGGTCCAAGTTTGTGTGCAAACCAGGAGCCAGGAACATCACCATCATCTTTCACCCCCTGCTCAGGTAAAATCTGCCTCTCTGCACGTTTCTACAGCTGCAAAACTTCAGAATAAGTAGAATTAAACCTTTGATTTGTGGGGATGTTGGGCAAATTCCAGTTCTGAGATCCCAGAGCAAAGGGGTTGCTTTGGAGTTGTTGATGTTGGGAAGTTGTTGCTTGTAAAAAAATTCACTTTTTCTAAAATATTTAAATATTTAATATAAAATATTTTTCTAAAAGAATTTGTTAATTTATTAATAATTATTATTTTTAAAATATTTAAATATTCAATATTATTTTCTAAAATTATTTTATTAATTTTATTAATAATCATTATTTTCTAAAATATTTAAATACTTAATTATGACTATTAATTATTTAAGTATTTTGGAAATATTTAACATTTCTCAAATACTTAATATTAAATATTTTTCTAAAATTAATTAGTTAAATTTATTAGTAGTAGTATTCTGAAATTTTTAAATATTTAATTATGACTTTTAATTATTTCAATATTTTAGAAATATTTGCTATTTCTAAAATATCTAATATTAAATATTTTTCTAGAATTAATTTGTTAATTTTCTTATTATTCTGACATATTTAAATATTTAATTATTACTATTAATTATTTAAATATTTTAAAAATTAATATGTTAATTTTATTAATAATTATTATTTTCTAAAATGTTCAAATACTTAATTATGACTATTATTTAAATACTTTGGAAATATTTAACATTTCTCAAATACTTAATATTAAAAATATTTCTAAAATTAATTAGTTAATTTTATTAGTAGTATTCTGAAATTTTTAAATATTTAGTTATGACTTTTAATTATTTCAATATTTTAGAAATATTTACTATTTCTAAAATATCTAATATTAAATATTTTTCTAGAATTAATTTGTTAATTTTCTTATTATTCTGACATATTTAAATATTTAATTATTACTATTAATTATTTAAATATTTTTTAAATTAAGATGTTAATTTTATAATAATTATTATTATTTTCTAAAATTGTTATGTATTTAATTATGACTATTAATGATTTAAAAATTTTAGAAATATTTGATATTTCTGAAATATATAAGTATTTAATATCTAAATATTTTTAAATATTTATTTAAAGAAAAATAAATATTTTTCTTTAAATATTTTAAATCTTTACATCTTTTTCAAACTGAATTGTGATGTCAGCTGGGATTTCCTGTCTGGGTGACCCTGTGTCACCAACCAGTGTCATTTATTGACCTAAGCTGGGGGAAGTTTATTTGCAACCTGCCACAAATTGTTTCTTGCTGTTCTTTGTGCTTATTAAAAAGTCAGAGGAGCTGCAAGGTGAGTTCATTGATAAAACACTGTGGGCTGGGGACTGCAAATTAATTCCTGATCCACAGCCAGCCTGTGATTACCAAAATTGTCACAGCTGGAGCTTTAAACAGAGCAAGCCTTGAATAAACCTCTTCTCACTGTATCATTCACCCCTGGTACCTGAATTCTGCTGCTTTTCTAGCAGTTTGTCCTGTTGGTTTTGTGGAAATTCAATAATACAAAGTTTGGATTGGTTCATGCCAACCTCCCAGCTGTGTTTTCCTGGGAGGGTTTTCCTTTCTTCCCCAGCACCTTTGGAGAGCATTTCCCTCCTTGCCTGTGTTTGTGTGAATTCACTGGCCTGAGTAACTCAACAGCAGGGGCTTCTCTGCAGTGTTAAACCCAAAAAGTCACAAAATAATCATAAAAAATTATTGGGGTCTGATCCCAGAGAAAGGAATCTCCTCCTGGTACCTCTGTGGCTGAGAGCTCGGCTTATTTGTGACTTAAAAACACATTTGGAAAAGGCATAAATGCCTCCAAATCAAAATTTCTGGTGTTAGAACAGCAGGGATTGGAATAATCTTGAGAACATCCTGAAAAATGTGTTATGGTGTGCAAGATCTTGCCTTGAAAAAAATAAGTTTATTTCTTGCTATGTGCCCATAATGAAGTGGAGAATTCCATAAGCACATTTCATTTCCACCTCTGTCTCTTTTAAACTGAAGAAATGTGCTAAAAGGAAATCTGCTACAGGATAATTTGTAGTTTTCAGCTGGTTTATGGTGGGAAAAGATGGACAACTGAAATTCAGCGCTCTTCAAGGTGTGACTATGAAATTCAGTGTTCTTCAAGGTGTGACTGTGATGATGTGGACTTCAATTTCTAAATCATTCATGAATTTACAGACCTCTTGCAAGCCCAGAGAGTGGTGGTGCTCTTATTTTTATTGATGAGATCTTTCCCATGGATTGAAATTCTTTCTCTTTGCCTTCCTGCTTTATTTTCCCCCCCTTTATTTTTTTCCCTCCCATCTGAGTGAAACACGAGTGCTCTGCTTTAAATAGCACTTCTCCCAAACACTTCACTTTGCATTCCCAGCCTGCAAGTCAGGCAGGAGGAATCATTTGCCTCATAAAAAATAATTGCATGGAGATGAAGGTATCTGTGTACAGTGGATTTTTCATGCCAACCACCTGCAACATCTTCACTCCCTTGCATTGAGGATTTCATCAATAACTTCAGGAAAAGAAGGAAAAGATGGAATGACCCTGGTTGCCCTTTTCTCCCTGTGGGATGGGAGAGTTTGGGGCTAAAACCCATTTTAATGTGGTTTTATTCATTTTCATGTTTAATGTGCTGAGAGATTTAAATCATGATGAATGGGGTGGAGAGGATCTGGGGTGATCACAGGATTTCTTTAGCTGACAGTAATTCCCTACAGGGAATTCTGATCCTGCTGTGACAGCCATGGCCTGTCCCACCAGCAGCTGAAATGCTCAGTACAGTGAATTTGCTCAAATATTGATGCTTGCAGTGGCTTCTGGCACATGGAATCATACAATCATCATCTCTTGGTTAGATCCTTGTTGCCCTTTTCCAGATGTTCCTGTTTTAAATGTCCAGCTCTCCTGGAGGTAATTCCTGCAGAGCTGTGAAGTTTCCACCTGTTTTATTTTCCTTTTTGAGGCTCTTTATGACCTGCCCCCCTCATCTTTCATCCCTGTTCCCTTTACATACTCGAAATTGATCTGGTTTGAATTCAAATGATCAATATTTTATTTACAAGGGGTTTTCCCCTCTTTGTTTTTATTAAAGTCCCATAAATACATGGCCAGAGGAGCTTCAGCACTGCATGGACTCTCTGATTTTATGAGGCAGCTGAGTGCTTCTGAAAGTATTAAACAGACTGGCTCACTGAGAAACAGACCCTGGTGTGCTGATTTAAAGCCTGAGCATCACATCAAGTGATGGCTTTAAAGGATAATTCAGCCCTGGAATGCTGAGGGGAGAGTTGGAAGCAGAGCATTCACACTCACCAGTGGGAACTTCTCTCTTTTGTACTCCTGCTATGAGAAGTGTCAGTGCTGATCACATCACAGGTGCACAAGCACTGGGACAGATTTGCTGCTTTATAAAGCCACTTTTTCATCCTTTTTTATTTACAAACTGAGGGTGGAACTTGGCTCTAAATCCTTTTGAACAACACAGGGTCAAACTTTGGGTAGGGAGCAAATGAATCCATTCCCAATAATCAAAGTTTATGGAAACTCTTAATTAAAACCATGGGCAGTGTAAGGAAAAATACCTAAAAATGGTTTTCAAAGCTTTCCTTGCCTTTGAATTCCTTTAGAGCAGGGAGCCAGAGTTGGGAAGTGAGATTTGTGTTGTTCAGGATGTGGGTCCCTAATTTCCACGAGGACAGCTGAGACACACCAAGGCCCAGATTAATTAGCAGCACTTAATGACACCACCACAGACATGGAATAAATAAAGAATGTATTTCTGAGAGGCAAGTGGGTGTTCTAGAGGAGATGATTCCTGGGAATAGCCTTTCCTAACTACACCTGGAAACTAATTGCACTTAGAAATCGAGTCAGAACCCACCTCTGATTTTCCTTAATTACATTTCATGGGAGGTGCCACAGTATAAAAGTTACCAAAGGAGCCCAGTTGCTTCCTTCATCCTTTGCTGGAGTTACTGGGCTGAGGAATAACATCTCCCTTTGGAAGAAGGAATCACAGGAGCAATCCCAACACCCTCAATCTGGAACATGGAGCAGCCTGAGCGATGTCTGTCGTACCATTTGTTTGGTGGGGATTTTTTTTTTTTGATGTCTTTTTTTTTTTTTTTTTTTCTCCTTAATGTTTATTTGTTTCAGCTGGCATTTGAAAGGCACTTGGCTCCTCGGGGTAATAATCATTTTACATATGCTTTATAGAGTGTGTTTATTACCAGACAATTGAGGAACAGATGTCTGCAGTCTCCAGGCTGGAGGGGGAGGAACGGGAAGGGTGGGAGATGGAGGGGATGGATGGATGGATGGATGGATGGTGGTGCTGAGGCAAAGGCAGCTGAGCAGTGCTGGATGCTGGATATTGAGGCCAGGGGGGGTTTCCATTTATTACCATCAGCCACACCTCATTAGGATCAAGCAGCAATTAAAAGGCTGGGAGGATGGAGGAGAAAGCCGAGTGCTCGTTGATTCGGAAGGAAGAGTCACTTCCCACCAGGATGTGACCTTGGGAAGGAGGAGTGGGAGAGGAATTATCCTGGCACCCCTGGTATCTCCAGGGGCTGTGCTGGGATCCCCTCTGCCAGGTGGGCAGGACTGGGCTGTGCCAGGGGTGTCACTGCCCTGGGGCTCAGAGTCTGGAGAGAAAGAGGAAAACAAAAAGGAAAAGGGAAGAAGGAAAAGCAAAATTCCCAATTTGCCGCTGCTGGCATCGCTTGGGATGCAAAGAATGAAGGGGAGGGATCTCCCCTCTGCCAGGTGGGCAGGACTGGGCTGTGCCAGTGGTGTCCTGATCACTGCCTTGGGGCTCAGAGTCTGGAGAGAAAGAGAAAAGCAAAGAGTAAGGGGAAAAAGGGAAGAAGGAAAACCAAAATTCCCTATTTGCCACTGCAGACATGGTTTGGGACGCAAAGAGGAAGTTTTAGTGCTCCATGTGTGCAAAGTTTTCTGCCTCTTGTTTTTTGGGATTGATGGGGGTGAGGGGAAGACAGCAGCAGTAGTCTGACCTTCTGATGTAAGATGAAGTATTTCTGTTCCTTTCTGCAGTCTCCATCACTGAAAGCAGGAGGCTTGACAGCAACTTTGGAATTAACTGTTCCTTCCAGTTACTTTCATGCAAATAAAAGAGGGATTGCTTTGCTATTAAATTAAAAAACCCTTTAGGGACTAACTGGGGAGGGGGGTGATGGACTTTTGCTGCCTGTTGACATCAGAATGTCCCTCTCCAGTCAAGTGTCAGATGCCAGGAATTCCCTGTCCTTGGGAGGGAAGTGCCCAAGGTGCAGGACAAGTGCATCCACCCAGGTGCATGAGTATAACAGGGATGTTCTATGGGAATAATCCTGCCAAGCTGCTGTTGAAATCAGGATATGTAAAGATGAAGGGTGCTGGATGTAGAATTTAAATCCTGTTTATTTTGAAAATGTTGGGAGGGGACAGCTAAGTTGTCATGGGACATCAAAATCCTTTGGTCTTTGAGCATCAGCTGCTGCTGGTGTTAAAAACTCCATCACTAAATTGATCTAAAACTCAGTGTATCACTCAGAATCCCTGTGTATCTCACCAATAACCCCTTTTACATCTCTACACTTATAATAATAACAATTATCATCTCATTTTATTTTAAAATGTGCTGTAATATCTCGTAATTGCACACTATAAAATTAATACTTGATAATATAGGGACTGTTGGTCTTGGGAGTGTGAAAATTAGATGAGTTTGTTACATTTAAACTATGCTAAATCACACCAAATAGGTGAAGAAAAATCAGTGGTATTTTAAAGTCTAAGGATTATTTATTATTAGTGAAGTAGATAGAAAATGTCAAGTCCCCCTGTGGCACAAATACTGCTAAATAATGAGAGCTGATGCCTTTGGCTTTCTGAATCAAACCTAAAATACTGGATTTCAGAGAAATCAATAAGGCTGACTCAAGCTGGGAGAGGGAACTTGGAGTGCTGACTACCTCAAGTTTGTGTTTGAGTCTGAGTAATGTGCAGAGGATCAGGGCAAATTAAAAAAATATCTGAGGTGCTGTTAAGTGCACAGGAAACTTGAAGGTGGTGGGTCCTTGAAAAGAACCCTCCAGATTTCATCAGGTCTTGCATTTTGACAGATCCCCTTCAAAGGGTAGGAAAATATCACTCACTTAGTGGAATTCTTGCTTCTGTGGTGTAGGGAATCTCTTCCTGCTCTCTGGGGCTGGGAGATGGGGCCTCTGGTGAGAAAGATGAGGCTCAGAGCAGGAGATCACAAATTCCCAGGATCACTGAGGTGGGAAAAGCCCTCCAAGGTCATCCAGTCCCAGCTGTGCCCAATGCCCACCTTGTCCCCAGCTCAGAGCCCTGAGTGCCTCCTCCAGGTGTTCCTTGGGCACCTCCAGGGATGGGAACTCCAAACCTCCCTGGGCAGCCCCTTCCATGGGGGTTGACCCCCCTTTCCATGAGGAAATTCCTCCCAAAATCCCCCCTGAGGCTGCCCTGGCCCAGCCTGAGGCCGTTCCCTCTGCTCCTGTCCCTGTTCCCTGGAGCACAGCCCGACCCCCCCGGCTGTGCCCTCCTGGCAGGGACTTGTGCAGAGCCACAAGGGCCCCCTGAGCCTCCTTTGCTCCAGGCTCAGCCCCTGCCCAGCTCCCTCAGCCTCTCCTGGTTCTCCAGACCCTTCCCAGCTCCCTCAGCCCCTCCTGGTTCTCCAGACCCTTCCCAGCTCCCTCAGCCCCTCCTGGTTCTCCAGACCCTTCCCAGCTCCCTCAGCCCCTCCTGGTTCTCCAGACCCTTCCCAGCTCCCTCAGCCTCTCCTGGCTCTCCAGGCCCTTCCCAGCTCCCTCAGCCCCTCCTGGTTCTCCAGACCCTTCCCAGCTCCCTCAGCCCCTCCTGGCTCTCCAGACCCTTCCCAGCTCCATTCCCTTCCCTGGACCCTCTCCAGCCCCTCCAGGTCTCTCCTGTCAGGAGGGACCCAGCACTGGACACTCCTGAGTGACCCCAAGCTGGACACTGCCCTCAGCACTGCCAGCACCAAGAGATCTCAAATCCTTATTACAGAAACACAAAATTCAGCACTGGAAACGAGGAAAGGACCTTAAAGTTCATTTATTTCCAGCCTCTCACCATGGTCAGGGCACCTTCCACCAGGAGAACTTTCCCCTGGATACTCCCAGCTTTATTTTAGAATTTCCCCTCTTGCTGCAACTTCTCATCCACTCGCTGCTTCTTTGCATTGCCCTGAATGGGAACCTTCAGGGAGCAATTTGACACCTCCCCTGGGAATGTTTTTTCCCTCCCTTTCCCCATTTAATGAGTGTTTAGGAGGCTTTTAGCTGCTGCTGACGTTCAGTACTTTCAGTCTGCCTGCAGCAGGGATGGATGTTCCTCTCAGGCGAATCCCAGCCCCTTTTCCTCCCTGACAAAGTGAAGGATGAAGACACACCTCAGCAGAGCTCCTTGTTGTGACACTGCTAAGGAAAGGTTTCCTCCTGACTGGGGCCATCACAGGGACTGGGGACTCACACAGAGAAGGGATGGGGAACAGCTTCACATTTTGTGCCTTTTTTTTCTCCCCCCCTGATGCTTTATGAGAACTGACAGTCTTGCTGTGTGTGTCTGATTAAAGATGACAGTTTATAAAAACCTTAAGGTGAGGCTGTTCATTTTCCATGACAGAAAATAAAGCGATCCCCACCCCCCCCCTCACTGCCACCTCCCACACAAACAAAAAACTCTCACACACCAAAAAAAAAACCAAAAACCCTCTTAATATGTGAGGCATTGATTTTATATTGTCTGTCAGAGAATGTGCTTCAGCAGATCAGTCAAGTTTGGAGTTTTCAAACATGCTTCATCCAAAGGGAAAATCAACAGCCTGTCAGAAATTTCACATGTCTCCAGCTCCTCCTTCCCTTTGGATGAAATACAAACTGAAGGAACAGAGAAATTTTGACATTTGCAAGAGCTGGGGCTGAATAGCTGAAAAGAGTGTTAATGTAATTCCATGGTAATGAGGTACTTTGAACCAGGCTTGTGTTCATTGAGCCAACAAAGCAGGATTAGCTCATTCCTTCCTGGGATCACAGAATGGTTTGGGTTGGAGGGGACGTTAAAGATGACCCAGATCCACCCCATGCCATGGGACATGTTCCACCATCCCAGGTTGCTCCAAGCCCCAGTGTCCAACCTGGCCTTGGACACTTCAGGGATCCAGGGGCAGCCACAGCTTCTCTGGGAAACCTTAAATTTACTTCCAGCATTTCACTCGTGCTCTCCTGGAGGAGGATTGAGCTTCCCCACCTTGCTGAGCACTGTTATTCTGATTTTGTCACAGGGGTTGATGATGGCATGTGCATTTCCAGGGATTTATTGATTCCTTGGGAACAGAGCATTTCAGTCAGGAGGGATCTAACAGGATCCAGTCTCGGGATTTCTGCTGCTCACAGTGACCCTGAGATGCATTAGAAAGTCTCTTTTCCCAGCCCAGCAGCTGAAGAAGGAGTCAGGATTCTTCTATTCTCATTCTCAAGGTTGTTCATTGTTTCTTATCTATCACATTCTTTCTCTGGCCTGCTGAGATCTGTCCAGCAGGTCAGACAGAGCCACACTGCCTGCCTTGGGGTGGTGTTAACATTTTATACCAAAAACTACGTGTACATGATTTACCATAACTTCCCAATACCTATCACCTATGTTAGACACTGAGCTTCTACCTTAAACCAATCCAAAAGTGCCACCATCACAGCAGAAGATGGAGGCCAAGAAAAAGGACAGAACACACCCAGATCCCTCCATCTTGCCCCCTGAACCACCATTCTAAATCCCCAAAAATCTACTTTTCACCCTGTGACAAACTAACTATTATTCTACTTAGACTCTTGCGGCTTGCAGATCCTCATATAAGGTTGGTAATTTTTTCCATGGGTCAAAATCAAAGGCATAGGAGTCTTGGGCTCTGTGCCAGGGTCTCTCAACCCATCCAGGGCAGCCAGAGGAATTCCCTGAATTCTGACAGTCCAATCCCCTGAGCAGCCCAGGGCTCACCACATGGCCAGGGAAGTTCCAGAAGGGCAAAATGGATCCATTGATTCAATTGAACCATCTCAGGTACAAAATTCCTTAAAAAACCCAAGTTCCACACTGAGATCCACGTTTAAGACTCACTAAGGTTGGAAAAGCCCTTTAAGATCATCAAGCCCAACCATTAACCAGCACTGCCAAGGCCACCACACGTCCCCAAGTGCCACAAGAATTACCAAACATTTAAAATCTCAATCACAAGTGAGATCCTCCCGTGTAGGAGCTGATGCTTTTCAAGCAGCTCCTTTGCTATTGAGGAATGAACTTCCAGTAGTAGCTAAAACTTGATTTAATGGCCCAAACTTTCATTTCAAATACAGGAAATAATACTCTGGCATTGCTAAAAAAAATCTGTAGAGCAACAGAAGAGCTCCCATGGCACAATCAGAAAAGCATCTTTGATTTTTGTGGTGGAAGAAAAGGGAAAAAGAACTTGACAAATTCTAAATTTGTAATCTGTCTATGGAAGATTCAAAAAATGGAAGTTCAAAAAATACTTCAGTGAGGGTTTTCCCTGAATGGGGGAAATCCAAGGATGAAAACACAGCGTGGTTTAGGTCCATTTTATGGCCTTAAAAATTGTTACACAATGCCTGTGGTTGCTTTCATCAAGCTTTATGAATTTTTGATTGAAGGCAGGAGAGCTGGTGCTGGATGAGAACAAAAAAAAGGTGATTCCTGTGTTTAGGATTTACTGTTTAAAAGCAAAGATCTGAAGCCTGGAATGACCCCACATCCCCCGTGGAGCCATCAGAGCAATGAAAGGAAAGATCAATAATTTAATTTTTTGTCATGGTTGTGTTTTACATCAGTGTGGTGGTGTTCAGCTCAAGGGTTTTCTGGGAAAAGCCTTTGGTGGTGAGCTGGAATTCCCTTGGAGTTGGGCACCTCGAGTGGGAGCTCTCACTTTGGGTTTTACCTGGATTCTTCTTGCAGGGCTTTTTTCTTTAAAACCTTTTGCACAAAGTGTTGTAGTTTGGGGAAACCAGAGCTGTTCCCTCAGAGCATGGAGGTGAATTCTTGTCTCCCCCACAGATGCTAAAAGAGAAGGAAGGGAGATTTTCAAAGTGTTTAATTTTCATTTAAGATAATCTGAGCTGTTTATTTCAACTGTTCCCCTCTTTTCAGTTTCCTGAGCTGAGCTAGGTTTGAACATGGGCTTGAAGTTCCTTCACCACTAAGCTGCATCTTCCCATTCTGCTGAATTCCTGCATATTACAGTGCAGGACCCTCATTTACTCCTATTTTATTGGAATTATTTGCTTCAGACTCATCAGATGTGGCTCCACAAACACTTGCAGGGTTTTCATGGGGACGTGGCAAAAAGAAAGTCCTGGCAGAACCTTGGGAAAAACCTTTTAGGGATGGGAGCCTGTGAAAAAAAACAGGTTTTTCAAGCACCAGGTCATGACACAAAATAACTTTTTGTTGGGATATTCCTGAGGGATTTAACTTTAAATTCTGTTGACTTTTAGAGATCTGCAGAATAGGCATAAATACATTTTGCAGGCCAGAAGTCGGCCTTTAGTTTGGGTTATTTTGGGTCCTGGGAATCTTGAATTTTGGATAGCTCAGCAGGAATTGCACTTTGTGGAATATCACTGAAAAGCACTTCCACAGTTCCTTTCCTCTGGTAACTTCCAAACTTTTCAGAGACAAAATTCATTCACACCTAAGTGTGAAATTGCTCTGTCCTTGGAAATCCTGGTGCTGGAACTGCCAGGGAAGAAGTTGTGGGTGAAGTGTAGAGTTGAATGGTCCTGAAATCTGTGCAGATTTAGAATAAATGGGAAAAAACTGGAAGTCTTAAATTCCCACTGTTATTTACCAAGCTCCATATTTCCCATTTTCTTGCAATTTTGTCTCTCCAAGTTGTATTTTTACAAATGGATTTGCTCTGGAGGTGTGACAGGTCTGAGACAGCTCCAAGAGTCCTTATTAATTAAAGCTTTATCCTCACTGTAAGGTGAAATAATGCTGCTAAATAAGTGCAGCTCCCTCCAAAATTCCTTGGTTTTGGGATACCCAAGTTGGATATTTTTTACCTGAGCCAGGGAATTCATTCGGGGATACAAGATAGAATTCTTCCTTATACAGAGAAAAACCGGAGACCTTCTAGAAATAACAGTAATTACAACAAGAAGGGGGGAAAATGTTGGCAAGTGTGATTTTCTAGCAGCTCCCCCAGAGGAAATCCTGGTGGATTTTGGAGGTGGATGAGTGACAGAGCCTGCTCTGGTGGACAGCCAGAAACTCAGCACTGCTCCACAGAGTAGGGAAATTTATACACTTTTAAAGCTTTATCATCCTACAGGCAGGAGATAAAACCATCCCCTCGTGCTGCATCTTTGCAGCAGGCCTGGACTCTGGGACAATTCCTCATTTTATTGCCTGGGGTTGTGCAGTTTGTCACTGCAAGCCATCCCTGAGACAATCATTCCTCTTGATGTGCCCAGGTGTGACTGTGGTCACAAGGGTTTTCAGGATGAAGAAGAGACGAGAATGTTGACTCCATGATCAGAAGGTTTGATTTATTATTTTATGATATATGTTACATTAGACTATACTAAAAGCAATAGAAAGGAAAAGGTTTCTTCAGAAGCTAGCTAAGCTAAGAATAGAAAAGAATGAATAACAAAGATCTGTGTCTCAGACAGAGCAAGAGCCAGCTCTGCCATGAGTGGTCAAGAAATCCAAACATCCACAGGAGACCAATCCCAGGTCTACCTGTTGCATTCCACAGCAGCAGATAACCATTGTTTACTTCAGAGCTGAAACTGCAGCTTCTCACAAGGAAAAATCCTAAGAAAGGATTTTTCATGAAAGATGTCTGCGACACCCAGGCTGAGGGATGCGAGGGAAAATCGGTGCTGTGGTGCACCCTGACAACCAGGCTGGACCTGCAGCACAGTCATTCATCTGAGCTGAGAAAAAGGTGTTGCTAAAAGGTAATAAAAGCTGATTAATTGCAGGGAATCCCTCGATTGCTGGTTGCTGCCTTGGGTTAACGTTGGGATTTTGATGTCTCATCTTTGCCTGGCTCCTAAAGTCTTGTTTTATCTCCTTCCCAGGCATTTATTCCAAGTTTTTCATGGCACTGAGTGTTTGGAATAGAGCAGAATTATGGAGTCGTGGAATGGTTTGGGTTGGAGGGAAGTTAAAGTTCATCAGTGCCATGGCAGGGGCACCTTCCACCATCCCAGGGTTCTCCAAGCCCATCCAGCCCTGCCTTGGACACCTCCAGGGATGGAACAGGGTCCTTCAACCCAGGCATTTAAAAAACACTTGTTCCTCTAATTTAATTTATTTTAGCAAAAAACAGAGATGAAAAGTCCAGTGCTGTGACAACAGGGACATTTCTTTCAAACAGAAGTTGAAATAAAATCTTTCCTAGAATTCTTTCCAATTCCCAAAGCTCAGGTGGATCCTGTTGGAGACTTGTCTTTACCTTCAGGTGTTGAATTTCAAAGGCAATTTAAAATATATTATTTTCCTCTCCTTTTCCATACAAATCCAGTTGGGCTAACTGGGATTGACAGTGAAAACCTCTCTGTGTTTTCTGCTTCCAGGCCAATCTTTCTTCTCAAACTTTTTACTTTTCTGATAGAAAAGTTCCCCTGAGCTGCCTCGTCCCCACTGCTGACCCCATCACCCATGGGGTTCTTCACCACACAAAACCCACTTTTCCCATCTGCATCCCTTGGGAGCCTCCTAGGGAAAATTTCTGTTAAAAATTTTTCTCTTCCCTGTTAAAAAAAAAAACCCAACAAATAGAAGTTGTCAAGGATGGGGGAACTATTGTTGCAGTGAGCAGAATGGGTGCTTATTATCATTTATGGACACGCCCAGGTCAAGAGTGAAGTGGTTTTTTCTGTTTAGTTTGCTGAAAGGCTGGGATGGCTTTAATTGCTGGTTGTCATTTGTAATGGAGTAGATGCAGTATTAGAATTATTCAGATAATTTGTTGTAATTACCCACCATCAGGAGCTTTACAATGCTCCAAATACAATCTTTGAAGCAATGGAACCGAGTCCTTTGAATGGAAGGCAGCAGCTCTTGAGAGCACAATATCATTTATAGATTGTCAATCAACTCAGTGAGGTAAACAAAACAAAGGTGCTTTTCCACAAATTCTTCCAGTGCCCTAAACTTTCCCAAAAATCTTGGCAGAGCAAGCAACATGTCTGGAGTGCTGATAAAGCAAAGCTTTTGCAGAGTTCCTCAAAGCAGGCAGGCTTTGAGAAGCATTGTGTGCTTTGAATGAAGTGTTACCCACAAAAACCTCCCCGTATCAATGCCCCAGGGAGCATTATTCATTCTGGCTCTGCTGCAGCAGGAGGGGAAAATCTCCCTGAGGTGCTGCTGCCCCTGATTCTGGGTGAGAAAATGGGAAATGGGGCAGAGCTCTCTGGGGAGGCAGAGGTGCCCATTTGCATCGCCCCCCTCTGCACACCCAAATGAATCCACAGATGCAGACGAAGCAGGGGAGGCTGAGCTCCCAAATTTGTATTCTCCTGGCTCAGGGCCTGAGCCTTGTCAGGCAAACACAGAGAGAGGGAGTGAGAAAAAAACCCCAGAGTGTCATGAGCAGAAGTGTGGGCTCCCCGTGACCTTTACCTACTGTGATAATTCTGATGTAGAACGACCAAATTCCTGGAGATGTTTAATCAGCAGGGTTGAATTTTGATGAAAGCACATGTCACAGTGCCATTACTGCTGCAGGAATTAATTCTGGTTCAGAGCAATGTTCTGGCTTCATGAGGATTAACACTGGTGAACTGTCACCTTTTCAAATTCCAAAATTCCCTCCAGCCCTGGTGGCCCAGAGCTTCATTTAAGATGGAAAAAATGTCAGCTGGCAAAACCCCCTCTGAGTGCTGGGCTGATCCCACAGCAGGGCAGGGGGATTCTGTCCCTGTGCCCCTCCCAGGTGAGACCCCACCTGCAGAGCTGCCCCAGCCCTGGGGACAACAGCAGCAGCACCTGGAGCTGCTGGAGAGAGCCCAGAGGAACCCATGGAGCTGCTGCAGGGCTGGAGCCAGGCTGGGAGAGCTGGGAATGTTCCCCTGGAGAAGGGAAGGCTCCAGGGAGAGCTTCCAGCACATTGCAGGCCTGCAGGGGCTCCAGGAGAGCTGCAGAGGGGCTGGGGCCAAGGCCTGCAGGGACAGCACCCAGGGAATGGCTCCCAGTGCCAGAGGGCAGCCAGGGATGGGATCTTGGCAATGAGGAATTCCTGGCTGGGCTGGGATTGCCAGAGCAGCTGGGGCTGCCCCTGCATCCCTGCAGTGTCCAAGGAAGGACTGGAGTAGCCTGGGATGGTGGGATTGGAATGGGATGGGATTGAAGGTCCCTTCTCACCCAAACCATTCTGGGATACTGGGATCAAGGAGGCTCAGAATCCATCCTGAGGGATTTTTACGGAAGTTGGGGATGGAAAAGGGAAGGGAGACCCTTCCTGGAGTCCTGAGGTTCCCAGTGAAGTCCCCGGATCCCAAAATCCCTTCCTAGAGAGGAGATGGGGTGGGGATGGATCCAATCCCAGGCTGGGAGAGCTGGGAATGGAGGGAATTCCCTGGAGAGGGAGACTGGGCTGGGATTTTGGCAATGAGGAATTCCTGGCTGGGCTGGGATTGCCAGAGCAGCTGGGGCTGCCCCTGCATCCCTGCAATGCCCAAGGCCAGGCTGGACACTGGGGCTGGAGCAGCCTGGGACACTGGGAGGTGTCCCTGCCCATGATCTGGAAAGGTCCCTTCCCACCCCAAACTGTTCAATAATTCCATGATAAATTATCCAGTCTTGGGACTTCAAACTCCACACCCACTCAGACATGGAATTTATCTGGGTAACAAAGCATCAATGAAAGCTGAATTAAGGCATTGTGTGTATATTCTGTATTTTTAGCCTAGATTTTGGATGAGGAGGTGTAAATTGATTATATTTTTGTTTGTCTCCAGGGAAGCACTTGTCCATGTATAGTCTCTTGATGGGAATAAATAGTATCACTGCAAATTCCCTAAAATCTTGACCCAGAATGTCCTTTATCCCAGGCATTTTAAAAACCACTTGTTCCTCTAATTTAATGTATTTTAGCAAAAAACAGAGATGAAAAGTCCAGTGCTGTAACAACAGGGACATTATCCTTCTTTCAAACAGAAGCTGAAATAAAATCTTCCCTAGAATTCTTTCCTATTCCCAAAGCTCAGGTGGATCCTGTTGGAGACTTGTCTTTACCTCCAGGTGTTGAATTTCAAAGGCAATTTAAAATACATTATTTTCCTCTCCTTTTTCATACAAATCCAGTTGGGATAACTGGGATTGACAGTTTATTTTTAAGGATTTTAATGGGCATAAATCTCTCTCTCTGGCTGGAATCAGCCTGGGGAATGACAAGCCAAGCTCAGGAGATGCTCCATGTCCCCGCGTCCCTGTCCCCCACGGCCACTTCCAAAGAGTTCCCTGGCTTTGCTGGCAACTCCCAGCAGCTCCACAAAGGGAAAAAAAGTCAAATTGTCAAAAGTCATTAGTGGCTGTCACTTCGTGGACCTTCACACTGGAGTTCCCCCTTTGGAATTTTATTGTTCCTCTACTTCAAATAAGTAGGACAACGTTGGACAAAACTGCTGGAATTTAACCAGTTTGTGCTTTTTTTTTGGTTATGTCTGTGAAGCAGAATTCAGGAGTTTGAGGCTCAGTTCTGTGCTCTGCCAGGATCTTTTCTCCTCCTAATTATTGTTTTTAGACTCAAATTCCCCAATTCCACTGCTTCAGGTTGAAGCTATGCCACAATAAATCTCTGATCCCAGCTCCTCCAGGACATCCCTGCTCCAAAGAAACCACTGAAGCAGAAGTCTGAGAGGGAGATTCTTTAAATAAATCCCTTTTCTGTCCCTCTGACTGTGAGAAATGGGGTTTGGGAGCCTTATTTACACTTCTTTTTTCCCAGATTCTCCAAGTGCTGCTGCTGCCCAAGGCTGCTGAGCCTGTGCTTCGTGGGAAGTTATTTTTACAGCTTCATTTTCTGCACAAAGTCATCCCAAAATAGAAAGGTTGTGCTTTTGCTTATATGCTTCGAGTTCCCAAATTTTAAAGCATATATTAGTAATGCTTTGGTTTCCTAATTAAATACTTAATTATATTTAGCAGTTTTAGGGGGTTTTTGCCTCTTTCTGGTGGCTTTTGCTGCTCCAATCTTTGCTGTTTGTGACATTTCCAACATATGTTTGAATTCTTCCAGCTCCTGTGCCTTGTCATTTCATTGCTCTTTTTTTTAGCACTGATATGTAACTTTTGCAAAATAATTGCACAATAACAACTCCAGTGTTAAGTTTTTTTTTTTTATATTTTTTTTTCTTTTTTGGAAAGCCACAGGAGCTGTAGGTATTTCCTCAAAGAGATGGAATAGGAGCTGTGGTGCTGCAGGTGGGCTGAGAATAAGGGCCCAGCTGGTGCTGGAATTTAACCAGTTTGTGGTTTTTTGGTTATGCCTGCAAAACAGGGGTGAACTTAGGAGTTTGAGACTGAGTTCTGCGCTCTGCCAGGAGCTTTTCTCCTTCTAATTCTTCTTTTTAGCCTCAAATTCCCCAGCAGCAGGATAGCTGGGGAGGTGTAAAAAAGTTTAATGTGTATTTTTACAGTGATTTGTGTAAAATCCTCTGTCGGGAGTGAAATATATCGAAGGGAGAAAAAGAAAAGCAAAACAAGAGCATGGAAGTCACCTTAAACCTGGCCTGGAGGTGCTTTTTACAGTAAATCTTTTGACATTTTTGATATCTGTGTCACAACAGAGTTAGAGGGGAGAATTGCCACCTCGTGTGACAGGTGACCCCAGAGAGGGCAGCTGTGTCACAGGCCATTAATGTCCGTCCTCCCAAAGCTCAGCCTGGCTTTTCCTTTGTTTGTGGGGCCAGAGGTGGCCAAGGGGGATGGAGGGAAGGAGGTTCCAGGGCTGTCTGTCTGTCTGTCTGTCTGTCTGGAAAAAGCCGCTGGCCCAGCAGGGATTTGTGCCCAGTGCTTGGCAAGGGCTGGGTGACTCCGGTGTCACTTTGGGTGTAGCAGAGAATGTTGGTTTATGGAGGGGGGACAAAGCCCGGCTGCCCCAGGGGGGTGGGATCGGGGTTGGCTCGTGCTGGGATGGAGATGTGGGCATGGCATCCCCCATGGTGCCAGCAGGGATGGGCAGCTGGAGAATCCCCAGCTGGAAAAAGCAGCTTCAGCTTCCCTGTGCTGGTGTGCACAGGGGTGTGAGGGTGAGGGGAGAGACGAGGATCTGACTCCATGGTTCAGAAGGCTGAGTTATTATTTTATGATATATATTACATTAAAACTATACTAAAAGAATAGAAGAAAGGATTTCATCAGAAGACTGGCTAAGAATAGAAAAGGAATGAAAACAAAGGTTTGTGGCTGGGACAGAGAGTCTGAGCCAGCTGGGCTGTGATTGGCCATTAATTAGAAACAACCCCATGAGCCCAATCCCAGCTGCACCTGTTGCATTCCACAGCAGCAGATAACCATTGGTTACATTTTGCTCCTGAGGCCTCTCAGCTTCTCAGGAGGAAAAATATCCTAAGGAAAGGATTTTTCAGAAAATATCATGGCTACACATGAATTCCTACAGCCAAATTCCATCCATGGTGAGGACAGTGTGAACAGACATTTTTCACCTTCTGAGTTACACCTGAGAGGGAGAGCAAGATCCAGCCCTCTGTTTCCTGGAATGAATGTCAGAAAGAACCTGGCCTCATTATCCTGCTTCCCCTTTTCCACCCACAGGAACTCTGGCAGCTTTGTGGCTGTTGTTCACATTTTGCCATTGATCCTAGAATTTCCATAATTCCAGCATTCAGCAAGGAAGTGATGGAGTACTTGTGTGTATTATAATTATGTGATGACATGCAAATGATGTCTTCAAGGTGAAGAAGAACCCAGGATTCTGTTACTGATAAAAAGTTTAAAATCAGCCTTTTGGTTAAACTCAGCCTGTGGCAGTCTCAGGGTAATGATTTTCCTTGCTTTAAGTCCCATGACTTTTGGTTTTGCTGAGTTCACAGCTTTCCTTAGACCTCTCCAGTCAAATATCCAAAGCGACCCCATTTCCTTGAATTATTGGCATAGTTTATTATTAGAATAATTATTATTTTAATGTTTTATCTTTTAAGTCATATATTACAGCGAGGGTGGGTGATTTTCATTTCTCTTGGCTGCATTTCACAACAATTAATTAAAACAGGGAAACTTCTGGGAAGAAAGTGCTGAAGAGCCCTGAGGGGTTGAGACATCAGTGGCTCTTCTCTTATTCTAAATTTGGATTAATCAAATCCTTGTTTTCCCTTTTCCCCTCAGGTTAAACCTTCCATTATAAAGCTTCTAAAAGGAGATGGGGCAGGTGGAAGCAAAAGTTTCAGGTTTGACATCAAGGCTGGTTGGACATTTGAGGAAAGAACTTTGAGTTGTGCCAGAGGAGGTTTAGATTGGATTTCAGGAGAAATTTCTCCATGGAAGGGGTTGTCAAGTGCTGGAATTGGCTGCCCAGGGAAGCAGTGGAGTCAAATCCATGGAAACATTCAAAAAGATGTGGATTGAGGTCATGGTTTAGTGGTGGACATGATGGTGGTGTTGGGTGGACTTAAAGGTCTTTTCCAACCTTATCAATCCCATGTTTTTGTAATTTCCTTGAAAAAGATGAAGATGAACCTGTTGTCAAAACCAGCTGAAGTGGCAGCACCAACTCCCCCTTCCCCTAATGACCTTTAAACCTGCTTCAGTAGGAATTCCTTCTTTCACTGCCACGGCCCATCATGGATAAATCCTGGAAATTTCATCTTGCCTTGTTTTTTTTAGGACTCTTCCTTTTCCTGACCATTTTGGTACAAACCAGCATCACAACTGCACCAAAAAATCCATTCTTCTAAACTTCCTGTCACTTTGCTGCCACCTCCCAGAGCGCAGAGCAGAAGGGAAGGGGATCAAACCTGATCCCAGCAACAAATTCACCTGGGGAAGGGTTCAGACCCTCCTCTCTTTAATGTCACTGCTGTCCCACCGTGACCTGATCTGAGATGGATTTGCTTCCCCCCAACCCGTGTCGCAGCAAATACTGACCTGACCTTTACAAACAGCACATTAACATTTATAAATTTTATTTTCCTTGTGGAGAGAGATGGTTCCAGGTGGGCAGGAGGGGGTGTGGCAGCACATTCCCAATGCATCCCTTTCTCATCCCAACCACTCCTCCACGTTTCTTTTGTCTGTGCCTGTTGGTCTTTGGCTTTACTAAATTGGTTTTTATGATTTTTTTTTTTTTTTTTTACTTTGTGTGGCCACCACCAAACACAGATTGAAGGCAAAGCTTCTGGAGAACTTGATTTTTGGTGTCTTTGGGAAGGAGGAGGAGTTTTCTTGGTTGTTTCAATCCAGTTTCTGATGGAGGCACCTGGTGCGGCTTAGGATGATCCTTGCCCATTTCTGAGCAAATATTGCAAAATCCTGGCTCTAAATTGAAGTTCTGGCTCTTAAGTTGAAGTTTTCTCCCACAAGAGAAACACAGATTTAAAGCTCACTCTCTTTGGGTTTGGCTCAGTAGTGGCAAACTTTAAATTTCACTTCTTGCCACCTCTCCTGAATTTGATTATGAACCAAAACTGAGTCTGGAGGGGAAAATGTGATTGCTATCCATAATTATATCCCATGAATAAATGCAAGTAGCAATTTGGCTAAGGAATAAATGGATATAATTTTCCCTTTTCATCCCTTGCTAAGACACAGTTTGTTGTCTTTTTTCCTCGCTGTGAATTCAGATATCTGAATTCTGTGCTCACACTCCTGGCACTTGTGTAGTAATTTTTGGTTTCAAACTTGCTTTAATAATGCAAATTAATAAAAATGGCTTAAGAAACAAAGCATCAACGTGCTCTAAAGGACAGCTCTGGAATGCAGCTAATGAGGGGCAGGTGTTTGTGTGGAGTGACCTGTTCTGGTTCAGCACTGGACTTATAGAGGTTAAAATAAAATTAGGATGAAAAATGAAAATCAGTTTTATGGTCTGAATCTGGCACATTCCCCAGAATGGATGGGGAAGAGCAGGAGGTGTCCTTGGGGAAGGTGTCCATGGTTGGAATGAGATGATCTTTAAGATCCCTCCCATTCCAAACCATTCTGGGTTTCCATGGTTCTGGTGCTAATTCTTGGAAGACCTGCATTTCTTAAATATTTTCTTTAGAGGAGAATAACTTAGTAAGGCCTTTATGCACAGGACATGGAGCTTTAAATAGTCAAATTCAGGGAAACTTTGACTTGTAGAATTTAGGAGGAGTGAAAGGAGACCTCAGTTTGGCCTTGCAGTAAATCTGGTGCAGCAGAAGGACCAAGATGTTCCTCTCAATTCGTTATTGCTCTGGATCAGTTTGGGGAAAATTAATTTGGTTTTAATTCGTAAGAAGAGATTTTAAAGAATTTATATTCTTGATATAAATCCCAGAATTATGGAACGGTTTGGGCTGACAGGATGTTAAAGCTCATCCAGTTCCAAGCCCTGCCATGGCCAGGGACACCTCCCACTGTCCCAGGTTGCTCCAAGCCTCATCCAACCTGCCCTTGGACTCTTCCAGGGATGGAGCAGCGTTTTGACCAGAGCAATCAAACCTTTATCAAAAAACTTGCATAACTGAATTGAAGGTCCAAAAAAATGGGATCCTGCTCCTTGCAGGACTCCATCCCAGCTCTCCCACTGTGCTCTTCCAGCCCAGAACAGCTTTGCTGCCTCTGCTCTGCCCCTCTGCCTGGTGGAGATCATCTTGTGTCCTACCCAACGCTGCCATCACAAAAGGTTTGGGGAGGGCCGTGGATGTGTCACCAGCTGGTTGTCACCATGCTCCTGTCCCCTCCCAGGCTGTGGGATGTGCTCAAGCAGCCAAGCAATTGCTGCTTAATGAGCATCCTCTGATAACGACTGGAATTAATTTATTCGAGATGACACCGTAATAATTAATACAGCCCTCTTGGGCTGCGTGGCATGGAATTGAGCCCAGGAGCTGGAGATATTAAAGTGTCACCATCCCTGTCCCCACATGTGAAATGCCATCATCAGCTCCTGCAATCTGCCTTTATTACAGCCATATTAAAATGGATGTTTTACATCTTCATTGCAGCCTATTAACAGCATTTCCTTGATTTAAGGGATGGCTCCAGGATGCAAACACAGCCCCATTTCCATGAATAAATTTAGCACTTTAATGCTATTTATTTACTCCACGCTGTAAAATGGAGTGAGATAAATAATGGGTCCCACCAGGGCGTGGGGTAAGGTGGTGATCAACGTCTCAGCAGGTCAGGGAACACAGCTCCAGTGAAGGAATAATGATGGAAATTCACAGGGCTCCCAGGGATGCCATTTATATACCTGGATCTAATAAAGCAGGAATTACAGTGTTAACAACATGCCTGGCACTGGGATTGGGATGGATTGAGACCAGCAGGGGAAAATGTACAGCTGGATCACCAGAATCTGTGTCCCATTGGAGCTGGGGACAGCTGGAGTGTGGAGGATCTGATGTCCCATCCACATGGAATTTGCTGGCTGTTGGATACCTGGCATTGCTTCTTTACTGCTTGGAAAATCCAGTCCAGGACAAGGTTTCTGCTCATCCACTCATTCCTTGGACACCTCCAGGGATGGGAACTCCAAACCTCCCTGGGCAGCTGTGCCAGGGCTGCACAGCCCTTTCCAGGAGGAATTTCACCAAAATCCCCCCTGAGGCTGCCCTGGCCCAGCCTGAGGCCGTTCCCTCTGCTCCTGTCCCTGTTCCCAGCTGTGCCCTCCTGGCAGGGACTTGTGCAGAGCCACAAGGGCCCCCTGAGCCTCCTTTGCTCCAGGCTCAGCCCCTGCCCAGCTCCCTCAGCCCCTCCTGGTTCTCCAGACCCTTCCCAGCTCCCTCAGCCCCTCCTGGTTCTCCAGACCCTGCCCAGCTCCATTCCCTGGACACTCTCCAGCTCTTTGAGATCTCTCTTGTCCCGAGGCTCCCAGAACTGGACACACCATGGAAGCTGTAACATGTCTGGAGACATCCAGACAATTAGAAACAGTAAAAATCCAATTGAGGTTGCCTCAATTCCCAGCTGGATGAACCACGTCTATTTTCAGGTGCTATCTTTTGTTCTCAGCAAAACACCAGCTTTGCATGGAGCAAATGGATTCTTTTAATGGGAACAAAACCATTTATTTAGTAGATAATTAATTCCAGGGAAAAATTGCAGGGATGATTTGTGACCACCCTTAGTCGTGGGAGCTCCATGGATCCACAGACACACCCAGAGCAGATGTGCTGGACCAGGAACAGGCTCTACAGACTCATCCCCTTTTCCAACCAGGCCTGCATTAAATCTGAATATAATTTCCATATCATTGAGACAGCTGGAATTCCCAGGTGGACAGGAGGATACGTGTCTTGTGTTCCATCTCCTTTTCATCCTGGTTAAATGAATCCTTTCCCTGTGTGGGAGAATAAAGCTTTGCATGGGCTTTGGTATGCAGGAGCTCCTTCCCTTCACAATTCACACAGTGCTTGAATGAAATCTTGCAGGAACAGCCTCCACTGGATATTTTTAGGAGGGCGAGGATGGCATCAGGAAACCACTAGAGACATCTCTTCTGCCTCTGGATACACATCCTGGAATAAAAGGAGTCGGTTGCTGCCTAATGCAAAGAGGAATTGGAAGCCTGGCACCGACTTTTGCCAAGATTTTCACCTTCCTGGGCAAAATCCACTCTCATTTCTCTGCAGAAAGCCCCAGGAATTGTGTGTGGAGAGGAGGAGTGAGCAGAAATAACTGCTGGATGAAGTAAATTAGTTCAGGGACATGGCAGGCTTCCCTAATGGTGCTTTCATGGATGCTGGATGTTTGGGGAGGTGTGGGAGTGAGCCAGCTCTGATTGCTCTGGGTGAGCCAGGTTGATTTGTGTGTCTGCATCTGCCCCACTCTCATTTCTGGAATCACAAACTCCCCATCCCTGTGCTCTCCTGGGTAGGACAAGGGTATACAAAGAGCACAAATCCCTGAGGAGAGAACTTGCTGTGTTGGAAGAAATGCTCATATTTCTGGCAAACTGGGCATTGGAGGAAGCTTCTCACTGGTTTTTGTTTGAGAAACAGGGAATCAACAATATCCTGGCCTATCCCAGCCCTAGGGTGGGCACTGTCCCTGGGCTGGCCCTGCTGAGGAACCCTCTGGAATCCTGGGGGCAGCTCTGGGCTGAATTTGCTTTACCAATGTAAAATGTTTAAATGCTCCAGGGAGAGCTGAGAGCTCCTTCCAGGGCCTGCAGGGGCTCCAGGAGAGCTGCAGAGGGACTGGGGCCAAGGCCTGCAGGGACAGCACCCAGGGAATGGCTCCCAGTGCCAGAGGGCAGCCAGGGATGGGATCTTGGCAATGAGGAATTCCTGGCTGGGCTGGAATTGCCAGAGCAGCTGGGGCTGCCCCTGCATCCCTGCAATGTCCAAGGCCAGGCTGGACCCTGGGGCTGGAGCAGCCTGGGACACTGGGAGGTGGCCCTGACATGGCAGGGGTGGCACTGGATGGAATTTAAGGTCCCTTCCAATCCAAACCACTCCAGGATTCTACAAACATCTTTTGGGATATTCAAGATTGGGAATGGAGCATGGCCTTGTTTTTCCAAGACACTCAAAAAAGAGAACGAGGGGATAGAAGGAATAATGAAGAGGAAAATCCACTCCTGAACTGCAGGTGGAATTCTGTGCTGGGAAGAAATCCCAGTTTCTGATGCTGTAGGAGAATAACTGGGGGGCGGGGAGTGTTTGACTGTTCTCACAGATTTTTCCAGTAACAGTGCTGCTCTTCAGCCTGGGACATCCAAATCTTCAATCTTTCCATCTCCGCATGGGAGCGCCGTGTGACATCCAAATCCACATCTTTGGTGGCTCTGTGCACATGGTGCTAAAGATCCCATAAGGCTGGGAATTAACCCAGGGCATTCTACAAACATCTTTTGGGATATGCAGGATTGGGAATGTGGCCTTGCTTTTCCAATACGCTCAAAAGCAGAATGAGGGGATAGATGGAATAATGAAGGGGAAAACCCACTCCTGAACTGCAGGTGGAATTCTGTGCTGGGAAGAAATCCCAGTTTCTGATGCTGTAGGAGAATAACTGGGGGGGAAGAGGGACTGTTTGACTGTTCTCACTGATTTTTCCAGTAACAGTGCTGCTCTTCAGCCTGGGACATCCAAATATTCTGTCTTTGTCTTTCCATCCCTGCATGGGAGCACCGTGTGACATCCAAATCCACATCTTTGGTGGCTCTGTGCACATGGTGCTAAAGATCCCCTAACACTGGGAATTAACCCAGGGCCATCCCTTCCTAATCCAAATTGAGTTTTGATGTCCAGAGTTGCCCTTGGCTACTGTTTGAATGAATTAAGATTCCAGCGTTGCCTCATATTTGCTAACTCGCCGTGGAATGAACTGGGAGTCAGATCCTCATTTAGTTAAAATAAATGTACTTCCATGGCTTTAAACAAATTTCAACCAGCGGACGGTTTTGCCTGGGGGGATTTGAGAGGCTGTGTGTTGGATCAGGTTCTGAGCTGCATTATAATGAGCAGGAAACGTGGAATATATGTGGAATTTAAAGGAAGAGGTTTATACCAGGCTGGTTTTTACCTCATGCCTCATTTTCCTAATAGGAATAAAAACAAATGATTGTGGCATTGAACTGGGGAGGAAACAAATGGATGTGCCATCAAATTTGTGGCTCTGGGAGGAGAATTAGTCAATACAACTTTGGATTGAACATTCCTTCATTTTCAGCTGGTAGATGCAGCTTTCCCTTCATGTTTTTGTTGTTTGGGCCTTGTGAAGAAAACATTTCAATGAAGGAAAAGGGATCAAGGAACGTTTTCAAAGTCATCTCGTCCCCCCACAAACCTTTCAATCTCCCGGCTCATTTTCCGTACTCCGTGACCCTCTTGAATGTCACCTGCTCTTTTCCAGCTGTAAAGCTTTTCCCTCTCCCCTCCTTTCCCTTGTGAGTCTCCTCTCTTCTGAGCTGGCCTTTCTTCCTTTGTGAGCCTTCGCTCCTCCTCCTCCTCCTCCTCCTCCTCCTCCTGCAGCTGCCTCGCTGGGGCTGACACCTTTTGTCAGCCTCATCAGGCAGATCAGAGCACTCGGACTGGGGGGAACTGGTACAAATTCTTTCTGGGTCAACAGTTTGTTTCCCAATGATCCTTTGATTTCTCAGGACAAGGTGTCATTGATCCGTGTCAAATTTGTGGCTAAGCCCAAGTTTGAACCAGTGTGGTTTTAACTAACTGAGGTTTTGTGGGGTTTTTATTGAGGGAACAATGATTTGGAAGAAAGGAGAGAGAAGAATTGGTGGTTGAGTTTTTAGCTGTTTTCTCCCTGAACTTTGCATCTCTTGAATTTTTAGTAAAGTCTCTCTGGGCAAAATAGGGTAAGAAAATGATCAGGGTGGTCAAAGGAGATGCTTAAAATTTTGGCAGGTTTGGCTTGTGATTCTTTCTAACTCTTCCAAGGAATTCTGCCAGGCCTTCATAGATCCACCCCCACAGCTGGGAGATGCCACTGGGCTGTTCCCCCCTGGTTATTTTGAATACTTGCTGCATTTCCCTCCTCTGACACTCAGCAGTGGCTTTCTGGATATCTTTACTGCAGGGGTTTGAGTTACATCCCTTGACCTTACCTGAAAGGCCAAGAGCATCCCTTAAGATCATGGAATTAATGTCTTTTTTTCCCACTCTGTAAAATGTTCCCCCTTCTCTCTTAACATCGAGCTTTCCTCTCCCTCCAAACTGGAAGGAAGTTGTTTTTCTCTGCTTCCAAATTCATGAATATTCACTCAGGAATTTCAGAGTGTTGGGAGCACAGGGGCTCTGGAGTTCTTCACAAATCTCCCAAGCCTCCCTGCTTTCCATGATCCATCATCACCTGTGGAATCCATGGATGAATTCCCACTCCTGTCAGCCCAGCCTGGGGAAGGGGCTGGAGCTGGGTGTGTTTCTGGGTCTCCTCAGGTCCATGGCACCACCCATCAATCAAAAAGCTGTGAAAGGAGCTCCTGGAAGCTCTGCCAGCTCCTTTTGCCCCAAACTGGGGCACGAGCTGCTGACAGCTCTCAGGGACCTGCCAGGCGTGTGCCAGCTCCATCTCAGTGTGGAGGAGGAGACTTGGGGATTGCTCCAGGTGTACCTGGACAGACCTGGACCTCGTGCTCCAGGTGCACATTGGTGTTTTCACCATAAATCCTGTTTTTTGAAGACTTTCTCAGATCTCACTAAGCACATGAGGCCAGTTTGCAAGTCCTGGAGAGGGAGCTTTTGTTCCATAAGAACAATTTGAGGCTTGCTCTACAAAGAAGGAAGACCCAACGTGCTGGTGTGTTTGTAGGGACCCAAAGGATGCAATTTTTCCAAAAACACTTCAATCCTCCCCTGTCCCTGGGGTTGGGCCAGTGGCTTTATTTACAAACTTGTGAAGAGTTGAGAAGTTCATATTAAAGCATAAAATGGGAAAACCTTTCCAACTCTCTCTGCCACCTCTCTAAAATAATATTTACAGCATCTAAGTCTGCCAAAGTGAAATGTAATTGCAGTTTGTATTAGACAGTGACTGAGGTTAGAATGAGCACCCTGTGTTTTATTTTCTGCCCTAACATGTACTTAAGGGGAATTATGACTTTCTTAAATCTTTTAACTCTTCCACTTTATTTTTTGCTTGCTGCAGGTAAGTATATCCTTGTGGTTAAAATATTTCTCTTGGTTTTTATAGGGAATAAACACTTCTGAGCTAACTCTGATCTGTGGCACAGTTTACATGTGAAGAGTCTGTTGTGTTGTTAAATGCTCTCATCTTTATTCATGTCCTGGGATGATTCAGACTTACTCATATATTACAGTACCAGGAGCACTTTACAACCTGTAGGAGTTCAGCTGGCATCCAGAATAAGCAGGGGGGCTGTTTTAAGGGCTGGGTAATTTGTTTGTACTCGTTGAGGAGGATCGAGCTGAGCCCTGGTGCAGTCAAGTTGGTTTTGGCTTTAATAACTCACAGAAAACGCAGGGCTGAGAAGGAACTGTGAGATTTTGTGTCTTAGGTTAAAAGATATTAGTGGAGGTCTGTATTCTGTCACTGTCTGTCAGAGCTGGGGCAGTTCTCTCTGTTCATGGGACAGTTTTCTTTAACTCTCCCACAGCCAATCCTCCCTTCAAAAAGATCTCCTCTGTTCATTGAGTGTCCCTGATCCAATCCCAGCATCCCATGGGGAGATGCTGCATTGCCCAGGGGAGGAGCCAAGCATTCCTACCTGGATCCAATCTGAGCCTGGGCACAGCACAGCAGCCTTTGCCCAGTGCATTGCCAGAGGAGCAGCTTCTGCTGCCCTGCATGGCCAGAGGGAGCCCAGGCCCATCTCCAGCAGCCCTGGAGCTGCAGAGGAAAACTCCCCCCTTGTGCAGGATCCCTGCTCCAGCAGAGCCACAGCTGGCACTGCAGGAGGGCTGAGCCCCCATGGGATGGGGCTGTGCCACCCCTGACACACAGGGGGCAGCTCCTGCTCTCACTCTGACACTGGGTTGGTTTCTTTATTTGTACCATTGCATTTGTATTTTTAATTTTTCTAGTAAAGAACTGTTATTCCTTCTCCCATATCTTTACCTGAGAGCCCCTTAATTTCAAAATTATAATATTCAGGGAGAAGGAATTTACATTTTCCATGTCAAGGGAGGCTCCTGCCTTCCTTAGCAGACACCTGTCTGTTCAAACCAAGACATTTTGGCTCTCTCAAATTGATGCTGGTTGATGAGAGATGCCCTCAGAAGCGTTGCTGGCTGCCATCAATGTAAATTCCCTGTCTGGATCCCTTAAATCCCATCTAAAAGCAGAATTGGGGGAGATTAGCAGCTCCCTCTGATTGTAACTGGGCTCTCTCTGAGCTGTGCTGGCAGTAATTACCAAGTTAAGTTCCCTCTGTTTGTTCATCCTTACAGTAAATTAAGAAAGGAAGATTTGGGACTTGTCTGCAAGTTGATGGGCTTTGCAAATAGAGATGTGCCTTCAAAGAGTCATTTAGAGCAATTATTTGAGAGCAGTTCTTTGCTGATGGAGACAAAACACGCTATTAGAGGTTTTTTTTTAAAAAAAAAACCAAGATACAACCAGCACAGCAGTTATTTTCTTAATGTGCTCCTGTTTATGGCTTTTTAGTCTGGAATTGTGGAAACCCTCAGCTTCTTACAACTGTTTTTATACATTAACAGGGGTTTTGAATTGCTACACCCATAGCTCTGCTCCCAGGAAACCTCCTGGTGAAGGGCTGGGATGTGATACCCAGCTATATTTAGATGGATTTTTGACTGGAATGGGGCTGACTTGAAAATTCTTTATTTTAATATTCCAGTGTGTCTTTTTTTATTCTTGGGAAGGCAGCACTCTGCCTTTTCAGGGGAATTGTGTTCCCACCAGGCAGTGGGACAGATGGATCCGAGTCCTCTGCCTCCCCACAGGCACACTGGGATGGGGGAGATTGGGGATCAGGCACCAGAGTTCATGTGACCCCCCCAAAAAGAGATCCCAGATCCCCAGAGAAGCTTTGCAGAGAGGCAGCAGCAATTTGGTTTTGTGCCAGCTGAGACACAAATATCAATTCTGGTTTGTGTCTCCTCTTAGGGAGGCTGTCCACTCCTCTTTAATTCACTTGGGGTGTGAATTAGGGTCTGAGCTCCTTTCAGACTCCCAAAACCCCCCTCTGCTGCTCCATGGATTTCTGCTCTTCTGAGGTTTGCACAAACCCACAGTGTGTTCCTGGGCTCCCCTGCTCCCTGAGCTGCTCTTTGCAAGCACTTCCAGTGTGTTCTGTGGGGATTTATTTCTCTCCCAAGGAAACATTCAGTCCTGTCTGTAGAGCCAGGAGTGCCTGCAGCTTTCTGCTTTCTCTGTGTTTGTGGCTTTTTGTGTCCAGACACAGTGAAAGCTCACATTCTGCTTTAGCTTTTCTCATTCCCTGGCTGAATTGGTCTCAGTGAGCTGACATCTCCCATTCCCACCTCCAATCCCTTTTCCTGCACGTCCTCATTCCTGTCCATACCAGCTCCCCCTTCATGGAATCACCACTGAAGGGTTTGGGTTGGAAGGACCTTCCTGATCATCCAGTCCCACCCCTTTGCCATGGGCAGAGAACCTTCTGTGAGATTTGTTTCCCTCCTGAAGATTTCTACAGGGCCAAATATTAACCCAGTTTTTCTCCTCATGTGATTGTTCCATCCTGTTGCTGGAAACTGGCATTGATGTGTTTTTAGGGTCACTCAAGGAGCAGCTCTGTGTGGCCACATCTCCTCTGAGATGAGCAAGTGCTGCTGTCCAGAGTTATCCCTGCACATCCAGAGGTTGTGGATGGTGGGAAGTGACAGAAGAAATCCTGGGAGGATGAAATCCAGAGGGAGCTCTTGATTCTGCAGCTTTGATGATCAGTCCAGAGTCTCTTCTCTTGGCTTGTTTGCTCCTTCAATGCATTAAGGCACCTTGGGCCAGGTAAATCCATTAGGACACCTTGGGCCAGGTAAATCCCAGTTCTTCTCTCTCAGCTCCCTGCAAAGGCAAAGCAGGGCCTGGGGTGCAGCTCAGCCGCCCCTTGGACTGCAGCATTCCCACCAGGCTTCCTGCTCTCCTCTTTTTTGAGGCCTCCTCTGGACTCGCCCAGCAGCTCCACATCCTGCTGATGCTGGAGGCAGCTCTGCAGGTGGGGTCTCACTGAGCTGGGCACAGGGGGGTTGTAGCCATGATATTTTCTGAAAAATCCTTTCTTTAGGATTTTTCCTCCTGAGAAGCTGAGAGGCCTCAGGAACAAAATGTACCCAATGGTTATCTGCTGCTGTGGAATGCAACAGGTGCATCTGGGATTGGGCTCATGGGGTTGTTTCTAATTAATGGCCACTCACAGTCAGCTGGCTCGGACAGAGAGTCTGAGACAGAGCCTTTGTTATCATTCTTTGCTATTCTATTCTTAGCCAGCCTTCTGATGAAATCCTTTCTTCTATTCTTTTAGTATAGTTTTAATGTAATATATATCATAAAATAATAACTCAGCCTTCTGAAACATGGAGTCAGATCCTCATCTCTTCCCTCCTCCTCAGACCCCTGTGAACATGGTCACAGCCTGGGATGATCCCATCCCTCAGCTCCTGCCCACCATGGATTCTCTTGGCTTTCTGGGCTGAGTTGATGTGGCCAGGGCATGTCCAGCTTTTCCTGCACCAGCACCAGTCCCTGTGCTCAGGGCTGCTCTCAATCCCCTCTTTAGGGAAACCCTGATCCACTCCAGCACCTTGCACTTGATCTTCTTGAACTTCATCTGTGCTGGTGCTCACAGGGGTCCCAGGATGAGGGAAGAGATGAGAATCTTCACTCCATGTTTCGGAAGGCTGATTTATTATTTTATGATATATATTATATTATATTATATTATATTATATTATATTATATTATATTATATTATATTATATTATATTATATTATATTATATTATATTATATTATATTACATTATATTTTATTATATTATATCATATATCATATCATATCATATTATTAAAACTATACTAAAAGAATAGAAGAAAGGATTTCATCAGAAGGCTGGCAAGGAATAGAAAAGGAATGGAATGATAATAAAATCTTGTGACTGACCAGAGTGTGATTGGCCATTAATTAGAAACAACCACATGGACCAATCCCAGATGCACCTGTTGCATTCCACAGCAGCAGATAATTATTGTTTTTCTTTTCCTCTGAGGTTTCTCAGCTTCTCCGGAGAAAAAACCCTGGCAAAAGGATTTTTCATACAATACATCTGTGACACTTCATCAAATTCCCCACTCCTGGAGCCGACAAAAACCCAAAGCTTTAATCACTTGTCTCAGCTCTCTGGGTGACATTATCTGCATTTATGTCCTGTCCTGTGAGTGTGCAGCTGCAAAGTCACTCGTGGTCTGCTGCATATGTTCCAGAAAGGTCTGGCCACTTTGGATCATCATTCTGACTCCTTATGTTAAAAATGCCAAAATAAGTGTGCAGGACCATTGTGTATCTTAAACAACTGCCCAGTCTCCTTCAGCCTTTGATTTCTTAACTTACTGTGCTTTCCACTTTGAAAAATATGCACAAATCAGTGGGGCAGGTTCCCAGCTGATGGCAGAGCAGTAAAAGGCTAAAAAATGAAGGTATTGAGATGAGACCAAAAAACCCAACCTGCTCTGACCTGGAGGTTGTTGGCAATTCCTGCTATGACAAGAACATAAATTTTGGGTTTGGAAGCTGCCCTGCTGTAAGTGATGCAGGTACCCCTCCCCTGAGTGCTGTACCACGGTGTTTTTCTTTACAAAAACACCTGGGTTGAACACTTGTGATGTTAATGGACGTTATTGGGGGCTGTTAAAGACAGAGGAGTCATCAGAGGTGGGCTCAGAAAAGGAGATGAGAAAAAAGCCAAAAAGCCATCAGCTCTCTTGTTGCTGAAACAATGGCAGATGGGGTAACACAGAACGAGCTATTGAACGACAGCAAGGGAAAATGAACTCTATTATTTCTCACTCACTCCTTCTGTCAGTGATTGAGGCATTGCAGAGCACGAGCAGGAAAATAATAGGTTGCTTTCACAATGGGAGAAGTTTAACAAGTGCTAAATCATTCATTCCACACCGGGGCTGCCGTCAGTGAGGCTCCATCAGTGCCTGGCTCACCCTGATTGCTGCACTTGCCTTCCACACCCAATCCCTCAGCAACGAGACCCTCAGCACCCCAAATCTGCTGCCTGTGGAGTGGGACTGAGACACTGAATGAACAGGGCAATGATCAGGGAGATGGCACTGCCGTATTTCCTGAAAAATCCCTTTGCCAGGATTTTTCTCCTGAGAAGCTGAGAGGCCTCAGAAAAGAAATGTAAACAATAATTATCTGATGGCTCTGGAATGTGCTCTGGAGGTTGTTTACCAACAGGTGCACCTTTGATTGGTCTCATGTGAATTGTTTTTACTTGGTGACCAATCCCAGTCCAGCTGTGTCAGACTCTGGTCAGTCACAAAATTTTATTCTTCATTCTTTGCTAGCCTTCTGATGTCTCCTTTCTTCTATTCTTTTAGTATAGTTTTAGGCTATAATTATAACATAATATAATATAATATAATATAATATAATATAATATAATATAATATAATATAATATAATATAATATAATATATGGTATGGTATGATATGATATATGATATGATATATTATATGATATAATATATATTATATATAAAATAGTATATAGAAATATATAAAATATATTATAAACCTATATTAATAATATATATTATATAAAATATGGATACAATAAATATAAAAATATATAAACTATATAAAATATATATTAATTATATAATAATATATATTATTATATATGATATATAATTATATATATATATAATAATATATTATATATTAATATATATAAAATATATATTTATATATATAATATATAAAATAAAATGTATATAATAATATATATTATATGAAATATAATATATTTTATATAATATATTTTATTATATATATAATATATAATAAAATATATATTATATAAAATATAAAAATATATTATAAAACTATATTAATAATATATATTATATAAAATAAAATTATTTTAAATATATAAAATAATAATTCAGCCTTCTGAAACATGGAGTCAAGATTCTCATCTCTTCCCTTATCCTGGGGACCCTCAAGCACCACCACAGGGAGATGCTTCAGGGTGAGGCTGAGCACAGAGGTTTTCACACAAATCTCCTGACGTGGAGGATTTTCACACAATGCCACTGGCACAGGGCTCCTGAGGTGGGGCACAAAGGCAGAGGATGGGGTTTGGCACTGGAATATTCTCCCTGGGTGCTGCTGGACACTCTGGCATTGTGTGGATGGCTCAGCCTCTGTTAACCTGGGTTCCCTTTGTGTTGTAGAGTTTGACTTTGTGGCTTCTGTGCTTGGCAGAGCTTGGTTTTGGGACTTGGTGTGAGCTGTTCCTTCAGTGTCCGTCACCAGTGTTCATCTCTTGGGTTTCTGTGGTTGAGATGACCCCTGAGGCATTAAAAGTCTTTTTTCCCCACCCCACAACCAAAGAAGAAGTTGAGATTCCTCAGCTCTGCTTTTCAAGGTTGTTTATTTTCTCTTATCTATGACATTCTTTCTCTGACCTGCTGAGATCTGTCCAGCAGGTTGGGTTGTGGCACAGTCCCTGCCCTTGGGGTGGTGTTGGCTTTTTATACCAAGAACTACCTGTACTTTATTTACAATAATTTCCCAATATCTATCACCTATGTTAGACAGTCTGGCTCTACTCTAAACCAATCCAGAAGTGTCACCATCACAGCAGAAGATGGAGGACAAGGAGGAGAAGGAGAAGAAGGAGAAGAAGGACAGGGCATGCCCAGATTCCTCCATCTTGCCTCTTGAACCCCCATTCTAAATCCCCAAAATTCTACTTTTTCCAACCTGTGACAAATTCACTGTCATTCTACTCAAGCTCTTGTGGCTTGTAAATCCTCACACAAAGCTGGGAATTGTTTCCATGGGCTAAAATCAAAGGCACAAAAGGTGTTTGTGACTCTGTGCCAAGGTCTCTGAGCCCCCTGCCAGGGTCTCAATTCCTCCAGGGCAGCCAGAGCAATGTCCTGGGCCCTCACATTCATCCTGAAGCTGGAAATGCCCTGGGTGTCCTTGGAATCACTTGCTGATAATCACAGAAATACTGAATGGTTTGGGTTGGAAGGGACCTGAAAGATCATTCCAGCCCTGCTAGAATCTGAAATGTAAGGAATTCTCAGAACTTTGGGCCTGTAAGCCAAAGCTTAGAATTCAACACAGGATTTGGTCTGAGACCTTGGAAAAGGCTTCCAAATTTAGGTGCTAGAAGTGAGAATGAGTGCAGGAGGTGACCTTTCTATTTAACTACAGCCAGAAACATTCTCTGCTCTCTGGGCTTTTCCTCTTAATTTCCAGTGCACTTGTAGGAGCCCAGAAACAATTTTTCCTTTGGAATGTGACTGTTTCACGTGGGGCATGGGATGAATTGGAGCTGCTTTGCCTTCTGCCCATGTGGTGGTGATGTCCAGAGTCCTCAAGGCAGGACATTGCTCTGAGGGCAGCAGTAACAGGCAAGAGGGGAATAAATGGGATTAAGGAGAGGTGAGTGAGGAAAGTCTTGACAGCATCTTTCCTCAAACTGTTGGAAAAATATTTTTTTCCATTGCTTCTGCTCTGCTCATCAGGCAGAAGCTTTTCCTGCCTCCAGAAAATCCTCTTTAAAGCAGGAATCTGTGTCAGCAGAGCAGAGACAGTGGTGACACAGCTCTCCCAGACATCTCAGGGCTGCAGGGCCACATTTCAGCCCAGCCCATCCTAAAATGGGCTAAAAATAGCTCAAGGTAATCAGCTCACAGTGGCCACATCCCATCAGCTGCCCAGTGCTTGCTCTCCTGCCCAAAGCCCTGGAGATCAGAGGCTTAGGGTGTGAAGAGCCCATTCATTATTCCAGGCTTGAGTGTTAATCACCAAATCACTAATTTGGCCCATTAGGAGCAGTAAATATTCGAGTCCTCTTCAGGCTTCACTTCCAGTTTGAAATTTTGCTGGTTAGTTAAGAAACAAAATAAGAAATCATCTGTTGTGTGTTCATCTGGGAATAAAAACTCTCCATTCCCTCTTGGAACAGAAGTTTCTTGTTGTGCCCTGATGGCTGTGGACCCCTGAGAGAAATACATGAAATTGTTAGAAACATTTTCTCTTTTTTTTTTGTGTGTGTGATTTTTTTCCCCCTCATTTATTTCCTCTTGCTGTTGTTCAGGTATACAGATCAATATAATCACTCTTTGGTCCTGATTTAACATTTTTTTCAGCTCTGAATGCAGGGATTGAGTTACCTCAGAGAAGCTGCTTCTCTCTGGGTAATTTGGAGGCTTGTTGCTAATATTTAGCAATTTGGGCAATTTGTGCTCGGTTGCTTTATCCTCTTTTCACTGATCTCACTCAGTGTCTCTCCCTGTGTATTTGTGCTCCTCAATAATGCTGTGCAAAGCCTCTCTCCCAGGATTTTCACCCATCCAAGGGGGAAAAGTGAGACTTTGCCCCTTCAGGGAACATCCTGAGTTGGAAAGGACCCACAAGGATCCTTGATTCCAACTCCTGGCCCTGCAGAGACAGCCCAAGAGCTGTCTGTAGGAATAACCCATCAACATTAGGGCCCAAATTCGGCAAATCTGAGCCCAAGCAGCTCCTTCCACAGGACAAAGCCAAGCTGAAAGTGAACAACAGCAGCAGTAATTGGGATAACCCTTGGTTTCCTATCCCATCAAATACAGAGCAGCAGAACAATCTCATCAGCTGAAGGAGAAAAATCATGGGGTTATGTCACAGAAATATTTCCTGAAAAATCCTTTTGCCAGGATCTTTTCTCTTGAGAAGCTGGGAAGCTTCAGCTTCTCCCTGTTTTGCTGCTTTGGGATGTGATTTGGAGAATTCTTTACCCAGCATGTGAAATTGTTTTTGCTTGATGACCAATGACAGCCGCCAGTGTGGGGGCTGTGAGCAGTCACAAGATTTTATCATCATTCCATTCTTTTCTATTCCCTTTAAGCCTCCTATTCTTTAGTGTAGTTTTAATATATGATTTTCTTTTCATATAATATATATCATAAAATAATAAATCAGCCTTTTGAAACATGGAGTCAACATCCTCATCTCTCCCCTCGTCCTGGGAACACCACCACAGAGTTTCCCATGATTTATCCTGTGGAGATCTCCTGCCTCATTTGTTGGGAGTCAATATTTTGCCCACTGGCTGTGGGAGCCCTGCAGAACTTGGAGGTTCATTCTGGAGCAGCAGCTCCTGTTGGCATTTCTTTAATGAACTCATAATTTATGGGCTGTGTTTTACATCTCCTCCCCCTGCCCCCGGAGCTTGTTCCAGCCAGCTCTGGAAGAAATGAGCTGTGGAGTTGTTACTCTCCTTGATTAAGTCAATAAAATCCATTTGTCTTGTTAGGTGAGGAGCTCCATTTGGCCTCCCAGATTCTGATTTTTTTTTTGGAGGTGAAAGCAGCAATGATAAAATATGTGAGAATCAGAGCTGAGCAGGCAGCACCTGGAATTGAGGTGGTGATTTGGAATTCTCAGATGGTGACAGTGATTGTTCCACTGAAGAACCTTTTGTTGGTTTTAGATGATGGATTTTAATGGTTTGGGTGGTTTTTAATAAATTATCATTGCTTTGAAAGACAGGAGATGCTTCATGTCAGGATCAGCCAGATTTCTGCTCCTTCATCCCAAAAGGTCACATTCCTGTCTTTCACTTGTTATAACCGTCACAACATCATCAAGGCAAGGGTTTTTATTTTCAATTTTATTTTTATTTTCATTTTCACCTGCTGTGATTCTCAAATTACACCATAAAGGGCTCCTTGTCAAGGGTGGTGATTACAAGTTTAATCTAGTTTTATAAAAACAGTGTTTGTCTATTAACTTTCATCCTGATCATGAAAAAGCTCCTTAGCTCCCTCAAGAGAAATGGGAAATAGATTTAAAATCCAGCCTCTGTTAAGGATCTGAATGCCTGGAAGTGTCCAAGTCCAGGTTGGACAGGGCTTGGAGCACCATGGAAGGAACTGGGTGGGCTCTAAATTCCTTTTCAACCCACAGAGCTCAGTAAATACAGCCCATGTGTGAGTCCTTCTGGCTTTGAGATCTTTTTAATATTCCCTAATTCTGCTCCTGACCAGGCAGCAGCACTGAGGTGAATGTGGAGGGATCAGAGCTTATTATTATTATTATTATTATTATTATTATTATTATTATTATTATTATTATTATTATTATTATTATTATTATTATTATTATTATTATTATTCCTTCTCCTGTAAGTCCTGGGTGGTGTCACCGTGATATTTTATGAAAAATCCCTTCACCAGGATTTCTTCTCCTGGGAAGTTGGGAAGCCTCAGCTTCTCCGTGTTTTGCTCCTCTGGAATGTGATTTGGAGAATTGTTTACCCAGCATGTGAATTGTTTTTAATTAATGACCAATCCCAGCCAGTTGTGTCAGGACTCTGGTCAGTCACGAGTTTTTATTATTCATTCTTTGCTAGCTTTCTGATGTCTCTTTTCTCTTTCTCTACTATAATTTTAGTTTATCATTTTCTTTTAATATAATATAATATGACCACACTGGGGGAGACACTTTCCTGAGAGAACAGTGCCCTGACCTCACTAAATCACTTTTATCCCAATTTTGAGCACTGCCAAACCCCCCGAGGATTGGCAGGAGCAGCAAGGACCAGACTCCTCTGGAGTTCCTCTTCTGCATTTTCACATTTTTCTGTACTTTTGAGTGTCAGTCCTGGTGTTCCAACTCCCCCACAAAACCAGCCCAGGGATTCCTGCTTGCATCACAGCAGGAAAAAAAGCCAAATTTGGGCTGTTTCCTGTGATTATTTGATGTGAGCCAGCACTGACACTTCAGAACAGGCGGAGTTTCCGAACACAAACATCCTCAAAAAACTTTTCACTTTGGAATGTCTCTGTCAGAGCTTTGCAGTGTAAACTCCCAAATCCCTCCTGGATCAGAGCTGCCTCAGAGCTGTCACGTTTTGGTTTTGGCTGCTGCTGTTGTGCAGTGCTTTTGCAATTGCTGATTCACAGAGCAATAAACCCCCAGGACTTTGGGTTGGAATCTCTGAATACAGAAGCAGCAGCCAGGAATGGATTTCACCTTGCCACAAGGAGCTCTTGGCAACTTTCAGAGACTGTAGAGACAATTCATCTTCCTCTCCCTTGTAACTGCCGTGCTGAAATCCCATTGTGAGGCAATAAAACCAGGGAATATTCTCATTTAAGTCAGAGTTTTTTGCGTCAGATCACCTTTTTAGAGCTCTCTTGGAATACTGTGTGCTCATTGCACAGTCACCGTGGTTCTGAGCCAGTTTAACCAGTGGTGGGTGGCACAGTGACAGCTGCTAAATTGAGATAATTCGATGTTTTCTGATTAGCAAAACCACAAAAGCCAGAGGTGGAAATGCATTTTAGATGCTCTGGGTGCAATATCTCTGTTTGTTATGAGCGTTTCAGTGATGAATCAGCCCTTCAGCCTCAGTGGGGGCCCAGCAGGGCACGGGCAGATGAAAAAGGATGAAATGTGGCTAAAGTGGGCAAACAAGAGATGAGAGAAGAGAAGGACAATTACTCCCATTTTATGGATGGGGAATGAACACCCAGGAAGATGAAGGGGTTGATTGAAGAATCATTAAGCGTTCATCACTAAACCACGGCCTCAGGTGCCACATCCAGAGGGTTTTGGACACTCCCAGGGATGGTGATTCCAGCCTCTTCCAATTCCTGTTCCAATCCTTGTGGGCTGTTCTGTCCTGCAGAGCTCTGCTCTCCCCTGGCCTTGATCCAGCAAACAGCTGGAGCAACTTAGGATCTTTAATTCCTTGGAGTTTTAGGCAATCAGGAGCTGAACCAAAATTCCTGTCAGGTCCTTAAAATCTGATCACATCCACCAACTCAAGGAATAGTTTTCCTCCCATTTCTCAGCTTTGCTGATGCCTTTTTGAGGCAGCAATTGAGCATATTTTGGGGGAAAAAAACAGCCCCAGATGCTTATTTCAAAAGGGAAGAAAGCAGCATTGTTAAAGCTGCATTTAAGTCGTTATCTCTTCTTATTACTGCTGCTTCTTTCAAGAAGTCTCTCCAGTCTGGCTTTCAGGGATAACAAACCCAGAGTGGAGAGCAGAGCTGGGGGCTGATGGGCTATTTCACATCTGGGGGTTGGGAGGCAAAGAGAAAGGGGGAAATCTATGAACTATCAAAATGTTGTTGGCTTTTCATTCCCAGATCAATGTGGGATCTCTCAGAGCATCACAAAGCGAAATGGTGCATAATATCACAGTCCTAAATTGGCCGAAATTATTGTGTTTTTAAGCCAAGCCAGCTTTGTTTAAATAATGGCTTTGCCATGGAGATTTGTCTCATTGATTGGATGCTTCGGAGTGGCAGAGTGAGAAAAATGAATTTGTGTCAGGCTGAATTACAGGTTTCCATATATTATTTAAGCATTGCTCTTTACCTCTCCCTCTGTCACTCATCATTTCCTTGCAGATTGCTCTATTTTTAATATTTCTCAGAGTTGAAGGTTACTTTCTTCTCCAGCAGCAGCTTTGAAGCAAATGTTATTTTAGTGGTGATGTTAATAGTAATTAATAATTATGGGGTTTATGAAGGTGTATCTTGCTGTTCTCCCCCTCAACTCTGGCTGGAATTGCCAGAGCAGCTGGGGCTGCCCCTGCAGCCCTGCAATGCCCAAGGAAGGATTGGAGCAGCCTGGGATAGGGGAGGTGGCCCTGGAATGAGCTTGGAGGTCCCTTCCCACCCAAACTGCTCTGGGATTCTGGGATTTGGGACACTCAGAATCCATCCCGAGGGATTTTTATGGAAAATGGGGAGAGAAAAGAGAGGAAAAGGGAAGGGAGACCCTTCATGGTTTGCTGAGATTCCAAGTGAAGGCCCTGGGTCCATGAATGTCTTGGAGAGGAGATGGATCCAATGCCAGGCTGGGAGAGCTGGGAATGTTCCCCTGGAGAAGGGAGGGATCCAGGGAGAGCTTCCAGCACATTGCAGGGCCTGCAGGGGCTCCAGGAGAGCTGCAGAGGGACTGGGGACAAGGCCTGCAGGGACAGCACCCAGGGAATGGCTCCCAGTGCCAGAGGGCAGCCAGGGATGGGATCTTGGCAATGAGGAATTCCTGGCTGGGCTGGAATTGCCAGAGCAGCTGGGGCTGCCCCTGCATCCCTGCAATGCCCAAGGCCAGGCTGGACGTTGGAGCTTGGAGATAGTGGGAGGTGTCCCTGCCATGCCAGAGCTGGAATTGATGATCTTTCGGGTCCTTTCCAACCCAAACCATTCCATGATTCCATTAGGTACTGGCAAGAAGTTTTTCTCTTTGCGTTTACTGCTCAGCTGGTTTTCTGTCCAATCCCCCTGGACTTGGTCAATCTGCTGCTCCCCCGGCTGTGGGATTCCCAAAGGGAATTTCCAGCACACAGTGGGACTGGAACTGGAAATCAAGAGTTGGAAGTAACAGAGCTGGAAGCTCTTTCAGCCACCCTCACTGGCACCTCTCACTGCTCAGGGAGATCTTTCCTTTTTCCTTGTTTCCATGGTTTTAGGAGGTCCCCACAGAGCCCTTGCTGAAGTCCTGTGAGATCCCACATTTCTTGTTCATCACTGGAGTGACTGAGCAGGAATGAGCTGCTCAAAAAGCAAAAAGTCAATACCTATCACTTTTCCATCAAACCTTTAAACATTGCATGAAAAATGGATTGTTTGAGATCCCAGAAGGGGGGCACAGCAGAGTGGGCAAAGCTTCAGGAAATCTTTAGGTAACAGTTTGCAGACCCAAGTGCCAGGAGAAGCAATTCCTTCTTTTTGCAGGAAAATTGTTGGCCTTGGGTTTGTTCCTACCTCAGGAACCTGAGCTCACGTGCAAAAGGATGGAGCACATGAGATTCATTCCCTTTTTCTTTCCCTCTGGTTTAAAGATTTCTTCCCAATTAATTGTCAAGAACCAGGGCAGATGAGAAGATCTGAGATGCTCTTGTTGTGCTGTTCACCTCATGGGTTTTGGAAAAGGAAGGAGGGACAGAAGCTGCATTTTTATCGTGGAGCTGGTATTTAATAGTCAGGAGTGCTGAAGGTGTAGCCTGAGGAAAAGAAATTCCAGATGGGAGGGGAAGAATTTGCTGCTGTGCAAGTGAAGAAGCATTCTAGGGATAGATATTTAGCTAGTGATAATTAATCCATGATCTGAGGGACACACTCTTCCTGACAGGAGGGTGGGATTGGCCTCTTCTCCCAGGCAATGAGCCACAGGGTGAGAGAAAATGGCCTCAAGGTGAGCCAGGGAAGGCTCAGGGTGGACATCAACATGAATTTCCTCATGGAAAGGGTGGGAAGGGCCTGCCCAGGAAGGTTTGGAGGTGGCACTCAGGGCTCTGGGGACCAGGTGGGCATCAAGCACAGCTTGGACTCAATGGTCCAGGAGGGTTTTTCCAACCTCAGTGATGCAGGGATTGTGTGGGTGCAAAACCAGCTGGGTGGTTGGGCCAGAGGCTGGGGGGCAGTGGATTCACACCAGTGGTGTCCAGTGGGGCCAGGTTTAGGGTCTTTATCACAGATGTGGATCAATGTAGGGAGATAGAACATAAGAAAATAAAGATTGTGTAGAAGGTAATCTTACCCCTAAGGAGCTGCAGCTGGGCCAGTTATCAAAGATTAGGGGCAGGCCTGACTTTAACAGGCCACAGCTGTGTCTAATGAGGATGAGTGCTGTAAAAGAGTGGGATAGCTGGGTGAGGAGTTGTTGGAGTTTGTTGGTTGTGCTGTGAGGGAGGAAGAGTCAGGGCTCTGAGGAGCTGCCCACAACACCAAGAAGGTGTGGAGCTTCTGTGGTGGGAGACAACTTTTGTGATATGGAGCCCCTGCAGTAAGATGGCAACAGATCAAGGGCACCCTCAGTCAGTTCTGGGGTCACCCCAGGCTGGGTGGGATGTGCATCTGCCAGAGGGATCTGGACAGGCTGGATCCATGGGCTGAGGCACAGCAGGACCCTGTGCTGGGCTGTGCCCTTCAGTGACCATCACATCCAGTGCCACAGGCTCCATCCCACAGCTGGACTTGGGATGGGAAAAGCAGTTTATTGTGGGGGGATAGAATGTAAGAAAATAAAGATTGTGTGGAAAGTGATCTTACCCCTAAGGAGCTGCAGCTGGGCCAATTATCAAAGATTAGGAGCAGGCCTGACTTTAACAGGCCACAGCTGTGTCTAATGAGGATGAGTGCTGTAAAAGAGTGGGTCAGCTGGGTGAGGAGAGAGTTGGAATTTCTTGGCTGTGCTGTAAGGGAGAAGGAGTCAGTGCTGTGAGGAGCTGCCCATGAGAAATCACCAAGAAGGTGTGGAACTTTTGCAATAAGATGGCAACAGTTTGGAGGAGCCCAACCAGATGTGCTGCAGGCAAACATCTCCCTTGTGTCTTCTCCCAAGGCCACCACCACTGGGGCTGTCATCCCTTGGGGTGGGACCTGGATCCTCTCCCTGTTTTGGGAAATCACTCCCTCTGCACCGCTCCTGTTTGGGAATAGTTGGATATTAATAGTTCTGGCTTGCAATCAGAAAGGCTGGCACAGTTCTTGGAGCAGCCTGGCCCAGTGAAGGTGTCCCTGCTCCTGGCAGGGGCTTGGAACAAGATGAACTTTTCAGGTCCATTCCAACCAAACCATTCTGGGAGTCATTCTCTGAAAAGTCACTTTTTTTAAACTAAAACAGCCTCTGAACAACAGCAGTGCTGAGTTCCACCATCAAGGTGCTCTTTCCTGCAGTTGTGACTGCGGTTTTGTGTTCTCTCAGCTGATAGCACTTAGAAAGTTTTTCAGGGAATTGTGGAAAAACGGTAGGATTTCACTTTACAACTCATTGCAGAGGGTGAAATTGTTTGTATTGAGCTGGGGCGTAAATGCTGGGAGTTTTTTGCAGGCAAAAAACCTTAAATTGACCATCCACTTTCCTTGTGCAGCCTTGCTAAAAAAGCAAGAAACAAACCAGGGTTACATTAAATTTTAATTTGCTTTCATAACCAGAAAGAGCAGGTCAATATTTTGTGAAACAGAGGGGAAAACTCTTCTTGGAAGGATTTTCTTCATCTTCAGCATGTGGTTTATTGTGAAACTTTATTATTTAGAGCTGAATTCAGTGGAAAGTTCTAAGTGCTGACAGCTCCATTCCATCCCATCCCCTGTGTTTAAAATCTCTGAATAATCCTGGAGAGATGATTACACCTGTAATTATCTTTACAGACATTATTGAACCCTCTCACTACACCTGCTGATTCCTCCCTCTGGTCAAACAGTTGAGAATAATGCAGTAAAAATATTTTAATATTATGTTTTTCATTTTCTTTATCTCATTAATGGTTGTTCATCTTGAAAAGTGAAGTAGTTTATTTGACCTGCACCATACCTGCTCTGTCCCTGAACACTGTAGATCTTGTTTGGAAAATAACACTATTTTTCAATGCTAAAAATTCAATACTTAAAATGTGGGGTTTTTTCTTAAAAAAAAAGTCATGATTAGCTGGAAGAGAAATGAAGAGAGTGGTATCTGCAAACAGAGGGGAAAACTCTTCTTGGAAGGATTTTCTTCATCTTCAAGGTGTAGTTTATTGTAAAACTTTATTAATTAAGAGTTTAAGTCAATGAAGAATTCTAAGTGCTGACAGCTCCATCCCATCCCCTGTGTTTAAAATCTCTGAATAATGAGAGATTATTCTGGAGAGATGATTGCACCTGCTAATTACCTTTACAGACATTCTTGAACCATCTCACTACACCTGCTGATTCCTCCCTCTGGTCAAACAAGTGAGTGTAACAGTTGCTGTAAACATATTTTAATATTATATTTTTCATTTTCTTTATCTCATTAATGGTTGTTCATCTTGAAAAGTGAAGTAGTTTATTTGACCTGCACCATACCTGCTCTGTCCCTGAACACTGTAGATCTTGTTTGGAAAATAACACTATTTTTCAATGCTAAAAATTCAATACTTAAAATGTGGGGTTTTTTTCTTCAAAAAAAAATCATGATTACCTGGAAGAGAAATGAAGAGAGTGGTATCTGCAAACTCAGAAGTTCTTCAGCGCTATTTATGCTTCTTATCATATCTGAAACAAGCTAGGAAATCAATTCCTGCAATACCTATCCACGTCAAAGCAGGCTTATCACCAGGAGCCTCCTGGAAGTTGTTCTTGTCTGCTTGAAAGCAGATGGATCTGGAGGATTGGGATACAATCCCTTTCTCCTGTTACACTTGCAGTTGATGTTGTGGAATGAAGTTGTTTTTGGGGTTTTTTTTCTGTGGAAGAAGGGTGATAAAAATTGCTCTTTAAGTTGTTCCAATCAAAGAAGCTTTTTAGAGAAGTTTTTGGTGATAAGGGCAGAGCTCAGTGAGATGGGCATTGAACAGCTGGAAATGAGAGGGGTTTCGTTTGGGTTTAGTGGTTGGGGTTGAGATGGTCAAAAAATCAATTAGAGCCAGGTGGAGGAGAGAAACAAAACCAAAACAAATCCACAGAAATTCCTTTGGCCAGAATTGCTGAGGTGAATCCAGAGGAATCCACAGAGGTGGAGCCAGGCTGGGAGAGCTGGGAATGCTCCCCTGGAGAAGGGAGGGATCCAGGGAGAGCTTCCAGCACATTGCAGGGGCTCCAGGAGAGCTGCAGAGGGACTGGGGCCAAGGCCTGCAGGGACAGCACCCAGGGAATGGCTCCCAGTGCCAGAGGGCAGCCAGGGATGGGATCTTGGCAATGAGGAATTCCTGGCTGGGCTGGGATTGCCAGAGCAGCTGGGGCTGCCCCTGCATCCCTGCAATGCCCAAGGAAGGATTGGAGCAGCCTGGGACACTGGGAGGTGTCCCTGCCATGGCAGGGGTGGCACTGGATGGGATTTAAGGTCCCTTTTCACCCAAACCATTCCATGTTTTAAAAGTAAGGAATTAAATGCAACCACTTTGGGAATGTAAGTGATAAAACACTTTTTGTGGACAAGGACACTGTTCCCATCACAGAGATGCAGCTGTTGCTGACTGTGGATGACACTAATGGGGGTTTTCTTCCAGGCTTTATTTCCCTTCTTTCCTTCCTTTTTTTTGTTTCCAGTCACAAATGTCCAGCAGGATGTTGGGTCACTTAATTGACTTCTGTTTTTCTCTGCCTGCTGTTCTTATCAGGCAGCACAAGACTCAGGGAGTTCAGTCAATACTTGTGTAATCAATTTAAAAAATGACAAAGGAGTCCTGGTAATTAGGGCAAAGCTGCTGCTTATGACATTTCAATAATTACTTCAGCTTCCTCCTTCTCCAGCATCTCCAGCAAATGGGGGCTGATTGAAGGAGGGCATCTTGCTTGACTGAGGACGTGTCAGAATTCCACAAATCCAAGCAGGAATTGAAATTGAGGCTTTTTGTTTCAGCACATGAAGGGGTTCTCAAGGAGACAGGGGAAGAATGGGGTTGATTTGTATTTTCCCATGATGCCACAGAGCAGCTGTGCCATTCTCTCTTTACCTGTTTGGCCTCATTTTCCTGCCCCTGAACATCAGCTGCCCTGGCAGCAGCCCAGGGCTTCTTGGATGTCTGGGAAGATCTCTGGGAACAGAGGAAGACAAAAAGTTTTGAGGGACGTGTTGCTCGTTTCTCCTTGGCTTTGGGGCATCCATGGATTTCTGAGGCCACTTATTTCCTGGGTAGTCTGAGATCCAGAAGGGAAGGGGGAGCTGATGGTTTGTCCACCCCAAACAATGAAAAACCCCAGCAGGGTTTTTGGTTTTGGGGATGTAAGGAAAAAAAAAACAAACAAACCCATGTGTTGCAGTGCTGAATCATCCATAAAAATGTTCCATGGCATTTTCTGATCCCTCTTTTGCTCAGCCAGGGAATCCACAGGGTGAGTGAGGGCTGAGATGATCACAGCTGTGCCAACAGAGCCTCTCTGAGATGGTGCAGAGCAGGGCTGGGCTCAGGTGCCACCTCTCCCACCCAGATCCTGCCTCACTTGGACAGGACAGGGAGCACCCAACATCCAGAGCAGCCTGGGTGCCTGGGGGAGGTCATGATAAACTCAGAATTAAAGGGGAGAAAGCCACAGGATGGTTTGGGTCGGAAGGGACCTTAAAGATGCTCTCATTCCAGCCCAAACCATGGCAGGGACTCCTCCCACTGTGCCAGGGTGCTCCAGGCTGGCCTTGGGCACTGCCAGGGATGAGGAGCCCCAGCTGCTTCTCAGTTTTGGGGTGTGAAGGCACCTTAATGGTCCTTCCCTGGCCAGGCTGGGGGAGACTTTCTGCCTTAAACACCGCTCTGCAACAGGGAAAAATCCGTTCCATTGTTCTGCACTCCCTTTCCCTTCTCCGTAAATTGACTTTTTACCCCAGGGCTCAATAAAAGCTCTGGTGTCCTTGAATGTCCTTTATCAAAGTAATTATTAAAAAACCAGCTGTGCTGGAGAGGAGCAGACCTGAGCTGGAGGACTGACCTGAGCTGGTTCAAAAGGGACTCAGAGCCCTTTCCAGCCTCTCTCCATCCTTCCAAGCCATGGAAGTGTCCCCTCTATTATTCCTGCATCCAGAGGAACCAGAATATGGATCCCACACAGTCCTGGCCCTGAGCAGCACCTTCTGCCCACCAGAGATCTCTCACCACAGCCTTGGAAAAGGGAGAAAGGAGCAGGAGGATTTCTTGGATTGTTTGGGCTTTTTTTTTTTTTTTTAATAGTTGAATCTATCACACTTCCTTTTACCCCTGTTTCCAAAAGTTCTGCTTTTCATGTGGGAAGTGTCGGAATTAATTTGGAAGTGTTACTGAGGAGTCCTGGTAGACACAGCTGTAAAAGCACCAGGACCTGCAAAAGCCCCCAAAGAGCTGTCAGAGCTTGGCTCTCACTGGAGAAATCTAAAATTTATATTTTTTTTCTTTTTTTTTTTTTTTCCCTTCCCCAAATGTGCAGAAGCTTTTTTGTCATTTCTCACAATTCCAAGGCAGCTTTTTTTTAAAAAAAAAAAAAAAAAAAATCTCAATTTGCCACCACGTCCTGGGTGCTGTGCTCCTGCTGTGCTGCCATATGGTGGTGACCCAGGTGTCCCTGCTTGGTGCCAGTCGTGGCTTCTTGGTAGGGGAGGAGGTGGAATCATGGAATTTTAACGAGGAGCTGCCCCCTCCTTCCCCTGCTCTCCCCAAGGCACAGACCATTAGCAGACTGAACCCTTCAAAGGTGGCATCCAAGGTGTGATTTGTAAGATTGTCACATCATTGCAGCCCTCAGTTTTCTCCCCTTGGTCTGAAAACCTTAATAATCAGCCAAAGCTCGGTGTCTGTAGCTGCTTTTTTTTTATGAGGGAGAAAGATGGGCCCTTCTCCCCCCCTCCTGAAAATTCAGGTGCATTTTTATTTTGAGACGAAAGTTGCCAAATATTTGGCTGTTGATGGCCTAGATGAGCCACACAAAGAAAATCTTGGGTCAATATTTTTGTAGTGTTGTGGCCACTGATCTGAAGGTCCTAAAAGTTCCTCCCAGTTCCCGTTAGGATCATCTTTGCTCTTTATCAACAGACACAAATTTAACGTTGTTCTCTCTAAAAGCCTCTTGTTGCCCAGCGTTGATGCCAAGTCCAATTCTCATTTGTTGGGTTTAAAACTGAAAAAAAAAAAAAGGCAACATCAGTGTTTGTGCTGAGAAAGAAAAGTTTCTCTGAGCGCATGAAAATAAAATGAGATTCTGAGCTGTCACTGAAACAATGACAGAAATCCATGGTTCCTTTTGCTTTTCTGTGGGAGACTCAGTTCCCACAAGGAATTAATCTTGGTTTGGGTAAATCTGGACATTAAAGCATTTGATGGTGAGGCCCTTGCTGCTACTACATTGTCTGAGCTTGGTTTGGGGCTGTTTTACCTCGTTTTAAACTTTCCTGCCACGAGGTTTGGCTTTGTGGGTGTCTGAAGGACCAAGCAGTGATTCCTGGAATGGTTTGGGTTGGAAGGACCTTAAAGATTATCCAAGTCCAACCTCTGCCATGGGCAGGGCCACCTTCCATGGCCGGGGATGTCTTCATGGGCAGGGACACCTTTGTGGACAGAGACATTTCCATGGGCAGGGACACCTTCCATGGATGCCTTCCATGGGCAGGGACAAATTCCATGGCCAAGGACACCTTCCATGGCCGGGGATGTCTTCATGGGCAGGGACACCTTTGTGGACAGAGACATTTCCATGGGCAGGGACAAATTCCATGGCCAAGGACAAATTCCATGGCCAAGGACACCTTCCATGGCCAGGGACATCTTTATGGTCAGGGACACCTTCCCTGGGCAGGGACAAATTCCATGGCCAGGGACACCTTCCATGGACACCTTCCATGGGCAGGGACACCTTCATGGGCAGAGACAAACTCCATGGCCAAGGACACCTTCCATGGCCAGGGACATCTTTATGGTCAGGGACACCTTCGTGGGCAAGGACACCTTCAGGGCCAGTGACACTTTCCATGGCCAGAGACACCTTTATTGGCAGGGACACCTTCCATGGGCCAGGGACCCTTTCCATGAGCAGAGACACCTTCATGGCCAGTGATGTCTTCATGTGCAGGGACACCTTCCATGGGCAGAGACAAATTCCATGGGCAGGGACATCTTCCATGGCTAAGGACACCTTCATGAGCAGGGACACCTCCTTGGGCAAGGACACCTTCATGGGCAAAGACATCTTCCATGGACAGAGATACCTTCCATTGCCAGGGACACCTTCCATGGGCAAGGACACCTTCCATGGGCAGGAACAAATTCCATGGCCAGGGACACCTTCATGACCAAGGACACATTCCATGGACAGAAACACATGCATGGGCAGCGGCATCTTCATGAGCAAGGACGTCCAAGGACCTTCCATGGGCTCCAAACCCTGTCCCACTTGGCCTTGAGCACCTCCAGGGATGGGTGAGCACCTCCAGGGGTGAGATTTGGCCACCAATGTTCTCCTGAGGCAGCAGAGTGTGCCTGGTGCAGGTCTCCCAGCTGGATTCCTACCCTGAGGAGGTTTCCTGTGGAACCAGAGGAGGTTTCCTGTGAGCAGGACCTGCAGGGGAAGGGAGGCACAGGGGATTCTCTTCAGAAGCACCATTCTCATGTAGCAGCTTTATCTTCATTAGCACTTCCCAGCGTTTGGCTCCCTTTGGAGTGGCTATTGGATGCAAATCAGGTTTCAAAGGCAGCCCAGTGTCTGCTCTTTCCCTGTGAATTCAGTGGCCAGGCTGAGCTGCAGTTATGTTGTGCTCTGTGCATTAGTGAGGATGGGATGAAGCCTTTTCAAGTCCCCTTTGATGTGGAAAGGAGTTTGTGCAAGTGTTGTTCCCTTGTCACAGTCACCTCCCCTCCTCAAGGAGCCAACCCCATCCCAGCCAGAACATTTCTGCCAAGGTTTTTCCTGGAGTTTTCATGCTGTAATTACAAAAAGTGGGATTTGGGAATGGTTTTACCAGGTGAACTTTTCCCCTCTGCACACCTTTGTCACACCAGTGAGATGTACCAAAGGAATTATGGAATGGTTTGGGTGGGAAGGGACCTTAAAATCATCCAGGGCTGCCCCCATCGCTCTCTGCAGCTCCTGAAAGGTGCCTGGGCTCAGCTGCCCTTGGGCTCTTTCTCCAGCAGCACTGACACAACCAGAGCACACAGCCTCGAGCTGTGCCAAGGGAAATTCAGGCTGGAGAGCAGGAAAAAGCTTTTCCAGCAAGGGGGATAAAGTTCTGCAATGGCTGCCCGGGGAGGTGGTGCAGTCCCCATCCCTGGGTGTGTTTGACAGCCTGGATGTGGCACTGGGGGCCAGGGGCTGGGCTGGACTCCATGGCCTTGAAGGTCTCTCCCAACCTGGAGATTCTGTGATTGTGTGAAGTTCTGCCCCACATCCAGGGGGAATTCCTAAACTCAGTCCCTGCCCCTTCCCCTGGTGCTACCCTGGCCCTGCAGTAGAGCCTGCTCCATCCTTTGGGAGCTCCTGTGGCCGTGGATCCCCATGGATGGGCTCCTGTGCCCATGGATCCCCATGGATCCCCATGGATGGGCTCCTGTGCCCATGGATCCCCATGGATGGGTCCCTCAGCCATGGATCCCCATGGATGGGCTCCTGTGCCCGTGGATCCCCATGGATGGGCTCCTGTGCCCGTGGATCCCCATGGATGGGCTCCCTTGGCCATGGATCCCCATGGATGGGTTCCTGTACCCATGGATCCCCATGGATGGGGTTCCTGTGCCCATGGATCCCCATGGATGGGCTCCCTTGGCCATGGATCCCCATGGATGGGCTCCTGTGCCCGTGGATCCCCATGGATGGGCTCCTGTGCCCGTGGATCCCCATGGATGGGTCCCTGTGCCCATGGATCCCCATGGATGGGTCCCTGTGCCCGTGGATCCCCATGGATGGGCTCCTGTGCCCGTGGATCCCCATGGATCCCCATGGATGGGCTCCTGTGCCCATGGATCCCCATGGATGGGCTCCTGTGCCCATGGATCCCCATGGATGGGCCCCTGTGCCCATGGATCCCCATGGATGGGTCCCTCAGCCATGGATCCCCATGGATGGGGTTCCTGTGCCCATGGATCCCCATGGATCCCCATGGATGGGCTCCTGTGCCCATGGATCCCCATGGATCCCCATGGATGGGCTCCTGTGCCCATGGATCCCCATGGATGGGCTCCCTTGGCCATGGATCCCCATGGATGGGCTCCTGTGCCCATGGATCCCCATGGATGGGTTCCTGTGCCCATGGATCCCCATGGATGGGCTCCTGTGCCCGTGGATCCCCATGGATGGGCTCCTGTGCCCATGGATCCCCATGGATGGGTCCCTCAGCCATGGATCCCCATGGATGGGTCCCTGTGCCCGTGGATCCCCATGGATGGGCTCCTGTGCCCGTGGATCCCCATGGATGGGCTCTTGTGCCCATGGATCCCCATGGATGGGCTCCTGTGCCCGTGGATCCCCATGGATGGGCTCTTGTGCCCATGGATCCCCATGGATGGGTTCCTGTGCCCATGGATCCCCATGGATGGGTCCCTGTGCCCATGGATCCCCATGGATGGGCTCTTGTGCCCATGGATCCCCATGGATGGGTTCCTGTGCCCATGGATCCCCATGGATGGGCTCCTGTGCCCGTGGATCCCCATGGATGGGCTCCTGTGCCCATGGATGGGCTCCTGTACCCATGGATCCCCATGGATGGGCTCCTGTGCCCATGGATGGGTCCCTGTGCCCATGGGTCCCCATGGATGGGTCCCTGTGCCCATGGATCCCCATGGATGGGTCCCTCAGCCGTGCCCCCCTGCCCTGAGCAGCCCCAGCTCCCTCAGCCTCCCCTGAGCACGGAAATGCTGCAGGCCCTGAGCCATCCTCACATCCCTCCTGTGGCCCTGCCCCTGCAGCTCCAGGTCCCTCCTGTCCTGAGGAGCTCACAGCTGGACCCTCCAGATGTGCCCCACAGACCTCCCCGTCCCACGTGGGTGAGGATTTGGGACCCTGGAACCAAACACCATTTTGATAAGCACAGATTTGCAGATGTCACCACGCTGCTGAGTAAAATTTCCTGCAAATTCCCATTTTCCTTGGGAAAACCTGGCTAGAACTTGTTTAGCCAGACTATTAATAGCAAAATACTCCAAAATTAAGGTATTTCTGTTTGATCCCTCAGTAATGCCACTGCTGCTTTGACTTGCTAATGTCTCTCCACGCTGCCCTGAACTCCTGCAAGCCAAACTAAACTGCTTTTCTGTGTGTTTAGAATGCATTAAGGTTTTATAATCTATTATACAAACCCTTCCTCACTGCTGCAGCTGGATTTCCTCTGATCACCTCTATTCCATCACTTCAGAAAGCATCCTTGATCCGAGGAAAAAGCCTTTTATCCCGTTCTCTGATCATCTGTTTGCTCACAGTAGGTAAAACAAAAGGCTGAACGCCATCCCAGAAATCCTTTGTGCCTTTTCCCGTTTCAAATTCCCCGTCAGAGATTTCTCCCAGGATAAGCAAGCGTTAAAATCCTGCTTTAGCCCGGCTGAGGTTGGGTTTTTTTCTCCCAATACCTTGTGCTTTGCTGGGAAGGTGGTGGAGGATGCTGCTTTCAGAATTCGATTGTTTCCGAGGGAAGATTTGATTCTGCTGGAAGTTATTGAGCCTAATAACATTTTATTGCTCTTTTTAAGCAGCTCAGAGTTTCTTGCAGAGACTTTGACAGAAGGAAAAGCGAAGGGAAGAGGGGGTGGTGGGGTGAGGTGGAAAGCAAGGGGGCAGCTGTGGAAAAAAGGCAAATGGGATCTGGGGAGGAGTTTCATTAGGAGATTAACAAAGTGTTAATGAGGAGGGTTCATGTCGTTGCTCTGGACTCGTTTGGAACTTTCCCTGCGGTACCTGGCGCTGGTTCTGGTTGTTCAGCTTCACAAAAGGGCTCTTGGGAAGAGCAGGAACTCCTGCAGGAGCGGAGTGAAATAAAAATACTGAGTGGCTTCTGTTAGGAAAAGGAAAGGTTGGATCTGGGCAAGCTCCAAACTCCAGCCAGAAACAGGAGAGGAAAACTCCAGGACAAGAATTGGTGAGGGAATCTCCTCTCTGCACACAAAACCTAAAAAAACATTCGGGGTTTTGCCCAAAATGTGCAGTTTTCCCCCCAGATTGTGGGTGTGCATCACAATTTTTCACCAAAGTCAATGAAATGGAAATTAGGCTCCACCTGAACCTGTGCCCAGGTTGGTTGATTTTGGATATTGATGCAGTTTGTGCTGCTGGATAAAACTTGTTCTGTAGAATAACCTGAAGTTTAGGATTTTTTGCAGGATAGGATTAAGGTAGGGGAAAGAAAACATCTTCCAAAGGTTCTGTTTCCATCAGATGGGATAGAGGTGAATCTTGGTGCAGTGATAATGCTAAATTAACCACTTGGACTGTCCAATATCATATTAAAATATCATAAAAGGGAGTTTTATGTCCCATTTCTGCTGCTGTTTTAATTTAACTGGAGAAGATTCCCTCTAAACCAGCACTGACTACACAGCTGCACCTGTGTTTATATTGTCCAACTTATTACTTTTATTGGGAATATTTACTGTGCCTCAGATGAGTTCTCTGTTGTTTAATCTCTCATTTCTTTGGGAGGTTTGTTTGCAAGATTTCCTTTCTTCCCCCAGACCAGGCTCCTTTCCTTTTCTTCCTTTTCCTTTTCTTCCTTTTCTTCCTTTTCCTCCTTTTCCTCCTTTCCCTCCTTTTCCTTCCCCTTTTCTTTCTATTCCTTCCCCTTTTCCTTTCCTTTTCCTTTTCCATTTCCTTCAAGGTTGGATGGGGCTCTGATCAACCTGATCTTGATAAAGATATCCCTGCCCATGGCCAAAGCATTGGATCAGGTGACCCTTAAAGGTCCTTTCCAACCCATTCTGTGATTCCACAAATCAGAAAACACCTCCATAATCCTCATTTCTGGATTTAAAAACCAAGGGTGGTTTTCTGGAGATAGTTATTAAAGACCCAGCTTTTTTTGGAATTGTGTGAGTGTAACACAGCTAGAACAGGAATTCCAGAGTCTTTGGGATGTGTGTGTCCATCTCTTGCTTCAGTTCCCTGGGGTGTTGGGGCTCTTGTAGTCATGGACAGCAGCCTTTTAATTTCAGCAGCTTTTCAATTTCATTAAATTCTTCAGAGATTCTCCATCCTCCTAATCACATAGATGCTGGCATGGCACATGTGGCCATCAAAACACAAAAAACCCCAAGTTTAAAATGAAATAAAAAAAAACAACTTTCCTGCTTCAGATCTAAAGATCTTTGACAAGGAAATGCTTCTGTTGTGCCAGAGGGGAATAAAAACATCCCATGATGGGCAAACACCCCCAGAACCCTGAGCAAACTCAGTGCCTGCAATTCCAAATCACACCCTGAGTTCCTGTGGTTCCTTACTCCGTGAATTTTAAGCCTCATCTTCCAGTTTATCACCCAAAAATGAAATAAAAAACAAAAAGGGAAGGGAAACCGTGGCTAAATCAGTGCTCCTCAAAGCCTGCAGGCACCATGGTAATACAAATAATAAATTGGGAAATAATGAAGAGCAGAGTGGTGGCGAGGAGCTCCGGGCTGAGAACGGGATTGATAAACACAGAGTTTAACATCAAGGAAAAAAAATCCTTTGGGGCTTCAACCTTCAGTGATCGTAGAGTGTCAGGAAAGAAATTATCATTGTTGTTGTTGTTGTTTACCTCAGAAAATTTGGGAAGAGATTGAGAATGGAAAAAAAAAAAAAGATGCTCCAAGGAGCCCTCCTGGAAAAAGTCCAAGCCCTGCAAAGTTCCACAGATGAATTGATTTAATTAGGCTGTATCAACACGGCTGCTGCTGCTTCACAGACAGACTCATAAAAGATATTAAAGATGCAGTTGGGGTGTTGCATTTTTTTTTCAAAGATGCCCACGACTCCTCAGCCATAAAGAGCTCCCCCCTATTCTATTCCCTTTATTTTCACTGATTAAAAATGTCTTTACTGGCTGGAAATACTTAAACAGGGACAAAAATGAGGTGGAAAAAAAAAATATCCTCATTTCTGTGCTGCGTAAATTATTTAGGAGGAAATTACAACCTTAAAAGATTGAGGATGAAACCGGTGTGGGGAAAATGGTGTTGAGAACAAACAAAAACGGGGTTGTTCTCCTCTCTGGAGGATCTGTGTTGGTGCCAAGGTGTCCATCCAGATATTGGGGAATATTTGGGGTGGGAGGATCTTCCTTCAGATTCTTGGTGACCCACCAGGGATCCTGAATTCCCTGGAGTTCATTCCACAGGGACAAGAGGGTTTTTTGGAAATTTGCAGATAAATTTTTAACCTCCATCTCTCTGCTCACAAACACAGGGATGGATAAAACTTCCCTGTGGGAAATGAGAGTGAGCTGGGAACAGGGCAGGTGTAGGAACTGCCAGACCTTGGGGTGAAGGACTCAGAGTCATGGACAAACCTCTGCTTAACTCCAGGGATTTGTGGAAAAACCATCTGGTGAAATTCAAGGTGTGTTTCAGAAAAAAAGTTGGGTTTTTTTCTGGAATAAACCACTTCCAGTTGGTCATGGCAGGCTTTGTGAGGGAACTTCCCAAGTTTTTTGGGGTTGTTGGAGACACCTTTTGTGTCTCCACAAGCACTGATGTGACCTTGGGAATTATCCCATGTTGTGCCATGGAAACTTTCCAGACTTATTGACTGCCAGAGGGAAAATGCCAGGAAAATCCAAGTTTTCCATGCTCAGTGCCATGGACATGGTATCTGCAGGCCTGAAATCAGTCACTGAAGTCACTTTCCACTTCAACATGAGGGAATTCCACCTGGACACGAGGAAAATCTTCTTTCCTGTGCAGTGGCAGGGCACTGGGATTGACTGTCCATGGAGGGGGAAAGGAGATCTCCTTCCCTGGGGACATTCCAGAGCTGTCTGGATCAATTCTGTGCCAGGGCTCTGGGATGGCCCTGCTGGAGCAGGGACTGGGACCAGATGATCCCACTGGGCTCCTTTCCATCCTGGGATGCTGCGAACATCAGGAGATGTGGTTTTCCTATGAGGGCAGGTGGCCCAGGGAGGTTTTGGAATTTTTATTCTTGAAGATCCCCAAAACTCACCCGGACTCAGTCTTGGACAATCTTGGACAATCTTCCAACTTCAGCTCTTCCCTAACTCCATGCCTCACCCTCAGGGTGCATTTTCCAGGCTGCCAGTACAAGAGGAAGGCTTAGAGATGCCAAATTGAGCTTTTATATTGTTTTAATTCAGGGAATCAGGAAATTTTCCTTCATAACCCTGAAACCCAGAGCTGTTCAGAGTTTTTGTGCACAGCTCTTCCACACCATGGAAAATAGGGGATGGGGCAATGCAGGGAATTCCAGGCAGTGCAGGGAATTCCACATCATTTCCTGGAGTCCGTGTGGGTTTCACAGGGGCTGGGCAGAGCCTGATTTCTGCTCTTCTCTACCCAAAATTGTTTTACTATCACCGTGTAAAAATAAAAGCCACGCTGGCAAGGCGCTGTACAATTACTTTGTTATGCATTTTGCTGTGCTGGTGTATTTGTTTAATTAAGTTCCTCGCTAATTAGAGCTGTATGTACTTGTGTTAATTATTATTTGCTTAACACAATCAGCAGTGTAATTCTTTTCTGAGAAGCCACACACTTTCCAGTTCAGCTAAATTACTGATTCCGTGGGCTCTCCAAAAGAATAGTTGCTCCATTTTTGTCAAATGAGAGGTTGCATTCTTTAATGTGAATGAAATTCAATTTAGATTACCTGAAAGTTCACATAATATATTGTATTTTTAATTGGTGATTAAGCAAAGAAAGAAAAAGCTGGTTTGATTTGTACCTCGGCACAAAGATGTCTATTTTTTCTGACTGGATTACAAAATTGGACAGCTCTGCTATTTATCACCCCTCCAAGACCTTTTTCTGTCTGACAAAGAAAAAGTACGTTTGTCTTCAGGCTTTGGAAAGAAACTGCTTTCTCATGCTTGAAAAATGTAACCCTGTGCAACTTCTGACCTTTTACCAAGCTTTTAATTAATTTTTTTAAAATGCAGAGAGCTATAAACACATTACACAGCCAGAGCCCTGTCAGGGTTTTAATGCTGTGCCCATTTCAGGAGCAAATTTCTGTTCGGTTCCTAAAACAGAAAGGAAAGTGATGCCATAAATACCCTTTATCACGTTCCAGAAGGGAGTTAATAACCAGGTATTGTTATTTATCAGTAGGGTTGGTGTTCATCCACACACCCACACCCATCTGGGTTGTGTCTCTCTGTCTGGGAAGTCTTTAGGGCTTTGATTTCTGTAGGTTCTCGCTTAAAATTTGAGTTGCTGATCAATTCTGCAAAATGTGTTTGCTATTTGGGGGAGCCACCATGGATCAGTGTGTTTTAGTTGGGAACAACAGGACAGCAGGAAAAGGAAGAAGCAACTCCTACAGGAGGAGCAGGTGGGGGAAATAATTCTCCTGAAGGAAAATATAAACATGGCCAGGATTATGGAGGGAGATAGGGAGGATTTGGCCTCATCCCAGGAAGGTTGGGGACGTTTCTTTGCATTTTTCAAGGAATGTGGCATTGAATGGGAACTTTTATCAGCAGAGGAGCAGAATATTAACGAGTGTGTGGAACCTAAAAAACCCTTCCTGTAAACTCTGAAATGAAACCTCTGTAATTCACCCACGAGCCACTCTATTAAACATTCACTAATTGCAGCTGTTTTCAACTCTGCCACAAAATCAGCAGAAAGGTTTTGTTTAAAAAGACAAATCCAGAGCTTGGCTCGTGGTTATGTGCATCCAGTTGTGGCATTTTTCACCTGTGGTTTGAATTCTGCCCCGCGACTGAGTTACCTTGGGAATAGAGGAGTGAAAGCAGCAAGAACTGCAAAGTGCTTCCATGGCATGGCCTGAAATGCTTTGCTGAGCAAATGTTCCAAATGCACCTTATCTGTTCATAATCACCATGGAAAATGTGCTGGGAAATGGGCATTTCACAGAAACGAGGGATTTACTTCTCTGTACAGAGCGATGGCACGAGGGCACTGGTGGATATTGTGATTGGAAAATCACAGGGGAAAAAAAATTAATGGTGGATATTGAGATTGAAAAATCACAGGGGAAAAAATAAAACCAAAAGGAACCTGAAAAACCATGGGAGAAAATACAGAGAAGTGGAAGAATCAATAATGGTGTTAATGAGAACTGCTGGAAATGCCCATTAGTGGGAATCACTGTTTCAGGAATCATTTCCAGCCATCAGTGCTGGAAATTCCCACACAAGGAGCACCTCAGGGACGTTGAGCCAGTTCCCAAAATTCCCAAACCATCATGGGGAATTCATTGGGGGATTCTGCTTCACCTCGATGTGTTTTTCTCACAGGGGTTTTGTGGAAAACATCAGGTGCCCCCTCAGTCCCTTCTGTTGTCCACCTGGAGAAGGGGATGAGAATGAATATTTCACTGTATAAGCACGAAGGGAAAGTTAAATCAGGATTTCTTTGGTGGAATCTTGCTGATGGTGCCCCCAGGAGGGAGTGATTGATTCCACTCACTCGTTCCAATTCTGGAAAGAATTCCAGAGTAGTTGGCAGCTGTGGAGGGATAGAATGTAAAGAAAGATGGTGCAGAAGGCAGTCTCACCCCCGAGGACTTGCAGCTGTACTAATCACCAAAAATTAGGAGCAGGCCTGCCCTTAACAGGCCACAGCTGTGTCCAGTGATGATGAGAGCTATAAAAGAGTGGGTCAGCTGGGGGAGGAGAGAGCTGGAGTTTGTTGGCTGTGAAGAAGAAGGAGTTGGTGCTGTGAGGAGCTGCCCATGAGAAATCACTGAGAAGGTATGGGAACTTTTGAGATAAAATTACAACAGGCAACAAGGTCAGAACTTCCCATGAGCATCCCAGGCGTCCACAGTGAATGATGGGTTAAAACAAATATCAAAAAATCATGGAATGATTTGGGTAGGAAGGGACCTTAAAATCATCCAGTGTCACCCCTTGCCATGGCAGGGATGCCTTCAACCATCTCAGGCTGCTCCAGCCCCAGTGTCCAGCCTGGCCTTGGGCATTCCAGGGATCCAGGGGCAGCCCCAGCTGCTCTGGGAATTCTCTCCCAAGACTCCTCACCCTCACAAGGAAGAATTCTCTTTTACCCCCTTCAATTGATAGCTGAATCCATAAATTTGGCTTCCTTTGGGTGACTCTGTGCAGAAAAGGGGTCGATGTCACCAGGAATTCCATGAGGAGGTTTCCATCCAGCTCCTCTGCTGCGCTCCCCCTTGTGCTTGCGGAAGCAGAGCTGGATTAATTTACACCTGCTCTAATTAATGAAAATAAGACAGAACTAAGGTCTGACTGTGCAGGGGGCTGCACCAAACTCAGCTCCGCATTGAGTGTGGTTGTTTGGATGGAATTGTTTCATTTGTCACCTCCTGGCTCTGCAGAGCTCCCACTTTCCCCAGTGTTTGTGTTCCAGTCCTTCTCCTTAGGGCTGCCTACAGCGAGCAGGAAGAAAGGAAACACTTTTAATCCATCACTGATTCCAAACAGGAGGATTTAGGAATTGGGAGGTAGGAAGTGTTTCAGAAGACAACAGAACTCACTCACCAGCTCTGTCTCAAGGCGGTTTTTAGTATTCTGGAGGAAAATTAGCAGATCCAGCACCGGCCCGGGCCCTGACATGTGTTTGCTAATGACAGCTAATTAGGGGCTGTCTGCAGCAATCATGGGCTGTCAGCCTCATCCATCCAGGCTGGAAACGTAAGGGACACAAGAGCTGCCTCCCCCCATCTTCCCTAATTGGAGTGGTTTGCCAGGATTCACTGTGAATATCCAAATATTTGACACTGAACAGAGCCTTTCCCACATGGTGGGCAGGGCTGGAATTCCTGCTGGGCTTGGCATGGTGAGAGGGATATGATTTACTGGGATATTTCTAGATTTCTCCCATCTCCAGCCTTTTCAAGGATTGTTTCTCAGGCTTCCCTATAAAAACTGGGAGAGGTTTAATCCCACATGTGAAAAACACCAATCATTTGCTTTTAAAATTTTAAAAGTTTAATAGTAATAAAATGGTTATAAAAATAGTAATACAATTAGAGTAATAATAATTTGGACAATTTGGATTAGGATACTATGAGACAATAGAAACAAAGAGTTACAGACAGTCTGGGTACCTTATCTGGGCAAAATAAGCTCGAAAAAGGACCCACATTAACAGAGGATTAACCCTTAAAAACAATAACCTGTTGAATATTCATACACCTCATCCATGATGCATAAATTCCATTCAAACACAGGATTCTGTCTGGGCAGTGTCAGCTTCTTCCTCTGAATCCTGACAGCTTCTTCATGGCTGAGCAAGGCAGGAAGAAGTTCATTTCTCCTGATAATGGAGCAATAAATTCTCTTTCTCTGAAAGATTCAGGTGTCCTGTGGCTGCTATCTGGTGTGAGTCCTTTCTTTAAAAAAGAATCCTATATAGCATATTTTCTATTTTAACATTTTGTTATAACCTTAAACTATATTTAACACACTACTTAAGAAAATTACTACAGCATCACTTTCTAACATAACACATATAATATTCATTTGAATATTTTTGAAAAGCCAATCATAAAATAGGCATTTTTCACACCACACAACTTCTGCCGTGGTGCTCCTCTCCTCTCCAGCACTGGGGCACCATTATCCCATTTTCCTGGCAATGTGGCTCCAGGAGGGAGGTAATCCTGTTGTCACTCATTCAAGCTTTTATGGAATTCTGGAAATCCTGATTCCCAGCAATTCCTGGTGCTCACTCTGGTGTTTCAGGAAAATTGGCTTTGGAGCAGCTGCAGTGTAGAACCAAGTTCTCCTCCCACTTCATTTTCATCTCAATAAATCACAGAATGAGATGAGGGGAGCCTAAATCCCATCCAGTTCCAACCCAAACCAAGGGCAGGGACACCTCCCACTATCCCAGGCTGCTCTGAGCCCTGTCCAGCCTTTCCTTGGACACTTCCAGGGATCCAGGGGCAGCTTCTTTGGGCACCCTGTGCCAGGAGAAGAATTTTCCTGAATTTTGCCTCCCCACTGGTCAGAATTTCCAGATTGGCCACCTATTTATGGATGTGCTGGCCCTTTGCTCAGCTCCCTGCTGCACCTGGAAGTGATGTTTGATGTTGGGATTTCCGTGGAAGGGATTTCCAGGAAGTCCTTTGAAGTGAAGTTTGATGTTGGGATTTCATAATTTATGGGAGTTTCTCTTGGTTCGTGTCATAATCCTGGTCTGCCAAGTTCTTTGTCTGGTTTTTGCTGACCTTGAGGTTTGGTGGGACAAAGTTGTCACCTCTGGGTGATGTTCTGGAGGCACCATCAGGGTGTTCAGAGAGCTCTTTTGGGCCTTTGATTCAAGAGTTGGATCTTGAATGATCCTTGTGGGTCCCTTCCAACTCAGAATATTTGTGAATCTGGGACTCTTCACCCTCAGTTGCTTCTCCAGAGTGGGAGAGATTCTTGGGAATCCAGAGTGACCTGGAATTTTAGGGCAGGAAAATTCACCTGGCTGGATTTCCCAACACTCTTGAAAACCAGGGCTCTTGGCAAGTGTCCTGCAGCTCAGGGTCACTTGGAATTGTGGCCCCAGAGCAGTGATGGTGACAAACTTTGTGTCTTTTTGCGTCAAATTTCGCTGTAATTTCTCCATATAATCCCTTATTAGGCTCTAATGTTGCTCCTGTCACATCAGACTTTTTCAAAGTTCATTTAAATAAAATCCTGATGATATTTTCCTTTTAATCTGCCCCTTTCCTGGCTGCTTCAGAGATTGTTGTGGCATTATTTAGGATTTCATGATCAGGCCCTGCTCCTCCATAGAGTGATGCAATTTTGCCCCCGCTGTGCCTTCAAACAAGGAATCTCCAAATATCCCTGGGATGTCTCCCACTGCTCCAGCAGATCTGATAAAATGGAGAGCTGATAAAATAATCAAACAATTCCTATTTATGCATCTCTGACAGGATAATTCATGCACTGGTGAGCGCCAGCAACGGGAAATTACCCTTGGAGTTGAAATTTCCATTCCAAAGTTGCATTGTACTTTTGTTTTTGCAGGCTGTGAGTTTCTGCTTGAATTTTATACCCAGTTGCCACTTTTACTGTACAAGCAAGAAGCTTGAATACAAAATATTTAATGTGCTTGTCTATAAATTGATATTTTGTAATAGTTTACTCGATGCTGCTGAATTTTACATTTTGTCTCTGGCTTCTCAATAGCTCAGACATACAGTCCTTTAGGTGAGGGGTGTTTTTCTTAAATCTAAATAACAAAAACAGCAGTTGGAAATTGATTTTCTGGGCATTGTTCAACATCCTCTCATCCCTTGTACTCTGTCGTCGTCACTCACTTTGGGGTTTATTTGGAATATAAAAGAGTGGGAGATAAAGCAAGAAATTTGAGGTCTGGTTGTTTTTTTTTTGCTGGATTCTTCATGGAAAGGGCTGGAAGAGGTTGGAAGGAGCTGGCCAGAGCAGTTTGGAGTCCCCATTCCTGGAGGGATTTCAAAGCCATGTGGATGTGGCACTTGGGGACACGGCCAGTGGTGGCCTTGGCACTGCTGGATCTTCCAGACTTTTGTCTTTCCTTGGTTTTTTTCTTTATTTTGGGCACCTGTGCTGTGTGGGACCCCTGTCTGGCTTTCATCCATTTGTCTCAGACATATTTTATGAAAAATCCTTTTGCTAGGATCTTTTCTCTTGAGAAGCTGAGAGGCCTCAGGAACAAAATGTAAGCAATGGTTATCTGCTGCTGTGGAATGCAACAGGTGCATCTGGGATTGGGCTCATGGGGTTGTTTCTAGTTAATGGCCAATCACAGTCCAGCTGGCTTGGAGACTCTGTCCGAGCCACAAGTTTTTGTTTTCATTCTTTTTCTATTCTTAGCCAGCCTTCTGATGAAATCCTTTCTTCTATTCTTTTAGTGTAGTTTTAATGTAATATATATAATAAAATAATAACTCAGCCTTCTGAAACATGGAGTCAACATTCTCACCTCTTCCCTCATCCTGGGACCCCTGTGAACACCACCACATTTGGTGAACCCTGAGTGAGGAACACTTCCACATCCATTCATTATTTTTCCTAATAATCATTAATCCATGAGATATTTTGGAAAGGAGTCCATGTCCAAATTTTACAAGCAGGGTTTGTGCAGGTCACGTAGAACCACCCAGAAGGTCAGGACCAGATTCAAAGATCTTGGTTTTTCCTCCTGCTCCGGTGGTTTGACCTTCATGAAACCTTCAGAAATCCTGTTTGGGAAGGGCAGGAATTCCCTGTGTCTGGAGGAGCTCAGGACTGACAGAGAGGACCTCCATGGAATGTTCCAGGCCTTTGAGCAGCCTGGGGCAGTGGAAGTTGTCTCTTCTCCATCCTTCTCTCCATCCTTCCCAAGCTGCCCTTGAAATCTGACCAAGCTCTGGTAGAGTTTCATTTTTTTTTAACCACAATACCATTTTCTGTCCAGGTGGAATAATGGAAGGAAAAATCTGTTTTTTCCTGAGGATGCCTTTCCTTGCCTTTTTTCTCATTAATTTAATTTTTGGGTGCTCAGTTCTTTGGGGCCGTGGCAAGCAAAGGAGGTGAGAGAAGAGCACAGCAGGAGGGTTAAAGCACAAGGGGCATTATTATTATTTTTTAATTAACTTTTCTTGACTTCATTCAGACCCTGCTCTACTGTCAACACGAGGTTTTGTAAACCCAAGGACTGCTGAGGATGATTTTGGATGGAGATCCAGTGTGGGGCCTTTTTAATGCTGAGTGCATCTGTTGAGATATAAATCCATTGCTTTTCCATATTCCATACCCTGATCCTAAAGCAGGGATTAATTAAATAGGTGGAGAAACACAGAAGGTTTTCTTTTCTATTTTGGGGTTTTTCTATTTAATTAAAACGTCCAATCAATTTTCTTTTTTTCCTAAGGTCCTCCACTGGTCCAAGACTCAGATTTTAGGCTGATTTCCTTAACTTGATCTTAAACTTTTGCAGTTATTTTTTAATCAGAGCATCCCTGAGCTCTGCACGTCCTCAGCTTTCACCTAATTATCTCATTCTGCTGAACGTTGTTAATCACTTTTGGAATTTGCTTCCCACACTATTCTTCCATGGAGTTATGTATTCTGAATTCTGTTTTCTCTCTCCTCATCCCCATCCCGTCGCTCCAACCTCACATCCCATGAATATCCCCCCGGTATCATTCCCACAGTGCTGGGGGACTCTGGTTTGTGCTCCCTGCTGGAGGGAACGTTTTGGTGATTTATGGGATTTTCCTTCCTCCTGTCCCTGTTTCTGTACAAATCCAGGGATCCCTGAGACCCCTGGATGGATGGATCTGATGGGAATGCCAAAGGTGCCTCTTCCCCAAGCCCTTTCTTCCTCCTCCCTTATTTATTGTCTCCACAGCCACTGACCAGAAATGTTCTGTTGTCATTCTGCCATTTCTCCTTTTTCCTCACTTTTTGTCCAGTTTCTTCCCACTTTTTGCTCCCCCCCCCAAAACCTCCCCCTGAAAAGTGCACGTCTCCCAAATCCCTCAGCTTTCAAAGATAAGCTGAGATCTGGAGCTACTTAGGTAGAGCCTATCTCAAATAATGCACGTTTGTGATAGGGAAGGAAATATTTATAAAGCATTGAATTCTTGGAATTGGCAGAATCTGGGGTTTATTTAACATTTTCCATGGGCCCATCTGCTGCTGCTGTGCTGCTATCGGTGCAATTATGATTTCGTTGATAAGGGGATGGGGGTGGAAATAAATACAGAGAGGGAGGAACTGCGAGGAGTTTTTTCAGGTGTCATTTCATTGGGGATGAGTGCTGCATGCTGATTTCAAAGGGGAAAAACCCAAGGAGAGCAGAGCTCTTGGATTCCTCTTCCTGCTCTCCTCTGTCTGAGGAACATGGCGGAGGTTGGGATTCCATCTGTGCTCAGCTCTCTCCCCGAAATTCCCCGATTAAATGACATCACAGAGGTTTAAATCCATCAGCTGAAGGCTGGGAGCGTCCCATTAAAATAGAGGAATTTGAAAATCACCTAATTCCATGGGGAGAGACTCCTTCCACTCCCCCAGGTCGCTCCAAGCCCCGTCCAACCCGGAACACTTCCAGCTAAAACCAATATATTCTGAAAATGGATTTCTTTACAAGAAAAAGAATCAGCACGATCATAAATTTGGCTGAATAATAAATTATTCACAGCATTCAAGCACTATTAGTTAGAGGGAAAAGATGAAATATGCAGAGGGCTAAAATGATTCACACAGGGCTGGATGAGTTAGGACAAGTATTAGGATTCCTGGTGCAGTTTTTACAGTGCAGGTCAATAAAAATTCATGGAAAAAATCCAAACTAAAACTGCTGCAACATCCATCATATCTATGAAGCTGCATTGCTACATTGTACATATATTTTTCCCCTCTTTTTGGTAATTGAAAAGAATTGGGAGTTGTAAGGAGAGAGTGCAAGGAAACTGAGCACAATTTACAGTGCAGGTGGCCACAAAGGCAGGGTTTATATCAGAAAAACCCACTCATATTTTCTCAGATTGCTGCTGAATGTCTTGGTGGTTCCCAGGATTTATTCCCACCTCTTCCAGCTTCCCAAGCTTGGGGCTCTGTCATGCCCTGCAGGAATATAAACACAAACATTGGGCTTTATTTGCAGGGAGATTTCTGAATTCTGACTGCAGGAATTCCCACCCTCAGTGCTGTAAAATCCTGGGAACTCAAGAAGTGTGGGGGTTTGCCACATTTATTGGAAAACCACTGGGAAACCAGGAGCTCTGACTGACCCGGTGCTTGTGGGATTGTAACAGGATCAGGAACTGACTTTGATTGACAGTGGAGGGTTAATTAGGCTAACGACTCCCTGGCACTGCGCCTCTGGGGTGTTCCTTTGGAAAATCCTGAAGTGACCCCCAATCCCATCATGGAAGGGAGCTCCTACCCCATCCCATTGATCCCACCCCATCCCATCCCATGCCGTCCCATCCCACAGATCCCATCCCATCCCATGCCGTCCCATCCCACAGATCCCATCCCATTGATCCCACCCCATCCCATCCCACCCCATCCACAGATCCCATCCCATAGATCCCACGGATCCCATCCCATTGATCCCATCCCATCCCAGCAGGAGTGGTGCTGCCTGGCAGGGCAGGGTGTGGATGAAATCTTGCTAAATCAGCCCATCTGTTCCTGTCCTTAATTAGTGTCAATCCTGTCAGGAATGGGAGATTCCCCATCCTTGATGTGATTATGGACACGTTTCACTGGAGGGTTCCTCTTCCAGTGTGTAAAGATCCAGGGAGAGCTTCCAGCATGTTCCAGGCCTGAAGGGGCTCCGGGAGAGCTGCAGAGGGACTGAGGCCAAGGCCTGCAGGGACAGCACCCAGGGAATGGCTCCCAGTGCCAGAGGGCAGCCAGGGATGGGATCTTGGCAATGAGGAATTCCTGGCTGGGCTGGGATTGCCAGAGCAGCTGGGGCTGCCCCTGCATCCCTGCAGTGCCCAAGGCCAGGCTGGAGCAGCCTGGGATGGTGGGAGGTGTCCCTGCCATGGATGGGGTGCACTGAGATGATTTTCCAGATCCCTTCCAACCCAAACCATCCCATGGAAAGTTCCCAGATGCAGGGAAGTGCTGTCCACATGACCTTAACATGGAAAAGGATGGGACCTGTCCCTTTCCAAGCTCTGATTTGGGGCAGGGGGGGGATGAGGACAATGGCAGGGTCACCACTTGGTGCCTCTCATTATGGGATGGGAATTCTCTGCAACCTCACAAATACCTGAGCAGCCTCTTCCAGCTGGATTTGAGGGGAATATTCCTGGTCAATACCCTGCACTCGGGTCTGCTCTGTGTCTGTGTGTAAAGATAATTTCTTGTCACACCCAAGCACCACCCTTTGATCTGATAATCTGTAATTAAGAGCCAGAGTGTGCCTTGCTCTGTCCTTCCATTTTCCACAATTCCCTGTTGAAAGAACCAAATCTGCTCCTCGCGTGCCACGTGTCAGCTGTGCTCTGTAATTATGGGATAATCAACCTGACACACACATGAACATCCAGTGACATTTCCCAGGGGCAGGAAATCGTTTTCCCACTGGCAATAACAGCCCTGGATGTGTTTGTGCTCCTGTTTGCAGCAGCTTTATTAGGTAATGAATTAAGTGTGATTTGTAAGGATCACTCTGTGGGCAGGAGATAGCAGCTGTCAGGAATTCCTCATTCCAGGTTTGAGGATCAGAAGTTGGGGGGAAAAAAAAATGTCAGCCACAAATGGGAATTAATGAAATTAGTTTGATTTGGAATAATGTAACTCCCGGTGTTGAGGCCATTGGAGCAAATGCCTTCCCTCTTTGGAGAAGAGGAATGGGATCCTTAATGGAGGCACAGCATCCAATTTGTCCAAATTTGCTGCCTCCAGGAGCACAGGGCTGTTACAAATCCATGCTCCTCATTAGCCTGGCCCAGACCCTGCATGCCAAATGAGGTGGATGATCCAAGGCAATCCCAGATCCCAGCTTCTCATCTCTGTTTCCTCTGGAAGCTGATTCTGTTTTCCCCAAACACATCCTGCAAAGAGCCCTCCTTGGAAAAGGAGCCCACTGAGCCTCCTCTCAACCCTCCAGAGGAGCAACAAAATCCTGATGGTGTTTCCTTGCCATAAATTCCTTCCTGTGGGGAAACCTCCAGGAGAAATCCTGCTGGTGTTTCCTTGCCATAAATTCCTTCCTGTGGGAAACCTCCAGGACAAATCCTGCTGGTGTTTCCTTGCCATAAATTCCTCATTGTGGGAAACCTCACAGAGAAATCCTGCTGGTGTTTCCTTGCCATAAATTCCTTCCTGTGGGGAAACCTCCAGGAGAAATCTTGCTGGTGTTTCCTTGCCATAAATCCCTTCATGTTGGAAACCTCCAGGAGAAATCCTGCTGGTGTTTCCTTGCCATAAATTCCTCATTGTGGGAAACCTCACGGAGAAATCCTGCTGGTGTTTCCTTGCCATAAATTCCTTCCTGTGGGGAAACCTCCAGGAGAAATCCTGCTGGTGTTTCCTTGCCATAAATTCCTTCATGTGGGGAAACCTCCAGGAGAAATCCTGCTGCTGTTTCCTTGCCATAAATCCCTTTATGTTGGAAACCTCCCGGAGAAATCCTGCTGGTGTTTCCTTGCCATAAATTCCTTCCTGTGGGAATCCTCCAGTTGTGTTTTTGAGCATTTTGAGCCAGAGCTGCAAACTCTGGCTCTGTGGCCAAGGTGTGAATTTATTAATGAGGGGAGCCTGGAGCCCAGCTGGGTCTTTGATCACTGGTTCTTGCCTTCTTAAATGAAAATACTGGTGTGTTCCAAGTGAGCTCAGCTTTTCAGCCAATTAACTAATGAGAGTGATTAGCTTGGAGCTGTGAGTAGGTTAAAGTCACCTGGCTGGAGTTGTGATCTCGACCTCAAAAGTGCAGAATTGTTACCCTGGCAGCCCTTTATAAACAGGATCTTTGTGTTCCTGTGCAAACACCTGGAACTGAACAGCTCAGAATAGTTTGGGTGGGAAGGGACCTTAAAATCCATCCCATCCCACCCTTGCCATGGGCAGGGGCACCTTCCAGTGTCCCAGGCTGCTCCAAGCCCCATCCAGCCTGGCCTTGGACATTCCAGGGATCCAGGGGCAGCCACAGCTTCTCCTGTTTTTTCTCCTCTGTGGTGTTGTGTGCCCAGGGCTGGTGAGAAAGGAAAGTCCTCATGCTCCCATTGATCCCTTGGAGTGTGGGATTCCTTACCTGGGTGTCCTGGAGGGATTTGGGTTGTCCCTGCTCTTCTGTCATCATCTCCATGGGACTGAGTGTGGCTAAAACCAAACTCTTGTGCCCAGGTGGGCAAGAGGCCAATGGCACCTGGGCTGTGCCAGCCCCAGTGTGGGCACAGCCTCAGGGCTGGGACTGTCCCCTGAGGGACACCCTGGAATCCTGGGGACAGCTCTGGGCAGGAGAGCCCTGGAGGGGCTGGAGAGGGTCCAGGGAATGGAGCTGGGAAGGGGCTGGAGCCCCAGGAGGGGCTGAGGGAGCCGGGAAGGGGCTGGAGAACCAGGAGGGGCTGAGGGAGCTGGGCAGGGGCTGGAGAACCAGGAGGGGCTGAGGGAGCTGGGAAGGGCCTGGAGAACCAGGAGGGGCTGAGGGAGCTGGGAAGGGTCTGGAGAACCAGGAGGGGCTGAGGGAGCTGGGAAGGGTCTGGAGAACCAGGAGAGGCTGAGGGAGCTGGGCAGGGGCTGAGCCTGGAGCAAAGGAGGCTCAGGGGGCCCTTGTGGCTCTGCACAAGTCCCTGCCAGGAGGGCACAGCCGGGGGGGTCGGGCTGTGCTCCAGGGAACAGGGACAGGATAGAGGAGTATAATCATTAAGGTTGGAAAAGCCTTCTAAGATCCACCATAACTGAGAAAATGGCCTCAAGTCGTGAGGAGGTTTAGATGGAATATTCAGAAAACTTTATTCACTAAAAGGGTTGTCCAGCCCTGGCACAGCTGCCCAGGGCAGGGGTGGAGTCCCCATTCCTGGAGGGATTTAAAGCCCTGTGGATGTGGCACTTGGGGACAGGGTCAGTGGTGGCCTTGGCAGGGCTGGGAATGGTTGGACTCAATGATCTTGGAGGGCTTTTCCAACCTGAATGATTCTGTGATTGTCCTGTCCAGATTCTCAAGTCAGGCAGTAAAGTTTGGAAATTATTTGGGATCTGTGTTCTTCTACTCCATCCCATGTGTTTCAGGGCCACACCAGCAGTTTTGGGTACACAACTAAAACGTGAAAAAGAGGATTATTTGTTGAAGGAATGAACTTGATGTTGACCGGGATAGAGGGAATTCATGCTCTGCCAGAGATTTCTGAAGTGGTGGTGTCTTATTTCCAGCTGTTAAATGGAACAGTCTGGGAATTCCACAGGCTTGTCCCACAGAACTCTGTTTCTCCAAATTCTTCCATGGAGAAGAATTTGGAGAAACGGGTTCCACATACTTCCACAGGTTATGGAATGTCCATACGTTCCATAACTTCCACAGGTTATGGGATGTCCACATGTTCCATAACTTCCACAGGTTATGGAATGTTCAGCTGGGCCTTTTCTCCACGTTGGGTGATAGAAAATCCAGCTGCTGTGAGAGGACACTCAGAATCTCTCCTCACACTGCCCTGGTGGTGCCTCAGGCTGTGGTGTCCCTAACAGGACATCCCAACCTGTCCCAAGTCCTCCTGGAGCTCCACCAGGGCACTCCAGCACTGTCTCCAGGTGGGCTCTGCAGTTACAACCTTAATTTGGATTTTCCTTCCCCCTGTTGTGTTTTTAGGGTTTAACTGGCTGTCCCCACCTGGGAGTCAGGGGGATGCTAATGAGGGATTGTGCCATCTGCCCACTGATTTATTGGGATGTCAGCACGAGGCAGACAGGACTAATTGGAGTCACAGGCACAGGGATGGTGCAGCAAACCTGGCCTGATCCTGGCCCTCGTGGGCTCACAGCATGTGCCACACCAAACCCAGGGGCTTTGAAACCTCTGGCTGGTCCCAGTTGTTCTTCCAAAGCCACGCCTGCATTCCCATTCCAAATCAGAATAAAACAATGGAATAACCCCCAGTTTGCCCATTTGTAAAGCTGTCACTACAGCTCCTCCATTAACAGAGCCATTTGAAAGATTTATCCTCAGCATATGTTGCTTTTTAAAAGGGGCCAGATTGAGAGCTGGGGGGGGTTGGAGCACAAAGGATGAGCCGCCAGATCCGATTGAGAAAAAAACAAAATAAAATAATGGGAATAACAAGTTAATTTTTACAGAGCTGTTGTGCTCAGGAGAAAATGTGAAGTTGTGGGGGGTACCATTACATTCCAGTGGTGGTCAACAAACTGAATGTAATGGGACATTAAAGGAAATGGGATTTGATAATAGGAAAAGCTGAAGTTAGAGAACTTCATGTTTCACTTGGTTAATAGGGTGACATTATATGGTGGCTCTGTTAACATAATTATTGCTGTGACACCCCAGTGTTTTACACACATTTAATGCTGCCTCACAGTATTTCTGTGTGATGGGCAGGGATTCCTGTGGAATTGTCAGGACTGTTTCAAATTACAGTGGTTTTAAAGAAGGGCTGGGTGAATTTTCTACCCTGCACGGAGCAAAGTAGTGGAGAAATGGTGCTACCTGTTGTGGGGAATAAAGCCTTGACTTTGCTTTTATATAACCTTAAAAAGGGAGAAATGGTGGAATCCTCCAGGTTTGGCTTCATCTTGGGTTCACATAAAACAAGGACATCACAGACCTCTAGAGAGAGGGATTGATGGAGTACTTGGGGCATTTATCTTCTGTAGGATTGGATTTAAATTACAAGTGTGTGGTGGTTTGACAGGAAATGTGTTTTTTGGGATGCTGTGTTTTTGGCCAATGGATATTCAGGCTTTAATATTGGCATTTAACCTGGCCATTGAGACATGGACACGCCTCTGAGAACACGGGGTTAAAAGCAGAGCTCTCCCCTGGCAGGGTCCTCTTGGGTTTCCGGCGGGAAAGAGTTCGGGTCTCTCCCCCGGCCCAGCTGCTGGCTGGGCAGGGGGAGGGGAAAAGCCATGTGGCCGGGAGAGGTAGGCCTGAGCCCCGGGGTGGAAGGGTGGAAGAGAGAGAGAGACACCGGGAGCCATCGGGTGCCCCCCCTGAGAGACAGAGAGAGAGAGAGAGAGAAAGAGCTGCTGCCTGGGACTGTAAACTTGAAGCTTGATAAACATGGGCCTGTGCCGGCAGCACGGCTGGGACGGAGAAGAAGGGGGGGTTCAGCCGGCCGCTTGTAGGAGCTTTTAACCCCTTTTCGGAGAATGAGAACTTTACAGAACATTGACCTTTCCTAGAAGATAGAGTGGAAGATGAAAAAGGAAATGGGCCAGTGTGAGAGAGGTCTGGGCAAGTGAGAGATAGTAGAAGAATAGAGAAGAATCCTAGTGGGAAGAGATGATGGAGTGGCTTTTGCTGGACTCTTTTTGTATAGCCATGGACAGAACCATGTTCCTTGTGATGCAGAGACTGCATTCTAGGGGGAGGCAATGGCCTCAGAACCAAGAGGGTTCAGTGTTGATGCCCCTCGGCCCCAGGGGGTGAAAAAATATGGGGGGGACAGGTGTCCCAAAGGAGAGATTGTGGGGACAGGTGTCCCAAAGGAGAGACTGTGCCTTTTTTGGATCGGGACAGAGCATCCTTAAAAGACAACCCTAGAAGCAGTTCTGGTCCGTGTTCAGTGGTGAGAGCACTGGACATGAAAAGGAAGAGGTCACGACGGCAGATGGACTCCGGGCGGTGCCACAAGTGACACAGGAACACACGAGGCTTCGATTGTGTTTCCAGGGGAAGCCCATGGCACAAGAAGGACTCCTCTCCTCTTGATGAACTGAGGATTGATTGTTTGAAGGGTGGTGCTGGACCGAGAGTTGGTGATTTGAGAAACAAATGTATTGTGTTGGAAATTTGGTGGGGGGAGGAGGAAATGCATTTGTGAAGTTTTCATTTTCCCTGTGTATGTGTGTTCCTTTTTCTTTGTAGTTGTAGTGTAGTTAATAAAGTTTTGTTTTCTTTTTTCCCTAAGTAGGAGCCTGCTTTGCTTATTCCTGGTCACATCTCACAGCAGAAACCAGGGAGAAGGTATTTTCATGGGGGCACTGGCATTGTGCCAGTGTCAAACCATGACAAAGTGGATCAAGGGAGAGTGATTTAGTCCAGCTGGTCATTTTGGGTCATCATCTCCATCTCAGAGCAATCTTGTCACTTGCAGGCAACTTGGCTCCACCTCACTCTGGTCTTGGGCTGGAAATTTAGGGATTCAAGGATGGGGAAGGAGAAATTTGGTACAGAGAAGCAAAGAGGTGGCTGGTATAGGAGCTGGGTTTGCTCAGTTCTGTATAAAGTGAAGACATATCAAGTATTAATTTTTTTTTTTGGTGACAAAGGATGAAGTAGGAGCTCATCAAAGCTGGATTTGAGGCTGAAGGTGAAGCCTGGTGCTGGGCTGGGCTGGACATCCCAGCTCTGCTCCCCAGTGCCTGGAAAAGCAGGGACTTCTACAGGGGTTTCACATTTCCCTGTTCCCTGGATGAGCACAGTTGGGTTTTTTGGTAATCATCCCATCCTCCCCTGTAGTATGGATCATCTCTGTCTTTGAAAATGTTCATTCATGGGCAAACTCAGGCTCTGTGTTCCTGAACACCCCCAAAAAAGCCCTCCATAAATGAGGAAGAGACAAAACCATTCTCTCACAGGTTTCCTGCTTCCAGGTTCACCTTGTGAAGAACCTGCAGCTGTTTTGGGGGATGAAAAGCAGCTTTGTGGCACAGAGGGAGTAAAGCTGCTCCCTGTGTGTTCTCCAGAGGCCTCGTGGTGTCCTCAGGGGTCTGCAGGGGATGAGCAGGGCCAAAGCCTCTTCAAAGGCTCCGTGTGGGTTGGGGTCTTGGTTTGGAAAGCCAGGTGTCTGCTGAGGAAGGCAGGAGCCTCCCCTGAAATGAAAATGCAAACCCCCTCCCTCTGAATTGTTATAATTTTGAAATTAAGGGGCTCTCAGGCAAAGATATGGGAATAGGAATAACAGTTCTTTATTAGGAAAATTAAAATGCAAATGCAATGCTACAGAAAAAGGGGACAAACGACTGCCAGAGTGAGAGCAGGAGCTGACTGTGGTGGTGTTCACAGGGGTCCCAGGATGAGGGAAGAGATGAGAATCTTGACTCCATGTCTCAGAAGGCTGATTTTTTTTTTTTATGATATATTGTATATTAAAAGAAAATTATATACTGAAACTATACTAAAAAAATAGAAGAAAGGATTTCATCAGAAGGCTAGCAAGCAATAGAAAGGAATGATAACAAAAGCTCATGACTCTCAGAGAGTCCAAGACAGCTGGGCTGTGATTGGCCATTAATTAAAAACAACCAACATGGACCAATCACAGATGCACCTGTTACATTCCACAGCAGCAGATAACCATTGTTTTTCTTTTCCTCTGAGGCTTCTCAGCTTCTCAGGAGAAAAAATCCTGGCAAAGGGATTTTTCAGAAAATATCATGGCTACAGCTGCCCCCTGTGTGTCAGGGGGTGGCACAGCCCCATCCCATGGGGGCTCAGCCCTCCTGCAGTGCCAGCTGTGGCTCTGCTGGAGCAGGGATCCTGCACAAGGGGGGAGTTTTCCTCTGCAGCTCCAGGGCTGCTGGAGATGGGCCTGGGCTCCCTCTGGCCATGCAGGGCAGCAGAAGCTGCTCCTCTGGCAATGCACTGGGCAAAGGCTGCTGGGCTGTGCCCAGGCTCAGATTGGATCCAGGTAGGAATGCTTGGCTCCTCCCCTGGGCAATGCAGCATCTCCCCATGGGATGCTGGGATTGGATCAGCCCTGCAGGGACACTCAGTGGCCATGGACAGCAGAGATCTCCTGCAGGGAGGATTGGCTGTGGGAGAGAGAAAGAAAAAACTGCCCCATGAACAGAGAGAACTGCCCCAGCTCTGACAGATGGGGATGGAACACACACAGCCCCACCTGAGCCACTCTGGGGGATGTCAGCACTGACACCCAGAGCTCTGCTGGAATGCAGCTCCTGGAGGGAGCCAACGTCCCCCCCGTGCTGTCCCTGCTCACCAGGGACAGGGGTTTGGCTCAGAGAATCTTTAAGATCCAAACAAAGCTTGAGTTTTATCAGGTTTCATCTAAAACCTCTGCAAAGATGCGGAGCCAACTGGAGCCATCTGCTGTAGGGGGGTGAAAGCCAGCACCAGTCCCAGAATGGTTTGGGATGGAGGGACCTGAAGGCTCATCCTAAGTGAGCTCAACCTAAGTGAGCTCATCCCAAGTGCCACCCCTGCCATGGGCAGGGACACCTCCCGCTCTCCCAGGCTGCTCCAGCCTGGCCTTGGACATTCCAGTGATCCAGGGGCAGCCCTGGGAATCCCATCCCAGCTCCTCCCCACCCTCCCAGCCAGGAATTCCTTCCCAATCTCCCATTTGCTGTCAGCCCAAACCCATTAAGGGATTCCTTCAGTAAAGCATTCCCATTCCCTTGTCCCACACAATATTTTCCCGGTGTTTTTTTCCTAGGGCTGTGATGCTGATACCCTTCACAGCAGTGACAACTCCCACTTTTGCCATTTTTGCTCCTTTTGGAGCTCATTTTCTCCAAGAGGGTCCCCCAAACTCCTGGCAGCTCCTCGTTCAGATTTCCCACCTGAGGATTGGCAAACCATGGAATTGCTGCTGGTTCCTGAATTTCCCTCCTGCCCTCACCAGAGATGAGAGGATGGAGAGCAGGAGGTCTGAGCATCCCTCCAACCACACCAGCAACTTCCACTGGCTGGGGTCTTGGGATATTTGGGAAGGAGGAGGGAGGAATCTGAGCTCCAGGGCACGAGGTGTGAATCTCTGGATCTGATTCATTCTGCCTCTCCAACTCCTGGCCCCAAACACAAGCCAACATTCCCCTCTGGAGACATCAGAAGAAATTGCACCTTGAGAGAGCCCCGTTACATCAGAAATTTGTGTCCTTCAGGTGGCAGCTGAGCATTAAAGAAACAATATTTTTAGCAGCAGCTGAGAGGTAAATTTTAATTTAATTTTTTTTTTTTTTTTGTGGGTGTTTGCAGGACCTCAGAAACCACAAAACACTGATTTTTCTGTCACACCTGCAGGGAAAGGAGGCATTTCTTACCTCAATCTCACGGCTGAGCAACCACAACACAGAAATCGATTCTTTAAATCTTGTATTTTTTTTTTTAGCTGCTGTTAAAAAAAGAGAAGTCCTGGGCTCTTTCATCTTCCAGCACTAAAGCTCCTGGCTCTGTAGGGACACAGAACCTTTTTACAGTAACCAAAAGAATTATCTCGAGTAGTTGAACCTTTTTATGGTTTGGGAGTTTGTGTTTGTACAGGGAAAGGACTGAATTTGGTGATTTATCCAAAATAACCCATTAAACTCAGCTTGGGATTATGAGAACAACTCTGGCTGGTGCTGCCAGGTACTTGAAATTAATTATTAATTAATAATTTAGAGGAAAACACCCCAAATGTCATGTTTGCTGTTAGCAGCAGTCATTCCTCTGGTAGTCACCTTCCTGGATGTTTTCTAGGCTGTTTAATATTTAAACATAGCAGAAAATTAATGCTTTTTGTCTGGTATTCGGTGTGTTTCGGTCTGGTTTTGCTATAATTTAAAACACATATAAAATAGCAAAACCTTCATTGAGTCTCCCAGAGCTGTGTACACTTCTTTTGGCAGTAATTTTAATTTTAATCACATTTTGGGGTCACCTAGAAAGGATCTTAAACCATTTTTCCTCTTTTTGGAGTGACTGTACAGAATCAGCTCTATTTCCTTGCATGGCCATGATGTTTATCAGCAAGGTGTGAAACATCAGTCGTGGGGTGGCTGGTCATGGACCAAAATAATTCCCTGCAGTGAAGTTTTTAGGCAAAACAATGTGATTTTTGTTACTTTAGGATCTGATTGATTGGTCTTCAGTGGCGACAATCCATGGTCCACGTGCTGCTGTGGATTATTTGAATTTAATTGCATTTATTGTGTTCAGTGCTTGTGTGATGATCAGGATCTTTTGTTCTGGAAGCATCTCCAGGCCTCACTTTGCCCTGGCAGGGCCTGCAGGGGCTCCAGGAGAGCTGCAGAGGGACTGGGGCCAAGGCCTGCAGGGACAGCACCCAGGGAATGGCTCCCAGTGCCAGAGGGCAGCCAGGGATGGGATCTTGGCAATGAGGAATTCCTGGCTGGGCTGGGATTGCCAGAGCAGCTGGGGCTGCCCCTGCATCCCTGCAATGCCCAAGGCCAGGGTTTGGAGCCCCCTGGGACAGTGGGAGGTGTCCCTGGAATGAGCTTGGAGGTCCCTTCCCACCCAAACTGCTCTGGGATTCTGGGATTTGGGACACTCAGAATCCATCCTGAGGGATTTTTATGGAAAATGGGGAGAGAAAAGAGAGGAGAAGGGAAGGGAGACCCTTCATGGTTTGCTGAGATTCCAAGTGAAGGCCCTGGGTCCATGAATGTCTTGGGGAGGAGATGGATCCAATGTCAGGCTGGGAGAGCTGGGAATGTTCCCCTGGAGAAGGGAAGGCTCCAGGGAGAGCTTCCAGCACATTGCAGGCCTGCAGGGGCTCCAGGAGAGCTGCAGAGGGACTGGGGCCAAGGCCTGCAGGGACAGCACCCAGGGAATGGCTCCCACTGCCAGAGGGCAGCCAGGGATGGGATCTTGGCAATGAGGAATTCCTGCCTGGACACTGGGGCTGGAGTAGCCTGGGACACTGGGAGGTGTCCCTGCCATGGCAGGGCTGGAATGAGAATCTTCCAGGTCCTTTCCAACCCAATTCTTTCCACGATTCCATTGACCCTCTCCCAGAATTCCCACTGCTGAGGTGAGGTGGCTTCCTGAGTGTGTCATGGGCAATGTGGGATCTTCCAGGTTCCTCTCTTGGTTTAGTGTGCCCTCAAACTTTCCAGAACTCACAATCCTGGGTATTTTATCTCTAATTTCCTTGAATCTGGAAAACCATTTTGGAATTTTCCATTCTGTCAGCAACTGGAATCCAGTTACAGGGATTTCTGATGGTTTTTTTAATATTTCCTTGCTCTGTGGAAGCTCCCCAAAAGGTTCATCCCAGGTACTCGGATGTTTCCTGACTAAGGCAGAGAACAATTCAGGATCACACAAAAATGAAATGTAAATTTGGGCTGAACGTCAGAAAAAATTGTCTTAATAAGGTTCTGGAATATTTGATATTTTTTCCTGTCATTCATTTGTTTGAGGAGAGGGTTTCAGATATTATTACCATCATCATTAAGGCATTGATGCTCTGCACTTCCAGTGCCTTCTGTTTCTTTTAATGATCTTTCAGAAGACATCTGAGAATGAGGAGTCAGAAGAAAGCCTTGGGAAGGCAGGAGTTGTAGGTTTCTAAATCAATCCACGCAGCTTTTTTAGGTTTTATGCTTTTTATCCCTCACTTCCAGCTTAGGTAAGACAGAGCTCACAGCCAATTAAGTTGTGAGTTAGAATGAATTAAATTTCCTGAAATGAGGTGCTTTTCTTTTTTTTCTTTTTTAATCCAAATGACTGTCATTTACCAAAAGCTACTTCATTTCCCTGAAAGTGCTTTTCTGTCTAAGGGGAATGCTTAATTGCAGCCACAAATCACCTCAAATGCTTTTATAGGAGGATAAAACAAGTTGAAAATTGTGCATCATTTTAAAAATGCAGGTTCTGAATTCAGGATAAGGTGCAAATTTCTATTTTTATTTTTTTTTCCTTTGGCTGCTCTGTTGAGGAGCTCCATCCTCACTGTGTCCTTCAGAGCAGGGGCATCCCTATGAGCCTTGTTTTAGGATTTCAGGCAATTCCCAGGAATATCTACAAGTGACCATGATCCAAAATTTGGTGATACCCCTCAATCTGAATTTTTATTCAGGCAAAGCATTTTGGAGGTGGGACACAATTGATGGTTCTGAAGTCAGCCTGGGAGAGCTGGGGGTGCTCACCTGGAGGGGAGAAGGCTCCAGGGAGAGCTTCCAGCACATTGCAGGCCTGAAGGGGCTCCAGGAGAGCTGCAGAGGGGCTGGGGCCAAGGCCTGCAGGGACAGCACCCAGGGAATGGCTCCCAGTGCCAGAGGGCAGCCAGGGATGGGATCTTGGCAATGAGGAATTCCTGGCTGGGCTGGGATTCCCAGAGCAGCTGGGGCTGCCCCTGCATCCCGGGCAGTGCCCAAGGCCAGGCTGGACACTGGGGCTGGAGCAGCCTGGGATGGTGGAATTTGTCCCTGCCATGGCAGGGGTGGAATAAAATCCATGAGGTCTCTTCCAACCCAAACCATTCTGGGATAAATAATTGATTTCTGGGATATCTGTGGGTCAAATTACCTTCATTTTTTGGACATCTAAAAGTTCCACGGATGGCTTGGATGAGTAACACAACGTTTTTGAAGAGGACTCTTAGGATGTATTTTTTTTCCATGCTGTTAAACACTTTCTTGTTCTTTATAGAGACTGAATTCTGTCGGAAAAAGGCAGCCAGCAGCATTTGAAATTGAAATAAATAAATAGCACAGTGTGCGCCTGCGTCTGCCAGGCAGAAAATAGGGAATATCTGTTGGCTCTTTAATGCCACCCTACATTTCCCATTTCAAACACTCATTTTCAGTTTCTTGTACTTTGGCTGATCTTTTTATTGCCAACTGGGGCTGATTTTTTAGAGAAATACTTCTGAGATACTTGTTTTTTTTCTGAGAAGGAGGAGAAATTCTGGTTGAATTCTGGTGAGTTTTCCTTTGGCTGGGAATTTCTATCTCCACATTTCTCAGCAAGGGGAAGTGTTGGATAAAAGGAGTGGAAAATATAGAAAATAACCCCAAATTTGGCTTATTTGGACACTTTGAAAGAAGTGGAGTGCTCACACTTCTGCTTCATGGCAGCCAAAATTCCCTATGGGCACAATTCCAGCTGAAACTCCCAATGGGCACAATTCCAGTCAAAATTCCCAATGGACACAATTCCAGCTGAAATTCTCAATGGACACAATTCCAGCCAGAATTCCCAATGGACACAATTCCAGCTGAAATTCCCAATGGGCACAATTCCATCTGAAATTTCCAATGGACACAATTCCAGCCAGAATTCCCAATGGACACAATTCCAGCTGAAATTCCCAATGGGCACAATTCCATCTGAAACTCTCAATGGACACAATTCCAGCCAGAATTCCCAATGGACACAATTCCAGCTGAAATTTCCAATGGACACAATTCCAGCCAGAATTCCCAATGGACACAATTCCAGCCAGGGCTCAGCAAGGCCAGCCAAAGGCAAGGGCTGGTTCCTGAGTTGACAGCTCTCTCCCCTCTGGTGTTTTTTGGGCTCCCAAATCTTTTGGGCTCCTGGTAGACAAACACAGGATGACCAAGTGGGATTGGGAACCATGGAAAATAAAAGGGTTTTTATTAATTATAGCTCTTTTTTTTTTTTTACTTTAGCTGCAGCTAGCTCTAAATTTTCTGTCCTTTCTGTTTCCAAAGCCTGCTTTCCCAGCTTTCTAAAAATCTTCTTACTTTTCCTAACTCCCACAAACTGTGATGGTGAAATTCCCTCAAAGAGGGAGGTGATGGGACGAGAAGGCAGGAAGAGGGAAGCTGGGAAGCAGAGAGCCCTGTGGGACTTGGTGTCACATTTATTCAGGTGACAGCTGGACTTTGCATCCCTAATTCATGGAATCCTGGAATGGTTTGGGTTGGAAAGGACCTTAAAGATGATCCAGTTCCAACCTCAACACCTCCCACTATCCCAGGGTGCTCCAAGCCCCATCCAGCCTGGCCTTGGACATTCCAGGGATCCAGGGGCAACTCTCACTTCTCTTAAATTGCAGATTTAATTATCTAAATTCTCTTAAATTAAAAAAAAAAATCATGTTTTCCATTTTTAATCTGTTCTTAATGGAATTCTGAGTAACCCTCCCAGTCCAGGACAGGGAGCGTGCACCAGTGCTGCCATTCAATGGCCCAGAAGGATTCCTGGTGCAAATCTCACCTACACCTGGAACTTTGTGCTTGAGCCCCCTGGTCCTGTGCCCAGTGGGATTTTGAAGGCTGAAGCTCCAGAGTGGCTGCCTGGGGTGCAGAGCAGTGTAGTGTGGCATTCACATTCTCTGAAATATTCCCTTCACCCAGGGTTTTTCTCCTGGGAAGCTGAAAGGCAGCAAGAGAGACCTCAGAGGAAAAGGAGAACAATTCTTATCTCATTTGCTTCTCCTGTGTTGTGCTCACGTGTGGAATGTGGTTGGAGATTGTTCACCCACAGGTGATTGTTCCATTGGATTCTGCTGTGAGTTGTTTTCACTCTTTGGCCAATCAGGGCCAAGCTGTGTCAGGACTCTGCAAAGAGTCACCAGTTTTCATTATTATCTTTTTAGCATTCAGTATCTTTTCTGTATTCTGTAGTATAGTTTAGTATTCTTTAATGTAATATAGTATCATAAAATAATAAATGAGCCTTCTGAGAGCATGGAGTCAGAGTCATCATCCCTGCCTTCATCAGGGCATCCCAGCAAATACAACGGTGTGGGACTCACTCTGCCTGCTGGAAATTTGGAGAGGTCATCTCTGAACCACAGCAGACCCCAGAAAATGGGGTCCCAGTTGTCCTCTGAGGCTGTAAAAAGTACCTTGTCCCAGTGGATTATCAAATCCAGGAACTCCTGGCTGTTCCCTGCTGGAAGCCACACTCTGACATCCATTGTTCCTTTTTCTTTCCCTTTTCTCTGCTCCCATTTCCCTTGGCAGGGATCTTTGGGATTAAACGAGGACTCCACTGGCTTCCACTCCTATAATCATTTCATCAAACTATCCTTGAGCATCCCAGCTGAAGGTCTCCCATCCTTATCCTCCAGTTCTCTGTGCCCTGCACGGCTTCATTTTTAATAACTTCCTGCTGCCGTCGAGTTGAAATCTGCTTCCTAAGCTCCTGATCATTTGTTCTTTATCACAAGTGATGCTGAGCACTCACAAATCCCCTCTCAGTCAGTGCTGCCTGGCAGCTCCCTTGTAATCCATGATTATTTTATGGCTCCTATCAAGGAAAACAGGGATATGGTTTGATCCTGACCAGCATTAGGTGAACTCTTGTCTTGTCTGTTCCAAAATGTTAAAATTTAACAGGACACATCAAGGAGAAGTTTTCTGGAGATGAAGGCACAGGTCTCTAGATCTCTCTAAAATTCAAAATCTTTCATTCTTATTCACAATGTATTATTATATTGTATATTATATACATATATATATTATAATATATATATGTATATAATTATATTATATTATATTAATATATATAATACATATTGTATTGTTATATATAATATATAATATTACAATATATAAAATATATAAAATATTATAATGTATAATATATTATAAAATATTATAATATATTATATATAATACACAATATATTATATACAATAATATATATTATTGTATACACAGTATGTGAAAAATAATATAAAATTTATTGTAACTTTAATATCAAAACATAAAATAAGAATCACTACGTTATTAATAACACTTCTTTTAATGCAACCAAAATTAATTCTATACTGGTGATGAATGCCAGGCACTGGGAAGCAAAACTTCTTGGTGAATACAGCATTTTCCAGTGCTGACCTTTAGTCTGAGGTGCAGGAGACACTGGGCAGCACCATCAGGATGTTGTGGGGTCAGGAGTTGCCACTCCTGGTGTAGGTCAGCACATCTGAGCTCTGGTGGTTTGCACCTGGTCATTCTCCCTCTAAAAAGGCTTTTTTTTAAATTTGGTTTAGCCATTTTTGAGCATTTTCTGGATTTTAAAAGTGTTTAGAAGTTGTTCCTGTCACTTTGCTGGATGATGCTCATTCCCAGTTTGAGTTTACGAGCTTCTCCTTCCCACACGAATGGGGTTTAATAGTAAAATTCACATTTTGGTGGAGTTTTGTGCTCTGTAAATAAACTTATAAAGGAAGAGTCAGGGATTTACTGACAGCCATGGAAGGACACAGCAAATGAGTCCAACACAGTCCCATCAACCCTGGCAATGTCCCCTTAGGGACATGAGTGGTGTCACTCTGAGCTGGTGACATCAGCTCTGATATTTCTGGGATCAGCTCCGTGGAGTCTCTGTTCCCTTCCCAGAAAACTCCCCTGTTTCCCTGTTTTACAAAGCTGATTCCCATTCTCACCCTTCATCCAGGGAGTGAAGCTGCATTTATCACCAGCCAGGGTCTCTGTACAAATCACAAACAGGACAGGGCTGCTGGGAACGTGCCTTGAGCTGCTTTATTTTCCAGCATCAGCCTCATTCCATGGCTCTGACAATGGGGAGATGCCCTCAGCTCACATCCCAGGCAGCAGACACAGAACTCAATGTCACAACTCACTTTAGCAGTTTTTTGACCAATCCCACAAAGCAGAAGCACATTGACAGTGGTTCCATCCAACCACTATAAGCACAGGTACCTTTGGTTAAACAATGCCTGCTTATTTCAAATCCAAACCTGCTTGTGAGCCTTCAAACACAATGCACAGAGCTCTGTTATTAACTCAGATTAACTCCCTCATATCTCACCAGATAAACTTTTCTGCAGCTTAGGGAGTTATTCTAGCCAAGCATTAATACACAGACCATTGTCCTATTTGTCCTTACTTTTCTACTTCTTACATAATTTTTCTGCTGCCCAATCTCATGGCTGCTGCTCAGCTCTAATCACAGTTCTGCTGTCTCTGAGGCTGCCTTTTGCAGCTTTCCCAAAACCCTCTGATTTTATGGATTCCCTTACCTGCCTCTGTGATTCCCTCCCTGCAGCATCTCTCCCTTTGGAGAGCCAATCTTCCAGCTGAGCTCCAAAGGGATCCCCCACAGGAGCTGCATTGTCCAAATGTGTCACTCCAGACCTATGGAGCCAACAGGGAGAGGATTTAGGGAGAAAAGAGCTCAGATTGGAAAGAAATCATCCATGGGAATTGGCTCCTCAGTCAGGGCTGGGAAGGGAAGTACCTCTTCTGGAGTGAGGGATGTGGAGGTAGAAAATTATGGATAATTAAGCAGATCTCGTTGAAGGGTTTGGGAATAGGGTCAGTGGTAAGGAATAAAATCATGGAATCCTTGAGGTTGGAAAAGACCTCTGAGATCATCAAATCCAATCATTGTTCACCACCAAACCATTTCCTAAGGGCCATATCCTATTCTTTGTCGGGGATGGTGACTCCACACTTCCCTGCTCTTCTTCCTGACCACTTCTCACTGCAAAAATTATTCCTAATATCCAACCTAAACCCTCCTCAGCACAACTCAGGACAGCAGGTCTCAATCCATTATGGCTCCTGATACTCAATCCCTAATTGTTTTGAAAGGAACACCAGTTCCACTGCCTCAGATGTAGTTAAAGACATGACGAGGTAATTTCTGGAATAAACTCCTCCGTGGTAAACCAGATGGCAGCACAGAAATAAAGAGAGTTTGTAGGAGATGGCAAACATTTGGTGCTAAAATATTCCCAGAGTCATCCTGTTGCTCTGTGGGCTCAGGAATGGGATCCTGGGACGGAACAATAAAGGTTGATAAAAATACACCATAACACAGGCAGCCATAATGCAGGAGGATAATGGCATCATGCATAGAAATTGCTTTTTTTTCCATGCTTTTTTCTGGATTTTGAGCTGGAATATTCTGTTGTTAAGTTTAGAGGTGGGGGAACCCACCTGTGGGAATCAAGTGACCACCCCCAGAATGAAGCTTGGCTTTTTAAAGGGATTTGTGGCATCTTAGCTTTTTTAATGGTGGTTTTATTTTTATAAGGACATCTTCCCAGTGTGTTCCAAATGGAAAAAAGCAGATTTTTTTAATAAGGAAATCTTCCCAGCATAACCCACATGGAAAAGCCAAATTTTTCTATAAGGATATAGAAATAAAAAATATATATATATATAAATAAAAATATAAAAATATAAAATATTATATATATTATATATATTACAAAAATATAAAAATAAAAATAAATATAAGATATTATTTATATATATTATATATATATACAATAAAATATAAATATAAATATTTTTAAAAGCCAGATTTTTTTATAAGGACATCTTCCCAGCATGTCCAACATGGAAAAGCCACATTTTTTGGGCAGAAATAGGAATTGTGCCTGGCATGTGGATTTTCTCTCATTTTATCTGTCCTTCTCCAATTTAGTCTCTATCTCACCAATTGTTTGTATTTTATCTCTGTTTTTTTCCCTAAAACTACCCTGTGGACCTTTTCTCCTCTTCATTCTTCAAGCTGGGACAGTCCGTGGTCATTCCCACATTGCTGGTGTTTGTGTCTGAAATTTTTTATAGGGATATCTTCCCAGCATGTCCCAAATGGAAAAGCCAAATTTTTCTGGCACAAACAGGAATTGTGCCTGGCATGTGGATTTTCTCTCATTTTATCTGTCCTTCTCCAGCAATTTAGTGTGTGTCTCATCAATTGATTGTATTTAATTTCTTTTTTTTTTTTTTCCTAAAACTACCCTGTGGACCTTTTCTCCTCTTCATTCCTCAAGCTGGGACAGTCCATGGTCATTCCCACACTGCTGCTGCTCAGGTCTGAAATGTTGGAGTGGCAAAGGCAACGCCAACAAATCGAAAGCATCTTCAATTTTTACATTTAATTACAGTTAATTTAATTTAATTACAATTCCTCCTTCCCCTTTCTGTGTGCCAGGTTCATCCAGGAGATCGAGCAGGCCATGGAGCTGGGCCCAGCCAAGCAGTGCCCTCTGAGGGAGTTCCTCACCATGTACATCAAGAACATCTTCCTCAGCCAGGTCCTGGCCGAGATCAACAAGGAGATCGAGGGCGTCACCAAGGCCTCAGATCCCCTGAAAATCCTGGCCAACGCTGACACCATGAAGATCCTGGGAGTGCAGAGGCCTCTGCTGCAGGTGGGAGCTGAGGGACCCCTCAGGACAGCCCTGTTGTCCATGCCCAGCCATGCCCTGGTTGTGTATCCAGTGAGGAAAGGGTCCATGGAGCTGTTCCAGGGCTGGAGCCAGGCTGGGAGAGCTGGGAATGTTCCCCTGGAGAAGGGAGGGATCCAGGGAGAGCTTCCAGCACATTGCAGGCCTGAAGGGGCTCCAGGAGAGCTGCAGAGGGGCTGGGGCCAAGGCCTGCAGGGACAGCACCCAGGGAATGGCTCCCAGTGCCAGAGGGCAGCCAGGGATGGGATCTTGGCAATGAGGAATTCCTGGCTGGGCTGGGATTGCCAGAGCAGCTGGGGCTGCCCCTGCATCCCTGGAGTGTCCAAGGCCAGGCTGGACACTGGGGCTTGGAGATAGTGGGAGGTGTCCCTGCCCATGGCAGGGGTGGCACTGGATGGGCTTTAAGGGGAAGGAATATTTTCATGTGTGTCTCCTTGAGAAGTTCTGGGGCCATCTGCCAGTCACAGAGCTGTGCCATCAGGGTAAATACCCATTCCAAGCTCCCAGGAGGAGCAGGGATGGGATCCAATCCTCCCAAGCACATTGGTGACTGATGTGGAGCCCCAGGGCTCCCTCCATCAGAAAAAGCTGTGAGGGATTTGGGTTGCAGATGGAGAATTTGTAGGAGAAGTCTCCTTTGAAGCACCTTTTTTGAACTCTAGTGTGGAGCAGGGATGAAAGCAGCCAGCTGTCACCCAAACTCCATGAGGAACAGAACAGTGTGGATTCCCACCCCAAAATTCTAAATTTCATGTGTTGCCTGGGACTGCAAGGAATGGCCAGCACCAGGGCTGTCCCTCAGAGCTCTGTGCTGGGGCCAGCTCTGTTCAGTCTTTATTGACCACATGGATGAGAGGGTTGAGCCTGACATCAGTGAATCTGCAGGGGACACTGAGCTGGGAGTGTGTCACCATTTCCAGAATTTTTGATGGATTAATGGTCACTAACTGTGCCTGTCTGGGTGCAGCAGGACTGGGATGGTCCTTTCAGAGCCAAAACAAAATCAAATTCCAGAACAGCATTTCCAGAAGTCCCTGGAGGGGGGAAGAGCTTCTTTAGAAAGGGGCCAAAATTCTCTTTGCAGGAGCTGAAATGATGTTTTTGAGCTGCACAGAATCCCTGGATTGTTTCCTTCCCAAGCTTTACCTGCCTTAATGTGGATAAAGTATTTTTTGTGACTCATGGCTTCATTTCTCATGAAAATGTGTTCTATAATGTCAATATATTTCCTTAAAGTTCATTCAGGGTTGAAGATTTAGAGGGGTTTGGAATTTTCTCATCCAGTTCTTACAATTTGTTTCTCTTGATGGATGGAAATTATTTTGAACTGAAATTATTCTTGGTCAAACTGTCTGTGGTCAGGAGGTCTCCTTGTTCCCGACATCAAAGAAGGGCAATTCTCTGAATAGACAAGAAAAATTGCTGCCTCTTTGAACCAACCCATCCAAACAGCTCCCTAAAATAAATCCTATTGATTTTCCATTAAAGGGGTTAAAAAAAAAAATTCTGCATGACAATGCTGGAGCCTGGAGTCTTTGCCCCCATCCCCTTGTGGATATGATGGAGATGTGGTGAATGAAGCTCTCCCCCAGTTTTTTGGGGTGTTTTTTGGGGTGTTTTTTGCTGTTCCTGGGTCTCTGGTTTAACCATCCCACTCTTTGCTATCCCAAAGATCTCTCTGGAGCTTCTCTGGCTGGGATTGGAACAGCACTGGGGAATTTATCAGCCCCCACCGACAAAGCTGCCTTGGGATCACTATCAGCACATGTCTGAGCTGAATTAGATGAGAGAGAAAAAGTTTTCAAGCATTGTGTGCTCACAGATGAATCACCCACTCCTGTAAAAGATTATCCTTAAAAAAAAAAATTGTCCTCTCTAAATATTCCATTTTACTGCTTGTTTTCCATTCTTCCCCTCCTCAAGTGTAAAACACTTGAAAGCCTTTTCCTTTGCAGAGCGACTGAATCACCGTGAAACTCATTTGTCTCAAAATTATTCAGCATTAAATTTCAGGCTGTAATTGTTTAAATCGATCCTAAATTAGGCTACAAGTGCCTCGACAGCTTCTTGCAGCCTGTTCTTGTAGGGTTCTCAACGAGGTGATAAATCTTCCCACCCAGGTGGTCACTGGGCCTTAAAAACCTGTTGCTCCATCTCCAAAAAAATCCAAATTGCTTCACTCTGGAGCAGCAGAGTGGGATTTTTCCTCTCCTTCAAAGCCTCTCTTGTTTCTTATCTCAGCATGGCGTGGATGATGCTCCTGATACTTCTTTGCCCAAACTCCAGCAGCTGAAAATCCCCCCCAAAAAAACCCAAAAAACTCCTTAAAAAGTCAGGTTGTGCAGCTGTTTTGGAGGATAACGATTTTTGCTGGAGCCAATTACCACAGCACCCACTCCAGGCACGGAGCCACTCACTTGTGGCTTCCCAAGGAGACATCCCTGAGAGCTTCTGGAACGTTCTCTTCCCATCCAATGAGTGGTTATTAAGGAGAAGGATGGTCCCAGCCAGCAGCTTCCGATGGCTCACCAGTGCTGATGGCTGCAGGCTTTGATGGAGGCTGGATGTTATTATTTATTACTATAAACAAATTAATTGTCTTTCCAGGCTGGCTCCCTGCCAGCAGCATCCATTAAGGAGCAGGCATGGCTGATCCATGGGGTTTTTTCCCATTCAAGGATAATTTTAAAGCAATTTTAATGGTTCTGAGCCTCATATTTCAATTTTGGGTTGGTTTTTTTTTGCACTTGGCATGGTGTTACAACCAAGATGTTTTCAGCTCTTGTTTGTGTGTTTCATGTCAAGAGGGTAAAACCCACCGAGTGCAGAATTTGTGCTAAATCTGCTTTTCTAGCTTCAAATGAGAGACAAAATTATCTCTTGGTGGGAATCTGACTCTCCCTGTTGCTTCCAACATTTTTTCAGATAATTTCTCCTCTTGAGGGGGGGAACATTGAGTGCAGTTCCTGCCTTTTTGTGGAAGCTTTCAGAAGGCTCCTGTGTCAGTCAGCTGCAGTCCTCCACCGAGGACTTCTGAGCTGCACAAAACCAATTGCTTCAGGCAGAGTGTGTCAGGGTTTTAATTTATTTTAGAAACTCAACTTTTAATTTATTTTAGAAACTCAACTTCCACTCTCGCGTTCAGTGCAGTCCAGGGCAGAGGAGCTCTCTCTGGGTGGACATTTTCAAGCGGTGCCCCTGGCAGGCAGGATTATTTTAGATTTATTTTTGTCCTCTTCAGATCTGCAGAAGCAGAGTCACACGTCACAAACCATCCCACAGGTGTGAGTCATGTCTGACCTGAAGGGAACAGCCCCATGTTTGAGGTCTCTGACATCCCCTCAATCCCTGACATCACTGGATGTGCCTTGGAGTTGGACAGGAACTGGACAACCCTCATTTGCTCACTGATTAATCACTAAACTGGGGGATATTTTGGGTTTAAAGGGACTTTTAAAGGGTTGGAAGGGACCTTTAAATGGATTAAATTGGGGAATATTAAATTGGGATTTTTTGGGTTGGAAGGGACCTTTAAATGGATTAAATTGGGGAATATTAAAATGGGGGATATTTGGGGTTGGAAGGGGCCTTTAAAGGGTTGGAAGGAACCTTTAAAGGGATTCAGTTGGGGGATATTAAATTTGGGATATTTTGGATTGAAAAGGACCTTTAAAGGGTTGGAAGGAACCTTTAAAGGGATTCAATTGGGGGATATTAAATTGGGGTTTTTTGGGTTGAAAGGGACCTTTAAAGGGTTGGAAGGGAGCTTTAAAGGGATTCAATTGGGGGATATTGAACTGGGGGGTATTTTGGGTTTAAAGGGACCTTTGAAGGGTTTAAAGGGACATTTAAAGGGTTGAAAGGGACCTTTAAAGGGCTGGAAAGGACCTTTAAAGGACTTTCAGTCCAGCCCTGCTGCCATGACCAGGACCATCTTCCACTATCCTTGCTCCAAGCCCCATCCAAGCTGGCCTGGAGCATTCCCACTGAGATTTGGGAGCAAAATGTTGATGCTGCTCCTCTCTGAGGCCACCAGGGTGTTTTGTTCACCTCAGCATGACTCTGCCATGTTCTCCCCTGGGTGCCCAGAGCAGCTGTGGCTGCCCCTGGATCCCTGGAAGTGTCCCAGGCCAGGATGGATGGGGCTTGGAACAGCCTGGGATAATGAAAGGTGTCCCCACCCATGGGATGGGATGGGATGGGATGGGATGGGATGGGATGGGATGGGATGGGATGGGATGGGATGGGATGGGATGGGATGGGATGGGATGGGCTTTAAAGTCTCTTCCAACCCAAACCATCCTGTGAGTCCAACCTCACCCTCACTCAGCACGTGCAGCTTATTTTCAGTGCCAGCTCATCGAGTACCCCCCAGACCCATAAATTCCTTGCCTTCCAAATTCCTTGTAATTTACTTTCTTTTCGTTTTTTCCCCTCTTGCTTTCAGTTTTTCCTCAGAAGTTGGGAGTAAACCACATGAATCTGCCCCCAGCCTCCATCGCAGGCCTTGATTGATTATTTTAATTACCCAGAGAGCCCTGTCAGGCTCCCTCAGCAGCAGCATTGCTCTCATAAATCCTCATTTTGCCTCACAGGGCTGGTGTCAGCCCCAGCCCCTGTTACCTCCCTGGCCAGGGGAGAAGCCTTTTAGCCTGGCCAGCCTCCTGCTGGTTTGAAGCTCCAGCTGCACATTCCTCATTGGCAAACTCATTAAGAATCCCTGGCAGCAGAGCAGGGCCTTGGGATGCTGAGGCAGAGCAGCTTCTCCTCCCTGCTGAAAATCCAGTGGGAAGTCACAGATCCAAGTGCCACAGGAGTGACACTCACCCAGTTTCCCCTCTTTCCTCCAGCTCCTTTTTTTTCCCCTAGATTTCTGCAATTTTAAACCAGTGCTTTGCCTTCACCGGGGTTGTTTTGGTGATGGGTGAGCTGGAATTCCAGGAGGAAGCTGGAAAGGCAAAGTCTGATAAAGTTCACTTTAAGGAAGCTGTATTGCTCCATTGTGGTGGTGTTCACAGGGATCCCAGGACGAGGGAAAAGATGAGAATTGTGACTCCATGTTTCAGAAGGCTGATTTACTATTTTATGATATAATATAATATAATGTTATGTTATGTTATGTTAATGTTATGTTATGTTAATGTTATGTTATATTATATTATATTATATTATTAGAAAATTATATACTATTATATTAATTAATTATATCTATATTATATTAAAAGAAAATGATATACTAAAACTACACTAAAGAATAGAAGAAAGGATTTCATCAGAAAGCTAGAAAAGAAAGGAATAGGAAAGAATGAAAATAAAATCTTGTGACTGACCAGAGTCCGAGACAGCCAGACTGTGATTGGCCATTAATTAAAAACAACCAACATGGACCAATCCCAGATGCACCTGTTGCATTCCACAGCAGCAGATAATCATTGTTTTTCTTTTCCTCTGAAATTATTGTTTTTCTTTTCCTCTGAGGCTTCTCAGCTTCTCAGGAGAAAACATCCTGGCAAAGGGATTTTTCAGCAAATATCATGGCTGCAGTCCATCACCAGCATTCCTCCAGGAATGTCTTCCATGGAATCCCAGGATGGTTTGGGTTGGAAGGGACCTTAAATCCCACCCAGTGCCAGCCCTGCCATGGGCAGGGACACCTCCCACCATCCCAGGGTGCTCCAAGCCCTGGCCTTGGACACTTCCATGGCTGGGACATCAAAACCTTCCACAATCTTCTCTGGGAAACCTGGTTCTTCCATAACTCGCTTTTCCCTAGGAAAGTTTAATATTTGCTGTTCCAAAACACACCAGAGCTTTAATTTGGGGCCTTGGTTGGGCTGGGCTCTGTGCACCCATCAGCTGAAATTTGGGTGCCTCTATCACACCACAGATGTTTTTCCCGTCCCTCTCCTTGCTCCATAAATCCAAAATAAATCCCAAATCCAGCCTGGATTCCATGAATCCATCCAGTCTCCCATGAAACACTTGATGGATGGTTCCAGGAGAAGAAACTTCCCTGTGTTCTTGCCAGGTTCCTCCAAAATCCCATTATTTTTCTTGCCTCGCATTTTGAAGCCCGGGCCCGTTTCATTGAGGAGGAATCACTCTCATTCCCGGGTTTTGAAATGTTTTCCTAATCACAAGTGCTGCATGAGAAGAGCCATCACATTTTGAATAATTGATGGCTACTTTATTGAGTTGTCAGCACTAATTCATCCTCCTTTTGAAGCGCTGCGACGTTCAAAGGAGCCATCCTTTCACAGCGTGCTCATTTTTCCAGGAAAAGTTCATTTTTATAATCACTTTTTTTTTTCTCTTTTTCCCTCCCCCTCTGTGGAATGTAATTGTAGCTGAGAGGGAGGGTTGAGGCACGTTCCAGCACCCTCTAAAATGCCTTTATTCCTCCTCTGGCTGCTCATTTCTCTGCCTCCCTCCTCTCGCAGAGGTTTAATTATACCTGTTTTAAAAGCACATTTTGAAATATGACACCCAGCTCTGCGGCAGAACAAAAGAGACATTAATCTATTGTTGAAAGGGAAGGTAAAAAGCTCTTTTTTGTGTGTGTGTGTTCGTGGCAGGGGCTGCCCCTCCCTGACAAGCAGCGTTCGGTGGGAGTAGTTGGGATTTTGGAGGCAGGGACTTGTCAACAGGAGAATTATAAAAGGAGCAGCAATGCAGGAATGCTGCCATTCCACTGGAATATTCCTCCTCTGGCACCCTGCCTCTGGAATCTTCCTCCTGAAGTGGATAAACTTTGCAGTTGGAAGGCTCATGGTGCTCTAATTTACATCTGAAAGAACTGAGGGAAGGCAGTGAATTAAAAGTTTCCCCCTCCTGGTTCTAATCTGTAAATAGAGCCTTTCCATTAAAATAAAATAAAATAAAAATTAAAATAAAATATAAATAAAATAAAATAAAAATAAAAATAAAATATAAATAAAATAAAATAAAATGAAATATAAATAAAATAAAATAAAATATAAAAAATAAAACAAAATAAAACAAAATATAAAAAATATAATATAATATAATATAATATAATATAAAATATATAAAATATAATAAAGTATAAAATATAGAATAAAATAAACAGTCTCTCTCATGCACACAAAGCCGTCAGAATAGTAATTTTTTTTTTTTTTTTGGCAAATATTTTGCTTTTGTGCTGGGATTTTTGCTTTGTGTGAGCTGCACTTTAAAGAAGGGAAACGTTTTTCCCTCTCCCCATGAAATTGAACCAGGTCTGGTCTTCCTGGGGCTGATCCAGGATTTCCTGGGGAATTCACACCATTGGGATGCAATATTTAATTAAAACATTTAAGGACTTTGTGCCTGTAAAGAAAACTGCTACAGGGTGTGAAAATCGAGGAAATGCTACAACTCTGTAGGACAGCCCTGGCCAGGGCTGGTTTAATTAATTAATTCATTAATTCTCTGTTTAACTCTATTTTTTTATCATTTAGGGGTGGTGTCAAATGTGGTGTTGAGGGGCAGGTTGAGCCCTTGCCAGGCATTCCCTGTTTAATTCCTGCTCTGTCATTTTCCACCACAAAATGAAAAATATTATTAATCCCTGTCCTCCCAATTAGCAAAGAGGTGTTGGAGATGCTCCATCCCTGGAAGTGTCCCAGGCCAGCTTGGAGCAAGCTGGGGTAGTGGAAGGAGTCCCTCCCATGGCAGTGGGGCAGAACTGGGTGCTCTTCAATTTCCCTTCTAACCCAAATCCCTCTGGGAATCCATGCCCCATTTTCCTGGAGTAAGAGCTGCCAAAATGTGCAGGAGCTGGGGTTTTAGAGCTCCAAGTGCTGGACAAGTCATGGACCTGAAAATAAAAACTCAGTGGGAATAATTTGGGCTGTCCCTTGACTTGTTTTGATCAAAAACTTTGTGTCTTCCTCTGGAATTCCAGTTTTATTGTTTTTCTTAAGTACTGGACCAACAAAACCTTTTTTGAGGTCGATATTGATTTAGCAGAAGGCTGAGCTGTTTTTCAGAGGACATGGGTTTATCACAAGCCATTTCCAACTTCTTCTCACCCAGAGTGGTCCTGGCAAGGATGGTTTGGAGGGACTCAGGATCTCACAGCCACCAATGCTTTACTTTTGTGGGAACCGAGCTGCTCAGCACCACCTTGGACATTTGACCTCACATTTGTACCCTGAGGTCTCCAGGAAAACTCTCTTTGAATTCCTCTGAATTCTCTCTAAATCCTCAGCTCTGAATCCCTGTTGGTGAGGGAATGGCCCCTGGGACACGGAGGTGAGGATGGGATTTGTGTGACTCGGGGTGGAAAATCCTCCCTTTTCACACAGGGTGCAACTGCTGTGATTCTGCTGAGGGACAGGAGCTTGTGAAAGCAGTTTAGCCAAAAAAAAAGACTTTCTAAAGGGTATTTAATTGGCTCTTCACTTGGAGAGAGTTCAAGAAACTCCTTTTGGGAAGTTGGTGTAGCCACAGGCCTCAGCCACCTTCGTACTGCTGAAGTGGAAAAACAGATTGACCTCGTGTTGCAGAAACCACTGAATATTCAAAATTCCTCTTTCCTCCCCCAAAATTGCCCTTTTTTTGCCCAGTGATGGACCCAAATTGTCTGTTTCCTGCACTGTACAGACCCCAGATAGGATGATTATCCCATTTCTCCAACATTTCCCTGTTTGATGCATGCTCCCCATCAGGCCATGTGTTTTTCTGGATAAGACAGGAAATGTTTGTTCTACACAGGTATGAAACAAAAAGCAGTAACTGAGTAGTATCTCTGAAAACCCTCTTTGAATTCCTCTGAATTCTCTCTAAATCCTCAGCTCTGAATCCCTGTTGGTGAGGGAATGGCTCCTGGGACACGGAGGTGGAAAATCCTCCCTTTTCACACAGGGTGCAACTGCTGTGATTCTGCTGAGGGACAGGAGCTTGTGAAAGAGTTTAGCCAAAAAAAAAAGACTTTCTAAAGGGTATTTAATTGGCTCTTCACTTGGAGAGAGTTCAAGAGACTCCTTTTGGGGAGTTGATGGAGCCACAGCCCTCAGCCACCTTCGTACTGCTGAAGTGGAAAATCTGTAAACACAGATTGACCTCGTGTTGCAGAAACCACTGAATATTTAAAATTCCTCTTTCCTCCCCAAAAATTGCCCTTTTTTGCCCAGTGATGGACCCAAATTGTCTGTTTCCTGCACTGTACAGACCCCAGATAGGATGATTATCCCATTTCTCCAACACTTCCATGCTCGATGCATGTTCCCCATCAGGCTGTGTGTTTTTCTGGATAAGACAGGAAATGTTTGTTCTACATAGGTAAAAAACAAAAAGCAGTAACTGAGTAGCATCCTGCTAGTAAATGAGCAGTAACCCAGTAGTAGCTGAGCTAGTCCAGTTTGCTGTTTCTGTGTGAAACTGAGTGAAATTCGCTGCCGTTAATTGCAACAATATCAGAGGTTAATTCCTGCCATTCCATCCCCGGGAGATTCATTTCTCCTGGACTCTCTTTGCATTCCAAGGGCTCTCCCATAAGCGATCTTGAGTGCCACCTGCCTTCCCAATAAAGCCTGGAATCCATCCGTGAATATGACAACAAAAATGACAACAAACATGACAACAAACATGACAACATCCCAGAGACAAACGATCTCCGCTCCGAGTTAATTCCCGTTTCCCAGCAGGGCTCCGCGGCGGCCCCGCTGGGTTTGGAAGCGCTGCTGTTTGGTTAATAGATGAATGTTTTGTGTGGATGGCTCCATCCCAGCCAGGTTTGGCTCCCTGGCCTTCCCTCTGAATGCCTGCATGGATTTATCCACAGGACAATCAGCAGAATGTCGTTAGAAACGGGAAAACAACGGGTGATAAAACAGAGCGCTGCTTCCCCGCCATCCATGACTGCCTGGGAGGCCTCTCGGAGGTGCTCTGGCTGCTGGGAAGGGGAGATGGCTCTGTCAGGAAATGATGCACAAATTCCACATGGGAAGGGACAGTCCATGGCCCCATCCAGCCCATTTTCCAAGCAGGATTGCTCGTTACAGCGCTGGCGGGGATTGAACAATGGCAGCACCGCCGTTATCAGACATCTCCCACGATGAGCTGACCCAGTAGGTTTTTCATTTCCCAGTTTGATGTCTTTTATTTTCTTTTTCTCCTAAAATGTGTTTTTTTGGTGGGAAAAGACAACTTCTTTTCCATGCTGCTCTTTTGCTGCGTTTTGGGAGTGGGGTTTTGCCGTCGCACGGGGCTTTTGGATGACAGAAATCCTGAATTAGGAGCAGGTGGTTGCTAAAGTGCTGAGTAGTTCCTTCAGTTGCTTTTACTTTTTTCCAGCAGGTCAGGGAGTGGAAATACTGAGTGCTTAGTGTAGGAAACCCTGAAGTGCAGCTGAATAATTTTTGGGTTGTTTTGGTTTGGTTTTTTGGGTTAATGGGAAGGTCTTTGGGAAAATAGTGATAAAAATGGTTGGGATCTGAAGGAAGCAAAGGTGTCCTTGATGGGCGATTCAGGATTTATCTTTATTGCAAGGCCTGCAGGGACAGCACCCAGGGAATGGCTCCCAGTGCCAGAGGGCAGCCAGGGATGGGATCTTGGCAATGAGGAATTCCTGGCTGGGCTGGGATTGCCAGAGCAGCTGGAGCTGCCCCTGCATCCCTGCAGTGTCCAAGGAAGGATTGGAGCAGCCTGGGATAGGGAAGGTGTCCCTGGAATGAGCTTGGAGGGCCCTTCCCACCCAAACTGCTCTGGGATTCTGGGATTTGGGACACTCAGAATCCATCCCGAGGGATTTTTATGGAAAATGGGGAGAGAAAAGAGAGGAAAAGGGAAGGGAGACCCTTCATGGTTTGCTGAGATTCCCAGTGAAGCCCCTGGGTCCATGAATGTCTTGGGGAGGAGATGGATCCAATGCCAGGCTGGGAGAGCTGGGAATGTTCCCCTGGAGAAGGGAGGGATCCAGGAAGAGCTTCCAGCACATTGCAGGCCTGCAGGGGCTCCAGGAGAGCTGCAGAGGGACTGGGGCCAAGGCCTGCAGGGACAGCACCCAGGGAATGGCTCCCACTGCCAGAGGGCAGCCAGGGATGGGATCTTGGCAATGAGGAATTCCTGGCTGGGCTGGGATTGCCAGAGCAGCTGGGGCTGCCCCTGCATCCCTGCAATGCCCAAGGCCAGGCTGGACACTGGGGCTGGAGCAGCCTGGGACACTGGGAGGTGTCCCTGCCATGACAGGGGTGGCACTGGATGGACTTTGAAGGTTCCTTGGAACCCAAACGATTCAGGGATTGCTTTGGGAGTATCTGTGTCCCATCTATGAGGTTCCCAGAAAATCACAAAATCCCTTGTGACTGGAAAAGCCCTCCAAGACCATCAGGTCCAACCTGTGCCCAATCCCCACCTTGTCCCCAGCCCACGGCACTCAGTGCCACATCCAGGCTTTCCTTGGACACCTCCAGGGATGGAAGCTCCATCACAAGTCCAAGTGATGCCATTTCTGTGCTGGTTTAAACTGGTGTGGCCCAGCTTTCCTACTGGAGAAGGTCAGTCTGAAGGGGAAAGGGCCCTGCAGGCCTCTGGCATTTTCCAAATCCATCCCTACTTCCAGAAACTGGGATACATCCTCACCTCATGGCTCCTCCTTGGAATCATCTTCCTTTGGGAACGGCCCCACCCTTCTGTTGTCACCAGCAGGGGCCTGGGGAAAAAAGAGACCACAGGAAGAGAATACAGAGGGTTAAAAATATTCCAGTTTGCTCCCAGCCCACGGATCCGTTGTTGTAATTCCTGCTTCTCCTGGCAGGATCAAAGGCTGGTGTTGCCTGTTCTCCCATCTCCCCAGCTCTGAGTCTGTCATTCCCACATCTCCAGGGGTCTGGGGTGGTCACTGAGGTTTGATGAGTTCCATGTTAACACGAGCTGCCGGATCCTGGGGGCTGCCTCCACACGCGAGGAATTCCCAAATAAATCTTTGGAGGCATCGGCGACAGAGCTGTGATCTCCTCGGGCTTTGATGTGTGAGCACAAGGCTGAATTTATTGAATAAATCACCAGAGATACCAGCACATGCAGCTGCCCTGAGTTTTCTCCTGTCTGTGCTTTTTGGGGGCAGGATTCTGGCTGGATTTTCCCTTTTTGGATGTACAAAGACGCCCCCCTGAATCACCCTTAAATTGGTCAATTTGACCCTAGCTCATGCCACAATCCAAAAAATGCAAAATTGATTTGGTTTTTGCTGTTTTGTTTTTTTGGGGTTTTGGTGGAGGTTTTTTTGTTGGCTTGTTTGTGGGGTTTTTTGGTGTTTTTGTTTTGTTTTGGGGTTTTTGGGCTTTTTTTTTTTTTTTTGGGTTTTTTGGGCTTTTTTTGGTTTTGTTGGTTTTTTGGGGGGTTTTTTTTGGGTTTTTTGGGGGTTTTTTTGGGTTTTTTTGGGTTTTTTTTGTAGATGCAAAAAAAAATGTAAACCAAGAGACTAAGTGAAATTATAGATTTTTTTTTTTTTTGTAATCTGCTTCATTTTGCAGGACACGAGGCTTCTTTTCATAGCTTCCAGCTTTGGGAAAAAAAAAACTCTGCATAATGCCAATGGTTCCATAAAATTAAAACTCAGGATTAAGGATATTTGGGTTCTGTTCTTGTGTGGGGACCTTGAGTCCATCACCTCCCCTTTCCAATGGTTTTGCTTTTTGAGTCATTCCTGGAAGGAGGAGCAGGGAGGAGCCCTCAGCTCTGCTTGGGTGGTGTCTGGAGGTGCTTGGGAGGCCCCTCCTTGCTGAGCTGCTTTGGGATTTCTCCATCCCAGCCCTGGATTTGTTTGAAATCCTTTGGAATCACAGGAGGTGGGGATTGGGAATTCCAGTGTCTTGCTTGTCCTGGAGTTCAGTTGTTCCTGTGCACTAAAATATTGAAATTCAAGTCTTGCTGAACAAATTACTTGAGGGAAAAATTTTTCTCCTTCCTGTCCTTTTCCTAATGAATTCCTCTCTTTTTATGTATAAGTTGCATTCCAGCACTGGGATGTTCAAATGGAAATGTGGAAAATTTTGCCCATTCTGTTGAGAAACACCTGAAGAATCAAATTGTCACCCTCTGGCCTTTTGTCTGGAAATTGGGGTGGAAATTCCCCTTTGGAATTTTTTTTCTCCCTCAAATTTAAGACCAGCCTTAGCCCTGCATAAAATCAATGCACAGAAGAGAAAATTTCACCTTTCTGTCCTTTTCATAACCAATTCCTCTCTTTCCAGTGATTTTATGTATAAATTGCATTCCAGCACTGGGATTTCCTACTGGAAATGTGGAAAATTTTGCCCATTCTGTTGAGAAGCACCTGAAGAACCAAATTGTCACCCTCTGGCCACCTCTGGCCTCTTGTATGGAAATTGGGGTGGAAATTCCCCTTTGGAAATATTTTTCTCCTTCAAATTTAGGACCAGCCTTAGTCCTGAATAAAATCAATGCACAGAAGATAAAATTTCACCTTTCTGTCCTTTTCCTAACCAGTTCCTCTCTTTCCAGTGATTTTATGTATAAATTGCATTCCAGCACTGGGATTTCCTAATGGAAATGGAAATTTCCCATTGGAAATATGGAAAATTTTGTCCATTCTGTTGAGAAACACCTGAAGAACCAAATTGTCACCCTCTGGCCTCTTGTATGGAAATTGGGGTGGAAATTCCCCTTTGGAAATATTTTTCTCCTTCAAATTTAGGACCAGCCTTAGTCCTGGATAAAACCAATGCACAGAAGTTAAAATTGTGAATTTAACTGCCAGTTATGGGCTTGAAAATCCTTTTGGGATGCCTCAGAGGGATGAATCCATAGCAAGGCCTCTGCTCTCTCCCCATGTTTGCCAGGGATTGCTTTGGTGAACGAAGAATTCTTCATTAATTACAGTTGGGTTAACGAAGGGTGAGACAGAAATGTGGATTTTGGTGCATGAAGGTGAATTTTGGTGCTGAAAGGTGAGGTTTGAGTGTGTTTTGGGATCCCCCTATGGCAAAATGTCACTGCTGGTGACATTGGCCTGGTCACTCTGTGTTCTCTCACCCCTACAAATGAGACTTTTGGACACTTATGCCAAAATCTGACACATTGGCTTCTAATTTCAGTGAAATGACATCTTTGTGAGCCCAGGAGCTCAGCCTGGCTGAGCTCAGAGTCCCTCTTAAGCCTTTACCCCTCACTCCTGGATGTCACCCTTTGTTTTCCAGTGATCTCTTGCACTTTCGTTAATTTTGTTTAATTTAGATCATAATTACAGCCTTTGCACTGGACAGCACCAATCCAGGGGCACAACAATATTTTCTTTTGGGAACTCAGCCCTGCTAAACCTTTCTCAATTGGTTTTTTTCCCAATTTCTTTTGGTTTTTCATCATCCACCTTTTGCTGTGGTCACTGTGTCTTCCCAGAAGCATCACTGAACATTCATATTCACCATCTCCGGCAGGACATTTTTAATAGATAAATATATTTTAAATATTGGCATTTTGAGACTGTGAGAAAAAAAAAAAAAATAGATCTCAGAGCACATAAAAATAACACCGAGGGGTTTTATTCTCCAAACTGGGCCGGCTGCATGAAAACATTTATTAAAAACGAGCTCCCAAGCGAAGGGCTCTGCTCCCCAGCATCATTAATTCCCTGCTCCACGTCCCATTTGTGCCCTGCTGCAGCTGCTAATGATGTTCTAGAGCAGGCATGACAAAGGAGAGGGAAAGCTGCCACTCACCACCGGTGAAAGAAATTTGTCACCTTGCCACCAGCTCACCTGTAATTGGGGGAGTTGTGTAAAGAAGTACAAACCACTCCTAGGAATACTCAGGGATGGGGGGTGAAAATGTCAGGGATGGGTTTGTTGGGTTTTTTTTTCAGCTCCTACAGCACAAACCAGGCTGGGAATCACTGGCTGTGAGTCCCTTTTCCCTGCACAAATGTATATTGATTAATAAAGGGGGAGCCTGGCCCGTGCTGGCACTTGTAAGTGATAAACAGTTCTGCAGCAGTGCGGAGGGTGTATTAAAGGCTAAGAGCTAATGACTTTTCTGCTGGATGGAACACATTAAAAGCAGCGGGAAACTGCAGCTATTTTATCACCTCACTAATGTCCCTGACAACATTCACTTGGTGGGAGTGAATGGATGGGAATCCATTTGGAGGAGTAAATTAAAATACCTTAAAAAATGCCTTTAATAATAGCTCCAGAACTCAGCGGGACCAGAGAAGGGAGAGATACAAAAGGCCAATTAAATTATCCCCTCCATCTCCCTGCCAAGGCACTGATATTCCTGATTGTGCTGGGGCTGCTGGATCATTCCAGGAGGATTTTGGTCTCTCAAGTCAGGGAATGGTGTCAGGGCTGGAAGTTGGGGCTGTCACAAAATTCCCCCTGTGTCCAACCAAATCTTCCCTTCCCCGCTCCTTGCACTGCACATGAAATGGGAATAAATGAATTTTGAAAATCCTTGTCCAAGTGACAATTTTCCTATTCCCTGCTTTTTAAGTTTGTAGCAAAGCTGGGTTAGGAGCCAGCTTGGGATCAGGGATTCATTGGTTTGGAAATTATGGAAAGGCGCCTCCTCACATGGATACTTCCAGTCCAGCTGGGATTTTTGGAGGTATTGAGACCACCTTGGCAGGGAATTCTTGGATTGTGCAGCCCTGGCACAGCTGCCCAGGGAAGCGATGGAGTCCCCATCCCTGGAAGGGTTCAAAAACCACGTGGAGGTGGCACCTGGGGACATGGTTTGGTGGTGGCCATGGCTGGTGGTTGGACCCAGTGACCTGAGAGGTCTTTTCCAACCTCACTCTTGATCCCACTGAATCCCAGCCCCTTTCTGGGATGCTGGGAAGCTCCTGGGTGCTGACTAAAAATTCCCATTTTGTGGGGAATTCAGGAGATTTGAGCAGTTCTGATGTGGTTTGGGTGGACAGATGGACTTTGCTGGTGCTGGAGAATAAAATGCCACCACTTTGAGATATTCCAGGGTCAGAGCTCCTGGGGTAGGGCTTTTTGTTGAACTGGGGGTTTTCAGCAAAGCTTGGGCGTGGAATTTGAGTTCAAAATGGAATTTTGATTTCAAAGTGGAATTGCTGTGGAATTTGAGTTCAAAATCAGAATAAATTCACCAGATCTGCCAGCAAACTTCACCCAGTGGCTTCTCCACCCTTGTGGCAGCCTCCCCTCTCTGTGCTTTAACTGGGTCTGATTTATTCTGCATTTACTGGGTTTGTGCAGGGCTGGCCCCAGAAATTGTTAACTTTGAATATTGAATAGAGTGTTTAAAGGAGGGAAACTCTTCTGCATGGCCACAGAAATGAGCAGATTTTATGGTTCATGTTCTTTTTTTCTTTTTTTTTTTTTTTAAATAAAACAAATGTACATTTTGCTCTCCATCAATATTCCAGTTCAGTGGAGCAAAGCTTTCCTGGATCACACAGTGCCAGGTAAATAAGATTTAGCCAAGACCTTGTTTGTGCACTCATTTGGCTCCTGCAACATCACATTTAAAGCAGGGAGAGAATTCCAGCAGATCCTGGGCTCACATCCACGGGGTGAATTCACTCAGCACCTCTCAGGATAAATCCCCTAAAAATTAAAACATCACCTGCATTGAAAAAAAAAGAAAAAACCCCTTGGAGTTAAGAGGGGAAGCAAAGTTGTGGTAGGGTGTAGTATAACCACAGTAATGGGCAAAAAACTGATACTGGAATAATGGATTTTCCTGGGAAAAGGCTGGGAGAGGAAAGCAGCCTGTTAGATTGGAGACTGTAAAAAGAGATTTTGCTGCTAAACACGGGTTTGAATGGAATTGATGCCTTCTAACAACTCCAGCTCTTTGTAAAACCTGGATATGCCAGAAAGAAAAGTGGGAAAATGGTGTTATCCATGTGGGATAACTACTGATCAGTGGAAGAGGGAATTTAGATTCTCCTCTTCCCTCTGTTAGCTAAAAAATATGAATTTAGTTGGTTTTGCTCCTCTATTTTGTTGTTTTACTCTTTTATTTGAGTGTTGGTGCTGGAATAGGGCTCCAGGCTGGCTCCCTGATGGATCCAACTCTCCCCATTCCCACTCCCGTGGCTCAGGGCTGGAGTTGGCTCTTTTAGAGCCCCCAAAGAGCATCAAACTGCTCATTTATCCCAAAATTCCAGCCAAACCGGCTCCCTAGCTCCTGCTTTTCAGGTTTCAGTAATTCCCATCTCTGACTCTGCTCATTTAGTCAGAGTTCTTCCATTTTTGGGAGAAATTTAGACAAAAAGCCCCAGGTTTTATCTTCCTTTCCCCTTGCCCTCCAAGGCACTGACAGCACTTGATATTTATTAGCACTTGATATTTATTAGCACTTGATATCTATTAGATATTTATTTATTAAATACCTGGGCAGATATGTAAATTTAAGGAATTCAAGTTTTGTCCTTTGGGGATGGTCCCAAATCCGGAGCTGTGGCTCAGCTTTGAAAACTTTCTCCTGTCCTGCTTTAACTTTCTCCTGGGCTCTGCTTGGTGCTTAAAAATCGTGAGGGATCAGCTAAACTCCAGCTTAAAAATGAGATCAGGCTTTATGAATTCTTCTCCTTTAAGGCAGCCCTCATCTGGTGCCTTCCTCTGCCAAGGCATCTCGAGGAGATATTTTGTGATGGGCAATAATCAAGGAAAACTGGACAACTTTTCCAGTGCCAAGGTCTCCTCCTCCATCTGCTGTGTTGTGGTAAAGACATTTCTGAGCAAGATATTCCCATCTTTTGTCTGCTTCCCCCAAGGAAATGCAGCCAGGGAATGGAGGTTCTCCCTCCCAAGGCATGGGAAAAGCTGGGATTTCTGCAAAAAAATAAAAATTTAAATAAATCAAGGGGGAAGATTGTTCCTCTAATCCAAGTGCTCCTCACCTGCAAGCTAGAAAATAAAATTATGCAGTTTCCATCCCTGGAAAAGTCCAAGCCAGGTTGGAATAACCTGGGACAGTGGAAGGTGTCCCTGCCCATGGCAGGGGTGGCACTGGGTGGACTTTAGAGCCTCTTCCAACCCAAATTGTTCTCTGATTCTATGCAAAGCTGAAAGTTTTGGAGGTTTGAGCTCTGGCTTTGAATTTCTGCGTGTTGAAAAATCACCTTTATTGTCCTGGAACTGTGTTTTTAAGGAACCCTTAAAAACAAACCCCCAGCTGCATCATTTTACCTCCAGTGCTCTGTTTCTCCAGTCATTTTTAACCCTCTTCACTGGGGTTCCACAGGGCAATAACCCCAAAGGAATGGCTGGAATACTGAAATTCCAAAGGAATGGCTGGAATACTGAAATCCCAAAGGAGTGGCTGGAATACTGAAATCCCAAAAGAAATTGCTGGAATAATATCTCCAGAATATATATGGAATTTATATATTCATATATATATATGATTTTTTTTTCATATATATATGAATATATTTGGATTATATATATATATATATGGATTATATATTATATATATATATATTCCAATATATTGGGATTTTTAGTATATATGAATGTATATATATATTTATATGAATATATTGGGATTATTTATATTGGGATTTTATATATTATATATATATTCCAATGTATTGCGATTATATATATATATATATGAATATATATTTTATATATATATATATATATAGGGATTATATATATTACATATTCCAATGTATTGGGATTATATATATATATATGAATATATATTTTATATATATATATATATATAGGGATTATATATATTATATATTCCAATGTATTGGGATTATATATATATATATAAATGAATATATTTTTAATATATACATATATAGGGATTATATATTATATATTACAATGTATTGAGTTTTTATATATATATGAATATATTATATATATATATATAGGGATTATATATATTATATATTCCAATGTATTGGGATTATATATATATATATGAATATATTTTTAATATATATAGGGATTATATATATATTGGGATTACACATATTATATATATATAACAATATATTGGTATTTATATATATGAATATGTACATATTGGGATTATATATATATAATAATATATGAATATATATTATTATATCCATATTATATATTCCATATTATATTTGCCATTATACATGGAATATGTAAATTCCATACATTGCTGGGATAATATCTGCTCGCTGTGTGTGCCACCCCGCAGCCAGAGCAGGAATTCTGCCTGCCCTGGAGCTGCTTTCCATCTTTCCATCACCTGGAGCTCCAGCCCAGCTGGGAACAAGGAGCAAATCAAGGGATAATGGCAAATGTTTGCAAACCCATACAGACAAACCTCACAGTGTCAATAACCAGCGGTGCTCTCTTGTTTTATCCTCATCCCCACCACAGCTGAGGGACAGGAGGGCATCAGGAGGAATTTCCTTTTATTTTTAGCAGCCCTCAGCCCCTTTGAAAAGCTTGCTGGAGGAGTAATGAAGCATCCCCTGGGTGGTGTTGGGATTCAGGTGTGAGGGGCTGGATATTGTTCTCGGGATGAGTTCCCTTGTTAGTGCGGGGGTTTTTATTTTTAAAGGCTCCATTGAAGCGCCCGGCCATAAATTAAGCTTTGATCGCATCCATTTGCTGTTAACGAATCCAGATGGGGCAGAGGCGCCGGGGTGGTGGCTCTGGGATCATGTGTGAGCTGCCTTTCATTCTGGGGACGTTCAGAAGCTCCAGGGCTGGCCCAGCTAACGAATCCAGCTGTCCCCAGTGCCTCCCGAGACAGGGTGTCCCCAGGGACACCTGCAGAGGTGGCAGCAGGGCTCTGGGAGAGGTTAAGATGTCTCAGGGAAATAAATGGCCATTACGTATCTGGCAGTGCCTTCTTTCATATGGTAATTCCCTTTCTTCTCCTTTTTATTTCTTTATTTTTTTTAATCATTCAAGTAGCTTTGTGTTCCCTTTAAATCAGTAGGGTTTATTCTAAAATCCACACACTGGCAGGAGCTTTGCTGGAATTTTAATGTTGTGGAGGAAAATAAGTGGAAAAAAAACTCCATAAAAACCACAAGATTTTCTGTGTTAGCATCCACTCGTGGGGTTTTGTTATTGGGTTTTTTTCCAAATCTTAGGAAAAGAAATTGAAATGAGCTGGATCGAGGGCAGGCTTGGTTCCTCCTGGTGTGGTTTTGTGTCCAGCCCAGGAGGATTCCTGGCAGGACAGATCCTGCTGCTGGGAAGCTGCAGGAGACCAGTTGATATCATGGATCTGCTGGAAACCCCACCCTCCTCCCACCACTGAAATCCTAGTGGAAAAGGAAAAATCTGATTAGCCACACAAGAAGGAAAGGAATTGCTTTTGTCTTCTGTGTTCCTACCTGAGCTAGGGAGGATTTTCTTCTCTTTTTTATTCCTGAGGGACCAATGGTGACTTTAATCCCTCAGCACATTGCTCAGCCCATCCTGGGCTTGGCTTTAATCTCAAACCACATCAGGCTCTGCTCAGGTGAGACCCCACCTGCAGAGCTGCCCCAGCCCTGGAGACACAGCAGCAGCACCTGGAGCAAATCCAGAGGAACCCATGGAGCTGCTCCAGGGCTGGGAATGTTCCCCTGGAGAAGGGAAGGCTCCAGGGAGAGCTTCCAGCACATTCCAGGGCCTGCAGGGGCTCCAGGAGAGCTGCAGAGGGACTGGGGCCAAGGCCTGCAGGGACAGCACCCAGGGAATGGCTCCCAGTGCCAGAGGGCAGCCAGGGATGGGATCTTGGCAATGAGGAATTCCTGGCTGGGCTGGGATTGCCAGAGCAGCTGGGGCTGCCCCTGCATCCCTGCAGTGCCCAAGGCCAGGCTGGACACTGGGGCTGGAGCAGCCTGGGACAGTGGGAGGTGGCCCTGTCATGGCAGGGGTAGAATGGGATGAGCTTTTTTGTCCAGGTGCAGTTGGGAGCCAAGAACATCCCAGGAACAGCACAGGCAGTGCCTGAGCCCTCAGGGAACCCCCATCCCAAGGATTTGGGAGAGTTCCCAAAGAGGATGAGGTTGGAAGGTGCTTTTTAACCAAGTCAGGGACAGGGAGCAGAGCAGGATCAATTCCTGTCCTTTAATCAGGAATTCAGCACAGAGGTGGAATTTGAGCTGGTGGGGCTCTGGCACAGCCATCACACCCACATGGGGATTGATGGGGTTGTCCTGTGAGTCACCAACTTCTCCTCAGTCCTGATGAACACAGAGGGAGGGGGGCTCTTTGCAAATCCCTGGGGTCCTCCCATGTAATTTGAGTCCAGAATTTCTCAAATCAGCCAGGGTTCCCAAACGCTTCAGTATCTTCCTTTGCTGCAGTTCAGGAATAACCCTTCACTCTACTGAGACCATTAATAATTCAATTTATATCAACCTGGGACTTCCATGACCTCCCCTCTGTCTTGTTTGCAGCAACAAAATCAAACACAGTGGGCAGAATAAATACAAAGTGTGCCAAGGCACCTCAGAAATCCCAGAATTCATACGGAGCTGTTGAAATCTTGGACATTGTTGGATATATGGTCCCTCCTGCAGGCTGGAGGAAACCAAACCTGGTCCTCAGGGGTTTTAGTGTCACTCTGGGCTCTGTTTAGGGTGGCAAGGTGGGCATTGATCAAAGGCTGGGCTGGAGGTCTGGGAGGTCTCTTCCAACCTCAGTAATTCCAGGGTCTGTAGTATATGGAGCAGCACTTTGTGCTGTGTGTACCTCTAAAAATCACATTTGTGCCTTTTGAGGCTGCAGCTAATAAAGAAAAGACCTGGTGAACTGCGGGGTGCGGAGGATCAGGAATGAGACATCACGCCATGATCAGTGTGATCAAGTGAAGCCAAATTTATTATCCCCAAAAGGGCTCTATTTATAATAAATTTCTACTGTTTATGCTAATCTCTAGCTAATACATGATTGGTTAATCCTAGCTGTTCACACGTCTAAAATTAAATGCTGATTGGATTTTCTAATTTTTCACACGTCTTGCTGTGGTCGTCTGGCTCACCCATTGCTTCTCTTTTTTCTCAGTTTCTCAAGATTGCTGACAAACTTGCTGAGTCCAGATGACTCTTCTTGTATCTTTCTCAAGGCCATACCAACCCCATTTCTGAATATATCCATTATCCATTGTTTGTGAGCATTGTCCATTAGTGCCAGCAGGCTGGATTGTGCATCAGCTGAATGTGGCCATTGTCTTGCAAAAACTCCTCAACCTGCAAAAAATCCTCGACAGTGAACTTCAAGAAGCTTCTCAGAAACCCCAATTTCCAGAGCTGATAACTCTTAAACCACTTTCCACCCATTTCCTTTCCCTCGTTGTTCAGCCTGGCAGGAGCCACTGGCAGAGCATCAGTTGCACCTTTGTGACAGCAATTAGCAAAGCTGTGCCTTTGTGACAACAATTAGCCAAGCAGGAGGGGGCTGAGGTAAAGGTTCTCCAATGTGCTGCTCACAGCTGGGCTTTTGTCCCCTCCCCAGAGCACGGTGATCGTGGAGAAGACGGTGCAGGACCTGATGGAGCTGATGCACGACCTGAGTGCCTACTCGGACCAGTTCCTCCACATGGTGTGTGTGAAGCTGCAGGAGTACAAGGACACCTGCACCCTGGCCTACAGGTACAGCCCAGGGAGGGATCGCTGCTGACAGCAAAATTAATGCTCAAACATCAGAGGTTTGTGTCCAAAAAGGAGACAGAGGAGTCTTTTTCCTACTCGAATACATGTAATATTATATAAATATAAATATAAAAATATAAATAATATAAACAATATAAATATAAATATAAATACTATAAATAATATAAATACTATAAAATATATAAATATAAATATAAATATAAATATAAATAATCAATTTATAATATAATAGTATTATATTATAAATATAAATCATATAAATTTAATTATATTAATATATAAAAATTGGAATAAATATATATTTATATAAAAATACAGTATATTTATATATAACATATAAATAATATATAAATACATGTTTATATATTATATTATGTATAATATATAGGTAATATATAAAAGATATATTTATTTATAAAAATGTATATTATATAAATATAAATATATAAATTCTTCTATAAATATTTGTGGAGGGATAGAATGGAAAAAAATAATGCAGAACTCCTCTCACACCTGAGGAGTTGCAGCTGTACTGATCACCAAAGATTAGGAACAGGCCTGCCCTTAACAGGCCACAGCTGTGTCCAATGATGATGAGAGCTATAAAAGAGTGGGTCAGCTGGGGGAGGAGAGAGTTGGAGTTTGTTGGTTGTGCTGTGAGGAACTGCCCATGAGAAATCATCAAGGTATGGAACTTTTGCAATAAGATGACAACAAATATATTGTATTATTATCTAATAATAATAATGGGAGAGGCCATGGGGCATTCCCCTGGGATCTCAAATTTTTGGAGGACGCAGCCTCCCTTTTATTCCAATTTCCCAGCAGCTTTTCTCTTCTCTTTTTCCCTGTTTCTGAGGTACTTCAGAGGTTCAGACTTCCCAAAACACCTGATAGCAGAGATTTCCCTCTAATGTGTAGCCCTCCCTTTTAATTTTTAATTCTTATGGAATTTATGGGTTTTTCTTCCCCATTGCTTCTTTCATCTTTCAATGTCTAATTTCATATATCAGCAAACCTAAAGTTTATTTGTTAAAGTAAATACCTTTTTCCATTCATCAATCAGTGGAATCCTTCCCATTGTTTTTTTTTTTTTTTATCTCCCGGTGCTGGTTTTATCCACAAGCAGACCCAGAGCTTGTTTCTAAAGACAAATCCACCATTCCTCTTGCTGCTCTTTGGGCTTGGCTGTTGTCTTGGTTTGAAAAGCCAGGTGTCTGCTAAGGGAGGCAGGAGCCTCCCCTGAAATGGAAAATGCAAACCTCCTCCCTCTGAATTGTTACCATTTTGAAGTTAAGGGGCTCTCAGGCAAAGATATGGGAACAGGAATAAGAGTTATATATGAGGAAAACTAAAAATTCAAATGTAACAGTACAAACAAGAAACCAGCCCACTGTCAGAGTGAGAGCAGGAGCTGCCCCCTGTGTGCCAGGGGGTGGCCCAGCCCCATCCCATGGGGGCTCAGCCCTCCTGCAGTGCCAGCTGTGGCTCTGCTGGAGCAGGGATCCTGCACAAGGGGGGAGTTTTCCTCTGCAGCTCCAGGGCTGCTGGAGATGGGCCTGGGCTCCCTCTGGCAATGCAGGGCAGCAGAAGCTGCTCCTCTGGCAATGCACTGGGCAAAGGCTGCTGGGCTGTGCCAGGCTCAGATTGGATCCAGGTAGGAATGCTTGGCTCCTCCCCTGGGCAATGCAGCATCTCCCCATGGGATGATGGGATTGGATCAGCCCTGCAGGGACACTCAGTGGCCATGGACAGCAGAGATCTCCTGCAGGGAGGATTGGCTGTGGGAGAGAGAAAGAAAAAACTGCCCTATGAACAGAGATACCTGCTCCACAGATGGGGACAGAACACACACCCCCATTTCCAGCCTTGGACAGCTGTTCTGGCAGCAGTGGTCAGGAGTTGCTTCTTCAATTGTCTCTGCTGGAATGGTTGAGGCTGTTCCCTTCTGTGGATAAAAAAGCTGTAATGATGGTCAGTGGAATTACGAGGAGTTGTGGTTTCCCAGTGGATTTATCCACAGCACAGAGTGGTTTAGGGTCTTGATGGGGATAGCAGTGGTGGTAGTGCTTAGAAATTACTCCAGTTCTTCCCTTAGGCAGGATGAGACCTTCCCGGGCCTGAAGGGGCTCCAGGAGAGCTGCAGAGGGACTGGGGCCAAGGCCTGCAGGGACAGCACCCAGGGAATGGCTCCCAGTGCCAGAGGGCAGCCAGGGATGGGATCTTGGCAATGAGGAATTCCTGGCTGGGCTGGGATTGCCAGAGCAGCTGGGGCTGCTCCCTGGAATGTCCAAGGAAGGAATGGTTGGACAGGACTTGCAGCAGGCTGGGATGGTGAAATTTTGTCCCTGCCCATGGCAGGAGTGGAATGAGATGATTTTCCAGATCCCTTCCAGCCCAAACCATTCCATGATTCCATTATTAAACGTGACCTCAAGTTGGCCACTGAGAGTCTAAAGTGTCCTCTTTAAAAATAAATGGCTGAATGTGCCTTTTGTTCTCTGGTAAAGTTATTCAGATTCTTCATTTGAACGTTTTCAAGGAATTCAGCTTTATTTGAATTGGTTCTGTTGGGATTTGGGTATTCAGGTCTCATGGCGATTTAGGAATTTCACGATGAGAGGAAATGGGCGTAAATTGCACCAGGACAGATTTAGATTGGAAATTAGGAAAAGTTTCTTCCCTGAAATGTTGGTCAGGCATTGGAAGGAGCTGCCCAGGTGTGGAGTCCCCATGCCTGAGGGGATTTAAAGCCCTGTGAATGTGGCACTTGGGGACATGGGTGGCCCTGGCAGCGCTGGGAATGGTTGGATTCAATCCTAGAGGTCTTTTCCAACCTAAATTATTCAGTGATCTTAGGAATCAGGAACCACAGGAATCCACACACTGGGTTTGGTGAAAGTTTCCTGGGACAATTCTGTAAACTGACAGGGAGTCACCAAATCCTCCGTCCTTGTCCCACTGGCATTTTGGGATCATCCATCCCTAACATTCCCCAACCAAAGCATGGAAGATCGGGGCACCCACTGGCCATGGACGTGTTTGGGTTAAACCATTCAAATACTTGTTTTATCAGAGATTTCCTGGGTGAATATCAATAAATAACTTCTAAGGACACCCCAGTTATCCATCTGTAAAACAGCGCTCCTGGACAGGAAAACCAGGATCGCGCCTCATCCCGTGGGGATAAATAATTCCATTAAAAACCACTACAAGATGCTGCAGGAATGTGGGCTGGAATAGCTGCTCTACATCATCCCCTCCACGGCTATTGAGCCTGAAAAAGCCCTTGTGCTTCCTGACCAAGAAATTACTTCCCATTGCCTGATTTTATTCAGGAAAAACTTCATCCGGCGAACGGCCTCATCATCATCATCATTATTATTATTGACAATAGCAGTCAGCAGAGGCTAAACTTTGCCTGAACACCCCCCTAAATCGGGAACTGCTCGTGTGCCATTGTCCAAAATCCTCCTTTTTTCACCCAAAACTTCCCTGCCTGGACCCAGACAATGCGTTTGATTTGTTTGGCTTGAACTTGACGCTCCTTCCTTCCTTCCTTTGCCATTCCTGGCTTTGGCACCTGCTGAGGGCTAATTAGGACAACGCTAATTTGGCCATCTCCTGATTGCAGCGAGAGGGGAAAAAACAGGAAACGTTCTGGTTTTGCTGCTGGCAGAGGACTGAAATAGAAACCCGGATCCATCCCCGGGAGCGCAGGGGAGCGGAGCCTTCCCGCCTCCATCCGCGGGGATGTTGTGCCCTCTGCAGGGACCTGAGCTCCACACAGCCCTGCCCTCTGCTCCAGGGTTTTCCCTGGGCTCTTGGCATGGGTAAATCCTGCTGTTGGCAGAATTCAGGACATCCCTCTGGCTGTCCTGGATAGCTCAAACCCCTGCCAGGGGGCTCAGAGACCCTGGCACAGAGCCCAAGACACCCCTGTGCCTTTGATTACGACCCATGGAAAAAATTACCAACCTTATATGAGGATCTGCAAGCTGAAATTAGAAAGACTTAGACCAAACTCGAAGTAGAATAATAATTAGTTTGTCACGGGGTGAAAAATAGATTTTTGGGGCTTTTAGAATGGGGGTTCAGGAGGCAAGATGGAGGGATCCGGGTGTGTCCAGCCTTTCTCCTTCTTCTTCCTGGCCTCCATCTCCTGCTGTGATGGTGGCACTTTTGGATTGGTTTAGGGTAGAAGCTCACAGCCATAACACAGGGGATAGGTATTGGGAAGTTATGGTAAATATTGTACAGGTAGTTTTTAGTATAAAAAGGTAACACTGCCTCTGAGGCAGTCAGTGTGCCACCGACCAGCCTGCTGAACAGACCTCAGCAGGCCAGAGAAAGAATTTTATAGATTAGAAATCATAAACAACCTTGAGACTGAGAACAGAAGAATCCTGACTCCTTCTTTGACTGATGGGCTGGGAATAGAGGCTCTCTAATGCATCTCAGGGTCACTGTGAGCAGCAGAAGTCCTGAGAAGGCGATGGAGTCAGGATTATTTACAGCTCATTAAAATCAGGATTAACTCCTGGGAGCTGGGAGTGGATCCCACCCAGCAAAGCTGCTCTTGGGATTGGCCAAGAGTGAGAATTTGGGAAGGCAGAGAGATGTTGTTGTGGGATTTGTTCCTTCAGGGGGAATGTGAGCGAATGTGGGTGGAAAAGCACCCAAAGGGAGGCTCCTCCAGGCAGGATTTGATCCGGAGTTCTCTGTGGGAACAGCTCAGGAAGGAACGTCAGCACTGGGAAATGCACAGCTGAGGTTGTTCACGTCGGAGCTCCGTTTGGCTCGTGTTTTCCAGGGATTTAAAAAGAAAAACATCAACCCCAAGGGGGCTGGATGGGATTGGACACTCCTATAAAAATAGCAGCTCTCGTGTGTTAATTGCTGACGAATTTTGGAAGCTTAGCGTAGGTGAGGTGCCTCCTGCAAATCGCATTTCTGTCCAAAATTCCAATTCCAGTTTGCCGCCCAAACTGTTTACAAACGTCAGCTCTTGATTTCTGACTAATTGATGAGGAGCTGGGGCTGAAAATGCAAATAAAATGGGAGATGGAGCCCCCAAACCTCCTGCCGTGCTGGCAGCACTTCCCAGTCGTGTCCAACCCCCGTCTCCAGCAGATTTCCAGGAGAGCAGCTCAACTCCAGAGTTAGGAACCATTTTGTGTTAAAAACCTGAGTATAAAACCATTTTTGTGGGGTTTTTGGGCATACTGAAAGGAGAAACCTGCCCAGTTCACAGTTGCTGCCCTGAACGTGAGCCCTTCTTTTTAATCCTCTGTCAACACCCTTCTCCAACAGAATTTGCTGCCTCAAATGCAAAAATTAATCTCTCTACGTGTTTTTCTACATAAATTTTCCAGTATTATTCATGTCCACGTTGAAGTTGCATGTTTTTATTTTGTTCTCCACTCCAAGCTCTGTCTTGTGCGCCCACCCCCTTCTTCCCCATCTTCATCCTCACCTTGTTCATTTTGGAACCTCTCTGAAGGCTCTGAGTAAAGGAATCCCTCACCCAAATGAGCCTTTTTAGTTTTAGAAGGAGATGGGCATCACCAAAATGTGGTTCAGAGAGTTTAAAAGGTGATGAAATCATCTGGAGGTGCTCAGCTCCCTCTCTGGAGGCAGATTCTGGTGACCGACCTCCTTTGGCTGAACTCTCTCAGCTAAATTTGGGGGAAAAAAATGGGAAATAACCAAGCTTGGATCACTCAAAATGGTGAAGAAAAGAAACCCCTCCTGCCTTCCAGTCAGGCAAAATAAATCTGAGCCCCTTTTTTACTGAAAAAGAGCAGATTCATTCAGCCAAAATGGGGCAGCCAAGCAGGAATTTTTGATTCCCCAGGAAATGCTTTTACCACTCACTTTTGCTGCTTCTTAGTGGCATCTTCCCCTCCTTCCATGAACTTTTGGGGTTTAAGTTGCCTTTTTGACTCTTTTTTTTTTTTTGGGGCAGAGGTGTCTCCTCAGGCTGTGGGTGCCTGGCCCAGCTGCTTTTTAACCCTTGGTAGCACAAGCTCAGCATGGAAACATCACCTTGGCCGTGGGAAGAGGGGAAAATCATCCAAAAATCCACCTGGCACAAGGCAGAGGAGCCCAGTGAGCCCCTGTGGCTTCCAGATGTTTCCTGCTGGAAAGCCAAGGCCCCCCAGCTGTGTCCAGGGGTATTCCCATATTATTTCCCATAAGAGAAATGATTCCTCAGAGTGCAGGGTTGGTACCTGGGAAGGTGTGACACAGACCAGGATTTTGGCCATGGCATCAAGGCTGTCCCTCACTCACCAGCAGGCTGGGAATGGGAAAGATTTTGGGAAAGATGTATCCAGGACAGCTGTCCCAGACTGATATTCCATATTTTATGGCGTCTGCTCCACAATAAAAGGGGTTTTCCCATCATTTTTCCTCATTCTTTCCTCTGGGGAGGATGGAGCAGCTTGGTGGGCACCTGGATCCAGCCCAGGTCAGCTCCCTATGGCAGCGGCAGGAAAATCATGGAGCAGTTTGGGGTTGGGGGAGTTGGGGTGGAAGGAAGAGTTTTGAGCTTGTCCTGGGATAATTCACTCAAGGATACAAATTGGATTGAAGGTACAGAGGGGGAACACAGGCTGAGAAGCTGGGAAGAAAATGTGGGGAAAAGGAGTTGGGAAAAGCTGGGTGTCCAAAAGGAGTTGGGAAAAGCTGGGTGTCCAAAAGAGATTGGGGCTGTTCCACCCTCTTCAGCATCTTCTTGATGAGGGCGTGGTTGAGGTAAAACCAACACCAGTAAAAATCAGGAGGTGTTGGAACCCTGGGAAAGAGTGAGGATGTAATTCCAAGGGATCCAGGCAGTGCTGGGGCTGTTCCATGGATTACTTTGGAGCTCGCTGGTTTCAGTGGATCCATGGATCTTGTCCAGAGAGGGCTCCCCTGGATCCCTGGAATGTCCAAGGTTGGACAGGGCTGGGAGCACCCTGGGACAGTGAGAGGTGTCCCTGCCCACGGCAGGGCTGGATCTGGATGGGCTTTAAGGTCCCTTCCCACCCAAACCGTTCCAGGATTTCATGGTCCCATGGGCACCACAAAAGGTGAGGAAAGCAGGAATCCTGGATTAGGCTCTTGGAAAACTCTGACCCTGGAAAAGGCTGAGTTTGCAGCTTGTCAGAGCATCCCAACATCCTCCCCATCTCCTCCCAGCACTGACTCCACAAACAATTGGGATTTTGAGGATAATAAGGACCATAAAACAGAGAGGTGGCTCTGTGTAACTCCTGGGCATCATCCATAAGTGAGGAAAACAGGAATCGTGGATTAGGCTCTTGGAAAATTCTGACCTGGAAAAGGAGGACCCCAGGCGGAGTTTGCAGTGTGTCAGGGCATCCCAACGTCCTCCCCAGCACTGACTCCACAAACAATTGGGATTTTGAGGATTATAAGGACCATAAAACAGAGAGTGGCTCTGTGTAACTCCTGGGCACCATCCATAAGTGAGGAAAGCAGGAATCGTGGATTAGGCTCTTGGAAAACTCTGACCCTGAAAAAGGACACCAGGCGGAGTGTGCAGTGTGTCAGGGCATCCCAACATCTTCCCCCACTTCTTCCCAGCACTGACTCCACAACCAATTGGGATTTTGAGGATAATAAGGATCATAAAACAGAGAGTGGCTCTGTGTAACTCATGGGCACCACCAGAAGGTGAGGAAAGCAGGAATCCTGCATTAGGCTCTTGGAAAACTCTGACCCTGGAAAAAGCTGAGTTTGCAGCTTGTCAGAGCATCCCAGCATCCTCCCAGCACTGACTCCATGAACAATTGGGATTTTTGAGGATAATAAGGATCATGAAACAGAGAGTGGCTCTGTGTAACTCCTGGGCACCATCCATAAGTGAGGAAAACAGGAATCCTGCATTAGGCTCTTGGAAAACTCTGACCTGGAAAAGGAGGACCCCAGGCTGAGTTTGCAGCGTGTCAGGGCATCCCAACGTCCTCCCCAGCATTGACTCCACAAACAATTGGGATTTTGAGGATAATAAGGACCATAAAACAGAGAGGTGGCTCTGTGTAATTCATGGGCACCACCAGAAGGTGAGGCGAGCAGGAATCATGGATTAGGCTCTTGGAAAACTCTGACCTGGAAAAGGAGGACCCCAGGCGGAGTTTGCAGCATGTCAGGGCATCCCAACATCTTCCCCCACTTCTTCCCAGCACTGACTCCACAACCAATTGGGATTTTGAGGATAATAAGGACCATAAAACAGAGAGGTGGCTCTGTGTAACTCCTGGGCACCATCCATAAGTGAGGAAAGCAGGAATCCTGCATTAGGCTCTTGGAAAACTCTGACCCTGGAAAAAGCTGAGTTTGCAGCTTGTCAGAGCATCCCAACACCCTCCCCAGCACTGACTCCATGAACAATTGGGATTTTTGAGGATAATAAGGACCATAAAGCAGAGAGTGGCTCTGTGTAACTCCATCAGGACCCTCCCAAAGATGCCCTGGGTGTCTGAGGGGCCACGATAAGGCTGGAAATAATTGAAGAGAGCAAACAGTGGACTTGGAGAGAGCTGAGCTGAGAGGGAAATAACAGGGAGTAATGGGATGAAACTGAGGAAATAAAACACCAGCTCGGTATCAGGAGTTTCTTTATCCAAGAGTTGGATTTGTTCAAGTGTGAAATAGACTCCCAAGGGAAGGAGAGTATTACTGCAGTCATTTAAATGTGCAGAGGACAAAGCCGTGGCTGGTGTGTTCCTGGAACTGTTGTCTTGCCTTGGCACAGCAGTGCCCAGAGATCATCAAACCCCCTTTCTCCATCTCAGATGTCAGAGCTGCTGGTGGAGCTCTTTTATCCCCCCTCAGTTTTCACCAGGGTGAAAAAGACCTTTTTTTATTTATTTTTTTTTTTTTTTTTCTCCTGAGTGGAAAAACACCACCTCCCCCCCAGCAGCAGAAGGCCAAAGAGGAATGTTGAGGTCTTGTGTGGCTGGAAACAAAACTCAGCCTTTTGTGTGTGACAGATTGAACGTGAAACTCAGAGGGAAGGAAAATTTGTTTGTAAGCGCATGTGACAAATTCATTTTCACAAATCCTGTGTGGTTCCTGAGCTGAGCTTGTTTTCCTGGTGGATGGGGAAAGGGTGGGATGAGAAATGAGCTGTTCTCCTCAGGATGGATCAGAGCTGGCTCCTTTCTTGCTGTTTTCCTTTGCAAAACGCAGATGCTCGGGGTGTTGTTGTTTTTATTTCTATTTATTCCCCAGATCACCACCTGAATGCTGCTGGCACCTCACCTCTGCCCCAGAATTCCAGCCTGGAGCTGGGAGAGTGTGGCTGGAATGGCTCTGCCAGGTCCCTGTCAGGGGGTGTGGGGGAGTCTCTGTTGGCCCAGTCCATTCCAGCCTGGGAGAGCTGGGAATGTTCCCCTGGAGAAGGGAAGGCTCCAGGGAGAGCTTCCAGCACATTGCAGGGCCTGCAGGGGCTCCAGGAGAGCTGCAGAGGGACTGGGGCCAAGGCCTGCAGGGACAGCACCCAGGGAATGGCTCCCAGTGCCAGAGGGCAGCCAGGGATGGGATCTTGGCAATGAGGAATTCCTGGCTGGGCTGGAATTGCCAGAGCAGCTGGGGCTGCCCCTGCATCCCTGCAATGCCCAAGGCCAGGCTGGACACTGGGGCTGGAGCAGCCTGGGATGGTGGAATTTTGTCCTTGCCCATGGATGGGGGTGGAAATGACAATCTTGAAGGTCCTGGATTGACTCCTCCAAATACAGCATCCCACTTGTCTCCTGGAATTCCCAGGCAGGAATTCAGATCAGTTACCCTGCCAAAAACACAAAACAGGGAAATTCTTCCCCATTGGAACCCGCTGCAGTTCCTGACTCAGTTTCCTGCATAGGATTTAGCTGGAATCTCCATCAGGAGATGCTTTGGGTGACTTGGAAAGAAGATCCTGGACTCTTCATTCCCCTTCCTCGCTTCAGCCCTGGTCCCCAGGCTGTGGGGGGAGGTGGTGGCTCCCATCCAGGTGTCCTGGGCTGGTCCCACCTGGCACTGACCCCACCATGGGCAGAGCCTGCTGAGCTCCACTGAGATCCCAGAGGGAAATGATCCATGGAGGCACCAGTGCAGGGTGACCTCCTCCAGCTGGGTGCCAAACTGAATTCCCAGGCATGCAGAATTTAGGAAAATGGCCCCTTTTTCCCTTAGAAGATGTCTCAAAGTCCAGCAGGAGTTGTGTGTTTAAGGGAATTTCCCACCCTGTCCACCCGTGTTGCTGTCCCTCTGTGTATGGATCCTTTCCTCACTCAGGACTGATCCTTTGCTCAGTCCCCATGTGTGTGATATGGAATGAAATCAATGGCACAGAATTAAATGAAATGTCCCTAAAAGCAGGATCTGCTCCTGCCTGAGGTGTTTGTGGCTGGTCTCCCTGCAGGACCATCGTGCAGTCGGATGAGAAGCTGGTGATCAGCGCCTCCTGGGCCAAGGATGATGATATCAGCAGGCTCCTGAAATCCCTGCCCAACTGGAGCAGCATGGCTCAGCCCAAGCAGCTCAGGCCCAAGAGAGAGGAGGAGGAGGATTTCATAAGGTAAAAAATGGTGGGATGTCAGAGCATCAGAGGGTAGCACGGTCAGGATGGACGGAGACAAGAGATCTCTGAAGCCAGGTGGTGGAATTTGGGGTTTATTGCACAGGGCCTGGGTGCAGGGGCCTTTTGGGATTTGGGGTTTATTGCACAGGGCCTGGGTGCAGGGGCCTTTTGGGATTTGGGGTTTATTGCACAGGGCCTGGGTGCAGGGGCCTTTTGGGATTTGGGGTTTATTGCACAGGGCCTGGGTGCAGGGGCCTTTTGGGATTTGGGGTTTATTGCACAGGGCCTGGGTGCAGGGCCCTGCTGGGAGCTGCCAGCCACAGCTCAGAGCAGGCCTGAGAGAAGAGAGGGGCAGAGAGGATGAGAGGGTGAGAGAGTAAGGGAGTAAAAAAGGTAAGAGAGTAAAAGGGTAAGAGAGCGAGGTTCCCGTTCCAATACCATAAATATTTTTCTGTGTTGAATATTCTGATTCTCACTGACCAATCCAGTACAAGATACAAATCCTATTACATTTCCATACAGCCTATAAGAATCACTACATTACCATACTGTATTACATTTTAAACCCTAAAAACTCCTCTTTGGGCCCCTTCTGCCAAGCTGGCAGGGTCTGCTCTGCCCCTTGGAGCTGTCTGCAAGCAGAGGGTGTTGTTCCATCAAAAGGGGATCACCTTCAGCTGGCCATGCCATTGTTTTCCAGTTGTTCAGTAACTGAGGGATCTCAGAGCTTGCTTTCATTTCAATCTCGCTTATAGTTTCCATATTCCCAAAATCTTTTGCCAGACAATCATATTTATAAGGCTTTCCTGTTTCATCTTCCCCAACAGTGGGAAGTTGGGAAAGGGTTTCAAGGAGAGCAGCAGCAAATCACAGGAACGGATTCACAGCATTTTCACAGCTGCCCTGTCCACAGGAGAATCATGGAATAATCATTTGGGAAATGGGAAAGGCTTTGGAGATCAGCCAGTCCAACCATTCCCAGCCCTGCCAAGGCCACCACTGACCCTGTCCCCAAGTGCCACATCCACATGGCTTTAAATCCCTCCAGGGCTGGGGACTACACCTCTGCCCTGGGCAGCCTTTTGGGGGAAGAAATCTTCCCAATATCCAAGCTAAGCTTTTCCTGGTGCAATTTCTGCTCACTCTGCTGTTCTGACAAAGCCATTTGGGAGCTCTCTTTGGGATTCAGCTCAGGGAAGTGCCTGGGATTGGGCAAGGAAATTGGTTTTGAATCCACCCAAATCCTTGTCCTGCTGGTTACTGCTCTGCTCACCCACGTGGTGAAGGGAGCAGCATTTTCTGACCTAAAGGAGGGGCCAGATGGTTGTACTGGGAAGAAATTCCCAAAATCTGTCAAAGGGATCTTTAATTCCCAAAATCTGTCAAAGGAATCTTTAATTTGAGCCATGACCTGGTGGAGTTTCCCCTCCATCCCAACTCCAGGCACTAACTCAGGGAAGCAAATGAAACATTCCAACATTCCCAGCAGGAATTCTTTTGGGGACAACTCTGTGTGCCCAAACCAGGTTGTTCCAACCTTTCATGCCAGTGGAAGCCTGGAAGGAGCAGATTCCCTTTCCCTGCACGCTGGGAATGGCTCAGCTCCTGTGAGATTCCAAAGGCTGCACATTCCCATCCCTATTCATCACTTCCTTGATTGGCACTTGGCTGTGAAAGTGGAGGAGGAGGAGGAGAAGCTGTTGAAAATAACAAGTCCAATTTGCCCAGATTGTCATTTTCCTCCTTCCCTGCCTGGAAGCCCCGTGACAGGGAGGCTGCAGCCTGGAGAGGATGGGATTTGTGGGGTCACAGAAGGGTTTGCAGCTTGGGCAGGGATTAAAACATCCCTGGGGAGCAGGGGGAGCCTGCAGAGCCCTTGAGGTCTCTGTGCAGTTCCTGAGTTGAATTTCATGGATTCAGCTCTCACCTACTTTCACATTTATCCTTCATTTCCTCTCCTACTTTCATATTTATCCTTCATTTCCTCACCTGGGAAGCCCCTCCTGGCTCTCCCTGTGATTCCTGATCCATCATTTTGGGATAGCAAAGCTCCAATGGGCTCTGCTGGCCGAGTGGGAATTCCTGGCCAGGCAAAAACAGATGGCTGATGCTGACAGAAGCAACATTTTCATCCTAATGTGCATTTTATTCCATTCATTCCATCCTCCTGGCCATTCATTGAAGTATTTTGTGGATCAGAGGAGCTCCAATGGCAGGACTTTAAGTCACCCACACTGAATTTCCTGGGAAAAGCTCCTGTGCTGTGGCTTTTTTCAGCCCAGGTTCAGGACAAAGATCTTTTCTCAGTGTCTGTTTGCACAGGGCATCATCTGCTAAGCCCCAGTTCCTGTGGCATTAATTTAAATCATAATAATTGGTCTGGGCCAGATTTAGCTAACTGATGGCTTAGAAACTTCCTCCAGCATGGGTGGGTGGTGGTTGAATAGATCCCTCCTGAAAGCTTCAAAATAAAATTAATTGCTTGTCCAATTTTTTGTCATCCTCTTCCCATTTAAGCAGCCTTTTCTCAGCCTTTTCTCCTAATACAAAGGAACATGATTTCAACAGATTTCTTCACTGCTGCTGCTTCTTTCTCTTGGCACTGCTGATGAATTGGGAATAATTTCTGCCTGGACAGTGCAGAGGGAAGCAGCTCCTGTGGAATCCTTGGTTAGCAGAGAATGAGAGCTCATTTTATTATCATTTAACCTCTAAGATACTTAAAATTTCAGTATTTGGTGTTCATGGGCCCTAATTCTTGGCTGGCAGGTCAGGACTACACCTCCCTTCCTAGAAAAGAAGGTTCAAGCCTGATGAAATTTGGGGAAATGTTCTTTTTTGGGTGTGGAATTGCTCAGCAGCATCCCTTTATAATTATTGGGAAATTAAACAAATCCTGAAAGTTCACCAGCAGTTTTTGTCCCGTGGCAGCAGAAGAGATCCATGCCCAGCTTTCCTTCCCTCCCCAGCTTTCCTGTAACTCATTTGTTTCACTAAAAAGAATCCAAACAACAAAAAAAATCTTTGTACAAAATAATCCTCAGCCTGTGGACAGAGATTGATTTTGTTGTCTTAACCCCTGGCTGTCTCCTGAGCAAGGAGATGTCAGAAGGCACCAGCAGAATTTCCCATTAATTGGGAATTATTATTATTATTATTATTATTATTATTATTATTATTATTATTATTATTATTATTATTATTATTATTCCAGTGGGAATGGGCAGCCAGAGGGGCCTGCTGGGGCATTTTAGAGCTTGGTGAGTGTAGTGGTTGTAGTTCACTAATTCAAGATTTTTTCTCTTTTAAAATTTCTTAACTAATGTGTTGATGAGTGTGGTGGGCTTTGGTGTTGGTTAATTATTAGTGTACTTCTTTCATGTTGTGAGATGGGATTAGGAGAAAGGTAAAGTAGGTTTAAAACTTTAAAAGGGTACAAAGAATATTTTATTAAAAGTTTTTTATTAAAAAAAAAGAAAATTTTTTTTTAAGTTTTTTTTATTAAAAACTAAAAGAAAAAAAGTTGTAAGATCAAAACAAACTGGATTTCCTCCCATTCCAAACCACAACAGTGAGGGGAGGAAGAGAAGCAAAGCCAGCCTCTGCTGCTGGAACTGGGATTTGGAGCTCTGGGGTGGGTGTGAAACAGGCTGCCCTCATCTCTGGAGGAAGGGGATCCCACTGCTCATTCCCCAGGCAGAGGTGCTGCTGATAAACCCCAAAGGTGTTCCCAACTCTGCCTTGAGGAGGGAAAAGCAGTTGGAAAAGAGCTTGGATCCAACTCATATTACTAATATTGTTAAAAAAATGTAAAGACAGTTTTAAAAAATACTAGTAATAATGCCATATATCATTAAACTTCATATATTTATACAATTTTACAGCACAAAACTAACCAATATTTTACTTCTCATATGAAAACACACTCTTCACTGTGGTATTTGCTGGATCCCCAGGATGAAGGAGGAAATGAGTGAATCTGACTCCATGCTCTCAGAAGGCTAATTTATTATTTTATGATATTATATTATATTATATTATGCTATACTAAACTATACTAAAGAATACAGAAAGGATACTGACAGAAGATTAAAAGATAATACTGAAAACTTGTGACTCTCTCCAGAGTCCCAACACATCTTGGCACTGATTGGTCATTAAGTCAAAACAATTCCCATGAAGCCAATGAAACAATCACCTGTGGGATAAACAATCTCCAACCACATTCCAAAGCAGCAAAACACAGGAGAAGCAAATCAGATAATATTGTTTTCCTTTTTCTCTGAGGCTTCTCAGCTTCCCAGGAGAAGAATCCTGGGCAAAGGGATTTTTCCTGAAATATGATGGTGACACATCACTTCCACGATTGATAACAGAAAAGATTCTCCTGCTGTCCCTGATTCCACATTCCTCAGGGGGGCTTTGCTTTCCTGTGAGAGCCTAAATGAGGGATGTGGGAATCCAGGCAGCTCTCCAAAATGCAGTTTATTGTGTCCAAAATGCAGTTTATTACATTCAGAATGTTACATTCAGAATTCAGCAGCCCAGGGTCTGGGTGACAGAGCTGTGCCCACAGCTGTCAGCTCCAGCCACAGGCAGCCCTGCAGACCCACAGCCCTCATTCAGGCCCTTACCAATAGTGCCCCACGTTGGGTGCCACTGGAAAAGCTTAAATGAGGGATGTGGGATTCCAGGGGCTCTGCAAAATGCAGTTTATTGTATCCAAAATGCAGTTTATTGCATCCAAAATGCAGTTTGTTGTATCCAAAATGCAGTTTATTGTATCCAAGGTGTCACAGCAGCCCAGGGCTGTGGGTGACAGAGCTGTGCCCACAGCTGTCAGCTCCAGCTGCAGGCAGCCCTGCAGACCCTTTGGTTTTGGTTACAGTGCATTACAGACTTTTCTTTGCTGAGCATCTTCATGCAGTAGAACCAATCTATACCTGAACTGTTATCTACAGCCTGTCATAACTACTATAATTACCATATTCATGGTACTGTTCTCCAACCACTCCAAGTTAGTGCATTACAGTTTAAGCTAGAAGTTGTTTTTCAGTTTTCTTGCAGTGGAAAATTCTGAGACCTTTTTTCTACTTGCACCATTTGCTGCCTTGTTTGCCTGTGCTCTCTTTGTGCTTGGTACAAACATCTTCTTGTTTGGGGTGGGTTTATCCTTTGCTCTAAGCCATAAAACCCCTTCTAACTCACACACCCTTTGCCTCCTTGGTTATCCAGTGAGACTGGCTCAGCAATTCTTTTCTTCTATATCAAAACTTGCTTCCATCTCTATTCCTTCATCAGACTCCACATTTAAAAATCTTTCTGCTAAGCACACATCTCTGTGAGACCTTCTTGTCAAACTTTCATCCTTCCCAACACTTTGCATTTCAGGGCTGCTTTTGGCAAGGAATCCGAAGTTTTGATCGGGAATTTGGGAGACAAACTGATCCCTCAGCAGGAGATCCTGCGGGACGTCAGCGACCTCAAAGCCTTGGCCAACCTGCACGAGAGCCTGGAGTGGCTGGCAGCACGCACCAAGGCCGCTTTCTCCAGCCTCTCAGCAGCCCAGAGTGAGTAACCATCAGAGCAAACCTCTGCCTGGGGATGGGGACAGCAGAAATGTGGGGTTTGAGCAGGGTTTGTTCCTGCTCCCCAAGCAGGTTTGTGTCAGAGAGAAGCAGAAAGTGAAGCAGCTTTGTCTGTTTGTTCCTCTGGGGGCACTGGGAGGGCTCCAGGGGCATCGTTGCTGTCTGGGTTTGAAAAGCCAGGTGTCTGCTCAAGGAGGCAGGAGCCTCCTCAGGAATGGAAAATGTAAACCCCCTCCCTCCAAATTGTTAAAATTTTGAAATTAAGAGGCTCTCAGGCAAAGATATGGGAATAGGAATAAGAGGTTACTAGGAAAATTAAAATACAAATATAATAGTACAAAAAACCACTGACAGAGTCAGAAATTACCTGACACTCTGTGGGTCAGGGAGTTGGTGGCAATCTGTCTTGGTTTGGAAAGCCAGGTGTCTGCTAAGGAGGGCAGGAGCCTCCCCAGAAACAGAAAATGTAAACCCCCTCCCTCTGAATTATTGCAATTTTGAAATTAAGGGGCTCTCAGGAAAAGATATGGGAGCAGGAATAACAGATCTTTACTAGGAAAAGATATGGGAATAGGAATAACAGATCTTTACTAAGAAAATTAAAATACAAATGCAATAGTACAAACAAAAAGAGAAAAAAACTACTGCTAGAGCAGGAGCTGCCCCCTGTGTGTCAGGGGGGTGGCACAGCCCCATCCCATGGGGGCTCAGCCCTCCTGCAGTGCCAGCTGTGGCTCTGCTGGAGCAGGGATCCTGCACAAGGGGGGAGTTTTCCTCTGAGGTCAAACTCTGAGTTTCCCCCCTGTGATCTCACACACTCCTGTCCAAACTGCACCCCCACAATCCCAGTTCCATCATTCCATTCTGGAAGCTTCTCCAGGCCTCAGGGCAGTGCAGGGTTCTCCTGGGGGTCAGTGCCTGCAGCACAGAAAGTCTGAAATTCTCAGCAGCCAGAACTCCAAGAAGTTAATTGCTGATTGCCTTTGGGATAATTAGGAACTGAGGGACAGCAGGTTGGTGAGTTTAGCTTTTTTTTGCCAGGGTTGGGATTAAATGCCTGAGATGGTATTTCTTGTTCGGACTCAGATGTTTGTTAGTTCTTATCCATGTCCCAGTCTCACAAACCCTGAGTTCTACTACACCTCACTCTAACAAACTAAAAATGGAGCTGTGTCTCTCTCTCTCCAAGGCCTTTTAGGGATAAACTGTCCAATTAAGAAATGACAACTGAATTATTTTCACTTTTAACCCAATAACCAACCACCCATGCCCTGCAATGGGGACTTTTTAATCCAATGACACAAAACCACCCAAACCCATGGAGAAGAAGGTGAAGAAGAAGGACCAGCACTGCCCCAAACCTGCATCTTGCTTTATATCTATTATTGTATTCTAAACCCTTAAACTCTGAGTTTCCCCCCTGTGATCTCACACACTCCTGTCCAAACTGCACCCCCACAATCCCAGTTCCATCATTCCATTCTGGAAGCTTCTCCAGGCCTCAGGGCAGTGCAGGGTTCTCCTGGGGATCAGTGCCTGGCAGCACAGAAATCTCCAATTCTCAGCAAATTTCAAAATTCCAACAGCCTTTGTCTTGCTTGGAGCTCTTCCTCCTGCCCAGCATCCCTGGCATTAAATCCTGTGTGTTTGACAAATCCTGAGCATCCCCTGCTGTCTCAGGGGGTGCAGGGGACAGCTGAGGAGCTGGAAAAGGAAAATCATGGAATAAAAACCCCACACAACTCAAGGGGAGCCCAGGACTCAGGGGAATGTGTGAGGATACAGGGAATTTCTGCAATTTCTGCAGTTTGGTTTGGAAATTTGGAGCAGAATCCTGAGGGAAGGTGCCCAGGACTGGGGGCAGCTGAGCTCTCCTGGGAGCTGGGAGTTGAAAATCAGCTCAGACTTTTTCTTTTTTCCCTGGGAATTTCACAAGGGAAATTTGCTGGTGCTGAACAAAGTCACAGTGTTTTATGTCCATTAAATCATTCTTGGCAGCAGAGCCCCTCTGGTGACTGAAATCCTTCCTGTGGCTTCTAATTCTGCTCTGGAGCTGGGTTTGGAACTCCTCACTCAGCTTTCCCTCATCAGATCCTTTGGATCCAAAAGGAAAATTCAAGTTACAATTAAACCCCAAATTACTCCAGGTAGCTTTAATGTTCCTGTAACCCAGACTTTGGCTTCTCCATACCTGGGTGACAACACTTGCTCTGTTCTAGCTTTTTATGGTTATTAAACAAATAACAAAATTAAACAAAACCCACTGGGAAATGCTATCAAAGTTCAGTAGCCAAATATTTCTTTAGTCACCAGGAGAGTTCTTGGGGCTGAGGATTTATGTTCCAACAGTCAGAGCTGTTAAAATAAAACATCATTTACAACTTGAGGTCTGGTTGAAACTCAGGTTTTATAATAAATCAATATTTTCCAGCTATTAAAGGGCACGAGCACGACTTTCAGGCCTCAGAGAGGACGTTCCACACGGTGGTGAATAAACACAAAAGCACAAAGTGTAATATTTCACTTGGCAGCATCTCCTGACAATAAAAATCCATCTTCCTTTGTAATAACTTCATCCTAAAATGTCTGTGCACAAATGCCAGGAGTGCTGGAGCCAGGGGAGGAAGGGGCAGGGGTAGGAAAGGACAGAAGCTGTCCCAACCTCCTGCTTATGAATGAAAATTTCATCCTTTATTGCTGCTCTGTTCTGCCCCAACAAGTGGAGATTCAGTCCTGCTCCCACTCAGGGCATCACCCAAGTGTTCAGGGAGTGATCAGGACCTGAATTTTTGGTGCAGTGCCAGAAATTCCCTAATCCCAACAAGCTCACGTGGAAGTGGTGGCCCTGGGGGAAGGAAGCAGATTTTCCAGCAAAGCTTCCTTGGATGCAAACAAATAATAAAGATATTCTATTATATTTTTATATTTTTTATATTTTATTCTTATATATTTTACATTTATATTTTAATATAAATATAAAATCGTATGTATTTATAATATTTTAAATATTTGTATATTTATATATTTTTATATTTATACTTTATATTATAGTATTTCTATTTAATTATAAAATATTTCTAAGTTTCATAAAATATATAAATTATATTTATATATTGCATTTATATAATTTATATGTTTTAAATCATATATAATATAATAAATTTATATTTATATATAAACTTATATAAATATATATTTTTATATATTTATATTTTATATATTTTATATATTGTGATTATTATATAATATAAAATTATATTATTGTATTATTATATATATTATTATATTGTTATATAATATAAAATAATATATATAAACTTATATAATTTTATAATGTTCTAATTAATATAATATATAATATTATATAAATATAATTTTATAAAATAATGAATAATAAATTGCCTCAGGCACAGCTCTGAACATCCAGAAAGCACAAGGTGGAGCTGGGCAGGTCTGATTTTGGGAAACCCTATAGTGGCTTTGGGGTGAGGCTGTCAAAGGCCCCTTCCCAGAGATAAAAATTCCATAATCTTTGGCTATGGATGTACCACAATTATCCCTCATTTAAACCCAGCCTTGCTACTGGTGAGTTTTATCTCTCTGGGCAGTCTCTGCTCTGTTCATTATTTGGTGTTTGCTCAGCTGATGGCTCTTCCGTGGCTCTGCCCTTATCTGCTCCCCTTCAGAATTGGATTTTTTATTTCCCAAACCAGTCAGATATGACAAAGTCATTTCCCTCTGCTCTTGTCTTTTGAGGGAATACAAACTCCTTTTTAACAATAAACATTTAAGCATTAAAGCTGCTGTGTTGAGAAGGTGAATTTGCTGAGGAAATTGAGTCACTTCTAAAGGGATTTTGTAGGAAAATGGAAGCTGGGTTTCCCCTCCTCATCTTCTGTGCTGCAGACAGAGCACAACCTCACCCTTTTCATTTTTGGAGCTTGAGCCTCCTGAGCTTCCCTGAATATTTTAGAGAAGGAACTGTTGTGAGCCACGAAGGAGTCGGGACAATCTTTTTAAAGATTTTAAACATTTTAAAGACCATTGCTTGTTTGTAGGGAGGAGGATGAAAGATGAGCTGTTGGCTTCTGGAGTTGAAGCTGCCCTTTAAATTCTTGGCACCTCGTGACTTCAGATTGCTGTGATCACCAGGGAATGACTGACAGGCTTAAATTTGGGGTTTGGAATTGCTTTGGAATGGGATGGGTGGGAAGGGACCTTAAATCCCATCCAGTTCCACTCCATCCATGGCAGGGACACCTCCCACCATCCCAGGGTGCTCCAAACCCTGGCCTTGGGCATTGCAGGGATGCAGGGGCAGCCCCAGCTGCTCTGGCAATCCCAGCCCAGCCAGGAATTCCTCATTGCCAAGATCCCATCCCTGGCTGCCCTCTGGCACTGGGAGCCATTCCCTGGGTGCTGTCCCTGCAGGCCTTGGCCCCAGTCCCTCTGCAGCTCTCCTGGAGCCCCTGCAGGCCCTGAGCTCCCCCAGCTCAGCTAAATCAGGATTGGTTTTGTCATAGTTCAGATGGTCACAATACAAAGCAACACACTCCATCTCCAGAAGGCTTCAAACTGGTTTTATTCCAGCATTCATGCTTTTTATACATTCTCACACAACTCTTCAGTTTGCACTTCACTCATGGGTCACAAGAGACAAACAAGGTGCTCATTGGAACAGGCAGTTGCAGTTTCTCTGATTTATCCTTCTTTCTGTCTTGGGTTCTGTGTCAATGACCTGGGGAGGAAATTCTTTCAGGGGTAAACATGGATCCTGTTATCAAACATGGATCCTGTTATCAAACATGGATCCTCTTCTCAAACATGGATCCTGTTATCAAACATGGATCCTGTTATCAAACATGGATCCTCTTCATATCAAACATGGATCCTCCTATCAAACATGGATCCTCTTATCAAACATGGATCCTCTTCTCAAACATGGATCCTCTTCTCAAACATGGATCCCCTTCTCAAACATGGATCCTCTTCTTATCAAACATGGATCCTCTTACCAAACATGGATCCTCTTCATATCAAACATGGACCCTTTTCTTATCAAACATGGATCTTCTTCTCAAACATGGATCCTCTTACCAAACATGGATCCTCTTCATATCAAACATGGATCCTGCTATCAAACATGGATCCTCTTCTTATCAAGCATGGATCCTCTTATCAAACACAGATCCTCTTTTCAAACTTGTATCCTCTTCTCAAACATGGATCCTCTTATCAAGCATGGATCTACCTATCAAACATGGATCCTCTTCTCAAACATGGATTCTCTTGTTATCAAACATGGATATTCCTATCAAACATGGATCCTCTTATCAAACATGGATTCTCTTGTTATCAAACATGGATCCTCTTATCAAACGTGGATATTCCTATCAAACATGGATCCTCCTATCAAACTTCTCTCTGGCTCACAGAAGTCACTCTAAAACCTCTTCCACTCTTTCTCTTCCAGAAGGTTCATTGGAATTAAACTTTTTGACGTTTGTACCGTGTGTTCATGGCTGTCACAGCTCAGTAGCCGCCCTTCCCTCAGCCCCTTCATGTGGAGAAATCTTTATTTGCTCAGGGTGTCGTGTTCACCTCCTCTGTGTGGGCCTTGCCTGGGTCATCCTTGATGAGTAACAGCAGAATTTTAATGCATTTCCAGTTCTAACTGGAAAAACAGTTCCAGTTCTAACTGGAAAAGCAGCCACTGGTCTGAGGAGGGACCTCCTGTCCTGTCATTACCTTCTCTCCAAAGAGAAAATCTCTTCAGGAGCACACCCTGAGGCCATTCAGCCTCTTCACTGCTGTATCCCATGCCCACAGCAGGCATTTCCCCCTGAAATTCCCAAATTCCAAGTGGGTGTGGAAGATGTTTTCCCCCTTTCCCTCTGCAGATGGGCACAGTCCCAGTCTGGGTGAGCTACAACTTCTACCCAGAGCAGGAGAGGAAAAAAAATGAGGTTTTCTACAGCTTTTAACCAAAATCCTGCATTTCTCTGCCACTGCCTGGCTTTATTAATGATAACACTGAGCATTTGCATCTCATTTTCCAGCCTCATTTTCTCAAAATGCTTTTCAGAGCTTGCTGAGGGCCATTAGAGCATCCTGGGCCACTCTGTCCCAGGAGGATCATCAGCCTCTCCTCTGCTTCCTGGGCCTGGAGTGGGCTCTGATGGCTGAGAGGAGCATCCTGCCCCACTCCAGGAGCGATGGCCTGGAAATGGACACTGAGCCCTCCTCTGCCACACTCAGCTGTCATTTAAAGTCACTTTCAGGCCCCTCCGGAGAGGTGCAGAGGGGTTTCAGCACAAATGGAGGGGAAATTGCTGCCTTTCATTTCCCAGCCAGGCCACCCAGCAGTGCTGAGCTTTGTGTTTAACCCCCTAATGAACTGAATTCAGCTCTAAATGGGGCTCTATTTCTCTCTAGCTGCAGCTGATTTTTTTTGTCCCTGTCACTGAACTTGTAGCACATCTTGCTGTATTGATTGCTCACGGAGAATTTTTTTTTTAAGATATATTAATAGGAAACCTTATTTGAAAGACAGATTAAAGATGATCAACATGGGCCTGCCCTGGGGCAGAGGAAGGACTTGGTGAATGCAGGGGCTTTGTTATTGCAACAAAAGTAAATTTCTGTCTAAAGCAGAAAAAGCTGCACATTTCCACCAAATGCAAACCATCTGCCATTAAATTAACAAGGTAAACCTTGTGTGCTCTGATTATCTGGTGAATATCTGCTGCTTCAATATGACTTAATCTAAGTGCCAGCTTTTTATTTAAGCTTCATAAATAGCCTTATTTTCCAATATTTCTTCTTTCCCTCTGCCTGAGCAGTTGGGGCCCTTCTGGAAGAGCACAAATCCTGCCCAACTGCCCTGCCCAGGTGCTCTGAACCTCCTTTGTGGGGTCATCCCCAGCTTGCTGTGCCCCCGTGGATGGCGGGAATTAACCTGGCCTGGGAGCTGCTGGTGGTGGACAAAGTCACTTCGATCTTGTTGGTTCTGAGGAGAAGCAGAGGAAAAGAAGGAAAAGCAGAGGAAAAGAAGGAAAAGCTCTTTTTTGGGCATTTTATCTGCTTGGCCATGGCTGGTGTGCACAGATCTTTTTGTCCATCCCACAGCTCAGCCTGTTCCTGCTCTGGGATGCTCAGAGATTCCCAAATGTTCTCCACAGGCTGCTCCAAACCCCAGCACATCCACAGAGAGCTTGGGGTGGTGTTTGATGAAGGAATGAGGTCCCTGCCTGGTCTCCTGGGTTTCCAGGTGGGAATGACCTTGAGGGCAGGGACAGGGAGCTCTGCCACCCTCACCCAGGGTGAAATGGGGTCTGTCACATCCAAACCAAACCAGGGGTGATCAGCTGCTAATTAATCACCATTTATAGCTTTGATAGAACTACAAATGTGCTCGGACTTAGCAAAGCTGGTGCAAACAGCTGGGAGAGCTCAGAGCCCCTGGCAGGGCCTGCAGGGGCTCCAGGAGAGCTGCAGAGGGACTGGGGACAAGGGATGGAGGGACAGCACCCAGGGAATGGCTCCCAGTGCCAGAGGGCAGGGATGCCTTGGGAATCTGAGCTAGGACAGAGGCTGGGCAGAGTCCCAGAATAAAGCAGGGATTCATTCCAAGGATCTCCTCCATGGATGCACCTTGGGCAGCAGCAGAGCCCAGCCAGGGCTGCACCCAAGATGAACCAAAATGGCCCCAAAATGCACCAGCGCTCCCGGGGTCTCTCCCTGGGATCAGTTCTGCTCCATTTGCATCTTGCAGTTCATTGTCCCATTGCAGCTTTAGCCCCTGCAGTCCCACCCTGCTTGTTTTTCTCTCTCCAGCCCACGGGGTTTGTGCTCCTGGGCTGAGATTTGGGGCATTTGGCCTTGGTGCCCAGCTGGAGCAGGAATTGTTTTGTCTCCCTGCTCTGTGCACAGAGCTCACCATCCCATAATATGGAGCTCAGACCCACACACCAAAGCAGCTCAGAATGTGAAAAATAGAAAAGCCAAACCCTGAGGTATCAAGGGCAGGCATGGATGGGATCTTGGCAATGAGGAATTCCTGGCTGGGCTGGAATTGCCAGAGCAGCTGGGGCTGCCCCTGCATCCCTGCAATGTCCAAGGCCAGGCTGGACACTGGGGCTGGGGGGACAGGGGAGGTGTCCCTGCCCATGGAATTGGAACTGGATGGGATTTAAGGTCCCTTCCCACCCAAACCATTCCAGGATTCTGCAGCCAAGAACTGAACAGAGCAATTCAGGGAGAGGACAAGAGTCCAGCTTGGGGTCCCTCTTGGCTGAGTTGACTTTTGGAGGGCCAAAACCACGGAAAATTTTGGATAGCAAAGTGTTAAAACACCTTCAAGACCAGCAGGGACCTGCTGACTTCACAGAGATAAAATGCCTGGTTTGATTTCACTATGGTTTGATTGAGGAGATTCTTTTGGTTTATTTTCGAATTTCGGCACAAAAATTTCATAGCTTATAAATGGCTCTGCTTTGCTGGAGCTCAGGGGTTGAAGCCACACCAGTCCCCAGTCACCTAAAACCCCCTGTTTTCCCATCAGAGTGATCTCCTGGTGCCTTCCAGAGATTTTTTTCCCCCTCTGGAATGTCTGCAGTGAAGCTTTTCCCATGGATCGCATCCTTCCCCAGCCTCAGCTTTAATTTCCATCAAATATTTAATGGCATGAGGAGCTCAGACGCTGTTTCCTCGGCCTGGCTGCTCATTTCTGGATTGTTGTGGGAGACAACACCGGGAATCCGTGCCCGGATCGATGGTGGGGTCAGCACTTAACTCACCATCATCATTACACTAATTACTCTCTTTCTGTCCTTCCTTCCTCCCACCCTGAAGGCACGGGATGCTCGTGTAAATAAGTGACCCAATTAGCAAAGCTCTCCAAAGCTTTTCCTTTTTGCCAGGAAATGAGGTTTTCGTGGGGATGGCTCCCCAAGACCCCCGCTGCCCACTCCTGTTGGTTCATCCCACTTAAATAATTTTATCTCTTCTGGGGAAAACTGAATTCCCCGATGGCAAAGATGGGGAGCAGAAATTCCTCCCTGCTCCTCCTCGGTGGGACAGAGGTGAGACCTCGCCCTGCTCTGGAGAGGGTGAAATAATTGGTGAAATTATTATTAAACAGGATGGGGACTCAAAAATCACAGCCAGGGTTCGACCACACCGCTGGGTCACAGAGAAAAATTAGGGATGTGCTGGGGGAAATTTAAGGAAGGGATTTGCCCTTGCAAAAGGTTCTGAAGAAGGGGAGAACTGCAAGGGAAAAAAAGGCAAAAAAGGAGAAAGGGAAGAACTGCAAGGAAAAAAAAGCAAGAAAGAAGGGAAGGGAAGAACTGCAAGGGGAAAAAAGCAAGAAAGGAGAAAGGAAGAAGTACAAGGAAAAGAAAGCAAGAAAGGAGGAAGGGAAGAACTGCAAGGGAAAAAAAGCAAAAAAGGAGAAGGGGAAGGACTGCAAAGAAAAAAAAGCAATAAAGGAGGAAGGGAAGGGAAGGGAAGGGAAGGGAAGGGAAGGGAAGGGAAGGGAAGGGAAGGGAAGGGAAGGGAAGGGAAGGGAAGGGAAGGGAAGGGAAGGGAAGGGAAGGGAAGGGAAGGGAAGGGAAGGGAAGGGAAGGGAAGGGAAGGGAAGGGAAGGGAAGGGAAGGGAAGGGAAGGGAAGGGAAGGGAAGGGAAGAACTGCAAGGAAAAAAAAAGCAAGAAAGGAGAAAGGAAGAACTGCAAGGAAAAGAAAGCAAGAAAGGAGAAAGGGAAGGGAAGAACTGCAAGGGAAAAAAGCAAGAAAGGGGAAAGGGAAGAAATGAAGGAAAAGAAAGCAAGATAGGAGAAAGGGAAAAGGAAGAACTGCAAGGAAAAGAACGCAAGAAAGGAGAAAGGGAAGGGAAGAACTGCAAGGGAAAAAAGCAAGAAAGATCCCTTTCCCCTCTGGGATTTGGGGGAATGACTCTTAAATAACCAGGAATTGTGGAGAAATCAGGCTGAGTCTGATCATCCTGGTGCTCATCCCTTTTTCCTTCCCATTCTTCACCCTGAATTTGAGAACTCCTCATCATTCCCATGGATGTTTCCATCTCCACCTTCCTCTGGATTTCCTTGGGCAAAACTCATTCCTTCTTTATTTCCAGATCTCTGGGCTGCTCCTCTTGCTTTGCAAACCAATCTCTTAAAAACAAACAGCTCTCAAAAATAGCACTTTTATCTATAATTGATTAATTCTATCTATAATTGATTGATTCTATCTCTAATTATATCTATAATTAATCATTATCATTAATTTTATCTATAATTATCCAATTTTTGTCCAAAAAATGACTGCTAAGGATCTGTTTCACTGCATTTATTTTCATTATACTTTTACTCCTGAGCATCAGGACACTGATTAACTTCAGGAATTTGATTCCTTTCTCTTCCACTGAGTCCAGCAGACTGGGAGATTTAAGGTTCTTTTCCAAATCCATCCCTCTGAGGCCCAGAGAAGCCCTGCAGGGAAATTTTGAGGGCATTTTTGGGAAGGTGCAGCTCAGTATCCTGGAGGACTCTGAGGAAAAGGGGGCTGAGTTTTTGGTTTGCTGTAGATTGAAGGAAGTGTCCCCATTGTGATTTTCCCTGTCTTTAAGGAAAATTTGGTGAAGCACACCAAACAGGCAAAAAAATCCTTCCCAGAACTCAGAAGAAGCTGAAAGGACTTTTTGAAATCAAGTCACTGCTGATACAATCTAATTCAGCCCAGGAAATAAGAATTCTGAGAAGGGCAAGTTCTGGGAAAGTTACATCATAAATGAGTGAAAACAGAAAAAATTCACAGAGGAATTCTCCCAGCTGAGGAGCACTGGAACAGCAAATCCTGGACTTTTTAGGGAATCCTTCCACAGTGAAATCAACTCTGTTCCTAATCCTGTGTCAGGATCCTGCTCTTCATTCTCCCTGCACAATTTTGCTTCCTTCAGTGAAAAAAATTCAAATTTTTTAGGGAAAAACACCTGATCTTTGGAGTTTTTTAAATGAACCAATTGTTTTTGGGTGGTTTCCATGCCTTTCCAGACTGCAAAGTGTTTAAAGAAAAGTGAGGATCAACCAAACCTTCCAGGGGTTGTAGGATGGAGCTCAAACCTCTCATGTTGCCTCTCTGTTTTCTGAGATAATCCAGTTCAGCCCAGGATATAAGAATTCTGAGAAGGGCAAGTTTTGGGAAAGTGACATCATAAATGACAGAAAACATAAAAAATTCACAGAGGAATTTTCCCAGTTGAGGAGCACTGGAACAGCAAATCCTGGATTTTTTAGGGAATCCTTCCATAGTGAAATCAACTCAGTTCCTGATCCTGTGTTAGGATCCTGCTCTTCATTCTCCCTGCACAATTTTGCTTACTGCAGTGAAAAAAAATCAAATTTTTTAGGGAAAAACACCTGATCTTTGGAGGTTTTTTAAATGAACCAGTTGGTTTTGGGTGGTTTCCATGCCTTTCCACACTGCAAAGTGCTTAAAGAAAAGTGAGGATCAACCCAAACTCCCAGGAGTTGTATGATGGAGCTCAAACCTCTCATGTTGCCCCTCTGCTTTCTGAGATAATCCAGTCTAGGAAATAATAATTCTGAGAAGGGCAAGTTCTGGGAAAGTTACATCTAAATGACTGAAAACTAAAAATTAAGAGAGAAATTCTCCCAGTTGAGGAGCACTGGAAGAGCAAATCCTGGACTTTTTAGGGAATCCTTCCATGGTGAAATCAACTCAGTTCCTGATCCTCTGTCAGGATCCTGCTCTTCATTCTCCCTGCACAATTTTGCTTCCTTCAGTAAAAAAAACAACTTTTTCAGTGAAAAACACCTGATCTTTGGAGTTTTTTAAATGAACCAATTGTTTTTGGGTGGTTTTCATGCATTTCCAGAATGCAAAATGCTTAAAGAAAAGTGAGGATCAACCAAACCTTCCAGGGGTTGTAGGATGGAGCTCAAACCTCTCATGTTGCCTCTCTGCTTTCTGAGATAATCCAATTCAGCCCAGGAAATAATAACTCTGAGAAGGGCAAGTTCTGGGAAAGTGACATCATAAATGAGTGAAAACAGAAAAAATTCACAGAGGAATTTTCCCAGCTGAGGAGCAAATCCTGGACTTTTTAGGGAATCCTTCCATGGTGAAATCAACTCAGTTCCTGATCCTGTGTTAGGATCCTGCTCTTCATTCTCCCTGCACAATTTTCTTCCTTCTTTTCCCATCTTTTCAGTGAAAAACACCTGATCTTTGGAGGTTTTTTTAATGAACCAGATGGTTTTTGGGTAGATTTCAAGCCTTTTCAGACTGCAAAATGTTTAAAGAAAAGTGAGGATCAACCAGACCTTGAGTTTTCTTGGAGGAGTTGTAGGATGGAGCTCAAACCTCTTATGTTGCCTCTCTATTTTCTGAGATAATCCAATTCAGCCCAGGAAATAATAATTCTGAGAAGGGCAAGTTCTGGGAAAGTGACATCATAAATGACAGAAAACTAAAAATTAAGAGAGGAATTCTCCCAGCTGAGGAGCACTGGAAGAGCAAATCCTGGACTTTTTAGGGAATCCTTCCATGGTGAAATCAACTCAGTTCCTGATCCTGTGTCAGGATCCTGCTCTTCATTCTCCCTGCACAATTTTGCGTCCTTCAGTGAAAAAAAAAATCAACTTTTTTAGGGAAAAACACCTGATCTTTGGAGTTTTTTTAATGAACCACTTAGTTTCTGGGTAGTTTTCAAGCCTTTTCCATACTGCAAAGTGCTTAAAGAAAAGTGAGGATCAACCAAACCTTCCAGGGGTTGGAGGATGGAGCTCGAACCTCTCATGTTGCCTCTCTGTTTTCTGAGATAATCCAATTCAGCCCAGGAAATAATAACTCTGAGAAGGGCAAGTTCTGGGAAAGTGAAATCATAAATGACAGAAAACATAAAAAATTCACAGAGGAATTTTCCCAGTTGAGGAGCACTGGAACAGCAAATCCTGGATTTTTTAGGGAATCCTTCCATAGTGAAATCAACTCAGTTCCTGATCCTGTGTTAGGATCCTGCTCTTCATTCTCCCTGCACAATTTTGCTTACTGCAGTGAAAAAAAATCAAATTTTTTAGGGAAAAACACCTGATCTTTGGAGGTTTTTTAAATGAACCAATTGGTTTTGGGTGGTTTCCATGCCTTTCCAGACTGCAAAGCGCTTAAAGAAAAGTGAGGATCAACCAAACCTTCCAGGGGTTGTAGGATGGAGCTCAAACCTCTCATGTTGCCTCTCTGTTTTCTGAGATAATCCAGTTCAGCCCAGGATATAATAACTCTGAGAAGGGCAAGTTCTGGGAAAGTTACATCAAAAATGACTGAAAACAAAAACTTAAGAGAGGAATTTTCCCAGTTGAGGGAAAAAAGCAGCAAAATGTTTTTTTAGGGAATCCTTCCATGGTGAAATCAACTCAGTTCCTAATCCTGTGTCAGGATCCTGCTCTTCATTCTCCCTGCACAATTTTGCTTCCTTCAGTGAAAAAAAAAAATCAACTTTTTTAGGGAAAAACACCTGATCTTTGGAGTTTTTTTAATGAACCAATTGGTTTTGGGTGGTTTCCATGCCTTTCCACACTGCAAAGTGCTTAAAGAAAAGTGAGGATCAACCCAAACTCCCAGGAGTTGTATGATGGAGCTCAAACCTCTCATGTTGCCCCTCTGCTTTCTGAGATAATCCAGTCTAGGAAATAATAATTCTGAGAAGGGCAAGTTCTGGGAAAGTTACATCATAAATGACAGAAAACTAAAAATTAAGAGAGGAACTTTCCCAGCTGAGGAGCACTGGAAGAGCAAATCCTGGACTTTTTAGGGAATCCTTCCATGGTGAAATCAACTCAGTTCCTAATCCTGTGTTAGGATCCTGCTCTTCATTCTCCCTGCACAATTTTGCTTCCTTCAGTGGTTTTCAAGCCTTTTCCGTACTGCAAAATGCTTAAAGAAAAGTGAGGATCAACCAAACCTTGAGTTTTCTTGGAGGAGCTGTAGGATGGAGCTCAAACCTCTCATGTTTCCTCTCTATTTTATTTAACAGATTCCTCCCCCCTCCCAGTAATCCCTTTTTCCCCAAGGCTGCATTTTTTGCAGAAAACCAGCAAACAACCCCACTTTTTGGAGGAATTATTGCCTTTTTAAAAGCGCTAATTTCCTGGGGAAATTTATGCCCGGCAGCGGGCGGCAGGCGAGGGGCTCGCCAGGCAGGCAGCGCTAACGAGACAATTCATTAAAGCGCCGAGTGGGTAAAAAACATTAATTCCCCAAATGAAAAACTAATCGAGTGTTTAGGCTGCTCTTTATCACCGGTGACAGCCTGGGCTCTGCTCCTCATTAGTGTTTACCCAGCTGATGGGGCCGCAGCTCTTCCTGGCCACCTCAAAGGTCGGGATGCCTTTTATTCATTTATTTTTTCCAGCTTTGTCCCTTCTCCTGCACTTGGATTCTAAGGACGTGGGAAGTTCTGAGTGCCAGCCCTTTGTTTTTGTCTTCTTGCTCTCCTTTTTGTCTTCTTGCTTTTTTTCCTTGCATTTCTTCCCTTTCTTCTTTCTTGCTTTTTTTTCCTTGCAGTTCTTCCCTTCCCTTTCTTCTTTCTTCCTTTTTTTTCCTTGCAGTTCTTCCTTTTCCTTTCTTCTTTCGTCTTTTTTTTCCTTGCATTTCTTTCCTTTCTCCTTTCTTGCTTTTTTCCTTGCATTTCTTCCCTTCCCTTTCTTCTTTCTTGCTTTTTTTTCCTTGCAGTTCTTCCCTTTCTCCTTTCTTGTTTTTTTTCTTGCAGTTCTTCCGTTCCCTTTCTTCTTTCCTCTTTTTTTCCCTTGCATTTCTTTCTCCTTTCTTGCTTTATTTTCCTCGCATTTCTTCCCTTCCCTTTCTTCTTTCTTGCTTTTTTTCCTTGCCGTTCTTCCCTTTCTTCAGAACCTTTTGCAAGGGGAAATCCCTTCCTTAAGTTTCCCCCAGCACATCCCTAATTTTTCTCTGAGAGAACAGGACTCATTAGTGGCAATTTGCTTGGAGATTAATTAACGAGCAGCTGTCCCTGAGCTCGTTTCCTCTTCACTTCTGTTTGTCCTACGAGTGTAGCTCTGTCCCTTTGGCACCAGTGAGTGCCCTTGCCACTGATCCCAGTAAAAGCTGAATTCCCAGTAAAATGCTGGGAATTTTGGACAATTTTGGCAGCTGGCATCCCAAATCCAGCTGTGAGGTGCCAGATACTTTGAAGGTTGGACTTTAAAGTTCCCTCCCAGCATTCTTGGTGCCCTTCCATTCCATGATCTTGGGCTTCTTGGGAGAAATCATTCCTTTGAGTGTTTTGTTTCCCTGGATCTAAACCCTAAAAAAGAGAATAATTTAGGTGAAAAAGCAGCAATATCTGGGTGAATATTTGAGGTATTTGTTCATATCTAAGAGGCCCAAATATTCACACCTCACAGAAGAAGCCCAGGGGAGGTGCCAACCTCAAAATCCAGCTTTGCTTCCTAAATTCCCATCGCTCTGAAATGAATCCTGTGGGAGAATCAAAGTCCAGCTCCAGCTTTTATGGCTCATTCCAGTCCTTTCCTAGAAAGATGGAATTCCTAAATGGACCAATTTAGGAGGAGTGACTGATCTGTACCTTGGAGTCCCCTTTTGGTGGGCATGGACACCTTGGTGACATTCCTTGGTGACATTCCTTGGGGACAGTCCCTCACAAATTTTCCTCACCAGCAGCAGCTTTAACACAGAGATTTAACACAGAGGTGGCTTCTAAATAGTGAAATATTAAAAAATTTTTAATTTTTTCCTGCTTTTGGGTGTTGATGTCAGAGGTTTCCTGGCAGGAGTCCCACTGAACTGTGGGAGAATCAGAATCCAGCTCCAGCTTTTATGGCTCATTCCTGTTCTTTCCTGGAAAGATTGAGTTCCCAAATGGACAAATTTAGGAGAAGGAGTGACTGATCTGTACCTTGGAGTCCCCTTTTGGTGGACATGGACACCTTGATGACATTCCTTGGGGACAGTCCCTCACAAAATTTTCCTCACCAGCAGCACCTTTCCCTTTCCCTTGCTCTGTCCTAGAGGGACAGACCATGGCTTAACACAGAGGTGGCTTCTAAATAGTGAAATATTAAAAAATTATTAACTTTTCCATGCTTTTTGGTGTAGAAGTCAGAGGTTTCCTGCCAGGAGTCCCTCTGAACTGTGGGAGAATCAGAATCCAGCTCCAGCTTTTATGGCTCATTCCAGTTCTTTCCTAAAGATCTGGAATTCCTAAATGGACCAATCTAGGAGAAGGAGTGACTGATCTGTACCTTGGAGTCCCCTTTTGGTGGGGCATTGGTGACATTCCTGTCTCCTCACAAATTTTCCTCACCAGCAGCACCTTTCCCTTGCTCTGTCCCAGACAGAGACCATGGCTTAACACAGAGGTGGCTTCTAAATAGTGAAATATTAAAAAATTGGTAATTTTTTCCTGCTTTTTGGGTATAGAAGCCTGAGGTTTCCTGCCAGGAGTCCCTCTGAACTGTGGGAGAATCAAAATCCAGCTCCAGCTTTTATGGCTCATTCCAGTTCTTTCCTAGAGAGCTGGAATTCCCAAATGGACAAATTTAGGAGGAGGAGTGACTGATGTGTACCTTGGAGTCCCCTTTTGGTGGGGCATGGACACCTTGGTGACATTCCTTGGTGACATTCCTTGGGGACAGTCCCTCACAGATTTTCCTCACCAGCAGCAGCTTTCCCTTTCCCTTCCTCTGTCCCAGAGGGACGCCATGGCTTAACACAGAGGTGGCTTCTAAATAGTGAAACATTAAAAAAATATTAATAATTATTAAATTTTTTTCATGCTTTTTGCATGTGGAAGTCAGAGGTTTCCTGGCAGGAGTCCTGCTGAACTGTGGGAGAATCAAAATCCAGCTCCATCTTTTATGGCTCATTCCAGTTCTTTCCTAGAGATCTGGAATTCCCAAAAGGACCAATTTAGGAGAAGGAGTGACTGATCTGTACCTTGGAGTCCCCTTTAGGTGGGGTGTTGGTGACGTTCCTGTCCCCTCACAAAGTTTCCTCACCAGCAGCACCTTTCCCTTGCTTTGTCCCAGAGGGATATGGCTTAACACAGAGGTGACTTCTACATAGTGAAATATAAAAAAATAATTTTTTTTCCTGCTTTTTGGGTGTAGAAGTCAGAGGTTTCCTGGCAGGAGTCCCTCTGAACTGTGGGAGAATCAGAATCCAGCTCCAGCTTTTATGGCTCATTCCAGTCCTTTCCTAGAGATCTGGAGTTCCCAAATGGACAAAGTTAGGAGGAGAAGTGACTGATCTGTACCTTGGAGTCCCCTTTTGGTGGGCATGGACACCTTGGTGACATTCCTGTCCCCTCACAAAGTTTTCCTCACCAGCAGCACCTTTAACACAGAGATTTAACACAGAGGTGGCTTCTAAATAGTGAAATATTAAAAAATTATTAATTTTTTTCATGCTTTTTGGGTGTAGAAGTCAGAGGTTTCCTGGCAGAAATGATGCTGAAATAAATCCTTGATGTTGGATCTGATGTTCACACCTTACTCCTTTAAAAAGTAATCACATCTCTAATTCTGCCTGGCTTCACCCAAAGCTTTTTCCTTGAAATACCAGATATTCTCCTTTTTGAAGGTGTTTTAGTAGCGATTTTGTGTCCTTGTGGCATCGTCTCCTCGTGGTGCTAAAAGCTGTGGGAGCAGGAGACACTGCTGGAATGGCAGTGATGGATAAAATCTCATTATCCAGGTTTTTACCTGCTGGGAACTCAAGCACTAAAGGGGAAAGTGGTGCCTGAGATCCTCAGGAAAGTCCCCAGCAGAGAGGAGAGTTAACCCTGACTCCTAAAGCCTTAATCCAGCACCTATCCCGTGACAAATTCCCTTTTCCCAGTGTTTTTTGGAGTTACCTCTTCTGGAGAGGACAGGAGGAAGAAATTCAAATTTAAGGAGCTGGTCCTGAAATTCAGCAGGAGTTTCTTGCTGCATCCCTCTCCCAAAGAGGAGGGATTTTCCCCCAGCAGAGCTGTAAAATGGCTCTGTGAGCTTTTCCTTTCCCCCAGAGAGGAAATTAGGGAATGCTGTGCAAATCCCGAGCGTTTTGGAGGTTCCTTCATCAGGTTCAGGGTGCAGAGTTTGTCTCCTTGGGTTGGTTCTGCTCCTGGTGCTGTTAAACCACTGGGATGTGCCAGTGGTCACTCTGCTCACACCTGGGTGGCTCCAGGTTTTTTTTTTGTTTAATATTTTGTTTATTTTCCATAAATATATTGAATAAATTAATATTTATTTTGTTTAATTTAACATGGCAATCTGCATCCATCCGTTTACAACCTGCCAAGAGGCACCTGCAGAAATCCTGGGTGGCAAGGCCTGGGCTGAGTTTATTTTTCTCAGCTTTGCTGGAATGAAAATTTCACTGTGATATTTTCTGGAAAAATCCCTTTTCCCGGGATCCTTCTCCTGGGAAGCTGAGAAGCCTCAGAGAAAAAAGGAAAACAATATTATCTGATTTGCTTCTCCTGTGTTTTGCTGCTTTGGAATGTGGTTGGAGATTGTTTATCCAACAGGTGATTGTTTCATTGGTTTCATGGGAATTGTTTTAATTAATGGCCAATCAGTGCCAAGCTGTGTCAGGACTCTGGAAGGAGTCACAAGTTTTCATTATTATCTTTTTAGCCTTCTGTCTGTATCCTTTCTGTATTCTTTAGTATAGCATAATATAATATAATATAATATAATATAATATAATATAATATAATATAATATAATATAATATAATATAATATAATATAATATAATATAATATAATATAATATAATATAATATAATATAATATAATATAATATAATATACCATAATATAACAAATTATCCTTCTAAGAACATGGAGTCAGACCCATCATTCCTTCCAAAGACAGGAGCCTCAGAAAATACCACCTGAAACATTCCTTTTCCTCAGGGGGAGAGGACTGGGCTGTGATTTCAGCCAGGGAGGAGGAAATCCCAAACAAAGCTGGCACTTTTCTCCAGCAGCATGGAAAATTCACCTTCAGATCCCCAGGATGCCAGGGGCCAGTGGAGCAGGGCATTGGCCTGGCTGTTGTGGTGCCCAGGTGGGCTCGTGCTCAGCTGGAAATGGGTTAGGAAGGAGCAGAAGGGGAAGAAGAATTGCATGGCTGGGCTGTTTTTCCAGAATTCCAGATTGTTTTTTTCCCCTTTTCCAACATTTCAGCAGAGATCCCTCCCTTTTTCAGAGTGTGGCGGGTCCACAGTCACAGGAAGGCTCAGTTTTTGCCCAAAGAACTGCCCAGCTCCAAATGGCATTTCCTACTCAAAGCCCTTTAATAATTCAAGCTCTGATTATTTTTTTTGCTGCTCCAGCTCATTTGTTGGCCTGGTGCTGCCAAGGATGATGGAGTAAAACTATCTGGAGTGAGACTTAAAAGAATGGGATTTTCTCTTCTGGATGTCCAGAGAAGAAAGGAAAATTGATGGGCTCTGAAAGGCTTCCTTTGAGCTCCAAAAGCACAAAAAAAAAGGAGAAATTCAGATTCACCCCCCCCAAAAAACCCCACCTGAGCCTCCTCCCTGCCAGGGGGGGCCCTGAAGGATTTCAGTGCTTCAAACAGGGAGCAGATTGTGCCCATCTCCCTCCTCCCCTTATCTCCACTGACAAATATAATTACAGCTTCACTTAAAGTGCTGCAAGTGAATTGTGGAGAGGAGAAAAATGGTGTGTGCATCTGCCTGCAGCAGCAAGGAGCTGACTCCTGCTTTTCTCTGATGGCTCCATCCATCTCCAGCACTTCCAGAGCTGCCTCTGCTAAGAGAGAGATGATTCCTGCCCCAAGTGCATCTCCAGGAGGATAAAAACTTCTCAAAATGTAGGATTTTAGGGGCTTTAAAAAATGGTGTTTTTTCATGCATGGTACAGGTGGGGTTTTCTGCTTTGTCCTGTCACCAGGTAATTTTCTAATTATCTAATTATCCCTAGACCTGACCCTGAGCTGAAGTTCTGCCACCCTCCAGGGTCACTTGGAGGACAAAAAGTTCTCCCCAGGTGCCTCCTGAGAGTCCTGGGATAATCTGGAATTAGAGGATGTGTAAATAAGCCACTCAGCCCCTCGCTGATAATGTAATTTTCTTGGTGGGACAGAGCTCAGTGAGCAGGAGGCTCATGGAAGGGGAATCCTCATCATTCCCACCCACCCAGGCTGGGATTGTCACCCTCATTGTTCCCTCTTTATTCCCCTTCCACACCCCAGGCCAGTTCATCATTTCCAGCAGGATTTGCCAGGCTGGTGTTCCTTGGTTCAAAAAATTCCTTCATGAATTTTGCTGTGACCTCAGGAGCTGCTGAGAGAGGTTAATTGATGGAGTTAATTGATGGAATGAGGGGACCTCAAGGATCACCTCATTCCAACCATGGCAGGGACACCTTCCACCATCCCAGGGTGCTCCAAGCCCCATCCAGCCTGGCCTGGGACACTTCCAGGGATCCAGGGGCAGCCACAGCTTCTCTGGGCATCAAAGATCATCTACCTCCATATTCTGTGATTTCCACACTTAGTTGTACAGTTCCTGTTCACCTCTGCTTTAATTTGTTTTGCACCAAAAAAAAAAATGAAATTGGGGTTTTTATCCCCCCCCACTTGGCTTTTTCTTCTCTTTTCAGGCTGGATCTGAGGGTGTGTTTTATTTTAGGCTGATTGGTTTTGGTGTTTAATCCAAAGTTCATCTCCCAGAGAGGGGCTGTGGCTGTACAAAAGTCACATTTCCTTAATTCAGCATCACTCCAAATGGAATTTGATGGTCAGCAGCTCCTTGGGAATGCACAGATCCCTCCTGTGTTGGATCTGGGGAGGGCCTGGAGCCACTGAGGGAGCTGGCAAAGGGGCTCAGAAAATGGAGAAAATGATCCCATGATTCAACAAAGAGATGGAGAACTCCATGAGGAAAAAAATAATGTAAAGAAGGAAATATAAAACATCAGTGAATAAGGTTAGGCTGGAAATTCAATCCCAAACTTCACCTTCCCTGTTACAGAAGCGTTTTGAGGGATTCAGCAAGGGTAGAAATTATTTATATGGCACAGGAATCTCTACTTGAGCACACAGGGATTGTAGGGATGGCACTTGGGGATCCAGGAGATGTCCTCACAGTCCCATTATTCAATCCAAGTGTTTCAGGGCAGCCTGATTTCAAACTGTGCTGATCACCCCAGGCAGGATTCTGTTGAATTTGCAGGCAACCCCAACAAGGGAAGAGACGAGAATGTTGACTCCATGTTTCAGAAGGCTGCATTTTGGATACAATAAACTGCATTTTGGATACAATAAACTGCATTTCGGAGAGCTGCCTGGAGTCTCACATCTCTCATTCAGGCTCTTACAAGATCTCAAATTGAACTCTTTTCTCTTGGCAGCCACATCCCCAGGCCAGGACAGCCACGCCAGCCTGGAGCACCTTCCTGCATCCGAGCAGATCCTGCAGAGCCTGAGTGAGCTGGCCAGGTCCTTCCAGGAGATGGCTGACCGCTGCCTGCTGGTGCTGCACTTGGAAGTCAGGTAAAACCTGGAATCTGGGCATGGAGGGGTGTGCTGGTGCTCACAGGGGTCCCAGGGTGAGGGAAGAGATGAGAATCTGACTCTGTTTCAGAAGGCTGATTTATTATTTTATTATATATATTATATTAAAAGAAAATTATACATTAAAACTACACTAAAAGAATAGAAGAAAGGATTTCATCAGAAAGCTAGCTAAGAATAGAAAGGAATGGAATGATAATAAAATCTTGTGACTGACCAGAGAGTCCGAGACAGCCAGATTGTGATTGGCCATTAATTAAAAACAACCAACATGGACCAATCCCAGATGCACCTGTTGCATTCCACAGCAGCAGATAACCACTGGTTACATTTTGTTCCTGAGGCCTCTCAGCTTCTCAGGAGGAAAAATCCAAAGGAAAGGATTTTCCATAAAACATGTCTGTGACAGAGGGGCCTCTTGGGAGGCTGCAGGTGGAGATCATGTCCAGAGGACACAAATAATAATAATCTTATCCATGACAGTATCAAAGGTGAGTCCAGCAATGCCAGATCACCGAATCGTGGGTGGCCAAACGTGGGATGGAGGCAGGGCACCAAAAGTGGAATTTCCTAGGGAGGTTTGTATCTTAATTCAAAGAGAATTTAGGAAGAAATTCCTTAATGTGGGTGTGGTGAGGTCCTACCAGAGCAGCTGGGGCTGCCCCTGGATCCCTGCAATGTCCAAGGCCAGGCTGGACAGGGCTGGGAGCACCCTGGGACTGTGGGAGTTGTCCCTGCCCATGGCAAGGGGAGCACTGGGTGATCTTGCAGGTCCCTCCAACCCAATACACTCTGTGATTCCATAATTATGGTTCAGAGAAAGGAAAAAAAAAGTGATTTTCAGGGAATTTGTCCTTCCAAAACAACACAATGGTGTTTTCACAGTCTAACAAGTTGGTTTCTTGGGACTGCAAATAGGAGCTTCTCCTCCTACTTTTTCAAACAGGAACAGGAACTGGGGAACCAGCCGGGCTTTTTTTAAGGGCCAGGTAATTCTATGAAGTCTCTGCCTTCACATGCAAAGATCAAAGGCAGCAAATCCCTTTCTTCAGGCTGCCAGCTGCCCACTCCAGGGCTGGGAAGATGTTTCTCCCTGGAGAACAGTTCAGGCCAGGTGCATTTTCATTGCTTCCCTTTGCTCTGAGGCAGCAGATAGAAGGGGGATGTCAGAGCTTTGACGGATCACCAGTTTGTCCTTCAGTGACACATCCCAGGCCACGCTGTGTCCCCGTGTGCTCTGCTGGATCAGCGTGGAGCTCTGGAACAAAAATCCACATTAATTCTTGTCAGCAGTCCTTCATCCTGCCATCCATCACCTGCTGGGCTTGGGAGGATTTGAGGAAAAGGTGGTGGAAGTATGGAAATGGAGCAGTTTTCCAGCTGGACCGAAGGAACCCGGACTCTTGGGATGGGTTTCTGGCCTCTGTGGCTTTTTGTCACACTTGGGTTAAGCAAAAACCCCTAAAATGGACTTGGGGGATAAATTCTGCTGTAATTTAGAGCAGAGCATTGCCCAGCTCCTCCAGTGCTTCCAACAGGAGCCGAGTTTGGAGCTGTGAATTCACCGAACCCCGTCACTGTGTCCAAAGGGTGGAAGGGACTGAGGAGAGGTGCTGACATCAGGGAAACCCCAGCGGGGCGGGAGCTCCCCTGCATCCCTCACTCTGCATTTCCAACCACCTGCAGTAACTCTGGTGCCTGCTCCTGGCAGGATTCTCTGATCCTGCACCCTTTCCCTGGATCTGTGCCGTGTCCAAGGCGCACAGCACAGTGGGAATCCATCCACTGTGGATAGGGAGACACTCAGAGCACATTTGGGAAGAGCCTGGCAATTTATCCCACCACTGGCTGCTGCAGGTGCAACCTGAGGAGACACCAAAACAGCCAGGAATTTGGGAATTGTCTCCTTGAACACCCCAGGAATTTTGGGAATTCCACTCAATTATCCCCTGATTTTCTCCTGCCTCAGAGCCCACGTTCACTCCAGATGCAGCTTGGTGTTGTCTTCTCCTCCTCCAGTGCCCCTGAGGTCACTGAGATCCTGCTCCTTGGATTTGGATGTGCTTCCTTAAAGGAGATTTTTGGCACTCCCAGATCATTCTCCAAGCCATGGAATCACATCCTGAAGTCCTGGCAAGGTCTGGGTTGGAAAGGACCTTAAGGATCATCCAGTGCCACGGGCAGGGACACCTTCCCCAATCCCAGGTTGCTCCAAGCCCTGTCCAGCCTGGGAATGCAAGCAGCTTTTGTTGGAATAACCATGAAATTTTTCATAACTTAATGTCTGTGACAGGACTTTCATATTTTAAAACAATATATAAAATTATATATAAGATGCTTTTACTCTGGGGATTACCCTAAACTGGACTTGCTCATGATGGGCACCTCAAGGGTGTTTTCCAGGGAATGTGGAAGCCAGGACATCTCTGGCACAGCTTTGGGCCATTCTGGTGTGAGCTTCCTGTCCCCGTGTGCTGACCCTGAGTTATGCCCCAAATTCCAGGGATTCTCCCTCAGGCTTTGATTTGTTCCCCTGGCAGGTGAATTCCAGAATCATGGAATCATTAAGGTTGGAAAAGACCTTTAAGATCATGAGGTCCAACCATTCCCAGCCCTGCCAAGGCCACCACTGACCCTGTCCCCAGGTGCCACCTCCACATGGCTTTAAATCCCTCCAGGAATGGGGACTCCACCCCGTGCCCTGGACACCCTGTGCAGGGCTGGATGACCCTTTCCATGAAGGAATTTTCCCTAAAATCCAACCTTAACCTCTCCTGGTGGAAGTAGAACCCAACCCTGTTCCTGCCGGGTGACTACAAAAGCAGAAGGAGCTCTGCTGTGGATTTTTCTGGGCACAGCAATTTCCTCTCTGGCTTTGAGAGAAACAACTTAATTATGGTTTTTTGCAGAGTCCTAAGCTGGGATTTAACTGCATGGAATTCCTCCTTCCATGGAGGGGGGCAAGTTGGGATTTAAGTGCCTGGAATTTCTCCTTCCATGGAGGGATGATGGTTGTTCATGTTGGAATTTAACTGCATGGAATTTCTCCTTCCATGGAGGGATGATGGTTGGGCATGTTGGGATTTAACTGTGTGGAATTTCTCCTTCCATGGAGGAGGCAAGTTGGGATTTAACTGCATGGAATTCCTCCTTCCATGGAGGGATAATGGTTGGGCATGTTGGGATTCAACTACATGGAATTTCTCTTTCCATGGAGCGGGGCAAGTTGGGATTTAACTGCATGGAATTTCTCTTTTCATGGAGGGATGGTGGTTGGGCATGTTGGGAATTAATTGTGTGGAATTTCTTCTTCCATGAAGGAGGCAAGTTGGGATTTAAGTGCATGGAATTTCTCCTTCCATGGAGGGATGATGGTTGGGCACATTGGGATTTAACTGCATGGAATTTTTCTTTCAATGGAGGGGGGCAAGTTGGGATTTACTGCATGGAATTTCTCCTTCCATGGAGATGGTTGGGCATGTTGGGATTCAACTACATGGAATTTCTCCTTCCATGGAGGGGGGCAAGTTGGGATTTAAGTGCATGGAATTTCTCCTTCCATGGAGGGGGGCAAGTTGGGATTTAAGTGCATGGAATTTCTCCTTCCATGGAGGGATGATGGTTGGGCACATTGGTGAGCAGGATGGAGTTGCAGTGGTGTGAAGTGCTTGGGAATAGGCACAATCATGGAATTCTAATGATCATTCCATGACCCCTGGCCTGCTGGTCCTGCCAGTTTTCCCTTTTATGAGGTTTTCATGGAAGGAGTTCTTGTTGGAGCACTGGTATTGTATGGGAAGTTGGGGAATCTTGGGAACAATTATCCTAACAGGAGCCGCAATCCTGCTTACCACCTCATACACCCTATGTATACTCATAATAACACAACAAGGCACTCTCCCATCCCATTCAGTGGGATGATGGAGGTCAGATCCATCACCAAGGATCTGTTGGATCCGTCCCTGAAGATGGAGCAACAACAAGAGGAGGATGCCTTTAACACAAACACCACCACCCATCTCATGAAGTTATTTTTTTACCAGCTTGAGGAAGGGGGAAAGCTGCTTTGCATCCCATAAAACCTTTAAAGCAGGGGTTGTTTCAATGTGATGTGTTCCTTGTGCCTCCCAGGGTTCACTGTTTCCACTACCTGATCCCCCTGGCCAAGCAAGGGAACTACGCCATCGTGGCCAACGTGGAGAGCATGGACTACGACCCGCTGGTGGTGCGGCTCAACAAGGACATCAGCGCCATCGAGGAGGCCATGAGCGCCAGCCTGCAGCAGCACAAGTTCCAGTACATCTTCGAAGGTCGGGCTCTTCCCAGTCCTTCCTCCATGAAGGGTTTTCTGTCCTCATCCCAAAGCTCCACGGGATTCCTTTCGGGGGTGAAGCAGAGGGAGGTGCTGCTGTCACCCCCAGAGCGTTGAGGGAGAGCCGGGAATGTTCCCATGGAGAGGAGAAGGCTCCAGGGAGAGCTTCCAGCACATTGCAGGGGCTCCAGGAGAGCTGCAGAGGGACTGGGGCCAAGGCCTGCAGGGACAGCACCCAGGGAATGGCTCCCAGTGCCAGAGGGCAGCCAGGGATGGGATCTTGGCAATGAGGAATTCCTGGCTGGGCTGGGATTGCCAGAGCAGCTGGGGCTGCCCCTGCATCCCTGCAGTGCCCCAGGCCAGGCTGGACACTGGGGCTGGAGCAGCCTGGGACACTGGGAGGTGGCCCTGCCATGGCATGGGTGGCACTGGATGGGATTTAAGGTCTCTTCCCAACCAAACCATCCTGGGATTCTGTGATTCCCTGTTTGTTCAAGAAGAGGGAAATGGCTCCACACAGAGCCACAGGGACCATTCACATCCTGTTGAAGTTTAAATTCATACTCATGGTCCTCCTTAATCACACCTCTTAATCCTGGGTCTGGGATTTACAGATTTCCCACACTGGCTCCCTGTACATGAAATAAATCCTTAATTTAGACTTTTAATTGGCCTCTGGGCTTGCCCAGACCTGGGTTGGGTTGGTTGCAGTGCAAATCAGGCTGGGTTTTTGCTCTTTGTAATGAGACACGAGTGGATCCATCATTTTGGGGGTGCCTGTGTCCCTCAGCCCCCAGCTGTGCCCTTCTGAGATCCTTCAGACACAGGAAACTGTTCAGGATTGATAAGAGAGGGGTTGTGCATCAGGGGCATGGGAATGCAGCTCATTCCTGCTCCTGGAAACTGAATTTACCAGGAAAAACAGGGAAACCACCAGCCTGGGGAACAGATTAAAATCCTGTGGTTCTACAGGAGCTGCAGTGACCCATTGCTGTGCAGAGGGACTGGAAGGGACATTGTGCAAAGCCTGGCTAAAAATCCTGGTTGTGACAACACAGCTCTAAGTTTTGGGGCATTTTTGTGTTTTTACTAAAGAGGTGCAAAGTCCTAAACTGCACCACAAAGATTATTGAGGGTTTCCAGTTAAAATCCAATTATCCCTTGATACACAGCTCTAAGTTTTGGGGCATTTCTGTGTTTTTACTGAAGTGGAAAGTCCTAAACTGCACCACGAAGATTACTGAGGGTTTCTGTGCTGGTGTTCACAGGGGTCTCAGGATGAGGGAAGAGATGAGGATCTGACTCCATGTTTCAGAAGGCTGATTTATTATTTTATTATATATATTATATTAAAACTATACTAAAAGAACAGAAGAAAGGATTTCATCAGAAGGCTGGCTAAGAATAGAACAGGAAAGAATCAATAACAAAGGCTTGTGGCTCGGACAGAGAGTCTGAGCCAGCTGGGCTGTGATTGGCCATTAATTAGAAACAACCCCATGAGCCAATCCCAGATGCACCTGTTGCATCCCACAGCAGCAGATAACCATTGCTTACATTTTGTTCCTGAGGCCCCTCAGCTTCTCAGGAGGAAAAATCCTCAGGAAAGGATTTTTCAGAAAACGTGCCTGTGACAGGTTTCCAGTAAAAACCCAATAATCCCTTGATCCAGCTCACAGGCACCACTTAACAATGCACATTTTGGGGGTTTTTTCACCATGACTTACTGGCACTAAATCTCTTCCCCCCCTTGCAGGCTTGGGCCACCTCATCTCCTGCATCCTCATCAACGGCGCGCACTACTTCAGGCGCATCAGCGAGTCGGGCATCAAGAAGATGTGCAGGAACATCTTCATCCTGCAGCAGAACCTGACCAACATCACCATGTCCCGGGAGGCCGACCTGGACTTTGCCAGGTGAGCACAGACCTCGCCCTCTGGCACTCACCTGGGGCCCACAGGAGCTGAGACAATGCAAACCACGTGTGCATTATCTACAATAATTTTCCTATACCTGTCAGCTGTGTTTGATGTCAGAAGCCAGGACATCCCTCTGGCTGTCCTGGAGGGCTCCAGGCCCTGCCCAGGGGGCTCAGAGACCCTGGCACAGAGCCCAAGACCCCTGTGCCTTTGATTATGACACATGGAGCAAATCACCAACCTTATATGAGGATCTGCAAGCCACGAAAGTTTAGGTAGAATGATAGTGAATTTATCACAGAGTGAAAATGTAGAATTTTAGGGGTTTTAGAATGGGGGTTCAGGAGGCAAGATGGAGGAATCTGGGCGGGTCCAAATATCCAAGTATCCAAAATACTCTTAGAAGGTATTTTATTTCTAACTTTCTACCAATAACTAATTATTTGTCTGTTGACACAACATCTGCATTGTGGCTCTTTCTAACCAATCACCCTGTGCCACCAACACTGCAGAAAATGGAGTGGATGAAGAACAAGAAGGAAATCAACAATGCCCCAAATCCTCCATCTTGTCTTTTGTCTACTTCCATACTAAAAACCCAAAACTCTGAGTTTTTCACCCTGTGATAAACTATACTATTACCTATTTCACACAATTGTAGATTCCAATTCATCCCAAAGTCCTGGAAGCTTTCTCCGTGGATGAAAAGGTTAAAAGCAGTGTTCTCCTGGGGGGTCAGGCAGAGAAACATTCCCTGTGCCCTGGGTTCCAGCATTCCAAAAGTCTCAGGTGGCCAGATGAGTGGCAAGTTCAACAGCTGGAGCTGCTGGTGGTGATTTTGGCTTTCCTTTGGTTGAACAACGCTCAGAGGGACGTGGAATCACAGAATCAGGGGTGTTGTTAAGGTCAGGGAAGCTCTCCAAGGTCATCAAGCCCAAATGTGGATCAGTTGAGGCTGGTGTGAGGGCCCACCAAGTGTCTGTGCTTGGTGCTCCCTTGGGGCAAGACCAAAACCCAGGCAGGGAAAAGCTTCCAAAGGTGGTGGGTGGAACCTGAACAGGATGAAATTAGGGCTTGGATTTATTCCCAGGTGAGAAATGTTTTGGTTTGTTGAAGGCTCAGGATCACCAGATCCAGGCTGGCTTGAAGGGACATCTCCCTTGAGTTCTGTTACCTTGAAATAGCAGGAACAGCAAAATAAACCCAAAATAAGCCCAAAACTGGGTGTGACAGACCCCCTGCAAACCTCTCCCACATTCTGGGGCTCAGCTGATCCTTCTGGGTCAGGAGGGGACAGCTGAGCCAGGAACAGCCAAAGGAAAAGTCTGGGACTCGGAAATGGAGGAATGGGGTGAAATGAGAGAGGTTTGTGTGGAACTTGGATCTGACCCACCACGAACTCTTGGTGCCATCACTTGGCCACTGCTGCTGGAGGCTGAACTCTGAGGGAGATTTGAGCTCCCTGGGTGAGGAGTGTGACTGAGTGCCTCATTTATTTGGGATCACATCTGGGGGGGAACCATCACTGAACTCATTTCTTCAGATCACCATGGGCACCAGGAAGCTGTGGCCTGCAGGAGGGGGAGGGAGGAAGATCCATTAGAAACTCTGCAAGGAATAAACCTCCCAAATTTCATCTTTTCTTTCTTAAATGACCATCCTGTGGGGAAGGAATTTTCCTGATATCCAACCCTAAACTCCTCTGGCATGACTCGAGGCCATTTCCTTGTGTCCTTGTCCCTTGTTCCTTGGGGGCAGAGCCTGACCCACCCTCCCACAGCAGCTTTGTGCTGAACTCTTCCCATCAAATCAATCCAGCAACATGTCTCTTATTGCTCTCACAGCTTCATCACTTCCCTCTTTTCTTCTTTCATACTCTGTTTGACTCTTTAGTTCTTCAGATGACTCCTGAATGTTTAAATGTTTATTACCCAGATCCTCCTTTGACATAAACAAGGCTCTGGTGCATCCCAGGCCTGCCCTGCTCCCCTGAATTCACAATCACCTGAGCAAGGCTCTCACGTCACCCCAGGGTAGCCAGGTTCTACTCAAACTATTAAATAAACATAACAGCTCCCCTCCAGAAAGCATAAAACAACATCAGGCTGGATAAAAGTGATTTGTACCTCTGTGATACGGCTCAGGCAGGAATCTGTAAATGCTCTGTGCTGTGGATAACTCTCAGTTTGGCCTTTTCCAAGATAAAGTGGTTTTTTTATGTACAGGAGCAGTGGCAGAGCTGCTGGAGAAATTCTCTCTTCCTCCTGCACCTCCTGGGATAAATTCCCTCCCTGCCTCCCTGCTCCAGGGATCTGGAGGGTCTGGGTGGGACAGGAGAGCCCCAGCCCTGCGTGGACATTTCTGTGTCCATCACATTGAGGGTTCAGCAGCAATTAGCCACAATTAACAATCAGTGCATCACCCTTAAATCTGAATGCCTTAAATCTGAATTCTGGAACAGATCCCTTTCCTCAAAGTGAACCTGTTTGAAATTTGTAGGAAAGACCAAGCCAGTTGAGAAAGGACCAAAAGTTGGGGTTTTTTTCCTGGGATAAATTCCCTCCCTGCTCCAGGGATCTGGAGGGTCAAGGGGGGCACAGGAGAGCCCCAGCCCTGCCTGGACATTTCTGTGTCCATCACACTGAGGGCTCAGCAGCAATTAGCCACAATTAACAATCAATACATCACTCTCCATGTCTCAAATCTGAATTCTCGAGCATGTCCCTCTTCTCAAAATGAACCTGTTTGAAATCAGTTTGTAGGAAAGACCAGGCCAGTTGAGAAAGGACCAAAAGTTGGGGGTTTTTCCTGGAATAAATTCCCTCCCTGCTCCAGGGATCTGGAGGGTTAAGGGGGGCACAGGAGAGCCCCAGCCCTGCCTGGATATTTCTGTGTCCATCACACTGAGGGTTCAGCAGCAATTAACCACAATTAACAATCAGTGCATCACTCTCCACATAGCCCCTCTCCATCTATTAAATCTGAATTCTGGAACACATCCCTTTCCTCAAAGTTTGAAATCAGTTTGTAGGAAAGACCAGGCCAGTTCAGAAAGGACCAAAAGTTGGGTTTTTTCCTGGGATAAATTCCCTCCCTGCTCCAGGGATCTGGAGGGTCAAGGGGGGCACAGGAGAGCCCCAGCCCTGCCTGGACATTTCTGTGTCCATCACACTGAGGGTTCAGCAGCAATTAGCCACAATTAACAATCAATACATCACTCTCCATGCCTCAAATCTGAATTCTTGAGCAGGTCCCTCTTCTCAAAATGAACCTGTTTGAAATCAGTCTGTAGGAAAGACCAGACCAGTTGAGAAAGGACCAAAATTTCTTTAAGGTTTTCCTGAATGTTGTGCTTTTGATTTTTTGCTTTTATTTTTCACTTCTGGCATTGTCTTCAAGACTTTCTAGAGGCCTCAGAGAACACTGGGCATCCCTTTCTTCTCTGCTCAGTGACTCCAGGCAGTGGAAATCCCAAGCAGGGAAGCTGGAAGGGGAAACCCTTTTTCCCCTGAATCAAAAATCAGGTGGAGGATTAAGAGCAAGCCCAGGTAACACTTGTTGGTCCTGGTGAGGCTCTTGCTGTTTAAACCCCATTTTTCCAAAGCTCTGTGACCTGCAGGTGACAACAGCAGCATTGGCTGCTTTGGGAGAATCCCATGGCAAGGGGAAAATGTGTTTTAAATGAGTTCTGCTTTCAGATTCTCAGTTCAAGGCAAGGAAAGTCTCAGCAGAGCATCACAGAGCACATTTCCACCAGAAAAAAAAATAATTAAATTGCCAAGTGGTGTGAGGAGTTTTTTTCCACCAGGAGAAAGGGTGAAACAGGCTGGCTCTGACTGCTGAGGTGTCACAAAGGATTTGTGGCATTTGCTAAATTTCCTGCCAATATTAATGGGTTTTTCACTCCTGTGTGTGCTCAGTATCTAGGGCAGCAGAAATGCAGGAGGTTGTTGGGGCTTCCACTGCTTTATTAAGGAAAAAGCAGGATTTTCTCCCTGTGGAATATCCAGGCACATGCTGCAAACTCTGGGACTGAGCACCACTTCCAAATACCTCCAAATTACCAAAGTTTCACAGCCAGAATTAGGTTTATAGCATGAAAGGGATAAAAGCTTCAAATTTGAATTCCTCCTCTTGTCCCTTCCCTTGTGTCTTCTTCTCTCCTCTCCCTCTGTCCCCACCCGAAATTCTCAGGGATTTTATGAAGATTTCATCAGAGGATTCTGCTTCAGACTCAGCCTTAAATTTAAAAAATCACTGAAAAAAGTGATTTTCTGAGTCAGACGAGTGTTAGAACTGAGTGTACAACTGAGGTGGTTGCAAAGGGAGCAGAGAGAGCAGGGATGAAATGGGGACATTTTCCCTAACAAGTGTCACTGTCACCTGGGAAACGAGCAGGGCTCTCACTGTCCCTGCCTCAGGGGGTGGCAGCAGAGGGGTCCAGAGGGGTCCCCACACCTGGAGTGAGTGGGAGCTTCCATTCCAGGTGTTCCCATGGCCACCCCTCCTGCAGGGACCTGGAATCTTGTCCTGCTGTTGATGACAATTACAGGAATATTGGCTGGGACAATGACAGGAATATTGGCTGGGACAATGACAGGGACATTGGCTGGGACATTCCAGGGGTATTGGCTGGGACATTCCAGGAATATTGGCTGGGACATTCCCAGGGATATTGTCTGGGACATTTCCAGGGATATTGGCTGGGACATTCCCAGGAGTATTGGCTGGGACAATGACAGGAATATTGGCTGAGACATTCCCAGAGATATTGGCTGGGACCTTCCAGGAATATTGGCTGGGACATTCCCAGAGATATTGGCTGGGATATTCCCAGGGGTATTGGCTGGGGTATTTCCAGGGATATTGGCTGGGACATTCCCAGAGATATTGGCTGGGACATTCCAGGAGTATTGGCTGGGACATCCCCAGGGATATTGGCTGGGACATTCCAGGGATATTGTCTGGGATATTTCCAGGGATATTGGCTGGGATATTTCCAGGAGTATTGGCTGGGACAATGACAGGAATATTGTCTGAGACATTTCCAGGGGTATTGGCTGGGACATTCCAGGGGTATTGGCTGGGACATTCCAGGAGTATTGGCTGGGACATTCCCAGGGATATTGGCTGGGACATGTCCCTGTAGCAGATGTGGCACCTCCTCATTGGTGCTGCTGGTGGTTCCCTGGGGAGATGGGGTGGGGAGGAGCCATCAGAGCTCCCCTTGTGCCTGGTTTGGCCATCAGTAAACCCAAATCATGGACTCACAGGATCACGGCAGATGGAAAAGATTTCCCAGCCCATGGAGTCCCAGCTGTGCCCAACCCTCCCCTTGTCCCCAGCCCAGAGCTCTGAGTGCCACCTCCAGGGGTTCCTTGGACACCTCCAGGGATGGGCACTCCAAACCTCCCTGGGCAGCCTTTTCCAATGTTTAACAACCCTTATGGAGAAGGAATTCTCCCAAAATCCCCCCTGAGCCCAGCCTGAGGCCGTTCCCTCTGCTCCTGTCCCTGTTCCCTGGAGCACAGCCCGACCCCCCCAGCTGTGCCCTCCTGGCAGGGACTTGTGCAGAGCCACAAGGGCCCCCTGAGCCTCCTTTGCTCCAGGCTCAGCCCCTTCCCAGCTCCCTCAGCCTCTCCTGGTTCTCCAGACCCTTCCCAGCTCCCTCAGCCTCTCCTGGGGCTCCAGACCCTTCCCAGCTCCCTCAGCCCCTCCTGGCTCTCCAGACCCTGCCCAGCTCCCTCAGCCTCTCCAGACCCTTCCCAGCTCCATTCCCACTCTCCAGCCCCTCTATGGGGCTGGGGAATGCTCCAGTTACTCCAAACCCATCTTTATTCCAAGGCCAGGTTGGATGGGGCTTGGAACCACCTGGAATAGTGGAAGATGTCCCTGCTCATGGCCAGGGTGGCTCTGGATGATCCTAAAGTCCCTTCTCACCCAAAGCATTCCATGATCCCAGGAAAGGGGAGCATGGGGAGGTTTAGGATGGAGGATGCAGCTGCAGCTCGAGCTTTTCTCAATCTCACGTCAATGCTGCATCAGTGCTGGGCTGGTACCGGGGCTGTGCTGCCAGGGAGCGCTCAGCCCTCCTGTGCTGCCAGCCCGGGCAGGTTTTTGTTCGATCGGGCAGGTTTTTGTTCGATTTTCCCCGGGTTTCTGCCGTTCCCTGGCAGCAGGAATCAGCAATGCCCTGCTGCCATCTACTGGGAGCTGCCGAGGGAAAGGGAAGCAGCCAAACATCGCCGTGCTCTGCAGGGAGACTTTTCATGCCCAAATCTTATTTCTCTGCCTGATTTTACTCTCAGGTTGTGCCTGGGTGCCCAGGTTGCCTGAGGGAGGAGCTGGTGGAGGAAATCTTCCTCTGAGAGCCACCTCCGAGCTCCATTTGTGTGTGGAGAGCATCAGGTCCAGCAAGTCCTGACCTGGATGCTTTGTTCAGAGTCAGGAGTCTCTGCAGAGCTCCTGAGATGCTCCCCTGCCACCTGTGGGTGAGAGAAGCATCTCAGATGTTCTCCTTGGGGCTGCCCTAAAGCCAGGACTAAGTTTGGGGTGTTTAGGACCATTCAGTTTGAGCAAACCCCACATCAGCTGAGTACACAGGGCACTCTGTTCCCCCTCTTCGTAGCTGAGTTGAGAAAGGTAAAAATCCCCAAATCTTCCCAGTCTGGATCCCAGGAAATCCCTTCCTTACAGGGGATGAGGGCCAGAAGAGGCTCTGGAGGAGGAGGTTGTGCAAAGTTGTGCTGTTTGCATCCCAGGCTGGGCTCCTGTGTCTGCAGCCTGTCCTCGTTTGGGCTTGCAGCTTTTAATTAACAAAGCTGCTTTGGTTTTCAATTAAGGACTCGCTTACAACAAAATCCGTATTTTCTTTCCCTTTCTTTTCCGCCTTGTTTGCTCCCCCCTGTAGCTTCTGCTGAGCTTTGATCTCAGTGCAGGTTTAATTAGCTGTAATTAGTGGTTTCACCGCATTAACCGAAAATCAGAGGCTTAAAAACCACCCCTCAGCTCCATGGCCTCATCCCCACCTTCCTCCTCCTGCTGCCCATGGGGGATTTGGGGGATCACAGGGTCCCTGTGTGGCCCTTGCCCAGTGCATCCCAAAGCTCCACCTTTTTATGGGATCATTAAAGCTCCCCCATCCATGGATCCCATTCCCAGTGAAATCTGCCAGGAGTTATAGGAGGGCCCCAATCTGTTCCTTCCTAGCATTCTCTGGAGCATTTTTTGGGGTGTCTCCCTGCTTTTCAGCACATTTGGAATCATGGAATTGTTTAGGTTGGAAAAGCCCTCCAAGGTCATTGAGTCCAGCCCTGCCAAGGCCACCACCTGCCCCATGTCTCCAAGTGCCACATCCACATGGATTTTAAATCCCTCCAGAGATGGAGACTCCACCCCTGCCCTGGGCAGCCCTTTTGGGGAAGGAATTGTCCCAAAATCCCCCCTGAGGCTGCCCTGGCCCAGCCTGAGGCCGTTCCCTCTGCTCCTGTCCCTGTTCCCTGGAGCACAGCCCGACCCCCCCGGCTGTGCCCTCCTGGCAGGGACTTGTGCAGAGCCACAAGGGCCCCCTGAGCCTCCTTTGCTCCAGGCTCAGCCCCTGCCCAGCTCCCTCAGCCCCTCCTGGTTCTCCAGCCCCTTCCCAGCTCCCTCAGCCCCTCCTGGTTCTCCAGACCCTTCCCAGCTCCCTCAGTCCCTCCTGGTTCTCCAGACCATCCCCCAGATCCTTTGGCCTTTTCAGCTTCTCCAGGTTTCCCAAACTTTCAGCTTTTCCAGTCCTTCAGGAGCCCCTGGAAGCTGGGCCGTGGCCAAATCCTTTGCTAAAACTTCTCAGCACAGGATGGAGAGGAGATTCTGGAGTATTCTGGAGATTTTGGAAGGTGTGACTCTGCTCTTCTTCGTGGATGTGCCCAGCCTCAAATATTCCTCCCCAGGACAACCCTTGAGGCTTTTCCACCCTGTAGCATCCCCAGAGTAGCTGGATTAGGGGCCATACTCTCCCAGCCCTGCTCTCCCCTGGCTGTGGGAGGTCACAGAGCACCCACTCTCCGTGGGGATGGCTCCAAGTGCCAGGAGGAATCATCTGAAAATATCAGCAGGCTCTGGGAGGCCCCAGTCCTGCTCAGCCTCGCCGGTGTTGACTCAATGCTTTATTTTGATCAGGTTTTTCAGCCCTTGCCCCAGGCACCGTTAATCCTCGCTCTGTAACCTTTAAAGAGAGAGGTTTTCGTGTTCTCTGCAATGATTTTCATTGCCTGGACAGGGATGTCTGAGTAAAGAGATTAATTCAATTTTCCTAAACTGGAAATGGACTGAAAAACTGAGAGGCTTCATTGACTTTTCCTCTCTGGGTTCGTGGCGTGATGGAGAAACAATCAATGGGGTGAACTTCTCACCAGGCAGAACCTGGTGTTCCCATTCCAGGCTCAGGAAGATGGGAATAAACATCTTTAAGAAGTCAGTTTTGGCCAGAACACGTTCCTCCCCTGCCTTAAAACCATCAGGATATGTTCTCCTGGAAATGAGTTCCAAACAAATCCCTCATTTATCCCCGAGGTGACAGTCTTTTGCTGATATGTGCTTTCTGGAGACTAATAAGTTTTGAATGTCTTTGGGGAAGGGGAAGGGAAAAAAAAAACCTATCAAAGTAATTACTTTGTGTTCCCAAGCTCCTTATTTGTGTAGGTGCCTGTGTGTTTATCTCCCTCTGTCATGCTGCATTGCTAATGGTAATTAAAGGCAAGGGATTTTTCTTGCTGCAAGTTTTTTTCTTCTTATTTTCCACCTTTAGTGATTTTGGCCTCGGTGACGATGCTTTGCCACTGGCCAGCCACTTGTGGAAGTGCTTTAATAGAAGGTCTGAGTTGGAATTCCGGCTGGAATTGGATAATTTAATTTACCCAGGCCTGTGCAATGTGAGGTGGGCTCTGGTTTTGCAGGCCAAGGTTTGACAGCACATCCTGGAGGTGTCAGTCCTGGTGGCCACTGTCCTCTCTGTGGTGGCTCTGGGAAATCGTGGAGAACTCATCAAAACTTGCTTTATTTGCACTGAATTTGGGTTTTGGGTGGTGACAGCAGAAATACAGAGCAAACCCACGTGGTCCATGGTTGGCAGTGGGGTGGGGTGTGTCACTTTGATTTTTTAAGGTTTTCTAAGCCTTCTGATGTTTACATTCTTGTCACAAACTTCCTCACACACTTTCTGTAAATAACTCATTGTTTTCAATTCTTTTGTAGAAAAAGAGAAATTTGATGGGCTGTTGGTTTGTCCAGTGTCATTGGAGAGGTGGCACTGTCACCCTCCAATCCACTGTCACTTTTAGAAATCCATAAATGTTGGAGTCAGGAAATAAACTCCCCTTTTCTTCACCTTGAGAGCAGCGGTGCGCGAGCTCAAGTTGTTTGGTGTCCTGCAGTGACAGGGTGGGGTCCCCAGGGGTTCTGGATCCTTGGGAAACCCACCCAGGACACTCTGGCAGGGGCTCAAGGGCTGGCACAAGGGTTCTGCTGGGTTCCCAGGGGACTCCAGTCTCCCCCTGCACCTCATTTCCCACAGGAAACACGGAAGGTGTTCTGCTGGGAAGAGCTTTTGGCTGGGAAGAGGCCACAGGGCTTTCCCCACAGGCCCCCCCAGGCTGCAGGGTCTTAGACCAGGTCTAAAGTCTGGATCAGGAGGCCAAAACTGCACTTCCAGATGGTGTCCAGGTTCTGATGAGCTTTTCATCCCACAGAAATGTGAGGATGAGTGTGAAAGCTCACTTTTAGGTGCAGGTAAAGCCTCTGTGTGTGTGTGGTGGATCCAGAACTGGCTTTAGCAGGATTTGTGTGCACAGAGAGCAGCTTTATTTGTGGGCTTGCTCTAAAACTTCCACGGGAACATTCCAGCAAATTCTCTCCTCTCTGTGCCATCCAAGGAGCTTTCCCTGATTGCCTGCACTTCCACAGCTCCAGGCTCTGGAAATGCCACCGAGCATCACACGAGGGCTTGGACTGGAGACACGGAGGCAGCAGCTGCAGGGCTGGGAATGGGATCCAGGGGAACTGGGAATGGGATCCACTGGAACTGGAAATGGGAGTCAGGGGAATTGGAAATGGGATCCACTGGAACTGGAAATGGGAGTCAGGGGAACTGGAAATGGGAGTCAGGGGAATTGGAAATGGGATCCAGTGGAACTGGGAATGGGAGTCAGGGGAATTGGAAATGGGATCCACTGGAACTGGGAATGGGAGTCAGGGGAACTGGAAATGGGATCCAGTGGAATTGGAAATGGGATGCACTGGAACTGGAAATGGGATCCAGTGGAATTGGAAATGGGATCTAGTGGAACTGCAAATGGGATCCACTGGAACTGGAAATGGGAGTCAGGGGAATTGGAAATGGCATCCAGTGGAATTGGAAATGGGATCCAGTGGAATCAGGCGAGGAAGAAGAGGGAATCACGCTGACTTTCCTTCATTAAAAGGTTTTTTTGCTTTAGAGCAGCCAAGGGTGGCAGCTCCCAGCACAAGGAACAGGATTCTGTCCTGAATCCTTCCGTGGATTGTCTCTGTTTGGAATCAGGGAATCATTTGGGTTGGAAAAGCCCTCTGGGATCACCCAGCCCAACCCTTTCCCTGTCACTGCCAAGGCCACCCCTGACCCTGTCCCCAAGGGCCACATCCACACTTCCAGGGCTTTGAAATCCCTCCAGGGATGGGGACTCCACCAAGGCTGGAAAACCCTCCTGGGGAAGAAACTTCCCCTGATATCCAACTTAAACCTCTCCTGGAACTTGAGGTTGTTCCCTCTTGTTTGGTCAGCTTGGGAGAAGAGCCCAACGCTCAGCCTGAGCCCGAGCAAGCATCCAGAGCCATCCCATGGGAGCAGATCCCACTGTGAGTGTGTGGGAATGGGAGCTCCCTGTCTGAGCTCTCCCACACCACCTTGGATCTCCTGTTTGGGTTAGAAACTGCTCTTTCCTCCCGTGCTTAAAGGTGGGTTCTTGGGAGCAGAATGTCTGGGTCCTGTTCTGGGAGGTTCTGGTGAAATTCCCAACAAGCAGCTTGAAGGGAAAGGACAGATGTTTTGAGAAGGGAATTTGTGTGACACTCACAAAAAAAGAAACTACAAAAAAAAAGAAAAATAAAAGGAAGAACCATCAGCGTGTCAGGAGCAGCCATCCCTCCTCTCTCCTCATCAGAGGAAAGCAGGGGTGAAGCTTTGCCACCTGCTGGAGCCACAGATGTGTCCCTGGGAAGGGCTGGGAGGGAGGAAAATGTCGGTGCTGGGACACAAAGGGACAGTGAGGATGTGCCAGGGCTGGGCACAGGGCTGGGGAGGCGAGAGGAGGGAGAGAGGGAAAGGAAGGGAAAAGGGAGAAGAGAAAAGGGAGAAGAAGAGGGGAAAGGGAAAAGGAAAAGGGAAAAGGGAAAAAAGAGGGAAAGGGGAGAAGGGGAAAGGGAGAAGGAAGAAGAGGGAAAAGAGAAGAGAGAAGGGAAAAGGGAAAAGAAGAATGAAAGGGCAGGAAGAGGGAAGAGGAAAGGAAAGGAAAGGAAAGGAAAGGAAAGGAAAGGAAAGGAAAGGAAAGGAAAGGAAAGGAAAGGAAAGGAAAGGAAAGGAAAGGAAAGGAAAGGAAAGGAAAGGAAAGGAAAGGAAAGGAAAGGAAAGGAAAGGAAAGGAAAGGAAAGGAAAGGAAAGGAAAGGGAAAAGAAAAAGGAAAAAGAAAAAGGAAAAGGAAAAAGGAAAAAGAAGGGGCCAAAGCCAATTCCTGGTGGGACAGAGGAGGGAAAAGGGAAACTGAGGAAAGACAGGAGCAGCAGAACTGAGAGGACCAGCAGGGTCAGGCCATGGCACAGCACTGGGGTAGAGCAGGGATGGCAGCAGGTGTAGCCCAGGAACAGCAGGGTTCCAGCCCTTTAAATTGTTCAGGGGAGGCCTGGACTGGATTTAGGAACTTTATTTTTTTCCCCAGAAAGGTTCTAAAGCACTAGCACAGCTGCCCAGGGCAGTGGAGGAGTCACCATCCCTGGAAGAGTTCAAAGCCATGAGGATGTGGCACTTGGGGATAAGGGTTAGTGGTGACCATGGTGGTGAAGGGGTTGCACTGGACACTTGAATTTTGGCAGGTTGAGATACATTCCTCCATGGTTAATTACTCTTTAATCAACAAAATCTTTAATTCATTGACTTTTGGTCTGGCTTGGAGGTTTTAGCCAACTCAGGGCTGGTGGTGAGTCCTGGTGCAAAGCCACACATTCAGCTGGTGAACCTAAATAATCCTAAATAATCCTAAATAAGGATTTCTACAGCTGCCTTCTGCAACCAGGAGTTTCTTCCTTCTCCTTCTGCTGAGGATCCATGCCTGGGGATGTGCTGGTCATTCCAGGTGGTGGGATCTGAAACATTCCCAGCTATCACTTCTTATCCTCAGGGGGTTTTTTACCCAAAAAAAGTCCCAAGATGGTTTTTCCACCTTTCAAATGCTGAGAGCTGGGGCTGCCCCTGCTGGGGGCACCTGGGGACCTTCCTTTGTCACTGAAGGATTGATTGGTGATTATGGGGGGAATTTTCCCTCATGCCAGGGAATGTTCTCAGCAATCAGCCATCTCCTGGCTCTGGGATCATAGAATCATGGAATGGTTTGGGTTGGGAGGGACCCTAAACCACCCTCCTCTATCTCAGGGTGCTCCAAGTGCCTCACCCCCCTCACAATGAACCCCTTCCTCCAAAAATCTAATCCAAATCTGACCCCTTTTAGTTTAAAACTTCCCTTTTGTCCTGTCACTATCTGTCACCATCTGTCACCTGGGTAAAAAGTTGCTTTCCATCTTTTTTTTAATTAAGTCTCTTTAAGGACTTAAAGCTGCAAAGAGCTTGGGATGCAACCAAGATTTTATGGCTCTGTGGAGTCAGTTGGGGACAAGATGCCCCTCAGCATTTTCTGACCCATGGAGGAACAGCTCCACAGCAGCTTTTTCCCTCCCTTTCCTCCCTTTTCTCCCTTTTCAGCTGTGCAGTAACATCTTATTCTGGACAATCACAATAAACAATAAGCCCCTTCCTCATAAAATCTAATCCAAATCTCACCTCTTCTAGTTTAAAACTTTCCTTGTGTCCTGTCACTATCTGTGGCCTGTGTAAAAAGTTGCTTTCCATCTTTTTTTTTTTTTATTATTATTCATTCTCTTTAAGGATTTAAGGTTGCAAAGAGTTTGGGATGTAACTGGGATTTTATGAATTTATAAAATCTGTGCTGCTCTGTGGAGTCAGCTGGGGACAAGATGCCCCTCAGCATTTTCTGACCCATGGAGGAACAGCTCCACAGCAGCTTTTTCCCTCCCTTTCCCCCCTTTCCAACTGTGCATTAACATCTTCTCTGGGGGACTCAGCCTCCCCCGTGGTGTTCCCCAGGAGCTTTCCCAGGAAAGGCGTGATCCCCCCGAGCTGGATTTCGGTGTGGTTGCCATAATTACCCTCTGACCTCCACCCTCCAGCAAGATGAGACAGCCCAAAAGGAGAGCTGTGATTAAAAAAAAAATAAAATAAAAAAAGGAAAACCAAAAAAAACCACCCCAAATAAACTGAGAAATTATTCTTGAAGTGCCAAAGGCGAGAGGCTGCGGGGCAGGAACGAGCAGGGAATGCAGATCAGGCAACGCCGTCTATCCAAGGTGGAGCCTCTGCCATTAAAAATTCCAACTCCAGTGCGGGAAACGTGGAGTGAAGGAGGTGAATTATTGATGGGGAGCAGGGATTACCATATCTGACAGATGGAGACTGTCTGAGAACATTTTGCAGAGTGGCATCTGCACCGTGCCTGATTGGTGTCCCTGAACTTTCGCGCGTCAGATGTCGAATATCAACACACAAACTCTGATGTAGCAATTAAATCTGTCCTCTGATGAACCTGGGCCTCGTAGCCAGAAGAAATCCACACATTCTGAGAAAGTCCAAATGCCTCAATTCTTATTTTTTAGGGAGCCGTTTGAATAATTACATCCAGAGCACTGCATTGAACGCACACACGTATGATGATGTCGGCGTTTAGATATATTCAGGGAATTATGTGCAGCATATCGTGTGTTACTCCAATTTTACTGAAGGCTGCAAAGCTCCCCTTGTCTTTCATCATTTGTATTCCAGATTTGAGCTCAAATAATACAGAGAGGCTCTAAAATTCAGCTGCCACCTCACGTCACAGAGGTGCATTAACACCTAAAGCTGAAATGGGTCTCTCAAGTCGATCTTCTCCTAAGGAAGTTGTAAATCAGGATTCCACCTTGTCAGGTGTGGAAAAACAAAGAGGAGAAGGAAAAGTGCAAATAAGAGCAAGTTTGATGCTTTGGTGGGGAGCAGCTTGGATTGGGATATAAAGATATAAAATATGGCTTCTTTTAATAGGATTTAATAGGCTTTTTTTAATAGGATTCAGTGCCTCAGATCCTGGGTTGTTTTCCTAAGCCCAGCCCAACGTGGCAAATGGGTGAATTTTTCTGCTGTCTGTTAAAAGTGGGGTGCTGGGGGAAATGCAGTTTTCCTTCGTGGAGAATGTGCAGATTTTGGGAATCATCAGGAAAATGTGCTTTTAGTCCTTGGAGGGGCTTTCAGGGGTGGAATCTGGGATTGGTTACTCAAGGAGCATCACTATTAGGAAAAATCTCTTCAGCCAAAGAAGGGCAGCACTGGAGTCCCCATCCCTGGAGGGACTGAAAGCCTTGTGGCTGTGACATTTGGGGACATGGTCAGTGGTGGCTTTGGCAGTGCTGGGAATGGTTGGACTGGATGTTCTAAAGGGCCTTTCCAGCCTGAATGGTTCTGTGATTCCATGATTTTGTAGGGTGGCTGTTGTTGGGTGGGATCCACCCCGCTGGACACACAAGGAGCTCCCCACACACAATGGATGAGGTTGGAGGGGACCATGGTGGGGTCCTTGGTCCTTGACACCGTCAGAGCAGCTTTTGAGAGAAGTTCTGGATGCAGAGTCTCCAAAGTGCCTGGGGAAATTCTCAGATGGGAATTGCGAGAGGTCAGAAAAAAACTTGAAAAAAATTAATAAATTACTAGGGAAAACTGCAGGTTCAGTTCTGGCAGCAGAGTCCTTTGGGGAGCCTGGAGGGTTCGTGCAGCTGAAGAGGGAGGAGATAAAAAGCAGTTCAGAGAATTGCTGTGCTTTTGATGGCTCTGAACTACTCCACCATCCAGAAGCAGTGCAGGGACTCTCTGCTCACTCTGTGGGGACCAGTTTTGTTTCCAAGGAGCCACTGTTGCACTGCAGTGGAGTCAGTCCATAAAAAGTGACATTCATGTGACACAACTCCAGGATATTCCATGAGTAAAACTTGGTTTTTCCATGCAGTGGAGAGTGGAGATAGAAACCCCATGTATTCTGGGTTTTACCTGCACTGACATTGCCTTGATAATATTTTCATTTTAAATGCTCAGATTTGTGCTGTCTGGCAAAAAAAATACTGCAGTGAAGCTCTGTTGGGTGAAAAAGTTGGGATAATTGGAGCTCAACCCACCAGGAATGGCCAGAAGAAGCCACAGCTGTGCTGCACAGGGGGTTTCAGGGGTGGACTTGTGGGAGCTGCTCTTTTAGGGGTGGTGGGTTTCAACCCCTCTAAATACGACTTTTGCCCTCAGAATGATCAAGAGGGAGAAGCAATTTTGACCAAAAATGCTGGAAATGAACAGCAGCTGCCCATAAAAACCTGTGGCCTCCAACCTGGAGGTTTCCAAGCATCAGGAGAATTTGGGATGAAATGTTCCTCAGGCCAGTGGCCACCACAGAGAGCAAGGAGCAGAGGGTTGGAGCTCTGAATCCCTCATCCAGGAGAGCCACAGCTCCATGCCCATGGCCACCACTTCTGGATATCTCAAATTTTGGCACTGAACCCATCCTGGTTTCTCTCTGCCATAGTTACTGCACTGTAGCTCAATGGACCTGACCACAGCCACTACTGACCACAGCTACTACTGACCACAACTACTACTGACCACAACAACTACTGACCACAGCTACTACTGACCACAACTACTACTGACCACAGCTACTACAGCTTAATGGACCTGACCACAGCCTAGTGCAGGAGCATGGCACACAACTACTGACCACAACTACTGCGGGCAAAATTGTCTTGATGAACCCGACCACAGCCTACTACAGGCACACATTGACTTGTTGGACCCAACCATGGCCTACCCCAGGCTGACACTGACTTGTGGAACCCAACCATGACTTACTACAGGCAAAACTGACTTGTGGAACCCAAACATGACCTACTACAGGCTGACACTGACTTGTGGAATCCAAACACAGCCTACTACAGGCAGACATTGACTTTGTGGAACCCAAACACCACCTACTACAGGCTGACACTGACTTGTGGAACTCAGCCATGGCCTACCTCAGGCAGATGTTGACTTGTTGGACCCAATGATGACCTACCACAGGCTGACTTTGACTTGTGGAGCCCAACCATGACCTACCACAGGCTGACTTTGACTTGTTGGACCCAAACACAACCCACCTCAGGCTGACATTGACTTGTGGAACCCAAACTCAACCTACTGCAGCCAGACACTGACCTGGAAACCCAACCATGGCCTACTACAAGCAGACTTTGACTTGTGGAACCCAACCATGGCCTACTACAGACAGACACTGACTTGGAAACTCAACCATGACCTACCTTAGGCAGACATTGACTTGTGGAACCCAACCATGACCTACTACAGACAGACATTGACTTGTGGACCCAAACACAACCTCCCCCAGGCTGACATTGACTTGTGGAACCCAACCATGACCTACTAGAGGCAAAACTGACCCGTTGGACCCAACCATGGCCTACCCCAGGCTCTTTGACTCGTGGAACCCAACCATGGCCTACCTCAGGCAGACACTGACTTATGGAACTCAACCATGACCTACCCCAGGCTCTTTGACTTATGGAACTCAACCATGGCCTACCCCAGGCTGACTTTGACTTGTGGAACTCAGCCATGACCTACCCCAGGCAGACATTGACTTGAAAACTCAACCATGACCTACCCCAGGCTGGCTTTGACTTGAAAACTCAACCATGACCTACCCCAGGCTGGCTTTGACTTGTGGAACCCAAATTCAACCTACACCAGGCAGACATTGACTTGTGGAGCCCAACCATGACCTACCTCAGGCAGACATGGACTTGGAAACCCAACCATGACCTACAGACATTGGCTTGAGGGCCCTGCTTGAGCTTCTGCCGCAGTTCTGTCCCCATCAGGCAGATCCCGTCGTGTCCTTCACCCATCAGCAGCTCCCAGCCATTCCTGGTTTATCAAAGCTCAGCTGGCACCCCGGGCACCTCCCCAGTCACATCCAGTTCCACCTCACTTGATCCTAAATAAATTGGAGGGTTGCCACAGTGATTGTTGTTCCCAAAGGGAAGGGAAAATTGTGGGATTTTTTTGCTGACTGGAGCAATCTCTGCTGCACTTTTGTGGAAGTGCTGACTCCCTCTTCTTTCAGGCTACATTCATTTCCACCTTCCCTCCAATTTATGCATGAGGCAAGGGGAAAAAATTCCTTAATATTCCTTATAAACTGGCAGATGGTATCGATAATTTTTTTTTTTTTTTTTACTACATGCAATAAAATGCAAATGTGTGTGGCTTATTTGCAAATGCTGGCATTAATAACTGATATTTAAACAGGTCAGATTAACACTTTTACTGATCTATTAAAAAGATTCTTTTCCAATCATTTGCACACTCAAAATCAATTTTAATATGACATGTAAATTGAATTTAATTTTTTTTACAAAATTGCATTTATCTTCCTGAGCCATTAAATTTACTATTTAATATGTACTTTCCAGCTCACTTGGCTAGAATTTCATTGCTCTTTATCTGTATAAATTTAATTAGCCTTGATATCATCAGTATATTATAGAACTAATTAAAGATTTAGATAAGTGCTGAGGGTGCTTGTTTAATACCCTATAAAGTTCCATTTGGAGAGGGAGAATTTCCGTCTCTCATTAGGATCATCCGGATTGGAGCTACAAGGAGTGGCTCAGACGTTGTTTTTTTGGTTTTTTGGTTTTTTTTGAAGAATTATTTAATGGGCTTTAATGGGTTTATCCTCCCTTTGAAAAGCCGTGTAATTGCTGTGTCTCACTGCACGCTGGGAGGGGGCTCAGAGGTGCTCAGGGACTGGGTTTCAGTGCTCTGGGGATGCTCAGGGATCCCCATTCCCAGAATCCCGGGGTTGCTGAGGTGGGAAAAGCCCTCCAAGGTCACAGAATCCAACCTTGTCACCAGCCCTGAGTGCCACCTCCTTGGACACCTCCAGGGGTGGGGACTCCACACCTCCCTGGGCAGCTTCTCCAACGTTCACCAACTTTTTCCATCCCACGATTTGGGAGAAGAGTTCCAGAAGATTTCCCCAAAGGGGGCAGGGAGAGTTCAGTTTTGTCCTAAAAAATGAGGAAATTCCTTCTGATCTCTCTGTTTACCAACTTTTGCCATGAGGAAGTTGTGGAGCTGTTCGCAGGGGTCCCAGGACGAGGGAAGAGATGAGGATCTGACTCCATGTTTCAGAAGGCTTGATTTATTATTTTATGATATATATTATATTAAAACTATACTAAAAGAATAGAAGAAAGGATTTCATCAGAAGGCTGGCTAAGAATAGAAAGGAATGGAATGATAATAAAATCTTGTGACTGACCAGAGAGTCTGAGACAGTCAGACTGTGATTGGCCATTAATTAGAAACAACCCCATGAGCCAATCCCAGATGCACCTGTTGCATTCCACAGCAGCAGATAACCATTGGGTACATTTTGTTCCTGAGGCCTCTCAGCTTCTCAGGAGGAAAAAATCCTAAGGAAAGGATTTTTCATAAAATGTGTCTGTGACAGGAAATTCCTTCTGGTCTCTCTGTTTACCACCTTTTTCCATCAGGAAATTCCTTCTGTTCTCCCACCTGAGCCTCCCCTGGAGCTCCTGTTCCCAGCGTTGTCCAAGTGATGAACCCTTGGAGGGAGGCAGGGAAAAGGAAATAAGAAGGAAACATTAATGAGAAAAGAAGAGATAAGGCAGATAACTATCAGGATGGAAAGGAGGAGGGAGGACAGGAGAGAGCTTTGGGAAGGGGGGTGATGTTCTGCACGTCCCTTACCCTTCCCTTTGCTAATTAATTCTGCGTTTAAGAGCTGATTTCTCAGACAAAAAGCTCTGCAGTGGTGACAATCCCAGTGACAGAGCTGCACGTGGCACCCAGAGGTGTTGGCTGGGGGGGTTTTTATCCAAAATGGCTTTGTCTGTATAAAAAGCAGCCCCCAGGTGAGCTGATTTGTATGTAGGGCTTCATACGCTGTGTCTGTGCTTTAAACTTTAAAAGGGAAAATAATTGGATTTCCTAACGAGGCTGTCTCTAATTAGAAGGCTGTGCTTATGCCCTTTTGAATAAATACACTTGTTTTTCTTGCCTGGCTCTGTAGTGATCAGAGCCCTGCCTGGGTACTGAGCAAGGGGTGAGGGCTTCCCACCTCTGATACTTTTTCCTGCCTTGGATAAATGGCTTAATTTTAATTCCAGCTTTTTAAAAAAACCCCATTATCATCCTTCCATCCCTTGATTATTTATTAAGGGCTGTGATTTGCAGAGCTACCACAGGAGCGTGGAGCACCACTGTACTCCAAATTCACTTTTATTTCTTCCTCTCCTGCTTTGTTTCTTTTCCCAAATCATTCCCCATCTTGGAATTTTGCACATTTTTAGGTTTTAAGTGGGGTTTTTCACGTTCTTGTGCTTTTTTGTGTTCTTGTGAGCACAGCCCCAGAGCCACCAGTGCCTCCTGTCCCAAATTGTGCCACGTGTGGTGATGGGGCAGCTGCTTGCAAGGGGCTGCGGGTGAGGTGAGCACAGGAAAGGTGGAGATCACAGTGACGGGAACATTTTTGGCCTCTTTTTGGGGTTTTTCAGTCCATGGAGCCATGTAGGAGAATGTCCAGGCCTTGCTGTGGTGTCTGAGAGGAGCTGAGGGTGACCAGAACAGCAAAACCATCCCTGATGTGACCTCCCCTAATGTTCAGAACCACTTGGGGTTCTTCTGGAGGCACATTCCCATTGGTGGAATTCCCACAGAGGGAACATTCCCCCCGTTGGTGTCCCCAGAACTGCTCTGGGCTGGTTGAAAATCAAGGAATAAATCTGCAGAAAAGACAATCAGGATTTACATTCCCTCATGGAGGATTTACAGCTCCCCTCCCACGGAGCCATGTAGGGGCTTCTTCCTCAGCCCAGGAGAAGTGTCCAGGTCTTGGTGTGGTGTCAGAGAGGAGCTGAAGGTGACCAGAACAGCAAAACCATCCCTGAAGGGAACTCCCCTAAAGCACTCTGGATTCTTCTGGGGGCGCAGAAGGAACATTCCCGTTGGTGTCCCCAGAACTGCTCCGGGCGGATTGAAAATCAAGGAATAAATCTGCAGAAAAGTCAATTGGGATTTACATTCCCTCGTGGAATGGTGTCCCGAGGGTGGTGTCCCTTATTTTAGGGTTGCAGCTGCAGTTTAGGATGAGCAGTGGTTGGAAAGAGGAGCTGGATCCATCCCTGCAAGTGTCCAAGGCCAGGCTGGATGGGGCTTGGAGCAACCTGGGGTAGGAATGTTGGCCCAGTTGGGATTAGAGGATCCTTAAGGTCCCTTCCAACCCTGCAGTGGTTGGAAGGAGGAACTGGATCCATCCCTGGAAGTCTCCAAGGCCAGGCTGGAGCAACCTGGGATGGGGAAGGTGTCCCAGGTGGAATTAGAGGATCCTTAAGGTCCCTTCCAACCCTGCAGTGGTTGGAAAGAGGAACTGGATCCATCTCTGGAAGTGTCCAAAGCCAGGTTGGAGCAACCTGGGATGGGGAAGGTGTCCCAGGTGGAATTAGAGGATCCTTAAGGTCTCTTCCAACCCAGCAGTGGCTGGAAAGAGGAACTGGATCCATCCCTGCAAGTGTCCAAGGCCAGGTTGGAGCAACCTGGGGTGGGGAAGGTGTCCCAGTTGGAATTAAATGGTCCTGAAGGTCCCTTCCACCCCAACCCATGTGTGATCCCATGAAAAGCCTGGAAGCTGTCACCTCCCATCCCTGTTTTCCATCTCATCATCAGGAGCCCTGGAGCTGGAGGCAGCAGCTCCCACATTTGCAGATCTTTGATTTAAAATGCTGCTCACTGATGTGTGTGTGTGCAAACATCCCCTCAGCCTTCACCAGGTGCAGGAATTACAGAAATTGCTGCTTCACCTGCGTTTTCCTTTGGTGTTCTGAGCTTTCAAAATTATCCTTGCAAGCTCCTGCCTGGAACTCATCTCTGCTGCCCCATATCCACTGCCCTGTGACCGTTCTCAGCTCTGCCCTATTCCCACCTCTGGTAACTCCAAAAGGAAAATCCCATGGGATTTTTTTCTTTTTCAGCCAGGCCTGAAAATCCATTTCTTCTGCTTTACTTCACCGAAGTCAACAATTTCTTGCTGTTTTTTCCCTTTTTTTTTTTTTTTTTTGGACTCACTCATCCCCCTCTATATTTAAATGTCATGATTCCACCACGATCTTCAAATATCAAAATTGAGTGATTTTATAACCACAGCTTTGGGGTTTTTTTATCATCTTCAGTTTCTTGCTCGTCCTGCCTGGTGTTTTTTCATAAAATCACAGAATTTGGGTTGGAAAGGACATTAAAGAGCATCCCAACCCCCTGCCATGGGCAGGGACATCTGCCACTGTCCCAGGGTGATCCAGCCTGGCCTGGGACACTTCCAGGGATCCAGGGACAGCCACAGCTGCTCTGGGAATTCTGTCCCAGGGCCTCACCACCCTCATCATAAAATCTTCCTTCTATCTTGTCTCCCTGTCCCCTCATTTAGTTTTTATCCAGATTTTCCATAAGTGCCTCCTACTTAACCTTTTTGACTTTCCCATTAGAGCAGCAATTCCGGCTGCTGCCAAAGCTCCTCTCTAATCCCCCAAAAGAGATGGAGATAAGGGACAGAATTCACATTTCTCCCTTTTTTTTTTTGTTCCCTTTGGCTAATTCAGCACCCAGACTGGAATTCCTGCTCCTGTCTGATGCAGAGCGGGCCCCCAGCCACGTCAGGAAAGGGATAATTAAAGTGGGACCCTTTATTCTGAAACATCTCCTCCTCTGAAGAGGAGATCAAGTCATTCTCAGGGAAATCAGGATTTCATTTGGAGTTCACCTGGCCACCTTTTGAAAACTTTTTTATTTTTTTTTTGGGTTAGAGGTGAACATTAGCATTTAAATGGAGAATGGTATTAATAGCCCCCAGAGGAGCTGGGCTCATCCTGATTGCCTTTCCTGAGATTTTTTTTTTTCCCCCTAAATGAGAAAGCTTCTTAATTTTTATTCTCTTGCTCCAAGAACAGAGTTCAAGAGACCATTTTTTAACATGGGTATCTATAGATATATAAGCTCAAAATGCCTCCTTGCAGAATGGGTTCATGGTTGGCAATTTGCTGCAGTTCCTTTCAAAAGTTCTGCTTAAAAGCCAATAAAACAAACTGGTTTGGGGGTCAGGTGGATTCAGCATTTTTGGTTTGCCCTTGGGATGCTTTTTTCCTGCAGTTGGGAACCATTTCCATCCCATTAAAGGGATATTTAACTTCCCCTGTCTGCTCTTAGCACAGGGCTGTGGTGGATCCTCCAGGGGCAATTCCAGATGGATAAAGCGAGCAGGAAGAGTTCAGTTTTATCCCAAAAAAATGCCCAAAACAATTCAAGGCAGCCTTGGACTCCATCCCATTGCCAGTGGCCAGAGGAACGGGCCATGGGTGTCTCGGTTGGGATGTGAGCTCATCACATGAAAATTGGATTTAATTTTTTTAAAAATTAACAAATCTTTGCCATCCAAACCATCAGAATTAGTTAATTATCCTGTTTGGGCCGGATGTTAATGATTTGGGATCCCTCAGGCAGTCCTTCACTCCTCATTCCCCAAAATGTGCCATCAACACTGGGGCTGGATGCCCATGGAGAAGTTTTTTTTTTTTTTACCATCCTGAAGAGCTGAAAGCTTGGAGCAGATTAATTCCCTTGTGAAGAGCAGCTCTTATTCCAGAGGAATTTGGGAGAAGAATTCCTATGGAATAAGAAAAACCTTCCTAAGAAGAACAGGTCCCTAAGAACCTGTTCCATGGTTTTTTGTGTGTAAAATCTTTCCCTGTCAGATCAGCCCGACAAATCCCATCAGTGCTTTTCAGCACAGCACAAATAAAGAGAGTAAACATGGAAATAAAAGGATTTCTCTGTTGGGATGAGTCCCTGGGACACTTTGTTCCCAGCAGCTGCATTCCCACCATCCTAGAATGAGTTGGGTTGGAAGGGTCCTCCAAAATCATCCCTGCCATGGGACACCTTCCATCATCCCAGACTGCTCCAAGCCCCATCCAACCTGGCCTTGGACATTCCGGGGATCCAGGGGCAGGGAAGTTTTGCTCCAAAGCAAAAAAAATAAAAATCCATGGCTTTCCCAGTGTGACAGAGCACCTTAAAGGAAAAAAAAGCACCTAAAAGAAAAAAAAACTCATCCTAGAATGAGTTGGGTTGGAAGGGACCTCCAAGATCATCCCTGCCATGGGACACATTCCATGATCCGGGCTGCTCCAAGCCCTGTCCAGCCTGGCCTTGCACATTCCGGGGATCCAGGGGCAGGGAAGTTTTGCTCCAAAGAAAAAAAGAAAAAAAAAATCCATGGCTTTCCCAAGGTTACAGAGCACCTTAAAGGAAAAAAAAGCACCTAAAAGAAAAAAAAAAAACTCATCCGAGAATGAGTTGGGTTGGAAGGGACCTCCAAAATCATCCCTGCCATGGGGACACCTTCCATCATCCCAGGCTGCTCCAAGCCCTGTCCAACCTGGCCTTGGGCATTCCGGGGATCCAGGGGCAGGGAAGTTTTGCTCCAAAGCAAAAAAGAAAGAAAATAAAAATCCATGGTTTTCCCAATGTGACAAAGCACCTTAAAGGAAAAAAGCACCTAAAATAAAAAAAAAACTCATCCTAGAATGAGTTGGGTTGGAAGAGTTCTCCAAGATCATCCCTGCCATGGGACACCTTCCATCATCCCAGGCCCCGTCCAACCTGGCCTTGGACATTCCGGGGATCCAGGGGCAGGGAAATTTTGCTCCAAAGCAAAAAAGAAAAAAAATAAAAATCCATGGCTTTCCCAGTGTGACAAAGCACCTTAAAGGCAAAAAAAGCACCTAAAAGGAAAAAAAACCTCATCCTAGAATGAGTTGGGTTGGAAGGGACCTCCAAAATCATCCCTGCCATGGGACACCTTCCATCATCCCAGGCTGCTCCAAGCCCTGTCCAGCCTGGCCTTGCACATTCCGGGGATCCAGGGGCAGGGAAGTTTTGCTCCAAAGAAAAAAAGAAAGAAAATAAAAATCCATGGCTTTCCCAAGGTTACAGAGCACCTTAAAGGAAAAAAAGCACCTAAAAGAAAAAAAAACTCATCCTAGAATGAGTTGGGTTGGAAAGGGCCTCCAAGATCATCCCTGCCATGGGGACACCTTCCATGATCCGGGCTGCTCCAAGCACCATCCAACCTGGCCTTGGACATTCCAGGGATCCAGGGGCAGGGAAGATCTGCTCCAAAGCAAAAAAAAATAAAAATCCATGGCTTTCCCAGTGTGACAGAGCACCTTAAAGGAAAAAAAAGCACCTAAAAGAAAAAAAACCTCATCCTAGAATGAGTTGGGTTGGAAGAGTCCTCCAAGATCATCCCTGCTATGGGACACCTTCCATCATCCCAGGCCCCGTCCAACCTGGCCTCGGACATTCCGGGGATCCAGGGGCAGGGAAGTTTTGCTCCAAAGAAAAAAAGAAAAGAAAAAATAAAAATCCATGGCTTTCCCAGTGTGACAAAGCACCTTAAAGGCAAAAAAGGCAAAACGGGGCTAAATGTGCACAAACTGATCACTGGACAAGCCCAGCAGCACAGCCCCATCCTCTCCTCACCTGCCCCAAATCTGAGCTGGCCGAAGAATTCCTGCCCCCTCGCAAACACAGGATTCATCTGTCACTCTTCTCGGGATCAGATTATTTTTTAATTAAAAAATTTCCTCTCTAAAAGAAAAGGGGAGCAGGCGAGGCAGCAGGGAAGGAGCACAAGGTGTGCATTTTTAATTGGGCGCAATTAAAAACCTCTCGCTGTGCCGCGGCAGCGCCCGCGGCCAAGCCCGATTTGCATGAGTAATTATTCACTCCATTACAGAGTCTGCTCAACTTTGCCTCCCTTGTCTTTGAAAGTATTAATAAATATTGATCAGACACTCTCCTGTTTGCCTTCGCCCGAGCAGCTCTGATGGACTCAGCCTCTGATGTTATCAAATAATGAAATATGAAAGAGGGACTGGGACGAGCCTCTTGTTCTGTGATTTTTTATTTAGGCTCTTCATTTTCCTTTCACAAGTGTGTTTGTCCCTGCCATTAGAAACCCTCTTTTGATTATCAAGAGGTGGCTGAGGAAAGCGAATCGTAAAGGATGGAGGGAATAAATAAATGGAGGAGAGGTGAGGGGAATCTGCTCTGTGGAATGCTGGCCAACTCCTTCGTGGTTTTAAAGTTGAGGTTTAAAAAACCCCAAGGAAAAGAATTAAAAGTTACCAAAAGCTCAGTCTGTCACCTGACAAACAGGTTAATAAATAATTATGTGGGATTAGCCAACCTAACCAAAGAGCAAATGTAGCTCCCCAAGATCTCTTTTGGCTTTGATGTGGGCACAGGGAAGCTGATTTACCCTTCCCAGACCATCAGCCCGGGCAGGAAAAGCTCCCAGGGCTCAGCCAGGGGATATCTGGGGGCAGAAGAGAGGAGGTCAAAGCAGGGCTGGAAATGGATGGGCTTTAAGGTCTCTTTCAACCCAAACCATCCTCTGAGTCCCAATAAAGGGGATTTTTGTCACTTTGACTTAAGGACCCGCCCATGTTGGGTGCCCAGAGCAGCTGTGGCTGCCCCTGGATCCCTGGAAGTGTGCAAGGCCAGGCTGGACAGGGCTTGGAGCAGCCTGGGATGGTAGAAGGTGCAGGGAGTGGAACAAAAGGAGCTTTGAGATCCCTTCCAACCCAAACCCCTCTGGGATTGTAGGATGACGTTCAGCAGGAAGGTGTCTGCGCTTTGTTCAGCTTTCTCTGCTCGTGGCACTGCTGAATAAAAGCAAGAGCTCATGGAATTCTGCAAAAGCAAAGGCCTGGGCCATTGTCATTATCTGTCCTTACAAACTGGGTACATGATGGTTCGTGCCTTAATCTCAGGGTGCAAAAGAAACCAACACGGCACAGAGGGTTTGCAGTGATAATCAAAACAAATGCACCTTTGTTGAATGACCACAGCAAAATGTGATAGAGGGATCAAGGGAGAGAAAAAGATAGAGAAAGAGAGAGAAAAAGAGAGAGAGAGACAGAGAAGGGGGGGGGATATAGCTACCAAACACTGAGACAAAGTCCTTTGGTCCAGTCTGTCGCGGACATCTTTTATGGAAAATCCTTTCCTGAGGATCTTTTCTCCTGAGAAGCTGAGAGGCCTCAGGAACAAAATGTAACCAGTTATTATCTGCTGCTGTGGAATGCAACAGGTGCATCTGGGATTGGCCCATGTTGGTTGTTTTTAATTAAAGGCCAATCACAGCCCAGCTGGCTCAGACAGAGAGCCCGAGCCACAAACCTTTGTTATCATTCCTTGCTATTCTATTCTTAGCCAGCCTTCTGATGAAATCCTTTCTTCTATTCTTTTAGTATAGTTTTAATGTAATATATACCATAAAATAATAAATCAGCCTTCTGAAACATGGAGTCAGATCCTCATCTCTTCCCTCGACCTGAGACCCCTGTGAACACGGTCACACCAGTCCAGTCGAGGACCTGCCTGTTATGCTGGGGAGATCTCAAAATCTCCAGCTAACTCAGAGGTGTTTATTATGATAACTCTATTGGAAATTGTGAGGGGAGGGGGGGAAATACAGATACAATAAGGCATAGATGTGACAGGTAGTCCATGTTCTCAGCAGTAAATGAGAGCCATTGTGTTCTTGGTCCAGCGGTCACAACCTGCAGGCAAACATCTCGCTTTGGTCAGCTTGCCTCCCCCACACACCTGCCCTGGTTTAGGGGTTCCATGTCTCAGTCCTTGGGAGGAGCAGAGGGGCCTTTTCACACGGGGGTTCCATGTCTCAGCCCTTGGGAGGAGCAGAGGGGCCTTTTCACATGGGGGTTTCAGTCCTTGGGAGGAGCAGAGGGGCCTTTTCACACGGGGGTTTCAGTCCCAGTCCTTGGAAGGAGCAGAGGGGCCTTTTCACATGGGGGTTTCAGTCTCAGTCCTTGGGAGGAGCAGAGGGGCCTTTTCACATGGGGGTTCCATGTCTCAGTCCTTGATGGAGAGGCTCCTCACATCTCAGTCTGTCTGTCACGGTGGTTGTAAAACAGGTGAGGGTCTGCTGTGGGGGGACCACCCAGAACTCAGGAGAATCCAGCCAGGCCGAGAGGTGGGACAGCTCCCAAGGCTGTTGTTGCACAAAGGGCACGGTGCCCTCTTCTTCTTCTCATTGGGCTCAGTGCAGCACACAGCAAACAACCCCTGTGAACCACAGCTTAGCACTGCGCTCAGCTCTCCCTGGGCGTGTGTAACTTTCTCCTACCGAGCCAGAGATTTAAGACAGGGGGAGTCTTCTCTTCAGTGGTCCCCAGATGACCATCGTGAGGCAGGTGAGAGAAAATCCGGACAGACTCTCGCAGCCCCCAAGCAGCAGAACTGAGCAGGGTGTGTTCCTCTCTGCAGGCAGTACTATGAGATGCTCTACAACACGGCAGACGAGCTGCTGAACCTGGTGGTGGACCAGGGCGTGAAGTACACGGAGCTGGAGTACATCTACGCCCTGAACCTGCTGCACCGCAGCCAGACGGGCGTGGGGGACCAGACCACGCAGAACATGAGGCTGCAGCGCCTCAAGGAGATCATCTGCGAGCAGGCTGCCATCAAACAGGCCACCAAGGACAAGAAGATCACCACCGTGTGACGCCCTCTGCCACCCCCCTCACCCGCAACCGGCCGGTGGCACCTCCGAGTTTGTTTTTTTGTTGGTTTTGTTCTGTTTCAATCAAAGAAAAAGTGGGAATCTTCTGGGCATTGTGGTGAGGAGGGAAATGCTATTTGAGATGTGGGGTTTGGGGTGGTTTTGGTGTGTGTCCATGTAAAGCTTCTTTCATGTTCTCCCAAAAGTGATTCCACAGCAGGAGCCCCGGCGGGGTTTGGGGTGGGATATTCAGCTTTGCTCTGTTGCTGCTGCTTTGCCTTGAGATGTAAAGGGAGCTGTGGGGTGGGAAAAAGGAAAATTGGGTCTTGGAAGTTCAGACCACACTAAATAATCAGCACCCTGCCAGTCAGTGCCAGGCCTGTTGATCACACGTGGGATCTTGATGGCTTGGAGATCGTTTTCAGAGCCTGCTCATCTCTGCTGGTTCTCCCTCCAGGCTGCTCCCACGTGAAGTTTCCTGCTGTTCCCACTGCTCAAAGATGGGGTTGTTTATTCCTTCAGGTGGTGAGCAGCCAGTGCTGCACGTGGGAGGTAGCACGGGACCATTTGTTCCCACTTCTCCTCTTTCATTATCCCGGAGCCATCTGGCGCCAGCTCCTGCAGCACCGGGGAGGGATGGATGCAGGAGAAAATTGCCAATATAAAATAACAAAAAAGCTTCCTTTGCTTGTCCTGAGTGTCATCTCCGAGTCCCCCCAGCTCCACGGATATTTTGTGGCTGTCATTGATGCACGGGAAGGACTGGCAGGGTGGTGTAGCTCAGCACCAATGATCAGCAAGGGCAGGAGGGCACCAAATCCAGGGTCTGAGGCACACCCAGGGCACCAATTCTGCCCTGCCCTGACCCTCTAAATTCACCTGGCAAAAGGTTCCTTATTCCTCCAAAATCTGAATCCACTGCACTTGTATTTGCCAAGAAAACTGGGGTTTCCTGTGCTGGGAAAGGTTCTCTCTGAGCTGTAGGTGCTTTGTGTGTCAACCTTGGAATTGCAGAATTAAAGGGTGTTTAAAATCCCCGGTGGTTTGTCTGGCTGTTTTTAAGAGCTGTCATCCCTGAGGTGTTGAAAAGATTCCTTTCCAGGCCCAAATTCAGTGTTCTCCAAGGCTCCATCAGTGTGGAAATGATTCTCTGAGTCACTCAGTCCAACCCTCAGCTACCATGGACCAACTCCCACCATCCATGTAAGACACAGAACCCATCAGTTCTTGTTATTAGGAATTTTCTGAGGTCTTTTCCCTCCTTTTATCCATAATCCCTCCTTTTCCCCCTCCTTTTATCCATAATCCCTCCTTTATTCCCTCCTTTTATTCATATTTTTCTCATGCCAACACTGGCCATTAACTGCAGGAGTTCCTCCCTTTCCCTGAGGGGTTTGCAGGAGGGGGGACAATTCCATGAGGGATGGTGATGGGATGTTCCTGGGATCACAGATCCGTGTTCACCTGCTCAGACACTGCCACATGGAGATCCTGGAATGCTGGATGTTCCCTGCCCAGACTTTGGGAAAGGGAAAAGGAGCTGCTTGGTACGAGGAAATCCCATTTTGTACCCTTTGAGGTGTGGGAGTGACGTGTGAGTAGCTCTGAATTCAGACTGGGCTGCTGTGGCCTGGTGTGCAACTGGTTAATTATTAATTTCTTAATAATCTGAGGCTCTGCTTTGCTGATCTCAGGCTTTGCAGTCCACGTTTCCCACCCACCCAGCAGCTGTGCTGGTGGGGGACGGGACAGATGGGATAAAATCAGGAAAATCTCATCTTTGGGGGTATTTTTGAGTCTAAAACAAGTGATTTAAATTGTTTTCCCTCGAGCTGCCCCTCACGTTGTCCATCACAGCCCCACGAGGTGTGACCAGGGCAGCAGGGACACTCAGGGACTCACCTGCAGCAGGTGGAGAGGAAAGAGAAGGTTTTTCCATTGAGGTAATTAATGTTTGCAATTAACTGGTGTCTCCTCAGGAGCTCGGACTCTCAGTCCTCTCCAAACCTTCACAAGGGAGGTGAACATTCCAGGGGTCACACCAAGGAGAAGGGCAGGAGCAGGGTGTGGAATGTGGGGATCCAGGCCTCATTCCAGCCCCCCGTGGCCATTCCTGCTCCAGCTTCCTCTCCACACCACAAGAACCTTGGACTCCATGACCTTGGAGGGCTTTTCCAGCCTTAATTCCAGGACTCTTCCTTGCAGCAGCATCTTGGAATCCTCATGGAGTATTTTTTCCTGGGAATGTGGGTTTGGAATGAAGCGCGTTTCCTTCCCACCCTGAGTGTAACACACCACAGATGCTGTGATTTTGAAGCACAGAAATCAAGTTGTTTATCACAGAGGGTTGTTCAGCCTGGAGAAAAAGAGGCTCAGGGGGCACCTCCTCACTCTCTACAACTCCCTTACAAGAGGTTGTGGCCAGGTGGGATTTGGTTTCTTCTCCCCTAAGCAACAGCAAAGGACCTCAAATTTTACCAGGAAAGGTTTAGACTGGAAATGAGGGAAAAGTTCCCCTTGCAAAGGCTCTGAGTGTTGGTGTTTGTTCCAAACCCTCTCTCGCTAACAGGAGATCCTGTGGGTGTGGGGGGGAGATTTTGGGAACAATTTTTTGTTTACAGAGCTGTGTGGTGGGTAGAGACAAGCTGTCATGGTTGGGAGTAAACAACTCCTCAGACAACCCCTGGCAATGTCCCCACGCCCCCCTCAGCCTCCCTGTGCAGCCACACTCTTCCTCTTGGCTTCCTCTTGGACACCAGAGGCTCCTGAGGGGTTTGGGGAGTCCCCTGAGGGTAAATTTGGTGTTTGAAGTCCTGGGCTCTCCACAGAGCAGCCACCAAACCCTTTTGGGTTTGTATCACGGGCCGGGGTCTCTGTACAAATCACAGACAGGACAAGGCTGCTGGGAACGTGCCTTGAGCTGTTTGATTTTCCAGCATCAGCCTCATTCCATGGCTCTGACAATGGGAAGATGCCCTCAGCTCACATCCCAGGCAGCAGACACAGAACTCAATGTCACAACTCACTTTAGCAGTTTTTTGACCAATCCCACAAAGCAGAAGCACATTGTCAGTGGTTCCATCCAACCACTCTAAGCACAGGTACCTTTGGTTAAACAATGCCTGCTTATTTCAAACCCAAACCTGCTTGTGAGCCTTCAAACACAATGCACAGAGCTCTGTTATTAACTCAGAACTCCCTCATATCTCACCAGATAAACTTTTCTGCAGCTTAGGGAGTTATTCTAGCCAAGCATTAATACACAGACCATTGTCCTATTTGTCCTTACTTTTCTACTCCTTACATAATTTTTCTGCTGCCCAATCTCATGGCTGCTGCTCAGCTCTAATCACAGTTCTGCTGTCTCTGAGGCTGCCTTTTGCAGCTTTCCCAAAACCCTCTGATTTTATGGATTCCCACAGGTCTGGGCCGAGCCCCACAGTCCCTCATTGGAGCTCAGGTGTCCTCATGGTCCTGCCCAGCTCCATCAGGCTCTGGTTGTCCTGGATTTATCCCTTCTGAGGGATGGAACAGAAGCTCAAGGCTCCTGAAAGCACCAGCCCTTGGGAAACTTTTCTGCCCTCCCAGCTTTGATTTTTCCTTTCCTGCTGTCTGGTTCCTGCTTGTCCATCCCAGCCTGTGGAAATCGGCCACACGGGGCATTTATAACACACCTGCAGCATGAGATGGTCTCCCACAGGGAAAAAAACAAAAGAGGGTGTTGGAAACTGTGCAAAAATCCTGGGAACCTCCTTTATCATTGACCTGAGCTGTGCAGAGCACGACCTACCCCAAATCTGCCCTGCAGGAGGGACCCAGTTCTCGCTCTGGGATCTCTTACGAGAGCACAGAACATCTCCAGCTCTGCAGCCAGTGCTGGGATCAGCAGGATTTGGAGCTGCTGGAGAGGGTCCAGAGGAATCCATGGAGCTGCTCCAGGGCTGGAGCCAGGCTGGGAGAGCTGGGAATGTTCCCCTGGAGAAGGGAAGGCTCCAGGGAGAGCTTCCAGCACATTGCAGGGCCTGCAGGGGCTCCAGGAGAGCTGCAGAGGGACTGGGGCCAAGGCCTGCAGGGACAGCACCCAGGGAATGGCTCCCAGTGCCAGAGGGCAGCCAGGGATGGGATCTTGGCAATGAGGAATTCCTGGCTGGGCTGGAATTGCCAGAGCAGCTGGGGCTGCCCCTGCATCCCTGCAGTGCCCAAGGCCAGGCTGGACACTGGGGCTGGAGCAGCCTGGGACACTGGGAGGTGTCCCTGCCCATGGATGGGGTGGCGCTGGGTGGGCTGTAAGGTCCCTTCCCACCCAAACCATTCAGTGATTCTGTTCCCTTGCTCCAGTCCTTCCCCACAAATCATTCTGCTGTCCTGACGTGACCCTGCAGGACACAGCAGTTCACAAAGCCTGGAGATTCTGTTTTGTAGAGCCCCATGAAATGCTGGCAGCCCTGCCAGGAACCATTCCAGGGAAGTGCTCCCCTGGTGCTTAAAGAGACAAGGAAATACTTCTCCAGACCACAAACCCGGAATGTTTACATGGGGGCCGTAAACGTTCATGAGGGTTTCGCAATTTCCTTTTTACAGCCTCATAATCTTTACTGGGTTTTAATTATGCCACAGTCCTGAAGCCTGTGCCAGACACAATAGGAAAGGTGGAAGGAAAAGCAAATTGCTCTGATTCCTTTCACAGTTCGAGTGTCAGCCTCCAGCACATCCTCTCCTGAGGGTTTCTTCCCTTTTTTATCCTCTTGATTAAGGATGATACAAACCTGATATAAATTCATTTATTGGATGTACACACATGGGCAGGGATAGGAGAGAGAGGGATGGATGATGGATGGATGGATGATGGATGGATGACGGATGGATGGATGGATGGATGATGGATGAATGGATGGATGGATGATGGATGGATGATGGATGGATGAGGGATGGATGGATGGATGGATGGATGGATGGATGGATGGATGGATGGATGGTGGATGGATGGATGGATGATGGATGGATGATGGATGGATGAGGGATGGATGGATGGATGGATGGATGGATGGATGGATGGTGGATGGATGGATGGATGGATGGATGGATGGATGGATGGATGGATGATGGATGGATGGATGGATGGATGGATGGTGGATGGATGGATGATGGATGGATGGATGATGGATGGATGATGGATGGATGGATGGATGGATGGATGGATGATGGATGGATGGATGGATGGATGGATGGATGGATGATGGATGGATGGATGGATGGATGGTGGATGGATGGATGGATGGATGGATGGATGGATGGATGGATGGATGATGGATGATGGATGATGGATGATGGATGGATGGATGGATGGATGATGGATGGATGATGAATGGATGGATGGATGATGGATGATGGATGGATGGATGATGGATGGATGGATGATGGATGGATGGATGGATGGATGATGGATGATGGATGATGGATGGATGGATGATGGATGGATGATGAATGGATGGATGGATGATGGATGATGGATGGATGGATGATGGATGGATGGATGGATGGATGGATGAGGGATGGATGGATGGATGGATGGATGGATGGTGGATGGATGGATGGATGGATGGATGGATGGATGGATGGATGATGGATGGATGATGGATGGATGGATGATGGATGGATGGATGGATGATGGATGGATGGATGGATGGATGGATGGATGGATGGATGGATGGATGGATGATGGATGGATGATGGATGGATGGATGATGGATGGATGGATGGATGATGGATGGATGATGGATGGATGGATGGATGGATGGATGGATGGATGGATGGATGATGGATGGATGGATGGATGGATGGATGGATGATGGATGGATGGATGGATGGATGATGGATGGATGATGGATGGATGGATGATGGATGGATGATGGATGGATGGATGAACAGATGGATGGATGGATGATGGATGATGGATGAACAGATGGATCCATGGATGGATGATGGATGGATGGATGGATGATGGATGGATGATGGATGGATGGATGGATGGATGATGGATGATGGATGGATGATGGAGGGATGGATGGATGATGGATGGATGGATGGATGGATGGATGGATGGATGGATGGATGGATGGATGAACAGATGGATGGATGGATGGATGGATGAACAGATGGATGATGGATGATGGATGAACAGATGGATCCATGGATGGATGATGGATGATGGATGGATGGATCCATGGATGGATGGATGATGGATGGATGGATGGATGGATGGATGGATGGATGGATGGATGGATGATGGATGGATGGATGGATGGATGATGGATGGATGATGGATGGATGGATCCATGGATGGATGGATGGACAGATGGATGGATCCATGGATAGATGGATGGACAGCCCATCCATGGATACCAAGGTGTGGATCCCCCCCAGCCTCATCCCCTGCCATTCACAGACAGCTCTGCCTGGAGGGGTTTGCTGGGAAGCCTTTCCACTGAGGCTCCTTTGTCTCTGGCTGCAGCAGTTTTATTTTATTGGCATGAACCATAACTGCAGATCTCGTTCTGGATGTGGTGCATGGCAGTGAGGGGAGGCCCTCAGACAGGGAGGAGGTCCCAAGAGGAAATTAACACTGCAGCAATGTCACTGCTATTGCTCCAGACGAGCAGGGAGCCCTGTGGGATGGAAAGGAGTCGTTTCGCAGAGCTGAGACACAGCCAATCCGAGAAATGGAGTGGAAAGGAGTCGTTTTGCAGAGCTGAGACACAGCAAATCCCACAAATGGAGTGGAAAGGAGTCGTTTTGCAGAGCTGAGACACAGCCAATCCCACAAATGGCCGCTTGCGCCCCCATCCTGAGGCTCTGGGATCCCCGGGACACACAAACCCCGCTCACCCCCGCAGACCTTGGCCACAAAGCTGCCTGTGCTGTAATCCCAGGAATTCATTCCCCAAGGATTCATCCCATCACACTTTAAAGCTCCACATCAGTTGTATCCCAGGAGCAACCCAGGCCTGGATGTCCAAGGCTGAGTGCAGAACAGGGAATGTGGTGCCCTGAGGACTCTGTGCTCCAAACATGATAAATTCCAAAGGAAGCTGAGATCCAGGGAACCCAAACATTACTCTCCAGGACACAACCCTTGGTGGGCTGGCCTTGCTCTTTCATTCCTGGCTGGGAAATTGGGATTCCATCCTAACCCAAGCTGGAACTGCCTGTGCCCTGCAGATCAAGCTCTGGCTTTTGCACTGAGCAGGGAGCATGCTCAGAATGAGATGTTTACCTTTTTTTTCCATTCCTTCCTTTGCTGATTGGATCTAACCACCGAGGCAGGAACAAAACAAAACCCTGAGGTGGCTGTGGCCAGTATCTAATCATTAAATTTGCTTTTGGATGACCTGTGCAAAGCTCATCGGGAGCCATTTCCTGGGAAGTTCATTGCATCGGTGTTCATTATTTACTCTGCTAAGCTGAGGCGCAGCGGCAATCAGGGGAGAAAATTGGCCTGTTTGGGCCTTTCCCTTCGGTGTTTGTAATTTCCTCTGCTGAGCTGCAGCATGAAATGGGTTTGGCACAGCCACAGCCCCTCGGGGGCTGCCTCAGCTCGTCCCGCGGCACCCAGGCACCGTCAGGGCGAGGGAGCAGGGCCAGCATTTGCTGTTAGCGCTCCTGAGTGGGAAGTGCTCCCTCTGTCAAGAGTGGGGAGGTTTTATGAGGACAACAACTGCAGATTTACAGCTCCAGCTCTGGGTTTCGGGGTTGTTTTAATGCTCATTTGGTGTTTGCTGTTCCAGAGCCAGGAGAGTTTGGGGAACATTTCACGCCGGAGCCAAGCAGTGTTTGGAATTCAAAATAAGATGGAATATTTGGGGAAACATCTCACCCACCTGTGTCCTACTGATGCCTCAGAGTTCAGCTTTTATATTTTTCACATTCTGAGCTGCTTTAGTCTGTGGGTTGAGCTTCATATTATGGGATGGTGAGCTCTGTGCACAGAGCAGGGAGACAAAACAATTCCTGCTCCAGCTGGGCACCAAGGACAAATTGTCACTGTCATATTTTCTGAAAAATCCCTTTGCCATGATTTCTTCTCCTGGGAAGCTGAGAAGCCTCAGAGAAAAAGGAAAACAATATTATCTCACTTGCTTCTCCTGGGTTTTGCTGCTTTGGAATGTGGTTGGAGATTGTTTATCCCACAGGTGATTGTTTCATTGGTTTCATGGGAATTGTTTTGACTCAATGACCAATCACAGTCAGGCTGTGTCAGTACTCTGGAAGGAGTCACAAGTTTTTCATTATTATCTTGTTAAGCCTTCTGTAAGTATCCTTTCTGTATTCTTTAGTATAGTTTATTATAGCATTCTTTAATATAAAATAGTATCATAAAATAATAAATTAGCCTTCTGAGAAGATGGAGTCAGATTCACTCATTTCCTCCTTCATCCTGGGCACCCAGCAAATACCACAACAAATGACCCAAATCTCAGCCCAGGAGCACAAACCCCGTGGGCTGGAGAGAGAAAAACAAGCAGGGTGGGACTGCAGGGGCTAAAGCTGGAATGGGACAATGAACTGCAAGGTGCAAATGGAGCAGAACTGATCCCAGGGAGAGACCCCAGGAGCGCTGGTGCATTTTGGGGCCATTTTGGTTCATCTTGGGTGCAGCCCTGGCTGGGCTCTGGTGCTGCCCAAGGTGCATCCATGGAGGAGATCCTTGGAATGAATCCCTGCTTTATTCTGGAACTCTGCCCAGCCTCTGCTCTAGCTCAGATTCCCAAGGCGTTGCCATCAGCCCCATCTCCTGTGGGGGTGACCCAATTCCCTGTGTGCAGGAGGGAAGCAGGGGATGATGACCCTGCAGTTTGCAGAAGGCAAAACCCACGGATGTGGGCTGCGAAACAGGGGGGCTTGGCAAGGAGAACATCCTGGAGATCACAAATGCTTGGAACAGCCCCAGCAGCACAACAGGGAGCAAAACATCCCTGCCCTCGAGCAGCTCCTGCGTGGCTTTGCCGCTCTGCTGATCCAGAGTTGTTCTCCTGGGTCACAGCAAGCCCCAAAGCCTCCTGATGCCTGGAACAGAGGCTACACAGAGCTTGTCTGAGGTTACAAATGCAGGATGTGGCTGGGGGTGTGTGTGTTCCATCCCCATCTGTCAGAGCTGGGGCAGTTCTCTCTGTTCATGGGGCCACGTGCTAAAACCAGGTGGGACAGTTTTCTTTATCTCTCCCACAGCCAATCCTCCCTTCAAAAAGATCTCTTCTGTTCATTGAGTTTCCCTGATCCAATCCCATCATCCCATGGGGAGATGCTGCATTGCCCAGGGGAGGAGCCAAGCATTCCTACCTGGATCCAATCTGAGCCTGGGCACAGCACAGCAGCCTTTGCCCAGTGCATTGCCAGAGGAGCAGCTTCTGCTGCCCTGCATGGCCAGAGGGAGCCCAGGCCCATCTCCAGCAGCCCTGGAGCTGCAGAGGAAAACTCCCCCCTTGTGCAGGATCCCTGCTCCAGCAGAGCCACAGCTGGCACTGCAGGAGGGCTGAGCCCCCATGGGATGGGGCTGGGCCACCCCCTGACACACAGGGGACAGCTCCTGCTCTCACTCTGGCAGTGGGTTGGTTTTCTTTTTTGTACTATTGCATTTGTATTTTTAATTTTCCTAGTTAAGGACTGTTATTCCCATTCCCATATCTTTGCCTGAGAGCCCCTTAATTTCAAAATTAAAATAATTCAGGGAGAGGGGGTTTACATTTTCCATTTCAAAAGAGGTTTCTGCCTTCCTTAGCAGACACCTGTCTGTTCAAACCAAGAGAGAGTTAAAGGAATAAAGTAGGGATTTATTAAAGATCTTCACAGGATACAGCTTGGGCAGTGCAAGAGCCCAGCCATGGATGGACCCAAGATGGACTCTGAGTCACGAGTTTTCACACTTTTATAAGTTTTGGTCCATTTCCATATTGGGGTTTAATTGTCCAATTCCAGTTCCAGGTTATGCAGTCCCATCCTCTCAGATTGCTCTCCTCAATTTGCTGTTGTTTCCACTTTTTGGGCCTGAAGCTGCCTAAAACCCAAGCTGTCCTTGGTTCTGGGGCTGGAAAAGGATTGTTCTGTGTGACTGAGCTGTGAGGAGAACTTGCTGACACTTTATATGGAGTTCAGAGTCACACACTAATGCAGAATCTGGAAAATAGGAAAGCTAAAACTCAGGGCATCGCTCCCCAGCCCCAGACAGGGCTCCCCTTCCCTTGCAGGGCTTTCTGTCCTTTCTGAGCTCTCCACTGCCGGGGGCTGCTCAGTGGAGAAGGAATAAATCCCATTAAGGGTTTGAACATTTATGAGCAGAGAGATAATAAAAGGAGGTAATTTGGGGTGGCTTTATTGCACTTATCATAATGTTTCCCTGAAGCACAGAGATAAAAGTCAGCGAGCAATGTCCATAAGGAGTTTTTATATCTCCCTTTTCGTTTTTTTCTTAGCAATAATCACCTCATTCAAAGATGAGATGTCACTTTACCAACAATGGAAATTCACTGCAATAACCCCATCCCCGATATTAAATTGTTTAACCACATGGATAAGTTCTTTCCCCATGTTTATCTTGCAGGGATTTGTATTTGGAGACATCTCCTCCTCCTTTTCCCCTTTATTTTCTGCCTTTTCATTCTCAGTTTACCCCATTCTGCAATGTAAAAAAAAAAAAAGAAAAGTGAATGTTAGACCCAAAACCTCAAATATCTTTAGCATCTTTACTTCAAATTTGTATTAGGAGCAGATTGCTGTCTGTAAGATACACATGATATAAAAACAGGACAACACACAAAGATATCTCAAAAGCTGTAATTTTGCTTTCCCCTGCTGTGACAGTCTCATCTCTCATTATTTCCCAAATATCTGGCAAAATTATATAGATTTTTTTTCTTCCACCCATCAGTTCTGAAATCGTACCTTTTTCTTAAGGAAAAACAGTATTTCACCAGCTATGGAGCAGTAATGGTGTGTTGTGAAAGAAAGTATAACAACAGAAATCTAATCTAAATTTTTATTTATCTGTGTGTGTGTGTGTCTATACATACACACACACACAAACATATATATATATATAAAATTAATATTCCCAGGTCTGTTTCAGTGCAATTGGAGGCACAAAACTCACTTAAAGTCACCCCTTCCTGCAGGTGAAGAGACCCAGCCATTTACTCATCCTTAACAAGAAGTGTTTTCCTGTTCAATTTTTTGCCCTGAAATCCCTCTTTTGTGCTATTTTTGGCCCAATGGGATGTGAGGAAAAATGCGTATTTTACGGTTGGCTTTTGGCAAATATTCAAATGAATATTATATGTGTTGTGTGAGAAAGTGATGCTGTATTAATTCTCTTAGATAATGTGTTAAATATAGTTTTAGGTTATAACATAAGGTTAAAATGCTATGTAGGCAGGAAGAAGTTCGTTTCTCCTGATAATGGAGCAATAAATTCTTTTTCTCTGAAAGATTCAGGCGTCCTGTGGCTGCTATCTTGGTGTGAGTCCTTTCTTTAAAAAAAGTATCCTACATAGCATAGTTTCTATTTAAACATTTTGTATGTTCAAATATAAAATATTATATAAAATATAATTTTTCACAATAACGTTTTTAAGTTGTTGCGCGCCTCGAGGCGGGAGCGAGGCCAGTGGCTGCCTCAGAGCCGCGAACTACAATTCCCATGCTGCCCCGCTGCACGCCCTGCGCTCCTATTGGCTGGCGGGGCGGTTGGCGCCAATCACCGGCTCTTCCCGTCTCCATGGCAACGTGTAAACAAATGGCGGCGGCCTGGTCGGAGCAGGGAGGGCGCCGATAGCGGAGTCCCGTCCGTCTCCTCCCTCCTTATCACAGCTTATGGCGGGCGGCGAGGAGAACGGCCCAAAAGGCAGCCTCGGGAAGCCGCTTCCCCCTCCTGACGAGCCGTCGCAGCCCCTCGCCGAGGGGTTCCCCAAGGAGCGGGCCCGGCCCGGGGGCGAGGATGAGCAGGAGGAGAAGGGCGAGGAGGAAGAGTCGGAGCGCTCAGAGGTTCAGCCCAGGGCTCCCTGGGGAGGGGTGTGTGTATGGGAGGGAACTGCTCTTTCCCTCCTCGCTGTGGATTTTGGGGGAAGAAGGGCAGCACCTCTAATTTCTGCTTTTTTAGGGTCCCTCCCGTCGCCGTGGTGTCCGGAGTCCTCCTGGATTTGTCCTTTCTCTCTCTCAAAATAAATTAGATTGGGAAAAAAAAAACCTTTGAAAATTGTCAATTCCAGCCTTTAACCCAGCACCGCCAAGTGCTCCTGGCCATATAAGATTAAGGATAAACTGGCACATGTATGGCCAAATTAACCAAATTTCCTGCCTAAATTCCCAGCCCTGAGCTTCAAGAAGCCCCGTGGGAATTTTCTCTCCCTGCCCTGCTGGGGTTTAAATCCCAACACCACAAAATATCACCTCAGATTTTGCCTTGTGGAAATTATTCTGTGCTCTCCCTTGCTATGGCATGCAGGTGCTATAATGAAATTATTCTATTCTTTATCTTGGTGGTCCCTGTTGGATTAAGCTATTTTCTGACCCAGAGGTGGGCGACTGAGAGATGTTTTAAAAACTTTTATTCCATTTTCAGTCTCATGTGCAGGGTGAGACAATACAGGTGTTATAATTCATACATCACAATCAGAAGCCAATTATTTCTTAATTACAAGATATTATAAGTGTTTCTTGGTCTGTCAGCTTTAGCCACACCATGCTGTAAATACCTTAAAGTCAATAATCTGAAATTACCCCTGGTGGGTCCCACTGCAATGCATCTTTCACAGTTCTGTTTCTCCAAAGTATCCAACAATCTCCAACCACATTCCAAAGCAGCAAAACACAGGAGAGAAAAATGAGATAATGTTGTTTTCCTTTTTTTTTTTTTTTTTTTGAGGTTCTCAGCTTCCCAGGAGAAGAATCCTGGCAAAGGGATTTTTCCAGAAAATATGACAATGACACAGACGAGGGAAGAGATGAGAATCTCGACTCCATGTTTCAGATTTATTATTTTATGATATATATCATATTAAAAGAAAATGGTACGCTAAAACTATACTAAACTATAGCGAAAGGATTTCATCAGAAAGCTAGAAAAGAATGAATAATAAAATTTTGTGACAGACCAGAGAGTCCAACACAGCTGGACTGGGATTGGTCATGAATTAAAAACAATTCACATGCTCCAAATGCATGCATTCAAAATTCTCCAAATCACATTCCAAAGCAGCAAAACATGGAGAAGCTGAAGCTTCCCAGCTTCCCAGGAGAAGAAATCCTGGCAAAAGGAATTTTTCATAAAATTCCTTCATAAAAAGGAATTTTTCATAAAAATACTGTCCTCAGTGACAGAGGGCCTTTATCAGCCCTGTTCCCACCTGAACCCCAGCAGCCTCTGGGTTCTCCCAAGGGTGGGATTTCCCCTCATAAATCTCCCCTAAATCCATTTTTTCCCTTTTCCTGGTGTTTTTAGGATCACTTGGGGGGGGTGTTGGATGAAGACACTGCAGCTGAGGGGCTCCACACCTTCGGCCGCTCAGCCCCTGGGACCGAGTACGTTTATCTTCATCTGTCACTGCCAGTGAGTACAAGCTAAAAAACATCAGATTAAGGGGCTTTTCTGCACAAATATTCCCTTTTTTTGGACATAAAAATAATATCTAAAAATATAAAAGGAAAATATATCTAGAAACAGAAAACATAAATTCTATATAAAAATATAAATATATAGTATATATAAAATTATATATAAAATAGAGATAAAAATATTTTAAAATTATATGTAAAAATAGAAATATAAATTATATATATATAAAATAGAGATAAAAATATTTTTAAAATTATATGTAAAAAGAGAAATATAAATTATATATAATATATATAAAATAGAGATAAAAATATAAAAAAGTAAATTAGATATAAAAATAGAAATATAAATTATATATAATATATATAAATAGAGATAAAAATAATATCTAAAAATATAAAAGGAAAATATATCTAGAAATAGAAAACATAAATTCTATATAAAAATATAAATATATAGTATATATAAAATTATATATAAAATAGAGATTAAAATATATTTAAAAAATTATATGTAAAAATAGAAATATAAATTATATATAATATATATAAAATAGAGAGAAAAATATAAAAAAGTAAATTAGATATAAAAATAGAAATATAAATTATATATAATATATATAGAGATAAAAATATTTAAAAAATTATATGTAAAAAGAGAAATATAAATTATATATAATATATATAAAATAGATATAAAAATATAAAAATAAATTAGATATAAAAATAGAAATATAAATTATATATAATATATATAAAATAGAGATAAAATATAAAAAATCAATTAGATATAAAAATAGAAATATAAATTATATATAATTTTATTTGCCTTTTTTTCAACAGTAAATAGTTGGGAAAAAAGGCTTTGTTAAAAAGCAAGATGTCAAGAGGCAGATTTTTGTCAATGCCTGTTTCATGTGCAGGGTTTTTGATAAGATTCAGAGTGGCTCCTGCTGACTGCCAGAGTGGAGATTTGTTTTTTCTTTTAATGTAGTAGCATCAGCACTGAGATTTTTTTATTTTTATTTTTTTATTATTATTTTATTATATTTTAATTTTTATTATTATAATTATTATATTTTATTATATAATAATATATTTAGATTATATCATATTAAAGTATTATAATTATATTATTATTATATTATATTATATATTATATTTGTATTATATGATGATTATGGTTATTGTTGCTATTTTTTATTTTATTTTATTTTTTCCTTATCCAGTCCTTAGGTGTGAAAAATGTATCTTCCTCCTTCAGTCAGCTGGAGGAAAAGAAGTAGAGCAATGTGTAAATCACCTGGAAATGCTGCATTTGGGAAGTTGAAGTGGTTGTGTTGTTTTAAAGTCTTTTTTTTTTGCATTTTCTGCATTTCTGGCTTCTCAACATCACTTTCTGTGGATGTCACCTTGTCCTGCTGCAGCTGGAGGGACTTTGGGGGAGCTGAGTTTTTAACCAGTTATTAAAATTGTGATTAAAATCCTTTCCTTTTTCCAGGGTCGTGGGCTGAGTGACATCAGCATTCTCTCTGGATACATTCACCTGCAGAAAATGGAGCTGTCCTCCAATAAAATTAATGGTATGGAGTAAATAAACTACAAATTCCTGGCTGGTGCAGCTGCTTCAGATGAGAAATTCACTGGAGCACGGAGTTTTAGTGTCACAAAGCCTGGCTGACATTTTAATGGTGGCCAACATTGCACAGAGCCTTGATCTCCTCCAAAATGCCCAAAATCTCCACGGCCCATTAGGAGCAGCACATGTTTATAGTGGGAACATGGAGCTCAAACTCTCAGTTTATCACCAGGAGATAAAGTCCCAGTAGGTATCAAGGTGAAAGGCTGGGGCATTTTTGGGGTGCCCCGTGGCAGGAAGGAATGATGAACCTGACTCCTTGTTCTCAGAAGGCATATATTATATTATATTATATTATATTATATTATATTATATTATATTATATTATATTATATTATATTATATTATATTATATTATATTATATTATATTATATTATATTATATTATATTATATTATATTATATTATATTATATTATATTATATTATATTATATTATATTATATTATACTATATTATACTATATTATACTATATTATACTATATTATACTATATTATATTATATTATATTATATTATATTATATTATATTATATTATATTATATTATATTATATTATATTATATTATATTATATTATATTATACTAAAGAATACAGAAAGGATACAGACAGAAGGCTAAAAAGATAATAATGAAAACTTGTGACTCCTTCCAGAGTCCTGACACAGCTTGGCCCTGATTGGTCATTAATTAAAACAATTCACAGAAACCAATGAAACAATCACCTGTGGGTAAACAATCTCCAACCACATTCCAAAGCAGCAAAACATAGGAGAAGCAAATCAGATAATATTGTTTTTCTTTTTCCATGAGGCTTCTCAGCTTCCCAGGAGAAGAAATCCTGGGCAAAGGGATTTTTCCAGAAAATGTGACAGTGACAAAGGCGGGGATTTGACACGTGCAGGTGGCAGAATATTCAATTTATGCTTGGTTTGGTTCTGCCAGCCTTGAGTTTTCCCTTGTCAGGGTTTTCCATGGGTGACAAAAGGTCAAAAAAATTACATTTTTTACATTTAGAAAGGTGCCCAATGGAGACTGGGATGAGCTCCACCAGCTGCTCCTTCCCTCTCTATATATATATTCTTTTTAAATGTAACATCAAGTGGAATAAGCTGTGCTGGGGCAGCCACATTATTTCTCTCAAGATCCTTTCACTGGAGGAGCTGGAGTCCAAGAACAGCAGCACTTTTGTGAAGCAGCTCCTCTCCCTGCTCATTTTAATAAGATTTTAATTTTTTCTGTGGAGGCCAGACATGAACGGAGCAGGGACTTTTCCATAGCAACCCCTCATTTACTCCTCAGTCCTGGCCTAAATGCTTTGCTCCACTAATTGATAACTCAGAGTCAATCTGTCATTCTAGAGGTGGAGATAAAAATAATATATAAAAAATAAAACATGTATAAAAATACATAAGAATATAAAAATTGCATATAAAATCTATATTCCATTATATAATACATTATATATCATATTATATATACAATATAATATTTTATATATTATATTATAGTATATTAATAGTATATTATAGTATATTAAGTATATTAAGATATTATTATATTATTATATATTAGATATTATTATATTATTACATATATAATATATATGTATATATTATATATGTAATAATATGATATAATAATATATTAATATCTAATATATTATTACACTATATTTTATCTAATATATATTACACTATATTAATGATATATTATATTAATATATTATTATATTATGTTAATAATATAATATAATATAAAAATAAATTCTTGCTTTGAGGCAAGTCAGCTGGCATAATGAAAATAAATGTCTGACTTGGATATTTATTCTTTGTGGTTTATAAACCTTTTTTTTCCCCTTTAGGAGAAGGTGTTAATATCTCTGATTTCTGCATTTCAGGCATCACCTTCTGAACGTGCAGCTCCAAATTAACTCTTAATTGCTGCAGGATGTAATTATCACATTTTGCTGGGATGATCTTTGCATTCAGGCCCAGCATTTGACATTTTGTTTCTTTTCCAGATCTTTCCTGTGTCAGTCACATGCCTTATTTAGTAGAGCTGAATGCTTCCAAAAACAAACTGACCACATATTTCAATTTTAGAGCACCTAAAAACCTCAGGGTAAGTCTGAAAAAAACATTAAAGTTTTAAATTCAAAACCATTTTCTGAATCTAAGTAAGATGTATTTGAGCACAGGCAAAAGTCAATTTTTATTCCTTTTTTATTCACTTTTCTTACCTCAATACACATTTCCTTTTCCATATATTTGGGTCTGTCTTTCATTTATATTTATATGTATAATTATGTGCATTTTATTTATATTTTTGTTCATTTATTTGTATTTTATTTATGTCTTTTATTTTCTCCCACACCGAACCCCTGCATGTGGTGGGAGGGTGGAACAAACTCCCAGCCAGAGTAAGTGCTGAAGAAATAACCCCAAATTCCTCTCTTTTTTTTTTTCCTTTAGGAAGTCGATTTTTCACACAATCACATCCCAAAAATGAAAGATTTGTCAGAATACCACTCACTTACCAAGCTCCTGCTGGATTGTATCCTTTGGGGAATCCTAAATGGGAAAAAAATTGATTTTTTTTTTTTTTGCTTTTTCTTCAAATAAATTCCAGTTTTCTTTGTATTTTCCCCTTCATATCAGTTTTGTCCTTAAAGCTGAGGTAAAATTGTAATTCTGGTGCTGAGACTGAGCTTAATTTACTTCAGCATTGATGGTGTTAAAATATAACATATACTATATGAATATATATAATACAATTATATATAATTATATATATAATATATAATATACAATATATTATATATAATAATAAGTATAATATTATATATTATATACATAATTTAAGGATAAAATTTAAATTATATATATTAAAATAAATCTATCTAAAATAAAGATATATAATAACTATAGTATGTATTATATAAATAAATATAATATATATTATATCATATTATGTTATTTATTAAAGTAGTTTTTTATTTTAAAAAAATATTATTTATTTGTGTTCTTCCCACTTTACAAAGCCTGCAGCTGACACAAATCCTGTCAAAAATGGCACCAAAACACTCTTTTTTTACAGTCTTAATTTTCCATCATGCTGCAAAAACCCCTCCAGCAAAATGAAAAAGGGGAGAAAATTAAAAAAATATATAAAATCAAATATTTGTTTTGTGGAGCTGATCTGTAGGTTTTGATATTGTGGATTTTTGGTGGATTTTTTCATGCTCAGATATCCTATTTGGTGAAATGGAGATTAAAATGTTTTCATACACACAAGAGAAATCCCCAAAAAAGAGGAAAATGAGGGCAGGGTTGGAAATTCAGAATTCAGTGGCACCAATCTGTGTCGAACTCTCCTCAGCAGGCAGAACAATCCCGTTTTTAATCAGAGATGGAAAAATCCTCTCTGAAATCTCCTGCAGAAGCAGAAACCTTTCCCATTCCTTTCCCAGTGACACTGACTCACCTTTCCTCACCATTTTTAGTGAATTTTGATGCACGTGGTCAGGACATTTTCTCTTTTTTATTTTTGTGCACACCTGAGAGCTTTCTAAAGGGAGGAATTGTCCACACAGAGAGAGACACAACTTGGCCAAAAATAAATGACAAAGCTTTATAGTGAGTAATGAAAAGGCTAAAAATGAATTTATTATTATTCAGGGCTGAGCAATTTGCTGCCTCACATGGCTGCTTGTGGCTTAAACTTTAATTTTTCTTTATTCAAACTTTTGCCCAACTCCAGTCACCAAAGAGTCCCAGAGTTTTACCTGATTTTGGGCAGATCCAGGGTCAGGTTCCTCTCACTTCATCCATTCCAAGGAGGAATTGGAGCTGGATTTGTTCTCACAGGTTCTTTGTTTAGGGAATTTGAGGAGTTCTGGTAATGCTGAAGTTCCCTGAGAGGAATTCTAATTACTTGTACTGTTGTTTTTATCTGTGATGTTAATTTAAAATACACTTTCTCCTCTCAGGACAGATGGCCAGGACACAACAGGTATAATTTAAACTGAAATAACCCCATCAAATTATAACTTGAATAAAAACTTGAATAATTTCTGTAGGAGCAGTGGGATTTAAACCCCTTCAGGATAAATCCTTTCCCGTCCAGCTCCCCACCCCATAAACCCATTTTGTTAATTTATCACCTCATTACTGCTCAGGTTTTGTGTTCAGCTCCTTTGTTTTTCCTGAGAGCTCTGCCCAGTCAATGAGATTGAGGAGATCCGGGGGCTGGAGGAGTGTCACAGCCTGACCCAGCTGGGACTGTCACACAACCGGCTCGCTGCCATCCGGGGCCTGCACAGCCTGCCCATCAGAGTCCTCAACCTGGTGAGGAAAAGGCATTTGATGCTTTTCCTGACTGGCTCTCATCCAGAGAGCAGTACCTGGATATAAATAGTAAATATAATATTGTAAAGATGAGGATAAGAAATATTATATATATTATTTTATATTATATATTATTTAATGTCATGTAATGTGTCATGTAATATGTCATGTAATGTCAGGTAATGTTATATTATATAATATAATGTTATATTATATTTTATATATTATATTTTATATATATGGTCTATAATATATCATATTTCATATATCATACATAATATATCATACATCATATCACATATTAGATCATATATTATATAATGTATCATACATTATATTATACATTATATAATGTTATATGTCATGTAATGTCAGGTAATATTATATAATATAATGTTATATTTCATATATATGGTATATCATATATCATATATTATATAATGTATCATACATTATATTATACATTATATAATGTCATGTAATATGTCATGCAATATGTCATGTAATGTCAAGTAATGTTATATTATACAATATAATGTTTTATTATATTTTATATATATGGTATATAATATATCATATTTCATATAATATATTATATAATATATTATATAATGTACCATACATTGATTATACATTATATAATGTCATATAATATATAATAAATGTAATATATATTATATACTATATATTTTATAAATAAAATATTTTATGACACCTATAGATTCTATAAATTACATATAATATCCATTATATATAATTTATATAATATTTCATAAGCATTATTACATAATTTCTTATAAATATTATCCATATGAAGATAATTACATAACGAATTATCAGAGATATCTGCAATACTATACATTTTCAAAATTAATAATACAAATGTTGCACAACCCAAACCTATTTTTAATGCAATCCAGCGGCTCCAAAAGCAACAGGCTGCTTTAAAAAAGCTTTTACTTTGTAATAAGAAGTAAAAAATATTTAATGGGACTTCAAAAATAAATCCCAAAAAAACATATATAGTGCTCCTATTGGCTACATTAGTTTTAAGCACCCACATAAATATTTGAAGTGAAGTGGATGAATCCCTTATCAGGAATAGAAATATTCTTTTTCCAATCCTTTTTAAAAATTTGAAGGTTTTTCTTCTATTCTGTAAAATTGGATGTAGAAAATACCAGCTCAGATTGGCCCTTGGCTGCTGCAGGATTCAGGGAAGGTGTTCACATTTAGCATGTTTTGAGAAATATATTCAAATAGTTTTAATAAAATTATATTTCACATCTATGATACCTCCAGGAGCTCTCAGTGGCAATAAATTGGAATTTGGTCTCATTTTTAGTGGGGAGGATGAATTCCAATTGGCCAAATCCCATGGAAATGTTCTGAAAGGAGCTCTAGGAGTGTGAGGAGCTTTTTTCTAAATACTTGAAAATACTTTGATGCTTTTTTCTCCAAATTTGAGCCACAGCAAGTCCCTCCACCACTGTGTGCCCCGAATCCCTGGTTTGTCTAAAGGTCCGCCAGGAATTCCTTGGGGAATCTGCTCTGTCCAAAGCTGGGATTTTGTTAACAGTTAAATTTTATTAAATGTGATCCTGTTCCTCATTTGGGGTTCTGAGGTGCTGATATCTCTATTGATAACACTGCTTGTCTTTTTAATTAGCCATGGGAAAGTGATGGAAAGAGATTTTAGCTGAGCATTTTCTCTAAAAATTAGAAATAATTAGAATAAAATGCAGTTGCTATTATTATTATTACTATTACTATTATTACAGTAATTATTCTCCTTCTTTCTCCCTTTCTTTTCTCCTTCTTTCTTTTCTCCTTCTTCCTTTTCTCCTTCTTCCTTTTCTCCTTCTTCCTTTTCTCCTCCTTCCTCTTCTCCTCCTTCCTTTTCTTCTTCCTTCTTTTGTCCTTCTTTCTTTTCTCCTTCTTTCTTTTCTCCTTCTTCCTTTTCTCCTTCTTCCTTTTCTCCTTCTTCCTTTTCTCCTTCTTCCTTTTCTCCTTCCTTTTCTTCTTCCTTCTTTTGTCCTTTCTTCTTCTCAGCTTTCTCTCCCCTTGAGCTTTTCTTTTTTAAGTTTGAAAAGAGCAGAAAGTTCTGAAGTTTGGGCAGAACACTTCAAAACCTGTAAATTCTCCCTTGCTGTACCAAAACCCCCTTTATTCCACTCATGTTTGCAAAGGAAAAAAAAAATAAAATAAGAAGCACAGCTCTAATGAACTGGACCCTTAGGAATTTTCTGTTTTTAAAAGGTCCATCCCCAAATCCCTTTTGTTCCCAGGATTTTCTGTGCACCTCTGGCCCAGCATTTTGCAATTCCAGCTCTGAGCTGTACCTGATTAACCAGAGGTCTAACGAAGCCTCCATGCTATTAATAGCCTAATTAAACATTTAAAAGTCAGGAAAAATGTCAAGGACAGACAACTGGATTAACATTAGAGTCAGCTGGCTTATTTATTTCAACAGTTCCTAAATATTTATTAATAGGAGATGAGGCTTCCAAGCTTTCAGCACAAGGTGAGGCTGATGGAAAAATAAAATTTGCAAGGTTATGGAGGAGGAATCCTGTGGAGAGGCCATCTGGGAATGTGTGGGACAGGGATGAGCATGGAATTGTTATCCCTGCTTGGAGGTTGGGCAGAAATGAGTCTCTGATTTGTGAGGCCCTGAGGAGTGAAACCATCTGGAGGCCAGTGAGAAATCAGGGCCTTGTTTGAAAAAACTCTGAGGGTTGGTTCTCAGAAATTTGGGGCGTTTCGTGTGGGAAAGTCTGGAAGAACTGACAGGGAAATTGGGGTTTTTTAATTATTATTTTTTAAACATTTCTGTGCTGTCACTGACAAGCGAATGGAGCCTTCAATTGATGTGTGTTACTGTAGATTTATGTACTCCAGGGAGATTTTGGTATCATACCAGGGAATCAGGGAATCATGGAATGGTTTTGGGATGGATGGGACCTTCAAGGTCACCCAGTGCCACCCCTGCCATGGCAGGGACAAAATTCCACCATCCCAGGCTGCTCCAGCCCCAGGGTCCAACCTTGGACATTGCAGGGATCAGGGGCAGCCCCAGCTGCTCTGGGAATCCCTTCCCAAAATCCCAGCCCAGTCTCCCTCTCCAGGGAATTCCCTCCATTCCCAGCTCCCCCAGCCTGGGATTGGATCCATCCCCACCCCGACTCCTCTCTAGGAAGGGATTTTGGGATCCGGGGGCTTCACTGGGAATCTCAGGACTCCAGGAAGGGTCTCCCTTCCCTTTTCCATCCCAAATTCCCATAAAAATCCCTCAGGATGGATTCTGAGTGTCCCAAATCCCGGAATGGTTTGGGTGGGAAGGGACCTCCAAGCTCATTCCAGGGACACCTCCCCTATCCCAGGCTGCTCCAATCCTTCCTTGGGCATTGCAGGGATGCAGGGGCAGCCCCAGCTGCTCTGGCAATCCCAGCCCAGCCAGGAATTCCTCATTGCCAAGATCCCATCCCTGGCTGCCCTCTGGCACTGGGAGCCATTCCCTGGGTGCTGTCCCTGCAGGCCTTGGCCCCAGTCCCTCTGCAGCTCTCCTGGAGCCCCTGCAGGCCTGCAATGTGCTGGAAGCTCTCCCTGGAGCCTTCCCTTCTCCAGGGGAACATTCCCAACCCTCAGGCTGTCTCCTCTCTATCCCACCTTAATTTTTTCATTATTTATTCTGTAATCACAAGTGTAAATAGAGCCATGATTACAGAGGGAAATTCAATGTATTTATGTATATATATTCCATAATTTTCCATGCATCTCTGTGTTCTAAATTTTGAGCTGGATGGTGACAAGAGTGTTCTTGGGCCAATATCAGCTTTTAAAAATTGTCAGAGCTCTTTTTATTGCTGTTGTCTCTTCAAGGTGAGTTGGAGATAAGCTAATCAGGAGAGAGGTGATTCCTTTTTTCCATGAGTAGAAATGTGACATATCAAGATGTGCATGAGGTTAATGCATAATGGCCTATTTGTGACAGGATTCTCTACAAGAAAGGATCCTCAAATCCTACAAATAATTTTTTTTTCCCCTCAGCAATGTTGTTTTCCATAGAGATATATCTGCAGAAATGTCACACATCAGGATGTGCATGAGGCTAATGCAGAAAGGTCTATTTGTGACAGGGTTCTCCATGAGAAAGGATCCTCAAATCCAACAAATAACTCCTTTTTCCCCTCAGGAATGCTGTTTTCCATAGAGGTATATCAGCAGAAATATAACACATCAGGATGTGCATGAGAAAAATGCATTAAGGCCTATTTTGACAGGATTCTACATGACAAAAACTCCTCAAATCCAAAAAATAACTGGTTTGGTTTTTTTCCCTCAGGAATGTTGTTTTCCATAGAGGTATATCAGGAGAAATATAACACACCAAGATGTGCATGAGAAAAATGCAGAAAGACCTACTTGTGACATGATCCTCCACAAGAAAGGATCCTCCAATCCAACAAATAACTCCTTTTTTCCCTCAGGAATGTTGTTTTCCATAGAGATTTATCTGTAGAAATGTAACACATCAGGATGTGCATGAGGCTAGTGCAGAAAGGCCTGTTTTTTTACAGGATTCTCCACAAGAAAGGAGCCTCAAATCCCACAAACAACATTCCAGAAGGAAAAAAGGAGTTGTTTTCCATAGAGGTATATCAGCAGAAATGTAACACATCGAGATGTGCATGAGGCTAATGCATTAAGGCCTATATTTTACACGATTCTCCATGACAAAAAGTCCTCAAATCCAACAAATAATTCTTTTTTTTCCTCATGAATGTTGTTTTTCATAGAGGTTTATCTGTAGAAATATAACACATCAGGATGTGCATGAGGCTAGTGCAGAAAGGTCTATTTGTGACAGGATTCTCCACGAGAAAGGATCCTCAAATCCCACAAATAGCACTCCAGAAAGAAAAAAGAGAGTTATTTGTTGGATTTGAGGATCCTTTCTCATGGAGAATCCTGTCACAAATAGGCCTTTCTGCATTAGCCTCATGCACATCCTGATGTGTCACATTTCTACAGATAAACCTCTATGGAAAACAACATTCCTGAGGAAAAAAAAGAATTATTTGTTGGATTGGAGGTTCCTTTCTTGTCGAGGATCATGTCACAAGTAGGTCTTTCTGCATTAGCCTCATGCACATCTTGATGTGTTATATTTCTGCAGATATACCTCTATGGAAAACAACATTCCTGAGGGCAAAAAAAACCCCAAAACTGTTATTTGTTGGATTTGAGGAGTTTTTGTCGTGGAGAATCCTGTCAAAAATAGGACTTAATGCGTTTTTCTCATGCACATCCTGATGTGTTATATTTCTGCTGATAAACCTCTATGGAAAACAACATTCCAGAAGGAAAAAAGAGAGTTATTTGTTGGATTTGAGGATCCTTTCTCGTGGAGAACCCTGTCACAAATAGACCTTTCTGCATTAGCCTCATGCACATCCTGATGTATTATATTTCTGCAGATAAACCTCTATGGAAAACAACATTCCAGAAGGAAAAAAGGAGTTGTTGCAGAATTATAACACATCAGGATGTGCATGAGGCTAGTGCAGAAATGCCCATTTTTAACAGGATTCTCCACAAGAAAGGATCCTCAAATCCAACAAATAACTGGGTTTTTTTCCCCTCAGGAATGTTGTTTTCCATCGAGGTATATCTGCAGAAATGAAACACATCAGGATGTGCATGAGGCTAATGCAGCCCTATTTTTACAGGATTCTCCACAAGAAAGGACCCTGAAATCCAAGAAATAACTTTTTTTTTTTTTCCTTCAGGAATGTTGCTTTCCATCGAGGTTTATCAGCAGAAATATAACACATTAGGATGTGCATGAGGCTAATGCATTAGGTCCTATTTTTTTTTTACAGGATTCTCCATGACAAAAAGTCCTCAAATCCAACAAATAACCCTCTTTTTTCCTCATTAATGTTGTTTTCCATAGAGGTTCATCAGCAGAAATGAAACACAACAGGATGTGCATGAGGCTAATGCAGAAAGGCCTATTTGTGACAGGATTCTCCACAACAAAAATTCCTCAAATCCAACAAATAACATTCCAGAAGGAAAAAAGAGAGTTATTTGTTGGATTTGAGGATCCTTTCTCATGGAGAATCCTGTCACAAATAGACCTTTCTGCATTAGCCTCATGCACATCCTGATGTGTTATATTTCTGCAGATAAACCTCTATGGAAAACAACATTCCTGAAGGGAAAAAAGGAGTTGTTTTCCATAGAGGTATATCTGTAGAAATTAACATATTAGGATGTGCATGAGGCTAGTGCATAAAGCCCTATTTTTGACAGGATTCTCCATGAGAAAGGATCCTCAAATCCCACAAACAACATTCCAGAAGGAAAAAAGGAGTTGTTTTCCATAGAGGTATATCTGCAGAAATGTAACACATCAGGATGTGCATGAGGCTAATGCATTAAGGCCTATATTTTACAGGATTCTCCATGACAAAAAGTCCACAAATCCAACAAATAACTCTTTTTTTCCCTTAGGATTCTTGTTTTCCACAGAGGTTTATCAGCAGAAATTAACAGATTAGGATGTGCATGAGGCTAATGCATAAAGGACTATTTTTACACGATTCTCCATGACAAAAAGTCCTCAAATCCAACAAATAACTGGGTTTTTCTCCCCTCAGGAATATTGTTTTCCATAGAGGTATATCTGCAGAAATGTAACACATCAGGATGTGCATGAGGCTAATGCATTAAGTCCTATTTTTGACAGGATTCTCCATGACAAAAACTCCTCAAATCCAACAAATAACACCTTTTCCCCCTCAGGAATGTTGTTTTCCATAGAGGTTTATTTGCAATTTCTCTGCTTTCATTTTTTTTCCCTAGAGCTTTAACCAGATTGAGAAGGTGGATGGGCTGAAGAGCTTGAAAAATCTGCAGTGTGTCAATCTGTCCCACAATAAAATCAACAGCCTGCAAGGCCTGGAGGGGCACGACCTGCTGGAGGCGATCAACCTGGAGGACAACCAGGTACCAGCCTGCGCTCAGCTCCTTCCAACAGCACGGAATATTCTCATTTTTCAACAGCAAATTCCTTGAAGGGCTCCAAAAACCCTCCAGCACTGCAAGGGATGATTAGAAAAGCTGAATTATTTTCTTTTTGCTGTTTCCCACGTTGATTCCTGGCATCCTCTCAGCCCTTATTTAATATCTGAGGTGGCTTTTTCTCCACTCAGGTGCCCCTTTGGTGCTGTCACTCACTGAGGACTGGGTCAGGCAGGGATGGGTTTGCAGCTTTTCCACCTCAATTATTCCAAAAGATCTTTACTTACACCACACAGGGGAGGTTGTTAATACCTCCCAGCCCAATTTTATGACCACAGATCCTTCTGAGCTCTCAGCTGGAAACTCCCTGCAAAGCAGAACCGCAAAAAAAAACCTCTTAAAAAGTGGATTTTGTTATGCAGAGCAATTTTCTGTGCTGGAAATACAATGGCACCGTCCAACTCTTTTGAATTTTGAATGCCAAGCCAAATACCCACAATAATTTCGATATTGATCTTCCAGCATCCTTAACTGGAAAAAAAAAAATAAAAATCAATTCATGAATCACTTTGACGTCAAAGAAGTGTGAAAAAAAAGATAACCTAAGGAAACAAAAATATAAAGCAGCAATGGAACATTTTCTACATTTTCTGTCATTTTTCTCTCCTTGCAAGTGGATTTAATTCGAGTCACTGTGCATTCTTTTTTTCTGCCTGACATTTAAAGGTGCCTCAATTGCAGCAGACAGGAAACTCTCTAATGGTGTGCTTGTTATTAACATTAATAGCAGCACTTCCAGAGCCTTATTTATTTTCCACTGTTCTTTCCAGCACAGAAAAACTCTTGATTTTTACCTCATCAAAACTTGCCTCTTTGAATGATGTCACTGAAACTGTTCAGTGAGTTTTTCAAATGTTATTTTGAACTTTTTATTTTTTAATGTTGCCTTCTAAAGGATCATTTAAAGAGGAGCTTTAAATAATTAACACAGGGAGTTAGTTCAGCTCACAACCATTAAGAATGATCTTAAATTCTTGATTTTTTTTTTACAAAATGGGCACAACAGGTCCAGCTGCAAATGTGTAGTTTGTGAACACTCAGTGATTTTCCAGCTGTTGATGGCTGGAATTCTGGGATTTATTGAAGAAATCCACTCAAATCACATTTAACTTCACCAGAACTGTCCTGGGTGGGGTGATTCTCATCTCAAAGTGAGTTTAGAGCAGGCTGGGGTTGAGGTTTATGTTTTTAGGCACTTTAAAAAGACTGAGTATAAATTAGGGAGAATCTGGAGGTTTTAGGTTCAGTTGGGCCTTTCAGGATTTAGAAGGGGCTATGAAAGAGGTGGAGAGAGGATTTTTACATGGAAAAACACCAGACAGGAGAAAAGGGAATGGTTCTGCAGTAAAAGAGGAGAGACTGAGGTTGGATTTGGGGCTGGAATTCCCAGAGCACCCCTGGAAGTGTCCCAGGCCAGGCTGGACCCTGGCACAGTGGGAGATGTCCCTGCCCGTGGCACTGGATGGGTTTGGAGGTTTGAAGGTCCCTCCAACCCAACCCTTTCCACAATGATTCTTTAATTCCATTTTTCAGCAGAAAACCAGGCTGGTTTGGGCCACACAAACCTTGATTAACCCCATTAATGAGTGCCCAGCTTTCCTTTGTGCACAGCTGAGACCCCAAATAGGCTGGAGCCTCTGGACTCCCTGATTTATCCCTCTGGGCACATCCAGGGACAAAAATCCTGGTCCTTTATAAACCAAGCATAACCAAGGACTTCTTTAACCAAGTTCATCTGGTTAAAAAAAGTCCTTGGTTATCCTTGGTTAAAAAAGGACCAGGATTTTGGTTTAAAAGTCCTTGGTTAAAAAAGGACCAGGATTTTGGTTTAAAAATCCTTGGTTAAAAAAAGGACCAGGATTTTGGTTTAAAAATCCTTGGTTAAAAAAGGACCAGGATTTTGGTTAAAAAGTCCTTGGTTAAAAAAGGACCAGGATTTTTGTCCTTGGATGTTTAGGATGAACTTGAACTCCAGTGAAAAGAAACTCTTAAAAGGATTTTTTTTTTTTAAACTACCCAGCCAGAGCAGGAATTTAACTGCAGAACTGCCTCGCTCAAGCACATCAGCACATAAAAAGCCAAACGTGTCAGGGTTTGACATTTGAAAGAGCTGGGAAAATGCCGGTGCATTTGGAAATTGCTGTGTGGATTATCCTGCTGCTCCAGCCAGCAGCCGAGTCACCTCCTTTTGTGCCTGCAAGTGCCTGGCTGAGTGCAGTTAAGGTGTAAACCCCTTTTGTGATTCAGAATGACTCTTTTTAATGCCCAGGTTTGAAGAGCAGGCATTAAAATGGTTCATTTTCCCTGCCTAGTTCTCCTGGATTCTGATTCATGCTCTGTTTCTGTCCCTGCTCAGGTGGCTGAGCTGAGTGAGCTTAAATGGATTGAGAACCTGCCTCTCCTCAGGGATTTAAACCTTCTAAAAAACCCTCTACAGGTAAGAGAGAGCCAAAAATGAGAACCTAAAGCTGTTGGTTTGAATCCTTTTAGCCTCAGTTTCTGTCTCTAGAGGTGGGCAGGTCATTTGTCCTGAGTGATCAAAGACAATCCTATCCCAGCCCTTGTGATTTCTGAATTTGGTGTGAATTTTACACTCATTCCCAATACCAGAAAGAAGAAAAAATATTAAGAGTTTAATTTTTCTTGTAATTGCCTGGTTTTTATTGGCTTTTTTGAGGTTGATCTGTCGTGGCCCACAATAAAATTAGCAGGAAAAATAACTGAAATAGACTATTCCTGATTTTCCATAATCTGAAAGGCTTTTCCTTCTCCTAAGCAAAGTCTGATCAAATCCCTTTCCATTTTTAAATTCCTATCTTGGCCTTTTGAATGTTGTGGTTACCAACTTTCGAACAATTCAGCTCTTGCTGCAGCAGTGAAGGCTCGGGTTAGGCAGTGCCTTGACACCCTTCAGGGTAAAAAAAACCTTTTATTTTGCAATTTATTGACAAAGACTTAATTTTAGCTGATTGGAATTCAATACAGGCTGGATGAAATGAAGTATTTTTTGTCAAAATGGAAATTTTTCCCCTCAGGAAAAAGGCAGTTATTGGCTCTCAGCGATTTTCATGTTACTCCAAGTCACGGATCTGGATCTCAAAAAGGTCTCAGTGGAAGAAAAGGTAAGCAAACATCATCTCACCCTGCAGAATTTCTGAGTAAATAATACAAAATCCAGGCTTGCAGCTGTAGCAAACCTCCTCCCCCAAAATCCTGCCTGACAGGAATTCTGTGGGGTTGGAAACCTTCCCCTGCTGTGGTGCCTGAACGGGGGTTTGGTTGCTGCAGGGGCTGTTCGGGCACATTTCGTGTTCATAAAGGGAAATTTCTGTGTTTTACTGGAAGGAGGAGATGATTCCATGAAAAGCATGGAAGGGACAGGCAGGTGGATGCTCTTTTTCCAGTCTCACCATTCCCAGATGACTTCTCCCAGTATCGTTTCTCCTCTGAAAATTGGAATTTTTTGCTGCTCTGCAGCTTTGTTGTGATATTTGAGGAATTCTTGGAAAATTCTTCCACTTGATCTGATGGAATGCACTATAAGTATATGTGGAGGATTATTATTATTATTATTATTATTATTATTATTATTATTATTATTGCAGCTGGTTTATGATATTTGAGGAATTCTTGGAAAATTCTTCCACTTGATCTGATGGAATGCACTATAAATATATCTGGATTATTATTATTATTATTATTATTATTATTATTATTATTATCATTGTCATTATCATTATCATTATCATTAATGTTATTGTATTATTTATTTATTTATTATTACTAAATTGGGTGCAGCAGGCACTGGATTATTATTATTATTATTATTATTATTATTAATTTAATTATATAATAAGTAAATTAACATTAATGTTTATTTATTTATTTATTTATTTATTTATTTATTTATTTATTATTACTATATTGGCTGCAGCAAGCACTGAGATCAACCTTTGTGCCCCCACCCTGTCTGGTGCTGAATTAATTAATTACTGAGTAACCTGATGGAAAATCCAGGACACAGTAACTCAGAGATTTGTATTTTTATTGTAAATCTGTTTTCTGGGACCATCCACAACAACCAGGAGCCTTCTCAGTCGGGCCAAGCCATGCTGGAAGTGCTGTAATTCAGGGAATTGTCCTTCCAAAATGGTCCCTGCAGGAAATCCATCACTCCCAGTTTATAAATGTTGGGGTTCTTGTTTAGTGCCAGGCTCTGTCCATCCTGAGCACACAGATGATGATACCAGAGTGTAATTTACCCAACTCCCCAAAACGCTGATCTCATTCTTTGTCTTACGTGCCAGCCTGTTTTCCTCTCAATATCATTTTGAATACAACAATGAAATTTTTTCCTTTCTGTGGACTGTAAAAGTGAACCTGAGTGACTGCTTCAGACCAGAATTTAATTTCTGAGTGATAAAAGTTGCTCCACAGAATCCTCTCCTCATGTTATTTTAGGGTGCCTCCTCTTGCCTCAAGAATTCTCTTGGCTGAATTTGGAGGAGCAGCTCTGTGTCTCTGTGACACAGAATGGATGTACAGGAGCATGGGTTAGGTCAGGAGGGTGGTTTGGAACTGGAATTCCTGCTTGTCCGACTCATCACTCAGTGAGTTTGGGTCTCACTGTGGAACAGTCTTGCAATATCAATAATATTATTAATAATCCTTCCTTCAGGGTGCCCTTGACCAGCTGGTGTGCACCAGGGTGCACTCACTGTGCTCCCAGCCGCTAATTCAGAGCAAAGGACCAAATCAGAGCTAAAACTAATTAGGTTTTAATTTTGATTTTTAAATTTTTAAAAAATTATTTATTTAATTATTTTTTTTCCCCTGAATATGTAGAACTGGAGTTCTGAGTGCTGAATGATTCCAGCCATGGCATTCCAGGCTGGAAGTGGATTATCCTGGCATGGATTGGCTGCTCCAACCTTGCTTGGGAAAAGCACAGGCAATACAAAATGGCCCAGCCAAATCCTAAAAGTGACCAGCACTGGTGAATCCACCAATTATTTCCCTGGGGAAATTCCCATGGAATCCAGAATGGTTTGGGTTGGAAGGGAGACCTCAAAGGGACCTCAAGATTTCTCTTGGCAAACTGAATTTGGAATAGTCTTGCAATAATAATAATATTATTAATAATAATAATCCTTCCTTCAGGATACCCTTGACCAGCTGCTGTGCACCAGGATCCCAGCCACTAATTCAGAGCAAAGGCCCAAATTAGAGCTAAAATTAAATTATTCCTCTCATCCTGCTTTCCCCTGGAATATGGGGATGAGGAGTTCTGAGTACTGAATGATTCCAGCCATGGCATTCCAGGCTGGAAGTGGATTATCCTGGCACGGATTGGCTGCTCCAACCTTGCTTGGGAAAAGCACCAGGCAATACAAAACAGCCCAGCCAAATCCTAAAAGTGACCAGCACTGGTGAACCCACCAATTATTTCCCTGGGGAAATTCCCACGGAATGCAGGAGGGAATCCAGGATGGTTGGGGTTGGAAGGGACCTCAAAGCCCATCCAGTCCCCCCCCCGCCATGGGCAGGGACACCTCCCACCATCCCAGCTTGCTCCAACCTCCTCTTGATGATTCCAAAGGCTGATTGGTCTCACTGCAGAAATTTTTATGTCTCATGGCCCATTGGAATTGCCTCAGTCATTCTTGACCTTAATTTCTGAGTGTGTGGCATTAAGAACCCCCCAAATACAGAACTCGTTAGTGGTCAGCAGGATGGCCGGAGGGAATCCCCGGAGCCTGAGTGCTCTCCCTGCCAGCCAAGACAGGAATGCCCTGCCAGGAGTTTGCTCACTTTGTTAATGCCCATCCTGCAAGGAATGAGTGGCGTCAGTCCCCAGGGGCTGGAGATTGGCCCCTTTCACCAGCACTGACAGGATGCAAATTAATTAATAATTAATTGGATAATTAAAACCTGCCTTGGCATCCTGTGTGGTATCCGGTTGTCTTCAGGGAAAGGTTGACTACATTAACGATGGTGAGCTGTGTCTGGCTGCCTTCCATCCATCCATCCATCCATCCATCCATCCATCCATCATCCATCATCCATCCATCCATCCATCCATCATCCATCCATCCATCCTTCCATCCATCCATCATCCATCCATCCATCATCCATCCATCATCCATCATCCATCCATCATCCATCATCCATCCATCCATCATCCATCCATCATCCATCCATCATCCATCCATCCATCCATCCATCATCCATCCATCATCCATCATCCATCCATCCATCCATCCATCCATCATCCATCATCCATCCATCATCCATCCATCCATCCATCCATCCATCATCCATCCATCCATCCATCCATCCATCATCCATCATCCATCCATCATCCATCCATCCATCCATCCATCCATCCATCCCTCCATCCATCATCCATCCATCCATCCATCCATCCATCATCCATCCATCCATCATCCATCATCCATCCATCCATCATCCATCATCCATCCATCCATCCATCCATCATCCATCCATCATCCATCAATCATCCATCCATCCATCCATCCATCCATCATCCATCCATCCATCCATCCATCCATCATCCATCCATCATCCATCCATCCATCCATCATCCATCCATCATCCATCCATCCATCATCCATCCATCCATCCATCCATCCATCCATCCATCCATCCATCCATCATCCATCATCCATCCATCATCCATCCATCCATCCATCATCCATCCATCCATCCATCCATCCATCATCCATCCATCCATCCATCATCCATCCATCCATCCATCATCCATCCATCCATCCATCCATCCATCCATCCATCATCCATCCATCCATCCATCATCCATCATCCATCCATCATCCATCCATCCATCCATCATCCATCCATCCATCCATCATCCATCATCCATCCATCATCCATCCATCCATCCATCATCCATCCATCATCCATCCATCCATCCATCCATCCATCCATCCATCCATCCATCCATCCTTTAATTCCCCAGATTTCTTCTCCCAGCCAAGCCCAGCACAAATCCTGACCCTCAGCCACACAAACCCATCCTCATTCCTGATGGTCAGCCAAGAATTTTCCACCTGGAAACAATTCCATCACTCCTCCCTTTCCTTTCCCCCCTCCCTAAATTTTGGGACCAGGTGGCTGCTGTGAATAAAGAGGCCCCTCCTCCAGAGACCGTGGCTGCTGAAGACCACAGGACTCATCTTTTGTACCACTCTCTGCAGCCCCAGGGCATCCTGAACAGGTGAGTTCCTTTCCCAGCTGCTCCTCACGGTGGCACTCGGGTAAATCAGGATTTTGTCACCTTCACAGGGACGTTTTTCCCGAGGAGAACTCCTGCAGGATTCTGTCAGCAGCCTGGAAATGAGGCAAAGCTGATTTGGTTCGAATTGAAGATGAAATGAAGCTTTTCATTCACCCCTAAAAGCCTGAGGCAGATTGTCCACGGCTCCACTCCCTTTCCTCAATCTGTTGGAGCAGATGGGCGTTTGCACCACAAATGAGAGATGCAAAATTCCTCCCCTTGCCCAAAGGAAAAATCCCTGGAGGCAGCAGAGAGCTGGAAAATTTCACCAGCACCTTCTCTCCCCACTGCTTTTATCCCTGTTGGGATAAAATGATTTTATTTGGGGATTTTGGGGCACGTTTCGTGTTCATAATTGGAAATTTCCGTGTTTTGCTGGAAGGAGGAGATGATTCCATGAAAAGCATGGAAGGGACAGGCAGGTGGATGCTCTTTTTCCAGTCTCATCCTTCCCAGATGACTTCTCCCAGCCTCGTTTGTCCTCTGAAAAAATGGAATTTTTGCTGCTCGGCAGCTTTGTTGTGATATTTGAGGAATTCTTGGAAAATTCTTCTACTTTTTCTGATGCAAGACACTATAAATATATATGGATTATTATTATTATTACTATTATTATTATTACTATTTTGGCTGCATCAGGCACTGAGATCAACCTTTGTGCCCCACACCCCATTATGGTGCTGAATTAATTAATTACTGAATAACCTGATGGAAAAATCCAGGATTTAATAACTCAGAAATTTGAATTTTCATTGTGACTGTGTTTTCTGGGATTATCCACCACAAACAGGAGCCTTCCCAGCTGTGACAACAGCTCTGAGAATTCTTTTAAAAACAAAACCCCAAAGATTTCTTTATTATTGCAATGATGGAGATTTCTTAAAATAAACCCACAAAATTGGCTTATTTTTCTTCTTAAAAAAAACAAACCTAAAGGCACAGATTTTTTTTTTGCAGGGCTGTGTTTAAATATTTGCTTAGTGGATTTTGGATTGATGGAAGGAAGGAATTCTGCCTTCTGCCAAAGGAATCGTGCACACAAACACAAAAACATCAGCCCAGCCCCAAAAATTGCAAATGATGCCTCCAGTGTTGGCTCGTGCTCAGCTGGAAAGCACCCCAGAGTCATTAATGAAATCTTGCTAATGATTATTGCCCTTTCCACCCTAAAATGCTTTTTGGAACCTGATTGGGGGACTTCATTTGCATGTCTCTTTCTCCATCAGGTTATAATTAATTCTGGGTCAGTGATGTCTTTATTACTGCAAATCAAACCTGAAAACAAAGCAGAAAGTTTTCATTCTTGCCTGTCCTGCAGGCACAAAACATTGAATCTCCTGTTCTTTTCTTCACTCTCTCAATTTGTGATTTTTTCTGTAATTGTGTGGTAACACACCAGTGAATATTATGGGTGTTTTCCCCTCCTAGAGATGCAGGTGACATTTGAAAATGTGGCTCAGAGTGACAACAGCTACACGAGGAGCAGAAATTTAATTTAATTTAATTTAATTTAATTTAATTTAATTTAACTTAACCAGTCTGTTGGGCCGGGAGAGGAGGATTTCTGGTACCTGACTCTTGAGGAGGAACCCATTCAGAGCATGATTCTTTTTGACAATTAAAATAATTAATCATTGGAAGTATTCAACAAGAATTCTCCAGAAATGGAAGGTTTTTAATTCAAATAGGATCTCATGGAACCCCAGGTGTTGGGCTGGAAACAGGAACCAGCTTGGGGAATTCCAAGTGGAATGAGGAGAGGATGGTTCAGATCATCAAAATAATCCACTTTGCCTTAAAATTTATTCATCTCTCACAGCAGTGCCCACAAAGAGAAAGAGTTTTGGGCTCGTTATTCAAATTTCTTTTCCAGAATCTTCTTCCAAGCTGTAGAACCCCAGATTTTTAGCGGTGATGTAATGAAGGACAGGATTATGGAAATGTTCTCCTGATGAAATCCTGAATTCCAGGAATCTGAGGACAGGGGGAATTCAGAATTTATTGAAGAAAATTTGAATTTTGAGTGTGATTTTTTGGAGGGATGATTCACTGGGACATTACTGGGTGTAACATTTCCTCATGGAAGGAAAGATGCCAGAGGAATTCTGCATTTTCCAAGCCTGGAACAGGAACCAGCTTGGGGAATTCCAAGTGGAACGAGGAGAGGATGGATCAGATCATCAAAATAATCCATTTTGCCTTAAAATTTATTCATCTTTCACAGCAGTGCCCACAAAGAGAAAGAAATTTGAATTATGAGCACAAAACTTTTCAATAATCTGCTTCCAAGCTGTAGAAACCTCCCAAATTTTTAGTGGTGATGTGATGAAGGACAGGGTTATGGAAATGTTCTCCTGATGGAATCCTAAATCCCAGAAATCTGAGGACAGGGGGAATTGGGAATTTATTGAAGAAAAATTGAATTTTGAGCGTGATCTTGTGGAGTGATGATTTATTGGGTGTAACATTTCCTCATGGAAGGAAAGTTGCCAGAGGAATTCTGCATTTTCCGAGCCTGGAACAAGAACCAACTTGCGGAATTCCAAGTGGGATGATGACTTAGATCATCAAAATAATCCCTTTTGGCCTTAAAACTTATTCATCTTTCACAGCAGTGCCCACAAAGACAAAGAGATTTCAATAACGACCACAAAACCTTTCCAGAATCTTCTTCCAAGTGTAGAAACCTCTTAACTTTAAGTGCTGGGAACCAAGAAATGGTGCTGTAATGAAGGACAGGATTCTGGAAATGTTCTCCTGATGAAATCCTAAATCCCAGAATTTATTGAAGAAAAATTGAATTTTGAGTGTGATCTTGTGGAGTGATGATTTTTGGCTGTAACATTTCCTCGTGGAAGGAAAGAGGCCAGAGCAATTCTGCATTTTCCAAGCCTGGAACAAGAACCAGCTTGGGGAATTCCAAGTGGAACGAGGAGAGGATGGATCAGATCATCAAAATAATCCATTTTGCCTTAAAAATTATTCATCTTTCACAGCAGTGCCCACAAAGAGAAAGAAATTTGAATTATGAGCACAAAACTTTTCCAGAATCTTCTTCCAAGCTGTAGAACCCCCAAACTTTCATTGTTGAGAACCAAGGAGTTCTTAATGTGATAAAGACAGGGTTATGGAAATGTTCTCCTGATGGAATCCTAAATCCCAGAAATCTGAGGACAGGGGGAATTGGGAATTTATTGAAGAAAATTTGAATTTTGAGCGTGATCTTGTGGAGTGATGATTTATTGGGTGTACCATTTCCTCGTGGAAGGAAAGAGGCCAGAGGAATTCTGCATTTTCCAAGCCTGGAACAGGTCCTGTGTAGGGAGAAGGAAAAAAAAAATCTTTATTTTCAGGATTGGAGAGGCCCTGTCACAGGATTCCTAAAAAATTCCTCATCCCTGGAAGTGACCTTATTTCTGAAAGAATGAGTTATTTGTGAGAGGGGTGGTAAAATAAATATATTTCACTTTTATAAATACATTATAAAATATGTTCTTTTATTTTCTTTTTTTATATTTTCTTATATTTTCTTTTATTTCCTTTTTTCCTTATATTATTTTCTTGTTTTCTTATATAATTTTCTTATTTTTTCCTATTTTTTCTTATATTTTTCTTTTTTTTCTTATATTTATTTTTCTTATATTTTTTCTTATATTATTTTCTTATATTTTCTCATATTATTTTCTTATATTATATTTTCTTTTTTTATTTTATTAATTTTATTTTATTATTTTCTTATATTTTTTCTTATATTATTTTCTTATATTTTCTCATATTATTTTCTTATATTATATTTATTTTCTTTTTTTATATTTATTTTCTTTATTTTCTTTTTTTTATTTTATTAATTTTTTAATTTTTTTTTTCTTAAATTATATTCTCTTTTCAGGTCTCCTGTTTAAAATCCCATTAAATGGACACAGAGGCAGTTTTCTTTCACTTAAAATTCAGTTAAAACTACTTATTAATTAAAAATCACTGCATTTGGAATTATTTCAGTTATTCCTGCCATATTTCCAAGCGACCCGTTCTTAAAATCTACCTGAGATTTAAAAATAAATTTAAAAAAAAAATTAAAATTAATTTAAAATTCTATTTTTACTTCAGTCTTCCACTTACACCTGGAAGTGGAAAACCGGAGGATTTAATCCTTAGCTCAGCATGGAAAAATGAAGAATTTCTTATTTTTGCAGCATTTTGAGCCCTTTTATTGTGGGTTTGTTTTGTTCAGTGAAGTTTTAATGATCTGAGTGGGGTTTTTTTTTATTTAATTGAAGAATTTTTACACCTTCACTGGACATGAAAGGCAACGGGGTCATGCAGGAAAGTGGAAAAATCTGTAGGATTCCATTTATTCCAGATTTATTCCTGTTATCCTGCTCATTAAAATATTCCCACCTCTGGAAAAAATACCCCAGCAAATCCCATCCCTTTAGAAAAGGCTGTAAATCAGAGTAAAAAATAACATTATTCCTTTAGAAAAAGAGTCTTTAACACAGATTTTTGGTGCTATTTTTCCATTTAGAGCCCCTCAATTTTTGTCAAAATTTTGTGAACAAGCTGAGCTGAGTTGAGGGGGTGATAAAACCTCTGCAAATCTTTCTGAAAAAGCCGCTGAAATTTGATTTTTGAGGCAAATTAATGTGAATTAATGTGAATTAACTCCTCTCTTGCAGCACCTTGGCCACTTCTGATGATCCCTACCCCATGCTGGTGCTGCTGGGCCCCGTGGCCGGGGGCAGGAGGCAACTTTCTCTCAAACTCTGCAGACAATTCAAGACTTTCTTCAGATTTGGGTGAGTTCTGCACCCTGAGCTTATAAAAATCCACCAAAGGATCGAGGTTGGAATTGCTGCTGGTTTGGTTGGTGGGGGTTTTTTGGAAAAAAGGTAAAAAGAAGGAATTTTGCTGTGGTTTTGTGTCTTGTCAAGGCTTGGTTGGCTGAAGTTAATGAGTGAAAGTTATTTAAATTATCAAATTTGGAAGGTGAACAACAAACAAACAGAAAATGGAACGAACGAGTGAAAATCACAAATCAAAATATAAAAGAAACAAAACCAAATAAATTGAACCACAAACTAAAACAAACCAAACAAATGAAAATCATAAACCAAACCAGACAATAAACCAACCCAAACAAAGGAAAACACAAACCAAAAGAGAAAACAAAGAAACTAAAACCAAACAAACAAATGAACTTCACAAATTAAAATAAAACAAACAAATGAAAATCATAAACCAAACCAGACAATAAACCAACCCAAACAAAGGAAAACACAAACCTAAACAGAAAACAAAGAAACTAAAACCAAACAAACAAATGAACTTCGTGAACTAAAATTAAACAAACAAAGAAATGAACCTCACAAATTAAAATAAAACAAACAAATGAGCCTCACAAATTAAAATAAAACAAACAAACAAATGAACCTCACAAATTAAAATAAACAAACAAATGCAAACTAAAATAAAACAAACAAAGAAATGAACCTCACAAATTAAAATAAAACAAATGAAAACCACAAACCAAACCAGACAATAAACCAACCCAAACAAAGGAAAACACAAACCAAAACAGAAAACGAAGAAACTAAAACCAAACAAACAAATGAACTTTGTGAACTAAAATTAAAACAAACAAAGAAATGAACCTCACAAACTAAAATAAAACAAATGAAAACCACAAACCAAACCAGACAATAAACCAACCCAAACAAAGGAAAACACAAACCAAAACAGAAAACGAAGAAACTAAAACCAAACAAACAAATGAACTTTGTGAACTAAAATTAAAACAAACAAAGAAATGAACCTCACAAACTAAAATAAAACAAATGAGAACCACAAAGCAAAAGAGAAAATAAACATAAGCAAACCAAACCAGAAAACAAACATCAAACCCAGACACCAAAACAGGAAAAAACCACAACCAAATAAAGAAACATAATAAAAAAACAAAAGCAAAAAAAACCCCACAGACCAAAACAAAAAACCAAAAAAAAAAAACCAACCAAAAATGCAAAAAACCCCACAACCAGAAATAAAAAAAATCACAAACCAAAACAAAAGAAACCTTAAAACCCAAGCCCCTCAAAAAACCCAAACAAAAAAACCCCAAAACCAAACAAACAAAACCCCCAAAATGAACCAAAAAAGCCTCCAAAAAAGAAAAAAAAATTTAAAAACACAACTAAAAAAAGAAAGAATTTCCTTTTATCCCACTTTAATGGCAAAGCAGAAACGAGGAGAAAAATCTGATTTTCAAACAGGTTCAGACCCATTGAATATTCCATTCTCAAATTGTTACCTGCACTAATTAACTGGGGGATTTTTGGGGGTTTTTTTAGGGATTTTGGGGTTTTTTTAGTGAGTTTTTAGTGTTTCACCATGGTGGCTGAGGTTTGTCCTTATGGGATGACAGGGAATTCCTTTCCCAGCCTTTTTCTCCTCTTTATTGGCAAAGCAGAAATTAGGAGAAAAATCTGATTTTCAAACAGAACCAGACCCACTCAATACTTCAGCCTTGAATTGTTCCCTGCATTAATAACTGAGGTTTTTGTGGGAGATTTTTTGGGGGTTTTTTTTAGGTATTTGGGGGTTGTTTTAGTGAGTTTTTAGTGTTTCACCATGGTGGCTGAGGTGTGTCCTCATGGGATGGCAGGGAATTCCTTTCCCTGCCTTTTTTCCCACTTTAATGCCAAAGCAGAAACAAGGAGAAAAATCTGATTTTCAAACAGACCCAGACCCACTGAATATTCCATTCTCAAATTGTTACCTGCATTAATTAACTGGGGTTTTGGGGGGATTTTGGGGGTTTTTTATTTAGGGATTTTTTAGGATTTTTTAGTGTGTTTAGGCCTGGTGACTGAGGTGTGTCTTTATGGGATGACAAGGAATTCTTTTCCCTGCCTTGTTTCCCACTTTAATGGCAAAGCAGAAATTAGGAGAAAAATCTGATTTTCAAACAGGTTCAGACCCATTGAATATTCCATTCTCAATTTGTTACCTGCACTAATTAACTGGGGGATTTTGGGGGGGCTTTTTTAGGGATTTTGGTGGGTTTTTAGTGTTTCACCTCGGTGGCTGAGGTTTATCCTCATGGAATAACAGAGAATTCCCTTCCATCCCTTTTTTTTCCCAGTCTAAAGGCAAAGCAGAAAAAAAATCTGATTTTTAACCAGAACCAGACCCACTGAATACTTCAGTCTCTAATTGTTTCCTGCATTAATTATCTGGGTTTTGGGGTTTTTTTGGGGGGATTTTGATGAGTTTTTAGTGTTTTATCCTGGTGTGAAGCTGATGTAGCTGAATTTTTACTTTCCCTCCCTTTTCTCCCACTTTTCTCCCCACTTTCAGGATTGTTTCCCCCCCTCCCCATGACCATCTGTTTAAAAATTGGACTTTGGAGCTCTTTCTTAACCTCCCAGCTCAGCCCAGCTCCTTTTCCACATTGAGGATTTGACTTTATATCATCCCCAAGCCTGACAGAATTGGGGGAAAAATTGAGTTCATCATTTCTGAGTCCCCGGCTGCTGTGACAGCTCCAGCTCAGGCCGGGCTGGGCTGGGATTTATCACCAAAACTCCACCTTAAATTTAACTTTTTTTGGTGTATTTATGGGTCAGTCTTTCAAACACCCAGCGTTTAGGGGCGTGATTTGCACCTCTCTTTCTATTTCTCGTATTTCTTTGCTGCTTAAAAATGAAATTATTTCTGCTTTCCCTGCTTTCCCCCCTCCCTCCTCCCCACTGCTATTCCAGAGCTGCTGCAGGGATTGAAACCAAGTTTTTCTTTATTATCCCATAAATATCCCAGGCCCTGCCACACCACCAGGAAAGCTTATTTTGGGGAAGAAAACAGATTGGATTATCATTTCATTTCTGAAGAAGAATTTGACAAAATGGTGAAATCAGTAAGTGCCTGACCCCTGTCCTTGTAGCTTTTTTCCTGCTCCCACAGTGAACTCGACTTCTCTGTCCAAGCCTCATTTATTTTTATATTTTTATATATTTTTATATATTTAATATATATTTATCTATTTATATTTTATATATTTATATATTTAAATATACATTATTTATTTCATATATTATTTTAATATATTAATGTTATATGTATTATTATATATTATTTATTTCATATATTAATATATAATATTAATATATTATATATTAATATATAATGTATTACATATTAATATGTAATATATTATATATTAATATGTTTATTATATATTATTTATATATTTATATTTATTTAATATATATTATTTATATATTTATATTTATTTAATATATATTTTATATATTTTAAAAATATTTTATTTTTATTATCACACCAGGTTTGTGCCTGGGTGTGAATGTTTATTCATTCTCAGTTGTGTTTTTAAGTTATATATTATTATTATATATAATTACTATATGACTATATATATAACTATATATAAATATATAATATATATAACTATATATATAACTTATATATAATAACTATATAACTATATATTATAGTTATATATTATTATATATTAATATGTTTATTATATATTATATATTCATGTATTTATATATATTTTTATATATATTTATATATTTTATATTTGCTTAATATATATTATTTATATATTTATATTTATTTAATATATATTTTATATATTTTTAAAATATTTTATTTTTATTATCACACCAGGTTTGTGCCTGGGTGTGAATGTTTATTCACTCTCAGTTGTGTTTTTAAGTCAAACCACAAATTTCTTATGGTTTTTGCTGTCTTTTCCCCTGCAAATGAATTTATAGAAATCACTAGATGGGCAAAATGGCCACTGGGGAATATTTAAATAATAGCATAATGTAGAAATAAACTGATTTTCAGGCACAAATATAGTGTGGGGTTTATTGGTTTTTATTTTTTCAACATTTTCCAGCAACCCTGCAGGGAATTCCTTGGAAGTTTAGCAAATCCCCCCTAAAGGAATGAGGCTTCTCTGAAGGATTTCTGCCTCCAGCTGCTGTTTTTGATGCTTTTTACAACAAAACTTTGCCTTGAAAAGCCACCACAGAGCCCCAATATTTGTATTGATACCAAAGGGGGAAGCCTGGAACAACTGAGCTGGCCCTTCATGAGAACAATCATCAAAGAGTTTAATTTGAATGTAATATAGATATTTTAATGTAATATATATTTATATAATATAGAATTTTAATTTTATTTTAATATTTAATTTTATGCTTCATTAACGCTGATTTTGGGCTCACATTAACTCTCATTTTGAACTCTCATTGCCCTCATTAACGCTGATTGTGGGCTCTCATTAACGCTGATTTTGGGCTCTCTCATTAACATCTCATTGCCCTCATGAGCGCTGATTTTAGGCTCTTTAATTAGTGCTGATTTTGGGCTTTCAATAATGCTGATTTTGATTTTGGGCTCTCTCATTAATGCTGATTTTGGCTTCATTAATGCTGATCTTGGGCTCTCAGTGCTCTCATTAATGTTGATTTTGGGCTCATTAACGTTGATTTTGGGCTCTCTCATTAACCTCTCATTGCCCTCATGAGCGCTGATTTTAGGCTCTTTAATTAGTGCTGATTTTGGGCTCTCAATAATGCTGATTTTGATTTTGGGCTCTCTCATTAATGCTGATTTTGGCTTCATTAATGCTGATCTTGGGCTCTCAGTGCCCTCATTAACGTTGATTTTGGGCTCATTAACGCTGATTTTGGGCTCTCTCATTAAGCTCTCATTGCCTTCATTAGCGCTGATTTTAGGCTCTTTAATTAGTGCTGATTTTGGGCTCTCAATAATGCTGATTTTGATTTTGGGCTCTCTCATTAATGTTGATTTTGGCCTCATTAATGCTGATCTTGGGCTCTCAGTGTCCTCATTAACACTGATTTTGAGCTCATTAGCACTGATTTTGGGCTCTCTCATTAACGCTGGTTTTGGGCTCACTAATGTTGATTTTGGGCTCCCTCATTAACGCTGATTTTGATTTTGGTCTCCCTCATTAACGCTGATTTTGAGCTCATTAGCACTGATTTTGGGCTCTCTCATTAACGCTGATTTTGGGCTCACTAATGTTGATTTTAGGCTCTCTCATTAACGCTGATTTTGGGCTCACTAATGTTGATTTTAGGCTCTCTCATTAACGCTGATTTTGGGCTCACTAATGTTGATTTTAGGCTCTCTCATTAACGCTGATTTTGATTTTGGGCTCTCTCATTAACACTGGTTTTAGGCTCACTGATGTTGATTTTGGGCTCATTAAAGCTGATTTTGATTTTGGATTCTCTCATTAACGCTGATTTTGGGCTCACTAATGCTGATCTTGGGCTCTCATTGCCCTCATTAACACTGATTTTGAGCTCATTAGCACTGATTTTGGGCTCTCTCATTAAGGCTGGTTTTGGGCTCACTAATGTTGATTTTGGGCTCATTAGCGCTGATTTTGGGCTCTCATTGCCCTCATTAACACTGATTTTGAGCTCATTAGCACTGATTTTGGGCTCTCTCATTAAGGCTGGTTTTGGGCTCACTAATGTGGATTTTGGGCTCTCGTTGCCCTCATTAACACTGATTTAAACACGAAGAAACTTTGTAGGGCAAGAAATCCGGGCAACCCGACGCGATGCGTTCATTGGAGGAACTTATTCCCTTTGGAACGTTTCCCTTGTTCTGAATTTCAGGGGAGATTTCTGGCCACCTACAAATACAGCGGCCACAGGTATGGGCTGGCCAGAAGCACCTTGGAGTCCATAGCCAGGGAGGGGCAGGCTACCTGTGTCCACATGGAAATCGAGGTGAGATCCCCTGGTGGGGCAAATTCCATCTTGGGACGCAGGGCGGGACAACGGGAACGGCCTCGGGTTGGAGATTGGGGAAAAAATTCCTTCCTGGAAAGGAACGCTCAGGTTCAAGATAAACCCCTGTGTTTCTCTGCTGTGTTTTTGAGGAGAAAACAACTGAGCTTCAAATTTCACAAACACTCATTTTCAAGGAAAAAAGCGCTGGTTTTTTTTCTGCTTTATTTTCAAGAGAAAAAAACTCAGCTCCAAATTGAACAAATGCTCAGTTTCAAGGAAAAATACCACTGCTTTCTCTGCTTTATTTGCAAGGAGAAAAAAAACCTCAGCTCCAAATTTCAAAAGTTTCAAGAAAAAACCCACTTTTTCTGTGCTTTATTTTCAAGAGAAAAAAAAACTCAGCACTGAATTCCACAAAACAGTTTCAAGGAAAAAAAACTGCTTTTTTTCTCTGCTTGTTTTTCAAGGAGAAAAAATTGAGCTCCAAATTTAACACTCAATTTCAATCATAAACCCCTGTGTTTCTCGGCTGTATTTTTGAGGAGATAAAGTTCAGCTCCAAATTCAACAAATGCTCAGTTTCAAGGAAAAAAAAACACTTCTTACTCTGCTTTATTTTCAAGAGAAAATGCTGAGCTTCAAATTTCACAAACACTCATTTTCAAGGAAAAAAGTGTTGGTTTTTTTTTCTGCTTTATTTTCAAGAGGAAAAAACTCAGCTCCAAATTCAACAAATGCTCAGTTTCAAGGAAAAAAAAAACACTGTTTTCTCTGCTTTATTTTCAAGAGATAAAACTGAGCTTCAAATTACACAAAGACTCAGTTTCAAGAAAAAAAAAAACCAAAACACTTTTCTCTGCTTTATTTGCAAGGAGAAAAAAAACCTCTGCTCCGAATTTCAAAAGTTTCAAGAAAAACCCCACTTTTTCTGTGCTTTATTTTCAAGAGAAAAAAACTCATCTCTAAATTCCACACTCAATTTCAATCATAAACCCCTGTGTTTCTCGGCTGTATTTTTGAGGAGATAAAGTTCAGCTCCAAATTGAACAAATGCTCAGTTTCAAGGAAAAAAAACCACTTCTTACTCTGCTTTATTTTCAAGAGAAAATGCTGAGCTTCAAATTTCACAAACACTCATTTTCAAGGAAAAAAGCGCTGGGTTTTTTTCTGCTTTATTTTCAAGAGGAAAAAACTCAGCTCCAAATTCAACAAATGCTCAGTTTCAAGGGAAAAAAAAAAGAAAACCACTGTTTTCTCTGCTTTATTTGCAAGGAGAAAAAACTCAGCTCCAAATTTCACAAACCTGCATTTTCAAGGAAAAAGAAAACGCTGGATTTTTCTGCTTTATTTTCAAGGACAAAAAACTCAGCTTCAAATTGGACCAACACTCATTTTGAAGAAAAACCACTGTTTTCTCTGCTTCATTTTCAAGAGGAAAAAAAAACTCAGCACCAAATTCCACCAGTTTCAAGGAAAAAAATGCTTTTTTTTCTCTGCTCTTTTCTCAAGGAGAAAAACCTCAGCTCCAAACTGGACAAACACTCAATTTCAATAATAAAAACACTGTTTTCTCTGCTTTATTTTCAAGGAGAAAAAACTCAGCTCCAAATTTCACAAACACTCAGTTTCAAGGAAACAACACTGTTTCTCTATGCTTTATTTTCAAGGAGAAAAAATTCAGCTACCACTTCAACAAACACTCAATTTCAAGAATAGACCCCCAATGTTTTTTTCTGTTTGATTTCCAAGGAGAAAAAATCAGCTTCAAATTGGAAAAACACTGAGTTTCAAGGAAAAAATCACTGTTTTCTGTGCTTTATTTTCAAGGAGAAAAAACCTGAGCTCCTTGTTTCACAAATACTCAGTTTCAAGGAAAAAAACCCGCTGGTTTATTTTCAAGGACAAAAAACTCAGCTTTATTTTCAAGGACAAAAAACTCAGCTTCAAATTGGACCAACACTCATTTTGAAGAAAAAAACCACTGTTTTCTCTGCTTTATTTTCAGGAGAAAAAAAAACCTCAGCACCAAATTCCACAAACAGTTCCAAGGAAATGAAACGCTTTTTTTCTTTCCTTTGTTTTCAGGGAGAAAAAACTCAGCTCCAAATTTCACAAACACTCAATTTCAATAATAAAATCACTGTTTTCTCTGCTTTATTTTCAAGGAGAAAAAAAAAAACTCAGCTCCAAATTTCACAAACACTCAGTTTCAAGGAAAAAGAAAACGCTGGTTTTTTCTGCTTTATTTTCAAGGACAAAAAACTCAGCTTCAAATTGGACCAACACTCATTTTGAAGAAAAAAACCTCTGTTTTCTGTGCTTTATTTTCAGGAGAAAAAAAAACCTCAGCACCAAATTCCACCAAACAGTTTCCAGAAAAGCCCCACTTTTCTTTTTTTTTCCCCCTCTGCTTTGTTTTGCAGGGCGTCCGTAGCTTGAAGCGCACTCACTTCAGACCCAGGTGCATCCTGCTGGTGCCAAAGGACAAAGAGAAATATGGGGAGCACCTGAGGAGGACAGGGCTGTTCAGCAGGCCAGAGATGGAGGAGGCAGTGAGCAGGGTGGACATGTACCTCCAGATCAGCCAGGACTACCCGGGCTACTTCGACGTGGTCATCAACACGGGTCAGTCAATGCTGATTGCCTCTGGGATAATCAGGAACTGAGGGACGAGTTGTTGAGTTGATCTTCTGTTTGCCAGGGTTGGGATTAAATGCATGAAATGTTCTTGTTGGACTCAGGTGTTTATTAGTACTCATCTGTATTTCAGCCTCACAAACCCTGAGTTCTGCAGCACTTCAATAACAAACTCAAAATGGAGCCCCAAAATGGAGCCCCATCTCTCTCCCTCTACAAGGCCTTTTAAACTGTCCAAAACCTCAATTATTTTCACCCAATTATAATAAATTATTATAATACATTATAATACATTATTATAATAGTTATTATAAATTATCTTTTAACCCAATAACCAGCAGGGTGGACATGTACCTCCAGATCAGCCAGGACTGCCCTGGCTACTTCGACGCGGTCATCAACACGGGTCAGTCAATGCTGATTGCCTCTGGGATAATCAGGAATTGAGGGACGAGTTGTTGAGTTGATCTTGTGTTTGCCAGGGTTGGGATTAAATGCATGAAATGTTCTTGTTGGACTCAGATGTTTATTAGTACTCATCTATATTTCAGCCTCACAAACCCTGAGTTCTGCAGCACTTCAATAACAAACTCAAAATGGAGCCCCATCTCTCTCTCTCTCTACAAGGCCTTTTAAACTGTCCAATTAAGAAATGACAATAATTTCCACCCAATTATAATAAATTATTTTAATAAATTATAATAAATTATTATAATAGTTATTATAAATTATCTTTTAACCCAATAACCAACACCTGTGCCCAGGGTGAGCAGGGTGGACATGTACCTCCAGATCAGCCAGGACTGCCCTGGCTACTTCGACGCGGTCATCAACACGGGTCAGTTAATGCTGATTGCCTCTGGGATAATCAGGAACTGAGTTTATCTTCTTTTTGCTGAGGTTGGGATTAACAACAAGATGATATTTCTTGTTTGCACTCAGGTGTTTATTAGTACTTATCTGTATTTCAGCCTCACAAACCCTGAGGTCTGCAGCACTTCAATAACAAACTCAAAATGGAGCCCCAAAATGGAGCCTCATCTCTCTCTCTCTCTCTCTCCACAAGACCTTTTAAACTGTCCAATTAAGAAATTAAACCTAAATAATTTTTACTTTTAACCCAATAACCAACCACCCCTGCCCTGAAATGTGGACTTTTTAATCCAATGACACAAAACCACCCAAACCCATGGAGAAGAAGGAAAAGAAGAAGGAGCAGCCCAAAACCCAAAAACCTCCATCTTGTGTTATATGTAATACTGTATTGGGACTCAGATGTTTATTCTTCCTTATTTATGTCACAGTCTCACAAATCCTGTGTTCCACAGCACTCCAACAACAAAAAGTGGAGGCCATCTCTCTTTCTACAAGGCTTTTTAAACTGTCCAATTAAGAAATGTGACACCTCAATTATTTTCACCCAATTATAACAAATTATGATGATAATTATAGTAAATAATTATAATAATTATTATAAGTTATCTTTTAACCCAATAACCAACCACCCATGCCCTGCAATGGGGACTTTTTAATCCAATGGCACAAAACCACCCAAACCCATGGAGGAGAAGGTGAAGAAGAAGGACCAGCACTGCCCCAAAACCTGCATCTTGCTTTATATCCATTACTGTATTCTAAACCCTCAAACTCTGAGTTTCCCCCCTGTGATCTCACACACTCCTGTCCAAACTGCACACCCACAATCCCAGTTCCATCATTCCATTCTGGAAGCTTCTCCAGGCCTCAGGGCAGTGCAGGGTTCTCCTGGGGCTCACAGAAATCTCCAATTCCCAGCAGGTGGGAGAATCCTTGCTGGAAAAATTCCCTCTGTAATTCATTCCTTTCGTAGAGTTTTGGTGTTCACCACCTTAAACCACAGCACCAGGGTGTAAATATTGCAAATTTGTAAATGTGGCACACAGAGCTCGCAATTTAAATATGGCCTAAAGAAATGAACCAACAGGAAAACATTTAGGAGAGTGCAGAGCCTGAATTTCAGCTTTTTTTTCAATGTGGTTTTTTCAATTTCAAACCTTTATGAAGACGAAGGTTTTTCTCCCCAGGAGACATTAAAAATGTGTTTCTGTCACAAACATATTTCTGTATTTTCTGGCTAAGCTAAGAACATATTTCTGTGTCAAACCCGTGTGATTTGTGTCTTTGCACTGATGAAAAGTTGGTTTTTATTCCATTTCTTTTCCCTCTGCCATGAAATGCTTTTCCCTCTCTGCAGATGACCTGGAGGAGGCACTCACAGATCTGAGTCTGGTTGTCAAGGTCTACCTGGGCATGGAGCCTCCTAACGTTCTGGAGAACTTTGAAGGCTTCTGGAGCCAGACAGGTAAAGTGCTCTCATCAGCAGGATATTCCTATTTATTGGTAATTGATTGATTTCCAATTCATTGGTAATTGATTAATGGAAATCTGTAAATGATGCAGCCTGGAACCTCCACCAGCTGCTCTGCAGTGGCTCTCCCAGGCTGGTTCCTCCTGAGGATGGTTTGGGGCTCAGGTGGGGTTCCCAACTCTCCTGAGGATGGTTTTGGCCTCTGGATGGAGTTTCCAACTCTCCTGAGGATGGTTTGGGGCTCAGGTGGAGTTCCCAACTCTCCTGAGGATGGTTTGGGGCTCAGGTGGGGTTCCCAACTCTCCTGAGGATGGTTTGGGGCTCAGGTGGGGTTTCCAACTCTCCTGTTTGTTTTTTTTGGGGCTCAGGTGGAGTTTCCTGATTCCTTTGGTGGTTTTGGGCTCTGGGTGTTTTCCTGACTCTATTTTGGGCTCAGGTGGAGCTTCCAGCTCTCCTGAGGATGGTTTTGGGCTCTGGATGGTCTCCTGACTATTCTGGGCTCAGATGCAGTTTCCTGACTCTCTTTTGGGCTCAAATGCAGTTTCCTTACCCATCTGAGGATGGATTTGGGCTCAGATGGAGTTTCCAACTCCCCTGAGGACGGTTTTGGGCTCTGGATGTTTTCCTGACCCTCTTTTGGGGCTCTGGATGGAGTTTCCTGACTCCTCTGATGGTTTCGGGCTCTGCATGGTCTCCTGACTATTTTGGGCTCAGATGGAGTTTCCTGGCCCATCTGAGGATGGTTTTGGGTTCTTGATGGAGTTTCCTGACTCCTCTGAAGGTTTTGGCCTCTGGATGGAGTTTCCAACTCTCCTGAGGATGGATTTGGGCTCTGGATGGAGTTTGCTGACTCCTCTGTGGATGATTTTGGGTTCAGATGGAGTTTCCTGACTCCTTTGAGGAATGGTTTTGGGCTCTGGATGTTTTCCTGACCCTTTTTTGGGCTATGGAGTTTCCTGGCTCTCCTGAGGATGGTTTTGGGCTCAGATGGAGTTTCCTGATTCCTCTGAAGGTTTTGGGCTCAGATGAAGTTTTCCTGACCCTTCTGAGGATGGATTTGGCCTCAGATGGAGTTTCCAACTCTCCTGAGGATGTTTTTTGGCTCATATGGAGTTTCCTGATGCTTTTTGGGCTCAGATGGAGTTTCCTGACTCCTCTGAAGGTTTTGGGCTCAGACGGAGTTTCCAACTCTCCTGAGGATGGATTTTGGCTCAAATGGAGTTTCCTGATGCTTTTTGGGCTCAGATGGAATTTTCTGACCCCTTTGAGGATGGATTTGGCCTCAGATGGAGTTTCCTGGCTCTCCTGAGGATGCTTTTTGGGCTCAGACGGAGTTTCCTGACTCCTCTGAAGGTTTTGGGCTCAGATGGAGTTTCCAACTCTCCCGAGGATGGTTTTGGGCTCAGATGGAATTTCCTGACTCTTCTGAGGATGGTTTTGGGCTCAGATGGAGTTTCCTGATGCTTTTTGGCCTCAGATGGAGTTTCCTGACTCCTCTGAAGGTTTTGGGCTCTGATGGAATTTCCTGGCCCATCTGAGGATGGATTTGGGCTCAGATGGAGTTTCCTGGCCCATCTGAGGATGGATTTGGGCTCAGATGGAGTTTCCTGGCCCATCTGAGCATGGATTTGGGCTCAGATGGAATTTCCTGGCCCATCTGAGGATGGATTTGGGCTCAGATGGAGTTTCCTGGCCCATCTGAGGATGGATTTGGCCTCAGATGGAGTTTCCTGGCCCATCTGAGGATGGATTTGGGCTCTGATGTCCCATTCCAGGTAAATCCCAAGCGAGGGGTGCTCATGGGTGACCTTTGTGCCTCCCAAACTCCAGCAGCAAGGAACTGGGAGGGCACCGGGACCTCCCCTTGCTCTTCCCCAGGATGGCACAAAGAGCAGGAAAATCGGGACAATGAGATGGGGAAAACAACTTCAAAATCCACTCCCAGGGCTTTTGGGGTGACCCCAAATGAGCTGTGGTGTCTCAGAGAAGATTTTTGACCCCTGAATGGCCGAGGCTGGAGCCTTCCAGCTGATCCAGGAGCTTGCTCTCATTCCTAAATTAACACAGCAAAAACAAACAGAAAACAAATTCCTCAATTTAGTCAATTGTGGAAATTCCTAAATTAACACAGCAAAAACAAACAGAAAACAAACTCATAAATTTATTCAATTGTGGAAATTCCTAAATTAACACAGCAAAAACAAAGCAAAACCAAATTCCTAAATTTATTGCATTATGTAAATTCCTAAATTAACACAGCAAAACCAAACCAAAAACAAATTCATTAAATTTATTAAATTAGCTAAATTCCTAAATTAGCACAGCAAAAACAAACAAAAGCCAAATTCCTAAATTTATTAAATCATGGAGATTTCTAAATTAGCACAGCAAAAGCAAACAAAAAACAAATTCCTAAATTTATTAAATTATGGAAATTCCTAAATTAACACAGTGAAAATGAACAAAAACCAAATTCCTACATTTACTTAATTTATTAAATCATGCAAATTCCTGAATTAACACAGCAAAAATGAACAAACCCCAAATTCCTACATTTATTAAATAAATTAAATCATGGAAATTTCTAAATTACCACAGCAAAAACAAACCCCAAAACCCCCAAACCTTCAGGCAGATCAATTCCTTGATCCTGCAGCCACAGAATTGGCTCCAGGAGGGAAAGGGAGGGAGAAGAGCTTTACTGGAATAAAACAAAAATAAATAACCAAGAAGGACATTTTGGTACCAAGAAGATCTGCAAGATGAGTTAAAAATAAGCTCATTTGTAGGATTTTTTTCCCTGTGACTCCAGGAACTTCCAGCGCTTTGGATTTGGTTCCATTTTGGATGCATTGGAACAGGATCTGTTCCCTCAGGAGCACAGAGTACCAATACCCACAGCCTGGGGAAGGCTGCAAATAAAAGCAGCTGGAAAAAAAGGGCAAAACGTCTGAAATTTTTAATAAAGGACAGTGCAATATTCATCAGTTGATAATTTCGTGTCATTTTGGATCCTGCAGGAATGAGTGCTATTAATTTCCCAATGGACACAGGAGGAGCCTCTGTACACATTGCGGCTTCTCAGAGCTACGGCACTGAGGGCTTGGCTGAAAAATCTGATTTAGCTTTAAAGGAAGTAGATTTTATTTTAATTTCCAGAACTTCCACGCTCACCTGAAATGGAAAAGGTGATTCCCTTGCCTTATTTGCTATAATATTGCATTTTCTTGCCTTAAAAACTCTGGGGAGGTTTTGTCTCGAAGGCAACAAACCCTAGGGAGATTATTAGAAAAGAAGAGAAAAGCCTAAGGATTAAAAAGAAAAGATTTTTGTATAATCCTGGTCTTTTTGGAGATAGATTTAAGTATCTGAAGCTCCTTTAAAGGACTTTTTATCCCTCAGCAGCTCTTGCAGAGAGTCACTTGTCACTACAGAATCTTCATTAACACGGTGAGATTTTGGCAATTCTGCTGCTCCTAAAGTAACTTTTAAATTTACTGCACGCCATTAAATTCCCCCAGAGCCCCATTTATAGGGGTTTAAATAAATTTAAGGAGATCCTCTCTTCTCATGGACTGTGGGAAATAATTTATTTTCCAAACCTTGCCCCAAGGTTGTCTTTAAAAGGGAGGTTTTTAGTGAGAAGATTGCTTGTGGGAGATTATGAGAGGTTTATAATTCTTTATTTTTTTGGTTAATAAACTTCTGGACAAGATCTTTTGCTGGTGTACAGTAAAAAAAAAAATATATCCAGGGAGAAAATAGATAAGTTCTTTTAAAAAATTTTTAATAGCAGAATTAGAGCAATTTTTGGAGCTGATAATGCTTTGAACTTCCATTGGAAGCTTTTATCTATGGGATAAAAGTGATCCCAGTGATTGGAAACTGTTAAAATCCTGGAATGGTTTGGGTTGGGAGGGAATTTAATCCAGGTCCAGTCCTGACACCTTCCACTATCCCAGGGTGCTCCAAGCTGGCCTTGGACACTTCCAGGGATGAGGAATCCACAATTTCCCTGGAAAACCAGAGCCCTCAGAGGAAAGAATGCCAAACAAAAATATTTTTAAGGTTATTTCTATGGTTTAAATCAATATTTAATGTGATTTTATACACGGGATCCTAGTTTATCCTAGTTTACAGATTTTTTTTTTCAAATTTGAAATAATTTTATTATTCAAAATCATTTTGGTTTTAAAAACAGAGTTGTATGGAGGGGACCTTAAAGCCCAGCCAGTTATTTTTTTCCCAATTTGGAAATAATTTTAATTATTCAAAATCATTTTGGTTTTAAAAGCTGAACTGTGTGGGGCCACCTCAAAGCCCAGGTTTCTCCAGCCCTGTGGTGGTTTTGTGGGAGTTATCTACAGAAGTGATATCAATTTTCTGAGTACTGAAAAGCTGTGTACACTTTTGTGCAAAACACCTGTGAAAGAGGAAAGAAACTGGAGAACTGGAAAACCCTGAATTATTATTTATTATTAATGGAATAATAAATTCCATTATTTATTTGATGGGATAAATAATCCCAATTTCTTCACATTGTCCTTAAGAAAGAAAAGTTTGTAGGGGGAGGAAAAGCGTCCTAAAGGTTTTGGTTTGATTCTTATCACTTTTCTTCCTTTTAGTAACTGCTGATAAATTTCTCTTGATAACCTTTGAAACTTTTAAGGCTGCTTTACCTTTCCTATTTCCATTTCCTATTTCCTATTTCCTATTTCCTATTTCCATTTCCTATTTCCTATTTCCATTTCCTATTCCCATTTCCTGTTTTCCATTTCCTATTTCCTATTTCCATTTCCTATTTCCTATTTCCTATTTCCATTTCCTATTTCCATTTCCTATTTCCTATTTACTATTTCCTATTTCCATTTCCTATTTCCTATTTCCATTTCCTATTTCCTATTTCCTATTTCCATTTCCTATTTCCTATTTCCTATTTCCTATTTCCATTTCCTATTTCTTATTTCCTATTTCCCATTCCTGCCTCCCAACAGGAAGCAGGTGAGCACATCCTAGTGAGTGCTCTGGTGATTAACCAACACTGAACCCACCGCACTCATTAACGCCCTCATTAACGGGGAAATCTCAAATTAGCCAAACCAAAACTGCTGAATATGAGAGAGAGAATACAAACAACTCCATCTCCAGAAGATTTCAAACTGGTTTTATTCCAGCATTCATGCTTTTTATACATTCTCACACAACTCATCAGTTTGCACTTTAATCGTGGGTCACAAGAGACAAACAAGGTGCTCATTGGAACAGGCAGTTGCAGTTTCTCTGATTTATCCTTCTTTCTGTCTTGGGTTCTGCGTCAATGACCTGGGGAGGAAATTCTTTCAGGGGTAAACATGGATCCTCTTCTCAAACATGGATCCTGTTATCAAACATGGACCCTCTTATCAAACATGGATCCTCTTATCAAACATGGATCCTGTTATCAAACATGGATCCTCTTATCAAACATGGATCCTCTTATCAAACATGGATCCTCCTGTCAAACATGGATCCTCTTCTCAAACATGGATCCTGCTATCAAACATGGATCCTCTTATCAAACATGGATCCTCTTATCAAACATGGATCCTGTTATCAAACATGGATCCTCTTATCAAACATGGATCCTCTTATCAAACATGGATCCTCTTATCAAACATGGATCCCCTTATCAAACATGGATCCTGTTATCAAACATGGATCCTCTTATCAAACATGGATCCCCTTATCAAACGTGGATCCTCTTCTCAAACATGGATCCTGCTATCAAACATGGATCCCCTTATCAAACGCGGATCCTCTTCCCCACCTTCTCTCTGGCTCACAGAAGTGGCTCTGAATCCTCTTCCACACAAAACCGCCCCCAATCCAAGGTGGCCTTGGCCACTTTCAGGGATGGAAAATGGAAATGAAACGTTCCTGCTGTTGGTGTGGAGAAGGTTTTCACTGAGGATTGTCCTTCCCACGCCAGGTTCCTGGAACCAGATCATCCCAGAGGAAATGCCGGCTCCATCCTACGGGGACCTCTTGCACATTTCCGCCAAAAACTATCCCAGAGACCTCCTGGAAATGCTGACTGCAACCCCGGGCTCTGTGGTAAGGAGCAGTTCCTGTCACCCCAGGAACCTCTGGAGTTTGACCCAAACCCTTTTCAGTTTTCAGGGAAAAAAAATGTTCCGTGTTCTCGGTCCCCTTCCGATTTCAACAATATCTCCCAGTTCTCCTGACCCGTGGAATGGTTTGGGTTGGAAGGGACCTCAAAGATCATCCAGGGACACCTGCAGGAATTCCTGCTGGGATCATTCCCAAAAAAAGGTGAAGGAGCTGAGAGGGGAAGTTTTGGAGCTGAGGTTTTTGATGGGATAAATAATCCCAAAAATGGGACAATTTAAGGGGAGCAGACTCAGCCCTTCAAAAGCTCTGGGGTTTATTTTGGTGATTTTTAAGGGATGTTATAGAACCAAAAAATGGGGAATTTAAAGCCAAAAACCACAAAATCTTCCCAACAGAAGAAGGAAAAACTCCTCCAGCTGCAAAATTCCAGGGTGGAAGTGGGGCTGTATTCCCAAAAAAAGGTGAAGGAGCTGAGAGGGGAAGTTTTGGAGCTGGAAGTTTTTGATGGGATAAATAATCCCAAGAACATGGAAATTTAAGGAGAGCAGACTCAGCCCTTCAAAAGCTCCTAAAAATATCTCTGGGGTTTATTTTGGTTATTTTGGTGATTTTTAAGGGATGTTTTACAACACAAAAAAGGGGAATTTAAAGCCAGAAACCACAAAATCTCTCCAAGAGTGGAAGGAAAAACTCCTCCAGCTGCAAAATTCCAGGGGTGGGGGCATTTCCAGTGGAATTGGGGAATTCCTCTGGAATTCCTGCTGGGAACATTCCCAAAAAAGGTGAAGGGGCTGAGATTGGAAGTTTTGGAGCTGGAAGTTTTTGGATGGGATAAATAATCCCAAAAATGGGACAATTTAAGGAGAGGAGACTCAGCCCTTCAAAAGCTCCTAAAATATCTCTGGGGTTTATTTTGGTTATTTTGGTGATTTTTAAGTGACATGATAGACCACAAAAAAGGGGAATTTAAAGCCAAAACCCACAAAATCTTCCCCATAGAAGAAGGAAAACTCCTCCAGCTGCAAAATTCCAGGGGTGGGAGCATTTCCAGTGGAATTGGGGAATTCCTGCTGGGAACATTCCCAAACAAAGGTGAAGGAGCTGAGAGGGGAAGTTTTGGAGCTGAGGGATTTGATGGAATAAATAATCCCAAAAATGGGACAATTTAAGGAGAGCAGACTCAGCCCTTCAAAAGCTCCTAAAAATATCTATTGTGGTTATTTTAGTTATTTTTAAATGATGTGATAGAATACAAAAATGGAGAATTTATAGCCAAAAACCACAAAATCTTCCCAAGAGTGGAAGGAAAACTCCTCCAGCTGCAGAATTCCAGGGGTGGGGGCATTTCCAGTGGAAGTGGGGAATTCCTCTGGAATTCCTGCTGGGCACATTCCCAAAAAAGGTGAGGGAGCTGAGAGGGGAAGTTTTGGAGCTGGAAGTTTTGGATGGAATAAATAATCCCAAAATCATGGAAATTTATGGAGAGCAGAATCAGCCCTTGAAAAGCTCCTAAAATATTTCTGGGGTTTATTTTGGTTATTTTGGTGATTTTTAAGGGATGTTATAGAACCCAAAAATGGGGAATTTAAAGCCAAAAACCACCAAATTTTCCCAATAGAAGAAGGAAAATCCTTGGGTTTTTTAGCCCTGGCTGGATTGAAGGTGTGGAACTTCTCTGTTGTTACTTTTTATACATTAATTACATTTATATAATTATATTAATAAAATATAAATTATATAAATTATGTAGATTTATATAATTATATAATTATAACTTAGTTAATTCATTCCAGCCAGAGAAAATGAGGGCAGGGCTGGCACAGGGCAGGAGCTGCAAGGATTCACATTTTTATTTCTAGATTTTATTTAATTTATTTTTAATTTTTATTTATCTTAGGCCAAATTAAAGGGGGAAAAAAATCAAAATATTTTTAATATTTCGGCCTTAAAGCCAAATTTTTCAGCTGTTCCATTTGGGACTGGAAATTGGGAATTTTCCATGAACAAAATAAGAATCTGATCCTTACTTGGGATAAATAATGAAATAATTCACAATTGTAATGTGAATATTTTATTTCTATTTCTGTGAATATTTTATTGCTATTTATTTCTATTTATGTGACTATTGTATTTCTATTTATTTTATTTATGTGAATATTTTATTGCTATTTATTTCTATTTATGTGACTATTGTATTTCTATTTATTTTATTTATGTGAATATTTTATTTCTATTTATTTCTATTTATGTGACTATGGTATCTCTATTTCTTTTATTTCTATTTCTGTGACTATTTTATTTCTATTTATTTTATTCATATTTATTGAGCAGTTTCATTTGCTTTGTCTTAGCCCATTAAATTGACATTAATTGATTATATATATATATATAACTTTATTATATATTTTATATATAATTTAATTTTATCTTTATTGATTTATAAACATATATTTATTTTATTTCTATTTATGCCAAAGCAGGATGGAATTTTTTATATATGTATATACATATATTAAAGTTTCAATTTTATTTATATTTATTTATAAATATGTCTTTATTTCTATTTCTATTTATGTCACTATTTTATTTTATTTTATTTTATTTCTATTTATGTGAATATTTTATTTCTATTTATTTCTATTTATGTGACTATTGTATTTTATTTCCATTTATGTGAATATTTCATTTCTATTTATTTCTATTTCTGTGACTATTTCATTTCTATTTATTATATTTCTATTTCTGTGACTATTTTATTTCTATTTCTGTGACTATTTTATTTCTATTTATTTTATTCCTATTGATTGAGCAGTTTCATTTGCTTTATCTTAGCCCAATCAATTGACATTAATTGATAAATTGATAATTAATAATTGATATCAGTGCTATCAGCTGATACCAAAGCAGGAGGGAATTTTTTATATATATGTATATACATATATTAAAATTTTAATTTGATTTATATTTATTTATAAATATGTATTTATTTCTATTTCTATTTATGTGACTATTTTATTTCATTTCTATTTATGTGAATATTTTATTTCTATTTATTTCTATTTATTTCTATTTCTATTTAGGTGAATATTTTATTTTATTTCTATTTATGTGAATACTTCATTTCTATTTATGGGAACATTTTAATTCCATTTATTTCTATTTATTTCTCTTTCTGTGACTATTTTATTTTTATTTCTTTTATTGATGGAGCAGTTGAACTGTGCTCTGTCTCAGCCCATGACATTAATTAATAAATTGATAATTAATAATTGATATCAGTGGATGAAATTTTTAATATATTTATATATATATATAATTTTATTTTATTTATATTGATTTATAAATATATATTTATTTTATTTCCATTTATGTGATTATTTCATTTCTATTTATTTCTATTTATGTGAATATTTCATTTCTATTTATTTCTATTTCTGTGAATATTGTATTTCTATTTATTTCTATTTATGTGAATATTTTATTTCTATTTATTTCTATTTATGTGAATATTTTATTTCTATTTATTTCTATTTCTATTTCTGTGACTATTTTATTTCTATTTCTGTGACTATTTTATTTCTATTTATTCATATTGATTGAGCAGTTTCATTTGCTTTATCTTAGCCCAATAAATTGACATTAATTGATAAATTGATAATTAATAATTGATATCAGTGCTATCAGCTGATACCAAAGCAGGATGGAATTTTTAATATAATTATATATATATATATAATTTTATTTTATTTATATTGATTTATAAATATATATTTATTTCATTTCTATTTACATGACTATTTTTTTCTATTTATTTTATTTCCATTTATCAGCCCGACATCAAATTCATTAATTGATAATTAATTCATAATTGATAGCAGGAAATTCCTTCTTTCACACAGTTAAGGTTGGAAAGTGCCCCAGGATCATGGGCACCACTCAATCCTCATTTTTTCACTTTTTTTCCACTTTTTTCACTTTTTTTTCACTTTTTTTCCCCTTTTTTCCCCTTTTTTCACTTTTTTTCACATTTTTAAAAATTTTTTCACTGTTTTCACTTTTTTTCACCTGTTTTTATTTTTTCACCTTTTTTTATTTTTTCACTTTTTTTCACTTTTTTAAAATTTTTTTCACTTTTTTCACTTTCTTTTTTCCACTTTTTCCCATTTTTTTCACCTTTTTACACCTTTTTCACTTTTTTAAAATTTTTTTCACTTTTTTCTTTTTTTTTCATTTTTTTCCACTTTTCCCCCTTTTTTTCACATTTTTTTCACTTTTTTCCACCATTTTTTCCACCATTTTTCCACTTTTCCCCCTTTTTTCACTTTTTTTCACCTTTTCTTCACTTTTTTTTCACTTATTTTGCACTTTTTTCTCTTTTTTTCACTTTTTTCACCTTTTTTTCATATTTTCACTTTTTCCCACTTTTTTCCCTTTCTTTTTCCCTTTTTTCACTTTTTTCCCCTTTTTTCACCTTTTTTTCACTTTTTTCATTTTTCCACCTTTTTTTTACCTTTTTTCCCCTTTTTTTCACGATTTTTTTCACTTTTTTCACTTATTTTTCATTTTTTCCACCATTTTTTTCACTTTTTCCCCTTTTTTTCACCTTTTTTTCCACCATTTTTTCCACTTTCTTTTCACTTTTTTCCCCTTTTTTTTCACTTTTTTTCACTTTTTTCCCTTTTTTTACTTTTTTTCACCTTTTCTTAACTTTTTTCCACTTTTTTTTTCATTTATTTTGCACTTTTTTCCTCTTTTGTTCTCTTTTTTTCACTTTCTTTTCACTTTTTTCACTTCTTTCACCTTTTTTCCCTTTTTTTAAATTTTTTTCACTTTTTTCAATTTTTCACTTATTTTTCACTTTTTTCCACCATTTTTCCACCTTTTTTTCACCTTTTTTCACTTTCTTTTCAATTTTCCCCTTTTTTTCATTTTTTCCACTTTTTTATCACATTTTTCACTTTTTTCCCCTTTTTTCCCTTTTTTCCCCTTTTTTCACTTTTTTTACCTTTTCTTAACTTTTTTCCACTTTTTTTCACTTATTTTGCACTTTTTTCCTCTTTTTTTATATTTTTTCACTTTTTTCACCTTTTTTTTACTTTTTTTTCACTTATTTCCCCTTTTTTCCACTTTCTTTTCACCTTTTTTCACTTTTTTCACTTTTTTCCCTTTTTTCGCCCTTTTTTCACTTTCTTTCACCTTTTCTTCACTTTTTTTTACACTTTTTTTTCACTTATTTTGCACTTTTTTTCTCTTTTTTTTGACTTTTTTTTCACTTTTTTCTTCAATTTTTTTCACTTGTTTTCACTTTTTTTCATTTTCTTCCACTTTTTTTTTCACTTTTTTCACCTTTTTTTATTTTTTCACTTTTTTTTCACGTTTTTTCACTTTTTTCACTTTTTTTCACGTTTTTCACGTTTTTCCCCTTTTTTCCACTTTTTCACTTTTTTCACTTTTTTTTCACAATTTTTTCACTTTTTTTCACCATTTTTTCACTTTTTTCACTTTTTCCCCTTTTTTCATTTTTTCCACTTTTTCTTCACTTTTTTTCACCTTTTTTCACTTTTTCCAATTTTTTTTCACTTTTTTCACTTTTTTCACTTTTTTCCCCTTCTTTTTCCCTTTTTTCACTTTTTTCCACTTTTTTCACTTTTTTCATTTTTTCCACCTTTTTTTTACCTTTTTTCACCTTTTTTCCCTTTTTTCACTTTTTTTCACTTTTTTCACCTTTTTTTCACCTTTTTTTCACTTTTTTCCACTTTTTCCACTTTTTTTTCACTTTTTTCCACTTTTTTTTCACTTTTTTTTTTCACTTTTTTTCACTTTTTTTCACTTTTTTTCCCTTTTTTCCAACATTTCCAGCCCTGCTGACTCCACCACCGCCCTGGACAGAATTTTATTTTAAAAATAATTTCAAATAAAAACATTTTCCATTTATTATTTCTGCACCTCATTAATCCCAACCCAACCCTGCTGTTTGCCCAGGATATTTCAATTTTCACCCCTGGAATTTTAGCAGGAGAAAGGAGAGGACCCAAAACATTAAAAAAAACAGAAATCATTGAAAATTATTGTATAAAATTCTCTTTTTTCCTTTCTTTTCCCCAGGAAGAGGCCTCGCTCCGGAGACGATTCTCTGCAGCTCGGCAGGTGCTGCTGTCCCACAGGTAAAACCGGGAAATTCCAATTTATTCCAGTTTATTCCAATTTAATTCCAATTTAATCCAAATTTAATTCCAATTTCTTCCAATTTAATCCCAATTTATTCCAATCCCAATTTATTCCAATTTATTCCCATTTATTCCAATTTAATTCCAATTTCTTCCAATTCCAATTTAATTCCAATTTATTCCAATTCATTTCCAATTTATTCCAATTTATTTCCAATTTATTCCAATTTAATTCCAATTTAATTAAAATTTATTCCAATTTAATCCCAATTTATTCCAGTTTATTCCAATTTAATTCCAATTTATTTCCAATTTATTCCCATTTATTCCAATTTATTCCAATTTATTTCCAATTTATTCCCATTTATTCCAATTTATTTCCAATTTCATTCCAATTTAATCCCAATTTATTTCCAATTTATTCCAATTTAATCCCAATTTATTTCCAATTTATTCCAATTCCAATTTAATCCAAATTTATCCCAGTTAATTTCCAATTTTATCCCAATTTATTCCAATTGAATTCCAATTTATTCCAATTTATTCCAATTTAATCCAATTTTATTCCAATTTAATTCCAATTTAATTCCAATTTATTCCAATTTATTCCAATTTAATTCCAATTTGTTCCAATTTAATTCCAATTTATTCCAATTTAATTCCAATTTCTTCCAATTTAATCCCAAATTATTCCAATCCCACTTTAATCCCAATTTAATTCCAATTTATTCCAGTTTATTCCCATTTATTCCAATTTAATTCCAATTTAATTCCAATTTATTTCCAATTTAATCCCAATTTATTCCAATCCCAATTTAATCCCAATTTAATTCCAATTTATTCCAGTTTATTTCAATTTATTCCAATTTAATCCCAATTTAATTCCAATTCATTCCAATCCCAATTTATTTCCAATTTCATTCCAATTTAATTCCACTTTATTTCCAATTTATTCCAATTCCAATTTAATCCCAATTTATCCCAGTTAATTTCCAATTTAATCCCAATTTATTCCAATTGAATTCCAATTTATTCCAATTTAATTCAAATTTCTTCCAAATTTATTCCAATTTAATTCCAATTTATTCCAATTCCAATTTAACTCCAATTTATTTCCAATTTAATTCCAATTTAATTCCAATTTAATCCAAATTTATCCCAATTTAATTCCAATTTAATCCCAATTTATTCCAATTTATTCCCATTTATTCCAATTTATTTCCAATTTCTTCCAATTTATTTCCAATTTATTCCAATTTAATTCCAATTTATTCCAATTCATTTCCAATTTATTCCAATTTATTTCCATTTTATTCCAATTTAATTCCAATTTAATTAAAATTTATTCCAATTTAATCCCAATTTATTCCAGTTTATTCCAATTTAATTCCAATTTATTTCCAATTTATTCCCATTTATTCCAATTTATTCCAATTTATTCCAATTTAATCCCAATTTATTCCAATTTATTTCCAATTTATTTCCAATTTCATTCCAATTTAATCCCAATTTATTTCCAATTTATTCCAATTCCAATTTAATCCCAATTTATCCCAGTTAATTTCCAATTTTATCCCAATTTATTCCAATTGAATTCCAATTTATTCCAATTTATTCCAATTTAATCCAATTTTATTCCAATTGAATTCCAATTTATTCCAATTTATTCCAATTTATTCCAATTTAATTCCAATTTAATTCCAATTTATTCCAATTTAATTCCAATTTAATCCCAATTTAATCCAAATTTCTTCCAGTTTATTTCCAATTTATTTCCAATTTAATCCAATTTATTCCAATTCCAATTTAATTCCAATTGAATTCCAATTTATTCCAATTTATTCCAATTTCATTCCAATTTAATCCCAATTTAATTCCAATTTATTTCCAATTTATTTTAAATTTATTCCAATTTATTCCAATTCCAATTTAATTCCAATTTATTTCCAATTTCATTGCAATTTATTTCCAATTTAATTCCAATTTATTTCAATTTTATTCCAAGAATTACATCAATATTTAAATCAAGATTTAAATCAAGAATTACATCAGAATTAAATCAAGAGCTAAATCAGAATTAAATCAAGATTTAAATCAAGAATTAAATCAAGAATTAAATTGGAATTAAGTCAGAAATTAATCAGAATTAAATCAAGAGTTAAATCAAGAATTAAATCAAGAATTAAGAATTAAATCAAGAATTAAATTGGAATTAAATAATTTCCGATTATTTATTCTTAATTTCTGATTATTATTATTTCTGATAATATTTATATTATTTTATTATATATTTTAATATATAACATTATTTTATTTAAAATTTTAATATTAATTATATTCTATAACTTCTGATAATAATTTCTGATTATTATTATTCTACTTGGGCTGTGATAAATAAATAAAAAATCTCAATTTTTGATTAACCTCACCCCATTTGGGCTGTGCTAAAGAGATAAAAAATGTAAATTTTTCATTAACTTTACTCCACTTGTGCTGTGATAAATTTAAAAATTTCTCAATTTCTGATTAAATTCACCCCAGTTAGGCCATGTTAAATTAAATAAAAATAAATCTCAATTTCTGATTGACCTCACCCCTCTTCAGCTGTGCTAAATAAAAAATAACTTTAAAAAAATCTCAATTTCTGATTAAATTCACCCTATTTGGGCTGTGATAAATTAAAAAAAAACCACCAAAAAAATCTCAATTTCTGATAACCTCACCCCACTTGAGCTGTGCTAAATAAATTTTTTAAATTCTCAATTATTGATTAAATTCACCCTATTTGGGCTATGAAAAATTAAAAAAAAAAACCAAAAAATCTCAATTTCTGATAACCTCACCCCATTTGGGCTGTGCTAAATTAAAAATAAATCTCAATTTTTGGTGAAACTCACCCCACTTGAGCTGTGCTAAATAAATTTTTTAAATTCTCAATTATTGATTAAATTCACCCTACTTGGGCCTTGCTAAATAAAAAAAAATCTCAATTTTTGATTAAACTCACCCCACAAAAATCTCAATTTTTGATTGACCTCACCCAACTTGGGCTGTGATAAATAAATATTTGTTAAAAATCTGAATTTTTGATAAAATTCACCCTACTTGGGCTGTGTGAAATGGAAGAAATTCTCAATTTCTCATTGACCTCACCCTACTTGAGCTGGGTTAAATAAATTTTAAAAATTCTCCATTTCTGATTAAATTCACCCTACCTGGGCTTTGCTAAATTAAAAAAAAAAAATCTCAATTTTTGATAACCTCACCCCACAAAAATCTCAATTTTTGGTTAAACTCACCCCACTTCAGCTGTGCTAAATAAAAAATAACTTTAAAAAATCTCAATTTCTGATTAAATTCACCCCATTTGGGCTGTGCTAAATTAAAAATAAATCTCAATTTTTGGTTAAACTCACCCCACTTGGGCTGTGCTAAATAAATTTTTAAAAATCTCAATTTTTGATTAAACTTTGCCCATTTGGGCTGTGCTAAATAAAATAAAAATATCTCAATTTCTGATTGACCTCACCCCACTTGAGCTGTGCTAAATAAATTTTAAAAATTCTCAATTATTGATTAAATTCACCCTACTTGGGCCGTGCTAAATAAAAAAAAATTCTTAATTTTTGATTAAACTCACCCCACAAAAATCTCAAGTTTTGATTAACCTCACCCAACTTGGGCTGTGATAAATAAATATTTTTAAAAAATCTGAATTTTTGATAAAATTCACCCTACTTGGGCTGTGTGCAATGGAAGAAATTCTCAATTTCTCATTGACCTCACCCTACTTGAGCTGGGTTAAATAAATTTTAAAAATTCTCCATTTCTGATTAAATTCACCCTACCTGGGCTTTGCTAAATTGAAAAAAAAAAAAATCTCAATTTTTGATAACCTCACCCCACAAAAATCTCAATTTTTGGTTAAACTCACCCCACTTCAGCTGTGCTAAATAAAAAATAATTTTAAAAAATCTCAATTTCTGATTAAATTCACCCTATTTGGGATGTGATAAATTAAAAATAAATCTCAATTTTTGGTTAAACTCACCCCACTTGAGCTGTGCTAAATAAATTTTTTAAATTCTCAATTATTGATTAAATTCACCCTACTTGGGCCTTGCTAAATAAATTTTTAAAAATCTCAATTTTTGATTAAACTTTGCCCATTTGGGCTGTGCTAAATTAAAAATAAATCTCAATTTCTGATTGACCTCACCCCACTTGAGCTGTGCTAAATAAATTTTTAAAATTCTCAATTATTGATTAAATTCACCCTACTTGGGCCGTGCTAAATAAAAAAAAATCTCAATTTTTGATTAAACTCACCCCACAAAAATCTCAATTTTTGATTGACCTCACCCAACTTGGGCTGTGATAAATAAATATTTTTTAAAAATCTGAATTTTTGATAAAATTCACCCTACTTGGGCTGTGTGAAATGGAAGAAATTCTCAATTTCTCATTGACCTCACCCTACTTGAGCTGGGTTAAATAAATTTTAAAAATTCTCCATTTCTGATTAAATTCACCCTACCTGGGCTTTGCTAAATTAAAAAAAAAAAAAATCTCAATTTTTGATAACCTCACCCCACAAAAATCTCAATTTTTGGTTAAACTCACCCCACTTGGGCTATGCTAAATAAATTTTAAAAATTCTCAATTTCTGATAAATTCACCCTACTTGGGCTGTGCTAAATAAATTTTAAAAAATCTCAATTTTTGATTAAACTCAGCCCACTTGGGCTGTGTGAAATAAGGAAAAAATCTCAAATTTTGATTCAACTTTGCCCATTTGGGCTGTGCTAAATAAAATAAAAATATCTCAATTTTTGATTAACCTCACCCAACTTGGGCTGTGCTAAAATAAAAAATCTCAATTTTTGATTGACCTCACCCCACAAAAATCCCAATTTCTGATTAAATTCACCCCGCTTAGGCTGTGCTACGTAGAAAAAAATCTCAATTTTTGATTAACCTCACCCAACTTGGGCTGTGATAAATAAATATTTTTTAAAAAATCTCAATTTCTGATTAACCTCACCCCTCTTGGGCTGTTTTAAATGGAAGAAATTCTCAATTTCTCATTGACCTCACCCCAGTTGAGCTGGGTTAAATTTCTGGTT